>NW_028189730.1:27500-4973275 GCF_048542155.1 Nylanderia fulva | reverse complement strand
AGTTCTTCGGGTGAGTGATTATTCAAACTGAATTTGTTTGTACATTTGTTTGCGACGCAACAGATGTAAATTTTTTATCGTTGATGGACATATTTTTCTAATTTGTGATCAATGAGAGTATGAAGATATTTAAAATGTAATATTTTCATTGAAATTTATTAATATTTACCGTAACATTTCCAACCATTTCTTTCCATGGAAAAGTACCATACATGTATTCCATAGCTTTAAACATAGGATACCATGCCACATAATCTTCTTCTCGATGCAAATATTTTATGAGATCCCAGAATATATGGCAGTTAAGTTGGCCTGCTATCATTAAATGAAATGCATCATCGATAATTTGGGCACGATTAAGAACATGAATTTTCATGTAATTATCAGAGTTTAGAAAATTTGAAATTCTTTGCCAATTCTCATCATCATAGTTAACGCGATAATATCCTGTTGAATAGTAAATAAATTTTATTAACTTTTATTGTTTTGAATAATTTTATAATTAATATTTAATATTTTCAAATCTATTTTTTAATTATTTTCAAACTTACTTCAATTTTCGTTTTATACTTTGTTTATATAAATTATAAATTAAAAACATATCAAAAATTTTATACATATAAATAAAATGCAAATACATATAATTGCTTCCTCATAGAGAAAGCTTTGTTTTAATGAAAAAAATTTTTTTCAGATTTCTATACCAATGCGTTTAGAATGTTCCAAAACATTGAAAAGACACATTTTTGAAAAATGGATATGTATGTACGGATGTATGTGCACACCCACATTTGTGTGTTTTTTTTATATGGTATCTCAAAAATTATTGGACTTGGAGCGCTCTAATTTGGCATACAAGTAAAGTGAAATAACAGTTTTATTTACCGCAATTTCTAGAAAAATGCATGAAGTATTTCATTTTTAATAAAACTTTAAATTTTTTTTAGAAGTGTCCGTGGTTCAAGTCAAATAATTTTTGAGATATAAAAAAAACACGCAAATGTGGGTGTGCACATACATCCGTACGTACATACTTATTTTAAAAAAATGTATTTTTTCGATGTTTTGGAACATTCTAAACACATTGGTATAGAAATATGAAAAAAATTTTTTTCACCAAAACAATAAAGCTTTCTCTATGAGAAAGCAAAATAGATAAAAAATGAAATTGTCATTATGTGTAAAATAAAGACGAGAAATAAGTCATAATAAATCCATTTGTCGATATTTACCAACTCGTTGTATATTGAATATCATCCAACCATTCTCTTTAAATGGTAATGATAATTCGAAATCCTCGAACGCGTATAGAAAATAAGGAGTGAAATTGTTAAAATCGGGAGATGATTGCGTAGTAAAAGTTATAGGAATTTGACGAATTACTAATATGTCGATATATTGTATCGATACGGTTGTTTGGCTCATAGGATCTGTATAATTTCGTTCTACTTTAATAAAAGGACAATGCTTTTCCTCAGCCCAATTTTTCATAGCAATAATTTCTCTTATTTTTAAATGATCATCCCTCATAAAATTCGTAGAGTCTAGACGATGTGATAGCCTAAATTTATAAAACATGTAAAATATATAAAAAGAAAATTGCAAATGTGTTAAAATTAACTGTATAATGTTAATATTATAAAAAATTCTGGTAATTTTGAGATATGGGGAGCCAGCTCCGATTTCGATGACCTTGACATTTGTTGTCAAAGTCACTGACCTGAATAATATGATATAAAATAAAAATTTATTTAATATATATTTTTATTTTATTTTACTATTTATTTATATCTTTATCTACAGCATACATACTAGCTATTGTATTAAAAAAGCATCTAAGCTTTTATCAACATCAAATATCCAAGCTAAAACCTTTTCATGCTTGTTCAGGACAGTGACCTTGACAACATATGTCAAGGTCATAAAAATTGGAGGTGGCTTCATGTATCTCAATAATTACTAAACATTTAATAAACACTAAAAAGCAAAATATAAAATCGCACTTCTAATTTGCAGATATTTATATATCTTATATTTATATTATAATAATAAAGAATATAACATAACTTTAAATAAAATTTAATAATTTTATTTATTTTTTTAAATATTTTTAGCATTAATACAGATTATATTTGAGCAAAGTATTGAGAGAGTATAAAATGATTAAAAGAAGAATTAAAACAAATAAGAAGTTAAAGACAAAACAAAAATAATATAAAGGAGATCGATTTACGGAAGAAGAAAATAAAAATATAGAAAGTAATTGAAAAGAGACACAAATGTTACATATTTAAAAACCTGTTAAATAAGATTAGGAAACAAATGTAGCACAAAAATCCAATTAAAAAAACAGATATAAGAATAATTATAGACAGAATTATAAAAAAATAAAGGAAATAATAAAAAGAAAAATAATTTTTAAAATTATTTAAAAAAATAACAAATCATGAAACAAAAATAAAACAACAATGAATATGTATATGAAAAAATTATAACGATAACAACTTCTCTCTATAGATTTTCATAGGAATAAGAATAATGAAATAAAAAATAATTCTGATAGAAGATCAGTAAAAATAGAGGAATTGTAACACTAAAAAAATGAAATAATGTCAGAAGAAACGAAAAAAAATAAGGGACATTATAAAATTTGTATATTATTATAAATTATTTAAGATTTATATAAATTTATTTTTTTATATTATATTCTATGTTGTTTTTACTCACGTGCTATTTGCATATGAAAGAATGTTATTCCAAGAACTTTCTTCTAAGGAGAGTTCCATCATGCGCAGTATAAAGGGTGCTATAGTTTACATAAAAATTATACATTAGATATTTTATAAATGTATATTTGTTATAATGGATACGTGTAAACATAGTAAGTTTACAAAAAAAATTATAATATATATGTTTATACAAGATAGTAATCGCGTAAGTATGAAATGTTTTTTATTCCCACACCGTTTATCATTCTATTTTATAAGTACATTTCTCGTTTATACTTATGAAGATTTAATTATATATCATAAAGATTTAAAAAAGAATTAATTATCTTTTAATTTTAGACTTATCTTAAAATATTAACAGTTAAAAATTTACGCAAACTATTTTATTATATTACATATACCTCTGATAGAATTGGGAATTTCCGATGAATTGTTATCTTGTAAAGTAGAATTCCACATATAATAACCACTATCCAAATTAAAAGAGTAATGTTGATTTTGAACAACTAATAAATTTTCTATTTGATAATCTGGATAAGTCTATAGAAAAAAAAAATTAAATATATTGATATAATTTTTTTAAAAATAAATCTGCATTAATACAAATACTAATATTATTAATGCTACTTCATTGTTAAAACAAAACATTCTCATTTTGAAAAACACACATTAAAATAAATATATAATAATAAAATATACAATTTTGTATTAATATAACTAGCAATTATTGCTTATTTTTAAACTATTGTCTCATGATATTATATTGCAGACTTCTCTTTATCGAATTTATTTCAATAAATATCATGTGTACTGGTTCTTGATTAATTTATTTCATTTTATATTACATAAAAATTTAAAAATATTTAATAAAGTAGTATTAAAAAAATAAAAATTTTTAATAAATTAAATTATAATTATATACCTATGCACGTAAACATATAAAAAAAATGTTT
Source organism: Nylanderia fulva (assembly GCF_048542155.1). NCBI lineage: Eukaryota > Metazoa > Arthropoda > Insecta > Hymenoptera > Formicidae > Nylanderia > Nylanderia fulva. The sequence continues at coordinate 4,969,593 of NW_028189730.1, read as the reverse complement.
TCTCAAAATGAGTTCATTATTTTAAAAAATGCTATATATGTTTTCAAGACAATTTACAAAGAATGCATATAAATTTTGTAAAAAATGTTTGATTTAAGAAAATCTTGCAATATAAATGCTTTAGTATTATATCGTTTGCGAGAAGGTGCGAGCAAGATAGCGTTGAAAATATTTAAAATAACGTACCATCTTGACTGCATACGTTGCAAGATATGTAATAAGTCCTTTTTTAAACCAAAAATCCGACACTAACGGATTGTTCAACATGTTATAAAACCATTGCTGTGTCACTTTACGTCCTACTAATTGAGCTACTTCAATTTTTTTAGCAATAGAATGTAAATTTTTATCGTAGATGATATCTGTATCCCTAAAAATTATATTTAAATGTTAAGACTCAGAATTTTTATAGAAAATTAAATTTTATTTTTGTTACAATATTTTAATTTAATTATTATATGTACGATTTACAAAATCATGGATACAATTTAGCGAATCAGTATTGTAAATTGTACCAAATAATATTTTTTTATTTTTTGATTTACAATATAAAACAACAAAAAATTTCAGTTAATATGTATATCGTTGACAAAGAACAATAATTTCAAATAAATTAAAATATGTTATTTCTTTTACAGCTTCATTGCAGTTTTAAAATCTATCTAATTGTAAGAGAGTACGATTTAGCATATATGTTTTATCCTTTATTACGTATTAAAACGGTAAACTTTAACTTTATAATAATATAAATAAACTTAATTCTACTAAAATTGTTTTCGCAATTTCTTATACTTTTGAACGTTTACAGAAACAAAAGTTATACTTGTTTTTAAATTTTTTAATTTTGTATACTAATATAATTTTATTTTTAATGTAATTTTAAGCACTCGTACTCACTTATAATAAACAATTTCGAAATCTATTATGTCATTGTCATGGAAATTTGGAATTGCAACGTGAGTCACCTTCACGTTTGAATTCCATTCATTTTTAAGAAACAACGTGATATTTTCAGCAAAATTTTTTGCAAATTTCATATAAAATCCATATTTGTTATTGCACCACATTTCAATGTTTCGATTGTCATTATATTGATAATTTACGTATTGACGTGATAGGAAATTAGACACAATCATTCTTACAAGATAAGGCGACATTGCAGATGTGGTAGCGAAGTGTGTCCATAACATTTTGTACTCATTTTCTTCCTCATTTTGCAATGGCATATTTGATAAAGCCGTACATTGATTACATCCTATAGACTATGTTAAAGGTTGCTTCTAACAATAAATTCTGTTCATCCCTACATGAAGACCTTTGTTGCGGCCATATTGTATGGAAATGAATAGCAGTTACCCAGCTATACATTTCAAAGAATATAAATTAATGAAACACTTTTAGCAAGCATAAAAATATTGGAAATTGAAAAAATTTATAAATGTAATATGTAATATTATGTACTAAAGGCTGATCGTCTTTATATTTAAATTCCATGATATATAATAATTTTCAAAACATATAATACATAAATAATATATATTAATTACAATGTTTTATGTAATTGCACATCGTACTTTTTTAATAAACATGTAAATTATTTACTTACGCCATTTTTCCTTTTATGTCGTAAATTCTAAAATCTTCATTAAAAGTACCATAATATTTTATATTTAAAGTGTAATTTCCTGGTAATAACTCATTTATAAACAAAATAACAATTGTGTCTTCTTTAATATCACGTACCGATTCATAAACTGTATCATTATCATTCTCATGATTTTTTTTTATATTTTTAAATAAAACTATATCTTGAATACTTAATTTTTCTGATTGTAAAAATATTCGTTGCGTTAGGTTAAGAATGCTTATGCTGATATTATATTCTCCATAGAAAATATGTCCTTCAATATATGTTATAAGCTTGATATCGTAATGGATTGGTTTTATAAATTTTGATGGTTGATAGCATAAAGATGATTCATTACGAATAGAAGCCGTCTCAGGGATAAACATTAATCCACTACTTATTAATAATAGTTTTAGAAATATCATCTTGTCGGAAAAAGAATATTTATTTTAGATCTGTAAAACACACTCCCTAAACAAAAAGATAAATATAGAAATTAAATATAATTTTGATGTCTTTTTTTAAATCACTAAACGACACAAGAGTGCGCTTTCTTTTATAGAAAATTATTTCTATTATTTATTGTACAATGGTCATTGTTAATTTTTGCGATGATAATTGCTTGAAGGTAGAAATATGATCATAATTTTAATTCGCCGAATTTCTATCTTTACAACTATTTTGTATATATTTATACATATTTTCTATGTTATTATTTATTTTTTTCTTATTTCGTTTAATTTAATATCAAATATAATTACGTGCGCGAAACGAATTCTTTGATAATAAAACTTTAAAAATTGCAACACAAAAAAATTATTATTGCAATGCATGTATATATAGAAATATACTAATTAATTACGTGATTCATAAAAATTCAATATATAAATTTTTTACAGAAAACAAAAAGTATTATGTTCTACAATCTTTAATTTAAAATATCTGCGCTTCTATTTTAATTTTCGAATGTCTTTATAATTATATACATATTTTTAATTTGCTGAATTTTAATTATGTGTATAACTTTCATTTCTGAATTTTTGTAATGTGCCAGATAATACAAGCGCGCGCTTTGCGCGAGTTATTGATATTGATTTATCTACATAAAAATCTGTATGTTTATTTAAAATAAGAAGAAGACAATAAAAGGATAAGAAAGACTAAGCAGCGGTGACAGAGAGCACATATTTATTATTATTTTCATTTAGAGGTCTGTGTTATTTCATTTCTTAAATTGTGTATTATAAACTCCAAACGAACAATCACCGAGAATAAAACCAACATAAAATTAATTTTAAATTTTATAAATTATGAACTTGATAATAAACATTATATACATATATATATAAGGTGTCCCGGAGCTAGGAGTTTATTTTAGATATTTCAAATTAAACGCATCAAAATAAATGTAGAGTTAAAAATGCTTGAATTCTATAATATTACGGATTTTTTATTCGATTGACAATTAGAATGTACCATCATTTTACTCTATACATAATTTATAATTAATAAAAAATTATTATAATTTTTTATTAGATTGACTCAATTTCTTATTATAATTTTATTTCGTTATTAAGTATTAAAGCTATAATGTTTATCAATGTTTATTTTATTACAGCTTTCTAATTGAAATAATTTTATATTTTTTTACATATTATCATTATCAATACACATGTAACATTACTATTTTTGTTTATAAAAGTAAAAATTAAATTTTAATCATTTTTAATTTAAATATTTAAAACGTTTCAACTTTAATGGAATATCTTATTAAATAGATATAAACTATTGTTTATGCGTTTTAAATATTAACATGCGTTTTGTATGTTTTATATAAAATATTTTATGTAAAAAAAATTTTACGTAAAATATTTAATTTTCTGTCTACTTCTAACTTATATGATCAATATAATTCTACTTTCTACGATAATTCTATTTATAAGTGTTGTTTTTATATTAATTTTTTTATATTTATTTCTCTCTTAACAAAATTAATTTTTTTAAACTTTTCATAATTATTGCCCTTATAAGAAGATATATCGAATACAAATTAAAAACAATTGTTCTATTTTTTATTTTTTTTAATTATGTACATAATTTTCAGCAACAAAAATTAGTATTTGATTTTTCTTTTTTATTAAAGTTATTTTACTCAATGTCAGCACATCTTAAAAATCATTTGAAATATTAAATTACACACAGATATTTCTCTTATAAAAAATAAGTACGACTAATTGTAGAAAATAAAATTTTAATAATCTACTAATAAAAGGACAATTAAAATTTTCTATTATAAAATTTATTATCTGTTATGTAAGTTGCAGTATTTTTAAGTTTTAGAAATAATTTATTTGATATCAAACTTTTGTGAGTTCCAGATTATTTCAACATTACAATTCTTAAAATATTATATCGACATTATGTGAAATTATCTCTGGATTAAAATTCAAAGATAGTTTTGAATAAACTTATTTTCTTTATTCCTATACATATGTTGGAAATTATTTAAAATGCTGTTGTACTTTACGATTAAATTTTTTTTGTATTTATAAACAAATGTGTGTTTTTATATTTGAAATTAATTTTGACTTACCCAATATTTTGAAACAAAATGTTAATTGCAAAATTATATATTTATAAATTACTACAGCAAATTAATGCTCTAGCAGTATGCACTGTTCGAAGAATATAATTATTCACACACACTTTATTACAATTATTATATCTACCATGATACAGTTCGAAAGACCATGAAAGACTGACTGATTCTCTGTACGGGTCATTATGATAAACATGATGTGTCAGATCAACAGAACTTAGAGGTTGTTATATATATATATATATATATATATATATATATATATATATATATATATAAATACATATGAATATATACAAGGTGTACGGTAACTAACGGACCAACGATTACAAATGGATTCTTTGGTCAATTTGGGAACGATTTTTTTTCAGCGAAAATGTCGAAAAAACTCATCATTTTTTACAAGTTTCCAATATTTGTCATTATGTATCTTTATAACTAAGACTCAAATTAAAATTTTATTATAGTAAACTCTACCTGAAATTAACTGAAGAATGTAATTATGTTGGACTTTTAACTCCGAAACGTTTAGTTTTCAAAAAACCCATTTTTTTCAATCGCTTATAACTCGAAAATTATTTACTTCTCAACATTTTTGCTAAGGAAAAATTATCTCTCAAATTGGCTAGAGAATCCGCTCTTAATTATTGGTCCGTTAGTTACTGAACACCCTGTATATATATATATATATATATATATATATATATATATACAAGATGTTCGGTAACAGGTGGGCCAAAATGTAAGGAGTGATTTTACATGATAAAATAAGACGAAAATCAAGAATGACAAAATTGCGTCGGAGACTTCGTTCATTAATTATAAATATTTTAAACTTCGCATTAAGAGCGCCTGACGCACGGCAATCTGCCGATATCTGGCGTGCGTAAGGTACATCGGTAGAGTTGCCGTCAAAATACACTGTGACGCATAAGTATACAAAAACTTACATCGTAACAGTTGATGTATATTATGCAATATTTAACTTGGAACAACATTCCTTTCACAACATACATCGCGATTATCCCGTCCACAAGATTTATCCACAAAAAATTTTACACGAATTATAATAACATTAACAGTATAACTTCTTTTATTCTGTCGTAGACAGACCACGATTCTTCTGTGAAAGTGCTATCTTTCGTTTTGAAAGTCAATTATCATGTTCTGTAATACATTTGATGCAAATTAAATTTCTTGTTATTTTTCCAGTATTTATTCAGTTAACTGCATGAGACATAGTTTTTAAATGTTCCTAAAAGAAAAAATCAAGAGGACTTAAATCTGACCCGCCGAGAAGATAATTTTATCGCCACGAGTTCCTGGCCAAATATTTATAAAAAAATGTCGCAATGAATTTATTTCTATCAGTGCTCTTTTAAAATATGCTACACAGTATTATTCCTGATTCGTTCTATTGCTGCAATTATATCTTTTATGTCCGAGTCACATTGATTATGTCCACCGGATCTGCTTTTATCATTTTGGTATCCTGCAATCTTTAATGATGCTTTGAGAATATTTATTTTAATATAAAAAAAAAAAATGTTAATCTCGGCTCGAATTATTGTGTTACAATAAAAATAAAATCTCGACGGCAATCGGAGCCTGTGCGGATGACATGCACAAAATTAATAAATTAAAATGAGACCTCAAATCAAACTCATTTATTAAATTCTAAACGTTTCGACCCACTTCGGGTCTTCTTCAGTAGCTGCAAAATACAAAGAAACAAAAATAGAAGATAATCGGTACAATCAGAAAATTATAAACTCGTATACATACAATCCGCAAATAAATTAAATATCATTCTCCTCCCTATTCAAACCGTCCGGCCGTCGGAGTGTCTCCCTAACGGTGACCATCGTCAGGAAGGAAGCAGAGCAGTGACTCCCTTACCAACACTAATCAACATAATATAAATTAAACGTAGAACAATCCACAAGAATTAAAAATTAAAAACCGGGAAGAACACTCACCCCGACAGCAAAAACAGAGAGAAGACGATGCTACACGTGACACATCACTCTAACGACTGTGCGGTATTCTACCTCGACACAGTCGATACATATATACGCAAAAAACAAATATAAAAATAAAATATGAAAATAAAAATAAAAACAACTAATACTTATCGGCACTCATGTCAAAGGTCTAACGAAAAAATCCGGTTATGTATAATCACAAAGCTAGATTTTGGTAAATTTTTCAATTAACAGATCAAAATTCTCGTTTAATTTGTCGGTGTCGCTATGTAAATTTAGACTATTCTTCTGACGCTTTATGTGGATCATTTCGGATATCAAACGTTTACCTAAAAAAGGCTCCTCGTCCAAGACTTTTACATCCTCCCAATTAAATTCATGGTTCAATAATCTATGTTCCGATATGACTGATAATTGTGACGCGTTTCTTTTTATGTTGCTGCGATGTTCTTTCATCCTAGTTTTCAACAATCTACCCGTCTGCCCTACATACGACGCATCACAATCCATACAATCAATTTTATAAACTATATTGTTATGGAGTTCCCTTGGTAACTTATCCTTGTATACTTTGATGAATTTACGGAGACTGTTAATTGCTGTATATGATGGAATGACATCCAAATCACGTGTAATGTCCTCGATTCTCTTCGATACATTATTAATATACGGAATATTAAAGTTCGAAACTTTTTTCTGCGTTAGAATCTTGTCATTGCATATATTTGCTCTATTGTTATGCAACTTATTATTGTACCGGAAGAACAACTTTTTTAACCGCGCTTGTAATGTTTGAAATATCAAATTGAGAGGATAATTATTAGACAAAAGAACTCCAATCATAGACTCAAAGTTACCTTTATGGAATTTCGGATGAGATAGCCAAAAAACTCTATCTATGAGGCTGATAATGGTGCCTTTTTTATGACAGAGAGGATGCTGCGATTCAAAATTTAAATATCTACCTGAATACGTCGGCTTATGAAACAAATCAAACTCAATGCTCCCATTATTTATAATAATGGCGACATCTAAAAAATTCAATCGGTTGTCAACCCCCTCCTCCATGGTAAACTGCAATCTAGAATAGAAAGAATTGAAAGTGTTTAAAACAATTTTAAGCATGGAGGGTGGGGCCGCCAACGCGATATCGTCAACATATCTAAAATAAAATGGAAATGACAATGGAATCGCAGCAATCGCTCTACTCTCCAAATCTTGCAACGTGATATCCGCAATGATCGGTGAGAGGGGGGAACCCATAGGCGTGCCAAAAGTCTGTTGATAACATACATTATTAAACATAAAATAAGTCGAATTCATAATAAAACGAATTGCCAATAAAAATTCATCCCGTGAAATAATACACTCTTTTTCAATATACCCCCATCTGTTAATTAAACTATCGATAGCCATATCCAATGGTACGTTGGTGAACAATGATGCAACATCTAGTGAAACTATCTTTACATCACTATCCACACATAAACCATTTAATTTGTTCACTAATTGGAAACTATCAGAAATAGCCGAATCAGGTTTCGGAATTGCCTTATATATTATCTTATGTAAAAATTTTGCCAAGTAATAAAGAGGTGTATTCCTAGATGACACGATGACACGTAAAGGGCAATTCGGTTTATGCACCTTCGGCAGACCATACGCTCTCGGTAAAACCCCGTCCGTGCAGTTCAGGGATTTATATGTTGTTGAAGAAAGTACACAAGGATAAGTTACCAAGGGAACTCCATAACAATGTAGTTTATAAAATTGATTGTATGGATTGTGATGCGTCGTATGTAGGGCAGACGGGTAGATTGTTGAAAACTAGGATGAAAGAACATCGCAGCAACATAAAAAGAAACGCGTCACAATTATCAGTCATATCGGAACATAGATTATTGAACCATGAATTTAATTGGGAGGATGTAAAAGTCTTGGACGAGGAGCCTTTTTTAGGTAAACGTTTGATATCCGAAATGATCCACATAAAGCGTCAGAAGAATAGTCTAAATTTACATAGCGACACCGACAAATTAAACGAGAATTTTGATCTGTTAATTGAAAAATTTACCAAAATCTAGCTTTGTGATTATACATAACCGGATTTTTTCGTTAGACCTTTGACATGAGTGCCGATAAGTATTAGTTGTTTTTATTTTTATTTTCATATTTTATTTTTATATTTGTTTTTTTTTTTTGCGTATATATGTATATATATATATTAGTGTTGGTAAGGGAGTCACTGCTCTGCTTCCTTCCTGACGATGGTCACCGTTAGGGAGACACTCCGACGGCCGGACGGTTCGAATAGGGAGGAGAATGATATTTAATTTATTTGCGGATTGTATGTATACGAGTTTTATAATTTTCTGATTGTACCGATTATCTTTTATTTTTGTTTCTGTGTATTTTGCAGCTACTGAAGAAGACCCGAAGTGGGTCAAAACGTTTAGAATTTAATAAATGAGTTTGACTTGAGATCTCATTTTAATTTATTAATTTTGTGCATGTCATCCGCACAGGCTCCGATTGCCGTCGAGATTTTATTTTTATTGTAACACAATAATTTGAGCCGAGATGAACAGTTTTTTTATATTAAAAATATTGATCCTATCGAATTGAAAACAACATCATCGACAAATATTGTTGATAACGCTGTTTCTGCCGACAGTTTTCGTTGTGCTACACATAATCCTTTACAACAAACTAACCAGAAATGGTTTATTAATTTAACTGATAAAAAAATTCCCCCCAATGTAACCAATCTATTACAATTGGGAGGTGAATTTAGTCTCCCAGTTAACTTAAATAAAAAAGTAGCTATACACGAATTCATCAAAGATATAGAAAGCAATTCTAACGGGATCAGAAATCGTACTTCGATTCGTAATGCTGCCATTCCACAATTTTCATTATTTTTAAACAATAATGACAAAAAAACGGACATACAAGAAAAATTATTTCACATGCATAAAGACACAATTAAATTCTGCAATCAAAATCCTAATATTTTATTTACTAGAGCAGATAAAAGCAGCATTACAGTCGCACTAGAAAAAGAATTTTATATAAAAAAAGTTGAGAGTCTCCTAGAAGACGATTCTACGTATACCATAGTTAAAAACAATCCATCAACAAAAATAGAAAAAGACCTCAATATTTGTTTAAAAAAATAGTTGAAAAAAGATTTCATCAACAAAAAAGAATATTATTATTTATTTTCAAGCGATTCTCTTCTTCCTAAAGCCTATGGGCTCCCCAAGATCCACAAGGAAAATATTCCTTTTAGATTAATAGTTTCCTCAATAAATACTTCTCTATATAATATTGCTTCCTTCTTTCATAAAATTTTAAAAGATAGCCTTCCTAGAGCGGACAGTTTTGTAAATAACAGTTTTGATATATGCAACATTCTATCAGGGAAAACAATACAAGATTCCGACATAATAGTTTCATTGGACGTTGTTTCATTATTTACTAATGTTTCCGTAGATCTTGCATTAAACGGTATCAATAATAGATGGCATTTTATAGAGTCACACACAAAGATTCCCAAAAATGAATTCATAGGTATGATAAAATTTATATTAACTTCTACATTTTTCACTTTTAATAACATAACTTACAAACAAATTTATGGGACTCCTATGGGTTCCCCACTTTCTCCGATCATTGCCGATATAGTCATGCAGGACTTGGAAACATTGGTAATTAGTAATTTAAATTGCGAAATGACTTTTTATTTCCGTTATGTAGACGACATTATTTTATGCACTTCCGCTGACAATATTACATATGTTTTGAACGAATTCAACAATTATAACGATAGACTACAATTTACATTGGAAAAAGAGGATAATCGGTGTATAAGCTTTTTAGACATAATGATCAAAGTAATAGATAATAAAATTTATTTAGATTGGTATCACAAAAAGACATTCTCAGGTAGATTACTTTCATTTTTTTCAAATCATCCGACTTGTCATAAAATAGGAACAATTTATAACTTGGTAGATAGAGCTTTATTACTATCACATCCGCAATTTCACAAAAAAATATAGAGAAAGCTATTAACATTTTGCTATCCAACGGTTATCCTCTTGATCTAATTTTCACAGAAATAAAACGCAGATTAAAAAATCTCTCAACTAAGAAATTTAACAAGCCTAATAATAACAATATAACAGATATTAATAATACTAATACTAACATTAAATATTTTGTCATACCATATATAGAATCAATATCTGAGAAAGTTGCTTCAGCAATAAGAAGACCTGACGTAGTGGTAGGATATCGTTGCATTAAAAAATTGAATGACTTCATAAAAGTTCAAAAGGACAAAAATAATTGCCCCACGAATTCTAACGTTATTTATAAATTGAATTGCAACGATTGTGATGCCACATATGTCGGACAGACAAAAAGACAGTTAGGAACGAGACTTAAAGAACATAAAAATAATATTAAATTAGACTCTGCTAGACATTCGGTTGTCACTGAACACATTCTAAACGAACAACATACATTTGACTGGGACAATATTAAAATTATGGATCATGAAAAGAATTACCATAAAAGACTAATATCTGAAATGATCCACATTAAAGAACAGAAAAATGGAATTAATTTAAATAAAGACACCGAATTGTTAGACAGTAGTTATTTTGACATACTTAAAAAATTTGCTGAATCATAATTTAGAAAAAACATTGGTAATAAATAAATACATCACGCTCTCTATTTTGACATTTGGTATTCAGACTTCGCAACACACACTTGAAATATCGGGAAAAAGGACTTGTTAAAACGATAATGTAAGTTGAAAGATTTTTTAATTTTCTCTAACATTGATTTAATTTGCGCATTATATCCGCAGCATGTTTAAATATCGCATAACTTGGCATCTCAGACCAATCGCTTTGCATATCTATTGGTCAACAGCGAAGAATCGTTTTAATTTTATATTTTAATATTTAACTAACTTTGTATTTTTAACATTTAACTTTGTATTTTAATATTTAACTTTTATGTATTGATAAAGACTGTAGTGCAGTCGAAACGTTTACAATTTATATCGATTCTGTAACGGAATGTTATTTTAATTATTTAACTATTAATAAAAAATTTTTACACCTTATTTATTTGCTCGTTTAGTTGGCCTATTATTTGATTTGTTTAATTTTGTTAATTTATACGAGCCTTTTATTAATTAATTTTCGTATTAATTATATAATTAATATATAATATGATCTGTATATGTACATAATATATATATAACATATTATATATTATATTATTATTTTATATATGCCAACACACACACACACACACCACGCACGCACGCACACGCACATATATTTGTATATATAAGCGACCTTAGAAGTTTCGTTGGCCAGAGAATCAGTTAGTCTTTCGTCGTCTTTCGAATCACATCGTGGTAGATAGAAAACTTTTAATAAAGTGTGTGTGAATATATTATATTTTTCAACATTGGGTGCTGCTAGCATTAATTTTGTTCCAGTGAATTATTAAAAAATATAATTTTTATCAATATATATACTTTTGTAATCAAATACTGTTCCGAAATAAAAGGTAAATCAGAATAAGTTAAATATATAAAAATATATATATTTGTCTACAAATACAAAATAATTTAATCATACAGTATTACGGAATTTTAAAGAATTGCAAACATATAAATATATAAAGAGAATAATTTTATTCTAAATTATCTTTAGATTTTAATGCAGAAATAAGTTCGAATAATATCGATAATATAATATTTTACAAATTGTAATGTTGAAATAAACTTACAAAACTTTGATATTAAATAATATAATTCTAAAATTTAAAAATACTGCAATTTACATAACAGATGATAAATATTATAATAGACACACTTAATTGTTCTTTTATTACTACATAATTAAAATTCTGTTTTCTAAAATTTTTCGTACTTTTTACTTTTTATAAAAAATATCTGTGTATTTTCACATTTAAAATAATGTATAAGTTGTGCTGACATTAAATAGAATAACTTTAACAAGAACAAAGAATCAAATATTAACTTTTTTGTTGTGTGTTAAAGATCATATATGTAATTAACTTTGCATGCCTTTTATACAAAGAGATCCGTGGCTAATTTAATACTTTTATTGATAATTAAGTAATTCTGACACTAAATAAAATACTGTACAAAGGAAGGAATCGTGGATGTTAATTTTCATTAAAAATAGTTAATATGAATAAGATAAACAGAATTATTAAGAATTATTGTGAGATAATTATTACAATTATAAAATTAAGACAATTATTAAGATAAAATTATCGGAAGCGATGAATATATTACGAGATATTAGACCATATTTTTTGCAACCATGTTTTTTGAAATAAGTAATATAAATTTGTAAATAATGCATATTTATTTGATAAATTGGGCAAAATTTGAATATGTTTAATTAAGACAACAGTTATACACAAATGCCTCCACACACACACAAACACATACATATATAAACGACCTCAGAAGTTTTGTTGCCCTAACACATCATATTTATCATGATGAAATGTTGAGAGAATCAGTCGGTCTATCATGGTCTTTCGAACCATATCGTGGTAGATATAATACTTGTAATAAAGTGTGTGTGAATATATTATATTCTTCCAACATTGTGTGCTGCTAAAGTATTAATTTGTAGCAATTAGTTGTTTAAAAATATAATTTTTATTAACGTACTTTTGCAATTATACTGTTCCAAAAAATAAAGTAAGTTCGAATAAGTTGAAAAAATATATAAATGTATATATTTATCTAAAAAAAGATTAATCTTACAGCCTAACAGAATATTAAAGAATTATCAATTTAAAGGAATTACCAATCTACTAATTGTCAATCCAATGAAAAATTCATAATATTATATATTTTATGCAATTGTTAACTCCACATCTATTTTGATGTCTTCAATCTGAAATATTTACAAGAATCCTATTATATATACAGAATGTTCCAGAACTAATAATAAATCTGTTAATAGTAGATTCCAGGGATCATTTAGAGTCGATATTTTCTCTGTGAGAATGTCGAGGAAGGTAATCATTATATTTGCATGTTCTCAAATTTGCCATCATGTATCTTTTGTAATTAAGCCTTAAATTAAGGTTCTGTTAAGAGAAAATCTTACTACAAATTTAATGACAAATGTGATCTTGTTAATGTTTTATTTCCACAAGGCTTAGTTTGCGAGAAATAATTTATTTTTAATAGCTTATAATTATGAAATTATTAGTACTTCGACAATTTCACTAAAAGAAAAATTGTCTAAAAAATGATATCAAGTATTGCTATTAATAGCTTCATTGCCAATATTGGGATATCTTGTATATATGTATATAATTTTTATTATCAAGTTTATAATTTATACAATTTAAAATTGATTTTATGTTAGTTTTATTATTAGTGATTTTTGAAGTTTATAATATACAATTTAAGAAATAAAATAACACAGACCTCTAAATGAAAATAATAGTAAATATGTGCTCTCTGTCACCGCTGCTCAGTCTTTCTTAACCTTTTATTGTCTTCTTCTTATTTTGAATAAACATACAGGTTTTCATGTAGGTAAATCAATATCAATAACTCGCGCGAAAAGCGCGCTTGTATTATCTGGCACATTACAAAAATTCAGAAATTAAAGTTATACACATTATTAAAATTCAGCAAATTTATATTATGTATATAATTATAAAGACACTTGAGAATTAAAATAGAAGTGCAGATGGAAAATAATAATATACATGTGCTCTCTTTCTCTCTCTTTCTCTCCTCTCTATCTCTCTCTCTCTCTCTTTCTCTGTCTGTCGCACACGCACACGCACACACACACGCACACGAACACACTAGTATGTGTATATATATATATATATATATATATATATATATATATATATATATATTTATATATGAAAAAAACATCCAACCATATTTAATTTCTCTATTTATCTTTTGTTTCACAGATCTAAAATAAATATTTTTTTTCCGACATGATGATATTTGTAAAACTATTATTAATAAGTAGCGGATTAATGTTTATTCCTGAGACTGCTTCTATTCGTAATGAATCATTGTTATGCTATCCACCATCAAAATATATAAAACCAATCCATTACGATATCAAGCTTATAACATATCTTGAAGGACATATTTTCTATGGAGAATATAATATCAGCATAAGCATTCTTAACCTAACGCAACGAATATTTTTACAATCAGAAAAATTAAGTATTCAAGATATAGTTTTATTTAAAAATGCAAAAAAATATCATGAGTATGATAAAGATACAGTTTATAAATCGACATATAATATTAAAGAAAACAGAATTTATATTCTATTTACGGATAAGTTATCACCAGGAAATTACATTTTAAATATAAAATATCTTGGTATTGCTGATAAAGTTTTTAGAGTTTACGACGTGAAAGGAAAAATAGCGTACGTAAATAATATATGTTTATTAAAAAAGTACAATGTGCAATTACATAAAACGTAATTAATATATTTTATTTATGTATTAAATGTTTCAAAAATTATTATATATCATGGAATTTAAATATAAAGACGTCCAATCTTTATCTTTAGTGCATATTATTACATATTACATTTTTTTAATTTCCAATATTTTTATGCTTGCTAAAAATGTTTCATTAATTTATCCTTTATGAAATGTATAGTTGGGTAGCTGCTATTCATTTCCATATAATATACCCTCGACAAAGGCTTTCATGTGAGGATGAACAGAATTTATTGTTAGAAGCAACCTTTAACATATCTATAGGATGTAATCAATGTACGGCTTTGTCAAATATGCCATTGCAAAATGAAGAAGAAAATGAGTACAAAATGTTATGGACACACTTTGCTACCACATCTGCAATGTCGCCTTATCTTGTAAGAATGATTATGTCTAATTTCCTATCACGTATTGATAATGACAATCGAAACATTGAAATGTGGTGCAATAACAAATATGGATTTTATATGAAATTTGCAAAAAATTTTGCTGAAAATATCACGTTGTTTTTTAAAAATCATTGGAATTCACGTTTGAACATAATTCTGAAGGTGACTCATGTTGCAATTCCAAATTTCCATGACAATGGCATAATAGATTTCGGATTTGTTTTTTATAAGTGAGTACAAGTGCTTGAAAGTACATTAAAAATAAAATTATATTAGTATGCAAAATTATAAAATTTATTAAATATAAAATTTATTTAATCTCAGTGAAACAGATATCATCTACGATAAAGAATTATATCCTATTACTCGCAAAATGGAAGTAGCTCAATTAGTAGGACGTAAAGTGATACAGGAATGGTTTAATACTCTGTTGATCAGTCCGCTTGTGTCGGATTTTTGGATTAAAAAAGGTTTTAGTGCATTATTTGCAACGTATGCTGTTAATAAGGTACGTCATTTTAAATGATTACATGCAGCTATATTTATAATTTAATTTATTAAAAATTAATATTTTTTAACGCCACTTATTTATTACAAAATTTTTAATTTTTATGCAATATAAAATAAGATATATTAATCAAAAACTAATCATTTATTTTACATATTATATTTATTTTAATAAATTTGATAAAGAGAAATCTGCAAAATAATATCATGAGAAAATAATTTAAAAAATATGTAATATTTGCTAATTATATTAATACAAAATTTTAGATTTTATTATTATATTTATTTTAATGTGTGTTTCAAAATGAGATAATGTTTTGTTTTAACAGTGAGGTAACGATAATAATATTAGTATTTGTATTTAATGCTAGTATATATTCAGAACGGTCATATCTATATATTAACTATTTTATTTATAGATTTATGAAAATCATCAAATAATAAATTTATTTGTTGTTCAAAAACAACATTACTCTTTTAATTTGGATAGTTATTACATGTTGAATTCTGCTTCACGTGTTAACAGTTCATTGGAAATTCCCAATTCTATTAGAGGTATACGTACTATAATAAAATATTCTGTGCAAATTTTTAACCGTTATTATTTTAAAATATGTGCAAAATTAGAAGATAATTAATTCTCTCTTTATTTGGATTTCAAATAAATATTGTATTATATTTATAAAAATACACACATACGCGCGCACATGTCCACACAAAGTGTCCGGTAATAGTTGCACATATGTAGGTAGAGGGAATTAATCGAATGTCCTTTAAAGCTTAGCTATCTTCGTAGGTAGGTAACGAAAAATGTACTTATAAAATAGAATAATGAACGATGCGGCTATAAAAAATATTTCGTTTACACGCGATTACTACCCTGTATACGTATACAATATTTACTATAAAAAATCACTATGTTTACAAGTAATTATTATAATAAATATATATTTATAATATATCTAATTCATAATTTTGATGTAAATCATAGCTCCTTTTATACTGCGCATGATGGAACGCTTACTAACTGTAAAAACACTTAGTAAATTAAGGAGCTTATATGACAAGTAAGTAATACAATATAGAATATATTATAAAAAAAATAAATTTTTTCAACTTAAATAATTTATAATAATAGAAGTTTTATATAATGTCTCTTATCTTCTTTCGTTTCTTCTGACATTATTAATATAATAATATTTTTCTTTTAGTATTACAATTCCGCTTTTTTTATATCTTCTACAAGAATTATTTTTAATTTTATTACTCTTATTCTTATGAAAACCGATTCTAAATTTTATTTTAAATTATGTTGTATTCTTTATTATTAGAATATATAGATGTAAGATATATAAATATATAAATAGAAGTGTGCAATATATGTATATTTTGATTCTTGGTATTTATTAAATTGTTTTATAATATTCATGTTATACAGACAAAATTTTAACATATTTTTATACATTTTAAATACTTTGTGAATTTAGGCTATCACATCGTTTAAGCTCTGCGGATTTTATTGCAAATTTTACTGCAACTATAGATAAAGTTCCGCGTGTACAACTAGTGAGAATGGAAGATTGGGCTTCGGAAAAGTATTGTCCTCTCATTAAAGTAGCACTAAGTTATAAGTTGACGGGCAAAATAATAGTATGGGTAGAATATAGTGACACATTAGAAATTGGCTACGTTCCTGTATCTTATACTACGGAAATATCTCCCGATTTTGACAATTTCACTATGCATTTTTTACTCGTGTCAGAGCATTTCTTATTTCCATTTGAAAAGGATGGTTGGGTGATATTCAATATACAACAAGTTGGTAAATATGGACAAATGAACTTATTATGATTTATTTCTCGCCTTTATTTTACACACACATAATTGACATAATTTTATATTTTTATCTATGTTATTCATTGTCCTATAAAAATCTGAGATATTCATTATATAACTATAATATTTATAAAATGTTTTGTGTATATATATATATATATATATATATATATATAACACATATATATATAACATTATATTTAAAATATAGGTAGGCGGTTATTTCTAAATATTATAATTTAATTTAATTAACAATAGTAAGTGCAGGTAACATACAATTTTCGTAACGTTACATGTTACAGAAATTATATTGTTGGTTAGTATTGTTGGTATAAAATAAATATTATTTTTGCATAACTAGAATCAATTTATTTTATAGTATATAACAATATATTTTACATAGTTTTATTTTTCTTTATTAGAAGTATAATATTAGGATAACATTTTTATAATTATTTTTTATATTTTATTTGCATTTTATTTACATGTATAAAATTTTTGATAATAGTATAAAAAATAGGTTTGAAAATATTAAATATTAATTATAAAATTATTCAAAACAATAAAAATTAATAAAATTTATTTATTATTCGACAGGATATTATCGCGTTAACTATGATGATGAGAATTGGCGAAGAATTTCAATTTATCTAAACTCTGATAATTACATGAAAATTCATGTTCTTAATCGTGCCCAAATTATCGATGATGCATTTCATTTAATGATAGGAAGCCAACTTAACTGCCATATATTCTGGGATCTAATAAAGTATTTCCATCGAGAAGAAGATTATGTGGCCTGGTATCCTATGTTTAAAGCTATGGAATATATGTATGGTACTTTTCCATGGAAAGAAATGGTTGGAAATGTTACGGTAAATATTATTAAATTTCAATGAAAATATTACATTTTAAATATATAAATATACACTCATTGATCAAAAATTAGAAAAATATGTCCATCAACGATAAAAATTTACATACTGTTGCGTTGCAAACAAATGTACAAACAAATTCAGTTTGAATAATCACTCACCCGAAGAACTGTCCGAAAAGTCTGATTTTCATTACTCCAAATATTGACTAGCTCATATAGCCTATATTAAATCCGTTTTAACACAAAAAATTAATTCTTTTTTTTGTATTACCGCGAACTACTTCCACATTTGTGGACCGTTTTTCATGAAATTGGTACCAAAATGTAAATTAATAATTCTTATTTATCTCTTTCTTTAAGACACACTATGTTAAAAAAATTAAAAAATTAAAAAAATCATCATCTCATTACACTCCCCAAAAAATTTGCTACTTATATATATATAGATATATAGATATAAATAAATATTAAATTATGAGAAAATTAATCAATAAATGTATGAATGCGTATGTAGTATTGTAAAACTTAAAAAAAAACACATAGTAGTGATCCTCGAAAAATATGCAAAATTTTGGTACCAATTTCGAGAAAATCGGTCTATAAATGTGTTGATGCGTGGGTGGTTGCGTGGGTGAGTGAATAGAGTGTTAAAAATTTTTTAAAATCATATATTGACCATCCCCGACAAATTTATAAAATTTTAGTACAAATTTCAAAAAACTTTGTGAATAAATGTGTGAATGCGTGAGTAGATGCGTGATTGGAATAAAACTTAAAAAAACTACACAACAGCTTTCTATTAAAAATTTGCAACATTTTGGTACTAATTTCGTGAAAATTGGTCCATAAATGCGCATGCGTGTGGGTGAATGCGTGGGTGGAGGTGTAAAACTTGAAAAAACCGCATTGTCGCTATCTCCAAAAAATTTGCAACATTTCGATACCATGTATTCAGAAATATAGCAAAAAAGATTTTCTTCGCAAAATATACCCTTCTCTGAAGAAGGAAAATAGAATTAGAAAAATTAAAAAAAAAACTCACAACAGCCACCTCCGAAAAATTTGCAACATTTTGGTACCAATTTCACGAAAATCGGTCCACAAATGCGGAAGTAATTCGCGTACAGACAGACAGACAGACGGTGCTTATATATATATATAGATATATAACATTGTTATTATTGTAGATATATAGCAAGGTGCTTAAAATCTTTCTTAATGAATGCAATTATAATGGCTTTATATCAATATTACATGTTGTAATTAAAAACAATTAAACATATATGTAATTGGAAAACATTAATTATATATTTCAAAAATTTATATTTTATACCTTAATTAAAAATAAAATATAATTAAAAAATAGTTATGAAATTTTAATATCTATTAAATATTATAAAACATTTCGCACAAGTTAAACCATATTTTTGCGTACGTGTATAATACATAGTATATTTGCACGTGCATATGTACGTGAATAGATAAACGTTAGCGTCTATAAGTGAATTTGTATGTATGTTTATTTTATAGAGAAAATTTTAATAATCTATTAGAAAATAATAAAAAAATATGATATATTTTAAATACATTTATAATATGAACAAATAAATATGTATTTAACAATTTATAGTTTAGAATAAAGCACGCATTATACAAGGGCTTTAAAAACAAAAAAAAAATTTTTTATTTGTTGACTTTTGCCTTTGGTCAAAGGCATATTGTAAGGTTTGAGTTAACAAAAAAACCCGTTTTGGGTTGTTATGATAAGGATTTGAAAAAATTAAAAAATCCAAAAAAAAATTATTTCTTCCCCTATAAGCTTATTGAAGGGGAATTTAGATTAAAATTACAGAACAGAAAATCAAAATGTTCTTACTCAGTCCACATATATTCGGGCGAAGGACAAAATCACTTTTTTAATTTTAATGATTTTTGAAGTAAACCAAGTTTTGAATTTTTTATAAAATTTTTTAAAAAAAAATTAATTTTTTAAATTAAAAAATTAATAATTAATTAAAAACCTTATAAATTTTTTAAAATATATACAAACATAATTAAATAAATATATATTTAAATCTAATATTTAATTTGTTTTTTTTGTTTTTAACATTTAAATTCACTGCAGATAAATATTATTTAATACGTATATTGGTTTTCATCGGGGAAAAAATTTTAATTTTTTTTTTTTAAATAAAAAAGGTTATAAAACATATAATAATTTATTTTAAAATTTAAAAAATTTTGTAGTTAAACACATTATTTATTAAAATTTTAAAAATAAACCCTTTACAAATAAGAGATTTTTCCAGATTTAGAAGAAAATTTTTTCTAATTGTGGTTTGGAAGCAAATAAATTAAAGAAATTTATTTAAGGGGAAAAAAACGAAATTTGTTTTTTTTTTAATTTCTAAATTGAATTTTAACGTTTTGGTTTCTTATAAAAAATTTTTTGATTTTTTTAGGGAATTTTTTTTAAATAAGGGAAATGTTAAAACGTTTAACAAAAAAAAGCAAGTTTATAATTGAAATAAAATAAAAAACAAAGACATATTTTGTAGATTTTTTATTTTTAATAAAAAACTAAAGTAAAAAAATCCTTTAAAATTTTGCGGGAATAATACATCTTTTCTTTATATTTTTATAAAAAAAAATATGTATATTTTTAAATTTTTTAAAAACTAATAGAAGTAAGATGTTAAAATTAAAATTAAAATAAGTATAAAAAATTTCATAGTTAATATTAAAATTTTTTTTTTGTTTTTAAAATTTGGATTGAAGCATTTTTATTTTTTTAAATTACCTAAACATTCTTTTCTTTTTTTTTTTTCCCCAACCCCCTTTATTCTACGAAATATATTTTTAATTTATAAGTTATTTAAAAAAAATTTTAAATTTTATTAAATTTTTAAAATAGTTTTACAAAAAAAATTTTCAAATTATGAACAATTTTGGGTTTACTAATTTTAATAGACTAAAAAAATATGAAAAAACAAAATTTTCTTTTTTTATTTTTTAATATTTTTCAATTGTTTAAAAAGAAATTTTGATGTTGAAGTTTTAAAAAAATTTTTATTTTAAAGCTTTCAAAACCCGCGTTTTTAACAGGCCCCCAAACAAGCGATTTTTTTTTTTAATATTAACAAATTAAATTATTATTTTTTGTTTATTATTTATTTTTTTTATTTTTTAATAATAAATTCATTTTTTTTAAAAAAAAATTTTAAAAAAAATGTTGGGGGTTTTCAAAAAAATGAAATGGTTAAAAAATGGGAAAAGGAATTAAATTTTATTTGCTTATTTGCAAAAAAAAAAAAAGGGGAGAGAGAGAAATTTTATAAAAAAAATAGAAAAAAATGAAAAAGAAAAAAAAAAGGGAAAAAGAAAAATAAAAAGAAAAAAAAGAAAAAAGGGGGGGGAAAAATTTAGAAAAAAATAGAAATAAAAAGGGGGCAAAAAGGAAAGGGGGGGGGTTTTTTTGGAAGGAAGAAATAATTTTTGGGAAAAGATGGGGAGGAGTTTCTTTCTCTTTAAATCTTTCAATATTTAAATTTTTTTATAAGTATTCATTAATTAATTAAAATTTTTTTCCTTTTTGTCCGTTTCTTCTTCGGTTTTATTTTCCGGCCCCTTGCAATTATTTCGTTTTCGTAAACTTTTCCAAAAGATTAAAAAAAAAAAATTTCCCCCCTTTTTTTATTTTGCTTTAATTTCTTTTCTTGACGTTTTGTTTTAGAAAAAAAATATTTTTCCACGTGAACTTTTTTAAAGGTTTTTTTATTCGGGCGCGGGTTGAGTTTTTTGTTTTAAAATCGTTTACCACTCATTTTTTTCCACCCATTTTAATATTAAAAAGTTAAGTTTTCTTTTTTTTTTCTTATTTTTTTGTTTTTTAGTATTTTTTTTAAGATGGGGCCCGGGAAAAAAAAAATTGAAAAACACTTTTCAGAAAGTTTAAAAAAAAAAAAATGTTTCTAAAATTTTCGAAAAAATAAATTTTTGATAATTAAATTTTAGAGAGGTAAGAGGATAATATTAGGGGCCGGGTAGGAAAAAAAGTGGAAAAAAAATTTATGACTGATGAAAAAAAAAACGTTTTATTTTTTAAAAGGGGAGGGATAATTCAAAAATTAAAAACACAATTTTTGTTTAAAAAATTTGTTCCCCGGTTTTGGGAGTGCCTCGAATGTGGTTTATCAAAAGAGACGTAGTGCAAAAAGCACTGTTGGTCGTTTTTTCCTTTCTCGAAAGTGGATTTTTAATAATTAAGGGGTCCAATAAAATAACGGAAATTTTCAAGGGGGAACTTTTTTTTTTGGTCAATTTTGGGAAAAAAATTTTCGTCAGCGAAAAGCAAAAATTTTACATTTTTTTTTTCCTTTGTCATTATTACTTTTTGCCTTTTGTTTTAGTAAAATTCCCTTTTAGAAGAATTTGATAGTTTTTTAATCCAAAACGTTTGTTTTTTAACCCATTTTTTTTCAATTTTATAAGGGAAAATTTTTAAAATTTTAAAAATTTCCAAAAAAAATCGTTTTTTAAATTGGGCTAAAGAACCCCCCTTAATTTTGGGTTGGTTTATTACCGTCCCAATAAAAAAGGGGGTTTATTTTTGGGTCCAAATTTTACAGTTTTCTCGTGGAAAAATAAAATTTTGATCTTTTTTCGAAAAAAAAATAAAAAAATTTTTAATTTTTTAGAATAGTAAGTTAATCCCATCGAAAACCTTAAAATTTTTTGGTTTGTTTTGGAAAAAAATTTTTATTTTTTTGTGGTTTTAAGTTTTAAGCATTTCCAACTTATCATAAATAAAATTTAAATAAAAACTTTTTAAATTTGTAAGGGGCCGTTTTTGGGTTTTTTTTTTTAAAAAATTCTCGTAGTTTCCCCTTCTTTTTCCCTTTTGCCAAAATTTAAAACATTTTAGCCCAATGTAATTTTTAAAATCATAAAAAATTAATTTTTTTAAAATGACTTCTAAAAAAAAAATTAAAAAAAGCTTTTAAAAAATATTGAAATTTTTTTAAAAAATGGGAGAACCAAAAGGCGGTTTTCCCACACGATTCGCTTTATTTTTTTTATTTTTTATTTTCCGAAAAGTTTAGGGGTTTAACAAAAAAACAAAATATAAATTTAAACCCAATAAAATATCTTGAAAAAAGTTTTTTGGGAAAAATTTTTTAAAATTTAGTTCGTGGAAAACTTGTACGAATTTGGCTCTGGCCTTAAAATTTATTTTTTAAATTTGAAAAGTGCAATGATGTGGGCTAACTTAAACCAAGTTAGATTTTAATTGTCAAGTAAATGGCCCAAACGAAGACAATTTCCGATAAAAAGGTTTATTTTTTTTCAAGAAAAAGGGGTGTTTGCGGGGAACCCGGAAAAATTTCGCAAGACAAAAAAAAATAATAAAAAAAATGTGTTTAATTACTTAAATATAAAATTTATTATTTCTTTTTTTATAAAATTTATACATTTTTTTAGCTTTAAGTTTAATTGTAATATTTTTTAGGGAAATATACTGAAAATTATATTTTATATTATACAAAACACTTTACAAGTTTTGTGCCCAAAAAACCCATCATATTGGCCATCATACACGACAGCAACATCCCTTTCGTAGTCTTCAAAAACGACGTGGAGATATAATTCTTTTAACAACGGTGTGAAATTTAATTTTTCCCAACTTGCTTTTTTGCTAGTATTAAATTTTGTTGGTTAATTTGTTAAAAAAAATAACTTTTTTATCAATAACTATTTTTGGCAGTTAAAAATAGTTTTGATATAAACGGTGGTCAGAAAAGTTTAAAAATTTAAAATATATTATATTTTTCACAAACAAAAAAATTTTAAAATCATACGGGTTTATAATTTTTTAAAAATTTAAAAAAGTATAAATATAAAAAAGGAAAAATTTTATTCTAAATCATCTTTTTTTAAATGAGTTTTTTAAATAATTTGAAAAATATTTTTAATATACGAATTGTAAGGTTGTAAAAAATCTGGAACCACAAAAGTTTAAATTCGAATAAATTATTTTAAAACTTAAAAAATACGAAATTTTACATAACAAAAAAATTAAATAAACACTTTAATTTATTTTTTATTCTAAAAATTAGAATTTGCTTTCTAAAATTTGTCGTTTTTTTATTTTTTATAAAAATACTTTTTGGTTTTAAATTTAAAAAAATCCAAGCTGTGCTGACTTTTAGTAAATAACTTAAAAAAAAAAAAACAAAAAAATTAAATATTTTGTTGTGTGTTGAAGACTATATGAAATTAACTTTCTTTTCTTTTAGAAAAAATCCGGCAATTTAAATTTTAAATTGATAATTAAGTAGTCCCCAAAATAGAATACTTTACAAAAAAAAAAATCGTGGATTTTAAATTTTTCATTAAAAATTAGTATGATAAGAAAACAAAATTTTTTAAAATTATTGTGAGAAAATTTTTAAATTAATTAAATTCAGACAATTTTTAAAAAAAATTTTGGGAAGCGGAGAGTATATTACGAGTATTAGACCATTTTTTTGCGACCTGTTTTTTGAAAAAAGTAATTAAAATTTGAAATAATGCTATTTATTTGATAAATGGGAAAAAAAATTTAATATGTTTAATTAAGGGCCAACCGTTATAACAAACCTCCAACACAACCCCACCCACAAACAAAAAACATTATAAAACGATCTCAAAAGTTTTTTTTTGCCCCAACACACCCAAAAATTTTTTCATGATAAAATGTTGAAAATCGTCAGTTTTTTTCATGGGGTCTTTCGACCATATCGTGGTAAATATAAAATTACTTTAATAAAGGTTTTTTTTGAAAAAGATTTATTTTTTCTTCAACATTTGCTGAAAGAGTATATTTGTAGTTTGTTTTGTTAAATATAATTTTTTAAAATCAACGACTTTTGCCCAAATACTGTTTCCGAAAAATAGAGAAAATCAAATAAGTTAAAAAAAAAATTTAAATGATTTTTAAAAAACAAAAATTAAACTTTAATTAAAATTAAAAATTAAATTTTTAAAAGACTAAATCATAATTTCAATAAATAAAAAATTCATTTTTTTTTTCTTTTTTCTTCCCCCATTATTTTTGTCTTAACGAAAACAAAAAAAAACAAAGTTGAATATTAAAAAATCTTTAAATTATAACCAAATATTCCATATTTTTTGTAAAAGTCAAAAAAAATTTTTTTGCATTTAAATTTTGAAACTTTTAATAAGCAAATTAAGGTTTTTTTTAAAAAACTTTTTAAAAATTGCAAATTGTTTTGTTAATATTTTTTTTCCAAAGGTTTAGTTTTTCAAAAAACATTTTTTTTTTTTAAATAGTTTTAACATAAATTTTAAAATTTCGACAAATTTTTACTAAAAAAAATTTGTAAAAAAGATAAGTTTTTTTTAAATAATTTTTGCAAAAAAGTAATTGTATATAATTTTTTTTTCAGGAAATTTAAAAAAAAAGGGGTTTTTTTTTATTTATTTCGTTTTATAAAACAAAAAAATTTAAAAAACACTTTAAAATAAAAAAATTATTGCCCTGATGATTTTTTTTTAGGTTTTTCCATTTGAAAAAAAAAAGCGTACTAAAATAAGGGAAGGGGTTTTTTTTTTTAAAAAAAATTCAAAAATGTTCAATAATTTAAAATTGAATTTAAAATTTATTTTAAATTTCCCTTGAAATTTTAAAAATAAATCAGGGAAAATTTTTAATAAAAGGCCCCCTCTTTTTCTTTTCTTTTTTCTTTCTTTCCCTCTTTTTTTTCCCCCAAAAAGGGCCCCCAAGGGGAAAAAAAGTTTTAAAAATTAAATTTTTATGAAAAAAAAAAAAATTTTTTTCCAAACTTTTTAAGATCAAAAAAATTTTTTTTCCATGTGTTTTTGAACAAATTATTTAAAAAGACAAATAATGGATGTTTTTTCAATGAAAACTTTTGTTCCACCACAAAATAAAAAAATATACATAATTTATAAAAGGAAAATTTTCTATAGTTTTCACTGCCCCCCAAAAAACTGAAGAAATTTTTTAAAATTTTTTCTAAGTATTTATTTAAAAAATGAAAAAATTTCAGAAAAAGAATTTATGAATTGAAAATTTGTAAAAAAAACAGGTTTTTTTTATTTAAAAACCCCGGGAAATTCACTTTTTAAAAAAAATTTTTAATTCTGATGAGTTTTTTTTAATTAAACGGGGAAAAAAAAATGGAATTTAAATTTGTTTTTTAAAAAGTACCAATGGAAATTCATAAAATTTAAATTATTTTTAGTTTTAAAGTTTAAAAAATTAATTTTTAAATTTTAAATTAAAAGAATTTTATTTTTAGTGCAATATCTTTTTCTTTAAAAGCTTTTTTTTCTATTTTAGTTGCAAAAATGGTTTTTAATTATTTTAAAAAAGTAAGGGGGTACGGATTTTTAATTTTATGCCCTGCGGTTTTTTTGGGGGGATAAAAAATTTTTGAAAGGGCATTTCATTTGAGTAGGGTTTAAAAAGGGTAGTCTTTTAAAAAAGGGATTTTTAAAATAAGAAAAAATTAAAAATTGTTATCCACTTCCAAAATTCAATTTTTTTTGTAAGAATGATTTGTCTAATTTTTATACTATTTATTTTTTAAATAAAAGAAAATTTTGGGCAAAGAATATAATTTAATAAAAATTTCAAAAAATTTTGTAAAATTTTTTTTTTTTTAAAATATTAAACGGGAACTTTTGAAGATTTTATTTTAATTAAATTTTAAATGGTTGGGGTTTTTCGGTTTTGTTTTTTTTAACAGTGGGTACATAAAAAAAAAATTATTTGTTTTAAATTATTTTTTATTAAAATAAATTTATTAAATTTTTAAATTTTTAATTATAAAAAAGAATCATTCAAAAAATTTTTTTCCCCAAAATAAATGCTCAATTTATTTGGATAAGTAACCCAAAGGGTTAATCCTGTTACGGTGTTGGATTTTTGGAAATAAAATTTTAGGTTTTTTAAACGTACTTTAAAAAATAGTCTTTTTAAAAATTTATTATTTTAAAATTTTTTAAAAAATTAAATTTTTTCCCCTTATTTATTTAAAAATTTTATTTTTATAAAATAAAAAAAGGGAATTAAAAAAAATTCTTTTTTTCATAATTTTTTTATTTAAAAAATTTTTTAAAGGAATTAAAATAATGGAAAAAATTAAAAAATATGTTTATTGCTAAATTTTAAAATTAAAAATTTGTTTTTAATTTTTAAAAGGTGTGGTAAAAAAAATTTTTTTTTTAACGTTTTTAACGTAAAATATTTATTTTTTTAAAAAGTAATTTTTTAAAGGTAACTATTTTTAAAATATTTTATTTAAAATTTTAAAAAATCTAATAAAAATTTTTTGTTTTTTAAAACAATTTCTCTTTTAATTTTGGAGATTCCCTTTTAAACCCTCCTTTTAAAACATTGGGGAATTCCCCAACTTGAGGAAAGTATAAATAAATATTTAAAAATTTTTTTAAACTTAAAATTATTTAAAATATTTAAATTTTTAAAGATAATTTCTCTCTTTTTGGTTTCAATAAATATTTATTTTTTTTAAAAAAACAAATCGGCCACTTCCCCAAAAATTTAATTTCACATTTTAGGGAAAATTTTAAAAATTTTTTTAAATTATATCTTTGAGTAGTAAGAAAAAATTGTATTATAAAAAATAAAAAGTGGAAAAAAAATTTTTTGTTTCCCCGGAATTATTATTAAATTTTTTTTTTAAAAAAAAATTCACATTTTTTTAAAAAACATTTTTAAAAAATTTAATTTATTAATCAATTAAATTTTGATTTAAATGCTTTTTATCCCATATGGAAGTTCCCGTAAAAAAAATTAAAAATTGGCTTGAAAAAAGTAATAAAAAAATATATTATAACTAGAATCAATTTATTTTATAGTATATAACAATATATTTTACATAGTTTTATTTTTCTTTATTAGAAGTATAATATTAGGATAACATTTTTATAATTATTTTTTATTTGCATTTTATTTACATGTATAAAATTTTTGATAATAGTATAAAAAATAGGTTTAAAAATATTAAATATTAATTATAAAATTATTCAAAACAATAAAAATTAATAAAATTTATTTATTACTTGACAGGATATTATCGCGTTAACTATGATGATGAGAATTGGCGAAGAATTTCAATTTATCTAAACTCTGATAATTACATGAAAATTCATGTTCTTAATCGTGCCCAAATTATCGATGATGCATTTCATTTAATGATAGTAAGCCAACTTAACTGCCATATATTCTGGGATCTCATAAAGTATTTACATCGAGAAGAAGATTATGTGGCATGGTATCCTATGTTTAAAGCTATGGAATACATGTATGGTACTTTTCCATGGAAAGAAATGGTTGGAAATGTTACGGTAAATATTAATAAATTTCAATGAAAAATATTACATTTTAAGAATATGAATATACACTCATTGATCAAAAATTAGAAAAATATGTCCATCAACGATAAAAATTTACATACTGTTGCGTCGCAAACAAATGTACAAACAAATTCAGTTTGAATAATCACTCACCCGAAGAACTGTCCGAAAAGTCTGATTTTCATTACTCCAAATATTGACTAGCTCATATAGCCTATATTAAATCCGTTTTAACACAAATTAATTCTTTTTTTTGTATTACCGCGAACTACTTCCACATTTGTGGACCGTTTTTCGTGAAACTAGGTACCAAATGTAAATTAATAATTCTTATTTATCTCTTTCTTTAAAACACACTATGTTAAAAAAATTAAAAAATTTAAAAATCATCATCTCATTACACTCCCCAAAAAATTTGCTACTTATATATATATAGATATATAGATATAAATAAATATTAAATTTTGAGAAAATTAATCAATAAATGTATGAATGCGTGGGTGGATGCGTATGTAGTATTGTAAAACTTAAAAAAAAACACATAGTAGTGATCCTCGAAAAATATGCAAAATTTTGGTACCAATTTCGAGAAAATCGGTCTATAAATGTGTTGATGCGTGGGTGAGTGAATAGAGTGTTAAAAATTTTTTAAAATCATATATTGACCATCCCCGACAAATTTACAAAATTTTAGTACAAATTTCAAAAAACTTTGTGAATAAATGTGTGAATGCGTGAGTAGATGCGTGATTGCAATAAAACTTAAAAAAACTACACAACAGCTTTCTATTAAAAATTTGCAACATTTTGGTACTAATTTCGTGAAAATTGGTCCATAAATGCGCATGCGTGTGGGTGAATGCGTGGGTGGAGGTGTAACACTTGAAAAAACCGCATCGTCGCTATCTCCAAAAAATTTGCAACATTTCGATACCATGTATTCAGAAATATAGCAAAAAAAGATTTTCTTCGCAAAAATATACCCTTCTCTGAAGAAGAAAAATAGAATTAGAAAAATTAAAAAAAAAACTCACAACAGCCACCTCCGAAAAATTTGCAACATTTTGGTACCAATTTCACGAAAATCGGTCCACAAATGCGGAAGTAATTCGCGTACAGACAGACAGACAGACGGTGCTTATATATATAGATATATAACATTGTTATTAGATATATAGCAAGGTGCTTAAAATCTTTCTCAATGAATGCAATTATAATGGCTTT
Organism: Nylanderia fulva; assembly: GCF_048542155.1. Classification (NCBI taxonomy): domain Eukaryota; kingdom Metazoa; phylum Arthropoda; class Insecta; order Hymenoptera; family Formicidae; genus Nylanderia; species Nylanderia fulva. Next base: position 4,939,571 of record NW_028189730.1, on the reverse strand, counting down.
ATATCAATATTACACGTTGTAATTAAAAACAATTAAACATATATGTAATTGGAAAACATTAATTATATATTTCAAAAATTTATATTCTATATCTTATTTAAAAATAAAATATAATTAAAAAATAATTATGAAATTTTAATATCTATTAAATATTATAAAACATTTCGCACAAGTTAAACCATATTTTTGCGTACGTATATAATACATACGTATATTTGCACGTGCATATGTACGTGAATAGATAAACGTTAGCGTCTATAAGTGATATTGTATGTATGTTTATTTCATACAGTAAATTTTAATAATCTATTAGAATATAATATAAAAATATGATATATTATAAATACATTTATAATATGAACAAATAAATATGTATTTAACAATTTTTAGTTTAGAATAAAGCACGCATTATACAAGGTACTTGAAAAAATCAAATATGAAGAAATTGATGATACAGACGAACTTAGAATATGTTTACGACAAGAAGCTGCAAAATGGGCATGTTTTCTCAATGACTACGTTTGTATGAGAGAAGCGAAAAATAAATTAGTACATCATCTCCAAGATCATACAAAACACAAGTAAATTTTGTTATATATATTTAGCCTTCCCTACATAATCAAATTCTCTTGTATGTATCGCCTACAATGTTTAAACGATTTGATCGAGAGATCCATATGATAATCTTTAATAAGAAAATTTAATTTTTTATTATGTTATAGACTTTTGCCATGGTGGCAGGAATGGACATATTGTAACGGTTTGATGATGACTAATAACAAAACGATTTGGCAATTAGTGTATGATATAGGATATGAAAAATTTAATTCTAAATTTATACAATATTTGGCTTGCCCTGATAATGCTTATATGATTAGAGACTATTTACGATTTAAATCTATTACAGAACGAGAAAATCAATATGTTCTTACATACAATCTCTTACATATTATTACGAGGCATGCTAAGGATCAAAATACACTGTTTTTCATATTAGATGATCTTTTGCACGTAAAACCAAAGTAATTTGATATATTTTTATAAATATTTTCTACAAAAATTTATTATGTGATTTATATATATTGTATATATATATATATATATATATATATATATATATATACATATGCATATATATATGTATATTTGTTTTTTTTTGTTTTTAGACATGTTGATATCACTGCAGCAATAATTATTATTATTAATAACATATATTCCGTAAATCGAACTCAGGTAAAAAATTTACATGTTTATATATGTATGTATATACAAAATGTGTTATAAATACGATATTAATAATTATTATTTAATGTTAAATAATTTTGATAATGTTACAACAACATTATTTATTAATAATGTTAAAAATAATACATTCTAGCAAATAAGCAGATTCATTCAAGATTTATTGAAAGACAATGTATACATAATTGTTGATATGGAAGCAAAGGTAAATTTAAAAAATATTATTTTGGAAAGCGAAAGAAAACGAAATATTGTTCTATTTTATTAATTTCTAAATATGAATTTTATATTTGTTTTGTTTCTTATATAAAGAGTATATATTGATTTTATTATGCAAATCTTTGTTTATATATATTAGGATGTCATAAAGCAGAATTTCAACAAAATTAAAAGCAAGATATCAATTCGCAACAGTCAAATCAAAAGACAAAGACAGTATTTTGATAGTATTTTTTATTATTAATAGAAAATACTACAAAGTAAAAAAATTGCAGCTTTGCATTGTGTGCGTGGATATACTTCATACTAATACTTTTCTTTATTAATTAAACAGTATAATATATAAATAAATAATTATATATGTATATATATATTAAACATGTTTGTGTAACTATAAGAATTAGTAAGATGTTAAAATGATATGTAAACTAATTATAATTATATGTGCTTATATGTTCAATATTTAAATATCTTTTACATTTAATATGTTACTATATAAAATTTGTGATTGATTAGCATTTTATAGTTTACATTAAATCACATAACACAATTTCTCTCTCTCTCTCTCTCTCTCTCTCTTTCTCTCTATCCCTAATCCCTTTACTTCTATTTTCTGTAAATCCATATTTTAATTTCAATAAAGTTATTTAAATAAAATATTAATTTTAATATTAATATTTATTAAATTATGTTACATAATTTTCAAATAATGCAATCTAATTCGGCACTTATTACTATTGATTTAATAGACATAAAAATACTGCAAAATCGGAATTTTACCTTAATTATATTTAATTAATTTTAGCAATTACGTTTAAAAGAAATATAAGCATAGATAGAAGATAAAAAATATAAAAAATTTTTATTATTAAATTGACGTTTTCAATAAATTCGCGTCTAACATGTGTTTCTTCCAATCAACGCGATGAGTTTTAATATTAACAAATTAAATTATTATTTTATTTGTCTCTATTATTTATTGTTTTTTAGTATTTTTTAATAATAAATGTCGATTCTATTTTAGCAAAATAAAATTTGTAAAACACTGTTGCAACGTGTTCGAAAAAAATAGAAATCCGTTATACTAAAATCGGAAAAGAATTAATATATCTTAAAAGCTTATATATGCACATTAAATTAAATTACATTCACATATGGAGATGTATGTACGTTAATATTCTCTCTATGATAGCTTTTTGAATATTAAATTTATACTGTCATATCGTTATAAAAAAGAATTGAAATCGATATAATATTATTTTTGGATAGAAACTAATATGTGTATCACCAAAATTGAAATATTTATAATACTTTCCATTAAAATCTAAAGCGTGCACATTCTTGTCCTTTTTCACAATTAGTGTTCTGTTACCACGATCACCTGTTTATAACGCCATAATATAAGTAACAATATAAATAAAATCATGAATAAAATCATGAATATAATCATGAATGAAAAAAGAAACGTTATAATAATAAAAAGAAAGAAATAAAGGAGATAAATATCATACCGTATACCATAACCATACGAATTTTCATGATAAATTCGTGCTTTACCAGGTTCAAAATTGGCCAGTTTCTGAATTCCGGCCAATACAGTTTCTTCGCAAGATCGTATGGCGCCTCGCACGGCACGTTTCTCCTCTCGTCTTTCAACATCTCTCTACGAATAGTTGATAACTTTCAGTTTATTAATTGTTGACTTCACTTTAACTTTAATTAATTATGTATTTTATGTCGCGTATGTTTAGATCCTGTTTTCTTCTTGCGGTATTATATTTTGCCGGTCGACATCTGCGATTATTTCGACATTGCTGTGCAGTAAACTTATATGCGCAAAAACGTATAAAAAAAAGAAGAAGATTTACCCTTTTTTGTTTACGCTTGTCGTTGAAATTCTCTCCTGCACGTTTTCGTCTTCTGAGGTACAAAGCGACTTTTCCGACGTCGACACGTTGATAACGCGATTTTATTCGGGCGCGGTGACGTTTTCTGTGTTTTAACCCTCAGTTACCACTCATTTTTGGCCACCCTATTTTAACACTCATTGATTAAAGTAATCCAGAGTCTTCTTTTGTTTATACTTCTGTATCTAATGAAGCTATTTTGAAGTATTTTTTTTCAATCGATACGCCAGACAGTAAGAAAAAAAAATATATCAGTACAAATATCAACATATTTCTACGACTTAAGATATTTAAGAAAAAATAAAAAGTGATCTTCTAAAATTTCGAAAAAATCATTTTTGATATAGGTTAACGTAATTTAGAGAGGTAACTGAGGAATAATATTACTGCCAGTACTGAAAATCAACACAGTCGTTGACGAAAGAATTTTATGACGTTGATGAAAAGTAAAACTGTATTATTATTATAATTTTTTTTTCGTTTGCTGTTAATGGTGATGCACATTCGCACATTAATTAAATATTCACAATATAAACTGATTAAAGACAATATGTATCACTCGTTCTTCGTAGTGCTCTCGAATGTGGTTTGATCACAAAGAGACGTAGTGCAATAATTGCATCATGAAATTGCATCGTTTGTTCCTTATCTGCGACAGCGGATATGATACAATGAATATACAGAGTGTCCAATAATTAACGGATCAACGATTACAAGTGGATTCTTTGGTCAATTTGGGAACAATTTTTCGTCAGCGAAAATGTCGAAAAAGGTCATCATTTTTTACAACTTTCCAATATTTGTCATTATGTATCTTTATAACTAAGCCTCAAATTAAAATTTTATCATAGTAAACTTTACCTGAAATTAACTGAAGAATGTAATTGTGATAGATTTTTAACTCCAAAACGTTTAGTTTTCATAAAACCCATTTTTTTCAATTGCTTATAACTCGAAAATTATTAACTTCTCAACATTTTCGCTAAGAAAAAATCGTCTTTAAATTGGCTAAAGAATCCGCCCTTAATCATTGGTCCGTTAGTTACCGGACACTCTATATAATATACAGGGTGTCACTTGATTGGCGTCCACTAATTATGTAGCGATGTTTCTCGTGGAAAACTGAGTCGAAAAGTCCTGTATCTTTTTTTTCTGTAAGGCATAATAAAATAGTAATTTTTTAGTAACGTAGTAACGTTAATACTCATCGAAACCTATAAAATTTTATTGTTCGATTTTGGAAAATAAAATTTTATAGTTTTCGACGTGCTCTATAGTTCTATAGCATAGTTCCAATCGTAAGCTGCTACTAAATATATATTTAACCATAGAAACTCAAATTTTCCAATATATGATAGGGTGGCCGTATTTCGAGTATTTTATTTATTTTAAAATAATTCTCGTACAGTCTTAGGCACTTACATTAATTATCCCAAAAAATTCTGTCTATTTAAATATTTAAAACATTTTTTAGACAATTATGTAATCTTTAAAATTCATAGATAAATTAAATTATCGCTTTAAATGACTGTAACTAATTAAAAAATTAAAAAACAAGCTTTAAAAATATTGACATTTTTTATTATCAAATTGAGAACCATTTAAAGGACGTATTCCCACATTCTGAAGCTTGCGCTTTCATTTTTATATAATTAGTTTCCGTACAAGATTGTACGAGAAATATTATACAATAAACAAAATGATCGAAATACAGCCAACTCATAATATACGATATTCGAAAATTCAAGTTTTTATGGTTAAAGTAAATATATTTAGTGGCAGCCTACAGTCGGAACTGTGCTACAGAATTATAGAACTCATCGAAGCCTGTAAAATTTAATTGTTTAGATTTGGAAAATGTGCAATGATGTGCTAACTTTCAATCCAAGTTAGATGTTAATTTTGAAGGAAAAATGGTCTCCAAATTGGCCAAAGATTCCGCCTCTAATCATTGGTCCGTTAGTTATTAGACACCTTGTATATATATATATACATAAACGACCTTACAAGTTTTGTTGACCAAACACATCATATTGGCCATCATGACACGTACAGACAATCAGTCAGTCTTTCGTAGTCTGTCGAACGACATCGTGGTAGATAAAATACTTTTAATAAAACGTGTGTGAATATATTACATTCTTCCAACATTGCGTGCGGCTAGTATTAATTTGTTGCAGCTAATTGTTAAAAAAATAAAATTTTTATCAATATATATACTTTGACAATTAAATACTGTTTCGATATAAAGGGTAAGTCAGAATAAGTTAAAAATATCAAAATATATGTATATTTGTCCACAAATACAAAATAATTTAATCATACTGTATTACGGATTTTTAAAGAATTACAAACGTATAAATATATAAAGATCATCTTTATTTAATGCAGATTATTTTAAATATGATTGATAATATAATATTTTATATATACGAATTGTAATGTTGTAATAATCTGGAACTCACAAAAGTTTGATATCGAATAAATTATTTCTAAAACTTAAAAATACAGCAATTTACATAACAAATAATAAATATTATAATAAACACTTTTAATTATTTTTTTATTTCTATATAATTAAAATTCTGTTTTCTAAAATTTGTCGTATTTTTTATTTTTTATAAAAAATATCTGTGTGTATTTTAATACTTAAAATACTCTTTATGCTGTGCTGACATTGAGTAAATTAATTTTAAAAACAAAAACAAATCAAATATTAATATTTTTGTTGTGTGTTGAAGATCATATATGTAATTAACTTTGCATGCCTTTTATAGAAAGAGATCCGTGGCAAATTTAATACTTTAATTGATAATTAAGTAAGTCTAACACTAAATAGAATACTGTACAAAGAAAAAAATCGTGGATGTTAATTTTCATTAAAAATAGTTAATATGAATAAGATAAACAGAATTATTATAAATTATGTGTATGTTACGAGATATTAGACCATATTTTTTACAACCATGTTTTTTGAAATAAGTAATATAAATTTGTAAATAATGCATATTTATTTGATAAATTGGGCAAAATTTGAATATGTTTAATTAAGACAACAGTTATACACAAATGCCTCCACACACACAGAAACACAAACATATATAAACGACTTCAGAAGTTTTGTTGCCCTAACACATCATATTTATCATGATAAAATGTTGAGAGAATTAGTCGGTTTATCATGGTCTTTCGAACCATATCGTGGTAAATATAATACTTGTAATAAAGTGTGTGTGAATATATTATATTCTTCCAACATTGTGTGCTGCTAAAGTATTAATTTGTAGCAATTAGTTGTTTAAAAATATAATTTTTATCAACGTACTTTTGCAAGTATACTGTTCCGAAAAATAGAGTAAGTCAGAATAAGTTAAAAAAATATATAAATGTATATATTCATCTAAAAAAAGATTAATCTTACAGCCTAACAGAATATTAAAAAATTATCAATTTTAAAAAATTATTAATCTACTAATTGTCAATCGAATGAAAAATTCATATTATATATTTCATGCAATTGTTAACTCCACATCTATTTTGATGTCTTCAATCAGAAATATCTACAAAAATCCTATTATATATACAGAATGTTCTGAAACTAGTAATCAATCTGTTAATAGTAGATTCCAGGGATCATTTGGAGTCGATATTTCTTCTGTGAGAATGTCGAAAGGAAAGCAATCATTATATTTGCATGTTCTCAAATTTGCCATCATGTATCTTTTGCAATTAAGCCTTGAATTAAAGTTTTGTTAAAAGTAAACCTTACTTCAAATTTAATGACAAATGTGATTTTCTTAATATTTTATTTCCACAAGGCTTAGTTTGCGAGAAACCATTTATTTATAATAGCTTATAACTATAAATTTATTAGTACTTCGACAATTTTACTAAAAGAAAAATTGACTAATAAATGATATCAGATATCTGCTATTAATAGCTTCATTGCTAGTACTGGGATACCTTGTATATATGTATATAATTTTTATTATCAAGTTTATAATTTATACAATTTAAAATTGATTTTATGTTGGTTTTATTATCGGTGATTTTTGGAGTTTATAATATATAATTTAAGAAATGAAATAACACAGACCTCTAAATGAAAATAATAATAAATATGTGCTTTCTGTCACCGCTGCTTAGTCCTCCTTATCCTTTTATTGTCTTCTTCTTATTTTGAATAAACATACAAGTTTTCATGTAGGTAAATCAATATCAATAACTCGCGCAAAGCGCGCGCTTGTATTATCTGGCACATTACAAAAATTCAGAAATGAAAGTTATACACATAATTAAAATTCAGCAAATCAAAATTATGTATATAATTATAAAGACATTCGAAAATTAAAATAGAAGTGCAAATGGAAAATAATAATGTACCATATGCTCTCTTTCTTTCTTTTTCTCTCCTCTCTCTCTCTCTCTCTCTCTCTTTTTCTTTCTCTGTTTCTCTCTTATTTTCTTTGTCACCGTTGCTCAGTCTTATCCTTACGGTCTTCTTCTTATTTCGAATAAACACACATATATAAATTGATTAGAAAAAGAAATTGTGCAAATAGAGAAATTTGCACATAAATTTTATCTTTACCATTTAATATTTCATTAATTAGAATGGTTTTTAATTAATAATTTTAATACGTTTTGCATTTAAATTATTTTCTTGTTTTTATTTCTTTGTGCATCAAAGACAGAATTTGCTTATAGTGCTGAAAGCGTCAAAGCGAACACAGCCTAATGTTACATTAATAGCATCATACAACTGCCATCGCGAAAGCTAACAATTCAACAGTTGTAAAATAATTAATAGAAATAATATTACTTGCGCGAGGCGCTCTTGAGTCGTCTAGTGATTTGAAAAAGACATCAAAACTACATTTAATTTCTCTATTTTCTAAAATAAATATTGTTTTCCCTACATGATGATATTTCTAAAACTATTATTAATAAGTAGCGGATTAATGTTTATCCTTGAGACGGCTTCTATTCGTAATGAATCATCTTTATGCTACCAACCATCAGAATATATAAAACCGATCCATTACGATATCAAGCTTATAACATGTATAGAAGGACATATTTTCTATGGAGAATACAATATCAGCATAAGCATTCTTAACAAAACGCAACAAATATTTTTACAATCAAAAATATTAAGTATTAAAGATATAGTTTTATTTACAAATGTAAAAAAGTATCATGAGTATGATAAAGATACAGTTTATAGACTGAGATATAATATTCAAGAAGACACAATTGATATTTTGTTAATGGATGAATTATCACCAGGAAATTACATTTTAAATATAAAATATCATGGTATTGCTGATGAAGTTTTTAGAATTTACGACGTGAAAGGAAAAATTGCGTAAGTAAATAATATGTTTATTAAAAAAGTACAATGTGCAATTACATAAAACGTTGTAATTAATATATTTTATTTATGTATTAAATGTTTCAAAAATTATTATATATCATGTAATTTAAATATAAATACGTTCAATCTTTATCTTTTATGCATATTATTACATATAATACTTATACGTTTTTTAATTCTCAATATTTTTATGCTTATTAAAAATGTTTCATTAATCTATGTTCTTTGAAATGTATAGCTGGGTAGCTGATATTCATTTCCATATAATATGCACGCGTCAAAGGTTTTCATGCTGGGATGAACAGAATTTATTGTTAAAAACAACCTTTAACATATCTGTAGGATGTAATCAATGTACGGCTTTGTCAAATATGCCATTGCGAAATAAGAAAAGAAATGAGTACGAAACGTTATGGACACACGTCGCTACCACATCTGCAATATCGCCTTATCTTGTAACAATGATTGTGTCTAATTTCCTATCACGTATTGATTATGACAATCAAAACATTCAAATGTGGTGCAATAACGAATATGAGTTTCACATGAAATTTGCAAAAAATTTTGCTGAAAATATCACGTTGTTGCTTAAAAATAAATGGAATTTACGTTCAAAGCAAATTTTAAACGTGACTCATATTGCAATTCCAAATTTCCATGACAATGGCATAATAGATATCGGACTTGTTTTTTATAAGTAAGTACAAGTGCTTAAAATTACATTAAAAATAAAATTATATTAATATGCAAAATCATAAAATTTAAAAGCACTTATAACTTTTTCTTCTGTTAACGTTCGAAATTATATGGAATCACGAAAACGATTTTTGTAGAACTAAGTTTATTCTTCTTATTACAAAGTTAAAGTATATCGGTTTAATAACGTACATAAAGGGTAAACTATGTATGCTAAATCGTACCCCCTAAGGTAGATGTTAAAACTGCAATAAAGCTATAAAAGAAATGACATTTTTTTACTTATTTCAGACTAATGTTTTCTGTCAACGATATACACATTAGCAGAAATTTATCGTTGTTGCATATTGTAAATTAAAAAATAAAAAATGTTATTTGGTACGATTTATACTGATTTGCTCAATTGTACTCATAAGTTTGTAAATCGTACATACAGGGTTTGTATTTTAAGTAATGAGAATATTTTTGTCCTGACGCGGCTGTACGCCAGAGGGCGCTCCGACCGGTTGGAGTCGGTAGTGGGGCCTTCGACCTTGATAACGCTCCGATCGGCGGTCGCCTGCTGGCTTTGGTTGAGGCAGGATCACGCGTGGCGTAGACGTCTTCAAAAAAGTGTGTGCAAGTTCAAAATGCAACAAAGCATTGAACAGCGTTACGCAATCAAATTTTGCGTTTGCCTTGGAAAATCGGGTGCATCAACGCTGGAAATGATTCAGCAAGCGTACGGCAGGGAAAGCTTATCGCAAGCTCAAGTTTTTAGATGGCACAAAATGTTTAAAGAAGGCCGGGAGAGCGTGGAGGACGAGCCCCGTGCAGGTCGCCCGTCAACATCAAGAACCGCAGAAAACGAACAACGTGTGCGACATTTGCTGAACACGGACCGGCGTTTAAGTGTTCGCATGATCGCAGAAACGCTAGGAATGGATAAAATGGTTGTGCACAAAATCATCAGTGAGGATCTTGGGATGAGGAAGATTTGCGCCAAACTCAAAAAATGGCATCGTAACAATTCCACAGCCTCCCTACAGCCCCGACCTTGCCCCAGCAGACTTTTTCCTCTTCCGCACAGTGAAAACCGCCCTCAAAGGGCGCCACCACGGGACCCTGGATGTTGTCAAAAGGGCTTGCACGCATGCTCTGAAGGATGTTTCGGTTGGTGACTTCCAGGGAGCGTACGAAGCGTGGAAACGTCGCCTGCAGAAGTGTGTTGATGCTCAAGGAGCATATTTTGAAAACTACTAAAGTTTTGTAGCGATATCTTTAATAAATTATTTTTTGTGGACTTATTCTCATTACTTAAAATACACACCCTGTATAACAATTAAATTAAAATTTTGCAACAAAAATAAAGTTTTATTTAAGTTATGAGTCTTTACATTTAAATATAATTTTCAGGGAAACAGATATCATCTACGATAAAAATTTATATCCTATTAGTCACAAAATCGAAGTAGCTCAATTAATAGGACGTAAAGTAATAGAGGAATGGTTTAATATCCTGTTGAATAGTCTGTTAATGTCGAATTTTCTGATGAAAAGAGGTTTTAGTGCATTATTTGCAATGTATGCTGTTAATATGGTACGTTATTTTAAATATTTTAAACGCTATCTTGCTTCCACCTTCTCGCAAACGATGTAATATTGAAGCATTCATATTGCAAGATTTTATTAAATCAAACTTTTTTCAAAATCTATATGCATATACTTTGTGAATTGTCTTGAAAACATATTTAGCATTATTTAAAATAATAATTTTTTTTTAGAAAATACTTCCTTTACATGTTAACATGCATATATAATTATAATTTAATTTATTAAAAATTTTTATCTTTTAACATCATTTTATTAAATATTTTAAAATTTCTGTAATATAAAATATAATAAATTAATCACAAACAAGTACACATAATATACATTTAAATAAATTTGCAGACTTTTTTTTTAAAATAAAGAGATGTCTGCAATATAATATCATGAGACAATAGTTTAAAAAGTATATAATATATATTTTTTAATTATATTAACATAAAATTCTAGATTTATTTATTATATTTGTTTTAATGTGTGTTTTTCAAAATGTGAAAGTGTTTTGTTTCAACAATAAAGTAACGGAAATAATATTTAGTATTTGTATTTAATGCAAGTATATTTAGTACGGTTATATCGCGATATATTAATTTTTTTTATAGAGTTATCCAGATTCTCGAATAGGAAATTTATTTGTTGTTCAAAATCAACATTACTTTTTTAATTTGGATGATTATTTGTGCAATTGGTATTATTATATGGGGAATTCTACTTTAAAAGTTCACGGATCATTGGAAATTCCCAATTTTATCAGAGGTATACCTAATATAATAATAAAATAGCCAGCTTAAATTTTTAACCGTTAGTATTTTAAAAAATGTGTAAAATTACAATATAAATAATTCTCTTTTTATCTGGATTTTAATTAAGTATTATATTTATAAAAGTATACACATACGAGCGCATACGCCGACGCACATATACATATAAATAAAGGAAATTAATTAAATGATCTTTTAAAGCTTAGCTGTCTTCGTAGGTATTAACGAAAAATGTACTTATAAAATAGAATAGAATAATAAAAGATGCGGCTGTAAAAAATATTCTATTCTTACGCGATTACAACCCTGTGTACATACATAATATTTATTTTAAAAAATCACTATGTTTACATGTAACCTTTACAGTAAATATGTATTTATAATATATCTAATTCATAATTTTGATGTAAATCATAGCACCTTTTATGCTGCGCATGATGGAACACTTACTCACAGGAGGAACATTGCAGAAATTAATGAGCTCATATCACGAGTGAGTAATAGAATATAGAATTCTTTTTGTAAAAAAGGCATGTTAAGTCGATTCTTGCATGTATTTTTGCCGCTTTTCCGCGTTGGTTGTCTCGATTTGCATTGTGTGTTATATTCATATCAAACAGCTGTTATTGCGAAAGTTAATAGTTTGATAGTTGTTTAAAATAATATATATCAAATCAAAGCACACCAAATTATTGTTTCGCGCGCGAAGCGCGCGCTTGTGTTGTCTAGTATATCATAAAATTAATATTGTACTACGTAAATAATTTAGAATAATTTAGAATAATCAAAGTTTTATATTATGTCCCTTATCTTCTTTTGTTTTTTCTGACAATATTTCATAATGTTTTTCTCTGAGTGTTACAATTCCGCTTTTCTTCTGCATCTTCTACTAGAATTATTTTTAATATTTCATTACTTTTCCTATAAAAACTGATTCTCCAGAAAGAAATTGTTGTTTTATCGTTATCACTTATTTATTTACATATTCATTGATTCATTTTTGTTTTATTATTTGTTATTTTTTAAATAATTTTTCAAATTATTTTTCTTTTTCTTTCTTCTTTTATTTCTTTATATCGTCTATAATTCTTATATCTATTTCTTTTAAATTGCATTTTGTGCTACATTGGTTTTCTAATTTTATTTAACAAGTTTTTAAATATGTAACACTTATATCTATTTTCCATTACTTACCCTATTTTTATTATCTTCTTTCAAAAATCGATCTCCTTTATATTATTTTACATTTTTGTTTTGTTTAACTTGTTATTTGTTTTATTTCTTTATTTAACCGTTTTATACTCTCTCAAAACTTTGTTGAAATATAATCTGTATTAATGCTAATAATGCGTAAAAAATTAAATAAAATTATTAAATATTATTTAAAATTATATTGTATTCTTTATTATCAAAATATAGATATAAGATATATAAATATATACATAGAAATGTGCAATATATATAAATTTTGCTACTTAATATTTATTAAATTGTTCTATAATATTAACGTTATACAAACGACATTTTAACATATTTTTATATATTTTAAATATTTTGTGAATTTAGGCTATCACATCGTTTAAGCTCAATGGGTCTTGAGGCAAATGTTACTGCAACAATACATCAATATATGCGTTTAAAAATACCGACAATAAATGATTGGACTTCGCGAAAGCATTGCTTTCTCATTAGAGTAGAAAGAGGTTATAATGATCCTATGGGCCAAACACAATTATGGATACAATCTACTGACAAAATAGAAACTGGTTACATTCCAATAACTTTTACTACGGAAACATCTCCTAACTTTGACAATTTCACTAATTATTTTTTATTCGTGTCACAAAATGTCAAATTACCATTTAAAGAGAATGGTTGGGTGATATTCAATATACAACAAGTTGGTAAATATCGGCGAATGAACTTATTATGATTTATTTCTCGTCTTTATTTTACACACACATAATTGATATAATTTTATATTCTTATTTATTTTATTCATTGTCCTATAAAAATTTGAGATATTCATTATATAACCAAAATATTTTTAAAATGTTTTGTGTAGTTATCTGCATTATATATATATATATATATATATATATATATATATATATAATATATTTAACATTTAAGTAAACGTTTTTTAAATAATCTAATTCAATATTAATGTTATATTTACAAATACTTTATTCTAATAATAGTAAAAATTATTAAAAGATTAATTATATTTATAAAATTAATAATCATAAGTCAAGGTAACATACAATTTTTGTAACGTTACATGTTACATAAATTATATTGGTTAGCATAAAATAGTTATTATTTATGTACAACTAGAATCAATTTAATTTTATGGTATATAACAATATCTTACAGTTTTATTTTCTCTACTATTAGAAGTATTAAAATGACATTTTTATAATCATTTTTTTATATTTATTTGCATTTTATTTATATGTATAAAATTTTGTATATGTTTTTAATTTATAATTTATATAAACATAGTATGAAACAATAAGTATGAAACAAAAATTGATGTTCGAAAATAAGTATATTAATGATAAAAACATTCAAAACAATAAGAATAATTGATAAAATTTATTTATTATTCGACAGGATATTATCGCGTTATCTATGATGATGAGAATTGGCGAAGAATTTCAAACTATCTAAACTCTGATAATTACATGAAAATTCATGTTCTTAATCGTGCCCAAATTATCGATGATGCATTTCATTTAATGATAGGAAACCAACTTAACTGCCATATATTCTGGGATCTCATAGAGTATTTGCATCGAGAAGAAGATTATGTGGCATGGTATCCTATGTTTAAAGCTATGGAATACATGTATGGTACCTTTCTATGGAAAGAAATGGTTGGAAATGTTACGGTAAATATTAATAAATTTCAATGAAAATATTACATTTTAAATATCTGCTTACCCTCATTGATCACAAATTAGAAAAATATGTCCATCAACGATAAAAATTTACATACTGTTGCGTCGCAAACAAATGTACAAACAAATTCAGTTTGAATAATCACTCACCTGAAGAACTGTCCGAAAAGTCTGATTTTCATTACTCTAAATATTATTGATATATAACATTGTTATTAGATATATAGCAAAGTGCTTAAAATCTTTCTCAATGAATGCAATTATATTGGCTTTATATCAATATTACATGTTGTAATTAAAAAGAAATTGAACATATATATATTATTATATTTTGGAAAAATTTAATATTATATATTTCAAAATAATATATTATTTATCTTATTTAAAAATAAAATATAATTAATAAATAGTTATAAAACTTTAATATTTATTAAATATTATAAAACATTTTGCACAAGTTAAACCGTATTTTTGCGTACGTGTATAGTACATACGTATATTTGCACGTGCATATGTACGTGAATAGATAAACGTTAGCGTCTATAAGTGAATTTGTATGTATGTTTATTTCATAGAGAAAATTTTATTAATCTATTAAAAAATAATAAAATAATATTTGTTATATTTTAAATACATTTATAATATGAACAAATACATATGTATTTAACAATTTTTAGTTTAGAATAAGGCACACATTATACAAGGTACTTGAAAGAATCAAATATGAAGAAATTGATGATACAGACGAACTTAGAATATGTTTACGACAAGAAGCTGCAAGATGGGCATGTTTTCTCGATAGTCCGACATGTAAGAAAAAAGCCAACGATAAATTAAAACAACATGTCCAAGATCCTAAAAAACACAAGTAAATATTGTTATATACTTTTAGACCTTCTTAATTAATTTCTTTTGAAGATATCGCCTACGATGTTTAAATGATTTGATCAAAAGATCCATATGCTAATTTTTAATAAGAAAATTTATTTTTTTTATACGTTTTAGACTTTTGCCATGGTGGAAGAAATGGACATATTGTAACGGTTTGATGATAACTAACAACATAGAGACTTGGGGATTAGTGTATAGTATAGGATATGGTATAGATTATGATCGTGATACATTTGACCCTAAATTTATAGAATACTTGGCCTGCTCTGAAGATGCAGATATAATTAAACACTATTCAAAAATTAACGCTCTTAAAAAACGAGAAATTCAATATCTTCTTTTTAGTTTGTTACATATTATTACAAAGCATGCGAAGAATCGCATTTTACTGCGGTACATATTAAATAATTTTTTGGACTTAAAACCAAAGTAATTTGACATATTTTTATAAATATTTTCTACAAAAATTTATTAGGTGTTTTATATATATATATATATATATATTTGTTTTTTTTGTTTTTAGACATGTTGATATACCTGCAGCATTTATTATTATCATTAATAACGTATATTCCGTAAATCAAACTCAGGTAAAAATTTTACATGTTTATATATGTATGTATATACAAAATGTGATAAAAATACAATATTAATAATTGTTATTTCATAATGTTAAATAATTTTGATAATGTTATATTACCGTTGTTTATTAATAATGTCAAAATAATACAATTTAGGAAATAAACAGATACGTTCAATGGTTGAAATACTATAGAGACATATTTGGTAAAAAGGAAGAAAGGGTAAATTTGAAAAATATTATTATAAAGAACGAAAGAAAATGGAATATTGTTCCATTTTATTAATTTTTAAAAATTAATTTTATATTTGTTTTGTTTATTATATGAAAAGTATATATTGATTTTATTGTGCAAATCTCTGTTTATATATATTAGGATATTATAACGCAGACTTCTGGCAAAATTGAAAGCAAGATATCAATTCGCAACAGTCAAATCAAAAGACAAAGACAGTATTTTGATAGTATTTTCTATTGGTAAATGTAAAAAAATTGCAGCTTTGCATTGTGTGCGTGGATATACTTCATATTTATAATTTTTATATAATGTACTATATATATTTTATTGCTTTATTACTAGTACATATAGTTTTATTATTTCTACTAGTTACATAATAATTACTATAAACTGTATTGTTAGATATAAAATAAAAATAAAATTGTATAAATATAAAAAAAATATATATAAATTTGTTTGTTAAATAATAAATGCACTATCTATTAATTTTGAATTACATATTGACTTGTTTTTAATTTTTTCTTTAAATTAATAAAAAAAAATTTTTACGCACATACACATACACATGTATTGTATTTACATGTATATACAATACATGTGTATGTGTATGTGCGTAAAAATTTTTGTGTACCCCAAAAAACTACAAGAATATGAAAAAATTACTGGTATAACAATAATATATTATAGAAAAAGTATTATTATATCAGTAATTTTTTCGTACTTTTCTGGTTTTTTTTGTACGGGTATAAATAACGAATTTTTATTTACACATTATAAAAATTTACAGCCAACATATTTATACTTATACGTATTATTAAATTTGTCATTATCATATGTATATATATATATATATATATATATGCGTGTATATGTGTGTGTGTTTGCATATATATAATAATAATATATATTATATATTATGTATATTATATATATATATATATATACAGATCATATTATATATTAATTATGTAATTAATCTAATACAATTTATATAAATAAATAAATATATATGTATAAATAAATCATGTTTGTATAACTATGAGAATTAGTAAAATGTTAAAATTATATGTAAACTAATTATAATTATATGTGCTTACATGTTCAATAATTAAATATCTTTTTTATTTTATATTTTACTATATAAAATTTGTGATTGATTAGCATTTTTTAGTTTACAATAAATCACACAATTTCTCTCTCTCTCTCTCTCTCTCTCTCTCTCTCTCTCTCTCACTCTCTCTCCCTCTCTCTTTCTCTCTATCTTTCTCTCCCCCCGCCGTCCCTCTTTTTCTTGGGTAAATCCACATTTTAATTTTAATAAATTTAATTAAATAAAATATTAATCTTTATATTAATGTTTATTAAATTATATTACATAACTTTCAAATTGTGCATTATTATATCTAATTAATTTTAACAATCACATTTTAAAGAGATGTAAGCATATAGATCCAAGGAGAACAGAAAAATCAAAATAATGTCAATTTGATGTCATATTGACTAAATATTGACCAAAAAATGACATAAATTTAGTCAATATGACATCAAATTGACATCATTTTGACCTTCTGTTCTTCTTGGAATCACACGAAAGAAAAAATTTATACGCTTGTATTATACTCTTTTCTTTTCTCTTTCTTTTTCGGTTTGCAAAATAGTGGACCATCTCATCTAATACTTTCACAGAAATGTTCTCTTTCCCTGTTTTGTTTGCACGATGATTGATGAGAGATGACTCGTTTCTCGTTTTTAAATTTCAGTCTGCATTTTTACAAACGATAGAGGATATACGATATTTTATATTTTTATTACGCAAATATGTATATGTATAGTTGATATAAATATACAAGAATATTTTTCGATAGAACTAAGATTTTCGCGTATTAAAACATCAAAACGTAATTTGTTCATTGAATTGACAGGTTAATAAAATAATTTATATAAAAAAAGCGATTTGGATGTACATATATTTAATTACGTTTGACTGAAAAATCAATATAAAGAACGATGAAACTCACAGACAAAATTCTCGCGTATTAAACATCGACAGTGCGTGAAAAGTATAACAGCTAAAATCTGGACATCGCGAACGAAACAAAATGCAAGTGCAAATGTTTCGAAACTTCTTGTACGAAGACAATTCCTGATGCAGAGGTTGTTTCTCTACAGAAAAAATGGTGCTGACGAAAAATCCGGAAGAATTCGCATAGACAAGAAAAAATAATAATAAAAATGTGATTCAAATTACTTAAATATAGAATATTATTATTTTTTATATTTTATAAATTATACATATATTTTAGCTTTAAGATTAATTGTAATATTCTTTATGGTAAATATGACTGATATATATATGTATATATATACATAAACGACCTTACAAGTTTTGTTGACCAAACACATCATATTGGCCATCATGACACGTACAGACAATCAGTCAGTCTTTCGTAGTCTGTCGAACGACATTGTGGTAGATATAATTCTTTTAACAAAGCGTGTGTGAATAAGTTATATTCTTCCAACATTGCGTGTTGCTAGTATTAATTTGTTGCAGTTAATTGTTAAAAAAATATACTTTTTATCAATATACAATATACTTTGGCAGTTAAATACTGTTTTGATATAAACGGTGAGTCAGAATAAGTTAAAAATATTAAAATATATGTATATTTGTTCACAAATACAAAATAATTTAATCATATTGTATTACGAATTTTTAAAGAATTACAAACGTATAAATTTATAAAGAAAATAATTTTATTCTAAATCATCTTTATTTAATGCAGATTATTTTAAATAATATTGATAATATATTATTTTATATATACAAATTGTAATGTTGTAATAATCTGAAACTCACAAAAGTTTGATATCGAATAAATTATTTCTAAAACTTAATAATACTGCAATTTACATAACAAATAATAAATATTATAATAAACACTTTTAATTATTTTTTTATTTCTATATAATTAGAATTCTGCTTTCTAAAATTTGTTGTATTTTTTATTTTTTATAAAAAATATCTATGTGTATTTTAATACCTAAAATAATCTCGAAGCTGTGCTGACATTTAGTAGAATAACTTTAACAAGAAAGAAGAATCAACTATTAATATTTTTGTTGTGTGTTGAAGATCATATATGTAATTAACTTTGCATTTCTTTTATAGAAAGAGATCCGTGGCTAATTTAATACTTTAATTGATAATTAAGTAAGTCTGACACTAAATAGAATACTGTACAAAGAAAAAAATCGTGGATGTTAACTTTCATTAAAAATAGTTAATATGAATAAAATAAACAAAATTATTATAAATTATTGTAAGATAATTATTACAATTATATAATTCAGACAATTTATTAAGATAAAATTATCGGAAGCGATGAGTATATTACGAGATATTAGACCATATTTTTTGCGACCATGTTTTTTGAAATAAGTAATATAAATTTGTAAATAATGCATATTTATTTGATAAATTGGGCAAAATTTGAATATGTTTAATTAAGACAACAGTTATACACAAATGCCTCCACACACACACACAAACATAAACATATATAAACGATCTCAAAAGTTTTGTTGCCCTAACACATCATATTTATCATGATAAAATGTTGAGAGAATCAGTCAGTATTTCATGGTCTTTCGAGCCATATCGTGGTAGATATATTACTTGTAATAAAGTGTGTGTAAATATATTATATTCTTCCAACATTGTGCTGCTAGAGTATTAATTTGTAGTAATTAGTTGTTTAAAAATATAATTTTTATCAACGTACTTTTGCAATTATACTGTTCCGAAATATAGAGTAAGTCAGAATAAGTTGAAAAAATATATAAATGTATATATTTATCTACAAAAAGTTTATTCTTACAGCTTAACAGAACATTAAAGAATTATCAATTTTAAAGAATTACTAATCTACTAATTGTCAATCAAATGAAAAATTCATAATATTATATATTTCATGAATTGTTAACTCCACATCTATTTTGATGTCTTTAATCTGAAATATCTACAAAAATTCTATTATATATACAGAATGTTCCAGAACTAGTAATAAATCTGTTAATAGTAGATTCCAGAGATCATTTGGAGTCACCGCTGCTCAGTCTTTCTTATCCTTTTATTGTCTTCTTCTTATTTTGAATAAACATACAGGTTTTCATGTAGGTAAATCAATATCAATAACTCGCGCGAAAAGCGCGCTTGTATTATCTGGCACATTACAAAAATTCAGAAATGAAAGTTATACACATAATTAAAATTCAGCAAATTAAAATTATGAATATAATTATAAAGACACTTGATAATTAAAATAGAAGTGCAAATGGAAAATAATAATATACATGTGCTCTCTTTCTCTCTCTTTCTCTCCTTCTCTCTATCTCTCTCTCTCTCTCTCTCTCTCTCTTTCTCTCTCTTTCTCTGTCTCTCGCACACGCACACGCACACGCACACGCACACACAAGTACGTGTATATATATATATATATATATATATGAAAAAAACATCCAATTAAATTTAATTTCTCTATTTATCTTTTGTTTCACAGATCTAAAATAAATATTTTCTTTCCGACATGATGATATTTCTAAAACTATTATTAATAAGTAGCGGATTAATGTTTATTCCTGAGACTGCTTCTATTCGTAATGAATCATTTTTATGCTATCCACCATCAAAATGTATAAAATCAATCCATTACGATATCAAGCTTATAACATATATTGAAGGACATATTTTCTATGGAGAATACAATATCAGCATAAGCATACTTAACCTAACGAAAAACATATATTTACAATCAGAAAAATTAAATATTCAAGATATAGTTTTATTTAGAAGTGCAAAAAAATATCATGAGTATGATAAAGATACATTTTATGAATCGACATATAATATTAAAAAAGACAGAATTGATATTCTATTTACGGATGAGTTATCACCAGGAAATTACACTTTAAATATAAAATATTTTGGTATTGCTGATAAAGTTTTTAAAATTTACGACATAAAAGGAAAAATTGCGTACGTAAATAATATATGTTTATTAAAAAAGTACAATGTGCAATTACATAAAACGTTGTAATTAATATATTTTATTTATGTATTAAATGTTTCAAAAATTATTATATATCATGGAATTTAAATATAAAGACGTCCAATCTTTATCTTTAGTGCATATTATTACATATTATATATATACGTTTTTAATTCCCAATATTTTTATGCCTGCTAAAAATGTTTCATTAATTTTTTTTCTATAAAATGTATAGTTGGGTAGCTGCTATTCATTTTTATATAATATGTCCGCGACAAAGGCTTTCATGTGGGAATGAACAGATTTTATTGTTAGAAGCAACCTTTAACATATCTATAGGATGTAATCAATGTACGGCTTTATCAAATATGCCATTGCAAAATGAGAAAGAAAATGAGTACAAAGTGTTATGGACACACTTCGCTACCACATTTGCAATGTCGCCTTATCTTGTAAGAATGATTGTGTCTAATTTCTTATCACGTATTGATAATGACAATCGAAACATTGAAATATGGTGCAGTAATGAATATGAATTACACATGAAATTTGCAAAAAATTTTGCTGAAAATATCACGTTGTTTTTTCAAAATTATTCGAATTCACGTTTGAACATAATTTGGAAGGTGATTCATGTTGCAATTCCAAATTTTCATGACAATGGCATAATATATTTCGGACTTGTTTTTTATAAGTGAGTACAAGTGCTTAAAATTACATTAAAAATAAAATTATATTAGTATGCAAAATTATAAAATTTATTAAATATAAAATTTATTTAATCTTAGGGAAACAGATATCATCTACGATAAAAAATTATATCCTATTACTCGCAAAATCGAAGTAGCTCAATTAGTAGGACGTAAAGTGATACAGGAATGGTTTAATATCCTGTTGAACAATCCGTTAGTGGCGAATTATTGGATGAAAAAAGGTTTTAGTGCATTATTTGCAACGTATGCTGTTAGTAAGGTACATTATACTAAATATTTTCAACGTTATCTCGCTCTCACCTTCTCGCAATCGATATACATAATACTGAAGCATTCATGTTGCAAGAATTTTTTAAATCAAACTTTTTTTTACAAAATCTATATGCATTCTTTGTGAATTGTCTTGAAAACATATTTAGCATTATTTAAAATAATGAATTGTTTTTTAGAAAATACAATTTTCACATGTTTACATACAGGTATAATTATAATTTAATTTATTAAAAATTTATATTTTTTAACGTTACTTTGTTACAAAATTTTTAATTTTTATGCAATATAAAATAAGATATATCAATCAAAAACTAATCATTTATTTTACATATTATATTTATTTTAATAAATTTGATAAAGAGAAATCTGCAAAATAATATCATCAGACAATAATTTAAAAAATATGTAATATTTGCTAATTATATTAATACAAAATTTTAGATTTTATTATTATATTTATTTTAATGTGTGTTTTTCAAAATGAGATAATGTTTTGTTGTAATTGAATGTTAACATTGAGGTAACACTAATAATATTAGTATTTGTATTTAATGCTAGTATACATTCAGAACGGTCATATCTATATATTAACTATTTTTTTTATAGACTTATAAAGATCATCGAATAATAAATTTATTTGTTGTTCAAAATCAACACTACTCTTTTAATTTGGATAGTTATTACATGTTAAATTCTACTTCACGTGTTAACAGTTCATTGGAAATTCCCAATTTTATCAGAGGTACATGTATACGTAATATAATAAAATAATCCGTGCAAATTTTTAACCGTTAGTATTTTAAAATATGTGCAAAATTAGAAGATAGTTAATTCTCTATTTATCTGGATTCAAATTAAATATTGTATTATATTTATAAAAGTACACACATACGCGCGCACATGCCCACACAAAGTGTCTGGTAATAGTTGCACATATGTAGGTAGAGGGAATTAATTGAATGACCCTTTAAAGCTTAGCTATCTTCGTAGGTATTAACGAAAAATGTACTTATAAAATAGAATAATGAACGATGCGGTTATAAAAAATATTTCATTTATACGCGATTACTACCCTGTATACGTATACAATATTTACTTTAAAAAATCACTATATTTACAAGTAACTATTATAATATATATATATTTATAATATATCTAATTTATAATTTTGATGCAAATTATAGCTCCTTTTATACTGCGCATGATGGAACGCTTACTAGCTAAAGAAACATATAGTGAATTAAGGAGCCTATATTACAGGTGAGTAATACAATATAGAATATATTATAAAAAAAATAAAATGTTTCAACTTAAGTAAATTGTAATAATAGAAGTTTTATATAATGTCTCTTATCTTCTTTCGTATCTTCTGACATTATTTCATAATGTTTTTCTCTTAGTATTACAATTCCTCTTTTTTTTGTTTTTTCTACAAGAATTATTTTTAATTTCATTACTCTTATTCTTATGAAAACCGATTTGGCAGATAGAAATTGTTGTTTTATCGTTATCATTTTTTCATATACATATTCATTGTTGTTTTATTTTTGTTTTATAATTTTTTATTTTTTAAAATAATTTTTAAAATTATTTTTTTCTGTTATGTCTCATATTTCTTATTTATATCGTCTATAATTCTTATAATATCTATTTTTTTTTAAATTGCAATTTGTATTACATTTGTTTTCTAATCGTATTTAACAGGTTTTTAAATATATCTATATTTATATCTATTTTTTATTACTTTCTCTATTTTTATTATCTTTTCTTAAAAATCGATTTCCTTTATATTATTTTTCATATTTTTGTTTTGTCTTCAATTTCTTATTTGTTTTATTTCTTTATTTAATCATTTTATACTCTCTCAATACTTTGCTGAAATATAATCTGTATTAATGCTAATAATGCGTAAAAAATTAACTAAAATTATTGAATTTTATTTAAAATTATGTTGTATTCTTTATTATCATAATATATAGATGTAAGATATATAAATATATAAATAGAAGTGTGCAATATATGTATATTTTGCTTCTTAGTAATTATTTATTAAATTGTTATATAATATTAATGTTATACAGATAAAATTTTAACATATTTTTATACATTTTAAATACTTTGTGAATTTAGGTTATCACATTGTTTAAGTTTTGCGGATTTTATTGCAAAGTTTACTGCAACAATAAATCAAGATGCGCGTGTACAACTAATGAGAATGGAAGATTGGGCTTCGCAAAGGCGTTGCCCTCTCATTAAAGTAGCACGAAATTATAGTGATCCTAAAAACCAAACACAAGTATGGGTACAATACTTTAACGACAAAATAGAAGTTAGTTACATTCCATTAACTTTTACTACGGAAACATCTCCCAACTTTAACAATTTCACTACTTATTTTTTACCCGTGTCACGGTATTATGTATTTTCATTTAAAGAGGATCGTTGGGTAATATTCAATCTACAACAAGTTGGTAAATATCGACAAATAAACTTATTATGATTTATTTCTTGTCTTTATTTTGCATACACATAATTGACATAATTTTATATTCTTATCTATTTTATTTCATTGTCCTATAAAAATCTGAGATATTTATTATATAACCATAATATTTTTAAAATGATTTGTGTAGTTTTCTGCATGATATATATATATATATATAACATATAAATATATAACATTATATTTAAAATATAAGTAGGCGTTTATTTCTAAATATTATAATTCAATTTAATTAACAATAGTAAGTGCAGGTAACATACAATTTTCGTAACGTTACATGTTACAGAAATTATATTGGTTAGCATAAAATAAATATTATTTTTGCATAACTAGAATCAATTTATTTTATGGTATATAACAATATATCTTACACAGTTTTATTTTCTTTTCTATTAGAAGTATTAGGATGACATTTTTGTAATTATTTTTTTATATAAAAATGTAAGAATCTTCTCTCGACCGTATTGGCAAATATTATTTATTCAATCACAACGTTTCGACCCTTTTTTGAGTTTTTATCAAGTGATCTAGATATACATAGACAGAGATTAATACAATAAAAAACAAAATTACTTTACTAACAATATTACAAAATAATAAAAAGAAGCGAAACTTACTTGTAAAAATAAAAATAAAATTATAATTTTAAGATGTCAAGAACGAACTTAGTGTCGGTTTGACAACACGTCAAGACTCTTAGACGAATTATTGGAGACTAAACGACCTTTATTATTTTGTCGTAGATATTACTTAGATTGTCGATATCCTTCTGTAAATTAATAGCGTTATTATTTTTCTTAATAAAAAATATTTCAGCAATTTCTCTTTTTTTTACGTGTTTTTCACTATGCAAAATAACAGGCGAAATCCAGTCAAAATCGTGATCGAATTCAATTTTATGTTTGCTGATAACTGATAAATTACTCGAATGCATTTTGATGTTGCTGAAATGTTCCTTTACACGTGTACAAAGATGTCTCTTTGTTTGTCCGATGTATGACACGTTGCAATCCTTACAATTAATTTTGTAAACTACTTCAGTTTTTTTATCAATAGGCAGTCTATCCTTGCCGTGTGTAATTAAATGATTCGGTTATTTAGGAACATTATGAACAACGTTAAATCCGATATTTTTAAAAATTCGATCGATATCGTCTAAGCTATTAACATAAGGTAGTGAAATGAAAGGAGACTTATCAACAATACTTCGCTCATTACTCGATTCATTCATGTTTCTGTGTTTTAAAAAATTAATCATTTTGTTAACCCAACGATCGATTACATGTTTAGGAAAGCAGTTATTAAATAAAATCTGTTTCACAATATTAATATTCTCGTCGTGAAACTGGTCATTAGATAAGAGAATCGCGTGATCTACAAGATTAAAAATTGTGTTCATTTTATATTTAAAAGAGTGATTGGAAAAGAAATTTATATATTTGTTCGAACACGTATCCTTTCTGTACCAATTTGTTACAAGCTTTCCATTTGACCGAGAGATCGTTGTATTCAAAAAATTAATACATCCGTCTGATTCCGTCTCATATGTAAAGGTTAAACGGTGGTGATAATTATTAAAAGTATTAATTATTTTGTGGATTTTTCCGAATCATTTAATTACACTCGGCAAGGATAGACTGCCTATTGATAAAATAACTGAAGTAGTTTACAAAATTAATTGTAAGGATTGCAACGCGTCATACATCGGACAAACAAAGAGACATCTTTGTACACGTGTAAAGGAACATTTCAGCAACATCACAATGCATTCGAGTAATTTATCAGTTATCAGCAAACATAAAATTGAATTCGATCACGATTTTGACTGGACTTCGCCTGTTATTTTGCATAGTGAAAAACACGTAAGAAAACGAGAAATCGCTGAAATGTTTTTTATTAAGAAAAATAATAACGCTATTAATTTACAAAAGAATATCGACAATCTAAGTAATATCTACGACAAAATAATAAAGGTTGTTTAGTCTCCAATAACTCGTCTAAGAGTCTTGACGTGTTGTCAAACCGACACTAAGTTCGTTCTTGACATCTTAAAATTATAATTTTATTTTTATTTTTACAAGTAAGTTTCGCTTCTTTTTATCATTTTGTAATATTGTTAGTAAAGTAATTTTGTTTTTTATTGTATTAATCTCTGTCTATGTATATCTAGATCACTTGATAAAGACTCAAAAAAAAAGTCGAAACGTTGTGATTGAATAAATAATATTTGCCAGTACGGTCGAGAGAAGATTCTTACATTTTTTAAATTCTGTCTGGCGATTCTCAAATATCTACGTTCTTATTTTTTTTATATGTATTTGCATTTTATTTATATGTATAAAATTTTTGATATGTTTTTAATTTATAATTTATATAAACAAAATATGAAACGAAAATTGAGTTAGTTTAAAAATATTTATAAGAAATAGGTTTAAAAATATTAAATATTAATTATAAAATTATTAAAAACAATAAAAGTTAATAAAATTTATTTTCTATTCGACAGGATATTATCGCGTTGACTATGATGATGAGAATTGGCGAAGAATTTCAAATTATTTAAACTCTGATAATTACATGAAAATTCATGTTCTTAATCGTGCCCAAATTATCGATGATGCATTTCATTTAATGATAGCAGGCCAACTTAACTGCCATATTTTCTGGGATCTCATAAAATATTTGCATCGAGAAGAAGATTATGTGGCATGGTATCCTATGTTTAAAGCTATTGAATACATGTATGGTACTTTTCCATGGAAAAAAATGGTTGGAAATGTTACGGTAAATATTAATAAATTTCAATGAAAATGTTACATTTTAAATATCTGCATTTCCTCATTGATCACAAATTAGAAAAATATGTTCATTAATGATGAAAATTTACATACTTTTGCGTCGCAAACAAATGTATAAACAAATTCAGTTTGAATAATCACTCACCCGAAGAACTGTCCGAAAAGTCTGATTTTCATTACTCTATATATTGGCATATAACATTGTTATTGGATATATAGCAAAATGCTTAAAATCTTTGTCAATGAATGCAATTATATTGGGTTTATATCAATATTACATGTTGTAATTAAAAAGAAATTAAACATATATATAATAATATATTTTGGAAAAATTTAATTATATATTTCAAAATAATATAGTATTTATCTTATTTAAAAATAAAATATGATTATAAAATAATTATGAAACTTTAATATTTATTAAATATAAAACATTTCGCACAAGTTAAACCGTATGTTTGCGTACGTGTATAATACATACGTATATTTGCAAGTGCATATGTACGTGAATAGATAAACGTTAGCGTCTATAAGTGAATTTGTATGTATGTTTATTTCATCGAGAAAATTTTAATAATCTATTGGAAAATAATAAAAAAATATGATATATTTTAAATACATTTATAATATAAACAAATAAATATGTATTTAACAATTTTTAGTTTAGAATAAAGCACGCATTATACATGGTACTTAAAAAAATCAAATATGAAGAAATTGATGATACAGACGAACTTAGAATATGTTTACGACAAGAAGCTGTAAGATGGGCATGTTTTCTCGGTGACAAAGATTGTATGATAAAAGCGAAAAATAAATTAGAACATCATGTCCACGATCCTACAAAACACAAGTAAATTTTGTTATATATATTTAGCCTTCCTTACATAATCAAATTCTCTTGTAGGTATCGCCTACAATGTTCAAACGATTTGATCAAGAGATCCATATGCTAATCTTTAATAAGAAAATTTAATTTTTTAATATGTTATAGACTTTTGCCATGGTGGCAGGAATGGACATATTGTAACGGTTTGATGATAACTAACAACAAAACGATTTGGCGATTAGTGTATGATATAGGATATGAAAAATTTAATCCTAAATTTATACAATATTTATCTTGCCCTGATAATGCTTATATGACTAGAGACTATTTACGATTTAAATCTATTACAGAACGAGAAAATCAATATGTTCTTACATACAGTCTCTTACATATTATTACGAAACATGCTAACGATCAAACTACACTGTTTTTTATATTAAATGATCTTTTGAACGTAAAACCAAAGTAATTTGACATATTTTTATAAATATTTTCTACAAAAATTTATTATGTGATTTTTATATATATGTATATATGCATATGTATGTATATGCATATATATATGTATATTTGTTTTTTCGTTTTTAGACATGTTCATATCACTGCAGCAATAATTATTATTATTAATAACGTATATTCCGTATATCGAACTCAGGTAAAAAATTCACATGTTTATATATGTATGTATATACAAAATGTGTTAAGAATACAATATTAATAATTATTATTTATGTTAAATAATTTTGATAATGTTACAACAACATTGTTTATTAATAATATTAAATAATAATACATTTTAGGAAATAAACAGTTACGTTCAACGGTTGAAGGACAATGTATACAAAAATGTTGATATGGAAACAAAGGTAAATTTAAAAAATATTATTTTGGCAAGCGAAAGAAAACGAAATATTGTTGTATTTTATTAATTTCTGAATATGAATTTTATATTCGTTATGTTTCTTATATAAAGAGTATATATTGATTACATTATGCAAATCTTTGTTTATATATATTAGGATATCATAACGCAGAATTTCAACAAAATTGAAAGCAAGATATCAATTCGCAACAGTCAAATCAAAAGACAAAGACAGTATTTTGATAGTATTTTCTATTATTAATAGAAAATACTAAAACGTAAAATAGTTGCAGCTTTGCATTGTGTACGAGGATATACTTCATATTAATAATTTTCTTTATTAATTAATACAATATAATATATAAATAAATAATTATATATGTATATATATATATAAAACATGTTTGTATAACTATAAAAATTAGTAAGATGTTAAAATTATATGTAAACTAATTATAATTAAATGTGCTTATATGTTCAATATTTAAATATCTTTTACATTTAATATGTTACTATATAAAATTTGTGATTGATTAGCTTTTTTAGTTTACAATAAATCACATAACACAATCTCTTTCTCTCTCTTTCTCCCTCTCTACCTCTAACCATTTTACTCCTCTTTTCTGTAAATCCTCATTTTAATTTCAATAAAGTTATTTAAATAAAATATTAATCTTAATATTAATATTTATTAAATTATGTTACATAACTTTCAAATTGTGCAATCTAATTCGGTGCTTATTATTAATGTTTTTAATAGACATAAAAATACTGCAAAATCGGAATTTTAACTTAGTTATATTTAATTAATTTTAGCAATTACATTTGAAAGAAATATAAGCATAGATAGAAGATAAAAAATTTTTATTATTAAATTGACGTTTTCAATAAATTCGCGTCTAACATGTGTTTCTTCCAATCAACGCGATAAGTTTTAATATTAACAAATTAAATTATTATTTTATTTGTCTCTATTATATATCGTTCCTTAGTATTCTTTAATAATAAATGTCGATTCTATTTTAGCAAAATAAAATTTGTACAACAGTGTTGCAACATTTTCGAAAAAGATATAGAAATCCGTTATACTGAAATCGGAAAAGAATTAATATATCTGAAAAGCTTATATATGCACATTAAATTAAATTATATATACATATGGAGATGTATGTATGTTAATATTCTCTCTATGATAGCTTTTTGAATATTAATTTTATACTGTCATATCGTTATAAAAGAGAATTCATATCGATATAATATTATTTTTGGATAGAAACTAATATGTGTATCACCAGAGTTGAAATATTTATAATACTTTCCATTAAAATCTAAAGCGTGCACAATCTTGTCCTTTTTCACAATTAGTGGTTTGTTGCCACAATCACCTGTTTATAACACCATAATATAAGTAACAATATAAATAAAATCATGAATAAAAAATCATGAATAAAATCATGAATATAATCATGAATATAATCATGAATGAAAAAAGAAACAATATAATAATAAAAAGAAAGAAAAAAAGGAGATAAATATCATACCGTATACCATAACCATACGAATTTTCATGATAAATTCGTGCTTTAGCAGGCTTAAAATTGGCCAATTTCTGAATTCCGGAGGATACAGTTTCTTCGCGAGATCGTATGGCGCCTCGCATAGCACGTTTCTCCTCTCGTCTTTCAACATCTCTCTACGAATAGTTGATAACTTTTAGTTTATTAATTGTGACTTCACTTTAACTTTAATTAATTATGTATTTTATGTCGCGTATGTTTAGATCCTGTTTTCTTCTTGCGGTATTATATTTTGCCGGCCGACATCTGCAATTATTTCGACATTGCTGTGCAGTAAACTTATATGCGCAAAAACGCATAAAAAAAGAGAAGAAGATTTACCCTTTTTTGTTTACGCTTGTCATTGAATTTCTTTCTTGCACGTCTTTGTCTTCTCAGGTACAAAGTGACTTTTCCGACGTCGACACGTTGATAACGCGATTTTATTCGGGCGCGGTGACGTTTTCTGTGTTTTAACCCTCAGTTACCACTCATTTTTGGCCACCCTATTTCACCACTTATGGGTTAGAGTCACTTAGAGTTTTCTTTTGTTTTTATTTCTGGATCTAATAAAGCTATTTTAAAGTATTTTTTTACAATCGATACGCCAGACAGTAAAAAAAAAGAATATATCGGTATAAATATTACCAGATTTTTACGACTTAAGATATTTAAGAAAAAATTAAAAGTAATCCTCTAAAATTTCGAAAAAATTATTTTTGATATGGGTTAACGTAACCCAGAGAGGTAACTGAGGATTATTATTATTGCCAGTACTGAAAATCTATAGCCGTTGACGAAAGTTAGTACTGAAAATCAACGCAGCCGTTGACGAAAGAATTTGATAACGTTGATGAAAAGTAAAACTGTATTATTATTTTTTTATGTTTGCTGTTAATGGTGATGCACATTTGCACATTAATTAAATATTCACAATATAAACTGATTGAAGACAATATGTATCACTCGTTCTTCGTAGTGCTCTCGACTGTGGTTCGATCACAAAGAGACGTAGTGCAATAATTGCATCGTTCGTTCCTTATCTGCGACAGCGGATATGATACAATAAATATATAATATACAGGGTGTTACTTAATTGGCGTCCACTATTTATGTAACAATGTTCATCGTGAACTGAGTCGAAAAGTCCTATACCATTTTCTTCTGTAAGGCATAATAGAGTAGTAATTTTTCAGTATCGTAGTAACGTTTTTTAATGCTCATCGAAACCTATAAAATTTCATTGTTCAATTTTGGAAAATAAAATTTTATAGTTTTCGACGTGCTCTATAGTTCTATAGCATAGTTCCAATTGTAAGCTGCCATTAAACATATATTTAACCATAGAAACTCGAATTTTCCAATATATGATAGAGTGGCCGTATTTCGAGCATTTTATTTATTGTAAAATAATTTTTGTACAGTCTTGGGCACGTACATTAATTATCCAAAGTGGTGCTGTCTATTTAAATATTTAAAACATTTTAGACAATTATGTAACCCTAAAAATTTATAGATAAATTAAATTATCGCTTTAAATGACTGTAACTAATTAAAAAATTAAAAAACGAGCTTTAAAAATATTAAAATTGTTTATTATCAAACTGAGGACCATTTAAAGGACGTATTCCCACATTTTGAAGCTTGCGCTTTTATTCTTATAATTAGTTTTCGTACAGAATTGTACGAGAATTATTATGCAATAAATAAAATGTTCGAAATACGGCCAGCTCATAATATGCGATATTCAAAAATTCAAGTTTTTATGTTTAAAAATATATATATGTAGGATTGTTAACTCTATGCGTTATTAATCATATGTTATTATAATTCGATGTATACGCGCAATTAGATAATATAATATGCGAGTCTTTCGAGGATTCGGGTTTTCGTCAACTCGAATTCCTTTGTAGAAAAACAAGAGTGGGGACGGGATCAGCTGAGCGGCTGAGCGACTTGTAAGAGAGACGAGAGGCAGTCCGCTATAAGCCTCGAAAGGAGAAACAAATAAAATTACAAAACCTGATTCTCTAGATATTTGTGCAGAATATATCTTATCTCCAATACCGAATCCTACATTTGGGGGCTCGTCTGATCTCATAAAACAAGTGAAAAAGAGAGACTAAGACGGTAGACGAACGCAAAAGTAAAGACGGTAAAGACGAATTTTAAAACAACGAAGTGTAGTGAAAGTGTGTTACGACGATGGAGAATTTAGCACAGATTCCAGCGATAAGAGGAAAAATTAAGACGGCAACAAAGGCCACTATAACAGCATTACATAAACTTATCTTTGAAGAAGAAGGCGATCGAGGAAATCGACAGCGTATACGTGGATTCCCAGGTTTCGATTTTTGCAATGACTCAGAAGAATTTCGTGCTAAACTCGATTATACAAGAAGGCTAACTATCGGAGACTTGATATCAATCTGTAATCTCCTAGGTTTAGACTATACCGGGAATGCAGAGATATTAAGAGAACGCATAGTACAAACATTAATGGATATAAATTCTTTGCAATAAGTGGCAGTAATTTCTGACGACGACGACGATGGAGAGCCAGGGGATGATGACGTGGCGGTCAACGAGATAGAGGCAAACATTAACAACATACAGGTTGACATTGGAAACAATGAGGCAGCGGCAATATTTCACAGTGAACAAGGACAAGAAAACAGAAATCACGTGAACGAAAATAATACAAGATTCACACTAAGTTATAAGGATGTCGAGGATTCGGTACCATCTTTTGACGGAGGTGATTCTTATTCCGTGCAGCGGTGGATATCAGATTTTGAAGACACAGCGTCTATGTTCCAGTGGAATAATTTACAAAAATTAATTTTCGCAAAAAGATGTTTGAAAGGATTAGCGAAATTATTTGTTCAGAGTGAAGGTGTAATAAAGTCCTGGACGGAATTGAAGACGGCCTTAACGGAAGAATTTTCTATGAAAATTACCAGCGCGCAATTGCATAAAATGCTCCAAGAACGCAAAATGAAAAGAGAGGAATCCATAGAGGAATATTTTTTGGCAATGAAAGAATTGGCCTCCCGCGGTACTCTCGAAATGGATGCTCTGTTCGATTATGTAATAGATGGCATACAAGACGAAACTCATAACAAAATGATGTTATTTGGAGCCAAGACTATCAGAGAATTCAAGGAAAAATTAAAGACCTATGAAAAAATTAGAAAGGCCTACCACGACAAATCTACGAAGTATTCAAAGGACAAGAATGATAGACCAAGGCAAACATTCGGTAGCACAACACGAGGGGATGGCAAGGAAAGAGCAACGATTTCTGACAAACAAAAAACGGAGACTGGATGTTTCAACTGCGGCATATACGGACATCACTCTAAAGACTGTAAGAAAAAAGCGCTAGGTAAGAAATGCTTCAATTGTAACGAATTCGGTCACGTAGCAGCTAAGTGTTTGGCGCCAAAAAATTACGCGCGAGATTCTAAATCATCGACAGTTAATTTAGTGACGTATTCTCAAAGAATCGAACCGCTTAAAGAAATTTTTATAGACAATATTAAACTATTAGCGTTAATAGACACCGGTAGTCGTGTTAGCTTGATTCGCGAAAATATGTTTCGTAAATTGAAGGGAACGCTTGTACAGTGCGCGCGAACATTTCTCGGTTTCGGCAAGGGCGAATCTAAGTCGGTGGGATATTTTCAAACAATCATTTATATCGACCATGAAGATTATCCAATGACGTTATATGTTGTTCCTAGCGATGCGATGGAAGTCGATGTTGTTATCGGAAGAGACATACTTGAGATGGCTGTACTTAAATTTGATCAAAATAAGGTTATTATTACCAAAATTGTTCCTACAGTATTTATAGCGCATATAGATTTGCCGGAAGAAACAAGAGTTGATCTCGGACTTATTCGCGATGAGAAAATACGTGATCGAGTGGAACAATTAATTAATTCATATCAACCGAATATTTGCAAATCGACGGTTATTAAATTGAGTGTGTCTCTGAAGGATAGCAAACCGATTTCACAAAGACCGCGCAGACTGCCCGCACCGGATAAAAAAATCGTTGAAGAACAAGTAGCCGAGTGGCAAAAAAACGGAATTATTGAAGAGTGCTCTTCCGAATATGCAAGTCCAGTGGTAGTGGCAAAAAAGAAGGATGGTTCTCCGCGTGTATGTATCGACTATCGTCCGCTAAATAAAGTTATAGAAAAAGATAAGCATCCATTACCTTTAATCAAAGATCAAATAGACAAATTAAAAGACGCGCGTGTATTTAGTACATTAGATCTAAAAAATGGATTTTTCCATGTCACAGTAGATGAGTCAAGTCGTAAATATACGGCCTTTGTCACGCATGAGGGACAATATCAATTTTTGAAAGCGCCATTTGGACTTTGCAATTCTCCGCCAGCGTTTCAGCGATATATTAATCATATTTTTAGACCGTTAATTAATAGTAATATAATGACATTGTATTTAGATGATATTATAGTTATTGCTTCAAATTTTGCGGAAGCTTTAGCGAATTTAGAAATAGTATTAAGAACGGCGAGCGATTATGGTCTCGAATTTAATTTTAAGAAATGTAGATTTATGAAAACGCGTATAGAATTCTTAGGACAGATCGTAGAAAATGGTAATGTTTATCCTTCTCCAAGTAAAATAGAAGCTGTCATGCGCTTTCCAGAGCCAAAATCGGTTAAAGATGTTCAAAGTTTTCTTGGATTAACGGGTTACTTTCGTAAATTTATGCCATCTAATTCCTTGATAGCTAAACCGTTGAGTGATTTATTGCGCGGAAATAATGTATTTTGCTTTAATGATGACGAAAGGCGTGCCTTTTGTGCTTTAAAGGAACTTTTGACTAAAGAACCTGTATTAAAAATATTTAATCCTGATAGTGAGGCAGAACTTCATACGGATGCATGTCGAAATGGTTTAGGAGCGATATTATTACAGCGATCTTCTCGCGAAGAAAGTCTTCATCCCGTATATTATTGGAGCCGCAAAACAACGGCTGCTGAAAGCAATTATAGAAGCTATGAATTGGAGGTTCTAGCTGTGATGGACGCCTTAAAGAAATTCCGTGTATATCTGCTAGGTTTGAAATTTAAAATTGTCACGGATTGTGCAGCCTTTACTCAGACAATGAATAAGAAAGACGTCTCAGCAAAGATTTGGCGATGGGCTGAACAAATTGAAGATTTTGACTATGTTTTAGAACACCGACCGGGCACACGCATGAAACATGTAGACGCAATCAGCCGAAGTTTTGTGATGACCATTACGGAGGATAGTTTAGTAGCTAAGATAAGAAAGCTACAAGAAGAAGATCCTGAATGCAACGCGATAACGGAGCGAATCAGAGATAAGCCCGCAGCAGAGTACTCCTTAAGAGGAGGACTAATTTATAAATTCGTTAAGGGCGTTGATCTTCTGATGATACCAGGGTCAATACATAACGAAATTATCCAAATAATACATCAAAAGGCTCATTATTCTTTGAAGAGAACGATGGACATCATACAAAAGGATTATTATATACCCGACTTAAAAGGAAAAGTAGAAGCATTTATTGGTTCCTGCATCCCGTGCATTCTCGCAAATAAAAAAGAAGGAAAAGCCGAGGGTTTTCTGCATCCTTTGCCAAAAGCCGACTTACCATTATATACATATCATGTAGATCATTTGGGCCCATTGGAATCAACTAGAAAAAATTACAATCATATCTTTGCAGTAATTGACAGTTTTACGAAGTTTGTATGGCTTTATCCTACGAAATCAACAACGTCACGAGAAGCAATAGCCAAATTGGAACTTCAAAAACAGATTTTTGGCAATCCAGTGCAAATAATTTCAGACAGAGGAACTGCGTTTTCTTCAGGAGAATTTTGCAATTATTGTAAAGAAGAAAAGATTAAGCACATAATGATAACTACAGGATTACCTAGAGCCAATGGTCAAATTGAAAGGCTTAACCGCAGTATTATTCCGATATTAACTAAATTGTCTCTCGAGGATCCAACAAAATGGTATCAACACATTCCCGCACTGCAAAATACGTTGAATTCTACGTATCACAGAAGTATCGATATGACTCCTTTCGAATTATTAGTAGGCGTAAAAATGAAATCTAAAGAGGACCTTCAATTAAAAAAATTAATAGAAGAGGCATTCCGTGAGCAATTTCAAGAAGATCGTGAAGCACATAGATTGAGAGCCAAAAGTCAAATTTTAAAAACGCAAGAGGAAAATCGTAAGACATATAACTTTCGACGCCGAGTACCTCGTAAATATATAGTAGGGGACCTCGTGGCTATTAAACGAACTCAAATGACTCCCAGACGAAAATTACGTGCGAAATATTTAGGGCCATATCGCGTAGAAAAAGCGAAAATTAATGATACATACGATGTAAAACGAATGCGATCGGGCGACGGCCCGATTACGACCAGCACATGTGCGGAATACTGTAATAACTGAACTAAACCTATCCTTATCGATTTCGGAGCGGTTCCTCCAGCGTCTGGTAGAATCTCTTGGTGTCAGGAAAGCCTCGTGAGCCTTAGAGATCCTTGAGAAGGCGCGTGGATGCAGCTTATTTCCGAAGGATATCGATACAAGGTAGGAATCTTGGAGTCAAGGGAGAATAACTTTGAGACATTATTGGAATGGTAAGTTAAGATATAATTCCTTCAAAATTAACTCGTTTACACAAATTATCACAATGACCCTCTTGCTCGCGCTATTACCTATCGCTCGCAAAACCCGAAGGAGAGTGTCTCCCTTCCGATGCCGTAAGAATCTCGTGGTCACGCTCTCGCGTGCGCGCGCATACGTGCTCACCATCCGGTATACTTTGGTGGCAGCACCGCACGGTTGACGTCAAACGTAAGTTCCGCTGACAGCCGCGCGCCTCTTACAACTCGGCCAGCCTGATTCTACTTCGCCTCGAAGTTTATTTGGCCTGATGACCTAATAGTAGTTGGTGCACAATTACAACGTAGTGTCGATTACGTCTTGCAGACTAGGGCGCCTCAGGTATGTATTTTATCTTCATTATACGACACGCTCGCGCCTCAAGTTACGAGATTACTGTCTTCCTAATTCTATTGATTACATTATTTACAATATTACTTTCTATAGCTTATTTATAAGAAGTTTAACGCGTTGCCTGCAATTTTAACGATATCATTATTATCTTATTCGCTTTCAAGGGTGGCTATCTTTATCCACGGTTTGATTCGGTCTGATGACAAGATAGTGTCCATCGGTTTTTGACTCAAATTGAACCCAGGTATATCTTGTACGACGTATCTATTGTACCCTAGTACTTTGGTTATAATATATGGCCCTTTGAATAGAGGTTTCAATTTAGAACTGATCCCCGCCTTATTCCTATCGTTTCTGATCATAACTTTGTCGCCTTTCTTATACTGCGACGGTCTGATACTATGTTTGTCACGGTATATTTTATTGTAATTTCTAATTATCTCGGTGGCTTGCAAAGCCGTATCTCTAACTCGTTCTCTTTCTACCTCTAGGTCCTGGTCAATTTTTACCAATGCTCTCGTGTGCTGTGCTACCTTACTGTCTGCATGGTTACGCTGATCGTAACCAAGCATGAGCTTCGACGGGGTGGATTTGATCACTGAATGGTGAGTATTATTTAAAACGTATTGCATTGTGTATAATCCCTTTTTCCACTCCTCCTGGTGATTTAGCAATTTTGTTAGCGACGATTTTAAAAATCTATTTACCCTTTCCACCATCCCATTGGCCCAAGGTGCCGCTACAGCTACTTTACGATGCTTTATTTGGCGCTTTTCTAAATATTCTGTCAGTTCTTTTGACGTGAAGGCTGATCCTCTATCAGAAACCAGCTCAGATGGTCTTCCGAATGTTGCAAAAATATTTTCTAGATTAGAAATGACTTCCTTTGTCCCTGTAGACCTAGTTGGAGACAACCATGTAAACCGAGAAAAAGCATCTATTAGTACTAACACATGTTTAAAATTGTCAGACGTTTCCTGGAGCGGACCATAATGATCCATATGAAGTAATTCCAGGGGCCCTTTAGGCAAAGGAAACAGCTGCGTTTCTCCTTCCCTACTGTGCCATGAACTATTAGCGGTGAGACACGTCAAACAATTTTCTAAATAGTCATGTACTCGCTTTCTCATCTGCGGGAACCAGTAATTTTGTTTAATTCCTTGTAACGTTTTTTCGAAACCATTATGAGCCATGTCGTCATGGTGCGCTCTCATAATACTTATTATCATAGATTCTGGCACTAGAAATTTTAGATCATTATCTAATTTTTTATAGACTAATCCGTCTACCAACGCGAATTTATCACTGGCTTCTGTTTCTAACTCGTTACTGATTTTCTGTATGGCAGGATCTGCCAACTGAAGGAACTCCAACCGTCTTTCTAACGGACGCTCCTCTACCAAGGCTACGCTACGGCTCAGAGCATCTGCATGAGCCATTCTATTCCCTGGCCGGTGGGTGATATCAAAATCATAATTTTGCATCGCCAACGTCCATCTGGCTATTCTCGGATTCAGATTTGCTTTTTTAACCGCGTGAACTAATGCATTGCAATCTGTAACTATTATGAACTTTATTCCATATAAGTACAAGTGAAACCTTTCTACAGCCCTTACTATTGCTAACATCTCTAATTCGAAGCTATGATACTTTGTTTCAGCTGAGTTAGTCGCTTGACTGAAGTATGCAACCGGGGCCCATTTCCCGTCACCTTGTTTCTGCAGAAGGACCGCACCGATACCGGAGCTACATGCGTCTGTATGTAATTGCGTTTCCGCAGACGGACTGTACAACCTGAGGACCGGATAAGATGTTAGTTCGGCTTTTATTTTTTCGAAAGACTGTACGCATGCCTTATCAAAATTGTAATCCGCCCCTTTTTTTAACAGGTTTTGTAAAGGTTTCGCCTTCTGTGCGTAATCCTTTACAAACTTTCTAAAATAATTCGCGAGCCCCAAGAATCTTTGCAATTGAAGTTTATCTCGGGGTTGCCTATAGTTTTTCACTGCCTCAGTATGACGGGGGCTTATCGTAACACCCTCGCCTGATATTACATACCCTAAGAACTCTACTTGTTTTCTTAAAAATTTACACTTTTGGTAATTTAACTCGAAGCCATACATCTTGAGCAGTACTAACACTTCCTCTAAAACTTCTAGGTTTTCCCGGATTGTCTTCGACGCGATCAACACGTCATCGATGTACACGAGTACCTTGTCTTGCCGAATCAGCGGGCTCAGTATCTGTATGAGTCTCTTTTGAAACTCGGCAGGAGACTCACAAAAACCAAACGGTAGGCGTTTAAATTCGAATTGACCCTCCGGGGTCGCGAATGATAAATATTTCCTCGAATCTTTATGTATCTTGATTTGATAAAAACTATCACGGAGGTCTAAAAGAGTGAAAATCTTTTTCTCGCCTAAACTCGCTAGACAATCCTCAATGATTGGAAAAGGGTACTTCTGTTTGTGTACCCGACTATTTAGTGGTCGCAGATCTACGCATAGCCTTGGCTGTCCATTCTTTTTTTTAACTAGGAGGACCCTCGCACAATAAGGCGATGCGCTCGGCTGGATCACCCCTCGTCTCAATAGGTCATCCGTGATTTCTCGCATTTGCTTTCTTTCCTGTAACGCAAACCGTCTCGGAGCGTACGCGAATACCGACGTATCCTTCACGTTGACCTGTACCGCATAGTCATCGTCGACCGGTACAATATCCCGATTTCTAACATTTAATATCAAATTCTGTAATTGTTGCTTTACTTTAAAATCGAAATCTATATTATTATCGCTTATTATTTGATTCAGATCGTCCGTTCTTTGTTCGTCGACGCACAAGGGCAGAAACGAAAACAAGTTTATCTTTTGTTCGATGTCCTTCGCCGCCGGATTATAGACCAAGGTAAGTTTGTTTTTGTACAGAAACTCGCGACCTATAATGATATCACCTTGGAACGACTCGCTATTCAAAACATGTAAATCGACCGAAAATTCCTTAGAATTCAATTTTTCTATTTTCAGCTTTAATGAGATTATGCCAAGAATCTGTAATTTTTCATTAGACAAATTACGCAAATTTGTTTCTACGCTTGCGATTTCGCTACCGCTCGGGTCGATATATTTTTTATACGCGCTCGCCTTAACGAAGGACACGGGGCTGCCGGTGTCCAACATCGCTAACAATTTTTCCGTTGTCCTTGACAGGCTTACTTGAATTAGTGGGTTATCCACGACCAGCTGTGAGCCGACCTCGTCAACGGCCGCAACCTCGTTCGCGTCGGCTGGGTCTAGATCTCTGCACGTCGCAGCCACCGTCGATGCGCTGGTCACCTTAGCCGCCGTTCTGCTCTCCTTCTTCCTCAGGGCCGGACAATCGAACCTTCGATGTCCTCGCTCCTTGCAATAGAAGCAAGTAGCATCAGCCCTGCACTGTTGATGACTGTGTCCTTTTTTTCCACAGTTTTTACAGCTGCTATCCATCTTGGCCTGCGACGAACTAGGGGCAGCCTTCCTTTCGACCTCCATCGTGCCCTGCGTGATCGTGCGCATTTTCTCTAGAAAGGAGTCCACGCTGCCGGCCGACAACGACAACGCTGTGGCCCTCAGGGACATCTGCTGGATGCCACTCACCAGGAGTTGGATACGGTCGTCCTCAGGAAGGTCCAGCCGGTGCATCAGAGACAGCTTCTCTAACGCGTACTCGTCGAAGGATTCCTTGGCAGGTAACCATTTTCTCGCCTCAATTCTCTGCATGGATCTAAAGAACGGAATCTTTCGATCAAAT
The DNA here is from genome assembly GCF_048542155.1 of Nylanderia fulva. NCBI lineage: Eukaryota > Metazoa > Arthropoda > Insecta > Hymenoptera > Formicidae > Nylanderia > Nylanderia fulva. Next base: position 4,897,746 of record NW_028189730.1, on the reverse strand, counting down.
ATCTTTATCATTTCTGCGCGCAGGCCTACCCATGATTCGACGGCCGTGTCACCCTGGACGTCGAACCAGCGGCGTGCGGACTTCGTGAGCTTGCTGGAGGCCGCCAGCAACGTCGCTCCGTCTGTCGCTCCGTGTACTTGGGCAACCTTGTCCACCCTCTTCACCCAGGCATGGACGTTGTTCTCCTCGGAGCCGGCGAACTCTGGAATCTGATGGGCCAGCGCCTGCACTGCGGATCCCGTTGACCACGATTCCGTAGACCGTCGGCCCGTCTCATCCGACGGGGAGTCCCTCGACAGCACCCGGTCGAGAGTCGCCGTCGGCGCCTCCCGCTGCCGTGAGACCTCCGCCTGCTGATCCACCAGTAGCTGGAGGATCTTCGTCAACTGTTGCTGCTGGCCCTGCATCACCAGCAACATCTGTTGCATCGGGTCCGCCTCCGTTGGCGTCTGCGGACCGGTGCGTGCCGGGGCCGCCTTTGCTGTCTTCGGTACGGCACCCGGCTGTTGCCTGGGAGCAGCTAGGTCCAGCATCTCCGCCATCGGCCCATGCCTTTCCAGATGTGTCATGATGGTATCGATGAGCGTGCTGCTGGTCCCGGTAATAGGCAGTCTATATCTGGCCGCCTCGTCTTTTAGTTCCTCGAGGGTAAGCCTCTCAAGACTTGCCCGATCCATTACCAGCTGCTTACGTGTCCGTACCATGCGCCGATCACGTGTTCGAATGTTCTCGAACCTTCCGGTCACACTACTCCGTTCCTGCAACACGGAGCAATCCTGCTGCCAATCCCACTTCTGAGATTGTAATAACTGAACTAAACCTATCCTTATCGATTTCGGAGCGGTTCCTCCAGCGTCTGGTAGAATCTCTTGGTGTCAGGAAAGCCTCGTGAGCCTTAGAGATCCTTGAGAAGGCGCGTGGATGCAGCTTATTTCCGAAGGATATCGATACAAGGTAGGAATCTTGGAGTCAAGGGAGAATAACTTTGAGACATTATTGGAATGGTAAGTTAAGATATAATTCCTTCAAAATTAACTCGTTTACACAAATTATCACAATGACCCTCTTGCTCGCGCTATTACCTATCGCTCGCAAAACCCGAAGGAGAGTGTCTCCCTTCCGATGCCGTAAGAATCTCGTGGTCACGCTCTCGCGTGCGCGCGCATACGTGCTCACCATCCGGTATACTTTGGTGGCAGCACCGCACGGTTGACGTCAAACGTAAGTTCCGCTGACAGCCGCGCGCCTCTTACAATACATGAAACCTTGGTCATAACGCTAGCAATCATTCGAGACGAATAATTTATCAGAATGGCCGATTGTAGGATTGTTAACTCTATGTGTTATTAATCATATGTTATTATAATTCGATGTATACGCGCAATTAGATAATATAATATGCGAGTCTTTCGAGGATTCGGGTTTTCGTCAACTCGAATTCCTTTGTAGAAAAACAAGAGTGGGGACGGGATCAGCTGAGCGGCTGAGCGACTTGTAAGAGCGACGAGAGGCAGTCCGCTATAAGCCTCGAAAGGAGAAACAAATGAAATTACAAACCCTGATTCTCTAGATATTTGTGCAGAATATATCTTATCTCCAATACCGAATCCTACAATTATGTTGTATTCTTTATTATCAAAATATAGATATAAGATATATATAAATATATAAATACATAGAAAGTGTGCAATATATGTATATTTTGCTTCTTAGTATTTAATAAATTGTTTTATAATATTAACATTATACAGACAAAATTTTAACATATTTTTATACATTATACTTTTTGAATTTAGGATATCACATTTTTCAAGCTCGGCGCATCTTACTGCAATAATAGATAAAGATACGCGTGTACAACTAGTGAGAATGGAAGATTGGGCTTCGGAAAAGCATTGTCCTCTTATTAAAGTAGCACGAAGTTATGAGTTGATGGGCAAAACAATAGTATGGGTAGAATATAGTAACACATTAAAAATTCGCTACGTTCCTGTATCTTATACTACGGAAATATCTCCCGATTTTGACAATTTTACTATGCATTATTTACCCGTGTCAAAGCATTTCTTATTTCCATTTGAAAAGGATGGTTGGGTGATATTCAATATACAACAAGTTGGTAAATATGAACAAATGAACTTATTATGATTTATTTCTCGCCTTTATTTTACACACACATAATTGACATAATTTTATATTCTTATTTATTTTATTCATTGTCCTATAAAAATTTGAGATATTCATTGTATAACTATAATAGTTTTAAAATGTTTTGTGTAATTTTCTGCATTATATATATATATAATATTACATTTAAGATAGGTAGGCGTTTTCTAAATAATACAATTCAATGTTAATGTATTTTTTTTTAATAATAGTAAAAATGATTAAAAAGAGAATTATATTTGAAAAATTATTAATAGTAAGTGCAGGTAACTTACAATTTTCGTAACGTTACATGTTACAGAAATTATATTGGTTAGCATAAACTAAATATTATTTTTGCATAACTAGAATCAATTTTATTTTATGGCATATAACAATATTTTACCCAGTTTATTTTCTCTTCTATTTGAAGTATTAAGATAACATTTTTATAATTACTTTTTTTATATATAATAGTATTTTATTTATATATATATAAAATTTTTGATATGTTTTCAATTTATAATTTACATATGTAAACAAAAGTATAAAACAAAAATTGAAGTTTGAAAATAATTAAAAAATAAGTTTAAAAATATTAAATATTAATGATAAAATTATTCAAAACCATCAGAATTGATAAAATTTATTTACTATTCGACAGGATATTATCGCGTTAATTATGATGATGAGAATTGGCGAAGAATTTCACATTATCTCAACTCTGATGATTACACGAAAATTCATGTTCTTAATCGTGCCCAAATTATCGATGATGCATTTCATTTAATAATAGCAGGCCAACTCAACTCCCACATTTTCTGGGATCTCATAGTGTATTTGCATCGAGAAAGAGATTATGTGGCATGGTATCCTATGTTTAAAGCTATGGAATATATGTACGGTACTTTTTCATGGAAAACAATAGTTGAAAATATTACGGTAAATATTAATAAATTTCAATAAAAAATATTATATTTTAAATATTTGCATCTACACCCATTGATTACAAATTAGAAAAATATGTCCATCAATGATAAAAATTTACATACTATTACGTCGTAAACAAATGTGCAAACAAATTAAATTTGAATCATCACTCACTCGAAGAACTGTCCGAATAATTTATGATTTTTATTACTCCAAATATTAGCATATAACATTGTTATTGGATATATAGGAAAATGCTTAAAATCTTTGTCAATGAATGCAATTATATTGGCTTTATATTAATATTACATAAAAAACCACTCCTCAATGTTTAAAGTCGACCAGACTGGCAATAATTTATTATAAATAATTATTTGAAATACAACAACGTTTCGGCTGTCATTGCAGCCCTTTTCAAGTACATCTATAAAAAGTTCAATCAAAATAATTATAATTTAATACACTTATTCGCAACAATTAATTATACATTTAAAAACAAAAATGTGTTACATACCAAATTTAAAACAGTAAATCAACTTCTATGCAAACTACCGACAATGTTAACGCTTGTTTTGATGAACAATGCAAGACTGACAGAAGTAAGCACATATTAAATAGATGTTAACTGTTCACAAGAATCTTAGTCACTAAGCGTTAAGAAGATAGAGACGAAACTAAATGTGTCTTTCGTAATTTAAATCGTCATAATAAAGTCAAATAAATAAAAATAAATAAATAGGTGGATATAAAAATAAAAATAAAATTAAAAGTAAAAATAAATATAAAACGACTTAAATAACGTCAAGAACACGATCATAAATCCCACTGAAATTCTCCGTATCTTTCTGTAAATTAATACTTTTTCCTTGTTTTTTTATGTAAAACATTTCTGCAATTTCTCTTTTTCTTGTCTGTTTTTCCTCATGCAGAATCACCGGAGAATCCCAACGGAACTCATGATCGTTGCAAGTCCGATGTAAACTAACGACAGAATGCAATGTCGTTATTTTGATTGAACTTTTTATAGATGTACTTGAAAAGGGCTGCAATGACAGCCGAAACGTTGTTGTATTTCAAATAATTATTTATAATAAATTATTGCCAGTCTGGTCGACTTTAAACATTGAGGAGTGGTTTTTTATTAATTATTACTGGCAACCTTAAGGATTATTATTTATTTAATATTACATGTTGTAATTAAAAAAAAATTGAACATATATATATTAATATATTTTAGAAAAATTTAATTATATATTTCAAAAAGATATATTTTATATCTTATTTAAAAATAAAATATGATTCATAAATAGTTATGAAATTTTGATATCTATTAAATATTATAAAACATTTCGCACAAGTTAAACCATATTTTTGCGTACGTGTATAATACATACGTATATTTGCACGTACATATGTACGTGAATAGATAACGTTAGCGTCTATAAGAGTTGCATGTATGTTTTTTTCATAGAGAAAATTTGAAGAATCTATTGAAAAATAATAAAAAATTATAATAATTTTTAAATACATTTATAATATAAACAAATAAATATATATTTAACAATTTTTAGTATATAGTAACAAACGCATTACACAAGGTACTTGTAGAAATAAAATATGAAGAAATTGATGATACAGACGAACTTAGAATATGTTTACGACAAGAAGCTGCAAAATGGGCATGTTTTCTCGATAGTCCGACATGTAAGAAAAAAGCCAACGATAAATTAGAACAACATGTCCAAGATCCTAAAAAACACAAGTAACTATTGTTATATATTTTTAGACTTTCTTAATTAATTTCTTTTGAAGATATCGCCTACGATGTTTAAATGATTTGATCAAAAGATCCATATGCTAATTTTTAATAAGAAATTTAATTTTTTTATACGTTTTAGACTTTTGCCATGGTGGAAGAAATGGACATATTGTAACGGTTTGATGATAACTAACAACATAGAGACTTGAGGATTAGTGTATAGTATAGGATATGGTATAGATTATGATCGTGATACATTTGACCCTAAATTTATAGAATACTTGGCCTGCTCTGAAGATGCAGATATAATTAAACACTATTAAAAAATTAAAGCTCTTAAAAAACGAGAAATTCAATATCTTCTTTTTAGTTTCTTACATATTATTACAAAGCATGCGAAGAATCGCATTTTACTGCGGTACATATTAAATAATTTTTTGGACTTAAAACCAAAGTAATTTAATATATTTTTAATATATATTTTCTACAAAAAATTATTATGTGTATTATATGTATTTGTTTTTTTGTTTTTAGACATGTTGATATACCTGCAGCATTTATTATTATCATTAATAATGTATATTCCGTAAATCAAACTCAGGTAAAAATTTTACATGTTTATATATGTATGTATATACAAAATATGATAAGAATACAATATTAATAATTGTTATTTCATAATGTTAAATCATTTTGATAATGTTATATTAACGTTGTTTATTAATAATGTCAAAAATAATACATTTTAGGAAATAAACAGATACGTTCAATGGTTGAAATACTATAGAGACATATTTGTTAAAAAGGAAGAAAGGGTAAATTTGAAAAATATTATTATGAAAAATGAAAGAAAATGAAATATTGTTCCATTTTATTAATTTCTAATTATTAATTTTATATTTGTTTTGTTTATTATATGAAAAGTATATATTGATTTTATGGTGCAAATCTCTGTTTATATATATTAGGATATTATAACGCAGACTTCTGGCAAAATTGAAAGCAAAATATCAATTCGCAACAGTCAAATCAAAAAACAAAAACGGTATTTTGATAGTATTTTCTATTGGTAAATGTAAAAAAATTGCAGCTTTACATTGTGTGCGTGGATATACCTCATATTAATAATTTTTATATAATGTACTATTTATATTTTATTGCTTTATTATACTAGTATATATAGTTTTATTATTACTAGCTACATAATAATTACTATAATCTGTATTGTTAGATATAAAATAAAAATAAAATTGTATAAATATAAAAAAAAATATATATAAGTTTGTTTGTTAAATAATAAATGCACTATCTATAAATTTTGAATTACATATTGACTTGTTTTTAATTTTTTTTTTGAATTAATAAAAAAAAATGTTTACGCACATACACATACACATGTATTGTATATACGTGTGTACCCTTACAAAAAAACTATCAGAATATAAAAAAATTACTGGTATAACAATAATATATTATAGAAAAAGTATTACTATATCAGTAATTTTTTGTACTTTTCTGGTTTTTTTGAACGAATATAAATAACGAATTTTCATTTAAATATTATAAAAATTTACAGCCAACATATTTATACTTATACGTATTATTAAATTTGTCATTATCATATGTATATATATATGCGTGTATATGTGTGTGTGTTTGCATATATAAAATAATAATATATATTATATATTATGTATATTATATATATATATATACAGATCATATTATATATTAATTATGTAATTAATCCAATACAATTTATAAATAAATAAATATATATGTATAAATAAATCATGTTTGTATAACTATGAGAATTAGTAAAATGTTAAAATTATATGTAAACTAATTATAATTATATGTGCTTACATGTTCAATACTTAAATATCTTTTTTATTTAATATTTTACTATATAAAATTTGTGATTGATAAGCATTTTTTAGTTTACAGTAAATCACATAACACAATTTCTCTCTCTCTCTCTCTCTCTCTCTCTCTCTCTCTCTCTCTCTCTCTCTCCCTCTATACCTCTAACCCAGTTACTCCTTTTTTCTGTAAATTCTCATTTCAATAAAGTTATTTAAATAAAATATTAATCTTAATATTAATATTTATTAAATTATGTCACATAACTTCCAAATTGTGCAATTTAATTCGGCGCTTATTACTAATGTTTTTAATAGCTTATATATATATATATATATATATATATATATATATATATATAAACATATATATATACAGGGTGTTCGGTAACAGGTGGGCCAAAATGTAAGAAGTGATTCTACATAATAAAATAAGACGAAAATCAAGAATGACAAAATTGCGTCTGAGACTTTGTTTATTAATTATAAATATTTTAAACTTCGCATTAAGGGCGCCTGACGCACGGCAATTTTCCGATAATTTGCGTGCGTAAGGTACATCGGTAGAGTCGCCGTCAAAATACACTGTGACGCATATATATATACATAAACGACCTTACATGTTTTGTTGACCAAACTCATCATATTTGTCATGATGACACGTACAGAGAATCAGTCAGTATTTCGTAGTCTGTCGGACCACATCGTGGTAGATATAATACTTTTAATAAAGCGTGTGTGAATATATTACATTCTTTCATCATTGCGTGCGGCTAGTATTAATTTGTTGGAGCTAATTGTTAAAAAAGTATATTTTTTATCAATATATATACTTTTACAATTAAATATTGTTTCGAAATAAACGGTAAGTCAGAATAAGTTAACAATATTAAAATATATGTATATTTGTCCACAAATACAAAATAATTTAATCATACTGTATTACGGATTTTTAAAGAATTACAAACGCGTATAAATATATAAAGAGAATAATTTTATTCTAAATCATCTTTATTTAATGCAGATTATTTTAAATAATATTGATAATATAATATTTTATATATACGAATTGTAATGTTGTAACATTCTGGAACTCACAAAAGATGATATCAAATAAATTATTTCTGAAACTTAAAAATACTGCAATTTACATAACGGATCATAAATATTATAATAAACACTTTTAATTATTTTTTTATTTCTAGATAATTAGAATTCTGCTTTCTAAAATTTGTCGTATTTTTTATTTTTTATAAAAAATATTTGTGTGTATTTTAATACTTAAAATACTCTTTATGCTGTGCTGACATTGAGTAAATTAATTTTAAAAACAAAAACAAATCAATTATTAATATTTTTGTTGTGTGTTGAAGATCATATATGTAATTAACTTTGCATGCCTTTTATAGAAAGAGATCCGTGGCAAATTTAATACTTTAATTGATAATTAAGTAATTCTGACACTAAATAGAATACTGTGTACAAAAGAAATAATCGTGGATGTTAATTTTCATTAAAAATAATTAATATGAGTAAGATAAACAGAATTATTAAGAATTATTGTGAGATAATTATTACAATTATAAAATTAAAACAATTATTATGATAAAATTATCGGAAACAATGTGTATATTACGAGATATTAGACCATATTTTTTACAACCATGTTTTTTGAAATAAGTAATATAAATTTGTAAATAATGCATATTTATTTGATAAATTGGGCAAAATTTGAATATGTTTAATTAAGACAACAGTTATACACAAATGCCTCCACACACACAGAAACACAAACATATATAAACGACTTCAGAAGTTTTGTTGCTCTAACACATCATATTTATCATGATAAAATGTTGAGAGAATCAGTCGGTTTATCATGGTCTTTCGAACCATATCGTAGTAAATATAATACTTGTAATAAAGTGTGTGTGAATATATTATATTCTTCCAACATTGTGTGCTGCTAAAGTATTAATTTGTAGCAATTAGTTGTTTAAAAATATAATTTTTATCAACGTACTTTTGCAAGTATACTGTTCCGAAAAATAGAGTAAGTCAGAATAAGTTAAAAAAATATATAAATGTATATATTTATCTAAAAAAAGATTAATCTTACAGCCTAACAGAATATTAAAGAATTATCAATTTCTAAAAATTATCAATCTACTAATTGTCAATCGAATGAAAAATTCATATTATATATTTCATGCAATTGTTAACTCCACATCTATTTTGATGTCTTCAATCAGGAATATCTACAAAAATCCTATTATATATACAGAATGTTCTGGAACTAGTAATCAATCTGTTAATAGTAGATTCCAGGGATCATTTGGAGTCGATATATTCTCTGTGAGAATGTCGAGGGAGGCAATCATATTTGCATGTTCTCAAATTTGCCATCATGTATCTTTTGCAATTAAGCCTTGAATTAAAGTTTTGTTAAAAGTAAACCTTACTTCAAATTTAATGACAAATGTGATTTTGTTAATATTTTATTTCCACAAGGCTTAGTTTGCGAGAAACCATTTATTTATAATAACTTATAACTATAAATTTATTATTACTTCGACAATTTTACTAAAAGAAAAATTGACTAATAAATGATATCAGATATCTGCTATTAATAGCTTCATTGCTAGTACTGGGATACCTTGTATATATGTATATAATTTTTATTATCAAGTTTATAATTCATACAATTTAAAATTGATTTTATGTTGGTTTTATTATCGGTGATTTTTGGAGTTTATAATATATAATTTAAGAAATGAAATAACACAAACCTCTAAATGAAAATAATAATAAATATGTGCTCTCTGTCACCGCTGCTTAGTCCTTCTTATTCTGATATTGTCTTCTTCTTATTTTGAATAAACATACAGGTTCTCATGTAGGTAAATCAATATCAATAACTCGCGCAAAGCGCGCTTGTATTATCTGGCACATTACAAAAATTCAGAAATGAAAGTTATACACATAATTAAAATTCAGCAAATCAAAATTATGTATATAATTATAAAGACATTCGAAAATTAAAATAGAAGTGCAAATGGAAAATAATAATGTACCATATGCTCTCTTTCTTTCTCTTTCTCTCCTCTCTCTCTCTCTCTCTCTCTCTCTCTCTTTTTCTTTCTCTGTTTCTCTCTTATTTTCTTTGTCACCGTTGCTCAGTCTTATCCTTACGGTCTTCTTCTTATTTCGAATAAACACACATATATAAATTGATTAGAAAAAGAAATTGTGCAAATAGAGAAATTTGCACATAAATTTTATCTTTACCATATAATATTTCATTAACTAGAATGGTTTTTAATTAATAATTTTAATACGTTTTGCATTTAAATTATTTTCTTGTTTTTATTTCTTTGTGCATCAAAGACAGAATTTGCTTATAGTGCTGAAAGCGTCAAAGCGAACACAGCCTAATGTTACATTAATAGCATCATACATATTTGCCATCGCGAAAGCTAACAATTTAACAGTTGTAAAATAATTAATAGAAATAATATCACTTGCGCGAGGCGCTCTTGAGTCGTCTAGTGATTTGAAAAAGACATCAAAACTACATATAATTTCTATATTTATTTTTTGTTTAGAAGATCTAAAATAAATATTGTCTTCCCGACATGATGATATTTTTAAAACTATTATTAATAAGTAGCGGATTAATGTTTATCTCTGAGGCGGCTTCTATTCATAATGAATCATCTTTATGCTACCAACCATCAAAATACATAAAACCGATCCATTACGATATCAAGCTTATATCATGTATTGAAGGACATATTTTCTATGGAGAATACAATATCAGCATAAGCATTCTTAACAAAACGCAACAAATATTTTTACAATCAGAAAAATTAAGTATTAAAGATATAGTTTTATTTACAAATGTAAAAAAATATCATGAGTATGATAAAGATACAGTTTATAAACTGACATATAATATTGTAGAAGACACAATTAATATTTCGTTAATAGCTGAGTTATCACCAGGAAATTACATTTTAAATATAAAATATCATGGTATTGCTGATGAAGTTTTTAGAATTTACGACGTGAAAGGAAAAATTGCGTAAGTAAATAATATGTTTATTAAAAAAGTACAATGTGTGCAATTACATAAAACGTTATAATTAATATATTTTATTTATGTATTAAATGTTTCAAAAATTATTATATATCATGAGATTTAAATATAATAACGATCAATCTTTATCTTTAATACATATTACATATTACATTTATACGTTTTTCAATTTCCAATATTTTTATACTTAAAAATGTTTCATTAATCTATGTTTTTTGAAATGTATAGCTGGGTAGCTGATATTCATTTCCATATAATATGCACGCGTCAAAGGTTTTCATGCTGGGATGAACAGAATTTATTGTTAGTAGCAACCTTTAACATATCTGTAGGATGTAATCAATGTACGGCTTTATCAAATATGCCATTGCAAAATGAGGAAGAAAATGAGTACAAAATGTTATGGACACACTTCGCTACCACATCTGCAATATCGCCTTATCTTGTAAGAATGATTGTGTCTAATTTCCTATCACGTATTGATTATGACAATCAAAACATTCAAATGTGGTGCAGTAACGAATATAAGTTTCACATGAAATTTGCAAAAAATTTTGCTGAAAATATCACGTTGTTGCTTAAAAATAAATGGAATTTACGTTCGAAGCAAATTGTGAACGTGACTCATATTGCAATTCCAAATTTCCATGACGATGGCATAATAGATATCGGACTTGTTTTTTATAAGTGAGTACAAGTGCTTAAAATTATATTAAAAATAAAATTATATTAATATGCAAAATCATAAAATTTAAAAGCACGTATAACTTTTGCTTCTGTTAACGTTCTAAATAAGTTAAAGTATATCGGTTTAATACGTACATAAAGGGTAAACTATGTATGCTAAATCGTACCCCCTAAGGTAGATGTTAAAACTGCAATAAAGCTATAAAAGAAATGACATTTTTTTACTTATTTCAAACTAATGTTTTCTGTCAACGATATACACATTAGCAGAAATTTATCGTTGTTGCATATTGTAAATTAAAAAATAAAAAATGTTATTTTGTACGATTTATACTGATTTGCTCAATTGTACTCATAAGTTTGTAAATCGTACATATAACAATTAAATTAAAATTTTGCAACAAAAATGAAATTTTATTTTTTATAAAAGTTATGAGTGTTTACATTTAAATATAATTTTCAGGGAAACAGATATCATCTACGATAAAAATTTATATCCTATTAGTCACAAAATCGAAGTAGCTCAATTAATAGGACGTAAAGTAATAGAGGAATGGTTTAATATCCCGTTGAATAGTCTGTTAATGTCGAATTTTCTGATTAAAAGAGGTTTTAATGCATTATTTGCAATGTATGCTGTTAATATGGTACGTCATATCAAATATTTTAAACGCTATCTCGCTCCCACCTTCTCGCAAATAATGTAATACTGAAGCATTCATATTGCAAGATTTTATTAAATCAAACATTTTTCAAAATCTACATGCATATTCTTTGTGAATTGTCTTGAAAACATATTTAGCATTATTTAAAATAATAAATTTTTTTTAGAAAATACTTTTTTCACATGTTAACATGCATATATAATTATAATTTAATTTATTAAAAATTTTTATCTTTTAACACCATTTTATTAAATATTTTAAAATATTTGTAATATAAAATATAATAAATTAATCACAAACAAGTACACATAATATACATTTAAATAAATTTGCAGACTTTTTTTTTAAAATAAAGAGATGTCTGCAATATAATATCATGAGACAATAGTTTAAAAAGTATATAATATATATTATTTAATTATATTAACATAAAATTCTAGATTTATTTATTATATTTGTTTTAATGTGTGTTTTTCAAAATGTGAAAGTGTTTTGTTTCAACAATAAAGTAACGGAAATAATATTTAGTATTTGTATTTAATGCAAGTATATTTAGTACGGTTATATCGATATATTAATTTTTTTTATAGAGTTATCCAGATTCTCGAATAGGAAATTTATTTGTTGTTCAAAATCAACATTACTCTTTTAATTTGGATGATTATTTGTGGAATTGGTATTATTATATGGGGAATTCTACTTTAAAAGTTCACGGATTATTGGAAATTCCCAATTCTATCAGAGGTATACCTAATATAATAATAAAATAGCCAGCTTAAATTTTTAACTGTTAGTATTTTAAAAAATGTGTAAAATTACAATATAATGTAGGCGGATAAACGATTGTGGACAAAATAGATATATATATAAGAAGACCGGATTAATTAGTCAGGAAAGAATCCGGATCAAATAAGGAATTGAAATTAGAGTATAATATATTTATTGCGAACTCAAGGTGCCTCTTGTCGTCCAAATGCTAAATGTTCCCTGGTCTCTTCGCCGTCGCTCCGACCTCGGCGGTCCTCGATCGTAAGAGAGAGTGTGTCCAAAAAGAGAGCGTTCTGTGTGTACCTACCAAAAATCGCTGATACTTATATCGCTCCTAATTTCCCTAATAATCCCTTCCTATCGTACTTGAGCCAATCGCTAAGCGACAACTAACCCGTGCTCTGGTTTGTTTTCGAACGGTCGCATCTGTTATTTTCTACACGGATCAAATCTCTTATTATTCGCACACGGCAACATAAATATAAATAAATAATCGAACACGAGGACGAGACGACAAGGCGACAATAATATGATGGCGTGATACACACTCTCGAAAATAATCGCACGCCTACAATAAATAATTTTTTTTTTATCTGGATTTTAATTAAGTATTATATTTATAAAAGTATACACATACGAGCGCATACGCCGACGCACATATACATATAAATAAAGGAAATTAATTAAATGATTTTTTAAAGCTTAGCTGTCTTCGTAGGTATTAACGAAAAATGTACTTATAAAATAGAATAGAATAATAAAAGATGCGGCTATAAAAAATATTCTATTCTTACGCGATTACAACCCTGTGTACATACATAATATTTATTTTAAAAAATCACTATGTTTACATGTAACCTTTACAGTAAATATGTATTTATAATATATCTAATTCATAATTTTGATGTAAATCATAGCAACTTTTATGCTGCGCATGATGGAACACTTATTCACAGGAGGAACATTGCAGAAATTAATGAGCTCATATCACGAGTGAGTAATAGAATATAGAATTCTTTTTGTAAAAAAAGGCATGTTAAGTCGATTCTTGCATGTATTTTTGTTTCTTTTCTGCGTTGGTTGTCTCGATTTGCATTGTGTGTTATATTCATATCAAACAGCTGTTATTGCGAAAGTTAATAGTTTGATAGTTGTTTAAAATAATATATATCAAATCAAAGCACACCAAATTATTGTTTCGCGCGCGAAGCGCGCGCTTGTGTTGTCTAGTATGTCATAAAATTAATATTGTACTACGTAAATAATTTAGAATAATTTAGAATAATCAAAGTTTTATATTATGTCCCTTATCTTCTTTTGTTTTTTCTGACAATATTTTATAATGTTTTTCTCTCAGTGTTACAATTCCGCTTTTCTTCTGCATCTTCTTCTAGAATTATTTTTAATATTTCATTACTTTTCCTATAAAAACTGATTCTCCAGAAAGAAATTGTTGTTTTATCGTTATCACTTTTTTATTTACATATTCATTGATTCATTTTTGTTTTATTATTTGTTATTTTTTAAATAATTTTTTAAATTATTTTTTTCTTTTTATTTCTTCTTTTATTTCTTTATATCGTCTATAATTCTTATAATATCTATTTCTTTTAAATTGCATTTTGTGCTACATAAGTTTTCTGATCTTATTTAACAAGTTTTCAAAGATGAAACACTTATATCTATTTTCCATTACTTTCACTAATTTTATTATCTTCTCTCAAAAATCGATCTTTTTTCTATTATTTTACATTTTTGTTTTGTCTTCAACTTTTTATTTGTTTTATTTCTTTGTTTAACCGTTTTATATTCCCTCAAAACTTTGTTGAAATATAATCTGTATTAATGCTAATAATGCGTAAAAAATTAAATAAAATTATTAAATATTATTTAAAATGATATTGTGTATTTTTTATTATCAGAATATAGATATAAGATATATAAATATATACATAGAAATGTGCAATATATGTAAGCTTTGCTTACTTAGTATTTATTAAATTGTTTTATAATATTAACGTTATACAGACAACATTTTAACATATTTTTATATATTTTAAATATTTTGTGAATTTAGGCTATCACATCGTTTAAGCTCTGTGGGTCTTGAGTTAAATGTTACTGAATCATTAAATCAATATATGCATTATGAAATACCGAGAATAAAAGATTGGGCTTTGCAAAAGCGTTGCCCTCTCATTAGAGTAGAACGAGGTTATAATGATTCTAGGGGCCAAACACTATTAAGGATACAATATACTCGTACTGACAAAATAAAACTTCGTGACATTCCACTAACTTTTACTACGGAAACATCTCCCAATTTTGACAATTTCATTACTCAATTTTTATCCGTGTCACAAAATTTCAAATTACCATTTAAAGAGAATGGTTGGGTGATATTCAATATACAACAAGTTGGTAAGTATCGACGAATGAACTTATTATGATTTATTACTCGTCTTTATTTTACACACACATAATTGATATAATTTTATATTCTTGTCTATTTTATTCATTGTCTTATAAAAATCTGAGATATTTATTATATAATCAAAATATTTTTAAAATGTTTTATGTTATCTGCATTATATATATATATATATATAATATATATATATATATATATATGTATATATATAATATATCTAAAATTTAGGTAAGCGTTTTTTAAATAATTTAATTTAATATTAATGTTATATTTACAAATACTTTATTCTAATAATAGTAAAAATTATTAAAAGGATAATTATATTTATAAAATTAATAATCATAAGTCAAGGTAACATACAATTTTCGTAACGCTACATGTTACATAAATTATATTGGTTAACATAAAATCATTATTATTTATATATAACTAGAATCAATTTAATTTTATGATATATAACAATATCTTACAGTTTTATTTTCTCTACTATTAGAAGTATTAAAATGACATTTTTATAATTATTTTTTTATATGTACTTGCATTTTATTTATATGTATAAAATTTTTTATATGTTTTTGATTTATAATTTATATAAACAAAAAGATGAAACAAAAATTGATGTTCGAAAATAAGTATATTAATGATAAAAATATTCAAAACAATAAAAATTAATAAAATTTATTTATTATTCGACAGGATATTATCGCGTTAACTATGATGGTGAGAATTGGCGAAGAATTTCAAAATATTTAAACTCTGATAATTACATGAAAATTCATGTTCTTAATCGTGCCCAAATTATCGATGATGCATTTCATTTAATGATAGGAGGCCAACTTAAATGCCATATATTTTGGAATCTCATAGAGTATTTACATCGAGAAGAAGATTATGTGGCATGGTATCCTATGTTTAAAGCTATGGAATACATGTATGGTACCTTTCTATGGAAAGAAATGGTTGGAAATGTTACGGTAAATATTAATAAATTTCAATAAAAATATTATATTTTAAATATTTGCATCTACACCCATTGATCACAAATTAGAAAAATACGTCCATCAACGATAAAAATTTACATACTGTTGCGTCGCAAACAAATATACAAACAAATTCAGTTTGAATAATCACTCACCCGAAGAACTGTTCGAAAAGTCTGATTTTCATTACTCCAAATATTATTGATATATAACATTGTTATTAGATATATAGCAAGGTGCTTAAAATCTTTCTCAATGAATGCAATTATAATGGCTTTATATCAATATTACATGTTGTAATTTAAAAAAATTAAACATATATGTAATTGGAAAACATTAATTATATATTTCAAAAATCCATATTCTATACCTTATTTAAAAATAAAATATGATTAATAAATAGTTATGAAATTTTAATATCTATTAAATATTAAAAAACATTTCGCACAAGTTAAACCATATTTTTGCGTACGTGTATAATACATACGTATATTTGCACGTGCATATGTACGTGAATAGATAAACGTTAGCGTCTATAAGTGAATTTGTATGTATGTTTATTTCATAGAGAAAATTTTATTAATCTATTAAAAAATAATAAAAAAATATTTGTTATATTTTAAATACATTTATAATATGAACAAATACATATGTATTTAACAATTTTTAGTTTAGAATAAGGCACACATTATACAAGGTACTTGAAAGAATCAAATATGAAGAAATTGATGATACAGACGAACTTAGAATATGTTTACGACAAGAAGCTGCAAGATGGGCATGTTTTCTCGATAGTCCGACATGTAAGAAAAAAGCCAACGATAAATTAGAACAACATGTCCAAGATCCTAAAAAACACAAGTAAATAATGTTATATACTTTTAGACTTTCTTAATTAATTTCTTTTGAAGATATCGCCTACGATATTTAAATGATTTGATCAAAAGATCCATATGCTAATTTTTAATAAGAAAATTTAATTTTTTTATACGTTTTAGACTTTTGCCATGGTGGAAAAAATGGACATATTGTAACGGTTTGATGATAACTAACAACATAGAGACTTGGGGATTAGTGTATAGTATAGGATATGGTATAGATTATGATCGTGATACATTTGACCCTAAATTTATAGAATACTTGGCCTGCTCTGAAGATGCAGATATAATTAAACACTATTCAAAAATTAACGCTCTTAAAAAACGAGAAATTCAATATCTTCTTTTTAGTTTCTTACATATTATTACAAAGCATGCGAAGAATCGCATTTTACTGCGGTACATATTAAATAATTTTTTGGACTTAAAACCAAAGTAATTTGACATATTTTTATAAATATTTTCTACAAAAATTTATTATGTGTTTTATATATATATATATATATATTTGTTTTTTTTTGTTTTTAGACATGTTGATATACCTGCAGCATTTATTATTATCATTAATAACGTATATTCCGTAAATCAAACTCAGGTAAAAATTTTACATGTTTATATATGTATGTATATACAAAATGTGATAAGAATACAATATTAATAATTGTTATTTCATAATGTTAAATAATTTTGATAATGTTAAATTACCGTTGTTTATTAATAATGTCAAAAATAATACATTTTAGGAAATAAACAGATACGTTCAATGGTTGAAATACTATAGAGACATATTTGGTAAAAAGGAAGAAAGGGTAAATTTGAAAAATATTATTATAAAGAACGAAAGAAAATGGAATATTGTTCCATTTTATTAATTTTTGAAAATTAATTTTATATTTGTTTTGTTAATTATATGAAAAGTATATATTGATTTTATTGTGCAAATCTCTGTTTATATATATTAGGATATTATAACGCAGACTTCTGGCAAAATTGAAAGCAAGATATCAATTCGCAACAGTCAAATCAAAAGACAAAGACAGTATTTTGATAGTATTTTCTATTGGTGAATGTAAAAAAAGTGCAGCTTTGCATTGTGTGCGTGGATATACTTCATATTAATAATTTTTATATAATGTACTATATATATTTTATTGCTTTATTACTAGTACATATAGTTTTATTATTTCTACTAGTTACATAATAATTACTATAAACTGTATTGTTAGATATAAAACAAAAATAAAATTGTATAAATATAAAAAAAATATATATAAATTTGTTTGTTAAATAATAAATGCACTATCTATTAATTTTGAATTACATATTGACTTGTTTTTAATTTTTTCTTTAAATTAATAAAAAAAAATGTTTACGCACATACACATACACATGTATTGTATATACTTGTGTACCCCAAAAAACTACAAGAATATGAAAAAATTACTGGTATAACAATAATATATTATAGAAAAAGTATTATTATATCAGTAATTTTTTCGTACTTTTCTGGTTTTTTTTTGTACGGGTATAAATAACGAATTTTTATTTACACATTATAAAAATTTACAGCCAACATATTTATACTTATACGTATTATTAAATTTGTCATTATCATATGTATATATATATATATATATATGCGTGTATATGTGTGTGTGTTTGCATATATATAATAATAATATATATTATATATTATGTATATTATATATATATATATATATATATAGATCATATTATATATTAATTATGTAATTAATCTAATACAATTTATATAAATAAATAAATATATATGTATAAATAAATCATGTTTGTATAACTATGAGAATTAGTAAAATGTTAAAATTATATGTAAACTAATTATAATTATATGTGCTTACATGTTCAATAATTAAATATCTTTTTTATTTTATATTTTACTATATAAAATTTGTGATTGATTAGCATTTTTTAGTTTACAATAAATCACATATCACAATTTTTCTCTCTCTCTCTCTCTCTCCCTCTCTCTTTCTCTCTATCTTTCTCTCCCCCCGCCGTCCCTCTTCTTCTTGGGTAAATCCACATTTTAATTTTAATAAATTTAAGTAAATAAAATATTAATCTTTATATTAATGTTTATTAAATTATATTACATAACTTTCAAATTGTTCATTATTATATCTAATTAATTTTAACAATCACATTTTAAAGAGATGTAAGCATATAGATCCAAGGAGAACAGAAAAGTCAAAATAATGTCAATTTGATGTCATATTGACTAAATATTGACCAAAAAATGACATAAATTTAGTCAATATGACATCAAATTGACATCATTTTGACCTTCTGTTCTTCTTGGAATCACACGAAAGAAAAAATTGATACGCTTGTATTATACTCTTTTCTTTTCTCTTTCTTTTTCGGTTTGCAAAATAGTGGACCATCTCATCTAATACTTTCACAGAAATGTTCTCTTTCCCTGTTTTGTTTGCACGATGATTGATGAGAGATGACTCGTTTCTCGTTTTTAAATTTCAGTCTGCATTTTTACAAACGATAGAGGATATACGATATTTTATATTTTTATTACGCAAATATGTATATGTATAGTTGATATAAATATACAAGAATATTTTTCGATAGAACTAAGATTTTCGCGTATTAAAACATCAAAACGTAATTTGTTCATTGAATTGACAGGTTAATAAAATAATTTATATAAAAAAGCGATTTGGATGTACGTATATTTAATTACGTTTGACTGACAAATCAATATAAAGAACGATGAAACTCACAGACAAAATTCTCGCGTATTAAACATCGACAGTGCGTGAGAAGTATAACAGCTAAAATCTGGACATCGCGAACGAAAAAAAATGCAAGTGCAAATGTTTCGAAACTTCTTGTACGAAGACAATTCCTGATGCAGAGGTTGTTTCTCTACAGAAAAAATGGTGCTGACGAAAAATCCGGAAGAATTCGCATAGACAAGAAAAAATAATAATAAAAATGTGATTCAAATTACTTAAATATAGAATATTATTATTTTTTATATTTTATAAATTATACATATATTTTAGCTTTAAGATTAATTGTAATATTCTTTATGGTAAATATGACTGATATATATATATGTATATATATACATAAACGACCTTACAAGTTTTGTTGACCAAACACATCATATTGGCCATCATGACACGTACAGACAATCAGTCAGTCTTTCGTAGTCTGTCGAACGACATTGTGGTAGATATAATTCTTTTAACAAAGCGTGTGTGAATAAGTTATATTCTTACAACATTGCGTGTTGCTAGTATTAATTTGTTGCAGTTAATTGTTAAAAAAATATAATTTTTATCAATATACAATATACTTTGGCAGTTAAATACTGTTTTGATATAAACGGTGAGTCAAAATAAGTTGAAAATATTAAAATATATGTATATTTGTTCACAAATACAAAATAATTTAATCATACTGTATGACGGATTTTTAAAGAATCACAAACGCGTATAAATATATAAAGAGAATAATTTTATTCTAAATCATCTTTATTTAATGCAGATTATTTTAAATAATATTGATAATATAATATTTTATATATACGAATTGTAATGTGTTGTAATAATCTGGAACTCACAAAAGTTTGATATCGAATAAATTATTTCTAAAACTTAAAAATACTGCAATTTACATAACAAATAATAAATATTATAATAAACACTTTTAATTATTCTTTTAGTTCTAGATAATTAGAATTCTGCTTTCTAAAATTTGTCGTATTTTTTATTTTTTATAAAAAATATCTATGTGTATTTTAATACTTAAAATAATCTCGAAGCTGTGCTGACATTTAGTAGAATAACTTTAACAAGAAAGAAGAATCAAATATTAATATTTTTGTTGTGTGTTGAAGATCATATATGTAATTAACTTTGCATTTCTTTTATAGAAAGAAATCCGTGACTAATTTAATACTTTAATTGATAATTAAGTAAGTCTGACACTAAATAGAATACTGTACAAAGAAAAAAATCGTGGATGTTAATTTTCATTAAAAATAGTTAATATGAATAAGATAAACAAAATTATTATAAATTATTGTGAGATAATTATTACAATTATATAATTCAGACAATTTATTAAGATAAAATTATCGGAAGCGATGAGCAGTATATTACGAGATATTAGACCATATTTTTTGCGACCATGTTTTTTGAAATAAGTAATATAAATTTGTAAATAATGCATATTTATTTGATAAATTGGGCAAAATTTGAATATGTTTAATTAAGACAACAGTTATACACAAATGCCTCCACACACACACACACAAACATAAACATATATAAACGATCTCAAAAGTTTTGTTGCCCTAACACATCATATTTATCATGATAAAAAAACTGAAGTAGTTTACAAAATTAATTGTAAGGATTGCAACGTGTCATACATCGGACAAACAAAGAGACATCTTTGTACACGTGTAAAGGAACATTTCAGCAACATCAAAATGCATTCGAGTAATTTATCAGTTATCAGCAAACATAAAATTGTATTCAATCACGATTTTGACTGGACTTCGCCTGTTATTTTGCACAGTGAAAAACACGTAAGAAAACGAGAAATCGCTGAAATGTTTTTTATTAAGAAAAATAATAACGCTATTAATTTACAAAAGGATATCGACAATCTAAGTAATATCTACGACAAAATAATAAAGGTCGTTTAGTCTCCAATAATTCGTCTAGCAGTCTTGACGTGTTGTCAAACCGACACTAAGTTCGTTCTTGACATCTTAAAATTATAATTTTATTTTTATTTTTACAAGTAAGTTTCGCTTCTTTTTATCATTTTGTAATATTGTTAGTAAAGTAATTTTGTTTTTTATTGTATTAATCTCTGTCTATGTATATCTAGATCACTTGATAAAGACTCAAAAAAAAAGTCGAAACGTTGTGATTGAATAAATAATATTTGCCAGTACGGTCGAGAGAAGATTCTTACATTTTTTAAATTCTGTCTGGCGATTCTCAAATATCTACGTTCTTATTTTTTTATATGTATTTGCATTTTATTTATATGTATAAAATTTTCGATATGTTTTTAATTTATAATTTATATAAACAAAATATAAAACGAAAATTGAGTTGATTTAAAAATAATTAAAAAATAGGTTTAAAAATATTAAATATTAATTATAAAATTATTAAAAACAAAAGTTAATAAAATTTATTTTCTATTTGACAGGATATTATCGCGTTGACTATGATGATGACAATTGGCGAAGAATTTCAAATTATCTAAACTCTGATAATTACATGAAAATTCATGTTCTTAATCGTGCCCAAATTATCGATGATGCATTTCATTTAATGATAGCAGGCCAACTTAACTGCCATATATTCTGGGATCTCATAAAATATTTGCATCGAGAAGAAGATTATGTGGCATGGTATCCTATGTTTAAAGCTATTGAATACATGTATGGTACTTTTCCATGGAAAAAAATGGTTGGAAATGTTACGGTAAATATTAATAAATTTCAATGAAAATATTACATTTTAAATATCTGCATTTCCTCATTGATCACAAATTAGAAAAATATGTTCATTAATGATAAAAATTTACATACTTTTGCGTCGCAAACAAATGTATAAACAAATTCAGTTTGAATAATCACTCACCCGAAGAACTGTCCGAAAAGTCTGATTTTCATTACTCTAAATATTGGCATATAACATTGTTATTGGATATATAGCAAAATGCTTAAAATCTTTGTCAATGAATGCAATTATATTGGGTTTATATCAATATTACACGTTGTAATTAAAAACAATTAAACATATATGTAATTGGAAAACATTAATTATATATTTCAAATAATATATTATTTATCCTTATTTAAAAATAAAATATGATTATAAAATAATTATGAAACTTTAATATCTATTAAATATAAAACATTTCGCACAAGTTAAACCGTATGTTTGCGTACGTGTATAATACATACGTATATTTGCAAGTGCATATGTACGTGAATAGATAAACGTTAGCGTCTATAAGTGAATTTGTATGTATGTTTATTTCATCGAGAAAATTTTAATAATCTATTGGAAAATAATAAAAAAATATGATATATTTTAAATACATTTATAATATAAACAAATAAATATGTATTTAACAATTTTTAGTTTAGAATAAAGCACGCATTATACATGGTACTTAAAAAAATCAAATATGAAGAAATTGATGATACAGACGAACTTAGAATATGTTTACGACAAGAAGCTGCAAGATGGGCATGTTTTCTCGGTGACTATTTTTGTATGAGAGAAGCGAAAAATAAATTAGTACATCATCTCCAAGATCATACAAAACACAAGTAAATTTTATTATATATATTTAGCCTTCCCTACATAATCAAATTCTCTTGTATGTATCGCCTACAATGTTTAAACGATTTGATCGAGAGATCCATATGATAATCTTTAATAAGAAAATTTAATTTTTTATTATGCTATAGACTTTTGCCATGGTGGCAAGAATGGACATATTGTAACGGTTTGATGATAACTAACAACAAAACGATTTGGCGATTAGTGTATGATATAGGATATAAAAAATTTAATCCTAAATTTATACAATATTTATCTTGCCCTGATAATGCTTATATGACTAGAGACTATTTACGATTTAAATCTATTACAGAACGAGAAAATCAATATGTTCTTACATACAGTCTCTTACATATTATTACGAGGCATGCTAACGATCAAACTACACTGTTTTTCATATTAAATGATCTTTTGGACGTAAAACCAAAGTAATTTGACATATTTTTATAAATATTTTCTACAAAAATTTATTATGTGATTTTTATATATATGTATATATGCATGTATATGTATATGCATATATATATGTATATTTGTTTTTTCGTTTTTAGACATGTTCATATCACTGCAGCAATAATTATTATTATTAATAACGTATATTCCGTATATCGAACTCAGGTAAAAAATTCACATGTTTATATATGTATGTATATACAAAATGTGTTAAGAATACAATATTAATAATTATTATTTAATGTTAAATAATTTTGATAATGTTACAACAACATTGTTTATTAGTAATATTAAATAATAATACATTTTAGGAAATAAACAGTTACGTTCAACGGTTGAAGGACAATGTACTACAAAAATATTGATATGGAAACAAAGATAAATTTAAAAAATATTATTTTGGCAAGCGAAAGAAAACGAAATATTGTTCTATTTTATTAATTTCTGAATATGAATTTTATATTCGTTATGTTTCTTATATAAAGAGTATATATTGATTACATTATGCAAATCTTTGTTTATATATATTAGGATATCATAACGCAGAATTTCAACAAATTGAAAGCAAGATATCAATTCGCAACAATCAAATCAAAAGACAAAGACAGTATTTTGATAGTATTTTCTATTATTAATAGAAAATACTAAAACGTAAAATAGTTGCAGCTTTGCATTGTGTACGAGGATATACTTCATATTAATAATTTTCTTTATTAATTAATACAATATAATATATAAATAAATAATTATATATGTATATATATATATAAAAAACATGTTTGTATAACTATAAGAATTAGTAAGATGTTAAAATTATATGTAAACTAATTATAATTAAATGTGCTTATATGTTCAATATTTAAATATCTTTTACATTTAATATGTTACTATATCAAATTTGTGATTGATTAGCTTTTTTAGTTTACAATAAATCACATAACACAATCTCCCTCTCTCTCTTTCTCCCTCTCTAGCCCTAACCATTTTACTCCTCTTTTCTGTAAATCCTCATTTTAATTTCAATAAAGTTATTTAAATAAAATATTAATCTTAATATTAATATTTATTAAATTATGTTACATAACTTTCAAATTGTGCAATCTAATTCGGTGCTTATTATTAATGTTTTTAATAGACATAAAAATACTGCAAAATCGGAATATTAACTTAGTTATATTTAATTAATTTTAGCAATTACATTTGAAAGAAATATAAGCATAGATAGAAGATAAAAAATTTTTATCATTAAATTGACGTTTTCAATAAATTCGCGTCTAAAATGTGTTTCTTCCAATCAACGCGATAAGTTTTAATATTAACAAATTAAATTATTATTTTATTTGTCTCTATTATATATCGTTCCTTAATATTCTTTAATAATAAATGTCGATTCTATTTTAGCAAAATAAAATTTGTACAACAGTGTTGCAACATTTTCGAAAAAGATATAGAAATCCGTTATACTGAAATCGGAAAAGAATTAATATATCTGAAAAGCTTATATATGCACATTAAATTAAATTATATATACATATGGAGATGTATGTATGTTAATATTCTCTCTATGATAGCTTTGTGAATATTAATTTTATACTGTCATATCGTTATAAAAGAGAATTCATATCGATATAATATTATTTTTGGATAGAAACTAATATGTGTATCACCAGAGTTGAAATATTTATAATACTTTCCATTAAAATCTAAAGCGTGCACAATCTTGTCCTTTTTCACAATTAGTGGTTTGTTGCCACAATCACCTGTTTATAACACCATAATATAAGTAACAATATAAATAAAATCATGAATAAAAAATCATGAATAAAATCATGAATATAATCATGAATATAATCATGAATGAAAAAAGAAACAATATAATAATAAAAAGAAAGAAAAAAAGGAGATAAATATCATACCGTATACCATAACCATACGAATTTTCATGATAAATTCGTGCTTTAATAGGCTCAAAATTGGCAAGTTTCTGAATTCCGGAGAATACAGTTTCTTCGCGAGATCGTATGGCGCCTCGCATGGCACATTTCTTTTCTCTTCCTTCAGGATCTCTCTACGAATAGTTGATAACTTTTAGTTTATTTATTGTTCACTTTAACTTTAATTAATTATGTATTTTATGTCGCGTATGTTTATATCCTGTTTTCTACTTGCGGTATTATATTTTGCCGGCCGACATCTGCGATTATTTCGACATTGCCGTGCAGGAAACTTATATGCGCAAAAACGCATAAAAAAAAAAAGATTTACCCTTTTTTGTTTACGCTTGTCATTGAATTTCTTTCTTGCACGTCTTCGTCTTCTCAGATACAAAGTGATTTTTCCGACGTCGACACGTTGATAACGCGATTTTTTTCCGGCGCAGTTTCTGTGTTTTAAACCTCAGTTACCACTCATTTTTGGCTATCCTATTTCACCACTTATGGGTTAGAGTCACTTAGAGTTTTCTTTTGTCTTTATTTCTGGATCTAATAAAGCTATTTTAAAGTATTTTTTTACAATCGATACGCCAGACAGTAAAAAAAAAAGAATATATCGGTATAAATATTACCAGATTTCTACGACTTAAGATATTTAAGAAAAAATGAAAAGTAATCCTCTAAAATTTTGAAAAAATTATTTTTGATATGGGTTAACGTAACCCAGAGAGGTAACTGAGGATTAATATTATTGCCAGTACTGAAAATATATAGCCGTTGACGAAAGTTAGTACTGAAAATCAACACAGCCATTGACGAAAGAATTTGATGACGTTGATGAAAAGTAAAACTGTATTATTATTTTTTTATGTTTGCTGTTGATGGTGATGCACATTTGCACATTAATTAAATATTCACAATATAAACTGATTGAAGACAATATGTATCACTCGTTCTTCGTAGTGCTCTCGACTGTGGTTCGATCACAAAGAAACGTAGTGCAATAATTGCATCGTTCGTTCCTTATCTGCGACAGCGGATATGATACAATAAATATATAATATACAGGGTGTTACCTTATTGGCGTCTACTATTTATATAACAATGTTCATCGTGAACTGAGTCGAAAAGTCCTATACCATTTTTTTCTGTAAGGCATAATAGAGTAGTAATTTTTCAGTAACGTAATAACGTTAATGCTCATCGAAACCTATAAAATTTCATTGTTTAATTTTGGAAAATAAAATTTTATAGTTTTCGACGTGCTCTATAGTTCTATAGCATAGTTCCAATTGTAGGCTGCCACTAAATATATATTTAACTATAGAAACTCGAATTTTCCAATATATGATAGAGTGGCCGTATTTCGAGCATTTTATTTATTGTAAAATAATTTTTGTACAGTTTTGGGCACGTACATTAATTATCCAAAGTGGTGCTGTCTATTTAAATATTTAAAACATTTTAGACAATTATGTAACCCTAAAAATTTATAGACAAATTAAATTATCGCTTTAAATGACTCTAACTAATTAAAAAATTAAAAAACGAGCTTTAAAAATATTAAAATTTTTTATTATCGAACTGAGGACCATTTAAAGGACGTATTCCCACATTTTGAAGCTTGCGCTTTTATTCTTATAATTAGTTTTCGTACAGAATTGTACGAGAATTATTATGCAATAAATAAAATGTTCGAAATACGGCCAGCTCATAATATGCGATATTCAAAAATTCAAGTTTTTATGTTTAAAAATATATATATTTAGTGGCAACCTACAGTCGGAACTGTGCTACAGAATTATAGAATTCATCGAAACCTGTAGAACTTTATTGTTCAAATTTGGAAAATGTGAAATGATGTGCTAACTTTCAATCCAGGTTAGATGTTAATTGTCCAAGTCAATGGTCAACGAAAACAATTCCTGATATAGAGGTTGGTTTTCTACAGAAAAAATGATGCTTGCGAGGAATCCGGAAGAATACGCAGAGACAATTAAGAAGAAATAGTAATCGAAATGTGATTCAAATTATTTAAATATAGAATATTAATATTTTTTATATTATACATATATTTTAGTATTAAGATTAATTGTAATATTCTTTATGGTAAATGTGACTGATATATATATATATATATATATATATATATATATACAGGGTGTTTAGTTACCGGACACCCTGTATATATATAACTAATGGACCAACAATTACAAATGGATTTTATGGTCAATTTGGGAACGATTTTTTCTCAGCGAAAATGTCGAAAAAGGTCATTATTTTTTACAACTTTTCAATATTTGTCATTATGTATCTTTATAACTAAGCCTCAAATTAAAATTTTATTATAATAAACTTTACCTGTAATTAACTGAAAAATGTATTTCAGTTAAACTCTTAACTTCAAAATGTTTAGTTTTCAAAAAACCCATTTTATTCAATCGCTTATGACTAAAAAATCTCAACATTCTCAACATTTTTCTAAGGAAAAATCGTCTCCAAATTGGCCAGAGAATGCGCCCTTAATCATTGGTCCCTTAATTATTGGACACTTTGTATATTTATATATACATATATATATATATATATATATACATGTTTTGTTGACCAAACACATCATGTTTGCCATGATGACACGTACAAAGAATCAGTCAGTATTTCGTAGTCGGTCGAACCACATCGTGGTAGATATAATACTTTTAATAAAGCGTGTGTGAATATATTATATTCTTCCAACATTGCGTGCGGCTAGTATTAATTTGTTGCAGCTAATTGTTAAATAAATAAAATTTTTATTAATATATATATACTTTTACAATTAAATATTGTTTCGAAATAAAGGGTAAGTCAAAATAAGTTAAAAATGTAAAAATATATATATTTGTCCACAAAACACATCATATTTATGATGAAATGTTGAGAGAATCAGACAGTATTTCATGGTCTTTCGAGCCATATCGTGGTAGATATAATACTTGTAATATAGTGTGTGTATATAAATATATTATATTCTTCCAACATTGTGTGATGCTAGAGTATTAATTTGTAGCAATTAGTTGTTTAAAAATATAATTTTTATCAACGTATTTTTGCAATTATACTGTTCCGAAATATAGAGTAAGTCAGAATAAGTTGAAAAAATTTATAATTGTATATATTTATCTACAAAAAGTTTAATCTTACAGCCTAACAGAATATTGAAAAATTTTCAATTTTAAAAAATTATTAATCTACTAATTGTCAATCGAATGAAAAATTCATAATATTATATATTTCATGCAATTGTTAACTCCACATCTATTTTGATGTCTTTAATCTGAAATATCTACAAAAATCCTATTATATATACAGAATGTTCCAGAACTAGTAATAAATCTGTTAATAGTAGATTCCAAGGATCATTTGGAGTCGATATTTCTTCTGTGAGAATGTCGAAAGGAAAGCAATCATTATATTTGCATGTTCTCAAATTTGCTATCATGTATCTTTTATATTAAGTCTTAATTTAAAGTTCTGTTAACAGTAAACCTTACTTCAAATTTAATGACAAATGTGATTTTGTTAATATTTCATTTCCACAAGGATTAGTTTGCGAGAAACCATTTATTTTTAATAGCTTATAACTATAAATTTATTAGTACTTCGACAATTTCATTATAAGAAAAATTGACTAAAAAATGATATCAGGTATCTGCTATTAATAGCTTCATTGCCAGTACTGGGACATCTTGTATATATGTATATAATTTTTATTATCAAGTTTATAATTTATACAATTTAAAATTGATTTTACGTTGGTTTTATTATCGGTGATTTTTGGAGTTCATAATTTACACAATTTAAGAAGAGAAACAACACGGACTTCTAAAGGAAAATAATAATATACATGTGCTCTCTTTCTCTCTCTTTCTCTGTTTCTCTTTCTCCCTCTCTTATTGCCTTTGTCACCGCTGCTCAGTCTTTCTTATCCTTACGGTCTTCTTCTTATTTCGAATAAACACACAGGTTCTTATGTACGTAAAAATAACGGGTCTTGCGTTTATAAATGTAATTTGTTTCAGACAACTAACTTTATGTTCTATGAATCTTTATATTCTAATAACTTATTTTCTAAATTTTATAGATTTTAAATGTATATTATTTTTTGATCATGTAATAATTTTTTGTCAATTTATTTCTTTCATATTGCTGTCAATTACAATATATGCAAAATTGAAATACACTCACACACACACACCTATAAATTCATTAGAAAAAGGAATTGTGCAAATAGAAATTTGCACATAAATTTTATCCTTACCATATAATATTAAATATTTCATTAACTAGGATGGCTTTTATTTAATAATTATAATACGTTTTGCATTTAAATTATTTTCTTGGATTTATTTTCTTGTGCACATCAAAGACAGAAAATGCTTATAGTGCTGAAAACCTCAAAGCGAACGCAGCCTATATGTTACATTAATAGCATCAAACAACTGCCATCGCGAAAACTAACAATTTAACAGTTGTAAAATAATTAATAGAAATAATATCACTTGCGCGAGGCGCTCTTGAGTCGTCTAGTGATTTGAAAAAGACATCAAAACTATATTTAATTTCTCTATTTATCTTTTGTTTAGCAGATCTAAAATAAATATTCTTTTCCCGACATAATGATATTTCTAAAACTATTATTAATAAGTAGCGGATTAATGTTTATCCCTGAGACGGCTTCTATTTGTAATGAATCATCTTTATGCTACCAACCATCAGAATATATAAAACCGATCCATTATGATATCAAGCTTATAACATATATTGAAGGACATATTTTCTATGGAGAATACAATATCAGCATAAGCATACTTAACCTAACGAAAAACATATATTTACAATTAGAAAAATTAAATATTCAAGATATAGTTTTATTTACAAATGGAAAAAAATATCATGAGTATGATAAAGATATAGTTTATAAAGATACAGTTTATAAACTGACATATAATATTGTAGAAGACACAATTAATATTTTGTTAATGGCTGAGTTATCACCAGGAAATTACATTTTAAATATTAAATATCATGGTATTGCTGATGAAGTTTTTAGAATTTACGACGTAAAAGGAAAAATTGCGTAAGTAAATAATATATGTTTATTAAAAAAGGACAATGTGCAATTACATAAAACGTTGTAATTAATATATTTTATTTATGTATTAAATGTTTCAAAAATTATTATATATCATGGAATTTAAATATAAAGACGTTCAATCTTTATCTTTAATGCATATTATTACATATTATATTTATACGTTTTTTAATTCCCAATATGTTTATGCTTGCTAAAAATGTTTCATTAATTTTTCCTTTATGAAATGAATAGTTGGGTAGCTGCTATTCATTTCCATATAATATGCCCTCGACGAAAGCTTTCATGCTGGGATGAACAGAATTTATTGTTAGAAGCAACCTTTAACATATCTATAGGATGTAATCAATGTACGGCTTTATCAAATATGCCATTGCAAAATGAGGAAGAAAATGAGTACAAAGTGTTATGGACACACTTCGCTACCACATCTGCAATGTCGCCTTATCTTGTAAGAATGATTGTGTCTAATTTCCTATCACGTATTGATTATGACAATCGAAACATTGAAATATGGTGCAGTAACGAATATGAGTTTCACATGAAATTTGCAAAACATTTTGCTGAAAATATCACGTTGTTGCTTAAAAATG
Organism: Nylanderia fulva; assembly: GCF_048542155.1. Classification (NCBI taxonomy): domain Eukaryota; kingdom Metazoa; phylum Arthropoda; class Insecta; order Hymenoptera; family Formicidae; genus Nylanderia; species Nylanderia fulva. The sequence goes on along the minus strand of NW_028189730.1, from coordinate 4,866,048 downwards.
AATGGAATTTACGTTCGAAGCAAATATTGAAGGTGACGCATGTTGCAATTCCCAATTTCCATGACAATGGCATAACAGATTTTGGACTTGTTTTATATAAGTGAGTACAAGTGCTTAAAGTTACATTAAAAATAAAATTATATTAGTATGCAAAATTGAAATATTTAAAAACAAGTATAACTTTTGTTTCTGTAAACGTTCGAAAGTATAAGGAATTGCAAAAACGATTTTAGTAGAATTAAGTATATTCATATTATTACAAAGTTAAAGTATATCGTTTTAATACGTACATAAAAGATAATGTATGTATGTCAAATCGTACCCTTTAAGGTAGATATTAAAACTGCAATAAAGCTATAAAGGAATGACATTTTTTTATTTATTTCAAACTATTGTGCTTTGTCAACAATATATACATATTAACACAAATTTATAAATGTTAGATATTGTAAATTAGAAAATAAATAAATGTTATTTGGTACGATTTATATTGATTTGTTTATTTGTACTTATAAGTTTGTAAATCGTACATATACATCAATTAAATTAAAATATTCTAACAAAAATAAAGTGTTATTTTTTATAAAATTTCTGAGTCTTTACATTTAAATATAATTTACAGGGAAACAGATATCTTCTACGATAAAAAATTATATCCTATTACTCGCAAAATCGAAGTAGCTCAATTAGTAGGACGTAAAGTGATACAGGAATGGTTTAATATCCTGTTGAATAGTCTGTTAATGTCGAATTGTTTGATGAAAAAAGGTTTTAGTGCATTGTTTGCAACGAATGCTGTTAATATGGTATGTTATTCTAAATATTTTCAACACTATCTCGCTCTCATCTTCTCGCAAACGATGTAATACTGAAGCATTCATATTGCAAGATTTTATTATATCAAACTTTTTTCAAAATTTATATGCATTGTTTGTGAATTGTCTTGAAAACATATTTAGCATTATTTAAAATAATGAACTGTTTTTTAGAAAATATTATTTTCACATCTTTACATGCATATACAATTATAATTTAATTTATTAAAAATTTTTATTTTTTAACACCACTTTATTAAATATTTTTAAAATATAATTGTAATATAAATTGAAATAAATTAATCAAGAACCATTACACATGGTATTTATTGAAATAAATTTGATAAAGAGAAATCTGCATATAACACTATGAGACAATAATTTAAAAAATATGTAATATTTGTTAATATTAATATAAAATTTTAGATTATACATTATTATATTTATTCATTATATTTATTAATGTGCGTAATATATTTGTTAATGTATGTTTTTCAAAATGAGAAAGTGTTTTGTTACAACAATAAAGTAACTGTAATAATATTAGTATCTATTTGTATTGAATGCAAGTATCTTCAAAACGATTATATCAATATCTTAATTATTTTTTTCTATAGATTTATCCTGATTCTCGAATAGGAAATTTATTTGTAGTTCAAAGTCAACACTACTCTTTTAATTTAGATGGTGATTATTATATGTGGAATTCTGCTTTACAAGTTAACAGTTCATTGGAAATTCCCGATTTTATCAGAGGTATACCTAATATAATAAAATAGTCCGCGTAAATTTTTTACCGTTAAAATTTTTAAATATGTGTAAAATTAAAAGATAATTAATTCTCTCTTTATCTGGATTTTAAATAAATATTATATTTATACAAGTAAACATATCGCGCGCGCACGCCCACGCACACGCACATACAAGGTGTCCGATAATAGCCGCACATATCGTATGTAGGTAGAGGGAATTAATTGAATAATCCTTTAAAATTTTGCTATCTTCGTAGATATTAACAAAAAATGTATTTATAAAATAAAATAATAAACGATGCTGCTATAACAAATATTTCATTCTTACGCGATTACTACTTTGTACACATATATAATATTAATTTAAATAATCACTATGTTTACAAGTAACCATTACAGTAAATATATATTTATAATATATCTAATTCATAATTTTGATGTAAATCGTAGCACCTTTTATACTGCGCATGATGGAACACTTACTCGCAGAAGGAACGTGGTTGAAATTCATGAGCCTTTATGACAAGTGAGTAATACAATATATATGGAATATAATATGAAAAAATTACAATTGTACAACATTAATATTTTATAATAATAGAAGTTTTATATAATGTCCCTTATCTTCTCTTGTTTTTTCTGATATTATTTTATAATGTTTTTTTCTTAGTGTTATAATTCCGCTTTTTTCTGCATCTTCTACTAGAATTATTTTTAATTTCCTTACTTTTCCTATGAAAATTGATTCTGCAGAAAGTAATTATTGTTTTATCGTTATCACATTTTCAAATACATATTTATTGTTTCAGTTTTGTTTTATGAATTATTAGTGTGCACAAAGTGCAATTTAAAAAAACAAATATAAAAATTATAGAAAATCATATAAATTATTTAAAAAAATTATTTTTTTTTATTATTTCTTTTATTTCTTTATATTGTCTATAATTTTTATATCTATTTTTTTAAATTGCACTTTGTGTTACATTGGTTTTCTAATATTTAACAGGTTTTTAAATATGTAACACTTACATCTATTTTCCATTACTTTCTCTATTTTTATTATCTTTTTATAAAAATCGATCTCCTTTATATTATTTTTCATATTTTTGTTTTGTCTTCAACTTCTTATTTGTTTTATTTTTTTATTTAATCAGTTTATACAATCTCAATACTTTGCTAAAATATAATCTGTATTAATGTTAATAATGCGTAAAAATTTAAATAAAATTATTAAATTTTATTTAAAATTATGTTGTATTCTTTATTATCAAAATATAGATATAAGATATATATAAATATATAAATACATAGAAAGTGTGCAATATATGTATATTTTGCTTCTTAGTATTTAATAAATTGTTTTATAATATTAACATAATACAGACAAAATTTTAACATATTTTTATACATTATACTTTTTGAATTTAGGATATCACATTTTTCAAGCTCGGCGCATCTTACTGCAATAATAGATAAAGATACGCGTGTACAACTAGTGAGAATGGAAGATTGGGCTTCGGAAAAGCATTGTCCTCTTATTAAAGTAGCACGAAGTTATGAGTTGATGGGCAAAACAATAGTATGGGTAGAATATAGTAACACATTAAAAATTCGCTACGTTCCTGTATCTTATACTACGGAAATATCTCCCGATTTTGACAATTTTACTATGCATTTTTTACCCGTGTCAAAGCATTTCTTATTTCCATTTGAAAAGAATGGTTGGGTGATATTCAATATACAACAAGTTGGTAAATATGAACAAATGAACTTATTATGATTTATTTCTCGCCTTTATTTTACACACACATAATTGACATAATTTTATATTCTTATTTATTTTATTCATTGTCCTATAAAAATTTGAGATATTCATTATATAACTATAATAGTTTTAAAATGTTTTGTGTAGTTTTCTGCATTATATATATATAATATATATATAATATTACATTTAAGATAGGTAGGCGTTTTCTAAATAATACAATTCAATGTTAATGTATTTTTTTTTAATAATAGTAAAAATGATTAAAAAAAGAATTATATTTGAAAAATTATTAATAGTAAGTGCAGGTAACTTACAATTTTCGTAACGTTACATGTTACAGAAATTATATTGGTTAGCATAAACTAAATATTATTTTTGCATAACTAGAATCAATTTTATTTTATGGCATATAACAATATTTTACCCAGTTTATTTTCTCTTCTATTTGAAGTATTAAGATAACATTTTTATAATTACTTTTTTTATATATAATAGTATTTTATTTATATATATATATAAAATTTTTGATATGTTTTCAATTTATAATTTACATATGTAAACAAAAGTATAAAACAAAAATTGAAGTTTGAAAATAATTAAAAAATAAGTTTGAAAATATTAAATATTAATGATAAAATTATTCAAAACTATCAGAATTGATAAAATTTATTTACTATTCGACAGGATATTATCGCGTTAATTATGATGATGAGAATTGGCGAAGAATTTCACATTATCTAAACTCTGATGATTACACGAAAATTCATGTTCTTAATCGTGCCCAAATTATCGATGATGCATTTCATTTAATAATAGCAGGCCAACTCAACTCCCACATTTTCTGGGATCTCATAGTGTATTTGCATCGAGAAAGAGATTATGTGGCATGGTATCCTATGTTTAAAGCTATGGAATATATGTACGGTACTTTTTCATGGAAAACAATAGTTGAAAATATTACGGTAAATATTAATAAATTTCAATAAAAAATATTATATTTTAAATATTTGCATCTACACCCATTGATTACAATTTAGAAAAATATGTCCATCAATGATAAAAATTTACATACTATTACGTCGTAAACAAATGTGCAAACAAATTAAATTTGAATCATCACTCACTCGAAGAACTGTCCGAATAATTTATGATTTTTATTACTCCAAATATTAGCATATAACATTGTTATTGGATATATAGGAAAGTGCTTAAAATCTTTGTCAATGAATGCAATTATATTGGCTTTATATTAATATTACATGTTGTAATTAAAAAAAAATTGAACATATATATATTAATATATTTTAGAAAAATTTAATTATATATTTCAAAAAGATATATTTTATATCTTATTTAAAAATAAAATATGATTCATAAATAGTTATGAAATTTTGATATCTATTAAATATTATAAAACATTTCGCACAAGTTAAACCATATTTTTGCGTACGTGTATAATACATACGTATATTTGCACGTACATATGTACGTGAATAGATAACGTTAGCGTCTATAAGAGTTGCATGTATGTTTTTTTCATAGAGAAAATTAGAAGAATCTATTAAAAAATATAATAATTTTTAAATACATTTATAATATAAACAAATAAATATATATTTAACAATTTTTAGTATATAGTAAGATACTCATTATACAAGGTACTTGAAATAATCAAATATGAAGAAATTGATGATACAGACGAACTTAGAATATGTTTACGACAAGAAGCTGCAAGATGGGCATGTTTTCTCGATAGCCCGACATGTAAGAAAAAAGCCAACGATAAATTAGAACAACATATCCAAGATCCTAAAAAACACAAGTAACTATTGTTATATATTTGTAGACTTTCTTAATAAATTTCTTTTGAAGATATCGCCTACAATGTTTAAATGATTTGATCAAAAGATTCATATGCTAATTTTTAATAAGAAAATTTAATTTTTTTATACGTTTTAGACTTTTGCCATGGTGGAAGAAATGGACATATTGTAACGGTTTGATGATAACTAACAACATAGAGACTTGGGGATTAGTGTATAGTATAGGATATGGTATAGATTATGATCGTGATACATTTGACCCTAAATTTATAGAATACTTGACCTGCTCTGAAGATGCAGATATAATTAAACACTATTCAAAAATTAAAGCTTTTAAAAAACGAGAAATTCAATATCTTCTTTTTAGTTTCTTACATATTATTACAAAGCATGCAAAGAATCGCATTTTACTGCGGTACATATTAAATAATTTTTTGGACTTAAAACCAAAGTAATTTAATATATTTTTATAAATATTTTCTACAAAAATTTATTATGTGTATTATATGTATTTGTTTTTTTGTTTTTAGACATGTTGATATACCTGCAGCATTTATTATTATCATTAATAATGTATATTCCGTAAATCAAACTCAGGTAAAAATTTTACATGTTTATATATGTATGTATATACAAAATGTGATAAGAATACAATATTGTTATTTCATAATGTTAAATCATTTTGATAATGTTATATTAACGTTGTTTATTAATAATGTCAAAAATAATACATTTTAGGAAATAAACAGATACGTTCAATGGTTGAAATACTATAGAGACATATTTGTTAAAAAGGAAGAAAGGGTAAATTTGAAAAATATTATTATAAAAAACGAAAAAGATGAAATATTGTTCCATTTTATTAATTTCTAATTATTAATTTTATATTTGTTTTGTTTATTATATGAAAAGTATATATTGATTTTATGTGCAAATCTCTGTTTATATATATTAGGATATTATAACGCAGACTTCTGGCAAAATTGAAAGCAAGATATCAATTCGCAACAGTCAAATCGAAAAACAAAAACGGTATTTTGATAGTATTTTCTATTGGTAAATGTAAAAAAATTGCAGCTTTACATTGTGTGCGTGGATATACTTCATATTAATAATTTTTATATAATGTACTATTTATATTTTATTGCTTTATTATACTAGTATATATAGTTTTATTATTACTAGCTATATAATAATTACTATAAACTGTATTGTTAGATATAAAATAAAAATAAAATTGTATAAATATAAAAAAAATATATATAAATTTGTTTGTTAAATAATAAATGCACTATCTATAAATTTTGAATTACATATTGACTTGTTTTTAATTTTTTCTTTGAATTAATAAAAAAAAATGTTTACGCACATACACATACACATGTATTGTATAAACGTGTGTACCCTTACAAAAAAACTACCAGAATATAAAAAAATTACTGGTATAACAATAATATATTATAGAAAAAGTATTACTATATCAGTAATTTTTTGTACTTTTCTGGTTTTTTGTACGAATATAAATAACGAATTTTCATTTAAATATTATAAAAATTTACAACCAACATATTTATACTTATACGTATTATTAAATTTGTCATTATTATATGTATATATATATGCGTGTATATGTGTGTGTGTTTGCATATATAAAATAATAATATATATTATATATTATGTATATTATATATATATATATATATACAGATCATATTATATGTATATTAATTATGTAATTAATCCAATACAATTTATAAATAAATAAATATATATGTATAAATAAATCATGTTTGTATAACTATGAGAATTAGTAAAATGTTAAAATTATATGTAAACTAATTATAATTATATGTGCTTACATGTTCAATATTTAAATATCTTTTTTATTTAATATTTTACTATATAAAATTTGTGATTGATTAGCATTTTTTAGTTTACAGTAAATCACATAACACAATTTCTCTCTCTCTCTCTCTCTCTTTCTCTCTCTCTCTCTCCCTCTATACCTCTAACCCAGTTACTCCTTTTTTTTGTAAATTCTCATTTCAATAAAGTTATTTAAATAAAATATTAATCTTAATATTAATATTTATTAAATTATGTTACATAACTTCCAAATTGTGCAATTTAATTTGGCGCTTGTTACTAATGTTTTTAATAGTCATAAAAATACTGCAAAATCGGAATTTTAACTTACAAGGGGACACTACACCCAGTACATCGAGAATCAGGATGCCAATTTTTTTGGTGATTCTAGAGGTTAAAAAAAGGTATACGTGTTTCGGCGTTTTGTCGAATGCTCCGTAGTTTTCGAGTAAAAAATTTTTTAAAAATCGAAAAGTGCAGCAGCGATTAAGAGCTAACTCGTAGGTCGCAAGTTCGAGTCCGTGTCTTGTTACTATTTTTTTGTTTTATCTTGCTAGTTTTGAAAAAGTGTTGTTGTTTAAATATATTTATTTATTTATTTAATTAAATTATTACAATAAAAAAATTTTTTTTTCAAATATTTTGTTTTTATATCTTATTTTTATTTAAATTATATTTGTCATTACACATTATATATATTTAAATATATTTAAACAACAACACTTTTTCAAAACTAGTAAGATAAAACAAAAAAAAAGTAACAAGACATGGACTCGAACTTGCGACCTACGAGTTAGCTCTTAATCGCTGCTGCACTTTTCGAATTTTTAAAAATTTTTTACTCGAAAACTACGGAGCATTCGACAAAACGCCGAAACACGTATACCTTTTTTTGACCTCTAGAATCACCAAAAAAATTGGCATCCTGATTCTTGATGTACTGGGTGTAGTGTCCCCTTGTTAGTTATATTTAATTAATTTTAGCAATTACATTTAAAGAAATATAAGCATAGATAGAAGATAAAAAACATAAAAAACTTTTATCATTAAATTGACGTGTTCAATAAATTCGCGTCTAACATGTGTTTCTTCCAGTCAACGCGATAAGTTTTAATATTAACAAATTAAATTATTATTTTATTTGTCTCTATTATTTATCGTTTCTTAGTATCTTTTAATAATAAATGTTAATTATATTTTAGCAAAATAAAATTTGTACAACAGTGTTGCAACATGTTCGAAAAAGATAGAAATCCGTTATACTAAAATCGGAAAAGAATTAATATATCTTAAAAGCTTATATATGCACATTAAATTAAATTATATATACATATGGAGATGTATGTATGTTAATATTCTCTCTATGATAGCTTTTTGAATATTAATTTTATACTGTCATATCGTTATAAAAGAGAATTCAAATCGATATAATATTATTTTTGGATAGAAACTAATATGTGTATTACCAGAGTTGAAATATTTATAATACTTTCCATTAAAATCTAAAGCGTGCACAGTCTTGTCTTTTTTCACAATTAGTGCTTTGTTACCACGATCACATGTTTATAACACCATAATATAGGTAACAATATAAATAAAATTATGAATAAAAAATCATGAATAAAAAATCATAAATAAAATCATGAATAAAATCATGAATATAATCATTAATAAAAAAAAAACGATATAATAATAAAAAGAAAGAAAGAAAGGCGATAAATATCATACTGTATATTATAACCATACGAATTTTCATGATAAATTCGTGCTTTAACAGACTCAAAATTGGCCAGTTTCTGAATTCCGGAGGATACAGTTTCTTCGCGAGATCGTATGGCGCCTCGCATGGCACGTGCGCATTCTCCCCTTGTCTTTCAGCATCTCGTCTTCAGCTAACGAATAGTTGATAACTTTCAGTTTATTAATTGTTCACTTTACTTTAACTTTAATTAATTATGTATTTTATGTCGCGTATGTTTAGATCCTGTTTTCTTCTTGCAATATTATATTTTGCCGGCCGACATCTGCGATTATTTTGATATTGCTGTGCAGCAAACTTATATGCGCAAAAACGCATAAAAAAAGAGAAGAAGATTTACCCTTTTTTGTTTACACTTGTCATTGAATTTCTTTCCTGCACGTCTTCGTCTTCTGAGGTACAAAGCGACTTTTCCGACGTCGACACGTTGATAACGTGATTTTTTTCCGGCGCGGTGACGTTTTTTGTGTTTTAATTCTCAGTTTTTTTTACCACTCATTTTTGGCCACCCTATTTTATCACTCATGGGTTAGAGTAACCCAGAGTTTTCTTTTGTTTATATTTCTGAATTTAATAAACCTATTTTGAAGTATTTTTTTACAATCGATACGCCAGACAGTAAGAAAAAAGAATATATCGGTACAAATATCACCAGATTTCTACGACTTAAGATATTTAAGAAAAAATGAAAAGTGATCTTCTAAAATTTCGAAAAAATTATTTTTGATATGGGTTAACGTAACCCAGAAGGGTAACTAAAGATTAATATTATTGCCAGTATTGAAAATCTATAGCCGTTGACGAAAGTTAGTACTGAAAATCAACGCAGCCGTTGACGAAAGAATTTGATGACGTTGATGAAAAGTAAAACTGTATTATTATTTTTTTATGTTTGCTGTTAATGGTGATGCACATTCGCACATTAATTAAATATTCACAATATAAACTGATTGAAGACAATATGTATCACTCGTTCTTCGTAGTGCTCTCGAATGTGGTTCAATCACAAAGAGACGTAGTGCAATAATTGCATCATGAAATTGCATTGTTCGTTCCTTATCTGCGACAGCGGATATGATACAATGAATATATAATTTACAGAATGTCACTTAATTGGCGTCCCCTATTTGAGCAATGTTCCTCGTGGAAAACTGAGTTGAAAAGTCCTGTACCATTTTTTTCTGTAAGGCATAATAAATTAGTAATTTTTCAGTAACGTAATAACGTTAATGCTCATCGAAACCTATAAAATTTCATTGTTCAATTTTAGTAAATAAAATTTTATAGTTTTCGACGTGCTCTATAGTTCTATAACATAGTTCCGATTGTAGGCTGCCACTAAATATATATTTAAACATAGAAACTTGAATTTTCCAATATATGATAGAGTGGCCGTATTTCGAGCATTTTATTTATTGTAAAATAACTTTCGTACAGTCTTGGGCACGTACATTAATTATCCAAAGTGGTGCTGTCTATTTAAATATTTAAAACATTTTAGACAATTATGTAACCCTAAAAATTTATAGATAAATTAAATTATCGCTTTAAATGACTGTAACTAATTAAAAAATTAAAAAACGAGCTTTAAAAATATTGAAATTTTTTATTATCAAACTGAGGACCATTTAAAGGACGTATTCCCACATTTTGAAGCTTGCGCTTTTATTCTTATAATTAGTTTTCGTACAGAATTGTACGAGAATTATTATGCAATAAATAAAATGTTCGAAATACGGCCAGCTCATAATATGCGATATTCAAAAATTCAAGTTTTTATGTTTAAAAATATATATATTTAGTGGCAGCCTACAGTCGGAACTGTGCTACAGAATTATAGAACTCATCGAAGCCTGTAAAATTTAATTTTTTAAATTTGAAAAATGTGCAATGATGTGCTAACTTTCAATCCAAGTTAGATGTTAATTGTCCAAGTCAATGGTCAACGAAGACAATTCCTGATATAAAGGTTAGTTTTTTACAAGAAAAATGGTGTTTGCGAGGAATCCGGAAGAATTCGCATAGACAAGAAAAAATAATAATAAAAATGTGATTCAAATTACTTAAATATAAAATATTATTATTTTCTATATTTTATAAATTATACATATATTTTAGCTTTAAGATTAATATTCTTTATGATAAATGTGACTGATTATATATAAATTTATATATATATATATATATATATATATATAAATATATTACGGCGCGTCGCAAAGCGGAAGGAGGAGCGAACGATGACTGTCTACGAATCGTGTTCGAGAAATCTATATATATATACATATATATACAGGGTGTTCGGTAACAGGGCCAAAATGTAAGGAGTGATTCTACATAATAAAATAAGATGAAAATCAAGAATGACAAAATTGCGTTCAAGACTTTGTTTATTAATTATAAATATTTTAAACTTCGCATTAAGGGCGCCTGACGCACGGCAATTTTCCGATATTTTGCGTGCGTAAGGTACATCGGTAGAGTCGCCGTCAAAATACACTGTGACGCATATATATATACATAAACGACCTTACATGTTTTGTTGACCAAACACATCATATTTGTCATGATGACACGTACAGAGAATCAGTCAGTATTTCGTAGTCTGTCGGACCACATCGTGGTAGATATAATACTTTTAATTAAGCGTGTGTGAATATATTACATTCTTCCATCATTGCGTGCGGCTAGTATTAATTTGTTGGAGCTAATTGTTAAAAAAGTAAATTTTTTATCAATATATATACTTTTACAATTAAATATTGTTTCGAAATAAACGGTAAATCAGAATAAGTTAACAATATTAAAATATATGTATATTTGTCCACAAATACAAAATAATTTAATCATACTGTATTACGGATTTTTAAAGAATTACAAACATATAATCGTGGATGTTAATTTTCATTAAAAATAATTAATATGAGTAAGATAAACAGAATTATTAAGAATTATTGTGAGATAATTATTACAATTATAAAATTAAGACAATTATTAAGATAAAATTATCGGAAAGAATGTGTATATTACGAGATATTAGACCATATTTTTTACAACCATGTTTTTTGAAATAAGTAATATAAATTTGTAAATAATGCATATTTATTTGATAAATTGGGCAAAATTTGAATTCGTTTATATTAAGACAACAGTTATACACAAATGCCTCCACACACACACAAACATAAACATATATAAACGATCTCAAAATTTTTGTTGCCCTAACACATCATATTTATCATGATGAAATGTTGAGAGAATCAGTCAGTATTTCATGGTCTTTCGAGCCTCATCGTGGTAATTATAATACTTGTAATAAAGTGTGTGTGAATATATTTTATTCTTCCAACATTGTGCTGCTAAAGTATTAATTTGTAGCAATTAGTTGTTTAAAAATATAATTTTTATCAACGTACTTTTGCAATTATACTGTTCCGAAATATACATAGAGTAAGTCAGAATAAGTTAAAAAAAATATATAAATGTATATATTTATCTAAAAAAAGTTTAATCTTACAGCCTAAAAGAATATTAAACAACTATCAATTTTAAAGAATTATCAATCTACTAATTGTCAATCGAATGAAAAATTCATAATATTATATATTTTATGCAATTGTTAACTCCACATATATTTTGATGTCTTTAATCTGAAATATTTAGAAGAATCCTAATATATATACAGAATGTTCCAGAACTTGTAATAAATCTGTTAATAGTAGATTCCAGGGATCATTTGGAGTCGATATTTCCTTTGTGAGAATGTCGAGGGAGGCAATCATTATATTTGCATGTTCTCAAATTTGCCATCATGTATCTTTTATATTAAGTCTTAATTTAAAGTTCTGTTAACAGTAAACCTTACTTCAAATTTAATGACAAATGTGATTTTGTTAATATTTTATTTCCACAAGGTTAAGTTTGCGAGAAACCATTTATTTTTGATAGCTTATAACTATGAATTTATTTGTACTTCAACAATTTCACTATAAAGAAATTTGACTAAAAAATGATATCAGGTATTGCTATTAATAGCTTTATTGCCAGTACTGAAATACCTTGTATATATGTATATAATTTTTATTATCATGTTTATAATTTATACAATTTAAAATTGATTTTATGTTGGTTTTATTATCGGTGATTTTTGGAATTTATAATATACAATTTAAGAAATGAAATAACACAGACCTCTAAATGAAAATAATAATAAATATGTGCTCTTTGTCACCGCTGCTCAGTTTTTCTTATCCTTTTATTGTCTTCTTCTTATTTTGAATAAACATACAGGTTTTCATGTAGGTAAATCAATATCAATAACTCGCGCTAAGCGCGCGCTTGTATTATTTGGTAAATTACAAAAATTGAGAAATTAAAGTTATACACATAATTAAAATTTAGCAAATTAAAATTATGTATATAATTATAAAAACATTTGAGAATTAAAATAGAAGCGCAGATGAAAAATAATAATATATTGTACATGTGCTCTCTTTCTCTCTCTTTCTCTCCTTCTCTCTATCTTTCTCTCTATTACTCTCTCTCTCTCTCTCTCTCTCTCTCTCTCTCTTTCTCTTTCTCTTTCTCTTTTATTTTCTTTGTCACCGCTGCTCAGTCTTTCTTATCCTTACGGTCTTTTTCTTATTTCGAATAAACACACAGATTCTTATGTACGTAAGAATAACGGGGTCTTGCGTTTATAAATGTAATTTGTTTCAGGCAACTAACTTTATGTTCTATAAATCTTTATATTCTAATAACTTATTTTCTAAATTTTATAGATTTTAAATGTATATTATTTTTTGATCATGTAATAATTTTTTGTCAATTTATTTCTTTCATATTGCTGTCAATTACAATATATGCAACTATGAAATACACACACACATATATAAATTCATTAGAAAAAGAAATTGTGCAAATAGAAATTTGCACATAAATTTTATCCTTACCATATAATATTTCATTAACTAGGCTTTTAATTAATAATTTTAATACGTTTTGCATTTAAATTATTTTCTTGTATTTATTTTCTTGTGCATCAAAGACAGAAAATGCTTATAGTACTGAAATCGTCAAAGCGAACGCAGCCTATATGTTACATAAATAGTATCAAACAACTGCCATCGCGAAAACTAACAATTTAACAGTTGTAAAATAATTAATAGAAGTAATATCACTTGCGCGAGGCGTTCTTGAGTCGTCTAGTGATTTAAAAAAAACATCAAAACTATATTTAATTTCTCTATTTATCTTTTGTTTAGCAGATCTGAAATAAATATTCTTTTCCCGACATGATGATATTTCTAAAACTATTATTAATAAGTAGCGGATTAATGTTTATCCCTGAGACGGCTTCTATTTGTAATGAATCATCTTTATGCTACCAACCATCAGAATATATAAAACCGATCCATTATGATATCAAGCTTATAACATATATTGAAGGACATATTTTCTATGGAGAATACAATATCAGCATAAGCATTCTTAACAAAACGCAACAAATATTTTTACAATCAGAAAAATTAAGCATTAAAGATATAGTTTTATTTACAAATGGAAAAAAATATCATGAGTATGATAAAGATACAGTTTATAAAGATACAGTTTATAAACTGACATATAATATTGTAGAAGACACAATTAATATTTCGTTAATGGCTGAGTTATCACCAGGAAATTACATTTTAAATATTAAATATCATGGTATTGCTGATGAAGTTTTTAGAATTTACGACGTAAAAGGAAAAATTGCGTAAGTAAATAATATATGTTTATTAAAAAAGGACAATGTGCAATTACATAAAACGTTGTAATTAATATATTTTATTTATGTATTAAATGTTTCAAAAATTATTATATATCATGGAATTTAAATATAAAGACGTTCAATCTTTATCTTTAATGCATATTATTACATATTATATTTATACGTTTTTTAATTCCCAATATGTTTATGCTTGCTAAAAATGTTTCATTAATTTTTCCTTTATGAAATGAATAGTTGGGTAGCTGCTATTCATTTCCATATAATATGCTCGCGACGAAGGATTTCATGTGGGGATGAACAGAATTTATTGTTAGAAGCAACCTTTAACATATCTATAGGATGTAATCAATGTACGGCTTTATCAAATATGCCATTGCAAAATGAGGAAGAAAATGAGTACAAAGTGTTATGGACACACTTCGCTACCACATCTGCAATGTCGCCTTATCTTGTAAGAATGATTGTGTCTAATTTCCTATCACGTATTGATTATGACAATCGAAACATTGAAATATGGTGCAGTAACGAATATGAGTTTCACATGAAATTTGCAAAACATTTTGCTGAAAATATCACGTTGTTGCTTAAAAATGAATGGAATTTACGTTCGAAGCAAATATTGAAGGTGACGCATGTTGCAATTCCCAATTTCCATGACAATGGCATAACAGATTTTGGACTTGTTTTATATAAGTGAGTACAAGTGCTTAAAGTTACATTAAAAATAAAATTATATTAGTATGCAAAATTGAAATATTTAAAAACAAGTATAACTTTTGTTTCTGTAAACGTTCGAAAGTATAAGGAATTGCAAAAACGATTTTAGTAGAATTAAGTATATTCATATTATTACAAAGTTAAAGTATATCGTTTTAATACGTACATAAAAGATAATGTATGTATGTCAAATCGTACCCTTTAAGGTAGATATTAAAACTGCAATAAAGCTATAAAGGAATGACATTTTTTTATTTATTTCAAACTATTGTGCTTTGTCAACAATATATACATATTAACACAAATTTATAAATGTTAGATATTGTAAATTAGAAAATAAATAAATGTTATTTGGTACGATTTATATTGATTTGTTTATTTGTACTTATAAGTTTGTAAATCGTACATATACATCAATTAAATTAAAATATTCTAACAAAAATAAAGTGTTATTTTTTATAAAATTTCTGAGTCTTTACATTTAAATATAATTTACAGGGAAACAGATATCTTCTACGATAAAAAATTATATCCTATTACTCGCAAAATCGAAGTAGCTCAATTAGTAGGACGTAAAGTGATACAGGAATGGTTTAATATCCTGTTGAATAGTCTGTTAATGTCGAATTGTTTGATGAAAAAAGGTTTTAGTGCATTGTTTGCAACGTATGCTGTTAATATGGTACGTTATTCTAAATATTTTCAACATTATCTCGCTCTCATCTTCTCGCAAACGATGTAATACTGAAGCATTCATATTGCAAGATTTTATTAAATCAAACTTTTTTCAAAATTTATATGCATTGTTTGTGAATTGTCTTGAAAACATATTTAGCATTATTTAAAATAATGAACTGTTTTTTAGAAAATATTATTTTCACATCTTTACATGCATATACAATTATAATTTAATTTATTAGAAATTTTTATTTTTTAACACCACTTTATTAAATATTTTTAAAATATAATTGTAATATAAATTGAAATAAATTAATCAAGAACCATTACACATGGTATTTATTGAAATAAATTTGATAAAGAGAAGTCTGCAATATAACATTATGAGACAATAATTTAAAAAATATGTGATATTTGTTAATATTAATATAAAATTCTAGATTACATTATTATATTTATTCATTATGTTTATTAATGTGCGTAATATATTTGTTAATGTGTGTTTTTTAAAATGAGAAAGTGTTTTGTTACAACAATGAAGTAATTGTAATAATATTAATAATTGTATAAATTTTTAAGAGTTTAACAAGGCTCTGTAATATAAATGTAAATTTAACGTATAAGACGGGCAATAAGAGCCAAATCGCGGATGACAATGCGTTATCCTAACGAAACTAAATTATTTTTCGTTAGAATTAAATACCGGTGCACAAGGCACCAAATTTTACTTGGACACAGCCAAGATTTTAAATATGAAATAATCTCATACTTGAGATTTAATTTCAATACCCCTTTAACCCCCCTACGGAAAATAAATAAATGAATGCAAGAGAAAAATATAGATCCGAAAGTCGCTGAATCGGGAACGAACCCGAGACCTTTCGCTTGCCGGGCGACTGCTCTTCCAGCTGAGCTATTCAGATCCCTTCGATTCTATACTTTTCTCTGTTATATATATATTAATGTTGGTAAACAAATTCCCGATTCAGCGACTTTTGGATCTATATTTTTCTCTTGCATTTATTTATTTATTTTCCGTAGGGGGGTTAAAGGGGTATTGAAATTAAATCTCAAGTATGAGATTATTTCATATTTAAAATCTTGGCCGTGTCCAAGTAAAATTTGGTGCCTTGTGCACCGGTATTTAATTCTAACGAAAAATAATTTTGTTTCGTTAGGATAACGCATTGTCATCCGCGATTTGGCTCTTATTGCCCGTCTTATACGTTAAATTTATATTAATAATTGTATTTAATGCTAGTATATTATTCAGAACGGTCATATCTATATATTAACTATTTTTTTTATAGACTTATGAAGATCATCGAATAATAAATTTATTTGTTGTTCAAAATCAACACTACTCCTTTAATTTGGATGGTGATTATTATATGGGGAATTCTGCTTTACTAGTTAACAGTTCATTGGAAATTCCCGATTCTATCAGAGGTATACCTAATATAATAAAATAGTCCGCGTAAATTTTTAACCGTTAGAATTTTAAAATATGTGTAAAATTAAAAGATAATTAATTCTCTTTTCATCTGGATTTTAAATAAATATTATATTTATAAAAGTAAACATATCGCGCGCGCACGCCCATACAAAGTGTCCGATAATAGCCGCACATATCGTATGTAGGTAGAGGGAATTAATTGAATAATCCTTTAAAATTTTGCTATCTTCGTAGATATTAACAAAAAATGTATTTATAAAATAAAATAATAAACGATGCTGCTATAACAAATATTTCATTCTAACGCGATTACTACCTTGTAAACATATATAATATTAATTTAAATAATCACTATGTTTACAAGTAACCATTACAGTAAATATATATTTATAATATATCTAATTCATAATTTTGATGTAAATCGTAGCACCTTTTATACTGCGCATGATAGAACACTTACTCTCAGAAGGAACGTGGTTAAAATTCATGAGCCTTTATCACAAGTGAGTAATACAATATGAAATATAATATGAAAAAATTACAATTGTACAACTTTAATAATTTATTATAATAAAAGTTTTATATAATGTCTCTTATCTTCTCTTGTTTCTTCTGATATTATTTTATAATGTTTTTTCTTAGTGTTATAATTCCGCTTTTTTCTGCATCTTCTACTAGAATTATTTTTAATTTCATTACTTTTCCTATGAAAATTGATTCTTCAGAAAGTAATTATCGTTTTATCGTTATCACTTTTTCAAATACATATTTATTGTTTCAGTTTTGTTTTATGAATTATTAGTGTGCACAAAGTGCAATTTAAAAAAACAGATATAAAAATTATAGACCATATAAATTATTTTAAAAAATTATTTTTTTTTATTATTTTTTTAATTTCTTTATATTGTCTATAATTTTTATAATATCTATTTTTTTAAATTGCACTTTGTGCTACATTGGTTTTCTAATCGTATTTAACAGGTTTTTAAATATGTAACACTTATATCTATTTTCCATTACTTTCTTTATTTTTATTATCTTTTCTTAAAAATCGATCTCTTTTATATTATTTTTCATATTTTTGTTTTGTCTTCAACTTCTTATTTGTTTTATTTTTTTATTTAATCATTTTATACAATCTCAATACTTTGCTGAAATATAATCTGTATTAATGCTAATAATGCGTAAAAATTTAAATAAAATTATTAAATTTTATTTAAAATTATGTTGTATTCTTTATTATCAGAATATAGATATAAGATATATAAATATATAAATACATAGAAAGTGTGCAATATATGTATATTTTGCTTCTTAGTATTAATATATAATAAATTGTTTTATAATATTAACATTATACAGACAAAATTTGAACATATTTTTATACATTTTAAATACTTTGTGAATTTAGGATATCACATCTTTTAAGCTCTGCGAATCTTACTGCAACAATAAATACAGATATGCATTTACATCTAATGAGAATGGAAGGTTGGGCTTCGGAAAAGTATTGTCCTCTTATTAAAATAAAACGATATTATAATGAATCTATCGGTCAAGCATGGGTACAATATAGAGACACATTAAAAATTCGCTACGTTCCTGTATCTTATACTACGGAAATATCTCCCGATTTTGATAATTTCACTATGCATTTTTTACCCGTGTCAGAGCATTTCTCTTTTCCATTTGAAAAGGATGGTTGGGTGATATTCAATATACAACAAGTTGGTAAATATGGACAAATAAACTTATTATGATTTATTTCTTGCCTTTATTTTACACACACATAATTGACATAATTTTATCTTCTTATTCATTTTATTCATTGTCCTATAAAAATTTGAGATATTCATTGTATAACTATAATAGTTTTAAAATGTTTTGTGTAGTTTTCTGCATTATATATATATATATATATATATATATATATATATATATAATATTACTTACATTATTAATATTATTAATATTATATATATATATATATACATATATATAATATTACATTTAAGATAGGTAGGCGTTTTCTAAATAATACAATTCAATGTTAATGTATTTTTTTTTAATAATAGTAAAAATTATTGAAAAGAGAATTATATTTGAAAAATTATTAATAGTAAGTGCAGGTAACCTACAATTTTCGTAACTTACATGTTACAGAAATTATATTGGTTAGCTTAAACTAAATATCATTTTTGCATAACTAGAATCAATTTTATTTTATGGCATATAACAATATTTTACCCAGTTTATTTTCTCTTCTATTTGAAGTTAGGATAACATTTTTATAATTACTTTTTATATATATAATAGTATTTTATTTATATATATATATAAAATTTTTGATATGTTTTCAATTTATAATTTATGTAAACAAAAGTATGAAACAAAAATTGAAGTTTGAAAATAATTAAAAAATAAGTTTGAAAATATTAAATATTAATGATAAAATTATTCAAAACCATCAGAATTGATAAAATTTATTTACTATTCGACAGGATATTATCGCGTTAATTATGATGATGAGAATTGGCGAAGAATTTCACATTATCTAAACTTTGATGATTACACGAAAATTCATGTTCTTAATCGTGCCCAAATTATCGATGATGCATTTCATTTAATAATAGCAGGCCAACTCAACTGCCAAATATTCTGGGATCTCATAGTGTATTTGCATCGAGAAAGAGATTATGTGGCATGGTATCCTATGTTTAAAGCTATGGAATATATGTACGGTACTTTTTCATGGAAAGAAATAATTGAAAATGTTACGGTAAATATTAATAAATTTCAATAAAAATATTATATTTTAAATATTTGCATCTACACCCATTGATTACAAATTAGAAAAATATGTCCATCAATGATAAAAATTTACATACTATTACGTCGCAAACAAATGTGCAAACAAATTAAATTTGAATAATTACTCACCCGAAGAACTGTCCGAAAAGTTTATGATTTTCATTACTCCAAATATTAGCATATAACATTGTTATTGGATATATAGCAAAGTGCTTGAAATCTTTGTCAATGAATGCAATTATATTGGCTTTATATTAATATTACATGTTGTAATTAAAAAAAAATTGAACATATATATATTAATATATTTTAGAAAAATTTAATTATATATTTCAAAAAGATATATTTTATATCTTATTTAAAAATAAAATATGATTAATAAATAGTTATGAAATTTTAATATCTATTAAATATTATAAAACATTTCGCACAAGTTAAACTATATTTTTGCGTACGTGTATAATACATACGTATATTTGCACGTACATATGTACGTGAATAGATAACGTTAGCGTCTATAAGAGTTGCATGTATGTTTTTTTCATAGAGAAAATTTGAAGAATCTATTGAAAAATAATAAAAAATTATAATAATTTTTAAATACATTTATAATATAAACAAATAAATATATATTTAACAATTTTTAGTATATAGTAACATACGCATTACACAAGGTACTTGTAGAAATAAAATATGAAGAAATTGATGATACAGACGAACTTAGAATATGTTTACGACAAGAAGCTGCGAAATGGTCATGTTTTTTCAATAACCCGGTTTGTAAAATAAAAGCCAACGATAAATTAGAACAACATGTCCAAGATCCTAAAAAACACAAGTAAATATTGTTATATATTTTTAGACTTTCTTAATAAATTTCTTTTGAAGATATCGCCTACGATGTTTAAATGATTTAATCAAAAAATCCATATGCTAATTTTTAATAAGAAAATTTAATTTTATTTATACGTTTTAGACTTTTGCCATGGTGGAAGAAATGGACATATTGTAACGGTTTGATAACTACCGACATAGAGACTTGGGGATTAGTGTATAGTATAGGATATGGTATAGATTATGATCGTGATACATTTGACCCTAAATTTATAGAATACTTGGCCTGCTCTAATGATGCAGATATAATTAAAAAATATTTAAAAATTGACGCTTTTAAAAAACGAGAAATTCAATATCTTCTTTTCAGTTTCTTACATATTATTACAAAGCATGTGAAAAATCAAATTATACTACGGTACATATTAAATGATTTTTGGAACATAAAACCAAAGTAATTTGACATATTTTTATAAATATTTTTTACAAAAATTTATTATGTGTTATATAGATATGTATTTGTTTTTTTGTTTTTAGACATGTTGATATACCTGCAGCATTTATTATTATCATTAATAACGTATATTCCGTAAATCAAACTCAGGTAAAAATTTTACATGTTTATATATGTATGTATATACAAAATGTGATAAGAATACAATATTAATAATTGTTATTTAATAATGTTAAATAATTTTGATAATGTTATATTAACGTTGTTTATTAATAATGTCAAAAATAATACATTTTAGGAAATAAACAGATATGTTCAAAGGTTAAAAGTTAATGTAAACGAAAGTGTTGGAATAAAAGAAAAGGTAAAGTTAAAAAATATTATTTTAGAAAGCAAAAGGAAACGACCTATTGTTCTATTTTATTAATTTCTGAATATTAATTTTATATTTGTTTTGTTTATTATATAAAAAGTATATATTGATTTCATTGTGCAAATCTTTGTTTATATTTATTAGGATTTCATAACGCAGAATTTCAACAAAATTGAAAGCAAGATATCAATTCGCAACAGTCAAATCGAAAGACAAAGACAGTATTTTAATAATATTTTTTGTCGGAGCAAGTAAAAAAATTGCAGCTTTGCATTGTGTGCGTGGATATACTTCATATTAATAATTTTTATATATTGTACTGTTTATATTTTATTGCTTTAATTATTACTAGTATATATAGTTTTATTATTATTAGCTATATAATAATTATTATAAACTATATTGTTAGATATAACATAAAAATAAAAATGTATAAATAAAAGAAATATATATATAAATTTGTTTGTTAAATGATAAATGTACTATCTATTAATTTTAAATTACATATTGACTTGTTTTTAATTTTTTTACGCAAATTAATCAAAATATATTTTTACGCACACACACATATACATGTATTGTACATATATATATATATATATATATATATATTTATATTTATACCCTTACAAAAGGAATTACAAGAATATGAAAAAATTACTGGTATAGAAAAAGTATTATTATATCAGTAATTTTTTCGTATTCTTGCAGTTTTTTTTGTTTGGGTATATATAATGAATATTTATTTAAATATTATAAAAATTTACAGCCAACATATTTATATTTATACGTATTATTAAATTCGCTATTATCTATATATATGCGTGTACCATTTATGTGTATGTGTATGTGTGTGTGTGTGTGTGTGTGTTGGCATATATAAAATAATAATATATATTATATATTATGTATATTATATACATATACAGATCATATTATAAGTTAATTATATTATTAATACAATATAATAGTATAAATAAAGAATTATTTATGTATATATATATAAAACATGTTTGTATAACTATAAGAATTAGTAATATGTTAAAGTTATATATAAACTAATTATAATTGTTTGTGCTTATATGTTCAATATTAAAATATCTTTTACATTTAATTTGTTATTATATAAAATTTGTGATTGATTAGCATTTTTAGTTTACAATAAATCACATAACACAATTTCTCTCTCTCTCTCTCTCTCTCTATCTTTCTCTCTCTCTTTCTCTCCCCCCGCCGTCTCTCTTCTTTCTTGGGTAAATCTACATTTTAATTTTAATAAATTTAATTAAATAAAATATTAATTTTTATATTAATGTTTATTAAATTATATTACATAACTGTCAAATTGTGCAACCTAATTTGGCACTTATTACTAATATTTTTAATAGATATTGAAATACTGCAAAATGTGTTAATCGGAATTTTAACTTTAATTATTATATTTAATTAATTTTAACAATCACATTTTAAAGAGATGTAAGCATATAGATCCAAGGAGAACAGAAAAGTCAAATTGACATCATTTTCATCTGCTGTTCTTCTTGAGATCACACAAAAGAGAAAATCGATACGATCGAATTATGCTCTCTTTTTCTCTTTTTTTTTTTATTTGCAAAATATTGGACCATCTCATCTGATACTTTCACAAAAATGTTCTCTTTCTGTTTTGTTTGCACGATGATTGATAAGAAATGACTCGTTCCTCGTTTTTAAATTTTAGTTTGCATTTTTACAAACAATAGAGGATATACGATATTTTATATTTCTATTACGCATATATGTATATGTATAGTTGATATAAATATACAAGAATATTTTTGAATAGAACTAAGATATAGATTCTCGCGTCTTAAAACATCGAAACGTAATTTATTCATTGAATTGACAGGTTGATAATTTATATAGAGAAAAGCGATTTGGATATACATATACTTAATCACGTTTGACTGAAAAACCGACATAGAATAAAACAATAAAGCTCACAAACCAAATTATACAGATTGTTCCTGAAATGAGTTGCTCTACTTTAACATCCTGTACAGATTTCAATTTCCGTTCATTTCTTACGAGTTTCTTCAAGCACAGGACTGATCAAATTAAATGAAAGGACATAAACACACACACACACACACACACACACATATATATATATATATATATGTGTATATGTGTGTATAAAGATCTCGAAAGCTCTTTTGTAACAACATTTATTTCTAATGCTATTTTCTATATACAATTACACATGATGTGATCTATTCAACGCAAATACAACGAGTTCCTACAAATTACGTGTGCGATTGTTAACAATAATAAGATTTTCAGAGGCGACTCACAGATATTATTACCATAAGTGATAATCACATTTTATCAATATAAATATAATCTGTCCTTTTTTTTATGGAAGCGTAGAAATCCTATCAGACGTAGATATGTACTTCTATATATGTGCACACACACACACACGTGTATTCGTTCGTGTAATCATTTGTGAGAATGTACATACGCATTCGTATACTCGATAATTGTGCAGTTTTGTTTTATGCAGCCGAAAATTGCTGACTGCAATAAGTGAAGAACTTGTATTTGCAGCAACATACAATCAGTTTGATAGACTAATAGGATCACATAATTCGAGGATCTAAATTCCAAATCATGCCGCGAATTTCAAAAATTATTAAATTGATAAATTATTATTATTATTATTTCATAAATTATTATCATCCACTATAATAATAAGTCTTTCAATTCCAAAGACAAACATTTTTACGAAAAAGAAATTTTATCATCCAGGTCGCTTTTATATTCGTTTCTCGAGATGCAAATTTTTTATCTTTACATCTTCGAAAAAAATTCTATAATTATTATCGATCGATTATAATAAACGTCGTTTTTGTAGCATGGTCTAGAATTTAGATGTTTCTTGCAACGCGACTTGAAAATTTTTGGCTCTTAGAGAACCTCAAATTATTGTCGTCCTTCCTAAATTAAGCTTGTCGCACAACGCACACACAATACGCAACACGTTTGTCTGAATTTTTTATCCTAAGAGGCGTCTATATATCACGCAAAAGATACATCTATACTTGATCTGGAAGAAACGTAACATCACACATATTCGATCCTTTTTGCATTCTTTGGTAGCGATGTGCATTTTTTTCCATTATTAAGGCTGTATTACGCGTTGAAGTTATGGTTGACAGTTGATCAGCTGATCAGCTGTTTGGATCCGCAACTGTCAATCGTAACTTCAATTGCAACCGAGCTCGCAACTCAAAGTGTAATGCGGCCTTTAATGATATTTGTATTGTAATTATTAAGAAACGTCGCGTTGAATAACAATAGTGACTAATTGATACGACGTTATTACTTTTCAATGCATATAAAGTGCATGCGAAGTCGCATCAACTCGTTGCTATAGTTATCACGAGAACGATATTCTTTAATAATTAATAGTATTAATATATATTAATATTATTAAATTTATTATTAACATATATTAAAATTATGATACATTAATATTATTATATTAATATTATTAATACATATATTTTAATAATATTAATATGTATAATATTAAAAAATTTCTAGCTCTTTCGCTTGAGATCTTTGAGAAATGTTCTGAGAAATCCAGATTCATTAAATCCGCAAATTTTGGCATCTGTTTGCTCTCGATTCGCCGCAAAATTTAGCGCGATTTTTTCTCCAGATCTTAAGTCGAAAGTAATGCACAAATTTAAAATAATTATTGCTCGATCGATATAAGAAGCTAATCTTGAAGCTAATCGTTTGATTCATTGGTACTTGACTTTGGTACAGATATATTACACAGCCGCTATATGTATATTTACATGAAATAGTCTACGAGATTCCTGCCCAAAGAGTCCGATAGAATCACACGAAAGAGAAAATCGATACGGTCGAATTATGCTCTCTTTTTCTCTTTCTTTTTCTATTTGCAAAATATTGGACCATCTCATCTGATACTTTCACAGAAATGTTCTCTTTCCCTGTTTTGTTTGCACGTTGATTGATAAGAGATGACTCGTTTCTCGTTTCTAAATTTCAGACTGCATTCTTACAAACGATAGAGGATATACGATATTTTATATTTCTATTACGTATATGTATATGTATAGTTGATATAAATATACAAGAATATTTTTGAATAGAACTAAGATATAGATTCTCGCGTCTTAAAACATCGAAACGTAATTTATTCATTGAATTGACAGGTTGATAATTTATATAGAAAAGCGATTTGGATATACATATATTTAATCACGTTTGACTGAAAAACCGATATAGAGTGAAACGATGAAGCTCACAAACGAAATTATACAGAATGTTCCTGAAATGAGTTGCTCTGCTTTAGGAACATCCTGTACAGATTTCAATTTCCGTTTATTTCTTACGGGTTTCTTCAAGCAGGGAATGCTATAAAAAAAAAGAAAAGTCTCTTACTAATCATTCTCGACTTGGCTTCTTATATAAAAATAGTGTTGGATAAGTCTGCGGGAAAAGATGAGCCAAGAATATAATCGAACATTCAAAATCAATAAATCCTATAATTTTATAGATTTTTATGGAATTTTTGAACGTTCAATTACATTCTTCGACTCACGAGATTCACTTTAAATTATCCCTTCTATCAATTAACAATTTTTCATCTTTCCATGTATGGATACCCAATTATTTTATTTAATTAATTCTTTTTTAATATAAATATAAATATAAATATAAATATAAATATAAAATAAATGTAAATACGAATATAAAATGAGTGTAAATACAATATAAATATAAAATATTGTGTAATTATAAATTTTTTATATAAATAAAATTTTTTATTTAATTTCTTAATTTTTTAGCAGTTGCTGGATATTGAAAATTCGTTTTCGTTATATTTTAGGTTTCCGAATACAAATCGGTCTTTTGTGATGTGTTGTCAGAAATAAAGAGAAGTTTCAACATATTTTTATAGCATTTAAAATTATTTGGATATCTTGGTATCTGTTCATTAACAGAAGGGTTAATTACTTTATTACACAAAGACATCGATCTCTAAAGGCGTCTATTATCGATCTACGCGCCCGCAAACCTCTTAGGCAATTTATTTATAATTTTGCACTAATAAGACGCCCGATTATCGATTCTCGCGGGCGTTAATGGAAAACTAAAGAAACTTCCTTAAAAGATGTCCTCAATTTCGGTGAAATTACGATCCCAATATCCGCCCCGATATATCCAATCTTCCTGACCTGTGTAAGGATTCGTGCCGGATTGAAACCATCTGCAAATTCATTTTTGATATTACTAGATAGAGAAGTAATGAGAAATTAGAGATCATTAATCGGTAATTTATTTAAACTACAATACAATATAATAAGGATAATTTTTAATTAAACACAATTTTTATTTTTTGTAAATGTCAGACTAATATTATAATTATTTTAGCAAAAGAAAAATTATCTATATATTATTAATATTTGAATTTTAAATTAAAATTAAAATAAAAAAACATGAAAATTAAATCAGAATTAGAATTATAAGATTCCGTCACTTTCGAATGTCTTTAAAATTCTTTAAATCTTTCAAGTTCAAATTTTTATATTTTTTAAAAATATTAAATATATTATTTTAAAATGGAATGCACACCTGGGAATATATTCGTGTCCTTTCTTCTGTTTGCGCGCTTTGCGGGTATCCCTCTGTTTCTCTTCGAGCCTAGCTTTCTCAGACGCGGCACCATCTTGATCACCATTTTCCAATTTCCGGATGTCCGGCCTTAATCTGGAGTCGGTCGGACACAGGGCCTCTTCCATATCCGGTTCTAGCTCATTCAGTGACATTGCAAATGTCGTAAACTGATAGTACTGTAAATTATATTTTTAAATTAATATATATTTTTGCATCTCTCAATCAGAGAAAAGTTTAAGAAAAATATAATTTATAAAATAAAAAAGAATATAGATAATAAAAATAATAAAAACTATTGGCAAAAGAACGTCTACCGCGGTAAGAGAGGCGCTACTGAAGCAAAACAAATATGGCCGCCGTGAATATACAACAACGACAGTTTTAAATGTAAAAATAAACTTTTTAGTGAAAAAGATGTTGTCATTGCGGACATAGACACACTTTGTGATTCTACAAAAGCTACGCCTATTTCAAGGAATATGATCAAAGGCCAGAATGTTATAAATTCCGGTATGATTATATTATGTGCGATGTAACTATGAAAAGTCTAGAAAGAATAGATTTATATTCCTTATGTCTACAAGTGGAACATTATTAATTAATTTTTCCAATAATAATAAGATAATGTTAGATGCATATTCGCGACGACCATTTATGATAGTTCACGCGACTACTACTAGTGTCGCATTGAATTTTTAAGCCCCGAATTATATTTCTTTAGAGATTTTAGCAAATTTTCGAAAAAAAGATATATCTCTGTCAAAATATTTTAATTATCAATTTAATTAAACTGACATCCGAACTATTGCTAGGTCTCGGTGTGGCTTCCCACAATGTAATAGATCCTGGAATTTCCTCCACGATTGGAATGTCATCGACAACCGTACTCAAAGACTCGTCTATCGCGTCCTGTAAATTTAGTCAATGAAATTTAATAATATGTTTAATATACAGAGTGTCCCAAGATTAATAGTAAATCTTTTAATGGTAGATTCCTGGGATCATTTAGAGACGATTTTTCTTCAGCGAAAATGTCGAGAGAGGTCATCATTTTTTGCATGTTCCCAATTTTTGCTATCATGTATCTTCGTAATTAAGCCTTAAAATTTTATTAAAATAAACTCTACATGAAATTAATAAAAAAATGTAATTTTATTAATATTTTATTTCCACAAAGCTTAGTTTAGGAAAAACTCCTTATTTGCAATCGCTTATAATTCGAAAATGATTGATGTCTCGACATTTTTGTGTAAGAAAAATCGTCTCCAAATGATCCCAAGAATCTAAATTAAAATATCTGCTATTAATTTTGGGACACCCTGTATATAATAAATTTGAAAAGGAAATAAAATTTAATTTATCAGAGAAATGGATTGATTCGTTGAGGGAGAATTGTTCGATACCTGATGTAAGGGCTTAAAAGCTCCGACCTTGAGACTGTGAAGTTTCGCTTGGACCTTTTTGTGTCCTGGACTACCCTGTGGGCTTTTCGCCTCCATTCTGAGCTTCTCTAGTGTCTCTTCATACAAAGATGGCTCACAGGATCGTAAAATTTCAATCCATTTGCCATAAAGAAAAAGTAACTTTCTTTTTCTGAAAATATTACACATATATTTAATATATTATACCATATATTTTATATATATAATATTTTTTAATAATATTTAATATACATATATAATATATTTTATACATATAATATTATATATATATATATTTTTTTCTATATATTTTAAAATATATATTAATATAAATATATATTTGTATGTCAGAAAATAATATCGATAATTCATCTTATTCAAATTTGCATGGCAAATAAATTAATCAAGCTAAACTTCTTCTCTCTTGCGATTATGTCATCTTTTGTCAACCTTGGAAATTTTTTAAACTTACTCCTGATCCGTTATGAAACCTTCGACGCGATGAATGTCCTTGCCGTTCAAGGTGCTTTTAATAAAACATAGTTTAGCTTTCAAATTGTCTCCTCCGTGTTGTCTGATCTCCAAAGGGCCCGATTGTTCCATCCACAATTGTCCCACCAGAACATTGTGAAGTATGCAATTGACATTTTGCCAAGTGTAAGCCTCTTTCCATCTATTTAAACACAATTATTAACAGCGAGGTCCGTTGAAAAAGTGTTGAGTTTTTCTCCAAGTTTTTCTTAAATCTTCTTTTCTTTTAAATCTTAACTAATAATTAATTAACGCTTGGTTCTTAATTAGCCCGTTCGTTAGCAAAATATTCAATATCAGAACCGTTTACTTCTTAATTAATTAAGATTGATAGGAATAATTGAAAATTGAGACAGAAATATTGATGATAATATACACTATTTAAAAAAATAAGGAATACTTTTATACCCTAAAAATTAGACTATTTTTAAACCGCTAAAATTCGGGGAAAATTCATTGTAGACAAAAATTAAAGAAGTATTTTAAAGTTTCAACTTTAACACGTTATAGTTGGTTGGAAAAAAATTCTTTTATTTTCCTTGTCTTTAAAAAAAATACATATTGCTTCCCAGATAGCCACAGTAATTATTATGACATCAAAATGTCATAATAATCACTGTGGCTATCTGGGTTTGTTCTTTAAAATTACATATTTTTGACACTCTAGCTGCTCGATAAAAAATTTCTCTTGAAAAGTTGAAGTTCTCTCTTAAAGTTAAAACTTTAAGCTTTGAAATACTTTTTTAATTTTTTGTCTACAATGACTTTTCTCCGATTTTCAACGCTTTAATTTTTACGATATAAAAAAGTACTCCATATTTTTTTTACCAGTGTATGTTAGGAAATAATCATTTAATTTATTAACATTGTGTAAAAATTTTTTAATAACTTAACTTTGTTTTAAAAATTATTGAGCTTTTAATAAGATTTTTTAGTGTCTAATGATAATGAAAAAAAAATGAGAGATAGAGATATTGACAAAATAATATAAATAAATAAATATATATATATATATATATATATATATATATATATCAAGGAAAAATATTTAACACATGAATAAATTAAATTAATTAAGTTATAAGTTAATTATATGAGATGGAGATATTCACAAAATAATATATATACATATATATATCGAGAAAAATATCTAACACACAAATAAAATTAATTATAAGTTAATTATGGTCATAATTAAAAGGACTTACTTAAGTAGTTCAACCGTGACAATTCCTTTCGGGTGCACCTCCAAGGATTTTCCCCAGAATTTCAATTTGGGATGAATGCTG
Source organism: Nylanderia fulva (assembly GCF_048542155.1). Lineage (NCBI taxonomy): Eukaryota > Metazoa > Arthropoda > Insecta > Hymenoptera > Formicidae > Nylanderia > Nylanderia fulva. The sequence goes on along the minus strand of NW_028189730.1, from coordinate 4,835,231 downwards.
CCATGAAAGATGAAATCCTCGCTATCGGCATAAAATGCGGACACCGGAGGATGATGCGAGACCTGTTCGCATATTATCCTGAAAACAAATTTAGAAGTTGTTTTCGGTATAAAGATTTTTAAACTAAAAAAAATTTAAACTCTAATTTTTATTTTTTTTGTTAAAAAAATTCTCGTATTTTTAATATGTGGTTAATCTATAGTAGACATCAAGAAATTTCGTTAAATTTTCGAAATTGTGATGTTTGTATGATCTTATTATTTGTAAATAATATTTATTAAAATTAAAAGATTTATAAGGAAATAATTTTTAATCGTGTGTGTGTGTGTGTGTGTGTGTGAATTTACTATCACTTATAGCAGTAATTATGAGTTCTATATATATCATGATATCTGAGGGCTAAAGTAATCTGATTTTCCTATAGAATAACAGTATTACAGTAAATTATCAGAATTAAATAATACTGAACAATAATTTCAATTAATAAATAAGAAAAAATAATTAAAAAATTAATTAATCGAACAAATTAATAAATAGAAATTGAAAAAATAATAAATAAAATTATACAAAATATATAAATAAATTATAAATTAAAAAATTGATAGATAAAAACTGAACGGAGTCGATTACCGGAAGTCCTCGCGTTGCAGCTCGTACGTTTCGCCTAAGATCGGATTGAAGGGTTTTCCAAAGCGTTCCCAGTTCGAAGCGAGGGCACTCACAGCAAAAGCCGCGACGTACTGTGCGAGATTATTAATTTTTTTAATTGAATCATTACCCCACCAACATATTAACGTTATGTAAACGTTTAAAGGATTGCTGCTATTGTTCTGTTTTACCGACTTTAAGTTAGGTTAGGCTCACTTCTTATTGAATATATAGAATTGAAAAATCCTCCACAATGAAAGTATTGATAATATCTTTATTACTTCTGTATTATTCTTTCATGTCATCTTTATTGGGAGCGCCACATTTTGTACACAAATAAACTACAGAACTTTTGTATTAAGTAAGTATTGTTATGAACTGATGCACGAGGTCGATAAAAAACTGTAATTTTTTAACTTTAATGGTTTTTTTATACGAAATTGAAGCGCTCCCCGTTCACTATTATCAGTACTTTAATTGCGGAGAAGGATTTTTCAATCTGTATAACCAATAAAAAGAAAATCCCTTGAACTCAAAGTCGGTAAAACAGTCATGGTCAGCATCCCCTTAACAAACGTTTTTTATTTGTTAACCTGTCGAATGATTTGTTCCTTTAACGATGTGAACGTCCGTGTAGAACAGTAAAAATTCAAAGACTTGTATCATTCGAAAAATTGTGAGTCTTTATATTTTTAGTGCACAGAGAATATTGATGCGCCCAATTAAATTTGCAATCTTTTAAAAATCTATTGAATAAGCATCAATAATGAATGACAAGTATTATAACGTTTCACTAGATGGACATTCACATGTTTTATGAACGTTAAGGTTTGAACATTCCTGAAACGCTTATATATAATTAATGTGTTGGTGGGGTAATTAATTTTTCAAATTTTCTCGTTCACCTGTAGTCTGGAAATAGGCGATTGTTCCTGGGCTGCCTGTTTGAGCAATTTGGCATATTCCATATACTCCGCGACGCGTTGCAGAAACGAGAGGGGCTCGTTGAAGATGACTGGCATGCTGGTCTTGCTGATGTCCTTGCCCAGCTGCAGCGTCATCGAGCAGAGATTTATTTCGGAATGACCCGGAACTGGTAACGATGTCCTTGCAAAGTAAGACACGCTTTTACGAGGGAGGGTTAACAAATAAAAAAGAAACAGATTTTTTCAAATTTAAATTAAAGCAGTTTTATAGTTTACAAGTTCTGAGTGAATTCTTGAGACAGGATTACATATTCTATTATTAGACTGAAAAAAATTTTATTGGATTCGGATAAGTACTTATTTCAATACTTCCTAACTAATCATTTATTATTTGGAACTGATAATATTGATTTGATGTGAAAAATATTTATTTGATATAAGAAAATCCTTTTTAAAATAGATAAATATTTATTTGTTTCAAATAAATGTTCTATTAGACAATATTGAAATATTTATTAATTTAATAATTTTTTTCAGTGAAATTTGCTTTCAATATAAAGGTTTTTTAACTCTTCTGTCAATGCATAATTTATCACCTTTTCATCAACATATGGATACTCGGGAACTCGTTCACTGACAAAAGGATTAAAATTCCAAAGAAACAAAAATGTCTACATTTATAAATTTATACATTCATAGAAATTTATACGTTTTGCCAACCTGTATTGGTTTGATGCCTTTTCGCTGGCCATTGTAAGGATCTCTCGTGGCTATCAACCGTCTCGACGACGGCAAGAGCTTCCAAACTGTAGCTCTTATAGGTCGATACTTCGATTTTCATCAACATTGACTAACGATTACGAGAGGTTTTATTATTTATTACAAGTTTACAAGGGTTCTCGAATTACTTGGTCGCATCTTCTTGTTGGAAAATTCTTCAGGAAGCTCGTGGATTCTTGAACGATCCAAAAATTCTTTAGGATTCTCAAGTAGATCGATGGAATTTAACAGATCGATGAAATTGATTTCTAAAGCCTCGTCTATATATCTAAATCCAACTGTTTAATTAAAAACCGGAATCTCTTTACGCAAAATTTTATTCATCGATTTCTTCAGGAACCTATATCGGTTCTCTAAATCCTGATTAAAAATTGAAATCTTCTAAAGTCGTGTCCGGTCTTTAAATGCTCAGAGGGCTTTGTGCATTTGGAGGAGTTCTTGTTTGTGAAAAAAATATGTGTATCTATTTAATTATTTTCTCAATATTGATATTTCGACTGAAGCAGATACTTTTAGGTCCTCTTCGAAATAAATAAATCGTCGGATTCTCGGATATATACGTTCTTATCTTTTACAGCGAAAATTGGGCGAGAAGGAGGTATAGCTCTTCTGGGAATGGACCGTCCGGTTCTTTAGAAACAGAGACGGAGAGGCAAAGAGAGAGTGAGTGAGTGAGTGAGTGAGTGAGAGAGAGGAGGAGCTTTATCTCGCTATCTGGATGACATTACGGCGACGATACGGAAAGTCTCGAAAGTCACGGCAGACGATGACAGCACTCCCGGAAAATTGTCGCGCGACCCACTGTCACTCGCTCATGGTGATCTTCGGAAATCTTGTTTGAAAATCGTCCCCGGATCCACGATGTGCTCGCCTCGTCCTTCACGATCAGCTGTACACCTGAAGACTGTTGAGCTTGCGGGTGTGACGGCGAGAGCTCCCCCTTTTGCTTTGCGAGCAAATATCAATAAATCCGAGCATGAGCGTTGAGTTTCCGAGCTTTTCCGTTGGAACGACCGGCCAATTTGTTAGCGAGAAGCAGTTCGATTTTAATTCGCAATTTCAACATTTCGATCTGTTGTGAAGGCAACGTGCCAAAATTGTCGAACTCATTAATTTCCCAAAAGTTCTCAAGCTTTTTGTTTTCTCTGAAGTAAAACGCGATAAATTAATTAATTTTATGTCATTATTTTGAAACTCACATAACATTTTATAAATTTAGTTAATTAATATGCATATTTTCTTGTATATTAATATACATATTAATTAATATGTATAATAATATTTATTATTTTTTATATTATATTTTATATTATATATTATATATTATATTATATTTTATATTATATAGTATATATATTATATATAATATATTATATTTTAAATATATAATATATTAATATATATTATATATTTTTTATTATATATTATGTATAATAATATTTATTATTTTTTACATCATATATTATATATTTTATATTATATTATTGAATTTCTATATTATTTGAAATTTTAATCTATTAAAGACAAAAGCCAAAAAAATGATACTAAAGCTTAAATTCGATTAATTTCTATTTTTGTTTTCAATCTTTCAACTTTCTCTGAAATAAAATGCTTATGATAAATGAATTAATTTCATATAGCTATTTCAAATTTTATAACATTTAATTATATAATACTTATAATTTTTATTTTTTTTGTTTTTAATATTTTAACATTCTTTGGAGTAAAATGCGTGTGGAAAAAATTAATTTTTATGTACATACATGTTACTATTTTAGAGAATCCATAATATTTAATTAATGTGCCATTTAATTATTTATTAGTTATTTACATTAAATTTATATATTATTTAATTATTTATTTCAATATTATCCTTTTAATTATAATTAATATATATTTTATATTTAATCAAATCATTAAAACATGTCATACAACAATGCAACAGATTTCTTCTGAAGGATCTTAGAAACACGCGGTTTATTTTTCTCGTTTCCTTAAAAATTCAGGGATTTGAAGCGGAACGAATTTCGCAGAATCTCTAAAGGATCAAAAGGATCAACGATCACAGATTGTTAAGAAAAATGTCACTCAAAATTGCATATAAAACGGGACATTAAAATTTGATTAAGAAAGCTGAGGAACTAGAAAAGATTCTTGCAACAACTTGTCAACGAGTTGTCAGATTACCTTCTGGCTGGATTTACAAATTACAATTTTAATTAATCCGCTGAATACGACAACGACAGTCTCGTTACGTGATTTAAAGGAGTCTCCACCTCTCTTACATTCATATATGCACACAGAAATCAATAAGACATGCAGAAATGAAGCAGAGAGAAGCTTTCAACAAATACACCCACGCGACGATAAGAAAAGGAACATTATATATCGTGGAATCACGCGCTCGGCTCTGCGGAAAATGCGAAATAAATTTAATTAACTCACACACATAATTCTCCTCGCTTACCCTATGCTCTATCGAGATATCACAATGCTGCCTTTATCGCGTGCAGCCGTGCGATAAAATTGGCTCTCGGCACGAAGGCCACTAGAAGAGAGAATGCGAGATCTCAATTGAAGAATGCACAAAATCTTAATTGATCGAACAAAATACTCTTTTTTATTTATCCGAGGGATCGTATTTTGAAACCGGAGACTGTAAAAAAACTACGCTTTTAAAATTCATTTTGTTTCGAGAGATTCGAGAGAAATCTCACAAGAGATCCTTCAATTTCTTTTTAAACGCTAAACCTCTTGTGGAGACTTTTTTCTTTAGCTTTTTGTAGAAGTAGACTCCTCAAACTGCGTTTAGATTTCAGGACTCTGAATTTTCGGAGCTTTAAGTCTTTGAATGTTTTTGATTTAATTTTTAAGGTAAAAAAAATAAAATAAATTATTAAATTTGATTTAATTTCATTTTAATTTCATGAATATTTATCTTCTTTTAACTGAAGCAGATAAATTTATAAATCTTTCGATCTTTGAAATTGTTAATACCACAATTTTATTTAATTTAATTTACATTAAAATTAATTTTGATTTAAATTAAATTAATAAATAAAATTTTTTAACTTTTATCTTTAAACTTTCTTTAATTTTCTACATTGCATCTTGGTCTTTTGAATTATTTCTTCTCAATGTATTATATATAAAGGATTGATAACAAAATAAAACTTTGCATTTTAGAGAGAAATTATAATTTTTTAAATGTTAAGAGATCTATCTCAATTTTTAAATTTTTTGTTTCCTTTTCTCGAATTACAAAGATCATCAGATTTAATGTTGTCATATAGGATTACTTTCGGTATTTCACGACACCGCTTTTCTTAAATTTAATTTAGATTAAAATTAATTTTAAATTAATTTTAATTTAAATTAAATTAATAAATAAAATTAATAAATAAAATTGTTTCAATTTAATCTTTAAACTCTTCTTAATTTTTTACATTGCATCTTAGTCTTTCGAAAAAAAGTTCACGAAAGATCGATAATAAAATAAAACTTTGGATCTTTCAAAAAAATAATAATTTTTAAAGTGTTAAGGGATCTAGCTATCTTAATTTTTGAATTTTTCTCAATTACAAGGATCGTCAGATCTAAAGTTGTCAGAATTACTTTTGGTATTTTACGACCCGTTTTTCTTCGTCTGCGTGATGAAGAGTTCAGTGCACCGTGGACGACTCGGAATAAGAATGAGCCGAATCTCTTTATTGATTTACCTGGAAACCAAATCGATATCTGTACAAGGCACAGGCGCTCACTTCGTTACAAATCGGACAAACTTTCCTCGAATCGCATCATTGAGTTTGTCGCCCGTTTAGCCGACTTGCCAAATTCCGCGGTCTCTGGAGAACGATATTTTTCCGCGAAGAAGAGCCAAATTTCGGTTCTCGCAATTAAAACGATGTGACCTTACAAAAATTCTTTTGCAGTGGAAGAGAAAAAAAAAATGTTTATTTATTTTAACAAATTAGCAAATGGAATTCTTCTTAAAATTTCTCAGTTTTTGTGCCGACATGTGAAATCGATTTCCAGTCGCGTTTAAAAAGGGATAAAAAAGTGGTCGAAAAAAATTACGGAGTAATTTCGAATTTCAAGAATGAATAAGGAAGATGATCCGTTTGTGGAAGACGAGATACCCGATGGTCCTCGGGAGACGAAAGAGGGAAAATCTGCCTATCGCAAGTACCTTACGAAGCATATGAAGCTATTTCCGGAATTGTATCGAAGTGACGTCTCGATCCACCCCAGCTACACCGATCTGAAAGTCTTGCCTTAGTAAGGGTTAATTTATTCAATCAATAAAATCAAACGCAAGTTTATTAAATATGAAGACATAAGAAAGCGCATTTCTGGCAAATTAAATATAATTATATATGACTTTTATTTAATTAATCTTTACTCTGTCAAAGAAAGGACGTAATAAAACGTTCAAAATAATTAATGAGGAATTTTATTATAAATAATTTTATTTCGTTGCGTTTAATATCTGTGCCTGGTCTTTATTAACCTTTTTTAGTCTAAATTTATTTCTGAAAAGAAAAATTTTGACACGTTTTCGACATTTAAAATTGCTTTGGATATCCGAATACCGGTTCGTTGACATAAGAGTTAATTTTATACGTCGGTGTAAAATTAATCCTTATATGTCACCGTCGCATAAAATTATCCCTTATGTCAACGAACTGAATCCGGATATCTAAAGCAACTTAAAATGTCAAAAAATGTGTTGAAATTTGTCTTCTCTTCCGAAACAAAATAGGAAGCTCAACTCTCGGCTATAAAAAGGGTGTTAAATAAGGACCAGACACAGAAACAACAAAATAATTTTTTTCTTAATTCCTTATAATTATTTTGAATATTTCCTTTTTTTGAACCATCCTCGGCCTGTCGATTAGTTAAATAAATTTAAAAAAAATTTTTTTTTTGAAGAATTATAATTTTTGGTGATTGACAAACTATAATTGCGTTATTTTTGAAGTCACGTGGTCTGCAGACATCGCGTGCAAAAAATCAGACGACAAGTATCTCGGCAGCTGAATCGCGAGATCACACACTTCTCGATGATCCAGATGTTCGCTCTCGATGGTGTCAGAATCGATCGCGTCTTCAGCGTCGGTATGTCGCCGAAGATGCTGATAGTGCCCGATCCGATGACGGAAAAGGAGAGACGTCGATTAAATGAACTTGTTCGAGATCCCTAATAGAATCGCCTTTATGTAGAAATAAAAAATAAATAAATATATAATATATAAATATATAAATAATATAAATATAAATATAAATATATAAATATAAATATATAAATATAATATAAATATATTATATATATATATATATATATATATATATATATAAATATATAAATATATAAATTGTCTTATGTGTTCCACTGAAATGATCTTTTATTGCATTTTTGTAATTCAAAAAATAAGTATTCTATAGTTATATCTGTTATTAAATTATGTGTTAATAATTCTTTAATTATTATTGTTGTAATTGTTAACTGTCTTATTGGTAAGAAAAATTTTAATTAAAAATCGATAATTGTGTGAATTAAATAATTATGGAAATTGTCACCTGTGTCTTGGTAAGGAAAAATTTAACTCATATTTTTATAATCTATTTAAATCAAAAATTATAATTATATATAATTTTTAATTTTCTGATAGATTATTAAAAAAAATTATTTAACCAAATTTAATTCTTCCAATATATGTAGATGAAATAATTTTTTAACTATTATTAATCATTATTTTCGAAATAAAAAATTCGAAAGGAGATGTTGACAGTTAATGAAAAAATTTGAGAAACAAAGGAAGAAATTTAATTCGACATCTGTCAAGTTGAAAGAAGGTTCCCAATTGCCAATGATCGAGCAAAGTCTCTTGATATGTTCCGAAATACTTATCAAGGCGGACTTTTGTCTATATTGTACAGTTGCGGATCGACTCCTCTGGAATTATGGGACATGCACGTTAGCATTTTTAATTTATTTAAGATCTCGACAAAAAATTTATTACTAGAATATACACATATATAAAGCTTTCTATAGCTATCTATAATCGTAATTTATTTAAATACTCTTTGCAACACGTTTTTATGTACATGATATACAATTAATAATATATATTATGAATATTATATATATAATATATTCATAACATTATATATATTATTATATATTATTATATATAATATTATGAATTATTATGATATTAAAAATGCAATTAATAATATACATAATAAAAATGTTTTTCGTGTATGCATTTATAAATTTAGATTAAATTAAAAATACATTTTTGACAGGTGAAAAATGGATACATACGAAGAATCACAGACGAGGAGATAAAATCGTTGGCGTTGGAAATAGCCGGCACTAATGTAGCCACGACCTACATTTATTGCCCACCAGATCCAAAGAAAGCATTGGGTATCAAACTGCCTTTCCTTGTCATCATCATCAAGAACATGAAGAAATATTTCACGTTCGAGATAACAGTAAAGCCCATGTGAATACGTAATTATTAAGGCTTCTAATTCTCTTTCTCAAACAGAAGGTTTTCCATTTGTTTCCACAAACATAAGAACCTTTCCATTTCTCGTTATTAAATAATAAAGAATTCCCATTTGTTTCATCAAATAGCACTGTACAGTTTTCTTTTTAAACTGCATTTTTAAACTCCCTCAAATATGATTCTCCCCAAAATGGTAAATAATTAAATTATTAATAAATAATTAAATTGTATTTATTTAATTAAATTGTATAATATTTACCAAATATGTTAGAATTATTAAATATATATAATTAAATTTTATTAATTTAAATAATCTAAAATACGTAAAAAAAATCAAATAAAATATTAAATTTCCCTTCTCTGAAAATATCAATGCAAGTAGGAAACTATATGTATTGAATAGATACTGGGCGATTAAATTGTATTTACTAAATATGTTAGAATGATTAAATAATAAAATTTTATTAATTAAAATGTGTAAAAAAATAAAATTTAATTATTTAATCAAATAAAAATGGTTAAAATGCTCTTAATCTCAAAATATCAATCTAAGTAATAAACTGTGTTGAATAGATACTGGACGATAAAGATATGCACAGGAGGTTTCGCGTGAGCAATTTCCAGAGCACGACACGTGTCCGTCCATTTTGCACGTCCATGCCTATCGGGCTTTCAGATGGATGGAATCAGATACAGTTCAATCTGTGCGATTTTACACGACGAGCTTACGGCACGAATTATATCGAGACCACCAGAATGCAGATCCACGCTAATTGCAGGATCAGACGCGTTTATTTCGCTGATAGGTAAGGATCTCCGCGAATCGATTTAAATTTCCCAATTAATCGTTGATTAAATTTTGAAATAATCAGAGAAAATTGCTTGCCCTTTTTAGTCCTTTCAACATCTGATTTTATATTAAAGTATGGCAATTTATATAATTATCGATTAAATATATACTCTAATTTCATTTAGTTTTTTTTTTAAATTAATTGAGGATCAATTTCAGCGTGAAAAAAATTTAATCGTATCTTGGTATCATAAAATGTTATTTATACGAATAGATTATAATTAATTTTTTCAATTTATTATTAAAATAATTTTTAATAAAAAATAAATTAAAAAATTAAATTTTATTATATTACTATTTTTTGTGTAGACAATAAATTTTTTAAATATGTGAATTAATTTTGGAGCAAGCAACGATTTCTTAAAATTTTTTTCTTGAAAGAATATTTAAATCCAGTTTGAAGTTAAGCGAGCTACAAATGTTCTCTTTAGACTTTATTCGGAAGACGAGATATCGGAGGATTTCAAACTCTTTTTTCCAATACATCGTAAAAAATGCGTTAGAGAGGTGGAAGTACGAAAGAAACCCAGCGTGTTACTTGAAAAGGTACCACCTGTCATCATGAAGGAACCAATCATCGAAGCAGAAGTGTCAGTAGAGGAAATGATTGAACCACCAATAATTCTGAGAGAAGAACCTTCGGTAAAAGATTTAATCGAGGAAGCAGAGCCTGAAGTGCTTCCGGAAGAGATTGAAGAGATAATTGTAGAAGAAAAAATAAAAAGAGATGAAGAGGAAGAGGAAGAAAAGGAAGAAAAAGAGGAAGTAGAGGAAGAAAAAGAGGAAGAAAAGGAAGAAAAAGAGGAAAAAGAAGAGGAAATAGAAGAAGCAGAAGAGGAAACTGAAGTTACAGAAGAAACTGCAATTCTTGAAGAAGAAACTGAAGCAACAGATATTACTTACGAAGATGAAGATGAGGAAAGAGCTATAGATACAGCGAGATTAGAAGAAGATGACATGGAAGACGAGATGGAAGATTAAATGAGAAAAATGTGATATATGATTATACAGTAAAAATATTTGTCTTGCATCATCTTATATTTCATACTACGCAAGTTTTATAAATTCTTTTCTTTTACATTATTTTATAACAAGGATTATCGTTATTGCAAAGGACTATCATTAATTCATGAATATTTGCAAGATTTCAAATTAAAAAAGTGAATAATTGTTCCACGGATAATTATTCGAAATTGAGAGATTACGGTACATCGTAGTCTTCATCTTCTCGTTTTCTCTTCAACGTTTCGTCGGTCTCTACTTTGACGGTCGGCAATGTTTGACCGGAGTTGATCTGTATCTTCGGTTTTATTACTTGCGTTTTCACTGCAGAGCTGGTCGTTGCTGTGAACAAAAATTCACATTAATACAAGTAATAAACATTTCTGAATTAAATTAATTTTACATGTAATTAAGTTTAATTTCTAGTTTTTTATCGAGTGTATAAGTGTGCGGATTTTATGGCATTATTTCTATAATTACGTTTATATTTTATAATAAATTATATTTTGCATTAGAATCTTACGTGTTGAAGTTCTAAAGGATATACGGAACGGTACGGAGGAATGGGACTGCAACAGGCGGAAAGAAGCTTGGATTTAAATAGAAAAATAGGTACATTAGTAGGTATGTGTTTATATAAATATATTAATAGCTATAGAATTGATTCATTGATAGAAAAAAAAACAAACAAACAAACAAACAAACAAAATATTTATTATGATTAATAATTATATATGTCAATTATTAATTATAAAATTAATATTTTAATATAAATATTATACATAATAATATTAATATAATATACATATATAAATAATATTAATACATAATATTAATATTAAACTTATTAATATTAATATCTCTCAATATTATAATATTATTCATTTGATTATTATTAATCATATAAACCCTAATATATATTACCTGTCGAAAATTTCATTACTGGCTTTGGTATAGAAATGCTTTGCGTTCTGGCGACAGTAGCCAGGGTACCAGGTCTTTTAACGATTGATACGCCAGTCTTGTTTCCATCCACTTTTGGCCTCGACTGTCCACCAGCTTGATTATTGCCGACCACTGAATGCGTGGATTTCTGAGGGACCTTTTTTGCCGCGTTTTTAAGTCTGTAATTCGTTGCATTTAAGCAATATCGATCTGGTGGTAATCTGAGACCATTGTTCGGCTTGACGAAGGGTAATGGGATGTTGTTTTTGGCACGTGCCACATCCAGCAATACATCCCTGGGTGGTGGATTTGTGAATGAACGCTCCAGCTGCATCTTCACCGCCAATCTGACATCATCCAAGTCGATGAACTTTTTCTTGGCATGGTTAGCATACACTCTACTATCGTCCAATATGCATGTGACGTACCCTGCCGCAAGATTGCATTTATTAAGTTTTAAAATTAGAATCTGAAGTAAAGAATGAAAGAAGAAAATAATCAAAAAAATTAATAGAGATATTACGATAAAGAAAGATTTTAATATATATAATAATAGAGTAAATTAAATTTGAAAATAATAAAACTAATAGAAAATTAAACAAAAAATTGAAATAATCAAATAGCAAAACAACATGTTGAAGTACAGTGGAAATAATAGCAACAAATGATAAAAAAATGATCATGTAACGTATTCTGCTACAAGATTGCATTTATTAAGTCTTAAAATTAGAATCTGGAGTAACAAAAAAAGAAAATAATAAAAAATAAATAATAAGATATTGTGAAGGAGAAATATATATTATAAGATATAATCGAAATTAAATTTGAAAATAGAAGTAACAAGAAACTAAAAAAATTGAAATAATAAAACAAGATATTAAAGTACAGTGAAAATAATAGCGAAAAATGATGAAAATCCTCAATTAAGGGAGAAGAAACTTACGATAGGTAAATTCTAACAACTGATTGATCACTTTCGGTTCATAATCCGTTATTCCCATATCCTTCATGATTGACATGATGACCTGAGCGTCCTTAGGAATATGTTTAATGTGACTCATGGTTTTCGCCTTCTCTGACATACTTTGTTTCACCAAAATTAATTAAAATAATCTCTCTTCACTACCTTCCAGAGATCCGTTGCAGATATCGTAAACAGAGCATATTTCTGCGGTTATGTACGCGCTTGCAAGTCATAAACGCATAAATTTATGATGGCACTCATCGGGGAAAAGTAACGCTCAAACGTGATTGGTTCGCGGTCTTGTAAGACTCGACGCTGATTCGCTGCGAGCCAATCACGCGCGAGCGGCGCTTTGACGTTTCAAACGTCACTAGGGTCGCCAGAAATCTGTGGAGCGACTCGACTGCTATCTCATACAAACAGTACATTCGCGGCGTTACGACTCGTTCCTTCGCGTATGTGTTTCCGCTCTCCGGGAAATTCGCTGTCAATCCTCAAGCAATCGTTCGATGAAATTCAGCAAGATGAATATCACGTCAGCAGGTAAGCTGTCAAATGATCCTGTCGCTTCGAGCACGTCGTTTCTTTAATTGATCGCGCGAGGATTTTTATTACATTTGCGCCAGTTTTGCTAATGATGATTTGCAAATCATGCGAGACTTAACCTTGAAAGCTTTCGATAATTTTGGAGCAATCGAAAAGGAAGATTGAAAAAAGTTTATTATTTATTTATTTAAGTTATTATTTGTTTAAGAAAAAAAATTATTAAATAAGAAGTGAATTAATGGTGCATTATTTGTTACTTTATGTTATTATTTATTTTTCCGTCACATTTATTGTGTATCATTTTTCTTACAGTTTTGTCATATTGCAAAGTAATCTATTTAACGCTAATAACAATATAATTCTGATATAAATGGAATTATTAATTTTTGCAGCTGGAATAATTTCCTTGTTGGAGGAGCCGATGCCAGAGTTGAAAGTGTTTGCTTTGAAGAAACTGGACATGATAGTCGACGAATTCTGGCCTGAGATTTCCGAGGCTATCGAGAAGATGTATGTTGGGAGCAAACAAATTGATTTATTCATTTTTCAAATGCTATTTATAGTATAATTTACATTATATATTCCATTCTGCTTGTTAATCTTTGTCTGAACACTGTGTTATTTTCACAGTGAGATCCTGCACGAGGACAAAGTGTTTCAACAACATGAATTGGCTGCTCTAGTAGCTAGCAAGGTGTATTATCATTTGGGTAGCTTCGAGGATTCACTGACTTATGCTTTGGGAGCAGGAGAGTTATTTGATGTCAATGCTAGAAACGAATATGTTGACACTACTATTGGTACGCAGAAATATTGTCAAATTTAAATTTAAATTTTAAGTCATTATGTTCTAATCATGCATTTTAATTTTTCAGCTAAGTGTATCGATTATTACACCCAGCAGCGTGTCTTGGAGGCAGAAGGAAAGCTTCCTCCAGGAAGCAAGGGTATTGATCCCAGATTGGAGGGAATAGTGAATCGAATGTTCCAACGTTGTCTGGATGACAATCAGTATCGTCAGGCCCTGGGCCTTGCTCTGGAGACCCGCAGGATGGACATATTTGAAGCAGCCATCATGCAGTCTGTGAGTATTAATTTCATTACTTTTTAATTGTCTATATAATTCAATATATAATAGTTCAATAATAATAGTTATAATAGTATATAATATATACAGGGTGTCCCATTTTAATGTTCCACCTTAAATAAGTTTTTTATTTTTGATTGTAGAAAAATGTTTCAGACAAAAGTTTGTTGTATGGTTTCGAGGAGGACATAAGATGGTGCCATTAGTTTTACCTTGAATAGTTGCTTGAGGGTCATGTAAAGGCCACCTTTAATTTCTTAAATGGAACCACCTACTTTTCATTACATATTCTTGTAGCTGACATCGAGAGCTTTCCAAAACACTATAATGAAACATTTTTATCTCAAGTACTTTTTGAGTTATAAGACAAGATCTCCTTACCTGAAGGTGACCTTTACGTGACCTTCAACTATTCAAGGTCAAATTAAAATGGCACCACCTTATGTCCTCCTCGAAACCATACAATTTTTGTCTAAAACATTTTTTCTACAATCAAAAATAAAAAACTTATTTGGGGTGGGACATTAAAATGGAACTGTATAATATATAATCTATAATAATAATAGTTATAATAGTAATAATAGTTTTACGTTGATTTCGTGTACTAAATAAATTTTCTCTTAATAAAAAAATTACAAATGTATGAAGAAAAGTACAAAATTCCCTTTCTTTTTAGGACGACGTGAGCGGAATGTTAGCCTACGCTTCCTACGTAGCCATGAATCTGATTCAGAACCGTGGATTCCGCAATACTGTGCTCCGCTGCTTGGTCAATCTCTACCGGAACCTCGGCACCCCCGACTACGTCAACATGTGCCAGTGCCTCATCTTTCTGGACGATCCGCTGGCCGTGGCCGAACTCTTGGATCGACTGAGCAAGGGTTTGCAGGACTGCGTGCTGATGGCTTATCAGATCGCCTTCGACCTGTACGAATCTGCGACCCAGCAGTTTCTCGGTCGTGTCCTGCAAGCTTTGCGAGCGACCGCGCCTATTCCGGGCGCGCTGCTGGTTAAACCAGTGGTTAAACCAGCCGCGGCCACCACCACTGCCGCCAAGACTGCTGAAGACGGCGCGGAGACCACGAATATGGAGACCGATGAAGCCCCTGCGGCTCCCAATGGGGAAGAGAAGGCCCAACGCAGCGTCGAGAGTTTGGTGAGTATTATTTATTTACTAAAACTATTATTGAGAGTCAATTACTATTAGGTACTAGCTAATATTTTTCTCAATTATAGTTTGTGTTCTTTAAATGTGTTCTATTTTATAATTATGTTACATAAATACTGTGATATATAATATAATATTAATATTAATATATAATGAAAAATATATAAAAATAAATAACAAATAAATAAATAATAAAAATATATAATGAAAAATTGTTTATGATATCTTCTTTTCGTAGAATGCGGAGGAGAGAGAACAGCAGGAGCGCGTGGACGCTCTATCTAGCATTTTGGGCGGCGAGGTATCCATTGATCTGCATCTGCAGTTCTTGATTCGCAGCAATCATACTGATATGCTCATCCTGAAGAATACCAAGGACGCGATACGAGTTTCGATTTGCCATACTGCCACTGTAATCGCGAATGCCTTTATGCATTCCGGGACGACCAGCGATCAATTTTTGAGGTATCTATTTTTTTTTAATATTTTAATTTTTCGTGATTGTTAATTTATTTTTATTTTAAGATACAAAAATATGGAGAGACTGAAATGTTATTAATTTTTTGAAAACTTTATTTCTTAAAATTTGACAATTTTGAAAAAGTAAAGTATAAGAAAAAATTTAGAATTTTGAATAAATTTTAATTTTTAATTGTATTTTTCAGGGATAATCTAGAGTGGCTAGCGCGAGCCACTAATTGGGCGAAATTGACCGCGACAGCTTCTCTGGGAGTAATTCACCGGGGACACGAGCAAGAAGCTTTAGCTCTCATGCAATCTTACTTGCCGAGAGATTCCGGTGCTGCCGGTGCTGGATACTCCGAAGGCGGCGGTTTGTACGCTTTGGGACTTATACACGCTAATCATGGGGCAGCAATCACCGACTATCTTCTGGGTCAATTAAAGGATACCCAGAATGAAGTACGTATCCATATAAAAAATCCATAAATATTTTTTTCTAATTTTATATGCTTAGTAATTTCATTTTAATATATTTTCTTTTATTAGATATTAAATTTAAATGTTAAATTTCATTATATATTATTATTTTATTATTTATTATATATTATATTATTTAAATATTATTAAATTTTATTATAAATCTTAATAAATTAAATACGTTTTTATTATAATTTATTAAGTTAATTATAGAAAGAGGGTAAAATATCTATACAAAATTGAATATATGCAATCCGACAAATGACTTATCTTGGGAAATGCGTTCATTAGATGGTTCGTCACGGTGGCTGCCTAGGCCTTGGATTAGCCGCGATGGGTTCGCATAGACAGGACGTTTACGAGCAACTGAAATTCAATTTGTATCAAGATGACGCTGTGACCGGCGAAGCAGCCGGGATTGCAATGGGCATGGTCATGTTGGGATCCAAATCTACGCAGGCTATCGAAGACATGGTCGCGGTGAGTTTAATACACACTTTACAATTTTTGTTTTATCTATTTTTATTAAAAAAAAAAAAAAAAAAAATACATTTTAGATTATAATAGGAAATAAGTTCCCAGAGTATGCTCTCTTATAAAAGCAAGGCAAAATAAAAGATGGCGTTAAAAGATCAAAAATAGATCTTTCGATTTTTCAGTTTTTTTACACCTATTGTGTTATTTTATGTAAAAGAGGTCTTTACCAATTCTTTATCAATTGGTTAATTGAGTAATCTGAAGAAAATACAGGATAAATCAGTCAAATAACATATTTAGGAGATATTTAGAAGGTATTTTAAGAAATTATATTCAATAAACTAGAAATATGCACAAAAAAGTGTAGATGCGCCTAAGTGCAGCATAATAGCATTAATTATTGTCCGACTAAAAATGATAAAAGCGATAATGCATTATTATAATTATTATATTACAATTAGTCAATTTACACGAAAGTGGGCAAGACGCCCAATATTTTTAAATATATTACGATGAAAAGAAATTGAAAGAAGAGGTAGAAGGAAGGAAAAAATATGGTCTCGCAAAGCGACAAATATCCATATATAGAAAAATGAGAAGACATTATATAAATTAGTTTGGAGGATGGAGTTCCGCCCACGAATACATTTCCAGTGCGTCTTTGGGATTTATAATATAATATAGGATATTTCAAATAGTATATATAGGGAAGCTCTCGTGTGTGCGCATTTAATCGCCATAATATCGCTGCAAATTGCAGATTAATTAATCTATTGAGTAATGAACGATCTATTGAATAATAAATCGGCGTCGGCGGGTTTTATTATTTATCCATTTTATCGAGTCGATTTCCGGTTATTCTTCGCTTTGGAATAAAAATCCGATCTCTGGAAATTAAATTTAATTAATAATATGCATATATATAAATTATAATATTATTATAATATTAATTATAATATTAATATTCTTATTATATAAAATTCTTAAAGTTATATAAATTTATTTATTTTTTTTTTATATTTTTGAGATTCTTAAATAATTCTTATATATAGTTCCTTCTAGGATTTAAGATGTGTATATAGATATAATTATATCTTTAATTTCTAGAAGGAATTATATATAAGAATTATTTAAGGATTTTAAAAATATATAAAAAAAATTAATTTAAAACTTTAAGAACTTTGACGATATTTTTGAAAGTTTGAAAATTAAAAAGAAGAACTATAACGATTATACATTAATATCGATTCGGTCGAGAATTTCAAGACAATTAGTACTAATAGAGATTCTACTATCTACGTCTTGGATTTGTAAACAAGAGCCTCTCTCGCAATCTCTTCATCGCGAGTAATCAATCGAGTGGAATAATCAGAATTCCAAGAACTGTTCTTCGCACTATCGAAGTCGTCGGTAAATAACTGTTTCGCTCGTCCACCGGATTACATTTCTAAAGAAAAATATGTATCATTTAATTATTCATCCGTTCACAATAATTACATATATATATATATATATGACATTTTCTTCTTGCGTAGGTATTTCGGTCATACTCGCCGGGAATATAAATAGAAAGTAGCTGGGGCTGATGCTCGTAGTTTTTCATCGAATTCAGCCTTGCTCGTGTCGACTATGTTTGCCGTCTCTCATCCTCGACAGAAATCGCGTAGTTTCGCATCCGCCGCGAGGGATGTCAATAGAGAAGGATACACTTCACGAGGGGCGAAAGTAGTCGCATCAATCATCAAAATGTTTCTTCAAGATAGAATGAAAAACGTTATACATATATAATATTACGTATACGCGCAAAATTTGTAAGTATTTTTCTCCGTTGAAATTGCGAAAATACATATATATATATTTTTTTTCACGAAAACACATAATCGAAAAATAATATTCCTCTTTCATGAATATGCAGCTGCAAGCCCAAGAATTATTTGTTCACGAATATGCGACTGCGAAATTCGAGAGTAAATATTTTTTTACGTGTACGTAACGCGATTGCCGGTAAAACAATCTTCGCAATAGATTGAAAATTCTGCTTTTAATATTTCGAATCTTTCTTTTATAGTCTGTCGAATTGGTTTCCGTTCGATAGTATGACTGATAATAATTAATGATGTCGACGATATCGAAACATTTTATATTAGTGCGTGAATCGAGAAGAGAGATTAATTAAAAAAAAAAAAAGATTGAAGAAAATGATTACGATCTATAATCACAACTTACAACTTGTCGATAAGCTTGATAACAGTTGATAAATAAAATCATCAAGTATTTTGATAAAATGATTATTTTTCGAAGTGATAATGCTGGTGAAATAATGATAATGCAATTGTGAGAAACACGACAAATGTCGGATAATTTATTTGAATAATATGAAGAGAATTGATTAGAGTGTTTGTGACAAAGTTTATTTTTGACATCATAGAAATATTTACGAGAGGTGGCTATAAAACGATAACGTTGATCGTCATCCGAGTGCAAAGGGTGATGATTCGCGGGTCTGTAGAGTGTACGATCCTTGTGCCCTGAAAATAATGAAACAAACGATAATGAAATTAACGTCTCGGTCAATTTGCATGAAAAAAATATGCGAGTTTCCGCGGCCTTCGATATTTCTCGGTACATCGATGGAAAGAAACAAAATAGAGAAACAGGGATAAAAGAGGAAAAAATGATGCATCGTATCTCAGGAAGAAATAATTATATTGAAGCATTCATATTGAAGGAGAAAAAGAAGAAGAAAAACACTTCTTTTTCACAGAAAACGAGAACGATTTTTTTTTATGAAATAAAGAAGAAGAAATTTGAATAGCTTGCATTGAAATGACACTTTGTTTTTTATTCTGAGTTTTTGTATACGCGTATAATTTAAATTGCATTAAAAAATGATTTTTTCTTCAAAGAAGAAGAAAGCAATTTTTTTTTATTAAATAAAGAAGATAAGATTCTTTGGTTTTTTATTTCATGAATTTTTTTATCGTATATGTAACTTAAATTTAAAATTTTTTGTAACTTAAATTTAAAAAGAAGAAATTTAAATAGCTTTGAATGGCAATAATGTTTTTTTTTATTTTATGAATTTTTTATTGTATGAGTAACTTAAATTGTATTTAAGAAAAAGAAAACAATTTTTTATCGTATGTGTAACTTAAATTATTATTTAAAAAAGATGAAAATAAATTTAAAGAAGAAGAAAACAATTCTTTATAAAAAGGAAGAAATTTGAATAGGTTGCATTTGAATAGCATTAATGTTTCTTATTTCATTAATTTTTTATTGCATGAATATATAACTTAAATTGTACTTAAGAAAAAGAAAATGATCTCTTCTTCAAAGAAGAAGAAAACGATTTTTTTCTTATAAAATAAGGAAAAATATAAATCTCTTGCACTTGAATGATAGCTTTGTTTTTTTATTTCATAAGTTTTTTTTTATTGTATGTGTAACTTAAATTATATTTAAAAAGATGAAAATGATTTCTTTTTCAAAAACGAAGAAAACGATTCTTTTCTCTATAAAAAGAAAGAAATTCGAATAGAGCATTATTTATTTGATGGTATTAATATTTGTATTTCATACTTTTTTTTAAAGTATATAAGTAACTTAAATTGTATTTGAGAAAAAGAAAACGATCTCTTCTTCAAAGAAGAAGAAAACGATTTTTTTCTTATAAAATAAGGCGAAATATGAATATTTTACACTTGAATGGTATCTTTTTTTATTTCCCGAATTTTTTAATCATGTAACTTAAATTATACTTACTTTGAATCCAACTTGGGTCCGCCCATGAATACTTCGCCGGCGCGGAAACCTGTTGGGTTCATGATAGATTCGGCGTAATATTCATAAGCGCGCGAGTGCGCGCACCCTGGCACTGCAAATCAATTCGGTTGCGTTAACTAATGAGCCAACAAGCGATATTGACTTCGGCTATCAGGTTGTATTTACCGATTACGCTGCATCCCGGCTGCTTGTTACCGCCGTTCGGATAAAAATCGGCGTCGCCGATCGGTTTCGTGATACCGATGGAACTCGTGTGGATCACCTGCACGAAATCCGCGTCCGTTTTGTCCACCCTTTCGCCTGGTCCTTTCGAATTGTACATAGGTTTCGCGGGATCTAGAGCTGCAGATCGAGAATCGATATTGAAATGATTAAAGAAAAAATTTTTCGAACATTTTAAGATAATTAAAGAAGATTTTAAGACAAAGAAAAGCTCGAGTTTTTTTTTAATTTATCCTTTGAAGAAAAATTTTTTGAGGTCTTTTTGTAATTTTTTTATTATTGAATATATGAGAAAACTTTCGATTTTTTATATTATGTATTATATTATTTTTCATATATTATTTTATATCATTATTGCAGGATGTATCTAAATAAGTGAAAAATTTTAGGAAATAATTTTTTGTCAAAAATTAAGGGGGATTTCTTATATAAACTGTGTTTTCTTAAATTTCAGATAAATTAAAATAATGAAATTTGGTGGATATTTTCCACTAAAAATGGATATTTATTAATACCTATTTAAAAAAATATAAACTTTATTTTTACCTCCCTCTTTAGAAAAGTGTAACATCTCCAAGAGAGATATATGTTTATATATGAAGTCTCCCCTAATTTTCGACAAAGAATTATCTTCTAAAATGTTTCGCACTTATTTAGATATACATGTCACATTTACATTATGACAATAATAATATATTATTATTATTATATCTTATATTATTATATTATTATTATTATATATTATATCAAATACAAATATCTACGTTTTTATTTAATATATTATTGTATAGATATTATACACATTATATATTTTCATTTATATAATATTATTATATAAGAAAAAATATAACGAAGAGAAAATTAGAGAAATAAAATTAAACTATGAAGAATAATAATATATTAATAATATATAATAAAATATTATATATTATTATTCTATATTATTATATATTGTTCTATATGATTATATATTATTATATATTATTATATATATATATATTATATATTATTATATTATTATATATTATTATTATTATATATTATTATATATTATTATTATATATTATATATTATTATTATTATATATTATTATATATTATTATATTATTATGTATTATTATTCTTTATGGTTTAATTTTAATTCTCTTCATTATATTTTATATTTTACGGATTTTACCCATCACTTCGGCGATATTGCTATCGATGGCACGTGCGGCAAGACCGACAATATGTCCACCCAAAGAATGTCCTGTTAGCCTAGTTCTCTTGGTATCGAGACCTGCATTCTTCACCAGGAAATTGATGAACCGAGTCAGATGTTCCGCCACGAGCGGTACGCTTTTCACGACTTTCCAGTATAAAAGATTTCCCGCCGCGGTTCGCCAGTCAGCCAGGATGACGTTGTAGTCGCCGGTGCTGAGATAAGCTGGAGGGATATTAAACGAGGAATATGGCAATAAAATAGAAATTAGTCGCGCCGAGATTCGGGAAGCTACGCTAAAAGCATTCATGGAATTCAGGGGTTCGGAAATTTAAATTAAATTTGAGAATGTTGGGAAAGAATTTCAAGACTCAAGAAATTAAAGATAAAAAAGAGGGAAAAAAGAGCGGAGAGCAAGAAGGAGTATATATTAAAGATTCAGAGACTTTAAGGGGAATTAAATTTGAGAAGTTGAGATATTCAGGAATATTTAAAGATAAAGTAAAAAGAGAGAAACGGAGAGAGATCAGGCTTGTATTAAAGAATCAGAGAGGCAAGGATTCAAGCACTCGAGCAATAAAGATTAATTGCGACATCCTACCGTCTCGAATCAAGGTGCAAGAGGATCCAGGATCCGTATCTCCTCGCCATCCGTGAGTGACGATATAAGTGGAACGATGAGGATTCCAAAAACTATTTTTCACGCTTTCTATATCGTCGATAAATAATTGCTGTCCAATTTTCCGATTGTTTCTAAAGACAAGTGTTCGATATATACAATATGTGCGGGTTAGAATATTTTTAATGTATTATTATATATATATACGTTATTTATATTTACTGAGTGTACAGAAAGAAGGAAGTCTCGCGAGCAGATTGCTCGATCTTTGTGAGTTCGAAGAGCGTATAATATGCAGGCTCGCTGATATCGATCAAGAACGATATTCCATGATCATCGGCGAAAAACGTATAATTCGGATTCGTATCATTCATCACAATGGACGCTAATAAAGTAGGAACTGTAATCAAGCGGCGCTGATTGATTAAACATATTTTTCCAAGATAGAGAATTAAATGCACACAGATTTAGGCAAAGTCTAATAATATATATATTTCTTTTTCTTTGGATAAATTATTTTAGTATTTAATTCCATGTTTTCCAAGATATACACATTTATGCGAAGTCCAGTAATATATATTTTTTTATAAAAATTTATATATATATATTTTTATAAAAATATATATATATATATATAAATGATATTATATTATTTATATATTTTATAAAAAAAAATATATAATAAAATAAATAAATGTATGTATATATATATATATACATACATTTATTTATTTATTAAATTTTTTTATAAAAATATATAAATAATATAATATCATTTATATATATATATTTTTATAAAATATATATATATATATATAATTTAAGTACAGCTACTAAATAAAATATATATGTATATATTAAAAATATATATATAAATATATATATATATATATATATATATATATATATAATTTAAAATGCAGCTGCGAATTTAAGGATGTTTTTATCGCGGATATATCGGTTTGCGAGGTGAAAGACTGATCTCTTCTCACCGAATAAACAATTGTATCTTTAAAAATAATTTTTTTTTACACGAGTACGTTTACGTAAGTTCGAAAAACAATATTTTGCCCTGCTTCGAGAATATACAACCGTGAAATTAAGTAACAATATTCGTTTCACGCACACAATGCGATCGCCGGAACAGCCATCTTCGTGATAATTTTACGTGATTTTTTTCTTCGAAGATATCAACTTTCGACATTAATAACATTTCTTTTATAGTCTAGATATAGGTCAGATATCACGCGATTGATATCCAATGCGATCGATAAGCGCCAATGATATCAATTATTAGACGCAATTAATTTAGTTTAGCTCGGATGGAATTAATCGATCGTTTTGCTATACGTAATACACCTTGACACTTTTATATCTAAATCGAATGTATACATTAAATATACTAAATGTACGTGATTTGAAGCGCTATTTATATTTAAACACGTCGATACTGACTTAGTGTATACATTCGATCTAGACATAAAAGTATCTATGATGACATTAGAACGGTTTTTATTTATTTTATTTTTTGAATGTTAGTTTATGTTGATAATCCTGATAATAAAATATGAAAGCGAATTTTTCGTTTTTTATCTGATTCGTTTGATTATAAATAGTTTTCCAAGTATTTAAATACCGCGAATTTCACGTTTCTCTTTTATTACAGTGTACCTACAAATGTACATTGTAAATATTTTTCTCCATAATTTTTGCATCTCATTCTCTATAATTTTATAATACTGTAGCAGTTTATTATAATTAAAATTTTTTCCTAGAAAGAGGATGAGAGAGAATAAAAATATTTTTAGAACCTGTGTCTTTTCAATATCCAGCGGTTCAGCCGCGGTTCTCAATTGTCTCTGAACAAAAAGGAAAAAAATTGGTACGATTCCGATTTTTGCACGCTATTCGCACATTAATTCGCAACTTTTTTTTTCCATCGGACGTCCGGAGAGACAATGGTCGTGTGTTTTAGCGTCGACGCTCTCCTCGAGGAAAGTAATTTCGAACAAACTTTCGTCGCTGCTGGCCACCAACAAGCTGCGTGCTGCAAAGCAGCAGCAGCAGGTCGATGCTAAACGAATCATAACTTGCCACTAGTCGGTCGGCTTAATCCAATTACCCATTACAGGTTCTCCATAATGTGTCCCGGCGGCTGCGATTAAGTAACGCACGGGCACATCTCGATCTCTCTTTCTCCTGCGAAAAGCAGGAACCGGCGTGCATTAAATTGTAAATCCGCGCAAAATTAAAAGGAAGGACTGATTTAATCTCAGAGACAAATCAGTTTTCTTTCTTGCGAAAATCGAGGGAAAACATTAATTTTGAATAGCATACAGAGCGTCCCAGAATTAGCGGTAAAGATTTTGATCACTTGGAAACCATTTTTTTTTCAGAGGGCGCTGCCGTTCTGTTTTATCGATTTTAATTTAGGTTAGGTTTTTTATTGAATATATAGATTGATTTATTCTCTAAAATGAAAGTACTGATAATAATGAATGGAAAGTGCTGTCCGGCAACTATTTTTTTGCTGTTTTATGCTTCAATATCGATTCCGCACGCAACTATACAAGTACTTACATAATTAATCCAAGTACCAATTTTTTGATACAGGCCTTTAATCTCATTTTTATTACTTCTGTATTATTCTTTCATGTCATCTCTATTGAGAGCGTCATATTTTGTGCACCAATAAACCGCAGAACTTCTGTATTAAATAAGTATTTTTATGAGCTGATGCAAGAGGCCGATAAATAACTGATTTTTTTAACTTTTATTGTTTTTTATACGAAATTACAGCGCTTCCCATTCATTATTATCAGTACTTTAATTATGGAAAAGGATTTTTCAATTTGTATAGCCAATAAAAAGAAAAGCCCTTGAACTCAAAGTCGGTAAAACAGACATGGTCAGCATCCTTTTAAATGATTTTAAAATTAGCTATAGATAATAAAGATGAGTTAAAAATGGGTAATCTTAGATAAGATGAAGATGATTTTGTTTTAAATATGTCTAGATAAAAGATGAAATTTATTTAGATAACTTTCAGATATTATTTTGAAGATAAAAATATATTTATACTTTTATTTATATAAGTTTTTATCGCTTATTATACTGTAAAAAAACATGTAATATATAACATAAAAATATGTAAAATTATATAAATACTAAGTGTAATTTTACATATTTTTTACAGTGTCCTTAAGTTCTATATTACTTAAATATTTTTCTATGCTATGACTAAATCAAATTATCTGAACATTCTAGATAATTTAATAAAGATGACACTTTTTTTTATCTAAGATATGCAGATATAGAAAATACATGTTTTTATTATCTATATAAAGATAAGATACTGCCAAAATTTTATCTAGATAATCATTTATATAATTTTACCTAGATAACAGCAAATACTGGTTAGCGATTGAAAATAAAAGATTTTCTGTAACCTAAATTTTGTGGAGATAAAATATTAACGAAATCACATTCTTCAGTTAATTTCAGGTAGAGTTTACTTTAATAGAATTTTAATGTAAGGTTTAGTTACAAAACTACATGATGGCAAGAATTGGGAACATGTAAAAAAAGATGGCCTTTCTCAACATTTTTGCGGAGGAAAAATCGTCTCCAAATGACACCAGGAATCTGCCATTTAAAACTTTTTCGCCAGTTCCAAAACATTCTGTATAAAGTATACACTATTGTATTCGGATACCAATCATGTATTTGCGACACATTGCACTGCGACAATTTCTTTATAGCTGTTGAGCAGATCAAACATTCTTTCCCGTTTTATTTTAAAGGGTTTCCGACTACAAAAGTCCTTTATATTTCGTTTCGAACGGGAGAAAAGTTCCGACAAACATTTTTCAAGTATCTTCGGGTAGCCGTTCATTTAATGGAAGGATTATAAACGAAGTCATTTTTTGCTCAAAGATTTTTATCGCATGTTTGTTAATTAGAAACTTTAATCGCGTATTTAATATTTAAAGCGCCGCATAATTTGCAATGTTTATGCATGTAACCGGCGCATGTTTTATCTCTGTTATCTCGCGAAAAGAAGATATATACTATTATGTCTTCTTGCGCGAAAGGGACGAACTCCCGCAATTTCGCAAATTCTCAATTTTTCGATCTTTTCAGTACGCCCAAGAGACGCAGCACGAGAAGATCCTACGTGGCCTGGCGGTCGGCATCGCCTTCACGATGTACGGTCGCCTCGAGGAGGCCGATCCCCTGGTGACATCCTTATGCGCCGACAAGGACCCGATCCTGCGCAGGAGCGGGATGTACACCCTGGCGATGGCGTACTGCGGCACCGGAAACAACCAGGCCATCCGGAAGCTCCTGCACGTTGCTGTGAGTGTTGATCCACGTACACCTCGTAGATATTCTTATCGTTGTTATTTCGCGAGTGTTTTTTACTCGACTCCTTCTCGTTTTTCGTCTATTTTCGTAGCTTCTCATATTTTTCCGGTCTTCCCTTTATTATCCTTTTATTATTTTTTATTTTCTTATATATTTTGTATATTTTTTTTTTATCTTTCTTTTATTACTCTTTTATTATCATTATTTTTTATAATTTTTTAAATTCTTTTTTATTATTTTTTATAATTTTATTTTTTGCGATTTCAGTATTCCATGTATTGTAGTTTGATTTTTTATTACAATATTTAAAGCGTAAATTATAAACATATTTATTATCTTTTATTATTTTTATTTTCTTATATGTTTTTTATATTTTTATATTTTTTCCGATCTTTCTTTTATTATGCTTTATCATTATTAGGTACTTATAATCTTTTATTCTTTTATTTTATTTTATTTTTTTTATTATTTCTTATAGCTTTATTTTTTGCGATTTCATTATCCCATGTGGTTTGATTTTTTTATTACAATATTTCAAGCGTAAGCATAAGCTAAATATGCAAACACGTTTTTAAAATTTAGAAGTAAAGCGTATTGGGCGTATTATTATTTTTAAAAGAGGAATTCATAAAAAATTAAACTAAGTTATTTATAGAGGGCGGACAAAATAAAGCGTTACGAATTTTTAACTCCAAAAATATATTATTTCCAGAGAAAAATATTTCAAATAAAAATTGTAGGATTTCTAAAAATTGTTTTGATCATTCTACCTTTATAACTTTTTATGCAGAATTTTACAAGGCATCGATTTATATGTAAAAAAAAATGCTTTTATTTAAATTAACAAATAACCTTCAAATCTTGATCTTTGAAATCGCCCTTCATAGGAAAAAGTCAGTGGCGCCAATTTCTTTCCCCCTCGAAATCCTACAACTTTTATTAGAAATAAATTATTCTGAAACAATATTTTTGGAGATAAAAATTCGTAACGATTTATTTGGTCTACCCTGTATAAATAAGAATATTATCCTTCTGATTTTTTTTATTTATCGATTTAATTTGTGAAATAAGAAGAGGTCTTATAAATTGGTCTCAAAAATTCAAGCGAGAAGGGGGATTAATTTTCTCATTGATTATTATATATATATATATATATATATATATAATATTTATATATTGATTATATATGTATATATATATATATATATATATATCATATATCATATATGTATATATGTTATATATGTATATATTACATATATTATATATGTATATATATATATATATATATATATATACATCATTATATATGTATATATATATATATATATATATATACATCATTATATATGTATATATATATATATATATATGTATATATAATCAATATATAAATATTATATATATATATATATGTATATATAATCAATATATAAATATTATATATATATATATTTATAATATATAATATTTATATATTTTGTTCTTTTTATTTCAACAGGTCTCAGATGTTAACGATGACGTTCGACGAGCCGCGGTTACCGGTCTGGGCTTCCTACTATTCCGGTGAGTACCTTTGTAAAGTTACCCAATTCCACAAAGTGGATTCAACGAAACCGAAGAATGCGGAAATTCCGCGCGTTTGTGGACTCGCGGCTTTCGATCCTTTCAAAGCCGCGCCGGTATTCTGAAATCATATTTAAGCGTACTCCAAGCATACTAACTTGCTCCAAAGCTCAAAGGTAATCCGCGAGATAGCTTCGACCTTTTTTTTCGCTAGATTTTTTTCCCGATAAGAAGAAAAGGGAAAACCGCGCTTTCTTGAACCTTTCTGTCAATACGCTATTTTTTTCTGATAAATCAATACGTAGAATAATAAAATAAAATTAATTAAATTGAAAACAGAGCGCAAAAATCAAGTAACGAGACATACAAAATTCTTTAAAAATTTCCCGACAGCAGCATATGCGGGTAAAAAATATATAAAAGGTCCTTTGTATTTTATTTCGGACGCAGAAAAGTTCCGACACATTTCTAACATTTAAAGTTGCTTCGGTTACCCGGGGGATCCGTTTACCAAAAAAGGGTTAAATGTTAAAAGTGTGTTAAACTTTTCTTCGCCCGAAACGAAATACAAAAGGCCTTTGTATTCGGAATCCTCTTAAAATGTAATGGAAATAATACTCGATGCCCAGTAGTTGCTATAAATAATATAAAAAAAATTGTCGCAATGCAATATATGAAAAAAACACGCGACCTGGGTACTCATACATAGATTGAAAGGATAAAAAATGTTTTTCGTTGACAGAAGGATTAAATAACACCGATCAAACCTTGAATGTAGAAAAAAAAATTAATCGATATCAAACATATATCGAATTTACATGCGCGTTTTGCGCGCAAAGAAATGGAAATTTTTTTTTTATTAACATTGATTGAATATTGTGAACGCGCGGAAAAAGAATCCATTTATTGGATTATTAATTTATTACGGCGCGCTCGACGCGCGAAGAATTCAAAATATTTATCCTGCTGTAGTAACACATCGATCGAATATTAATTTATCGCACTTTATGCGTACTAATTCATCACCTTAAAATAATATCGAGTAAATTGCTTCGCTCTTTTTGCTACGCGTTTTTCAGCAAGGGGGAAAAACCTACAACGTTAATTCTTCTTCAAATAAAATTGAAAAGCCGTGAAGAAACGCGTTACACGAACGAATATTAATCTAATTTAATTAATTTAATTTAATCGATGATCGAATATTAATTCGTCGATGCGAAAAATTTAAAAACTACTGATGCTCTTCACTCTCCATTTTAATTACATCGATCGAACATTAATCGGGACAAAAGAACCAGTCGATCGGATAGTAATTTATCAGTATGTTATTATATTAAAACAAGTATTAGTGATTAAACACTCGAGAAGGACGCGTGTCGAGTGGACTGTCGAAAATGTTTTGGGCATTGATGCGAGTGCAATTTGCACTAATGTACATACAATGGATTCGATCTTGTTATTTTATCGCTGATATTTCGAGATGTTTCATGCGATAAGGTTGGGACGAGAGAGAGAGAGAGAGAGAGAGATAAGCGGGCGAGTAAAATGAATGAAAAGTAAATGAATAGAACGTACCGTCTTATTTCTCTTATTGTTAGAGATAAATGGCGCGAGATATTGTTGTTTGCACGCAACTCCTGACAACATAGAATTTCGTGATAACGGGCATCCGTTAGTAAATTATTTCGTCATCTAAAGCGTGTCCGTAATCGCTGTTGATTACACACTTTTAATTATAGGCAATTTCGAAGCTACTTTTTGCCTCTTTGCGATGCATCTTTTCAATTTACATTTTATGTGTTTTTGTCAGAAAATTTTTTCAAATTTTTTCATTTGCCAATTTTGTTGGCATTCTATTTTTAATTTAATTAATTTTATTATTGTATTTATTAGAAGAAAATTATGTATGTATATATACATATATTTATTATTTTTTTTTAATACATATATACAATAATAAAATTAATTAAGGATATATATTTTTTCCTCTTTGCGATACACCTTTTCAATTTACATATGTATTTTATACATAGAAAATTTTTAAAGAACTTGCCAATTTTGTTGGCATTCTATTTTTAATTTATTTAATCTTATTTTATTATTATATTTATTTATTAGAAGAAACTATATAATACATACATTTATTAAAAAAAATTAATATTAAATATATATATATATAATATTTATTTTTTAAATATATATGTATTTATACATATATTTATTATTTTTTAAATACATAAATACAATAATAAAATTAATTAAGATATATAAGATATAGATATATGTATACATATCTATTTATTTGATTATATTTAAATATTTAAATGAGGAAGAGAAAGAAAAGAAAATTACTTCAACGTTTTCGAGAAAAATTGGTTTAAAATTTTGTTGCGACAGAATATCTATTTTCGGAACACGCTTCCCTCGAGTATCGGTTGTAAATTATTCTTCAAGAGTGGCTCGTTTACACTAAACCGTGAAGACACGCGCAGCCTGACAATGCGAAAACGGCATGGGTAAACGAACGAGTTTAAACAGTTGTTGGCGATCGACCGGGCTAATTTGCAATTGTTAACATGAAACAACAAATACCGGAGTCTCATATATCGCAACACGGGCGCGTAAATTTGTCTTTTGCATAGCTATTTCCGACCGCGCAATCCACTCTTGCTATATCTGTTTAAATTCTCCGCTTAATTCTCCGCGCGTAGAAACGAAAATTTTGGCCCTTCACTTTCGCCTTTACTTTTGTTTTCCCTTTCTCTCGAGAAAATATTTATTCTTTCGAAATGTCGAAAAATCTCACCGACGCGAGTTCGGGAAGAATCGAAAATTTATTTTAAGGGGATGCTGACCATGTCTGTTTTACCGACTTTGAGTTTAAGGGCTTTTCTTTTTATTGGCTATACATATGGAAAAATCTTTCTTCACAATTAAAGTACTGATAATAATTAACGGGGAGCGCTGTAATTTTGTATAAAAAAAAAACAAAAGTTAAAAAATTAAGATTTTTTATCGGCTTCTTGCATCAGCTCATAACTTATTTAATACAAAAGTTCTGTGGTTTATTTGTGCACAAAATATGGCGCTCCCAATAGATATGACATGACAGAAAATACAGAAATAATAAAAATGAGATTAAAGGCTTGTATCAAAAGATTCGTACTTGGATTAATTATGCATGTATACTCGTATTTGCATGCGGAATCGATGACAGCGCTCTTCATTTATTATTATCAGTACTTTCATTGTGAAGGATTTTTCAATCCATATATTCAATAAAAAGGGAACCTAATCTAACTTAAAGGGTGCTGACCATGACTGTTTTACCGACTTTGAGTTTAAAGGCTTTTCTTTTTATTAGCTATACATATTAAAAAATTCTTCTCCACAATTAAAGTATTGATAATAATGAACGAGGAGCGTTGTAATTTCGTATTAAAAGAACAATAAAAGTTAAAAAATTACAGTTTTGTATCGGCCTCTTGCATCAGCTCGTAACAATACTTATTTAATACAAAAGTTCTGCAATTTATTTGTGCACAAAATATGGCGTTTCTAATAGAGATGACATGAAAGAATAATACAGAAGTAATAAAAATTTTCAATCTGTATGTTCAATAAAATGTGAATCTAACCTAATTTAAAGTCGATAAAACAGAACAACGGCAACATCCCCTTAAACGCTCGCTTAATTCTTCGCGCGCAAAAACAAAAATTTCGCGCCGTCACTTTCGTCTCTGCTTTTGTTTTTCTTTCCTCCCGGGAAAATATTTACTCTCCCGAAATGTCGAAAAATCTCGCCGATGCGAGTTCGGGAAGAATCGAAAATTCATTTTAGGAGTCAAACTGGATTTCCGTAGCTCCCCCTAGATGAGAACAAAATTGTCTGTGCTTGCAAATTGTGTAGTCTTTCAGATTTCGCGGGTCAAAGGATAGATATAAAAGATGCCTCCGTATTTCCGTCAACGTAAAGCGGAGGAGGAGTCGAGGCAGGAAATGAGTGAGAGACTCTGCGGATGAAGGATCGCGAAGTGCGCGAGAATCTGGGACACCGTGCATATATATATATATATATATATATATATATATATATATATGTATAGATGTAGATGTAGATGATGCCTGTTCGACTCTGTTTGCTTTATCCGGGTGCACCTTTCCATATTAATTTTGAATGACGCGATGCGTTTTTCTTTCTCCTTTATTGCTCCCTTTTATGCGTTTTCCATATTTCCCCTTCTTTTTCTTTTTTTTCGAGAGATCCTTCCCATTACCCTTTCTCTCGCAAGTACGAATGAATAGAAGCCGACCTATTGAACAAGTTATATGCAATATTGCAAACTGCACCGCGCGCTCCATTTCTTCGCATTCAAATTGCAATTTCAGAAAGCTCGGGTTCTCGTAAGTGGACACTTGGTAACTTGGATGTGAGACTGTAGCTTTACCCTCCGGTGAATATAAAAGGTTTATAATCTCTCTTTGTTTCTTCTTCCATGAATAAGAAATCTCGTGTTACTATTGTAAATGAAATGTTATGTCTACCAAATGTTTATATTCCGCGTTATTATTATTATCGGTGTTACGAAAATATTATATTGTAGTTTTTTCTTTTTTTTTACGGGAAAGAGAGGATTGACGATAAAATAAAATACATGGGAAATTTTGCAAATTAGATGAAAGTACATTTGTTATAGTCATTGTGCGAATTCTTTTGTTCTTGTGACTTTGTATTTCATTCGGGGATTTAATTTAATTCATTCGTGGAATTCAATTTATATTTTTCGGGCATTTTTGCCCTCAAAAATTATCAAGCACTCTTGTAATGAACGATGATAATTAGAAAATATTACAAATTCCTGCTTTATGTCACTATATATTTATAATTTAGCAGGAACAAATTTCAAACTATGTCAATTCAGAAATTAGATTTCTAATTAATTTTCGAATGTTAATTTAGAAATTATATTTATCAAAAGTTTTATATTTCATTTAAATCTTACAATTTTTATGCATTAAATTAATCTTTCTCAATTTTGAAGTTAATTTAAACTTTGAATTAATTTTTTCGGCTTTTATTCGGAATTGAAAATATTCAACGTCACCTCTTAGTCTCGCTATTCTTTTTAAATCAATCAGAAATAATCCTCACTCTCTCTCTCATATATATATATATATATATATATATATATATATATATATCCCGGGGCACCGCGTCGTCTCGCATTACAAGAGTTGCAGTTTTATGAAACGAGATTCGAGGGATGAAAATATCCCACGGGGGTGCGATAGTCAACGAAAGTCGAAGTTTCCCGGGTCATGACAAGTCGAGAAACACAATCGAGTGGCCAAATAAGAGAATTGTGAGCTATTCCGCAGGGAGTTATTTTTGCATGAAAAACCAACCTTTATGGAAGAGTTTGCATTAAAGCATTTTCGCCATTGCAGCGTATCATATTTTTTTCCTGGCTGATCAGGTAACGAAACGAGCATGAGAAACTAGGAAAAATATATAAAGACGTGTTTGATATGACGAAAGGATATATTTTATAATTTTATACTTTATGCATACACAATAGAAAAGAGAGATATTTACCGATATATTTTTTTTATCAGCAAATTGGGATAATTAAAATCATGTCAAATTATATTTGATATAATTTATAATTTTTTATGAATATATAAATAATGAGTAGCGCGTAAATGTGTGGAAGGAAAAGTGCAAAATAAATTATCTAACAAAAGTACTTTTATTTAAAACTAGGAAAACGAAGAAGGACGTGTTTAAAATATGAAAAAATTTATATACTTTGTACAGGATGTAAAATCTATATTTATAAAATATTTTATACATTTTATACGAGTCCTAAAATATATATTTTTTAAATAAAATATTAGGATAATTAAAATTGTTTTTTTAAATGTTTGTTATAAATAAATGAATATTACATAAAAGTGTGGAGGAAAAAGTGCAAAATAAATTTGAGAATTTTTCTAACAAAAGTACTTTTATTTAAAACTAGGAAAAATATATGAGGACCTGTTTAAAATATGAAAAAATAACATATATATTGTTTTTTTTATTAAAAAATTGAAATAATTAAAATCGATTTTTTTATATTGTTTGTCATAAATATATTTCTATATCATTTTCTAAAGGTATAAATAAATATTACACAAAAGGATGTGGGTGAAAAGTGCAAAATAAGCTCGAGAAATTTTGCAACAAAATATTTGTATTTATTTAAATTTATATATATATATATATATATTGTCCCACATGATTTCTATCACAAAAACAGAATATTGCAGCGAAATATATTTCATTGCGAGATTGCGTTAATAATATAAACGAATTATCCTTGCAATCTGCGGAATACAAATCAGAAACAGCCAGAAACTACTGGAAGAATAATTTAACTCAATTTTTTTTCAATTTTCTGCGATACCTCACTTTTTTATTGAGCCATTCAATATATATGTATATACAGCACATATACATATATATATATGTCGTCGGGGTGAAAAGAATCTCTCCACATTTTCTCACTCATGTAATATTCTGTCCGCGTATGTCGCTTCTGCTTTTCCTGCTTGTTCCGCGATAAGTATTCCTAGACTATGAAAGGATGTAGGATTGTATTTCTACTTTACCGCGAAGTGTCTCTTTCTCAGAACGAATCTTCACTCTGCTCTCATATCGCGTGTTTTCTCTCGGAAAGAATTGTTCAGCTATTTTGTTACTTTTAATGCCGAAAGAAACGTGTATTACGATATTGTAACATCTGATCGGAATTTAACTTTCAAATATTAACTCTTCATTCATTTTTTTTATCTTTTCAATGTACGGGCATTCAGCAATTTTTATTTTTCTGTCAATATACAATTTTTCGAAAAATGAAAAATATATGCATATTGACAGAACACAGTAGAAAAATGTGTGTTTCCTGGTTAAAAACAATCTCCGTTAAAATTTTTATGTTAAATGTTTAATACATTCATGTATTAATTTAACATATTGATGTTGCGTTAATTGAATTCAGATGTTAAATTATTAAACCCATTGAAAAATGTATAAAAATAATGCAATGTGCATTTATTTTTTATTTTACACAATAAATATATTTCTTGTTATTAATTATATTAGTGACAAGATTTATCCGTTAAAATTTACAGAAAAAAATGTTTTATTTTATAATATAAGTGAGGATGATAAAATGTAAAATTAATATTTTTTAGTTAATTTCTACATTTAAATTAGGTTAATTTTAATTTTACACCAAATTTATTTTAAGTTTACTTAAAGTTTGCATTTATTTTATGTTATTTTATACACAAAAATTTCTGTGGACCGTCTGGGACGTGTGACATTTATTAAATTTGACACCAATTTTTCAACTGTGAAGAGTTAAAAGTTACTTTGGGTATCTATTCATTGATAGAAGGATTAAATGCGAAATCTTATCCTTATCTTGAGCGAGAGAAGAGAACGAAATAATCTTTTGTCAGAAAGAAGGAAGCGAGATGTTTTATATTTTTTCGTCGGATGAAAAGGAAATGAGATTTCTTTTCAATCGCTGGAAGAACATTTTTACGGATATTCGAGAGTTTGTTTCGAATTATAATGTGACAAGAGGGCAATTTTCGAGAGTAGCAGGGAAGTTTTTCGATTTCGAGTACGATGACCGACAAACACTTCGACAGATATTTGCTATAATGAATCAGGTTGAGTTTTATATCTTATCTATTCGCTCTCGAGACTCGATCGACTTCGGCGATAATCGATAAGCGAGCGAGAGGCCCTTAATTGGAATACCAAGTTGATTCGGGGTTTCTCTTCTCAATAAATCATGACCTCGCAATAAAGAAAAAAAGCTCTTCTCTTTTCGAAAAAAAAAAAAAAAATCTTTGTTTGATCGTGTAACTAGAGTTTCGCACGATTACTTTTAGGACCAGAATTACGCAAATATAAGGGGGTGAAATTATATTTAACAGCGTTAATAAATATTTATTATTTAATTATTTAATTTAATAATAAATATTTATATTTAATAATTTAATTTAATAATAAATATTTATTATTTAATAATTTAATTTAATAATAAATATTTATTATATAATAATTTAATTTAATAATAAATATTTATTATTTAATAATTAAAATCGAGAAAAGTGTATCAATTCTCGAATTTTTTTTATTCGTAAAAATACTTAATTGATTTGAAATAAATGTAGATCCAGAATTTTAATCAACAAAGTATCTTTTGTCCGTAAGATTTTGTGTCGCAACAAAGAGAAACGGTAAAAGAGGGGAGGGGGAAGGGGATGAATCAATAGTTTTCATCTTCTCAGATCAACGAACTGAAAGCTCGACTTTATTTCATGTTGCAACTCTTTGATGAGTCCATTCTGTGATTCTCTCTTCAGGATCGGGATCTTTGGAAGCGGCGATTATATGTGACTTATTGTTAGTTAATTTTTAAACTTTCCTATTTAAGGATACCAACTGCACGTTTTTGACAATTTGACCATTTTTTTAGCATCTATTTAAGCATTAGAAGTCTTCTTTTCCGCTATATTTCAAAAAGTTTCGACTACAAAAGTCCTTCGTATTTTTTTTTCGGACGGGGAAAATTTCCGACATATTTATAAATATTTTTAACATTTGAAGTTACTTTTGATACCCAATTTAATTTGGATTTTTATGGATACTTGGGTATCCATTTATTGAGGATTAAAAATACCAGATATCAACTGTACGTTTTCGACAATTTGCATCGTGATAATTTTTTTTAGCATCAGAAGTCTTCTTTTCCTATATTTCAGAAAACTTTGACTACAAAAGTCCTTCGTATTTTTTTTTTGGACGAGGAAAATTTTTGACATACGATATATATAAATATTTTCAACATTTGAAGTTACTTTCGATACCCAATTTAATTTGGATTTTTATGGATACTTGGGTATCCATTTATTGACAGGATTAAAAATACCAGATATCAACTGCACGTTTTCGACAATTTGCATCGTGACAATTTTTTTTAGCATCAGAAGTCTTCTTTTCCTATATTTCAGAAAACTTTGACTACAAAAGTCCTTCGTATTTTTTTTTCAGACGAGGAAAATTTTTGACATATATATAAATATTTTTAAATTTGAAGTTACTTTCGATACCCAATTTAATTTGGATTTTTATCAATAAATACCTAGAGGATTAAAAAGGCTGATTTTTTATCTCGTTGAAGGAAGAAAATTTTTTTAGAAAGAAAGGGAAAATTTCCGACATATTTATAAATATTTTTAACATTTGAAGTTACTTTCGATACCCAATTTAATTTGGATTTTTATCAATAAATGGATACCTAGAGGATTAAAAAGGCTGATTTTTTATCTCGTTGAAGGAAGAAAATTTTTTTAGAAAGAAAGGGAAAATTTCCGACATATTTATAAATATTTTTAACATTTGAAGTTACTTTCGATACCCAATTTAATTTGGATTTTTATCAATAAATGGATACCTAGAGGATTAAAAAGGCTGATTTTTTATCTTGTTGAAGGAAGAAAATTTTTTTAGAAAGAAAGGGAAAATTTCCGACATATTTATAAATATTTTTAACATTTGAAGTTACTTTCGATACCCAATTCAATTTGGATTTTTATCAATAAATGGATACCTAGAGGATTAAAAAGGCTGATTTTTTATCTCGTTGAAGGAAGAAAATTTTTTTAGAAAGAAAGGGAAAATTTCCGACATATATATAAATATTTTTAACATTTGAAGTTACTTTCGATATCCAATTTAATTTGGATTTTTATCAATAAATGGATACCTAGAGGATTAAAAAGGCTGATTTTTTATCTCGTTGAAGGAAGAAAATTTTTTTAGAAAGAAAGGGAGAGAGATCCATCCCTGGGACTCAGTTTCTTCGCGAGGACCTCATTTCATTCTCGCGGTCCATCCTTTCTAATTAATGTCCGGACAATACGCGGGACCGGTGGTTTTCATTATTCAAATTTCGGGTCACATATTTTTGTCTCTTTTTCTTTCCCCGCATTCAATCTCCGCCAGCCCTTTGAACAACCTCCTCCTCCCTTTCTCCTCGTTTCCATTTTCCACCGTCGCCAATTCGTCCTGCACGTTTCGTTGACCTTTGAAAACGCAGTCGCCTTTGATCTGACCGAAACGTGACTACCGACCGTGATTTATCCACTTTTTCAGTCAGTAAGTTTAATTTAAATATTTTATGCGGCTTTTTAGTTTTATTAAAAAAGAGGAAAGAAGAAACGCGAAAAAAATGAAGGAAAAATCAAATCATCCCCTCTTGATAAAAAAATAAATTAATATTTGCGCGGGAGAAAAAAGAAGAAGGAGCAAATTTTATACTCCCGCGCATTACG
The DNA here is from genome assembly GCF_048542155.1 of Nylanderia fulva. NCBI lineage: Eukaryota > Metazoa > Arthropoda > Insecta > Hymenoptera > Formicidae > Nylanderia > Nylanderia fulva. The sequence goes on along the minus strand of NW_028189730.1, from coordinate 4,796,221 downwards.
TAAGTGTCTAATATTGTTATAATTAGAGATAATAGAAGAAAAGAGAAGAGAGAGAGAGAGAGAAGAGATTAATTTTCCAGGAAACGCGCTTATATACATTTCGCGCGAAGCTTTTCATTATGTACAAACGCAACTGTTTTTTTTTTGTTTTTTTTTTTTCTGTCATTCGTCGACGCCACAATTTAATAGAACGAACGCGTTTAAGGATTACTGAGTGAATTTATGACATTTTCTCGTTATTTATGTTATATTATTCGCGAAAGATGCTCGAGCGCAATCGCTTTTCGAGTCCGGCGGACGATTATTAATATACAGCGTAGAGACAAATTTGCTCTCCCGTGTGCATTTCGCAATTACTGGATTACCGTAATCGCCTCTTCTCTCTCTCTCTGTTTCGCCACCCTTCTCCTTCCCTTTCCGGTATCGTAATCATCGTCGCTGAATAATGGCCGATTAATCATCGGCTTTATCGACGTTGACTCTTTGGGGTATTTTCTTCGAGGGGATATGTACAAGGTGTCCCAAAATTATCGGACACTCTGTCAATAGGGAGATTTGTAAGATTATTTGCAGACGATTTTTCCTCAGCAAAAATGTCGAGGGAGGTCATTATTTTTTGCGTGTTCTCAAACTTTGCCATCATGTATCTTCATAATTCAGGGGACGCTGACCGTGACTGTTTTACCGACTTTGAGCTCAAGGCTTTTTTTTTTTTATTGGCTATACACATTGAAAAATCTTTCTCTACAATTAAAGTACTGATAATAATGAATGGGGAACGCTGTAATTTCGTATAAGAAATAATAAAAGTTAAAAAATTACATTTTTTTAGCGGCCTCTTGCATCAGCTCGTAACAATACTTATTTAATACAAAAGTTCTGCAGTTTATTTGTGCACAAAATATGGCGCTCCTAATAGAGATGACATGAAAGAATAATACAGAAGTGATAAAAATGAGATTAAAAGCCTGTATCAAAAGATTCGATTACTTGAACCTAACCTAACCTAACTTAAAGTCGATAAATTCTATTAAAGTAAACTCTACATGAAAGTAATAAAAGAATGTGATTTTGTTAATATTTTATTTCTACAAGGTTTATTTTGTGCGTCTTTTTTATTTTATTAAAAAGAATCACGAGAAAAATAAAAAGATCAAATAATCCCCTCTTTATTCGTGGATAAAAAAAATTAATTAACATTCGCGCGGGAGCCAAAAGGAGGAGAAAAAAGAGACACACTAGTTTAAGAAAAATTCATTATTTTCAATCGTTTATAACTCGAAAATTATTGATGTCTCGACATTTTGTTGAGGAAAAAATCGTCTCCAAATGATCCCAAGAATCTTCCATTAAAATGTTTGCTATTAATTTTGGGACACCCTCTATGTATAGATATATGTATGTATATATATGAACATATGTATGAAATATTACGAAATATCGATTGCGCAATAAGGGAAATAACGCGGCGATCGATTGTGAATTATCGCGCCTACGTGTGTTGCAAACAATATAACGCCGAGATATTGCATTGCGATTTGCCGATAATTATAATCACTGGATTAACGATATATTGTATAGAATACAGAAGCTTCGACACATTAAAATTATTAACCATTGGTAAATAATTTTCAAGGTGCAATCTGTTTCTATCTCTCTCTTGCGTATTGTATACGTAACATTTGTTATTTTACGCATTTATTTTATAACGCGAAACGCATTAATCATAATTGTTAAATTGGCAGAGTATGTATACAGGCGTTGAAATTATATTAATTATCAAGTAATCCGTTGGCCGTGTCGCGTTCGCATTTAATTTAATAATTACAATCGTTAAATTAACAATATCGGTTATATCGCGACTATTAATTATAATGGAATTCTCTATTGGACCGTGGGGTGCGTTTCGGCATTATTTTTTATTTATTTATTTCTTTTTTTCGTAGAAGTCGCGTTATGACTGTATATAATATTAATTACGATCGTTAAACAAAGAGTATGTAACTATGGTGTAATTGCGTTAATTATGGATAATTATTAATGCGTCTTCGCGCATTATTTCAAGTACAAGAAATTATCTAGTGTAGAGAGATAGTGAACTATATATATATATATATATATATACACACATATATATACATATATACACGGTGTTTTAGATTTACCGAATCACTCGTTAATGACAGATTCTTGGGATTATTCGGAAACGATTTTTCTTCGGTGAAAACATCGAGTTACCAATAATTTTCGAGTTACAAGCGATTGAAAATAAAAAGGTTTGCGCAAATTAAGTCTTGTGAAAATAAAATATTAATAAAATTAAATTTTTTAGTTAATTTCAGATCGCGTTTAATTTAATAAAATTTTAATTTAAGGTTTAGTTACAAAGATAAATGATGACAAAAATTGGGAGCTTGCAAAAAATAACCTCGACATTTTTGTTAAGGAAAAGTCGTCTCCAAATAATCTGAGGAATTTCCCATTAAGTGGTCTGATGAGTTTGGGACACTATAAACAGGGTGTATTTGAATAAGCGCGAAAAATTTTAGGAAGTGATTCTTTGTCGAAAATTAAGGGAAGTTTCTTATATACATTTTCTAAAGAGGGATTGTTTGCTCAAGAACGTATTTTATTTTTTTTTTTAAACTATTGATTTTACGAAAAAAATAAAAGATATAAAAAAGTTTCTAAAGAAATCAAACTTTCTAACGCATATTTTATGATCGTATTCCGTTCCGTAAAAAATTACATGGGGATTGTTACTTTCATCCCTTTATAACGAACAGGAAAATTTAAAAAATATTAATAAATATGCTTTTTCTTAGTGGGAAATATCTACCAGGTTTTATTTTTTTTTAATTTGTCTGAAATTTGAAAAAAAAAAAATAAGAACTCAATTTTTACTTCCCTCTTTAGAAAAGTCTAACTCCTCAGGGAAAAATATAAGAGTGTATGTTTACATAAGAAACCCCCCTTAATTTTCGACAAAGAGTCATCCCCTAAAATTTTTTACAGCTTATTTAGATATTATATATTATATATATACATATATGCATATTTCTCGCTCTCTTCCGCGATGAGCGAGTGCACAACTCGCGTTTAGGACAAAGCGAGTAATTGAACGTGCAATTGTGGCCTATTAACGCGCGATCCCCGGAATTCGCGATGCAATCATTAACGCGGTTATGGCAATGGCCGATGCCTGCAATTGATCGCTATTTATCCGTCCGAATGCGTTTACGCTATTATTGATCGCGGGACAAGTTGTTGTCGTTGCCCGCACATTTGCTCCGACCTTACGCACCCTCTCTTTCGACCCGTTCAATTATACACATATGTCATATTCGTCCTATATCGTGTATCTTGTAACATATTGTCACTTTGACCCTCCTGTCAGCGCGTATAATTTTTCACCTGTTTATCGATGTATTCAATATTTCGGTATCTGTCTATTAATATAGAAGGATTAGGAAGGATATAAATCCTATAGATGAACGAGACTTAATTTTTTTCGTATCTTAAGGGGATGCTGACCATGACTGTTTTACCGACTCTGAATTCAAGGGCTTTTCTTTTCATTGGCTATACAGATTGAAAAATCCTTCTCCACAATTAAAGTACTGATAATAATGAATGGATATAAATTCTATAGATGAACGAGACTTAATTTTTTTCGAATCTTAAGGGGATGCTGACCATGACTGTTTTACCGACTCTGAGTTCAAAGGCTTTTCTTTTCATTGGCTATAAAGATTGAAAAATCCTTTTCCACAATTAAAGTACTGATAATAATGAATGGGAAGCGCTGTAATTTCGTATAAAAACAATACAAGTTAAAGATTACAATTTTTGATCGGCCTCTTGCATTAGCTCATAACAATACTTACTTAATACAAAAGTTCTGTGGTTTATTTGTGCACAAAATATGGTGCTCCCAATAGAGATGACATGAAAGAATAATACAGAAGTAATAAAAATGTTCAATCTGTATATTCAATAAAAAGTGAACCTAACCTAACTTAAAGTCGGTAAAACAGAACAACGGCAGCATCTCCTTAAGTTGATGTGGGTATAGGAAGAAGGGATAATTTTTTTAAAATTTTTAATCGAAGAAATACGTCGAAAGAGAGTCGAGATACACTAAGATACAGAGTTTAAACTGAAACGAGATAGAAATGAACGTTAGATTTTATATTTCTCGTCTAAAATTTGTTTTCTCTATACTGATATCTCGAATCCCGCAGGCAGAGAAATTTAATTTCACGACGATTGATGTCTTTTATTACTTGGGGAAAATTATTGGTTTCATTGAGTGTAAGCTGGCGAACGTCTCGGTCGTCTAATAAAGCTGGGAAAGTCTGGAAAATATTTTTCTTCGACTTTCCGGGGACTCGTCGAACGATTAAATTCCAGCATTCAAACAAATGGACTTAGAATCAATCGTCAATAAAAATTTCGATATACACAGTGTTCCATTACATTCTTAATAATTAGAAAGCGGATTGGAAAGTATACTTTAATATAAAACTTTAGAATTACACAAATTTTATGAAGTAGGATTATTAAAGGTTTATTAATAAAATTGGAAGAACAAAATTAAAATAAATATATAATAAAATATGATTATGATAGGACTCGCCGATTTAATTCCACCATTTAAACAAATGGACTACGAATCAATCGTCAATATAGAATTTATTGTACAGAATATTTTGTTGCAAAATAATAGTTAAAAAGCGGATTAAAAAATATTTAATAAAATTTTGGAATTACACAAATTTTATAAAAATTGATTATTTTATTTTTGTTAATAAATTCTAAGAAAAAATTTCTTTAAAAAAATATATATCTATTGTACATATATACACAAAGTTGATCTAAATTTTCACATTATTTATTTATTTGTCTCACGATAAAAATATGTTTATTAAATATAATATTGTAAATATGTTATTTTTTATTGTAATTTAATATTAATATTATTATCATTATATTTTATAATTATAATAACTGTAATGTAAATTTATTAATAAATCTTTAATCATATTTTTTATAATTTTCAATAATTATAATATATGTATACGATATATACAGTAATAAAATTATAATGAAAAATAAAGAATTCACAGTATCATATCAAATGTATTTTATCGTGAGGTAAATAAATAAATAAATAATGTGAAAATTTAGGTCAACTATGTGAAATGATGAGATTTTCCTTGCAAGAACCGTCGTTTTCTCATGAGGATTACGAAAGGACGTGAGGTCGAGTGGGCAGGATTCGCCGGGAATTAGGATAATAAGCAGCGGTGAGAATCTGAAGGAAAGTGCGCTACCTGTGATCCATTAATCTCGATTTTAATCAGCGCCCTAATAGCGACTGTATGTAAATTAATTTCGGGAAACCTAGGGATTGCGGGGAATGCGAAGGAGATCTAGGAATACGTGAGTGGATTCTCGACCGAGCTTCCGAAGTGGTTCTCGATCCGAATTAAATAAAGATGACACGGAAAAAAAAATATAAAAGTAAAGAGAATAAGAAAGAGATGCGGAAAATTTCAAGAAAAATTTATAAAGTGAGAAAAAAGAAGCGGGGAAATTAATTAACGGAGAAAGAAAAAAGGGGGATGATTATTCTCAGGAATTAAGTTTGTTGATTACTTGTAGATATTAGAACTTGTGCAGGGGGAATTATTATCTGGAAAAATAGAGGAAAGATACGAAATGCGAATTAATATCTTCGTGTGACATTTAAATCCTACGGGGAGGATTAGCGAATTCGCAATCCCCGATAATCCTTGCTTAGAGTCACCGAAGACCCAGCGTCCGATTTTAATATTTCCCAACTGGAATTAATTCGCGCGCCTCTTCTACCCTTTGCCGCGAATTAATTCGCAGGCAATAATCGGCTAATTAACAGAACATTAATTTCGCGTCTAATTACGAATCGATAATCTTGCGGCATTACATTGTGTCGTCTAACTTCTCGCATTAATATATATATATATATATATATATATATATATTTATTTATTTATCTATTTATTTATTTATTTATTTATTTAATATAAATATATATAATATATATTTTTTATTAAATATATATATATATTTATTTATTTATTATTTGAATAAAATCATCTATATATTTTTTTTAATATAGGTTATTTATTTATTTATTTATTTGCTATCATATATCTATCTTTTTTTTAATCCTATTATCTTTTTTATTATTTAATTCCTCTCCTCTCTATCTACTCTCTTTTTTCTTAACTTTCCTCTTCTTCTCTAGCTCCTATGATTCCTTTTTTCTTACTACATTTTTTACAATATTTTTATTTATGTATTTCGAATCCTTTTTAAAGCACGAGTCCTGACAATTTTTATATTTTTATTATTATTATTATTTTTATTTTATATTTTTATTGTTGCGATCGTTTGTTTATAATGACTTTCTTGTCGAGAGTTGCGGGTTATCGCAAAATTGAACGGAGAAATTAATGTTTCGATCGCAACTGATAATTAATAAATAATAAAGATGGATTAACAGACTCTCTGCGTGTCTGTTGAAAAAGATCGATGCTAATGTTGCTTGAGTAATCGGTATTTTTTTTCTCCTATTTCCCGTTACGTCGCGAAGTTTATTCACGTTCTCGATGCAAGTGCATGCGGTAATGACCTTTTTATGGAATGCACGCAAACGAGTTTTACGCCGTGGGACGGTTGATAAAAAAAAAAATAGCGCGGCATCTTGCGAAAAAAATTATTAATGACTCTTTCTCTCTCTTTCTCTCTCTCGCAGAGTTACGGCAACAAAATGTTGTTACGTTAAAATCTGCGTTTATTATTGAACGGTGTTTTCGAAAATTGGAGCCGGCAAATGTTAATCGAGAGAATTATTATTGAGAAGACGCGTTTCTCTCTTTCATCCCTTTTCGAACGAGGGTGTAGTAATGAGCGTCGCATTTCTCATTAACGTTTTATCAATAATATTTTAAAATTTTCACGAAAATTACCGTCTACATCGCGAAATAAATTAACAGAGAATTAATTAAGGATTTAATTAAACGCGATGATTGAATAATTATTTCCCACGCAAGACTTTTCATTTTATTTCTGATCTTAAATAAATTATTAATGTATTGTTTTATTATTAGTAAATTGTTATATATAGCAATTATTTTAATTTTGAAATAACTGACTATCGCAAAATTAAAACTATGCTTCCAACTTTCTATATTAATTTTCATCTTGAATAAATTACCGATCTATTATTGTGTTATTATTATTAGTAAATTTTTATTTCAGGTATTTAATATTGTTTTTCGTCTTAAATAAATTATCGATCTTATTATTATCGCTAAATTACATTAAACGCGATGATTGAATAATTATTTCCCACGCAAGACTTTTCATTTTTTTTTCTGATCTTAAATAAATTACTAACGTATTGTTTTATTATTAGTAAATTATAAGTAAATTGTTATATATATAGCAATTATTTCAATCTTGAAACAAATGACTCTCTCGCAAAATTAAAAATATGCTTCCAACTTTCTATATTAATTAAACAAATTACCGATCTATTATTGTGTTATTAGTAAATTTCTTATTATTATTAGATTTTATTATTAGCAAATTTTTATTGCAGGTATTTAATGACTTTAGTATTGTCTTTCGTCTTAAATAAATAACCGATCTGATTATTATCAGTAAATTATAATCTAGCAGTTTCGAATGTATAAATTACTTAGAAATTTTTGCAAAATTAAAAGTACGGTGTCGCGAATTTTATTTGAAACACCCAAAGCGGATTGATATTTTTCTCCGGACACGGAAAATCTCGAGAGATTTGAAAATTCTCCCCCGCGGAAAGTTTCCATACCAATTTATATTTCCCTTTAAAAGAGAGCGGCTTCTTGGGACTTGAACGTCCACTAAAGTTAGGACCTTACTGCGTTTTGAGAATGACGGCTGAGAAATCTGCAAAGTAGGATTTAGTAACTTTCTCCCGGGGGAGAATAGAGGGCGGGTTTGTTACATTTATTTTCACCGCCGCTGCATCTCGTCTACCATAAATAATGCGCTTTAATACGTCGTATTTTAACGCGGATCCGCTCGTTAATTAAAATGAGTTTATCGTGCGCGGGAGCGTCGGAAAAACATTTTCCGTTTCTCTCCTGCTTCCTTCGCTCTCGCAAGTTCGCCGCCTCATTTTCTTACGATAGATTAACGAGTACGGAGGCAGTTATGTCACTGTCCGCGATGTTAAATTATTGCAGTTTCTCTCCTCGAGGCTGCAGCTGCGAGCACCAGTTCGCTTCTCCTGCGACTAACTACTCGCATTATATCGTGACGTAATGTTCGATTTTGCAGGGAGAGAAGCTTCGCGATTTACGAAGCTTTTAATATCTAATTCGATGTAGGACTCAATTTCGGAGAGTTGCTTTGAGCGAGGAAGCTTCAATTTAAATCCCCGAGACGTTTAATCGGTGTTAAAAAGACCGGCGAATTCAATTTCATCAGCTTGGTTCTCTTAGATTTTTGTGATGAAAGAGAAAGAGACACTTGCGACACAATCGATTAAAACCCTTCTGTCAACGAACAAGTATACCCGAAGCAATTTTATTAAATGAGTCCAACTTTTCTTCGCCCGAAACGAAATACAAAGGGTCGGTTTGTACTCGAAAACTTTCTGAATTATAAGGAGAAGAATGTTTAATGTCCAGCTGTTAGAAAAAAACGTGCTTGGATATTTATACATGGAGAGATAAAGAATTATGTATTGATTGGGGGATTAAAAATTCAACGATAGCGAGATGATATTTTCATCATATAAATCCCTATTTTTTTAAGCAATAGAGAAAAATTGTACCGTATTTCTAAAGAAAATCACATTTGATAGAATACAGATTAATCTAAATAAGTACGAAAAATTGAGATTTCTTTGTCGAAAATTAAGGAAGATTAATCTTTAGAATTCTAAAGAGGGAGGTAAAAATTAAACTATTTTTTTTCGTAAATTTCAGATAAATTGGATTGGTGGATATTTTCCACTAATAAAATGGATATTTATTTTTTATCTGTATCCTTATAAGGGGATGAAACCAATCCCTATTTCATTTTTTTTTATTTTTAGAGTATATGTTTATATAAGAAACCCTTCTTAATTTTCGACAAAGGATCATCTAAAATTTTTTGCATTTATTTAGATACACTCTGTACATTTATCAAGAAAATTTGTCAAGCGTGACGAGATATATTATTTGATATTAAATATTTTTATATTATTAAATCAAATCGGTGATTCAGCAATATTATTTAAAATTTATTTATTATTCCTTTAGTGTTAAAAAATTTTAATTTATTCATTTTTTTTTATTTATTTTAATTAATTTTTTTAATTTACTTCTCTTCATTTCCTTATTTTTTAAACTAATAATTTTTTCTCGAGAAAAAATATCAAGACAAAAAATAATATAATATATACAAGTCAAATTGCCGATTGAATAATTTCATTACAAAAAATTTGTAGTTTTATTTTATTCATCTGAATTAATCTTTTAAATTTACTTCTGTTCATTCTCTTATTTTTAAAATTAATAATTTTCGTCTTAAAAAAATATGAAGCCAAAAGATAATATAATTTATACAATATCGAATTCTGTATATGTCACATGTGTATGTTTGACACATCCGATACATCCGACGCGGTCTGTGAAATGTGTTTCGCAGGCCAGGTGCATCGAGATGCGTTCAACCACAAAACGCAGAACATGTCGCACTTGCATATCTCACTCTCTATCTCTCTATCCCTTTCGCGCGCGCGCATCGAATTTCCAAAATAAAGATCGGCTTCAGATATTCTTTTCGAGAGAGATTGATCCTACTCTTTTGTCCGATCGAGCGCTGTCGAGAATTTAATTAACGTCAACTCGAACACGCGTTTCGAACTCGCTCGCCTCTTGGTCTTTTGTGCTAGTTGCGGCCACCGATGTGCTCTCGACTTGTCTTCTTCGCTGTTGTTTGCGAAACACTCGATGCCGTTTCAGTTATTCGACTGAAATGGAGCGAGCGCGATATAAAAGTGCTCTTTTCTCCCTCGAGCGTCGATATATCGGTCTGCGAGAATTTTTTTTTTTTTTTTTTTTATTACGATTTATTTTATGTACCTATCATCACAATTATATTTTTTCCCTCGGATTTTGAATACACTTTAAAAATATTGATTTAATATTATTTATTTTATTTTATTTATATTTATTTAATATTATTTTTATTATTTATTAATTATTAAAAATTAATTATTAATTTTATTTTATTCACTGATGTTCAATCTGATGGCAATTAACTGAATTTCTCGTCCGAGCTACTATTTCTTCATTATCGATTCTTACCGGAAGTAAGCGGGGGCTTCGAGTGCCGTTTAAGGGTTAATGGGGAATTCAGCCCACAGGGATTTACAACGATTAGTCTTTCCCTTCGTCGAGAGACGCAGACTAATTGTGCAGATTGCCAATTTCGCGGTGGATCTTACTTCAAGTAAGCGCTCGGCTGAGAAATTGCGGAGCAAAGTATAACGTGTGAATAATATATGGAAAGGTTGCATTTCGCACTTACAAAGAAAAAGAGGGTGAGAATGCAAGGTGAATCCTGAATATCATGTTTTTTCTTGAGCTTGAATTTACCGATTTTTTATTTATTGTAATTGCAATTTTTTTTTAATTCGCTCAAAGTCACTAATTATAAAATAAATTTACATTATCTCGAATTAATATCATCAAGCTACACTGTAAAAAGTGTGCAATATATTACATAAAAATATGTAAAGTTACACTTGTTATTTGTTTTACATATTTTTAATGTAATTTTACATACTTTTTTACACACTGTAAAAAAATGTGTAAAATTACATTAAAAATATATAAATTACACTTATTATTTATTTTACATATTTTTAATGTAATTTTACATATTTTTATGTAATATATTACATACTTTTTTACAATACAGTATAGGTACACTGTATAAAAATATGTAATATATGTAACATAAACATCTGCAAAATTACATAAATAATAAATGTAAAATTACACGATAAATAATGAAAAAGTATACAATTTTGTTATTTACATTGTAATTTTACACTTATTTATGTAATTTTACATATTTTTGGAGTGTAGATGATTATGTCACATCTCGTGTTTATCGGATTTTTTTACAATTTTATAGTCACTTCAATTTGAATTTTTGACACTAACAATCTTGATAATTAAGTTTCTGGAGTTTCATCTTTATGACGAATGTATATCCCGCGAAGATCCAATCGTGAGTCTTACCGAAGGACTTGTAAGTTGCGCTGCGCGTTAATGAGTGAACATAATTAATGTCGGTTCTTGCTGAAGACAACATCAGATAGCGGAGGAGTTTCCGAACTTCTCGAAATATCGCGACTTCGCGGCGGGGTCAATTAATCTCAATCGATATCGGGCTAGGCTTGTTTTCACACTTAATGATATATCACGTTGCCTTAGCAAAATTAACAGCCCAATTTAATATAAATAATGATTAAGGGACAAAAAAGTCGCAAAGTCCTCAGAGAGATTTAACTTATCTGACGCAAAAAGGTCACTCTCTATCTTCACGATTATCTCTTGTCTTAATAATATTTTTTTCTAGAGACGGAAAGGGAAATTCAAAGTTGTTAATTTAAATAAAAATAAGTGGAAGAGAAATAAAATTTGAAAAATGAATTAAAAAATAAAAGTATATGAATTAAGAATTCTTTGCAGTAAAAAATTATTCGATGATATTATTAAATCATTAATTTGATTCAATAATACAAAAATATTTAATATTAAATAATATATCTTAACATTTTCTTGATATATATATATATATATTAAAAAAAATGATTCGATAATATTGTTAAATCAGCACAATTGGGGTTTGACAATAAAAATATATAACACCAAATCTATCTTGACGCTTGATATCTCTGTTAAAAAAATTCTTTCGTACGCAGCGGAATTATTCGACGAGATCGTTAAATCAGCAATTTGGTTTAAAAAGCAATCATTGAAATCGCGACGTCGTGTCGCCTGTCGGTTAACTCTTTTCCACAATTGACGGTGAAATGCAGCCCGCACGTTTAAACGGGTTCCATGTCGGGGTCAACGTTGGGACAGGCAGCGAACAACGTATGGAAAACTAAATAATTAGCGCGACGATGGTGAACGGTCGATCGGGCGATTAACGCGGCGGCGACGTACACAATTGATTTTCTGATTGGGCGTCCTGTCCAGTGAAGGGAAAAGGGGAGTTCATCCGTCCATATATCGGTGTGGGATGTACATATATATATATCGCAATATTCGCTGGTTCACCATCACCTGTGTCGGGGTTCGATATCAACGCGACGTGACGAACCGCGGTTTCGCGCATGCGCAAAATCGACGGCGCGATCGTGCTTTTATTTTGGCAAACGATAGAAGTTATAGGTTTCCGCAAAAAACGCGAATATTCGCGTCGTCCGATTGCGAAAGCTTTATTTAGGATCGCATCCGGATATATATCGGGTTGCGGTAAAATTATGTGCAATCGCGATGATAAAATTCCGTACGGAGGAATATATTTAAGAAAATTATCTCTCTCAAATGTATACATATATATATATATATATATATATATTTTCGATCTGGAATTTTTCTAGAATTTTTTTGTCGCTCTTAATAAAATAGGAGATGCGCTGAAAAGTGGTCGGACAGTGGTCACGTTTCCGTCGAAATAATATTGAAGGATATTATAAGAGGAAGCTTGTTGTATCTCTTTAATTATTGCGCGGCGAGTTTACACAACATGCCAGGAACAACGAAAGGATTTAGGGGTCTTTTTCCTTTTTTTTGTTTAAAGAGGGGGATATTTTTCTTCATCCTCGTATACATCGATAAATACTATAATGTCCAATATATTAACGATTTGTTCACTTTTCGAGCTCTTCTTATTTTTCATCAGAAATATCTCTTCATCGCTTGACACATTATTTGCACATGAGCACCATTTTTTTCATATGTGATAACAGCTTATATATATATATATTTTTTTTTTACGCGCGCGTACACATATATACACACAAACGCAGATACATACACACACACACACACACATACATGCATATATGCATTCTATGCTTTTAATTGTAATTATAATTAAATGCACGCTGTTTCGTTTTTTATGTACAAACTCCTCCTGATATTCCGTGCGGGATTTAATTAGGGGAAATTCAAATGAGAATTTAATTAGTCGGCGATAGTTTATCGAGTGATTTTGCGGTTACACGAAGCGTGCTTGGAGGTACTAGGTTAGTTTCCTTATTAGGCTACTGGAGTCAGATTGTTCGCTCGCGTTTCGAGTTCTCGCGCGATTAGGCTATCAGATATTCAGATTGCTCTAAATGCACATAAAACGTTCGAAAAATATTGTAGAGTACGTTTATGAAGAAAATCTCTAATAAATTCGATTATCGCGAGAAGAGTCCAAGCAACGAGAATCGAGATTTCATCGAAATCAAGCATTGTTTAAAAATCGCTATCAAAGATTCTGGGAGAGAAATGGAATTTAATTATTGATATTAAACCTCAAATTAATAAAACAGAAACTATTATTAAATATGATATAATTTGTACTATCAAAAATATAAACTAATTCAAATAAAAATAAGAACTAAATTTTCGTAATATAAGATATGCTTTAAGTTATGAATTATTTTTAAATATGTAACTATTAAAATAGGCATCATTATATTACACATTATTGCATATTGATATGTAATCGATATGAGATAGGAGCCGCTAGGAAGATTTAAAAAATATTCTTAGCTCGTCGAAAAATTATCGAATACGAAACGTTAACAGGAGTCGCTAATAGGAAGATTCGCGATAGAGACCTGTGAATTTCTCAACGATATCGGCGACATGTGTCCGACGATCTGGTTCGAAGCTATTCGGACTCGTTCGAACTCGTTCGAACTTGTTTGAACTTATTCAAACTAGCTCGGATTCATTCGAACTCATTCGGATTCATTCGAACTCATTCGGACTCGTTTGAACTCATTCAGACTTGTTCCAACTTGTTCGTACTCGTTTGAACTAATTCGGACTCGTTTGAAATCACTCGTTCCAGAACGAACCAATCGCGCGAGTAGAATCAACACCCTTTCGGAGTTTATCTTCGTCTCGCTTTCGAACGATTCGCATCGATTTCATCGATTCCTTTTATACCCTGCTGACGGAGATCCCCGGTTTCCCGGGGCCCAGGGCCTACCTGGCCGGTCGCCACGCCTGATTGCGATACCTGCACAGCAGGACCTTCTTGAAGGCCTGGCGGAAGACCTTGTTGAAGATGGTGTAGAAGATCGGATTGACCATGGAGCTGGCGTAGCCGAGCCAGGTGACCAGGTCGAAGATCTTACGGTCGATCCGGCGCTCGCAGTCGGGACACACCGCGGGCACCAAGTTCAGGACGAAGAACGGTGCCCACAAGATCACGAACGTGAAGAATACCACACCCAGCACCTTGGTCGCCTTCTGCTCGAGCCGGATGATCCTTCCGTGGCGGGAACTGTTGCGCGACACCACGCTGCTGTTGCGTGAGTGGTGGCTACGAACCTGGCCACCCGTGTACCTCAATAGATTCGGCGATGACGGATTGTTCTGCTTCAGGGATAGGCTCGTCGTCGCCCCGTTGTGCGCCCGCATTGTCGCCGCGCGTCGCAGAGGCGTCGCCCTCATGGGGGTGGTTAGTAGAGTCTTGGTGCTGCCTGCAAGGATCCGAAAGGATATGATGAGTCTGTGAGGAAAGTTGAATTGGAGTGTTGAAAAGGTTGAAATTTGAAGATTTTTAGGTGGAAGTCATAAAGATTTAGGGATTTTGGTGCTAGGGTTTGAAAATTTGAAGGTTAATTGGAAACTATATAGTATAAATTCAAGGACGAAAGATTCTGGGATCGAAGGATCTTACGATCTAATTTAGAATTTTATACGTGAAAGCATATGTTTGCTATTCTTGGATTTAAATTGAATAATTCAAGATTGGCTAAGTTTCCAAAAAATTTAATCTGAGATTTAAATAATATGAATTTTAAATTAATTAGAAATTTTAATTACAATTATACTATTGTGTTAAAAAAGGTAATTGCTTATCAACTGAACACACAATTAACGAATTTTAATTTTGGAATATCAAACACGAAGGTTCGAAAATTCAATTTTATAAGGGCTTCCCGTAATCTTTGTTACAAATCTTCCGGATCCGCGTTATCGCCAATCTTTCAGTTGTGCTAAAATCCTGGGGCGATCGTCGAAAGGCAACGATCGAGAAGCTTTCCGCGAATGACCATGAATCAACGCTCTCTCCTCGAACGGATCTCTCCATTTTCCCCAGGTCATAAAAAGAGGGTGATCGAAACGAGAGAGGATCGGGGCAACCGTTTGCACCCTCTCTCTTCCGTCTAACCACCCTCTCGAGAGCTCGCCCATCCCTCTCTTTCTCTCTCGTTTCCGCAATTTTTAGCGGAACGTTGGGGCTAGCACGCGATGGCTAGGAGTGGAGTTTCCCGGAGGCAATTATCGAGGAGCTAATCGAAAACCCGCTGTTGTTTATTACGTCATCGTCATCACTTATCGGCACGTACCCAGGCTGGAGCCTCGCCTTCCACCTCGCCACGTGACCACGGAATTCGCGAGGGTCAGTTGCTCGTAATTCTTCACGCCCTCCGTAGCAGTTCTGGCACTATTGTTCCTCCCTAGCAGACCCAATTCCGGGCTCTTGTTGGGCCTGATCGCGGCGTCGCTCATCAGACCTCCCACCTCCAGGCTTTTATTTCCGATTGGCTTCATCGTGTCGCTGGAGACGATGACGATCTCGCTCGAAGGTGGTGGCTTCTTCGAGGATTCCCCGAAGTAGGGACACGTGCACGGCGGCGGAAGAGTTATGGGTCCGTCCGGCATTTTGTTCTGGCACTTTTTGCGCGTCGCCGAGTCGTCCTCGTTCCTGCGGCAGGACGACTGCTCGTGGAAGCTGAAGGACCTCTTTCTAGGGGCCTTCGGCGAGCCCAGAGTCTGGCTTGTTCTCTGCAGGTGGGCCTCGTTGTAGGTCGAGGCTCGTCTCCGCTGCTTCCAAGGACTCGCGAAGGACTCCTCCTGCGACAGGCTTGTCCTGGAACAGGACATGCTGCTCTCGGTACTTTCCGCGCTCCTGGAAACAAATAACGATTCTGGTGTAATGAAGCAATAGGAGCAATCAGTTGTCAAACGGTTATTATTTAACTATCTTCGGTGACATTAGTCACAAAACAACGATCTATAAATAACAATTTATTTTTTTTTCTTTTAATGCATTAATATAAATATAATTATTGTGTTGTAAAATTTTGATGTGTTTATTATAGGAAATGTATATTTATTTTCTATCACAATTTTATATAAACATAATGATGTATGTATTATTAAAATATTAGTATCAAGATTATGAATAAATATGGTTAAATTGATTATGTCATGACATTTTTAACGATTATTTATAACGTTAAATAATGAGATAATAATTGTTATTTGTTGGAGGATAAATAAAATAACATCGATTACAGGGATAATAAACAGTATATAATAATGGGTAATATAATATACAGTTAGAGTATACAATAATATATACATTTTATTTGTTATATGTATGGAATCTTGATATCAAATGTAGATGTTCATGTGAGACTAATTTAAAATTCTCTTTTTTATCGAAAAATTATTTATCTGCGATCTATTATTATTTTACACTTGATAGAGGATCTTTCTATTGTTTACGAGATTGGTGAATCGACGAGAAAAATGTTTGGAAAGTTTCACGTGTGACAAAACTTTTTGTTTTATCGATTGTAATCGATATCGAAATAATTTATATCCGCAGTGCGATAAAAAAAAAGGATGAATCGAGAGATTAATGCTCGAATTCTGTCATTTTATACACATATATATATTTTTTTTTCTCCCGCAGTTGAATAATTTTTCTCTCTCTGTCTTTTTACCGATTACAAATCAAATCAGATAGAAAAGGAGGGATATATCTGAAAAGCTTCACGCGCGACAAAAGGATCTTCCTTATCAATCGCAATCGAGTCGAAAATAATCCCTCTACGTGCTACGTAAATTGAAACAACCCGAATGGTTTCAACCAGAGCGAGAGAAAAATTAATTCTATGAGCCCTTTATTACTTGCCGTGGGATAATCCTCTTATTGCTCGAACTTATCGTTTGAAAGCCCATTGAAAGAGAAAGCGAGAGAGAGAGAAAGAGAGAAGGCATAAAATATTTGGATATTTCTCTTTTGTGCGAACCGAGACTTCAAAGGAAATCTACAAATACATCCGCCGTTACAAAACATACTTGAATCTATACTTGTATTGTTCGAACGCGGGTCCCTTTATCATTCGATACAGCGTGCAATTTTCAGAGAAAAAAGACGGAAAATGAAAGAGGGGAAAAAAAAAGAAGGGAAACGCGATTGCGTTCCATTTTTCAACGGGGTGAGTAATTGATCGCGAGATTGGATGAGTTAGTTGTGCGCGAGCGCGGAGAAAAAAATCGCTGCCGTGTCCTGGCGAATTACGGACACGTTGTTGCGGCCGCGACGCTTTTGACAGCCGCGAGATTTCGAGGGAGTTGCGTCATCGGTGCCTGTTATCGGTCTTATCCGAATTCATACGCGCGATATCCCCTATTTTCTCACCTCGATTCGCGAATAAGATTCGAATCGGAAACGGTAACGGGAAAATGTAAAGACAATTTTGAGAAATTTTTGATAGAAAATCACACTTCGTCCAGTAAATTAGACTTTGACTTCATAAAAATTAGGATCAAACTGAATTTTTGTGGATACCTTTATTTCGATGTTCTAATGAAATTCTGAAAAGTACCCTTAATTTCATCCAGGGTGTTTTTTTTTAGTTTTTTGTCATTATCTCGAAAATTATGAATTTTTCCAGAGAAATAGTTATTATCAAAATTGTAGCTCATAAAATTCTCTACAAAAAAGGTTATTATACTTTTTCTCGTACAACTAGTCGTTTTTGAGTAAAACGTGCGGTGAAGTTGCAATGTCTGTAGTTTGTTATATAATCGTTGACTTAATTCGTTCTATATCTTTGAAACGATTAATTCCACGGAAAAAGTATAATGACCTTTTTTGTAGGGAATTTTATGAGCTATAATTTTGATAATAACTATTTTTCTCGAAAAATTAATAGTTTTCAATATAAAACTAAAATTTATCCTCTTTTACCCCCTATAAAAAAAACGCCCTGGATGAAATTAAGGGTACTTTTCAAGATTTTATTCCACAAAAATTCAGCTGGATCCTAATTTTTATGAAGTTTTGCCCTTTTTAAGTCTAATTTTACTGGAGTAACTATAAAAGAATTAATTATTATTAATAATATATACTATATATATATTTTTTTAAATAATATTATTTATATTATAAATTTTTTTGTAGTATAATTTTCTATAAAATTTCGAATTTTCTTTACATTATTCCTTTCATTATTTTCAATTTTCATTTATTATTTAAAATATACATAATGCATATTTTAAAAATTAATAACACTATTAATATGAAAAAATGTAGAGATTTTATAGAGAAATGGATGATAAAGAGGAATTAAAACGTAATGCAATAGAAACACAGTTTTAAATTAAAAAGAGATTAGTACGTAATAATGTAAAATTGTTAATAGAATTTTTAATATATGAAAAAATTTCGTACTTTTAAATAAATTATATTAATATATAAAATTTCGGAGTTTCTGGGAAATTTGTACGATTCTTTTTTAAAAGTTGGAATTATTGAGAGTAGTTTTGCACCTTTATTTTTTTGGCTCTTCGTAGCTGTTATCCGAAGATTGACAATTTTATCAGCGTTTCGGAGACGCATGTCGACGGGGTTTTTCGGGGATAATTGAGGATGCTCTTTTTCGGAAGAGGAAGAGAAACGGTCCCGATTGTCCTCGGAGTGGATTACGACCACGGTCTTGACGGCAAATTGAGAAAAATATTGGCTGAGACAAACCGAGGAGAATCGAGAGGGAAGAGGGAAGAGTTCTCGTCTGATCGCGAACAGAAGACAGATGCATCTCGGCAAGTGCATTTGAAACTGGGAATTTGATTCGATTTATTTCTGCTGTCACGAAATTATATACAATATATGCATATCAAATTATTAGCAAAAAATATTTTCATTAAAAATTTTTTATTTTTTATTTCAGAAGAAATCCTCATTAAAATTTATATTAATTTTTTTCATTAATTTATAAATTCAAATTTACCCTTCTATTATATTTGATTTATTTATCTTTCTTTAAATTGTGTGTAATTTTAAGTTTATTTTAATAAAAAATTTTAAGTTACAAATAAGATATTAAAAATTAGAAACATAAAAATATAAACAAGATATTTTCGCTAAGGAAACAATTTTATATTTTTTAATTTCAGAATAAATCCTCATTAAAATTCATATTTATTTTTTTCATTAAATACAGATAAAAATTATTTGTATTAAAATTTACTTTCTATTATATCTGATTTATTTATCTTTCTTTAAATTGTGTGTAATTTCAAGTTTATTTTAATAAAAAAATTATAAGTTACAAATTATTAAAAATTAGAAACATATACCAGAAATATAAACAACATATTTTCACTAAAGAAACAATTTTATATTTTTTAATTTCAGAATAAATCCTCATTAAAATTCATATTTATTCTTTTCATTAAATTCAGATAAAAATTATTTGTATTAAAATACTTTCTATTATATCTGATTTATTTATCTTTCTTTAAATCATGCATATAATTTCAAGTTTATTTTAATAAAAAATTTTAAGTTACAAATAAGATATTAAAAATTAGAAACATAAAAATATAAACAAGATATTTTCGCTAAGGAAACAATTTTATATTTTTTAATTTCAGAATAAATCCTCATTAAAATTCATATTTATTCTTTTCATTAAATTCAGATAAAAATTATTTGTATTAAAATACTTTCTATTATATCTGATTTATTTATCTTTCTTTAAATCATGCATATAATTTCAAGTTTATTTTAATAAAAAATTTTAAGTTACAAATAAGATATTAAAAATTAGAAACATAAAAACAATTTTATATTTTTTAATTTCAGAATAAATCCTCATTAAAATTCATATTTATTCTTTTCATTAAATTCAGATAAAAATTATTTGTATTAAAATACTTTCTATTATATCTGATTTATTTATCTTTCTTTAAATCATGCATAATTTCAAGTTTATTTTAATAAAAAATTTTAAGTTACAAATAAGATATTAAAAATTAGAAACATAAAAATATAAACAAGATATTTGTTGGACTAGAACTCGCGGGAGAGAAAGAGACTATAAATGTAACGATATAACACAACTGTAACAGAGAACAAGAGATAGAGATAGAGAGGGTTGGAGGTGAAATAAACGATCTGAGAGATCTCGGGACACTTCTCGTTTATTCGATTCGAGGAATCGAAGCGACAGGAAGCGACTTGACGCCGCAAAAGGCGAAGCAATAGAGAGGTAATCTTCGTTTGATGCGTTCAGAGGTGCATGATTCTAAGTGCATTCCTTTATTAAAGGTTCACGCGGAGGGGCGAGAGCAGTTTACTTAAGTACACACGACCACGGCTCCACCCTCTTTCCCTTTCCACCCTTCCCTTTTGCTCGCCCTTTTCTCCGGGGTTGGTTCTGGTTTTGCACTTTGAATGTCGCGGCAGCTAAGTGCAATCCACTTTGGGTCCACCGTGTATAAATGGGTTTTCTCGTAGTCGTGACCTTTCTAACGCATCCGCGCTTTTTGTGTTTTCGTTAGCGAGAACACGGAGAGAATTTTCAGATGATTCAATCGTCGCCGAGGGTTTTTTCGAAAAATTACGAGAGACGGGAAATGGTCCAGGAAAATTAAACTTTGACTTCAAAAAAATTATAATCAAACTGCATTTTTGTGGAGACCTTTCTTTCGATGTTCTAATGAAATACTAAAAAGTACTCTTAATTTCAGCTAGGGCGTTTTTTTTATGGGGGGTAAAAGGGAGGAAATTGATAGTTTTTTGCCATTATCTCGAAAACTATCAATTTTTCGAGGAAAATAGTTATTATTAAAATTGTAGCTCATGAAATTCCCTACAAAAAAGGTCATTATACTTTTTTTGTGGAATTAACCGTTTCGAAGATATAGAGCGAATTAAGTTAACATACGATTGTATAACGAACTACAAACGTTGCAACCTTACCGTACGTTTTACTCAAAAACGATTAGTTGTACGAGAAAAAGTATAATAACCTTTTTTGTAGAGAATTTTATGAGCTACAATTTTGGTAATAACTATTTCTCTGGAAAAATTCATAATTTTCGAGATAATGGCAAAAAACTAAAAAAAGAACACTCTGGATGAAATTAAGGGTACTTTATTTTTTTGTCATTATCTCAAAAACTATCAATTTTTCGAGAAAAATAGTTATTATCGAAATTGTAGCTCATAAAATTTTCTACAAAAAAGGTTATTATACTTTTTCTCGTACAACTAATCGTTTTTGAGTAAAACGTACGGTAAGGTTGCCACGTCTGTAGTTCGTTATATAATCGTTGACTTAATTCGCTCTATATCTTCGAAACGGTTAATTCCACGAAAAAAGTATAATGACCTTTTTTGTAGGGAATTTTATAAAATTAAGGGTACTTTTCAAAATTTCATTAGAACATCGAATTAAAGGTCTCCACAAAAATTTAGTTTGATTATAATTTTTTTGATGTTTTGCCCTTTTCAAGTCTAATTTTACTGGACTAAAATGGCGCGTAATTTTTATTCTCCCATTTGTACGGTATATCGTGGAAAACAATTTTAATTTTATTTCTCTTTTTTTTCAATTTAAATTCAATTTAATTTTTAAATTAAATCGAGAAGAATGAAACAAAAAGTTTGCTGCGCCTAATTCCTGCGCTCTTTTTTTTTTTTTTATTAGCTCGTTTCCTATACCTGAATTTATTCATTTGTTTAGTATCTCAGAGCCTTTTCGTTTTTTTTATTCGTCATTTTGTAGAATGTAATTCGATAACGTCGGAGTGTGTTTGTAAAAAAGTCGGAATTTCTTCGTGAAATTTATTTATCACGAAATTAAATTCTTTTTCAATTTATCGCGAAAATAATTGAATTTATTAAGCCTTTTACATAGCAGACTCTCGGATATAAGATTTGAATTTATCACTTAGGGTCCAAAGAGGAGGTCCTTCTCGTTTTTTTTCCAAGTTTCTTTTTTTTTGTCGCGCATTCTTTCAAAGATTTTACGATTTTATTTGGATCGCGCTAAATTTATTTTTCGGCAGATATTTTCTTCCTATCTCGATCGTCTGCGACACGCGTTTTCGCTCGTCGCGAAATTTTTCCGGCCGCCTGCGTTTTTCCCACATTTTACGAGCATCTCCCGAGGATTTTCGCCGCCTACAACTGCATTCTTTAAATAAAATTCTCGCATTTTGCTACTCCCCAGAGAGATATTCTCTAGGATTTTTCCGCAAAATATATTTACGAAATTCCGAGATGTGTGTGTATTCTAGAATTATTTATTCTTGAATTTTATTTTCTCGCCAGCTATCCGTTTCCGAAGATTCGGATGTTTCTATCCCTCTGTCAACGAATCCGTATATGCAATGCGATTTTAAATGTTAAAAATGTGCTGGATCTTTTCTCCATCCTTGAAACGTAATACGACGAATTTATTTGCATGTTAGAAATTTTAAAAATATAACGAGGAAGAAAATTTGATGCAGTTGCTATAAAAAATTATCGCAATATGTCGAAAACACTTATTCATATATTGATGGAAAAGTTATGCAAAAAATTATTTTCATAGAAAGATTAACAAAATCTCTTTTTCTTCTTTGTATGTAGCTCTATTTTAGAACAAGGTTTTATGGAACTTGCGAATTTTTAATCTTTTTTTATATAAAATTTAAAAATACTATATATGTAGAAATATGTTTAAAAATATTATACATGTATTTAAAAAATGTTTACAATTTATAAATAACTTTTTGTTTTTAATTATTTTTTTTTAAATATTGCATTTTTTATTTTTCAATTTCTGCAAAGCAAAATTTTTTATTGCTTAAAATTTAATATTTCATTGAATTAATAATTTAAATTCTCGAATTTGTGGATTTCTGCGTTTTTATTTATTTTTAAACTTTTATACGCAATTTTCTCTCTCTCTCTCTCTCTCTATGAACACAAATATTTAATCTCAAATATTTCGAAGCATTATGAATTGATGAAATATTTAGAACGTGCAATTACAGTGTCTGTCATTAAAATAGAATAAAATGCATTTCCTATAAAATTATAAGGAATAATCGACGCAGCTGTCAAAAAAAAAAAAAAAAAAAAAATTATCGCAAGGCTATATCGAAAACGCGCAGTTTGTACCTGGATACTTTA
The DNA here is from genome assembly GCF_048542155.1 of Nylanderia fulva. Taxonomy (NCBI): domain Eukaryota; kingdom Metazoa; phylum Arthropoda; class Insecta; order Hymenoptera; family Formicidae; genus Nylanderia; species Nylanderia fulva. The sequence goes on along the minus strand of NW_028189730.1, from coordinate 4,772,671 downwards.
TATTGTTGGAAAGGTGAAAAATTATGCATTGACGGAACGTGAAAGATCGAAGATACAGGAGACTTCGCGGTTCGATGGATCTTATGATTGAAATGTATTTGATCGCAGAGACGGAGGAGTTTTTTAATATTCCCGCCTTACTCTGACCTCCTCGTTTCACTTTCAGTTTGCGTATTCCTTAGTCGATCGACTGAAATGCTCTGGAAGCTCTAAACGACGTCAAATATGATTCTCCTCCTCCTCTCTTTCGCAACTTACTTTCGATTCCTTCGACAAGTATTGCCGATGATCCTGTGTACGAGAATATTCGAAGGAATATATTTCAGATCCCCTGGATGAATATTAAATTGATTTCTCTCTTTCTCTCTCTCTCAGGTTGATATTTAACTTTTGTAAAATATATCGATTCTCTGGTATTTTTACAATTTTTCTCAGACGAAAAATATTTAGGGACCAAAATAGGGAGATGTCTTTATTAAATTCTTTGCATATTTGAATTATGGAGGAATAAAGAAGATTTTCTTTCATTCTTATTCGAGTTATTTTTCGATGTGAAAATATTAAGAGCTATATTAAGAGAAATTTATTTTAAGAAAAAAGCTAATAATATATAAGTTTAAGCTCGCGAGGCAAATATTGAGTTTCGAGGGATTCTCCGAAAGCCGCGTGTTCTTGGAAAATCTTTTTCCAGAAAACTACTTTGATACTTGAAATGTTATTAATAGAAATATTGGGAGAGGAAAGATCCACGTATTACATTTTTAGGAAAGAAACTTCGGGGTATTATTTCAGGATATTTTTAATGGAGGAATATCGCGAGACTTTCAATTAAAATTGAGAGGGTGAATATTAATTTAACCCTTCTGTCGATGAACAGATATTCAAATTTTATAAAAAAAAGTCTTTGTATTTGTACGTCAATGAAAAGGTGAACGAAAATTATATAAAAAAATTAAATAAAAATAAAAATAAAAATTGTATGGTAGGGTATAGATGTCTCAACAAACTGGATAATATTATTAAAGCGCAGAAAGATAAAACTAAACTTCCATGCAATTCGAATGTGGTTTATAAGATCAGTTGCAATAATTGTAATGCATCTTATGTAGGCCAAACAAAGAGGCAATTGCAGACGCGAATGAAAGAACATAAAAATAATATTAGATTGGACTCAACGAAACATTCAGTAATTTCTGAACACATAATAAATGAACATCATACTTTTAATTGGGACAATGTTAAGATCATGGACAACGAAAATAATTATTATAAAAGACTCATTTCTGAGATGCTACATATCAAGGAACAAAAAAATGGACTAAATTTAAACAAAGATACTGAGTTACTTAGCGAGTCGTATTTTGATATTTTGGATATATTAGCGAACAAGAAATAATAATAGGACAAATAGGACATTAACGAGTAAAACATAGATATTAGATCATATATAAACACGCACGCTCTCCGATCAAGTAGAGTTTAAAATGAGCTGTCTTTCTGTATTGTTGGTTTGTTATGTGTCATCCTTAATAACTGTTAATAAGTAGCAAAATTGTCAAGAAGAACGATGATAGGTAAGCATACTACCAATTGTAGGGGATACATATTATAATTTGGACATACGTTGATCGGTAATTTTTTATTAATCGCAGCGCCTACGGAACGGGTTAATTTCTCGCATATTAACGATGAAACTATTCGAGATCTGAACAAAATCAGGGATCATATCGAGGCGAACATTGTTGGACAGGACGGATTGAAACACGCGTTAATTGCTCAAAAACTCTTGATTCTGAATAACTATAATTAAATTTCGATATTATGTGAATTGTAAGAATTTATATTTCAATAATTATACTGAAGAAGACCGCGTGCGGTCGAAACGTTTATAGAATGATTGTAATTTGCGTTAGTTTTAATATAATGACTGTAGTTTTATAATTTACACATGTAATAAATGGTAGTTGACTGAACATCTCGAATATTCAGCTCGATAAGTTGGCCTTATATTTATCACTTTGTTTTCAATATACGAGCGACAATTGTATTAATTTATAAAAAAATTATTTAAACATATTATATAAATTATACAAAAATTACACAAATTACATAAATTATGTTCGAGAATAAAAATTATTAATTAAGTGAAAATTTAAATTCCAAGAAATAAAAAAATGTGTTTCGTGAAAATTGGAATATAAAAAATTAAAATTAAGACAGTTAAAAGTAAGAAGGTTGGGTTATGCATAATCAAAATTATATAAACGATCTATTGTTAGATTACGAGCGAGAATGTGGAATGTAATGGGACATTTTGTCATTAAAATTTTCACTAGTTTGAATCCCGAGCATATTATATATAAAGTGACATAAATTCATGAGGGAAACTCCTCGGTTGCCAACACATGTGAGTTGACTTGACGGGAGGGTAACCGCGTCTTGCGATAGTTACCGGTATGTTCGTGCGAAACGGAGTGACAAAATGACGTAAATTCGTGCCGTCGTATTGCCGCGCGAAAACGCACCCTCCCGTCAGGCGCAATGGCGTGTTTTGAGAGCCCACGGTTTACAACGCGATGGATGTGTCGTTAATAATTGCGAAAGCATCCGCTGCGAAAATTCAAACAAGCTCAGAAATTCCCTCTTTACGAAATTGCACCGGGATTGATCGTCCCGCATATACAGGGTGTTTTACGCAAAACAATATAGTGGTATTAAAGTCAGTATCAGAAAAAAAATGATGATTTCTTCAGCATAACAAGGAGAGAAAATTAAGAAAAATTTTTTTATAACGGGATGATGCCGTAGTTCTGTTTTACCGACTTTAAGTTAGGTTAACTTTTTATTGAATATACAGATTGAAAAATCCTCTACAATGAAAGTATTTTTATTACTTCTGCATTATTCTTTCATGTCATCTTTATTGGGAGCGCCATATTTTGTGCACAAATGAACTGCAGAACTTTTGTATTAAATAAGTATTGTTATGAGCTGATGCGAGAGGTCGATAAAAAAACTAATTTTTTAACTTTTATTATTTTTTTTACACGAAATTACAGCGTTCCCTGTTCATTATTATCAGTATTTTAATTGTGGAAAAGGATTTTTTAATCTGTATAGCCAATAAAAAGGGTATTTTAAACGTCCTTGAGAAGTCTGTTGTTTCTTTCCTGTTTTATCGACAAAATGTGAGGTTAGATAAACTATAAATCTATTTATTGGCTATAAGGATTGTTTTTTTACCTGAAATTAGAGCGCTTCGCCCTTTGTTAATATTAATACTTTAATTTGTACAAAATTTATCAATCTATATAGTCTTATATATCTAGGTTACAGAATTATAAATTCAAGAATGCTGTAACTGTAGATATACGAGACTATACAGATTGATAAATTTTTTTCTTGTACAAACTAAAGTATAAAAATTAACAAAGAACGAAGCGCTCTAATTTCAGGTAAAAAACAATCCGTATAGCCAATAAATAAATTTATAGTTTATCTAACCTCGCAGTTTGCCGAAAACAGAAAGGAAACTTAGATTAGCTTAGGATCCCCTTAAGAAACTTCTTCAGAGGGAAAACAATATGAAAGATATTTTCGTGAATTAGAAATTAAAATAATAGAAATATATTTTGATATTTATTGTTATTATATAATCCGTTTTTTCATATTTCTCTCTCTTTAATTTTTATTAATTTATATCTTCGATTTATACATTTTTCAATTAGCTGAGCCGACTGTTTAGCCTCCATTTATTCAAATTATATAAACACATAGGGAAGAATTTTCCTCTCTCACACACGTCGTACACATATTAATGATTCTATAAATGATACATTATGACAAATGACAAAACATCCAATGGATAGAACACGAAGAGCAAGCTGACAGAAAGATTTGCGATTCGCAAACACATATCTGACTCGGCATACCCGTTGCGGAAGCTGCATCTGCGCGGCGAGGGACCGTGTTGCTGCAGCTGCAGCTGGTGCTGTTGCTGCAGCTGCACCTGTTGCTGCAGCTGCGGTTGATGCTGCAGCTGCACCTGTTGCTGCAGCTGCGGTTGGTGCTGCAGCTGCACCTGTTGCTGATGCTGGAGAGTCGATTTTGACGGGGTTTGATTACCGGGGCTGCCGGCCATACCCTCGAGACCTCTCGACAGCTTCAGCATCTCCGCGCCGAAGGCGTGCAAGGCGGACATGGCCGAGGGTGGCGGCTCGCTTTCCGGCAGCCAGAGCTCGTGGGTGTCGAGAGTGGTCAGTTCGGTGTCGGTCGACGTGCCGGAAGTGTGCTGCGGCGTGCCGCCGCTTCCGCCCGAGCTTTTGTTCAGGAGGTACCTCTTCCAAGTGTTCCGTCGATCGAGTCCTGAAAATTGTCGGACAGAATCGGGGAGACCTTAGCGATTATTTATTCCAATTTTTTTGCTTCTTGCGTTTGTTGGTGAGGAAAGAGAGGATTTTGATGATTTTTTTTTGTTTGATATGTAGCAGAATGAATTTCCTTTTTTTTTTATTGGAGAATGTATGGATTTTTATTAATTTTAGCGCTCGGAGATGATGAGGGAGTGTGAGGAATTATTTTTTTTTTTTTTTTTTTGATCGAAGAAGAGAGTTTAAATGTATATTTTAAGCTTTCTTGTTAATTTTAAATTTAACTTCTAATTTTTAGAAAGGTCAAAAGAGTCAGGGAATTAATAATATTAGAGGAAAATATTGGAATATTTTGTCGAGTTTTTTTTTTAGAAATTTTTACGAATTGCTCCTCTAACTATTTATTTTTTATTTATCAGTTTACATGTAGCTCAGAAATGATCTGGTAAATGGGATTAAGTATCTTGCAAGTAAAAATTTGTATGATTTCAAATTCTATATAAAAAAAAAGAACAGTACTTTCAAGTACATTCAAACTTGAATCAAGTATATTCGCATCTTTTATGAGTACTTATGAGTACTTATGAAAAATATACGAGTACTTATGAGAAATTTTACGTTTTATATATATAGATTTTTTAAAGTATTATTTTTTAAAAGATTCGATTCTTAACAATAAGAAAGCGTAAGTACTATTTGGAATTTTATAGATACTACAATCTAAAATTCGAATACAATTATTCTGGACCCGATTATGCCTAGAAATTACCTAGAAAACCTAGAAAATGAAACTTTAATTATTAGAAATTCCGACATGAATTTTTAAGTCGAACTTGATGCCATTTTTATTAATTTCTTTGAAATTTCTCCTTCTTTTTTCTCGCATATTAAAAAAAATCGTCTGGAATTCTGAAGTGTCTGTCTCGAGTAGGTTTATGCCTCGGGTCGTAACGCGCTCAAAGGATCTCCACGTCGTGTCCTGCGAAATCCTTCGATCCTGCGGAATATTAAGCGCTCCCGGGTAAAAAATCGCGCTTCCAGCCCCGGGAGCTATCGATTAATTTTCATATCGGACGCGACTTTCTCAGCATACTGTGTCGCATCCGAGTTCTTTGCATAATGTCCGCCATTTGCATATCTCTTCGTCGTGGACGTCGGCGAGCTTCCGGTGACGTGCCGGCGAAGTTTCTTGTCGCGAAGTGCTTTCAAACAGAGACAGAGCCTCGCCTATTTCTCTCTTTCTTGCTCCATCGATCGCCGGGATCGATCTTCCGCGCGGAAAATGAAAGAAAAAAAAAAGAGGAAAAAACCAACCATTAATCATGCGAGACTCTGCATCCTCGATGTTGCGCGCCGAATTATTTATACCGTAATGATTAGTTGCACACGATGGAGATTCGCGAGGATAGATAAGAAAAATAATTCACCCCCCATCATTAGCGAGTTTTGGCTGAAATTCTCGAATTTAGAGGAAATCACTTCGAGAAATTCGGAGATCAAGATTTTTAACAGGGTGTCTATTTCTACTATTTTAAAATTTTCATAAAATTTCACGTGCTTTTACCTCTTTTTAATATAGAAAAATCTTATTTAAGTATCATAGAAAATTATTCCATTTTTTAATAATGGTTTAATAAATTAGAAAACATATGAAACTATTTCTAATAAATTATTTATTGTTTTATTCTTTATTTTGTAATTTTATACATCTCTTTAGCGTTTAGATGTAATGATATGATATGGTATATACATACGATTAATAAATCAATATTCTTTGTAATATGCATTCTTTGTAATCGTAAATGAATAGAAGGGAAACTTATTTTAAAAGGCATCTACAAATTTTATTTTATCTAGAATTTCAAAGGAAAATATCTGGAAGATAAGAGAATTCTTTGGGAATTTTTTTTACCTTAGAGATTTGAATAGACACCCTGTTTAATTTTTTTTTACAATGTAAGATGTAATCTCGCAACTTTTTGCAATTTTATGAATAGAAAAAGAAACATTTTATTTTATCTAGAACTTCAAAGGAAAATATCTGGAAGATCAGTACTATAAAAAAATATGTAATATATTACACAGAAATGTGTAAAATTACATAAATAATAAGTGTAAAATTACACTTATAAAATAAATAATAGAAATGTTTGCCTTTTCATTATTTATCATGTAATTTTATATTTATTATTTATGTAATTTTACATACTTTTAACGTAATTTTACGTATTTTTTTTTACAACGAAGGAATGTTTTGATCCTAGAGATTTGAATAGACACCCTGTTTAATCTTTTTTTACGACGTAAGATGTAATCTTTCTTTTCCTACTTTATTTATATTTAACGAAGAGGCACTTAATAGGGAAACGTGCTGTAAACCGCAATAATTGCGCGATGCGCCGCGCAAAATGGCGTAGTGTATTCTGGCGTAAAGTTGGTATGCAAATTCCGTTTGTTGCGCGGTAATCGGAGATTTGCCGGAGTAAAATCAAAGCGACAGTAGACGTGATGGCTTCCGGCGAAACCTCGCCGGAAGTGGGACGGAGAGAGAGAGAGAGAGCGAAGGAACGCTTTCTCTCTCTTTCGAGCGCTTTGTTAAGGAGGAGACGAATTTGCGACCCAACATTCCGGGAAAACGTTTATGAGAGAACGAAACCCCCGGAACGCGCGCTTTTCTTTGAAGCCGCGGGCATTTGATAAATTGGAATAAATAATAATTTTTATCGGGATGGAAAAAAAATAATAATCGTACATAGCCTGCTTCTGAGTTGCTCATTTTTGCGTAAACTGCCGCGTGTCCCCAGGGAAAATCGGGAAATATTGTCGCTCGGAAGAATTGCTCGACAATGAACGAAGAATAAAGTAGAAAATAGACGATGAGAGGGCTATATATGTACACTACCGCTCAAAAGTATCGGCCCACCTAGGTAAATTGTGTTTAAATGACTATAAATGACTATAAATAAACGACTATAAATGAATGACTATAAATGACTATAAATAAATGATTATTAATGACTATAAATGAATGACTATAAATGACTATAAATAAATAACTATAAATGACTAAAAATTAATGACTATAAATATAAAATGACTATAAACGACTATAAATAAATAACTTTAAATCACTAAAAATTAACGACTATAAATGACTGAAAATAATGACTATAAATGACTATAAAATTTGTCTATTACTCTTTCCAGCCTTACGAAATCCGACAATTATGCCTCTCATCTCGTCAGATAATTTCTTTTTTTACTATTTTAATATTATGTGGAAGAATAAAAACAAAACTATTTTTGCAAAATGTGCATTGAAAGATGTTGTCTGTTCAAATGGCAGCAGATAACTGACGTAAATGTATATTCGCTACATTCTAAAATATCAAATAAACAAAAAAAATTCCATGAAACACGGGTCTCTGTAATAAAAACTTAAAAATACTCATTTTAAGAAAAGAGTCATAAATACCTTATTTGACTTTCTTGCTATTTGTTAGTAAACGTGAAGTGATATTTATAATATAGCTATTGAAAACGACTTTCCGTTAACGCATAAACTGATAAACATCGATGAAAGACAATAGACACAATTTAGTTTTTTTTTAAATTAAGGGTGGGCAAATACTTTTGAGCGGTAGTGTATATATATATATATATATATATATATATATATATGTATATAAGTGTGTGTGGTATCTTTTATCAAGATTCTGATTTATTTAGCTAGCTGTATATTAAAATGTTTATTCTTTGTTATATGTGATATATAATACAATTTTATGTGTACGTTGTATATATGTAGAAAAAATAGGTGGAAAATTGATAAATTGATATAAACAACGTTTTTAGAGGCGCAATCATTTTTTTTCATTTTTTTTATCGCTGCCAAATGAGCGAGAGAAAAGTGGGTAAAAGTGCTTCGTGGAATGATAAGAGAAATATTTGAGATGAATAAAAAAATAACATATTTTTTTAACCACTTGTTATTTAATTAAAATTCGAGGAAGGTCGTGATTTTTCCGTCGAAATATTACGAAGCATCAAGAATTTGTTAGCGCGTAAAAGAATTTGAAGGATTGAAAATTCTTTAAATATATTTTCGAAATTGTTTAAAGTTGTATACATATCCCTAAACTAAAACGAGATGAAAAGTATGGATAATGACTAAATTTATGAATACTAAGATGACTATTCGATAAATTAATATTTTTAATCCTTTGATATGTTGATTTTCGATTTTTATATTTAATTTAGGAAATTAAATTGAAAATAGAAAAAAGGAATTTGGAGGATTGAAAATTCTTTAAATCACCAGGACGAGATGAAAGGTATAAATGATAGTTCATGAATATCAAGATATTCGATATATTAATATTTTTAATCCGACGAATTGTTGATTTTTTTATTTTTATAATTAATTAAAAAAATTAAATTGAAAATGGAAAAAGGAATTTGAAGGATCGAAAATTATTTAAATATTTTTTTCGAAATTTTTTAAAGTTGCAAACATATTTCTAAACTAGGACGAGATGAAAAGTATGAATGATGGTTTATGAATACCAAGATATTCTATATATATGAATATTTTTAATCCGATGAATTGTTGATTTTTCGATTTTTCTAATTAATTTAGAAAATTAAATTGAAAATGGAAAAAGGAATTTGGAGAAATGAAAATTCTTTAAATATATTTCCGAAATTTTTTAAACGTCAACACATTTTAGGACAAAATGAAGGATATGAATGATATTCGATTTGGTATTAATATTTTTAATTCTAGAAATTGTTAATTAAATTTCAAATTTATAATTATTCAGAAGGAACGAATGAAATGAAAAAAGGATTAAATATAGGGAAGCGCGATTCCAGGATCGATCGATTTTCGGGAGGTAACAGGCTAGTGTACGCGACAATACACGAACCTGTCGCGGAAGGTGCACCCTGAGGCGCACCCTGAGGCGCACCCAACCATCCTGATGACCAACCTGCTCCTTTCCCACCGATGTTCTGCTGTTGCTCCGCTAGCAATCTCACCGTCAATGCGTACGTCAACAGCATCACGCCCAGTGGGATGTAGAAGCAGATTATGCTGCCGATTAATTTGTAAAGGGGATCGGGAATCTGACAGGCACCATCCACCAACACCGAATCGTCCTCCTGAAACAGGACGAGAAAATGTGTCTGATATAATTAACGTTTATGTCAATTCGCGTATGGATTTGTTAAACGTATGCTTCTCCCCGGAGGTTATTAAATTAGAATTAGTTATTATTTAATCATTTATTTATTTATAAATTGTTTTAAAAATTTATATAGCGAGGTTTGCTAAATTTATGATTAATAAAATCTATGACTAATCTTATTAATTCTTAAAACTTGATTTAACTCTTAACTAGAGTATCGTGGAGTCAAAAATGACCCAAGAGGTGTAAAAACTAATCTTAATTTTCTTATAGTGATTTTAAAAAAGTCATGTAATTATTAACAACACATCAATAAATGACTGATATGATTGATTGATACTTTTGGAAGAGTGTATTGTTTCATTTAATCAAATAAATAACCATAAAAATATAATATCCCACTAATGAGAAAGTATTTTACCTTGGGGTCTCAAATGACCCTCCGATACCAGTTAAGTCAGTGAGTTTGACGATACCAGTTAATGGTTAAAATTATAAAGCAATTTTATTTAAGTTTATATTATATAATTATAAATATTTATAAATTATAAAATACACATCGAAATAGAGTGCGGATAGAATACAAATATAAGAGTGTGCGAAGGGGCTGAGAACGCAAAAGTTAGGAGCACAATTTCTCGCATGTTTCAGGACTCCGGGGCAGTGTCCCAGCGTGGTGTCCCTTTTAGCGGAGAGCTATAATCCGCACGTGAGATACGGGGCGGCGATGGCTTTGGGGATCGCCTGTGCGGGCACCGGTCTGAAGGAGGCCATCGCTCTGCTGGACCCGATGACCAACGATCCGGTGAACTTTGTCAGGCAGGGAGCGCTGATCGCCTCCGCCATGATCCTGATCCAACAGACGGAGGCGACGTGCCCACGCGTCAAGGATTTCAGAGCTTTGTACGCTAAGGTCATTGTGGACAAACACGAGGACGTGATGGCTAAGTTCGGGGCGATTTTGGCGCAAGGAATCATCGATGCCGGTGAGTCCTGATGGAATTTCTCTTCTTCGACGAATTCTTCATTTTTCTTTAATCCTTTTAATGTGTGTGAGATTTAATTTTGTAATAATTGTAGTTTTATTTTATTTTATTTTGACAACTGTCAAACTGTACCCTCTCAACAGCTGCTCTCAACAGTTGCTCGAGGCTATAAATCTAACGTATAAAAATGCGAATTGAGACAGACAATCAGTATCGCGAAAAAACAACAACAATGTCAATAACATGCCTTTTTATATATAAAAGGGGGATTGTAATTTTATTTAATTTTATTTTGACAACTGTCAAACTCTCAACAGCTGATGCTTGAGGCTATGAATCTAACGTATAAAAAAGTGAATTGGGACAGCCAATCAGTATCGCGGAAAAGCAACAACGATGTCAATAACGTACCTTTTTTTAGAAAGGGGAATCAAACGCATAACAACAGCCAATCAGCATCGCGGAAAAGCGACAATAATGTCAAAACATGCCTTTTTTTTGGAAAGGGGACGTGTTTTGGAATAAAATACAAAGGTCTTTTGTGTTTGGAAATTTCCTAAAATATAACGAAAAAATATGTTTGATGCAGCTGTTGTAAAAAAATTATCGCAGTGTGCAAATATGTAATTGAGTAACCTGGATATATTGTTGGGAAGATGAATAATTATTTTGACAGGAGGGTTAATAAAATCGCTATCCTATATTTTTTTCCTATTGTAATGGGGCGAGAAGAAAGGAGATTAAAGATCCTGAATTCATGGAAAAGAAAATTCTAGTTTCATAGAACTTGCGATTCTTAATTCTTTCATGTAAAATTGAAAAATATTAATTTTTATGTATGTAGAATGTCGAGAAAAAGCTTTTCACATTTCATTTATGAGCTTGCTTTTTAAAATAATACATTTTTGCGTTTGTTTTAATGTTTGCAAAGCAAGAACTTTTTCAATAATTAAATATTTATAAATTAATAATTAAAATCCTCAAATTTTTAGATTTTTACATTTTTAAACAATTTTTATCTAGCGCAAACATTTTTTGCAGCATCGCGAATGTACGAGACATATGTTTAGAACGTACAATTACTGCTTTTGTCGTTAAAACTCGGGTATGCGGCTCGTACAAAACAAAAGAGAAGAAGAGAAGTCAGCTGGGAGTAAAGACTTCTGCTTTTTTCTTAGGCGGTCGAAACGTGACCGTGTCCCTGCAGTCGCGAACAGGACACACGAATATGCTGGCGGTGGTGGGCGCTCTGGTGTTTACCCAGTACTGGTACTGGTTCCCCCTGGCTCATTGCCTGGCCCTGGCGTTTACGCCCACGTGTCTGATCGCCCTGAACGCTCAGCTGAAGATGCCCAAGCTGAAGATCAGGTCGGACGCCAGGCCGAGCATGTACGCCTATCCCGCGCCTCTTGAGGAGAAGAAGAGGGAGGAGCGAGAGAAGGTCACCACTGCTGTCCTTAGCATCGCGGCTCGCGCCAGGAGACGCGAGTCCGAGAGGAAGGCAAGGGATTCGCACGAGAAGATGGAGGTGGTGAGTTGATTGGAATGATGAAGCTTTACGGATTATTCGTCGAGAACGAATGAACATTTTTTGAAAGCCCCTTGTATCCCTTGCTCCTTCTTTGAAAAGAGTTGTCCTTTATTTGTATTTTAGATCATTAATGTTTAGACGGTATTAATATTAGTAAATTAATATTTAGTAATATTAATAAATTTATATTAATAAAAACAGTTTTTATAAAAACATTCTATATAAGAGGGAATAATATATTGTGTATCAAGTGCGGAAAGTTGAGAATTGGTCACGAGTGCGGGGGATGGATGCACGAGCCGAAGGCGAGTGCGACCATTCCACACGAGTGAACAATTGTCAATCCGCATGTGATACACATACTATTTTATATTACAAGTGCAGGCAAAGTGGCTTTGTGCGCGTTTTCTGTGCGCGAGGTGGCCGATCGCACGCCGCCATCTTGCGGCGGCACGATGCGGGAATAGCCGTGTTCAAAGTTATTGTCCACGGCTGAAGCCGTGGGCAATGACTTTGAACGCGGCTCAGTCGTAGGCAATGGCTTTGAATGCGGCTTATTCACTCACCGCGTCGCTAGATGGCGGCGTGGGAAATCGGTCGCTTTCCGCACAGAAAACACGCACACAAAGTGCCACTTTGCCTGCACGTGTAATACAAAAAATTATTATTGTTATTTTTTCCTCATCGTGATTCTTATTTTTATTCTTGCTTATTGGAACATTTTATTCACGAATTTTAAAATCTGTTTTTATATTCATAAATTTCAATTTTTTGAATTTCTAATTTCTGTATGCTTTAAATTTTTACTTTAACTCAAGCCTTGGTTGTTTATTTATCTTTTTTTGGAATGAATTCTTGCAAGTTTTTATGCGTCAATTTAAAAATTCTCAACATTCTTGTTTTAATACTCGTATACAATTTTCAACATTTCCTGTTTTGTGAATGTTTGCTCAGAGATTTGTAAGTGAAAATTTCGTATGAATCTTTCTTTAGCATTATCTTTATATATCTGTGCATCTCTTTTTAGTCTCTTAAATACATTGAATCTCAAGTTAGAACATGCAACTTTGATGAACAAGAATAAAGTTTTTAACGCAAAAAATCCTCTTCCTGTCAAAGAACCAATTTCTTTCTGAAACGTTCGATAATCCGTTTCTTCCTATTTTGGGTTTTACTGGTAAACTTGGCGATTTGCATGGCAAATACGCGAAAAGGGCAGGATAATAGATTGCTGGCAAGCGACAAGCTGGGGAAAATCTAAAAAAATATTACAGGATCCGCCTTCGGAGACGAAGGAGCTTCACGAGGTGAAAGAAGCCGCCGCGTCGTCCTCGAAGGAAAAGGATGAGAAGAAGAGGGACGAGAAGGAGCCTAAGGAGTCCAAGGAGAAGCCCGAGAAGAAAGGAAGTAAGGACGATGAAAAGGAGAAGAAGGAGCCCGAGACGAATTTCGATTTAGTTGAGGTCCTCCAGAATCCCGCGCGAGTCCTGCGTCAGCAGCTTAAGGTCATCCAGTTGTTCGAGAATAGCCATTATGTTCCCGTCAAGGATATTCAGATCGGCGGCATTGTTATGGTTAAGCATATACAGACCGACACCGAGGAGGAGCTCGTTAAGCCCGTTGCCGGTAAGTCATTAATTCTAAATTTAATGATCAAATTTTTTTATTAATATTTATGATAAAATTAGGGCGAAAGAAATGAGATAAAAATTTTGAAATAGTCTAATTAGATTTTCATTATTCATTTATTTTGGACAGAAGGAGAAGAAAAATTAAAAACATTTAATTATTTTTTTACATTCACGTATATTTATTATAGGTATATTAATTTAATATATATTATTTATTGTATATGAATTATTATTTATTAATATTATTATATATTATTATATATATATATATACTATATTATATATATATATATATTATATATATATTATATATATTATATATTATATATATTATATATTATTTATTGTATATTAATTTTTAGATTTTCAAGAGCTTATATTTTTTATAGTAATTTATAATGTTTGCAGAGGAAGAAATATTTCAAATACTATATAAATAAAATTATTATATAAAAACGGGATGCACAAGAGCAGTTTTTTATCTGCTCTTATTACAGCAGCATCTATTTTAAGGGAAGGACGTGTGCCTACGAGCGCTTTCGATTTGTTTCAGCTTTCGGGCCAAAACCAGAGGAGGAGAAGGAGGCCGAGCCACCCGAACCCTTCGAATACAACGAGGATTAAGGGCCGGAAACACGCATTACCCCTTTCTATCATCCCGACGTCCGTCATACGTCATCGCGATAAAATCGCGGCACGCTTGTCGTCACGTTTCATTAATATATTCTGTCTTTTTTTATACCGTTGCGATTTTCCCTTTCTCTTTCTTGTGCGTGTCTGTCTCTGGTTAGCTAAATACTCTGCGTGCTCCAATAAAATCGTTGCGTCAGATCTACTCGTGTTATCAGTGTTGTTCACCTGCAACCCTTTAATTAGGTCTCCAAGCAACAATTATCGACTCTAGGAATTAATTGGTCGTTCGCGAACTTAGTTGTTTATATAGATCTTTTTTTTCTACCTATTGTTTTGTACGATAGATGAAGTTTTATTAGAGGAAATTTAATGAGAAGAAAAAATGAAAGATTTCAGGATGTAAAATATAATTTTTACACTGTGCGCAACGATTGTAAATAAATTATCATATATGTGTGTATCCTCGATTTTGTCAGGAGTTTTGTTATTTTCTACAAATTAATAAATTAGATAAATAAATTTATAATGATTTATGTTATTTAATAATTTAGATTGTTATCGGAACAATAATGTAAAATCTCTTTTTATGATTTCATGTTTTTATTTAAAATTTGATTAGTATTAACACATACTTTTTTATATCTGCCGTAATATAATGAAATTATTTCAGTGAAAGAATGTGTTATTATTCTCCTCTCACATTCCTCGTATTATGGTTTTACAAAAATCAAGAAGAATTAGCGAAGTTCGTGAAATTAATTATTTATAGAACGATAAGTAGAGATATTTATGAAACAATTTAGTGTGCATTTATTATTTGTATTAATTTTTATTGAAAATATTTCTCACTTGTATTAATTTTTATTGAAAATATTTCTCACTCGTATTAATTTTTATTGAAAATATTTTTCACTTGCATTATAATTTTTTCATCAAAAATACGATAAGTAGAGATATTTATGAAAGAATTTTGTGTGCATTTATTACTTGTATTAATTTTTATTGAAAATATTTATCACTTGTATTAATTTTTTTGAAAATATTTCTCACTGACATTAATTTTTATTGAAAATATTTTTCACTTGCATCCAAAATATATGCTTCAGAAAAAATTGCAATTTCACGAAATCGTCTTGCGAGCGGACAGATTGTTGCGCAATATTCGCGCCATTTTCCTACAAATTATTTATTAACAATTTGCACTCGCGACAGTCCCAGTCTATTCTTCCACGTCCGTTCGAGCGCTTTATCGCGAAAGTCGCAGAGTCTCGAGTTTCCGCGAGACAACACACTCCATAATTCATCGCGCTCGTCGTTAAACTTTGACGCGGAGGTTTCGCCCGCGTATAGACATGAATCTTCCTGGAAATACGCTTCCGCTCTCAGTCTCTGTTGCCTGTAATCAGCTCGTATTCCGCTTCCGCTGTCGACGCTCCTGATGATCGAACGTGGGTCATAACGCCCGTCGAGCGAATGGGGTGACGGGGGTTGAAAGGGAGACTAGATGGACGTTCTCTCTAGTTGTGAGATTATGGCCCACGCACGTGTACATCCGCCGCACGTGTGTTGACCGGAACGTGCGCGAATTCCGCCCCGACGTCACGTCGATAACACTCGTGACGTCGTGACGGCTCCCGAGGGTGAATCGGGGTGGCTTAAGACGTCAGCCGGCGCTCTTTAATTTTCCACATTTGAGATTTAAGGTCCTCGCCGGGAAATCGAGGAAATCACCGCAGGAGGAAGAGTTTTGGGAATTCGAGCCGAAATCGGGAAAAAAGAATATTTTTTTTAACACAGGTGAAAAATTTGTATTATTATAATTTTATATATATATATATAAATAATATATAAATAAAATAATATATAAATATATATAATATATAATATATAAATATATGTATAATATATACATATATATATATATATATATATATGTATATATTATACATATATTTATATATTTATATATATATTATACATATATATTTATATATTATAAATATTATAAATATTATATATTATAAAATGTATATATTATACATATATTTATATATTAGATATTATATATTTTAGAATATATATATATATATATATAATTATAATATATATATATATCTTATACATATTTTTTATATAGTATTTATTTATTATTATATTTAACATATTTATGTGTCAATTTAACATATTGAAATTGCATTAATTGAATTTAAATGTTAAATTATTAAAACAATTGAAAAAAGTGTAAAAATAACATTTTTAATTCTACACAATAAATATGAATTATTAGTGACAAGATTTATATATATATTGTATATATATCTGTATTATATATCTGTTAAAATTTAGACAAAAGAAACATGTTTTATTTTATAATTGTAATTTTATTTTATGTGAGAATATAATGTAAAATTAACATTTTTTTTTAGTTAATTTTACACAAAATTTATTATAAGTTTACTGGAAGTTTGCATTTATTTTATATTAAAATATTTTAACACAGTATTCGTGTTACCATTTAACATATCCGTATTATGTTAAATTAACATAAAAGTTTCTGTGAACCATTTGGGATATGTGATATTTACTAAATTAAACACCAATTTTTCAACTGTGCAAACTTTCTGAGAATTTAGAAATTTCTCGGGAGATTCGAGAAGAACGAAGAATTTTTCCATTCCGAACAAAGAGAATAAAAATAAGAGTAAAATTAATTTCATCAATTAAAATTTATTAAATACTTAATAATGAAATTAAAGTTCTTGTATCTCCTTGAAAATTCCTGATAAAATTTAAAAGTTTTCAAGAGATAAGAAGGAAGATTGAGAGATTTAAAGATTTTGAAATAAATTTTTTTTATTTGAGTTTTTTGTTATATTAACATTTTAGATATAAAGAAAAAATCAAGAATTTAACTCATTTTTTAGACATTATAAAATAAACTAGAAAAAATTTTTTAGATTTTAAGATTTTAAGGATTTAAAAATTTTATTAACTGTATAAATTTTGTGAAAATTTTTAAATTGAATCAAAACACATTCAGATTCTCAAAGTATAAGTAAAATTGAAATTTAGAGCCTGAAAAAATTCGAGATTTTAAAATGTGTAAAAATTTTAGCGTGTGAAGCTAAAAGGTTCTGTCTCATTCACATATTAAAACTTATATCCATGCATTTTGTTTTTATTGAAGGAGAATGAAATCTGGGATACAAAAAAATTAATAAAAATTAACCAAAATTTTCGACGAAAAGTGAATTTTAATTTATGAAAAATTTTCTACAAAATGTTTATGTTAAATTTCAATAAGTCGGGCATCGCTGAAATTATCCAGCTATATAATATTTCCGAGAAATTCTACAAATTTGCCGAATATTCACAGATATATGTTGTATAAATCTCCTCACGTATATCGCGTAGGAGTGAGAACTCTTTGTCGGATTAAAGTACTTAAGGTAAATAACGTTACACGGCGCGGAAGAACGTGAAATACATTATTATATACACCGGACGGGATATTTTTGTATAATATTTGCTATATATTTAAATATAACGTAAAATTTTTTATAAATATTTACATAAAAGTACTTTTAAAATTTCTTACAAATATTTACAAGTACTCATATAAATATAAATCTCTCATACAAATATTCATGACTCGCGAACGTATTTTATCTAATTTTTAATATTTGAAAATATTCTTATTTTTTGAGTACTTAAAAAATATTCTTGTTTCTCGAGTACTTAAAAAATATTCTTGTTTCTTGAGTACTTAAAAAATATTCTTGTTTTTTGAGTACTTAAAAAATATTCTTGTTTGAGTACTTAAAAAATATTCTTGTTTTTTGAGTACTTAAAAAAGTACTCAAAATTTTTTTCTAGTATTTAAGAAAGAGAGTACTAAAAATATTGTTTTTGAGTACTTAAAGAATTCTAATCCATCTTCATGTTTGAATCTACCTGAAAGTATTGTATTTCAAAAGTATTGTATTTTTAAAGTAATCGGGAAAATTTTTGTCGCGTCGGCCGGGCATCGGGCGACAAATTTTACTCCGGATGTTGGATGGAATTTTGAATGAGAGTACATGGCGGCCGCGAAATTTGGATCAATACCCAAGTAAGGCAACGCGCTGGTAAATGGTGCTGTAAAGTTGTTGAAACTCGTCCGACAAACTCATCGATGCGGCGTTCTGCGGCGGTTCTCTCCCTCTTACTCTCTCTCTCTTTCTCTCTCTCTCGCTCTTGCACGTGCTGAGAGAAACGAAAGTAGTTTGCACATTTGCAAGAGCAGTTTGCAGCTTCTACGATGAACACGCTCGGAGGGTAAGAAAATAACCTGTTAGACGTGTACACGTCATCACGTGTTCCCGCGGGAGCGAGAAACCCGCCATAACATGTTAGATTTTCCACCGAATCCGCCAGCACGTCACGTTTCCGTTTCGTGAAAATTAAAGGACGACGAATATAATTACTTCATTGTCGCGTAATTAGTTAGTTTTCCAAGCGCGCGCACCTTTATATATATTACACGACTTGTCACGGGAATTTTAAAATGAAGTTAAAAGGCAAAATGAGAAAATGAAAATTTCTCGAAAGTGTAATGTGTGCGTATAAATACACGTGGCGCACATTTCATGTGCATTTGGCAGCGAAATTTCAATGGTTGAAAAAGTTTTTCCGGGCGATTTTGCTCGACATTAGTTGACGCGAAACGGTAGGAAAATTTATGAAAGGGACGCGAAATAACACGAGGAAATAACGGACAGCTGTTTTATTATGTGCCTGTTTGACGTCGCGTCGCTTCATTTAAAGGTGGGATCAAGTTTAATATGTACTTAAAAATCCGAGACGAGAATTTAACATTTTATTTTCTAGGATTTAAGTAAATATTCGTGAGAAATAATATTTATAAAAATATTTGTATTTCTTTGCGAAGTACTCGAATTTAAAACTGTTTGAATTTTATTTGATCGAGTACTTGCAAGATATGAGAAATAGTATTTATGAGTACTTTTTATTACACAAATAAAGAATTAAATATTTAACAAGTGAGTTTCTAAGATAAAAATATCTATTTATAATACTTGCTATATATTCATATAAAAGTACTCATAAAATTTCTTATAAATATTCACAAGTACTCATATAAAAATAAATCTTTCATACAAATATTCCGCGAACATATTCTTGTTTTTTGAGTACTTAAAAAATATTCTTGTTTTTTGAGTACTTAAAAAATATTCTTGTTTTTTGAGTACTTAAAAAAGTAAAGATATGCAAGATATAAAATAGTACTTATGAATACTTTTTATTACACAAATAAAAAATTAAATAATTTACAAGTGATACTCAGATTCTAAGATAAAAGTATCTATTTATAATACTTGCTATATATATTCAAATACAACGTAAAATTTCTTATAAGTATTCATATAAAAGTACTCACAAAATTTCTAATAAATATTCACAAGTACTCATATAAATATAAATCTCTCATACAAATATTCATGACTCGCGAACATATTCTTGTTTCTTGAGTACTTAAAAAATATTCTTATTTTTTGAGTACTTAAAAAAGTACCCAAAAAATTTTTTAATATTTAAAAAAGTACTAAAAATATTGTTTTTTGAGTACTTAAAGAATTCTAATCCATCTTCATGTTTGAATCTACCTGAAAGTATTGTATTTTTTTTAAGTAATCATAAAAAATTTGAAATGCAAATTTGAACCTACTTGTGGAACACTTAATCCCATTTTTTGCGTGATCGAAAAAAATATGTCGCGCCGTCGACTTTGTTCGTAAAAAACGAGATATTGCTGGATGTGAAAAACATCGTAGCGCGATGCAGAGTCCCGTATAAATCCATCCCGTTCTTTTATCCTGCATTGAATGATCGATGGACGACGTTTCTCGCACAAACGGCGATAAACTTTCGGTCATCGAGATTTCGCGTTCGCCGCTTGAGAAAGAAAGAGGGATTTTGCGGGCGAAAAGTCTCGTAATCTTTTGATCGTTATGGAAAATTGAGAAAGATTCTCGCTCTGGGTAAGATGTAGCAAAAAATTATTGTGGTTACATTTTGGAATCGCTGTAAATTAGAAATGTTTAATTTTTCAAAATACAGAACAAGAGCGAAACGACTTGTGCACGTATATATACATATATAACTTTTTTTATTATTTAAATAATATATAATATATATAAATAATATTTTTGATTAATTATTAATATATACAAAATGTCTTAAAATCCCCTTTTGTTTTTTTTTAATATTAGATTCTTTGGCCAATTTAGAGATTAATTTGGAGATTAATTTTTTCTTATCAAAAATATTAAGGTAAAGTGAAAATATTGATAGAAGCGAAAATAGAGCTTTTTATAAATTATGTCTTATAGAGTTAAAATGTTAACAAAACATTCTTCGGTTAATTTCAGTAAGAATTCGGTTTAATAGAATTTTAATTAAGTTAGTTAGATATAATTTTATTGAAGTCCAATTATATGGATACACAATGAAAAAAATTGAATTGCTTGCAAAAGATGATTCTTCTTAACATTTTTGCAGAGGAAAAATTGACTTTAAATTGGCTAGAAAATTTCCTATTAAAAGGACATCCGACAATTTTAAAACACTATGTTAGAAATTAAAGAGGTAGTAATATAGTCTGACCAATAACTGTCTTTATTTATTTGCTTGATAATTAATTAACTAATACTCGCTTAAAATATTTGAAAATATAATAACAATTGTAAATATATATATATATATATGTATAACTTTTTAAATTATGTTATATTTTTAGAAGTATAAATATAAGATCGAGTAAATGAAGATAGATATATTAGTAAATATATTATATCAGACTACATTTTACCGTATATATATACGAGTATATATCCATATACAACATCAAGCATTTAAATTGAGACGTCTAAATATACAAAAAATAAAGCAAGATAAGAAGAAATGTCTCAGACAAAAAGCAGGGTTTCGACGGGAACATAATACGTATTATATAATCTAAAATTACCCTTGAGTGCCGTTCTTTACGCTCAATTTAAGACTCACCTAGATTTTTTTAATGGAACCATTTTACTATTTTTTTAGGCGTCTTAAATAAATATTCTACATCTAGTTTTTTTATAAAAAAGTAGAATATTTAGAAAAATATTCTATATTTTATTTAAAAATAAATGTAGGGTATTTATATAAAATTTTATATAAAAAATAAATGCAGGATATTTATATAAAATGCCTGAAAAATATTAGGGGATGGTTTTATTTAAAAATATATAATTTTTTATTCTTTTAAGTTATAAATATATTACACAGTTGAAAAATTGTTGTTAAATTTAACAAATATCACATGTCCTAAACAGCCCACAGAAATTTTTGTGTTAATTTAACACAATGTAGTTATATTAAATAGAGACACAAATATATACTGTGTTAATATATACTATGTTGTATATTTTAACACAAAACTTTTAGTAATTTAAAATAAATTTTGTAAAATTAACATAGCTTTAATATAAAAATTATCTAAAAATATATTAATTTTAGATTTTATCATTTCTACTTATATTATAAAATAAAAAATTGACATTTTTTTCTGTAAATTTGAACAGATAAATCTTGTCATTAATAAAACAGAACATATTTATTCTGTAAAATTAAAAATAGGTGCACATTGTATTATCTTTACAATAATTTAACATTTAAGTTCAATTAACACAACAGCAATATGTTAAATTAACACATGAATGTGTTAAATATTTAACACAAAAATTTTAACGGGGATCGTTTTTAATAAATTTTTCTACTGTATACAGGGTGTAACTAAACAAAGGTATGCAAAGCACATCATCGGATGCAGGACGACAAACTAAATCGAAAAGTCCTGAGCCATTTTTTAATCTGAGCTTTATTTTTGACGCTATAAATTGTTAAAGTGTGCCAATTAGCGCGTGGCTACAACGGAAAACAGCGTAGGCCCCGCCTTAATAGGCCTTAACACGCCTACTAAAGCGGGGCCTACGCTGTTTTCCGTTGTAGCCACGCGCTAATTGGCACACTTTAACAATTTATAGCGTCAAAAATAAAGCTCTGATTAAAAAATGGCTCAGAACTTTTCGATTTAGTTTGTCGTCCTGCATCCGATGATGTGCTTCGTATAGCTTTGTTTAGTTATACCCTGTGTATGTATATATATATACACAGGGTGTTATAAAAGTACCGGAACAGCAGAATAACTCGAAAAATATGACTCCTAAAAAATTATAAAAACCCAGTACTTAACATTTTTTCTAGGACTCATATTTTTCGAGTTATTCTGCTGTTCCGGTACTATTATAACACCCTGTATACAAAATAAAAACATAAAAAATACAATAAAAAAAGATAAAAAGAGCGATTACAGTCACTGAAACTGTATCGCAGACTAAATTTGCTAAAATCTAGAGAGACGAGGCTCACCTTGGAGTACATAAGGCTCAAGGGCAGACTAATCGCGATGCTGAGGATCCACACGAAACTGATCTTCAGAGTAACTCGCTTCTTGGTCTTGTTGCGGCCAAACTTCATCGGGTAACGAAGACTTAGGTAACGGTCCACGCTTATGGTGCACAAGTGCATTATACTCGCGGTGCAGAACAGGACGTCGAGGCAGATCCAGGCGAGGCAATAGACCGACGGCAGCGGAAAGTATCCTGCGAAGCAGCACAAAACGACAGTGAGGGGATGAGTCTTGTACTCGCGACTAATTAAATCCCGACTCAATTAGCGGCGTCTTGCGGCCCGCCGAGATAAATTTCAATTATCCTGACATTCGTTCTTATGCGCGATGTTTTATTCCGCGCGCAGCGAAACTTTTGTCTGCATTAAAGAGACTTTGATGCCGAGACGACGTGTTGTAAAATTAACGACGTATGGAAATTAATTGAGGTCTCAAAATACTTTGTTAGATATTTTTTGAAACCTAATTTTCAGATAGATTTTTCGGAAATAGTTTTCTATTTATCGTACACACAATATTATTTATGATATTTATATTTCATATTAAGTATGTTAAATTTTATTGCGTATGTATTCTGAATTATTTAATACTTGATTGAAAATTAGGAATTGAATTATTTCAAAATATTTATATATTTTTTTAAATCTAAATGTTAGAAATATATTTCAGGAATTTTCATTTATTGCACATTTACTTACGATCTTTATGTTAAATATTGAGTATATTAAATTTTATTGCGCATATACATATACTAAATTATATTTTACACTTTTGTGTATATGTGCGAAAATTGATTTATTAAAAATTAAAAATTGAATTTTAAAATCTATTTTAAATATCATGGCTGTACTTCGGAAATTGTTTTTTATTTATTGCGCACAATAATTTATGAGCTTTATTATTTAATATATATGAGATATATGAAATTTTATTTCGTATACATCGAATTATATTTTATATTCTTGCATGTGTACGAAATATTTAAATCACTCGAAAATTATTACTATTAATTAGATGTATCAAAACTGTCATTACATCTCTCAGCTTCTTAGCGTAATATTGCTTTATGACGTAATATACATATATTGAGGTGACATCGATATGTTGGTTCGCCGGTATGCACGATAACGATAGACAAGCAATTTGCATGCGTAGTTTGTTAAGTAAACTTTATAAAGGGCGTGGCAATTTTCCTTTAATCTTCGCTAGATTGCATTCGAGGCAATTCGGAGGGGGCTATTGGATATTAAATTTTCCGTTCCTCTTGTGCCCTTTGCGCGAGAACACGGCGGAAGTGGCGTAATATTATAGCAAATAGAAAGCTGTTATTTCGAGATCGATGTTATCCGGCGCGATATTTCATCCGCTTTTTCCCGACCTTTTAAATTTCCGTTTAATAATTAATCTTAGCACGGTAGCGTCGAGTCTCAAAACGCGTGTTTTTTTTTTTCATTTATTTATTTTTTTTTTTTAAGCTGCCAAAGGCCATAATTGATACGCCCACTTTTAATAAACGTTTTACATCTGACGGACACGGCCGCGCAAAAACTTTAGTTATCTGACCTGTCGGCTCTTCCGGTTTGTAAAACTCCTCCCGCCAAAGGTTAATCTTATTTTACGCGCAAGCACGCAATTAATGAGTGATGAATAAATACACTCGCAAAGTTAATCTTTATTTTTTGCAATTTTTTTTAGAATTTTACGCAAAAATATATCCAGAAAAATTTTATTTTAATTCAAGATATGTATTTATTCAGTAGATTAAAGTACAGGGTTTTATAGGAAATTGTTGAAATTAATTAGCTATTATTTTTTAATGCATGCAGTGATTGCGAAAACAAAGATTGTGTTGAAAGAAGAAACTGCAGTTTTTAATGAATATAAATAAAATGTTTGTGTGAGTTTATTTTATTGTTAAGGGTATCCTAAACGTCCTTGAGAAATCTGTTGTTTTTTTACCTGAAATTAGAGAACGCGTCCTCCTTTGTTAATATTAATACTTTAATTTGTACGGGAAAAAGATTTATCAATCTGCATAGTCTCATACATCTTGAATTCTTAAGAATTCATAAATCTGTAACCTCTTCCTCTTTTTATCACAATTTTTCTCAATAACTGCATGCATTAAAAAATGACAGCTGATTAATTTCAGCAATTTCTTATGGGACACCCTGTATGAACGTACACAATTTTTTTCTCGTCGGACAAATATAGAGAAAACTCGACAAAAAGTGTGGTTTATTTTAGAAATAAATTAGTCGTCCAATTCTTTTTCTTTCTTTTTTTTTTTTTGACAAAAAGAATTCCGCTTATTTTCGAAATTAAGAAATTGAGATTTTAATTTATTTCCGAAATTTATTTTGGAAATAAATTAGTCGTCTAATTTTTTTTTTTTGACGAAAAGGAATTCCGTTTATTTTCGAAATTAAGAGATCGACATTTTAATTTATTTTCGAAATAAATTAGTCGTCTAATTTTTTTTTTTTTTGACAAAAAGAATTCTGCTTATTTTCGAAATTAAGAAATTGAGATTTTAATTTATTTCCGAAATAAATTTCGAAATTTATTTTAGAAACAAATTAGTCGTCTAATTTTTTTTTGACGAAAAGGAATTCCGTTTATTTTCGAAATTAAGAGATTGACATTTTCATTTATTTTCGAAATAAATTAGTCGTCTAATTTTTTTTTTTTTTTGACAACAAAAATTTCGCTTATTTCGAAATTAAGAAATTGGGATTTTAATTTATTTCGAAAAAAATTTCACAAATAAATTTGTTATTTCAGAAATAAATTAGTCGTCCAATTTTTTTTTTACAAAAAAGAACCGTTTATTTTCGAAAATAATAGCCCGGGATTTTAATTGATTTCCCTCGGAGTACATTTTGACAGCTCGAGTTTTTCAATGCGGAACGCGTCGAGGGAGAGGAAACGTTAATCGACGAAATGTAAATCAGAGGGTACTTTAAAGTACGCTCAAAACAATGGTTAACCTTTGGAATCGAGAAACCTCCCTCTGCGAGGAATCATTAAAATTTCACGAGTGTCGTGCAAATTTCGCGTGGGATGTCGCATTCCGGAGGATTGTGCCTCTGGGAGACGAGCGGAAGGAATGTGCAGCAAGAGAGATCGCGGATCCCGCAACGGAACGACGAGCGGTTAATGCACGAAGGAATTAACGCAACTCCGCGTGTCGAACAAAATTACTCCTCTACAGCAAAAGGGGGTGGTATGGGGAGAGACGCCGTGCAACCCCCGAAACTTGCATATTCATGCCTGCCAGTACGGATTATCCAGCGTGTATATATGTATGTTTATACACCAGCGATCAAATATTTCGCTGTTTTATTAATGCAGAACCGTCATTCGGCCCTGGAGATTCGCGCGCGCGCGCGCGAATGCAGGTGTACGTCGTTTATTAGCGAAGAAAGGATCCGCTTATAATTTATACGCTATTCGAAACATTACGTTATTGTGTACGCAACATTCGCATTTACGCGTATGCACAATATTTACTTATGATATACATGTAATGTTTGTGTATGCTTATGTGTGATACAAGGGCTGAAATGTGTTCCGGCGAGAGAATGTTTATATAAAAGGAAAAATTTGAAAGTACAATTAAAAATAAATAATAATTGACCGCGATCTAATAATTTAATCGAATGATATTGAATTATTATGGAATAATTGAATGATAAATAATCGAAGATTTAATGAGAAATTAAAAATGCATTTTATGTACGATTATACATTGGGTTCACAAAGTAATGGAATAATAATTATTATTAATGGAATAATAATTATTATTCTATTATCAATTCTATACCTAATTTTACATAATGCATTATTTCAAATTTTAATTAAATCTTCAATTATTTATTATTCAATAATTCGATCAAAATTCAATTAAATTATTAGATTGCAGGTATTGTTCAATTATTATTCCATTATCAATTCTATATTTAATGGCACATAATGCATTATTTTTAATTTTTCATTAAATCTTCAATTATTTATCATTGAATAATTCGATCAAAATTCAATTAAATTATTAAATCGCAGGTATCGTTCAATTATTATTCCATTATCAATTCTATATCTGATATAATGCATTATTTTTAATTTTTCATTAAATCTTCAATTATTTATCATTGAATAATTCGATCAAAATTCAATTAAATTATTAGATCGCAGTTATCGTTCAATTATTATTCAATTATCAATTTTATATCTGATTGTACATAATGCATTATTTTTAATTTTTCATTAAATCTTCAATTATTTATTATTGAATAATTCGATCAAAATTCAATTAAATTATTAGATCGCAGTTATCGTTCAATTATTATTCCATTATCAATTTGATATCTGATTGTACATAATGCATTATTTTTAATTTTTTATTAAATCTTCAATTATTTATCATTGAATAATTCGATCAAAATTCAATTAAATTATTAGATTGCAGGTATCGTTCAATTATTATTCCATTATCAATTCTATATTTGATAGTACATAATGCATTATTTTTAATTTTTCATTAAATCTTCAATTATTTATCATTGAATAATTCGATCAAAATTCAATCAAATTATTAGATCGCAGGTATCGTTCAATTTCATTATTTATCATTGAATAATTCGATCAAAATTCAATCAAATTATTATTAGATCGCAGGTATCGTTCAATTATTATTCCATTATCAATTTTATATCTGATTATATATAATGCATTATTTTAAATTTTAATTAAATCTTTAATTATTTATTATTAAATAATTTGATTAAAATTCAATTAAATTATTAGATCGCAGTTATCGTTCAATTATTATTCCATTATCAATTCTATATTTGATGGCACATATTGCATTATTTCTAATCATTGATTAATTTGATCAAAATTCAATTACATTATTAAATCACAATTATCGTTTATTTATAATAATTGAACAATAACTGCGATCTACATTTTAATCGAACGATTGAGTTAGGATCTGGATATCGAATAATAGAATACTAATTGAAAATATAATTAAAAGTTAAAAGCAATAGAAAAAATGATAAATATTGAATAATAAATAATGGAATAATAAATAATAATAATGAAAATAACAATAATAATAATAATAGAATGATAAAAATGGAATAATTGAATAATAATTGCGATATAATAATTTACTTGAATAATTAAATTTTAATCAAATAATTGAATGATAATCGAAAATATAATTAAAAATAAGAAATAATGCATTATATACAATCATACACATATTATTGGTAATAATAAAATAATAATTAAAAGATAACTGCGATCTAACAATTTAATTGAATTTTGATCGTATTATATGGAATGATAAATCGAAGCTTTAATTAAAAAATTAGAAACAAGACACAATATAAACTCATTTTCTACGTATACATATATTTAATCCGCACATTATTAATTGTAATCGCCTGCTAATTGAAAGGGGGAAAAAGCTATTTACAAAATTGTGCTTACGGAGAAAAAGCAACTTTGAAAGAAGTTACAAGGGATTATAAAGAATTTAGCGTCTCTAAATTACCGAAGCGTCTGCGAGAGAAAAAAACTTAAAATTCTCGACGTAAGTACTGCGTTAAAGCGCTGCTTCCGCGGCATAAAATTGCAGAACAAATTAACCGGCGCAGCTCATTTCCGCTGCACTGTGGTCGAAGAGGAGATGCACTCTCTCTCCACTGGAGTAATCTAGAACTGTCTCCTTCCTATTTTTTTTTCTCCTCGCCAAGCTTTTAAACGAAAATAATAAATTTCCACTTTCATTATTAACGACATATCGACGGATCATATCGGTGACGCATCTGTCAACCAAATATTTTTTTTTTTTCACTCTCTGTCGAGGTGTTTAATTCACGGGGAAAACACTTTATTTTCAATTACGTGAAATCCAAAAAAAAAATATTACTCTAACGCGAACAAAGTCGTATCGATTAATTTGGAACAATTAGATCTTCAACGGAGAGAGAGATTTTTGTTTTGCGTTATTTAATTGAGTTTTAATTACTCAAAATGTTTATCTTTGCATAAGTAATTTTCTCTTTTACGCTATTTTTATTGCGCTATGCAAATTAAGAGTCGATCTTGCAACATTTTTCCAGTATTCGTGGAATTTTTTTCGAGAGAGAAGGTTTAAATTACTGTAAATTTACAATTTTGTTTTGCCATCAAGAATTCGCGTGTCTTTTGCGTTTAATTAAATGTCACTTCGATGATCTCTGAAATAAATTGAGAGCTTTGTTAATTTAATTGAATTTAATTTTATTCGATGATTTAGTTAGTTTAACCCTTCGTCTCGACAAACAAATATTTGAAGCTGTCAAAAATCTGTCAGAATTTTTTTTCGTTTGAAACAAAATAATAAAAGGCCTTTTGTAATTAAAAAATGTTATAAAAAAATTGTCATAATTGATTTCCCGTACATTGAAAAAGGGTGAACAATTATATGCATTGACAGAAATGTTAAGCTTATTTATATTTGAATTTAATTTTATTCGATGATTTAGTTAGTTTAACCCTTCTGTCTCGACAAACAAATATCCGAAGTGGCTTTAGCTATCAAAAATCTGTCAGAATTTTTTTTCATTTAAAATAAAATAATAAAGAGACTTTGTAATTAAAAATTCTGTTATAAAAAAATTGTCATAATTGATTTCCCGTACATTGAGAAAGGATGAACAATAATATATATGCATTGAATGATTTATTAACAAAAATGTTAAGCTGATTTATATTTGAATTTAATTTTATTCGATGATTTAGTTAGTTTAACCCTTCTGTCTCGACAAATAAATATCCGAAGCTGTCAAAAATTTGTCAGAATTTTTTTCCGTCTGAAACAAAATAATAAAAGGCCTTCGTAATTAGAAAATCTGTCATAATAAAATGATCATAATTGATTTTTTGTACATTGAAAAAGGATAAACAATTATTTGCATTGACTGAAGTGTTAAGCTGATTTATATTCGAATTTAATTTTATTCGATGATTTAGTTAGTTTAACCCTTCTGTCTCGACAAATAAATATCCGAAGCTGTCAAAAATCTGTCAGAATTTTTTTCCGTATGAAACAAAATAATAAAAGGCCTTCGTAATTAGAAAATCTGTCATAAAAAATGATCATAATTGATTTTTCGTACATTGAAAAAGGAATATACAATTATATGCATTGACAGAAGGGTTAAGCTGATTTATATTCGAATTTAATTTTATTCGATGATTTAGTTAGTTTAACCCTTCTGTTTCGACAAATAAATATCCGAAGCTGTCAAAAATCTGTCAGAATTTTTTTCCGTCTGAAACAAAATAATAAAAGGCTTTGTAATTAGAAAATCTGTTATAATAAAATGATCATAATTGATTTTTCGTACATTAAGAAAGGATGAACAATTATATGCATTGACAGAAGTGTTAAGCTGATTTATATTCGAATTTAATTTTATTCGATGATTTAGTTAGTTTAACCCTTCTGTCTCGACAAATAAATATCCGAAGCTATCAAAAATCTGTCAGAATTTTTTTCCGTCTGAAACAAAATAATAAAAGGCCTTCGTAATTAGAAAATCTGTTATAAAAAAATGATCATAATTGATTTTTCGTACATTAAAAAAGAATGAACAATTACTTGCATTGACAGAAGTGTTAAGCTGATTTATATTCAAATTTAATTTTATTCGATGATTTAGTTAGTTTAACCCTTCTGTCTCGACAAATAAATATCCGAAGCTGTCAAAAATCTGTCAGAATTTTTTTCCGTCTGAAACAAAATAATAAAAGGCCTTCGTAATTAGAAAATCTGTCATAATAAAATGATCATAATTGATTTTTCGTACATTAAAAAAGGATAAACAATTATTTGCATTGACTGAAGTGTTAAGCTGATTTATATTCGAATTTAATTTTATTCGATGATTTAGTTAGTTTAACCCTTCTGTCTCGACAAATAAATATCCGAAGCTGTCAAAAATCTGTCAGAATTTTTTTCCGTCTGAAACAAAATAATAAAAAGCCTTCGTAATTAGAAAATCCGTCATAAAAAAATGATTATAATTGATTTTTCGTACATTAAAAAATGATAAACAATTATTTGCATTGACTGGAGGGTTAAGTTGATTTATATTTGTTTTTTTTTCACGAATCGTTCATCTTTGATCGCAAATTGCGCGGAAATCGCACGAGAAAAAGAAAAAGAGAGAGAGAAGGGGATCAAACCACGGACTTTTCGTGAAAATTCGCCTCGAATCCTCAGTCGTGTACTTCGAACGAGCTTTCATAAAGTTATGCGAAACACGCGGATCGAGTTTCGTCGTTTGACACAGCAGGGGGTGAGAAAACGGGGGATGTTTCGTTCCTTCTCTCGTTTCTCCCCACCCAGCTTGCCACAGTCCTTACTTAGCCCACTGCATTATTAAGACGGTACCTACTCGTAGAAAGTTCCGCTGTATTATCAACGACGATAAGCTAATTACGAGAAGTCCGACGCGCTTTTCGTGTCCAATTTACTCGTCGCTTCCGTGCCTTGTTTTTTTTGTCTCCTTCCGCGCTTCGAAACTTTCTTTCTTTCTTTAACCGTCGATCTCCTCAGAATCTGATAAACTTTCTACGCGCCATTTCATTAAACCACTTTATCTTTTTATACGTCATATTTTCTCGAGAAAATTATGCGTCGGTCTCGGGGAAAAGAAAAAGAGTTGAAAAGGGAGTATTATTATTATTATTTTTTTTTTTCAATGTCTTTATTTCTTAACAATGATCTTAGCTAGATGAAAAATTAATATGACAAATTTGGAATTATATATGATTAATTTTTAATTTTATTCCGATTGATTTATTGAATCGAAAGAAAATTAAATTATTTGCAAGATTAATTAATTTCTATTTAATTTTTTTTTTTTTTTTATTAAGAAATCAATCGGAATTAAATTTAAAATTCATATAATTTTCATATTCCAAATTTTTTATATTAATTTTTTTTCGTTAAAGTAAAGTTTAGTTTTTTAAATTAATTTATTAAAAATTAATTTTAATCAAAAGAAAATTAAATTACTTGCAAGATCAATTAACTTCTATTTAATTTTCTTTTGATTAAGAAATAAATCAGAATTAAGTTGAAAATTAATCATAATTTTGATACTTCAATTTTTTATATTAATTAAAAAAAAATTAATTTTTTTAAATCAAAAGAAAATTAAATAATTTGCAAGATCAATTAGCTTCTATTTAATTTTCTTTAGATTAGATCGTGAAAAAAATTATTTTAAAACAAATGAATCTCTTCTATAGAAGATTACTCTGTATGTCCGGCTAATTGAAACTATTTTTCGAGGCGATCTCGATTTCGAAATGCTTTATCTCAATTATTATTGATTACGCTTTTCGAATTTTGTAACAGGATAATACATTTATAATACACTAATATCCCGGTTAATTCTTTTGAATTTATTACGTCATTTTGCGGAACGTTAAATATTTCGTTGTGATATAATCTCAATCGTAATATTGACGTTTTTCTAATGGAAGGCCAATTTGAGAATTAAATTTCGATGAAATCCAATAATTGCGCAGGCGGCGATCGAAAATCGATATCGCTCTTCTGCCGTCGTATCTCCGCTTAATGTCGCTTTGCCTGTCGTGTCAATTTGACACTTTTCAACCTTCCAATTTACTTCACCTTCTTCCATCAATCAGATTAATGCGTCGTTTCGAGATTTTCCCCCGTTCTATATTACTGTGTATCATCCCTATATGTGTATAAAATTTTGGAAGATCCGCGGATTCGTCAACAATGAATGCGAGGATTACGATAAGAGAGATAAAAGAATAGAAAAAGTAATAGGATCTAGGAACTGAAAAGAAAAATTCAATCTATATATTCTTGCGTATATATATATATACAAGGTGTCCAAAAAGATATAGTCATAAAAGAGGCACATTTTTGTGAGTCAAAAATGTCGATAAACTTCTGTCGATTATTAATTGTTGGAATTATTGATCAATTCATTTATTTTTTTAAACATACCAATTTTTAAAATTATTTAACTAAATTAAAAAACTACTTAATTAATTTATAATAAATATTTTAGATTAATTAAAATTTAATAAAAATTATTTTAATAAATAATAGTCATAAATTTAAAGGCTTCTTTTTCTGAGTCAAAAATGTCGATAAACTTCTGTCGATTATTAACTGTTACGAAATTAGTGATCAATTTATTTATTTCTTTAAACATACGAATTTTCAAAGTTATTTAACTAAATTAATAAATTATTTAATTAATTTATAATACAGTATTTTAAATCAATTAAAATATAATAAAAATTATTGAAATAACATTAATTTAATGCGTTCCAAATATTATACAATAA
Source organism: Nylanderia fulva (assembly GCF_048542155.1). Taxonomy (NCBI): domain Eukaryota; kingdom Metazoa; phylum Arthropoda; class Insecta; order Hymenoptera; family Formicidae; genus Nylanderia; species Nylanderia fulva. The sequence goes on along the minus strand of NW_028189730.1, from coordinate 4,739,421 downwards.
TCATTAAAGTAATTGTTCAAAATTATTTTTCTATTTCCATTACGTTTTATATCAAGCAAATCATGGAATTTCTAATATTAATTAGTTAACTATTGAGAGTTGTTTACAGTTTACAATAACAGTTGATATAATCGAACATAAGTTTCTTGACACATTTTTTATTTACAAAAATATTATTAACAGGTCCATAAATTTATGATTATAGCTTTTGGAACATTCTATTTATTTATATATGTACATATATATGAATTTAAATTTCTCACTTTGCTCGCAACTGCAATCTAGAATGTGTCTCTCTTTAAAATTATATTTAATTGTTAATTTTATGTAAGTACTTCTTTTTTTTAATTAAAAAAAATCTCATCACTCATAAGCAAAATAGGAGCAAGCTAATTAAAAGCCGAGCGCGGAAAAATGGCTTCTCTCTTGAAAAAATTATTCATTTTTTACCCACAAAAAAAACCATCCTTCTTTGATGTCTTAATATAAGGTGATGCTTTTTTTCTCAATTCTTTTTCTTGGAAAAAACAAAATTTTCAGGAGTAAAGAGCGAAATTGCCCGAGGTTTTGCGAGTTACAGTATATTAAGAGAATGCTGCCGTAGTTCTGTTTTACCGACTTTAAGTTAGGTTAGGTTCACTTTTTATTAAATATACAGACTGAAAAATACTCTACAATGAAAGTACTGATAATAATGAATGGGAAGCGCTGTCCGACAACTAATTTTTGCTATTTTATGCCTCGACATCAATTCCGCACGCAAATATACATATACATAATTAATCCAAGTACGAATCTTTTGATACAGGCTTTTAATCTCATTTTTATTACTTCTGTATTATTCTTTCATGTCATCTCTATTGGGAGCGCCACATTTTGTGCACAAATAAACTGCAAAACATTTGTATTAAATAAGTATTTTTATGAGGTGATGCAAGAGGCCGATAAAAAACTAATTTTTTAACTTTTATTGTTTTTTTATACATAATTTATTTGTATAATATTATTATCAGTACTTTAATTGTGAAGAAGAATTTTTCAATCTGTATAGCCAATAAAAAAAACTCTTGAACTTAAAGTCGGTAAAACAGACATGGTCAGCATTCCTTTAAGAAATACTTCGCAAGGAAGTACTTGAAGAGGGAAACACACGGGACACCCAGTACACATTCGGCCGCATTCCAATTCGCACGGCGGGAGATAGAAATCGATTTAAAAGCTCGAAGTAGAATGGAAGCGTGGGATTAATTTGAAGGTACCATTCCCTATCTGTCTGTTTCTCTTTCTCTTTGAGAGAAAGAGGTGTTGGATTTCGAGGACTGGTAGACGGTAATTCGACGATTTGAAAACGAATTCGGGAACTTGTCCTCTCGCCTCCAGCACTCTCTCTCTCTCTCTCTCTCTCCCTATGTATAGATGAAAAAAAAATACAGTCGCCCACTATCGATTGCTCAACACCACCGGCTGCACTTTATTTTTTTACGGGTAAACTTTGTGCGGCTATGCGTGTCCGCATCATTCCCACTCTCTCTCTCTCCGTTCTTTTTCTGGGTGTCTTTACGCGCGTATGCACGAGCGTTTTGTATCAGTTTCATATTCTGTCGAATATATCTACGGTCAGCAGCCGCGCTCGCGACTGCTGACCCGCGGGATATTTGTCCGGGACCGGTCCGGGACGCGTTTTATTTCCCGGTCCGAGGATCCCTTCGGTCCGACGCGACGTCATAAATCACCGACCACTTTGTTCCGTTCGAGCGCGAGAATATCGGTGCCAGGTGGCACGGCCACGTGGATGATATTCTCCCTTCTTCTTCCGCTCTTCTTCTTCGTTCTTTTTTTTTTTTTCGCTGCGCTCCCGCAATTAACCCTTTCTTCCGTGCCTTTATTATTAAGACCGCTCGCGAGATATTCCTTGCTCGCTCTCTCTTCGCCGCGCGTGCTCTATTACGAGTTGAAAATTTCTAACGAGTTTGCGATAGGAGGTTTGCACGCGGAGAGGAATGTTAATTACATTGATTATCATGGCCAGCGCGACGTAATTATTATATCGCTGAAAGAACTAATAAAGTAATTATAATATATAAATATATATTTATATACTTAATATATTTAGAATATTTATATATTATTAATATATTTAATATATTTAATATATTTTTTATTTTTTTAATATATATATTTTTAAATTTTTAAAATATTTAGTATATATGCTGTGTACTCTTTCTCCTTTGTATCGTTTTCTCTCCTATCTCCCTCTATAGACCTCTATCACCCTCTCTCAGACAGTACTAATACTGTATTTATACTCCTCTACCCTGTACTAAGCTCTCTCCTCTGCCCCCTGTTTATCCTCTCTTTCTCTTACATCTCTCCTCTCCTCATATATCTATCATCTACTTCTCTCTCTCTACTCCTCTCCTCCCTCTCTCCCTCTTTCTTTCATCCCCCTCTTCTTCTCCCTCTCTCTGTCTCCCCTGTCCTATCCTCTCACTCTCTTCTACGCCATTGTCTTCATCTCTCGCCCTCTCCTCTTCTCTCTACCCTCATCCCCCTACCCCCTCTCCCTCTCTCCCCCCAATTCAATATAAATATATAAATATAAATTTATTGGAAATTGTCAAGAAGGAACAAAAGCAATCCACTCCAAGGAGGGTGAGAATCCGTCGACGCTTTTTTTTACGATAAATTGGATAATTGAACGAAAAAAATGGGGGCATTCGACGAAAGAAAATGGCGCGGCTTTGTAAAATTTCTCTCGCATTGATCGTTGTGACGTGACGAGGCTCTCTCAAAGCATTCGGGCGGAAAGCTCGAAAGTGCCCGGAGCGATCAAACTTTTGAGCGATTTGAAATATGTGTTGCGACTCTCGGGTCTCGAACGCAGGTCCTTCTCCTGCCGCGGGATAAACACGCGGGTTTCTCGGTCTCCTTAAATCAATCCTCGCCTTCGCGAAAGCGTTAGACTGATCCCTCGGATCAAAGAAAAAAGAAAGAAGGGGAAAGGGAGAATAGGTCGGGAAATGAGCAGGGGAATTCATTCCAGGAAGAGAGAAAAAGATCTTTTTTCTCTCGACAAGGATTGCGGAGAGGACTTTTCCTTCCGAAAAAACTTTTCTCCAAGACTTTCCGACTCAGTTTGCTCGAATCCATGAATTCTCGAAAATCTAGCTGCTTGAATCTGCGAATCTTGCTGTCACTTTTAATCCTATTATAGGTTTCAAACGGGAAGATTTTCAGGGAAATTCCAGATCCCCTGGATTTTACGTGGTTTTACCGATACTTGAATTTTTTTATTTTTATCTTAGAGAATTACCTTCTCTCTCTCTCTCTCTCTCTTGATCTTAAAATTCTTAATCCTACACATTCTTGAAAAGCCTGTTGTGTTTTCCCTGTTTTATCGACAAAATGTGAGGTTATTATAAGCATTCATAACTTTGTAATTAAATGAGACTATGCAGATTGATAAATCCTTTTTCTGTACAAATTAATATTAACTAGTATTAATATTAGGGCTTTAATTTTTGGTAAAAAACAATCCGTATAGGTAATAAATAGATTTATAGTTTATCTAACCTCACATTTTGTCGATAAAACAGAAAAAAAGAACAGACTTCTCAAGAACATTTAGAATTCCCTTAATGCGTGTAATATTTTTTTTTTCCTCTTATAGAACATAAATTTTAAATCTGAATAACTTGATTGCAAAAAAATTTTAATATATAGTTTTTTATATAAATATGTTTCATGATTTATTTAACAAATTTTGATACATATCTTTTATATTTATATTATTATTTCGCATCTCTCCCTCTCTCTTTTTCTGTATATATAGATATACAACTTTTATAATTTATGTGTATATAAAATATTATTAATGCCCCACCTTTTCCCGCAAATTGCTATTATTTATAAAGCAAACAAAGAGTTTCGCAAAAGCTTTATCACGAAGCACGGCTTTTCCGGACAAGTGTAGTGCTCGCAAACGCACACATTCTCTTTGCAATTTGTAACAATAACAGCGTTATTTTGTTTTTCATGTGTCCCTATTGTCTTTCATTTGAACCGGTTATGATACACCGGTCTCGCATCATTTGGAAAAAAAAAAAAGAATGATTCAACAAAAAGTTATTCACAGTTTGATACGAAATATCAGATTATACATTCCGTGTACTCTGTCCTATTTTCATTTAAATGTTCGAAGGTGACCTTCGCAACGACCTTGCGCGCCAGTTGGGTTTTTTTTCGACAGATATTACCATATATGGGAAGGGTCCTGTGTTGAGCGAAACGATCAAGTTATCCTTTCTTTTCGAGGCTTCAGAAGTGTCAACTTGAAAAACCTCGTCGACATTTCTCGCGAGAACACTTAGGTTTTAAGTTAGGCGTGTAAAAGAATCCCGTCACTTTAACGTAATACTCGCGAAGCCTTATTATGAGAATACTTTGCCTTAGAAAAGTGTTCCGTAAAATTAAAACTTTCGAAATATGACGTGTGCAATGATTCAATATATAGCGCTGTCGTCTACTTCGATGATGAAGAGAGACTTGATATTAATTGCGTAATTAAAACTCTTGTAAAACTTAGTAATTACACATTAAGTTTTCAAGAAATGCCCCGGATGACAATTCTGTCCCGTGATTAATTTTTCTTCACTTTTTTTATACACACTTGCATGAAAAAGAGAAAACAAAGATCAATACTAAAATAAGCAGATACATCTCAGCATTGGGGATGAATTTCGTACGTGAATCTTATGAAATATGAGATTCCGAAACAAGTTCGGCAAACTTTTATCGATTCGAATTTTTGCTTAGCTATAAAATACAAGGAAAAAATTGCATGATCTGTCATCTTTAAAATCGCTATTTCGCCGAATCAATTCTTTTCAAAGTCGGGAGATTCTGTTATCATCTGACCTCGCTTCTGCAGCTTGAAATATTCCATTTCCGATCTCTTATCATACGTAGAAGCTCCTCGTGACTCCTATCAATTTTCGACGAAGAAAATTGACTTCGAATTAGTCACGGAATATGCCGATAAATTGTGTCCGCTTGCCGAAAAGCGTATAAATTTTTGTCGAGACGTAAAGAGTGAGAGAGGGAGGTCGATATTTTCGCGGGTAGAAATTTCAGTCGAAATCTCGCGGAATTGTGCCGGGGATTGTGTGCAAGCTCGAAATTCTGCGCGATGTATTGACACATCTTGAAGAGTGAGAGAGAGAGAGAGAGATAGATAGAGACTCGTTTTCTGGCTTCCTTTTTCTTTTCCGCCTGATGGATTCCGGCGGATGGTTGCGAAATGCGAATGGAAAAATAGCTCGCCGCAAATACAAAAATACCTGTATAGTGTATATAGATCCTCTTTATTTCCCCATCTTGACATCTATTCTCCAGCCTGCGAGGCGAAAACGCGGACCTTAAGAATCTGAAGGAAACGATATATATAAATTTTCTCGCGAATCGTAAGAAATTCAACGAACCGAGAAGTCGCGATCGCGCGACGTCTAAAAAAAATTATAACTATGACTCTTCACTACTTACGTATGCACAATTTTTATTATTTGATTAGTTTTTGTCTATATTTAACATTAATTTTGACTATTATTTTACTTAGTTCCAATTTTATTACCGTTTCAGTCTCTCACTTTTTAAGGGGATCCTAAACGTCCTTGAGAAGTCTGTGATTTCCGTCCTGTTTTATCGACAAAATGTGAGGTTAGATATGGAATGCTTAGGATTCATAATTTTAACTAAGATATATGAAACTATACAGATTGATATGTCTTTTTCCTGTAAAATGATCCTAAACGTCCTTGAGAAGTCTGTGATTTCCGTCCTGTTTTATCGACAAAATGTGAGGTTAGATATGGAATGCTTAGGATTCATAATTTTAACCAAGATATATGAAACTATACAGATTGATATGTCTTTTTCCTGTAAAATGATCCTAAACGTCCTTGAGAAGTCTGTGATTTCCGTCCTGTTTTATCGACAAAAAGTGAGGTTAGATATGGAATGCTTAGGATTCATAATTTTAACTAAGATATATGAAACTATACAGATTGATATGTCTTTTTTCTGTGCAAATTAAGGTATTAATATTAACAAAGGAGGAAACATTCTAATTTCAGGTAAAAAAACAACCTGTACAGCTAATAAATAGATTTATAGTTTATCTAACCTTACATTTTGTCGATAAAACAGGAAGGAAACTTAGATTTGCTTAGGATCCCCTTAATTAGAGAATTATCACTAATTCAGTCGGAAAAATTTTGATGTAATATGCGCTTTTTATCCTTTCTATTAATATTAATTTTTACATTAAAGATGATCTAAATAAGACCGAAATGTCTGTTAAAATATTTTATTAAGTAATAAATAATAATAAATAATAATAAATTATGGTCGGCTTCAATTTTCAGCCCTTATTTTAATCTGTGATAAAAAAATTTATAGAATCGAGAGTCTTGCAAGCTTAATATTTGAGAGAATAAAAGGACCATCGGTCATCGCTTTCGAATATTCGGAGAATATAAAAATTTCGCAAAGTCGCGTATATTTGAAAAATCCCAGAATCGAGGGAGAACTTTTTGAACAAGCTAAAATTGGAAGTTTGCTTTTAATTATAGACTCCTTTCTCTGATTTTAACGAGTCGTCTTTAATAAATATAAATTTGAATCTACGGAGACTAAAGAGAAAGACCGAATATTCTACGTAAAAAAAAAAAAAAAAAAAAAAATTAGTTTGGAAAAAAGTTGAACGAGGGAACAAAAATCGTTCGATATTTGAAAGAGAAATATTTTTTTTTAAGTATCGCCCGAAAATTTGTAGGCAAAAATTGGATTTTACTGACTCATGGCGAACGCAAAAGCCATACTAAAGCGAATCTCGCGGTGCTTTTTACCTCATGTTTCGTCACTTTTGAGTGCTTAATATGGCCACCATCGCACCATTAAGCATGCCGATGTGGCCTTTGCGTCGCTGGAAATTTTGATTAACGGATGGATTCGCCGATGCATAATAACAAACGATTTGCTATTCACCCGGGACGGCTTAGCGATATTGACAACGGGGATTCACGTCCGCCATGATTAATCCATCGCAGATTTGCGCGGGAAATGAATCCCTGGATTTCTAATATATTACGTTAAATTTTATTTACGTTCTCGATAATACATTGATCGGCAAAAATTAAATTGCCGAAAAGTCGAGGCACAAAAAATTTTACGTGTTAAGTATAAATTTAAAAAATATTAGTCGTCGAAAATAGAAAATTAAGAATGCATGATTTATTATTTAATTCTTTAATTATTAAGATTTATTATTTAATTATTAAGAATCAATGTGTGATTTATTATTTGAAATAAATTTTTCACAATTGCGCTGAATTTTATTAATAACAATTTTAAATTTACAAATTTGAGAAGTAAAAAAGTTTTTAAGTTGTAAAAAGCTCCGATAATTATAATTAAAACTAAAGGAAGGACACATTAGAATTTAAAATCGGAAAGTAGAATTTAATTTTCGTTTAGTATTGTCCATTTTGATAAATTTATTTATTATTGCGCTGGTTTTTATTGTTCCCTTCCTTGATTTTAAATAAAAAAAATTAAAACATACAAATTTAAATGAAAAAAAAATACAAAATAGGATATAAAAATTTATTTTGCATTATTTTGTATTGCTCTGGATGAGAATAAAAGACGTAGACTCATCGGAAGGATATTCTTCCGAAGTAAATTATTATCCTCGAAAAAGTCGAGGAGAAGGGACTGCAAGTCACTCGGTCAGATTAATCACGTGATGTGAAGAAAAGCGACGGTCGCGACGCCGAAACGGTCAGTGACACGACGGCTTCGAGATATCGTGTCATTAATAATCCTTTTTCTTTAATGGCATTTCCTTCGGCAATCTCTCTCGCACAAAAGAATGAGCCACGAGGTCCATAATAAACTTTTTCACGGTGCGACATAATTTATAGGTCTCGCTCGCTCAATTTCTTGCGATTCGCGACAACGAAATTGGCGATTTTTTCGAATGCACGAATCTCTCCGGGGAAATTTATCTCAATTTAATTCAATTTTAATCTCCTCTCGTTGTTAAAATACCAAAATTTTGTCATCCTTATATGAAACCGGACGAGTTTAATAATCTGTAATTTTCGGGACATTTTGAGACTTTAATCATCGTACTTTAACTTTACAGCGAGAACGAATGATATGTATTTTTGCCAGTTAAAGAGAGAACATTTACGTAAATTAAAGAATTTTTTGTATCACCATACATAATATAATGCGCTTTTTTTTATTAAATTATCGCGTGCAAGTACACATCATCATCATTTGCAATAGCAGGATGGAAAATGACAGGTCAATCAGAAAAAAAATGATTTAATATTTAATATTTACAAACTCAGATTTATACGATCAGAGAGCGTGTAAAGTACATATTTTATCTTCATATATTCGACGCGATTATATATTTATAATAAAATTTTGAAATAACATACGTGATACGCCGAATTTTCTCGCTCGAGAAAAAAATCATTTTGCGAAATATCGAAAAATTTTACTCGAAAAGAAAAAAAGCTTCTCTCTTTGTTGCTATCTCATCCAGAGGAAACTTTGTTTTCGTGAAAAATTTTTTTCCAGACTTTCATGCCAATAGAATCAGTATTTAAAATGTCTGCAAATATCGAAAAATCACATTAAAAAAAAAATGTCAACGTGTATATTTTTTTGTGTTTACCCACTTTTCTGAAAATTGAAACGTCTATAATTCAAAAACTGTTTGAGTTACAACGCTTCAATTTAGCATAGAAGTAAAATAGAACAACACTTTTGTTTACAGTCATTTTTATAAAAATTCAGCGTTTCAGATTTCAATTTTTCAAAAAATGCTTGTTGTTGCTTTAACTTCTGTAAATTTTGAGATATCAAATCAAATTTTTTTACATGACCAAAATACTATTAAAAGATGTTTGATATTGAATTTGACGAGAATTTGATGAAAGGGTTCTTTTTAATAAAATTTTAAATTTTTGCATAAAATGTCTGTGCATGCTTTAACTTTCGCAAATCTTAAAATATTGACCTAATCTTTTTTAATAAATAAAATAAACAAATTTGAGAAACATAAATAAACGCAAATAAAAATTTTATAAATAAAATATTAAATTTGCGAAGAATTGGAGAAATGGTATTTCTTATAAAATTTCGAAGAAAAAACATGTGCAAATAAGAAAATTGCAAAATCAACTTGCTCAAAGAGGAAGTTTCGTGCGCGAGCGAAATAAATAAGTCCCTAATTTGCGCGTAATTTTTTTTGATCCTCGGATTACGCGCGTTTATTTTAGAAAGCGCTTCCGCTATACGGCCGACCAACTTCCGGCACGCAATTCGATGGAGCGATTCGAAGCGAAAACCCGTCGATTGTGTCGTCGCGCAGGAATTGGCCGCGTTTATCGCGCGCTTCCACCTCTACCGCCCTCTCACGTCCGATAGGTTATATCCAGTATTGTGTATAACCACGGGCGCAAAACAACCATAATGCGACGTAATCCCGCGTATGCGGAAACGCGCGGCGGCGACGGGTGCATTATTGCGACGGTAACGGAGAAATGGGCAGGGATTAACGATCGGCCGCGCAAATGCATACTATATATATATATATACAGAGTGGTTCAAAAGTCCGGCAACGGTCAATTATCTCCAAAAATAGCGTTCAATTTGATATTAAGTAAACAAATTTAATATTAAGTACAAAAGTTGTACGGTACAAAATAAGGCACTTGGTGACCTTGACTTTGACCAAAGGGTCAAATTTAGAGGTTATTTCGAAATCGCCTTTGATTTTTTAAATGAAACCTCTTATTTTTATCGCATATTCTTGCAGCTTATCTCGAGAGCTTTTCAAAACACTAAAACACTATAACAAAATATATTTTTATTAAGTACTTTTTGAATTATAAAGGTTTAAAGTTAACAATTTTTTGACATAAAGTGTAAAATATTCAAGTTTTGGTAATCATACCTTGATATACTTTTATGCACGGAATAATGAGACCAATCAATTGGTATAAAGAAAACACAGTTGCTTAAAAAGAGATATATGTAATTTGCAACATACTTTTATGTCAAAAAATTGTTAACTTCAAACCTTTATAACTCAAAAAGTACTTAATGAAAAGATATTTTATTATAGCGTTTTGGAAAGCTCTCGAGATAAGCTACAAGAATATACAATGAAAAATTGGGGGTTCCGTTTAAAAAATTAAATTGACCTTGAAATGTCCTTTAAGTTTGACCTTTGGTCAAAGTCAAGGTCTTATTTGTATTTAACATTCTTTTCATAGGACCACTATTTTTGGAGATGATTGGCCGTTGCCGGACTTTTGAACCATCCTGTATATATATGTATATATATCCCACACATATACACGTACGCATAATTGTCTGGATGACGTATAGCTCGCAATTGACGGCATGCTATAAGTCGGCCAGAAGTAGCGGAGCAGTAAATGGGGGTTGCATGTCATTTGTCGACGGGGGTGGTGCCGTCGCCGCGGCATTATTCACGCGAGAGTTTCTCCCTCTCTCTCTCTTTCTCTCGTCGATAAATACTTACCGGGGATTGAAACGGGGGTTGTATAATCTCGGTTTCGATGCCGTAGAGACGCGGAATTCTCAGCTCTCTCTCTCTCTCTGTGTGATTATATATCGAGCGATATTTACCCTCTTGTCACGTGAGAATTCTCGCCTTGATTTCGAATCGAGCTCTCTTTCTTCTTTGCACACATCTCGCAATCTTCAGCGAAGCGATTTAGTCATTGAAACGTATTATTATATGTTGCAGCCTAAGTGCGATATATTGTTAACCCTCTGTCGACAATCTTTTTTTATTAAGTAGAAAAAGGATTTATTGTTTCTCTAATTGAATTATATATCTCAAAATAATTTAAATAAAAAAATAATTAAAGATAAAAAAAATAATTTAAAATAAAATAAAATAAAAATAATTTACTGTTATTTTTTGAAATACTCTTGTACAATTTCTTTTTACTTCGCCAGCAAACTGAATTTTTTCAATACACACTATATTATTTTAATATTTTAGTTTTTTTAAAAATTCAAAAAGTTTTCAAGCTAAATATTAAATCCAATTGTTTAAACAAAGCAAAATTGGAATTTGAAAAAATAGAGGGTTAACAAAATATTATGTATGAGGGTGTTTTAACAAGTAAATTAAGTATTTTGATATATGTATATCATTTGTTTACATAATCATTCTTCTTCTCGTATTATTGCACTAATTTCTTTAGTCGATTAAAAAAAAATTCTTCAGCCAGGAATGCACCTTTTCTTTTCAAAAGCATTTTTTCTAATGAAGAAAAAAATTGGTGCAACTTTGTGAGAAGTATATTGAAAAGGAAAGTAATTCTGTAGAAAAATGACATTTGCATCTCTAATTCAATTACATATATATTTCAAAATATAATAAAAATGCAAAATATAATATGAAAAAATATATCTGTCTAATAATAGAGAAAGATATTTTTTTTATATTATTTTACATGAGAATATATTTTTATTTTTATTCTTTGACCTATGGTAAATCAGCTGATCGTACGTCAAACGCAATCAATTGCTAACTTTTATCTTTGTCACGAGCAACGTTGATTTCTCCGAATTACTATGACCCTTTAATATAAAATACTTTTTTATTTTTATTTTTTGACGTAAATCAGCTGATCGTACGTCAAACGTAGTCAGTCGTCAATTTTTTTCTTAAAACCACGAGAGACTTTATAAGGAGTATATTAAAAAGGAAAGTATGTAGGAAAATGACATTTGCAGCTCTAATTGAATTACATATATATTTCAAAATATTAAATTTAGTACTTTTTGAAACATCGTATATATAAACTGTCTCACGTAAACTTTTCTTCGGAAAGTGCGAGGGCGGACCGAAACGTGAAAGTTCCATCTCTCGACATTTCCGTCGGTAGTCGGAATTGCATGTTTAATGAATATTGTCGTAAAATGGAGAAAGCGCGACCACGTAAAATGTATATTTTAATTTTAAAGGTTGTTCAATTGAAAATTTCTCAGAGTGTATACATATATAAAATGTGAATATGAAATGTGTCTCTATAAGTGAAATTGTGAAGTTAAAACTCTGGACATGTGTATATAACCAAAGACGAGTAAAAAGTGCCGATAAATTCTAAGAATGAAAAAAAAAGAGACGGCGTTATAAATTTTTTAATTATAAAAATGATAATTGAATAACAAATTGAATAATTGAAAAATTTGAAGTAGAGAGACAACGTAAAAACGGTTGAATAATTGAAGTTTTTAAGCTGTAGAAATAATTGAATACTAATGGAATAAATAAAAAATTTTAATTATAAAAATATTTGAATTAATATATTGTAGGATAAATATACACGAAAAGAATTTTCTCTTAGAATTTACTCTGAAAATCATAGTATTGGAAAAATTTTATAAGAATTTGTCTGATTAATATTTGATAAAAAATATTGATAATGTTTATACTAAAATTATTATTTATAGTAAAATTAATCAAACATATTTCACATCTTATTGTTGTAGATATTAATATTTTATTGTGAATATATTTTTATTGTAAATATTAATCAGAGAAACTCTTATAAATTTCTTCCAATAAGATATTGTCTCACGATTACCATGATTTTCCGAATAAATTTTAAGAGAACATTCTCTCTGTGTACATACAGACATACATTCAAATTCTCTGAGAATTTAGTAAAGGGAAGTAAAAATAATCGACAATTGTCACACTTCAGGCTGCAATAATCAAGATAAGCGTAAGTGATGGATCAACATCAAAGAACCGCAAGGAACTCAACGAAAACAGGTTCAAAGGAGGAGAAAAGCAAATATTTAATTGAATGTCTCTCTTCTCGGTCTCTCGGTACGCGACTGGCTATTTTGGTTCACAAGGGTCTTAATCCTACCATTTCAAATTAACGTCAGATTAATTTTGTTCAAAGGCGAAAACTTTAATTTTGCGTTGCACGCTATTCTATGTATATTTGCGATATGAAATATAGATCTTATATAGATAAAATATACAAACTGCTATTATCGTATTTTTTTGTCAAAAATAGCAAATCTTCCTCTTGTGATCAAATATCCGGAAATGCACTTTTTCATATCATTCTTGTAATATTAAAACTATTATTTATTCTCTCTGCAATGATTAACGTTGAATAATTTAATTGAATAGAAGAATCTTCGTGGGAAAAATTTTAATTCTTTTGCAAAACCAGCGCATTTTCTGATTATATAAAATAATTTGTTTTATGTAATTTAACATTTTCACGACTGTTTTATTACAAAAATGTAGACATTAGATTTATTATATTATTATATTATATTTATTAATTAAATTCATAATAAGTATATTTTATTTATTTGATGTAGTTTTTCTATTATAAATACTCTAATATAACATTCTGTTTGTTGATTCTTTGTGCAAATTTTTTAGCAGAAATTACGTGAAAATTCCTACACAAAATATTATGGAATAGCAAATGTATATTAACATATTAAAAAATAAAACATCTCGAAAGAAATGCATTAAAAGTTATATACATATGCATAGTTTTTTGATCTTACAATATAGCTTTTGTTTCTTCTGATTAATTATTATCATGTGTTTGGTTTTCTGAAGAACAAAAATTTGAGAATAATAATGAAAAGTCATAGAAAAGGTGCATTCTTCGCTGAAAAAATTTTTTATATTGAATAAAGAAATTAATGCAACGATACGAGAAGAAGGGTGATTATGTAGATAAAGGATATATATCAAAATACTTAATTTACTTGTTAAAACACTTTCATACATAATTTTTTATTAACCCTCCATTTTTTCAAATTCCAATTTTGCTTTGTCTAAACAATTGGATTTAATATTTGGCCTAAAAACTTGTTGAATTTTTTGAAAATCTAGAATATTAAAATAATATAGAGTGTGTATTAAAAAAACTCAGTTTGCTGGCGGAGTTAATAAAAAATTGTACAAGAATATTTAAAAAAATAACAGTAAATTATTTTTATTTTATTTTAGTTCAAATTATTTTAAATTATTTTTTTTATTTTTAATTATTTGTTTATTTAAATTATTTTGAGAAATATAATTCAATTAGAGAAACAATAAATCCTTCTTCTACTTAATAGGTAATAGTAAAAAAAGATTGCTGACAAAAGGTTAACAGTATATCGCATATATATATATATATATATATATATATATATATATAAATATATATATAAAACATATGTAGTCCAGTTTTCCGTACTTGTAGCATCAGGAATTTAGTTTACATCGGATTTTTCGATAAACATGCCGGATTAATCTGGAGTATTGATGTAACGCGATCGAATGCCGCGGTTTACATTGGTTCGATTACAAATAAATCGCATTCACGCGGAATCAAAATAGAAGGGGAGACCGCAAAAGAGAGGGAGAGAGGGAGGAAATGGGGAAGGAGAGAGAGAGAGAGAGAGAGAGAGAGGTGTTTTAGCAGCCGAGATAATGAGGCCGCGATAGCTTATCAAGGATTCGTAGAGGAGCGAGTTTCCGTCATCGGCTGCGGAATCCGGGATTTCAGGAGGATGAGGATGAGGAGATTGCAGGCGTTCGGTATTCGAGGCGATAAGCTTCCCGAACAAACTATGCGTTGCAGAGCAGTGAAAGAGCATCCTTGAACTTTTTTTTTTAATTCGCCGGGCTTCCGGAAGTCAAAGTTTACCGAGAGGGCGCGCGTGAGGATCTAAAATAGTTAATTAAATTTGCGAGAGAGAGAGAGAAAAAAAGAGAGAGAAGTCTGCGCGTTTCGCGCCAAGTCGAGATAAGTGATTATAATACAAATAACGATTGACACCTCTCTTTGTTTCTTTCTTTCATTCTTTTGTTTTCCGCGTTTGCGAAAGAAAAAAATCTCCGCGACAGAATCGAGTTCTTGATTACTTATTTACGTCTTTCAAACTTTCTCTTTCTTTATTTCACCGTCTCTTTCATTAGTGATGAAAAAGATTAAATGCGTAGCTTCTTCGTATTTGTGGAGAAAAACAATCGATAACTATGATATAATGTAAAAAAATATCTGTCTAATAAAAAGAAAAACATTTTTTTTCATCTTGTTAGATTTTTCTTCAATTCTACAAAGCGTTTAAAAAAAAAAGAACTCTCACATATAAAAAAAAGCACAACCACATAATAAAAATGCAAAATGTAATGTGAAAAAAATATATCTGTTTAATAACAGAGAATAGTATTTTGTGTATCAAGTGTGGAAAGTTGACAAAGTCATTGCCCACGGCTTTAGCCGTGGGCAATGACTTTAACCGCGGCTATTCCCGCACCGTGCCGTCGCAAGATGGCGGCGTGTGATCGGCCACCTCGCGCACAGAAAACGCGCACAAAGCCACTTTGCCAGCACTTGTAATACAAAATATCGTGTATGTCAAGTGCAGATTGACAATTGTTCACTCGTGTGGGGTGATCGCACTCGCCTTCGGCTCGTGCGTCCATCCCCCGCACTTGTGACCAATTGTCAACTTTCCACACTTGATACACAATATACTATTTTTTCATATTGCATTACGTTAGAATATATTTTTATTTTTATTCTTTGACATGAATCAGCTGATCATACGTCAAATGTAACCAATAGCTAACTTTTATCTTTGTCACGAGCAACATTGATTTCTTCGAATTACTATGCACGTTAGAAGAAGTGTACCCTTTAATATAAAATACTTTTTCATTTTTATTGTTTGACGTAAATCAGCTGATCATACGTCAAACGTAGTCAGTCGTCAATTTTTCTCTTAAAACCACGAGAAACATTGATTTCTTCGAATTAGAAGAAGTTTACCCTTTAATATAACATACTTTTTCATTTTTATAGTTTGACATAAATCAGCTGATCATACGTCAAACATAGTCAGTTGTCAATTTTTCTCTTAGACCACAAGAAACATTGATTTCTTCGAATTACTATGCACTTTAGAAGAAGTATACCCTTTAATATAAAATATTTTTTATTTTTATTTTTTGACGTAAATCAATTGATCAAACGTCAAACATAGTCAGTTGTCAATTTTTCTCTTAGACCACGAGAAACATTGATTTCTTCGAATTACTATGCACTTTAGAAGAAATATACCCTTTAATATAAAATATTTTTTATTTTTATTTTTTGACGTAAATCAGCTGATCAAACGTAGTCAGTCGTCAATTTTTCTCTTAGAACCACGAGAAACATTGATTTCTTCGAATTACTATGCACTTTAAAAGAAATATACCTTTTAATATAAAATATTTTTTATTTTAATTTTATGACGTAAATCAGCTGATCATACGTCAAACGTAGTCAGTCGTCAATTTTTCTCTAAAAACCATGAGAAACATTGATTTCTTCGTTTATACATAGCGTTTAAAAAAAAAAAAAACTCACGCATAAAAAAGCACAACCATATATAATAAAAACTGAAAAAAGGAGAGGATCTCTCGAGAGCCAAATTGAATTCGATCCCCGAATATAAGGGAGTGCTCGATTTGAGTCAAGACTCACTTCAATTTATCTTGAGGCATTATCAGTGGCCTCAAAGAGTTAAATCCGGACCGAAAATTCCGCACCGGATATGCAAAACAGAGAGGAGGAGGAGAGAGAGCAAATTGGCACTATCGATCTGTCATGGCGCAAGTACAAGTGGATAAGCCAAGATATCTCGAGTGGCAGTTCGTACACACGTACATAGGTACACCGGGTGATTCGCAATGATCTGACCTATCAGGTTCACGCCTCGCCTCGACAAAAGCTGTCGCGACAAAACACGAGTCGATGGGTCCTGCGCGTTTCAAGCTCCCTCTCGCGTTATCTCTCTCTTTCGCTTCCTCTATCAGCGATCTCTTCTCAAGAGTTCGCGCAAACATTTCGTCTCGTATTCAATCGGGAGATCGATCACTGCATTGTTCTATTTTCAATGCGATTGCGACACGGGAAAAGTGCAGAGTCTACGGGAAATTATGTTACTCGCATTCTCGCGTCGCGCCTTTTCTTCCCCTCTTTCATTTGTCAGCGAGAATTCCGAGACTTTGGAAATTTGGAAAATACTGAGGAATGCTTCTCCGGGAGTTACTTGATGTTCTGAAGAATCTAATTTTTTTTTAAATACGGGAATTATATAGATTGTATTTAAATAAGTGCGAATAATTTTAGGAGATAATTCTTTGTCGAAAATTAAGGGAATCCTAAACGTCCTTGAGCAGTCTGTTGTTTTTTCCTGCTTTATCAACAAAATGTGAGGTTAGATAAACTATAAATCTATTCATTGGCTATGCGGATTGTTTTTTACTTAAAATTAAAGCCCTTTGTTAATATTAATACTTTAATTTGCACAGGAAAAAGATTTATCAATCTGTATAGTCTTATATATTATATCTTGGTTACAGAATTATGAATGTTTAAAATATTGAATTATGATTGAAGACTATACAGATTTATAAATCTTTTTCCTGTACAAATAAAAGTATTAATATTAACAAAGGGCGAAGCGCTCTAATTTCAGGTAAAAAACAATCCCTATAGCTAATAAATAGATTTATAGTTTATCTAACCTCACATTTTGTCGATAAAACAGGAGAAAACAACAGACTTCTCAAAGACATTTAGGGTCCCCTTAAGGGGTCTTCTTATATTAAATTTTTATTTTTTTCTAAAATTAAAAAAAATAAAACTTGGTGGATATTTTTCACTAATGAAAAGTATTTATTAATATTAAAAAAAATAAGCACTTAATTTTTACCTCTCTCTCTCTTTAGAAAAATGTAATTCGTCAGGAAGGTATATAAAAAAGCCCTCCCTTTCTCTTAATTTTTGACAATCTCCTAAAATCTTTTGCACTTTTTTTAGATACACCCTGTATATAAATATATTTTATTTTTGTCTGAATTATATATTTCATTTTTATATGAATTTCTAAAGATTGGAATTGAAAAAATGAAAGAAGATTTTGTAATCAAAATTTGTTGAAGCTTGAGAAATTTTTAAGTAAATTTTTATTCAGCTCTTTGCATTCCTTCAAAAAATTTTACTCGTTACCTCTGAAATTAAATTTTTAGATTGCGATGATAATCTTTCTCCGGGACATTTTACGCTCTTCTGGAGTTTGGACAATTTATCCAAGCTTAAGGCAACGTTTATACGTTTTATTGCCTCATATTTATGTATTTGATTGCGGTATTTAGAATTACGTTTCTAGTTTAATATGATCAGATTTACGGTCAGTGAGATTTATATCCTCCACGTGGTTTGTTAAAAAGATCCCGTCTCTGTTTATTGTATTGTGGAGAAATATTCTCTACTTTTTTATATCACTCTTTTTATATCTTTCGGTTTTTACATATTTGAGGAAATTTGCAATTTTTCATCGTTAAACATTGAATTTTAATAAATTATTTGGTTTCTCTAAAAATTCTATAAAACATTCTATAAAAATTAAAGCATCTATTTCTTCTAAACACAATAAGAGCATTTAGATTGGATTAAAAAATATAGGGAAAAACTCACTCAAAATTTTTAAGTAATATTTAATTTTACATTTTAATATTAACAATTAATTATTGTATATTATTAATGATTTTATTTTGAATTTAATTTTTCAGTCAGAAATGTTTAACATGACATAAAATAAAATTAGCATTTTATATATGGAGAAAGAAATTCTTTGATTGTGTTCGCGCGCTCAGAAATATTAATTAATTAATGACAATCTTTTTAATTTCCTATTTGCAAATACTCGGTGGACAATCGGGGCTACATAGTGACAGTCGTGTATATCCAACAGGACAATGGTATGTAGGATTGTCGCCGTAGGCTGTCCGCAAGAACCGCTCCCTAATTAAACTGCCCATTATCGACGTCGACCGTCTGACGATATCTCGATGACGCGATGCGTTGATCAACTTTCGTCAAATCACCGTTTGCACACGAATTCAACACTTTACACACATGCGTATACATATGTGCACACTAAAATTATATACCTTAAAAAATTTTTTAAATATATATGTATATATTTAATTATTTAATTTTAATGCATATATTTATATATAAATATGGGGCAATAAAATATGTAGAGCCTTAAATTCGGATAAATTGTCGAAATTTCAAAAAGCACAAGAAAGTCTTGAGAAAAATTGTCCTTAAAATCTAAAAATATTATTCTGAAAGCGAAGAGAGACATCGGAAATAAAAATATATCAGAATTGAGATTTACATTAATTTTTTTGAACCTTAACAATTCTGATTAAAATCTTTTTTATTTGTAATTTCCATCTTAAAAGTTTCAAGAAACTTTGAAATGTTCTGCACATCCCAGAATTTTAAATTATATACAATATATTTATAAAAAAAATATATTTTTTGAAAGTAATAGTATAGTAGAGAAGAGTAAAAAGAGGAGAATATAATAAAAAATGATTATGGTCAGATGTTGTATGGGTAGTCAACAGCTGCTCTATATTCAGACGCTGCGTACATCTTCGAGTAGTAAAACTGCTATTTGATCTGACACGCATGAAGTAGTAAAGTGTCGCGATAGTCAGACACATTTATTGAATATCACTTTTTCTTCATTATATCAATTTATTCGGGTTTATTGTCTCTCATAAAATAAAATATTATAAAAATTAATGTTATATATATATATATATATATTTATAATTATAAATTCAAGTACGAAAGAAGCTAATAAGAGCCAGGCGCAACAAACTTGTTTTAAAATTTTTTTATTTATATAAATTTAAAGTGTAATTTTTTTATTTAACCTAAAATTATTAATTCTTTTTTTAATTTAAAATTACATAAAAATTTCTTAAATTGTTTAAATTCAATTACATCTCGAGTAGTAAGACTGCTACCTGATCTGACACGCATGAAGTAGTAAAGTGTCGCGATAGTCAGACACATTTATTGAATACCACTTTTTCTTCATTATATCAATTTATTCGGGTTTATTGTCTCTTATAAAATCAAATATTATAAAAATTAATGTTATATATATATATTGTAAATATAAATATTTATCATTATAAATTTAAGTACAAAAGAAGCAAATAAGAGCCAGGCGCAGAAATGAGGGGTGCAACAAACTAGTTTTTCCATTCAATTTAAAATAAAAAATTCTTTGTTTAATTTGAAATTACATAAAAATGTCTACAATTTTGTAATTTTAAATTAAATAAAAAAAAGAATTTTAAAACAAGTTGTTTGTTGTAATTTCTGCGTCTGGCTCTTATTAGCTCGTCCATTTAAATTTATATTCGTCTTTCCATTTTATTATAAATTTTTATGAATGTCATAATCATTAAGAATTAATGAGAATGTTATGACAGTCGTCATGTTACGTATAATTGTATCATTATTTATTTTCGCTGTAATATTATAATGATGCGCGTGTAACATGTTTTTGTTGAAAGAAGAATGCAAATACGACATTAATAGAGAGAAAAATAAAAAAGAGAGACAGAGAGAGAGAGAGAGAGAGAGAGAGAGAGAGAGAGAGAGAAGCTTGAGAGGATGAGAAGCTTTCAATTAATCGCGAGCGGATCGATACATGTTATTACATTAATTATAGGTATTACATGTAATTAATTATGCGAATTATCGCATAATGTCGGGCTTTAACGCAAGTTTATTGGCAAAAAGTCGAGAGATTCGAAAATCGATAGTGTGTTTATTCTCGATTAACTCGCCGACATAAGTAGTTAATTAAAGCGCGCGCCCATCTCTTTTCCCGACGGTGAGAGAGAGAGAGAGAAAGTGGTCCCTTTCTCTATTATCGATATTGTCGCTATTATCGATATTGATAGTCGCGCATCGACGTGTTCCTCCTGCGTGCATAATAAAGTTAAGGACACGTTCGGGCTCCTGTCCTGTCCCGTTAGTTAGTCCAGCACGTCGATTGAACTTCGGGAGTGACGGACGTGTCATGCCAACAGGACACTTACAATTAAGGGCGTGTCCGATCTCCAGGACCAGTTTAACTAGAATACACAAACACAAACACACGTGTTTGGAAACCGAGGAAAATCGTTCTTCCGCCTCGAGTTTCTTTCCTGGGAGATATTTTGTGGAATTAATTCGAATCCTTAGTTATTAATTTTTGGCGATTAAATTCGATTTATTACGTTCTCCGTAAAGGACGTGAATTTTGGAGGGAGAGAATTCTTTTTATTAAATTCCTTATTTATATACCTAAATAATTAAATAATGGATTAAAATTTTATGCTCCTTGAGTTATTTGTATCTATGCCACGTAACATCCAATTATATACGTAATCACAGTAATGAGATAATTAATTAAATGCCTCCATTTTGGAAAGTCTAATTTATATTTATATTTATATTTTTATATATATTTAATTTATTAGATATTTTTATTATTTATTCGATATTTAATTAATTAGACATTTTTTATTAGATATTTTATTATATTTTTATTTTTATTTTATATTTATCAGATATTTTTTATTAGATATTTAATTATCAGAAATTCTCGAACCCCTTAAAGAAATATTATATCTATAAATCTTCCAAATATAGTGTAATTAATATAATAATACTATAATATAATGTCGTGATTTCACGGAATCTTCTGTGCTCCGTTTTGCGTCCCCATTTTGGGATCGAATGATACAGCATCTCTTGAAATGATCGCGTTAGCCACGCTTAATTGGCTGATCTTCCCCAAAACTTTCCCGGCAAATTATTATGTCTGATGAATATTCCATTTGATCCGAGTAAAACCTCTCTCTCTCTCTCTCTTCTCATTTAAGAACCGCCATTCCGAAATCTATTTCCTCGCTAATGAATCCTTGGCTCGTCGCGATATTTTTCACTGTCTTTAAATTTTCATGCTAAAAGTTATCTCAATTTATCGTGCCTTATATCGCTTAATACGCGAGTTACAAGATCTTCTTCGATTTTCGTAAAAGATTGCTTCGAGTTTATCCTCTTCTAAAATTTTAATTTTTAATGAAACTATAATACATAGAATACTAAATTTAAAATGTTTTAGTTTCCGCTAAAATTATTACACAACATTGTGTTCATCAAAGAATTATAAATACATTTAAAATAAAAGCACCTTTATTTTTTATAGTATTATATAACGCAACGGATTTTTTTATCACATGTAAAATACGCAATAAAAAATAAAAATTTTTTTAAATTGTATTAATGTAGTTAAATGGAGATGGTTTTTATGATGTAACTTTAGAAACACGTAGAGGAGATAAATATAGATGAAAATTTAGAAATTTTTAACTGTGGCCGAAAAATGATTTTAAGGGATGAAATCACTCCTTATAAGATTTTTTATGGAAATATAATTGAGATGTTAAAAAATGTTTTATACAAAAATTTCATGGTAAGAATATTTCAATTTAAATACATTAATAAAGTTTAAAAAAAATGATTTTTTTCAAAGATTGAATTAAAAAAAAAAATTTTTCAGAATATTATTAATTATGGCTAAATAAAAGCGCTTTAATCATAAAACTTTTATGTAAAATTATTTTTGACAGCTCGAATGTTTTTCGAGAAAAGCGAAAAAGATTTCGAATCATTCTTGGATCAAATTTTTAAATTTATCAATTCATCTTCTTTACGTGTGTATAAAGTTTCATCAAAATCAGAATTTTTGATTCTCTGGTCAGTTATCTGCTGTTTGGACTGTATATTATCGTGTGCAATAACAGAACGCGAATGTAAACAAAGGAATAGTGCGGTCAAACGAAGGATTCAACGAAAATATAGAGTATTATCGCATGCATATAATCTCTTCTAATATAAGCGCAACATGAATGACTGAAAGTACTTATCATACGCGATCATTTCTTATTTTGATTGGCTATTAAAACCGTGCACTCAATTAACTTTCTCGATTATCGCGTCTTCAATTAGCCATTAAATGCAAAATAAATTAAGCATGATTGTGCAATGCGTTTAATTAACAAGTACAGTCGTTATACCGATCTCATATTGTAAATTGCATTTTTTTCGGAATATAACATAAAGCGCGCGTTGCTTTCAATTAACGTCAGGAGTGATATTTTTAAGTGTCATGATCAGCTGATGACTCGTTCTAATTAATCACGAATGCGTTCGAATATGATGCTTGTGCATTAAAGAAGCGATAAAAGACGAATAATATGAAAAAGGCAAGTAATTTTTGTTCACTCTCTTAGAATCGTTTTTTGCACCGTAATTTTTTAATAATAAGTGAATAATTTTTATTTTAAAAATAATAATTATTTTTTGGAGAATGTTTCTTTTATGGTCTCAATTCTATCTCTGCCAAAAATTGAGATTCATTTAATATTCTCGGTTTTAAAAATAATTATTTAAAAAATTATTAAATATATTAAAAAATTAATAAATTACAAACTATTTCAGATGTGTTTTTAAAAATTACTTTAATTAATTAAATTAAATTAATTAGGTAATTAAAATTATTTATTAATTAAAAAATTAGAAATTTTATTTTATTCATTAAAGTTATAAATAAAAACATTGTTTAAGTGTAAAACTTGAAAAAGGAAAAAAAACATTTGCTTCTTGAGAAATTTGCTGAAAATAAAAAAAAAAAAATACCGCAGCATTTCTTTCGCAAAACGAGCCGATACGAAAACACACCTTGTACGGAGGACACCTTGACTATCCTTGAAAATAGCGGTCATGATTGACCGGCGCAGGACACGAATCCTTTTCTCCCCGGGGAGAAATTAAAGCGGCAAATCCCATGGGCGAGTGTAGGTTATTTCTGTGCAATCGATCCCTTGTTTCCCTGTTTATTTCCCGCCCTCGGACTCTACCTTGCACGAATCTTCGTCTTTTGTGAGAAAGCTGAATCTATATTTGGCCCCATCTCGACTAAATTAAGCCATCGTTTAACGCAACCACGCGATGTCCTGCGGTGCAATTGCGATTCACGAATAAGGATGTTAATTCGGAGTAAATTTGGAATAATGAGAGACATGAAAATGTTTTCTCTCCTCTCGCGATCAGATTCTGACGAAAATGTCTTATAAAGTATTTCCAACGAATAAAAACACTTGATTCGTTTCTTGCGAACTCTTTCATTAATTAATTGTTGCGTCGATGGCAGCGACGAGAATAAATAGTGCTTCTAATAACAAATTGATGAGATTGATGAATAATACATTGCAATTAATTATTATTAACTGTGAAATAATAATTCGCAGACGTATGAGAGATTATTAATTATCAGAAAGGTCATTAATTAGCTCTTAAAATATGTTCACTTTTCTCTCTATGAACAAAAATGGATAAATTATTTTAAATTATTATAAAAGGATTATATATGAATATAAAATTTGAAAAATAAATTTTTTAATGACGCGCTTGGTGTTTGCAAAAAAAGTTAATGAATTAACGAGAGCACTATTTTAAGAGATTGTCTTAATATAGTTATTAATTTCTCGAGTTTTTTCTTTCGGCTCAGAGATTCTATCTCTATCAAAACTAAAACTCGCATATTCTCTTTAATATTATTATTAAGAAAAAGTATTTTAAAAATTATATAAATAGACAGAGAGTAAATATTTCTAAAATAAATTTTTTACTAAAAATATTTAATAAAACGCTTCTGGTATATGCAAATAAGAAAAAAGTAATAAAAGCATTACCTCAATAGATTATTTTTGAACAGTTATTTTTCGGAGGATGTTTCTTTTGGTCTCAATTCTCTGCCAAAAATTGAGATTCATTTAATATTCTCGTTTTCAAAAATAATTGTTTAAAAAATGTATTTAATATATTAAGGAAAAGTAATACAAAATTTTCAAAATAAATTATTTAATAACACGCCTATACAAAAAAAGAAGATAAATTAATAAGAACACTACTTCAATTAGATGATTATTATTTCTGACTTAAGGGGATGCTGACCATGTCTGTTTTACCGACTTTAAATTTTCTTTTTATTGATTATACAAATTGAAAAATCCTTCTCCACAATTAAGTACTGATAATAATGAACGGGGAGCGCTGTAATTTTGTACAAAAAAAAATAAAAGTTAAAAAATTACGATTTTTTTTATCGGCCTCTTGCATCAGCTCATAACAATACTAATTTAATACTAAAGTTCTGCAGTTTATTTGTGCACAAAATATGGCGCTCCCAATAGAGATGACATGAAAGAATAATACAAAAGTAATAAAAATAAGATTAAAAGCCTGTCTCAAAAGATTCATACTTGAATTAATTATGTATATATATATTTGCGTGCGGAATCAAAGTCGAAACATAAAACAACAAAAATTAGTTGCAGGACAGCGCTCCCTATTTATCATCATCAGTATTTTTATTGTGAAAAATTTTTCAATCTGTATATTCCATAAAAAGTGAACCTAACCTAATTTAAAGTCGGTAAAACAGAACAACGTCAGCATCTCCTTAAAATATTTTCGTTTCAAAATAATTATTAAAAAAAATTTCAAAGAATAATATAAATATAATATTTTTCAATCTGTATATTCCATAAAAAGTGAACCTAACCTAATTTAAAGTCGGTAAAACAGAACAACGTCAGCATCTCCTTAAAATATTTTCGTTTCAAAATAATTATTAAAAAAAATTTCAAAGAATAATATAAATATAATACAAAATTTCCGAATTAAATTTTTTGTCAAAATATTTAATAACGCTGAGAAAGAGGCGAACTGAGAAACAATCCCCGACAGACTGTCTCGAGCAGTTATTAAGGATTTTTCTCGAGGATTTTTTATTCGGTTTCGATTCAATCTGCGGCAGAGAACTGAGACGTCGCTTAATATCCTCGCGCATATATACTCCCCGTTTTTGTCCGTGTGTTTGCACACCGGGGCGGTGGCATCTCCCGCGATGTCAGTTGCACGGTCGCGTCGCGTCGCGTCGCGTCGCGCTGCGACGCGCGAGTATCGAGTAAGCATCACCGTGGGTGATCCATTATGCATAAGCGCGCTCGTTTCGGCCGACAAGGAGAGCCTTGAGCCCCTCCGGAGCAACTCGTAAAGGCACGAGAGAACCACCTATCACGCGAGAAGACCGATGTGCGAGTCCGGATAATACGCCCCGGCGATAAATAGCGCGGTTTATGCGCCCTTATACGCCAATTCCCACCATCCCCTTCTTTCTCAAATTAGCCCCGAAATAGCGGCCAGCTGGTCTACGAATAGCTCGGGGTGCTTCTCTCTCTCTCTCTTTCTCACTCTCTCACAGCTAATGTTTCACTCGGCGGGGAAGCAAATTTTTAACCCCTTTCGCGTCGGACAGGTCAGCGATATAACCCTTTTCGTAGGCTCTTTAGACACGAATTATGTCAAATCGCGCGGAACCGGACGTGCCTCTGCGAATAGATCCTTCTCTAGGATTCTCCCGTTGATTCATTAGACGTAGACAGGCAAATATCTCGTAATGATAAAACCGGTGATAAAGTGGGTCATCCATCCCTTATGACATTTCGCTTTTTCCAGGAAATCGTCCCGCTACCTGAAATAAGCGAACAACGGGGTTTCTGTTTGTAGAAACGAGAAAAAGCATGCTTTAACCTTTTTTTTTTTATTGCAGGATTCGGTAAATATGGGCACGGCATTTTGTGTCGGCGTTAAATAGCGAGCCCTTATGCAAGCCCGAGCCCGATACATTTTATTGTTTCTCTCGAAAAATGGCCAGCAGGTTTGCAATCATCTCTCTTTTTAACTATTATATATATTTATATATATATATATATATATATATATATATACATCTATATTTTATTATTATTTTATTTTAGTATTATTCTTATTGTATATTTTATTATTATTATTATTATTATCATCTATTTTTCTTTATTATTATTATTATTATAATTATTATATTTTATTATATATTATGTATATATAAAATGATATAAAAAATATAATAAAAAATGTAATATATAATATATATATATATATATATATATTTTTTTTATGTTGGACACTTGAATGGATGACTTACATCTGTAACGTCGGGAAATATTTAATTTCCCTTTGTCCTGGAAATACATGGACATCGATGTAACCGTGTATTTCTATAAATACAGCACCTTTTTTTCACCCTTCTCCCTTGAATCGCTCGAAATAGAAGAGCGGTGTTTTATTCCGAAACGCGGGAAAGCATATATCCATATCTTTCGCCCTTTCGATTCTAAATAAAATACGCACTCGGTAAATAGCGTTCTTACGCGAATATAATTCTACGCCTCTCTTCTCCGAATTGCCAGAAATGGTAACGGGTCTGTAAATAGCATCCCTCCCACTTTCGACAGGGTTTTTCGTTTCCCACGATTTTCTCTTTCTCTCTCTCTCTCTCTGTAAACCGCGCATTTTATTCGAGATGTTGGAAAATTGCAGGTCCCACACCAGATTCACCAAATATCGTGCAATACCGGTGATAAATGGCGCCCTTACGCGCTCCTCGTCGTCCATTAAATTGCTGGAAACAAGCACGCGACACTTTATTCGAAACGCTAGGACTTTTTTAACGACTCTCTTGTTCACAGTTTTGCGTGACACGTGAATATAATATATTTTATATTCGTAATATATTATTAAATACATATATCAAGATTAAAAGTGTCGCAGAATTATTTTATATTGTACACACAATTAACCCTTCTGTCAATGCATTTTTCACCTATTTATCGATGTATGTGTACCAACTATGCTATTTTTTTATAGCCGTAATTGCGCTTTAAAAATTTTTTTCTATTATATTTTAAAAGATTTTGAAAATAAAAGCCTTTTA
The DNA here is from genome assembly GCF_048542155.1 of Nylanderia fulva. Lineage (NCBI taxonomy): Eukaryota > Metazoa > Arthropoda > Insecta > Hymenoptera > Formicidae > Nylanderia > Nylanderia fulva. Next base: position 4,711,527 of record NW_028189730.1, on the reverse strand, counting down.
TTATTTTATTTTAGACGGAAAACAGTTTTGACACATTTTTTATGGTTGAAGTCCTTTTGGGAATCTGTTCATTGATCGAAGGAATAATTACACTGTTCAACAAAAAATTTAACTAGAAGAGATTAGTCGTTTTTTATAGTTTTTTGGATGCTGAATACAAATCTAGTTTCCAAATTATTCCATCACAATTTTAAGAAACTTTTAATTAAAGTTAGATAATTAAGACTTTTTTCACGAACTTTGATTTATTATAGCCACAATATGTGACGTTCTAGGAAAGTTTTATTGCAATCAAAATAAAATATATTATTGAGATTTCCAAATAAATAAATTATATTTATAATATGTAATTAATTATATATTAATAATATATATTAATAATAATTAATAATAATGTCAAAATTTAAGAAATACTTGTTTTATATAAATCCGTCATATTAAGTTCATCAGTTTTTAATTCGACAATTTTGACACTAGATGCGTATTCAGTTGACCTACAAAACCTTTAAAATTAAATAAACATAATTGAAATTTATTTAGTAAATCGTCAATGAGCTAAATCACAGCTATCTTCCGCAATACATCCCATTTAACTATGGATATCTTATTAACCATAACCGAAAAATTCCTTTTGAGAGTTAAAAGTCCTAACAACATACTTTATTTTGATTACAATAAAACTTCTCTAGTACATCACATATTGTACTTATATACAACGAAATTCTTGAAACTAATCCTTTTTGCGATTTTAATAAAAAAATTTCTCAAAGTTGTAACATTACAAAGCAATTTGAAAACCAGATTCGTATTCAGAGAGCATCCAAAAAACTAAAAAAAAAACAATTAATCTCATCCCGGTGTTCGAAAAGTTATTTTTTGTCGAACAGCGTTTTTATCTCAATATTCCCTAACAACACACATATCCCGAAGACGTTCAGAGAACATCCTGAGGATGTCTTCTAGATATCCTCTGAATATTTTTCGAATATGTTGTGCTTTTAGGGTTTTCATAACGTGTTCGAAAAAAGTCATTTTTGTCGAACAGCGTTTTTATCTCAATATTCTTTAACAGCACAATATCTCGAAGACGTTCAGAGAACATTCTGTTCAAATATCCTCTGGAAATTCTCTGAATATCTTTTGGATATATTGTGCTACTAGGGTTTTCATAACATGTTTGAAAAAGTCAATTTTTATCGAACAGCGTTTTTATCTCAATATTCTTTAACAGCACAATATCTCGAAGACGTTCAGAGAACATTCTGTTCAAATATCCTCTGGAAATTCTCTGAATATCTTTTGGATATATTGTGCTACTAGGGTTTTCTTAACATGTTTGAAAAAGTCAATTTTTATCGAACAGCGTTTTTATCTCAATATTCTTTAACAGCACAATATCTCAAAGACGTTCAGAGAACATCCTGAGAATGTTTGAATGTCCTCTGGATATCCTCTGAATATCTTTCGGATATGTTGTACTATTAGGGTTCTCATGTGTTCGAAAAAAGTCATTTCTCGTCGAACAGCGTATTTATCTTAATATTCTTTAACAACACACATATCCTGAAGACGTTCAGAGAACATCCTGCGGATGTTTGAATGTTTTCTGGATATCCTCTGAATATCTTTCGGATATGTTGTACTATTAGGATTCTCATGTGTTCGAAAAAAGTCATTTCTCGTCGAACAGCGTATTTATCTTAATATTCTTTAACAGCACACATATCCTGAAGACGTTCAGAGAACATCCTGCGGATGTTCGAACGTCTTCTGGATATTCTCTGAATATCTTTCGGATATGTTGTACTATTAGGGTTCTCATGTGTTCGAAAAAAATCATTTCTCGTCGAACAGCGTATTTATTTTAATATTCTTTAACAGCACACATATCCTGAAGACGTTCAGAGAACATCCTGCGGATGTTCGAACGTCTTCTGGATATCCTCTGAATATCTTTCGGATATGTTGTACTATTAGGGTTCTCATGTGTTCGAAACAAGTCATTTCTCGTCGAACAGCGTATTTATCTTAATATTCTTTAACAGCACACATATCCTGAAGACGTTCAGAGAACATCCTGCGGATGTTCGGACGTCTTCTGGATATCCTCTGAATATCTTTCGGATATGTTGTACTATTAGGGTTCTCATGTGTTCGAAAAAAGTCATTTCTCGTCGAACAGCATATTTATCTTAATATTCTTGAACAGCACACATATCCTAAAGACGTTCAGAGAACATCCTGCGGATGTTCGAACGTCTTCTGGATATCCTCTGAATATCTTTCGGATATGTTGTGCTATTAGGGTTTTCGGAGAAGACAATCTCAATCCCCGGAGATGATCTCGCGAGAATTCTCGGTCCTTTAATTCAAGAACTCGCAAACTCACCTCGAACGAGGGTGAGGATGCCCAGCGGCATCACCAGAACCGCGACCATGAGATCCGTGATGGCCAGACTCATCAGGAAGTAATTAGTTACGTTCTGCAGGCGTCGCTCCCAGGCGATCGCCAGGCACACCAGAATGTTTCCCGCCGCCGTGCCAAGCACCAGAACCAGGGCCAGCATCGCCCACCAATTGTTGAGTCCATCCTCGTTACTTTCCCGGCCCGCGGCGGGATCAGTCGTGTTCGTCGTCGTTTCCGGCTCGAACTCGCTGATGTTGCTCGAGTTCGCGAAGACGAAGTCCCAGAGGACCAGCGAATCGTAGGTATCCGCCAGGACGACTCCCTCGGTGGTGGTTGACCTCGTCATCGCTTAGTCAAAACTGCACTCACAACAAGAACTCACGGCACGCGAGGCTGCAGCATCTGAAAGTGCACTTTCAGCAGCGTCGAAGGGATCCATTGAATAATGTATGATGGTATTTTATATATATATATATTTGAGGAAATTAATTGTTAGAGAAATATATTGGAGGGTTTTCAAGATTTATGGAAGGATCCAGGATTTACAAGGGATACGCGAGCTGTGTAATTAAGTAACCTAATTAAGAGACGTCATGCAACGGAGTGAGAGAGACAGAAAGAGAGTGGGAGGATCAAAGCTGACCGAAATGATATATTTCTCGGGTGAAATATATTTCGGGGAAACGGGAAACTTCAAGGAACGAAAGTGGAAGCGACGCGGAATATCGAGAGTTCCTGGAATTTCGAAAACGCCGGGAATTTAGGAAATAAGAATTGAAGAATTCAATTTGTCGAGGAGTTTGCAAAGTCGAGAATAAATTAAAATTTCGAGGACCTTAAGAATTTGGATGGCAGGTGGTCCAAGGATTTAATAAAGAGACAAAGTTCCGGAGGATCTAAAAAATGCCGGCTATAAACGTTTGAGATGAGACTCATTGTCAGAGATTTTTCGATTAAAGAACTCTCCTTCTGTCGACGAAATGTTTCAAGAGAGAGTGCTTTTAAATCACTCCAAATCCAATTTGGTTTTATCATCAAGTATTCGCGCGTCTTTTGCGTTCAACTGAATGTCATTTCGATGCTCTCTTCTCAAATTGAGAGATTTTTTAATTTGATATCGAATTTTTATTATTTTACTTATCTGTCAATGAGTAGATACCTAAATATCCGAGTTTTAAATTTCAAAAAATTTATAATTGGTACCCATATATATATATTGACGAAAAGTTACGCCTTGCTAGAATAAAATATTTTGCAAGATCCCCAAAAAAATTTACCGAGCTTTCGGATCATGAATGTACGATTTTTTTTTTATTTCTTCAACGTCGATTAAATTCCTTTATAGAAAAAATTCGCCGAGACATATTTCCTGGAAGAAGATGATTTCCTCCTAAAAACGGAAGAGGCCATTCGCGCGCTCTTTGGGTCTTGCGTGAGGTATCGATAGCGAATTCAATTGCATTGATTGCGACTGATCTGGGGTGCATATCGGGTGATATATCGATGGAAAGTGAGGATTACACGCTCAACAGGTTACACGAGATGAGAGCGGTTCGCACGCGAATATCATCGTAACTGCAGACTTTTGTCGCAATTAAGTAATCCGCGGCGCGAATTCAATTGGCAGCGATAAAATCTTCTCGGAAAATCTTCGGATTTCGAGATATTTCATGTGTCTTGAATCCCGATTTACGACGGAAGTTTCTTTGAACGCGGAGCGCCGAAGGTAAAATACTGAAGGGAGGAAAAGTTTTAAAATGGTCTAAAAAGATGTAAAGAATTGCGCGAAAAATCGTCAAGTTTCTCAACACGATCTCGAGAATTGGAGTTGTTAACGAGAGTTTTATGGGAAATCAAATACAAAAGATTCGAGAAATTTTCTACCTGTGAATACAAAATAAATCAATTTTAATGTCTTTTTAAAACTGTCAAAATTTGAAATAACCAAATACACCGACAAAGCAAAATAAAATGATAACTAATTTGAAAATAAATTTTCGAAAGGGCAAACATTTTAGATAATTTTTTCAAGAATTCATAAGCACGAATTAAATTTATTAGCAAACATGAATTAAAAGCAAGAATTCAGAGCTTAAATGTCGGAGCTTTCATATAATGGTTTTAGAAATTCAAAAGAGAGAGAGAAATAAAGCAGTTTGAAATAAAATAATTTAAAAATAAAAGAATGAAATAACTTGTGCAGAGGATTATTCAAAAAATGCAATTATCTTCAAGAAATACTGAATATAGAGTCCACAGTTTTGAAATCCCATAATTTTCATAATTTTAATAATCCAATTCGCGTGAGCGAGTTTAATGAGAAAATCAGAACTCTCCGGTGAAGAATCTTTCACACTCGGAAAACGCGTTAAAACTCCAAGGACATTATTTAATAAATCGACAAGAGGGATGAATTCGGCGGGAGGAAGTTCAAGAATTCGGAACTCGAAGCCGGGAGAACGGGCGAAAAGGGAAGAAAGGGAAATGGAGAACGGGAGACTTGCGGAGTCTCCGCGGTTCCAGGAATTCAAATTGAGCAAAGCGGAAGTTGAGCGGAAACTCGAGAAAGGAGTGGAGCCGGTAATTTATCGAATACTTCGTTAAACACGCACATCGCTCGGCAAACTACTCTTCCCCATCGCGGCGGAAACACATACACCCGCGAAGGGAGTATTAATATTTCGCGCGCGAAATTTTTTTTTTTTTTTTTTTTTTTTTTTTATCTTCTCTTTCCCGCCACCAGGAAAGACCGGGGGGAGGGGAGGAAAGGGGGAGGAGAGGGTGAGTGACAGTTCGCGGACTCGGTTGCGGAAGCGCGAAGCTACGCGATCCACGAGGGTTGCTTCGCCGCGGACTACTGGCCCACTAGCTCTTATCTCTCGCTCGTCGACCACCCCTCCCCCCCCCCTCAGCCGGTTACCCCCCTCCCCTCCCCTCCCTTCGCCCTTCTTCTCAACCCTCCCTCCCTCCCCCCTCCCGACGAGGAGGACGCGACGCCGAGCATGCGTCGCCGCTCACGGCCTGCCCACATCGGGACACCTGTTCGTCCTTCGTTGTCATCCCTTCTTGTATTATTAGGGATGCACGGGGTTTGCACTCATGCGCGAAATGCAACGTCTTATCAATAAATAAGAGAACGGCGTCGTTACACTTGCCCTTTCGAAAGTCGCCGATTTTTAACCAACGCGTATTCAGCTCCCTCTGTCTTGTACTTCGAGAAACCAATTTCTGAATTCATTAAGGATATTGTGTTACTGAAATGCTGAGATGTTTTTCGCGTCGTGTGATGTGTCATTAAAAAAAATATATATATATATATTACATATATATATATATTACATATATATATATATATATATATATATATTTTTTTTTTTAACGACACTTATCATGCGACGCGAGAAACATCTCAGCATTTCAGTAACACAATATCCTTAATGGATTCAGAAATTGGTTTCTCGAAGTACAAGAGAGAGGGAGCTGAATACGCGAAAAAGTTTCGCGGAAAAATTGTCCATTTAGATGTCAAATATATATATATATATATATATATTGGACATCTAAATGGACAATTTTTCCGCGAAACTTGGGAACAGTAAATTCTAGGGAACGCGGAGTGACAAGTTTTATTGAGACATTTTTACTATGAAAAGAAGGTTTGCCGGTGAAAATGGAGTTGTGTAGAGCACGCTTCTTAAATTTTTTGTCAGAGGAGAGAAATGTCTACGAGAAGACTTATTAAATAGTTATTAAGACAGTTTACTTAAATATTATTCATTTCTAAATGGTGAGAAAAAAACAGAAATAAATGAAAAAGATATATGTATATAGGTTATAGGTTAGGTATAGGATAGGTATAGATTAGGTTAGGTATAGATTGTTCGTATTTAAGTTTATTTTAATTTGTTAATTTTTCAAATCATTGCTTCGTTAATTTTCTGATTAATTATTAATTTTTAGTCAGCTTTATTTAAAAGAAACGTTTACGTGAAATTTATTAAGCTAATTTATTTAGACACGTTATATAATTACATTTAGAAGCGAGGAAAAATACAATAATAAAGGAAACATGTATAGAATGTAGATCATTTAAATTTTTGTAAATAAATTTAAATCTGTCAATTTCAATTATTGCTTCTTATTTAAGAGAAATATGTACGGAACAAATCGTTAAACAATTATTAAGACAATTCATTACATTATATACATAATTATATTTAGAGACGAGAGAAAATAAAAAAACAAAGAGATATATTTAGAATATAGATCATTCTTATTTTTGTAAGCTTAAATATGTCAATTTCAATTTGTTGTCTCGTCAATTATTTAATTGAACTGACTTATTCAGAGATAAAAAAGAAGCTTGCAACAAGCAAGTTTACGAAAGGATGAGATAATTGATTATCTTTAGATTAAACTGAAATAATTCTTCTTAATTACATATGAGTTTTGTTTATTAAAATATATTGTTCATATGTATTTAAGAAATCCAGCTAATTAAAAGTTAAATGACATTTATGCAGATATACATTATCAAATGTAACAAATTGGATTTAATTGCATTTAATGAAATAAATTTCTTTTAATTGTGAAAATTAAATAACGTTTATTAAAATGTATGCTTTATTATATATATATAATGACATTTATAATAAATTGTAATAATTTTACATACATTCTTTATATGTACTCAACGAATGCTATTTTTATTTTGCTCGTAGTCGGGTAATTTGTAAAGATGCAAAGAAGGTTGAATATTAAAGAGAAGATTATAAAAAAAAAAAAAACTACTAAATTTCCACTCTCTCATATCATCGGACGACGCGTTTTGCATACTGATATTCGTGTTTCTGAAATTAGTACGACTCTCTTTCTCTCTCTGTTCAAGTATCGAATTTGCATTGGCATTTATTTCGACGATCTTCATTCTCCTCGTGATTTTCAACTCATGAATTTTGTCGATTTAAATCCTACCAGCTTGTTTATTATTATTTTCATAAATATAAATCGGACAGATTATTCCTGACATATTATGTCTCTGGAATTAATACGGCCTTTTAAAAATTAAATCCGAATTGCATGATTATCTTTCTCTCTCTTTCTCTCTCTGTATAATATTATTTCTCGACGTAAAAATTTTATTCCCTTTCGATATATTTCCAGAACAAAAAATGAGCAAATGGATAGGATTATGGATTTTTTTACCAAGCAAAAGGCAAGATAATCTGATTGTTCTCTTCAAATTGAGTATCGATTCGTAATAATACGCATGTTAGTGTCAGAAATGGGAGGAAGGTACTAATCAGGAATCACTTCGCGATGAATTAAGCGCGTATAAATTTCTCGCTAGAAACGATTCGTACAAGTGCATGGGCATAAAAAGCGATTTAGTATCCCGTGAATTGCGATAAAGGACAATTTATCGAGCCCGCGGGCGAGTTTTTTGCTCACGTGCGCGTGCGATTAAAGGACTCGCGACAGAACATTACCTGGGAAAAACGAAGAACACTCATGTACATACACGAATGTAAAAAAGAAAAAAAAATACGAGACAGATGTGTTTTGATATCGCGTTTTCGACTTATTTTCAAGTCTTAGCTTTTCGTATAGATGTGTGCGACGAAACTTTCATAAAGAAACCTCGCATCGAGAAACATCAAATATATGAAATTTTAATTTATGTCATGATAAATATTTAAAAACATTTATTTTTTAATTATATTATTCATTTTATTATATTTTTCTCTTATTTTTTGATATTTAATATTATTTTTAAAAATTATATTAAAAATATAATAAATTAATATTTATATACAATGACATAATATAATTGATATTTAATATTATTTTTAAAAATTGTATTAAATATAATAAATTAATAATTATATATAATGACATAATATAATTTATATATAATGACATGATTGTGATGAAATTTAGAGACTTTTTGTTGTAGTCTAAAAACAATTCTAAGGGGTAAAACCATCCCTTATATGTAGAGCAGCTTTTTCATCGAAAAGTATTTGAAATTTATTTTATAAAATATTTTATATAAATATCTCGAATACATTTAAATTAGAACTTGTGATTAATTCGATTAATCGATTAGAATCAAATGTACTGATTAAAATTAATTTAATAATCGAATTTACTATAATTGATTCATCGATTATTCGGTTAATCTTAATTATTTAATTGAGTATTAATCGTTTCTTTCGATTACAATCGATTAATTGACTTTGAATTAATCGATTAATCGGTTATAATCACAAGATCTAATTCTGTTGAATTATTTTTTAAAAATGTTCTCACCATAAAATTTTTTGTATAAACCATTTTTTAATATCTCGAATACTTTTAGAGAAAAGTCGCTCAATATATGAGAGGTGATTTCACCTTTGAAATCATTTTTGGGCCACAACTAAAAATTGCTAAATTTATTTATTTATCACCTCTACATGTATATAAAATTCCATCAAAATCGGAATTTTTCAGGTTCACGAAAAGTTTGCCAATTATTCTCTTCTCTCTACTAATATATTTAACTAAAACCAATTATAAACATTTATCAATAAAATAAAATTTACAATTATAACAAATAAACAAATTCTACTTGTTAAATAGATTTAAGTTGGTAATATTAATTATAATTGCTTTAATTACACGAAATATCTCTTTTGTACAAGATTCAATTTTATAATCGGATTTTTAGAAATTTAACATAATACCTGTGTTTAATAAGACTTCACGTGGAACATTTCTTTGTTCGAATTTGCATTGTTCTCTCTCTCTCTATGTCGATACATGCATACTTAGTCGCATTCTCTCGAGCAGACTACTATGTCGAATATTCTGTTCGCAACAATTAAGTAAACCGCAAACCGCAATCTCGTTATTAAACGCACCGTCACTTTAGCCGGACAACTTCTTGAGCCAGACTTAAGCTCGCCTTAATCCACTTAGGAATATCCTCAGGATCTCCGAAGTAAATTCGCGATTCCTGCGGAATCAATTATCCTCGCGGGCCTCCGACTTGCCGAATTTGGTGACTGGTAATTTTCGACGAGAGAGAAATTCATTTCGCGCGCTTAATTAAACGTCTGCTTCTATACACTCGTGTTTTCAATGCTACCTTCAGTCAATTTAATTATTTAATCATTCTTTATTTTTCTTATTACTATTTTTACACTCTCTAATTCCTGCTATTGATATACTATATTTTTTTCAACGAATTTCACGTTATTCTTTTTTAGGTGGAATTCTCTCTCTCTGGAAAAAAAAATCAAACAATTGAATTAATTTATAGTTTATTATTTTAAAAAATTATTATTGTTTGCGTGTAGAAGAATATTAATTTTTTTAAGGATTACGAATTACACAAAAAGTGAATGAACGATTTATCTGGATCAGTTCTGTCGAATTTTGTTTTATTTCATTAATATTTTTTTTATATGTCAATATTTTCAATGCAAACCAGAAATATAATAAATTTCATTATTTATCTCGAATGAATTCTCTTGCAGTTTGTTTTTCTTTTTCAACAAATTTTTCATTTATTATAAAAGAAAACAAAGAAATGGAACCTCTGGTTTTTGTTTTATATATTTGTCCGCCATGTCTTATATATATATATATATATATTATTCCTACCCCTTTATGGATTCCTCGCCAGAGGAGCTCTTGTATTCTGCATTATGCGATAGATCGATGTGCCTTCACCTTGCAGTCACCTATTTATTGGCTTTAAATGTTCGTTGGTGCTTCTTGCGCCGAAAATTTCATTTCGTGCTCAAATAAATTTCCCGACGTGATGGATTAACGCCATTTACGCGAGAGATTTATGTCGCCGGGATTTTTTCTCCTCTTCTTATGCCGATTTCTTATCTCTTCCGAAGAAGAATTGCACGGAAAAGATTTTGCATCGATTACAAGAATTGAAGATGGTAGCAAAAAAAAAAAATAAATAAAAACTGGTTAATAAATTATTAAAAAAAAAAAAAAATATATATATATATAAACAGAATTAGAGTTTAAGGATTAAATGCGCGATAAATAAAAATTGCGATCTAATTGCACGGAAAATAGAAATTGAATAATGTAATGCGCGAGAGCCGCGAGAGATGAAATTTAAAATGTATAATTCTCGCATCAGTTTAAATAGAAATTTAATTAACGAGACTAACAAAAAAAAGTGAATTTAATTAATAAATTTATACTCAACTTCCTCAATTTATTTTCGAATTTTTGTAAAAAAAATTTACGCAATGCCGAACTTGGCCGGAGGGTGGCTGCTCCCTCTATTTATAAATAATCGGCGCGCATATATATATATATATATATATATATATTTCGCAACGGACTTTCCGCACGTCGTAATGCAGACGCGCGTGCACACGTGAGACGAGATGACGTTTAGATCGATCGGCTCGCGAGCCAAGTCACGTCAGGGCACTTTATTTCCGCGGGCCGTCCGTATAGCCTCCCGCAATAAAGCAAGGAGAAATCCTATTTATCTTCCGTCACACGATATTCGAATCCGGTTGAATTTAATAAGCTCTGATTGCGAGAACGCAAGCGCGCGCACCACCGTTAAAAGTGCTCTCGCATTCATCCACCGAACCCGTCCATCCGTCCGTCAAATTTAACTTAGCGCCTGCATTAAGTCCAATTAGCCAAGCGGGCGGAAATGAATCTCTCTATCTCTCTGCGCATTACTCGATATATTAACAATTATATTATATACGAATATATATATATATATATATATGCATAATCGAAATTCGCAGACTGAAACAGAGTCTATGAAAATTACCGGAGTTCCATCATTCTGCATATAATCATGTTAACCATAATAGATTAATTGTACTTTATTATACACAGGGTGTCCCGAGATAAATCTTTTAATGGCAGACACTTGGGATTATTTAGGGACGATTTTTTTCTCAACGAAAATGTCGAGACATCAATAATTTTCGAGTTATAAGCGATTGAAAATAAGGAGTTTTTGCTAAACTAAGCCTTGTGGAAAAATAAGGTATTAACAACATTACATTCTTTTATTGATTTTGTGTAGTTTACTTTGATAGAATTTTAATTTAAGACTTAATTACGAAGATACATGATGGCAAAAATTGGGAACATGTAAAAAATGATGATCACTCTCGACATTTTCACTGAGGAAAAATCGTCTCCAAATGATCCCAGGAATATGCCATTAAAAGATTTGCTATTAATTTTGAGACACCCGGTATGTACTGGATATTAAATTTTAAAAGCTTCACACAAATATCTCTGCGTTACCTATCTTGAACAATATTTTGAAAAATTATTTGGTGTTGAGGCGATCATCTGATGGCGATCTTTATTTTGGATCAAAATCCAGAAGATTATTTCAAGATTAACATTATATTTTTAAATGGAATTACTATAATTAATAATTATAATTGATACTGTAATTAATATTATAATTAATACTAACTATATTATGATATATATAATTATTAATAACTTTTTTTATATAAATCGATTCCTTGCAATATTTGACATAAAAAGGTATAAGGGTAGGATGACCAACAAATTAATGGTTTGAGATATTTTAATGTTGCAAAGAATCGATTTATATAAAAGAATTATGGTAATATTTTATTTTAAAAAAATTAATTTGATTTTAAAAATTCATATATATATATATATGTATATATTTATATATAATATATTTATTTATATATATTTATATATATTTATATATATTTATATATATTTATATATTTTTATATATATTTATATATATTTATATATTTATTTATATATATTTATATATATTTATATATGTAAATATATAAATATGTTATATAATAAATGTATATAACACATAATATTATATGTAATATATTAGATCTCTCTAATTCCTTTTATCTCTAAAATGCAGACAACTTAGGAACACGATGTAAAATTGTTTTAATTCTCCGCTGCTACTGTCATATATTTAAATTACCCTCTCATCTGGTTTTGTTGAAGTTACAGAGCGGAAGTTACGGAATGCCGGCGACGATAAAGGACGAGCGAAAAGGACCAAAAGGTAATCGGGATGATGGGGTCATTCCCGGATTGATCGATCATTCCCGCGCCTCTTTCCGCGTGACGTGAAGCTCGCTCGAAATGAAGCCATTGTTCTCTCTCTCACTCTCTCTCTTTCTCTCTGTACGAGAGAGAGGAGAGAATAAAATTCCCTGCGTATTCAAATTCGACCGCGCCGGCCGTCGGTCGATTTTGTATGGACTATTTTCGGGAGCGGAAGAATCCCTAATGAATGGACTTTGGCATCTTTGTGGGAATCCGTCCGTTTTAATTAAAGGTTTCTATTCGTCTTAATCTCGTTAAATTATTTCTAGAATTCAAAATGGATTTTTTCCCCATCCCGACTTCTCCTTTCCTTTTTTTACTCGTTTGTTCGGACGAATAAAATTTGAAAGAGAGGAATGTTTGTACATTTATATTATAATATTTATATAATTTAAAAAATTAAAATTTAATATATTATTTATAAAATAAATTAATAAAATAGAACCTAAAAACAAAATTCTAAAAATAAAATTTTAAAAATTTGTATTTAAAACATTATTAAAATTTATAATAACTAAAAAATTAATATATTATTTATAAAATAAATTAATAAAATAAAACTTAAAAACAAAATTCTAAAAACGAAATTATAAAATTTGAATATAAAATTAAGAGGAAAAATTTGACCAAAAATTTTAGCGTTCAAAGAAGAATGAACATGAAGAGTGAAAATTTATCCAAGAAAATTGGCGGACTATATTTTACATTTTTAATATTATTATCAATGCGACTTTTATATATGCATTTGTTTTAATTATTAACACTAAAGTAGAGAAAGTTAGTCGAAAGTTTTAAAACTCAAAGATACGAGCCTGAAAAAAGCCAGATATCCAGATGAACTTTCAGCTTGTTGAATTTTTTAATAGTCGCAGTTTTAGCGCCGTGAATTTTTCAAACAAAATATGATCGGCTAACTTATGTACACATACAGATATTTCGAATTTATTTGACGATTTCGAATTGATTAGATTAGATTTCGAAAAATATGAAGTGTCGGCTCCTTAATGACACGTTTGATTTTTAATTTTCCATTACGATCGCGTCCGATTGCAAAAGCTTTTCGCTCTTTCTCCTGTTTTTCCTCCCTCTTCATCCCCGCTTTGATATGCATTGTTGAAAATGGGAAACTTCACGTTAACAAGCTTTCGCGCGTTACCTATCACTTTTATCCCACGCGATTTCGCGGTCCGATTAATCCGCGAGATTTACAGGGTGTGCTAGAATCACATTTTGCTTCGTGGAATCTTCTTGTGCCAATTTCGAGTTGACTTTTATTAACAAAAAATATTGAGCCATTATAAATTAAATACAACAAAAATTTCTCATAAATTAAGATTTTTGCAAAAAAGTTTGAATTTAAATAAATAAGCTTTATTCCTTGTTTGATTTAAAATTAATTTTAACACACTAAAAAAACAAATTAAATTAATAAATATTTATTTCAATACCGCCTAATAAATTATCTATTTGAAATAAATAAATATTTCTTTGTTTTGAAAAAGATTTTCTTAAATAATTCAAATATAAATAAATATTTTTCACATCAAATTAATATTATTAGTTTAAATGATTTATTTGGCAGTATTGAAATAAATACTTATTTGAATTCAATAATTTTTTTCAATGTAGATAATTAAGGGGATGCTGCCGTTGTTCTGTTTTACCGACTTTAAATTAGGTTTGGTAGGAGCTGATTCACGAGGTCGATAAAAATTGTAATTTTTTTAATTTTTATTGTTTTTTATACAAAATTTCAGCGCTTCCCGTTTATTATTCATATCAATACTTTAATTGTGAAGAAGGATTTTTTAATCTGTATAGACAATAAAAAGAAAAGCCCTTGAACTCAAAGTCGGTAAAACAGTCATGGTCAGCATCTTCTTAACTTAAGAAGATCATTTATCGCATTGCTAAAAAGAATACAAACTTGTTGCAAATTACCTAACGTAACTTTGATTCCGAATTTATCCAAAGAAATTCTACAAAGACGGTGAATTTGTTGGAACACCTTGTATATACATCTCGGAAATAAATCTATCCATTTCACGCGAGAACCGCGTAATTTGCGTGTCAGTGTTTTTTAAATCCGGAATAATATCTGACAGGGCGCAATATTATCGCGTAAAAATCGCGTTTCTCGAATCGTTTCCTCTTTCACTTTTTCTCTTCTTGCAGAAAACGTAACACAGAAACGTACGTACTATTGGCTCCTTTAAACGAGCGTTTCGCAAAATGCATTCGCTGGAGAGATTCCTTTCACATTACGTATTTTCACTTATTACACGGCTCTCTCACGTTCGAGCGTTTTCTTTAAATTTCTTTCTTAAAATCAGATCGTCGCGTTCGATCATTCCTTCCACGAGAGGGCGTTATCTCGTAGGATCCTTCCGGCGATTCGGAGATCGCGAATTGCAAACTGCGACATCGACGTCCTAATGGAGGTATCGTGTTCGTCGTATTAAAGGACGCGATGCCAGGTATAATATAAAAAGTCGACTTTGACGTCGCACGATATATATTCGCGATATCAGAGTCGACTTTTGTATATTTTATATTCATCTATACTGAGCGTGTTCATATTTTATTTTTTATAAGATATGTCAATGCTTTTTCCATTGTCAATAAAAGAATAGGAAATTCGAAAGAATGATAAAATAATAAAATAATCTCAACAATAAAATTATCAAAAAATTTTCTAAATTAGGATAGGGGTTCTAGGGTTTAAATAATACTTGGAAGAAATAATTAATATATTAAGTTACGAGAAGGTAAATTCTACGAATTATGTGCAATTAGTCAAATTAATAGAAGAATGGGAAATTCAAAAAGTAATAAAATAATAAAAAATTAAATAATGAAAAAGTCCAAATCAAATTTTACTTTCTAAATTAGGATAGGAGTATAAGATTAGGGGTTCTAGGATTTAAATAATACTCGTAAAAAATAATTAATATATTGTATATTTGCAGTAGGTAATATTAAATAGAGGGAACATATTTTAAATATGTTTGACAGTTCATTATTAATAGGGATAGCATAATAGTATGTGTCAAAACTTGTTTTTAACTATTAAAATACTATAATTTAACTATTATAATAAATTTTAATATTAAACACATACTTAATATTAATATTAAAATAATTTTTGACACATTATGCTTAAAGCATAAAGTGCTTATCCCTAATTATTAATTTCTGAGTTCTAAAATTTCGCAAGTTACGAGAAGATAAATTCTATAAATATACATCGGTTCGATTTTTCGCGATCGTTACTAAAGGTACATATACCTATATATATGTTGTCACTTTTCGCGAAGTAATTTTTTAATATCGTGGCCCTGATAATTAATGATCTCGGAAAATTGCATAACGTTCCATCGTAACGTTGCATTATGTCTCGTGCAATAATGCATGCTTATCGAATGTCCTTGCAACGTAAATGCATCACGATTACTCATACTCTTGCGAAAGAAGATAAAAAATGTCGCTTATATCGAAAGGAATATAATTGGAATATTTTATAAAACCGTTTTTAAAAACTCTACAATGTAAAATATATGTATATTATTTTTTATCGTAATTGTTTTGCGCACTATGTAGAACCGTTTTATCAACAAATGTATCGCACATAATTGCGTTTATTAATGCATAGTTAAACTCAAGTCCTCGCAAAAAGTTCGTGAATACAGGATTATTAGTTTTTGTTTAATCTATATCTTTAAAAATAAACACAGAGCATTCACGCTAATTTGAACTACTTATCGTACTTCTACATTTTATCGTATAATTTCACAACATTATGCAATTGCCTTAACATGTACTTGATATCGTGAATACTTTAGTTTCCCTTAAATAAGTCTTTCGTAAGTTTATAGGTCGTGTATGCAAGGACGAGAATAACTAATCGCTAAATTTAGGTTTTTTTGAGAGATGAATTTAGTATTTTATCGGATAAATTTATTCCCTTATTAAATATTTTATTCGCACTTTATTGATTAATGTTTTTTAAACATTCCATTTACGATGTTTTTAATATTATATACATAAAATACCGAGAGTTTATTTTATTTTTTTCACAAAAATAAGTAAACTTTTTCGGTATCTTGTGTAATATGGAAACATCAGAAATGAAATTTTTAAAAACAAAAATTTTTGAAACCTTTTCTCTTCGAGTAAGAGAGAATGCAAAAAATTAAAAAAGCAATTACGCGAGGAGATAAATTTTGGAAGATTATTTAATGGATTAATGTAATTCGTATGTGTATGGAAATAATTTATTTCTATTTAAAATTAACTAAAGTATCATGTATAAAACGAGAAAAAATAGAGACATCTGCTATATTATATATTAAGTATAATAATTAACAAAGTTATTATTTTTTAAGTATCTATTTATCTATTATTTATATATAATTATCTATTTATCTATTATTATATATTTATCTATTATTATATATTTATCTATCATTATATAATTATCTATTTTTCTATTATTTATATATAATTATCTATTTACTTATTATTATATATTTATCTATTATTATATAATTATCTATTTATCTATTGTTATTTATAATGGTCTATTTTATTTACTTAATCTACTTTAAACATTGCATCATGGCTTGGTTATTAGTTTAAATAGCTTTTGCAAAAACATAATTTATTAGTTTTCTTCGACTTGTCATCGAAAACGAATTCGCCAGTGATAAGGTAAAAAAAAGTCACATTGCTTAGCAAAATTTTATTTTCTTGAAATAAAAAATTTTCTTCCAACAAAATTTGCATAATTTTTTGCACGACGCTTTTTTTTTTAAAGCACATTTCTTTGTTGTCGCAAGAATTATTTTTTATGTGATATTTGTTTCGTATAGACACAATATTTTATTTTTTATCAGAATTTCTTTAGCTTGACAGTTAATTACATAACAAGATGCAATTAGTTCCGGTACTGCTCCTCTTTGTAATATTAGCGGTGATTAAAGGCACAAATGCACATAGTCACGAAATTAACGAAAGTAACGAAAGTGACAAAAATAAGTACATACAAGATAAATAAGTACATGCAAGAACCTTACACGTGTGACGGTCTAAAAACATAAATATTCTCTTTGCAACTGCAAAAAAACTTATTTCAGAATATTTTATTATAAAAATGCATACTTTATAATGATTATAGAAAAATATTAATATTTAAGTATATACTACATATAAAAGTAGATCTATGCTTGAGCTGTTTATTAGTTGTATTTATGAAGAAAGATTATTTTTAAAAAACGGAAAATATATACTGCTATTTTTTTAAATGTAATAAAATATATTAGCTTTTAAGAGAGTATAGTATTTTTTTATTCTCTTTGTCTTTATTTTTCAAAAGCTGTTCAAAGGTTGCTTTTATCCTCTATCATCTCCCTTTTGTAATATTTAAAAATTAAAATAAAATTAAAATGTTGTACCTTTTTTATGATTTATAATTATTTATTTTAATAATAATATGCTGCCTATACAGCTCCAAAACGTACATAGCAGCACGTTTTAAACGTTGACGTTGACGAATTGCGAAACTTTCTGAAATAGTAACGCAAAGCTTGTCTCGTATTCTAAACGCGATAGATCGATTCTCTCTGTATGTATAACGCACTGACAAAGACGGATCCTCGAGATCAAGGGGATTATAGAGATTTAATTTATATAATGCTGAAACGGGATGTGAGTGCCTAACATACTCGAAAATTGCTATATAGTTTCCGTTAATATATTTAGAAATTTTACTTTAATACAGTAATCTTAAAATAAACTTTCGAGAGAAAATGTGCATGCATTTATTATAGACTTAAAAGAAAATTTTTTAAATATATAAAAATATATTTTATTAAATACATTTTAGCGATTAAACAAGAACGATATTACAATAGAAATACATTTTTTAAATATATAATTAATATTTTAATACTACATTTTATTAAATGTATTTAAAAAATTAATAAACGCGTCAATTGTAACAAAAGTCGATTTTTTATTAAAAGGTCTATTAATATTTAAAACGAAAGAAACGCCGTAATTGAGATGGCTATAAGAGCTGAAGCGCAGTGAACAGGACACAAATTAAAATTGATTATAATTTTATTAAATTATAATTATAAATGTTAAGCGTTATTAAATTATAATTTTGAACGTTAACGGACGTTTTAGTTTATTTTTTAGCCTTCTTCAGCACAAAGTTACATACATTGAAAATTAAATAAATACATAAGTCATAGTCAAAAACGCTCCGATAAAAGATGTCATGTTACATGTTATTTTGCGCTGAAAAAAGCTCAAAAATGATCCGAAACATTTGTTAACATTTAAAATTCTAATTTAATAACGCTAACATTTATTATTATAATTTAATAAAATTACATTAATTTGCGCTCTGTTTACTGCATTTCAGCTCCCGTAGCCACCTCGATTCAGGCCTTTTTTCGTTTTAAACGTATTTTTGAAAATGTAATATTAAAATTTTAATTAGATATTTAAAAAATTTATTTCTCTATTGTAATATCATTCTTGTTTAGTCGCTGAAGAATTTGGCATTCTTTATTATTAAGCCACATTGAAACTTACTATTTGAAAAATTATTTGCTACTTAGAGTATTTTTTTTTTTAAGAACAATTGTAATGGGATTACTTATAAAACTAACAAAGAGTGTATAAAGTACGATAATTATCCAGTATGCAAATATAAAAATGGACCATTAAAGGGATGCTGACCATGTCTGTTTTACCGACTTTGAGTTCAAGGGCTTTTCTTTTTATTGACTATACATATTGAAAAATTCTTCTCCATAATTAAAATACTGATAATAATAAAACGGGGAGCGCTGAAATTTCGTACAAAAAACCATAAAAATTAAAGAATTACAGTTTTTTATCGACCTCGTGCATCAGCTCATAACAATACTTATTTAATACAAAAGTTCTGCAATTTATTTGCGCACAAAATATGGCGCTCCTAATAAAGATTACATGAAAGAATAATACAGAAGCAATAAAAATGAGATCAAAAGCCTGTATCAAAAGATTTGTACTTGAATTAATTATGTATGTATATTTGCGTGCGGAATCGAAGTTGAGGCATAAAACAGCAAAAATTAGTTATCAGACAGTTGCGCTCCCCATTCATTATTATCAGTACTTTCATTGTGGAGGATTTTTCAATCTGTATATTCAATAAAAAGTGAACCTAATCTAACTTAAAATCGATAAAACAGAACTACGGCAACATTCCCTTAACGTGCTTCGAAGACAAAACAGATAAATAATTAAATAAATCCGCTTTATACATATTTTTTCATTGTTTCTATAATTATTAAATTTATTTCAAGTATCCTACAGCACGAAATATTGCATAAATATTTCACTAAATATTGCACTAAAATATTGCATAAATATTTCAATATTGCGCCATATTACAAATATTGCAGCAATATTGTGCAAATATAATAAGTTATTATTTTATTGGAGATATTGCAAAATATTACTGCTATATTATAATGCAATCACATAGTTTTTTCATTTACCACTATGCGTCGCAAGCTGAACTATCTAACTCGCATTAAGTTTTAGTCTCGAGAATTATATAAAGCATGCAAAAAGTAGCAATTTCAATCAACACTTTTTATCAATTTAATTTTTTCTGATACGATCCTAATACAGGGAACTCAAATATTAAATTGATTGCTCAGAAATGAGATAAATAAATGTCTAAATAAATGAAGAAAATAAAAAAATAATTATTCTGCAATATTTTATTAATATTATATTCACTTTTGTAGAAATAAATCAGTATTATTGCAGAAATGTTGCACAATATAGTTTGAGGGCGGACATATCTATATATTGGCAAGCTTTCAGGAATATTGCATGCAATATTTCAATCTTGCAAAACAATATTTTTGCAATATTTCGTCAATATTTTGTGCTGTAGAGGTAATGAGTTGCAATGGGATTACTTGCGGAATATACGAAAAATAATGGATATAAAATAAACAAGAATCATACTGCGTGTGTGAGCATCGCAGAAGGTAAATGATTAAATAGACCCGCGTTATACATTTATTATTTTTTTCCATTGTTCCTATAATTTTTTAATTTATTTGAAGGCGGTTGTTCTAGTATTAGTTGTGGAACTAACAAAATGTGTATAATACGCCCCGATGATAAGATGCCGGAATGTATATGTAAAGATGATCGACAGCATGTATGAAGAAATGAAGCCAAATTACGTTAATAATTAAATAAATCCAAGTTTACATTTTTTTTTATAATTGTTCCTAATAATTAAATTTTGAAAACAATTGTGAGGATATTATTTGCAGATTTAAATAGAAATGTAAGATGCACGATAAACCATCAATAAATAATAATATGCACAAAAGTATATATGATTTTCTTGAATTCTTAATCCTTAATCAAAATATATTTCCTCATGTTGACTTTGATCTCTTTGATTCCATTTTTCACTTTCAAAATTTTCGTTATTTATATTTTTCGACATTTTTGTATTTCTTTTTCCAGGCATTTTTTAAAGACGGTAAGTAAGATATTTGAACACTGTTGACGCAAATCTTCAATTATTGTGTAATATTTTAGTTATATTATTATTAATATGAAAAACAAACTTATCATTTTTTCGCCTCTTTTATTTATCTTGCTTTAATCGACAAGGAATATTTATTTCATACATCAATAGACTTAATATAATATTATATATTAAATATTAAATTAAATTACCGTAATAATTATCGTATTACAAAAATATTCAAATGTTGTATAGAGAGATATAGATTACATTTCTTTGCACGCACATGCGTTAATATAGATTTTAATTTCTATGTGTTGAGCTTTTTTTCCAGAATATGTTTTAAGCATACACAACACACACACATTGCTTCCATTTTGTTTCTTTTTGCCTTTCATTTTTCTTTTTTTTTCTTTTCTTGAACGCATACCTAGAAATGTAAGATAAATTCTACGATTTAATTCAACCTTAAGATCTTTTTTTTATACAACTCAAGTGCCAAGGGATGGAAACAAAAGATGTAACATTCTTTTCTTCCTTTCTTTTTTAATATAATAGAAATCTGAGTTTCTAGAAGAATCAAATAATGACTCGGAGCAAGACAAAGATATTTAATTATTATATATGTGTGAACTAAAACATAATTGACACAAAAGAATAAATTTGCGAAAATATGTGCAAATAAATTTTATTGAAAAAAATAAAATTTAAAATTAAATATATAAACTAGACATTAGGAACATTAAATTAGCAAACTGTATAATAATATTGTTGGGAGAGAGGAAAGTATAAATATTCAATATAGAAACAAATTAAAATAATTGAAATATGTATTAAAATAAAATTAAAATAAATTTAAGATGAAATTTAAAATGTCAAAAAAATAAGAAGTAAAAAATATTTATTTGAATAAATAAACAATTTATAACAAAAATGAAATAAAATATTTTTTGATTAAAATGCATTATATACAATTCAATAATTAACAATAATACATTTTTATATTTAATTATATATATAATTTATATTATGTCATTACATATAATTATTAATTTATTATATTTAATACAATTTTTAAAAATAATATTAAATATCAATTATATTATGTCATTATATATAATTATTAATTTATTATATTTCATACAATTTTTAAAAATAATATTAAATATCAATTATATTATGTCATTATATATAATTATTAATTTATTATATTTAATATAATTTTTAAAAATAATATTAAATATAAAAAAAATAAAAAATATAATAAGATGAATAATATAATTAAAAAATAAATGTTGTTAAATATTTATCATGACATAAATTAAAATTACATATATTTGATGTTTCTCGATGTGTCAGGTTATTGAAACTAATATCGATTTACGCCTTATTATGTACATAGATACCGAGAAGTGTATAAACCGTAATAACTATTTGTGTAGCACCGGTTTTAGTTACACCGAGCACAAAAACGGTTCATCCGTGTGTTCTTAACAGTTTATATATATTGCAAGTCAAAATGCAGTAGAAACGAATAGAATACGCACTCCGTTACGAAGACTGGTATTAAAGATTCTAGTGCTGGTTTGCCGATTCATGCCACATTTACGAAGCAGTTTATGCTACCAGTTCACGTAATTTCAAGGGACCCTCTTCCGTTTTACATGTGACAGTGTGCGTGACGCTAAATTATAAAAAGATCTCTATACATATATACGTGTAAATTGTCTCTGGCCAACGTTATTAACATAACATGACACATTTCTCGCTTAGGAAAAAAGATTTATTTCTCTATTATTGAAGAAAGGGTCACGGTATGAATGTCTCATAAATCAACACGTAAATAAAAAATAAATATTTAGTCGAGTAAACAGCATCTGTAATATCGAATTTCTTTCAACCTCTTCAACTTCCATCGAAAATTTTAATAGCAAAATTAACTATTGACTATACAACGTATCGTTCGTGAATATATATTTCAGTGTCATATAAAATTAAATAAGAAAAGAATGATATATGAGATACGGCAACAGTGAGTCGACTAAAAATAACGTAGTATTATTAACATCTTTTGACACGTAACACGTGTGATACATTTATTGATCATTTGTAAGTTAATGTTTTTATGATCTCTCTATTATTTTATTTAATATATACACATTATGTATATATTATATATATTAATAGAAAATTATATATAATTATTACACATAAAAATGATTATAATTATTAATTTATAAAGAGATATATGTAATTATGTATATTATACCTATGTGTGTGACAAGATACAATAAAAATTTGATTACTCTGTTAAAATTAATTAAAAATAATTAAATATTAAGCAAAATATATTTCACTAAATTCTTAAAGAAATAATTTTTATTTCTTATTCAAAAATTCCTTATAAATATTTCGTATCGATTTATCTTCCTCTTCTTTATACGACGTTACTGCAGAAAAAAAAATTATTTTTTTATTTACACCATTTTTCGATAAAAATTTCAGAAATGGAAGGAGCTTGAGCGCGTTGCATCTCGCAGAATCCTTGCGGCGATCCTAAAATCGCGGATTGCAAATTGCGACACCGACGCTATAATGCAGGTACCGTGTTCCGCGGTGGTACACCACCTGCTCCGGAAAGCGTTAAACTTACTTACGTGCATTACGAAGCGTGGAACCGTCATCACTGAACAATTCAATGAATTTCGCGGCAGACGCGACGAAGGTATTGTAGATGCAGAACTCGCGCAAGATGCGCAACGTTTGCATAAGCACGCGGATGATGGACGTATTTCCTCTTTGGAACGCAAAATTAGATTTTACACATTTTTATTTATATAAAAATTATATAGGTATAAAATCACGTGTTGTATTTTTATTTATAATATTTACATACGAAATTATATTATATTTTGTAAACATTTTGTGGTACATTTAAAATGTGCAATATTATATCATATTTTTAGTTATAATATTTAGATATAAAATTATATCATATTCCTATATTTTATAAACATTTTGTGGTAGATATAAATGTGTAATAAACTGATTTTTTAATAATGTTAGAATTTAACTTGAATTTTTTAATTTAAAATTTTGTCCTGATATTTGTAATTGTAATAATTATTGAACAATCTTAAAAAAACTTTCTTCCAAATTTTTAAGCTTAGATTTTACATTCTTTTATTTCTATAAAAATGATATATAAAATTATATATTATATTTTTACATTTTATAAAAATTTTATAATTATACTATAATGTTTTCTTAATATTATAGAGTTTGAATTTTAAACTGAATTTTTTTGAAAATATTTATAACTGTAATAATTATTAAACAATCTTAGAGGAAATCCTTCTCTCTTCTCCCGTCTTCCAAGTTTAATATATTTACATATTTCGCTGCATAAAAATTCACATCATAAAAATTCATTTACATAACATATCGAATCGTATTATGCAAAACGCGATCTTGTGGTACTTTTTTTGGTTCGTAATCTTCGTAGATGGCTCGACACGTCAGTGTCAATCAAGTATCTTGCCTATACTCTCGACTTTTTTATCGAAACTCATAAGATTCGCATTAGCGCGATGATATTCTCAAATACATTTAGGTCGTTCCGGCTTTCATGTAGAGCTGTTTGTCCTGCGCGCAAAGGCCGGGGTGCTTTTACCCTAATTACATGAGCCTAATGAAGGAATAAAATCAGCGGCGAAAGAGCGAACGAACGAATTTTCAGTTGGATTACGGCCGAATTTTTTTTCGACCTTTCGTCGATAAATAAACGTCGATAAACGCCGCGAATATGTCGCGAATCTTATTTTTCGAAACATCCATTTTCAAATTTGTTATTATTATCGGGCTTATTTTCCAATTTTAAAAAGTATTGTCAGACACGAGATTGCGTTTCCGATATCGGAAATATAAACTTGAAATTGAGTTTCACGTATTGAAAATATTTTTGCGGAATTCTTTATTCGTTGTGCGTTTTTTTTTTATTTAAATATCGAATTAAATTAGTCGTGAATACAAAAAAACGAGAGTTTCGTTAAAACAAATATTATCTCTACTTTTTAACTGAAAAAGATGGAGATTTTTTCTACCTAATTTTATCTTGTTTCCATTTGTCTTCTTTAATTGTTCATTTAAGCGCGTTAAGCTTGTTTATTTATTTAATTAATTTCTCTTTTGTTTACCTTTTTTGTGTTTATTTGACTTGTATGCTACTTCTTTTGTCCCTTCAACAAAGAGAATAATTCCATTGTTCCTCGCTTGCGTTTCTTATCGAACATAATTACAATGATTTCGCAAACTGGCTTCTCTACAAAGCCAAAGGCGGCGCAAACTTTATCTCGCGAAATATAATCCAACGGCGAGTATCCGCGGCGAATAATCCAACTATGTTGTCGAATCGGCAAATGAAAATTCTTTCCAACTCAATTACGCTCCCGACCGCGGATTATAATAATCGTTCGTCTTGAATGCTTCAACTAGGTCGAACAGCTGCCGTCAACAAGCTAGAGGAACTTGCCAGGTGTGTTGAAAGCGAAAAGACGGGAATATATTAACATTACTCTCGTAACTTTTTAATGCGCGGCTTTAAATACATTTTTAGATAATTCGTATTTTACATTAGTTTCCACAGTTTATATGCATACACAGTAGGAAAGGAGGACCGGCAAATAAGGCCAAATTCTGCCTCGCGATGGAACCTAAATTAATCTTAAAAAAGTCTTTCTTACGATCAAAGAAAAACGAAAATTACCGTCATTTATCCTGTTTCTTTTCTTTAATAGCAACGTAGAGGACAGCAAAATATATTGAATGAGTGCACATAGTTATTTTAAATTAGATTTTAAGTTACGTTTTAAGTTACATTTTAAGTTACATTTTAAGTTACATTTTAAGTTACGTTTTAAGTTACGTTTTAAGTTACATTTTAAGTTACATATCTTAATAAGGCATTTTAAAGGAGGACCGGTAAATAAGGCAAATTCTGCCTCGCGATGGAACCTAAATTAATCTTAAAAAAGGCTTTCTTACGACCAAAGAAAGACGAAAATAATTGTCAATTATTTGAAAAGTGATGGGAAAGCTTTGGGAATAGCACATTTATAATATAAAATATAATATTATATATATATATATATATATATATATATATAAAATATTAAGCTTTAATGTTGGTGCACATATAGCGCATTATAATACAGGTGTCAGGTAAATCAGCGAATGCGGATTTACGAAAAATATTATCGCTTTCATGCTATTGTCTATACATTCATATTGCAGTTAATATTTTTTGTAAATCCACATCCGCTGATGTTACACCTATGTTATATATGATGCGCACCTACATGTGCACATACAAATTTGACAATTTATGTCTTTGTACTTTTCAGATTATTTAGGATTTTTTAAAATTATTGTTGAAAAATTGTTAGTTTCTATATGTATAAACCAACATTAAAATTTAACAGTTTATTATATTATAATTTAAAAAATATATCATATTACATTATATTATATTATATGTATTATATTATATTATATTATATTATATTATATATTGTATTATAAATTATATTACATTATATTATATTATAAATGCGCTATTTCCAAAGCTTTCCCATCACTTCTTGGATAAATGATGATTATTTTTGTTTTTCTTTGGCCGTAAAAAAGACTTTTTTAAGATTAGTTTAGGTTCCATTACGAGGCAGAATTTGACTTTATTTACCGGTCCTCCTTTGCATTTTCTAAAATTTTTATGTTACGAAGATTTAACATATTTATGTGTTAATTTAATATATTGTTATTGCGTTAATTGAACCTAAATGTTAAATTATTAAATAATTGAGCAAAGATGTTAAAATAACACATTTTGCATCCATTTTTAATTTTACACAATAAAGTTATTAATGACAAGATTTATCTGTTCAAATTTACAGCAAAAATGTTATTTTTTTATTTTATAATATAAGTGAGGATAATAAAATCTAAAATCAACTTTTTTTACATTACAACTATGGTAATTTTACTCAAAATTTATTTTAAATTACTTAAAGTTTTGTATTTATTTTGTGTTAAAATATTAATATAATATTTCAGTCTTTATTTAACATCTATATTATGTTAAATTAACACAAAAATTTCTGTAAATCGTTTGGGACATGCAGTATCTGTTAATTTTAACATAAATTTTCAACTGTGTATGTATATGTATTTATATATATAATTAGATCTCCACTAAAATTAAAACCCACATAAACATTTTTTTATTACGTGTATTGAATTATAAATTTAAAATATATAATAAATATTTTCTAATTAAATTGAATGTAATATATTAAATTAATATATGTGTATATTATCATTTATGTAATATTTGAAATAATAATTTTATAATTTGTTGTTAGATAATGGTCTATAATTAAAAATTTATTCAAATTTAAAATAAGAATTTCAAAAAAAATGTTTGTATATTATAATTTTTTTTGTTTTTAATGTTTTAATTTAATTTGATTTAATTAATTTATTTAGGAAAAATTGCTTTTTTCTCTATACATAAAAGACGTCCTGTAATTTAAGAAAAAAATTCAAAACATTTCTCAGACTTATTAAGTTTTGAGAATAAAAGTTTGATTGATATTTCGATGCCGATGTCGATACCGATCCGAACCTTTATTTCTCCAGGTAGCCGGAAGAACTTTTTCAAGCGATTAGGTCACGAACTTTGACAAACAGGGGATGACAGATAATTCTTCTCCCTTCTCTCTTATCGGCAGGCCACATTTTTATCGTCGATAAATTTTGTCTCGTGCAAAACCGCAAACGTGAGAGGATATTTTTATCCCGCCGTGTTACTGTCGTCATCTCGTGGAATCCGAAAACAGCAAGGTCTACTATCACACTTCGGTTTATCATAGAAACCCCGAAGTGTTTATCCCGTGAATTTAGCTCAACCTCTAGCGAGCGCTTTCTCGCTGAGGATAAACGCGAGAGAAGATCATTCTCGTGTTGATAAGGTGAGTTCTAGCTCGTAAGGTACATCCAAATATTGAGGATTATCATTAGAAGAGAACTTTGTTTTTGGAAAAATTTAAGTTAAGCGGCAGTCTCGACACCGTATTTTACAATATCTTCTTTTAAAAATTGACCTTTTGTTTGAAAAGATGATCAGCGACCATTTAATTTATCCTAATTTATTCTAATAAATTATCCAAATAATTTATTTTAATTTAATATAAATCTAATATAATTTTGTATCTCTCTCACAACTTATATCTATAATATTTTAACATTTAGACAAATTTTAAATTAAAAATTTAGAGATAAAAGTAATTGAAAATATTACAATCTATTTTTCCCTTATAAGAAATATAAAATATGTTCGATGAATTTTACTATACACATAGTAAAATTTATTATGTACATATTTTTATTGTGGTAAATATTAATCAGAGAAATTCTTATAAAATTCTTCCAATATCGTATTGTTCTACATTAACATGATTTTCAGGGTAAATTCTAAGAGAAAATTCTCTCTGTGTGGATATAATGATAATGTTAAAAATGGTTAAATATTATTAAAGTTAAGTAAGAAAAAATAAGTAATACATTATATATATATATATATATATTCTACAAAAAGACGGATTAAATATTGCTAATATTACTGAAATTAAACAAGAAATAAATAATGAGGATTTCTTTTTTCATTTTGTATTTAAATATAATTTCAAAATATAGTACAGGAAGTTAATATGTTTTCTATTCATAAAAAATTTCATTTTAATTAAATCTAATTTAATTTGATTTTTTGTCGTCTTATCCAAAACTAAAATCCATTTTACTTGCATATGGTGATAATTAACATGATGCAATAAACATGTTTATAGAGAAAAATCTAAACTTTACGAAAAATTCTAATTTTATTTATTAATTAATTCAATTTTTCAATTTTAATAAGTAATGAGCAAGATTGTAGTGTGTCTGCAAAACAAATCATTATTTTAAATCATCTCAGATATATATTAAGAAAAGTCGATAGATTTTAAAATCATCGTCTTATCCCTATTTTCCGTTATACTTCTAAGATATATGTAAGGTAACAAAAGGTTATATAAGTTTTGTTTTCTTTTCAAAGAAAAGATAACAAAAGGTTATATAGGTATTTGTTCTCTTTTCAAAGAATTTTACTTCTACCAAAATAATATATTAAATCTTCTTTGTTTGAATATTTCTCTCACAGAATTGCGTTGTTTAAGAAACACTTCCAGGTTCAAAAAATATTATTGTTTCCGAGAAAGAAAAAATTTCTTTTCAAGAAAAAACTTCTTTTGACAAATGTTTACGTTACTTATATATAGATATATGTTTTCATAAAAAGAAATTAAATAATCTTAAAATTTAATATGTATTAGGGTTAAAGTGCCGATTATGAGATACTATTTACATTTTCTTAATTATTTCCAAAATATATGCAATTAGGAAAGTATCTATATACTGTTTTTAATCGTCATTTTATGTAGTTTTAATGTAAGTCAGTTTTTGTATCAAAACCAAAAGGTTTCCTAATATGAGATACCACATTTTATTAGATAAACTTAATTTCATTTTTATTAACACCAAAAATAGAAGACATATAGATAAAAATAAATGGTTTTATTATTACCTGTCTTAATTTCAAACCTTTTACAGTATTATATCTTAAGAACCAACAATAAAATTAAAAAATATAGCTTTAATTATATTATTTATTAGACTTATTTTCTAAACTCTTAGATTATATTTGATATATATAAATTTATGTATTATTTTATTAACAATGTTATTGTTCTCACAGGGAATTGAACGATATTTATTGAACGGTATACATGTATATATGTATATATATATATATACATATATAATTGTAAGGGCAACCTTCTAATGTTATTCCACACAGCAGGTAAAGCAACAAATATTCCATTCGTCTAACATATTAATGCCTGATTTAAGGAAGAATATCTTTCTATCTTAAAATTTGTAAAGAACGGATATTACTATTAAAATTCTATATATTTTTTCTGTTTTCAAGGCGCACATATTAAATGGAAATAGTGTTTTCTTAGGTTCTGAATTTTTTATTGTGTGCTTTGGAGACCCGTCATCTGTTTTCTGCGCATGAAGTTCTGACGCAACAAGTTCTTGTAGAAAGAGGTGCTCAGGCAGCCGACGTATTTAGACGTGATTCGTCAAAAAATTTTTTTTGTTATCCCCGGTCCGTTGTATATACGAACTATTAGGCCAGATCTAGAACAGGTGTAGTAAGCTCTAAGCTTTAAAAAATTCACCAATCACAGTCAAGAATGAGGGGAATATTTGACTGTGATTGATCAATTTCTTAAGGCTTAGAACTTACTACATCTATTGTAGACCCGGCCTTGAGCTCAAAACTATCAAGGCATTAGCCTGAAGGATCAATAAATGGTGTATGAGTTAATAAAAGCTCAAACAGCCAAATAAGAAGAAGAAGAAGAAGTTCTTGTAGAACCTTGTAGTGGGAAAGAAACCTTAGAACACAATATTCCTATTTATCTTCTGTGCGCACGTCTTGTTTTTAAGCAACTGTTATCGCTATGCAGTTGTTAATATATCTATCTATTTTAAATAAGAAATTTAAAATATTCCATTTTTTTCAGCGCGTTTTGTTTTACCGAACGCGCATAGAGGACGAATAGGAATGTATATCTTTCTCTCTCATGCAGATCTCAGGGACATTTTTGTTTTCCAAAAAGTAATGCTTGTTCCCTTTCATCTACAAAAGGAGCAGCCAGGGTGTAGAAAACATTTCTGTAGTGTCGACATAACTTGTACACGTGCTCTCTGAAAACACGTGTATACGAGCAGTATCTTAGTGGATTTTGTGTGCTTCAAAATATCAAGAATTAATTATACAAATAATAAATTGCAATCACATTTTTATATATATTATTTTTGTGTGATTTTTTATATTCATAATGACAACAACTATAATGAACTTACCAGAGGAAATGATAACCAACATTCTCAGCTATAACGTTATTCTTAAATCCTTTCCTAAAGAGATAATCTAGTGAATACTTAAAAATAGAACACCTTTTTTATTACATGTTTTTCTTAAAAATCTCTCAATCTCATTAATTTATTGCTGTATTAAATTATTTGGTGTAGGTTTTAAAAAATAAATTTGGAAATGAAATCATTGTATTTATAATATATCGGAGTGTAGCTAGGAGACTTACTTTACGTTCCGATCTACTACATGTGCCCTTTCATGTCTGTATATTTTGGAAATCTAAATAGTAAGTATAGATATATTAGATTCAGCATTTTAATATTTCTATTCTCATTATGCACACATATAAATATATATTTTATTATAAAAATTATATAATGATAAAGATAATAATATTTTTGTTGGTTACAACAGCATCACAAATGATGTACTAAATGAACGATATTTTTATATAGAATGCAAGAAATTCCCCAAATGGCTTGTCGACATTACATCGTATTACAAGTGTTTGGTTTCTAAATCAGATCCATCAATCTACCCAATAGAGGGTACCAAAAAGGTTAGTAATTACTCATATATAATATCTATTAATTTAAGTTATTAATATTTTTGAGAATTTGCGAAGAATCAATGAATTACGCTTTATGTATAGGCAGAGAGAATTGTATCTCTTATTTTTTAAATTTGTTATTAGTGCTCTATTCACACTTACAATTAAAGAGATGCTGACCATGACTGTTTTACCGACTTTCAGTTCAAGGGCTTTTTTTATTGACTGTACAAATTAAAAAAATCCTTCTCCATAATTAAAATACTGATAATAATAAAGCGGAGAGCGCTAAAATTTCGTATAAAAAACAATAAAAGTTAAAGAATTACAGTTTTTTTATCGACCTCGTGCATCAGCTCATAACAATACTTATTTAATACAAAAGTTCTGCAATTTATTTGCGCACAAAATATGGCGCTCCCAGTAGAGATGACATGAGAGAATAATACAAAAGTAATAAAAATGAAATAAAATGCCTGCATCAAAAGATTCGTATTTGAATTATTTATGTATGTATATTTGCGTGCGGAATCGAAGTTGAGGCATAAAACAGCAAAAATTAGTTGCCGGACAGCGCTTCCCATTCATTATTATCAGTATTTTTATTGTGGAAGATTTTTTAATTTGTTTATTTAATAAAAAGTGAACCAAACCTAACTTAAAGTCGGAAAAACAGAACAACGGCAGCATTCCTTTAAAATTAACTCAAGTTCAATCTTTCTGTTTTAGATGTTTTCCTGGGTAAGAGCGTTAAATAGATAGTTTATGCAGGAACTTGAAATATTTTCTAGTGGATTAGTCACAGTAAATTGGAATATGCTGTATAATTTTAGTAAATTACATGTAAGTCCCATATTTATATATGATAAAGTTGTAATAAAGAACCAATTTGTGATTTTTTTCAGATAATAATTATGCACGAATTATATATTTTTTTAATTTAATGCTGGTCGTTAACTGAGAAATACTTGAGTAAAATTACATGATCATGTTAAGTGGTTTTTGCCCCAAAGTAATCATGCAATATTGATATCCATATTGAATATATGTAATTTTATATAAAATAATATATATTTTCAGATTAAAGATTTTTAATAAAACATGAGAGGACACATACAAAACGTTGGTAAGGTAAAAATCCTACATAATCCTATAAAAAGTTATAATTAAAGTAGATAACTACTTACAAAATAAAATTCATTTAAAATGAAAATATAAAAATTACAAATGCTTTTCGTATAACAATAGGAATTTTAACATATTTTAGATAATACTTGGCCTTGGATTATTACTATTAATTTTAAATTTTATACGAACGGAATAGATTTCTTGCTTTTTATTGATATTTTACATTCATTTTAAATTAATAAGTATTTTAATTTAAAAAATTTTTGGAATAAAATTCAGGGATAATTAAGAATTTTTTCCAGTTTGATCAAGTGTATTTTCCATGTAAAAGTATATGGATTTGTTCAATGTAATTTAACATGTTACAAGAGTTTATTAAGTCATTTATTGATAAAAAATCATTTAATGTAAAAAGATTGTACTGCTTTCAGCTCATTTCACATCAAATATTAGAGCAGATAAATGAAGACGTAAAATATGCAGTTGGTATAATTATAACATATGATCATTTTAATGATTAATCTACAGATAGTTCGGCCAAAATAATCAAATGTAATCGACATGTAAATACACATGATACATTCTATACGTTTGTCTAGTTAATTACTATGTCCTATTTTTCTACGCAATTGTTTTCGCGTATCTGTTTAATTGTAACAGTAACAAGTAAGAAACATATTGAATAGTTCTTGCCGAAAATAATAAAATGTATGTCACTTTGGATAAGTTTTTAATTATTGGACACGCCTTTATAAAAAATTATATGTGTTAATTCTACGAGAAATCTCTCTTTTTGTATAATATAAAACATTTTATTTTATTTTTAACTTCTTCATTCCCTTTTTGATTTAGGTTTTAATTTAATTTATATTAGTCCTATATAAAATTAATGGCATAGAGGTACATTGTAAGATATTTATAAATATATTTAACGTTTATTGCATGTATTCTATTTTAAAGCTTATTTCGAATATTATATTAATATACTAAATATTATATATTATAAAGTAAATATAACTGGAAACATTAAATTAAAAATAGAAAATGCAACTGCATATAAATATTACAATATTTATCAATATTTATAAAAGTATGTAACTTTTATTGCATATATTCTATTCTAAAGCTTTCTTCAAATATTACATTAATAAACTAGATATTATATATTATAAAGCAAATATAACATGGAAACATTAAATTTAAAAAAATGCAACTGCATAAATATTACAATTAGTATTACATTAAACCACCTACTAAATAACATTTTACTTACACTTATGAGTGTTGAAGATCAAATAATGAAGACAAGTCTGTTAACAAAATTTATATTTCTAAAGTCTAATTTATTTATTACATTATTCTCATTTTTACAATTAATCAGCAATATTCTAGTGAGTTTAAAAGTAGATAATTACGCGCGTCATCGTAAAAATTAAAGAAAAAAAGCAGAACATAAAATCGACATCATAAGCATCTTCCCATTATTCAAAGGACATAAATTAACAAAAGGTTGTTAATGCATTTGTCTATTTTTTATAAAAACACGTCTTTGAAACTCGCGGGTCTCATGCGTAGAAATGCATTACTTGAGTGATGCTTCTAGCTCCAAAAATATTTTAATTTGTTGCCGATAAAGAAACAATTTTTATAAAAAATTTTTAATTTTGACAACATTTATCTTACAAAGTTATATGTATACTGTTCAAAATATTTAAAAATTTCTACGGCCTTTAAAATATTTCGCGCAAGCTATAAAAATAATAACGAAAACGTTTTTTTGTTATTTGATATATTTTTTTTCGTTTTGTTATTTGATATATTTTTTTTCGTTTTTACTATAGTCAACTACTTTGTTATAAAATATGTACTTGCGAAATTATAAAAACATTTACGGATCCTATTGTATACAGCAACAACATCAGCATTAATGTCAGGATTTCAATAATTGGCTACACCGGCTACACTAATTCAGACCCAGTCAGAAATGATCGATCGAAAAGACGTCGAATCGATATCGATTCGACATCGATTCAACGTCGATTGAACTATATCATTTCTGGCTGGGGAGATTATCTTTTTCTTTCCAATGTCGAGCAAAAAAGACAACCTCTGATCTAGCGTAGCCAGTAGTGTAGCCAAAACAAACAGACCTAAAATATTTTTGCATTTTAGATTCTAATCATATAGTGGACCTTACTGATATTCTGTAATACTCTATTGTTTTCCATTTCAAAGGCGCACAGATAGAATGGAAATTCTTGTCCATTCTGAAATTTCGTTTTCTGCGCATGACGACTGGTCCTTCTAGGATTTTATGGTGGGGAGGAACACAAGACTTTCATCTACAAAAGGGGCAGCCAGGGTGTAGAAAACATTTCTGTAGTGTCGACATAACTGTACACTCTCTGAAAATAGCTAGAATAGAAATCCTTGTCTATTCTGAATTTCGTTTTTTGTGCATAACGCGACAAGTTCTCGTAGGATCTTGTAATGGGGAAGAACCTGAGAGCATATAGATATGGAGGGAAAATAGCAGTATTCTGGATATCGATTCTGTAACTTTTTCTAAAGTAAAATATGAAAAGTGAAAAATTTTCGCAAATCGCACATCGATTTTATTTTAAAACCAATACGTGATTGGTGGAAATTTTTTACTTTTCACGTTTTTACTTTAGAAAAAGTTATAGAATCGATACCCTGCCATCTATGCGAGAAAGATTCTTATATTTATCGTCTATGCGCATGTCTTGTTTCCAAGCAACTGTTATTGCTATGCAGTTGTTACTATACCTATTTATTTTAAATAAGAAATTTGAAGCTGTCATTCCATTTTTTTCAGCGCCTGTTTTGTTTTAGCATATTTTATAGTACCATATTTTAAATTACCGTTTATACGTCTTTTATGCGCAGATGCATAGAAGACGAATAAGAATATATATCTTTCTCTCTTATACAGATCTTAGGGACATTTTTGTTTTCCGAAAAGTAATGCCATTCCCCTTCCATTTCTATATGCACTAAGGAAAGAACACTAGACTTTTAGGCAAATATTTTACGAAAAAACCAGAGTATAAGAAACAGTTCTATAAAACCTGGGTACTTTATTACGGTTCTTTGGGTGAGTTTGCTCACGAGGTGAAAATCACAAAAGTGAGAAATTCACTAGGTTGTCTACGCTTCTATTGGTCAAAATCTAGTGAATCTCTCACTTTTGTGATTTTCATCTCGTGAGCAAACTCACCCAAATAACCATAATAGGTACCCTGTACACGTATTCTTTGAAACTAGCAAGCACATGTATGCGAGAAGTACCTTAGTAGATTTTGTGTGCTTCGAAATATCAAGAATTAATTACGCGAATAATAAATTGCAATCACATTTTCATATATATTATCTTCTTGCAATTTGTTACGTTCATAATGGCAACAATAATGGACTTACCAATTGAAGTGATAGACATTATTCTCAGCTATAACGTTATCACTGTTGAAGATGTCATTAACTTTAGATGTGTGTGCCAGCTATTTCAATATGCAGCTATCCATGGAAAGCTTGTGGAAAGAAAGTGTATTAAAAGGTAATTATTTTTGTAAGTTTGTTTCTAATTTTGTTTCAATAATGTGTCACAATGTATATCACTTTGGTATATATGGTAATAAAAGTGTACCACGTGGAGGTTACCCAATTGGATTTACACATCTTTTCTTATTTGTAAATTCGGCTAAGAAACTTTTGCGCGGTTTTAAGCAACGGAAAACATTTTTTTAATACAAAAGAATTATTTTTAATTTAAAAAAATACAAAAAAAATTAAAAATTAAAAAATACAAATAGAAAAGAAGTGCAAATCCGAATGGGCAACCTTTACGTGGATGCGAATGCCAGCGGTACTGTAACTTTGAAGTCTTAATAACTCTTTTATAAGTCTTATAAAAAAAGTTTTTTATAACTCTGTTTCAATAATGTTTCAACAATGTATATCACTTTGGTATATAATAAATATATTATAAAAATAAGATAAACAAAAAGTATAAAAAATATAATAATTATAATAAAGAATATATAATAAAACAAAAAATTTAATTACATTTATATAAAAATAAGTACACGGTAAAAAACATTTTGTATTTCTGTTGAAATTATCTTGTGTAGAAATTTTTGTGTTAAAATTTTAACATACTCTTATGTTAATATAACATATTGTCGTTATGTTATTTTGACATTTGTCTGTTGAGTTAATATTCACTATTTTTAAGTGTTAAAACAACACAATTAAATAAAAATGTACGAATTTTTGCTTATATTATATTTTTTTGTGTTATTTTTTCACATATTACGTGTGTTATTTAATTACATAATTGTTTTCTGTTAAATTAACATTAAAATTAGAGTGGATAAATTGGGACATGTGAAATGTGTTAAATTTAACACAATTTTTTTTATTGTGTAAAAAAGAGATGAAACAAAGTGGAAAGTAGCGTGCTACGAGCAAACATACAAATTAATTTTCTAAATTCCTTAATTTATTCTTTTTCAATATTTTAATTAAATTTAGTAGAATTTATTTTGTTTAATAATTAAAAACGTAAGCACAAGTACGTCCTATATGTACGTACGACGAACGTACATGCTGGACATAGTGTACGTCCATCGGATGTCCGTTTGCAACTCCATTGTACATCCATACGGCGTCTTTTACTGGATGTAAATGGATATACTATGGATCTAAAATGGATGAACTATGGATCTAATAAACAAATTTTGAATCTTAAATGAATGAATTATGGATCAAATAGACGAATTTTGGATCTTTTACGAATAAATTTTAAATCTTTAATGGACATATTTTGATTCTTTATTATACATGTGTATATCGTAGAAAATGACATTTAAAATTCATAAAAAAGAAATTTATAAGCAATAATAAATTTGAAATACAAAATTAATTTATTTTTATACGGTTCATAAAATATTGCAGAATATTTCTTATTTTTGCATTTTATTTATCCGAATATTTATTTGTTCAATTTCTTTAATTAATTTAATATCTAAATTCCTTGTGTTGGGATTGTATCAGAAAAGTTAAACTGATGAAAATAATTATAACATATTTAACTGTAATAGCTTTTTGCATGCGCTTTATAATTCTCTTAACTAAATTTAATAGCGAGATGGACAGCGCATAGCGGCAAATGAAGGAACTATTACAAGATAATATTGCATAGTATATTTTGCAATGTCTCTAATGAAATATTAAATTTATAATATTTGCACAATGTTGCTTCAATATTTATAATGACACAATAAAATGAAATATTTATGCAATATTTTAGCAATATTTCGTGCTGTAAGAGAATTTGGTGGACATCCTGTGGACGTTCAAATATTAGTCACTGATAGATGTCCGAAATCGGATATACAATGGACGTTTATTTCATGTTCATGGACGTACATACGTAAAATGGATATAAAGTGAACGTCCATAAGACGTCTTGTGTTATCTGGGGTACTTTTGAATATAATCCTCTCTTTTATGTTTTAAATTTACAGTTCTACGCCTTTGTTTCTATAGTTCATTGTTCTATGCATATTTATTTTATTATTGAGATTAATAGAATATATATATGTACATGCGGCTGAAGCCGTGGACAATGATTTTGAACGCAGCTCAGCCGTAGATAATGGTTTTGAATGCGGCTTATTCACTCACTGCGTCGCCGCTAGATGGCGGCGTAAAAAAACGGCCGCTTTCCGCACAGAAAACACGCACACAAAGTGCCACTTTGCCTGCACGTGTAATACAAAATATAATAATATGTTTTGTATAAAAGTTTCATGTTTTTTTTAATTTTCTTTAAAACAGTTTAATCAATTTCTTCTGAATGGGTTTCTCAATGTTCTACAACATATTCCACAGCTCATTAAAATCGGTGAAAGACACAATCTGTTATTTTATTGTAAGTGACATAAACAACTAATTGTAAGACATCCAAAACGCTTATCAATTCCCATCTATCGCTTTCAACCTGTTCATTCGCTTAGATTTTTTAATCAATAACTTAATAATCGTTGTGAATTTTCTGTTGAGTTTATTGTGCTTTACCTGCTCGTGTGCGTTGGTACAAGTCTTCCGAGGCACACTTTATATGTATCTTATTTACTCAAAATTAAAGACAGAATACGAACAGAAATGATATTTTCTATTTCTTTTTTACAAAAGGGAGTAAAATTATAAAATATACTGCATAAAAAATTCAACTTTAGATGTAATATATCCTTGCCAAAATTTTTTAAAAAGCAAAAATATTATTTATAAAGACACTTTACACAAATACACACACAATAATGTTTAAATATGCATACATAGCCAGACAAAATTAAAGATTGAAAATAAAATTTTAAAATATATTTAAAATATATTTATCTATCTGCCCTAAAATACATATAAAATCAAAGCTGCTAAGCCAAGTATAAATTGTGTATTAATTTGTGCAGATTATTGATCTGATATAAATTTAATTAAAATTAGACATAATATTCGATATATTTTGCATTAAAATAAAAAAGTAACACTTTATCTCATATCGTGAATATTGTATATTTCAAAAAATTAAACAATTTGAAAAATTTCAAACGCAACAATATTTCTTAGCATAGTTAAAAATATTTATTCAGGTATATTCTATTTGTATTTTCAGATGGCCTACTGCAAGAAAAGAATATAATCTTGAAAAACAGCAGAAAGAAAGTACAAACTTTCAAAAAAAAGGCATATATTATATGAATCGATTCAAAAATTACTTGTCTCGAGTATTGTTTGAAGTATTATATGATATTAAATCAACTAAAATGAGTTACCATATTTTAAATAATAGATTATTAATAAGGTTCAATAATAAGTTGAATGAACGTTTGGAGTGGTATTCTCAGCAAACATCTGTTACGTCTGAAAAACGTATGGAATTTTCATTCTACGTCGACGAAATCAGATATTTATTAACACAATTTCCACGGTAGAGTTTTTATATATCTATATTATACTGCTATTATTAACTTTAACATATTAATGTACTTATTGGTTATAATTAATATATTAATACATAAAGTTGTTTTAGGGGACTTAATTGCTATCTATTAGTAAATTATTGTGAAATAAATAAGTCTCACTATATGAAGCTACGTTTGATTAAAAATGAGTTGACTAAACTTATGTTAAAACCTGAAAAAGAACAGTTTTTGGAAAAAACTGTTATTCTTTTGGCACAATATGTTCAAATGCCAAAATATGTATATTATTCGAGCATAAGTGCATCATTGGATAGAATCGCAGACGAGGTACTGAATTGTCTCAAAAAGAAGCATCCTTACCATTCGATATTGTCGACGTCTGATGAATTTTTTTCCTATTGGAAATACCACAATATCGATGATAATCATTGGAATGAAGTAGAAAGTACGCAGATTATGGATATACTCCAGGAATATATATTTGGCAAATTAAACTTTCGACCACGGTTATGCGGGTACAATGACTTCGATTATTTGTGTATAGATTATGTAAGTTACCACGAATTATAATATATTATACTTATATCAATTATGTTATGTACATATACAGAGTATCCCATTTTAAGGTATTCACAAAGTTATCTCTTTGGGAAAGCATTTAAAAAAAAAATTGTTTCAAACAAAAGTTGTTTGGTTCAATTCCATACATAAATGTATTCAGGTAAGATTATCAAAAACTAAATATTTTACAAGATATTTTAGATTTTATGTCGAAATGTTATCCAATTCAAACCTTAATAACGAAAAAAGTACTTATGAGAAAAATATTTTATTATAAACGTTTTGGAAAGCTCTCGAAAAAAGCTACAAAGATATATGTAATAAAAAGTAAATACTTCCATTTAAAAAATTGAAGATGACCTTCACGTGACCTTCAAAAGATAATCCAAGGTCAAACTAAAGGCGCCATTTTTTATCTCCCTTCTAATCAAACAACTTTTGTTTGAAACATTTTTTTCTTAAATTCTTTCCTAATCTCATTAATTTATACTGTATTGAAATATTTGGCGTAGGTTTTAGAAAATAAATATGGAAGTGATATCATTGTATATATGATATATCAGTTCGTGGCTAAGAGACTTGGTCTACGTTGCGATGTCCAATATCGTGATATGTCCGATGTTGATATACCCAATCTTTTCTGTATATTTTGGAAATCAAAATAGTAAGTATAGATATATTAGATTCGTCATTTTTTTTTAGCATAATATTATATTTCGGCGATTTTTCTATTTCCATTATGCACACATATACATATAAATTTTATTATAAAAATTGTGTAATGATAAAAATAAAAATATTTTTGTTGGTTACAACAGCATCACGAATGATATAGTTAATGAACGATGTTTTTACATACTACGCAAGGAATACCCCAATTGTCTTGTCGACATTTCATCGTATTCCAAGTGTTTGGTTTCTAGACCACCAATCTACACACTAAAGAGTACCAAAAGGGTTGGTAATTATTCATATATAATTTTTATTAATTTTGCGTTATTAATATTCTTGAAAATTTCCGAAGAATCAATGAATTATGCTTTATGTATAAACAGAGAAATTATTATATTATATTATATCTTTGTTCAAGTTTAATCTTTTTTTTAGATATTTTTATTAATAAGAATGTTAAATAGGCAGTTAATAAAGGGACTTGTAATATATGATATAGGTATATTAGTCAGAGTAAAGTGGGATATGCTGCTTAATTATACGTCATTACATGTAAGTTCTATATTTATATATGATAAAAATGTAAAAAAGAACCAATTTGTGGTTTTTTTAGATAATAATTATGCACAAATTATATTTTTTATAATCCAATTGTAGCCGTTAACTGAGAAATGCTTGTGCGAAATTACATGATCATGTTAAGTATTTTATTGACATTCATATTGAATATATGTTATTTTATATAAATAATATATTTTCAGCGTGAAGACTCGTATAACTAGATACGAGATTATTACAGAATGTTGGTTACATAAAAATCTTACATAATTCTATAAAAGTTATAATTAAAATGAATAACTACTTACAAAGTGAAGTTCTATTAAAATAAAAATATAAAAATTACAAGTTACAAAACACTCGTTGTGCAACAACAGTAATTTTACCATATTTTAAAATACCATATTTTAAATTACCATAGTTTAAATTACCATATTTTAAATTACCAATTAATAAGTATTTTTAAATTAATAAGTATTTTTACTTAAAAAATTTTTGAAATAATATTGAGTGATAATTAAATATTTATTCCAGTTCTGATCAAGTATTTTCCATGTAAAAGTACATAGATTTGTTCAGTGTAATTTAATTTATAAAAATTTATTTAATTATTTATCGACAAAAAATCAATTAATGTAAAAAGGTTTTACTGTTTTCTGCTCATTCCACATCAAATATGAGAGCAGATAAATAAAGACGTACAATATGCTGTTAAAATAATCATAACATATGATCATTTTAATGATTAATCTACAGTTAGTTCGGCCAAAATAATAATCAAATGTAATCGATATGTAAATACGTATGTTACATTCTATATGTTTATATAGTTAAT
Source organism: Nylanderia fulva (assembly GCF_048542155.1). Classification (NCBI taxonomy): domain Eukaryota; kingdom Metazoa; phylum Arthropoda; class Insecta; order Hymenoptera; family Formicidae; genus Nylanderia; species Nylanderia fulva. The sequence goes on along the minus strand of NW_028189730.1, from coordinate 4,669,085 downwards.
TACTATTTCCTATTTTTCTACGCAATGTGAATTGTTTTCGGATATCTGTTGTAATTGTAACATTAACAAGTAACAAATATATTGTATAGTTCTTACCGATAATAATAAAATGTGTGTCACTTGTATAAGTTTTGAATTTTTTGTACATGTATTTATAGAAAATAATGTGTGTTAATTATATGAAATTTCCCTCTTTGTGTATCATATAAAACAGCATTTTATTTTGTTTTTATCTTTCCCTTTTTATTTACGTTTTAATTGAATTTATATTAGTTCTACATAAAATTAATGGTTTACATTGTGAAATATTTATAAATATATGTAACTTTTATTGCATGTATTATATTTTAAAGCTTATTTTGATTATTACATAATAAACTTAAATTATATATTATAAAGTAAATATAACATGTAACTAGTAGAGCCAGTGTAGTCAAAAACAAACAGACCTAAAATATCTTTGCATTTTATAGAATCTAATCATAGTGCATCTTTATTATTAATTATTCTGTAAATATAATAAAACAAAAAAATTAGTTATATTTATATAAAAATAGGTAAAAGAAAGATTGGATAAAGTGGAAAGTAGGGAGCCACCAGTAAATCTACAAATTAATGTTCTCAATTGCTCAATTTATTTTTTAAAAATATTTTAATTAAATTTAGTAGAATTTATTTTGTTTATAGTGTAGGCGATTATATATGTTTCATATTATTTTGGGCACGTGTCCTAACCGTGATGCGTGAGATCACTTTGCGCATGATCATCGAATGATTCCGTTTCGCGACAGCATGGAAATCAAGCGAGAGAGTCGTATTAGATCCATCGACCGAGACACATGTGTTTATATTTTTGAGTTGACCTACCTGCCTCGGGTTAATATCGAGTATTGTAAGCACTTATATAAACTGTATCCATATATCAAATACATCCTGACGAGCTCTTTATTTTGTTCTATTTTATTCTAATTTAAATTATTCATGTTCTAAAAACTCCCACAATAGTAATTAAAAATGTGCTTTTGAAAATAGTCCTCTTTTTATGTTTTAAATTTACATTTCAACGCCTCACTTTTTATAATTCATTGTTCTATGCATATTTATTTTATTATTAAGATTAATAGAATATGTATATAACATATGCAATATGCATATGTTATGTATAGTACAATAAAATATAAAATTAAAAAAATTTGACGCATTACATTTATATTATGTTTAATTATGTTAAATTTAGTAAATATGATGTTTCATTATATTTTTATTTTTAAATTATTTTTTTATTGTTTAATAATTAATTTGAAAACATAAAGATAAATCTAAATGTAATCTTGTTTAAATTAATTTTATAATTTATTAAATAACTCAAGAATCATTGTAAATTTTCTGTTTAGTTTATTGTGCTTTATCTGCTCGTGTAACTGGTTCGATTATAAAAGTGTCTTCCGAAAGATTTTGGGACCGCTCCCGTCTTTATTTTGTACGAGGCGCTCAAGAGTAACTTTGTGTGCAAGGAGAAATGGGAGAATTTATTTTTGGCGAAACTAGAATTTTTTAATAATGTAATGGGTAGTTTTTCGACTATAAGGATATCTTTCGAAGGGTTTTTGGGACCGCTCCTGCCCGTATTTTGTACGAGGCATTTAGGAGTACGTTTGTGTGTTAGGAGAAATGGGAAAATTCATTTTTGGTGAAACTAAAATTTTTTTAATGATATGAAGGGTAGTTTTTCAGGTGTAAGGGTGTCTTCCGCAGGGTGTATCGTAATATTATGTTTTATATTGTATTATTTTAAGTATATTTATTGTGTTTTGTTAATTTTATGCGTTTAAAATAATCGCTCCAGGAATGTTCCAAACTTCAATCAGCTACATAGACAAAATTAAAGATTGAAAATAAAATTTTGAAATATATATAAAATATATTTGTATGTCTGCCCAAAGATACATATAAAATCAAAGCTACTAAGCCAAGTGTAAATTGTGTATTAATTTGTGCAGATTATTGATCTGATATAAATTTAATTAAGATTAGACAGAATATTCGATATATTTTGCATTAAAATAAAAAAAGTAATATTTTATCTCATATCGTGAATATTGCATATTTCAAAAAATTAAACAATTTGAAAAATTTCTCATGCAACAATATTTCTTAGCATAATTAAAAATATTTATTAATATATTTTATTCGTATTTCAGATAGCCTACTGCGAAGAAAGCATGTGACCTTAAGGATAAACAATATAAAAAACGTCATGAAGGAAACATAACACACAAAATCAGAGCCATAGACTTCAAAAGAAAAGGCATATTGTATATAAAACAATTAAAAAATCATTGAATTGGTATTTCGAGGCATCTGTTCGTGCAACGTCTGGAAATAAGCGTATGGAATTTTCTTTCTACGCTGATGAGACCAGAAACTTTTTAATACAACCTCCACGGTAGAGTTTTTATATAGAGTATTTATATTATAGTATTATTATTATTTTTCACAGATTAGTGTACTTATTGATTAATTAATACATTAATACATAAATTTGTTTTAGGGGACTTAATCGCAAACAAATGGAAAAGTATTGCAATATAAATAAGTCTCACTATATAAAGCTATAATTAGTTAAAAGTTAGTTGGATAGACTTTTAGAAAGACCTGAAAAAGAACAGCTTTTGGAAAAAACTGTTACTCTCCTGGCACAATTTATTCAAGTGCAAAAAGATGTATGTTACTCAACTGTAAATGCTTCATTGGATAGAATCGTAAAAGATGTACAGAATTGTCTCAGAAAGAAGCATCCCGACCATTCCATATTTTTCACGTCTGATGAAACTTTTTCCTATTGGAAAAACAACAATATCGATAATCATTGGAATAAAGTTGAAAGTACGCAGATTATGGATATACTCCAGGAATATATATTTAGCAAATTAAACTTTCGACCATGCTTATATCGGAACAAGCTCTTCGATTGTTTGTGTATAGATTATGTAAGTATTACTACGGATTATAATATATTATAATTATATCAATTATGGTCATATACATTTATATGTATATTTGTTTTATGTTGTTTTTAATAATCTCTCAATATCATTAATTTATTCTGTATTATAATATTTTGCGTAGGTTTTAGAAAATAAACGTGGAGAAAAAATCGTTGTACTCGCAATATTTTGCAGCATAGCTAGGAGACTTGGTCTACGTTGCGATATAATAAGGTTTTCCCTAAAGCACTGCATATTTTGGAAATCAAAATAGTAAGTATAAATATATTAGATTTGACATTTTAACATGTTTCGGTAATTTGTCTATTCTTATGATACACATATACATATACACATATACATATACACATATACATATACACATATACATATACACATATACATATACACATATTCATATACACATATAGATATACACATATACATGTATACATATAGATATACACATATACATATATACATATACATATACACATATGCATATACACATATGCATATACACATATGCATATACACATATGCATATACACATAAACATATACATATATACATATACACATATACATATATATATACATATATATACACAGGCTCTGTAAAGTTGGCACGGCTTTTTTCGATTTTCAAAAAAAACATATGAGTTCTAGTAGCACTTTTAAGAGTTCTAGAGTTCCTGATAGGTTTCGCAAATAGTTCTGTCAATTTGAGGTCAAAAAACGAATTTTTTAAAAATGTCGTGCTAACTTCCCGTAGCACGACACTTATGCAAAAAAAATTTTTATTCGTGTATATCGATAGATTTCGACGAGATTTAGAGTTCCTGATAGATTTTAACTATAGTTCCGGCGAACTATGCATTCTACGAGTTAAAAAACAAAATTTAAACGATATTTATAAAAATTTTATCTTGTTGTGCTAATAGAAATATTCATTTCTCACGGCGCAGTTTGCGAGCTCTAGGATAGTTCTGACCTCCAAAATAATGTTCGACAATAGTTCTGTCGATTAACCATAATTAACTTAATTAATTAATAAGCTATTATAGCACGACATCGCGGAAGAGTGTCGTGCTGGTAGAAATATCTATTTCTCTGGGCGCATTTTACGAGTTCTAGGATAGTTCTGACCTCCAAAATAATTTTCGATAATAGTTCTGTCGATTAACAGTAATTAACTTAAATAATTAATAAGATAATTATAGCACGACACTCGAGCAAAGGGTGTCGTGCTAAGTATATATCGCAGTTCTAGGTGGGGTTTTGGCCAGTTCTCGTTAAGTTCTATGCTCTGAAATTATTTTTAAAAATAGTTCTGGCGATTAAACATTTTTTAATAATTTTTAAAATTTTTTAATGTCCGATTTCAGCACGACACTCGAGCAAAGGGTGTCGTGCTGAGTATATGTCGCAGTTCTAGGAGGAGTTTTGGCTAATTCTCGTAGAGTTCTATGCTTTGCAATTATTTTCAATAATAGTTCCGGCGATTAAACATTTTTTAATAATTTTAAAATTTTTTAATGTCCGATTTCAACACGACACTCGAGCAAAGGGTGTCGTGCTGAGTATATATCGCAGTTCTAGGAAGAGTTTTGGCTAGTTCTCGTAGAGTTTTATGCTCTGCAATTATTTTTAAAAATAGTTCCGGCAATTAAACATTTTTTAATAATTTTTAAAATTTTTTAATGTCCGATTTCAGCACGACACTCGAGCAAAGGGTGTCGTGCTGAGTATTTATCGCAGCTCTAGGGGGAGTTTTGGCTAGTTCTCGTAGAGTTCTATGCTCTGCAATTATTTTCAATAATAGTTCCGGCGAGTAAACATTTTCTAACAATTTTTAAAATTTTTTAATGTCCGATTTCAGCACGACACTCGAGCAAAGGGTGTCGTGCTGAGTATATATCGCTGTTCTAGGGGGAGTTTTGGCTAGTTCTCGTAGAGTTCTATGCTCTACAATTATTTTTAAAAATAGTTCCGGCGATTAAACATTTTTTAATAATTTTTAAAATTTTTTAATGTCCGATTTCAGCACGACACTCGAGCAAAGGGTGTCGTGCTGAGTATATATCGCAGTTCTAGGGGGAGTTTTGGCTAGTTCTCGTAGAGTTCTATGCTCTGCAATTATTTTCAATAATAGTTCCGGCGAGTAAACATTTTTTAATAATTTTTAAAATTTTTTAATGTCCGATTTCAGCACGACACTCGAGCAAAGGGTGTCGTGCTGAGTATTTATCGCAGCTCTAGGGGGAGTTTTGGCTAGTTCTCGTAGAGTTCTATGCTCTGCAATTATTTTCAATAATAGTTCCGGCGAGTAAACATTTTTTAATAATTTTTAAAATTTTTTAATGTCCGATTTCAGCACGACACTCGAGCAAAGGGTGTCGTGCTGAGTATATATCGCAGTTCTAGGGGGAGTTTTGGCTAGTTCTCGTAGAGTTCTATGCTCTGCAATTATTTTCAATAATAGTTCCGGCGATTAAACATTTTTTAATAATTTTTAAAATTTTTTAATGTCCGATTTCAGCACGACACTCGAGCAAAGGGTGTCGTGCTGAGTATTTATCGCAGCTCTAGGGGGAGTTTTGGCTAGTTCTCGTAGAGTTCTATGCTCTGCAATTATTTTCAATAATAGTTCCGGCGAGTAAACATTTTTTAACTAATTTTTAAAATTTTTTAATGTCCGATTTCAGCACGACACTCGAGCAAAGGGTGTCGTGCTGAGTATTTATCGCAGCTCTAGGGGGAGTTTTGGCTAGTTCTCGTAGAGTTCTATGCTCTGCAATTATTTTCAATAATAGTTCCGGCGAGTAAACATTTTTTAATAATTTTAAAAATTTTTTAATGTCCGATTTCAGCACGACACTCGAGCAAAGGGTGTCGTGCTGAGTATATATCGCAGTTCTAGAGGGAGTTTTGGCTAGTTCTCGTAGAGTTCTATGCTCTGCAATTATTTTCAATAATAGTTCCGGCGAGTAAACATTTTTTAATAATTTTTAAAATTTTTTAATGTCCGATTTCAGCACGACACTCGAGCAAAGGGTGTCGTGCTGAGTATATATCGCTGTTCTAGGGGGAGTTATGGCTAGTTCTCGTAGAGTTCTATGCTCTGCAATTATTTTTAAAAATAGTTCCGGCGATTAAACATTTTTTAATAATTTTTAAAATTTTTTAATGTCCGATTTCAGCACAACACTCGAGCGAAGGGTGTCGTGCTCTGCAATTATTTTTAAAAATAGTTCCGGCGATTAAACATTTTTTAATAATTTTTAAAATTTTTTAAAGTCCGATTTCAGCACGACACACGAGCGAAGGGTGTCGTGTTGCGTATATATCGCAGTTCTAGGAAGAGTTTTGGCTAGTTCTCGTAGATTTCTATGCTCTGCAATTATTTTTAAAAATGGTTCCGGCGATTAAACATTTTTTAATAATTTTTAAAATTTTTTAATGTCCGATTTCAGCACGACACTCGAGCAAAGGGTGTCGTGCTGAGTATATATCGCTGTTCTAGGGGGAGTTTTGGTTAGTTCTCGTAGAGTTCTATGCTCTGCAATTATTTTTAAAAATAGTTCCGGCGATTAAACATTTTTTAATAATTTTTAAAATTTTTTAATGTCCGATTTCAGCACGACACTCGAGCGAAGGGTGTCGTGCTGCGTATATATCGCAGTTCTAGGAAGAGTTTTGGCTAGTTCTCGTAGATTTCTATGCTCTGCAATTATTTTTAAAAATGGTTCCGGCGATTAAACATTTTTTAATAATTTTTAAAATTTTTTAATGTCCGATTTCAGCACGACACTCGAGCAAAGGGTGTCGTGCTGAGTATATATCGCAGTTCTAGGGGGAGTTTTGGCTAGTTCTCGTAGAGATCTATGCTCTGCAATTATTTTAATAATAGTTCCGGCGAGTAAATATTTTTTAATAATTTTTAAAATTTTTTAATGTCCAATTTCAGCACGACACTCGAGCAAAGGGTGTCGTGCTGAGTATATATTGCAGTTCTAGGGGGAGTTTTGGCTAGTTCTCGTAGAGTTCTATGCTCTGCAATTATTTTTAAAAATAGTTCCGGCGATTAAACATTTTTTAATAATTTTTAAAATTTTTTAATGTCCGATTTCAGCACGACACTCGAGCAAAGTATTTCTACCAGCACGACACTTTTCCACGATGTTGTGCTGGTTTCGTACATTTTAAAAGATGTTTACCCGCCGGAACTATTTTTAAAAATAATTGCAGAGCATAGAACTCTACGAGAACTAGCCAAAACTCCCCCTAGAACTGCGATATATATTCAGCACGACACCCTTTGCTCGAGTGTCGTGCTGAAATCGGACATTAAAAAATTTTAAAAATTATTAAAAAATGTTTACTCGCCGGAACTATTATTGAAAATAATTGCAGAGCATAGAACTCTAGGAGAACTAGCCAAAACTCCCTCTAGAACTGCGATATATACTCAGCACGACACCCTTTGCTCGAGTGTCGTGCTGAAATCGGACATTAAAAAATTTTAAAAATTATTAAAAAATGTTTACTCGCCGGAACTATTATTGAAAATAATTGCAGAGCATAGAACTCTACGAGAACTAGCCAAAACTCCCTCTAGAACTGCGATATATACTCAGCACGACACCCTTTGCTCGAGTGTCGTGCTGAAATCGGACATTAAAAAATTTTAAAAATTATTAAAAAATGTTTAATCGCCGGAACTATTTTTAAAAATAATTGCAAAGCATAGAACTCTACGAGAACTGGCCAAAACCCCGCCTAGAACTGCGATATATACTTAGCACGACACTTTTTGCTCAAGTGTCGTGCTATAATTATCTTATTAATTATTCAAGTTAATTACTGTTAATCAACAGAACTATTATCGAAAATTATTTTGGAGGTCAGAACTATCCTAGAACTCGTAAAATGCGCCCAGAGAAATAGATATTTCTACCAGCACGACACTCTTCCGCGATGTCGTGCTATAATAGCTTATTAATTAATTAAGTTAATTATGGTTAATCGACAGAACTATTGTCGAACATTATTTTGGAGGTCAGAACTATCCTAGAGCTCGCAAACTGCGCCGTGAGAAATGAATATTTCTATTAGCACAACAAGATAAAATTTTTATAAATATCGTTTAAATTTTGTTTTTTAACTCGTAGAATGCATAGTTCGCCGGAACTATTGTTAAAATCTATCAGGAACTCTAAATTTCGTCGAAATCTATCGATATACACGAATAAAAAATTTTTTTTGCGTAAGTGTCGTGCTACGGGAAGTTAGCACGACATTTTTAAAAAATTCGTTTTTTGACCTCAAATTAACAAAACTATTTGCGAAACCTATCAGGAACTTTAGAACTCTTAAAAGTGCTACTAGAACTCATATGTTTTTTTTGAAAATCGAAAAAAGCCGTGCCAACTTCACAGAGCCTATATACACATATATATTAAAATTTTATTATAAAAATTGTATAATAATAAAGATAATAATATTTTTATTGTTCACAGCATCGCGAATAATATAGTAAATGAACGATGTTTTTACATAAAAATGAGCAAGAAATACCCCGATTGTATTGTCAACTATCTATTGAATTACAAGAATGTGGTTTCTAAATCAAATTCATCCGTCAAAACAATAAATAACAAAATGATTGGTAATTACTCATACATAATTTTTATTAATTTTGAGTTAATATTTTTGTAAATTTGCAAAGAATCAATGAGTTACGCTGTATGTATAGGCGGAGAGAATTGTACTAGCTCTCATTTTTTAGTTTTGTAATTAGTGCTCTATTTACACTTAATCTTTACTCAAGTATAATTTTCTTTTTAGGTGTATTTTTCGATAAGAATGTTACATAGACGACTTATGCAGGATCATGTAATATTTCATGAAATATTCAAAGTCAATTGGGAAATGCTGTGTAATTATAACATCTCATAAGTGTAAGTCTCATTTTCATATATGATAAAGTAGTAATAAAGAATCAATTTGTGGTTTTTGCTGAGATAATAACTATGTACGAATTATATTTTTTATAATTTAACCATAGCTGCGTTAACTAAAAAATACTTGTGTAAAATTACATGATTATGCTGGGTGTTTTTCACCCCAAAATAATTATGCAATATTGTTATCTATTCAGAAGATTACAAATTATATGTAATTTTATATGAAATAATGTATTTTCAGATTGAAGATATATCATAGAACATAAGGATACACCTACTGTTGCGTGGAGACCGCAGGACCTACCCGTCCACGATTCTTTTCTTTCGGAGACGTAAGGCGATATTATTATTATTATTAATAAAGATTAAAGGAATTTTACTGTGTCCTCTCGAGGATTATAGGTTACTACTTTTTTCAATCTTTATCCTTTTTCCTCGAGATAAACCCCGACCTCAGTGGTGAGCGCAGCGCGAAAAAATATTTCATGTCTACATAAGTGGACTCGAACCCGCGATCTGCGAGTTACGAGTCTGGCGCTCTACCACTGAGTCACACTACCTATTATTATTATTAATATTATTATTATTATTGTTGTTATTGTTATTATTATTGTTATTATTATTATTGTTATTGTTATTATTATTATTGTTGTTATTATTATTATTGTTATTATTATTGTTATTATTGTTATTATTATTATTATTATTATTATTATTATTGTTATTATTGTTATTATTATTATTATTGTTATTATTATTGTTATTATTATTATTATTATTGTTATTATTATTATTATTATTTTTATTATTTTTATTATTATTGTTATTATTATTATTATTATTGTTATTATTATTATTATTATTATTATTATTATTATTATTATTATATACTAAAAACCGGAAGTCGCGAGCTGCCGTAAAGCACGCCTGGAACCGACGGAATCGCTCTCTCACACACCTATCCACATGTATAGTATTAATTACTATTATTATTAATCATATTATTATTATTAGACTCTTATTGTAATATCCAATCGGGATATTAACTTCTTTCTACATTTACTCTCTCCCTCGTTATCCCGATTGAAGACCTCCGTACTTATGTATCACCCGCGAATCACACACACACACACACACACACACATACACACACACACACACACACACACACCGTTCGGCGTCGCTCGACAATAACAGTAGTTACGTCCTTCCTCTGACTCTTCCTTTCTTGAGTCTGGACGTAACACTACAAAATGATCTGAAAATGGTAAACATATATATGTACTATATTCGAGCTGTTTCTTAGCAGATTTTAAGCGCTTTAAAAATCAAGAATTAGTTATGCAATTATTTTTCACTTTTATTACTTTCTTGTGATTTGTTTTATCACAATGGCAAAAACTATAACATGCTTACCAGAGGAAATGATAACCACCATTTTCAGCTATAATGATATCACTTTTGAGGATATCATTAACTTTAAATGTGTGTGTAAGTAATTTCGATATGCAGCTACATATGAGAAGTTTGTGAAAAAAAAAGTTTTTCAATGATAATTTTTGTGGAAAATTTTTTATAATTTTGTTGGAATATTGTGTCACAATGTATATCACTTCGACATTTGATATATATTATAAAAATAAAATAAATATACAAGATAAATAAATAAAATATACAAGAAATATAATAAATGTAATAAAAAGATATAATAAAAATACAAATGTAATTAGAAATATAAGAAAACTTTAATTATATCTATATAAAAGCAAATAAAAGACAAATTGGAGAAAATTGTAGAAAGTAGCTTGCCACTATAGTAAAGAAACTAGTTAATTTTCTCAAATGTACAATAATTTAGTCTTTTTAAATATGTAATTTAATTAAATTTAGTGGAATTTATTATGTTTAGTAAAATAAAAGCATGCTTTTTTTAAATAATCCTGTCTTTCATGTTTTAATTTACATTTCAACGGCTTAGTTTGCATAGCTCATTGTTCTATACATTTTTATTTTATTATTAAGTATAATACAAAATATATATAACGTATGGTATAGTACAATAAAATATAACATACTAAAATAGTAGTATTGTTTTATTTTGTCTTTCGTATACATAGATTCCTAAAGTTGAGAGATTTCTACAATACTTATTCATTAAAGAGTTTAAAAAAACTGCCGAGTATTCAACAAAACTATTCTGCGATTCTCCTTGATGAACAATAAACTTGGCGAAAACTTTTTTTCTCTTCTTTCTCTTTTAAATGGTTTTAGTTAGTTTGAAAAGTCACTTGGTAACTCTTTAATTGGACGATTTTTTAGTTGACTAAAAAAATTTACAATTAGGAAACAAAAATGCAAACTAAAATATATACATACATACTTTCTTCGAGGAACAATTTTATGTTATTTACTTATAAGATAAAAAATGTATTTGTTCATTGATTCTTTTTCAATCGAAACCGTCTCTTCTCGCTGGAAAAATCATGCTATGCAGTATAATCTCCCATTGCAAAATTAATTAATTAATCTTCCTGTCAATAAACGGGTATCCGGGTACTCAAAGCAACTTTAAACGTTAAATATGTGCCGGAATTTTTCTCTGATAGACACAAAATACAAAGGATCTTCGTATTTGGAAATCTCCCAATTAAAATATATCGGGAAAAATAAATATTTGACGCCCAGCAGTTGTTACAAAAAAAAAAAAGATTTCGTAATGTGTCGAAAATACTTGCTTGGTACCCATATATTGACGAAAAGGTGACAAATTACGCATTGACAGAAGGGTTAATTAATTAATGGCTGAGTTAATGATCGCCCTGATCGGGTTCGTGAACCAGGAAGGTATCTCGATAGAGCGAACTCGGTGTACGATGCATCATCGTCGCGAATGAGCTTTCTGACGCCGGTGTTGGTGTCGGATTTGGCGTCGGGCTTAATAAAGGTGTACCCTGAAGGCTGATGGCCAGCGGAAGAGCGCCCGACGTGCACAGACCCACTGCTCCTCTTCCGCTCTCCGTGACGAAACGATATCTCGAAGGCCTCGCAGACCTAAATTATATTATATTTTTATTTTACATTTATATAAAAAGAAGGTTTTTTTCAACAAATTTTTTTGACAGGTTTCGCAAGTTAATTATATTTTTTGTTCTATTTTTCTTATTATAATTTTAATATATTTTAATAAAATAATAAATTAACAATTTTCTGAATTTTAATATTATTAAAATTTGTGATATTTAATATTTATATTTAATATTATTTTCTAATTTCTAACGTAATTTTTTTTATCACGATGCTTAATTTATCACATTCCCAAGAAGGGCATAATTTTCAATTAGAGTTTTTCATTTATATTTCGAAACAGTTTAATTAGAGAGAGAGAGAGATGTGGGATTAAATATAGAATTTATGAAAATTATGCTTTCCTTGAGAATGTAATTAAGCATCGTGACGAAAACCAGGTTAGTAATAAAAATAATATTAAACATCAAATTTCCCAAATTATTATTTGACTCAAAAAATGTTAGAAAGATCAATAAAAATAGAACAAAATAAAAAATATACATATACAGTTAAAAAAAGTTAAATCTAAATTGTTATAAAAATAATCATATAAATTCTTCAAATTATATTAATTATTTTTTCGTCGTTGTTCACTGATTCTTCAAGTTAATATCTTCTTTTTTTTCAGAAATTAAAAAAATTTGTTGGAAATAATAAAATGAAAAAAGTTAAATGAAAATAATAATCTCCACAATGTATTACAAAACCATTGAAGTCCTTTGTGTAGAGAAATGAATAGAATATTTTATACCTCGAGCATTTGCACTTCAACAAGCGAATGAAAGCGGCGCGAAAGGTCCTATTGAAAATGGTATAAATAATGGGGTTGATTGTCGAGGACACGTAGCCCAGCCAGAGGAACGTGTCCACCACGTGACCGGGAACAGGACACGTAGGACAGGCGGCGAAGAAGATGTTAAGCAGGAAGAACGGCGCCCAGCACAACACGAAGGTGAAGAACACCAGACCCAGAACCTTGCTGGCTTTCTGCTCCGTCGCGACCGCGTTCGCGGCCAGAGATCTCTTTTTCGTTCGTCCTGCGAGGAATCTGAAAAGGAGAGAACGTGAGTCTTGAAGAAAAAAAACGTCGAATATTTTTTTAACGCGTATGAGAAAAACATTTTTTTCCCGCGAGAGGATCGGGACTTAAAAATTCAATGCGACACTAATGGTGGTCGCGTGAACTATCATAAATGGCCGCCGCGAATATACATCTAACATTATATTTTATTATTATTTGAAAAATTAATTAATAATGTTTCAATGATCAAATGAGACTCTGATGTCAAGACACTTATTTGTTGACATAAGGAATATAAATCTATTTTTTTTTTACTTTTTATAATTACACCGCACATACCCAGCTAACCATTTCTGCGGAGGCAAATGTAGGCAACAACTTTTGTTTGTAAAATGGCCGCAGAGAAGAAACATATTTTGTCATTACAAATATTGTAAGCATAAATTCAGTAAATATTTCCCAACATCTGTTAGCAGACTATATTGACAAAGTGGCAATGACTAGCAAGCAGATCTGTCGAAAATGTTGACAACAGATTGATGCCAAAAATGCAGCAGATCCTTCAGATCTAGGATTTTTCTTCGATTTGCTGAGTATTTGGCGCAAATCTGTTCTCAATTTACGATTGACAAATCTGTTCCCAGTCTGTTGCCAATCTGTCGTCGCACTGTTAGTGACAGATGTGCTCTGGCGTTGCACCCAACTTGATGTTAGGATATACTTTCAACTTTTGATTGCAATTGGAGCGCACTTGAGGACACAATAGGCCCTGGATTTGCAGCCATATTTGGTCGTATTTTGTTTCCCGATTGTTAACAATTTCCAAGCAAATGGTTAGCTGGGTACAATATATGTATAATCATGCCGGAATTTATAACATTCTGGCTTTCGATCATATTCCTTGATGAAGGCAGAGTTTTTGTATAATCACAAAGTGTGTCTAACCGCAATGACATCTTTTTCATTAAAAAAATTTATTTTTCCACTTAAAACTGCTGTTGTATATTCACGGCGGCCATATTTGTTTTGCTACAGTAGCGCCTCTCTTACCGCCTTGGACGTTTCTTTCGCCAATACCTGAGGTTCAGGGTGTTAGGGGTGACGTTTAACTGCAGCTTCAGGGCTCTGAGGGTGAAGTTTCGTGTTTCGCGAGCGATGTTCTCCGGCGTCTGGGTCGCCTGATCCACTTTCGACTTGAGTCCTGGTCCTGAGGCAGGACTTCCGGCGCCGTTCACCGCTAACTTTAGATGCGGCAGGACCCTTCTCACACCTCCGCATTTGTCGCTGTGTTCCGACAATTAAACCAAACTTTCTACATTCCCCGAAAACTATTACGTACGCGTTTGTTCTCGGAGAAAACAGAGAAACATTCCACTTATATTATTCTCTACAATTAATTTAACTGATATATAACTTTTTTTATTATTATTGAAGTCGTTGAATTATTTAATATGAAAAATATAACAGAATATAAATTGCAGAAATAAAAAAAAACATTAGCTCTTTTATAATTAATTTAATTAATATATACATATATTTAATAAATATAATTTTTTTATTATCATTTTATTTATCATTGACATATTTAATGAAATATAAATTTTTTGTGAATAAAATACTTTTACTTCTCTTTGCAATGACGTAAATTGAAAAATGCTATAATTTTTGCATCAATAATAATGTGACAGTGTCTGCATTTGTATGCGAGTTTTGTCGAGTTACGATAAAAATTGAAGAAATTTGAACGAAGAAAGTTCAAATGACATTTATTCCCCGGATTGGCTGTTACGCTGCGATGCTCGATTTAAGATACATAGACTCGTAAATCGTCGCTTGACGTCAGAAGTGTTGCATACTTTGCGATCTGCCTTGCATAAAGCTGCGCTATAAAAGCGCAATTTGATAGACGATTCGATTCAATTCACGGAAATAAATGTTACAGTCGTGATTCTATTTTGTAATCAGCTATGAATCGTGTATTTCACTATATATGCTCAAATAAAATATAATTTCTTTATATGGAAATAAAACAAGATCAAGATTGTTCAACCTACACTTTCTTTGATCTGTTTGAACTTATTTCATATATTTTTATATTTTTATAATAAATATATTTCTATAATTATTTAATTAAAAATTATGTGTTATGACTTTTAATTATGTAAAAAGTACATAAATTATTTATATATGATCTAACTATTTTGTATTATTAATTTAGCATATTATATTTAGAAATTACAAATTATAAATTAATTAATAAAAATTAAAAATGAGGAATAAAAAATGCAAAGTTTAAAATCAGAAATTAGAAATTAAAATTAGAAATTATTTAGTTATCAAATATAAATTACAATTATAAAAATTATAAATTATAAATTACAATAAAATAGAACATAATTTTAAATTACATAGTCATAATAATTATTAAAATTGTATAAAAAAATAGTAAGAGACTTATATTTTATAAGACTTCTCACCTTTCCTTTTCAGCGCTGTAACCGGAAGTGCGGCCGAGTCTCGCCGAAGAGGAGGACGATCTCATGGCGGACGTGGTGATTACTGCGGAGGAAGACGACGCTGTCGACGATGACGTCTTTGTCGACGCATATCTGCCGCCCAATCGGCGAAACTGATCGCCTTCCGGATGTTCGGCGGCGAATCGCGCCTTTTTGCGCAACAGCTGGACCGTCAACACGTAAGTCGCCACCATCACGATCATGGGGATATAGAAGGCGACCAGGGAACCAAACACGAAGAACGCCCGGTTGTTGATGACACACATCCTTGGACGCGGCATGATGTTCGAGGGGTTGATGATGCCTGAAACAAGAGATCCTTGCTGTTCGAGTCCTCGTCGACCTCTCGATCAGCAGCATCCCTTCTCTGATCAGCTGTCGTTTGAATTGCTCTTGATTATCTGTCAAGTTGGATGGGAATCCCCCCTTTCTCGAATTATCTCTTTTTTTGTTTTATCTTATTTTCAAAAATTATACAGTTCAAGAAAAAATGACTTTTTTCAATTTTTTTTTGTTTTTTGTTAAACAGTGTTATTCTCTGAATTAGCGCTTCTAAAGTTTGTTTCGGGAATGTGTTACACTATACAATTACGTCAAAGAGGAAATTATTGTCGAGTCCCTCGCATTTGAGCTCGATTAACTTTGCGCTATCGACTTTCTCGAGAGGATATTATATAGTAGCAGGGTTTAACGCGAAATTTCCGCGAAATTTGTATAACTCGGTTAATCGAAATTTATATCGGTTTATTTGCATAATAGGAGGATGGAAAGGCGGAAAGAAGGCTATTATTCAATATAAACCGGCTAGATCGAGAAGCCTAAAATCGCGCCTTGATAAATGTGCATTGTCCCGATAAATGTGTATTATATGCCGCATCGCATCGTTGCTTTTCCGTTCTTTATCTTGCAAAAAGCTTGATAAAAACCGCGAAGTCTCTTCTCGTGAGATCGCATCTGTTTCTATCCAGACTATAGCGTATATATTTTTCTTAAAAGTGTGGAAAAATGAAGATCCTTAAGAGACTCTCCTTATCACCACCGAGCGAAGATTAATGGACAAACCCACAATTGTGTATGTGTAGCAGAGCGATTCGTCCGAAATTTCTTTAAAATAGAATTATCCGGAATAAAAGGGACTGTGTACTTTATAAATGGGCAAACAACCAAGCGCGGAAGTGCAGCTTCCCTTTGAGGTATGTTTGCATCTTCGTATTCGCCTTTACAAAATACGTGTCGGTCTATGTCAGGATATATTTACCCTCTATCTCTCTCTTTCTCACTCTGTCTGGACCAGAGAGAAGAAGAGCGAGGGGGGAAGGATGTAATAATAATTTACCTAAGACCGTGATGGAGCTGGAGACCAGCATGGCCAGCAACCAGACAGCGGCGATCTTGAAGCCCACCACCCGTTTCGTGGACGTGTGACGTGTCCTGAGCGGATTACGAATGCCCAGGTAACGGCCCAGGGAGATGAAGCACATGTGCATTATGCTCGCCGAACACGCGAGCACGTCGCATGTCACGTATACGTTGCACCACACCACGCCGAACGGCCAGTATCCTGGAAGGTTGTAGAAAGTCGAGAAACTCGAATCTTTTTTTTGCATGATAATCTTGGTTTTTTTAAACGGAACTATCCTGTTTCTTTTCTTTAATAGCAACGTAGAGGACAGCAAAATATATTGAATGAGTGCACATAGTTATTTTAAATTACATTTTAAATTACGTTTTAAGTTACATTTTAAGTTACATTTTAAGTTACATTTTAAGTTACATTTTAAGTTACGTTTTAAGTTACATTTTAAGCTACATTTTAAGTTACATTTTAAGTTACGTTTTAAGTTACGTTTTAAGTTACATTTTAAGTTACATTTTAAGTTACATTTTAAGTTACATTTTAAGTTACGTTTTAAGTTACGTTTTAAGTTACATTTTAAGTTACACAGTCATTTTAATTTACATATCTTAATAAAGCATTTTAAAGGAGGACCGGTAAATAAGGCAAATTCTGCCTCGCGATGGAACCTAAACTAATCTTGAGAAGGTCTTTCTTACGATCAAAGAAAAACGAAAATTACCGTCATTTATCTGAAAAGTGGTGGAAAAGCTTTGAGAGAATAGCGCATTTATAATATAATATAATTTACAAAAAATATCAACTTTAAAATGAATATAGACAATAGCATGAAAGTGATAATATTTTTCATAAATCCACATTTGCTGATGTTACATCTATGTTATGTATGATGCGCATCTATATGTACACATACAAGTTTGACAACTTATGTGTCTTTGTATTTTTCAGATTATTTAGAATTTTTTTGAGATTATTGTTGAAAACTTGTTAGTTTCTCTATGTATAAATCAACATTAAAGCTTAACAGTTTATTATGTTATATTATATTATAAATGCGCTATTCCCAAAGCTTTCCCACTAGTTCTCGGATAAATGACAGTTATTTTCGTCTTCCTTTGGTCGTAAGAAAAATGAAATTTTCTTAAGGTTAATTTAGGTTCCATCGCGAGGCAGAATTTAGCCTTATTTACCAGTTCTCCTTTAATGTAACTTTTTGCTATCATCCAAATATAGAATGTTTACTAGAAATGTACGATCAAAATAATTAAATTAAGTGATCATTGATTATTTTGATTGTTTCGATCGTTTTAATTATTTTAATCATTATAATCGTTCAATTATTTTGATCAATTAATTTTAACTATTTCGTCCATTTTGATCGCACTTATATTGATTATTTTGATTGTTTTGACTATTTTCATTATTTTCATTGTTTCAATTATTTTGATCATTCTAATTACGTTGTACAAATTTAAAATAATTTAAGCTGTAATGCAATTTAAATGACACTGTGAGTACTCATTGAATTTATTGTATTTTGCTGTCTTCTGTGTTACTATTAAATAGGAACAAAAGATGGTTGTAATTAAAAAAGTCAAAGTGATCTTGTCTTTTTATTAAACAAAAGTATTCAACTAATTTGTATTATTGCAATTTGTTATAAACTGCTACATTTCTGTTTATGACATTTTTTGTTAGATTTTTCTAAGTGCTTTGAAAATTGCAATGGTCATTACGAGAATCATCTTGTATATCCATTACCTGTAGGAAATGGAGCTTCTGCGTTTTAATATAAATATGAGTTTGTTTTATTGCTCCATGTAAAATAATAGTTATATTTATATATAATTAAGTGTAAAATATGAAATTTATAAAAATATGTATAAAGAAAAATTAACTTATTTGCAAAGAATCTCTCATAAGAAAGATGTCCGCTAATAATTTGTGAAAAGAGGATTGAGAAGTTCTGTGTGACGATACAGCAGCAAAAATAAAATTTTATCAAGTTTCAGTAAAAAAAAAAATTGGTTAAAAAAATGTTAAAAAGAAATTTGAGCTTTATCAAATTTCAATCGTATCTCACGTTATTTAATAACTATAATTATAATAATATTTAAACTAATTAATCACAAGAGATACATTAGTTGGTGTCATGTAATTTGTTTTTAATTTAAATTTAGATAATAATCTATTTTCTTTCGAAACTTTTTAATTAAATAAATTCATTATAAATATAATTGTCCTAATTTTCGTGGAACAACTCGACTAAAAAATGTCAAAAGAAAGGATTAATTAATAGCGATAGTCTCTTGCGGTCCTTTTGCGCGGGTTATTCATTTACAAAATAACGAAAAAGGATTCGGATTCATAGAATGACGGGAAAGGATTCGGGGATATCGCTTTCAAGCGCTATTTTCGGCTTTTGTCAAGCATTTCCAACATGATATGTTTCTAACGATACGTTCCCCTTTCGTGCAAGAGACTAATGGAAGAATAACTTAGGAGAATGATCCTTATTGTAGAGCGAGAACAGTGATGTGGGAGGGAGAAAGATGCAGCTGCGGATTCGCACGATGCATCCACGTGATGCGATGAATGGGATCACATCAAACGGCATCAAATGTCGGAAATGCATTTACACAAACCGTCACTTTGCGCGGGCAGATGTATTTTTGTCGCTTCAAAGATTCGCGGTTGAAAATGTATATACTCGTCGATACGTATGCAACGGAGCTGTACTCGATCCTTTTTGTGGGATTCGATGAATAGTCGCGATCTCAAAAATCCACGTGTTTATTTCCCGCAGGAATTTTCTCGGACAACCTGGAATATTTTTTTGAAATTTTTTTTGAAGGAGGAACGAAAACATTAATTTATAATTTATATATAAATGCATACAATATAATTTTAATTTGTATATACATATATATTAATTCAAATTTATAAAGTTATTGATCAAATTAATTATTAAAATTATTTTAATTAGAATTAATGTATATTTATTAAATATATATATATATATATATATATAAATATAATTAATTTTTGCATTTTAATAAATCTGCTGTAATTTGATAAAAAAATATTTTTAAAAAATCGTAGAGTGCTATCGTGAGAGAGTTATATCACTTTTGTCACGTGATGCGTTATATTTGATTATCGCAGAATGTTTATTTAGTGAGATCTATAAAGCTGGAACTTTCGGAATCCAATATTTCGTATGCAACGAACCCAATATTATTCCAAGGATTAAGCAAACAGCGGGCGACTATATCGTATGGTGATAGATTCCTCAAACAGACGATTTGCGAAGCAAAGATAAAGCAATCCAATCAAGTCAGCGACGATAAATACTCTGTATATAATTAATTAATTAATTAGGTCTCCGATCGCATAATTGAAGTGACAATTTGGACTTCACTTCGTCGATTGCAAATTATTACCTGGCGCAAATTTTATTATTATATCATTTCATTTTACAATGTTTTTTTATTTTCATCGAATTTTTGGCACGCAAATTCTCCGATGCGCCGTACTCATTAATAAATTGACTAACAATAAGTATAATTGACTTTTATTCGAATCAAATGAAGAAGATGGATGTCTTAAGATACAGAGTCTTCTAATCAATCTTGAATGTCACAATTAGATTAAACCAGCTTAATTAGTCCGCGCATCGTGTGTGCATTGCACTCGTTGTGATAATTATTAGGCGAGAAGCGCGCAGCATTTCTGAGGGCGCCTAGTAACCCCAAAAATTTGCATAGTCGCGCATTATATTAAGATCTACTACGCGGATCTACTACGTTGCGAGGAATTTCATTAGTAACAGATTAAAGCGCGCCTTGATGAGCGGACACGCTGCAATAAAGACTTAAGTACACGCGAGCAAAAAAAATTAAGGGGGCAGGAATAAAAATTTGAGAGAACTTGAAATACAAATGAGAAAAAAATTACATGAACAAAAAACCGAGAAAAAAGCTTAAATAAAAATTATATCAATAAATCTCGTGGAAATTTCTTTTCTCTCCGTATTTGAGTGTGCACAAATTATTGTTCATTAAATTTTATATATTTCTAGTTTCTTTAATTATATATGTAAAAATATATATTTTTGTATCTTTTATTAATATCATATTTAATAAATTATATATATCTCGTGGAAATTTCTTTTCTCTCCGTATTTGAGTGTGCACAAATTATTGTTCATTAAATTTTATATATTTCTAGTTTCTTTAATTATATATGTAAAAATATATATTTTTATATATTTTATTAATATCATATTTAATAAATTATATATATATATATATATATATATGTTTATATATATGTATATTATACATATATTTAATGTATAATATTTAATATATATTTTATATATATAATTATATATTTATTATATTTTTAAATTATATATTTTTCATTATTTAATCTGATTATTATTTATATTATTAATTCTGCGCGTGTACTGTATACTTTTTTTGTTTACAAAGAAAAAATTTAGGAAGTTAGTTGTCTTCAAAACTGTGCGGAGGAGGGTTTTTACTTCGGATGGGACGAGCGAATCAGCGAAAAAGAATTGGGATGCAAATGGGAGCAGCCTCCCTCTTCCCCTCCTTTTCCTGATAGTTCGCGCGTGAAGACGCGAGCGTTTCGCTGAATACGAAACACTCGCATTGTGTCCCGAGAGTGGCGAGTTTGCCAATTTTCGGCCCCACAAAAGAGCCACTTGCCACGCGCGGATGCGCATCTCTGTAACAAGGTGTGTGCTCTCGCGATGCTGCGCAACACTCAGTCTCGCGGCACATATGTATGTATATGTATATCCGGATGAGAGAACGTGTATATGAGAACGAACGTCGGAAATGAACCGCGCGAGCTTAACGAGACTGTAACGAGAGAAAGAGGAAAAAAGCGCGAGCTCTATCTGTCCGTCGATTTTCAAGGGTGTTCGTCAGCGGATGCTGACTGATATTTCGCTGTGTTAGCTCCTGGCTTTTTTATATATACATATGGTATATAGTGTATGTACCTGTAAATAATTAAAATATTGTTGAAGTTTTTTAGAATTTTTCGATAACTTTATTTGTTCTTTTTTCCTAGATTGTTTATAGAGTATCATATATTATAATACATAAATATAATTAAACGATCCGAAAGTTTGAGAATAATAGAATTTAAAATTTAATTTTACATTGGATAATTATTATTTAATTACTTTTTCAGTTAGTTTGATGATACGTTATTTATATGAGTTAAAAATATTGACTTTCTTCCCTTTTCTAAAAAAAAGGCATGTTAAGTCGATTCTCGCAAGTATAGTACTTTATACTCGATTTTTTTGACAGTTATCATCTGATTTCAAAAAATATTAATCAAAGATAAAATATAATAACATATTATTTACAACATATTACCATTTTAATTTTGATAACATATTGTTATTTTACAATTTAATTAGCAAGTTACCGCTTTATTAATATTTTTAATAAAAATTAATTGTATAAAGCGTTAATTTGCTAATTAAATTTTAAAATATGAATATATTATAAAAATAAAAATAATAATGTGTTTCAAATAATATATGTATTATAACAATATTTTTTGACAATTGATCAGCTGATTTCTGTCAAAAAATATTAATCGAATTTAAATATATATACTTGATATTATTTTTTTAAAGATACCATTCTCAGATTCTCTTTATATATAAAAAACGAAGAATGGCGCGCGCATAGTTGTTTCAGTGTGTCATAAATTAACGATAATGATTAAACTTTGTAATTAAATGAGCCGAAAGTTTGAGGGTGTGTTTGACGCGAATTTCATTACGATTTATGACAGATTAGATGTCATCTTGAGGATAATTGTAGGCTGTCATCGAGCCGACGTAGATTGGACACTAGAAAGTACTTAATGGCCATACGGCGTGCTTCGTTGCTCGCAATTTCAGTCGAAACGCGAATTAATTAGCGCCATAATCACGACACCTTGTAATCGGATCAAGGACGTTGAGAATTATTCGACGTAATATTGCCAAAGCACTAATTCTTGTTTGCTAGCTCTAAGAAAAGAAAGAGGAAGGGAGAGAGAAGATAACATATATATAAATCGTATTTCAATATAAATATTTTAATAACTTTTCAATATTTTATGTATATGAATTTTTATATATCTATTATATAAAAATTCTAGATACGCGCAAGACGAACCGAACTTTTTACTTCCTTTATGCGTTAATTTGCTAATTTTAAATTTTATAATATAAATATAAAATAAAAAATATTAATATGTTTCAAATAATATATATGTTATAATACTTTAAATTCGATTAATATTTTTGTCAGTTGATCAGCTGATTTCTGTCAAAAAATATTAATTGAATTTAAATGTATTTTATATTATATTTTTGCGTTAAAAGAAGCATCGATAATTGATGGGTATCAATATCTTTGTTTACGAAGGAATTTGCTCCACTAATTTTTTTCGCAAATCATTCTGTGTACAAGCTTGTGTTCTTTTGTTTTTAATGTGTGGCGAAGGAAATCTAATAATGGAATTCCGATCAAATTCCCGTACATAAAAGAGACGGACATTGCAGATTCCGACATTTAAAGTTTGCGAGTCCCCAAAGTTTCTCATAAACGGGGAAAATTTGGGATTTAAATCCGCGATTACACGAAATTCTAAAAGTGCCAAAGTTCAAAGGTTTCAGATATTTTAAATTTAATGACTGTACTGGATTAGACTCGCCAGCATTCAGCTCAGAAAAGATTCGAGAAAAAGATTGGAAGAAGATTATCGTTCTTGCAAATGTTTTTCCCGGAGGGGAAATTAGACGAATAATCGCGCGGAGCGCCATTATTTCCAACGATATTATATAGAATCGACGATCTGAGAAAGAAAGAAAGAGAGAGATGAAAAATGCCTTTGATGTTTTGGCGGAGCGTCATATTCTATCAATAAACATATATCCAAAGAAACTGATATAAAAAATAATCAATTAATAATGATCCAATGTAAAATTATATTTTTTTCTGTTGTAGAAAAAAATAATTAAATATATAATATATAATATCAACAAGTATAAAAAGTATAGAAAATAAATAAAAAAGCAAAAATTAAACAAACCTAATTAAGCTCGTGTATTACAATATCGTGATATTATATAATATTAAATTAAATTAAATTAAACAATTAAAAATTAAATAAAATTATATTTTATTCCATTAGTAGAAAAAATAATTAAATATATAATATCATGTAAATTAAATTTTATTATACAAAAAGAACAAAATAATAATTAATATAAAATTAGATTTTATTCTATATTATACAAATAAATTGAGTAACGATTTAACGTAAAATTAAATTTTTTCATTTTGCAAAGATTTTTCCAATTTTCAAATATCATTATTGATCGCCCGTTTTTACTTAATTGCAAAAAAAAAAAGGTAAATACCAAAAACGTGTTTCGGAACGTTTCTCCGTCCGAAACAAAATACAAAGGCCATTGTATTCGGAAACCTAAAATATAATAGGAAGAAACGTTCCATGTGGCCCGCTATAAAAAAAATTAACGCAGCGCAATACGTCAAAAAAAAAAAAAAAGGGAAGAAAAATACTCGCGGCTGGTGTTCGGGTCCATTAACGGGAAGATGAAAGATTGCGCATTGACAGAAGGGTTAATGACATGATGGAATCGAATGAAGGCGTCGCGCGCGCGTTACCGGGATTTTAAGTCGGGGTGAACCCTGTTGATGCGCGGCCTGGAAATTATTCCTTCCAGGTCGCGGAGCAAAAGCTGTCTCGTACACGAGATAAACGAGCCGCGACGATGAGTCTGCTAATGCCGCGCGTGTCGTCGGCGTGTTCCACGTGAAGGATGAAGCGCGGGCACGTGACGCGAAAGCCTCGCGGATAAAGTCGTTCCTTGTCAGAGGAAAGAGAAGGGGTTGCGAGCCGACCGATCGTTCATAAATCTAGGAGAGAGAGAGAGAGAGAGATTTATCCAAACTTTACCATCGGATTAACGCGTCAGAATTTTTAGCGTGAAAAAATCCACGATTAATGAAATAATCTTCCCTCAACTGATGAATAATAATTCTTCAATTAGTATGATATATTAATTTAATTATTATATAATGAAATCGGATTTCTCACAGCGTATGATTAAAGATGTAGGGAGGATTCTCGGGAGACTTAACATCTCGTTGACTTTCAAATTATATCGTCGCTGTGAAAGTAGATGTCATTTTGAACTTAATTAATATATTAGCTCTCGGTAATAAAGTTAATGTCCTAAAAATCATTTCGAATTAATCTGCATTCTCTCAGCTAATAAAACGATGAATCTCGATAAATGTTCTTAATAAATCGCGTCGGTCGCAGGCAGATTCTGAACTTCGTTCGATTGTTATCAGGGCTGCTACGTCGCTCGAAAATTAACGATTAAATTTCGCAAGAGCGGTGACGCAATATCTCGCACTTAATGAACTGCATCATAACTGCGGGGCAATATTTTCCGCGTTGTTATTACGTGAAATTTCGTAACTATATGGCGAGACCGGAAGAAGAGGCGAGCCCTTCGCGCGTGTCGTCTCCCGTTTCCGCGTATATCGCGGCGTCTTAAATCCGGATTATATTACGTGCGTAATCCGATCGCGTGTGCGTGAAAGTCCTTGTAGAAATTCCGCTCCGATGCGCAGGCGAAACGCGCCGGCGAACGGCGCATTCATTATCCGCTCGCCGGAAGATCCTTAAAATTCCGCCGAAACATTCCCTCGTCTTCTTATACCTTTCCTTCAATTTCCTATTCTATTCTACTGTTCCATCCGAGACTCTCATTTCTCTTCATTCCGATTCGGAGCGACTTGATGATATTTCGCAGATTCGTTTCTGCGTCGTTCCATTAAGGGATAAAGCTGAATACAAGTTTGACATATTTTATATATATTTTGTATTTATTTTTGTATATTATATCAAAATATAAAAGAAAATAAATATAAACAAATTTTTTGTTTTTGATATAAAATTGGTAGATTTGCGCTTTATTTAATCGTGAAAAAGCATTTATTATTATATTCAATCAATGAAAAGAAGAAGGTGCGCACAAATGGGTTTATCAATAAAACAGGCGTTTAGGATTTCCTTAACCATTGAATTTAAATTTTCAAAATTTTTGACTAAGCTAAGAAAAAAATTGCAGAATTGCGCACGTGGATGAGAAATGTCATCCGCGCGATTCAGGGTTAAAGGGGTTTGCTTAGCAAAAATGGTTTATCAATAAAACAGGACGGCGTCTAGGATCCCCTTAACCATTGAATTTGAATTTTCAAAATTGTTGACAGCTAAGAAAAAAATTGCAGAATTACGCACGTGGATGAGAAATGTCATCCGCGCGATTCAGGATTAAACGGGTTTGCTTTGCAAAAATGGTTTATCAATAAAACAGGACGGCCTCTAGGATCCCCTTAACCATTGAATTTGAATTTTCAAAATTTTTGACAGCTAAGAAAAAAATTGCAGAATTGCGCACGTGGATGAGAAATGTCATCCGCGCGATTCAGGGTTAAAGGGGTTTGCTTTGCAAAAATGGTTTATCAATAAAACAGGACGGCGTCTAGGATCCCCTTAACCATTGAATTTGAATTTTCAAAATTGTTGACAGCTAAGAAAAAAATTGCAGAATTGCGCACGTGGATGAGAAATGTCATCCGCGCGATTCAGGGTTGAACGGGTTTGCTTTGCAAAAATGGTTTATCAATAAAACAGGACGGCGTTTAGGATCCCTTTAACCATTGAATTTAAATTTTCAAAATTTTTGACAGCTAAGAAAAAAATTGCAGAATTGCGCACGTGGATGACAAATGTCATCCGCGCGATTCAGAGTTAAAAGAGTTTGCTTTGCAAAAATGGTTTATCAATAAAACAGGACGGCGTCTAGGATCCCCTTAACCATTGAATTTGAATTTTCAAAATTTTTGACAGCTAAGAAAAAAATTGCAGATTTGCGCACGTGGATGACAAATGTCATCCGCGCGATTCAGGGTTAAAGGGGTTTGCTTTGCAAAAATGGTTTATCAATAAAACAGGACGGCGTCTAGGATCCCCTTAACCATTGAATTTGAATTTTCAAAATTTTTGACTAAGCTAAGAAAAAAATTGCAGAATTGCGCACGTGGATGAGAAATGTCATCCGCGCGATGCAGGATTAAACGGGTTTGCTTTGCAAAAATGGTTTATCAATAAAACAGGACGGCGTCTAGGATCCCCTTAACCATTGAATTTGAATTTTAAAAATTGTTGACAGCTAAGAAAAAAATTGCAGAATTACGCACGTGGATGAGAAATGTCATCCGCGCGATTCAGGGTTAAACGGGTTTGCTTTGCAAAAATGGTTTATCAATAAAACAGGACGGCGTCTAGGATCCCCTTAACCATTGAATTTGAATTTTAAAAATTGTTGACAGGTAAGAAAAAAATTGCAGAATTGCGCACGTGGATGAGAAATGTCATCCGCGCGATCCAGAGTTTAAAGGGATTTGCTTTATAGATAGGCGTTTTTTGACAGAAGGATTAAAAGAGTTTTAAAATTCAGATTTGAAAAGAGTGGAGCAGAAAGTAAAAAAAAAACCTCTTACCTAGAAAGCCTGGTATGGCACCTAGAGGCATGACGAAGAGACTGACGAGGAGATCGGCCACCGCCAGGGACAACAGGAAATAGTTCGTCACATTGTGGAGTCTTCTGTCTAATCCCACGGCGAGACAAACCAATATGTTGCCCAATCCGCCGGCGACTATAAAGACTGCCACGAAGAGGAAGCTCCAGTCGAAACGACGAATCTTCGTTTCTGCGATGCTGCCGATTCTGGATCGATACATGCAGGATATAGCTAGATCCTCGGCGATGTTGCTCACCGACGAACACTCGAAAATCTGGGAAAAATACTTGGATTTATGTATTGTCCTCCATTTGTTCGAGAGAAATGTAGGTGACAATCTTCAACCCTTGTGTCAATCTTCTGAAGGGCAATTATATTTAAAAATCTCATAAGGGGATGCTGACCATGACTGCTTTACCGACTTTGAGTTCAAGGGTTTTTCCTTTTATTGGCTATACAGATTGAAAAATCCTTCTCCACAATTAAAGTACTGATAATAATGAACGGGGAGTGCTGTAATTTCGTACAAAAAGCAATAAAAGTTAAAAAATTACTAGTTTTTTATCGGCCTCTTGCATCAGCTCGTAACAATATTTATTTAATACAAAAGTTCTGCAGTTTATTTGTGCACAAAATATGGCGTTCCCCATAGAGATGACATGAAAAAATAATACAGAAATAATAAAAATGAGATTGAAAGCCTGTATCAAAAGATTCGTATTTGGATTAATTATATATGTATATTTGCGTGCGGAATCGATGTTGGGGCATAAAACAGTAAAAATTAGTTGCCGAACAGCGCTACTCATTTATTATATTATCAGTACTTTTATTGTAGAGAATTTTTTAATCTATGTATTCACAATAAAAAGTAAACCTAAACTAACTTAAAGTCGGTAAAACAGAACAACGGCAAAATCCCCTTAAAATATAACGCAGAAGAATGTTTGATGCGCAGCAGCTGTTATAAAAAATTGTCGCAGTGCAATGTGTCAAAAACACAAAGTTGGAGACCCCTGGAGATCCATACATTGATGGAAAAGTGAAAAATTTTGCATTGACAGAAGGGTTAAACGCATCGTCTCCCAAGCTTGAAATATCACTCCTCGCTCGGGATAAGGATCTTTGCTTGTCGTCCACCTTGCGACAAAAATCGAATAAGTTTTCTGAGCTTTAAGAGGGAGACAAATTGTTCCAATGTTTGAACACATTTCAAGATGTTTTTCTTAATTTTCCAATTATTAAAATATTTTAAATTCGATTAAATATATATTGAGTTTTAAACACATCATATTAAACATATAAATTTTTGCGTTATATTTATAAAATAATTTTGAAGGCTCAATAAAAATTAATTATGCAAAATTTACATTCTACTTCAAAAATTCTTTTAACTTTTAATGCCTCGAGTCATTAAAATTCTCTAAAGACATTTCGATTTCGTATGCTCGCGCATGTGTGAGGATTTCTTTCATTCTCCAATTCTTGTGAAGCTTAACTCTGCGAATTTAAAATAATCCTTGAATTTAAAGCCCTCTTGAATTTCGACGCCTCATCTTTCTTCTCTAAGAACCTACTTCCTCGTCGAAGGACGTGGCGTTACAATTTCTCATCGGTATCCTGGACAGAAAGACGCCCTCGATGCTCTCGAGGCTGTCGAGCAACAAGGACACGTTGACGTTGCAACTCGCATAATCGCAGGGTGTGCAAAAAAGGGTCATCGAAGGGGTTGAGGCAAGAGTCCCTTTCCCGATTGCCGTGCAGAGATGATCGAATCCGCCGGAAGCTGTGTCGCATTCGTTAGCGCAGCCAGCGAAGTCGTTGCAGGTAACCTGGTGCAGGATCGTCGTCCAGTTGCCGGCCCAGGATGTAAAATTGGCCTCCGGGACCAGCATGACGAGCCTCGAAGGAGTCCTTGGATTTAGTACCTCCAGTCACGGTCGTTGCAACGCGAAACAAACTGGAACGAGGTCCTCATACGCCGGTTCAAGGTATCTCTAAGGACAATCTAAAAAATTTTATGATCCAATAACTTTCTTATATTTCTCTTAAAATTTTTTTAATTTTTTAAATTTCTAGATAATAAAATTTTGAAAAAACAAATCAATTAAGTATATAAATTTAAAATCTTATAATATATTAAAATTTTGAAATTATTTTTTAAAAAGTTAGGATTTGAAAAACTAAGACAAATATTTTTAAAAATATTTGATATTGATATAAATTAATAATGTATACTGTAGTAAATATTAATATACAACAATTGAAATTATATATATTATATATTAAGTATGTAATAAATTATATAATATTAATAATATAATAATAAAACTTTAATTAATAATATATAATATATAATAAACTAATTTTATTAAACAACAAAAAAGTGATCCGATTGCCAGTTGAAATTTTGAAATAAAGATAAAAAGTAATTGATTGACCGACACTGGCTAAGGTGAAAAATCTTTTATTAAAAAAGACGCAACGTTTCGACCCCGAATTGGGTCCTCTTCAGGCTGTTAATTTAAAGTACATGGTAAACTAAATGATCATAGTGTCTGTTTGTTGTAACCAATCAGAATATGACCAAATTTTATTAAAATTTAATTTTAAATTAAAATTGTTATACATTTAAAATGTGTTAAAATATTGGAAGAATTTTTGAATAAAGCTTGACCTTTTTAATGTTTTGTTTCATTGATAAGATTATTTTTAGAAAGCTTTTCGAAATTTCGATACGCCACGTGTCAACTACATCAGCTGATGCTATCAGCTGATCGCGCGAGTCAATCAATTGACTGAAAGGCACCGCCTATATATCGATATTTATGTGTAGAGATTAGATATGAGATTTCTTGAACAGCCACAAAGTTGGTCTCAATTATTTAAAAATAAAAATATTTAAAATAAAACTTTCTTATTGACCAAAATATTTTACATCAGCATAACTTTCTATATTTCTTCTTTAAAAATAAACAATTGGAATAAACAATTGTATGTACATATTTATATTAATTCAGTCTTCATTAAAATCCAAAAATCCGGAATTTTTCGAATCTGTATAGAGTCTCAACTCAAAGTCTAATTCGAGTTAGATTAATGTTTCAACGCGCTCGTTACTTTATATCCGCTCTTTTTTAATTATCGAAGAGATCTCTAAGCGGGCTTTTGTCATCGGTTTCTTTATCGTCAGAAATTCACAGCGATAACGACGTCAGAAAAGCGGAGAGGCGACTATTTGCGCGTTGATTGCGGGCGAAATCTTGCGAACAAAGCGTCGCTCTTCCACGGCAAACAAAAGGACGAGATAGATAGAGAGAGAGAGAGAGTCGGCTCGTCCGGACTTATCGGGGACATCGATAAATCGGTGTGTAAGATCGAACCCGCTCGATCTCTCGTCTCGCGCGTCTATATAGATATTTTCGAGTTGCAAAAGTGACATCCCCCATCCTATTTTCCGGCTCGCTATTTATCTGCCGGAACTCGCGCGAACGCCGGTCGGATTAAACTGACGTACCGGATATCGACAGTCCTGCGTGTGTTCTTCACGCCTCGCGACAATACTGATCCTTGAACAAATTGCAGCATCGACAAGCTCGCCTCGGTATTATCCAATCCTGTCGAAAATAGTAACGTGGAAACCGAAACTAAAATCTCGACAAAAGATAAACTCTCTCACTTTTTTCTAACATTTGGAAAATCCTGACGATTTTTAGCAGGGTGTGCTTCTTAAAAATTTATCTCGGAATAAAAGAAAATAATTTATAATGATAAAAAGGGTCCTTAAATATAATTCATAAATTTATAATGAAATAATTTATATATAAATTGATAATTAGTTTATACATATAATTAATAATTTATATAAATATATATAAATATATAATATTAATAATTTACATATAAATCATAATTTATATACAAATAATATTAATAATTTATATGTAAATCACTCTTATACTTAATTTAAGTTTTATTATATGATAAATATATATAGTTACGATCAATAACTCTTTAATATTTATACCTCAAAAAGTGTTTTCTCTCTCTCAGGAGTTTATGTATTCGGCTTGCGAATCTCATTCGCGACTAGCATTTTCTAATTAGGGTACTTAATTAAAACTTTGGTGTTTCGCAGAATTTTTATGGAAAAGAAATCAGAAATCTGTTTGAGAAGGACAGAGAGAGAGAGAGAGAGGGAAGAGTAGCACATATTCAGTTTCTCTCCGTTTTTCGAGTTTGCACGGAAAATTGATAACGATACGTTAATGCAGAGAGATGAATAATAAAGTTGATACATTATAGCCATGATGGAATATTGCGACTCGGAAGAGTGTACCTTGACTTATTTATATCTTAGCAAATTCGCGCAATATTCCCTGTATAAAAATAAACGTGACTCGCGTGTATTTAATAAACATGTGTTACACTGTCGTAAAAAAGAGGTCCGAATATATATTACGTTCGAGTACTTAGAAAATTCCATCAATCTTTCATGAATCAGCAAATTAATTATTATTAATATTACAGTACAGTAAAATTACTCTATTAATATTATCAAACATGCGAGGATATATTTTTCAATATTAATAATATAATATCAATTAATAATATTATTATTATAATCATTATTGACACGTCGTGTAAATATTCAGATGTTTATTAATGCAAACATTGCTATAATGGGATGATAATACATAATAAAATAGAATATAATAACGACAGAGAACAGCTATATTTTTAATGAATATAACAAACTAAACGTCCTTGAGAAATTTGTGATTTCCGTCCTGTTTTATCGACAAAATGTAAGGTTAAATAAACTTAAATCTATTTATTGGCTATACGGATTGTTTTTGCCAGAAATTAGAACGCTTTGCTTTTAATTAATATTAATACTTTAATTTGTACAGAAAAAAGATTTATTAATTTGTATATAGTCTCATATATGTAGGTAACAGAATTATGAATTCTAAGCATTCATATATCTGTAATCAAGATATATAAAACTATACAGATTGATAAATCTCCTTCCTATACAAATTAAAGTATTAATATTAAGAAAGGGCGAAGCGTTCTAATTTCAGATAAAAAACAATCCGTATAACCAATAAATGGATTTATAATTTATCTAACCTCACATTTTGCCGATAAAACAGGAAGGAAACTTAGGTTAGCTTAGGATCCCCTTAAGGATGTATTGAAGATATATTACAATCAATGAGATCGCCGTGAATTTTTAATTAAACATTTTTAATGACGTCCTAATTATCATGAATTATTTCAAATTTTTACTTACTTCTTTAAAAGTTATTAAAATGAAATTTAAATCAAATTAATCTCCGTAATGCAAGCAAAAACTAAAAAAATAATAAAAGGTCAACTAAAGGAGACAATTAAATGGGTAGGTAACATAAGATAATTAATTTATTTAAAAACATTCATTAGTAAACGTTTCGACCTCACTGGATCTTTTTTAATACATTGTAAACTCATTAACAATTTTACCTCTAAAAAGGACTCATACAATACATTAAAAATCCGCTAAAGCCATGTCAACTCGGTTCTTTTTATAAAAAATATGTAATGTGTCACTCATAACCCATACTTGCAGATCATATATCATTAAAATGCAGTTAAAAACAGCATTTTTAAATTGCATTGTTTTTTTCTGACTGCTGTCGCAAATTAAAAAGTGATGATACCGCAAAAGAAATTAAGCGCAAAACTACTAAAGCAGATTTATCGTTTAAATAATACGAGTATTTGTCCATCATAGTGTTATAGAAGTTATTACTCTCAAACGAAGCTAACAATCACTTGTGAAAAAATGAAACTGGTATCATGACCGTGAACACAACCGCTCGTGCAATCATCGACGAAAGCGAGCCGTCCATTCAATGATGAGACCAATGAACTATTAATAAAGTGAATGAGTTGAAATTAAAATTTAAAATTTAAACATAAATAATAAAAATTGGAAAATTTGTTTCGGCGTTGTCACATTTTAGATCGTATTTTAATTGATTATTTTCATGGTTTGTTCCCATCACTAATAAAAATATTTCACTACACTCTATGCTATAAAAATGAATTTTATTAATTGCGAAAACAGTTGAAAATATTTTATTCGTAATTTTATTTTTCTTAGGTTAAATTTAGGGTACAATCATTTCCAAATCTTTTAAGATGAAAAATGTTTCTTTGGGAAATATATGCAAATTTTTTTTTTTTTTTCTTTTTTATACATTTTCTTGGAAAAAATTAAGACCTATTTATATTAAAGAATACTTTGAAGTATGATTTCGTGATTTTTAAAATAATTTGGACCAATTAGGATTCGTATACTGCCCAACTTTAATATTTTTTGTATTTTGGATTAACTTTTGAGACAGACAATCCGTCCAATCCTTCTAATTATCGCTATTTCGTAACGATGGAAAATGGCCTAGCGGGAGATATTTCATCGAAGGCTGCCCTTCTCGAAGCCTTCGAATTTAATTTGAAAATTGCATCCATCCGGGCTGCGCTTTTTGGTTCCGCGAGAAATCGAAGAGAGCGCGGCTCCCTAAGTGGCTTGATCCGCGAAAGTGCATCGCGGCTGAAGTGCATCGTACCGACACGGACGTGCCGGTGCACCGATGCGTTCGACAGAGAGGGAGTGAGAGATCGGGACCGATGATGGGGGCGGGAGATGTACGGATGTAATTTATTAGCGGTCCCGCGTGGAAAGTGACACGGCTTCGCGATGACAGCCGACGCCTGTAAAGGCCAATGACAGCGCACAACTCGTCAGCTGGGGAATAATTGTTAATTAGAAAATGCAAATGATCGGGAGATAGGACGGCGAAATTGTGTTTATTCTGCGAAGTACGTCGTTAATTAATAGCTTGTCGTTTTTCTATTAAGGCGATATGTACATATAATATAACGTCTGAATTATTCTTCTTAGCTTTACTTTCAACTTAAGTCAAGATTTTAGGGAGAATTTTTTAATTAAAAAAAATAGGAACAATTAAACTACGTATTTACAGTGAAATATATTTTTTCATAGAAAATTATATTATTCATTTCTGAAAATTTTTATATCTGCACATTTAATAGTTATTTATATAAAAATATAATAACGATATAAAACTGCGAGGTCACCAGACGATAATTTAAAAAAAATTTTTTTTAAATATAATGTAAAAATATAATATAATAAGAAAAGAAGAATATTTCCTAAAGCGCCAGTAAATATAATCACAAGAATAAAAATTTTTGAAAAAACTTTTTAGACAACCAAACTGGGCAAAAAATGTTAATTTATTAAATCTTCTTTTTTATTATTGTTTATTGTATTATTTAAATTGTGAAATTATTATTACAGTGTTCATTTGATAAGGACCTAAACCAAAGGTCGAAACGTTATGAGGAAGATTTAATAAATTAACATTTTTTGCTTACTTTGGTCGTCTAAAAAGTTTTTTCAAAGATTTTTATTCTTGTAAAAATATAATATAAAAATATAATATAAAATATAATATAATATAATATAATATAAATATAATATAAATATAATATAAATAAAATATAATATAATATAAAAAATAATATAATATAATATAATATAAATATAATATAAATATAATATAAATAAAATAGAATATAATATAAAAATATAATAAAAAATATAATATAAAAATTAATTATAGAAAATATGATATATATATATATATAAAATTAAAAGCAATATAATTACTTTTAATTGTGTTGTTTATTCATTAATATTCTTGAGCGGCGAGAAATATCTCGGGATCTGACATTAGTGTGAGCTAAATTGACGTTTATGTAAATTTTCCCTCTTATTTTGAACACGTTCAGTAGCTTGTGGAAAGTTTGTCGTCTATTAAGGCGTTAAAACCAACAGCACTCTGGAATATTAAAGTATAACCAACTTGAATATTAAAATTAAAAGTAACGCGCTGAGATTAGACGATTATTTTTTTATTTGTGAAATTTATACTATATGTATATTAATACTATATATATAACATGATCGAGATGAAAATCGCATTTTGCGATCGCGCATTCCGTGTTTTCCCTCTTTTATTCTCATCCCATTGTTATAATTCTATCAAAATACTGATCGATTGGAATCGAGCATTATCGAGTATAATCTTTACATTGTCGAAGAGAAGATATTTGTTCTCCCTCCAATTCTCTTAAATTTCGCCGAAAATTGAAGTTTGCGATTTCAGTTAACGCGACAAATATTTATCCGTCCTTCTGACAATATTCCATTAAAATTCGCTGCAAAAATCACTCGTGTCGATCTAATGGCTGGCAAATAATAGCGAATCACATTGTTGAAAAAACTTTCTTTTAAACTGCAAGACACACACGTGGATGTCTCAATAACTAATTAAATACCGATTAATTGATCGACAGATCGAGACAAGAATTTTATTCGTATATTAAATGTGTTATGTATTAAGTAATGTATCAATCAGTTTATTCTGTCACATTGATATTATTTTTTTATCGAATTTTTTGAATATTATAAATACTTTATGTCACCCCCAATGTCAGAATTTCCAGATAAATAAAGTTCATCCCTTTACGCGGCGCTTATCGATCTCTTCGACAGAATGACGTGAATTAATCGCAATTATTGAATGTTTCACGCTAATTTTTCCGAAAGGGAAGGAGAGAAAAAGAGAACGAAAAGAGTCGATGGTAATCCAATTATGTCTGCTTTCGACAGACGAGAAAAATCGGAAATTTTAGTATTATTCGCATTGCGTTCTTGCGATATGTATAATTTTCAGTTTGATACATTAAAAAATTGTTTTAAATGTTTTTGCTAAATAATAAATATGCGCGTGATATGCATTTGATAAAACAAAATAATACAAAATAAATTACACAGTTAAATTATAAAATAACTTAAAATTTTTTAATACAAAATATAAAATAATCAAGATATAAAATATAAAATAACATGAAAAATAAGAAAAATAGAAATATATTCATATAAGAAGCCATGTCAATGAATTAGTCAAAGATAGGTCAAAATGTCTGTTATTTAAAAAATAGCACGATATTAAAGAGCAACAGGTCTCGGATATCGCGCGCGATTTGTATAATAAAATGTTGGCTTTTTGACTTATACAAAGGCGTATTAATATTGCAACAAGATCGATAGAGGGATCGCGACTATAATGAGAACGTATATAGTCACGACTAATCAAATTGCATCTACATAAGCGACAGCACTTAAAAATTGCGCTTCAACAGCAAGAACTTTTTTCTTCGCTGAACTAAATGATACGCTCTTAGTATATTTCAGTTGCTTTCATATTTTTAATAAATTTTTATAGTATCCGAATTTTTAATTTTTATTTTTTAAATCTAGTAGAGATTTTAGGGAAAATTTGAATGACAAAAATAATAATTAAAAATATGTATAATACATATAGAGTAAAGTATGAAAAATATTCATTATTATATATTATATTATATTATATATTTTATATATTATATATTATATACATATTATATATTATGTATTATATATTATAAAATATATAATATATGTAATATATATTATATATTATATATTATATACAATAAAATATTAAATTGTATTAAATATTATATTTTATACATATAATTTAATATATTAATATATTAGATATAATTGTGTATGTATTATTGTAAAATAAAATATATTTTATAAAAAATTATTTATTTATATATAAAAATTTCTGTAACTATAAATATTAAAATTGAAGTATAATAAAAGAAATTGGGATATATTATTTTGATATTTTCTTCCTTTAAATCTGATAAAATTGCGCAATGGGAGAGAGATAAATCAGCTTCGCGACGAATAAAATCTGTAAAGCGATCTCGAAAGGAAATAGCTTTTGGTCGATTTTATACGATCGTATACTTACTTTTCCAATTTCTGTCGCTCGCGTTTCGACGCCATCGATGCTCTCGTTTCGCCGTCGCTGTGGTTTGTTCATTTTCCGGCGATCCCCGACAACCCTCGCGACACATATCACTTTCTTCGCGAAATTTTCACTCGCGCTTCATATCATATCTTCGTATCGAGATATAGTCTTTTTTTCCCCGTTCGATTTTTTCGAAACACAGCGTTCTGGCAGATGGCAAAAGAGCAAAAGTAAATGTTTATTCGTTTGTTGACGAATCGCCATTCCCTTTCTCTCCCGCCTTCTGTTACCCTTCTCGAGATTTTGGCGAGTTATAATTTATTAGATGTTACAAGTTTGTTGACGACTCTGCACAATTGTACCAAGTCAACTAAAGATTCTTTAAGAAAGTTCGAATAGAATTTCCAAAAAGTACTGACTGAGTGGGAAAACCTCATCGAGTGATATATGAGGATAAATAATGCTATAGTTAACCAGGAAGAGAGGCTGATCTATTTCAAGAATACTTTGTATATGCTAGAAATCGTATCTTTTCGATCGCAATTTTTTTCTGATAATTTTATAATTAACATTTTTTATTTATTTATTTTTTTTTTGCGAAATATGTTATTTAAAAATATATAACGATCGAGTTTTTTTTCTCATACAATTTTAAGACTCTTATAATTAATTTAATATTATTTAAAAATACATGAT
This sequence comes from Nylanderia fulva, assembly GCF_048542155.1. Lineage (NCBI taxonomy): Eukaryota > Metazoa > Arthropoda > Insecta > Hymenoptera > Formicidae > Nylanderia > Nylanderia fulva. The sequence continues at coordinate 4,630,863 of NW_028189730.1, read as the reverse complement.
AATCGAGATTTTTTAATACAATTTTTTTAATTGAGAGATAGAGTTAAATTATCCGTGTAATTTAGTTTATACATGAAATTAGGAGTAACTTGCCAAGAAATACTTGCCGATTTGAATTTCCGAGGGTCGCGTGTCACCTTCAATTGGCGACCACGTAGCATACCACGAATTTATGCCATAGAATCTCACGGTATTTTATGAATCTTTGATATCCAAGGTCCGGAATGGATCGCGGGCCAATCGAGTTTATTAAAACTCGAGTGTTTCGCCCCGACATTTAAATAGCAAAGCAGCATGATTCCTTTTTTCATGCACAAAGGGTCGAAAAGTTTGGGAAACCAAATGTGAAACCCGATATGAATCGACAACGAAATGTACACAAAATCAGAACATGTGTTTAAAATTGAAATTTTTTTATTTGCGCAGTCAACAAATAAATGTCTGCAAAAATTATAACTAACAATAAGATAAATTAATAATAAAACTTAATTATTTATAATTTTTTAAATTAATTATAATTATAATTACATTTATTACTTATCTAGAATAATTGTGATTTTTTAATTATATTTATTATTTGAATTTATTGTTTATTTGTAATTGAAATAAATAATAAAATTAGTTGGTGTTATTTTTAAGTTTACAATTACAATATAAATTACAAGTTTAAGTTATATTTGATTATTTATCTTCCCATTCAAAAATATATATAATTTAAGTTTGAATGTTAATTTACTTTATTTACACACAAAGTTAATAATAATAATAATTTGAATATATTTATAATGTAACGACTCCATTTATTTTTAACATATACACATGTTCAATAATTTTAAATATTTGTTATGCAAATAATGTCGATAGAAAATTACTATTGAAATTAAATAATAATTTGTTAAAAGCCAATGGAACAACGTTTTTATACGCAGCGCTCGATTATTCTGTTAAAAATCCTCAAAATTAATTCAACTTTAGTTTGCCCAGCGAAACTTTTGATAGACTCGCCATTATATATGTATATTCGAGAAGCAATAAAATAAGCAACTAATGCAAATAGTTCAACATAAACGTTCCACAAATTTCCAATTTACGCATGTTTGAACAAATCGACAGAGTACAAACATTAATTAAAAATTAAAATTACGTTTAGAACAGGAAACGACTTATTTCACTCTCCTCAAAGATAACTACATGGGAAAAAAATTAAATGTTCTCAAAGTGAAAAAAGAAAGAGAAAAAGAGATAGAGTATGTTACATATTTTAATGAGACACAATCGCTTATTTTTTTCTATATTCATAAAAAAAAAAAAATCTGTTGAATTGGAATTTTTTTTTTTTTTTCACAAATGTGTCAGCATTGATTTTATAATTTTTTCAAATTTTTTCACAAAATAGTCTCGCGATGCGGCGACGAAACAACAGGCCGGAATATGCACACGCGTACTCGCGCTCGGACCGCGCGGATCACACTGAACAGGGAAGCCGCGGAGGCTGCGTGATGAGAGAGAGATGAGCGCGAGGCGAGCGACGCGCGTTAAAATTCGCGCGCCATCCGATATTTCGCTTCCTGCCTCCACCACCTCTCGTTTCCGCTTTTCTTTCCATCCCTTCGCTCCTCCACCACCGAATTTTCTTCATTATCGCAAACTTTTCCTTATCTCTTCTCGACAACCGATTGCTTCCTCTCGTTTCGAGCCTTGGAAGTTGTTAGATTTTTCGGTGCGTTTCCTTTCGGTTTCTTCTCCTACTTTATTTTTTTTTTCTGTTTCCCTGGCGCGCGATTTATGGTGAGAAATCGCAACACGACTCTGGATCTGAATAAAGTTTCTTATACGTGAACAAAATAGCGAATTCACCTTTAGTTCACTTCTTGCCCTTTCAACCTTCTCTCTTTCTACGCGGTTTGCAAATTACTTCGAAAACTGCGGAAGATATTTGAATAGCTTTGCCATACTCATGTTTGAATTAGTTTTGAACTTAAAATTGAGAGAGAGAGAGAGAGGTAGTTGTTAACATTGCTTTAGGATTATTTATTAATCACGATATTACTATCTGCATGTAAAGGGTGTCCCAGAATTATCGTACTTATCATTTGCTAAGAACAGCTTGATTTTTTCTCAGAAATTATCGAGGCTATAATAATTTATTATTGTTGACAAAATATTTTTCACTGAATTACAATTTACTATAAAATTTTCATTTAATTCTTATAAATATTAAATGCCGTATATTTATTTATTTATTTTTACTATTTTTATACATTACTTTTATATATTAATTTTTATAATATTTTATGAGCAATTTATTAATGTCACATTTAGAATTCTAATAAAAAAGTACAAAGATAAATATATATAGAAATATAAGAAGATTATATAAATTAGCATTGCAATATATCTTACTTTTACATTTTTTTTGTATTTTTTAATTATAATTAAAAAAGCTCTGGTATACAAATAAAAATTCAAGATGAGTATTGTCTAATAAAAGATAAGTTTAGAAATTAAGTACAACATTTTCTTGGTATAAAATACTTCTCTATTTAAATTGCAATTTAAATTAAAATGTTAATTAAATTAAATAACATTTTAAATAGAAAAGTATTTTATAATGAGATTGTTGCGTCTAATTTTTGCGCTTGGATCTTATTAGCCTGTATCTATGTTGCATTTATATTTACATATCAAAGCATTTTTCAATTTATTATAATAGAAAAAAATATAGACTATATTATATGGAAAATATTATACAGAATATATATATAAAAATATAATATGATAATATATAATTATATTATGTAAGATATTAAATAATATATTATATAGAAAAAAATAAAAATATATTAAGACATTAATTTATATAATTTACAGAATTGTCAATTTTTGCGTCATTCTAAGGTACCTTAACATGATTTATTAAAAATGATTGCGTTTTTTTAATCAGAAAGATATACATTTAATCTCGTCAAGATAGAATTTTCTCGTTAGATCAATCAATTGCGTTAATTGCACGTTACCTCTTTCATTAAGGAACTTTTGCAACTTTTAAAAGTTCAAATAGCTGTTCGTGAAATGTATCGCAGTTATATTAAAATTTATTCTGGAAAAGTCTGCAAAGTGTTTTAATATTATATTATCTCATTAAATATATTGTGTGCGTAAAATGTAATATTTAATGATATTAATAATAAAGAACTAGATTTGATGATATATTTTATTATACATTCTATGTTAAAATGTTACATAAATATTATATTTCTTATCATGTTATTCTTATTATTACATATTTAAAAAAATTTCTTTGGATAAAAAGGAAGAATATAAAGAAGTTAACAAGCTGTAAAAAATTTGCAAAGTTTGGTGTAATAAATATTTAAAAAAACGCGGGAAATATACGCAGATCGTGTCTTTGTGATTTTTTTTCGATATACAGGATTTATTAAATTATTACAGCTAGTTATAATACGAGAATACACACGATTTTTTTTACATATACAATATATTATGCATTATTTACTCTCCTCCTTTACTTTACACGCACGCACTCTCTCGCATTCTCTCGCTCTCATTTGTTCTCTTATTAATATTTTCTTGTAATCTCTTTTACATACAAAACGAATTATTCACGAGTGAACAGCGAACGATCATGAACGACACACGATTTTGTTAACTAACTAACAACGCGCGGCTCCAATAATAAATAAATCGTTCCTATATAGTGCAATGTACAAGTTATAGCAATATAATGGCCCTGTCGTCTCTTTTTTTTGCGATTTACATTTGTAAATTACTTAGCTGTAAGGTGAACCATAACACACTTGTACATCGACTCGATTACATTAATTATAGATACACTCTCGAAAAACAAGCGCGCATTAATTTCTCCTCTTCTCTTCTCTCTTTCATTTTTCCTTTTTATTCTTTCTCTTTTTTGTCTCCATATTTTATCTCCATTTGTCATTATATATGCGCGGTATGTAATTAATTAATTAACTATTTCCATTCTGTGTCGAATAAATGCAGCCATTCTGATAAGAGCACGTATACGTTTTTCGCTGTTTTTTTTTTACTTTATGTTTAATCACACAATGGCTATCTATTTTCACAGAGCTACAAAGATTTTACAGTTAAATGAGATACAAACGAGAGGAAATGTGAACTTTCCGGTGCAAAATATGTTGTATCGAAGAAGCGTAATCGTTTACCTCTCTTATCGCAGTGATATACTGTGATTCGTTAAATACAGGGTGTCCCACAAAAAAAATGTCGTATTAGCATTCTATCCTTGAACCATTTTTCGTTGATAAAATATTGGCGTATTTAGTATCAGTGATAATTTCTACATGTATAAATAGAGCAAAATAATTCGATTTTTTATACAGACTGGAAAGAAGATTCAAATAGCAGCTTTAATCAGATTTAATTTTAATATAAAAAATAGGAAAAAATTCAAATACACGATTTAATTCGATAATTTTGAAATTGAAAATGATATACAGGGTGTAATTTAAAAAAGTACACGAAGCACACTATCAGGTGCAGGACAACAAATTAAATCGAAAAGTCCTGACCCATTTTTTAATACGAGCTTTATTTTTGACGTTATAAATTGTTAAAGTTTGCCAATAGCGGTGACTACGCCTTAGACCACGCCTACTAAGGCGGTGCCTACGCTGTTTTCCGCGCGCTGATTGGCAAACTTCAACAATTTGTAGCGTCAAAAATAAAGCTCAGATTAAAAAATGGCTCAGGACTTTTCGATTTAGTTTGTTGTCCTGCACTTGATGGTGTGCTTCGCGTACTTTATTTTAGTTACACCCTGCATATTTAAATCTATTACGATCAAATCGCAAAATCTATTACGAGCAAAATTCGCGTCCTTTCGCGACACCCTGTATATTACGAGGTCTCTGTTCGTATCGCAAGGAAACAGTCTCGAATATTAGACTTATAGAGACCGGAATCCTTTATATTGACTTTAATTATGTCTCTTCGTCTTTGTCTCTCCCTCTCGGTTTTTCTTTATTTTTTTGTGCGGTAAAATTCTTCTTTATAATTCTGTGACTCTCTCCCCTTTTTAACTGGATGACAATAAAAATGTTAACGACCTACCATTTGCGATCATATAAAAAATATGCGCGCGTCCGCGGGCGAATATAAAATATACTCTCATTATACATAAGCTTGCACATATACATATACATTCATACACGTCGCTTAAAGCGATATAATTGAAGTGTCGACGTTCGACATTTTGCCGCACAATCGCAAAGGTTCGTCCACTTAATTAACTAGCTTTCGTTGAACATGCACGTTCCTGTTTTTTTTATTCGCGAAAAAACGAGGTAAAAGAATATGTGAACAGGGAATTTTTCTCTTTCCGAGAAAATCCAACATAATAGGATATTTAATAAAATAATAATTAAATGTAAACGGATAGGATAATGTTAATAATTTAATTTAATTCTAGTCAATAAAAGATATATCGATTTAAATAATATGTTAATATATATTATTTATTGTTACAGTACAAAGAGTGAATTTAAATGGTAAAATTATTTTTTTTATGTATTTTAATAATTCTCTTCTGCACATGTAAATTGAACTTTTACATTTATAAAAAAATCAATCATTTGCTGCACAAGTAATAAATAAATTTTATATAAAAGCTGTATTTTTATAATTGAAAAATTTGAATGGTAATTTATTTATATTCTCTCGATCGGCTTTTTTTTGCAGAAAGAAAATAAAAACGAAAATATTCGGCTTTGGTATGAGGAAATACGGCTGCTGCATTTTTCGTCATGCGTTTAATCTTAAACGCGCGACGAAGAGACGCTCGGTTATCTCATCTAAATACATAGTTTCAGTAAATGCTAAAGTGATAAAAAATACTATTTTTTCTCTCTCGCTCTTCCCGTGTATATACATACATATACATGTACAATGTTTTGTTTCTTCATGATTTTACAACTTGCTTCTAATTAATGTCACCGTTAATTAATCTTCGTTCTACCAACGTTGAATTTCGTTCATCGTTGACTTAATTTCTTTAGAACTTAAAATTAATAGTTGACAGCACAAATCGTTTTTCATACAATTTCCATCATTATTTATTCTGTCGTCTATTTTAAATTATTTAAATTGTGATAAAGAGGAAAAAATATAAGTTACTCAAAAAAGAATTATATTTCTTAAAAATTTGGGAAAAAATTATTTTTTAAAATTTTTACATAAAGAATTACTTATATAGGATGTCTGGTAATAATTAATTATTACAAGGCATACTATATATGCATAAATTACATTACTTTCAAATTGAGACAATTTTCGTATAGCAAAAGTATTTCGTGTTCGAAATTTAATTAGGCAATCGATGTGGAATTCTGCTAAATGAGTTTCTATTATCAATAAACGGGCGACTCCGTCGTGATTACGCAAATTTTTTTTTTTTTTTTTTTTTTTTTTTTTTTTTACCAATCAAAATCGATACTTACAATTGTGAACGACGGTGCTCGTTTTAACTTAATCGGGGGAACGATTATTATAGAAGTGGAAGAGGGGGAAGGAAAAAGGGGAGGAGGGGGAACGTGCAACGGATTTTAGTGTTATAAATCTTACAGTGTTATAAGTCCTACAAATTATTCATAAATACATCTATGAATTGACATCTGACATTTCAAAACGTCTTTTCCTCTCTCTTTCACGCACTTTGCCTGATTAAATTATATTATTATATTAACCCTTCTCCCTGTCAATTAATTTATTTTCACCTTTCTATTAATGCACGAGTATCCAGGTGTCGGCTGTATATTTTTTCGAATACAAAACCGCGATTTTCAAAATTTAAAAATTGCAAAATTTCAAAACTTTGAATTTTGAATAATTTTGGATACCTGTTCATTGACAGAAGGGTTAAACACTTCTCTTTGTAGGCTCCTCTTATTAGAGCACCTCAATTTCTTACAGATTTGCGGGATTAATAAATTTTTCATCCTCGTTGTGTGAGAATCGTGAGAATCAAACTTGTGTGTATCGTAGATTTTTTTTTTTTTCATAAAAATATAAAATAACTTTCTTCTCACTTTTTGCGGTTTTATGGGCTTTATATGTATTGTATATCAAACTGTATAATTTATTAATGAAACTAATTCGAGGAGCGCGCTTATACGGTTATTAAGTTCTGTTATTTTAATAAAATCGATGATTCGAAACTGACAGAGTTTCATATTCTCTCGCATTGTAACTTAAAGACGGTATATACTGGCCGTGTTTAAGAAAATCACACTTACTATGTAAAACTTCAAAAGCTCTCGCACGCGTTTCTCGAATTCGTATCGATTTCACATTTAATTAACTGACGATTTATTGCTAATTAATTGAACGAAGTGTCTAATTGAATCGTATTTATAAAATGCGAATAAATGTGTGTTTAATAAATTAACTGTAATTAAGAATTAATTGCAAATTTTAATTGTGAATTGCATTTTTTTTTTGTTTTTTTTTTTGTTTTTTGGAGAAAAATACCGAATCTTATTTTATACATAAATTACGTATGTTATTTCGCAGCTGCTTTCTTTCAATTGTTAAAAGTTTTACAACGAATACATCTCGTTAGCTAGATTTTTGGATGTTCTTCCTAAAATCAGTCTTCAGAGACAAAGCGTAAAAATAGCGACGGCATTGAACTCTCTCTCTCTCTCTCTTTCTCTCTCTCTTTTTCTTGTTCTTGTGATAAATATTAATCGCGCAAAAAACCGCCGCGTACTTTTCCCACAAATCAAAACCGCCATCCACAACTTCATAAATAACGACTTAATAAATTGTTGCTCAATTGTTTTAATAAATGATGAATGATAATAATGATGTATCTTAAAAAAAAAACGTCAGAAAAATTTATTCATTTTTCCGCGCTTTCAATGATTACATGAAAATGATATATTGTTAAAGAAGAATTTTCTCGACGCCATTTCCGGTATATTCGTATATATGTATTCGTTCCGCCTGTCTTGAAAAAATGCCCGTGAAAAAAAAGCGAGCAGCTTGCTTGAAAAATTCACCTCTCTCGTAACATAGATATATATATATCCTTTATATTTCTTCCGACGCAAATTTTTTTCCCTTTCGAAGCAGAGTTTCTGTATTTTTTTTTTCTCTCTTTCGCGAAAAATGCTAAAATGTCCGCCGCAAAACACGCCGGGGCTCGTCGCGTCACCGGGGGACATTTTGTACTTGAGGATATATAGGCAGGCGTCGCCGCAATAACAAATCCGAACGATGCGAAACGCTCAAGTCTGCCGTTGCGGCACCGCCGTTATTGGCATTATTGGCGACATTGTGCAGCTTCCATCTTGCGCGCGACACGGCGGTGTCAACGTACACGTGCGATCGAGCGCATCGATACGTATCGAAGAGGAGTCGGCGGAGCACGGTCAAGCTTCCGTCTCGCCTTTCAGCCTCAACCGAGCAAAGTCTTCGAAGATTATATCGTCGTCGCCGTCCGCCTCCCTGCGGACGAAGATTGAACAAAATTAATTGCCTTGGAAAAACAAAGCGTCTCTCGCGAATATTCTCTCGGGGGATTTCGAGAATTTCAATTAAATTTATTTTCTTATTATAGGAGATATAACAAGCGATGATATAACTGGAAATATGATTTACAAAATTAAAAAGTAAAAGAGATTGAGTTAAAAAGTTTTCTGTCTTAATCAATGTAGCGATAATAATTAATTAAATATTGCTTGATAAGACCCGAACTTATAAATATGTCAAGGTACTTTTATATAATTTCGACCAATACTAGTTATAAATTGTTTATTGTTAACAACGTTTTGACCATCGGTTTAGATTAGGTACTTTTCAAGTACAAGTTCTAATGCAATATAATGTTGAACTTGTACTCGAAAAAGACCTAAACCGATGATCGAAACGTCTTTTTATACAAAATTATATTTTATACAAAAAGAAAAGCCCTTGAACTAAAAGTCGGTAAAACAGTCATGATCAGTATCCTCTTAAGTATATAAATATATTTTACGGGGATTTTAAACGTCCTTGAGAAATCTGTTGGGTTTTCCTTTTATATCGACAAAATATGAGGTTAGATAAACTATAAATCTATTTATTGGCTATACGCTTTTTATCTGAAATTAGAACGTTTTCTCCTTTGTTAATACTGTAGCACAAGAATTTCCATAATCGTAAGAATTTGACCAATCGCGTTGATCGATTCTTACGGTTACGGGCAGCCGAATTGAGCAACGTGATTGATCGATTCCTTATATTAGGGTTATGTTTACGGTTACAGAAGTGTGCGTGCAGGCCTTTAATACTTTAATTTGAACAGGAAAAAGATTTATCAATCTGTATAGTCTCATATATCTTGGTTCTTAAGAATTCATAATTCTGTAACCAAGATATATGAGACTATACAGATTGATAAATCTTTTTCCTGTATAAATTAAAGTATTAATATTAACAAAGGAGGAAGCATTCTAATTTCAGGTAAAAGACAATCCGTATAGCCAATATAAGTAGATTTATAATTTATTTAACCTCATATTTTGCTAAAAAAAGGAAAAACAACAGACTTCTCAAAGACGTATAGGATCACCTTAAAGAGACACAATACTTTTCATTATGATTATATTTATGGAATTTTAAGAAATTTAATTTAAAAATATGATTTGATAATTTTATTAAATTTGTTATTTTATTTAAAAATTTGGAAATCTTATTAAAAAATAATGATCAAATATAAATTTTTTTAGATTACTTACGTATCCAGTTGGATCAGATTTGTGTCGAGCGGGACTTCACCGCTGTCAGTTTTGTGCGTAGGGCTTGGTCGAGCTGTGGACGGCACTGGTTCTTCCTCTTCCGGTTTGGGATGCATCAAAATAAAGGGCAGTTCCGCGACCAACTCGCTATTAATCAGAAAATGGGAAAACAAATATTTTAACATTTATTATAAAATTCCCTATATTAAATCTGTGATGTAACAGTTCTTAAACCTACAAAAATTTTCTAAAATAATCTTATCGATCTATTAAAATATTTTAAGTTACAAAAAGAGACACTTTAGAGACACATCTTGGATTTTCAACTCATAATATCAAAGAAATACTTGAAGATCTGACAAATTATTCAACTTAGATTCAATGTAAATCTTATTGTTAGTTCTCGAGACATTTAAATGAGACTTACCCTCCAAGAGCACCGAGGCAAAGTTTGACTTTAACTTTGTACTGAACGATTATTCCAAGATTCTCGCGTTGCGACGGATCAACCACACTGCGAATTAAATTTATCGTCATTACGTCATTATCATCCATTAACATTAATTAATACCACATAAAAGCTCATGCGTGATTAACTGTGTTATAGCTTATTCGTGCGGAGACGAAAAGAAAGGAAAATTGTGAATCGGATTTATTAATTAAACAAGCAAGCAGCTATTAATATATATAATATAATATAATATATAATATATAATAATGCAATATATACATATAATATAATATTATATATATATATATATATATATATATATATATATATATATATATACGTATACAACATTTATGTAAAATGGTAATTATATTTTTAGTCAAGCTATTAATAAATCTATAAGCTTTGCAAATAACAATTTCTAATATTTTTCATGCAAATTTACACAGGCACAATGCGGTGGCGATACCATGTTTTTCAACAACAAGCACAAGCAGAGGGAAGGTGGGATTTTGGTTTAAATGCCCTAAGTATCCTAAATCTTTTAGATCCTGGCTTTTTAATCTTTTTAATACCGCTAGAAATAAACGCCTCTCTCAAGAAATTTGGAAAGAATTTTTATGTTTGAAAAATATTTTTCTTAAAAAGAAAAAAACAATAAAGAAAAATTTAACTTTTTTGCTGATTTGCGAAATTTTTATGTCCGACTTTAATAATGGAGTTTAGTTAAATTTAATAAATGATTAAATTTTAATTTATAAAAAATGAAATGTATTAAATTTTATATAAATTAATTTTGTGTATATATATCACTAAATTCAATTAAACTCAACAATTAAAATTGGACATAAAAAAATTTAATAAAATTGCAAGTTGAGTTTAAGCTTAAAACTTTGCCAATGCAAAGTCCTGAAAAATTGAAAAGCCATTTGGATCTTAAGATCTATGGATATTAATTTATTAATTCTGATATTTTCTCTAAAAAATTCTCAGATGCCTAAATTTTAATCTAAAATATCGAGATCCATGGATCCATGAATTTAAGGAATTCGGGACGTGTGCGCATAATTTTTTTTTCCAGTAAAGCTGAGTGATATGAATTTCGCAAAAAAACAGAATGACACGTCGATGCCCGACAATGCCGGTTGCTTGCCGTCGCGTTTGGTGAATCGATCGAGAAATCAAAGAGAAATCGTAGAAGTAATCGTTGAGAAAAAGCGTTGTGTTGCACAGGCAGCCAACATGTATCTCCCGGCCATCGTGTATGGAAAAAGTGGAAAAAGCATTGAGAAAAATTCCCAAAGGCGTGTTCAGCTGCGCGTTGCGTGCGTAAGACACGTGTAAGTATAAATGTATGTGTTATACGTAACAGACACCGCCCGTATTCTTCTTCCACACATTTAGCATTAAAACGAGTCATATTCATCTTCGTACTATTTATTTTACAATTTTTTAATAATTTTTTTATAAATCTAAAGGATTTCAATAATTTATTGCTCCAACTTTTAAGAAATTTAATTATGAATTAAAAAATTATTAAATATATATTGTATTTTATATAATATATAAATGCTATATAATAATTTATATTAATTTTTCGAAATATTTAATAAGAGACATTATATTTTTCTACATAAAAAAGTAAAACCATTTTCATAATTATATACTACCATTTTACATGTACATTTTTTATACCAAAAATTAACCACAATTATAAAAAAAAATTCAAATCTTTTTAAGCCCCCTTTAAAAAATTAAACTCCCATTAATAAATATCTTTCTCGAGCGCTAAATGTGTGATTAATAACACGGTGCGGCGTAATAATAAAATCGTTATCATCTAAGCGTGTCTGCGTGTATGTATCTGTAGGCTTATTTCCAGGCATCGCATCCTTACAGGGTGCTAGACGCCAAATTGGTGTCCTCGTGTTTGAGCTGACCGTCGAGGGCGAGCCCCCATTTATCTTTGTTGTTGGCCAGGAGGGGTGTCAAGGTGAACACCTTGCTGAGCGTGAAACCCGGGCCCACTGGGCATCCCTCCCTGACATTTGAACACACAATCAGCATAAGTGTCAGTGCGCGTCACGTGCGGACCGAAATCGCGAAATTATCACCACTGTCGTGTAAACATCGTCGACAAAATATTTCGCTCTAATTTAATTTCCTATTAATATATTCACCATTGTAACTTACATTTATTATTAATGATATATAAATATTAGAATAATTTCGACAGTGAAATAAAATTGCAAGGTTTATTATGAACGATCCAACTGTCAAAAGTTTTGACAGTTGGGTCGTGCGTAATAAACCTTGCAATATATAAATATGTTTACATCTCTGTAAGAAAATTTATAGAAATTGTCTAATATATTAATCGAGATGTATAAAATAATGTTTAAACGATCATAATTTTATGATTTCCTGCCTGAGCCGAGAAAAATTCACGGAATTTCGATTTTGAGCGGAAATTCATGGTTAATTAAAATGAAACGGTCCGTAATATATGTATTTGTACGTCACGATAGTACAATATGTCAGTTTGTGCATTACACTGCGATACAGATTACGATTACGAGAGACGAGAATAAGGCAAGGACTTGACAATCTTGTACTTCAGTGCCTATAAGGGAGATATATATATATATATATGTATATGGAGTGTGAAACACTTACATGTATATTAATAGAAGAAAAGTTTATCTTAAGAAATGATAAAAATATATATCAAGAAAATACTTTGTTGATATAAAATAAAATATAAAAAAAAAACATTAGAAAAATTAATTAAAAAATTTAAAAATACATATTTAATATTATTTTAAAAAATAAAAGAAAGAGGGAAAGAGGGAAGCGGAAAGATAGAGAAAGAGAAAGAGAGTGCGTGTGTGAGAAGAGGGAGCTTTGCAAAGGAAATGAGACCACCACCGATCGAGATCCATACGTGATTACAGGCCACCACGTTAAAAATCCCCAGCACAAAGTCACTAAGAAGATACTGCCATTCCATTTTCAATTGTTTTGCATTAATAAGAAAAAAAAAAGATAGCAAGAGAGGGAGGCTGAAAATAGAGTCTTGTCTCTTGTGACTTTACTTTTTATGATGATCCCATAATATTTTATTGCTAAAAGCAGGAAGATGTAAAAGAAATGTTAAACTTTTCGAATGAAAAGAAGACTATTAAATTTAATGCTCTTTCTGTCTTTGTGTTCTAATTTTATTTGTCCTTTTGAATGTTTTATTGAAAATAAATTCGAGAGATCTGTAAGGAAATTTTAATTATAGCATTTCTGTATGCTTTTGTACTTTATTAATTCATAAAATAACGTTTCCTATGAGACTTATCAAAAGAATTAATTTAATCTTTAATTTCAATTTTTCTCACACAATCGTCCTCGAATGTCTTTTACGAGTTTCTATTTCTTCTGGTAAATGTATAGAGCTGCTCCAAAAAATTTGATAGATCACGTCGTCGACACGTCTCATCTTGATGGCACTCGAGTACGACGAATTCACATAAAGTCCGTACGTTTGTCACGAGATATCGTCGCGATAATGGCCGCGTTAAAGTGGAAGAGAGAGAGAAAAACTACGCGACTCTGCACATTTGGCCGCTTTCCAGCCTCCCCGTTATCTTTATTTTCTTTTCCCCCTTAATTCCCCGGGCCAGAAAAAAAAGATGAGAGAGTAATGAGGGAAGCAGCGAGCTCTTAATCTCGCACTCACATTGTGCTAGACGCGAGGTTGGTGTCCTCGTGTTTAAGCTGACCGTCTAGAGCTAGGCCCCGCTTGTCTTTGTTCTCGGCAAGCGTCGGCCTTAGAGAAAACACCTTGCTCAGAGTGAATCCTGGCGCTACCCCTATACTGCCAGTGCAATAATCTTATTTTCCTGCTCGTCACAGTCCTGCTTCTTTTTTTCGCGCAAGTTTTTTTTTCGCTAAAAGAAACTTTATCGCAGCCCGAGCCGATTGTCCGCGAGATCTATTAGCGTCGCCGATGTTTTTTTGAGAATCGTAATCAACATTAAATATGAATCGCCTAGATTATTATATGTATAATTGTGTAAAAAATGAATTGTTTGCTCAATTAAACAAATTTCGATCGTATTTTTATCGTAATTAAAAAGCGATTTCCGAAAGTAAAACAATTGCCTTGAAGGTTTAATTTTTCTGTCAATAATCAGGTATCCACATGTTAAAAATATATTGGAGTTTTTCTTCTAATTGATAAAAAGACAACGCATACAATTATGCATTGACAGAAACATGAATTTAATTTCTTAAGAGTTTTTGGAAATTAAGAGATTAATTAGAAATTAATTAGATATGTGGAGAAATTAATTGAAGATTTATGTCTCGAAAATCGTGACAATTTAACTCACGTTGGGTTTTACTAAACCGAAACCGCTTTTCTCTCGCCAAAGTGCGATATCGTCGTTCCTATAAGTAAGGGAACATAAAAGATGATCGGCTGGAGAATACTCACTCGCTCTCGGCCTCGGCGACGGTGCACTTATATTGAGCCGTGGAAAACAGGCAGATATCTGCGAACTGCCTAACCGACACTTTTATCTTTTTCACAGTCCGGTTGCTATTGTTCGCTATGTGCACGTTCACAGCTATGTTCTCGCCGTGATGATAGAGTTCCTTGTCGAGGGAGGCTTCCAGATGCAGTTTGTTCGGTGACATCATAAACTCCTTGCTGACTTCGACCGAGGGCTGTTCGCCCTGTTTCGATGGCGCGTACATGATCTTCCTGATCGCCAGCCTAACGCAGCTCCTGTCGAATAAGTTGAGTCAGTTGATCGATAAAAGTAATAACTGAATTAATTAATTGACGCTTTAATAATTAAATTATTATGGACACAAGTGTTTTCTATGTTATAAAAAAGAGATTGGATCAAGAAGAAACATTTCTGCTAATGGATAATTTTTCCTGGATAGGTACCAATTGTGTGATTTAATACATTGCACTTCAACAATTTTTTCTAGCAGTTGCTGGATACTGAACATTTTTTCTCGTTATATTTCAGAGGGTTTTCTAATACAAAAGCCCTTTGTATTTTGTTTGGGGTGGAGACAAGTTCCAACATATAATTGTTTTAAACATTTAAAAGTTGCTTTGGGTTCATTGACAGAAGAGTTCAACAGGAGGTGTTCCAACATTAAATTGGGATTCGTATACTTCCTTTTCCATCACATTTCAAAAGATTTTCGAATACAAAGGCTCTTTGTATTTTGTTTTAGATGGAAAAAAGTTCCAACATATTGTTTTAAACATTTAAAAGTTGCTTTAAGTTTATTGACTTTGTATTGGGTTCAACAGAGCTTTCTCCAACATTAAATTGGGATTTGTACCTTTCCTTTTTCATTATATTTCAGAAGATTTTCGAATACAAGAACTCTTTATATTTTGTGTCGGGTAGAGAAAAGTTCCAACATATAATTGTTTTGAACATTTAAAAGTTGCTTTGGGTTTATTGACAGAAGAGTTCAACAAGAGGTGTTCCAACATTAAATTGGAATTCGTCCCTTTTCCATTATATTTCAGAAGAAGGGCTCTTTGTATTTTGTTTTGGGTGGAGAAAAGTTTCAACATATTGTTTTGAACATTTAAGAGTTGCTTTAAGTTCATTGACATTGTTTTGGGTTCAACAGGGATTTTTCCAACATTAAATTGGGATTCGTCCCTTTTCCATTATATTTCAGAAGAAGGGCTCTTTGTATTTTGTTTTGGGTGGAGAAAAGTTTCAACATATTGTTTTGAACATTTAAGAGTTGCTTTAAGTTCATTGACATTGTTTTGGGTTCAACAGGGGTTTTTCCAACATTAAATTGAGATTCGTACCTTTTATGCGGTTTGTCATCTTGCGTCTCACCTACAAATGCCTTAAGCTCGTAGTCGACGCCACAGGGTTTGCCGGTGTCACCTGGGGCCGGTTGTAGGGTAACCGAGGCTGGACAGTGGGGCGGCAACTCGAAGTAAAAGGGAAATGCATTGCTACCCAACTTCTTCATCAGCCTCTCCTGCAGTCGCGTCAGCTCCCTGGAGGTCTGGGATTCCTGAACCACCGGATAGATCTGCTCCGCCGCTAGATAGAGGTCCTTGCGAAAGGTCAATCCGAGGACATCGAGATCCTCCCTCCCGTACTTGAACGCCGCGAGAACATGACCGAACACCTTTCGCTCCTTTATGTAATCGGGATCGATCAGGACGACCCCGTCTATGAATAAATAAAATCGAAAACCTCTCTCTTATCGCGTGGTTCGAAGAAAAGATGAAGTCACGCCGTGACTTAAGCAACGCAATCGTTATTTTAGGAAAAATACATTATGCAATCGTTTTCTGTTTCAGAGCGTGCATGGATTAATTATGATGGATACTTGCCGATAGGATCGACGTGCGTGATGTGATCGACGAAGTCTCTCTTGCCGAGATAGACTGTGATCTTGCCATTGAGGCTGGATTTCTTGAAGACACGAGTGGCCTGTCGCTTGTTGACACTGTCTATAGTGTCCATCGCGTTTCTTTTGGGGCTAACACTGGCTCCTAACTCATTTGAATCCTCAGCATCCGAGAAGTCCGACTCTGAGCTCTCCCACTGGAAGATCATCGAGACGAAGCCATTTATTAATCATATTTCGAAATTGTATTCTATAAAATGTTAGAATATCTTTCCTTTTTCGACTTTTTTTATTATAATTTTTTTCTAGATTTACCTCTAATGTATTCTCTCCTTTCATTTTGACGCAGGTATTTATATTTATTTTTACTCAGTTAATGTATAATTACTAGACAATTATGTCATTAAACACTTATTTTATAAAAATGTGATTCTATTTTGTCAAATTATATAATTTAATTATATATCATATAATTTTTTGCGGTATTATTGTCTCTCCTTTCTGTCCTTTTTCTCTTCTTATATATTTATCTCCAAGAATTCTAGCAATAATAAATTCTGTAAAAAAAAAAAAAAAAAAAAAAAATAATACATACAATCTATTATACTTTTAAAAAAATTTGTTTGTTATTCGCTGCTGCATTTCGAGAAGCTGTTTCTTTATTTAGAAATTCACCATTTTAAAAAAAATTTGTTTTATCTATTATCGTGCTCTTGTGTATTGTCTTGCGATAATAAACTGTTTGCACTGTATTTTTTTTTTTTTTTATATTATGTATTCGAAATGCGATCGCGTAGTGAAAGATGGCGGAGCGCTTCGGGGCAACGTCAAGCTTGCTACTGAACCGCTCCAGCAAATGGATGTCAATTTCAATCGGCGCTCAAATAATACTTAATACGATAATGCCGGTACATAAATTCGTACTCGCGGGGTTTTACACGCCGCGTGCCGCCATCGGTTACAGATGCACGGATGACGAATGTAACGCGAGATATATAACATGAGACGAGATGTTGTGAATCTCCTATACAGTGTGTCCCGCAAATTATAATTATATTCTTTTTAGAATTTTTTGGGGAAAATCAGAATTTTTTCTTTTCTTTGTTATATACTTTGTTGCGAATAAAATAACGTAATTTTGGTTTAATTGAGATATACAAAGTTTTTTTCCCTCATTAACAGCGAAATTTACTTTGAATTAATCGAAGTATGAGATTGTGTTACCCAATTTATATCTATATATTTGCCCTTATTTAACAGTCTTTCTATCAAGTTGCAGATTAAATTACACTTGAGGAAAAATCGATACTAACTTGTTATGGAAAAAGAATGGTCAATTTCATTGAAACAATATCCTCGCTGTTTAATTTCCTCGTTATTTATACCGCGTTAATTAACTTATTCTTCTCTTATCAAAAGAAAATATCTTGATGTTTAATTTATTATTCATCCTTGAAAGAAAATATTATTTTATTTAGTTTACAATTTTAGTACGCTTTACATTTACTTTAAAAAAATTATTCTACTGTATTTAAGTTCTTTATTAGATTTTCCAATATATTCGGTTATTAATTAGTAAAAATATATATATATGAAGATTTGTCACACTATATATATATTTTTATCGTATATTTCGAGAACGGAAATATTTTATTCATCAGCTATTTCTCTCCGTGACACCATGTATAATCAAAAGCATGCGGGAATATAAGATTGTGCTGTATGTCCACTGACGATGTAACGGGTCAGCGGAAAGCAACGGGGAACTTGCGTACGCATTTGACGTCACTGTGCCAAATGTTATCGCAAAGCATCAAAATACACGCTCCATTATCAATTTGTGCGCCATAATCAGCAGGGACTCTCAAGTATCTTCCGCATCGCCAAAATAAAGTGAAAACAGTCTCGGCGAGTTTCGTTTATTTTTAAATAAAAAGAAGTTTTATTTATTCGATGTATTTATGTACATATCGACTTTGAATTATGTTAATTATGTTAATCAAAATTTTACGCCAGAAACCACGTAGAAATAAAAATAAACTTATCGCGAAACTCTGTAGCGTGTATAATATGTTTTGATACTTCTATTCTCAATCGAAAATAGAAGAGAATACCACGTCAATTTTTTCAATTACGTAAAATCAAAATTTGAAATAGAAATTTTATGGAAAAAAATTTTTTTTTGTAAAATTATGTAATATATTCCGTTATATTTTCAATCCTGAAAAAGAACGAGATATGAGTATTATATTAATCTAATCTAACCTTTCATCGGATAATTTTTTAAAAGTATAGTACCACGTCAATTTTTTTAATTAAATAAAATTAAAATGTTAAATAGATGTTTTATAGAAAAAAAATTTTTTCTGTAAAATTATATAATATATCCCGTTAGATTTTTAATCCTGGAAAGGAACGAGAGATGAGTATTATATTAACCTAACCTAACCTTTCATCGGATAATTTTTTAAAAATATAGTACCACGTCAATTTTTTTAATTAAATAAAATTAAAATGTTAAATAGATGTTTTATAGAAAAAAAATTTTTTCTGTAAAATTATATAATATATCCAGTTAGATTTTCAATCCTGAAAAAGAACGAGAGATGAGTATTATATTAACCTAACCTAACTTTTCATCGGATAATTTTAAAAAAATATATAGTACCACGTCAATTTTTTAAATTATATAAAATCAAATGTTAAATACAATAGATATTTTATAGAAAAAAAATTTTTTCTATAATATATCCCGTTAGATGTTTAATCCTGAAAAGGAACGAGAGATGAGTATTATATTAACCTAACCTTTCATCGGATAATTTTTTAAAAATTATGTTAATTATGTTAAAATTTTATGCTAAATACATTTTATGGGAAAAAAAGATTATGTTTTCGTGAAATTCTGCAGTATAATATACCTTATATTATCTTCAAAGCTAAAAATAGAAGAGGGTACGTGTTATGTTAATCAAACTTCTCATTGGAGAGAATTTTCGTCCGTTATAGTTATTTGCAATTCTCAGCTGACGATAGTCCTATAATTTGAATAATTCAGGGCAAAGTTTGCATGCTCAATGGACGGAAGTTGGGCTTACGATTCATTTGACGTCACTCACATGTGTTATCTGCATGCCCTGGAATAAATGTTCGGCATCGCTGGCTCGAACAGGCGCTCGTTATCGCGATCCCCCATAAATCAAACGAATGCAAAAGAAAAATAAAAAGAAGCAATTACGCCCAGAAATATAAATTAAACTCGGCAAACTTCACATTCACTTTAGCTTACATAGTATTTAAGTATAGCCCTCCTCGTTTCCCCCACTTTCCGTGTTTATTCATTCGCGATAATAAAATCAAGAGTCCATTAATTAATTAAAAAGAAAGAGATATAGCGGCGACTTAAATTAATATAAATACATACAAATATATTTGAGCAATATTTTATTAATATTTATTTAGTAGGTTTCAACTTATATATCTCTCTTCCCCAATTTGTCAAATTATCGAAGATAAATCAAAATTGATGAAGAACAAATCGCTTAATTCGCGAGCGCTTAATTGTCTGTTTCAATTACGATTTTATTCGCGTTTCGTTCGGATATTAAGACG
The DNA here is from genome assembly GCF_048542155.1 of Nylanderia fulva. Classification (NCBI taxonomy): domain Eukaryota; kingdom Metazoa; phylum Arthropoda; class Insecta; order Hymenoptera; family Formicidae; genus Nylanderia; species Nylanderia fulva. The sequence continues at coordinate 4,610,616 of NW_028189730.1, read as the reverse complement.
ATTAAAATGACAATTGAGAGAAAGAGAAAGAGGAGCGTCGATATTAATTCATTTGATGCGCATTATATTTCACGTTTTACACTTCAATTATCGCGCGCTTCTCCCCATATTATTTCTTCTTCTATTATATCGAGATGACTGCCGGTCAATTTCAAGAGTATATACACACAGTCCAATTATTCTCTAGCAGATAATCCGCTATTGTTTAACGAGCCTTTTATTATACCGAATTCGAGGCCTGATTGCGCTTTTGATGGCGAATAAATGACGTAGAAACGGGACAGGAGTAATGGCATCGTATTCTAAGTCGCTCGCAGTTTATAGAGCTCTTATAACTTATTGCCGTGATTCTATAACCGGCGCGAAACTACCAGGAATCATACTACTCAATCGCCGCTGACGTCATTATTCTGTATACAGGGTGCCCCTGACTCATATTTAGCTTTTCCGATTGAAGAGACTTCAATTATTCAGAAGCCGCTCTGTTCCATTCAATATTTATCTCAGTTTCGAGAGATTCGCATCATATAACGAGACGATTCTTTTGACTGACGCGGAGTCGAGAAAGTTAGGTTATGTTATATGCGAGATGCTTCTCCATTTCTCGGATTTAGCATGTAATATATATAACCTTTTGTTGTGTATTTTAAATTGTGAAATGAAAAGAAGTATTGAAAAATGCTTGAGACGAGAAATAGGTTAAAATTAATTTTAGAGCAAGAATTTTTTCGACTTTGACAAGTCGAGAAGAATTCGTGGCAATTTTTTCGGACGCTGCGTTTAGCTACAAACACGTGAAACGATACTGAAATTCAGTTTTGGTATCTTGAGACGTTCGGCAGTTGATCTTGCTGGAAATAACTTATTTACGCGAAGAACACAAATACACACATACACAAACACACTTATTACTCAACAAGAGAGAGAAAAGATATATAGAATATTCCTCAATATTTTGTCTGTCAATAGCGATCAGTTATTTTTAAAATTGTATAAATATTAATTTTTAAGAAATTAAATGATTTTATCTTCTTTTTATATAAATATTAAAATAATTTAGAAACATACTCTCTGGAAAAGATAATCAAAATTAAATTGGAAATACGAAAATAATTGAAGATTATGTTTATAGAGAATATAATTTTTCATTATTTTCACTAATTTATTAATATTAATAAAATAATATTCATTTTACATTATTGTACATTACGTTTTCTACCTTCTTTCGAATAAAGTTATCGCGATAATGTAACGATGTGAAAATTTCTACGGGACGATAATAATCCTATATATTATCGGATCAAGCGCGAGCATCGCGACTTACTTAAGTGAGAAAAGTTTCGATCGATATTCACGATATACTCTTTTCATTCATGATTTTAGCCCTTCTGTCAACGCATAACATTTCCAACTTCCCTTCAGTATATGGATTCTCGGATGTCTAACTGCTTCTTTTATGACATATCGCGCGACAATTTTTTATACATTATATTATATTATATTATATTACAAATTATATTATTTTGTATATTATATTATATTTTATATATTATATTATTTTATTAAATATATATATTTTTATGTATTTTATTTTATTATATTATTTTATATATATTATATATTAAACAATAATATATAATATTATATTTATATATATTATCATTATATATAGTCTCTCTATATATTATCTATTATATATTATATATATTCTCTATCTTTCTATTTTCTCTATCTATATCTTCTCTCTTCTTCTCTTCTCTCTATCTATCTTCTTCTTCTCTCTTCTATCTATTACCTCATCTTTTTATTATATACATATATTGTTTTTATACATTTTTAATATCGAACATTCTCTTCTATTATATTTGAGAAAGTTCCTTGTATTTTATTTCGGTCCTGACACATTTTTGCTGCTTAAAAAAGCTGTCTCGGATACTCGAATATTCGTTCATTGACAGATGGGAAAACTTCGAAGAATTGAGAGGCGAAATATAATTTTTTCATACTTCTATTAGCGACGTTCAATTCTTCCCTCTCGCGTATATACCGGGGAAAAATCGCGCGGTGGGAAATTCAGCGATGGAAATTTTCGCACGCACGCGCGATGAAAACCGAACCGCCGTCGTGTGTTGCACGATTTATTAGCCATTATCTGGCGTATTACGCGGCGGGCCGTGTTGCGAGCTTTTGCGTCGCGCGAGCCTCCGCGGTCGGGATGGTCCATGATAAATGATAAGCCGTATTGTTAGTAACGCGTTACCCGGCTTCGTGTAATCCCAAAAGATCGAGGATAAAAAAATGACTCTTTCAACATCTCATTTTGTAGAGAGAGCGAGAGAGAGAGAGAGATCAGCTCAAGTTTGCTATGTTTAATTTAATTATAAGATGTCTTGTTTCTGAGAGGCTCTTCTGTATCTATATGTGTGTGTATGTGTGTGGCAGCTTCTCCATTTTAGTCACATTAAATTATGACGTCAAAGGCAATTTTTCTTTTGCGTCGAAATAAATTGCTTCTCAAGCTTTTATCAAAATCACATATTAGAAAATATAATAATTTTTTATTATAGCATGTTCAAAGCATAAGAAATTAAAATTTATTTAAATTCTACAATGTTTTACTGTGGTAATTCTAAGAATTAATTTATAAAAATTTGACTTTAATAATGCTAATAATTAATTTATAAAAATGTTTATATTAATAATAAAATATTCCAAGCTTTTCTCAAAATGGCATATTAGACGCAAAAATATAACAATTTTTTTATTATATTTTTATTATATTTTTTTATTATAAGAAATATTGAATAGTCGGCCAAACTAGCTCAAAATTAAAATTTATTAAATTTTACGACGTTTCGACCATGTGATTGTAATCTTTATATCAAGTGAAAAAAACGCTAAAATTATTATACAAAAAATTGTCAATAGAAATACATACAAACAATAATTAATAGTAGAAAAAGTTACTTACAAATAAACAAATTTCGAAACGTCGTGAAATTTAATAAATTTTAATTTTAAGCTAATTTGGTCGACTATTCAATATTATTTTTATTATATTTGATTATTTTTTATTATTTATTTTTCTATTTTTTTATTATTATGTTGAAAGCATAAGGAATTAAAATTTGCTTAAATTCTACAGTATTTGTGACTGCGTATACAGTAATTCAAATAATTAATTTATAAAAAATTGACTTTAATAATGCCAGTAATTAATTAAAAAATGTTTCTACTAATAATAAAATAAAATAGAAAAACATATTCGTATACGTACTGTCCTGTTAATATATTCAACTATATATATGTAAACGCGTAAATGATCGGTATTGAATGCCGCAAGGCTAACAGGTGCTCTTCCTTAGTTTCTGGTTTTGCAACAATTTCAAATATCCTTGACAGAACTCCGTCGGAAATCTGTATATAAGCGGCAGAATTTAATTTCCATACACATCACTTGTACATCATCGCGTCTCGCATGCTTGATACGCGATTCGATAATAATTATTAAATCCAATAATCATCGAAATAGCCATGTGCGTTGATATAAAACCGATACTTCATATTACACGCGATCCGATAATGAAAGAAAATTTCAAATTCAAATATCTCCCTTGGCATAAATTTATTGAATAAAACTCAAGTTTTAAGGAGATACAATCTCTCTTTCTCTCTCTCTCTGCGTTTCGATGGCCTGGATTTTATTTTTTTTCTTTACGAACTTTGCCTCGAAGAGGCAATCACATCGAACCGGAATCGGAGTTAACGAAGTTAGCGCCCGTAATTTCGTGTGATTAAACTATTCCGGATTAAGTTAAGGCTCTCTCTTGCGACTTTCCAGAACACAGAATATCGATCCGAGAGACGCCGCGTGCACTTTGACCACCCTGTAACCTCGTGGGATATTCAACGGCGGGAAAAAATGATACGATGAAAGGGAGAGAGAGAGAGAGAGAGAATAAATGGTTTCTGGAGAAACATTGCATTATTTGTCGAATGGCGAAGTTACACGCAACTATTTGTTTGTTCGAGCAAAAAAAACATATGTATATAATATACTTTGTCAAATTATTTATTTGAAATTATTGTATAAGAATTATTTTATTAAACGCAGATATTTATTTTTTCTCGAACAAATAAATAACTATGTAAAATTTTCGACAAATATTGCAACGTTTTTCTAGAAACAATTTTTCACCTTCAGAAAAATATATATATTTATTTTTTCGCAAATATAAATATATATATATATATATATATATATATTTGCGTTCAATTTGAAAAATACTTGAACAAACTCGCTTTGTTTTTATTTATATATATTTAATAAATTATTTTATAAAATATATATTTTATACAAAAAATATGTATTTGTTTTAATATATAATTTTTTTTCCGGATCCAATAAATAGCTGAATAAAATTTTGCCACTTTATCCGATAAATAACGCAATGTTTTTCCAGAGAAGCAACTGTTTCTCTCCGGAAAAATATATATTATATATTTTTTAACAACACAATATATACGCCTCCTCCATCTCGGCCAATAGAGCCAAACGCAATGTTATTGCAAAATTTAGGAAAGAAAAATTGAGAAATCTGGGACTTTGTATGCTATGGTTGGGATCTCAAAAATTCCCCTTGTTCCTCCCTTAACTTCCCCTGTAAAGAAATAGGCGAGAAAAATATTGGTCCGAAAGTCGGCTGAATCGGGAATATATATTTTTTCTTGAATAAATAAATTGTTAAAATCGAGTGCAATTTAATATATAATAATAAACCCTAAAAATTGTAGTATCTTAAACAAACAATATTTATGATTTTCGACGTAACTAATATCGTTATATATTTTGTATTACACGTGCAGGCAAAGTGGCACTTTGTGTGCGTGTTTTCTGTGCGGAAAGCGGCCGATTTCCCACGCCGCCATCTCGCGCACAGAAAACGCGCACAAAACCACTTTACCTGCACTTGTAATACAAAATAGTATGTGTATCAAGTGCGGAAAGTTGACAATTGGTCACGAGTGCGCGGGATGGACGCACGAGCCGAAGGCGAGTTGCTTCTCTGGAAAAACATTGCGTTATTTGTCGGATAAAGTGGCAAAATTTCACTCAGCTATTTATTGGATCCGGAAAAAAATTATTATATTAAAACAAATACATATTTTTTGTATAGAATATATATTATTATAATATACTATTCTTCACTTTTCTCTTCGTTTGCATACCGTGAATAATAAATATTTAATACGCTATCACATACACGCGCATTGTTAATTACGCTTGAAGATACAATTGTGCATTCGGTAAAGAAGCAACGGAGGATGAGAGGTTTAATTCAGAATGGGGAACTGTTGCATTCCATTCACGGGCGGATACATAACAAATGTCTTTATTATGAATAAAAGAGATGAAATCGATAGGCAATTGGCTTCGGACGCGTTTATGCATTGTGCGATTCGCGCTAATTGCCTCATTTAATCGCCGTGTCTTTAGCAATCCGGCTATCGATCATCGATAACGTCAAGGACGCCGCGATGAATTGCGATGATAATGAACGGCAAAAAGAGAAGCGCGATTCATGTTTATATTTGATCGCTACGGAATGCGCTTATCGCCGCTGCAAAACGCGCCTCGAGGGAAATCTTGTTTGTTAGATTTAATTGAGGAAATAATAAAATAATTATAAACGAAGAGAGAAAAAAATATAAGCGAAATGTATATGAAATTGGTGAATTTACACAATATTATTAAAACTAATAAATTTTAATATATGAAACAACTCTCTCGTAGAATAAATGAAAAAAAAAATGGATATATATATATATATATTTAATAAAAAAATTAAAGAAATTCAAAATAAATTATTAAGAAAGATGAGAAAATAAAACTTTGCTTTATACTGGTGGTACCCACAATTAAACACATTTATATAAGTTATATTATAGTTTATGTAATGATAGTTGCTTGATATATACTTAATGACGATGCAGCTTCGTGATATTAAAAATTATGTAACCGTTCTAATATGAAGTAAGCTTCTTTAGAAAAATATTTTCTTTTCAAATCTTTTATATTTAATCAAATATAGCATCGTCGAATTTAACGACGCATATTTATTTGTCGTTAATCATTTATCGCAGATATCGAGGTTTACATTATTTTCTTATCGAGGTACAAGAGAGGGAAAAAAACAAATGTATAAATCACCCTGGAGTAGAGAAAGAACGGAGAGGATTAAAAAGTGCATCCGTCAAGTTTCTTGGCGATATTTTCCCTTCGAGAGAAACTTATCACAAAACGATATCTATCAACGTCAGCGTACTTTTTACAGGAATCCGTGTCGATCTTGAAACTTGCGACACCAGCAGCGTCGGTCGAACAACGACGTAGTCCAGTAAAATTAGACTTTGATTTTATAAAAATTAGGATCAAGCTGAATTTTTGCGGATACCTTCATTTCGATGTTCTAATAAAATTCTGAAAAGTACTTAATTTCATCTAGAACGTCTTTTTATGGGGGATAAGTTTTAGTTTCTTGCAATTATCTCGAAAACTATCAATTTTTCGAGAAAAATAGTTATCATCAAAATTGTAGCTTTAAAAATTCTCTACAGAAAGGGTTACTATACTTTTTTTCGCCCAACGAATCGTTTTTTGAGTAAAACGTTTGTTATATAATTGTTGACTTAATTTGCTCTATATCTTCGAAACGGTTAATTCCACGAAAAAAAATATAACAACCTTTTTTGTAGGGAATTTTATGAGCTACAATTTTGATAATAATTATTTTTCTGAAAAAATTCGTAATTTTCGAGATAATGGCAAAAAACTAAAAAAAGAACACTCTAGATGAAATTAAGGGTACTTTAATTTTTTGTCATTATCGCAAAAACTATCAATTTTTCGAGAAAAATAGTTATTATCAAAATTGTAGCTTATAAAATTTTCTACAAAAAAGATCATTATACTTTTTCTCGTACAACTAATCGTTTTTCAGTAAAACGTACGGTAAGGTTGCCACGTCTGTAGTTCGTTATATAATCGTTGACTTAATTCGCTCTATATCTTCGAAACGGTTAATTCCACGAAAAAAAGTATAATAAACTTTTTTGTAGGGAATTTTACGAGCTACAATTTTGGTAATAACTATTTTTCTCGAAAAAATCGATAGTTTACGAGATAATGGCAAAAAACGAAAAACTCACCCCCTTTTACCCCCTATGAAAAACGTCCTGGATGAAATTAAGGTCTCCACAAAAATTCAGCTCGATCTTAATTTTGATGAAGAAATCAAAATCTCATTTTACTAGACAACGGGAGAAGAAGAATAGATAAACCGCAAGCTCGCTCGCGGATGCATTTTCCGCCGGGGGTGCAATTAACGTCACTTGGAGAAGCGAGCGTTGAAAAGCGGTGTATACGTGTTTGTTGTATATCGATCGAGAGACGCGCGATATATAGAGAGAGAGAGAGACAAGACACGAGACCCAATCTGGGGGGTTCGATTTTCGATATATACGCGCGGGTCAGAAACCACGCGCGATTGTGGATGCAACATTGATGATGTCTCTCGCCCGTGAGATAACAGGTTAAACGTGCATCTCGCGGCCCCTATTCTGCTCCCCCTCTTCCTCCTTTCCCTTCACCCTCCCGCCCTTGTTATCGCGTGGAAGAGAGAGAGAGAGAGAGAGAAACTACGGCTCGCATCGATAACGATAATCGGCGCCGCATCGCTCGTGTCGACGGCTTTTATAAATGAGCATTTTCGGGTGAATGCACGCCGTAAATTCTCATTCAGGATAAACAAAGCCCGTGCGAGTGCCGCTGCGCAGGAATTACGACGGTGTAATATTGTAATAAAAAAAAATTTACAATGTAAAATCTATTTTATTACCTTATTGTTGGAAATTTCTGTCAGCTTATGAACAGACATTTTTTATTTAATGTACATTAAATTAATTCGATAGCAATTAAAATTATTACTCCTTTAACTGCACATTTTACGATATGTTTATATAACGAATTAATTTATTTCACTATAACACCACAGTAATATAGTTTGATGAAGTCTCATATAAAGGTGTTGAAATAAAATATAGGAATAATAATAATGAAATAAAATAAATAAAATGAATAAATAGTAAATATTAATGAGATGAAATAAATAAAAAAAAAACGGATAAATAATACATGAAAATAAAAAAAAATTAATAAATGAATTAATGTTTATTTGGCGCAGAAAAATAACGAAGAAGAGGTTTTTAAAGAGTGTCAATATTGAATTTGAATTAAAACAAAGCAAAAGAATATTCCCGCGAAAAAAAGGAGAAAGAGCTGCGCCTATGAAGAATAATTGAATTATTAAGCTTGTCGGACGATCATTGAAAAATTCGTTATCTAACGTAAACCATTACATAAAAAGATACGTAAATATACGTGCCATTGTTAATCAAGATAATTATCGTTACGTAATCAACTCGCGCCAAGATAAAAGTGAAAAGCAAAGGATGGATCCGGTCGAAGACAGGCGCTGAATTCTCTTCGATAATAATTAACGACGATCATCGGAATGTTGACCATTATGGTAACAGAGGCATAAAATTCTTCTCTTCTACATAATTCGACGCGCAGTTCGAATGTATAAAACGTCGCAGTTTCAAAGAAACAATTACACATTTTATTTCTAATTAAATTAAATTAAATTTCTATTTTAAATTAAATTTCTATTTTTATTTAATTTAATAGAAATTTTTAATAAATTTCTATTAAATTAAATTTTATTGAATACCTATTTCCATTTAATTTAATAGAAATTTTTGACATAATAATTAAATTTTTATTTAATTCCTTAGAAATTTCTAATATAATAATTTCTACGAAAAATTAAATTTCTATACGCGCGTATCTACTATATTCACCAGTGAAATCCCGAGAGTCCTTAGACCGCCAGGATCGTCCTCGGGAAAGTCCACGAGGTTCCTTGCATCCTGCTTCGGAAAGTTCGCTCGTCCCAAACCGGATGTGGGATACGCTGTTTAACGTCGTAAACACAGACAATCCGGACGCTTTGCTCCGACATTCCCGCAATAAAGAGTTCCATCCGGATTATTTCCGCATAAGCGATTACAAGAGAACAAAACAATATGGCATCCTTTATTTTAGAATCGCGACTGGTTAATTTCCCCTTCTATATACGGCTTAACATGTCTAAATTTTTCTGGACAGGCTCTAAATCCTAGAATAATCGTTCGTGAAGTTTTAATTAACAGACAGTAAAAAAAAAATTTTTATACAAATATCTCCTAATAATCCACCATTTTTTAAATTGTGTCATTTTTAATTATTGATTATAATTTTGGAAGTAGAATAAAAGTTCATAAAACTCGACGCAATACTTTTTTTCAGCTTCCCGAGGGATCATATCGCACAGACAACACGCAATATAATAATTATAAACAATTAAGAGCAGGAAGAAAAAAGAGGCGAGCGCCTTTTATTAACGCGATGGAACTGTTTACCGAGCGCGCGCACACGCACAAACAAACAGACACACACACACGGATAGAACGCTGCGTGTTGCAGGTCACTTTGGTTTTTCGGAGTCGCCAGGATTCCCGGAATTCCGGCTGGCTGGCGTTCCGTTGGAATGACTCAAAGCAAGAGACGGGACCGACGAATTCTCCCTTCCCTCGTCAAACACTCCTACGAGATATATCCCTTTTCGGAGGAGCCGGACCTCCCGAAAAGCCACGATATACGAGCCGGCAATGAGAGAGAGAGAGAGAGAGCGCGAGAAAAAAGGAGCTCTTTTTCGGAGCAATATAGGTCTCCGAGTGGGTCTAACTTTTTGGGGGATTTTTTCGAGCGACCTCGAGAGCAGGAAGAAATAAAACGGGAAATGACTCCGCTCGACCTTACCTAAGGTCCCTTCGCTGATCCGTCCGCGGGCCCACACCCCTGCTCACGGGATGATGCCGCTTCTTCGTCTGGGGACCTCTGTCACCGTCGCGACGCGTCGCGACGGCGCCGACGCTCGCCCGCGTGTCACGCGACTCCCTGCGGCCGCACCGCCGTCTTTATTTATTTCGCGAAGGGCCGCGCGCACAAGGTCGATGTGTCCCGCTGGGTCCCGCTCATCGGTCGGAAACGCGCACCGTGGTTACTGAATCGAAGCTGCGAGCACGTCGCCCGACCCCGAGATCCAGCGCCTTCTGGTGCGCCTTCCGTTCTGCGTGGCGAGACACTGCGGCTCGAGAGATCTGGGGATTTGTCCCCGTTTCGAAGCCTCCCACCTGAATCCCGAGGTGCCTTCGATTGTTTTTATGATGGCCGGCCGCAGTTTTTATTTTATAAAATCGTGCGGAAGCGGAGTGGGCTGTGGATGGAGGGTGGCGGGAGAAATAATAAATTGAATGAGTAATTTCGATTTTTTTTTTTCTAGGAGAATTGCAACTTGTCCAGATAGATGGACAGGAAGTCACTAGCAACTAGCGAGGGCGATCTATTTTTTTTTTTTTAGCACTTTTTTTATTTTTCTCGATATTTTAAGGGAAACGGTTGTTAAATAATTATATTAAAAAATTTAATTTAATTTAATAATGTTTATAATATAATATATAGATCACATTATAGCGTTTTGGCTCGCGCTTCGCGCGAATCTTAGGCATTTTTTTTTTTATAATTTATTTTTATTAGACATCAAATAATTAAAATGAATTTGCCAGTGATAAATTGAAATATGATTTATTAATTATTTGACCTGATTGGCCGATACAAATTAAATAATCAAGTTTATCTTGAAACACTGCAATTTTTTAATTATAATTTAAATTATAATTATTAGGAAACAAATAAAATTGTTTTTGACAGATTAACTAATTAATTATTTAGTATTTACCATTTTCATATTCGTCAATTTCTCTATTTATTTCGCTCTGTAATTTTTATCCATGATATTTTTTTTTGTTAAAGGGATACTGCCGTTGTTCTGTTTTACCGGCTTTAAGTTAGGTTAGGTTCACTTTTTATTGAATGATAACACAGATTAAAAAATCCTACACAATGGAAGTACTGATAATAATACATACATAATTAATTTAATTTAATGAATTTTTTGGCAGGCTTTTAATTTCATTTTTATTACTCCTGTATTAGTTTTTCATGTCATCTTTATTGAGAGCACCATATTTTGTGCACAAATAAACTACAGAACTTTTGTATTAAATAAGTATTGTTATGAGCTGATGCAAGAGGTCGATAAAGAAACTATAATTTTTTAACTTTTATTGTTTTTAAAGAAGAGCCTTGAACTCAAAGTCGGTAAAACAGTCATGGTCAGCATTGCCTTAATCAATCTGTTTGTTTCACGAATTATTTTACAAATGACAAATTAACATGTGAAACCAGCATGTTTATATAGTCATTTATTAAATAATTTACGTTCAGAAGTATAAACTATTTATTATTATTACACATAAGGTGTCTTTTTTTAACGCTATTGAATGAAAGTGAGAATGTAATAATTAATGAAAATAATGGCACTGGACAGAACGAAAGAGATATAGAAATTGACGAATATGAAAATGGAAAATACTAAATAATTAATTAAAACATTTTTATACAAATTTCTAGAAAATTAATCAATAAATGCGTGAATGCGTGAGTGAGTGTGCGTGCGTGGGCAAAACTAAAAAACCACATTATTAAACATTCCCGAAGAATTTACGAAATTGTACAAAATTTATGAAAATCTGTCAATGAATGTGTAAATGCGTGGGTGGGTGCGTGGGTAAGAAAAACTAGAAAAACAAAACGTAATAGCCATCCCCGGAGGCGTTACAGTCTTAGACATACCCTTTCGCTGGAATTTGATTGTGCGCCGGAATATTATTTTGCGAAACTGCAAAAATAATTAAAAAATTGACTATCAAAATTTTGTTCCCTCCCCAAACTTTGCACCCTACGCTGGAGCGTATATTGCGTACCGCCTTGTGACGCCTCTGGCCATCCCCAAAAAATTTGCAAAATTATTGTACCTATTTCATGAAAATCGGTCAATGAATGCGTCAATGCGTAAGTGGATTCGTGGGTGGGTATACGTGCTGGGGCAAAACTAAAAAAAACCACATAGTAGCCATCCGCGAAAAATTTGTTTATATGAATACATATATATTAATATCTTATATTATATTATAATATTTATATTTATTTATTTACTTTTGTATTCTAATTAAATTTCGATTTAATAAAGAATGTTGTAGAAATTTATCCGAGATTATTTGTATGAAGTTTTAGACAGGTGATTTTAATTATATCTCTATGAGTGTTTTTTTAATAGATTATATATATATACATTTTTATTCTTTGCATTTAATTTTTATTTGATTATATTTTTATTTCCTTATCAGACTATAAATCTTTAAATTCTTTTTTAATTTCTAGCTTTTAAATTATATATAATTAATATTAAATTTCACGTAATATAATAATTTAAATAATTAAAGCATCGCTCAATCTTTATATTCTATTTACCATAAATGTGATTCTCTAGTAAAATAATGATTTGGACAAAAAATTTCGGACAAATTAGATCCAGCTTAAATTTCTGATTTCAGACTTTACTACCAGAGGTCAGTTCTGAACATCTTTCTCCAACACAAGTTTTCACACAATTCCTCTTGAAATCGCGTACAAAAGAAAATAATAAAAAAAGAGCTGTTATAAAAATGTTTTTTCTCTATAATTTAAAAAAATATTCTAAATCTTTTCGTTAAAAATTTTTTTTTAAATAAATCAATTCATTGCGCGCATATTTTATCAGCAGATGATATACATATATAACGTATACGATTAAAAATTATTGATATAAAATTATTATTTAATACTGAAAGAAATATCTGGATGATTTCGTAGTAAAAAAGATTAGTACAAACTGCGGCGAATTAATTTCGAAAAATTTGCGATAAAAAATAGTTCTCCCTATGTTCTCACCGCGATGATGCCTTTTGAACATCAGCCTAGAGCTCGCTCCCACCACCGACAGAACAAAATCTGGGGGAAAAGCCGACAGCTGTCGTGACGGAATTTCGTTGGACTGACTCGACGGCGAAAAGCGTCACGATATCATATCCATTAGCTAATATACACGTCAGTAATGGGTAGCGATAGTTGGCGCGTAGTTCACATACGAGCGTAGATGCGTAGTGCTTGATTACGACAGAGGTAACGATAGTCGTTTATCATTTGTTTTTGTATCAACCAGTGTTGTCAGTGTAGGATTATTGTTATCCCTTTTTCGGCGCGTTTGTCGATTGGTCGCGATAAAATTCAATCGGTGATTTAATCCCACGATTGCGTACAATCGTCAGCTGTCAATTGTCACGTCCTGCCTTGCGATGCTCCCCGATCGAGGGTGGCGAAAATTTCGGAGTAAATTCTGACCGACGACTCCCAACACGAGGCCGAGTGACGGAACGATTTGTTTTCTTTCGCGCAGGCAGAGCGAGGAACCCAAAATGGCAGACGACAAAAAAAGCGACGACACGCTGGAGCGGGATTCGGAGGACAAATTGGATCCGGCGGAGGAGAGATCGCGGTATTTTAAAAAATTGGAGAAATGGGTCCAGGAGGCGTACGCTTGGCAGAGTGTTGCGGCAATGTTTCCTTATTACGTCATGTCGGGACACATTGCGAATCCGACACCCGGTATGAATAAGTGCGAGTTGTTTTGAAAGAGCATACCTCGAAGAATAAATAAGAATATTTTTATTTTTATTTTAAGAGAAAGAATTTTTATCATTGTATAAAATATAAAAATATAGGAGATATATATATATATATATATATTTAAAGAAAAAAAACTTTTTTTTATATCATATAATAAAAACAAATTATAATAAAAATGTCTGATCAATTTATATATGGTATTATAAAAAATATGCATGCAAAGTAGATACTGATAAATTGTGAAGAAGATAAAAAATTCGGTATTTGTTTATATTTAAAAATAGAGAAGAACTCTGTAATATTTTTTTGTACGAATTATTTTTATATTTGTATATAATAACAATTTAATTGAAATTAAAAATTATTTTATTTATTTAAAAATTGTTTTAAAATTATTTAATTATTAAATTATAAGATGAATAATTTTATCTCTAGAATTATAGATTTCTCTTTTTATGGAAATTATAATTTTTACTTCAGCTTCAACAGCTTTTCAACCAAATCAAGTTCCAACAGCACCAAACAGACCAGGAGTAATTATTGGAAATACAGAGAGACAAAATGAGGAAGTGAGGCAAAGGAGACCTCAAGAACAACCAGCTGGTCCTTTTCAACCTCCTGGAGCTGAAGGTAAAAAATGTTGCAACTGTGTTTTGAAGAATTATTAGAACATATGTCGTATGTGCAAAACATTTATCTCCGATTTATTTATATTTTACAGGTTACGAATATCGCATTCCTCCTATTTGGAAGAGATTTGCCGCGGAATTTATAGACTCGACGATGCTATTTTTGTTGAAGTTTTCCATCACTTTCATCGCGATCGACGTATTTGATTTTATGTACGTAAAGAAACACGAACAATTTAGTAATTTATGAAATGTCTATAAATTTCTTTTTTTAGCATATTAGAGAGATAAAATTTGTATTAAGTATTTTAGAAATATTGAGTTTTTTTTCAGTATAATAAATGATTTTTTATTTTATTTTTTACATTATATTTCTATACTTTATAATATTAAAAAAAAACGATTTTTTTTTCTTTCTAATGTAACATCTTTTTTTCATTTTACATTTTATTATTTGCGATATTATATAGCGATTGTATTATATTTTTCAGAGATATCGAAGATTTAGATGTATTGCAAACAAATTTGCGTATCGATTACAAAATAGCTTTGGAAATGACTTATGGAATTCTGATCTTGGAAGTAATTCATCGTGTGATAGTTTGTATCTTCGAGGTAAGAGATTTTACCAACATCTCAAAAAAAAAAAAAAATAAAATAATGCAAAAATAACATATCCCATAACATATTTAAAAAAAAAATCTATCCCGTATAAATTAAATTTTATTATTCTAAAATTTTATTTTAATTCCATGTAATATATTCCAGAAATTTTAAATTATAAAATTTTATTTTAATTTTATATAATATGCATTATACCTATCACAAAATTTTAAATTATAAAATTTAATTTTAATTTTATATAATGTGTACCGCAAAATTTTAAATCATAAAATTTAATAGTAATTATTCGCGTAATGTATTTCATAAATTTTAAATTATAAAATTTAATTTTAATTTTACGTAATGCATACCTCCCAAAAATGTTAAAATTTAATTTTAACATATTATAAAACACATTATAAAATTTAATTTTAATGCTCCTAATGTTATTAATGTTAAATTTTAGAATAATAAAATTTTAATTTTAGTTTTAATTAAATTCTAAAATTTAATTTCAATTTTCCTGGCCTCTAAAATTTCCTCTTATTATTATTGATTATTAATTTTTTCTTCAGGCCTTCTGGCTTCAACATGGGGTGTACGGTTTCATCGGGGGCGCTACTCCCGGCAAATACATGATGGGCCTGCGGGTGGTCCAGTGTCGAAGTATAACCCCGGTGGAACGTCCGAACGAGCCGGACATGGTCCTGGTGAGTCCCGGGACCGATCTGGGTCTGCCGTTGGCGCTGGGCCGATCGGTGGTGAAGAACTTCGTGTTGGCGTTTCTCTTCCCGATCTGCTTCTCGTTGTTCTTCTTCAGATTCAACCGAACCGGCTACGATCTGATCTGCAATTCCATCGTCGTGGAGGATCCCTATAGAAATTCGAACAACAATCGGATACACCAGCAGTAGTCCCTTTCTGAAGGGAACATGCTGGCATGGAATTCTGTGATGTGTATATAATAATGGCTGTCTGTGCTTCTTGTACCAATGTATGCGTGCGGAATCATGTGTGTGTATAACATGTGTACATATGTGTAAAAAAATAAAAATTATTATTATTGCCGCGTTCCAGCAATTTCTCTGGTATTTTGTGAGAGATACATTTTCTTGCAGAATGTTTAATCATATTTCGTGGCTAACTTTATTTCAGCATTTCGGAGTAAATAGTATAACAAAATATGTTAAAATAATTTTTATAGCAGATTCTTAAGATACGTAGATGAATGTAGCTTTATTATATTTTTTAATATTAATTTATAAAGCTAAAAGACAAGCCTCTCTTTAATAGAATCAGTGCATTATTACTGATGAGCAATTGTTTTAATTATAAGTATAGCACTGTGTTGGTGCAATTTTATTGAAAAAATCAGTTTGTGATAGTGGCTGATTTTTTTAGTAAAATCTTACTGTCATAGTTAATAATTTATTGAAAAGATCAATGGAATATTTTTTGATTTTTGGGATGAAATTTTATCACTCATCAATGACATTTTTGCTGATTAATTTTAAAAGAGTATATCAACATACCACGACATTACTCCAATAAAAAATGACGTCTAATTATGTAATAAAAAAATGTAATTAAAATTGACATTTGCAAAGTATTAAAAAAGAAAAAGATGAATGTAGTTTATTATTTTTTTTAATATTAATTTAAAGCTAAAAGACAAGCCTTGCTTTCCTCTCTTTAATAGAATCAGTGCATTAATTGTTACTGATAAGCAATTGTTTTAATTATAAGTATAGCACTGTGTTGATCCAATTTTATGAAAAAAATCAGTTTGTGATAGTGGCTGATTTTTTAAGTAAAATCTTACTGTCATAATTCATTAAAAATATTAATGAAAATATAAAAGAATATGTTTATCCACATACCACAACATTAATCCAATAAAAAATGACGCCTAATTACATGTAATAAAAAATTTTATTAAAATTGCAAAGTATAGAAAAACCCAGGGAAAAAAATTTATATAGGTATAATAATATAGAATTATATAGAAATATAATTATATATTTATATAAATTTATATATATATATATATATATAATAAATAAGTATTTCTTCATATATATAAATATATATGTTTTATATACAATTTGACATGATTATATATTATTACATGAACCATTATAATTTACATATAAATTTATATAATTATGTATAAAAAATAGACATTCACATAATTTTACGATTACATGTATAATTATACAATTATTTATATATAATTATATATAAAACATTTTTTCCCGGGAATGTAATTCAAATATGAGAAACAATATGGCGCTGGCCGCCATATTGTTTCGCAGCGCTTAGGAACGATTTTCAACTGACATCTGTCCAGGAAAAACGTTGAGAATATCCTTTATTCCACCAAACGGATTTTCCCTTCTCGGAAACCAGTGGCGCCGCGTTTTCCACAGTTCTCCGTCTTACTCCAGCCGTCGCTACGTCACTTCCCGGTTAAACGTGGCCGCAAGGAGTGGCATCGAAGCCAGCTAGCGTCGCGAGCTGTCAAGCTGTCGGCCCCGAGTAGAGCCCGAGAGAGCTAGCGGAGACTGGTCGAATCAGCCGGCGCAGCTGATCGCCTTAAATGACTCGACGGGCCGGCCATCGAGCGTGTTGAGCCTTCCGTTTCTGCCTGCCGTCGTTGTTTGTCGGGGGAAAAACTTTTTTCCCACCTCAGTACCCTGCCGAAGTACAGTTCCGTTTTTCAGGGCGAGCGAGAGACGCAAAACATGTCGTCCTCGGGCGATTTCGGCAATCCGTTGCGGAAGTTCAAGCTCGTCTTTCTGGGCGAGCAGAGCGGTGAGTGTTTTTTTTTCTCCCCTCGAAAAAAAGGAACCAGTTTATAAGTATAGTGTGTCAACAAGTGTGTGCCCTCGCGTATCGCGACGATGTGCCTTTTTCTCTCTCTTTCTGCGAAACAAATGGATCGATCTCTTCCCCCGAAAGTGGGATGCGCGCGAGACCCGGTTCCCTTCGGTCTGGCAAACCCCGACTCGGGGTGACTACCCTTCTCGCCTCCGGTGTGCCCTTCTAGGTTATAGATCAATATTCTCCATTGCCGCCGAGATGATGACACGGCGACGCGTCGCTTTAAATTCACTCGTTGCGATATACGCGCGAGTTCGATATTTAAATTCTCGCACTCTTGATAGGCGCCCTTTAATTTTACCCTTTTCTCCAGTTAAATTCTCTTTTTTTTTATTATTTCTATTATTTTATTATTATTTTTATTATTTTATTATTATTTTTATTATTTTATTATTGTTCGAGAAAAATATTTAAATATTAATTTTGTCGAATTTTCCTTTTCTCCAGTTGAATTCTCTTTTTTTTTCATTATTTCTGTTATTTTATTATTATTTTTATTATATTATTATTGTTCGAGAAAAATATTTAAATATTAATTTTGTCGAATTTTCCTTTTCTCCAGTTGAATGCTCTTTTTTTATTATTTAATTATTATTATTGTTATTGAAATAGCGAGAAAAATATTTAAATATTAATCTTGCCGAATTTTCCCCTTTTCTCCAGTTGAATGCTCTTTTTTTATTATTTTTATTATTTTATTATTATTATTGTTATTAAAATAGCGAGAAAAATATTTAAATACAAATTTTGCCGAATTTTCCCCTTTTCTCCAGTTGAATGCTCTTTTTTTATTATTATTCATATTATTTGATTATTATTATTATTGAAATAGAGAGAAAAATATTTAAATATAAATTTTGTCAATTTTTTAATGAAAGTTTGATCGCGTAACGAAGGAAAAGTGTGAATTTAAGGGAAGGAGAAATAATTTTTTCCCCCGGGGGTCTTAGAAATTAAAAATTAAAATAAAGCTGTAAAACTGTGAAATTTTGAGACCTCCAAGTTTGAGGGAAAATTTAAAGTTGCAAATGTGTGAGTTGAATAAATGAGCCATGCAATTTTTCATTGCAGTCGGAAAGACATCACTTATTACACGGTTTATGTACGACAGCTTTGACAACACATACCAGGTATGTAACAATTTATTCGTCTTGTACTTAAATGTTAATCGAGCGTAAATTGTTTGTTTTGTCGTTTCTGTTGCATGTTTAAAAAATCTGCATAATCTGCGTCATTATTTTTATTATGTGTGTAATGTATATAGGTTATATGGAAATTTGTGCGTTTTATTTATGTATACAGATTATGCTTTAAAATTGCAAAATAATGCACTAATGGCTTCAATCTTTTATGCAAATATTTGTAAAATGTTTATTTCAAGCTTGTATTTTTTATTAAATTTTGTACGTGATTTTATGAAACTTTGCACCAAGATTCTAATTTTTTAATATTTAAATTTGATTTTATCTATTACATCAGGTTTAATAAAAATGGATAAATTTTTATGTGAAAAATAATTCTTTCGTAAAGTCCTGATGACATTTATTCGCTCTACTTGCCATGAAATAGTAAAACCGGCTATCAATCTAGATAAACTCTATATTGAATGAGGATTATTGCATTTGGCTATAAACTGTCATGCAATATTATCTTCTAAGAATTTAGATAAGAAATAATAATCCAGAATATATGCATTATTTATTAAAATATTTTGAAGCTACTTTTTTGCACAATTAATTAATATTGCGTGCTTTTTACTTTTTTTTGCTTTCCATTTTTTTTATTATAACTATTGCTTATCAGATAAAATCTTTTAATTATTTACTCTGCATGAACAAATTTGTAATATGTCTCTGAATTTTTCTGTATCCAAAATTTTCAATCGTGCTATTAATTTCTGCACGAAATTAAACTTGTGTATGTTAAATGTTAAATGTTTTATTTTTTTGATTATTCTGCTATTTCTTT
This sequence comes from Nylanderia fulva, assembly GCF_048542155.1. Lineage (NCBI taxonomy): Eukaryota > Metazoa > Arthropoda > Insecta > Hymenoptera > Formicidae > Nylanderia > Nylanderia fulva. The sequence goes on along the minus strand of NW_028189730.1, from coordinate 4,590,804 downwards.
CTCACACAACTTCTATTATCAATGTTAATTAATTTTTAATTCCACATCCATCGAAGCACGACTATGAAATGCAATTTGTTTGTACGTTTCGAATTGTTTGTTCGCTTTCTGTATCAATTGCGCTTTCTACATATTTCGCTCGTTTCCCTTTTATAGCATTTTAAGAGAGTACATAACTATGAATATTTCAAATGCAGAAAGTGTAAGAAAGTACAGTTAGAACGAATATACCTAATGCTAGCAGAAGAGGCAGTAAGGAATCGAGATATCGACTTTTTCTTATCGACAAAGATAGAAAGAGAGACAGAGAAATTTGTAGAACGTCAATATAATTCACTTCTCACGCACTTTTAGAGTAAATTACATCGTGTTAGATTATGTTATTAAATTATTAAACGTAAAACAGAAGGAATAGACAAATATGATTGCTAATTTTGCTTCAAACAAAATTATAATTTTAGAAATATTTATAGTTATATTGTAATAATTAATTGAATATTACTTTAGTATTAATTAGTATATATGTAAATTAAAATATTATTATATTATTATATTAATATATAATAATAAATTTATATTTTAAATATTATATATGTATATATGTATATATATATATATATATACTTATATATATTATATTATTGTATTAATATAATAATAAATGTATATATTAAATATTATATTATAATATAATTAATTATTATATAAATTATTTTTTATAATATATATACTCGACATACGATTAATTAAATAAGTTTTAATATTGTGACGCACTGGTATGTTGCAGGCTACGATAGGTATAGATTTCTTAAGCAAAACTATGTATCTCGAGGACAGAACTGTCAGATTACAGCTGTGGGACACAGCGGGCCAGGAACGGTTCCGCTCTTTGATACCCAGCTACATCAGGGATTCCACGGTCGCTGTCGTTGTTTACGATATTACTAGTAAGGATCAAATATATAAGGAATACCGTATCTCAGATAGCTGTGTGCCAGCAGTCTCCAGTGCTGACGTTGGAATATATTCTTCTCGAATAGTATATACATTTTTTACAAATATTTTTCGTTATTTATTAAATATTTTATATATATATATTCTTATTTATTTTTGATACGAAGCTTCGATTTTTTCCCTGTTTTTGAAGATTTTAAAAAATTAAAATCTCTCTTCAATTTTTCACTATATTTTAATATATTCATATTTATTTATTTGAAATTAATCAGAAATATGCATATATATATTTATTCGTGATACAAAGATTTTTTACTATTTTCGGAAATTCTTAAAAATTAAAATCTTTAATCAATTTTCGTGAACAATACATTGATTTTCTTTCAGTTACAATTTTTTATAAAAATTCTAAATTCTATTTTAATATATATATATTTATGTATTTCAAATTAATAAAAAATACGCAATAATATAATAATAACTAAATTAAAAAAAAAAATAAATAAACTCTTTCAATAAACTTTCGTGAACAATACATTGATTTCCTTTCAGTTATAATTTTTTATAAAAATTCTAAATTCTATTTTAAAAATATATATATATATATATTTATTTATTTAAAATTAATAAAAAATAATAAATAAATTTGGCTGCTGGCAAACGCTATCGGTGAATGAACGATGAAAAAAATTAAGACTGCTCATTTGTCAGACGCCAATTCGTTTCACCAAACATCCAAGTGGATAGACGATGTGCGGACTGAAAGAGGAAGTGATGTGATAATTATGCTAGTGGGCAATAAAACAGATTTGAGTGATAAGAGGCAAGTCTCGACGGAAGAGGGCGAGCGGAAAGCGAAGGAGTTAAATGTGATGTTTATCGAAACTAGTGCTAAGGCCGGCTACAACGTGAAGCAGGTAATTATTTCATTCTTTTTTTTCTCTCCGAGAAGTCATTTACGGAGAGATATTTTTTTTTCCTCATTCTCCGATGCCGACGAAAGTGGCGGAAGTGGCGCGAATGGTAAAGGCGAATTTACCGTTGTTAATTATTTTAGCTATTTAGAAGAGTCGCGGCGGCTCTGCCGGGAATGGACTCCACCGAAAACAAGCCACCCGAGGACAGTATCCTTTTTCCGTAAGATATATACTTATACTGCTCGCAATTTTGCATGGCACATTTGCAGGAAACGTTCGCGGCGACTTCTCTCTCTCTCTCTCTCTTTTTCTCTTATTTCACCGTGTACATAAATCCCATCTCTCACCACATTTATTGCCTCGAAATTATCCTGCATTTTATTACTATCGAATTTTTGTCATTCATCAAGCAAGACAAATTTGCTTTCTATTTTTATCTTGCAAGTTTTTATTTTTTTTTTTAATTAATTAATCGTAATTATCTTAGTACTTCTTTTCAGGACATCACATAAATTATCGCGCTTTATTTATTTTATTTAATATATATATATATATATATATATATATATATTTTTTTTTTTTGGAGACATCAAACATATATTTTTCATTAATATCTTTTGACTTGGACATTAAATATAATATCAAACCAATATAATTATATCGCCAGGAATAAATTCAATAAAAATAATAATAATTTGACACACTGGCAACAATTTATTCAAAATAATCAAATTTTTTATTTCGAATAAATTAATTGTTGCCAGTGTGTCAAATTATTATTATTTTTATAAAATATGATTTCTCATATTTTTTTTTAGGACTCGTTTGAATTTCTCGCTCTTAATTTCTGGACTGGATTAATTTATTTGGCGACTTGCCGGATCTTCTATTTGTTTGTGTTAGACTTTTGTGTTTTCCTTAATAAGTTTTTTAATCCGTAGTGCAAGAGGTAGTGCTCAAGGACACTCCAATCGAACTGAAAGCCTCGGAGAGCAGTTGTGCATGCTAAGTCGTCGTCGGCCTGTACGGTAGCAGGGTATCGAATCGAATCGAAAGGGGCCTTTGTTAATTCGACTGGGACCCCGAACCGTTCCAGACCGTTTTGGAGCGGTTTGGGAACCTCTTTCGAGAAACATAATTGATTTTCGAGGAAAATTCTTGAGAAGGGTTTAATTTTTCGATTTTTTTAAATTAGCAATTTGACAAGTAAATATTAAGTTATATTAATATTATTACATGTATATATATATATATATATATATATAATTAATATATACATATTAATATTATTATAATTAATATATACATATAATATTATTACATGATATATTAATATTATTACATGTGTGTATTACATTTAAAATTATATATAATTACAGAAATTCCTGTAATAATATTGATATATTATTATTTACTCAACAAAATATTATGATTTCTTCGAAAAAAATCGAGAAATTTTGTCTGAGAAGTTTCCTTAGGAAATTATACATAAGATTACATTATAATATATATTAAATATATAATTATTTTAATATTATTAATTTATTAATCTATTATCCTTTGAGATAATTCGGATGAAGGATATTCTATTTCCTTTCGATGCCCTGATTGGTAGATAAGACCGGAGCTAAGTTAACTTAATAATAATAAGTTAATGACTCTTATAGGACGTTAGGGTTACCGATTTGTATTTGGCCTGTGCTTTTTCGCGGAGTCGGAAAAACTCGTGGAAGGCTACGTGCACTGAACAGCAACGATTCTTATTAAAACACGAGAGAAATAGTTTGAACACACACAATATAGCTTAAGACTGCTTTTACACAATGACATGTTTTCGTATGCTAGCGAATTGTAGAAAGGACTGTTAATTCTAACGGTTTTGATTATTACCGACTATATGCATTTTTTGTTAGAATTATGGAGCAGAATTAATTCCTTATTTATATTTAAATAATTTTAATTATAGTATTAATGAAATATAAAAATATTTTTTTTCACTATCGTCAATTTTGCTTCAATTTAAAAATTGACCGATATACATGTATAACATTTCGCAATCCGAAAAAAATATATATATTAATTTATCTTTAAATTAAAGCAAAATAAGAAGAGAGTGTTTTTTATATTTGATTATATAAAATAATATCAAAATTAAATTACATCAAATATGTTTAAATTTAGAGAAGATTAATTTGAGTTAAAAGATTATTATTTATATTAAAGTTTGCGCTTTAATTTACGAGTTTATTAATACCGCTTCATTTTTATTACGTATTTGATATAAAAAGGCAAATGTATACAATTTTATTTCATCTATTATAATTTTTTTCATTTAGTCGAAATCAAAGCTAGGAGGATTAATACAGTCCTGATTAAGGTCTCAAAGTTCATTTAAGTTTATTTCATTTGTTGATAGATTGTTTAATATCGTACAGTATTTTTTTACTCGTGTAATTAAATATTAATTAAACATCGATAGTTGCTCAAATTCACTCGATTAAACGAATGATAATAGGAAAATGGCATTTGTCGTATTCTTGTTCGTCGTTTCTAAGAACAAGATATTATTAATTGTCCTACATTATTGCAATAAAAAATGAGACAGCTGCAATTTGCATTTAAGATATTAACAACGTTTGTATTAATTTGGAGATTACGAATTGTAGAGTAAACATGTTGAGTAAATGCAGTCCTCATCTTCGAGATAATTGAACCACATTTTTCAAAAAAAGATCAAAAAAGTTTTCATGGTTAATAATACATAAATCTTTGCTCTATCTAATGTTAAAAAAAGATATTACAGCTAAATCGCAATATATTAATTATTAATCTCATCAAACTAAATCTAACTAAATAGACAAATTTTTGTTAACAAAAATTTAAAAAAGACGAGAAAAGAAAGGTAGAAAAAAAGGAAAAATATTTAAGAGAAATTTTTCTACGGAATTTGTGGATAATTAATTAGCAGCTAACTATATCTTTTTTCTACAAATATTTTAAGAGTACGTAGCATAAATGACAATCTCCTGTACAGTTCCACATTTATTCGAGGTATATTAAATTTTCTTTTATTATTTATGTATTTTGTTGGATTAACCTAATTTTGTTTAGAAAGTAAAAAAGAAAAAAAATTTCTGTTCAAAATTATATATAAAAATATCATCAGTAAATTTTAAGATGTATATAAAAAAGATTTTTTATTTCTAAAAAATTATTGTTTAAAACAATTCGTTTTAATCTCTTTTTGTTTAGTCTCTTTTGTAAAAGATTTCTCTGCTTATTTCAATATTTTAATTTATGTAAAAAAGAAACCTTGATAATATAAAAGAAATCTTATGTGAAATTTTATTATTTTTTATATTGGTTCTTTGTCTATTTTTTAAATTTTTCCTTATGTCCCCATCTTTATTTTTATCTTTATTCTTTAATCTATCTCTCTTAAGAGAATATATTAATTTTTTTAATTTTATTTTAATTTATTTATTTTTGCTTGTGCTTGGCTTGCTGATTTTTTCTCCAATCATTTTTAAATTAAGATGCTACAAGAAGTCATTAAACATAATTATCAAAACATATTTATAAGAAAAATTAATATAAAAAGTTTTGTGATTCTAAAAAAATTAAAGAGGATATTCTCGTTTTTGCATTAAGTTTGAATTAATAACATATTGTAATTTATAAAAAATTTATTTTAAATATTAAATTAAAATTAATTTCTAGACAAATTTTAATTAAATTCTTTTAAATCAAACTTTGTATTAATTTTATCAACGTTTATATATTTTTATTTTATTCCTGTGATATATATCTTGTGATATATATTTTCTCTCTTTTTACACGATTCGATACCTTAAGAAATTCACATAATAAGTAGCGTTAGAAAATATTCTCCGTCCCGTTTTTGACTTTTATACACTTCTCGATTGTCACATCTTTTAGCTTGGATAGAAATTAAACTCGCGATATTGTAATAATATTAAATCTGTATTCTGATGAGGGAGATTATTAATTGAAAGGAAATTAAAATGGCAAGCTGATTATATCGATTTGGCAACTATAATTACCGAATAATTATTAGTAGGTGAATATCTAGAGATTTGATTAATAACTAAAAAAATCACTACAATTCGTCATTATTGTAGTATCATTAAGGATTACACTGTATGTACTCTTTATCTGGTTTGTAAGAGCTCATTGTAATGCCTCATCAACGCAGCATTAATTAAGTTTAAGATACAACTAATCAAATGTTTACAAAGTGCAATAATGTATTTATTGACCAATAATATTGCCAAATTGCAAAAATTGCATTAGTTTTCTGACAATTTATTTCTCGAAACACATTTTCCTTCTATATTGGCACTTAAATACGAACATGTGACACTAATCAAAAATATCAAAAATATGTATATTAGAATATATATAATTAATTATTACTATTTAATTAATTTTTTAATGTACATACATATATAGTATATACGATTTAATTCGCAAATTTTGAGAAGGGACGCGTCTCGAGAGGGGGAAATGAAATTGTCAATTGATCACAGAACGTGAGTTGAAAAATGCTGCACGCCTTAACACACAAAAAACAGCTGTCGACTTGCAGAATCAGTCGCCGATGCAGAACGGGTCCGAGTCGGAGGGCGAGAGTGGTTGCATCTGCTAGGGAGCTTCGTCGAACTGTACCCCGGAAGAGAGAAGAGAGCCGGAAAAATTGGTTGCAGTCAATCTCCCGGCACGAGATCATCAAGCCATTGGGAGACGCTGCTGTTGGCTTCTTCTGATGTCGTTTAAGGGAACAGAGAGAGAGAAAGAGAGAGCCCCCCTTCGGCTCTAAGTATCGTTTCAAGTGCTACTAGACAAACTCGAGCGATATTTAATAATAACTAGCTAACTTACGTTTGGCTTCGTGCGAGAGGAAGGAGATCGCATCCTTCGTCAGGGTATTTCTATATTTTTAAGCTTGAAACGGTGATAGCTGATGCGAGATCCACGTAAAGTCCTTTGCTTCCTTCAATCCTTCTGTCAGTGCATATTTTGTTCACTTTGCAATGTATGATTTTTTTGCGTTATACAGGGTGTAACTAAACGAACAAATACGAAGCACACCATCAGGTGCAGGACAACAAACTAAGTCGAAAAGTCCTGAGCCATTTTTTAATTCGAGCTTTATTTTTGACGCTATGAATTGTTAAAGTTGACCAATTAGCGCGTGGCTACAACGAAAAACAACGTAGACCCCGCCTACTAGGGCGGCGCCTACGCTGTTTTCCACGCGCTAATTGGCAAATTTTAACAATTTATAGCGTCAAAAATAAAGCTCAGATTAAAAAATGGCTCAGGACTTTTCGATTTAGTTTCTTGTGCTGCACCTGATGGTATGCTTCGTATTTGTTCATTTAGTTACATCCTGTATATTAGGATGTTACCGAATTTAAAGGTTCTTTGATTTTTGTGCCGAGCAATAAAAAATTTTAACGCGTTTAGAATTGCTTTGGGTACTCGGGTTCATCACTCCTGAAAATTAATCCTTTCTCTTTCGCGCATCTAATTATATATTTTTTTCGTTAAAATAAAATTACAGGTGATAAATTTTGTATTAACTAACATTTTATAATTGTATTACAGATAATTATTATAAAAGTACAACCGCAGCTTTATATTAGTTAATGTATAGTTTTATATATGTATAAAAATTATTATTGAATTTGATTATTAAGAATTCACACAACTGAATGTTATATTAATATCAGCTGATTGACGCGAAAAGAGCTAAAGAATCATGCAGTGGTGTTTTTATGATAATCACCAGAATTTTCAAGCAATATCTTTTCTGATGAATTTTACATATCATGATTCTTACGAAAAGTGTTCTTCCCAAATCTTTGAGATTATCTATCTTTTATCTACAGCGATGGATTAATCGTAATCATTTTTAAGTGAAATTTTTGATTTAAGAAAATTAAATTTTGCAAAAAAACATTTTATTAATATAATATTGTATTTTTTATTTTTTATTAATATAATAATAAAATAAAATACAATCTTCAATTTAAAATTGAATTTCAAAAATTTAGTCTTTAAGTTAAGTCTTATTAAAGTAAAAAATAAATTTAATCTACAGAGAAATAAATAATACAATATAGGTATATTGAAATTATCATAAAATAATTTTTTATATTTACAATATACATTACGATAAATTTATTATAATATATAATATAAATTTATTATATAATATAATTATAATAATTTTATTTTTCTTTAAATTGCAAAATATTAACGATTACTTTATTAAAGATCGGCTGGATTATTATTATATTCGATGAACAAAATCGCTGTAGAAAAAAGATAAACTTATCCGTGGAAATCAGCAGCTACATCCTTTCAAGTTTAAGCACATTATCTCTTCGTTCGGAGATCCTGTATGTAACTAAGAAAAAAAAATAAACGCGCACAAAACACCGAAGCTTGCAAAAGGATAGTTCGTTTGTGTAAAGAAAAGAGGAAGGAAAAAACACACCGAAGCTTGCAAAAGGATAGTTCGTTTGTGTAAAGCAAAAAGGGAAGAAGAAAGAGAAAAACACAAGGGAAGTGTAATGACTGAAAGTAAATCATCGGTGGAGTTAATTAAGTCGCTATACAACTAAGCTAATTACGATGAGTTCGCGAGTTTCTCAAGGACAGCACGTTTATCGAAGCAAAGTGCGTTGTTTGTTCGAGGATATATTTCTAATGTACCGTGTATTACGAAACTTTATAGACGTTTTTCGATATCTCTTGATAATAAGCGACTCTACTTGATAACGAGATTCAAGTCTGTAGGCCGACGGTGGATACGCAAGTGTGCACAAACGACCAAACTCACTTAACTCGATCTTTCTATTTTTTTTATATATTATTCTAGGCCGTCATCTTCTCCGAAATCTTGTAATATCCCTGAATATCGATTTTGAATTACCTTGGAAAAATGATACGAGAAACTACAAATCGTCTGAGGAAATGTCTGATTGTAAGAAGTTATTAATTCACATTTCAATTATGTGAATGAAATTTAGGAATTTAAATTATTATAACAACTTTTAGTTCATAACATTTACATGATATATATATAGAAAAATATATACGAATTTAGATTATCGATATCCATAAATTCAGGTTTTTTAAACAATTGATTAATATATAAACGATATATACATATGTAAATATAAAATACATCTAAATTAGTTTTAATAAATTTCAGTAAACTTTCAAGAAATCAATTATTAAATTGAATTGGGATTATTCGTAATGTTTGGCCGTTTGTACAAAAAAAAAGAAATGCCTATACGCCAAGAAATGCTATTATACGCCAAACGTAAACACTCGTCGAATATTTCTCTAGAAGATGATTAATCGAAGCTTGTCGGGGAAAATAAATTATTAGCCGTGCTTGACGCGAGATCTTTACAAACCTTAGTAACTAACGTTTCTATCCCTTTGCACTCAAAGATCGTTTAATTACGACAGATTTCTTTATTTTAAATACATATATAAATATAAAAAATTATATATATTTTTATAAATTATTTAATAGCATATATTTCATTTTTTATTTGTATTTAGAAAATGCAATAAAATTTAGAGTTACAAAATTAATAAAATATTTAATTGACTTTGTTCTCGAAATGCAAAAAAAATAGGAATTTTAAAAAATTTTTTAGTAATGAAACAAATTGTTAAAAAAATTGTATATATAAAATTAATTTTGAAGAATTTGAAAAAAAAGAAAATTTATTATAGTGCAAATGGATGGATGCGCGAAAATGTTTCTCTAGCCAGCTCTTATATAACATGTCATGTAGCGTTAATCCGACAGTGTCGCACAGCAATATTGAGTATGTATCGCGAGATGGTTTTTTCGAGCACTATTTCGAGGCAACACATCCGAGGACGAATCTAGCAAGTTTCACAATTAAATTAGGGAAGATGTGAAGACACTCAATTACTTTCACGCGAAGCTTCATCGTAATCATCACCCGTGTGTATGTTAAATTTGTATGTTACTGTGATTATGATTTGTTAGCACAAATATAATATAATGATCCAACGTTGACGAATCAATCAATCATCTCACCATCAATTTAGTTCCATTTATTGTATCGATGTAATAAATAATTAATATGTAATAACACGTTACATACTAATTAATTAAATATTTTATTTTTTTGTATTAGTTTTTGTAAAATTTATTAAATTTTATTGAATGGATTTACTGAAAATTAAACGATTATAAAGTCAATTATATATATATATATATATCATTTTGATTTAATAATTAGATTAATTAAGAGTAATTTTTGGATTTTTTCATCAGATTTCGAAAATACATTTTTAAATTGATCTGTAACAAATTATTTTGGTGGCATAAAATTCATTTTGATCGTAAAAAAATTCTTAACATTTTTTAGATTCAAAAAAATAAAACTGCTTTCTAAAATATATTTTTAGACGCATTTCTGATTTATTTTGTAGCAAAAGACATTTGTCCGCAATAATAATTTAAAATCACAAAGAAATGAAAAGTCAATATAAAAGAAGCTAATGAATTTTTGTAAACGTTTATATATAAATACATTAAGTATAAAATACGGTGTGCGACTTTTGCAAAAATTATAGTTATTGAAAAGAATTGATGGAACTGAAAAAGAGTTGCGGACAATGTTTTTCTTGTAATGTAACTGATTGTGAGATAAGTAAACCAATGTAGCCGATCTAGTCGAAATGATCGTCGTGTAACGAATCGGACGGCCCCACTTTAATTGCTCATTAATTAATTGATATTTGACTGCCGTAAATATTAGCCTTTTTGGCAAATACATTTTTTGTATATCTATATATAATTAAGAAATATTAAATATTAATTCTTTCTTTTTTTGCAATTTAAAATAAACAATTAGTTGCTTTTGAAATTAAATATTAATAAATTTATAATGAATTTTTTGAATATTTTTATTAAAGAATTAGGGGGTTTTCATTTAATAATGAAATTAATATTAATTTTGTCAAAATATTTATTTTTTTAATAATAATACTATTTTGATTTAACACATTAATATTATTATTTAATATAGATTTAATATCTGCTATAGTGCTGAATGAAACTTGATAACGACAGTTAGCTTTAATTAGACTAATCGGGATAAAAATTAAGAAACGAACGTTCCGGCTAGACCGAAACCTTAAGTGCATTTACGGTTCTTATTGTATATTATAAAGAAAATATATATAAATATTTCAATAATAAACTCTCTTTGTTATAGAAGTACATAGTTTGCGAGGCGGAATGGAGAGGAACGGTTATTGCTTTTGAGCGCTTTTGTTATTGTTTCTTGTTTGCTACATATATATATATATATATATATATATATATATATATATAGAGAGAGAGAGAGAGAGAGAGAGAGAGCAAGATTGTAATCAAGTAGCGACTACAGAGGATTATCGTTTCAGCTTTCGTGGCAGAAGTTGTAGTTGTAGGAAATACAGATTGTATGTTATTGTAAAGCAGGAAACAGCAGAACAAGTTTTGTGCGCATATAAACATTTTCGTTCGTAAACGAATCACGATCAGAGGAACGAAAATTATATAAATTATTAATTATATTAAAGTTATATAAAACAGAGTAGCAGTTAACTCAAAACTTATAATAACAAGAAATAAGCCATTGATTTACATCTGCTTAAATGTAAATTGCATGTGCGTGATTGTGTTAATATTATTTATATATATATAAATATTATAATATATAATATTTTATTATATATTTTATAATATATAATATATATTATAATATATATATTGCAGATTTCACTATTAAATTCCAATATAATATTTTAATTTTCCTCTTATTATTACAATTCCATATAAGTTTTGAAAATTTATTGACAATTTGAATTTTGTACATGTTATTTAATTTTGTAAAATTTTCCATAGTATATGTCAACTTATATCACGTCGTTTTTAATTAATAATTTTAAATAATAATAATAGAATGAGTGATTTTGCTTTTAACTGCTTTAAAAGGAAACTAAAAACATCTCTGATCGTATAAGATTCGTTTGTCAAAGACAAAGAAACTAATCTTTTGTATCTTGTGTCTTGGATAAAGTCGTCTTAGTCCGAATCGAGGTTCGTGAAAAAAAAAGTTTTGCAAACTTGTCGTAACATGGTATCGCGAGTATTTAAACTGTAGAACTTTAATAAATGAACGAATAAAAGTTTTACGTTAATCAAATAATTACGCGCATGTTTACTCTGTCCAAAAAATCTTGTGAGCTACCAAGCTTTACTTGTTCTAACAACCTCGCAAACCCGAAAATTCTAACTTTGATGAGAAATTTTACACGTCTGTAAAGGGAATAAATATCTGAATTTAAAAATTTTTAGTTGCAGTCCGAAACAAATTTAAAGAGTAAATCATCTTTCATATGTAAAGCGATTTTTTTCGTAATTTATCATGAAAATTACTCGAGATGTAAAAAATATTGTGATAAGAACACTAACCACATTTAACACAATTTTGAAAAAATAATTATTTTTAGAAATTAAAAAAATATTGTTACATAAATTTAAATTTCATTAATGGCTAAAAATAGTTAGACTCGGATGTGTTAATAGAAAGTTTCAATAGAAAATTAAATATTTTTAAAACTGATTAATTATGCAGGGTACATATTTTTTCTAATTCAATATCAAATAATTAAATTAAATCTTAGTTCGAGATTATATTTTAATAAATCTCTCTAAAGAAGTATAGTTAACAAAAATATCAAGACAAAGTGTTTAAATCTGGATTGCTTTGCTTTCTAACAATATAATATATGTGAACGATGCAGCAACACACTGTTTACACTTTCTTGTCTTTGTTTACAAACATAACAAAGAGCGTGAAACTGTGTGCGAAAATGTTGAAATATGCAAATAATATATTATACAGTAATAAATTTCTATCATGTAATATGCATAAGATGTGTTGAGAATATTTGAATTTATATTTCAACAAATCTATTCTTTTGAAAAATAATTATTAAAATTAAATTATTCAAATAGTATTTAGATAAAAATATTCGTATCGATACAAATCGATTGTATATAAATTATTTATATCGATCTTTTTGTGACCCGATAAGACCGAGGATTTTAATTTTCGAGAAAGGTTGGATTGAGAGGTAAGATTAGTTTATTATATAGTTTATTGTAATGTCAATTATATACAAATTTAAAATTACGTCCAGTGTGCTTCCGACTACGCTGACATACCGTTTCTCTTTTCCGTCTTTTTCGTGCAGTATTATTACAATCGGAGCTATTCTTAAGCTCCTCCGGTGCGCCTCTTCACTTCGTTAACAGCGCGTCAGCGACAGACTTAAGCTTAATTAATCTTTATTTACAGTCGAAATCGCGCTCGAAAGTCCCTTCAGTAGTCTGTCGCCGATTTAGATTTGTGAGAAACCTTTGAAAATTGAACAATTTCAAATTTAATTCTCTTTATCCTATAATTAAATAATTAAAGAATATAAAATCGCGACGAGTGATATTGGATATTAATGAAATTATAATTTGAAAAAATAACATTCACAACAAAAGTTTGTTTAATAATAATAATTATTATTATAAAGTGATCTATAGTTAATTCTCATGCGAATGCCAGCCTCGCCCAGTTTGATTAAATTTGCAGTTGTTCTATTTCTTGTATCGCAGTAGCTTTTCGTCCTCGAGAATTCTGGCTGATCGCAATTTTTCATTCAACGATCCGCAATTTTTTCCTCGAATCGCGATCGTTTGGCAGTATACTGTTGAAGTATCGTCGATCATTTGATTTCTCTTTTTATTTTTATTGTAAAAAAGATTGTTCGATTGTTGCGCGATCGCTCGCTTAACCCTTTTATTCTCAAACATTTAATATACCTAGTCTGCAAAGCTCTTCATTATGATTTAATTTTATATTATATTTCGCGACGAAAAAAGACAACGGAGTATCTTGTGCAATAATTAGAGAAAATTATTATTACAAATTAATAAAATTTCTGCAGTGTTGAAGGTAAATTTATTTATTATGACAATGTCAAATTTTATATGATAGCCGCGTAGAGAAGGAAAGGGTTAATTCACATTTTGATTGAGCACGATTGAACGATCGACGTCGTAGAAATAAATCATCATGGCAGCGATTCGAATCATAATCATGATCATTTCTTTTACAGATGTGTATTGTAAAATTTCTCATTATCTCTCGGAAGAAGAGGATAGTATCGGCACGACTCAAATCGACTCGAACCTTCAGTCTATATTATGTGGACAGACAATGAAAAAGAGAGAAAAGATCAAATATAAATATGTTTATGTATAAAATAATATTGATAATTTTATCTAAAAATTATTTAAGCAAATTAAATAATTAATATTCAAAAAACATAAAAAAGGTCAATATATGATACTATATAATCTTTTAATAACATCCACACTTTGAATTCTTAAACATAAAATTAAAAATATAAAATGAAATAAGAAAGGATAAGATAAACGATAAAAAGTAAAATAATATAAATTAATTACATTATTTATAATTAATTATTATATATTATTTAATCTATAGTTAATATAAATTATTAGTTAATTTATAAAAATGTGTAACAAAATGTAATAATACTAGCTCACGCGTTATATTAGTAAAAATTAATACTGACTGGGTACATGAAAAATTCTTGGAATCATTCTCGGAAAGTTTACTCCAAAATTCTCTTTTCTCAAAGGTGAAGAGTTATATTTAACGCAGATATTTCGTCAAAGATTAGGTGATTTTCGGCAGTTAGTCGCACAAATTCGAAAGGTAGAAAACGATAACAGTATAGCGTCGCCTCTAACACAGAGGATGGGCGATAGCGAGCGGAAGTTTCTGGATCTTCTCGGATCCCGAAATGTCTTTTCCTATAGGCTTTGTACAAAAGCCTATTTAGCGATGAATTTGACTTCCGGGCGCAAAATCTCAGCTACGCCATCGCACACTAACACGCACCGTCTCGCGTAACAATAAAGATCCTCTTCTCATTTAACTTTTATTTCTCCTCTTCATCACTTCCTATCTATCGACGAAGTCACGATCGTTTCGAGAAAAACTTTTTAAAGAGTCGTCCCCGTTCGCCGTCGAGTGTCACAACATCTTAATCTCCTCCGTTGCATCTTCTCCTCGGGATTCGCAACTAGACCGATGACGAAAACAACACCGGACAACTTTGAAAAGTGATTTCCCAACTCCCGACGGTTTCAGAAGTCTAACCTAAAAGTTTGGGTATCCATGCATTAGAGCCCCTCGGTTCTCGTGCTTCTTCGTGATCCGAAAAACGATCATGTTCCGCCATCGAGGACAATGAGAACTTCCTTCTTCGAAATATAGCGATGCTTCGACGATCGGTGATTTCGGAAGATTTCTAATCTACTCGCGGCCAATATTAATTCATCGGCCGCGCCGACTCCTAAAGTCAGACCCTCAGCTCTTCCATGACCTGGGGATGATTGTGTCCCTTCTTTAAGGTCCCGGTGCCGCTCATGGCCAAGCTCTCCTGCTGAAGCTGATTGGGACTGATGATGAGGTTCTGACCGGGTTTGCCGGGCTTCGTGTTCTTGGGTGGCGGAGGCGGCATAGGCACGTGGCAAGTATTGTTCTGGAGGTCAGCGAACTCTGGCGGCGGTATGTGCTGGATGTGATGGCGTTCGGCAGTCTTGGTCTCCAGCTCGCCGCAGATGTTGTTCGGCATTTGACCGTTCTCTTGGCGCTTCTTCGAGCAGCCCTGATGCTGGTGGTTGCTCTTATCCCGCTGGTAGTACACCCCGGCGAAGATGAGGACGTTCAAGATCAGCAGGCTGCAACCGATCGCGATCGTCACGCTCAGGGCTGTGGAATAAGCCGCGAAACCGTCCTCGGGCTGCGCCGTCGTGTCCTCGAAGGTCATGTCGCTGGGCGTGGCCGTCGACACATTAGACGAGGATTTCTCCATGGAGGTCACTTCCAACGTGGTCGTTCTCGCGGTTGTTGGCAGTCTCTGGATGACTCTGGGTGGCACCTGGACAACGAGATATTTTTCCTCAATTTTCAATTCGAGTTTTTAACCGGAGAATTTTTTAACCGGAATATGATCATCTAAAAGTATATTAGAAAGTTTGATTCCTTTAAAAACTTTATTATATCTTATTTTTTTTTAATTAATAGTTTTTAAGGGGATGCTGCCGGTGTTCTGTTTTACCGACTTTAAGTTAGGTTAGGTTCACTTTTTTTATTGAATATACAGATTGAAATATCCTCCACAATAAAAGTACTGATAATAATGAATGGGGAGCACTGTCTGGCAACTAATTTTTGTTATTTTGTACCTCGACATTGATTCCACACGCAAATATACATACATAATTAATTCAAGTGCGAATACTTTTGATACAGGCTTTTAATCTCATTTTTATTACTTCTGTATTATTCTTTCATGTCATTATTTTATTGGGAGCGTCATATTTTGTGCACAAATAAACTGCAGAACTTTTGTATTAAATAAGTATTATTATGAGCTGATGCAAGAGGCCGACAAAAAACTGTAATTTTTTAACTTTTATTGTTCTTTTATACAAAATTACAGCACTTCTCATTCATTATTATTAGTACTTTAATTGTACAGAAAGATTTTTCAATCTGTATAGCCAATAAAAAGAAAAACTCTTGAACTCAAAGTCGGTAAAACAGTCATGGTCAGCATTTCTTTAAGGGGATCCTAAACGTCTTTGAGTTTCAGTCCTGTTTTATCGACAAAATGTCAAGTTAAATAAACTATAAATCTATTTATTGGCTATACGAATTGTGTTTTACCTGAAATTAGAGCGCTTTCACATTTGTTAATATTAATACTTTAATTTATACAGAAAAAAGATTTATTAATCTGTATAGTTTTATATATTTAGGTTGAAGAATTATGAATTCTTTTTTGATTTGACAGTTTGATAAATCTTTTTCCTATACAAAAAATATTAATATTAACAAATGTGCGGAAGCGCTCTAATTTCAGGTAAAAAACAATCTGTATAGTCAATAAATAAATAAATTTATAATTTATCTAACCTCGCATTTTGTCGATAAAAGAACTAAAAGTCAAAGGGACCTTAAGGGAATCCTAAACGCCATCCAAAAATTTTAATTTTTAAATTAAACAAATTTTTTGCTTTTAACATAAAATCGGTAAGTTTGTTTCTACATGTACTTTTATCGCGGAAAAGCATTTATTATTCTATTCAAGCAATAAAAAGAAAAAAGTACGCAAAAATGATGTTTTAACTTATCGATAAAACAGGACGGCGTTTAGAATCCCCTTAATTGGTACATTAATTTTTTAATTAGAATGTAGTACCTGTTCGGCGTCAAGCAGATGATGTGACCTAGGAACGTCGTCCGTGCCAGGTTTGTGAAGGTCAGGAACCAAATTTAGCCAAAAGGAGAGACGATGGGCCCTGTAGTGGTTCTTCAACTTCGACTTGAGTTCTAGAAAATTGACAGGATATGATATACATATTTTCTAATCAAGAATTTTGATATATAAATACATTATAATGAATATTTTAAATAAAAAAGAGTTATATAAAAATACACTAAAAATTGCTCGAATAAACAGATTTCTAAAAAAAAATATTCGATGTATCCATAAACATTTTTAAAGAGAGAGCATTTCCTGCTGATGTAAGAGAGATATTAGGGGTGAAACGTCTTACACTGACCTATGCTAAGATATTTCTTATGGACGGCCTCGTAGGCAATCCAATCGATATTCTTGACCTTGGTCCTTTCTGGTCTGGAGCCGAGGGGTCCAAGATCGGGAGTGCCCTCGTTCGGATTTCTGACAGTCGAAAACGATATCATTAGAATAATGGCTCGACGAAGTTTTTATCGTATTTCGCGGGCGTTTCTCACCTTCATACTTTATTTTACGACTTACCCGGTGCGTGCGAAGTTTGTCAGATAAAGTATGACGCTCTCGGAGAGAGCTATCTCGGCTCTGGTGTAATTCTTTGGCCAGTGGGACAGGCCTCCCACTAAAGGTGACCCGAAAAAATACGGCAGCTCCTCCCCGTGAATGCATCCCGGCCTCTATAATAAATAACAGTGATTGATTAAAATTATTGTTATCAAAAAATAAAATAGAAATAAGGTAATAAAATATAAAACGTAAGAAGTGAAATTAAATATAGACGTAAGTGAAGATGAAATAAAAATTTAATTTTGTTTTTCTATACATTAAAAACAATTTTTATTTTCATCTCAATATTTTTGCATAATTATAAATCATATTTCAGGATTGTAGGACGCAAGATGAAAAATCTCATGTGTTAGTCGACTCGAGATAATTCCGCGACCTCGCGTTTATAAAGGTTCAATCGACTGGTTCGACCAAGGCGTTGACCGGACTGACCGCGGAATTCAAGAGAATTTTTCCGGAGGGGCCTCTTTCGCGTTCGATCATACGAAAGCACTCATGGAATCTACCGGGGTCCTGCCATTTCTTGTTGAGATTGTAAAAATGCCTCGGCCGATTTCCCTTTACGTTCAATTTTAACGAGCTTGAGCCCTGGAGCAAAACTCGAAAAAATTTGAATCACGTGAACTTGCCGCAAGCTTCTATCAATACATAATTTTTTTTTTATCTTTCCATCAATATACGGACAATCGGTGTTTTTGACAAATGGCATTCCGTTAATATTTTTATTTGTCATCCTTTTTAAAAATATCCATTTATTCATCTGCATTTTTAAAGAGGATGTCATGAGATTCCTTGATCCTCGCGAATTTTTCAGATTTCTGTCAATGCATAAATTTTCTTATTCACGAATATATGGATACTATAGAGTATTTACTACGTATTTTCGTTTCATATTTCACTGCGTTAATTTTTTACCAGCTGCTGCGCCGTAAAATATTCTTTCTTGGTTATATTTTAGAAGGTTTCTGAATACAAAAGCTTTTTGCACTTTGTTTTAGAGCGGAGAAAAGTTTCGACTTAAAATTTTTCAACATTTAAAGTTACTTCTGGTATATACTCGGGATCATTGAAAGCGGCCTCTTAGAGGCCATTTCGATTGAAAATCAGGACTAAAATATGAAATACATAATGAAATAATGATTACCGAGAGTGATAAATTGAATTGATAGTCCACGTTAACAGCAATTTGTTGTTCGCGTTGCGAATATCGAGTAAAAGCAATAATCAAGTTGTAATTAAATCATCATTCGTTAATCGGGAAATAATTGCGCCTCGATAAATTAACGTGTGTATGCGATATACACATATATATACATATATATATATATATATATATATATATATATATATGTATATTACAATGCCTCGCGTTTCACGCTTATCGATAAGTTATTAATTAAAACGCGGAACGCGCGCAAACAACAGATTTCTTTTTGCAAAAAAAAAACAAAAAAAAACGTATTATTAGGAATATCTCACTCGTTTCTCGCGCAGAGAGATATTAGCGAAAAAAACGTTCACCGCGGTAAGAGAGGCGCTACTGAAGCAAAACAAATATGGCCGCCGCGAATATACAACAACAGTTTTAAGTGTAAAAATTAATTTTTTAATGAAAAAAATGTCATTGCGGCTAGACACACTCTGTGATTATACAAAAGCTACGTCTTTATCAAGAAATATGACCGAAGGCCAGAATGTTGTAAAATTCCGGCATGATTATTATGTGCGGTGTAACTATGAAAAGTCAAGAAAGAATAGATTTATATTCCTTATGTCTACAAATAAGTGCCTTGACATCAAAATCTCATGTGATCACTCATGTGGAACATTATTAATTAAGTTTTCCAATAATAATAAGATAATGTATTAGATGTATATTCGCGACGGCCATTTATGATAGTTCACGCGATCACCGCCAGTGTCGCATTGTATTTTTAAGTTCCGAATAGAAAAAGAAATACGCTTTCGCGTTTAGAGCGAATGCATCGAGCGATTTCCCGAAATGTTTTTCCGCATGCAATCGTAGCAGCCTGCAATAAGTTTGTTGCAAAAACGTTTACGCGCGATCCTTATTTTCCGAAAGGGACGAAGGAGGGCGCCACGCGCGTTGAACGTTTAATGCACTTTCATTTCGCCGGTTGACGGCAACGGTGATCGCTGGGTCGAGGTGCCAGACGATATTCGTATGCAAAGTGCATCGGGTGTAAGGCGCAAAAGGTGCCGGCAGAAATGACGGAGAGAAAGAGAGAGAGAGAGAGAGAGAGAGAAGCTGGAAGCTGCAGGTGCTTGCGAGGCGAACGTGGAATTTCAAATTCGCTCTCCGCGTTCGGGCTTCCGTAAAATTGTACCTCTCTCTTTTCTCTCTACGGTTGTTTTTTTTTTTTTTTTTTTTTATTTTTTTGAATTTACGAGACGATAGATATGAAGGTGATAATTTATTCAGAAATTTTTTTCCTCTTGCATCTTTCGAGAAAAAGATCGAAGGAAATTTTTATTATTTCTTCTCTCGCGAAGGAGAAAGAGAGAGACTTACATTTTTGAAGCCTTATACGTATCTCTATATACATTCACGTCGCGTATCTTATCTGTTCCATATGTATGCGGGATGCTTGGATAACTAAAATGTGCTACACAGAGCATCGCTAATATATGCATCAGAAACACATGTTCGAGATAATATCTCGAAATTTCGTGCAACGGTAATAACTAGTCTCATCGTCGCGATGCAATTTTCGAATTTCCCTTCACACATCCGTTTCTTGTTACGGAGAACCTCCAGCGGGAGAAACGGAAGGGTGGCGATGTGGAGGAAGAGGGCGATACTGCTAATATATGTAGCATTAATAATCGCGGTACCAAAATTCATTCGAAGTTCGAAACTAGGAACTGGCAAAAGGAAAGGGAACGGAGGAGGGTTGTTACGCTCCTCATAAGTTTCTGAAATCAGATACGCGAGCAAGAGTCACCGCCATGCTGCACCGCATTTCCGGTGAATCCTAACTTCCGCTTTCGTCGTGTGTACGAGTAATGCAGGTAATAGATAACTTGAATAAATAAGTGAAATAAAATATAAACCGGGGCTATACAGAGATAAACTATAATATTTTATTTTTACTTCGTTAATTTTTGTTAATGGAATTTTTGATGAATATATATATATATATATCTCTATCTAGCCGCGAGATATTTTTATCGTGTTTAAATCCAATTACGACAAAACCAATATTTATCGCATAACATGAGTGCCTGTAATTTAAAGGGGAGAATTCTAAATTAAAAAATTTTATATATTAATAAATATATACATATAAAAAAAACTATTACTATAAATATCATTATAAATATATTATATATAAAATATATTTAAATACATATAATATATATTTTATATATGAATAATATATAAAATATATATGTGTATATATATATATATATAAACAATATATAAAATATATATGTATATATATATATATATAAATAATATATAAATAATATATAAAATATATATGTATATATATATATATATAAATAATATATAAATAATATATAATATATAAAATATATAAAAAATATATATATATAAATATTAAATATATTTGAATATTTACACAAATGTCTTATTTTTCTCATTGTAGCGTCTAGAGATTCTTTCGATTCCCTCTTATTCTAGCTTATTCGATAAAATATTTTCTCGGCTGATCACAAACCTGAGGATAGTCTCCAAATTTCGTTTGATAGTCGAAGACATATAGATAGGAATTCCTATGGGATTGGCTGTGAAGATCCGCGGTTCTCGTCGCCGGAGCGACGGTATTCGCGTCCCCCAGAGCCTCGAGGGTCTCATCTCTGAAACAAAATAAATAATCCGTTTTTGTTGGAATCTTCATAATATACTTCAAATACCTCTCAAGCGCGTTCGTCAAAAATAAATTTAAAATTGATAAAAAGTTGTAGTTGAAATATGTTTGGAAAAATTCATAACTGTACTTCTCTCGAATACTTCTGAAATGTTCATGAAAAGTAAATTTAAAATGGACAATAAAAAATTGCGGTTAAAATATGTCTGGCAAATTTAAGATCTGTATATATGCATTTTTATAACAAACAGATTGTTAATATTAATTAAGATAAAACAAATTCTATTAAACATTAATTTAATTTTTTACTTAATTTTTTTTATTTAATAATTATATTAAATAGCATTTTTTTATTTAATAACCATATTAAATATGATATAGATAAAAAACGCGAATAATCTCGTAGAAGAGTCAAATTAAATTGGCACATAACTGAACGCAGCGGTGAGATTCATTTGCTGTTAATGCAACGCATAAATACTAATGATGATTAATTAAGAGCATAAATAAATAACGATAATTGAAATAAATGATAGAGAGTATATTTGAATTTTTATTGTCAATTAAATATATTTCTCCGGAAATTCACCTGATATTGACGGGATGCTGGACAGGTCGCTCCCAATCCGTGTATTCGTTTATGATGGTCGCCAAAATTTCCGGCTGATGATACGTGTACGTGTTTCGCACGAACTCCCGCAGGATCCTCGTCCTTCTGTCGGCCTCGATCCCGTATTGAGCGTCGTCGGCGGTTAAAGAAAAATACGCCTCCGAACGAACGACTCCCACCATTAGATCGTACCTGCAAATTCGCGGGACCATCTTGTTTCACGCTCACATAAACACGCAGGAAGAATGAAAAGATGTTCCATGAAATATTAACAAGTTCGCAATCTGTAAGACATTTTAGGGCATACAAGTTCTCTCCGAAGTATATGAAAAGTTTCCCCGAGATACGAGAAGTTTCTCTTCTAGCCTTAGGAGCCCTCGGTTTTCTTCAAAAATCACATTCCCGTCTGCGCGACACTCCAATGTGTCACTCTTCATTTTATGAGATATTTATGTCATATGAGATTTTTGCTTTCAGGATAATTAGAAAGTTTCCAAAAATATATATTAAAAAATATGAATAATATATGCAGGGTGTAAGTAGTAGAGAGAAAGAGGTAAAAATTAAGTTTTTATTTTTTTTCTCGAATTCTTCAGACAAATTAAAAAATGAAACTCGGTGGATATTTTTTACTAATAAAAAGGATATTTTTTTTATCTATTTAAGTTTTTACCAGGAAACTTTAACCGGAATATGATTATCTAAAAATATGCGTTAGAAAGTTTGATTTCTTTAAAAAATACGTTATTAAGCACGCACTCCCTGTTTCAAAAAGTGTAATTCTTCGAGGAAGGATATAAGAGTATATGTTTATATAAAAAACCCCCCTTAATTTTCGACAAAGAATCATCTCCTAAATTTTTTCGCGCTTTTTTAGATACATTCTGTATATAACAAATCATTGACTATCCGCTTATTTTCTGTAATTTGCAGAAAACTTTAAAAGTACTTATTAGATAATTTTTTAACCGGAATATGATCATCTAAAAGTATATTAGAAAGTTTGATTCCTTTAAAAACTTTATTATATCTTATTTTTTTAATTAATAGTTTTTAAGGAGAAGCTGCCGGTGTTCTGTTTTACCGACTTTAAGTTAGGTTAGGTTTACTTTTTATTAAATATACAGATTAAAAAATTCTCCACAATAAAAGTACCGATATAATCATGAATGGGAAGCGCTGTCCGGCCATTAATTTTTGCTGTTTTATGCCTCGACATCAAATCCGCACGCAAATATACATACACAATTAATTCAAGTACGAATCTTTTGATACAGGCTTTTAATCTCATTTTTATTACTTCTGTATTATTCTTTCACGTCATCTCTATTGGGAGCGCCATATTTTGTGCACAAATAAACTGCCGAACTTTTGTATTAAATAAGTATTGTTATGAGCTGATGCGAGAGGTCGATAAAAAAACTAATTTTTTAACTTTTATTATTTTTTTTTACACGAAATTACAGCACTCCCGTTCATTATTATCAGTACTTTCATTGTGGAGAAGGATTATTCAATCTGTATAGCCAATAAAAAGAAAAGCCCTTAAACTCAAAGTCGATAAAACAGTCATAGTCAGCATCCCCTCAAAAAAAAAAAAAAAATACTATTAAGCATGCACTCTCTTTTAAAAAAGTGTAACTCCTCGAGGAGAGATATAAGAGTATATGTTTATATGAAAAATCCTTTTTAATTTTCGATAAAGAATCTCCTAAATTTGTTCGCGCTTATTTGGAAACACCCTGTATGTAAAAAATCTTAGAGTATTCGCGTATCTTCTGTAATTCGCAGGAAACTTTGAGGAGTACTTAGAGAAGATCTTTCATCGGCACTTTAGATATTGAATTTTTTTGATCCCTCGAGTTTCTGTTTACACGCTAGCGTTTCGTATTTTTCAAACGAAGAATAAGAAAGTTCTCCCTTCCGTCCACCCTCCTTCTTACATCCGCGACGTTGTAGGATGCGATTTTATTTTTCTACGTCGATGTTTCGCCCCCACTGCTCCAGGCGACGGTATTGTTTCCCGCGCTATTTATTTTCCCTTGTCTCGAAAGCTCGATCTCGCGAGTTATAACGATTGAGGGAAAAAGAAGAGGTCGAATGATACCTCGACAGTTTTGCCACGACGTCCTTCCTCAGTAGGATATTGTTGAGCGTATTGATCGTGTCGACTTGCAGGGTGTAGTCCTGATCCTCGGGATCCCCGGGATCGATTACGACCCCGTCTATGCTGGGTCCGAAAGCTGGCGCGAACTCGAGCCCTTTAACAGGCACCGACACCAATTCGCTCAAGGACACGTCCCTCAGGCATCTCAGCAGGTTCTGAGGATCTCCCGTTGCCTGCGACATACAATAAAATCGCGTTTTATAAATGTGAGAGAGGAAAAAAAAAAGGACGAGAGAACGCGGGATGTCTTTAATATCGAAAATATTGCGATCGAGAAGAACGTTTCTTTTTATTATTTTCCGAGCTCGACTTTCCGCGAAGTAAATAAATTGCTATAACGGTTGTTGACAAGTTATAATAAATTATTTATAAGGTAGAGAGGAAATAATCTTGTATGGGAAATTAATAATATAATAATTCTATTAATATAGGCTATTCCTCCTCTTCACAATTTCCGATATTATAATAAGAATGTTTTAAAGAGAATGTTATAATATTAAAATATTTGAATATGTTTTAAAGGGAATGTTATAATATTAAAATATTTGATATTTTATAATAAGAATGGTGAAGAAAAAAAGCAAACAAAAAATGTTTAAAGAAATTATACTTCTAAAAGTTATAATTTCAAGTCAATATTATGGGAGCAAGACTAATTTTAAAGAATTATATTTGTTAAAAATATAAGACTAACATTAAATAATTTTTAAAACAACTATGAAGAATTTTTTATTATTTACACTGATTTTTTCAGCTCAATTTCTCACAAAGTAAATATGTGTCTATAGAATAATTAGATCTTTCAATCAAATTATAATAAAATATTAAAATATTAATAAAAAGAAGACAAGAAATAATCATGTAAGTAAAATTAATAATAATAATTCTAATATATTTTTGATAGAAATTATACAATTTTCAATTTCAAGACATAACATTTTTGTTACAATAAATTTCATATAAGATACTATAATATTTTATATATATAATAGAATATTATGTAATAATATTTGATATTATAATAAGAATTAAATTTTATTTAAAAATAGAATGTTATAAGAGAAAATATTCGATAAAATATAATAAGAGTTAACTTCTATTTATTATCTGCATCAACTTTTTAAGCTTAACTTTCTGTGAAGTAGATAAATGAATATAAAAAATAATTTATGATCCCTCTCTCTTAATCGAATTATGATAAAATAATAAAATATCGATAAAATATTTTTAAAATATGTTGAAATAAAATAATCCCATAAATAATAATAAGAATAATAATTTTTTTAAATAGAATGTCTTATAATTTTAATTTTTAAGAAGTTAAATAATTTTAACATTACATAATTTCTGATATAATTATATAATAATAATAATAATACTAATATTTTTTAAATAGAATATGTTCTAAGAATATTTGATATCTATATAAAATATATAAATTATTTAAATATAAATGAGATAAAATTTTTCAATATTTTTTCATAGCTGTATACATATATTTAAAAAACAAAAATATTTCAAGAAAAAAAAACGCATTTCCTTGTAAAAAAAAGCGAATTTTTGTAATATTAGAATCTGCAAAATTAAAATATTCATCTGATTGATCTGTCAGAAAATAAAAAAGAAATCGTTAACAACACACGGTGTTCCCAAGCGGTCTCCCATCTCAGTAATAATCGTGCTCAACGTTTCTTGACTGCGGTGATCAGACGAGAACCGGTATTTTAGAACGTGATTTGGTCGTTGACGAAAGAAAGTGTTTTCTGTTACATAAAACTAAATAAATTTTTTTTTTAATCTTTAACAGATCGATCATAAAAATTTAATAAATAAAATTAATAATTAATTAAAATTTCTATATGATGTTATTAATAAAAGAAGATGCAGTAGAATCAAATAAAACTTCTCAATATTTTTTCATAGCTGTATATATTTAGAGAGCAAAAATATTTCTAGAAAAGAAATGCGTTTCCTTACAAAAAATGCCAATTTTACCCTGTCTAGTTTGTTAATTGCGTGTATCGTGAATTGACGCGTCCGGAAATCAAATTGATTTTCTGGAAGGAAGTTATTTTCACTACAGAAAGTATTAATATTATCATTTATGACCATCTCATAGATTTTGTCTATATTCGACAGTAAACTGATTGGACTGTAACTGGCAGGAAGAATTTTACCTTTATCTTTTTTAGGTGCTGAAATTACTTTTGCTTTTTTTCATTTTTGAGGAAAGAATAATTTAATTCTCAAAATAAGAATAGAACAGAAGAAAGAAAATAAAAATTGTTTCAGGGGATGCTGGTCAAGACTGTTTTACCGACTTTGAGTTCAAACGTTTTTCTTTTTATTGGCTACATAGATTAAAAAATCTTTCTCTACAATTAAAATACTGATAATAATGAGCGGAGAACGCCGTAATTTCGCATAAAAAACAATAAAAGTTAAAAAATTACAGTTTTTTATCGGCATCTTGCATCAGTTCATAACAATACTTATTTAATACAAAAGTTCTGCAGTTTATTTGTGTACAAAATATGGCGCTCCCAATAGAGATGACATAAAAGAATAATACAGAAGTAATAAAAATGAGATTAAAAGCCTGTATCAAAAGATTCGTACTTGAATTAATTATCTATATGTATATTTGCGTGCGGAATCGATGTCGAGGCATAAAACAACCAAAATTAGTTGCCGGATAGCGTTCCCTATTTATTATTATCAGTACTTTTATTGTAGAGAATTTTTTAGTCTGTATATTCAATAAAAAGTGAACCTAACCTAACTTAAAGTCGGTAAAACAGAACAACGGCAGCATTTCCTTTAAGAAATCATATTTTTCCAGTTAATTTCAAGTCAATATCAAAATTAAAGAACCATATTTGTCTAGAAATATATACATATTCAACAATTTCTAGAACAGATTACAATTATAGCAGTTTCGCCTCGGCGAAGGTCGACTCATTCAATTAAGATCGCGAGTTACGAGACACATTATGTGTAGCGACCTCGCGCTCGGTAATTTTATCGAAACGGGGGTGCAATCAAAGAGCTCCGTGCCCTCGTTCCGTACGCGGCCAATTTGCTCACACGGGAGCCAGGAGGGGAGATCGCCCGGTTTCGTCAGCGACCGACTCGACATTCGATTGCGGCCAACCTTCCTGGCCCCTTTTCCTCCCCATCTCTGGCCTCTGTCCGTATGGAGGTAGATAGAGAGAGAGAGGGAGAGAGCCGATTACCGGCGTTAAAGCAATTCATTTGCGTTCACCGCCGAATTAAAGCGGAATCGCCGGCGAAGCCAGCGGGTCCAACATGGGTTCCGGGAAATCAGCGACTCCGAATTCTGCCGAGCTGACGCACGAAAATCTTGTTTGCTTTGACGGAGTAGGGGATGATGGTAGCGGCTCGTTAAGGTACCGGCCTCGTTCACCAACCGAGGGTGAAAACATCGCGGGAAAACGTGTCGACGCGCGATATGCGTTAACTTCGCGGCGCACGTCTTCCGGTTTTTAAGTCTCCGCCACGTGATTTATATTTTCCCCCGTGAGTTTTTAAAATATACAGTTTAGCTCTCGTGGAAAAATAGGGGAAGCGATAACCGAGGATAATATTTTCTTTAGAGAGAATAAATAAACCCTCTTTTATATATATATATATATATATATATATATATATATATATATATATATAAATATATATATATACATAAAAGAAAAAGAAAAAAACACTTCTCTTTCCTCTTTCTCGTTTTAGTAAAGCTCTCGAATAGATTAAAGGATAAATAAAATATTCAATCCTTGTGTCAATAAACAGGGCAATCATACATTGATGAAAAAATTATGCATTGAAAGGAGGGTCGAAAAAAATGGAGATAAAATCAATTAGATCGAATCAAAACAAATAACAAATAAATAAAATAATAATAAATGAAAATAAATAATTAGAAATAAAATAAATAAATTAATATAATTAAATAAATAAAGTAAATAAATAACATAAATTTTACGAGATTTTTTTTCTCTTTTCGGGCAAATGTGTTATGTCGAGACAGGAAATAAAATTAACCTTTTAACCGAAAAACATGGTTTATCGTGTCTAAAAAGGATTCATTTGCGAATACCAAATATTGATGAAAAGGTAAAAAATTATGCATTGACAGGAGGATCAAAGAAAATCGAGATAAAATTAATTAAATCGAATAAAAATAAATAACGAATAAATAAAATAATAATAATAATAAATAATAAATAAAATCAATATATAAAGTAATATAATTAAATAAATAAAATAAATTTTACGACATTTTTTCCCTTTTCGGGCAATTGTGCTATTTCGAGACAGAACATAAAATTGACTTTTTAACCGAAAAACATATGGTTTATCGTGTTTAAAAAGGATTCATTTGTGAATGCCAAATATTGATAAGGTAAAAAATTTTGCATTGACAGAGGGTTAAAGAAAATCGAGATAAAATCAAGGAAATCGAATCAAAATAAATAAATAAAATAATAATAAATTAAATAAATAAAATAATAAATAAAATAAATAAAGTAATATAATTAAATAAATTTCACGAGACTTGTTTTATATTTTCGGGAAAATGTACTATGTCGAGACAGGGGAAAAATTAACCCTTTAACCGAAAAACATACGGTTTATCGTGTCCAAAAAAGGATTCAAATTTGCGGGTGAAATGAAGGTAACGATTAACCGAGGATTAAGCGTGCGAAATTCTTTCTCGTTGTTTCTGAAAGTGTTTCGGGGGAGGAAAAAAGTGGCAGCGCGAAAATGGAAATCGAGGCCGGGGATTATATTATGCCGTACGAATCAGCGGGAATTTGTAGCGGGAATCAATTTTATTTCACACAACCTTCTCTTCCCACTTCTCTCTCTATCTTCCCATGGGATATCTATGAACAGGGGGAGGAGAAGGGGGTGAAAGTTCGAATTGGAAAAACACCGATGAAACCGGGTTATCTTTTATTGCGTTATTTTTGACAGACGAGGACGGGAGCTTATATATACCATACATATATATATATATATATATATATATATAAAGAGAGAGAGAGAGAGAGGGTATATCTGGTCTCTTTTTCGACGACGATCGGAACGAATATCGTCGCCGGAATTTACAACGCTGCATATCAATTTCAATAAAGAAGACGTCATGGCGGCTACGCGGTTATAAAGTGGGCCAAGTACGTAATTCACCTTCGATAAAATAGCCGTCAACCGAGGACAACATATTTTTCATGGCATTTGTAGTGTCGGGATTGTATATCCTGAGAAAAACGAAAGAGAGGGGAAGAAGTAAAAAGAGTAAGGTGCGAAATCGTCTGTATACGATGACATATAGAGTGTGCTATTTACAGCGTTTCTTATTGAATTCCGAAATAAAATCGACACGCACGCGTGCGCGTATTATAAGTACATATATTATTATTTTTTTCTTTTTTTTTTCTAGCAACGTTTCTTCTTATAAAATTGATTTAATGCGGGCGTTCGAGCGATTATAAAAAAAAAATTTCAATCCCGATATAGTATAAAATATCCCGTTTCGCGCGTTACAAAGTTATACGAAAATTTGCATCCGATGCCAATTTGCAATTTGCGAAATTTAGCCTCCTCTTTATTGAAAATGCGCGCGCGTTCGCCTATTGGGGCCGATGTATGTCTCGGGTGTATATTAGCTTAATTGAAACGCCCCGTTAATATAATTGGTGTTGCGTAATTAACGCTGTAAAAACACGGATGCGGGGTTATTCGCGCATTTGATATTTTAATTTATGTTTGTCCGCTTATTATTGTGAATTATACGACCAGGCGTCCGAAAACGAGCGAATAAGAATTAACGTGAAGAGAGAGTGAGAGAGAGAGGAATGTCGACGCAGTGAAATATAACGGGTACGTGTTCTGTCGATCGGTCCCATTCTGTTAACTGAAATAACAAAACCTATCCGAATTTAACGCCGGATTCATCGGCGCCTTCGCTGTCTCGTAAATTTGAATCTGTCAAATTTTTAAAAAATTCTTTTCGTTTAATAGCATTATTTTTTAATATTTTCTTAACTGAGATATTTGTTAAATTTGAATTAATTTATACAGGGTAATTATATTTTTAAAAAATCATTTTAATTTTTGACAAAGAATTATCTTCTAAACTGTATATGTATATTAGCGAAAAAAACGTCCACCGGGATAAGAGAGGCGCTACTGAAGCAAAACAAATATGGCCGCCGCGAATATACAACAACGAGTTTTAAGTGTAAAAATTGATTTTTTTAATAAAAAAAAATGTCACTGCGCCTAGACATACTCTGTGATTATACAAAAGCTACGCCTTTATGAAGAAACATTATTAATTTTCCAAATAACAATAAGATAATATGTTAAATGTATATTCGCGACGGCGATTTATGATAGTTCACGCGATCACCACTAGTGTCGCATTGAATTTTTAAGCCCCGAATATATATATATATATATATATATATTTCTCAAATGTTTAATTTACTCTATTCTTTCTTTCTCTTGATCAAAGTTAATCATAATAAAAATTTAATTTCGATGAAATTGCTCGAGGCGATAATTCGAGTTTCGCACGTTACAAAATTCTATAATGTTTTAATAAAGATATATCTTTTATATAATTTTCTCGGACCGTGCGACCGAAAAGGAAGTGGGTATCGGGGAAGGAAGGGTTAATGAAATTATAGAGACTGACGCGCGCGTAGGGGATAATTTCGGCGCGATCGGGTGGACATGTTTGCTGGTACTCACCGACGAACAATTTAGGTGTTTGGCGACCTGCATGGCGTAATTGGCGGCGCCTCTCACTAACGCCCAGGGTGAAAGTGCGCTGCCTGACATCAGGACGCCACGATGGAACAGCAGACCTGCAATCGAGTCCCGCCGCTGTTACGTAATATCAGGTACAGTGCCCTTTGTAAGGCTCGTTACGAGTCTCAAAAGCGTTCAAACTTCGAAAACTTTTACCTCACAAAAGAATCCAGTAATTAAAGCATCCAGTTCATTGGTCTTTTACAATTTATTTATTTATTTTTTATTTATTCTCTATTTATTTTTTATTTATTTATTTGATCTTTTTTGTTTATTATTTTTATTTATTTACTTATTTAAATATTTATTGTTTTTTTTTTATTACCTTCATTATTTTTATTTTTTACTTATTTAAATGTACTCCTCAAAATAATTAAGGGATCAAAAAATGGTTCATAAAATAGGCAAACTTTAAATAGTTGTAACTTTGTTTCAAAGAATAATAATTTAACTTTTAAAAAAGGGTTTTAAAGCTTGAAATCTTTACTTTCAAAAGGTCATAGTTTTTTCATTTTCTTCAGTTCTGATATTTTTTTATAAACAGAAAACGACGAACATAACAAAATGGAAGATTTTTTCTCACTTTGCAGACATGTCGCATACACAAGATAATCTGAGAAAAATTGTTTGACATTTTTATGTTAAAGCTTGAAGTTTTCCCTGCAAAATCGTTTTTTAAAATTTAAATTTCAATCTTTCCCTATCAAGTTATCGTAAATTGAAGAGAAAATGTCATTTTCACATTAATCGTTCATAACTCCATTAAAAATGATTGTACAGCAATTTTAAGAATGGATTCTTAAAGCTGAATCTTTGCTCTTTAACATGATATAGAAACTGAATTTTTTTTAACTCGTATAAATTTTTTAGAAATAGGTGAAAATAACGAAGAAATTCGCGAGTTTTCTCCCTTTTGTTTAAACTTTGAATTTTGCCTATTTTTTATCCCTTTATTATTTTGAGGGGTGTATTTATTCACCCTTTTGTATCTTTTTATTTATTTCATAATAATATTAATAATAATAAATACGAATATTGTCATTAATAAATATCCTTAATCTTACAATGACTTTTACTCTCCAAGATTTTGCAAATGCTTACAATTAGACAGAGAGATAGGCGTAATTAAGTATTAATAAAGTAATATCTTCCTTTCGCAAGATCTCGGGATCTCAAGCAATTTCCTCGCTCGAGTTGTAACTACCCCTTACGTAGTTCCAGGGTGGTGCAATCTTTGCGTCTTTTGCATACTTGGGTTTTCCTGAAAATGTTCTATATCCGTCGTAAAAATCCTATATCCTAGAATCACCGCGATTCCGGAATTTCTCGCACGCCTTCAAGAGAAAGAGAGAAGGGCTTCGGCTTTATCTCGGGATTCGCAAATCATATCTCGTAATGCAAAAGTGTTTGTTCGAGGGGATGAGGAAAGGGAGAGGAGAGATTATATATCGCGACGCGCAGAATTGAATTTCGAGATGATTTCGAGGTCGATTCCTCTCGCGAACGCGGGACTACGATATTACCTGAGTAAACGAAATACAATCCGAGTTTCAATGCATAGTAACGCGAATACTCTCATCTCGATCGCTCGATAGATTTATTTCCAATCAACGATTTCCATTACGATATTATCAACGATTTCCGTTCTGAAGATGAGAATCAATAAGATCACGGACCGAATGTTGCCGTGTAAAAAAAAGAAGTGTATGTACACACAGGATGCGAAAAAAAAAAAAAGATGAAGATGACATATATATCGGACTTCCACTTTTGCGATATATTGAAGAAAAAATGTAAATGAAGAATTTCTCCGTAGAAAAAATTCGCAACTAATTTACAACTTAATTTTACGTCAGCATAAATTATGTATGTGAATGTCTGTGTGCAAGAAATTGACTAATAATAATGTACGCACTTGTATATATATTTTATTTACGAGTTTTATTAGTAATGCATTACTATTACGTAAATTAAGGATGAAAAGGAAAATTAATAATTAAGTAAATGCAATCTTTATTCATTTCTCAGGAAAAAAGAAGCATCTTTTCGTTCCCATTTAATTAAGAGTTTCCACTTTCTACGGGGAGTAAGGAACAATGAAAGAATCGTAAAATTCTTCTCTTGGTAATAATAATAAAATATGTATTCTCGAGGGCAACCCGGAAGAGTTGACCTTGAGTCGACCTTATTAGCGATTAATTTTCTCATCACGCGTCGGAAAATTGGACATTACGTAAGAGATGAATAGACAAGAGACTGCATGGCTCTCTCGCAGTGAGAGGAAAATTAAGGCATCAGGAGGAACACGACGTGTTGCAAGCGCTTCGTCGTGCGTTAGTTAGTCTATTATTTACTACAGAAGACCAGGATAAGTTGCTTAATCCCAATCCTGTAAGTCGTTAATCTTGATATTTCCAAGATATACGGTTCCGCCCGTAAAGATGTTACATAAAATAATTCTCGATGCAAACTAAAAAGTGTAAAAAACTTTATATTAAAAATATATAAATAATATATTAAATATATATTATTTATTTTTCCATATAAATAATTTTCTTTTCTTTATTTCATATTTATTTTATTTTTCCAATCACAATAAAAATTATATCAATTAATATTTTAGTAATATTCTTAATCTCTCTAATATCTCTGATAAATTTATTTTAATTAGTAAATTATTCTTATTAAAATTGCATTTATATATAAATTAAAATTCTTTCAAATTAAATTTATATAAAATTTACTTTTTCAATATTTCACTATACATATGACATTCTTAATAATAATGTATTGTTTAATTAATTTACTAATCAAATTTTAAAAAATATTAATTTGTATTACACGTGCAGGCAAAGTGGCATTTTGTGTGCGTGTTTTCTGTGCGGAAAGCGGCCGATTTCCCACGCCGGATTAACAATTTTCCGCAGTTGATACACAATATACTATTGCGATAATTTCATTATTAATACGCAACATATTATATTATTAATGCATAAAATTATATGTAACTATTATATTAACTTGCGCGCGCGCACAAACTTACAAATTTGCAGAGGAGACTCGAACATTGTGGAGAGAAAATCCGGAGCAATTGCAGCGGTCGAATGACTCGCGGAGCAGCTTCGGTAAACCAGGAACGACAAGCGACGTTCTTCCACGTGTAATCCCAATTCGGTCGATCGGTCCGAATCTAGATATTCAACGGGAGATGCGTCTCCTGGAGCGATCTTATCAGCCCCGATACATGTCAATATCCGATTGGATCTCTCATTCATTTAGTAAAGGAGATATCGGAGGTAAACTCCGGAATATCTTGAGGGACAGCGTTCTCGACGTATTTCCGACGTATTACGGAATCAAGATGGCCCCGTTCTTCCGATATCCGTCGTCGACGAGAGGACGACACCAAACGATAAGACGGTGTCGAAGCTCGCGACATTAAAGGACTATTAAAGGATTATCGCCGGCTCAAATTCCGTCGCGTTACTTGGATTTAATGGCAGTCCTCCATAATACCCGGAGGATTAATTAATTCCTTCGAGGGAACAGGATCCCCGGGAGCCAAGCGTTCGACGAATTAAAGGTGCGAGGATCAAAGGAAATGAGGTATCACAAGAGAAGGAGAACATTGAAATCTGGAAGGGAAAAAAATCTTCGAGATCTACAAAGACCTAGGAGGAACTTGGAGATTCAAGCTGCAGGATTCAAGTAATCGAGAAATCGAAAAATCGGAACTTGAAGGAGCCGAGAGATTCAAAGACTCTTATAAAGTATTCGAGACGCAAAGGGAATGTGAGATAAAGAGATTTAAAATTTAAACTCGGAAAAAAATTATTTATTCAAGACGTAAGAAATAATGAGAATACATAGAATTAATGATTAAATAACATTAGGAAGAAAGATTTAATTGATTAAAGAAGCCCCGATAAAAAACAGAAATAAATCTTAGCTTTTAGGAAAATTTTAAGATATGAAGTTAAGAGGATCCTAAATATCTGTGAGAAGTCTGTTTTTTTTCCTGTTTTATCGACAAAATGTAAGGTTAGATAACCTATAAATCTATTTATTGGCTATATGGATTGTTTTTTAACTGAAATTAGAGCGCTTCGCTCTTTGTTAATATTAATACCTTAATTTGTGCAAGAAAAAAGATTTATCAATCTGTATAGTCTCATATATCTTAGTTACAGAATTATAAATTCTAAGCGTTCATAATTTTGTAATCAAGATATATAAGACTATACAGATTGATAAATCTTTTTCCTGTACAAATTAAAGTATTAATATTAACAAAGGACGCTTTAATTTTAGGTAAAAAACAATCCGTATAGCCAATAAATATATTTAGAGTCTCTCTAACCTCACATTTTGTCGATAAAACAGGAAAAAAACAAAAACTTCTCAAGAACGTTTAGGATTCCCTTAAGAAGAAAAATTCTAAAAACTTTTAAAATAAGTTTAAAAATCAAGAATCAAGAATTCATTAAGCGAGGAATTTTCACACCAACTCATTATACATATATAATTAATTTAATACTACATAAATTCAATTCTTCTAATTTAATTATATAATTAAAATCATTATCACACAAATATACGCGAGAGAATTTAAAAAACTTTATTAATCTGTATTATTTATCGCGATCGATTTTCTGCGCGAAAATAGAAGAAAAGGAGGGCATGAGGGTGCGATATAATTTTTTGGTCGGAAATGGCGCGCCATTATTCTTCGTCGTATTCTTCGACGAGTCATGCGGACCCCCGGTTTTATCAACGCGAGGCGACAAAAAAAAAGCGAAGTGTACATCGTAATCTGTTTCGGAACCGCGGAGCTTATCGCCGGGACCCTCTGGATGATAATTCACTACAGCTGCGAGTTGTCAATGGTGGTCGGGCCAGCTGATTCCCACGTAATTTATGGCATCTGGTAAACCAGCTCCATTATTCCTGGCTCCTCCGTATCATTGTCTCGTGCGGCTTCTCGCTCTTCGACCTGCGTCCCTTCTTCCTCCCCCTGTCCCTTTCCTCCCCGTTTCACCCCGTCGTTTCTGCCTGACGTTATCTGTTTCCATGTCGTGACGCGACAAGAGAAACAACTCTCTATGGGTTGATCCCAGACAATAAACTGTTGCTAGGATTACTTCTCTACAAGCATATTCGAGATTCTAAGGGTCTTCGAAGATATATTTTAGCTTCCGAGTAAAATTATGTAATATAATATTTTATTCCAGTAAAATTAGACTTGAAAAGAGCAAAATTTTATAAAAATTAGGATCAAGCTGAATTTTTGTGGAGATCTTTATTTCGATGTTCTAATGACATTGTGAAAAGTACCCTTAATTTCAACTACGCCTTTTTTTATGGAGGTTAAAAGGGGGCAAATTTTAGTTTTTTGCTATTATCTCGGAAACTATCAATTTTTCGAGAAAAATAGTTATTATCAAAATTGTAGCTCATAAAATTTCCTACAAAAAAGGTCGTTATACTTTTTTTCGTGGAATTACCCGCTTCAAAAATATAGAGCAAAGTCTGAAAAAGAAAATATGCACACTATTATAAACATATAACGATTATAAAACTA
The DNA here is from genome assembly GCF_048542155.1 of Nylanderia fulva. NCBI lineage: Eukaryota > Metazoa > Arthropoda > Insecta > Hymenoptera > Formicidae > Nylanderia > Nylanderia fulva. Next base: position 4,553,822 of record NW_028189730.1, on the reverse strand, counting down.
AAAAAAAGTATAGTATAATCTTTTTTGTATAGAATTTTATCAACTACAATTTTAAATAATGACTATTTTTAGATAATAACTATTTTTCTCCAAAAATTGATAGTTTTTGAGATGATGACAAAGAATTAAAATTTATCCTCATGAAAAAACGCCCTGAATGAAATTAAGGATGATACTTCAGGATTTCATTAGAACATCGAAATAAAGGTCTCCACAAAAATTCAGCTTGATCCTTATTTTTATGAAGTTAAAGTCTAATTTTACTAGGCAGAATAATAGATGTAAAAAGTCTCGGATAAATTGTTTATTTATGAATTCGTCAAGGTTTTGTCTTAATTTTTTTTTATTATTTCTTATTTCATTATTTCTTATTTATTTAATTTATGCGTTTAAAATGTTTTCGACGTATTTAATTATAATTATAATTGATTAATATTGATTAGGCTTTATGAGGAAAATGCGCCTAACATCAAATCCATTTTTAAAATCTCATATTTTAACAAGATCTTTTTAAAAAATAAAAATTTAATAAATCATATGATTTATACATGAACTTTTAATAAATAAACATATTTTTTTATAATGCATTTTTAGAAATGCAAAAAGTAGATAATATCTGATTGTGCACATTATATTCCTAATATTATTCACTTTATTTTTAAAGGCTAGATTACTTAAAAAAGCATTATTAATTTTAATTCACTAAAATTTATTCAGTTTGAAATATGACAGATTATATTTCAAACTGAAATTATCTATTTTTAAATATCAATATCAGTTGATATTTGAAAAATATTTTTCAAATAAATATACCTTTCCGAGCGAGAAAATATACATAAAAGTTTACATAACTTAATTTTTAATAAAATTACAATAAATAAAAACTATAACTTACAGACTGCATATATTGTTAAAAAAAACTTTCATGTATCTTTTCATTCTGAACGCACTTATGCAAATATAAGCAAAACTGAAACAATTTTCACCAACAAACTGACTACTTTGTTCACATCTGCAGCTGGACTAACATTACACTCCACAAAGAGGAAGTAATTAAGACAGTTCCAAGAGAGTGCAAAGCATTTACCAGTAGAGAGAAACACAAGTGTACGATATTGAGGTCACAGTTGCCTTGTATTTTTTAACAATTATATCTTTATAGAGGCAAAAGTTTTCGCGTTAAATATAAATTCAGCGACACAAGTTGGAGCAAAAATGGAGGGTTGGCTCACCATCCGGTACCGCGTGGCTGGTCATCAGGAAGTTAACGCAGGCGGCGCCGGTTCCGTGTCCCACCAGCGTGACGTTTTTGGGATCACCCCCGAAATAAGCGATGTTCTCCTGTACCCAGTGTAACGCCGCGATCTGGTCCATCAGGCCGTAATTCGCCGGCGAGCGTAAGTGCGAGTCTGTGTTGGCGTTTAGAAAGCCTGCAATCAAAACAAGACCCCGCTTATATGGTTAGAGCGCGAAGGTCCATTATCGCCGCGCGGTTACGGCTAGTATAACATCACTGTGATCGCATTGGAATTATCGCCGATAGTGCTAATTCCAATAGTCCCGTGTCGCCGATCACATCGAGAGACAGGCGAGATAAATAGTGAGATACGACGAAGCGGAAGTTATCGCGGGAAAATGAGATAGAATATAATTGAAATGCTTGATATTATATACACTTGAATCTAGGTAATTTTTTAAATATATAATTACACCAATCCTTTACTAATTATAAAATTAAGTATAAAAGTGTCTTTTCTAATTTTGGGAGTTTATAAAAAATTGTTTTAATTATTGTATTTAATATTCTATAATTTTATATTATGTATATAATATTTAATACTATTTATATAAGATTACTTATATAAAAGTGACTTTTCGAATTTTGGAAATATAAAAAAATTGTTTTTATTATTATGTCTTATATTTAATAATTTTATGTAAAATTAATTATATAAAAATATGTCTTTTCGAATTTTGGGAATATAAAAAAAAATTCTTTAAATTATTATATTTGATACTTATTAATTTTATATAAAATTAATTATATATTATAAAAAAATTGTTTTAATTGTGATATTTAATATTGAATAATTCTATACAAAATTAATTAAATAAAAGTATCTTCTTGAATTTTGGGAATTTATAAAGAATTGTTTTAAATATTATATTTAATATTCAATAATATAATTATTTAATATTCAATAATTTTATATTATGTATATGATATTTAATATTATTTATATAAGATTACTTATATAAAAATGACTTCTCGAATTTTGGAAATATAAAAAAATTGTTTTAAGTATTATATTTAATATTTAATAATTTTATATCATGTATATATATATATATAATAGTTACTATTTAATGTTTGTGTTTAATTTTACATCAATTAGCATTAATGTGTAATTCATGTTTCTCTTCATTTTTCATCTGATGAGAAATACGTTAACAAATTTTTTTTGTTCTACTAATGCATGATTGTTTTCAATGCATGGATACCCGGGTACCAACTGTGTGCTTTCGACAAATTGCACCGCAACAAAATTTTATAATAGCTGCTGGGTATCGAACATTCTCTCTCGTTACATTTTAGGATGTTTCCGAACACAATGGATTTTTATATTTTGTATGTCGAGTATAAAAAAAAGTTTCGACATATTTTTAACATTCAATAAAATCATTCTATAATTGAAAACGATCGCGCAATTGTCGATTAAAAAAAGCACTTGAATCGGAATTAGCTCGTCGTCCGAAAATCGCGCTGTCGCAATTAACTTCGCACGTTTGTTTGCCAGGACAATACAGTCCCGAATAGGACTAGATCCCCAAAGAGAAAAGAACGCAAATAGAGCAATAAACATAAGCAAGTCCGGACATCTGGCAGATTTACGAATCCAGAATTTATTTCGAGCGGAAGCGGAAGGGTAGAGAATAAAGTCGGGCCGCGTTTGACGAATGTGTATTTCGACGAGGGCAAAGTCGAACGATTTGTGTATCGTGACAATACACAACGCGCGTCCTCCGACCCGACAAACCCCGGGTATAAGACTGTTGCCGCTGGCGCCATCCGGCTGTCATAAATATCACCACGACTCCGCCAATTGATAGCGATATCTCGTTCGGCGAAACGATACGCAAAGTAGGACGTGATACGTGTCTGTGAACACTAAATCATACCGCCTGCTCGTGGCCCAGACGGGCCAATCTCTGCCATTCCACCCCCTCGGCCATTTAATCCCTTCGTGCAGAAGGGATGCGACGTTTCCGGATGTGGTTGCGCGAACGGTATACAAAATCCGGCGCAAATAATTCGGACAATCGCGATGTTGGATGTTGCGCAAAAATCGTTTCTCGCAAGCCGAATGAATAATTGCGTTAATTAAATTTCACGCCGTCAAAAATCACGTCTTCCTTAAGCGGATGCTACCGTTGTTCTGTTTTAAGATAGGTTAGGTTCACTTTTTATTGAATTAAGTTAGGTTAGATTCACTTTTTATTGGATTAAGTTAGGTTAGGTTCACTTTTTATTAAATATACAGGTTGAAAACTTCTCCACAATGAAGGTACTGATAATAATTAATGGGGAGCGCTGTCCGGCAACTAATTTTTGCTGTTTCATATCTCAACTTCGATTTTGCACACAAATATAATAATTAATTCAAGTACGAATCTTTTGATACAAGTTTTTAATCTCATTTTTATTACTTCTGTATTATTCTTTTATGTCATCTCTATTGGGAGTGCTATATTTTGTGCACAAATTAACTGCAGTACTTTTGTATTAAATAAGTATTGTTATGAGCTGATGCAAGAGGCCGATACAAAACTGTTATCTTTAACTTTTATTGTTTTTTATACAAAATTACAGCGCTCCCCGTTCATTATTGTCAGTAATTTAATTGTGGAAAAAGGTTTTTTAATCTGTATAGCCAATAAAAAGAAAAGCTCTTGAACTCAAAGTCGGTGAAACGGTCCTGGTCAGCATCACCTTAAGAGGATTTTACACGCAGCCCTGTTTTTTTTAAATTAAAAAATAATTTTTTACATAAAATCGGTATGTGTGCTTTAAAAATGAAATTAAAAGCTTCGTCGTATCAAAAGATTCGTACTTGAATTAATTATTATATTTGCGTGCGGAATTGAAGTCGAGACATAAAACAACAAATATTAGTTGCCGAACAGTGCTACCCATTTATTATTATACTTTCATTGTGGAGGATTTTTCAATCTGTAAATTCAATAAAAAGTGAACCTAACCTAACTTAAAGTCGGTAAAAGAGTTCTGGTCAGCATCACCTTGAGGGGATCTTACACGCAGCTCTGTTTTTTTAATTAAAAAAGAATATTTTAACATAAAATTGATACGTGTACCCATACTTCAATCATAAAAAAGTATTTATTATTCTATTTAACCAATAAGAAGAAAAGGATGCGCAAAAATTTAGAATCCCCATTAACCTTTTTGTATCCAAAGCAACTTTAAATGTCCGAAATTTTTTTCCTCCCGAAACAAAATATAAAAAAGGTCTTTGTATTCGGAAATCTTCTACAATATAACGGAAGAAGAATGTTCCACGTCCAGCAGCTGTTGCAAAAAAATTGTAGCAGTGCAATGTGTCAAAAACACGCGCTTGGTATACATGGATGAAAAGATGACAAATTAGGTGCATCGACAGAAGCGGAGATGAGTTACGGACAAATTGACGTACTTATTTCTTCGTAACGTTCTCTCCCTGTCAGAATTGCCAAGATTAATATAAAAAGAAAAAGGAAATGAGGAACTTTTTGCGAACAAAATTATACGTCAAGCAATTTCCTAATTGCGTTTCGCGAAACCGGGAATTATCAGTAGTGTCAGCTATCCATGTAGTCAATTAGTTCCAGTCTCTTTTAATATAGATAGAGAGGAGGAAATTAGATTAGCGTTAATTGAGTCAGGTCGACCCATCTAAAGAAGAAGGCGGGATTGGGTGGAAGAAAGAAGGAAAAGGCGGTTTGCGCCTTTTCCTTCCTTCCATTCGACCGAAATTAGATCGCGAGCGACGATTGTTGCTGCTGGCGAGTTCGGACGTGATATTTCCACTAGTAAGACTCGCCGCTCGGATCCGACATGTTTGCCTCGCGAGAAACGCCGCGCCATTAAATTATCCGTCATATTTACTCGCCGTTACGTACGTGAGGGCTGTTCTGCGAGGCAGTTAAGAGGATCATTTCTATTACAAGTCGCACCTTCACGTGTATATAATATATATATGTATATATATATATATATATATATATATATATATATGTTTGCTGGTGCACATTAACTTTAGGGCACTCGGTGCCTTAACAAGGGAGGCGTTACTGTCGTCAGGATGTAGGTCAACGATGTTGCGCCGACTGTTTTCCGCTAGCCTTGCCAAATCGATAATTTGGAAAGCCGTGCTGAGTGGAAAAATGCCTAGCCTTCCTCCCTTTCTAAAGTCCTTATGGGATTAGGTACGTTCAAATCGATCTTACGGGATCGGAGATAGAATTAGACGGCTCTTGTGAGGATTGATTAATAAATATCTATCTAATCGAATTATTGCGCAGAAGGATATTCACTTTTTGCAATAGTAGTGCAATAGTGCAATTTTAATAAATATTTTAAATGATAGTTGAAAAGTGCAATTTTTTTAATAAATATTTTCTCGTCGATAAGATAGTTGATTAAATTATTTTACATCTTTTTTTTATTTCCTTAATTCTTGAGTATTTGCAAATTTGTTTTCTAATAGAATTTTTTATAAATATAATATATTGATCGTTGTATCATTTTTAGAATTTTTATATGAGAAAAATATCTACACTCTAAATAGATGCAATTTTTTAAAATAAATATATTCTCGTCAATGAGAAAGTTGATTAAATTATTTTATGGAATTTACTTGCATCTCTTTTTCATTTTCATAGATTCTTTGGGTTCTTTGTATTTGAATTTTTTTTATTTTTAGAACGGCTTTGAATTTTCTCACTATTTATTTTCCTTTTGTAATGATAAAATGCAAATAATGCAATGCATTTCTTTTTATACAAGAAAATTCGTATCTAATTGGATGTTTCCATTATTGCGACACAATCTAGAGAGACAATCTTCATTATATCGCGTGAACATCGAGTGTGGCGGTGTTCATTCCATTCGCCCGAAAGTTTCCTCAGATTTTCAGAACATGGAGGATTCTTACAGGATTAAATTCTTCCGAGACTTTGGTGCAACACAACGTTTGCATCTCTTCCCACACGACGTTACAATCTCCCTTATCTCATCGACATTTCCTCGTCTCGTTCCTCTTCTACCTAACTACAGATCTGATCAGATCCAATAACGATCCTCTGTCGAATAGGGATAGGGTAGAAATAGGAAGGGTGGAAAAAATGCACAAAGCTTTTTCAACCCCCGTTACGCACAGAGAAAGGTGCGAGAACATAAAAGCGGAATAGAAATAAAGCACCGGTCATGTCCCATTTGATATTCAACCTCCGGCGTATCTGTCGCATCGCGCTTCCGCGTCTCCTATTCTTCTCGTTACAATGGAAACTGCTGAACGCTATTCGTTGATTTAAATTTTCCGGTACACGCCGGTATACATGCGGGAGGGGTTGGAGGTGGCGAATATCACGGTGTGGTGCTCACAAAGCGCCGCATCATTTTTCCGAAACGAAGGAAAATGGACAGAGGGGGACGCGAGAGAAAAATGCGAAGGGGAGGGAAAAAAATTTTGCGGCCGTCGCCGTGGAGTGGAATTTCCTGTGCGTCGCCATTTTACTCCTCGTTACTCGATGTTGTTTTTCTTTTTTTTTTCCTCACGGCCCTTTCTGTTTTTTTCAGCCGACGTTATCGAATCCTCCCCAAATTTGAATTTATTGTCTGCTGTCATTTCTCAGATTCGAATGAAGAAATTTTCCTTCCTTTGTTTCTATCTCGCTGTTCTACATTGATTAAGTATAATTTAATTCCAGTAGCGCATCAAGAAGTTTATAAGCTAATATCATTTAATTCTTCTAATCTTATCTTCCAATAAATTTTGTTATATCCAATAACAGCAGTTAACCAAACGATATAATCAAATTTTAAGGGGATCTTAAATTAATTTTTTAATTATAATTTTTTTGTTCTTAACATAAAATCGATAGATTCGCGCTTTGTTTCTATGTACTCTAAAACGATGAAAAAAGCATTAATTTTTTGTTGCTCAACCAATAAAAAGGAAAGGATTCACAAAAATGACGTTTTATCGATAAAACAGGATAGCGTTTAGGGGATTCCCTGAAACTTCATAATAATCTACTCTATACAGTCTAGACGTCATAATCTAGACGTTCTTAGCATAAAATCGGTAGATTCGCGCTTTGTTTTTATGTACTCTAAAACGATGAAAAAAGCATTAATTTTTTGTTGCTCAACCAATAAAAAGAAAAGGATTCACAAAAATGACGTTTTATCGATAAAACAGGATGGCGTTTAGGGAATCCCCTGAAACTTCATAATAATCTACTCTATACAGTCTAGACGTCAGTTTCTTTGAAACACTTGACATCTCAAACTCTTTAATCTGCTTAGAATGTTTGATCTGTCTGTGAGTCTTATTTCCTCTTTGTTGCGTCGCAGAATGGGAGGATATTAAAGCACCCAGTATGGGGCGAGGATGATAGACGAGAACAGCAGGGGTTGCTGTCGCTTCGAGGAGTAGAAATGAGAGAGAGAGAGAGAGAAAGCGGGTGGAGTCAAGAATTTAGTTTGGTGAAACGGAAGACCTGGCCGTAATGAGTTTCCTATTAGATTTGGTTGCCCGGGTTGCCAGGCAACAAGCCGGGTCGCACCGGAACTCGCAATCCCCGTGGCGTTCGCGGTCAAAACTTATCGCCACTCGCTTCTTTAACGCCCCCGAAGCTTTTTCCGCGGCTTCTTATTCTCGCGGACGAGCGGTCGTACGTCAAACGTCACCGAGTAACAAGCTGGGAGTCTAATGGCACCCAGAGCGCGAGTGAGGTTAGGTTAGGTTTTGGGTCCACCATCAGCGAGGTGGGAAAGCGTATTTTCAGCCGATCAGCCGTGGGGGTTAGCAGCTAATACCTCTGCCAGGTCGTCTCTTTTGCGATCACGGCCTCCAGTCTGGATATTGCCCTCTGGATAGAGCGGGAAAATTGAGTAAACACACTTAGCGGTAAGTGACGTCGGTGCAACCGGCCCTAAATAGCTAATGAGCTACGGTCGACTGGCTCGTTTCAAACCTTAACTGCTGCGAGTCAGTGTTTCGCGCCATTAAATGAGCAACTAACATATGTGATTTATCTGAGTTTCGAACAGTTCGCGAAAGTTATATCTGACTCAGCAAACGAGGTTAATCATTGGATGTATTTAACGTGGGAAAGAGGTGGAGAGGAAGAAAGGAAAGTTTGGAAATCTGGGGATATAAACGGGAAATTTTCGGACCGAATTTATTTATAAAGGAATTAAAATTAGAGGAGAATACAATTCTTTTTTTACATCTGTATTCAAAAGTAAAATAATTTTAAAAAGTATATATATATATTTGTAAAACAGTAAAAAATTTAGCTTTAGTCTGGAATTTCTTGCATATTTTTCATTTTTGCTAAAAGAGTAGATTTTCTGGAGGTCACTCTATGTTAGGAATTAAGAGAGACGGTGCATCAAAAATTCAAGAGCTGAAGAATGTCTTCAATTCTGGGGTCGTACGCGCATCCGAAAGCTTTCGAAATCCGAGATTTTTCCTGGACTTACGGATCCAAAAAAACAGAAGGTTTCTCCCGGAAATCCGGGATTCCGGGACTGGGAAGGTGATCCGAGGCGTCTACCGCGGATCGGGAACGAAAGAAATTTGTCATGACTTACCCAAGATACCGAGTCTATAGTTGATGGTGACGACGACGACGCCTCCGTAGCTCGCCAGGACGCTGCCGTCGTAAGGATTTCCGCTGCTCCATTCGTAGCTCTCGCCGTGCACGAACACAATCACGGGATACCTTCTGCCGCCGCCGTCCCTCGCGCCGGCTGTAATCAATAAAATTATCCTGTGATCGATCGAAACTCTCGACACCTGATAGCTCGCATCGCGCATCCTTAAAAGGTCATTTTTCAGTCCCCCGAGCTTCTAAGGAAGTTTTGACAGATCCGATAAAGAATTACCGTGTCCCGAGGAGGTGAAAATTACGCCGACTAAAAATCGAAGGCTTGCAATTCTTCGACATAATAAATTATTTCATCTAAAAAGTCAACATTTACAGTTAAGAAAGATCGAAGGGGAAATTAATATATATGTAAAATAAAAGAGATTGACAACAAATTCATAATTAATTAATAAATTGATTAATTAAGCAAAAGGATATAATAAATTTGTTAGCTCAAAGAATGCTATTTAAAAATAAATAAAAATTTCATACATATATTTGCTATTTAATTTATAAGTATAAATGTATATCAAATACAATTAATCAAGATTTCATTAATTAATTAAGATAATATAAATTAGCTAAGACAAATAAAATTTATATTATAAATTTAATATTAATATTTATATTATTAATTTATAATATAAATTTATATTATAAAATTTATATTATAAGTGAATATATGTACAAAAAAATTAAAAATTAATAAATTAATTAATTAATCGAAGCAATATGATATAAATTTGCTGACACGAAAATGACTATAAAATGATTATAAAATAACTATAAAACAAAAATAACTATAAAACAAAAATGACTATAAAGTGATTATGAACCAAAAATGATTGTAAAACAAAAAATGACTATAAAATGACTATAAAATAACTATAAAACAAAAATAACTATAAAACAAAAAATGACTATAAAGTGATTATGAACCAAAAATGATTATAAAACAAAAAATGACTATAAAATAACTATAAAACAAAAATAACTATAAAACAAAAAATGACTATAAAGTGATTATGAACCAAAAAATGATTATAAAACAAAAAGTGACTATAAAACAAAAATGAATAAAAATTCGATATGTTATATCAAATTTATCACCGAGTGTAATTGCGTAAGAAAGGATCCTTTCAAAGCTCGCATTCGAGTTCCAGTTATGTTCGAGTTATGAACAAGCATGCGTGTCGAGAGACGTGTCGCCTATCGCTCTTGGGGTAATTAAAACAAGCGGCGGTGGCTCGCACACACGAAAGGGGTGCGTCAATCTGATTTACCATGGTAATGCCGGAAGGGTGAACACGCGAGGGTGATCGCTGCGGCCAAACCAAGCGCCGGCCATAATTCAACAAATCACGCGTCACCATCCTCGCGATAACAGCCCGCACCGCGATCACCCTGTTGCCTTCTGCAGCCTTCGGCCCTTCCCTGAGCCCTCGTGAAACGTGAGGACTGTACGACGAGTCATACTCATCAATATCAGTTTACAGGTTAATCCCCGCGAAATGCCCGAATTTTGCCGAATCGCGGCTTTTCGTCATTTTGCGGAACTTTTTATAATTATTAAAAATGTAATTTGTATACTTTTTTTATATTAAAAATATAATTTATATACTTTTTTTTATATTAAAATATACATAGAAGAATTTTTCATTTACTAAGTTAATTATTTATACCGAGCTTTATTTCAATTAATTTTTGTTAGCATTCTTAATAAAGAGATGAGTAATTGAAATTAATAACTTGGAAAAAAGGTTTTGTTTTAAACAATGCGTAGAAAATGAAAAAAGAAATGTGCAGTAATTAATTTAACTTCTGCAGGAATAAACGCGTCCTGGAAAATAAATGGCGGCAATGCGATTAGGGGAGTAAAACGGTAGCTTGATTGGCCTGTTATGTTAATTAAGTGACCGTCGAGAATGATGACGATTCGGCGACAAAATCAATTAATGGACCACAACCGCGCCGGCTAATTATTATTTTCATTATCGTCCTTGTAGCTTCCTCATGCGCTTCCTAATTGGCGACTCTCCCGATTGCCCGACAATACACGTCCCCGGACACACGTGTTCGCTAAAGCCCGTTTTATATGACTAGGAACTCGACTAGGAGAAATTCTGTCGGTAATTGTTTGTACATCTCGTAATAACGGAAACGCTGAAATTGCCCGACTTTCCGTCAACTTTCTTCAATATATATATATATATATTAATACATTGGAATTATTTTTTTTATATAAATAAGAATATTTTTTTATTTAATAAATTGCGAGTAAAAAATTTTAAATTAAAAAAAATATCTTCGTGAAATATAAAAATATAATAAAAGATAAAGTAGGTAATATGAGCAATAAATAATATTATAAAAACATAAATATAAATATTGATATATGTATAAATGTAAAATTAAATACAAAATCGAAACAATATTAAAATAATTTATACAAATAGTTTCTTAATCAAATTAAAAACAATTATAGTTTTGAAATAAATTTTAGACTTTATACACGCTGTTGGCTTAATTATCGAAATTAATTTGCAATGCGAGAAGATACAGAAAATGTTCAACCTAAATTTACATTACAAAATGTTGAATATTTCGTGGCAGTAACAAATTAATTGTCACACAATATTTGATTATCGTTTTCCCCTTGACATTCGAGTGGCGTGATTCGAGTGAGAAGGTATTATTGTTAAACTTTCTATATATATATTCAAATTCCTTTCGCAATCGTGACAAGTATCGGGAAATAATTTGCTATGATCATTATATTAATTAATAATCGCTCAATTTTCGGTAAATGACGTATAATTGTATCGCGATGATACCTTTATCAAAGGATGTATTTTCTGCAATTTATTAATTTATTATTTAAAGTACGAATAGAAGTAACAAAAATGAAAATTATAAATTATTATTTCGTTGCGATTTTTCCAATAATTATTATTTCAAGTACGAATTGAGAAGCGACCTGGATAAAAATTATAATTATTCCGTTGCGATTTTTACGGACAATAATTATTTCTTTAACAATGCTCGGGATCAAATATATTTCGATATTTTATATTTTTTGCCGATCTAAATTTAATTTGTTATTCGAACATTGAGACATGCAGTAAAATATCGCAATATCGATGAACGTAGAATTAATTAACGTAACGAAATGTCCCGATGATATATCAATTACTTAATAAATAATTAAGTTTAATTTATAATTAAAAAAAACAGATTTAATTAATATAATACAACGTATTATATACACTTTATTATTTAACATTTACAATATATTATATATAAATATTTTATGATACGTAAAATATTTCGGCAACAAGAATTAATAATAAACACGATGTTCGGCCTTGACGACATATAACACGCTATTGTTTACATGTCGTGGTTATCATTTGAATGGTGACACTCGACACGCTCTGCATATTTTCAAAATCCTTTTTCAAACATGATCGTAACAAGTGTCAGAAAATAATTTGCTATGATGCTTTTTAATTCATTATTTATTAATTTTAATAAATGACAATAGATCTTTATCGAAGTCCGTATTTTATGTTATTTACTAATTCAAATAAAAATCAAAGCGTGACAGGATAATAATAATTATAAATTATAATTCTTTTATAAAATTATTTTTAGTAAAATTGTAGAAACAAGAAATTTTATTTATTATCTTACATTATTCCTTATTTTTATAATAATTTTACAAAATTATAATATTATATATGTATATATTATCATACGTAAAATTATAAAAGATTATAATTCTCATGCACAAATCTTGGAGAAGTTTTTTTTAAGTCGAATAGTCAATAATTCGCAACTTTGATTAATTTTCATAAATGACGCAAGCATCACGACAATAGATCTTTATCAAAATCCGTATTTCATGTTATTTATTATTTCAAGTAAAAATCGAAGGATAATAATAATTATAAATTATAATTCTTTTATAAAATTATTTTTAGTAAAATTCTAGAAATAAGAAATTTTATTTATTATCTTACATCATTCCTTGTTCTTATAATAATTTTACAAAATATTATAAAATTATAAAAAATTATGATTCTTATGCACAAATCTTGAAGAATTTCTTTGAAGGTCGAATAGTCAATAATTCGCAATTTTAGAATTTGAAAAGCAGATACGAGAATCTCGAATTTGCAATATTCGAGAATACAAATATTGGAATCCGATATAGAAAACCTAAAAAGGAGGGAAAATATTACTTTCCGATACCAAAAATATTCAGAAAATTCGAAATTCGGAGTGTGTTGAAGGATTTCGCAATTGTGCATTTTTTTTTATAAAAAGCGAGATCGAGAGTGAAAGAGCGAGAGAGAGATAGAGAGTATAAATCTAATTTCTTGTAGGAGAGAAAATCGGGACCTCAATTCATCTCGCGGCCGCGATACATTATTTCGGCCGTGAATAAATTTACAAGCGCCCTGTCAATATTTGATGCGATCCGCAAACAATTTGCCAGGGCGCCTCTAACGGACTTTACATATTCATAAAGCGGTGCTCCGTAGTTTGATATCGCTGGATGGTAAACGAGAAGTACCTGCGTTCCCGTTAGATCGCTTTATTTTACAAACTCGATATTGCATCCGCCTTCTTAAAGGAACCCTTCCTTTAATCCTTTCCCCAGCCCTCCGGCTGGCAAATGCCGCCAGCTACAAGGAAAACAGATTGTGCATTCATCATGCATGAATCAAAACTTTATCTTCCATAAGCTGATCTAAATTGACTTTAAGGGGAAATCTGGTTTAGAAGGCTGAAAAATAAATAATTTTTAGAATTTTTTTTCTCAGCTAAAATAAAACCAATTTCAATTGCACATTTTATCATACATTTAAATTGTATAAAATAATTTTTTTATTAAAAAATATTGAAGCAAAAATTTAAAAACTTTTACAACTTTAAAAAAAATTTACAATTTTCACGAAAAAATTGTAACTTTTTTTTACAAAAGAAAATAATCTAATTTAACTTTTCTTATAATTTTTTTAGTTTAAATAGAAGGTAATAATATAATATTAAAGAAATGAATTGGTTTTTTTGTTTCAGACAAAAATTACGATCGCTAGGTTGTACACAGTGAAAAATGAGCGCTGTATCAATATAGAGCTTCATTATTTAAATAAAACTTCAATGTTTTTTAATAAAAAAATTATTTTACATAATTTAAATGTATAATAAAATGCGCCTAAAATTTGGAATTGGTTGCTTTTATTTTAGCTGAAAAAATTCTAAAAATTATGTATTTTTCAGCCTCCTATAAACCAGGTTCTCCTCTTAAGCTAAAATTTACTCTGACCTCTTTCTCTCTCTTATTAACTCACACACGATATATTCTCAATATTTTAAATCGAGACAAAATATACTTATATATAAAGAAAATATACTTATGCAATTTATATATAACCGCAGGTTTTTGCCAATTAAACATCAAGAGCTTAAATAAATATCAAAATTTTGTTAAATTGAAACTTTTATTACCACAATATTTGATATCCTATACTGAAAGGATTTTAGAGAGAAGGGAAGAGGAAGATGGAGTAAAAGAAGCAAAGGAAGGAACGTTTTCATTAAATTTTCATTAAATTTTCAAATACATTATTTCTCTACAAATAAAGCATTGTTACATATAGGATATATAAATGTAAAAATATTAAATATACTTGTTTTCCAGGAGATTTCAAATTTTGTTATAAGAATTAAGTTGGAATTTTCATCGTTACAATATTTAATATTCTAAAAATATTTACTTTTCTAAAAAAATTATTTTAAAATTGAAGCTTTATTTCTCTATTTAATCCTCAGAGAAAACATTTTATTTTACAAATTGGTACGCAAGAAAAAATACAAAAGAAATACAAGTAAAAATGAAAAGAGATAAAATAACAAAAGAAATTATCTATATATCTCAAATTTCTTTGAAAAAATAATTTATAATTATTTTAAAGTTTTGTAATTTTTCTATATTAAAGCCTCAGAAAAGATGTTTTAGTTTTTTAAATCACAAAATAATTGGAAAAAAATAAGTAAAAATAAGAAAGAAATAAAAAATGGCAAAACATACTCGTATATATGTATATATATATAATTTCTTTAAAAAATATCTTATTTATAAAAAAATTATCTAAAAAAATATTTTTAAAAATTATCCTTAAAAAAATTAAAGCTTTATAATTTCTCTACATTTAATCTTCAGAGAATATTTCAATTTTTTTTTTAATCCGTGCACAAAAAAAAGAAAACAAGGAGAAGTAAAAGATAATAAAAATAAAAGTATACACACATATATACTATATATATATATATATATATATATATATATATATATATATATATATATATTGTGCCGTTTTATTCCGATGTTAACCCTGTGCCGCATACTTTACCTTCACTCTTGCCATTTTTTACTTCTTGTTTTCTTCTATTTTCTTTTTTTTATGAATGACTCGAAAGAAAAAGAAATATTCTCTCAGGATTAAATATAGGGAAATTGCAAAGCTTTTAGTTTAGGATAATTTTTTTACAATATTTTATATATATATATATATATATATATATATAATTTTTTTAAATATCTTAAAATTCATAAAAAAATTATCGTAAAAAATATTGTAAAAAAATTATCCTAAAATAAAAGCTTTGCAATTTCCCTATATTTAATCCTTAGAGAATATTTCTTTTTCTTTCGAGTCATTCATAAAAAAAAGAAGATAGAAGAAAACAAGAAGTAAAAAATGGCAAGAGTGAAGGCAAAGTATGCGGCACAGGGTTAACATCGGAATAAAATGGCACAATGATGCGAACGCGGCATCGCATGGAGATGCGACTCTGCAATGCAGCCGCACTTTATCGCGTCGTCCCGCGAATACAGTGACGCAGGGGCAGGATTACTACGGAGTACAGATAAGAATGACGACGGTGCGGTTATCACGGGCCGCATTCATTGCTTGTATTCAGAGGCGGAATCGCCGCGATAAAAGCTTGCATACAGTCCGAGAGGAACGTGTATATATGTATATATACATATACATACACACACATATATATATATATAAATGTATATATATATGTATATGTATATATACCGGATGCGCTCGTCTTATTAGGGATGTCCTGACAACTGTGCCATACGGCCGCTCAGGACAACGACGTTTATCGCCCTCGTAAATCTTATCATTATCGTCTCCCCTCTTTCGATTTCCTCGTGGAATAATTGTTCGCTTCGAACAAGGAGGACGCAACAAGTGCGCGAGATCGATAGAAAAGTTGCTGGAGAAGGGGTGTTGTTTGAAATTAATTAAAATATCAAAGTTTTTTAAATTTCAAACGACATCTTTTTATGTAAATAAAATAAATTATGTAATTTAATATTGTTTGGTTTGATAAAACTGTAATTCTATTAAAAAATTACAAAGTCAACAGAACTGTGAACTTTATTCACATCATAATTAAAATTAAACAAGGTTTTTCAGTTAAAACATTGATAAAATGTAGTCAAATATTATTAGAAAAAAGAAATTATTTTGATATATTAATTATAATATATTAATTTTCAATATTTAAAAAAAGGAACATAAAAAGAATTTTATCATATAATCTCTTTATTGCATATCTGTCTTCTTAAGAGGATGCTGTTCTGTTTTACCGACTTTAAGTTAAGTCAGGTTCACTTTTTATTAAATTAACTTAGGTTAGGTTCACTTTTTATTGAATTAAGTTAGGTTAGGTTTACTTTTTATTGAATTAAGTTAGGTTAGGTTCACTTTTTATTGAATTAAGTTAGGTTAGGTTCACTTTTTATTGAATTAAGTTAGGTTAGGTTGACTTTTTATGGAATATACAGATTGAAAAATCCTCTATGATAAAAGTACTAATAATAATGAATGAGGAACATTGTCCGGCAACTAATTTTTGCTGTTTTATACCTCGACTTTGATTCTGTACGCAAATATACATATAAAATTAATTTAAGCACGAATATTTTGATACAGGCTTTCAATTTTATTTTTATTACTTCTGTATTGTTCTGTCATGTCATCTCTTGGAAGTGTTATATTTTGTGCACAAATAAACAGCAGAATTTTTGTGTTAAATAAGTATTGTTATGAACTGATGCAAGAGGCCGATAAAAAAACTTTATTTTTTTTACTTTTATTGGTTTTTTATACGAAATTTCTGAGCCCCGTTCATTATTATCAGTACTTTAATTGTGGAGAAAGATTTTTCAATCTGTATAGCCAATAAAAAGAAAAGCCCTTAAACTCAAAGTCGGTCAAAAAACAGTCATAGTCAGTATCTCCTTAATAATACTCAGAAAACGAAAAATGTAAAACTGACGTTTAAAATGAGATAAAAATTGTATAATTAAAAAAAAAATTTAGAACAGACAGGAGGAGTAGATTGAAAAAAAATACGCGAGAAGGAAACTGAAGACTGTCAAGATTAAAGGATGAGAAGATATATATGAATGTGAAAATTAAATAGTGCAAGATTATGATTTCAAATAGAATCAGATGAATGAAATTGAAACTAAACAAATTTCAAAAATAGAGAAAGATCGGGCGGAGGAAAGCTTTAATAGAATTCGATGAAACTATGATTGCAAAAGTTTAAGTTTTAAACGTTACAGTTTTTAAGAATTCGCGATTCTTTCGAGAGGCCATTAAATATCATTCGGAAAATCTCGAGTATCCAATTCGAAAATTCATGAAATCGACGAATACGAACGCAATTATTGTATCGCAGGCTTCCACTCGAGGTCCTTCAACGCTAAAATCTCCTCAATTTCTCGGCTTAAACTCCTCTTCTTGATTCTGTGAGTGTATCCTATCATTTTTCGAATCGATGCCTACGATAAAATTGCAAGCCGTAAAAATAAATAGAAGAACATTATATATTTTTTCGCTATTTTCGTATATTATTTTTCATGATTTTTGCCGCCCAGCGATATGTAAATTGCGATGCTGCATCATTATTATTATTTTCTTCAGTCAAAAAATTCGAGATGTAACATTTCCGGAGAAAAAACAAGAATCGATAGTGCCCGACGTTATTTTTATATACCCGCTATGTTATATCTCGCGTCTCCTCCCTTAATAAAATACGTTGAAAAAATACAGTTAAAATATAGAAAACCGGTGAAATATATGTACATAGTCTTTTTATCTTTCCTTGCGCAAACTTCCTTCGTATAATGTCAAATATACCTCGCTCTTACCCTTCGCGACGTCGCCCCGTTTCCCTTCTGACAAGGATATTGCGACACTTAAATAGGTATAACACCATGAAATTCTGCTTAGCGTGTTAACTACGTGTTCACTTGTAAGTCCGACAAGCGGGAGGAAGACAGGGTCGGTCTTCTTATCCGCCGAACAATCTCAAACTACTTTACGTACCCTTTTACGTACCTCGCTTTAGCCCATCCTCAATTTGCGAAATATCCGTCTCATAGATGGGTCAACGTACCCGGAAATTCCGTCAAAAAAGAGATAATAAATGTTTTTATATTGGATCATTTCAGATTTTCCCTCGTGCTTTTCCGCTTTTTGATCTCCTCCTGCTGCCCCTATTTTTGCTTCTGCTGCCCCCCATTTTGCTTCTGCTGCCCCCCATTTTGCTTCGATGTACTCGAAAATCCCATCGAAAAAGGAATAATAAATGCCTATATTTTAGATCATTTCAGATTTTCTCTCGTGCTTTTCGGATTTTGACCCTTTCTCGTTGCCCCCCATTTTACTTCTGTTGTCCCCCATTTTGCTTCGATGTATCCGGAAATTCCATCGAAAAAGGGATAATAAATGTCTTTATATTCGATTATTTCAGATTTTCTCTTGTGCTTTTCGGATTTTGACCCTTTCTCGCTGCCCCCCATTTTGCTTCTGCTGCCCCCCATTTTGCTTTGATGTACCCGGAAATCCCGTCGAAAATGGGATAATAAATGTCTTTATATTTGATCATTTCAGATTTTTTTTTGTGCTTTTCGCATTTTTGACCCCTTCTCGCTGCCCCCCCCCCCCTTATTTTGCTTCTGCTGCCCCCCATTTTGCTTCGATGTACCCGAAAATCCTATCGAAAAAGAGATAATAAATGTCTTTATATTGGATTATTTCAGATTTTCTCTCGTGCTTTTCGGATTTTGACCCTTTCCCGCTGCCCCCCATTTTGCTTCTGTTGCCCCCCATTTTGCTTCGATGTACCCGAAAATCCCATCAAAAAAGGATAATAAATGTCTTTATATTTGATCATTTCAGATTTTCTCTCGTGCTTTTCGGATTTTGACCCTTCTCGTTGCCCCCCATTTTACTTCTGTTGCCCCCCATTTTGCTTCGATGTACCCGAAAATCCCATCAAAAAAGGGATAATAAATGTCTTTATATTTGATCATTTCAGATTTTTTTTTTTTGTGCTTTTTGCGTTTTTGACCCCCTCTTGCTGTCCCTCCCTCCCCCATTTTGCTTCTGCTGCCCCCCATTTTGCTTCGACGGACGCGGAAATCCCATCGAAAGAGGGATAATAAATATCTTTATATTGGATCATTTCAGATTTTTTCTTGTGTTTTTCGCATTTTTGACCCCCCCCCCCTTTCCCGCCCCCCCCCGCTGCCCCCTATATCTTGCTTCAGCAAACGCCGATAAGAGTCGAGATTTTCGCGTCGGTGAAATTTCGAGCGAATATACATACGTATATATAAAAAGCACTGCGACCGCGTATTTTTTTTTTTTTTTTTTTTTTTTCGTTCGTTTCGCGTTCGGACCGCCCCCCCCCCGCCCCTCCCCCCCCTCCCCCTCGTGTAATCGGCCGCATTATGCGCGCCCTCGTCCTGAACAGCGTCGGCGAATAATTTCGGGCAAAGCCCGAGGGGAAGTTTCGCTATTATCGCGAAACGAGATTTTTCGAGTGCAACCGAGAGTCGAGATTTGTGTTTAAATAGTTATGGAGAGAAGAAAGTTATGGAGAACGCGAGCTCGCGCGTGCATTTTAATGAAAGAATGGTTGAACGAGAAGCTAAAGAAATCAAATTGAACGAATATGCTCGACAAATTTGATTTCTCCTTCTGTTCTCGTATATAAGAGCAGGGAGGGGGAAGCGGTAGAGTTTTAAATAAAAGAGTAACTCTTTTTTTATCTTCTGCATATTTAAAGCGCTAAAAACGCGCGGGCAAGAAAATTTTCATAAAACTTGGAGAGATTTTACGTCCATTGAGATTTGATCTGAATTTTTTTCTGTCACTGTGTATTTTC
This sequence comes from Nylanderia fulva, assembly GCF_048542155.1. Taxonomy (NCBI): domain Eukaryota; kingdom Metazoa; phylum Arthropoda; class Insecta; order Hymenoptera; family Formicidae; genus Nylanderia; species Nylanderia fulva. The sequence goes on along the minus strand of NW_028189730.1, from coordinate 4,533,608 downwards.
GTATTCCCTATTAAAATAGAGGATTATCATTAAAATTTTATAATTTAAAACCACGATGTTTTATATTTTACATTGTGAAAAATTTCTTCGATAAAAAGTTAACAATTTTTTTTTATTAATTTTTGCACATTAAATATGTAAATAAATAATTTTAGAAGAAATTTATTTCTTTAAAATTACAAGCGGATTACAAGAAAATGGTTCCTGGCTCGCAGGTCACGCGGCAACAGTTGCCGGAGGGAACAATCGATAGTCGGAGACAACTGCAGTACGACGTGACGAGCTCTAGATCTGTCCGTAAATTTCCCAGGCAAATGTGGGGTAATGCTAGAGAATTGTTCCCTCTCTTTCTCTTCTGTTGAGCGAATTTAAAATTCGTTTATTATATGTCGCGCTTAAGCAATAAATTGTTCCAAATTTAAAATTTCTTTTTCAGCGCTAGATTTATTATTATTCATTTAAATCAGTTTAATAATTTAAAATAATCTATTAGTTACGTATATGTATAGATCACTTTAATAATAAATTATTTGAAATTTGTTTAACAGAGACAACTAGAAAAAGTACACATGATTGTTTCTTTTCCTTCTCTTCTGTTCAATAATAATCCCTAATAATAGTATATTGTGTATCAAATGCGGAAAGTTGACAATTGGTCACGAGTGCGGGGGATGGACGCACGAGCCGAAGGCGAGTCCTTTATTTTGTATTACAAGTGTAGGCAAAGTGGCTTTGTGCGCGAGGTGGCCGATCGCACGCTGCCATCTTGCGACGGCACGGTGCGGGAATAGCCGCGTTTAAAGTCATTGTCCACGGCTGAAGCCGTGGGCAATGTATTGCCCACGGCTTCAGCCGTGGACAATGACTTTAAACGCGGCTCAGCTGTAGGCAATGGCTTTGCGGCTTATTCGCTCACCGCGTCGCCGCTAGATGACGGCGTGGGAAATCGGCCACTTTCCGTACAAAAACACGTACACAAAGTGCCACTTTGCCTGCACGTGTAATACAAATTATTTTAAATTTACTGAACAGAAGAGAAGGGAAAGAAACAATTATGTGTATATATTTTTTGCAGTAAAGGATATCTCATTGAATTGGTTCGATGCAATATAAATGCTAATGTAAGAGCAACATTAAAAAATGATATAAAATAATTCCGATAAGCGACTCGAGGCTGTATCGCGAAATTAACAAACTCTAGCATGCGGAGTTCGCAAGAGCTTTCGTTAATCGTTATTAATGATATTTTGCTAATTAGCATCAGCGATATTAAAATGTCATTTCTATTTCCATTAAAAGCCGGCCTTCGATATTTCCGAGGTATGAGTGACTTTGTCGGACTGCATCAATAAATCGCAATTTTATAATATTATATATTCACGTAATAAGATACGGGAAAATGGCGAGCGAAATTGCATGAGAGGAGTGGCTGGAGATTCCCTGGACCAGATACAGTTTTCGTTGAATTGTAAAGAATTTCGCGTTATTCGAGAGAATATAAGATAGAGAGAAAATGGAAGAATAAATTGAGAAAAAGGAAATGAATAAAAATAGAAAATGGTTCCACTATTACATACAACAAAAAAAAAGGAAAGAATCGTTACATCATACGTATTGCTAACGTAACGTCAATTTTTATTTTCAGTAAAAAATATTCGAACCAATAAAGGGAACACATCGCAGGGGAGGCGTTTGATCCCAAAGTTCGACAAAGTTTTCCCGTCCCTTTCACCGAGAAGAACTTTTTTTGCGCGATGATTTTTTAATACCGCGTGTCTCGGGGTCGGCGACAAATCTCGATCGGGGAACGCTACAGCCCCGAAAAAAAAGTGTCACGATTTTGCTGACAGTGTCTGTCCACGACGATGGGCACTTGATAGATGATAACAACCGGTTCGCTTCTCGTCTATCGAAAGCCATTCACGGCGACGCAGCTGGGGACGGTAAACAGCCGTGACGTGCGTGCGGTTTTGGGACGCGAGTCGACAAGGGAAAAAAAAAGAACGAAGAACGAGAGGGGAGGAAAAAAAATAATTAATGAGAGCGGAGCTATTGTCGTGTATCGCTCGGGCTGATGATGGATCGCGATGGGGGTTATCGGCACGAGTTCTCATCGCCTGTCCACGCTCGATGATGACACGTTTATAAAGCGGATTTTCTGCATGCCAATGTCGCCCGCTCGCCGTAAAAAAGACCATACACTATCTATCAAAAATTGTCTATTTAAAAATAAAGTTTTATAAGAGTTATTAATAACGACAAGTATAGCTTAAATATATGTAGTGTATTAAAAATATTTTTATTTATAATAATGTATAGAAATATTCTTGATAAAAAAATTAGTAAACAATAATAATAAATAATAGTAATAAAAATTTATAATAATAAAAATTGGTAATATTGTTTATAAAGATTTTATGTAAAAATTGTTAATTTTTTTTCTTTAATTTTAAAATTGCCTAAATTTTAAGAATTTAAAAATTCCTTTTTAAAATTTTTTAAATTTTAAATTTCAAAATTCTTAATTAAAAATGTTTTATTTTAATATATTCGTTTATTATTGGTTTTTAATCAATCATACTAAATAATATTATTAGTAATAAAAATTTGTCTATTAAAAATTAGTAAACGATCTTTTTAATTTTAATGTTCTTTTTATTAGCTCTTTAATGTTATTAGTAAATAATAACAATAAATCATACTAAATAGTAATAGTGAAAAAAATTTATTGTCTATTAAAATTTATTGTCTATTAGAAATTGGTAAAATATTGTTAAAACACATTATAGGAAGCAATTTTAAAGTCCTTAAGTTTTACAATTTAAAAAATTTTTTATATTGTTTCCTAAAATTAAAATCTCTTAAATTAAAAAATTTTAATGTTATTTATAATACTCGAGGTATAATTAAAGAAGAATACGATAAGTCTATAATATATAAATAGTATTTTGAAGTTAAATTTAAAAAGTTTTTAATTCTAGAGTAAAGAGAGTGTTTTAGTTAAATCGATCGATTACATCAAATTTTAAACAGGTTTTGTCGTCCAATTGAAAAAGCCGACAGTCGGAGACAACAAAGATCTAATTTAAAATTAAAATTAAGATTCTAATTAGATGTGTTTTTGTGATTCTAATTTAAATTTAAAATAAAGGTTAACTCTAATTGAAACCTTCTCTTAATTGCGATAGTTTTCAACTTTAATCAACTTTAATTGAAATATTCTTGATTCCAATAATTGAACAAACAAATGTCTTTTTGCTGAAATATCCCTCAACTCTAATAATTACCGAGAGAAAGATATATATATATATATATATATATATATATATATATATATACACGTATACAGAATGAAAGAGCGCAGTCGTTCTTGATGCAGGTTGCCTCGTGTAATTCGTTTCCCTCTCGACATGTCGTTAATTTTGAACAAGTAAATGTTCGCACATGTTCCCCGAACTAACTCGTCTAACGCACACAGACACTATCTCGCATACACTCAACTTCTCTCTCTCTCTCTCTCTCTCTCTCTGCCAGTTTCTGCAGACCAATCATTTTAAATAATTTATAATTTCAAGATACATAAAATTTACATAAAATCTTTCTCCCTCGAAAATAAGAGAGTAAAAGTCATAATTAAATTATTTATACAAAATACACACTTATAGCTGAAGATCTCGACTTGCTTGTTCCAATTACCGATTAATCAAACCGAGATTATTTCACAACAGGTATTTTGTTACCTGAAAGAGGAGCAACTCTTGTTCAATTTCTCTTCGTTATAATGAGAGAGAAATATCGTTACAGGATTTATCTCTCTTCCTTTAATTTTCATTTTAAATTTATTTTGTAACAGATATATTTTGCCCGCAATATTCATTATACTCTCTCTCTCTCTCTCACGTCCTTATGTTATGTTAGTATATCATTTTTTAGTATTTGCCATTTGACACAGAGAGAGGGCACTTTGTTCGGGATGGCCTCTACGAGAGAAGAGCGTGCCTAAAATATTGCCGGCACTATCGCTCGCTCATTTAAAAGAGCGCACCGAAGTAATGAGTGGCGCTCTCGGCGATCTCATTATAAAATACGTGGCGGAAGCAGATGTTAGATAAATTTCTAATTTACTTATATTAACTTTACTGCGTCAGGCGTGACTCGCTTTAATGGATTAATGCAATGGTACTATGGCGTTCAACCGACCATTCTAGCGACTATGATAATCCAAGACGCCCGAGGCGACTGTCAGATAAGGATAAGGCTTTTATGCTCGGGAGTTCATTCTCTGGCATTCAAATTTCTTGTAAGAAAAGTGTTCGAAAAAAAATAATTTTTTTTAGACCGATCATTTTTATCTGGATTTTTCTCGATATCATTTATCTCTTTAGCAATTATATTTTTCTCTTATTATTTTATTTAATTTATTATCGATTTAATTGTTTCTACGCTTTTTTGCGCTGCTGCCAAAACAGTAAAAAAAGGGAAAAAAATTGTGGGATTGATGCCGATGTCGGCTAAATATTTTAGCATTCGAATATCCGTAACTAACGAATTATATATAAAGCTGATTTTGATTTTTATCTTCTCTCCCGATGCGGATGAAGATTCTAGTATCTCTTGAATCCTCGCGCGAATCCATGTAGAGAATCCCCTATCTTCTACCATCACCTTGCTATTGCTCTCCGTTGCTCTCGGAATGAGTCCAGCATCCCCCAACTCCCGACTGGTCCATACGTATAAAATTGATGGAAAAAAATTCCATCAGGGAGAAATATTTTACTGCTATTGCTTGAATTTCCGATCCGGCCTCAGGAAGATATGGTGACCATAAATTCCGCCGTAGATAAAGGACCTCTCTCCCTTCCCTTCCCTTCCCTCCTTCCGTTCTTTTGCATCGATATCGGAAATTACATTTCCATAGCCGATGAGTTTTTAGACTCTTAATTACCAATTAACTGCGTGGAATGTTTATTGAAATCCCGCGCACGTTTATCTCGCGCCAGGCGGTTTTTATCGAAATTAATTTGGCTTATACGCGAATAAACATATAGGGGAAAATATTCGGGATATTAATAAATGTGGAAATGTTGTAGCTGCGAGAGAGAGAGAGAGAGAGAGAGAATTTAAAATATTTTCTTGCAACAGTCCCAAAAGTATCAGTATAAAATCACATTACCAGAAAGAGTTTTACAGAAAAAAAAAAAAATCTCGGGCACGTATAAAAATATGTACGCGTATTTATTTACGTCGAATTGGTATTAGTCTCTCAGCGAAATATAATTAAAATCAAAATTAATAAAAATGTAAAAAAAAATAAAAAAATTGACGAAATTTTTTTAATATAACTCGTAAACTGAAGTAAACAAACATTTATTCGAAAGTTCCCGGTAATAATCGAGCCGCGGAACTATTTATATATCCTGTCGCGAGATCGCTGACGTTATGTGACTGCGGAGTAATTAATTAATTTCACGGACACACGCGATATAAGCACATTTTCTGCTGCCTGACATTAACATGTCGAGTGTATGCTATAGTAGAGAGTGATATTTCAACGGCAGTTGCAATTCCGGCGCACCATCGTGGTTCACTAACCTGGTTGTCTCTTATTTTCGCAATATATACGGGGTGTAACTAAACGAACGAATACGAAGCACACCATTAGATGCAGGACAACAAACTAAATCGAAAAGTCCTGAGCCATTTTTTAATTTGAGCTTTATTTTTGACGCTATAAACTGTTAAAGTTTGCCAATTAGCGCGTGGCTACAACGGAAAACAGCGTAGGCCCCGCCTTAGTAGGCGTACTAAGGCCTACTAAGTGGGGGCCGCGGGCCCCGAGAGTATCGAGATTCGAGTAGGCCTTACTAAGTACGCCTACTAAGGCGGCGCCTACGCTGTCTACCGTTGTAGCCACGCGTTAATTGGTAAATTTTAATGGTTTATAGCGTTCAAAATAAAACTCAAATTAAAAAATGGCTCAGGACTTTTTGATTTAGTTTCTTGTCCTGCATCTGATGGTGTGCTTCGTATTCGTTTGTTTAGTTACACCTTATATATATATATATATACACACAACTGTGTTGGCTAATGGCGTCCGTGTCAAAGGCGACGGCGGTAGAATTTTGAATGAAACGTCAATATTTAATGCCTTCAGCCTTCTTGCCATTCCGAGGATGCGGGAAGATCGCGGAGTGTCAAAAGCGGAAGTAGAGCAAAGGGTCTAAAGGGAAATTCCGGATGTCTGAAGTCGAAGACGTGAGGATTGAAGAGACCCCAGTTTATATCGGGAAAAACCAAAAGCTTACGATACCAAGATCGGAAATTTAAATAAAAAGGTTACAAAGGATTCCGTTGGAAATGGAATTAATAATTTGAAAGCATCAAAGATTTCAGGAGACTTGGAAATTGACTTTAATTTTGTTCTATTAAATTAAATTAAAATTTTTTTTCACAAAGCTGTTTTTTATTTTAAGTAAGATCTATATTTAAAATAAGTACATAAATAATATAAAAATCTCTCTTTCGGATCTAATTAGTTTAGTATAATATTGAAAATATTATTAAGAGATTAGAAAGTAAATAAATTTATTTTTAGATAGATTAAAAATAAAATTTATAAATAGGATATAAATATTTTTGTAATAAAAAAAATGACGTTTTTGATAAAGCTATATAAATTAAAATTTGAAGTAAAATAAATATTAGTCATTAATATTAAATTAAAAGAGCTCAATTTAATTTATTTCAAGAGGTTAAAATTATTTAATTTAACTACAGAATAATTAAATTTGGTTTCTCAATGCAATTATTAATATTAATTACTTACATATATTTTAAGATTCTTTTGGATTTTTTGTTTCAGACGTTTCTAACTGGAGATATCACGTCAACCAGATTTTTAGAGGTGACCACTGCAGCCGCCATTTTGTCGCCATTAATGATGCAAAAAAATAAAAAAAAAAATTTTTTGTATACTTAAATATGTAAAAAGTGCGCAGTATTTCAATATATTTTACTATGAAAAAAAAATTCTTAAAATTAAGATTCTTTTTGGATTTTTTGTTTCAGACGTTTCTAACTGGAGATATCACGTCAACCAGATTTTTAAGGGTGACCACTGCAGCCGCCATTTTGTCGCCATCAATGATGCAAAAAATTCAAAAAAAATATTTTTTGTATACTTAAATATGTCCCCAATATTATGTAAAAAGTGCGCAGTGTTTCGATATATTTCACTATGAAAAAAAAAATTCTTGAAAAAAACATGAAAAAGACCCAGAAGGTACCCTTAATAAAAAGCAATTATTAATATTAATTACTTACATATATTTTAAGATTCTTTTTGTGTGGATTTTTTGTTTCAGACGTTTCTAACTGAAGGTATCACGTCAACCAGATTTTTAGGGGTGACCACTGCAGCCGCCATTTTGTCGCCATCAATGATGCAAAAAAATAAAAAAAAATATTTTTTGTATACTTAAATATGTCCCCAATATTATGTAAAAAGTGCGCAGTGTTTCGATATATTTCACTATGAAAAAAAAATTCTTGAAAAAAACATGAAAAAGACCCAGAAGGTACCCTTAATAAAAAGCAATTATTAATATTAATTACTTACATATATTTTAAGATTCTTTTCGGATTTTTGTTTCAGACGTTTCTAACTGGAGATATCACGTCAACCAGATTTTTAAGGGTGACCACTGCAGCCGCCATTTTGTCGCCATCAATGATGCAAAAAATTCAAAAAAAATATTTTTTGTATACTTAAATATGTCCCCAATATTATGTAAAAAGTGCGCAGTGTTTCGATATATTTCACTATGAAAAAAAAAATTCTTGAAAAAGACCCAGAAGGTATCCTTAATAAAAAGCTGGAAAAATTATGCGTTCGATAGAGACGCAAGAAGCGGCGTAATATAAAGATATCTCCGGGATAGAGAGAGAGAGAGAACGGAAGACGGTTCCTGTACATAGATGATGATGGGTACGCGTTTGCGCCTGGCAGGGGTTGTATAAATCACGACTAGGGGGCGCGAAAAATCGCTCTAATTTATGGTCAAGTCAGCGACGAGCTTTCCTCCTTTCGTGCATAAGGCCTTTCTTTCTTTCGGCTCGGCTAGGTCCGCAGTCGGCAGCAGGCGCCTCGATAAATCGATCAACGACCCCCTCCCTCCCCCTTCCACCCTCCCCCTCCTCTCGATAAAATTCTCCAGGCGTCTCTATAAATCTCCGGCCAGTCGATATTGCCGGAACATCGTAGCCGCCCAAATGGATCGACTTACGTCGCCTACGTGCATGTACAACGTCTTCTGGGTCGGCTATATGAAAGTCGAGGCACTTTTTCGTAAATCACAACGGTGAATAAAGCAGAGAGATATGTAAAAGCTACTTTCGGAAACGCCAGCGCGCCCCTGCCGCCATATTATTTATTATATACGTTTCCCTTTTATTTCTCCATATCGCCTCATTTTATTGTTTCATTCGCGTTCTCTCTCGTTTCGATAAGCTTATTCGAGAGAATAAATTCAGAGTACAAAGGTTGTGTCCTCCACCCACGCGAATTACATCGAAATCTGATTCCACCTCTCTTATCAATAAAATAGGGCAATAACAACGATGAGGAGAGGAGTTTGTGTCTGAGAGAGGGTTCCGAAGGGTTTTTACCCCTGAAAAAAAATTCCGATAAAATTGGATTTGTATTGAGCGAAAGAATGCCCAGAGTTAGGAATGTAAATTAACGCTTTAAAAGCGGCTTCTTGACGCGAAACAATATTCTCGGCACTCGATGTAGTAAGGTTTGGGGTGAAGGGTTATTAAAATCTCTCTCTCTCTCTCTCTCTCTCTCTCTTTGTTTTCCCGCGAGAGAGATGAATTTTAACCAATAATCCTTTCAATGCACCAAAAGTAATAACCGTTATATGCAAATATATGTATCCCTTTATATTTATATACATACATAATATATATATATATATATAGTCTCTTTTATATTTATTTTTCATATACCTGATGTTGTTATCGGGAATAGATGCATCGCGTCTCCGGTTATCACCCTTAATATTCCGCCCTACTTTAATCCGATTCCGTCGACACTTTTCCCGAATTTCCTCCGAATTTTTGATGAAACTTGTCGAACTTGTCGGGGAGGGTTTCACAAGAGATTAATCGATCAATCAATCATCTATAAAGACTATGGCGTAGGTTGGTTTGCACCGATAATGATTTCGTAGATCAATTAATTGTCTTCGGGTAAAATTGTGCTTAATATGACGTTAGAATGATTAATGTATAAAAAGCGGTGTCGTATTTTTTTTTTTTTTTTTTTTTTTATATTAAAATGAGATCGCGCGACTCGAGGTTAAAAGATTGATTAAGAAGCCTATTAAAATGCTTTTGAATTTTTCTCGAGAGATCTCTCCGAAGCGTTTAAATCGAATAAGAAAGATGTCAAGTCACACGATTCCGCGAGAATTCACTAACAAGAGAACCTCGTGAACTCGAAAATTTCTGATTTTAATGAAACTTTACGCACGTGCAGAGAGGATATATGTACTATAATATATAGATAAATTTAAAAATTTTTAGCTGCGACCTAAAAACGATACTAAAAGCTGAAACCATCCCTCGTATGTGAAGCGGTTTTTTGCTTCTCTCGATATCTCGAAAAATACTCGAGGTATCAGAAAATGTTTTATACAAAAAATTTCTGAGAAAATTACTTCTATATTTACCCACATTAATAATACTTTGAATAAATTATTCAAAAATTATTTTTAAAATCTTCAAAAATAATTGTTTTCAAGATTTTATTAATATGTTTAAATATAAATATTTTTTAAATGAATTATGTACAGAGTGTATTCAAATAAATGCGAAATATCTTAGATGATTTTTTGTTGAAAATTAAGAAGGGTTTCTTATATAAACATATACTTTTTTTATCTCTTCCTGAAAAGTTACATTTCTTTAAAGAGAGAGGTAAAAATTACATTTTTATTCTTTTCAAATATTAATAAATATTCTTTTTTTGACGTTTCTTTGTAATTTTTTTATTAATAAAAATATGAGAAAACTCTTTCGATTTTTTATATTATGTATTATATTAGTTTCCATATATTATTTTATGTCATTATTATACAGGATGTATTTAAATAAGTGTAAAAAATTTTAGATGATTCTTTGTCAAAAATTGAAGGGAGTTTTTTATATAAATCTTTTTTTCTCAAATTTCAGACGAATTTAAAAAATGAAATTTGGTGGACATTTTCCACTAATAAAAAGAATAAGATTATTTTAATATTATTTTAAAAAGATGCTATCGTTGTTTTGTTATACCGACTTTAAGTTAGATTAGGTTAGGTTCAGTTTTTATTGAATATACAGATTGAAAAAGATAATTCAAGTACACATCTTTTGATACAGGCTTTTAATTTCATTTCTATTACTTCTGTATTACTCTTTCATGTCATCTCTAATGGGAGCGCTATATTTTGTGTACAAATAAACTGTAGAACTTTTGTATTAAATAAGAGATCCCTCTTCCACGTCAACAAAGCTTACAGTTAAGGAGATGCTGCCATTGTTATGTTTTACCGACTTTAAGTTAAGTTAGGTTCACTTTTTATTGAATTAACTTAGGTTAGGTTCACTTCTTATTGAATTAAGTTAGGTTAGGTTCACTTTTTATTGAATTAAATTAGATTAGATTTATTTTTTATTAAATATACAGATTGAAAAATCCTCTACAATAAAAGTACTGATAATAATGAATGAGGAGTGCTGTCCGGCAACTAATTTTTGCTGTTTTATGCGTTCACTTGGATTCTCCACGCAAATATATAATAATTAATTCAAGTACAAATCTTTTGATGTAGACGTTTAATCCCATTTTTATCACTTCTGTATTATTCTTTCATGTCATCTTTATTGGGAGCGCTATATTTTGTGTACAAATAAACTGCAGAAGTTTTGTATTAAATAAGAGATCCCTCTTCTACGTTAACAAAGCTTACAGTTAAGAAGATGCTGCCATTGTTATGTTTTACCGACTTTAAGTTAAGTTAGGTTCACTTTTTATTGAATTAACTTAGGTTAGGTTCACTTTTTATTGAATCAAGTTAGGTTAGGTTTACTTTTTATTGAATTAAGTTAGGTTAGGTTCACTTTTTATTGAATTAAGTTAGGTTAGGTTCACTTTTTATTGAATTAAATTAGATTAGATTTATTTTTTATTGAATATACAGATTGAAAAATCCTCCACAATAAAAGTACTGATAATAATAAATGGGGAGTGCTGTCCGGCAACTAATTTTTGCTGTTTTATGCGTTGACTTAGATTCTCTACGCAAATATATATACATAATTAATTCAAGTACGAATCTTTTTATGTAGACGTTTAATTCCATTTTTATCACTTCTGTATTATTCTTTTATGTCATTTCTATTGGGAGTGCCATATTTTGTGTACAAATAAACTGCAGAACTGTTGTATTAAATAAGTATTGTTATAAGCTGATGCAAGAGGCCGATAAAGAAACTATAATTTTATAACTTTTATTGTTTTTTTATACGAAATTTCAACTTCCCGTTTATTATTATCAGTACTATAATTGTGGAGAAGAATTTTTTGAATCTGCATAACCAATGAAAAGAAAAGCCCTTGAACTCAAAGTCGGTAAAACAGTCATGGTCAGCATTGCCTTAATCATTTCCTAAAATTTTTCGCACTTATTTAGACACAAGTTAAATACATAAGAAATGATTTTACCTCTTAGAATCGATCTCAAATAAAAAATTTCTCAATTCATCTGTTTATCCCCTTTAAATACGCAAAAAGTTTAATCGAAATTAGAATTTTTGTGTTTGCGAGAACTTGCAAGTCGCAGAGGAGAAACTGAACATCCAGAAAGAGGGGGTTGATAGTTTTTCTTTTAAAGAGATCGAGGAAGAGAACCGAAAGCGCTAACTTACTTTATCCAGTTGCTCGATGCGACGACGTGGAGCTATAACTTTTTCACAGGAGATAAAACAAGAAGTCTGGCTGGGCGAACATTTGGCAAGGAGAAACAGACACACGATGCACGAACACGCGGTGCATCATCGCGGCTGGCTTCACGGCGGGACGATATTTATGTACCGCGTATATATACATATATATGTATAGGAGTGGGCTCGCTCGCAGCGAAACGTATTGTTTTCGGATAGCCTTCGTCTCGTTCTTTTTTGTTTCGGGGATGCCCGAAAAACTGGCCGAAGAGGGAGGAGCTCCTCCCTTTGCGGAAAGAAGCGCACGAATAATCCTGAAATTTACGCGAGGCTAAAAAATACCCACCACGTGGGAAGACTCTCTGAAACTCTATAAAGCTCCTAGGGGATTCGTAGGGAATCCCCCGATGTATTATACGAAAACCGCGGAGATTCGGGGATGTAATGAGAGATTAAAGGAGCGTGCTGTTCTCTCTGCTGGAAATAGAAACATTTCGAGGATAAAAAATATCCTATTAAAAGATACGAAAATGGAAGAATGTATGATAAAGGATCTCTTCATTTCAGGATGAAAGAGGGTTCTGGAAATGGAGGAGAGGAAATTCTAAAACGCCGATTCAGGAGTATAGGAAAAATTCAACCTTTTTATTGAAGGAAAGGATGCTAAGAAAGATTGAGAATATAAGAGAATCCGAAATTATACAGGGTTCTGGAATTTTAAGAAAAATTTCCGACGTAATTCTTCGATATCTTCAAATTTATACAGGGTGGACAAAATAAAGTGTAAATCATTCACTTTTTGATTATCTTATCCTCATAATTTTTTATGCAGAATATTGCAGAGTAATCGACGTAAAAAAATATAGTTTCATTAAAAAAAATAAATGGCCTTCAAATAACCTTGAAAATCACCCTTTAAGGGGAGGTTCTAGTCCAAAGGCCCGAAAATTAACGTAATTTCAGGAATTTTTTTTGAGCGAACGTAAATCTTTTTTGAAAAAGCTGTTTGTGGCATTTATTAGTACATATTTGACGAATTATACAAAATTTTGTCGAGCAAAAATAATTAAAAATGGTGGCTCCAGCCCTCACTGAAGAAAGCCGTGTGCGGCGATAGTGAATGTGCGCGAAGCACTCTACAGCCCTGCCAAGTGATTTGAAACGAAAAAATGAAAAATATTCTTAAACTAGATGAAATTCGGGGGCCTTATGAATTTCCGATTTTTAAAAAATCCTTTAAAAAAAAATGGCGGCCATTTGAAAAAAAAACCTGTTTTTCCTATTTTTTTTTGGCTTTAACGTTAAAAAAAAATATTTAAAATTTTTTCTTTGAAAAAAAACGCTTTCTGGAGGCCCCCTAAATTGAATAAGCTTTAATTTGAGCCGTCAAAATCCAAAATCGGTTCAGTCGTTGAAGCGGAATCGTGCTTCGCGCGCAAAAAAAAGGTGTTTCGAGAAAAACGCGTTTAAAGTTTGACGAAGAAAAATAAATTAGATATAAAAATATCCTTTTGCCTACACATTTTCAAGACCCAAAGAATGAAAATAAAGCAACAAAAAAAAAATTTTTTTTTGATCGATTTCGACTAGAACCTCCCTTTAAGAAAAAGTCAGTAGCGCCAACTTTTCTCCTATAACTTCCATTCGACAACAGTTTTCATTAGAAGCAAAATAAAAATTCGTAACGCTAAAGAGGATTTTAGAAAGAATTCTGGAAAAACGTCAGGGAAGGAAGGCACGTGTCCTCGGGATAGTTCTCACTTCCTCAAAAAAATTCCCTTGGGATTTCTCTCGAAGAAACGTACAGAAGCGTGATAATTTCCGCGAGGACGGATTCGATTTTTCTGTCGACGCGACGGGTCGAAGTAAAGCGAGCCCGGGCTGAAAGAGGGGATTCTTTTGCAGTTTGAAACGGCTGTAAACGCGATAACGACGATAACGTCGGAGAGCGAAGCGGCACCGCCCGCGGAATAAGAGTGCCGTCGTGCAGTTTCCGCAGTTTGCGGGACCGTGAAAAATCGCTCGGGCCGTTCGTTATCGCGCTGCAGCGGTGATCTCGCGACTTTTTGATAAATGAATCGCCCGGGGCGGATATTAATTGGCCGATGTGTGCGCGCGCGCATTCTCTCCTTCCTTCGCGGAGAGAGAGAGAGAGAGAGTATCGCGGCTGTTCCTCGCCGCGAATTTATTACCCCAATCAGTTTCGTTTACATTACGCGATCCGCTTCCGATTGATTCGCTGTCCGAGCAGATGAAAGAGAAAGAAAAAAAAAGTGAAATATATTTTTTGCACCTGCGAACTCTTCCGTAAAAACGATAATTCTGTGCGGAGATATCGCGCGTGCGCATGCGCGCTGAACTGTCACATTCAACACACACACACACACGCGCGCATACATATTTATGTACTGCTCGGTGGAAAGTTTATTCCATTTATTCCGGGTTAATGTCGACAGTCACCACAGGCGGGGTCCATTAATACGCGGTTCGCATTATCAAAAGATGAAAATGGCGGTCGCGCGCGCGGATCGATGCGGGCGATCAATGTTTACGTGCAAACAATGTGGCGCTTCGATAAAAACGCTCTGGTTACCATTTACCAAATTGCTCGATTTGTTCCGCTATATGTCACCAAATATAACGTAGAATATTTTATTTGTTTGGAAACGTAAATGGAACTTCATGGATATCGCAGTAACGAACTCGCGTTTGTAAAGCTGCGTTTAAAGGTGCAATTTGATTTATTTGCGTTTACAAAAAAAAAAGATACAGAGAAAGACATATTTATATATGCATGTATATATAAAACGAAAAAAATTTTATTCCGCGTCAGGTCATTCCGTCTAAAAAGTTTTAAAATGGAGAGCTCAAGAGAAGGAAAACAGGAGTATGTATTAAATAAGGTCTAAAGAAAATATAATAAGAGCGCAAAGTTTCTAGACTCTCTTAAATGTAAATTCACAATTTTTTTGACGTAAGACCATAAACCATATAACTCTTTCTCTCTTAAAAATTTTAATATAAATTTCTCCATAATAAAACAAAATTTTCAAAGTAAGTATTACAAATTAAGCAAAAAATCATGCGAGGGAGATGCCAAATTATCGAACTAGAAATAATATTCTAATGAATTAAAAAAAATATACAAGGAAATAAAAAAAAACTCACCCTAATTAGTATCAGTATAGACTCCAAAGTCAATCAATCGGGCGACTCCTTTGACAGTAGAGTCGAGAAAAAAGAGGGAATGAAGTGTCGCTTTGTCAGTGCAAATTCTACCGTGGACTTTTGTTCCTTCTTTCTTGAGAATTCACCGTGTTGCGGCTTTGCTACATATTTTTCTCGCTTCCTCGTGCTACAATTGTTGATTGCCGAGCCGGGAGAGACCTAACGGAGTCGCGTATTGCGGTACGCCGCTGCGGTCTTAATTGGAAGCCGTGTAAAGCCCGGGTACAGGATTAACCTTCCTTCTAGGTCGCAGCCGATCGATTTCAGATCGGAACCGCCGGCGCAATATATCTCCCGCGTGCACGATACCTCAACGTGTCACAGTCACGTTCCTCGCATGCCTGCGTGCGTGTATCCCGTTGTCGTATAGATAAGTAGACAAGCGTGCGTCCCGTGTTCCTAGAATTACCTCCTTCCGTGAGAGAGGGGAGTGTACATAGATTTTAGAGCGGATTTCGCGCCGGTATAGGAGACGAAATCTCGGATAAATCTAATCTAACCCTTCAATTAGATGAACGCGAACTCGGAGCAATTTAAACCTGTCGGAACATTTTAATTTTATTCTACTAATTCAGAGCTAATTTTTTTCTAGCAGTATATGTTAAATTAATATAAAAGGCAATAAGAGCTAATTAAGTTCTGTTATTAATATTTATTTATTATTACTATTTTTAATGTTTTATTTGTGGAAAAAAATTTTTTAACATAAAATATTAGACAAAAAAGTTCGTTCCCGGACGAGCCCCCACGAACTTTTTTGTCTAATATTTTATGTTAAAAAATTTTTTTCCACAAATAAATATTAATAACAGAACTTAATTAGCTCTTATTGCCTTTTATATGTATATTAATTTTTAAAGAGCTGTTACAAATTATGTTAAATTAATATTCTTCTATTGAGATTCGGAATTCAAGGAAAAATGATTTAATCCTTCTTTCGATGAACAGGTGCCCGACATAATTTTACAAATCTGGCGGAATATTTTAATTTTGTTCTATTAATTCAGAGTAAAATTTTTTTCTATGACAATCTACGTTAAATTAATATTCTTCTATAAGATTCTAAATTTGAAAAAAAAGATGATTTAATCCTTCTTTTGATGAACAAGTATCCCGAGTGCCCGGAACAATTTTAAATGTAAAAAATTTGTCGGAACAATTTGATTTTGTTCTACCAATTTAGATTAATTTTTTTTTAACAGTCTATGTTAAATTAATATTTTTTTAGTTAGATTCGGAATTTAAGGAAACATGATTTAATCTTTCTTTCGATGAACGAGTATCCCGGGTGCTCAAAGTAACTTTAAAAATCTGTCGGAACATTTTAATTTTGTTCTACTAATTCAGAATAATTTTTTTCTAGTCGTCTATGTTAGATTAATATTCTTCTATTAGATTCGAGGGAAGATGATTTAATCCTTTTTTCGATGAACGAGGATTCGATCCCGGGTACTTCAAGTGTTAAAACTCTGTCGGAACGTTTTAATTTTATTCTACTGATTCAGAGTACATTATTTTCTAGCAATCTATTTTAAATTAATATTTTTCTATTTAGATTCAGAATTCAAGGGAAAATGATTTAATCCTTCTTTCGATAAACGAGTATCTCGGGTGCTTGAAGTAACTTTAAAAAATTTGTCGGAACATTTTAATTTTGTTCTACTAATTTAGAATAACATTTTATTTTTACAATAACTAACAATTTCTTTAAATGTAAAAATTGTGTACAGGAATTTTTCTTCCCCTGAAATACAAGAGCCATTGTATTTGGAAATGTCCTAAAATATAACACAAGAATTAATTTACTTTGAAATCAATTAAAGCAGTATTATTTGATTGATCCTGGAAATTTTTATTTTAAATATTTATAGATAGATTTACGTGTAACGTCTAAATGTTCAGATACTAACGACTTTTTTTTTAAATTAGTACTGATTCATGAATTGACAGCTCTACCTAGTTAAATTCGAACATAAAATCCTAAGTTGAAAGTAGTTGAATTTAGGTATTTTTGTCTCTATAGGAAAAATTAAGAGACTTAAATGGATTGCCAATCATGGATGAAGCCGGCGTAAAAATTTCTCTCGGAGCCATAATTTCACGTGGATGTAAGGATCCGTTTAGGAATCCAGGAAGTACGAAGTTCCATCTTGCGAACGTGCCGTCAGCTGCGAACGAAACGGGGCGACCACCGAGAGAGAAAGAGAGAGAGAGAAAGAGAGAGAGAGAGAGAGAGAGAGAGAGAGAGAGAGAGAGAGAGAGAGAGAGAGAGAGAGAGAGAGAGAGAGAGAGAGAGAGAGAGAGAGAGAGAGAGAGAGAGAGCAGCTTCGTCAGCCGGAAACCAGTCACCGGTCTGTCCGCGGCAGAAGTCGTTTAAAGTACGTTTCCACGTTCGGCAGAGATCGAAGGATGCGGACCCCATAATTACATAACTCCGTTCAGAGCGACTCTCTGTACGCTTTATATCCGCGGTTAAATCCGCCGACGAGACGACAGTAAAATTTACTGCCACGTGTTAACGCATCAGCACATCAATAGCCATTTTAGCGCGATTGGCAAATTTACCAATGATATTAACCTTTCTGTCAACGCATAAATTTTCCATCAATGTACGAGGATATCAACTGCGTTCTCGACATGTTGCGATACTTTTTTTTAAACAACTGTTGGGCATCAAACATTCTTTTCCGTTATATTTTATAAAAGAGGTTTATAAAAATTTAAAATCTCTTTGTGTTTTAATTAAGGAGAAATAAAGGGTTAAGAGCCAACGCAAGATAGTCGTGCGAAAGATCCTGGATTTATTAAAATTAATGGAATATTTCTTTGTACTTTGTTTTAGGCAAAAAAAGATCCGGCATATCTTTAAGAGGATTCTAGCTGTCCTGTTTTATCACACTCTTTCCTTTTCATCGGTTGAATAGAATAATAAATGTTTCTCCACGATTAAAGTACATATAGAAACAAAGTGTGAACCTACCGATTTTATGTTAAAAAGAAAAGAAATGAATTTTTAATTTAAAAAGTTTTGTTTTGCTTTAAAATAAAAAAAAAGAAATAGATGCATAAAAATATTTTTTTGATAAAACAAGACGTTTAGGATTCCCTTAAGGGGATGCTGCCGTTGTTCTGTTTTACCGACTTTAAGTTAGGTTAGGTTCACTTTTTACTGAATATACAGATTGAAAAATCTCATTTTTATTACTTCTTTATTATTCTTTCATGTCATCTCTATTGAAAGCGCCATATTTTGTGCACAAATAAACTGCAGAACTTTTGTATTAAATAAGTATTGTTATAAGCTGATGCAAGAGGCCGATAAAGAAACTGTAATTTTTTTAACTTTTATTGTTTTTTATACGAAATTACAGCGCTCCTCGTTCATTATTATTATTAGTATTTTAATTGTGAAAAGGGATTTTTCAATCTCTATAATCCTATAAAAAGAAAAGCCCTGGAACTCAAAGTCGGTAAAACAGACATGGTCAGCATTCCCTTAATATATCCGTTTATTGACAGGAGAAAAGAGATGTCCCGAAAAGATTTCGTCTAAATTACTTTAGCTTTGTCTGAAAACCCTTTTTCTCACGAACAAAAAAATCAATCTTTCCACCCTGGGGAAATTATCAGAATCAAACTTTAGCTTTCTCTTCAGGATAATGGAAAGCTAAAATAATTACGTTGGTGGAGTCGGCTTGAAGGATTATAGCGCCCTTCGATCGTACGTAACGTGGTTAACATAGCAGATTCGCGCAGTATATCGCGAGTTGATGTCATCCGTCGGCTCTCGCGCTACATAATCGTGCATAATAATTATGACGTCATCAATTAGCGGGCCGCCGGTGACGTTAATGCGTGCTCGTACGCGACAGACCTCCATCCTCGCACATTCCGTGCAAGAGAGGAAGATGTGTCCTTCTGTTCTCGGAAATCACCAGGTATTCATATTAGCTTCGTTCATTTGCTCAAATCGATATTTTCCTCCTATAATCTCTCTTTGACCCAGAGCGACAAAATCGCAATCCTACAAATAGGTCTTAAACTCGTGTCTCGATAACAGCGACATGTTTTAATTAGCGATTTTTATTAATATCGGATTTGACGTCAAGTCGTTACAATAGATATGTCTTAATATTAATAGAAATGGCTCCTAAAATAATTCAATATGCGCGATAGCCTTCAAAGAAAAACGATTCCATTTGAAAAAAGTGACCCTGTTTTTTTATCACACAAAAAGTGTTCGGCTAATTTTAATTATTGCAATTTTATTTCTGATTAGAAAAAAATTGATAAGTTTCTATTAATGACGGCTTTTGTCGGTTCATCCTTAGTAAGTGCCTTTAAAAATCCGGCGACCCTGTATAATATAATCACATTTCCTTCAAATCCGAAGCGATAGAACTCGAAATCCTATTGGGACGAGAAGAAGGGGAACAGGATTTCCGGATATCGGATTGAGAGACGGAGACGCGTCGCGAACGGCAGATGGGGATGGAATGGGAAAAGAGGAAGGGGAGAAAGGATGCAAATTGACGGGCGAGCTGACGTAATGAAGTGAGGAACCTAACGATTACACAAAGGCGGACCGCGGACTCGAATGTACGAGCGCATGAAAGTCGAGCCGGAACTAATGGTAGGAGGACGAAGAGCACTCCTTGTGCTCCCTATCTCAGGATCTCTTTACTCAAGGACGTCGGCAGGATTTTTTTTCCAGTAATGGGCGTGATTAAATTTCTTTCCGTTATTTTTTTTGTTATTTTGTTATTTTACACAGTTGAAAAATTTATGTTAAATTTAACGGATCCGCAGAAATTTTTGTGTTAATTTACAATAACATGGATATGTTAAATGGAGACACGAATACTGCGTTAATAATTTAACACGAAATAAATGCAAACCTTTAGGTAATTTGAAATAAATTTTTAGTAAAATTAACATAGCTTTAATGTAAAAATATATGGTAATTTTAGATTTTATCATTCCAATTTATAAAATAAAAAATTAACATTTTTGCTATAAATTTTAACAGATAAATCTTGTCACTAATAAACTAGCACATATTTATCGTGTAAAATAAAAAACATATGCATATTGTGTTATTATTGCATTTTTCTCAGTTGTTTTAATAATTTACATTTTAACGAAGACCGTTTTTAACAAGAAAACACAAATTTTTCTACTGTGTAATAATTTTATACTAAATAAAATTGCAAATGAATTCCAATGTAATTCACATACTTAATCTTTTTAGTGATTCCAAAAGGGCAAATGCCCCATCCCCATGTCTTTACTATACATTGTGTTATTATTGCATTTTTTAGTTGTTCTAATAATTTAAAATTTCAATTCAATTAACACAAAAGCAATATATTAAATTAACACATGAATGTGTTAAATATTGAACACAAAAATTTTAACAGAGCCCGTTTTTAACAAGAAAACAAATTTTCCTATTGTGTAATAATTTAATACTAAATAAAATTGCAAATGAATTCCAATGTAATTCACATACTTAATTTTTTTAGTAATTCTATACATTGTGTTATTATTGCATTTTTTAAGTTGTTCTAATAATTAAAAATTTTAATTCAATTAACACAAAAGCAATATATTAAATTAACACATGAATGTGTTAAATATTGAACACAAAAATTTTAACAGGGCTCGTTTTTAACAAGAAAACAAATTTTCCTATAGTGTAATAATTTTATACTAAATAAAATTGCAAATGAATTCCAATGTAATTCACATACTTAATTTTTTTAGTGATTCTATACATTGTGTTATTATTGCATTTTTTAAGTTGTTCTAATAATTAAAAATTTTAATTCAATTAACACAAAAGCAATATATTAAATTAACACATGAATGTGTTAAATATTGAACACAAAAATTTTAACAGAGCCCGTTTTTAACAAGAAAACAAATTTTCCTATTGTGTAATAATTTAATACTAAATAAAATTGCAAATGAATTCCAATGTAATTCACATACTTAATTTTTTTAGTGATTCTATACATTGTGTTATTATTGCATTTTTTAAGTTGTTCTAATAATTAAAAATTTTAATTCAATTAACACAAAAGCAATATATTAAATTAACACATGAATGTGTTAAATATTGAACACAAAAATTTTAACAGAGCCCGTTTTTAACAAGAAAACAAATTTTCCTATTAGTGTAATAATTTTATACTAAATAAAATTGCAAATGAATTCCAATGTAATTCACATACTTAATTTTTTTAGTGATTCTATACATTGTGTTATTATTGCATTTTTTAGTTGTTCTAATAATTTAAAATTTCAATTCAATTAACACAAAAGCAATATATTAAATTAACACATGAATGTGTTAAATATTGAACACAAAAATTTTAACAGAGCCCGTTTTTAACAAGAAAACAAATTTTCTTATTGTGTAATAATTTAATACTAAATAAAATTGCAAATGAATTCCAATGTAATTCACATACTTAATTTTTTTAGTAATTCTATACATTGTGTTATTATTGCATTTTTTAAGTTGTTCTAATAATTAAAAATTTTAATTCAATTAACACAAAAGCAATATATTAAATTAACACATGAATGTGTTAAATATTGAACACAAAAATTTTAACAGGGCTCGTTTTTAACAAGAAAACAAATTTTCCTATAGTGTAATAATTTAATACTAAATAAAATTGCAAATGAATTCCAATGTAATTCACATACTTAATTTTTTTAGTGATTCTATACATTGTGTTATTATTGCATTTTTTAATTGTTCTAATAATTAAAAATTTTAATTCAATTAACACAAAAGCAATATATTAAATTAACACATGAATGTGTTAAATATTGAACACAAAAATTTTAACAGAGCTCGTTTTTAACAAGAAAACAAATTTTCCTATTGTGTAATAATTTTATACTAAATAAAATTGCAAATGAATTCCAATGTAATTCACATACTTAATTTTTTTAGTGATTCTATACATTGTGTTATTATTGCATTTTTTTAATTGTTCTAATAATTAAAAATTTTAATTCAATTAACACAAAAGCAATATATTAAATTAACACATGAATGTGTTAAATATTGAACACAAAAATTTTAACAGAGCCCGTTTTTAACAAGAAAACAAATTTTCCTATTGTGTAATAATTTAATACTAAATAAAATTGCAAATGAATTCCAATGTAATTCACATACTTAATTTTTTTAGTGATTCTATACATTGTGTTATTATTGCATTTTTTTAATTGTTCTAATAATTAAAAATTTTAATTCAATTAACACAAAAGCAATATATTAAATTAACACATGAATGTGTTAAATATTGAACACAAAAATTTTAACAGAGCTCGTTTTTAACAAGAAAACAAATTTAACAGAGCCCGTTTTAACAAGAAACCAAATTTTCCTATTGTGTAATAATTTTATACTAAATAAATAATTTTATACTAAATAAAATAATTTTACACTAAATAAAATTGCAAATAAATTCCAGTGTTAATTCACACGGTTAATACCTTTAATAATTCCAAGAGGGGTAAATGCCCTCGTGTCTCCACGATACTTCGCACAGACCCCGAAGGAATTATCACTCCCCCGTTGCATCGGTAGCGCACACAAACACCCTATACACACATATACGGGTATTCGCGGGCGGATGTGCATCCGAGCGACGCGAGACCAGGCAGTGGAAGGGGTAGGAGGGAATGGGGTGGACGTCCCGGCTCACCCTCGCCGATATCGACCGTATATTTAGCACGATGTCGGTACTTTGTCCGACCGAATGAATGGTCGCAACGTCGCCCAAGTGCCCGGATGGCGCTCGTACGTATCGGTATCGGTGGCAATAAAGGCGACACCCTATATAGACGTCGACCAGCAATGATGGCGGTCTGACTCGAACCAGGTAAGACGTGTGGGAATCGTTATTGCTGACGTGGAGAGCTGCTAGTTAGCGCTAGAATTCCATTTTCTTCTTCCCGCGAAGAGAGAGAAGCCCGGGGTCGAGAGTCCTGCGTTAATCCTCGAGGATTTCAGGAGATTCTGGAAATCTCAGTGGGAGAGTGAAAAGTGTTTATTGTTGTGGAAATTGTCCCAGGAGTGCTGCTGACAGCTGATCCATCTTCTTCGCTGTTTTATAAATAAATAAATATATAATGTAAATAAACTTTGAGATTTTTATGAATATTAGGAAAACTTGAAATTTTTTTAGAATCAAATCCTAATAAAAAAATATATCCTAATAAATCCTAATAAATCAATATAATAAGTATATTCTAATAAATAAATATAATAAAAATATAATGAATAAATCCTAATAAATAAATAAATATTTAATGTAAATAAAATTTGAGATTTTTATGAATATGAGTAAAATTGAAATTTTTTTAGAATCAAATCCTAATAAATAAATATAATAAATATATTCTAATAAATAAATATAATAAAAATATAATGAATAAATCCTAATAAATAAATAAATATTTAATGTAAATAAAATTTGAGGTTTTTATGAATATTAGGAAAACCTTGAAATTTTTTTAGAATCAAATCCTAATAAAAAAATATATCCTAATAAATCCTAATAAATCAATATACTAAATATATTCTAATAAATAAATATAATAAAAATATAATGAATAAATCCTAATAAATAAATAAATATATAATGTAAATAAAATTTAAAATTTTTATGAATATGAGTAAAACCTGAAATTTTTTTAGAATTAAATCCTAATAAAAATGTATCAGCAATTGTTGACGTAAAGCTACTTGTTACATCTCTAATTAAGTGATAATACGAGGGAATGATTTTTCTTCTCATTATGGAGAGAAAATCGAAGAGAACTATTTTCCAGAAGAATATATACTTTTCTTATTCTGCTATATTTATACGCTAGCTGTAACAAGCTGCAACATGTTTTTCCGAACAGAAAATGTACTCCCCTACGAAAGATATATTCAAACTTTTGCTTGATCGCGTGTATTTTTGTCGAAATCGTCGATCCCGACTGGTTCGAGTTGGAGGAAAATGAATTACGACGAAATCGGCCGAACTTTTTCGAAGATCGATCATCCCTTGTGCGAAGTTAATAAATTGAGTTTCTCGGGAAAGCCGATCGATCAGAGATTACGCCGAAATGTAGGGAAAACATTTAGATGAAGGAAAAACATCCCGGCGCCACATGGCGCGTAGAAAACGAGAATCAGACGGTATATAAAGTGTGATCCATTAATTTCTCTCTTTCTCCCCCTTTCCGCTCCCTTTCTCGCCAGCCTACCCTTTCCATTCATTTCATTTTATAAAATTACGAGCCCCGTAATACGCTTTGATGCGTATAAAGGTCGTTTCTGTGACGATAGTGGTCGGCTTTTGTGCGCCATTCTTTGCGAGAGGAGGAGAGTAGCTCGGTGTATTTAATTTAAAAACTAATAGGTATGCCGCCTCTCTATTTCGGCGACACGCGCCGATAACTTTGGCAATGATCGCTTTAAAAAAATGCCGGCCTACACCGATGCGTTCTATGCGGCACTCCGGAACTTCCGTTTCGCACGAGCGGGCCGAAAGTGTTTATTAACGGAAACTGCTGGACCGTGCGAGCGTTGTTTTTTTTTTCCATTAATTAAGACCGCTTCGTTCTGATAGCACCGGCCGATTTTCAATGCGAATCATCTGCCTCCTCGAAAATCTCCGGGGCAGCAAATTTCTTCGTCTATGTATAAATCTGTTTTTCTTTCAAGTAATACATTTTTGATGTTATATTATTATAAATTTTGGATTTCTAAAGACAATTATTTTAACTCTCCTGTCAGTGAACGAAAATCCAAATATCTAAAACAAGTTTAATATTAAAATATTTATTTCTACTCGGAACTATTTTCAGCCCGAAATAAAGGATCTTTTTTATTCGAGAATCTCCTAAAATATAACAGGGATAAAAAAATGTTCGGTATTTAACAGCTAGATGCTATAAAAAATTATCGCACTGCAATGTGTTGAAAGCACAGAGTTGGTACCTATATATTAATAAAAGTATTGTGTATTGACAGAAAGGTTAAATCCAATGATAGCAATTTTCTTCGCCTATATATAAATCTCCCTCTCTCTTCGAAGCAATAAAAAAATTATACTATGTATATTTAAAAAAAAATTAATGGAACGAGCCTATAGATTATGGATTATTATTGTTAAAAAACAATCTTAGATAGTTGTTCAATAATTTAGATTATTTTTCCCCTGGAACTGGGTCAAATGCGCCGCGCTGATAAAACACGCCGCGAAAATGGAAAAAAATCAGCGACCCGCGCTTTCAGCCGCTTAATCCTGCGCCGCGTGACTTTTTTATGAGCGATCCGGCCGCTATGAGAATCTCTCGCACACATACATACATACATACATACATACGTACGTACGCTGGGATATGCAGCAACGGCGGCGTGCCACATCTGATGCATGCAGATCGATATCGGCGAAGTCGTTATTGACGCGGTGCAGTCTGGAGGAGGCGATGTCGGAGAGGGAAAAAGGGTTCGACGAGGGAGAAATAGGAGAAAGAGAGAGGAGGAGAAATGGGGAGAGGAAAAGAAAATCGTTTCGCGCAGTCGGCTTTTGTAGGTATACAGGACTTAATGGATTAGCTACATCCGGATGGCAGCGCACTGTTACAAATACCTGCGAGTGCAGGAATATAGGGTCCGTAGGGTAGCCACGTACATGCAGAACGGATGTTGCCTACCGTGCCTGACGATAAATGGAGCGTGCCCGGAGACTAGACTCGGGGAATTCCACCTTCCTTCTCTCTCTACTACCACCCCGGTACACCCCATCTATACGCACCGCTTCTGGTGCACCCCCTCTTTCTCTGGAACCCCTTCGACTCCTTCCCGCTCCGGAGTTGCCTTTCCGCATGTTACGCTCCGCGGGTTAAATCGACGATATTTACTGGACCAACGAAGCACACGCCAACCTCGACGAGTGATTCGAAAAGGAATGAGGTTTCCAAGTGAAAGAGTACAGAGGTCCATTTGTTAAACTACAAAGCGCAATAATGTTGGGGTTTTTGAAATTTTTAGGGAAAAAGAGCTTCCCATAACCCGAAAAAAAGATTCATACAGCTTGGATCTATTATGGCGTTTTGATCCTTCTACCAATAATTTTTTACTTTTCCATTAAGGTGTAGATATCTGAAGTGCCAACATTTTTGACGTTTAAAGTTTTGCTTCAAATACCTGTTCATTCACAAAAAGGTTAATTTCATATTTTCCGATTTAATACGCCAGCCTTGACGAGTGATTCGAAAAGGAATGAGGTTTCCAAGTGAAAGAATACAGAGGTCCATTTGTTAAACTACAAAGCGCAATAATGTTGGGGTTTTTGAAATTTTAGGGAAAAAGAGCTTCCCATAACCCGAAAAAAAGATTCATACAGCTTGGATCTATTATGGCGTTTTGATCCTTCTACCAATAATTTTTTACTTTTCCATTAAGGTGTAGATATCTGAAGTGCCAACATTTTTGACGTTTAAAGTTTTGCTTCAAATACCTGTTCATTCACAAAAGGGTTAATTTCATATTTTCCGATTTGATACGCCAGTCTTGACGAGTGATTCGAAAAGGAATGAGGTTTCTAAGTGAAAGAGTACAGGGGTCCATTTGTTAAACGACAAAGCGCAATAATGTTGGGATTTTTGAAATTTTCAGGGAAAAAGAGCTTCCCATAACCCGAAAAAAAGATTCATACAGCTTGGCTCTATTATGGTGTTTTGATCCTTCTGCCAATAATTTTTACCTTTCCATTAATGTGTAGATATCTAAAGCGCCAACATTTTTGACGTTTAAGGTTAGCTTCAAGTACCTGTTCATTCACAAAAGGGTTAATTTCATATCTTCCGATTTAATACAAAGCACACGCCAGCCTTGACGAGTGATTCGAAAAGGAATGAGGTTTCTAAGTGAAAGAGTACAGGGGTCCATTTGTTAAACGACAAAGGCAATAATGTTGGGATTTTTGAAATTTTCAGGGAAGCCAGTCTTGACGAGTGATTCGAAAAGGAATGAGGTTTCTAAGTGAAAGAGTACAGGGGTCCATTTGTTAAACGACAAAGCGCAATAATGTTGGGATTTTTGAAATTTTCAGGGAAAAAGAGCTTCCCATAACCCGAAAAAAAGATTCATACAGCTTGGCTCTATTATGGTGTTTTGATCCTTCTGCCAATAATTTTTACCTTTCCATTAATGTAGATATCTAAAGCGCCAACATTTTTGACGTTTAAAGGTTAGCTTCAAGTACCTGTTCATTCACAAAAGGGTTAATTTCATATCTTCCGATTTAATACAAAGCACACGCCAGCCTTGACGAGTGATTCGAAAAGGAATGAGGTTTCCAAGTGAAAGAATACAGAGGTCCATTTGTTAAACTACAAAGTGCAATAATGTTGGGGTTTTTGAAATTTTCAGGGAAAAGAGCTTTCCATAACCCGAAAAAAAGATTCATACAGCTTGGATCTATTATGGCGTTTTGATCCTTCTACCAATAATTTTTTACCTTTCCATTAATGTGTAGATATCTAAAGTGCCAACATTTTTGACGTTTAAAGTTTAGCTTCAAGTACCTGTTCATTCACAGAAGAATTAATTTCATATCTTCCGATTTTTAAAAATATGATACGCTGTTTAATAAAAAATTTTTTTTGAACATTGGAACGAGACTAATCATTTCTTATAGTTTTTTAAATATTGAATACGTATTCAGTTTTGAAATTGCTTCATCACGTCACAATTTTGAGAAATGTTTAATTAAAGCTACAAAAAGGGCTATTTTTATGGACTTCGTCATATTATAGCTACAATATGTGACGTGCTGAAAAAGTTTTATTGCAATCAAAATATAGTATGTTGTTAAGACTTTTAATCCTCAAAAGAAATTTTTAGCGTCGATTATGATTCATAAAATATCTATGGTTAAATATGAGATGTGTTGCAGAAATTAGCTGTGTATAATTATTATATATAGATCATTGACCATTTATGAAATAGCTTGTAAAGCTTTTTTAAGTTATTAAATATGAATTGTCAAATTCAAAATAGTATTTTCTCAATATGGGAGATGTCATTTAAAAAATGCTTTTTTATATAAATTCGCCATTGAGTCCACCATTTAGAATTTGACAATTTTGATAACTGGATTCGTATTCAGTGACCTAAAAAACCTTTTAGATTAAATAAACATAATTGAAATTTATTTGATAAATAAATAGCACGTCACATATTGTAGCTTTAATATAACAAAGTTTATGAAAAAGCATTTTTTTGCAACTTTAATTAAAAATTTCTCCATATTGTGACGTGATGGAATAATTCGGAAACCAGATTCGTATTTAGCATCTAAAAAATATAAGAAACGACTAATCTTGTTCTGGTTAATCTTTTTTGTCAAATAATATAATTTTATTCATCTTTTCATTAATGTATGGATACCCAAACACTAACATTTTTAACATTTAAAGTTTAACTTAAAGTACCTGTTCATTAACAGAAGGGTTAATTTCATTTCTTCCGATTTATAAAAGTATAATTTTTCAGCACACTTTACGAGCAAGCAGATATTAATTTAACAAAAAAATATAACTTACAAAATATGCATTACATGACATAAATACATAATATTAAATCCACCTTAGTGCAGGAATATTATGGAAGCTACTTTTGCGTCAGGACACCGAGATAACAATCTCCTTTTCGTAAGCTGCGCTTCTCTCGGCAGTTTTCGTAGCACGGATAAAATTATTCTCTGTTGATCTAAACGAGCGAAAATGTCAAACGGGAAGTATCCTTCGCCGATGAGTTTCATTCGAGGATATGAGGAAGATGGACGGCGCGAGCTACTTCTCTCCTTTTTTTTCACTCTTCCTTCCTTTTTTCCTTTCTCGTATAAATTTCCGTAATTTAAAATATGGCGATGACAAAGTCCTTCGAGCGCTATCGCTCTTCCTGTTTATTCAACAAAGAGGAGGACGAATCCTGCGAAATAGCAATTCCTTTTTTTTCTTTCTCTCTCGCAGAATATTGACTCTTCGCCTACTTTCACTATTTTAATTAAACTCATTGATGATCCTTTTTTGCCCTATATAGTCGCTAGTCAACGCTTATCCTTCGCTTCGTTTGCAGGACTCTTCGTCGACGTGTTTCTTCCAACTCTCGCAAGAATGTAATTAATCTTCTTGACTTCCCTAAGATCGTCCTTCCGTTGATCCGACCGCAAAAGGATCGATAAAGGACCACTTTTTGCAACCGCTATCGACGATCGTTTGCGCTTCGGTGGCAACCATCATTAAGGACGATTGCTCCTCAGGAGGGTTAAATCAAGAATATAAGGGCTTTTTCTCATCCCCTTAATGCCGAAATCCCAACAACGAAAATGAGAAGTAAAACACAATCACGGCGACGTCAATCTAGAGCGACCCGAGCTCATCAAAGGCTTACGAAAAAGTGACTCGTTCGAAAGAAAATCTGATCAGGAGAGAATAATAAGTAGCTCTGAAATTTTAATATACACGGTTGAAAAATTTGTGTTAAATTTAAGGGGATCCTAAACGTCCTCGAGAAGTCTGTTGCTTTTTCCTGTTTTATCGACAAAATGTGAGGTTAGATAAACTATAAATCTATTTATTGGCTACACAAATTGTTTTTTACCTGAAATTAGAGCGCTTCGCTTTTCGTTAATATTAATACTTTAATTTGTACAGAAAAAAGATTTATCAATCTGTATAGACTCATATATCTTGATTACAGAATTATGAATGCTTAGAATTTATAATTCTGTCGATAAAACAGGAAAAAACAACAGAAATTTTTGTGTTAATTTAAGACACAAATACTATGTTAATATTTTAACACGCAATAAATGCAAAACTTCAACTAATTTAAAATGAATTTTGTGTAAAATTAATATAAAAATCAACATTTTATTTTGTAAGTTTTAACAGATAAATCTAGTCACTAAAAAAACAGTGTAAAATTGAAAATAGATGCACACAGTGTTATTTTTACATATTTTCTCAGTTGTTTTAATAATTTAACATTTAAGTTCATTTATAACACAAGAGCAATATATGAAATTAACACATGAAATGTGTTAAACATTTAACAGAAAAATTTCAACCGGGACCGTTTTTAACAAAAACACAAATTTTTCTACTGTGTACGTCGAAAGAGCAATAAATTCCAAATGACTGTAATAAAAGGCCGCCTATAC
Source organism: Nylanderia fulva (assembly GCF_048542155.1). NCBI lineage: Eukaryota > Metazoa > Arthropoda > Insecta > Hymenoptera > Formicidae > Nylanderia > Nylanderia fulva. Next base: position 4,503,138 of record NW_028189730.1, on the reverse strand, counting down.
GTATGTATACATATCGTGTTTTAACGTCGACTGGAACCGAGGAAGAATTAAAGGAGATGGAAATACATATATCTTAATGCCCGGCTCGCAAAATGACGGAGCATGTAGCTACGTGAGCGGGATAAATGTTGAAGGTTTTCGGTGTTCTCTTTACATCCCGGATGAGATGTCTATCCGCCATTTGCGGATAGGTTGCCTGCGCATCCTCAAGAGAGAGATACATATATAACATATATAGAAAGAGAGATCCCGTAAGGGGCTCCGTCGATTCCTCCGAGTACTTTGACTTTAATTGACGTCGACTGAATCATACGATCGCGAATCCTTTTCCAATATTGAATTGCGACGTTCGCTGCGGGCGTGCAAGTGTCAATAATATGTGTGCAATTTAACTTTACAAGCAGGCTGAAGGAGGGAATGCCGTTCCAATGTTTCCTAGCCTTATCTGACGTTATGTGACATTTGAGAGTTCGAAGATGCTTGGAAATTCCGAGGCGTTCTTTGAGTTTGATAGAATAATCTCGTTGAAGCGAGATAAGAGAAACTCCTTTTGGAGCATTGAATTTGTCGGAAAGTTGCGAAATACGTGTGATAAAATTAGCGTTGGATTCGCGTCGTGAAAGGCTGCGAATATGCGTAATAAAATATTATATTTTTTACAAATAAGGTGGAATAATTACCCTCGTTCTCCGGGAAATATAATAACTTAATCCTATAAGAGAAGAAAAAGCGTTATACGCATATAAATAAAGAAGATTTTAGTTTAACAGGAATTTTAAGCCGCTCTGTGCGCGCGTCTTGAATTTATAAAATGCGAGATTTTACGTCTCATTTGTTTGAAATTTTTTTTCCTTAATATTTATTTTCTACGTATTAAAAAAAAAAAAAAAAAAAAAAAAACAAGATATACCTACAGAAATTACTAAAGGAAGATAAACTGGAATAAAGCTACTTCTTTAAAAATTTATCATCAAACTCACGACAAAGTCGTGCTGTTAAAATATGATACTAGCCTTAAAAGAGACCCTGCGGACTCGTGGTCTCATTTGAAGATGGCGGTCGATAAATTATTTAATTTAGGCATTCGTGGGCGAGCGCCATAGTTGGTAGTTCAAGAGAGAGACGGGCTTATCAGGGTCGGACGTATGGCACCTCCCTTGGCATGTACGCATGAAATTTATGCCACTCGTACAGCGAGAGAAAGGACGCGGACGCGCCGGAAGACAGAAAAGATGGGAGAAACGAAGGTTGGTAGGAGGCTCTTGAGACCCTTAATTCCTTCAATTTCGCGGCTCCCGCACGAATAATCGCGCCAGATTGCTCCGAATTGGCGGTTCATAAAAGTTTCCGTAGCCGCAATTACGATAAGAAAATAGGGCGCACTGTATATGTTCCGGAACGAGGCGGAACAAGCGTTCTGCGAATTAGTCGAATTATCCTCCTGCTTCGATTTTCAGCGCAAGACAAATGGAACAGCAGCGGGAGGATGAGGAATGAGGGATGTTCAAATAGGGGATGTCCTGATGAAGCGTGATAGGAGGGACCTATCTGGGAGAATGTTGGTGTAATAGTTGGATGTCACGTGTTCTCGGAGAGATTTATTTATGGCTTAATTTACGATTTGCGAGTAGAATAAAAGATATTATTAATGAAGGTAAGTATCTGTAATTTTGTAGTACCAGAGTAAGAATTATTATTACATAATTGTACATGTATACATGTATAAAAATATTTTTTTTTAAATAAATGTATATTGAGAAAAAATTAGAAAAATTTTATACAAGACTGGACAAATAATAATTCTTTATTGATTTAAATTATGACGTTTCGACCTCTGGTTTATACTCCAGTAAAATTAGACTTCATAAAAATTAGGATCAAGCGGAATTTTTGTGGAGACTTTTAATTCGATGTTCTAATGAAATCCTGAAAAGTACTCTTAATTTTATCCAGAATGTTTTTTATGGAGGATAAATTTTAGTTTTTTACCAAAATCTTGATAATAACTATTTTTCTCGAAAAATTGACAATTTTCGAGATAATGACAAAAAACTAAAATTTACCCCTTTTTATCCCCCATAAAAAACGTTCTGCATGACATTAAGGATATTTTTCAAGATTTTATTAGAACATTGAAATAAAGATATCCACAAAAATTGAGCTCGCTTCTATTTATAAAGTCAAAGTTTAATTTTACTGGACTATACATATATAAAAATAATTTTTTAAAAATAAATATATTATTTTAGAAATATTTTATCATGAAAAATGAGATAATTAAGAGAGAAGAAAATAACAAGTATTGTAGAAAAAATGATTTACAGTTTAATTATATATATATATATATATATATATATATATATATATATATATATATATATATTATATATAATTTGCAAGTAAAATAAAAGAAATTATAAAAAATTATAACAACCACAATTTTGTAATATGGAGTAAGAATTATTATTATACATAAACACGTATTTTACAATAAGAAGCTATGAAAATATTTTTAAATTGTTCAAGTTATATTTATCTATAAATATTTGATCGTAAAAAGAAAAAAATAAAAAAAAAATTTAGGAGGAGATCAGAAAATGACGATTCATACTCTGAAAGAGATTTTTTGTGACGCGGAAAGTTGATACATGTTTCAGTCGTCACGCAAGTCGAGAATAGCACTGCTTGATAAATAACAGCACAATGACGATGACGACTATACAAAAGAGGACATTATGTTCGCAGTCGGGGAGGATGTGTTTTTGTCGCGAGTTCACCCGAATAAAATTAGATCGCGGGACAAACGATTAATTACCAGCGTAGGCCAGATAACAATGATCAATTTAAAGACTTTTAATCAAAATTTCTGCTTATCATTTCTACCTTATCTCAAGAAAATTCTCAGACAATTGCTGGGAATTTGATAAATTGGCCGACACAGAGAGAGAAAACAGAGAAGAGGGAGCTATATATATACACGTACATCCGGTATCTATCGGAAAAGGAAAACATTTGCCCAAGGACGTATCGTGTTCAAGGTCGTAAAGTGTCCCGACGTCATTCGCGTTCTAAAAGTCGCGGCTGATAACGGATAATAGATAACGGACATTGTGGCAGAAAATCGATCCCGCACGCGATGACCTCTCCTCAAACGAGAGGAGAAACCGATGAAGTTCCTTTCTCCAGTTTTCGAATGGACCGCTTCCGGCGAAATTTTTCAGAGAAGCTTCTCTCTCTCTCTCTTTAGCGTAGGAGTAATCTCCTGTCCGCCATTTCGCCCATTTTTTCCGGATCGATTTAACCTCGCGTCGAGTTATCACACATGATATTATCCCCTTTGCCTTTCTGTGGACAGGAAATTAAATGAAAATGATTGCACACCGTCTGCCACATTCTACATACACACACACACACACACACACACACACACACACGCACACACGCACGCACACACACGCACGCACGCACACACGCACGCACGCACACGCACACGCACGCGCACGCGCACGCGCACACACAAGCACACACACACACACACACACACACACACACACACACACACACACACGCACACACACACATATATATATTTATATATTCCTGATATAGAAATTAAATGAAGATTGCACATTTCTATTATATATCATACTAATTATAAGTATGATAATTAGAGTAAAAGTATTACGCAATTATAATAATATTATAATTACTATAATTATACAACAATTATATTACGCGGTTCGCTAAATTTAGATGGATTAAACCGCCGGGGATTGAGCAAGATTAAGTATAAAAGCACATAACAAATAATTAAACAATTAATTAAACTAGCCGCAACTTGTAACAGTTTTACGTCGTGATAAACAATCGTTCGCTCCGTTTATAAATATATACTCTTTGTTCAAAGTTATATGTTTAATACGTTTTAGAGTGCGTGTGCATTTACATATGTATGTATGTGTCATTGTGTGGATCATGTCTCGCCGCAATTTTTGCGCCGCCGTTCACGAAATGAATTTATTGTTCCACCGTTTTCTTCCTTTTTCGTTTCGTTTATTTTCTTTTCTTTTTTTTTTTTATTAACGAGAGTAGATAGCTTCGCGTGTTTCTGCATTATGGCGGTTTTCGCCGTTTCACGTTCTCGTTTTAATTAGCACGTGAAAACTGCGTTGCAACATTTTTAATTGGAAGTGTCAGTAGCGAGAAAAATGTGTGCGGGTATATGTGTGTGTACATATATATTTGTGTAGATGTGTAGAGGCACGCGTGTCGGCGGAGAGTTGAAACAAAAATAAAAAACAAAAAAAAGACGTTAACTGCAAACGAGGAACTTTCCGTATCGGCCGACGAAATTTCAACGCCGACATCTGTTTCGAGCTCCCGCCGGATGTTGCGGCTGTAACTTTACAGATTCATCGCCGGCTCGATTGTCATCCGCCGCACGAGCCGCGCTTTATGCCGGTTGGGAGTTGATATATATATATATATTTTTTTTTTTTACATACTATCATGCCGCCCGTGCTTAGGAAGTGTCAAAAAAATTCTCTATGTAAATAAAAATTTGTTTAACTGCACATGCGATTTTATGTACTTTTATGAACATAGAAAAAGGGTATATATATATATATATATATATATATATATATATATATATGTATTGTTTAAGTACATATACGAGGTATTAAAAATTAGACTGACAAACTTTGAAGCAAAAAAGAAGACTTTGAAATAAACATTTTTTAATACCAATTTTTCCATGTTTAGTTTTAATACTACATGGTACGCGAAACATGAGTTTGTTTCCTTTGTATCTATTAAAGTTAATAAAATAATTTTTGAACATTTTAATATAAAAACAGTGAATCATTTTTATGTATTTGTTCAATATTAAGATGCAATTTAATCTGTCCACTTGTTTATTTATTATTTAATCACAAACTTTTATTCCATACCATGCAATATTAAAACTATACATCACAGAGTAAAATATAGTATTTTAACAAGAAATGTTTATTTCGAAATCTTCTATTTTCAATCAAAATTTGTCGGTATAAATTTTTAATGCCCTGTAAATTTTCCATGTAAACAAAATAAAAATTAAATTTACCCAATTTTAATAAACAGTAATGAATAAACGCCACGGATTATCGCTGGTTGGAGCTAAATTTGGAGAGCTTTAATATGGATTTTTACATTTAAAGGAAGCTAATTAAATTAATGTTAAACGCATATCACTACATCTGATATTGTTCGGTTTATATAATGAAATTGGCGTAATTAATATGTAATTTGGAGGTTCTATATAAATATCCTATATATATATATATATATATATATATATATATATATATATTATTTGCTAGCAATGTGTGCGCCCGTTTAACGTATCGCTGCTCCATTTGTTCGGGAGAGTTTTAATTAATTTGCCCGACTTTAAATGATCTCTCAGAACATGCAAATATGTATATCTCCGTTTGAGAGCTGTTGAAACCAAGTTTCGCGTCGCGAGAGACGATTGATGTAAAATTTCGGGTGTTTCCTCCACGGGGAGATTAATCGGCCGAGTGGCGGGGGTGAAAAAAGGGGATGAGGAAGAGGAGGAAAAGCTCTGCGACGGTACCCAGCGGAGGTAAAATTTTCGGCGAAGATCCATCCCGCTGTAGTCAAAGTCAAGCCTATTAAATTTCGACGAGATGCGTCTCCGGAGAGAGGGAGAGCCGCTCAAAGGCGTATGCACTAACTATAAACACGAGATTGCCGCAACAAATTTGTAATCGGATAACACTTCGACATAATTGGTTGTTGCCTTACAGAGGAGAAGGAGGAGGTGGAGGAGCCGCAGTTTCGCTGCCGGCTCTGGGGAATCGATATTAAGTATCGAAAAGCAACCTTTAAATTTTTGAGGGAACTTTATGACCTTTTCTTCTCTTTGATATAAAGAGGGAAATGGAGAATTTAATAAGAAATAATAATTATTAATTTCACATAAATGTATTGAATAAAATGTGGAAGCAGACGAGAGGAGAGATTGAGAGCGGGTTGTAAATTTCTTATTTATATTATAATACACACACAGAAACACATTTTTCCGAAATGTACTTCGAAAGTTAGAGAATTCATGCATGACAAGACGATCATTTCTCCAAAGAGATGCTCCCGAAGCTTCTCCATTTCTTCTTTTCTCTATATGTACATATACAGGGTGTAACTAAACAAAAATATATATGAAGCACACTATCAGATGCAGGACGACAAACTAAATCGAAAAGTCCTGATCCATTTTTTAATCCGAGCTTTATTTTTGACGCTATAAATTGTTAAAGTTGACCAATTAGCGCGCCGCTACAACGTTAAACAACGTAGGCCCCGCCTTAGTAGGCGTACTAAGGCCTATTAGGGCGGCGCCTACGCTGTTTTCCACGCGCTAATTGGTCAATTATAACAATTTATAGCGTCGAAAATAAAGCTCAGATTAAAAAATGGCTCGGGACTTTTCGATTTAGTTTGTCGTCCTGCATCTGATGGTGTGCTTCGTATACCTTTGTTTAGTTACACCCTGTATGTATATATATATACATATATATATATATATATATCCTGGAGAATCGATGGATGCATTTACAGAATATGACGTGAGGTGGCGAAAAAGATCTGTCCGTAGTTTTATATAGGAGGAAGAAAGAGGGAGGGGAGGCTGTATACGCGCGCAAACGACAACAGGGGATGATGGGTGGAAGAAAGATCGGCGGAAAGTGGAAATTCAGCGAGGCAAGGAGGCGGAAAAATGCAGCACAGCCGGTCCTGGTCGATCGACACGCTCTTAAGAAGATTACGGTGTCTACCGGAATCCTCCCGGAGGAAGAAAGAACAGAGGAGGAAGAGAACAGGTCGGGGAAGGATACTCCCGAGAGTCAAAGAAGAACTACTACCTTTCTCTCTCTCTCGCGGAAAAGAGGAAGTGTACGGATTCCTGAATACCCCATCGTTTTCTCTCGGCCTTTTGAATTTCATGATTTTTGTTGGACGACTAGATTTTTAGAAACATGAGATAAACGCGATTGTAGATGCGGAAAGGAGAGAGCTATTTCCACAAAGATTGTGGATTATCCCGGAGCTTCACAATTTTCAAATACTACGGTGCGTTTCCATGAGAATGCGATCTTTACATTTTGACGAGAATAAAATAAGGTTTACAAGTTATCGGGTCGCGCCATTTTTGTTCTCTTTAGATGCGTCGCGTTTTATTTTTTTCTTCTTCTTTTTATCTTCGTCTCTTCGAGATTTTTTGCAGAGGAAAACGCTAGAAATACGTGTATGCAGAGAGATGCGGCTGCGGAAGGATTAAAGGGAGAGCTAAAAGCAAAAGAGAGAGAGAAAGTACCCGATCAGGGGTTCTAATCTAAAAATCCATCTCTCCTCGAGGAGAGGTAGACATGGGAGGAGAAACACTCGTCTCGAAGATTAAAGGAGCGAGACGCAAGATTGACATTTAGGAGATGTGCGGCGGATTCCTGGGGGGACGTTATCGACGTGATGAACGAGTATTGTGAAGAATTCAGTCCCGGGACGGGGAACGTTTCCCGATGCACCTTGGAACCAACAATTCACAGCAGCAACAGCAGCAGCAGCGAGGTACAGACGTCTTTCTAGAAATACGTGCGGGAGTCCTGCGGCGGTTTTCCGCAGTGAAATATACCAGGCAGAGAGAGAGATGGAGAGTGCGCCGCCATGTTGTTCTACGTGTGTGTGCGTCCCATCCTATTCTATTTATGTCTGAATATTCTAAAACACTGACTCTCTCTCTCTCTCTGAGCCCAGCGGATCCCTTGTCACTCCGTCGAGCTGCGTTCCGCGCCGTCCTTTAACTGTCCCTTCAAATGTCCGCTTGTCGCTCTGGACATATCAGAATGCGCGAAACTGTCAGTGTACTTCTGTGCACGATCCCTTTACGGCCCGTGTCACGAGAGACAATAAAACGATTCAATCGGTCGTGCATTTTAGAGAGGGATCCCATTTGTTCCCCAAGAAATGCGGCGAGCAGCCTTTAACGTTCATGCTATCGCAATTGCATAATTAATGTATCGATTGTTATAGTCGAGGAAAAATATGGTGCACTAGTTGCAAATTACACATTTTTTTTTTTTTTTAAATAATTATATGTTTTTTTTTCCTGACACCAAGTAATTTTCCTAATTATTTTTGGCATACAAGTATTGACGAGAGATTGTCGAAAATAAATATTTTATGAGATATTTAATAGTTTACGTAATATTATTATATGTTATATTATAATATCTTTGATGTAATATATTATTATATTGTATTATAATATCCCTTTGTTTCCCAAGAAATGCGGCAAATATCCTTTAACGTTGATGCTATCGCAATTGCATAATTAATGTATTGATTATTATAGTTGAAGAAAAATAAGTGTAGCTAAACGCTAATTGGTAATTATATACTTTCTCTTAAAAATAATTGTGTTTTTTCTTTCTTAAAATTATAGGGATGAGATTATCGATAAATAAATATTTTAAAAGCTATTGAATAGTTTATATAACATTATGTTATATTATAATATCTCGTAAGCTATTATATATTCATTCATTGGCCATTTTACCTTTATAACATTTAATGCTAAATACTGCGAGGAATCAATTTATATGCACTGACAAAATTAATAAATTAATAAATATTTATTTCGACACTGCCTAATAAATCATTTATTTGAAACAAATAAATATTTATTTGTATCAAAAAGGATTTTCTTACATTGAATAAATATGATTCACATTAAATATTAATATTATTAGCTTCAAATAAATAATTTATATGGTGACATTAAAATGAATACTTATTTGAATTTGATAAATTTTTTTTTCAATGTAAAAAATAGTGGTGTTATTAAAAAAAAAATGGACCTTAATTATAATTCAAGATTGTCAATTTTTTTTTTCATACAAAATGAAACTTGAATATTTAAGCATATTTCATTAAAATGATTCATTAAATCAATATAAATATTTATTCAAATTCGATAAAATTTTTTTAATGTAAAAAATAGTAATTTTATTTAAAAAAATTATAGATTAATCTTTTTAAATAATTTTAAAAAATGTCCTTACTTAAAAATTCAAGATTATCAGTTTTCTTTTTTCCACAAAATCAAACCTGAATATTTAAACATATTTTTTTTTTAAATAATACACTCTGTATAAATAAAAAATATTGAATAACGCGAGGTAAAGAAATTGTCACAGAATACATAGAATATCTTTCTTTAATTAAAAAAAAAAGAAAAAATAACGTCGTGCGATAATATTAATTTGAAAATGGGAAACTTCCGGGACTAATTACGCAGGCTATTAAAGCTTGAGTCTGCCGATCAAATGAACAATCAGGCTGATTTTTCTCGGCCCTTCGCCATCTCGTCCTCGTTCGCCCTCGGAATCAAGAAGCGTCTTGTTCGCCCTCATCCCCCTTCGGAAGCGTAATGCCGTCATAAAGATGGGACGGGGTTGATTGACCCAGAATCACTCTCGTTCGACTTACGTCCAGGAGAGAATCGTTCCTCTCTTCGCAGAAAGACCCGCATTATTTTCCACCCCTGCTCTCTCTCGGGGGATTACGTAATTCTCAAAAAATTCCCGGGAAAATCAAGGAATGGAAAAATCATAGGATTGAGATTGCGCCGCCATTATTGCGACGATCAACCGAATCGTCCCGGAGTCTAATCGACGAGATAAAATTGAGATTTGAAAAGCAGCGACGTTTCTTTTCCAAAAATGGCACAACTCCTCTTAAATAAACGACAGACATTTCCTTAAAAAAAAAAAAAAAGAATAAAATTGCTACGAACTGTTTATCTGAAAAGCCCCGTAGAGGGACAAATAAAAAAAAAGAGAGCTGAAGATCCTCGATGAATCCGGATATTCAACATCCTTGCATCATCGTCGTTCAATAAATTTTCAGATAAAGCCCTTCCCTTCGAATAAAGAGAACATAATCTTCCGGCGATGTAGTCGCGAAGACTAGGCAAAGGACTAGGCTTCCTCGGAAGAAGCGGAAGCTGAAGATAATGTACGAGCTAATATAATATTCTTAGACAGGACGGTGTGTGTGTGTGTGGGGGGAGGTTTAATGGCGGGAAACGTTTGCAGTCGCGGCGGATGAATAATAATCGCGGTAGGGGGTTGGAAGGCGCCATTACGAATTCTGTTCTCAATTTGGGGCGGCCGATAGGTCCGTGATAAAGCCCCCGAAAAAAGTGGCCGAATCGGGAAACTCGAGTTTCCATCGAAACGAGAGAGAGGTTTTGTAGAGCTTCCTCGCTCGCTGACAAAAAATTGTTAAAAAAGAGGAAGAAAAAAAATTCGCCAGCGACGTTTTGATTTACGGAACTTTTTCCGGGAAAACGAACGAACGGACGACGTATACACATATTTTACACCGGGGGGAGGGTCGTGTTTTACGGACAAGCACCGTGTTACGAGTGCGTGAAACCTGATAACGGGTGATGCATGAGACTTGTAATTTCTTTAAAGAGTTGCGGAGTCTTTGAACCGGAGTAACCCCTTTCCTACCCCCGGTCTTCAGTGTTCTTATGCAAAATTTACACTGCGTTGAGTTTTACACGATTCGCCGTTTTATGTTTTCCCCGTCCTTTGTATTTCGAACAGTACAACTATGATTTAATCTACATGTAAATTTGAGGAAAAGTTTAATTTGAAATTATTTTATTTTGTCACTTATTTCAGCTATTATAGCCCAGGAAAATTAGACTTAAAAAGGACAAAACTTTATAAAACTTAGGAACAAGCTTGGAGATTTTTATTTCGATGTTCTATAATAAAATTCTGAAAAGTACCCTTAATTTCATCCAAGGCGTTTTTTATGGGGGATGAATTTTAGTTTTTTGCTATTATCTCGAAAACTATCAATTTTTCGAGAAAAATAGTTATTATCAAAATTGTAGCTCATAAAATTCTCTATAAAGAAGGTCATTATACTTTTTTTCGTAAAACTAAGCGTTTTTGAGTAAAACGTGCGGTAAAGTTGCAATGTCTATAGTTTGCTCTATATTTTCGAAATGGTTAATTCCATGAAAAAAAATATTATAATCTTTTTTGTAGGGAATTTTATGAGCTACAATTTTGATAATAACTATTTTTCTAGAAAAATTGACAGTTTTCGAGATAATAGCAAAAAACAAAAATTTATCCAATTTACCCCTTTTACCTCCTATAAAAAAACGACTTGGATAAAATTAAGGGTATTTTTTAGAATTTCATTAGAACATCAAAATAAAGGTATCCACAAAAATTCAGCTTGCTTTTAATTTTCATAAAGTCAAAAACTAATTTTACTGGACTATTATAACGGTGTCAAATAATAGAAGAGTGCACGAGTGAGAGATTTTAATTAAAATAAACGTCAGAGTGAGCTATAAAAATCATATGTGCATTTTTCTATATTTAAAAGAAAGTTCTTGCCTCGAGCTACCTTCTTTTCAAATATTTTAAAGAAGAATATTAGAATTATGTTCAGATAAAGTATGTAAATTTTTTTCTATTGTTACACTTGTAAGAATTTATTGTTCTACATCTTGCTGATTTTTCCGTTTCAATTTCATCTTTACTTTTTACAATTGTAATTCGATTATTTAATTAGAATGCTTTTCTTCGACAAAAACAATCGTTCCTTTTACCGAAGAAGCCTCAGAAAGGTTAAACTAAAGCTTAAAAGAAAAAGCTCGAAAACAGAATCCCTGAAAATCCGATGAAAGAAAAAAACGCTCAAAGAAGGAGAAACTAACTCTTGAATTATTCCGGAATATCTCCACGAATTGGAGTATACAGTCGATTGAGGGACACTGCCATTTTATCCACTTCACGTTCGTGTCGTGCAGCGGACGCTGGAGAACAAAACAGGTTGAAGTTAACCGTCGAGTTAGTCGAGAGACGGTCGAGCTGTTTCGAGGCTCGGATTTGATATGGCTGGCTTCTCGTTCTGCCGGAGCTACTAACTAATATGTCAAGCCGTTTATCCTCCCTGCTTGTAACTCCGGACACGTATGTTCGGATCTTTCTCCTCTCCCGTCCCCTACTCTCTTCCACGCCCGCTTTTGCTCTCCCTCGTCGACCTCCGATATCCTCCAGCATCCTAACCGCATCTCGTCGCAGAAATTTTAGGGGTATATCCGGCGTGTGCTTGCACCCTGCTACCATTCCGCCAACATGGCGTAGCGATTTGATCGAATTAATTAGTCTTCGACGTTGGTCCGGAATTGTTAGTTTTAAGAGCGTCCTGTTTTATCGATAAAACTTCATTTTTGCGCACCCTTTTCTTTTCATCGGTCAAATGGAATAATAAATGATTCTCCACGATTAAAGTACAGATAGAAATAAAGCGCGGACCCCTACCGATTTTATGTTAAAAATTTTTTTTTTAATATTTTATATACTATTCAATTAATATATTTAATAGATTAATAGAAATTAATTTAATAAAAATTAATTATATTTAATATACATATATATATATATATATTATAAAATTGTAACAATTTTTTCTCAAAAAAATATTTTTTGATCGAATTATTTAATCTTCGACGTTGCTCCGGAATTGTCAGTTTGAAGGGCGCCCTGTTTCGTCGATAAAACTTTATTTTTGCGCACCCTTTTCTTTTCATCGGTCGAATGGAATAATAAATGATTCTCCAGGATTAAAGTATAGATAGAAATAAAGCGCGGACCCCTACCGATTTTATGTTAAAAATTTTTTTATATATATTTTATATACTATTCAATTAATATATTTAATAGATTAATAGAAATTAATTTAATAAAAATTAATTATATTTAATATACATATATATATAAAATTATAACAATTTTTTTCTCAAAAAATTTTTCTTTTTCAAATTATATTATAAAGATTATTTCTTATTTAAATTATTATATTATTTTATTACTTGTAAAAAAAACTTATTATTTTATTGAACCGATAAAAAGAAAAAAGTGCGCAAAACTGATGTTTTATCGATAAATAAGAATGGCGTTTAGGATCCGCTTAAGATACGATAATGCTAAACCGATGGAAAGAGCCGATGAAGAAAAAAGGAAAAATTACACGCGAGAGCAATTAAGCGGTAACCGTGGAAGAAAAGAAATTAGAGAGAGAGAGATACTCGATTATTTTTTAAATAAATCTTAATTCGCGTTTCCTCCTTAAACATTCGCGGAAAGTACACTCAATCACAAACTTGAACGGAGAGAAACTTAATGTAAACTTAAACTTTTAAAAACTTACTTACTATCGAGATTTTTGCGAGATTGAGGATAAAAGCCTCGAGAATAAAAAGGTTGTTTCACCGCGAAAACTTGGCCGCGCAAAGATGGACTCGCCGTTGATGAATGAGAGCGCATGGTAGAAAGACGAGAGAGAGAGAAACCCCCGGGAGACACACTCTGTATTTCATCGTTTGGGGGTCTCGATATCCCTTCCCTCCTTCTTTCGTACAATCTTCGCTCGATAAAATAGAGCTTTCTTCTGTTCCCTATTATTCGCGCCTGATTTGCCGCGGCAATCTTCTCGCAGCGGGAAAAGACGTCCCGGAGAATCACGGGGGGTTCACCGGGAATTGCTCATTCCGCGATTTGCATATAAAGCTAACTGATTTATCGCCCCACCTCTCCATCGACGAGCCATCCGGCCGTATTCTCTCGCTGCATTTAGCGCTAAACGCGACGACCGTCTGATTCTCGCCTCGATGTTCGCGCGTTCGATGTAATCTTTCGGTCTGATTAACAAAGCAGCCAGATGATCGAACGTAGCAGTCGGCGTGTGTAATAATGCGTGCATTATCAAAATTAATCTGATTTAAATTGACTGAACACTGCCATTGATTGTTGGATATTAGTCGCTCGCCAGACGAATTGAAACATATGTATAATCAAATTGTATCAATTTTTTTCCAAATTATTTTGTTATTATTAAATTATTTTTATATATTAATATATTTATTAAATTAATATATGTACAATATATATATATATATTTTTTTTTTATTTTTTAAAATTATTTTATTAAGATATTTTTTATTTAAATTATTTTATTATTTTATTATTTTGTTATTATAAATTATTTATATATATTTATTAAATTCAATATGTACGTATAATAAAAATATGAAATTTAAGATACATTTAATTTATATTTAATAAATATATATACTTTAAATTTAATTCTCTCTTCCTCTTTATAAAATAATCTGAAAAATATGTTATTTTTGAGAAAAAAATAGCAAATATAAAATGACATAGGTCTCAAATTGTTTTATAAATTATTTGCAACTGATGAGATATGCTTTTAGTTTGCTAGACATTTTGAGGTCAACAGGCCTGCGAGGCTGGCAAAGTAAAGCATCTCGTAAGATGCTCTATAATCGACTTACGCGCACGTCGTGTAGTATAAACGAGAATGCATGTAACGTTACGCGCAGTGATGAACGTATCGACGATGCCTACCGCAGCGCGTTGCCGGGGATATATTTCACTTACGTGGCCGCAGCCTCCTGTTTACCCCGCGTAAATTTCGCATAACTGTCTGACGCAGCGATAACATCGTTATATGTCGACTATGTTCGAACTGCGCGTCGCATTGTTTCCCGCCGAACACGTCATCTTCGTGTATCAGGACTCCTGGACCCGATCCAAGATTCCAGAATCTCGTCACTATTGATGATAATGACTGGATGAAAACAGCCGTATCTCTTTCGGGAAATAATCAAACAAATTCTCGTCGGACTAGAATTTTTTTTCCAACATCTTCGATCCTCGAAAATTTCGGTCTAGAGGGTAAAAGTTTCTTCTATCTATATATTAAATGTTTATGAATATTTATAAATTTCTATGTTTCGAAATTTAAGCAAAAATGCTATTTCCAATCCCTGAATTTAATTGGTGAATCTTCCCTTATCTTGAAGAAATTTTAAACTGATCCAAAATAATTTTTGACTAAATTAAAATTAGATTTATTATATCGCAAAATCTCTACATTTTTTCTCGATAATAAATCTTGAAAAATGTACATTCTCTCGCTAAAATTTGTGTTACGGCTCTTCAAGAACTGTCAAATTTTTATATTACATCGAATTTTGCAAAAATCCCGTTGAAATCTATTCGAAGATTGTTTTCCATGATATAATTAAAAGAGATTTCTTTTTTCATCCATTCGGATCGCGAGTCTCACCTTTAATTAAACTCACTTTGCAATCAATCGTGACGAGATTAATCCTCTTTGATATCCTTTTCCGCTGCGATCCTGTGATGAAAACCAACGCGCAATCGGATCCCGATCTCCCGAAATCGGACGCCTTTTCGCATTGAGGCGAGCATACTTTATGTCGCGGGAGACTCAAATTTCGGGGCACGCGCATGTTTTACGTACCCGATTTCAAAGGCGCCAATCTCCATTTCGGCGCTTTCGGGAGGCGCCACCGCGAAGAAAAGCGCCCGCTCTTCGATCGAACGCTTTCGAGACTGGGGCAGCTCGCGCTTTTGTGCGCCGGATTCCTTTGTGAGCGATACATTCTATCAGATGTAAAAGTAACTTGCACCGCTCAGCTTCTCGCGGAAGTAAACTGCTCAGGTTTTTTTCATTGAATATGGCAAGGGGATCCCTCTTCCACGTCAACAAAGTTTACAGTTAAGGAGATGCTGCTGTTGTTATGTTTTACCCACTTTAAGTTAGGTTAGGTTCACTTTTTATTGAATTAACTTAGGTTAGGTTCACTTTTTATTGAATTAAGTTTGGTTAGGTTCAATTTTTATTGACTTAAGTTAGGTTAGGTTCACTTTTTATTGAATATACAGATTGAAAAATCCTTCGCAATGAAAGTACTGATAATAATGAATGGGGAGCGGTGTCCGGTAACTAACTTTTGTTGTTTTATGCTTCGACATTGATTCCGCACGCAAATATACATTCATAATTAATTCAAGTTCGAACCTTTTAATACAGGCTTTTAATCTTATTTTTATATTATACTTTTATGTTATCTTTATTAGGAGCGCCATAATTTATGTTAGGTTCACTTTTTATTGAATTAATTTAGGTTAGGTTCACTTTTTATTGAATTAAGTTTGGTTAGGTTCAATTTTTATTGACTTAAGTTAGGTTAGGTTCACTTTTTATTGAATTAAGAGTGGTTAGGTTCAATTTTTATGGACTTAAGTTAGGTTAGGTTCACTTTTTATTGAATTAAGTTTGGTTAGGTTCAATTTTTATTGACTTAAGTTAGATTAGATTCACTTCTTATTAAATATACAGATTGAAAAATCCTTCGCAATGAAAGTACTAATAATTAATGGAGAGCGGTGCCCGGTAACTAATTTTTGCTGTTTTATGCCTTGACATTGATTCCGCACGAAAATATACATTCACAATTAATTCAAGTTCGAATCTTTTCGGTTCGAATCGGTTTTTAATCTTATTTTTATATTATTCTTTCATGTCATCTTTATTAGGAGAGCCATAATTTATGCACAAATAAACTGCAGAACTGTTGTATTAAATAAATATTGTTATGAGCTGATGCAAGAGGCTGATAAAAGACTGTAATTTTTTAACTTTTATTGTTTATTTATACGAAATTGCAACGCTTCCCGTTTATTATAATGAGTACTTTAATTGTGGAGAAGGATTTTTTAATCTGTATAGCTAATAAAAAGAAATGCTCTTGAACTCAAAGTCGGTAAAACAGACATGGTCAGCATCTTTTTAAGAGACAACGTCAAAAGAAAAAGAAACGATCATAAGACTTCAGTTTTAAATGAATTAGTAGGGAGATCAAGTTCAATATGCACTAAAAAATATATATCAAATTTAATAATCAATTTTTATTTTTAAATTTTGAATATAGCCTTTGTACAAGCTAAAATTTATAAATTTATCAGAGCAACAATATCATTAAATAAAGGACGATAGCGAGTTTTTAATTTAAAATAAATCTCGAATCAGTACAGAGTAAAAAAAATGATTCAATTAATAAATATTTATTTATTTTAATACTGCCTAATTTATTTGATATATAAATAAATAAATATTTTTCAAATCAATATTATTAGTTTTAAATAAACAATTTATTTGGCAGTATTGAAATAAATATTTATTCGAATTCAATAAATCTTTTTCAGTGTAAGGATAACATCATTTAATATGTACTTGAATATCCAAGTTAAATCCAATAATTTAGTTTTATTTTTTAGGATTTATAAAAATATTCAAAAAATTCTTATAAGTGATTCGCGAACATACTTGATCTAGATTCGAATATAGTATTTCAAAGTACTGCTCTTGTTTTTTTTTGGATACTTATATAAAAGATCCATCTCGTTCAAGTTCAAGTATTTATAAAACTCTGCTTTTTTTTTTTTTTTTAATAATCATAAAAAGTTCAAAATTACTCGAACACAAATTTAAATCTACTTTAAAAGTGCTAAATCCCATCCCTACGAATTAGCAAAAATTTCGGCCAAAAAAAAAAAAAAAATAAAAAATTCGGGAACCGCGAATTTCACGCGCGGCGCGCTAATAAAAAATTTCGCGTATCTCCCTTATTTCTGTTTGCGACTTGGATTTGCAGCTTGTATTTACCGTGTTTTCGGGCCAGTGTACATCATCGATCGGTCAGAACGTCTGTCTGGCCGGAGGCGACGTTTACATGACAGGAGGCAAACATCCCGCGGATGTTCAACGCATATTCATTTTTGTCACGAGAGTATTGTTGGGGAAATTTTAAGGGGACACGTACACCCCTGTCCACCCCCGTTTCACCCTGTTGACCCGGACTCGCCGGAGGCGTCGTCGCCGCCAAGATAAACAAGATAATTAAAAGATAATTAACAGATAGAGGAGCGTCGTACGTGACCATGCCGCGCCGGCTCCAGATAATCTCAATCCTCTTTCGCTGGAAGTGGCATGGGACGATAAAACCCTGGAGATGGCTAGATGGGAGGAAGGAGTGGGAAATAAAGAGGGTTGGCAACGAGGCAGCGAGATGGGACGAAGAAAAGGGAATGGCAGGGTGGGAAGAAAGGGCTTTGCCAAGCCCCCACGGCGATTTGTGCCTGCTTCCCGCAATAAAACCACCGAGCTGCTATCACGGATACGGCTACCATGTAGTATCAGACCCCCGGACGACGAGATCGAAATAATCCGTCGAGTTATTCCGCGAGAGTCCCGTCGGTCCCGAATCCGCGCGAGATCCCACGATCCTGGAAACACTTGCTCGAAATATCGTGCGATGTAGGATGCGACAGATGACGTTGCGCGGAAGATTTAGGAGGATGGGAGAGAGGAAAAGCTGCAAATGCTTCGGAAGCAGAGAAGA
Organism: Nylanderia fulva; assembly: GCF_048542155.1. NCBI lineage: Eukaryota > Metazoa > Arthropoda > Insecta > Hymenoptera > Formicidae > Nylanderia > Nylanderia fulva. The sequence continues at coordinate 4,484,744 of NW_028189730.1, read as the reverse complement.
TTATTTTTAGAAGCCCTCAATTTAATGGATTTTTAAAAAGAGTGTTATAAACTACGGACAAGTTCAATTTTAATGGAGTTTGGTTCAGTAAAATTAGACTTTATCTTCATAAAAATTAAAACCGAGTTGAATTTTTGTGGAGACCTTTGTTTCGATGTTCTATAATAAAATCCTGAAAAGTACCCTTAATTTCATCCAGGGCGTTTTTTATGGGGGGTAAATTTTAGTTTTTTGCTATTATCTCGAAAACTATTAATTTTTCGAAAAAAATAGTTATTATCAAAATTGTAGCTCATAAAATTCTCTATAAAGAAGGTCATTATACATTTTTTCGTAAACCTAAGCGTTTTTGAGTAAAACGTGCGGTAAAATTGCAATGTCTATAGTTTGCTCTATATTTTCGAAATGGTTAATTCCATAAAAAAAAATATTATAATCTTTTTTGTAGGGAATTTTATGAGCTACAATTTTGATAATAACTATTTTTCTGGAAAAATTGACAGTTTTCGAGATAATGGCAAAAAACTAAAATTTATCCCCAATTTATCCCTTTTACCTCCCATAAAAAAATAATTATTATCAAAATTGTAACTCATAAAATTCTCTACAAAAAAGACTATTATACTTTTTTTTCTGTACAACTAATCGTTTTTAAGTAAAACGTGTGATTTTGATACCTCTTATTCAGACTTAATTTACTATATCTTCCAAACGGTTAATTCCACGAAAAAAAGTATAATGACATTTTTTGTAAGGAATTTTAGCTACAATTTTGGTAATAACTATTTTTCTCGAAAAATTGATAGTTTTCGAGATAATGGTAAAAATTAAAATTTACCTTCTTTTACTCCCCATAAAAAACGCCCTGGATGAAATTAAAGATACTTTTCAGGATTTCATTAGAACATTAAAATAAAAATCTCCACAAAAACTCAGCTTGGTCCTAATTGTTATGAAGTTCTGTTCTTTTCAAGTCTAGTTTTACTGGACTATTTGGAATTTTAGTTTGGAATGTTTTTGTAGAATTCGTGGAAATTTAGGAAAATCTAAGAGCTGCAAATGCATCAAAATCGGAGAAGGTTATTTCTAAGAACCTTCAATTTGAGAGATATCTTTAATAGATTTTTAAAAGATAGTGTCGCAAACTATGAACAAGTCTAATTTTAATTTAATCAGAAATAGATTTGGAATCTTTTCGGGTGACGTTACGCAAAAAATTTAGCAGAATGGAAGAGAGAAAAAGCTACAAATGCATCGGAATCGAAGAAGGTTATTTCTAGGACCCCTCAATTTGATAGATAAATTTGATAGATTTTTAAAAAGAGAATATTGCAAACTACGAACAAATTTAATTTTAATTTAATCAGAAATGGATTGGGAATTTTTTTGGAATAGAGATCTCAATAAATTGTTGCATTGGCGAACATATTGCGACTATTAAAAATTGATATCTGGAAAACTATGATTCGTAACGAATTGTGGTTTGCGGCATTCTTCTGATAAAAAATATCCTATAAAATTAAGAGGATCGGGAAATAACATTCTTGCCAAAATTGTAAATTTGATGTACACTTTACGAAATCATGTATTTCGAAAGAGATTAGTCGTATAATGACAGAAATTAATTAATTATATATTTCCGGGAATAATGCGAAACGGTCCGGAAAGGGATCCTCTTTCTAGGGAAAGAGAGAACCGAAATTAATTATAAATCCGAAATTAGAAAATCCTCCGCAGAAACTAGAAACTCATTAGCGTAGAAACAACATGTGCGAAGATTTATGGAAACTGCAAGATAAATAAATGCCCTCTCTCTTTCTCCGTGAAGTCCTGCGACTGTAGTTTATCTTTTGAGAGACGTTATTTATTTCTGCCATCATTTACCATCTTTATCTACCGGGCGGTTACGACGTATTGATTCGCCGAGGCTCGGGCAGTTATTCCTTTACAAAAGCGCGTTCTGGATACGGGATATAGCTCCGGGTTACGGATTTTACCATAAACCATAAACTTAAGGAACTGCGATAACTGCCCAATCTTTGCGATTTGTTGCCCCGATCGGCCGATTAAACTGTAAGGAACATCCAACTTGCGATTCACTTCGTGCTAACTTTTGAAAACTTATATTTCCCAGATCGGAAACTATAAGAACTCGAGTTCGAGGGTCAGCAGAGTTAAAAGAAAAATCTGACAGGAAGCAAATTTCTTAAATAATAATTAAAAAGGATAGAAACTTGGTGTATGGAGGAAATTTCTATTTTTTGCAAGAAATAAACTCTCGTTATATTTATAATATAAAATAAATTTGATAAAACTTTATTTGACGGGGATATAAAATACTTTCACTCGTTAACTGCTTTGTCACTTTTGTATGGATGACACGTGCATTTTATCGGCGGCCACGTCACTCGTATGTAAATGATGACTTTATTTATTTGATTACGAATGATGATGGAATTATGGATATAATTATATATATATTGAAAAATACGGTTTATGCAAAAGTTATTGAGTTGCACCTTACGATATATTTGTAATGTATTTTTAAGTGTGTTGCTGTTCTTGTAAAGTTATTGACATTGTTAGATTTTTATAAAAAGCATGTATATGAGAGAAATTTTCATGTAATAATTTTTTTATGTAGCTACGCTACATAAATAATTCAAGAAATTCGATATTACTTTATTTTATTATTCATGATTCAGGTTCGTTATACTAACCTTAGTCCACGCTTTTCCTGAATATTAAGAATGCTTAAAGGCGATTTTAAAATTAACTAGATAAAGATGAGATATAAATATGTAAATTTATCTTAGATAAGATAAAGATGATTTTGTTTTAAATATATTTAGATAAAGTTATACGGCGATTCATCTAGATAATAATTTTTAAGACTGCTTATGTAAACACAATTATAAAAAATGTAAATTTAAAAGGATATAAAAATATATATATTCATATTCTTATTTCTCAATTTTTATCGCTTATACTACTTAAGTTCTACTATTTAAGTATTTTTGTGTTATGATTCTAAATCAAAATTATTTAGAAATTATAAAATAATACTTTTTTTCATCTGACATATGCAGATATAGATAATACATATTTTTATTATCTACATAAAACTAAGATGACGCCGCAAAATTTCATCTAAATGATCATCTACATGATTTTATTTAGATAACATCAAATTCTGAACGTAAATCATATATACTATATTACTGCAGTAAAATTAGACTTAAGAGCGAAACTTTGTATAAATTAGGATCAAGCTGAATTTTTGTGAAGACCTTTATTTTGATGTTGTAATGAAATCCTGAAAAGTACCCTTAATTTTATCCAGAACGTTTCTGTATGGGGAGGTAAATTTTAGTTTTTAGCCATTATCTCGAGTACTATCAACTTTTCGAGAAAAATAATTATTACCAAAATTGTAGCTCATAAAATTCCTTACAAAAAATGTCATACTTTTTTTCGTGAAATTAACCGTTTGGAAGATATAGTAAATTAAGTCTGAATAAGAGGTACAGAATCACACGTTTTACTTAAAAACGATTAGTTGTACAGAAAAAGAAATATAATAGTATTTTTTGTAGAGAATTTTATGAGTTACAATTTTAATAATAATTATTTTTTTATGGGAGGTAAAAGGGGTAAATTGAGGATAAATTTTAGTTTTTTGCCATTATCTCGAAAACTGTCAATTTTTCCAGAAAAATAGTTATTATCAAAATTGTAGCTCATAAAATTCCCTACAAAAAAGATTATAATATTTTTTTTCATGGAATTAACCATTTCGAAAATATAGAGCAAACTATAGACATTGCAACTTTACCGCACGTTTTACTCAAAAACGCTTAGGTTTACGAAAAAATGTATAATGACCTTCTTTATAGAGAATTTTATGAGCTACAATTTTGATAATAACTATTTTTCTCGAAAAATTGATAGTTTTCGAGATAATAGCAAAAAACTAAAATTTACCCGCCATAAAAAACGCCCTGGATGAAATTAAGGGTACTTTTCAGGATTTTATTAGAACATCGAAATAAAGGTCTCGACAAAAATTCAGCTTGATCCTAATTTTTATAAAATCAAAGTCTAATTTTACCGGACTATATGCATTTCTTAACAAGACCCTCCCGCGTTATTAAAAACGCAGTCTCGGATCGAATGTGTTCGACATTAGCTCCGTTCGGCATGGAGAGGGATTAAATTTAGCGTGAAATTCACATTAAGCCGGAATCGCGCGGCGCGAAGGAGGGATGGAAAAGGGGGTGGGGGATGCAAAAGAGGACGAAGGGGGAGGCAGAGCGCGACAACACGAGCACGTACCAACATAATTTGTCTAACTCCCGCTCGCACGGTCTGATGGTCAACGGGATTGCCGTCGTTGTAATTCGGCAACAGCTTGTAGTGGTTCCGAGTCCTCATTGCCCGGTAACGTGTACTAATGCTCGTGCCCCCGTGCTATTCGCTCGTATTACACCGCCCCCGTATAGCTAATCATCGTTAGTGACAGAGACATCGGCCACGACCAATTAATGGTGTCGACCCGTTGACGTTTCCCGCAAAAACTCACCCCCGGCCGCGCGGTACATAAACCACCCACTGCATTGTTGCCTAAATAGCAATCTACACGGAACATCATCCGTGACGTGGCAGAAATGGAGCCTAGGTCGGGTAACCGGAATTTCCCGATCGCAATGCTTTCTTTTGAAAATTATTTCCACGCGTCATTTTTTTTTTTTTTTTTTTTTTTTTAATTTAAATCGAATCAATGATGTTTATAAATAGTGCGTTAACAAAAAATTTATTGAATTTGAGTAAATATTTATTAATACTGCCGAATTTCCTATTTTTTGTTAAAATATATTTTTTATTTATAGAGAGTGTATAAAAAAAAAAAATGTTTAAATATTCAGGTTTGATTTTGTAGAAAAAAGAAAGTTGATAATCTCGAATTTAAGTAAGGATATTTTTTTAAATTATTTAAAGATTAATCTAATTTTTTAAAATAAAATTACTATTTTTTACGTTAAAAAAAATTTTATTGAATTTGAATAAATATTTATTAATACTGCCTAATTTCTCGTTTAATTTTCAAATTAATATTATCGTACCGCATTATTTTTTTCTTTTTTTATATAATAAAAGAAGCATTTTTCTGATAAATATTGTATGTATTCTATGATAATTTCTTTACCTTGTGTTATTTAATTTGAGAATTGAAGTGGATTTTTTGTTAATATATATTTTTTATTTATACAGAGTGTATCATTTAAAACAAAAATATGTTTAAATATTCAGATTTGATTTTGTGGAAAAAAGAAAGCTGATAATCTTGAATTTTAAGTAAGAACAGTTTTTAAAATTATTTAAAGATTAATTTAATTTTTTAAAATAAAATTACTATATTTTACAATAAAAAAAAATTTTATTGAATTTGAATAAATATTTATTTCAATACTGCCTAAGAAATTATTTATTTAAAACTAATAATATTGGTCTGCTGTAAAAAATATTAATAGTTTCAAATAAATGATTGATCAGGCAGTATTAAAATAAATATTTATTAACTAAAAAAATTTTTTCTCAGTGTGACAGAAGCCTTTAAAATGTGATGCATTTTCTGTTGCATTTGATCAAAATCCGAGAAAATTAACGCAGCGAATTGAACAATAGCGTATACAACGAATAAAAAAGTTGTACGTGGCAATAGAAGGTTGAGGATAAGATGCAGTTGGGATTGTAATGTTAGTTTGGAGATTACTTTGAAGAGAGAGATCGAGATTGAGAGAAATAGAGGAAAGAGGAAGTGTCTTAATTGGGTCATAAGCCTCTCACGATTCAGCCAACTCCGAATCAGCTCTACGGTTCCTACCTGAGTCCAAAACACTTTCACCAGTTCTCCTCTGGGGACTCCCTATCCAGTCTCAAATCACTTTCGCCTCCTTTACGAGTCTGTTACAAACTTCTTTCATACTTTATATAGCGATAGACACACGTACTATACGTTAGAGAAATGTGTTTAATATATCGGACACATTTTTTCAAATCTCATATTTGGCGAATATTTTTTTTTAAATAAAAATTGAATAAATCATGTGTGATTTGCACAGTATTTTAACGATAATAAATAAATAAATTTTTTCGATAACCCATTTGTTAAGCTGAAAAGTAATTTTTTCAATATTATATCTCATTTTTAATATTTTAAAAGCTAGATTATAAGAAAGAACATTAATTTCAATTATTAAAATGATTAAATTCTCGACGTATATAGATAAAATCCAAAAAGCTTTTTAGAAAGAGATCTCTCGTAAAAATGGTACACAAATTTAATAAATTATCAATCGAAGACAAAATATAAATAAAATAGGAAATAATACAAATATTAAAATTATAATGACAAATTACATTTTAAATTAATATTCTATATTTTTTAATATTAATATATGTACATATATTAGTGAATGTATTAGGAAAGTATTCTCGAAAGAAATAATATGCATATGCAATAATAAATATAATATAATATAAATATAATAAGATATTGTAATATAAAAAAATTAAATTTAAAAATATAAAAAATAATATAAAAAATTAAATATAATATTAAATATATTATAATATAAAAAAATTAAATATATTTAAAAATATAAAAAATAATATAAAAAATTAAATATAAAATTAAATATATTATAATATAAAAAAAGGAAGAAAAAAATGTAAATCTTCTCATTTCTCTCTTTTATCCTTCTTTTTCGATCTGCACTTTCTCCATTAACGACGGAACTAATAACATAAAATAATAAAACAAATAAAATTAATTACAATGGCAACGCCCAGGAATGTATTTTATAATTGGCACGAGTTACTAATCAATTACCTCGTGGCGTAAGTTAATATTTTGGAGCGAGAAGATACGGAGTCAGGCGCGCGCAACAAAGTTGCAGCGACAAAATTTCGCGAGAGCGCTGATAACAAAGTATAACAGGAGCGAGGGCAAAATGCAATTTGCAATGTCTTGCGCCACGTCGCCGACTTGGCGATAAATTCCGGATATGTTCGTGCACAGGCACACATACAGAGTCCCCGTATATATACAATGCATATTTCATTCTGCATAATGAATCGTCGCGCCATCGGGCCTTTAATTAAAATTCAGACCCGGCCGCGTAATCAGGAAATAATAATTTTTACGCGAGCTCTCACCCGACACTCCGTATTATCGTCTTCCGCCGGGCCGGATGTCGCTGTTTTGCATATCGCAATAACTTCAAGGCACGAGAGAGAGAGAGAGAGAGAGAGAGAGCCATTTATTTATTATTACGAACTTAACAAATTATATTTGTCTCTATTTTTTGGCGTGGAATTTTTTGTAAAATTGATTCGCGCTGTCGCGTGTAGAATGCGTTCTGCGGTTGCGTGAAAATGCAATAAATTTGCGAAAATTAATAAAATATTGGCCAAATGGAACAACATCAACTATTTCGCTCGAAATTGTGAAATAATCATTGCATGCACAAATATTTCGATAATCGAACTAAATTGTTTATTAACGAATGTTATTTTAAAATTCCAGTCATTGTGCGAATAATTCATTTATTTTATTGTATATCGAAATAATAAAAATGCGAGGTATTAATATAATGTAACATTCGTCCGCACACAACATACAATTCTTCGACGCTTAAAAATAACATTAAAAAAAAATATTCAATGAAAATATTGTTTATGCGAGCGATATTAATTTTTTTTTTTTTTTTCTATTTTAAGCGTTATTCGAATGAATAAAGGTGTGAAAATAAGCGTATTCGAGATCGAGAAATGAAAAGCATGAAAGGCAAACAGTATCGCGGAAAGTGTCGTGAGGTTTATTTTTGCATCGCTTTTGCTACGCCAACGCATTATCGGGCGTTGAATGGTCGTCGATAAGCTCGCGGTTCATTTTTACGGGATGACAAAAAAAAAAAAGGGAAACGCGCGCGATCAGGCCGACACATATGTATATGTTCAGTCGATTTGCACTCGTTACGAGAGCCGTTCTATTGCAAATATTTATTGCGGGAATATTTTTTTCCAATCTCGAAAAATATTTTCCGGGGTCTTCTCAGGGGTGAGAATCGCAATCGTTGATCAGCTGATTTGATTGAAGCTTCAGAAAAATTCGAATAACTGACAAACGCATTGAAAGCATTTCGGCGATGCAAAAATGCAAAAAATTTGCAGAATTTATCTCTAAAAGAGCTTGAATTTTTATCTTTAACGAGCATGACATAAACAAATTAATTAGCTCTTGCAAACATGTTTTACATTATTAATAAGCAGCTGGATTAATAATAAATAATATAAAATAACGGTTTAATAAATATAAGTAATATGGGACAATGAAAGTAGTATAGCTCAATAAAAGTAGTATAGGTCAATGATAATAGTATAAGTCAATGAGAGTAGTATAAGTCAATATACACAATAATAAAAAATAATACGAAATATTAATTTGAATATCATAATTAAATGCAAAATAGTGATACAAGATTATAGTGTAATAAATTTAAGTAGTGTAGGTCAATGCAAGTAGTATAGGTCAATAAAAATACTACAAATAATATATATGTATATAAAATAATATAATAATAAACAATATTAATTAATTTTGACATTATAATTAAAGAGTTAACTGCAAAAGTATATAATATAGTAAATGTATAGTGTAGTATAATAAATAAGTAGTATAAGTCAACGAAAATAGTGTATATCAATGTAAATGGAATATATCAATAAAAATATTATAAATTAATATATATATAATAATAAATAATAATCAATATTAACAATTTAAACATTATGATTAAAGAATTAACGCAAAATTATTAAATAAAATAATGGTAAGTATAGTAAATTCAAGTAGTATAAGTCAATGAAAGTAGTATTGCTCAATGAAAGCAGTATAATAATAAATAATAAACAATATTAATTAATATAAATATCATGATTAAAGAGTTAAATGCCAAATAATGATATAAAATAATCGTGTAAGAAATGTAAGTAGTATAAGTTAACGAAAGTAATATAGATTAATAAAATAGTGCAAGTCAATATTATAATATATATAAAAATAAATAGTAAGCTATATTTATTATTTTGGATATTATAACTAAAAGATAAATGTAAAATGGATTTTTTAGTGACATATTTCTAAAAAATTATTAAAAATCTTTAATTATTTTTATGTTCTAAAGTTGCGATTGTAATTCATCGTTGCATACATCCTTAAATTTGTCTTTTATTAATAATTTTAAATGATGTGTTCGAATATATGTTTAGTTATGCATGTAATCAAACCAATTATTTTAATTATTTTACATTAAAATCAATATCACGGGTTAATTGCAAAATTTCAGTGCTTCCCTGCGAATTTTAGGACATTGCATATACCTCATGAAATGTGAAGCATTCCACCACGCTGTCGATATTTCTATATAAGGTCAATATCCACATATTATTACTAATGCAAATGTGACTCTATTATTATTACAAATAAGCAACCCTATTATTATTGCAAATATAAGCTATGCGTATAATTATTATTAATCTATAACGCTTTCTGTTAATTTGTCGATTCTCGCGACACTAATAATAATAATTAGACATTTATATTAAAATAGAAATATTACATTTATGGATTGTAAATTACAAAATTTTTCTAAATATCCATTTATCTTAATATTTATACTCTATTTGTTGGTTATCTGACAAACAGAAATATAAATTTCCTTTTAGATTTTTATAAAAAGAGAAAATTTGCTATTACTATAGGAGAATATATTACGTAACATAAATTTTACTTTTCGAATGTTTAATTAAAATGTAATTAGTTTTACATGCGATTTATATGATTTATAAAATATGTGTTTACATGCTATACACACTCTCCAGCAATTTCGAAATTCTCTAATTACTAAAACTTCCGCTTTCGGAAATTCTCGAAAGAACCAGCTTCTGATAATTGTCGCTTTTATGCATTTCTATCCCCTCGCTTTTAGGGGGGACAGGGGGAGGAGAGGGGAGAATCGCATCAAAGCGCTCCTTAACCGTACGTTTGCAAAACACGCTTTGACGCGCCGGCAATAAACTCCTCGCTTCGCCGAGCTCCAACATCACAAACCCGCAATTTATATCATAATTCCGCGGAAGAGGACGAGGGTGATAGTAAGAGAAAGGAAAGAGTGGGGATTCTGTTTATTCTATATCGTTCCGGCGGCTTTCAGTCGGCAGATTGGAAACAGGTATAAAGAGAGAATGAGAGAGAGAGAGAGAGATGGATAGAAAGAACGGACCTCCCAGCTTCGGCGCAAAAAAAGATGCGGTGGTTGCGGTGTCGGGGAAAGATTGCGGGATTACTGGACGCCGGTGTATTTCGCAGATATCGCCCCCTTTTTTTTATTGTGTCGTACCTCTTTCTCCATCCCGGGGATTCACCCTCTCCTCCTCCCCCCACCCTCATTCCGGCCCCTTCGAGGCTATAAAAGCACTCTCCGCCGTTACGGTTTAAAGCCGCGGTCGCTACGTCGGTCGATTTGTTAATTTGCGAGCCGACCACTACTTACCCCCGGGTGGCCGGGGGTGCATTTAGAGCGTTCCCGATAAAAAAGAGAGAGAGGGTTGGCCTGACAAGTTTATGGTTTTCGAATAATGCGGGATAAGCACTTCACCGATCTGCTACCCGTTATTGTGTTAACTCGATATTTTCCCGCAGCTTTCTAATTTGTTCGCCGCTCTATCGACGTTATTTACCCTCTCGCACACCTGTATGTTTGCTGCTTCAATTTAAAATTCATTTGTATTACACGTGCAGGCAAAGTGGTACTTTGTGTGCGTGTTTTCTGTGCGGAAAGCGGCCAATTTCCCACGCCGCCATCTAGCGGCGACGCGGTGAGTGAATAAGCCGCATTCAAAGCCATTATCTACGGCTGAGCCGTGTTCAAAGTCATTGTCCACGACTGAAGCCGTGGGCAATACATTGCCCACGGCTTCAGCCGTGGACAATAACTTTGAACGCGGCTATTTCCGCACCGTGCCGTCGCAAGATGGCGGCGTGCGATCGGCTACCTCGCGCACAAAGCCACTTTGCCTGCACTTGAAATACAAAATAGTATGCGTATCACGTGCGGATTGACAATTGTTCACTCGCCTTCGGCTCGTGCGTCTATCCCCCGCACTCGTGATTAATTGTCAACTTCCCGCACTTGATACACAATATACTATTTCTCTCTTTTTCATCTTGATTCAGATTCGGATTTTATTATCTTTTGTCGATTATTTTTCGTTCGTCAGATTTATCGCGAAGAGAACAAGAATTTGCGGGGAAGCGATTAATTGGGGCAAAATTAAGCGGAAATAATCTGGGGATCTCTCCGCTCGAATTGCGCATGAAAACCGAAACGTTTATCTGCGGCCAAGTGCCAAAACAAGTCCCATCATCCCGTCCCGGGGAAGCGGAATCGTTTCGAGCGCGGGAAAAAGCGCGGTAGACACTAATGCGTCTCTTCCTAGGAGGATATAGTGGGTGGTCGGCTTTCTTGCTGCCTTAAACATCGCTGGAAAGTAGCGTACTTGCAGTAGCAGCAGCGGCAACCGCTGTCGTTATTCGGCAAAACAGCGGAAAGAAGAAGCTCGGTGGAGCGAGAAATCTATTTATTATTCCGCGGCGAGCTCCGAATAATTGCGAGGTAAACGCGATAAAGCAGACGGTGATCGTGAATCTTTACCTAATGCAGTACAAATCTAGTAGATCGAATCCAAAAACAAATAATAGCAAGCGACAGCAATAGACGCAGAAAAAATTTTATAATAAATAGTAATGATTAAAATAATAAATAAAAGATAATATAATAAATGCATTTATATTATTGATATTTAATAAATATTAAATAATAAATATTAATTAATAAATATTAAATTTGTACAAAATATAATAATAATAATGATAATAATGATGATGGTAACGATGATAAGAGAGATGATGATGATTATGATAATGATGATGACGATGACAGTGATGATGATGATAATAATAATGATGATAATGATGATGATGATGATGATGATGATGATGATGATGATGATAATGATGATGATGATGATGATGATGATGATGATAATAATGATGATGATAATGATAATAATGATGATGATGATAATGATAATGATGATGATGATGATGATGATGATGATGATGATGATGATGATGATGATGATGACGATGATGATGACGATAATGATGTGTGTGTGTGTGTGATAAAGATAATAATAATAATACTAACTAAATAACATATAAATAATATTATAAATAAAAATAAATAAATTTATACTAATAAAAAATAAAAATAATATGGCACGTTACTAAGAAATATTTTTTTTATCGCAGAAAAATACTTTGTTGAAAAAAAGATAAAGATCGAATTTGAAACTTTGGGTAAATCGCGAAATAACAGAGAGATGGCGAGGAAAGATGATGGGGGTAGATGACACAACAATATTTTCGCCGTAATGTTGATGGCAAGAAACAAAGGCGAACTCTATAGGTAGACTCTCTTCAGGGTCGAGATAAAATGGAAATGCACCTTGCCGCCTACGTATGCGTAGCGTACAACCCTGTACTCGCTTCGTATGCGCATATGCGGGGCGCGAGTGATAACGTTTCGCGCGCTACAGACTGCCTCCATTCCTATTGGCGCTCGAATTGTTACGACCTCTTGGGATATCCCGACAGCACACGCGATGTAACTCCCTTTTCAGGTTTTCCTAGACGAGGCAGATCCGAGGCTGAACTGTCGACACGATGGAGGATAAGAAAAATATCTTAAAATATAAGGAGAGATGGCAGATCCGAAGAATGTAAAAAGATATAGATAAATGGAAGAAGTGAAGGATATTTTCTGCGACGTGATATAACTTCTATTTTAGCTGCGAAATAAAAGGATCTGAAACTAAACTATAGATGATAAAGAATGACTGGAATTTTATTCTTTTTTTAATATGGGAAATAAAGAGTAATGTTGAAAAAGCAGGTGGAATAGTAAAAAAGTGAACGTAAGGATAAGGATTTAAAAACCTTGATGATTTTATTAAAATAGATGCAAGAACCTTTTTTATCAAATGTAAACTTTAATAATACTCGATAAATTAAAAGAAAGATAAAAATGAAATAATGGAGAAACTTATATTACCTTTTTCCTTTATATTCTATATAAATATTATTATTTTACTTTAAGTATCAACGAGATAAACATACCTTTAATAGACTAAAATATGACAACAAAAACTTTTACAAGTGATAAGCACAATGCAGAATAAGAAAATTAAACTAACAGAAGACAAATAAATCTTCGTAAATCCACAAATCCCTTTAAAAAATTAAAATATATTCTTTAAACTAGCACATTTTACTAAAAATTTTTTTAAATATTACAATAGAAATTTATGTTTGTTTGTATCATTTAATCCTAATAATCCTGGTTGGGATGTAACAAGATAAAATCAGTTTTTCTGCTTCGATAAAGAAAATCATAAATTTTATACTGCAAAATTGTTGACATATAATTTTGCTATATTTTATCACGATATGAATTCAATTCTAAAGTCTCTTTTATATTTTCTCTGTAATAAATGTATGAAATTTTAAAACTATTTATTTTTCCTCATACGTTATAATATTGTTCAAATATATATATATACATACTTTATATAAAAAATGTATTTGAGAATATACTTTGTTTTTAATATTTATCACCAAAGGAAGGAAAGAGTAAAACAAATTTAGGATTTTAATTTATCAAGTAAAATATATAAATACAAGATTTAATATTTATTTTTTAAAGTAAGAATGGTTTAAAACTTTCTGAATTTCTCAAATCTTTAGCTTCTTCTAAATTCTCAATCATAAATTATCAAATCTCTAGAATTCTCTCTCTCTCTCTCTCTCTCTCTCTCTCTCTCTCTCTCTCTCTCTCTTCGTTCAAATTTCCATTTCCTACGCAATTAAACGGCCTGTATAAATTTATGTTGCCTTAGTCGCTGCGATGGATTTGAAATCTCTTATGGCAAAATTGAATGCCATAAATAGTCGACATGGCCAATATGTCAAACATCTTCGGTTCTGACGTGAGTAAACGTATCGGTCCAATATCCTCGTTCGTGCACAAACACATGCAGTTGCAGCTACAGTGTAATAGCCGGCAGACAGGTGAACGATGAACCCGGACAGGTTCGGCCTATTCTCCCCCGGGGATAGTCGTCGCGTGATAACTGAATAATTAATTAGACGGTGAGATTAATTTGCGCGAGAAAGCAAGCTTTGTTTGAAATACGATACTATAGGCGACTAGTTCGTAAAGGGAAAGAGACAGAGAGACAGAGAAAAAGAGAGAGAGAGAAAAAGGAGAAAGCGTATATATATAGGGTGTAACTAAACGAACGAATAAAAAGCACATAATCAGGTGCAGGACAACAAACTAAATCAAAAAGTCCTGAGCCATTTTTTAATCTGAGATTTATTTTTGACGCTATAAATTGTTAAAATTGGCCAATTAGCGCGTGGCTACAACGTAGGCACCGCCTTAGTAGGCGTACTACAGCCTACTGAGGCGACATCTACTTGAATCTTGACTCTCGGGGCCCGCGGTCCCCACCTAGTAGGCCTTAGTACAGCCTACTAAAGCGGGGCCTACTCTATTTTCCGTTGTAGCCACGCGCTAATTGGCAAACTTTAACAATTTATAGCGTCAAAAATAAAGTTCAGATTAAAAAATGGCTCGAGACTTTTCGATTTAGTTTGTTGTCCTGCACCTGATGGTGCGCTTCGTATTCGTTCGTTTAGTTACACCCTGTATATATATTCGGCAAGATTTATCGCTTACTTAATGACTTTATTTTGAACGATTTACAGGCCTTAACTGCCATCACGACGGACGCAATTGGCTCCGCTGATTTTACGCGACCGTCGATCCGCCGCCGCCGTCATTTAATCACTGCCAGTTACGCGGACTGACGGCCCAAAGGCAAAATCGTTTCAAAGCCCGATAATTTCGCGTTTCCCCCTCTTTCAATCTGCCTTCATATCTCAAGGGGAAATCCCTCTTAGAGGGACGAGGTTGAAAGATATTACGTCGAAAAATTAAAAATTAAAAAAAAGACTCTCGAACGAACTTAATTTTGTTTCGTAAAAAGTACGAAACAAAATTATTTAAAAGCAGACGCAAGGGTCTTCCAGAATACTTTAATCTTCGTTATTTTGTAATTATTTTGCAATTTTTATTTGAAAAGATGAATGACCAAAATTAACGAAGAAAATTTTAATTCTAAATAAAACTTAATATAACTTGACCTAACTTAATCTATCATAAAGAGCAAATTACAGACGACGTTTAATTAAAATTTTGAATAATTTTTAAATTACATACGACGTTCAATTAAAATTATGAATAATTTTAAAATATCACATTTTAAAAGGTTCAAAGAAAAAAGGCTTTTCAAACGACTATCGAATTTACATTTGGTAAAAATACAGAACAAAATTATTTAAAAGCAAATGCAAGGATTTTCTAAAATACTTTGGTCTTCATTATTTTATAATTATTTCGTAATTTTAATTTGAAAAGATGAATGTCTAAAATTGGCAAAAAATTTTAATTCCAAATAGAATCTAAGCTAACTTGACCTAATTTAATCCATCATAAAAGACAAATTGCAGATGGCTGACGACGCTTAATTAAAATTATGAATAAAGTTTAAAAATAAGTATGACTATTCTAAAATGTTTAAGAAAAAAGGATATTCAAACGACTATCGAGAAAACACAAAACGAAATTATTTAAAAACACAATTAGGCACAACTTCAATTTGAAGGACCGATTTCCAAAATTGGCAAAATTGTAAATTCTAAATATAGAATCTAATCTAAGCCGACCTGACCTAATCTAACCCACTATAGAGGACAGGCTGCAGATAGGCGACTCAATTAAAGCCGCGAATTATATATATAATATACAAAACAAGTCGACGCGATCGCGCTTCGAACACACACACACAAAAGGGTGTTAAAGGCTCAAGATTCAATTCCAGGCGAAGATCCTACAGCGGAGTCGCCATTGACATGCAAATGAAATCATAAAGCTGCAGCGAAGCGGCGGAGGCGGCCGGCGTATCGTCTGTAAGGTATAATTACTGGCGCATCGATCCTGGCCCGCCATGACGGCCTGTATCTCCCGCAATTATCTCCCGCATTTAATCAGAGTAAATTCGCCTATTGTTGGCGCAATACGTGCGTCGTTTCGCTATGATTTCGATTAACGCTCACGGTCCTCTCATCCCGCGATATCGAATGCCGAAGGCGCGTGCGAAGCTGCAAACGTCATTACATCGCGCACATTTGCCGCGTGCGTTATTAATATAAACTCGCCTTTCCCGTGATTAACTGTCCTTAAACGCGAAACGAGTTTCTTCGAGCGACAGCCAAAGCGGAAAACCTTTCAGAAATATTAATCAAAGCAATTCAATAATTACAAGTAAGTAATTATAAATTGCAATTTATAATATATATATATATATATTTTTATTTATTTATATGTATATACATATATAATAATTTTGTATAATTAGATGTAACATGATTTTTATCACAAAATATAAAAAATTTTAATCAATTTCAATATAATTCTAAAATAATTAAATAATTAAGTATATAAAAAATATTAATAATTATTATTTTTGTTGAGTGCAGCAACTATTTTGACATATGCATAGTCGACATAATTTTTATTATTAATTTATTTAAAGAGCTTATATATTATATAAATTCTCTAAATTATTGTTAATAAAAATTATTTCGACTGTGATTCTGTGAAAATAATTGCTATAAAATAACAAAAATGATTATTAATATTTTTTAATATACTTAATTATTTTAGAATTATATTAAAATAATTTAAAATTCTTAAAAAATCATGTTACATCTAATTATATAAAATTATTATAATATATATGTATTTTGTGACATAAAATATACATATAATTGTATATTTTCCAATAATAAAATTAATAGCTATCGCAAAATAATTACATATAATGATAAATATGACAATTATTTTATAATGATCGTTACATAATCCTATTGCTAGAAAATGTTAACATTATCACACACATACAACGTGACACACTGTCCGGCGTTACAACAATGCGCATTAATATGCATTATTACGAATAATTATGTAGCAGTTATATATTACTGTAATAATTGAAAATTATAAACCTGATTAAACTCTACCCTTCAACGTCATGAAAGCTACATGTGATCAATTATTTCGTGTCAATCGAGACCGCGCGCGATGCGATTGAAAGACACACAGAGAGAGAGGGAAACGTGGATTTTGCACCGATCCTCGCGGAACAATCCGGGCATTTGTAGTTGTCGTGTCGGAGGAAGGGTGGAATAGCCGAGCCTTCCCTTCGATGAACCCCCAATGCACCCTCTCGACGGCCGCGTCTCACTGCACACGACGGCCATCGTTCACTCAGCCAGACCGGCGGCCACTTGTCTTTGTTTTATCGAAATGCGATACGGTCAGCATCGTGTAACGTTGGCTGCACCGCTAACCGATAATGCATGACCCCGTCCTATCCACGAAATTGCGCGGTCTCGGCGCATCTCCGATGCAACTGCATCCCTGTACTTGTCGGTCTATCGGTCCTCTATCTCTCTCTCTCTCTCTCTCTCTCTGTCGAGGTTCCAGCACGTTTGTTCCTCCGTGCAAACCTTTGACCATCTCCTAAAGCTCGATAAGAGGATTGATGAAGTATGAGGCCTTCCATTCTGTGAAGTCTTAAAGCTATGTGAAACTGGAGCAACCAATATGTCGCTCTATGTGACTACGGAATATAATGAATTAAATAATAAAATTGAAAAAGAGATAACTTTTTTTATAGAGGATATTAAATGAGTAATAATTTTGCATATAGTATAAGTTTATAAAAATATTATTATTTTATAAGAACGTAGATATTTATTTAATTTTTTTATTATTTAATATTAATTATTATTTAATATTAATATAATAATGATATATAGTATATGTATAATATATGTATAATAATGAATTATGTTAACAATGTTAATTAATTTGGACATCATGATTAAAGGGTTGAATGCAAAACAGTGATATATAATAGTGTAATGACTGTAAGTAATATGTCAATGAAAATAGCGTAGATTAATGAAAACATTATAGGACGATGAAAAGGATATAAATCAATTAAAGTATTACAAGTTAATATATATAATAATAAAGCATAAGAAATATTAATTAGTTTGGACATCATTATTAAAATTAAATACAAAATGATGACATAAAATAATGACACAGCAAATGTAAGTAGTATAGGTCAATGAAAATGATATAAATTAATAACAATATTACAAGTTAATATGTATGATAATAAACTGTAAGCAATATTAATGGGTTTAAATATCATGATTTTAAGGAATTAATGCGAAATGATAAATAAAATAATGATATAATAAATTTAAGTAATATAAGTCAACGAAAGTAGATCAATGAGAAAGTAGTATATATTAATAAAAATATTATAACTCAATGTAGATAATAATAAATAATAAACAATATTAAATAATTTGAATATCATGATTAAAAGATTTAACAAAACATGATAAAATTAAATAATGATGTAGTAATGTAAGTAGTATAGGTCAATAAAAAAGTAGCACAACCAAATAAAAAATAGTTTAAGTTAATAAAAGTCAGTATATACTACAAATCAATATATATAATAATAAATAATAAGCATTATTAACTATAGTTTAAATATCACAATTGAATATTTAAATGCAAAATGGTAATTCATGTGTTAGTGACTTTAAAAAAAATTAAAAAATATATTATAAGAATATCATATATTATATGAAAATATTATATATATAAAAATATTTATATACATATAAAATATATAAAATATATTGTATATTATGTGCATATATATATATATATATATATATATATATATGTGCGTGTGTGTGTGTGTGTAAATAAAATATAAAAAATTATACATGTATATATATACATACATATAAATAACTTTTTCTTCACCTCTCTGAGAGTGGTTATTATTAAACTTGATTGAAAAATCGTTTAACATCGAGAATTCACAGATACGTCACAAAGTTTGCCGAATTCCACGGAGGGAATGTATTTTCTCCGAGTCGTGATGTACAAGTTTCCCGGGACGTCGTGTATCCATGTCGCGAGATATCGCGTTGCGAAGAAAGAAGAAGAAATAGCGAAGGAGCGGCTTTTTGAACACACACACGTCGTCGTTTATCGATATACCACCGTCGCTCTTGACGAAATATCGGCTCGGCGGAGAGAAGTTTTCCTGAGAAGCACTTCTGTGGCAAGAGGGCAAGAGTTCCCCGACCGACCACCTACAAGTGTTCCCTCCGTCGAGGGAAGACGACAACGACCAAACTTTACTTATGAATAAATTTCGTCGCATCATCGCGTTTACGCCGCCATTTATTACTTTCCCATCGTTACTTGACTCCTCACGGTAGTCGTCACGTGAGAAAACGCGTATTGTGTGAAGAGAAGAAGAGTTTATATCAAAACGTATTCCTTCTTTTTCTCTTTCTTTTCCTCTTGTGTTTCAATTTTCAATTAAGGGGATGCCGGAGAGACGGCCGAACTCCGATAGGTTAGCACCACACATATCTAAACATATGCACGTATACACATATACACATAATAGGTTAGCACCACACATGTCTAAACATATGCACGTATACAACACATATGCGTGAAAATTTTCTGCACCGTTTTCTTATTTATTAGGCTTTTAAACTTATATCTAAAAATATACTAATACTTCTTCATTCAATTTCTAGTCGGAACCTATCTTATTTTGTACGTACAAACAGCAGAACTTTTATATTAAACAATTATTTTTTTCGACCTGACGACGAAGTCGATAAAGAAATTTTAGTTTTTAAATTTTTTCTTGTTTTTAACATAAAATCAGTAGGTTCCTACTTTGTTTCTGTACGTGTTTTAATTATGGAAAAGCATTTATTATTTTATTAAACCAATAAAAAGATTTCGGTGCAGAAAAATCTATAATTATCTGATCGATAAAACAGACATCCGGCATCCCCTTAAGAAGATGCTGCCATTGTTCTGTTTTACCGACTTTATGTTAGGTTAGGTTCACTTTTTATTGAATTAAGTCAGGTTAGGTTCACTTTTTATTGAATTAAGTTAAGTTGGGTTCACTTATTATTGAATTAAGTCAGGTTAGATTCACTTTTTATTGAATTAAGTTAAGTTAGGTTCACTTATTATTGAATATACAGATTGAAAAATCCTCCACAATGAAAGTACTGATACTAATGAATAGGGAGCGCTGTCTGGCAATTAATTTTTGCTTCTGTATTATTCTTTTATGTCACTTTTATTGGAAGCGCCATATTTTGTGCACAAATAAACTGCAGAACCTTTATGTTAAATAAATATTGTTATGAGCTGATGCAAGAGGCCGATAACAAAACTGTAATTTTCTAACTTTTATTGTTTTTTTATACAAAATTACGGCGCTCCCTGTTTATTATTATCAGTATTTTAATTGTAGAAAAGGATTTTTCAATGTGTATTGTCAATAAAAAGAAAGCCCTTGAATTCAAAGTCGGTAAAACAGTCATGGTCAGCATCCCTAGATTCTATTGTAAGTAATACAAATGCAAATCGTTCTTTCTCTCTTTCTAATTCCTTAAACTATCATCACATTTCATCTCTCATTTATTATTGTAATTTTTTGCAATTAATTAAAACAAATATCGAGTTTCTCTATTTACTGAAATTTAAAGAAGCGTGTATTTCAATTTCTTTATCATTTTTCTCTCTTTTTTTTATTAATTAATACTTATAAATTTACATTATATTTAGTATTCTCAATTTTATCATAATTCTTTGTCATAATTAATTATTTAATTTATTACAAATATTGAGCTTTATCAAAATGTTAATTTTTACACTATCTGGAAATTCTGTTTGCATTCGTTTCGACTAAAGAACGTAAAAAAAGAAGACGCTGTCAACGTACATCCGCTGTTAATTCGACGTATAATTTCTTGTAAAAAAAAAACGCACTAGTTACACGTGTAAAATTCACGGACGGTGTATAAAGTCCCTAACTATATCCTAACTACGTGAGGCTAATTCGAACGTGCAAGTTTCAAAGCAGCTAATTTGTCGCATCGGCTATTCTCCTTGATGAGCGGCGCTTTTCAAGCCGAAAAGAAAGCTTTTGTAGCACTTTTCCATTCATGCCGGACGGAATTAATGCTGCCTGCCAGAAAGGAACGACATAATATTGCAACACCAAACGACGCCACATAATGCACTGCGAATTCAATGTCTTTCTTCAGTTGTATGAAAATGTTTATAAAATACCCCATCATTTCGAATTTTTGCCGAATTTATTATCAATAATTCTGTGTTTAATATATATAATATAAATATGATAATGAAAATATAAAAATCAATTATTTTAATTTTTTATTAAATAGAAAAATAATTTTTTTATTTTATTAAATTTTAATACTTATATAATATAATATAAAAATAATAGATAAATTATTTTCTTTGGTTTATTAATTTTTAAAACGTAATGATATTACCATTTGTTTTCTATTCTTGAGTATAAATTTCAAAAGTAGAGTGTAGAATAGTTAATTACCTTCTTTAGCAGTGACGCGCAAATACAAAAATTTGTAAGCATTAAAATTTGCAGCTTCTTAGCATGAGCAATTGCTCTTGCGGTTTGATGAAAAAGATTGCCGCGATGAAGAAAGCGATTATTTATAGCCTGCAGAATTTCTCATTACACCATCTTGCGGTACAGTGGAGGAGAAACGAATTTTAGATTTCCCCTGTGTCATTGGATTAAACGTCACGGTCGCCGGAAATGGATAGCGTCATTTCCTATTCGGCCATGAATTATACGCTACGCAAATTTATCCCCGTCAGTTGCAACTGCACCTGTACCGATGTGCGGATGAACAAAGGGCTATAATAATCGTAAGTAATACACTCTGCGTGAAACGACAACATACTGCAGCGTATACTTCAACAAGTTGGAATATTCCGCATTGGATGTTTTTAACATTTGTTTATATTAATATTTTTTTATTAATATTTATTCTCACAATAATTTTCCTACGATTAAAGATTGTGAAAAATTTTATTATTCGAATTAAATTATTTAAATTCCTCTATTGAACTGTTTATGTGATTGTTATAGGTGGAAGATATTTTGGAAATTTTTCAAATACTTTATATAATTTTTTATAAAAAGAGAAAATCAGGAACTCATTTCAAATCCTTGATAATATTATATAATATAAGCTAAAAATAATGTAGAGTATTTGTGAATTTAATAATATATATATATATATATATATATATATTATATATATGTATATATATGTATATATATG
This sequence comes from Nylanderia fulva, assembly GCF_048542155.1. Classification (NCBI taxonomy): domain Eukaryota; kingdom Metazoa; phylum Arthropoda; class Insecta; order Hymenoptera; family Formicidae; genus Nylanderia; species Nylanderia fulva. Next base: position 4,462,174 of record NW_028189730.1, on the reverse strand, counting down.
TATATATATGTATATATATATATATATATATATATAATTTGGATATTAAAAAAAAATATATATATATATATATATTTAATATTATATATTATATATGTATAATATTAAATATAAATATATAATTATAAAAAATATATATATTATAATTAAATTAATTGAATACATATATATATATATATATATAATATATGAAATATATGTATATATTAAATTGACAAATAAAATAATGTGACAGAGCAATCGTGGATAATTTAGACATGTCCTACGTAATAGTATCGTCAATTAGCGTTAATTAATGTGATGTTTAGAATGCTACCGGTATATCGGTTTACAGCAATTTAGCGGCGTCACCCTAATGGATCTGACCCCGTGAAGCGTTTATCGAATCCGAAGCCTAGTCTCACGTTACTCAAATGTTTAGTTTCTTACTCACGTTGCGCTGATCAAAGTCAACTTAGGAAGCCAAATCTCGACATACTTCTTTCGTTCCGAGATCCAATATTGTACTCACCTGAAACAAACACGTAGTAAAAAAAACATTAGTAATAAATATTATACCGCATATACATATATAAATATTAATAAATATATCGCGAGCAGACAAACAGGCTGAGTGTTTTCAGAAAATAATGTTTTGGACAAGCAAAGGAAGATTTATTTATACATTTATATAACAGGTTATTCTAGATCGGTTCTCTCCAAAGGTTTCTCTCGTCCATTATATATTTTCTGAAATTTTAGATCTCAACTTCTGCCAGAAGATCTCCCGACTTGCTCAAACATATTTTACGTCATTCAGATCCTGTAATAGATTGTTCGCATTCTTACTGAAATTCGCGATTTCACGTTCCCCGCATTCCTAAAATTTATCTTCGATTTTCCGTACTCCCCCAATTCTTAAATGGGAAGAGGGAGGGTATCTCGAACTATTCAAAGAGACGAAAGGATTTTACAGCTACCGATTACTTACAAGGATCCCCCGGATCCTTAAATCCTGCGTGTCTCACGAGGATCGGGTCACATGCTATGACTCGTCCTCGTAACGGAGAACTTTAAATGACGTTTCAAACGGAGCTCACTCGTGAAAGTCTCGTTCCGAGATAAGAGGGAAGTCGAGCCTGAAGTCGGGTAATTTGGTAATTCGAGGAGATCTCGGGGAGAAATATATTTTCTTGCTCTCCTCCTTCTTTTTTTTCGCCATTTTCCATTTTTCCAGTATCTTATCCGGTGACATTCGAATATCTCTCGTATTCGTATAAAATTATGTTTATAGAAAATAGGGTTGCGCGAAATATATATATGTTCGAGGGGAGAAGAAACGTATTTAAATAAATTTTCCGCCGTCGCCCTCGCACATTTCCTATATATATATACAGATTTATACTTTTGGCTCCGCATTATTTATCCATAAGTTTTTCTCACTCGAGAGACTGTGTGTATATACATTATGTATGCTTCCTTGGGAGAAGAAATTTAAGTACAGGTGCAAAGGTGCTCACGAAATCGAGGTATACTCCCGTATTTTCGTATCTAACTGCCGAAGCGGACTATTCAGGGAGATACGAATGTGATTTACAGGAGTTAAAATAACAATGACGCAACGAAAGCCCTTCGCGATTGCTGTACGATCGCTATGTGATAGTTCCCCGGTGCGCATCATAACTCGATTATGGTAGACGAATTATTGTCCGGCGAACAATTTGGAGTCGACGATGCCGCATTAATGTTGCTAATTAACTCATTTTCGTTATTGTTGCGGCAATCTGCGGCATAATCGCGGCCGCATCGCTTTGTGTCCGCTAAATTGGCGGGCTATTGTACGAGCGATAGCGCTTCGTGATCCGCCATGCCGATTTTTATTTTGTCCCCCCTACCGGTTCCGCCATTGATAGATTTATCGCGCGATTTATTGTAGCCCGCGCGACCCGTAATGAATCCGGAAAACCGCGCCATTTTTCTCAACTACTTTATTTAGATAGGAGAAAAAATTAAGCTTGATTAATTTCTGCATATCTACGCGCGAATTTATTATTTTCAATTTTATATTTCAAACTTCACGTTCCGCGCGAAACGAATGAATTTTTTCTAATTAAGTTCAATTTTTTTGACTTAAAATACAGACAAAAAACGTGATCTCCTTTATCAATAAAAAATTACATCCGTATATCTTTTTTCTCTTAAGAGTGTTTTATCGACAAATATTATTTTCATTTAACTATTTATTGGGTATACAGAATAAAAAATTCCTTACTAGAATTAAAGTATTCATAACAACAAATTTGGACTACTGTATGTTTATGTATATAAAAAAATTAGAAAGCTAAATAATTAATTTGTTTGTTAATCTTTTGTATTAAAGAGATGCTGCCGTTGTTCTGTTTTACCGATTTTAAGTTAGGTTAGGTTCACTTTTTATTGAATTAAGTTAGGTTAAGTTCACTTTTTATTGAATTAAGTTAGGTTAGGTTCACTTTTTATTGAATTAAGTCAGGTTAGGTTCACTTTTTATTGAATTAAGTTAAGTTGGGTTCACTTATTATTAAATTAAGTCAGGTTAGGTTCACTTTTTATTAAATTAAGTTAGGTTAGGTTCACTTATTTTTGAATATACAGATTGAAAAATCCTCCATAATGAAAGTACTGATACTAATAAATGGGGAGCGCAATCCGACAACTAATTTTTCTTGTCTTATGCCTCGACTTCGATTCCGCACACAAATATACATACATAATTAATTTAAGTGCGAATCTTTCGATACAGGCTTTTAATCTCATTTTTATTACTTTTGTATTATTCTTTCATGTCATCTCTATTAGGAGCGCCATATTTTGTGCATAAATAAACTGCAGAACCTTTACATTAAATAAATATTGTTATGAGCTGATGGAAGAGGCCGATAACAAAACTGTAATTTTCTAACTTTTATTGTTTTTTATACAAAATTACGGCGCTCCTCGTTCATTATTATCAGTATTTTAATTGTAGAAAAGGATTTTTCAATCTGTATAGCCAATAAAAAGAAATGCCCTGGAACTCAAAGTCGGTAAAACAGTCATGGTCAGCATCTCCTTAAGCCAACCCAATTCAAACGATAAGAAAATTGTAATTATTTAACTTTCTTGGTGTTTTATTATGTACATATATATAGTAGCCCGGATTTGTTCTTATGAATATAATTCTAGTAAAGGATTCTTCATTCTGTATAATTAATACATAGTTAAATGAAATAATATTGTCGATAAAGCCACAATCAGCATCCCTTTAAAGGGTCTGTTTTATCGACAATATATTTTCATTTAACTCTTTATTGGGCATACAGAATGAAAAATCCTTTACTAGAATTAAAGTATTCATAATAACAAATCTGGGCTACTACATATATACATATATACATAGAAAAAACAAGAAAGCTAAATAATTACAGTTTTTCAATCGGTTTTTTGCATTGGGTCAATTTAACCTAAACGATAAGAAACTGTAATTATTTGACTTTTTTGGTTTTTTTTTTTAAATACACATATACCAGCTCAGATTTGGTATTATAAATACTTTAATTCTAATAAAAAATTTTTCATTCCAGCTATAGTCAATAAATAGTTAAATAAAATAAACAATATATGCCCATAAAGCCACAATCAACATGCCTTTAAGACTATTTAATTTCGTCAATTTAATTTATTTTATTTTATTTTATTTATTTATTTATTTTTTTTTTTTTTGATCTGTACTTCGCCTTCGATAAACGAACGGAATCTAAAATACAAAAGAGATTACACGGGGGAATGAGAAGTTTTCGCTTTCGCGTAAACTCCTAGCATCGTCGGCCGTTGCTGCTTAGGCTTAGAAGAGATTTCGGTTAACCGAGCAAGGATTATCAGGATGCCAGTGTTACAGGAGAAAGGGGGGTCCAGGGCTGACTAGCGCAGGGGGGGGGGAAGGTAACGAGGCCCGATCAAATTCCGGGTGACGTGTTAAGCTCGGCTTAAGGCCCCTTTACAGCCTTAAGAAGCGCGGATCGAAGCCCCACGCTACATATATCCACTTCGAAGGCTACGGATAAACTGCCTCGGGGGAGTGCATTTTAATCCACGTCTGAAGAGAAATCGAAGTAATCAATGTGTAAAAAATAAAAAATGTATCGCCATTCAAGCTGTCGTTTCTCTTTTATGTAAAGATGCTGAATCCAATATTGCACATCCCCTTTTAATATCGTATACTTGCATTTTCATACTAAAAACTCTATATACTCTCTTCCTGGAAGCTGTCACAATTGCATCTCTTTTGTGCAGTATAAAGCTTAGTTGTGGAAATGAATAAAGTAGTAGTCAGTTTGCGTAGGTGTAAATTATTTCAGTCGCTGGTTAGTTTAGTTTAGAAAAATTTTTGCGTACGTGTCTTTTATAAGCAAGTGTTTTTGAATGAAAAGATATGTAAAGATTTTTTTTAACATATAAGTCCGTAGGTTTTAATTTTTTTAATAAAAAAATTAATTGTAGACTTTCGTATTTTTGTTTAAATGTAATCTGTTTAATTAAGATTTTAAATTTTGTAATATTTCGTAATTCATTTGTATTTTGTGTTCAAATTGTAATTTATCAGATTTGTTGATAATATTTTTCTAAAAGGTTTTTGCCTGGATTTTTTCATATAAATAATTATATAAACAATTCTAATAAATAAAAATTATCTTTTTTTAATAATTTAATTTTTAAAAAATTAAAAATAAAGTGTGAATAATATTATAGCAATATGTGCTCACAATATTAAAAACAATTTTTTTATTTCCAATTAAAATAAAATATTAAAAAAATGTTGTTTATTTATTATAGAAGTCCATATAAATCACGTAATTTAATTTTTATTAAAAAAAATTGCCGAATTTTATAGGAGTATAATAGTATATTGTGTATCAAGTGCGGAAAGTTGACAATTGGTCACGAGTGCGGGGGATGGACGCACGAGCCGAAGGCGAGTGAACAATTGTCAATCTGCACTTGATACACACGATATTTTGTATTGCAAGTGCAGGCAAAGTGGCTTTGTGCGCGTTTTCTGTGCGCGAGGTGGCCGATCGCACGCCGCCATCTTGCGATGGCACGATGCGGAAATAGCCGCGTTCAAAGTCATTGTCCACAACTAAAGCCGTGGGCAATGTATTGTCCACGGTTTTAGCCGTAGGCAATAACTTTAAACGCGGCTCAGCCGTAGGCAATGGCTTTAAATGCGGCTTATTCACTTACCGCGTCGCCGCTAGATGGCGGCGTGGGAAATCGGCCACTTTCCGCACAGAAAACACGTACACAAAGTGCCACTTTGCCTACACGTGTAATACAAAATATTTTTAATACATTTGGAATGAATCAGATACAACGACCTCGGCTTCGGGTTGCTCCAGAGGTTCGAAGGGCAACAAAGTCTCTTCCTCCTTCGCCCCTTTCTCTATCCTCAATCGCAGCCCATGGTTAGAGGACTTGTTTTACAAGAGCTGGTGCAATCCAACAGAGGAAGGGTGGAGAAGGTGAAGATGGCGAGTTCGGGAATCAGTTCGGTACTAGGGTTGGGTGGGGTGCGGCGGACGCATTTCTTGGAGTAAACTTAATTACTGGGTGGTACTCGCCTGCGCTCTGACATTTGGCAACGAGCCTCTAAATCTCGAAGAGGAACGGCGACGCCGTTCCAAATTGCACTTTCGCGGAGGCAATCACGCGTCCTTCGCCAAGCACGACTTCCTTCCGGGAGGACGCGTGACCCGGCGATCGCGTATAAATCTCTTAATAGCGGATCCCGGTAGGATTTCAAAATCATGCTCCGCGCGATCGTGCGTAGAATCCGTAAAACGCGAGCTTCCATTCAATTAGGACTTTGTAGATCGCGTAATGAAATCATCCAACTCTTTACGACTTGTCTCCTTTCCGCGAGATTATTCATTCTGCAAAATGGCGGCGCGTTGTGACGGAATTTATTTGGACCATATAATTGGTCCATAAAATAGAAATTTAGCTCTTATATATATAATCTTATTTTTATATTATTTATTATTGAATAAAGAAATTATTGAATAAAAAATTATAATTAAATAGATATTTAGTGTAGAAAAAAATAATAAATTGAGAAAATAAAAATGTTTCACACGAAGTGCTTTTAGAAGAAATAGTTACTTATTAAAGTTTGGAGTTTATTTTAAACGATCTATGCGACAAAATTCAGAACACAATTATTTCTACAATTTTATGTGTCGTTCATACAAAAAATTATTGAAAGCAGTAAAATATACAAATGGTCAAAATACATATATACACGTCAAGATACATATTAAATCGTGTCATATAACACACTTTAAATAGAAATATCATCTGAAAATTAATCCAAAATAGCTCCTCGTCTGAAGCTTAAATAATATATATGTTAAAATCATATTTTTTTTAAAGCGAGCTTCGGTAAATAGATAACACTTTACAACTTGTCATTTTTCCGCAAAACTATTGATTCTGCAAAATGGCGGCGTGTAATGACAGTCATTAACTCGAGCGAAAAATAAAACAATAAACGCCTAATGATTTTCCCTCTTCGTCCACCTCGTTTATTCGAGTTCCTGATCTATAGCTTAACTTAACCTAGCCTAATCTAACTCCGAAACTTCCCTCATAAATTTGCCCGCGATTAAACGACAAGCGAAACACGAAGTGGCGAAGCGACAAGGAAATGTTCGCGTCAGCCTTCGGCAGGATTATATACGAAATAAAGCGCTTCGCGGGTCTATGGAGAGAACAAAAACTCCAGCAGAAGGGGTATTTCTCTTACGTGAGAGGGACAATAATTAATACCTCGTAAAAGACGTAACATCCTTTATTCCGGAACATTAATAGTCCGCGGCGTTTTAATGACGGCGACGGCGATTGTTGTAAAATCTCGGTTGCGGAATCGCGTCTTAAAACTGGTGAAATATCGACCCACATCTCTCCTCCATTGACATCTTTATTCTTTCGTTAACGATTTATCCCGTCGCAATTCACGAGAATCTTCTCGTCGTTACCGGATCTCTTCTGAAGGGGGAAAGATGGTCGTTCTTTCTCGATGACAATTCCCTCGCACTCAAGCAATTAAGATAATGAAGAGGGAACTCGGGAATATCTCTAGAATTATTTAAATTTATTTTTCGATCGAATATCCTCATTGCGCAGACGCGCACGAGCACATATTGCCGTTTGTTTACATGGAACGAAATCTTTAGAGAACTCTGAACTACAAAATGCTTCTTGACAGATGTTCTTAAGTCTCTCTTTTATTCTTTAAATGTGTAAAAATTTTATGTTAATGTAAACATATTTTTTCCTTCTTAATGTAAAAATAAATTCTAATTCATCTAAAAAATTTTTAGAGAACTGTGGACTACAAAATGCTTAGACTTGAAAAACTTTTTGTTGAGATCTTTATTTCGATGTTCTAATAAAATCCTGAAAAGTACCCTTAATTTCAGCCAGAGTGTTCTTTTTTTATGGGAAGCAAAAGGAAGTAAATTTTAGTTTTTTGTTATTATGTCAAAAACTATCAATTTTTCGAGAGAAAAATAGTTATCAAAATTGTAGCTCTTAAAATTCTCTACAAAAAAGCCATTATATTTTTTTTTGTACGACTAATTATTTTTGAGTAAAACGTGCGGTAAAGTTGCAACATTTCTAATTAGTTAGTCACATATAATACTATAGTAATGTGCACATTTCAAACTTAATTCGCTCTATATCTTCGAAACAATTAATTCCACAAAAAAAAGTATAATGACCTTTTCTGTAGGGATTTTTATGAGCTACAATTTTGATAATAATTATTTTTTTGGAAAAATTGATAGTTTTCGAAATAATGGCAAAAAACTAAAATTTATTCCCCATAAAACAAAACGTTCTGGATAAAATTAAGAGTACTTTTCAGGATTTTATTAAAACATCGAAATAAATGTTTTCAACAAAAATCAAGCTTGATTATAATTTTTTTGAAGTCAAAGTCTAATTTTACTGGACTATCTTTAAATATGTAAAAATTTTGTGTCAACATAAACATACTTTTTCCTTCTTAAAGTAAAAATAAATGCTAATTAATCTACATTTCAAAAATATAAATAGTAAAGTAATAATATATAATATATTTAATTTAATAAATTAAAAATATCAATCCGATATCAATCTTCAGGGAATTCCCTTCTTAAAAGATAAGATTTTTTCGGCGTCTATTTTGGAACAAAAGATTCTTCTAAAAATAAGCAAGACATTCTTATAAAATAAGAATACACTTTTTTTTCGGTGTAATCATATGAAATGTGTTGGTAACAATATCTCGCTCTCTCGTCAACCCTTAACAATGCACGTCTCCCTAATGTTTTAATCAACTCACAGCGTAATTTAAATATTTATGTATTAAGCATTTATGCAAGCGGAAACACAAGAGGACGAATTTAAAAACCAATGCGCGCGCCATAAATTTGTAATATTGCGGCGCGCTTTTATATAACATCCGGTAATATACTGGCGGAGCCAGTTGCATTAATTATGTTTTATTCTCATTAACCCCGCAAAGGTGAGTATCCTGTTCTCGTATGTGTGTATGCGCGCGCTCATAACGATGTATAATTAACGAGTATTCGCTGCTTAGCGGCTTCGGGATCATCGGCGAGGGACTACTTTTCAACCTCGTAGTGTAGCACCTTATTACACCAAATAAGGCATTCTTGCGTTCTCAAAGATTTAATACCCACAGAATTGGAGCTACGGTAGCTGGGGCTGAATGCGACATTTTTATTTTAAGCATCCTCTTTTTATCACGCTTATTGCAGAATTATACAAAACCGTGTAATCTTATGCGAGAAGGTTTTTATAAAAAGAAAGCGCGCGAATAAATTTTATCTTTTTAATGATGTTAAGTTAATAAGAATTGTGACATTTATGACATCAAATTATTATATATATATATTATACGACTAGTTGTTAATTATTCAAATTAATTAGTTGAAAAATAAACAATCTGTATTAATAACCCAAGTAGCAAACTGATGTCATCGAACGTCAAATTGACGTCATCAAATGTTAAAATGACGTACGTTTTCTATCTGGGAAATAATTGGATAAATTAATAAATGAATAAATAGATTGATAAATTAATAAATTATAAACATTTAAATAGTTATAAATATATAAAGAGACAGACAAATAAATAAATTAATATTAATAATAAAAGAGAATGCAGATAATTTTGGTGGAAAGTAGCCCAATCTTCGAGATACTATTTTTTCGCCACATTATTGTGGACACGAAAAGAGAGATATCTGGCAAAGTTAGGTTTGCATAAGTAAAGAGAATTATAGATATTTAAATAATTATAAACAAATAAATTAATTAATATTAATAATAAAAGAGAAAGCAGATAATTTTGGTGAAAAGTAGCCCAATCTTCGAGATACTATTTTTTCGCCATATTATTGTGGACACGAAAAAAGGGATATCTAGCAAGGTTAGGTTTCCATAAGTAACGAGAATTATAAATATTTAAATAATTATAAGTAAATAAATAGACAGACAAATAAATAAACTAATATTAATAATAAAAGAGAATGCAGATAATTTTGGTGAAAAGAGCCCAATCTTCGAGATACTATTTTTTCGCTACATTATTGTGGACACAAAAAGAGGGATATCTGGCCAGGTTAGGTATCCATAAGTAAAGAGGAATGGAACTTGTTAAGAATGGACCAAGTCATATTGGTAGCATATTGCCCCGTCAGTCTAACCGGAACGGATAGCATCTAATCTTGTGAAACAAGCCGAGACAACAGCGGGATGCTGTAATGGCGTCGTAGCAGAGCAAAAGGGAGACGTATAAAAGGGAAGAGAGGAATAATCGTTTGTTAGATTAATCGGGGTTTGTGCTTTGCGTGCTTCTTGAACCTTCTTTCGGGGCTCCTTCTTTCTCTCTTCGTATCCCCTACGAATTTTTTCATACATCAAATCCTTTTTCGTTTCGCGTATCTCCAAGCCGCTTAAGCCCCTTTTAGTTTCTGAAATATTTCGCTTCCGGGGATCTCTCTGCTACTCCGTCTCTCGCGAATCTCTTTTCTGCAATTGAAAACTTCTCTTTGGAGAGTTTTAAGTCTGAGAAACTTTTCACGCCACAAATGTCTGCTGCTGGGTCCTCGAATTTCTCGAAAAGTCGACAAAAGTTAATATCTTAAATACATATAAAATAATAACAGTTGCAAGAGAGGGAACAATTATGAGAAGTTTTGCTTCACTTATTTTAAGATCATCTTAAGGATTTTGAAGTGCAAAACTTTTAGGGAAGGGGATGATTATTCGTCGTCAATTTCTGAAAGTCCCGATTCATCGTACTGTCATATTTCTCGAGTCTTGCAACTTTCGATCGCGATTGGCTGACTTTTGCGCCCTTCGTTATTCCCGCGTTATTGTAACGCGACAGACGCTCGATAATTATGTCTTAATTAAGACGTTTGACCTCATTTCCGCGGTGGTTGCCTTCGCTCGTTTCTAGTCGACGACGGCCATCTTCCGCCTCGCTGCGCTTCGAGAAACGTTTATACCTCGCTCGCTTGCGGTAAATACCTTCGACAGCGATGAACTTTACGAAACGACGCTGGACGTGGAAGACGCGGTCTCATTATCTCACCCGAGCTCTCTCGACTATCTGCTTATTTCACCTTCGAGGCGCTATCTCCGATTATAGCCCGCGACAAGTAAGTGGCGTCCTTGAAAGATTCTCTTCAAGTACACAGTCGTGAGATAAGATTGATAGATTGTGATCATAGCTTCATAAATTAAAATTAGAATCTGAAATTTTTATTGAGATGCTGGAAATTGGGATTAAAATAATTGGACTAATCAAAATTTAAACTCTTAACAATTTTAGATTATTTTAGAAAGCTTTTGAAAAATCAAAGTTCCCGAGTTTAAAAAAATATGATTCTAAAATATATAGTGTTTAAGCTTCAAACAATCTATAAAAAAATAGGGTTAAATTTAACATGAAGTTTTTGTTTAAAATGTGTTATGTGACATGATTGATGTATATATATTTTACTGCTTTAAATAATTTTCTGTATGTACGACATGTAAAATAGTAAAAATAATTTTGTTTCGAATTTTGTCGCAAATTATAGGTTTTAGTCTAAAATAAGCGCTTCAAATAATTTAATAAATAACTGTTTATTCTACTCGTACAAAGCTTTTTCATTTCCTTATAATTTATCATATATTTATTATTTTTTTTACGTTAAATATCTATATAATAATTGTATTAATGTATACAATAATTTTGGCAAATAATATAGAAATAAAATCAAAAGATAAAATTCTAGTTTATGCGCCATATGTTCTAATATATATTCCTTGTACATATTTTGTATTTTACTTTTTTTTAAATATTTTCTGCATTACGCGTAAAATTATAAACAAAATTTTGTCGCGAATATTGTAGATCATCTCAAGTGAGCTTCAAGCTTTAATAATTAGTTTAAAAATGCTTTTATTTATGCAAAGCTTTCTAATTTTCTTATAATTTAAGGGGATGCTGCCGTTGTTCTGTTTTACCGATTTTAAATTAAGTTAGTTTACTTTTTATTGAATATACAGATTGAAAAATCTTCCACAATAAAAGCACTGATAATAATGAATGAGAAGCGCTATCCGGTAACTAATTTTTGCTATTTTATGCCTCGACATCGAATCCGCGCGCAAAAATACATACACAATTAATTTAAGTACGAATCTTTTGTTACAGACTTTTACTCTTATTTTTATTACTTCTGTATTATTCTTTCGTGTCATCTTTATTGAGAGCGCCATATTTTGTGCGCAAATAAACTGCAGAACTTTTGTATTAAATAAGTATTTTATGAGCTGATGCAAGAGGCCGATAAAAAACTGTAATTTTTTAACTTTTATTGTTTTTTTATACAAAATTACAGCGCTCCCCGTTCATTATTATCAGTACTTTAATTGTGGAGAAGGATTTTTCAATCTGTATAGCCAATAAAAAGAAAAGCTCTTGAACTCAAAGTCGGTAAAACAGTTATGGTCAGCATCCCCTTAATACACGTATATTATTTATTTCTACATATATATACATATCTATTTAATTGTGGAGAAGGATTTTTCAATCTGTATAGCCAATAAAAAGAAAAGCTCTTGAACTCAAAGTCGGTAAAACAGTTATGGTCAGCATCCCCTTAATACACGTATATTATTTATTTCTACATATATATACATATCTATTTAATTCTCTTATTTTACCTCAATGTTCTCGATAATTAATACAGAAATAAGGTTAACCAAGCTTGAAACAAAACTCGATGTTAAAATCAAGCCGCCAATACAGTTTCTAAGGAAGATGCAGTTGAACTAAACCACGCTGTACGCGATAAAGAACCATCCGGTTGCTGACAAACGCGGATTTTGTTTGAAGTGCGGTCGACGGGTACGAGGTTGACTTTTCAACTTAAATTAAGTTCGCCTCCAACTGCACAGAGGGAGAGAGAAAGGGAGAGAAAGTGAGAGAGGGAGGATGACGCAAAGAGAAGCAAATTTTATACAAATTAGACGGCCGTATTCCCTCCTCCCATCCTCATCGTACCTTTCCTACGAGATTGCCCTCGTTTGGCTTTCAGTCGAGGCCTGGCTGCCTCGTCTAAGATTTCACCAGGATACTTTGCAAATTAAGTCCTTACTGAAGTGAACATCGACTACGCTCGACTACGTCTGGGAGAAGAAACGTCCCTCTCATTTCCTTTCGGCTTTTCGCGCGTAATCAACTATTGCCGCGCTTAACGAGAACAAGTGCAACAACTGCAATTTATTTGCAATTTTTTTCCAGAATTTTCTAGATATTTACTTTGACGCGTTTCTGATCTCTCGTATTATTTTATGGTAAGTAAAAAAAGCTGTCCGAGATTATACAGCTTCTACTTTGTTATTATATAATATTTATTATTATTATAGTATATTATTATATTGTATATTATATTTCTATCATACTATATATTATCCTATTTTATTATTTTTAATTTATTATAATTTTTTAAAAATGATAAATAGTAGACAAATTTTTTATTCAATAATTATAAGTTCTCTTCTGAGAGCGCATTTCATAATGAATAAGAGTTAGAAGACTTTAAACATATTTTTAACTACATTAATTAATTTATAAGTAAGTTAATAAGTATGCCATAAGTAAATAATCTTGTTAAGTATTTAATTTATTTAAGAAGATTAAAGCAGTTGTGGATAGCTTCAAATATGTGTAAAGTGAAATATAATTTCCAATAAATGGAAAATATTTTTCTTTTGTAGATAAAAATTTAGTAATTAATTGTTGAAGCATTTGTTTCCCTTTCAATGCAATTATAAGAATACAAGTCTTGTAACAATTTTTCATCACAATATAATTTACTTCTCAAATTCCTCTGCTTCGGGAATTATCACAAATTCCCAATTCGCGGTTACACATACCTATATTAAGATACAATTTCGCATTTGAGGAAATTCGTGTTCTCCGCGATCGTGTTTTCCAAGTGTCGGAGAAGCCGTATGTTCGTACTACTTGTAAATATTTGCAACCATTCTCAAGAAAATCTCATATCTTCAATCTCGCTTATAGAAGTGTAATCAAGTTCAATATACAATATATGCACTTAAAAATCTTCGAATCCAATAATCAAGTTTTATTTTCTAAAATTCTAATAATACTCGTAAAAAATGATATTTTATTTATTGCACTTGCGATGTAAATCGAATCTAGAATAGTTATATTTGAATTTTAAATTGAATATTTGCAAGAGTATACACAGATAATACATATATATATATGTAAAATTTTTCATAAGTATTCATAAAAGTACTCATAAATATTTATAAAATAAATGTTCATAAAAACACTCATAAAACCTAACTCGTAAAATTTCTCATAAGTTATAAAATATTTATATAAGTATTCATAACTTGCGAACATACTTGATTTAAATTCAGACATACTTACAGGGAGTTTGAATTTATTTTATTCAATTCTAGTCTACTTGAAAGTAGTCCTTTTTCTAAATAATCATATACAGAGTCACGCGAACGAATTTGAATGTACTTGTAAGACTACTTAAACTCATCACTACTTAAACCCATCGCTACTTATTCCCTAATACTTTTTGGCTTTACTTAAATTTCCGAAATCGAAAATTAACTTCTAACGACACGGTCAAATCATTAAAAATGAACATTTCCGTGCTTCGGAATTTCTTTCCCTCGAAGTTGCGGCGCACGTTCAACCTACGAAGGGTTCGACCCTTAGGCGCTCTAACTCGCCGGCAACGATCGGATTAACTGGAGATTTTCTGCTTCTACTTCCGTAACGCGGCGTTTTCTCGCGAGATATGAAATTATCGAAGTTGGAAAGTAAAGCCGGAAGATGCGCTCCTTCATCTCGCGGAAACTTCCGTCGCTCGAAACGTCGTTTAAACTTTCCGATTGCCGTTTACAAGTACTCGCAGCAGCCCTTCGTACTCGACCTTTCCCTCGATTTTTCCTCACGATACCACGTGACATAGACATTTTTTATCGCGTTTGTCGTATTAGCTAATAGAAATCAAATACGATATTTTATCAAGAAAAGCGTCAAAATTTTGAAATAATTTTCAAATTAAATATTTACAGATTTAATCATACATTTTCTGTAAACAGAGCATAAAATTGTTTGCAATAATAAGATTAATATATGTATATTTAAATAATTAATAATAATAATAATTAAAAAATTATAATAAATTAGATGTAAATATAATTAATATAAAATATTTTAAAAATTAAAAATAAATAATAAATTAAAAAATATTTAAATAAAATGTTTAATAAATTTAAAAATAACAAATTAAAAATATAATTACCTAATATAAAGTATAATAATGTAATTAAAAAATGTTTTCCAACATATATTTAAGTTTGAATTAAAAATTTTGTTTGTGTATATTTGGCGACGCGAAGTTTCATCATTATTTGGCACTTTTCCTTATAATACTATACAAACATTAGCCATGCAATGCAGGTCGGGAAGCACCAGTCTTCCAAGTACATGAAAGGGATTTGAAAGCCTTTCACTCTTTTCTTTATTCAAAGGGATTAAGTTCTCTCGAAAGCGTCGCGCGCGTAGTGCTTTTTTGCGAAAGCGCAACAGTATATGTTATTTTGTTTCCTTTTTTCTCGTTTTCCGCACTGATAGCTGCTTCCAAATGTAATAGATTCAAGGATTCAAAAATTCACGATCCTAGAATCCCTACGAGCTGTGAATTTTCGAGCTTTGAAGATTCAGGAATCATTTTGGATACTGAGAAGCAATATATATTTTGTGGGATAGAAATCAAGAAATCAGCGGCAATCGCAGAATCAAAAAGGACACACAAAAGATTTGTAAATAAAAATATTGACATCGCGTGAGAGCGAACGTGTGAAGAGAAGAATTCGAGGATCTAAGAATCTGTGAAAATATCGAGATTGAAGGGAAAAACTTGACGCACAAAAGAAAAAGATACCAAAAATCTATACGCGAGAGAAAGTACATAAAATTACAAAGATGTTACACGCAAAATATATACATACATATACATATATGCATATTGAAACGAGGCAAATATAATTATAAAATATTGAACATGCGTGTAAATAAAGTAAATAAAATAAAATAATTAGAATCAATATTAAATACGTCAAATAAAAAAAAATAAAATAAATAGAAAAACATGTAAATTACCAAAAAAAAAATAAAATAAATTGTTGGAATAAAGCAAAGCTTTTATATTTACTGTAGAATGCAGCAAATATATGTATATATATTGTTTTGTTTTTGCTGATATTTGATATTTCGTTTCATCTCGTCGCGCAGAATAGCATCTAAATTTAACATGAAATTATGACGATGGGGACTCAAAATTATTTATGCAAAGATTTACTAATTCCACCAAATCGGCTTTCGGATTCTTTGTGCCGGTAAATCGGCTCTTTCGGGAATGACATCAATATTAACCGCATTAGAAATATATCGATATCTCAACCGATACCTACATCTATGTCTCGATATACGCGACATTCCCCAGCTGTCGCGTTATAATCGTTCGAAGCGTGAAATTACCGCAGAATCGATATCGGAGTTGGATGTGTTTTTGTGCGAGCAGAGAGAGAGAGAGAGAGAGAGAGGATATATGTATATATAGATATATATATGTATAAGAAAATATCGTAAACGATATGTTATTCGATTTGCGATCGACAGACGTCACTTGAAAATTTGACGTAAAATATAGAACATCAATTGTAAAATAATATTATATTGTCGCGTAATTATTATTATTTTAATTACTATTATTATTATTCTCATAACTATAACTATTATTATTATAACTATTATCGTTATAATTATTATAATAATTATTATTATAATTACAAGATTTTCATATTGATTATTATAATTACAATTGTACTTTTATTTAAATTAAACTTTAATTCAAACTAAAAATTGAAATTTTATCTCTTAATTTGAATTAAAATTAAATTTCAATTTTATCGTTATTCATATTATAATTCTAATTACGATTTCAATTTTGCTGAAAATGAATCTTGTGAATGTGTTTAATATTCTAAATTTATATAAATTTCTGTCAACATTATTTTGCGAGATCATCGATTTTCCCATTGTAAGATTTATATAGAATTTCCAATGTCGTATATATCTGAAATCGAGATTGCATTAATGAAGAAAGGGCGGACGCTTTATTAGCGCATAATTGAGAAAAATCGACACTCGTTAGCGAGGAAAGAGACTTTGGTCTATCGACCGAAAAGTGTAATAAAACTCGACGTAATGTGCAAAAGTTGGGGTTTTTTTGATGGAGTTAAGACCATATTAATTCTTCCGTTTCCGAAAGTAATGAGAATACGAGAAAGATAAAGAAATAAAGGAGGAAAAAAGATATATATATATATATATACACATACATCTGTGAAATTTTCAGAGCAACGAAGAGAAGAGAAAATTAAATGGAACGAAAAACTTTTTTTTTCAATCATATATCCTTAATGAATTTCCATATTTAAATTTAATTTAAAAAAAAGTAAAATAAAAAAAGAACCTTTCAATTCACGTTTGATTTTATTCCCTTAATACTGTTGAAAGAGGGTTTAAACTCTGATATTCGTGCGCAAATTTCAGAATTAAAGATAATCCATAACTATCCATAAGAGAAAGATAATCCTCTATTTATTTAGTCACAACCCTTATTTACCCTTATCCTTTTCATCGCATTATTTATTAATACTATGTAGTATTACTTGTTATACGCGATAACCATAATAGAATCCCATTCTAACCATTCATGGCAGAATTTCGTGGTTGAATTTTTTCCGCTTCGTTCGTTCCAGACAACACAACATTTTTTCAAAATACTCTTCGCTGAAAATATCCATAACGCGAATTTTCTTTCTCGATGTAAAACAAAAAGAGGATACGCTCTTTTCAGTGACACTTTAAGAAGATACTGTCGTAATTCTGTATATTCAATAAAAAGTGAACCTAACCTAACTTAAAGTCGGTAAAACAGACATGTTCAGCATCCCATTAATTAAATTAAATTAAGTTAAATTTAAGCTAACAATTAAAATAAATTTAATTCTATCTATATATTTCTCTCTCTCTCTCTCTGTTAAATTATTTCTGTAAAAATTTATAGGAAATTTACTTTTGCCGAAAAAGGGGAAATAAATGTTGTACACAAATTTCCCCGTCTCTCGTAATTCTGTATATTCAATAAAAAGTGAACCTAACCTAACTTAAAGTCGGTAAAACAGACATGTTCAGCATCCTATTAATTAAATTAAATTAAGTTAAATTTAAGCTAACAATTAAAGTAAATTTAATTCTATCTATATATTTCTCTCTCTCTCTCTGTTAAATTATTCTTGTAAAAATAAATGTTGTACACAAATTTCCCCGTCTTTCAAAGCAATCGATTATTCCTTGCCGCGGCGACGCCTAGTTATTTGCGAAAACTTGGGGCGAAACTCGCTCGTCGGAAATTCGGTTTCATCCGGGCAATTACCATTCGCGGAGGTATTGTTCTTCCTGCCTGGGACGGGGCGGACAATACGACGGATTAGCCCGATGGCGAAACAGACTTGGGCCGAAATTAGGACGAGGGCTTACAACGCGCTTATTACGATACGATTTTCGTTCCCCGGCAATCGACTCTCTCCACCATCCTCTCGTTACTAATTTACATCGCTTTAAGCGCGCATTCGATATATATATATATATATATATATATATATATATATATAAATCCTATACACATCCATATATATATTATATAATATATATGTTCGCAATATCAATTTATCAGAGTTCAAGTACAGATTCAGCTCGGTATTATAATAATTTGCGGATGCGTAACATTCTCTATTTTTGCTCGATGAGTGCAATTTTAAAAGCGATTAGAGTGTATTGTACAAAAAAATACTAAATTATGTTTACAAAAAATTATATATAAATTACATATAAAAAATTATATATCTATATATGAATTTTATAATTAAGTAAGAAATATTTTTAGAAATATTAAATCATAATATTTTTATAATTAAATATTATGATTTAATTAAAAGCTAAGTTTTCGGTATTATAATAATTTGCGGATGCGTAACATTCTCTATTTTTGCTCGATGAGTGCAATTTTAAAAGCGATTAGAGTGTATTGTACAAAAAAATACTAAATTATGTTTATAAAAAATTATATATAAATTACATATAAAAAATTATATATCTATATATGAATTTTATAATTAAGTAAGAAATATTTTTAGAAATATTAAATCATAATATTTTTATAATTAAATATTATGATTTAATTAAAAGCTAAGTTTTAATTTAGAAAATTCACACTAGACTATTTAAGAGAGAATTCAAGTGCGTTTATTCTAATATACATATATAAATAATAAAAATATTTCGGAGTTATTTAATGAACGTTTGAAAAAAATTCTATTGTCTTCAAAATTTAATAAACTAAAGCATGAATGAATAGCCAAATTTAGCTGAAAAATTGTCGTGAAAATCGATTCGAGAACCTAATGCGAACAAACATAAACCCTTTTGTTACCGAAAGCTGTATACGCGATATTCAATAATATATAACGCGCTTAAGCTTTTATTTCAGCGGAAGCAACACGTCGCGATGATGTCAATTTTGCGCATCCATCGTCAAAAGCAACACGCCGCGAACGGACTTTGTTGCTACGCGCGCGCTTAATTAAAAAAAACCTATGAAGATACGCAATCTCTGTAATGAAATATTCTTTAGAGATATTGTAGCGGCTGAAGGTAGTGATTTCAACTTTCCTCGTGCTTCGCGGGGCAAAAAGCAATTATATTAAGTATCATGCGCACGTAAAATTACTTCTCACATATATACACGTTATATATATATTAATTCCTTTATGAAAATTTTCAAATTGCATGATTTTCTCATCGATAACGCGCAGGGTGTGTTCGATATAAGCAGACGGCATCGTCGGAAAAGAGGCAACAATAAACTTCGATACTTTCGAGTAATCGACTTTACATGCCCTTTTTTAAAAGCGGAACTTATCCAAAGTGGCGTAACGTAATCCTATTTCTGATTATAAAAGTTTGCTGAAGTGAGCCCGGCGCAACACAATGCCACCGTTACTTTAAAAGTTCGATGAAAATTCCTCTTCCCATTTAAGGATTAAAGTATCGGAACGCTGCGCTGAAGGATCGATTTAACCCTCAGGACAAAGTCCTGCAGTTATCGTAATGTTATTCTTGGGACGGGATACTTTAACAACTAAGTGGATGCAATTGGAAAAAAAAACTTCGCTACACAATATAATCTAAAATATACACATAAATTTTAAATTAATTCAAAAATAATTATAAAAAAAAATTATTGCATACATATATATATATATATATATATATAATAAAATATTCAAAGTTAATTGATTGTAACATTTATTAAAACGTGTAACATATCTATAAAACTTGTGCGATACTTTGGATAAATTAATTAAATTAATCAGGAAAAAAATAATAAATGCAAGATTTAATTGTATGAAATAATCTTTTTTGCAATTACTGATACTTGTTATATTAACACTAATATAATTAAATTTTAAATACACCATTTTCCTGGTTGATTCTACTTTCAAAAAAGAAAGAAAAAAATATTCGCTGGATTACATTTAATTTACATGTAAATTTTCGGTTAACGCGCGAGTTAATACAAAACTTTCATTACTAATAATTATGTTTTAACTTAATTTAAATGGAAAGACTTTAAAGGTAGATTGCGTTAGATATGGAATTAATTTAATTGTAACTTTAGCAGTGAATATTTAACTGTCTACCTAAGAGAAGTATTTTTT
This sequence comes from Nylanderia fulva, assembly GCF_048542155.1. Lineage (NCBI taxonomy): Eukaryota > Metazoa > Arthropoda > Insecta > Hymenoptera > Formicidae > Nylanderia > Nylanderia fulva. Next base: position 4,441,702 of record NW_028189730.1, on the reverse strand, counting down.
GGGGAAGGGGAAACAGAAAGAGAGATATATGTATATACACATACATTCATGTTTAATTAATATGTACAAAGATTTGGGAATCTGCGTAACATATTAAATTATCTAATTAGAAATTCCATTAACGCGGCGCTCGGATTTTCGACGGTCCGACATAATTCTCTTAACCGTCGCTACCACTTGCTATTTAACAATTAAAAGCTACTGCAACCTAATAATTATTAAAATTAAATGTCACCGACATGCGATTAAAACAATCTTTGTGCAATTTCATAATAACTTTAACTTACAGGAGAGTCTCGCCAACTCAAAAATTTTGATTTCGAAGAAACTTCACGTACGTGTAAGGAAGAAAAATATATAAATTTAGATATTTTTAATTTTGTTTTCATCCCTCATATAGAGCGACTTTTAGTTAGTTTTTTCGATTTATATCAAAAAGTATTTCACACAAATAATGTTTCGTAGTAAGAATCTCTCTATTTAACTACACTAATAAAAAAATTATTTTTTTAAATTGAAAAAAGATTTTTAAAAACATATTTTTTTAAAAAGTTTTTATTTAAAAAATATTTTTTCGAAATGTTTGTTCAGAATATTTTTTTCAATATATTATTTCAAAATATTTTTGAAAACATTTGCTAGATTTCTTAATTATTGAGAGAGAGAGAGAGAGACGTAAAAATAAAATTTCTCCAAAAATTAAGATATATGTTCAAATAAGATAAATATTAAAAAATCAGCTGTAGAGGTGCGTCGAGAAACAAATACTTGACAATTCTTGCTAGTCTCGTAACTCTGTATATTAGGTACCTTAGGAACGTTTGGAGAAATAATTACTCGTCAAGCTTGGCGGGTCTTTAATTGCTAAGGTAATTAATTGTCTGTGCCCGGGAGTTTCGCAAACAGAACAACTTCGAGGCTCGTCCGTTGTCATCTTCCGCGTAGCCTTATTGTCCGTCATTAAGTTAAAAGGCAGCAAAAGCTTCCAACATTCGTATGTGCGACAACGGCACGTAAAACCACGCTTTCCTAAGCGTTGCTCATCTGTGCGCTTCATGAACACGATTGTTATGTTTGCGAAATATCTCGAGATAGTTCATGAAGGATTTCATCTAAAAGTGACAAGGCTTTGCTTTTAATAAAATTAAATAAAATAATTAAAATGTAAAAATAATTAAAATATTTTTACGTAATTATATTTTTGTAATTAATATTAATCTTGTTTTATTCCTTCCCCATTCTGGCACGAGATGTAATTAATATTTTTAGTATATGTCTTTCGCTGATAAGAGAAATATAAATCAAAAACAGCCTGTTGTAATATTACGTTATCATTAGATATGTATCATAGATTGTATGAAATAGCCTAAAATATTTGTTTGGGGAGTCCCAAGAATAGCGATTTGATATCAGTTCTCATAAAATATTTAGAACCATTAAAAAGGGTTCTTTATCTCTCTGTTAAATCGAGGATCAACATCAAATATAATTATAAATTTAGAAATATGTATTGTTCTTATGAAAACAACGTCTCGATTTTTTTACTCTTTCTTCGAACATTTAAATTTATACTTGTATATATATATATATATTTAAAAAATTATTAAAAAAAAAGCTTATACATATATTACATAAAATTTTTACTTCTTGCGTTTGTTGCACGCAAAATATTATAATATAATACTACTTGAGAAAAATAAAATATAAATATCAAATCAAATATCTAAGAAATGAAAAAAAAAAAAAAACGATGCTTATTGTAATACTTATCCTGATTTCGTTTAGATGTGTGACAAAGCGAAAGAAATATATGACATTACGATACATTGCCGCGGAAAGAGGCGATAGGAAGTTATGATACAAGGGCTCGAGGATTGATCAGAAGGTTGGCATGGCATTTATCTAGGAGGCTCCATCGTCCTCTGGAATTATCATATTTTTGCATAATGGAATCAAGCGAGAAGCGCGCACCCGTCGCTGTACACACACACATATATATATATATATATATATACACACATACGCATGCGCGGCTTGACACATCTAGGGTGGCCGAAAATAACGCGACCTGCCGTAAAACAAGGTTACGGTCGCGCGACGGGATTTCATCCGTAAAATTATACGACGCTCGCGAAATTTTGCACGAGGCTTCGGAAGTGATAAAAAGGTGACAACTATGTGTCACGAAAAAGCTCTCATTCCTTTTGTATGATATTCGTAGGAATATAATATAAACCGCAAGATTTCAGCAGTTAAAAAGCCCGATTACGCTGAGAAAGAGCTGGAAATTTATCTTTATATTAAGTTAACGTTACCATTTTTGCGCATATATAATGAGAGAAATATTAGCGGGAAAATGTAATAAACACGAATATAAGAATGAACACAAAGGATAATGCGTGGCAATTTTCGTAAAAAATTTCGGCGCACACAATAGAGTTATTTTTGGACTATACGCTACAAAGAATGTACATATTTCCTCACATTTTGATTGATAGATGAAAGTTTTCCTGTCTTCTTGGCATGGAACGACGAGGGAGACGAGGGAAAGAGAGTGAAAAGACGTGGTCTAGCAAAGTGCAGATGTAAACGGATCTGACTTGCATTTGTTTGCACACGTTGCAATCTAGGAACGTTATCGAACCTCGCTCAAACGCAAACAGCGGTTCCCACGGGAACATAATGGAATTATTTATTACGTGTAAACAAGCCGTATGCGAACAACTTTTGCCACTCGTTCTGCTCAGGCTAAACTATCCCCCGGCTAAGTAAACAGAACCGATCGCGAAGAAACGTTCCCCCGAGACTTTGATTTCTTCGAATTTTTTATCGTGATATGTCAAAAGACTAAGGTTTCGAAGAATGTTTCAACAATTTCCACAATTTCTAAAGATTTAAACAATAAAGTGAAAAATACAATAGATGAAAAAAGTTACCAAAAAGTTACAAATAACTTTATAATAAAATAATTTTTAAGTATTTTTTGTACTTTGATTTAAGAGATGCTGACCATGACTGTTTTACCGACTTTGAATTCAAGGGCTTTTCAATTAAAGTACTGATAATAATGAACGGGGAGTAATTTCGTATAAGGAAACAATAAAAGTTGTATATATATATATATATCTTTAAAAAATTATTAAAACAAGCTTATACATATATTACATAAAATTTTTACTTTTTACGTTTGTTGCACGTAAAATATTATAATATAATACTATTTGAGAAAAATAAAATATAAATATCAAATCAAATATCTAAGAAATGAAAAAGAAAAAAACGATGCTTATTGTAATACTTATCCTGATTTCGTTTAGATGTGTGACAAAGCGAAAGAAATATATGACATTACGATACATTGCCGCGGAAATTACAGTTTCTTTATCGGCCTCTTGCATCAGTTCATAATAATACTTATTTAATATTAAAGTTCTGCAGTTTATTTATGCACAAAATATGGCGCTCCTAATAGAAATGACATGAAAGAATAATACAGAAGTAATAAAAATAAAATTAAAAGCCTGTATTAAAAGATTCGTACTTGAATTAATTATGTATGTATATTTGCATGCAAAATCAAAGTCGAGGCATAAAACAACAAAAATTAGTTGCCAAATAGCACTTCTCATTTATTATTATCAATATTTTCATTGTGGAGAATTTTTCAATCTGTATATTTAATAAAAAGTGAACCTAACCTAACTTAAAGTCGATAAAACAGAACACCGGCAGCATTCTCTTAATAGATAATTGTAACTTTATTATAATGCTGTTTAATAAGAAAAATTTATTTTAGTAATAATAAATAAAAGTTTAATAATAAACGCAAATAGAGGTTTAATAATAGAAATTAAAATCGGTTTTATCTACATTATCATATGTCAAAAAAATGAGGATTTGGAAATGTATTCTTGAATATAAAAAATTCTACGACTTCTAAAAATGTAAACGACAAACTGAAAAAGAGATAAAAATGTTACAAAAAATTTATAATAAAATAAAGTTTATTTTTAAGTATAATTTTGACTGTTTATAATATCAATTACTCTTTTTATTTTTATTATTTTTATTTATTTATAATTTTTTATTTATAATTATTAAAATAATGTTTTTATTTATCTTATCTGTTACTACAAATTACATGAATAATATTTTTCTTTTTTTTTATATTTAACTTTTACCGTATACATCCGAAATACACGCACGCACACGCACACGACGTGTATAAATCACATCAACGCGCGAGCATTTCGCTAAGCTGTGATTTAATCGCGACTGTACTTTCGTGATTAGAGGGACAAAATTGCGTTGGGTAAAGCATTTGCGGAAAATAGAGGAATCATTAGTTATGTCGAGCGACAAAATGGTGCACGGGCTGTTTTCCGCTCCGGTTCGAGAATCAAGAAGGGTCGAAAAAGGGTCGGGTAACTCCGGCAAAAAATTGCTCTTTGGAAATTGCTTTGCAATTTAGATCGCCGCGTAAAAGTGTGTACCGGCTTTTCCTAAAGGCATTACCGAAACGTTTTATTGTGTATAGTAACAGCGTCGCCCATATTTTTGCGCCCCTCAGGTGTCGCGTATCAGCCTCTCTTGTAATACATAATATATATATATATATATATGTTGGTATTAATTATAAAACACAGGCGCGATAAAGTGCGGCACCGATATATTTTCGCGTTTTCCGAGTAAACCTTTCATTTCTCAATAAAATTACTTTTATTTCAAATTATTACATATTTGCGTATATATTTTTATTATTTAAAATAATATTTTGCGTATAAACGCAAATAAGATTAATCACGCAGTTTTGAATCGACGGAGAGGATGATTTAAATAGTGTGCGCAATAAATTATCGCGCGCGGCTAATGCCAATTATATGAGGTTCGAGAGAGTAATGAAAAATAGCGCGCGTTGAATTTACGGGCCGATTTCGATTGCCGTCGAATGCGCATCCGCCCGTATACAAACCGACATGTATATACATGATGCAGCATGATGAATGCACTATCAATGCATTATACTCGGACGAAATATTCATGATTGGCGCTTTCCGTTCAATGACGAATTAATATAACGCGAATATGTTTCTCTATTTTCAAATTACATATCCCGCAAGACGCATTTTATTTTTGTTAACCCGTTTGGCCCGTCCATTAATGCAAATTTCTTCCAAAAATTTTTCCGACGAGAGAGAAATTATTTTGACTTATAGTTTCGCAAAATTCACAAAAAGCGTCAATAGTACAATAATATGTATTTCAAAGAATCAAGTTGTAGAATTAAATAATAGACATTTTTATTATATAATTTGTTTAAATTATTTAGTTTTGACAAAATCCAATAAAATTATATGAAGAAATAATTGTGTAAAATATAAAAAACATTTTTAACTTATTATTTACTTTTTATTATTAAATTAATGTAAAATTATATGGAAAAATAATTGTATAATAAAATATATATAAATGAGAACAGGGACTAATTTTTCTTTTCACGTCAGGAAATAAAATGTCCTATTATTTTTATAATGACGGGGGTTCTTAGTGGGATTGTTGAAGAACATTTAGCATGTCGCATCAGCGCGTCGGGAACGAGAAAGAAACGTGTTCCTTGAATTCCCTCTGCTGTATTCTCGGGGAGAATACACTGCGAGAATTTCGTCGCGCGACGCGACGTATGAGAATTATTTGTCAGCTCGGCTTTTCCGCGCTTCTCGCAAAAGTAGAGGAAGGTGAAGCGTCCCGGTGTATTTATATTCTCGACGGTGCTGCAAATACACACGAGGGCGCGCGCACGCTTGTTATCAGAATTTATTATAAAACTCGCGGCGCGGCGCCTCATGTTAACTACGCGTCCGCAGTTAAATGTGTAACCAGTTCGAGCATATATTGCCGACAAGGAAACACTGTTTGTGTACACGAGTGATAATTATTCGCTTCAAAGATAAAGCTTCTCTTGGGTTTTTCCTAGTAATTCTGCGGAGAAAAAATTCTCAACAAATAAATTCGAGAAAGCGTTCTTATATGAGCCGCAAAATGGTGAACCAGTAATATATAACTCATAACAAAAAGATTCGTGTAATTAAAAATTTGTAGGATTCTGTAGCAGAGAATTAGAATAGAAAACTAGGATTTCAAATTTAATAAAATAATTTTCTTACGTTAATACACGAACCTAACCTAAGCTAACCTAACAAAAAAAGATGCGTGTAATTAAAAATTTGTAGGATTCTGTAGCAGAGAATTAGAATAGGAATCTAGGATTTCAATAAGATAATTTTATTACGTTAATAAACGAACTTAACCTAAGAAAAAAGATACGTGTAATTAAAAATTTGTAGGATTCTGTAGCAAAGAATTAGAATAGGAAACTAGGATTTGAAATTTAATAAAATAATTTTGATTTTTTTTTATTATAAATATCAATGTTAATGCAATTTCTGAGATTGTTCGTTTAATTGTCAAAAATAACGTCTGACTTTACACATCTTGAAAGTAACACTTGAAAAGGATCCAAGGATCCTGTTTTAACAATACGTGCTGGCCAGTTAGGTCGAATAATTAATAAACCTTGATAAATATCAATGTTTTTATTATTATTAAGATATTTTATTTTATAATATGTCAAAAAACTAAAAATAAAAAATTTTTTTGAATATAAAAAATTTTACGACTTCTAAAAATTTAAATGATACATTGAAAGAAGAAGACAAACGAAAAAGATACAAATAATGTATAAGATTAATTACTTTTAAGTATCTCAAAAATTCGAAGCATAGAATTGAAAATTCGATTTGCAACGACATGACAGACTTAATTGATTCATATCGTCGAGTTAATTTCGCTCTTAATTTTATGTCAAATTAAATCTTGTCAGCCGTAAAATCAAATTTCTTCTTACTTGAAGAAATCCATAAAAAAGCTTTATTTAAATCTTATCTCAAGCACATCATCAGAATGTATTGAAAATTACATTAGTATCGGAAAGGCTATTTACATAGCACGCATATTCTGGCGAAATCTTTTTCTGTCCCTCCCTTTATTTGCTACATTCGCCCGGAGGTCGCAAAAGAGGGAACGCGGTACCCTTAAATTCTCATGCTCGGCGAGACGTTTTTCTCGGACGCGGTGGCCAGAAGTGGAAGAGAGAAAGGGAGGGAAAAGAATCGCGCGATGCCGTGGGCAAACAAAACGGGGAAACTGCATGAAAAACAGGCTGTCGCTTCTCACTGTACGTGGTCGCGGTTTCCGGCGATCCTGCAGCCGCTCTCTCTTTCCTCCCAGCGAAGAATGCGAAAATGGCAGACACGAGGGTACGAAAAAAAAGAATAGATAAAAAACAGAAAAGAAGATAGGAAGAGGTGCCGCAACAAATGCGCCGAGTCCGACGTGAAAGGGTGCGCGCTTTCATTCTTTCTCTCTCTCTCTCTCCGGCTCTTCATCTTCCTCTCTGTCGTCCCATTATTTTCATTGATTGTATATACAAACTAGAGATACGTTTATTAAACGTATAATACACAATCGCATTAAATTTAGTACGGATAAATAAAAAATATATATATATATTGTGATATACGAGTCATACTAATATATGATAAATTATTACATAAATGATGATGCTTATTGGTCTCTTAATTATACACGATAATAGTAATAATAAATAAAATAAACATGACAAGATAAATTACAATAATAAATAATATGTAAAAAAAATTTATTAATAATTATTTCTAATAATAAAAAAATTGTAGCTATAGAGCTTAATTAATACATAATTAATACATTGTATATAAAAACAATTTTTGCACCTAATATTTATGCCTGGCCCTTTTTATATTTGTTTTTATATTTAATATTTCTATAAAAGCTTCAAAAAATTTATATACCGTATATAGGTTTGTAAAATTTATATATTATTATATATATTAGTCCAGTAAAATTAGACTTTGACTTCATAAAAATTAGGATTAAGCTGAATTTTTGTGGATACCTTTATGTCGATGTTCTAATGAAATTTTGAAAAGTACCCTTAATTTTATTCAGGACGTTTTTTTTTATAGGAGATAAAAAGGGATATTTAGTTGTTTATCATTATCTCAAAAACTATCAATTTTTCGAGAAAAATTGTTATTATCAAAATTGCAGCTCTTAAATTCCCTACAAAAAAGGTCATTATACTTTTTTTCGTACAACTAATCGTTTTTGAGTAAAACGTGCGGTTTTGTACCTCTTATATTCAGACTTATTTCACTCTATATCTTCGAAACGTTGGTTAATTCCATGAAAAAAAGTATAATGACTTTTTTTGTAGGGAATTTTATGAGCTACAATTTTGATAATAACTATTTTTCTCGAAAAATTGATAGTTTTCGAGATAATGGCAAAAAACTAAAATTTACCCCCTTTTACTCCCCATAAAAACGCCCTGAATGAACTTAAGAGGACTACTTTTCAGGATTTCATTAAAACATCGGAATAAAGGTGTCCACCAAAATTCAGCTTGATCCTAATTTTTATAAAGTTTTGTCCGTTTTAAGTCTAATTTTACTGGGCTATATATATAAAAAAAAAAATAATTTTCATGTACTTTCTTTTTTAATAAAAGCAATAATTATTTCAGGCTTGAGAGACTTTGAGAGCTTTATCTTACATCTCAAAGCTTTTTCTTTTATTCCATTATACTTATACATCTTTTCTGCCTGTCTATCTTTCCGTTTCTTCCTTTCTGGGTGCCAATGAGAAATGCCCCGCGGCGCGAGATAGATATACCGGGTGGCGCAAATATATGAGGGGAATTATGTGTTGCGCATGGGGGTGGCAACGTCTCTTCCGGTAGCCGACGGCGCGAAATATTAATGAGAACGTTTTCTGCTGAGACTTACACATCTCGCAGCTGCGAAGTATCCCAGATGCTCGCCTCGATGCACTTTGTGTGTTCCCTTCGTGTCCCTTTTTTGTTCCCCGTCGGATTTATGGGTCGTGTTTTTGCGAGGGGGAATTGAATGCGTGTTCCTCGTGAAATGAACAAAGTGTCAAGGACTCGAAAGCTCTGGTTTTACAATTCGAGGATCATGAATTATAATAAGAAATTTGGAAAACGCAAGATGGATGCGCGAGAAGTGCGTGAAAAATTTATCTCAAACTATATAGATTAAAATTGAAATTTAATGTGTAATATTCTAAGAACGCCTGCGAAATTTCACAGAGAAATTTAAAAGGAAGTAAAAAGATATTATGTTAATAAAAGAGTTATAAATTAAAAAAAAAAAATTCTACAAAATTAATAAAAAGTTTCTCAAGATCTTTAAATTTTCACAGAAAGATATTCTCTCCCGATAAAAAATTCTTGAAAACTTGGAAAAATCGTATCCGTAAAAATCTAAGTATAAGAAGAAAGTGCAGACGAAAAAATGAATCTTAAAGATTTTGTGTCCTGCGGATATATCCTTCTTTTAGGTTAGGTTAGATTAGAAGAACATTTAATCAAAAAATATTCGAGCCCGGTTTTTTTTTCACGCGCGAGTAGTTTTCGCCGCATATATATTTCTTTGTCCTGTTTCCTCTGTTCATGTACATATATATAATTAGAGATATCCCTTTGATTCAAGCATCCTGCGGGTATATTTTTCCCTCGCTAATCCTTCCCGTTTCTCTATTCTGCACCATCTTCCGGCCAATGTCGCAATCTCGCTCTTGCACCCCGGGTGTATGAAATATTTTCGCAATTTTTTCTCGACCGTCCGACGCTTTCCCGCTTCCTTATCTCTCGTTGTGGCCCGCGAGGAAAAAGAATTCGTCCGTTCCTAAACGATTTCACGATACGCTAGCACGGAAGCGCCGAGTTTACAAAGGATATGCATACGAATGCGCCTGCGAGCAGGATCTTTTAGCGAAAACACGTTTGAGGATCAAAGGTCGCGAGGGTTGTAGCCGACTACAAGAACGAAATGTACTTTGTTCTATGTAAATCTTGGCATTCAAATACCAAGAGGCCACGTAAAGCCACTGTTAACAGGATTTTCGATGCCGCAGGATTTGAGGATTCGGCTTCTGGCTCGTGGAAAGAAACTAGTGAATCCGGTATTAAATGTCAAATGTATTAAATATTAATATACATTTTTTAATAGTAATATTAATATTATAATTTTCATTAAAATAATTATTCTCAATATTAAAATTATGTTAATAGAATTTTCGATGGCGCGAAATTTGAAAGAAATTAGAGAATCAGCATTAAATGTCAAATATATTAAATATTAAAATATAGATATTTTATAATATTAAAATTTATATTAAAATTATGTTAATAGAATTTTCGATGGCGCGAAATTTGAAAGAGATTAGACAATCAATATCAGATGTCAAATATATTAAATATTAAAATATAGATATTTTAAGACACTCAACGAATAGTACTATTATTATTATAATTTTCATTAAAATAATTATTCTCAATATTAAAATTTATATTAAAATTATGTTAGAATTTTCGATGGCGCGAAATTTGAAAGAGATTAGACAATCAGTATTAAATGTCAAATATATTAAATATTAAAATATAGATATTTTATAATATTAAAATTTATATTAAAATTATGTTAATAGAATTTTCGATGGCGCGAAATTTGAAAGAGATTAGACAATCAGTATTAAATGTCAAATATATTAAATATTAAAATATAGATATTTTAAGACACTCAACGAATAGTACTATTATTATTATAATTTTCATTAAAATAATTATTCTCAATATTAAAATTTATATTAAAATTATGTTAATAGAATTTTCGATGGCGCGAAATTTGAAAGAAATTAGAGAATCAGCATTAAATGTCAAATATATTAAATATTAAAATATAGATATTTTATAATATTAAAATTTATATTAAAATTATGTTAATAGAATTTTCGATGGCGCGAAATTTGAAAGAGATTAGACAATCAATATTAAATGTCAAATATATTAAATATTAAAATATAGATATTTTAAGACACTCAACGAATTCTCATCTTCGATCAAATTACCTAGGATAAGGGTTGAAAACAATTTAGTGATTTAAACTTTGATTTGATTGAAATTTTGTGATTTGAAAATGACTTCTATATAATTCTTTCACAATACTCTATATACGTGGAATATCATGGACGCGAATTTTTCCCATCTTTCTGTGAAAGTAGAGGAATGCGGCAGCGGAAACAGCCGGCATTGTGCTGTACAAATTTTTATATTAAATTTTCATCCGCGAAGCACAGACGGACAGATGAAACTTTCCAAAGTGGCCGATGTGTCCTTTATTACGTTAGGCAGATAAAATGCTCGCATGGTTTATGACGTGTCTAATATTTGCACAAATGCGTCCCCCATATTTATTTCAGATTGAATGAAAAATTATTAGATAAGGTAATTACGTAATTTAAACATTAATCTCGATTGTAATAACTGAAGTAATCAGATCAATATCGGCTTAATACGAATTTCTCTTTTAATCTCGTAGAGAAAATTAATAAAACAAGAAATGTTTGAAACGTAGTAATAATCCAGATAAATGTGATAAATGAATTTTAAAATAGAAATGAAAAAGGACGAAATAATGCAGTAAAATAATGTAAAATAAATATCACATATAAGAAGAGTAATAACATAACGATAAAAATAAATACAAATATAATCGCATTTTCGTTGTACGATAAATATGATAGAGTGTATTAATTATTATGCTAATCAAAAATTCCCACGTCAAAGTTTACATGGATAATATTTTCAAAAGATTTCATCCCGTTGTGTGCGGTCTTTGCCCTTTGCTTATCGCGTACCCAGTATACTTTATCGACCACTCGTTATACTTGCACGCAAACACGCGACATTTATCCCCTCGCTGCGTTAATCCCTTCAGTGTCTATTTATTCAGAAAAAAATCTCAATTTTTCCCGAGCGAGTAAGTTATTTTCGCTTTAACTGAATCTTTGAAATTTTTTCATCGTGTAGGATATTATTTTGAGACTTAATTATTTAATCTTAAATTTCACGATAAAGTCTAATATTTGCTCAAAAATGCGAAAAAGTTTAATATACTTATATACATAAATATTTCTTTTCTTTTTTTTTTTTAGCGTATTTATAGACTTCAGTTTGCATCTGAATTTCTATTGTAAAGAACTCTTCTAAAGCTTCGGTTCAATTTTTCAAGATATAAATATTATTGAAAATTGACATGCAATATAGAACAAAGAGGACCACAAAGGTTTCACTTGTCAGAATGACGGGTTCGGGCTTTCCAGTGGCGAAGAGTTAATAAAGGCGCAGGCAGTCTCTCGTCGACAGAATGGAATCTATCACGCAATTCGGACTTCGTGTTACAAGAGCTCGCAAGTACACGTAACTGAATGTAACTCCAGCTATTCGTCCATGTCAGCCGAAACGCCGAAACCAATCTCGTTAAGCTCGTAGTATTGTACGGCGCGGAAACACGTGGGTCCTTTTGAAACTTTTCGATAACTGGTAAAAAATATTTTTATTGATTAAAGTGCTACGGCAAAGACAATTTTTCTTAGTTGTGCAAACACGTCAGCGTGAGAACGCTTGCGAATTTTCGGGCAAATTAACGAGAAAGTTCTGAAATTCTTTTTATTTAAAAATGCAATCACACACATGTAAAAATCCGAGAATGTAGATGACGTTTTAAAGTTTAAAATGTAATCTGTCATGATTTTATACATTTTATATTGTTTTAAAATTTATTTATATTTTGTTTGAATTACAATACACCTTTGTGTGCGCCGTTTTTACAAGATTGACGTTTTTCTAAATGTTCTTTATGGAGTTTGCTATGCATATTGATAATTAAATAAATATTTTTTAATAAATTAAAGTTAATAATTTTTTCAATAATCTATATACATTGAAAAAGAAGCTATTGATTTCAAATAAATATCTATTTCGATAGTGCCATTAACACCATTTGTTTGAAACTAAGAATATTGATTTGCCGTAAAAAAATATTTATTTGATATAAGAAATCCTTTTCGAAACAGATAAATATTTATCTGTTTCAAACAAATGGTGTTAATGGTACTATTGAAATACATTGAATATATTTATTTGAAATCAATAGCTTTTTTCAGTGTAGCTTTTAAAAAATTAAAAATAAAGTGTTTGATATTAGAAACATCGTATGTCCAATATCAAAAACTAGTATTTTTCATTTTTATTTAAAAAGAAAGGATTATATAATAAAGAAAATTTTAATTATATATCTTAGTTAGAAATCCGTGTAAATTACGATTTTTATTTTAAAGAAATATCTTGCCCACAAACGAGTCTTTAAAAATGACGCACTTCTCTTTTCTCTCTCAAACTTGAAAACCACATTTATTAATAAAATAATTTGCAAAAAACCCCGAAGATGAGACTTTGATAAGTCTCAACGTTTCTGAACATTTCGAAAATCCTGACTATTATTCCATTCTCGGACTTTTTAAATTTCCATCTCACTGTGGATCTTCGTTAGATCCTCCTTACGAAGTACAAAATCCTTGGTATTCGAAAACTCCGGATGGCTCTCCCAACGGCATTCGAAGCTCGGAGGGAAGGAAGCCTCGCTATTGTTATCCCTGAACGTATGCAGACGCATTCTTCGTCTCGCCGCACGATCTCTGCATTATCGTCCTTAAGCGCGAAGCCGCGCTTTCTTATCCTTTCGCCTTCCCGTCTCGGGCCTATATATTTTTTTCAACTTCTTTCTCGAGCTTATATCCATCCATGCACACACGTATGTGTACGCACGTCTTACGGGGATACTGCAGAGAGAATATTAGAATGCGAGAACGATGGAGGATATATATATATATATATATATATATATATATATATAGAAAGAGATAGAGAGAGGACGAGAAGGTGAGGTTTCAATATCGTGCGAACTTTTCAATCTGTCGCCACGATTGCGTCGATTCCCAGCTCGCCGTCTTGCTGAAGTCAGCAATCGTAGTATTCAAGAGTTTATCGAACGCGTGTCTCTTCTCTATAGTACAACAACTTGTATTAAAATCCGTATTGTACATCAATCCCGCGTGAAGTGACAGTAATCAGCTGTAAATCTTCTATCAATAAAGGGATATTAAAAAATTTAACAGCTTCATCGGCAAATTTTTTTATTTTCAATTAGCGTCTATATACATACATTCAAGGGTTTATCGAACGCGCGTCTTTCCTCTATAATAAAACAGCTTGTATTAAAATTCGTATTGTACGTGAAGTGACAGTAATCAGCTGTAATCCTTCTGTCAATAAAGAAATATCCTAAAATTTAACAGCTTCTTCGGCAAATTCTTCTATTTTCCATTAGCATCACGTCTACATTAACTCTTCTACCAATGAATAAATATTCTGAAATTGAATAGCTTCTTCGAGAAATTCTTCTACAATCGGTACCACGTCTACGTTAACCATTCCGTCCATTGACAGGTGCTCGGGAACTTGAAGCAACTTTGAATTTATCCAAAAATTTAACAGCTTCTTCGGCAAATTCTACTATTTTCAATTAGCACCACGTCTATATACATTCAAGGGTTTATCGAACGCGTGTCTCTTCTCTATAATAAAACAGCTTGTATTGAAATTCGTATTGTACATCAATCCCACGTGAAGTGACAGTAATCAACTGTAACCCTTCTGTCAGTAAAAGGGTATCCAAAAATTTAACAGCTTCTTCGGCAAATTCTACTATTTTCAATTAGCACCACGTCTATATACATTCAAGGGTTTATCGAACGCGTGTCTCTCCTCTATAATAAAACAGCTTGTATTAAAATTCGTATTGTACATCAATCCCACGTGAAGTAACAGTAATCAGCTGTAACCCTTCTGTCAGTAAAGGGGTATCCAAAAATTTAACAGCTGCTTCGGCAAATTCTTCTATTTTCCATTAGCATCACGTCTACATTAACTCTTCTGCCAATGAATAAATATTCTGAAATTGAATAGCTTTTTCGAGAAATTCTTCTACAATCGGTACCACGTCTACGTTAACCATTCCATCTATTGACAGGTGCTCGGGAACTTGAAGCAACTTTGAATTTATCCAAAAATTTAACAGTTTCTTCGGCAAATTCTTCTATTTTCCATTAGCATCACGTCTACATTAACTCTTCTACCAATAAATAAATATTCTGAAATTGAATAGCTTCTTCGAGAAATTCTTCTACAATCGGTATCACGTCTACGTTAACCATTCCGTCCATTGACAGGTGCTCGGGAACTTGAAGCAACTTTGAATTTATCCAAAAATTTACCAGCTTCTTCGGCAAATTCTACTATTTTCAATTAGCCTCACGTCTATATACATTCAAGGATTTATCAAACGCGCGTCTCTCCTCTATAATAAAACAGCTTGTATTAAAATTCGTATTGAACATCAATCCCACGTGAAGTAACAGTAATCAGCTGTAACCCTTCTGTCAGTAAAGGGGTATCCAAAAATTTAACAGCTGCTTCGGCAAATTCTTCTATTTTCCATTAGCATCACGTCTACATTAACTCTTCTACCAATGAATAAATATTCTGAAATTGAATAGCTTCTTCGAGAAATTCTTCTACAATCGGTACCACGTCTACATTAACCATTCCGTCCATTAACAAGTGCCCGGGAACTTGAAGCAACTTTGAATTTATAAAATATGTCGGAACTTTTCTTCGCTCAAAACACAAAGGCCTTTGTATTCGCAAAGTCTGTCTAAAATATAAAAGAACATTTAATAATAATACAATGAAGGGCTCCAATAAATGTAATAATAATGAGTTTGTTGGCTCCTATTGCCTATTTATAATTTTAAAAAGAATATTTGATACCTAACAACTGCTATAAAAAAATGGTCACAAAGTCGCAGTTGATATCCAAATACCCAAATACATTCATGGAAAGGCGCAAAAGTTATAAATTGACAGAAGGGTTAAACTTGGGCTTAAAGTTTGCAAATTTCGTGAAAAGTTGCTTATTCACTGATCGATTAGGTGATTGATAACGGGAGGAAAGACATCTCGAAGACACGAGCTTCTATATAGGTCAAAATTCCGGAATTTCCCGGAAGAGGGAACGAAATAGGAAGAACGAGAGAGAGAGAGAGAGAGGGGCGCAGGAAGCAAAATAGATAGAGTGAATTCCACGAGGACGATTCATCCTAAAGTTGGTCTTTCGGTCGCGCCGCTTGTTGGGTTTCCCTCTTTCCCTCTCTCTCCTCGGTAGCAAAGTTGCAAACTGACCTCAAAATAGGGTTGCACCATCCATAGGGAAGTTGCGCTTGCGCCCCCTCCCTTTTCCTCCTCCCCCCCCCCCCTCCGCTGCTTCTCTCGCAATGATACCAACACCCGCCGACGAGTTCGACGCGCCAAGTTTCGAGATAAATCGTATGTTCGGACGTTCCGCCTCGCGGCCGGCGGCGTTATATTACTTGCTGAACTTTCCTCTTGTCCGGTCTTCTTACTTCACGCCGGGAAAAAGCCGACCGGCCAGACAGCTTCCAGCAAGATGGACGCCAACTGCCGCTTAACGACGTTCCGATACAACCGACCCTGCGTGTAGTTTCTCCCCTCCCTCATGATTCCTCTTTCACTCCTTCATCCTGCTCTGGAAGAAGGGAAGAGGGAACTTGCGGCCCTTTTCTCGCTGCTTGAAATGTTAGGATCGATGGACGACAGGGTTATCGAGAGGGCGTTCTTTGTACTTCGTCGAGTTGCGTCAGATAGAGAATGCTTTTGCGATTGATAATATTAATGATTTTTTTTTTGTAAAAAAGAGTAGCATTTATGTGTCAAGTCAGAGAAATTTATTTTGTCAACGGATACCTGCACCGAAAAGAAATTTATTGGATTCGAATAAGTATCAATTTCAATACTGCCTGATAAATCATTTATTGGAAACTAATAATATTGATTTGATGTGAAAAATATTTATTTGATATAAGAAAATCCTTTTCGAAACTGATAAATATTTATTTGTTTTAAATAAATAATTTGTTAGGCAGTATTGAAATAAATATTACTCAAAGCAGCTTTATTTAACTGTTAAATATGTGTCTTGGAATTTTTCTCTGCCCGAAACAAAATAATGTTTAATGTGTCTAGCAGCTGCTGTAAATAAATTGTCGCAAAAAATGTTTCGCAAGGTCGAAAATACGCAGTTAATTTTTATTGACGGAAAGATAAAAAATTATGCATTGACAGAAGAATTAATTTACGGACATTTTATTTGAGAATATCTACTTATGGTATGGAATTATAAAAGTATTTTCTAAAATTCAGCAGAAACATGACATTTTTTATCTCAAAAAGTATATCAAAAAGTCTGCGAGAACTCTCAATGCGAACGTGAGCAAATCCTTTCTTCGTATCCGCCTTCTGGCGTCTAACTGGTTTGCTAACTTCGTGTTATTGCGAAAATTCAAGAAAGAAAAGACCTCAGACGCGAGCTGGGTTGTCTCAAAAATTCGCGGCGCAACGAAAATCAGTTCTCACGAATAATCTAATTTTTTTCGTCGCTCGTGTATATTCGAATAAATATTAACTATTTCAATATTGCCTAATAAATCATTTATTTCAAACTAATAATATCGATGTGACATGAAAAATATTTATTTGATATAAGAAAATCCTTTTTCAGACAAATATTTATTCCTTTCAAATAAATGATTGATTAGACAGTATTAAAATAAATATTTATCGATTCCATAATTTTTTTCCACTTTATCTACAAATATTCTGAATTTTCTTTCGTCTTCTAGGATGCTTGAAATCGAATATACCGATCTAAAAAATTTTTCAGGATAGATTTTATCGCGCGTTTAATTTTTCAAGTAATTCCCAAACGAATTCGAAGGGGACACATTCGTGTTCGACTATTAGTTTTGTTTCACACCTCGAGATATTTACATCGCGTATCCCTCAGAGGAAAATGTTGGAACGTCGGCATAATGATGAATGAATCGTCAGGGCTCGCAAGACTTCTGATGCTCATCGGGGAAAGAAAAGTGGTCAGGTTGTCGCGAAGAATGGTCCGACGAAGACTGATGACGACGAAGCCACGAGAAGGATGGAACATCCGAGTAAGGGATGAGGGTGACGGTAAAAGAGATGAGACGGGAATTAAGTAGGCAGCGAGGAGGAGGAAAAAGAGGGAAACGTGAGAGAGAGAGAGAGAGGTTTTTCCCCTCTTTAATATTTCTCCGGCCATCTTGCATAGAATATCGCTTAGTTGCAATCTGCATTATTTTTCCCTTTAGTTCCAACCCTTCGCCATTTCCTTAGTCATTGCATCGCTTGATCATCCCACGTCGCTCGCCATGTTGCTACGCGAAACTTTTAATGCAATTTTGGTATATTATTTCGACAACAGATGTCGAAATAATTTCAAGAAATTCGAGAGAAAACGAAATTTCCAGAAATATGCAAAGCTTATGAATTTGTCGTCACATTCAGTTTGATTTGATAAAGGATTTTTAAATTTGCCCTTCTAAACTTGAAAATGTATAAATTTATACGTTACATTTCAATAAATACAAAAAAAAATTCTACACAGACAGATTTCATAAAAATCCTTTGAAAAATATAGAGCAGACTTTTCATTTAATTAAATATTTAATTTAAACTTTATTTTTAAACCTGCGAAAATTCTCCAGCTTAGAAATTGAAAATTAAGCGTTATATTATTAAATTAAAATTAAATTAAAATTGGAGGTAAAGAGTGAAAAATTCGTTTATAAATCAAATCATTGTGTATCGACTACATAAAATATTTGAATTCAACAAATTTAAAATGCTTTCTTTTGTTTACTATTGAGCTGCTGAATTATATTCCCGTGAAATCTCAAGGTAAAATCACGCTTAATTTGTTATGCAACGTTATTTATACCCATGTCGAATTGGAACGCCATGTCGAAAGGCAATATTTAATTTGCCTCTTTTGCCGCGTAATTACGCTCGCGTTTTCCTTCGAATACGCGCGCGTTTGTTCACTGCGAAGTGAATCGTTCATTAAATTACTTCGTCGATGCCTAACAAATGTTGAATAATTATGCACCAAATATTATTCTCCAAATATTATTTTTCCCGAAACATTAGAAACTATTTTGCAAATTTACAAAGTTACGTACATTGTTTCGATGCTTCAATTAGATGTAAAATGTTTCGTTGCTTTATATAACATATTTACGTATTTATCGTACATTTTGTTTTATATTATGCAATTATGAAATAAATTAAATTGAAGAAAACAATTTTAATGAAAATATAAATAAGAAGAAATATTACGCGTCACAAAAAATTAAAAATTTCCTATCTTCACTCCCATCGAGAATGGGCTTTGACGAAAGAGCACCGATTGTGTCGCTGCCGCTCGATCGATCATCCCTTAATCAATTTAAAAAGCAATTACACGCTCGTTAAGACCGGAGAAAAATGAATTGGCCAACGTTCTCGTCATCGGAATAGTCGTCGAAGTATGGCCGCTCATTTCGACTAAAATATTAGACAGTAGAAAACTGCAAACGTGCATTCTTGTGTCGGTTGCTTTTCTCTCTTTCTCTTTTTTTCTTTTTTTTTTTTTTTCGATGATTTGTGCATTGACCCGCTTCCGAGATTGTCGAGGGAAATTTATGCGCCGCGAAAAAACAAGCGAAGGCGTGCGATCAACGTTCGATCATGAATATGTACAGAAAATATGGAGGAAAGTCACCCTATATATAATATGATGCGTCTGGATTGACATTCGCTTATCATAATGAAACCATACAATTTTTTTCACGCGTTATAAGGAAAATGTGTCTAATATTGAACCCATTTTTAAAGATTCATATTTGTACAAGATATTGTTGAGACAATAAATATCGAATAAATTACATGGTTTACGGAGTTTTAACTGTAACAAATAAGCAAACCTAACCTAATCCTATTTTAAAGATTCATATTTGTATAAGACATTATTGAGACAATAAATATTGAATAAATATGGTCTACGGATTTTTAGTTGTAATAAATAGGCGAAAATATATAGTTGAGACAATAAATATCGAATAAATTAGATGATTTACGGATTTTTAACTGTAACAAATAAGCGAACCTAACCTAACCTAATCCATTTTTAAAGATTTATATTTGTATAAGACATTATTGAGACAATAAATATTGAATAAATATGGTTTACGGATTTTTAGCTGTAATAAATAAGCGAAAATATATAGTTGAGACAATAAATATGGAATAAATTACATGGTTTACGGATTTTTAACTGTAACAAATAAGCGAACCTAACCTAACCTAACCTAATCCATTTTTAAAGATTCATATATTT
Organism: Nylanderia fulva; assembly: GCF_048542155.1. Classification (NCBI taxonomy): domain Eukaryota; kingdom Metazoa; phylum Arthropoda; class Insecta; order Hymenoptera; family Formicidae; genus Nylanderia; species Nylanderia fulva. The sequence continues at coordinate 4,421,360 of NW_028189730.1, read as the reverse complement.
GTACAAAATATTGTTGAGACAATAAATATTGAATAAATATGGTTTACGGATTTTTAGCTGTAATAAATAAGCGAAAATATATAGTTGAGACAATAAATATGGAATAAATTACATGGTTTACGGATTTTTAACTGTAACAAATAAGCGAACCTAACCTAACCTAACCTATTTTTAAAGATTTATATTTGTATAAGACATTATTGAGACAATAAATATTGAATTACGGATTTTTAGCTGTAATAAATAAGCAAAACTTTTTCGATAATATATAATCAATTTTTTGGTGGAAATATAAAACATGGTAATTTTCGATATTGGTCATACTGTCGTATATCTTATTCTTTACTTTCAAACGCCAAATTATTGAAAAAAACATTAATTTACTAAAATAATTTTAAAATTTAATTATTGTAATAAATATGTATAAAAAAATCCAAGTTAAAAATGTTTTAAAAAAACACCACTCTTATAAAAATCTGATAAATTACAATTCAAACACAAAATGAATTACAAAATGAAACAAATAAATTACAAAATAAAACAATTTAAAATTAAAATAACAGATTTCAATATTTTAAAATAAAGTTGCGTATTTTTAAATATTAATATCAGCGAGTGTACGATATTAAGCAAATATTCATGGAAGAAATATGTATGGCTGTTTGAACAAGAATACAAAAGTCTACAACTCAACTTGCATTAGTAAAATGAAAAGACTGTAACTTACAGACTACGTATATATATTAAAAAAAACATACCGTCACATCTTTTCATTCAAAAATGACTTGCTTAAACGCACATACGCAAAAATATATTTAGATAAGCAAAACTGAAATAATTTACACTAACAAGCTGACTACTTTGTTCACTTCCACAACAAGATTAACATTATACTGCACAAAGGAGAAGTAATTAAGCATAACAGTTTCCAAGAGGGCATAGCATTTACCACTATAGAAACACAAGTGCTGCGATATTAGTATAATATACGTTATTGAGCTTAGTTCTCTCATCCCGTTACTCAAGTGCTCTCTTTTAAAGGGTAAGAATATATGTACATAATATTATATTATATATGTATAATATAATATTAAACGATGTAATATATGTATACGGAAGAATGTCGAAGAAGCGCAAATAAAATAGGATAAAAGTAAACGTGGCATAATTTAGAGATAAGAAACGGGGGTGTATCCCGTGTGATCTTTTTATAATTCTATAACCGGGGGGAGAGACGTTAATGGAGAATGGTTTTCCTCTGGGTATGGGCAAGCTGTTGCCGCGCGATGCCTGCTTTTCGAGCGATCGAACTTGAACCGCAGTCGAAAACGACCAGCGCAAGAGCGCCAGGCAGCTTAACGAGGGGCTCGTCCTCGAGATTTTAATTTCCGACCGACATCCGCTTCCATTTGTCTCGGCCTTAATCGAGGGGGACGAACAAAGATAGATATATATAGATATTATATATACATATATATATATATATATATATATATATATACACAGGGTGTTCCATTTTTAATAATGCATTAATATATTTCAAAAACCAAGGCTTCCATCAACAAAAAATGTTTTATACAAAAGTTTTTCTATTTTGAGGTGGACATCAAATGCTGTCATTGGTTTGACCTTGGATAATCGTTTGAAGGTCACCTAAATAAAGGTCATCTTTAATTTCTTAAATGGAAATCTCTATTTTCTTTTTTAAATGTTTCATACAAAAGTTTTTTGACTTTGAGAAAAACATAAGGTAGTTTTGACCTTCGATAATTGTTTGAAGGTCATCTGAAGGTCATCTCTAATTTTTTGAATAGAAATCCCTATTTTTAAAAAATGTTTTATACCAAAGTTTTTTGACTTTGAGAGAGACATAAGATGGTGTCGTTGGTTTGACCTTGGATAATTGTTTGAAGGTCACCTGAAGGTCATCTCTAATTTCTTGAATAGAAATCCCTATTTTTAAAAAATGTTTTATACCAAAGTTTTTTGACTTTGAGGGAGACATAAAATGGTGCCGTTGGTTTGACCTTGGATAATTGTTTGAAGATCACTTGAAGGTCATCTCCAATTTCTTAAATGGAAATCAATATTTTTCAATGCATTTTCTTGTAATCAATGCATACTCTTTTTTGATGAAAGATTTTGGTTTTTGAAATATATTAATGCATTGTTTAAAATGGAACACCCTGTATATATATTCCCGGAACGCGCGTATTTGTCGAGGAAGGGACGAATGGAATTGCGAATAAGGCCTTCGCTCCTAGAAACCTAAGGATCGTTACCGTACCAAGGGATATTAATCGGGAATGGTGTTCGAGGATTTCAAGCGTTCATAATCGCTCGTTCTCGCGGCGCTTCCGGTTTAATAAGTCTCTGTGTGTGATAAAGTGGTAAGATGTATCCGCAAAAAGATATCTTCCCGAGATGGGAGCCAACTTCTCGGTTAGCTCCGAAAGTTCCTAATTTTCTGGCACTTGGCGCAGCTTAGATCTAAGAACTTCCAGTTAAGCATAAAGGATCAACTCGATATGCAGAAACATCACAGAGGTTTAATTAACGTTGCTTAAAAATTAAGGAGAACTGCAAAATTAAATGAAAGGGAATTTAGACCAGAGATTCAGTCATTCGTAATTAGAAGGAAATTCTACATTAAAGACATTCGAATATTCGACTAGTTTGCACTTTCGAGATTCTCTTTTGTTTTTTTTTGTTTTAGTCAAGATTGTATAAAGATTATTGATGGAAGACTCTGATAATAAATGTATGAGAATTTGAATATATTGTATATGTATTTGGCACAAACAGACGTCTCGAATAAACAGTATGTTTTTATATCATGTAGACTCGACTTCTATTTCCTGATTATTCATCCATCCTCGCGATACATCTCCTGGCAATAGCAGTGTTGACAGTGACGAGTCGGTGGCATCAGTGGTAATGGACTAGCCGGATGCAAAAAGCATGGAGAAAAGCGAAAAAACAAGAGAGAGATGACAGAAGAGAGAGAGAGAGAAAGAGAGGAGCGTCGCCAGTTCCGCAGGAAAGAGAGAGAAAAGGATAAAAGAGCGAAAGAGAGAGCTCGGCAACGTCATGCTTCCGTAATTGAACTACTTCCGGTCAATTATAAAAACCGCTGACTGGCGCGTACTTGTTAGCTGCTGAACGAAGATGGAGACTCTCTCTTTCTCTCAGAGCATCTTTATTTCTATGGATTAGTCTCTCTTCCCGTCTGCTATATTCGATCTTGTCTTTCTGTCTTTCTGTTCATAAATTTCCGGTGATCGCGGAACAAAGAAGACATTTGCCAAGATTATTATCATCGACAGGATTAACCAACTTTTCGTACATAAATTAAGGAGATAGCAGAAGAATATATTTTAAATTTCTCTTATGTGTCAATCCATTTTTTATCGATCATATCATAATTTTTGTGTTTATTTTGAGGCTAAAAATTTATGAAACTTTTTTACTCTACTCAATACAATTGTATTAAATTCTGAAAATTTTATTTATCTTTTCCATCTTCTAATATTTTTTTATATACATATATTTAAAATAATTATTAAATAATCTTATTAAAATTTAAATTTGATGCAATAATTATATATATTTTAAATATTAAATTTAGAAACGTTTTAAAATACAAAGTTTTGTTTTATAACAAAAATGCATACCTGTACATATATATATATATATAATAATATAATTGATAATAGTAATTCTCTCCAAGCTTTGTACATTTTAATTAAAAAGCTTCCACGTGTACGATAAAATGATGAAAAAATAACATTTGTCCCACCAAACTATTACTAGTATTTCTCCGGCCGTAGTCAATATGACTAGTATCTCGTTCACCGACTTTACTTTCTCGCGCGTAGTAAATTAGCTTAAGGAGGCAATATCTCCCGGAGTCACGAAAAGTCTGGCTTGGAAGGGATTTACCTCCTGCGAGAGACTCGGAGGCCGGACAAAATAAAGGCCGAGGGAAAAGGTAGAGAAGCACATAGAAGGGTCAAAGGATGCGAGAAGAGAACAGGGAGAGCCAGCAGTAGTATCCCTTTGGTCCTTCGGCTCTCTTTTGCGGAGAATCCGGTCTGCATATGCATGGTCGAGGACGAGTAATGCGCAGCGAGCATACCATAAATTTAATAAGCCGAGTGGCGAGACTATCCGAATCGAACTACGATGCGATGCGATGGAGAAGGACCGGAGAGAGAGAGAGAAAGAGAGAGAGAGAGAGAGGATTGGGAAGGATAAATTCTATTCGTTGCCGGCATACGTGCCTTATGTACATACACATAACGCGCGGATGCGATGCCACGTTCCACTGTGGTTTCGCCCTGCGTACGGCGTCGCGACGCCCTTTTACTAATACACCGGTCGACGAACTGCTACCCTAATAGCGTACGGGCCGGCATGCGCGGAGGGTTCTCGGCTCTACATAGGAATGAATACACTACCGTCCCTCGCGGGTGACTCGACAGAATTTGGTTCGTCCCCCTGAGAGAGAGAGAGAGAGAGAAATTTGTCAATTTTTAAAGCCGCTCATGTGAATTTCACTGCTTTTATTTATGAGCGTTTAGGCACGCCACGTTCAATTATTTCGATTGTATCATTATCGTGCTCCTAAAAAATGCAAAGTAGTTCAGGAGATACTGTACGTGTCTGTTTTACCGACATTGAGTTTAAGGGCTTTTCTTCTAATACCTATACAAATTGAAAAATCCTTTCCCACAATTAAAGTACTAAAAATAATGAACGAAAAGCGCTGTAATTTTATATAAAAAAACAATAAAAAAAATAATAAAAATGAGATTAAAAACCTGTATCAAATAATTCATACTTGTATTAATTAAATATGTATATTTGTGTGTGGAATCGGTGTCAAAGCATAAAACAGCAAAAATTAGTTGCCGGACAGTGCTCCCCTTTATTATTATCAAAACTTTTGTTGTGGAGAATTTTTCAATCTGTATATTCAATAAAAAGTGAACCTAACCTAACTTAATTCAATAAAAAGTGAACCTAACCTAACTTAATTTAATAAAAAGTAAACTTAATCTAACTTAATTTAATAAAAAGTGAACCTAACCTAACTTAATTCAATAAAAAGTGAACCTAACCTAACTTAATTCAATAAAAAGTGAACCTAACCTAACTTAATTCAATAAAAAGTGAACCTAACCTAACTTAATTCAATAAAAAGTGAATCTAACCTAACTTAATTCAATAAAAAGTGAACCTAATCTAATTTAATTCAATAAAAAGTGAACCTAACCTAACCTAATTCAATAAAAGGTGAACCTAACTTAAAGTCGGCAAAACAGAACTACGGCAGCATTCCCTTAAATATCAAAAATAATAAATAAAATGAAAAATAATAAAAAATAGTAAAAAATTGAGAAATTCTTTGCCAATGCTTTGTTATATCCACATATAATATAACAAATATAAGATTACAAAAATATATTATGTATAATAAAATATATAATAAATTATATAATAAAATTGAGTGTAAAATATGTAATAAAATATATAATATATAAGAATATAAAATATACAAATATAAAATATATAATATATGATAGGTATAAGAATATAAAATATATATTAAATTAAAATTATTTAATTTTTTTGTTGCGCTCTTTTAAAACATATAAAATTAAAAAATTAAAAAATAAAAGATTATTAAATATTTTTTTTCAATCCAAAAATGATAAAAATAACGAGAAAAAAAATTATTTAAAAAAGATTTAGGAATATAAACTATAATTTTCATTGACGACTCGTGACCACTTTGTATATTTAACATTCGAATCCAGCACTACATATCGTGTTTGTCCTGGAATTCCAGAGACGCGGAACAGGTGGCCTATAACGAATAGGTACTGAGTTTAGCCCAGGCACAATGCTTAACACAATTTAGCATAAGAGCAATTTACACGGCATTATGTCGCGGAAGGAACGTATAGTCGACCGATAACCCGGGCCGGTTCTCGGGATGGGGTTATCGCGCAGCAAAGGTTCATAATCAACGAAAGCGATCACATCATAGTTGCTCTAATCGGCTCCTGCGTAGGCTACACAGGTTTGTTTGACGATTAATACCTTAAGGTCGCCATACAGCAACGTCCACCATATTTATCCAGCCGGGCACGGCCAAGGTTTGCGCAAGCATCGAGGCGCTCCGGTTCCGTGTTTGCTTCGAATTCAATTAAACCCAGATTAATCCCAAACGGATCGAGAGCGTAACGAGAGATATACTCAATCCTCTCTCTGCCGCTTCAATCCCTCGTTCTTCAACGGGGAGTGCTGCTGCCTCTCTCTTCCCTTTCTCTCTCTCTCTCTCTCTCTCTTAGGGAATAAGCTCAGTCTAAACACCTACAGCGTGTTTCCCGAACGTAAATTGTGACCCAAATTTAAGTAAATTAAAAAAAAGAACCCGCCTATTACATAAATTTTACGTGCAAACGCAGAGCCGCGACATTATTATTAAATATCGCGTGAAATTAGATTTAAACATACATATGTAAAATTAAATTAAGAACGCGCACACAAACACGTATACTCGTGAAATTAAAAAAAAAAAAAAAGTAAAATTGTAATAACACAGAAGCGCGCGCGATTTTGTTAGTGAATTCAGAGTTTGCACGTCCCCGGAAAAAAATTCTCTTTGAATCATTTTTTTCAAAGCAAGTTTGCGGATGCGACACTCGGCGCAGGATTTTAAAAGATTTAACACCAGCATTTAAAACATCAGAACGAGACGACGTCCGGCAGCGGTAGAGGAAACGCGAAAATAAATTTACAAAGAAGGCCGCCATGTCGGAAGTTTCGTTGCATCATAATAAAACACGGCCTGCGTTTGTGTGTCGTTCAGGAAATATACTCCCCGGCGCCACGTATTTAGAGAATGACGTGCGTGCGCGGGAAATAAAGTGGGGAAAAGTCGAAAATTTCCGCCGACACGTTTAAATTATGTCGTTTCGTCATTTATGGCGCGCCCGCGCTTTTTTTTTTTCTATCACGATGACAATAAAAAAAATTCGAGGAGAAACAGCAGCGGTTGCTTTTTTTTAAATTTTTTTATATTTTTTTCTCTATTTCGCGCAATGATTAATCGCGCGCTCTATATATCGGGAACCCTTTCTCGGCTCGTTTCCTCGCGTAATTTTTCCGGAAACGAACGCAACATCCGGTTTTCCGCGAGATATTTGTTAAAGCCGCTCTTCCTCCCGCCCCTTCACCCTCGTTGTCAATTCTTTCTCTATGACAGCTATTTATTGATTTTACTCCGGTGCTCGATGCACTGTCACGGCAGCCTAGATTAAATTTGCCAATTCCATAAAGTAATACGCGAGTATAATAAATAAATGTGCCAGAGAAATCTAGAATCTCTTGATTCCAGAATGATAAATAGTACTAATAAATCCCATTAATGCAAATTGCGTCCGGGAAATTAAATGCAACTTTATATATATTACACATATATAATAAAAATAAATATATATATTTATATTCGATAAAAATAAATTAGATGAACTATCGTGTTACTAAAGTAAAAAAATTATTGAAATATTTCGAATTAGAATATTGAGAGAAAGAGAGAAAAAATAATTCTTTCAGAAAGATAATATTTATAAATAATTATCATCAAAAGTCGGGAAACTAATTAAACAAGAAGCGCAAATAAATATAATATCAAGTACAATAAATATACACAAGTCGCGTGTAATATCTTATTGTTAGTGATATATTTGTATATAAGAGATTGATCGTAAATTGTGATTTGAGCCGAGAATCCGCGGAGCGTTAATCGGTACGACATAGACGCCGCGAGGAATACATCCGCAGGAGGATGAACAAACGGGCGACCATTCGGCATGACCGCAGCAGCAATTTGTCAGCAGACTTCGCGGCATATCCGCCGCGATTTAGCGCGGTCGCGCGTAAACATCGCGCGCGGAACATTTGCGTCCGTCTGTCGCGCTTCGCGCTCAAAGTTCCCCAATTATGGCATCTCACTACTCGATACAATGTTATCGACCTTCAGGAGATTCTAAACGCCGTCCTATTTTATCGATAAAACATTTGCGCACTTTTTTCTTTTTATTGGTTGAATAGAATAATAAATGCTTTTCCACAATTGAAGTATATGTATATAGAAACAAAGCGCATACCTACCGATTTTATGTTGAAAACAAAGAATTTTTTTAAATTGAAATTTTAAGGGGATCTTAAGCTAACCTAAGTTTCATTCCTGTTTTATCGACAAAATGTTAGGTTAGATTTAGCTATAAATCTATTTATTGGCTATACGGATTGTTTTTACCTGAAATTAGAACGCTTTGCCCTTTATTCTCTGTATAGTCTCATATATATCTTGATTACAAAATTATAAATTCTAAGAACTTATAAGTGAATTGATAATTTTTTTCCTGTACAAATTAAAGTATTAATATTAACAAAGGGCAAAACGTTCTAATTTTTGGTAAAAAAATAATTCGTGTAGCTAATAAATAGATTTGTAGTTTATCTAACCTCACATTTTGTCGATAAAACAGAACGAAAAAGACAGATATTTCTCAAGGACGTTTAGGATCACCTTAAAATCTTTTTCATTCTTAATAAGACGATGTTTAGGATGTCCTTAACTTGAGAATCTTGAGAAAAAAAAAGTGAAAATTAATTATTTGTCAATGAACTTTAGATACTAGGACATAAAAAGCAATTTTTAATGTTTAAAATAAAATACAAAGAATTTTTATGTTTGAAAATCTCTTAAAATATAAGAAAAAAGAATGTTGACAGCTGCTATAAAATCGGTAGGTTCGCGCTTTGTTTCTATATATACTTTAATCATGGAAAAACATTTATTATTTTATTTAACCAATCAAAGGAAGAGTGCGTAAAAATAATGTTTTATCGATGAAACAGGACGGCGTTTAGGATGTCTCCAATTAAATCTTGAGAAAAAAAAAATCAAAATTAATCATCTGTCAACGAACTTTGGATGCTAGGACATTGATGCATATGGAATATTATGTATTATTTTGTATCCACAGGAATTTTTCCTTATTATTTTTGTTCAAATAAAAAAAAATATTATCGCATAAGGTTTTCAATACAGAATCATATTATACGTCATCTATGTAGACACGCAGTGGAAATTCCGAAGATTAGCAATTTTGGAGGAAGCGCGAGGAGATGCAAAATATTCATAGAAACTTGAGTGACCGCCGATTGACCCCGACAAACTGGATTATTTTTTTTTCGAAAACGCGAAATTGTACTAGCGGAATGTGATTCGGTGCGCATTGATCGGCCGATCGGAACGACCTAGTTGTGAGAGTTATCGGGGCTTCCGCGAAGTACAAAAGTAAATCAACCGATCGAGAGCTGCGGAGGTTCGTTCCCTGTATATCCAGTTTGCTATCCGCCACTTCGGGATATACAGCACCTCGATAATCGCAATAGCCTGCCTCCAGAGTTGCACGCACTCTTATCGCAGCCGCACGTTCGGGGAAAACTCAACAATCCGACAAGCCGATGCAAAATCATGAGTAAATTATCGCGCGACTACGTGTTAAATAATTAAATCGATAAACAATTACCATCTCTAGAATGTTATAAAATATAAAATATTCTTTTTCGAATTATATATGCGAAATAAAAACCAAAATTTTACTCTTCTGTCAACGCATAATTTTTCATCAACAATGCAAGAGTATAAATTTTTGATTTATTACACTCTGACAATTTTTTTATAGCTGCTTAGCATCAAATATTTCATGTATTTTCCGAATACAAAGCTACTCCTTTGAATTTTGTTTTGAGAGCAGGAAAATTTTATTCCGACGACAGTTGACAGAAGGGTAAATCTAATTTCGTTCAATTTTTCGGAGTTAAAATTTCAAAGAATATCTTAAATTATACAATATTTCTTCAATTATCTTTCATAAAATATTTTAAAAAGCTTTGTCACAAAATAGATCCCAACATATCCTAAAGAAAGCCATGAAGCTTTTAATGCCGGAATGCGAATCTCGTATTTACTTTTGCGTCCCTGAACGGCGAATTCTTCGTAGTTTGAATTCAGGGACATAAAAATCTTGCATAACCCTCCGAAAATGTACGAAAAAGGAAGGGAAAGAGAAGAGTCAAAGAAGGAAAGAGAGAGAGAGAGAGAGAACGCGCGAATAGATCTTTGAATTGTAGAACGTAAAAATCCGCAACGGGAAAAGTTGAATTTTGATGCTTGACTTTTTGCATTCTACGTAAGTGCGGGAGCTTGAATTTCGATGAAGTGGCGCGGCAGGTAACTACGGTTACTGAATATTGCATGAAATTAAAATCGATAAGAACGCGCGGCGCGACGCGACGCGCCGCGCTACGAAATCACGCTTCGTCTCTCTATCGTAACTCTCTCGCGCGAACGATGATATATTGTGTTCGCAATTTCGACGCCGCCGCGCGCGCTCATTTATTTATCTATGAAATATCGCGCGTTTAATCAAGTACAAGTAAGCCGCCGCCGCCACTACCGCCATCGCCGGAGGAGAATCATAGTTGGTTACTGAACTTGCAGCGTAATCACCATTACTATCACGTTCTTGATCTTATGGAGTTCTTTGAAAGCGCAAGATGCCGCATTAATAAAAATGATTGATGGTTAACGTGGCGCGCATAGACCGGCTATGTGTATCGGAGAACACGGTAAAAATTTTATTATTTTTATTTATATTGTAAATTATATTTTTAATTCAGACTTTAGTATGGTTTTTTTTCGGAAAATTAAACAATTGGCCCATGTAAAATCAATGATTGAATAAAAAAATTGAATATAGCATTGCCATTTAATTTTTTATTTAATCATTGACTTTAGTATGGCTTTGGAAGATATAAAATGGATATTTAAATTTTTATGGCTAATAAAAGTGGATGATGGCAGTTTTGAGGAAAAATTGATTTTTCGTTAAAACTGATTTTTTGTGCACTAATTCTTTTTCGTACGATATCGAGAAACTAAATAAATCTTGATTCGAGATTTTATTTTTAATAAACCCTTCTCTGATCCCCCAAAGGAGCGACGAGAAATACATCGGGGCAAAGTGTCACTAAATTGGGAATTGAACCAAAGGCTTTCTTTTAAATTATATTTACTGATTGTGAGAAAGGATGCTAGAAAGTACTGAAACACTTAAATGGTCTTCTAATCTTCTCTTTATAGAATCAGTTTTTCTCTAATTGCGTCGCGTTACAAACTAAAAGAAAATTTATATATTTTTACATGGAAATTACTTGTTCAAAATTGGAAAAATTATTTAATTATCGCTGTAATATTGCACATATTTTTTAAAGTAAATATACATATTAATATAAAACAAGTATATGTAAAATATAGATAAAATATAAGTATAATATAGATAAAATTATTTATCCTATGCAAAAATCACTTGTAATTTTAAATTTAGTTTTTTTACTTTATTAAAACTTTATTTTATAAGCATTTATACACAACTAATACCTCAAAAAAAATCAGCATATATAATATCATGTAATTTCATGACACAAATATTTTTTCAGTGCATATTTCTATTCTAATATAAGTTTTATATTAAAGATGGAAGATTTGTCTTATTTTTGCATTTAAGGAGATACTGACCACGTCTGTTTTACCTTTGAATTCAAGGACTTTTCTTTTTATTAGCTATAGAGATTAAAAAATCCTTCTCCACAATTAAAGTACTGATAATAATAAACGGGGAGCGCTGTAATTTCGTATAAAAAAAAACAATAAAAGTTAAAAAGTTAGTTTTTTTATCGGCCTCTTGCATCAGCTCATAACAATACTTATTTAATACAAAAGTTCTGCAGTTTATTTGTGCACAAAATATGGCGCTCCCAATAGAGATGACATGAAAGAATAATACAGAAGTAATAAAAACGAGAGTAAACGCCTGCATCAAAAGATTCGTACTTGAATTAATTATGTATATACTATATTTGCGTGCAGAATCCAAGTCAAGGCATAAAACAGCAAAAATTAGTTGCCGGACAGCGCTCCTCATTCATTATTATCAGTACTTTCATTGTGAAGGATTTTTCAATCCATATATTCAATAAAAAGTAAACCTAACCTAACTTAATTCAATAAAAATTAAACCTAACCTAACTTAAAGTCGGTAAAACAGAACAACGGCAGCATCCACTTAAGTGTAATTGCTTATCACCCTAAGAACAACATTTATATTCCTTCTTACGCTTTCCTTTTTCCCTCTTTCTTTCTCGATAGGACAAGCAGTTTATCCGAGTGTCCAGCTATTTTTCTGCATCTAATCAAAGGACGTGCAGGTGCATCCTTGTACCGGGAGATAAAGTGCCCGGGATCCCTCGGGATCATCCACGCGAGGAGAGATCCTCGCAAACGAGAGACGGACATCATGGGAATCGCCATCATGATTGAACGAGGCGAAGGCGACAGCAGGTGGCGCAGGCAGACGCGATTTCAGGCGCCCTTTTATATTGGAATTCCTTGGATTTTTCTCACCGAGAAATGCCACAGTCGATGCGCGTCATCCCTCTCTCTTTCTCTATCTTTTGTTTTACAAGCTCTCTCGCAGAATTACAATAACGACTGCGTCTTCTTTTATACATGGCCTTCCGCACCTGATGATCCGACCATATCGTAGCTCGTCCCTTGAAATGTCGCGTTCCGAGGGACGAAGAAAGAAATAAATTAGGAAGAAAAAATGCGCATAAAATGCACTATTCTCAAGATAGGAGAGATACATTTCCTTATTTATGCTTACGTTATATTTTATAGAAAGATAAAATATTTACAATATTAAGTTAGACTTGTGCAATATCCTATTAGTGCGGAACAAGTCCTTCTGCGATGGATAAATTTGCGCGGGAAGTGTCCCGAGAAACTATCGTGTGCGATAACATTTCCTGTATAAACGGAAATTAAGCTGCGAACGCTGATCTTCCTCTATATACTCTCGTTTCTCGAACAAAGATCGGAATCTTCGATATCTCGAATCTTTGATTTTGATGGAAACGAATATTTGTATTTCCTAGCGAAAAAGGTGACAAATATTTTCTGAGACCGTTTTATTCTTCGAGATTTTATCTCAAAAATCTATTTGTTAAATATCAAATGTAATATATATATATAGATTAAATTAAATAATATTTTTCTATTACAATGTATACTTGTATTTCGCCGACTATTGCAAGTGCAGTAATTAAGTAAATGTCATGTGCATTCTTTGATTGTTTTCCGAATTTTGCGATAATTAACTTCATGATTCAACAATTCCGCATTTTGTCGTAAATGTAAATTTCCATAAAACAAAATGGATAAACTTTAAATTTTTATACAAAACAAGCCATATCGATATTTCGGGGGAATAAAAAAAATTACACGATTCGACGACACCTAACACACGACTGAACCCAAACACGGAGAGGAAAGACTATTTTCTCGCTCGTGTCGAACAATTTCTTCGGTCCGGTGAAATTTTTCGGTCGACAGTGACGAGTGATAAGAAATATCACGGAAGTATACGGCGATCCATCTTGGAGATCTTTCCGGGTATTTTCATTTCTCTTAGCGATATTTCGAAAAGTCCTCGTCGGGAAGGAGCTCCTTCTTGCCCCTAGTGATCAGCGACGCGGAAGACACAGCCCGTTTGCGATGGTTCTTTACTTTCGGCAGTCGAGGATAAAACAAATATGACACTCGGGCAAAAACCTCGCTTTGCGCGAGGATTCCCTGTTTATTCGCCGGCTCTAAAGTGTCTCGATCGAAAAGCAGATTCTCTCTCTTTCTCTCTCTTGGCACGCTGTTTTATTTTTTTTTTTTTATCGTCCTTCTTCTTTCACCTCGAAAGCGAAAAACGGTTCAAACGACACAATGAGAAAACGGGAAAAATATTAGCTTAACTTTTCAGATCGAGAAATTAAGAAAACGAAATTATCTGTACATAAATAGTTCAATAAAATTAGGCTTTGACTTCAAAAAAATTATAGTCAAGCTGAATTTTTGTGGAAACCTTTATTTCAATGTTCTAATGAAATCCTGAAAAGTACTCTTAATTTCGGCCAGAGTGTTTTTATAGTATTATATGTAACTTATAGTAATGTGCACATTTTCTTTCAGATTTAATTCGCTCTATATAGTATAATGATCTTTTTTTGTAGAGAATTTTACGAGCTACAAATTTGATAATAACTATTTTTCTCGAAAAATCGATAACAAACTATTTTCCTTCTGATCTCAAATTTTACATTAAAAATTTCATTTTATTATAATTATAGCTCGATAAAAAATGAACAGGCTGAAATTAAATTTAGAATATAATATTACAACTTTATCGTGAATTAAAATTCAATGTTTTATATGTAAGAGCGTCTAAAGTTAAAGTTTCATACTTCAATATTGTAAATTGATTGTACATAAGTTTGAAAGGATGCAAAATGAACTTTAGCTTCTCGATTTTAATAAAACGGCGAAATAATCGAACAAAGGCCAGTCTCTCTTTGCTTCTTGCTCGCGGAATATGCTAGATTACCAGGTTTACATGTGTAACGCGCGTACATGAATGAAGAAAGAGGCATACATCCAACAATAAAGTGCTATTATTCAGCTACTATCCGTTGAGTGTGGTCGCGGTTTGTGTTCAGCCCCCGGCTGGCCAGTGGCCAAGAGATTTTTGATATTTTTTGGCGACTCTCCAAACTGCATATAACCGGGCAAAATGTTTCGTTACCTTCCCAAACCCTCCCTTTCGCCTCTTCCTTCCTTCCGCGACGCCGAACTTATCAGGCTATAATAATCTACTCCCGTAATTTAATGAGTCTTCTTTCGCTCCAGTACACTCGTAAGTTATGTCTCGGCTAGTCTTACATTAGATAAATAACATTTCATTCTCGAGCATTTGTGACTGCCATTCCATTGTCAAGTCATAAGAAAGAAGAGAATTCAGAGAAAAAAGAGTTTCGCAATATTTAAAATTATTAAAACAAAATTTAGTATATAAAAAGGCCAACTAATCGAGCATTATTAGATGATATAAACTAAGTATTTATTCTATATAAGATAATACAGTACAAACGTTTCGACCGCACGCGGTCCTCTTCAGTATAGGAATTAAAAGTAGATGATCATAAGTGATTGTAAGTCGCAATTTTATCGCCGAATTAGTGCATGTCGTGTTGAGACAAATTACAAAACGTCAGTATATTTCTTACAGATTGATTGCTCTATTGAGATGTTTGGCCGATCTCATAGATTTCATCGTTAGTACGCGAGAAATTATTGTTGTCATAACGCACTATGAGTAGTGAGATATTAGTATATTGTGTATCAAGTGCGGAAAGTTGACAATTGGTCACGAGTGCGACCACCCCACACGAGTGGCTTTGTGCGCGTTTTCTGTACGCGAGGTGGCCGATCGCACGCCGCCATCTTGCGGCGGCACGGTGCGGGAATAGCCGTGTTCAATACATTGCCCACGGTTTCAGCCGTGGACAATGACTTTGAACGCGGCTCAGCCGTAGGCAATGGCTTTGAATGCGGCTTATTCACTCACCGCGTCGCCGCTAGATGGCGGCGTGGGAAATCGGCCGCTTTTCGCATAGAAAACACGCACACAAAGTGCCACTTTGCCTGCACGTGTAATACAAAATAAATTAATAATGTGTCAAAATATAAAAATTGGTCTTACGTGATCTGTGCGCTTACTTGTAATGTTTGTCGCTTCCCAACTAGACCGTACCAACGTAACATGACCTCTCATTTCCAAATGTACTCATTTTGTAATTATGTGTGTTTATATAATTTAAGTGTGTTTAGGATTTTAACGATCTGTTTCTCTTGTGTGTTTTTTTATTATTATTACATGTTTGCTAGTTTTTCCAATATATCGAAATAAGATTTGCTAAACAACTTGGTATCTCTATTTAGATTTAACCCATTTTTTTGTTCTTTAATGTGTAACATCTCGTAAATGAGTCTTTTATGATAATTAGCTTCACTGTCTAAAATTTTAACGTTGTCCCGTGATCAGAGATTACGTTTTTAATATTTTATAATTATTATTATTTTCAAATAAAGAATTATAGAAATAATCACTGAAGTAATAATAAAAATAAAATTATAAAATTATAACATAATAATAATAATAATATTTAAATAAAAAAGATAAAAAATCGTCAAAAATATATTTAGTACACATGTACCAAATATTTTATATATGTATGAAATATTTTATGTAACAAGAGAGAGAAAAAGTTGCGCAAATAAAAACGGCTAGGTTTCTAGAAAAATTGTGAGAAAAATTGCATCTCGTCTACATGCTTGTCATGTTTGGTTCCGGCCAATTTTCCCACCATCCGGTCGTTTCCGACATTTCCGTTAATCCTAACCCTCAATTCGTCTCACCAAAGGGATAACCACCCCTGTTTGCCTCTTGAACTCCTTCTGCTGGAGCAGAGTCGAGATCGCGGTCGCTTTTTCCAAACGAATCTCACGCTCGATTAATAATCGATCCCTCGCATTAGTCGAATCGGCTGGTATAAGAAGTCGACTCGAAGGAGACAAAATGAGATTCGGGAATGGAAATGGGAAAGGGGGAAAGAATTGATCGCGCCAGGCGTATCGCGCGCGCTAAACGGGCTTAGAGAAGTTACGTTTAATAAATTTTCCACTGTAAATCCTTCCCGCGCGAACGATATTTCCGGGAAACTTTGCCCCTTTCCAGAGAAATCACTTAACGTTCTGGTATATCGACGACGCCAGAATCGAGAAATTGCGAGGAAGCAAAGGGAGGTCTCGGAGGCGTTTCGCTAAGGGAAACCTAAGAGAAACCTACCTTACGTAAGTTACATATGTGTAGGGAACTAGGGGGCCTTTCCCGAAGCCTCCCTGAAGAATTTCTAGAAATTTCTGGGGAGCAAAAAAATACGCCGCGATAAATAACGTAAAGTGAGTTTGACAGGGTTTCGAGAGAATAAATATGACGAAAATCAATCTTTCCTCGTGGCAAACGCATACACGCAAACGAGAATAAATATCCATTCAATTTTATTTAAAATATAATTTTATAGGGAAAACACAATTCTTTTTACATTTTTTAAATATTTATTTCGCGCAAAATTTTTGGTATAAAAATGGCGAAATAATAATCCGCTCCGCGAACGAAGTAATGCGATAATAATAAATTCGGCAATCCGTAATAATAAACTTTAATAAAAGCGAGAGATAAACAACGCTAAAGCTGCTTATTGGATCGTCAATAAATGTTAAAGGTACGTGAAAAAGTGATATTTTACAACGATATAATCTGACACGGGAGATGCGCGGATTATGATTCTCTCCTTTTCTCTATATCATCAGAAACAACCATTATAATTTATCAATATGTGGGCTAATGCATCCGATAACCTGTGACGATGGAAAATAATCTGGCATCGTTAAAGAGATGCGAAAATATAACTCACGGGAATTAATTTAATATTTTAATACCTAATGGAGTCGTTCTCCCCCTCTCTCTCTCTCTCTCTCTTTCTGAACGGGTCACATTACATTCCCATTTCATTTCATAACTTTTGTGTTCTCGAGATTCCGTATAAACAATTTTCCAATTTTTTTAATTTTTATCATTTTATGTAGTAATTTTAAATAAATTTAAATATGAAGAGATACAACATATATATAATATAAATATATATATATATGTAACATATTTAAATAAGTCTATCAAATATACTTTACATTTTTAAGAGAGAATAATAAAAATTAATTGATATTAAGTTCTTAATAATAAACCTTTAAATTTTTGTGATCGATTTACTTTTTCTGTAAAACAATCAGTATATTATAAAACGATGAAAATTTGGCTTGTAAAACCTAAAGTCCTAGGAATTTCATTTTTATTATGAATTTATTAATGTTTATAAAATTTAGTTAATTCATTTAAATAAAATAAAATAAAAGTTTTAATAAAAAAAGGAGATATTACATAAAATAAAAATATATGCAATGTATTTAAATGAGTGTAATATATAATAGCAATTAAATTTAACATTTTCAAGCAAGAAAAATAAAAATTAATTGGTATGATTTTTTAAATAAAAATAAACTTTCGAATTGCTGCAATTGATATTTATTTTTTCTGTAAAAAAATTAAATAATAAAAAATTTTTCTCTAAAATTTAAAGTCTTAAGGTGATCCTAAATGAATTTGTTTTCCGAGCGATTATTTCTTTTTAGATAGGTTATTGACAGTTTGTACATACAAAATAAGACCAGGACGGATTTGGCATTAAATAAAGGAATATAAGTGAATGCTTAGATATTAAAAAATTAGCATATGTGCACACAATTGTCAATAAAAAGAATAACCTATCTAAAAAGAAATAATCGCTCGGTCGATAAAACAGCAGCAGCATCCGTTTAAGATCCCCTTAAGAGGATGCCGGAGAGACGGCCGAACTCCGATAGGTTAGCACCACACATATCTAAACATATGCACGTATACACATATACACATGATAGGTTAGCACCACACATGTCTAAACATATGCACGTATACAACACATATGCGTGAAAATTTTCTGCACCGTTTTCTTATTTATTAGGCTTTTAAACTTATATCTAAAAATATACTAATACTTCTTCATTCAATTTTTAGTCGGAACCTATCTTATTTTGTACGTACAAACAGCAGAACTTTTATATTAAACAATTATTTTTTCGACCTGACGACAGAAGTCGATAAAGAAATTTTAGTTTTTAAATTTTTTCTTGTTTTTAACATAAAATCAGTAGGTTCCCACTTTGTTTCTGTACGTGTTTTAATTATGGAAAAGCATTTATTATTTTATTAAACCAATAAAAAGATTTCGGTGCAGAAAAATCTATAATCATCTGATCGATAAAACAGACATCCGGCTTTTAATATTTTCAGCATGCAATTAATTAACCATTCCTTATCTCGCGAAATTCTGCGGAAGGAGGAAACGCTATTCACAAAAGTGACATGCGATTGCGAGGATCCGGAAGGGATGACGGGAATAATGAGGCAGAAATCATTTAAACAAATGCCAGTTATTATCGGCGAGAGTTTCCGACTTTCTTCCTTCCTCGTCTTCTTCTGTCTTTCAGCCTCCTTAGCCATGGGCTCTCTTCACCGAAACTCTCCGCCAACTTTCCGAACATCGCACAGCCCCGACTAGAGATGGGCCGACGCCGCTTTAACCGCAACTTCGTTCGTCTTCGTGTATCCGCGACGCGGAATCCATTATAATGCGCGGTAACTTTGTAGTACGAACGAGTTCGGGAACGTCGTCGCTCCATTTTGCCCGCTCCCATTGCCGCGACTCAGTTCTTCCAAACGGCGGGACAAGAGTTGCCCGGAGGAGAGCCTGCTGCCCCCGGGGCTGCAAAAGAGTTGTTCTAGAGAGTTGCGAGAAATTTGCTTCGGGCTTTTGGTAGGATTCTAGGAAGAGTCCGGGATTGCGGACTAGTTCCCGCAAAGGTTCCGGAAGAAGAGAAGTTGCTCGGAGAGAGAGAGAGAGAGAACTTCCTTTAGGTTACCGAAGACTTGGCCGAAGAGCAGAGAAGCACATTTGGCTGCTTATCTCTTTCTCCTCTTCTGATACATATTTGATATTTCTGGTATCGCGATTTTTTTCGCGGGAATCGACATTTTTTGATATGAAAATTAAATTTAAAATATTCTTGTCCATCTTCTCTTTACAAGAGTTGAGAAATTCGCGGAAATTGTTAATCCAGAAATTCGAAAGTTCGAGTATCCCCGGTGCATTCTAATATAAATGATTGCCGAGTCTGCGATTTATTTCCGTAAACAGACTCGATCAGTCTCTCTCGTTGAGACTTCAGTGAGAAAAGTCCCGCGGGTTTCGCGATCGTAAAAGTTCTCAGAATCCTCATCTTAGTACGTTTCAATACGAATCGTGGAATAGCCTCGGATCATCGCGATATCGTATATCATCGAATTTTAGTGCCGCAGTTCCGTATAAATACGAGAAGGTAAGGAAGGGAAAACGGTGAGAAAGTTCGATTTTAGTTTTAGGAAGGTAGCCAGTGATTTTAATACAGCGGCTCGCGAATATAAGATGACGGTCAATCCGGCGATTTATCGACGTCGGTGCTCGCCCTCTAACCGGATAACGCTCATAAAATTCTTCCAGAATTTGTCTCGCAAAACGCGCAGTACCTATCTCGTCCAGTCGTCAGAAAAGACGATTCTAATGTTGATCCGTCCAGTTACATTGTAGCAAGTACTGCACTGGCAATAATTTTTGATCCACATTTCAAGTTTAATTGCATCACAACAATTTTACACCTTTTTATTAATGTTAATTACCAGGATATCAACTGCGTGTTTTTCAGATATTGAAAATTGAATTGCATTGTGACAATTTTTTTCTGACCAATTATACATTGACAGAAAGATCAAAGTTTTGCTTTGAATACATATTCATTGACTGAAAAATTAAAAAAGGATTTCTCTCTGTTTTAACTAAAAAATTTAATTAAAAAAATATTATTAAAATGACAAATAAGTTAATATAATTCTGTATTGCTCCTCTTCCTGCTTCTTTAATCGCATAATTCTTACGGCAATAATTTTTGATCCACATTCCAAACTTAACTGTATCACCTCTACTTTGATCCTTCTCTCGATGCATAATTGATTTAAAAAAAATTGTCACAGTGCAATGTGTTAAAAAAACGCAGTTGATATCCTGGTAATTAACATTGATAAAAAGGTGTAAAATTATACATTGACAGAAGGATCAAAGTTCCTCTTTGAATACCTATTCATTGACTGAAAAATTAAAAAAGAATTTCTCTCTTTCTCCCTGTTTTAATTCAACTAAAAATAATATTATTAAAATTTGAAATAAGTTAATATAATCCTGCATTGCTCCTCTTCCTGCTTCTTTAATCGCATAATTCTTACGGCAATAATTTTCGATCCACATTCCAAACTTAACTGTATCACCTCTACTTTGACTCTTCTCTCGATGTATAATTGATCAAAAAAAAAAATTTCAGTGCAATATGTTAAAAACACGCAGTTGACATCCTGATGATTAACAATGTAAAAATTTGCAAAAGGATCAAAGTTTTGCTTTGAATGCCTGCTCATGGACTGAAAAATTAAAATAGAATCTCTCTCTCTCTCTCTGTTTTAATTTAACTAAAAATAATATTAAAATATAAAATGAGTTAATATCAATTAATCCTGCATTGCTTCTCTTCGTGTCCCTTTAATCGCATAATTCTTACGCTTGTAACTCGCAATTGCCCGCGATCGGCTTAATTCCTATATAATCCCGACGACTGTCTGGCCAAGTTCGAGATATCTTTAGGTAATGTGTAAGTTATGATTCTCAAAAGGGTTAAGTTTGAAGAATCCGGGATGATCCAGGATTGCCGGGCGGCTCTTGAAATCCGGCCTCCGACACAACGCTTTAGAAGAGAGGAACCCGTCTCCAAAATCCTTAATTAAAGAACGTAATTCGCGGGCGTCGGAGAGGCGCGCCGTCTAATTGTTTAATTCTTCGTCGGTCATTAAACTTTTTCCCCCGACTGAATTGGCGGAACGTGATATCGAGGAGATCCGAGAAAGGAGACGAATCGACGACGGTTGTAAGTGGAAAGCCCCGAGATTTAGTGAGGCAATTAGTCGCTAACCTGGCAATTAAAACGATCGCGTCGCCACCAATTAGCACTCGCCTTACGTACATTTGCTTTCTAATAACCCGTTAAGTCGTCTCTCCTCCTGCCACAATCAATGTTCCGCGTCATTATGCAGCCGTTACGTCGTCGCACTGTATTCGTCATTTCGCATGCAGACCAATCTAGCTGACAAACACAGAGGGATGGTCAAAGTTTGATTAGGTACCGTCCGTGATTGACGCGTGTAACGAAGATCAAGGGCTTAAAAAAGAAAGGGCTTCGTGTCCCGAGCGCAATTACATTTCGTCGGTTTCTCAATCACGTTCCTGCTGCAGAACTTTCCTGCAGCATTAATTAATATCAACTTATTTTATATTTTCTTAAGGGAATGCGGCCGCTGCTCTGTTTTACCGACTTTAAGTTAGGTTAGATTAAGTTTACTTTTTCTTGAATACAGATTGAAAAATTCTCCACGAAAGTACTGATAATAATGAATGGGGAGCGCTAATGCAAGAGGCCGATAAAAAAACTGTAATTTTTTTCCATTTATTGTTTTTTTATACAAAATTACAGCGCTTCCCGTTTATCATCGGTACTTTAATTGTGGAGAAGAATTTTTTAATCTATAGCCAATAAAAAAAAGGCCTTTAAACTCAAAGTCGGTAAAACAGACATGGTCAGCATTTTCTTAAGTAAATGCTGTCGTTTTGTTTTACCGACTTTAAGTTAGGTTAGGTTTACTTTTTCTTGAATATACAGATTAAAAAATTCTCCACAAAAGTACTGATAATAATAAATGGGGAGCGCTGTCCGGCAACTAATTTTTGCTGTTTTATGTCTCGACATCAATTCCGCACGCAAATATATATACACATAATTATTTTTATACAAAATTACAGCGCTTCCCGTTCATCGTCGGTATTTTAATTGTGGAGAAGAATTTTTTAATCTATAGCCAATAAAAAAAAGGCCTTTAAACTCAAAGTCGGTAAAACAGACATGGTCAGCATTTCCTTAAGTAAATGCTGTCGTTGTTTTGTTTTACCGACTTTAAGTTAGATTAGGTTTACTTTTTCTTGAATATACAGATTGAAAAATTCTCCACACAAGTACTGATAATAATGAATGGGGAGCGCTGTCCGGCAACTAATTTTCCGCACGCAAATATACATACACATAATTAATTCAAGTACAAATCTTTTGATACAGGCTTTTAATCTCATTTTTATTACTTCTGTATTATTTTTTTGTCATCTCTATTGGGAGCGCCATATTTTGTGCACAAATAAACTGCAGAACTTTTGCATTAAGTATTTTTATGAGCTGATGCAAGAGGCCAATAAAAAAAACAATATTTTTTAAATTTTTATTGTTTTTTTCATACAAAATTACAGTGCTCCCCGTTTATCATTATCAGTACTTTAATTGTGGAAAAAAATTTTTCAATCTGTATAGCAAATAAAAAAATAAGCCTTTGAACTCAAAGTCGGTAAAACAGTCATGGTCAGTATCCTCTTAATACTTTTTAATGAAAATTAGAAAAAATTGACGTTAGTCAATATTTAAATAAATGACTAAATATTTAATAGAGTTGAATTATGTATGTATATGTTTTTGCTGAGAATTTATAGTGACAAAAATTTGTCGCAAACCCGTTAAACAAAATTTCTCGAATATATACATATATCGACTCGAGCAGCGTTTCGAAATGTTCGCTTTTAAGCGAAATGGCGCGTCTTATCACATTCTTTTTCTGCGGCAGCGAAAATAGCACCCAGCACCTTTACGTGCTTTTTCCAGGCTAGCAACGTAAAATCACAGTCACGTAACCGTCACGGCTCGGTGCTCGAGTTTTACGAGCGAGGTGGACGACGTAGATATATCCGTAGAGTCCTGGACGTGTGGGAGACTTTGGATGTGCGCAGGGAAACGTCCTACGTTCGAGAAAGGAACTACGGCCTCGGCTTCGGTCGCCTGCGGTAAAAATCGTAAAGATTGCGACGCCGCACTCGTCGACGCTTCGAAAAAGACGTCCTCGTTTCTGAAGTTCATCTTTTCAAGGTGGCCGGCGAAGCGACCGTAATTCGAGTTAATGGCCGTCGAAGAAGAGAAGGGCCCCGGCGCGGTCTGATCTCCGCTTGAAATATTGCTCTCGACCTTACCCTCTTTCGTTCATCTCCCTCTTCAACCCCTTTGCAACCCCTCGCGTCTTTCACCTCATCCTCGTTCCTTTCTTCTCCGCGCTCGCGACAGCGAGTCCCTGATTAATAGTCCTTCGACCGAAACTTGCGAGGAATCAATGGCAGACGATGACAAGGCCGTTTATTGCCGGGGAAGTTCGACTGAAGGAAAGTGGGAAAAGTGAGATCAAGGACAATTGACGAGATGGGGAGATTTTAATTTGACTAATTTATGACTTATAAACGTCACTTTTCCATCGTTGTTAAACGAAAAAATATAATTGGCACATTGAAAGCATAGGAACCTTGATATTTTTTATAATATCTGCGATACTTTTCATATACTTTTCTAATTAACTTTATATTTTTTATATTACTATCATTTTTTAAATGAGAAATTAATGTCTAAAAATTTTCGCGTAATTCTATATAGAGGTGAAATATAATAAAATGTAATTATTTTTAATTTTGTAAATTATATTTTATTATATCTATTATATTATATTTTACCTTTATATAAAGTTACACGAAAATTCCTCCTTAAAAAGATAGAATTAATAATTTAATAATAATAAATGATTTTAATTTTCGATTGTGTTATAATTTAATTTAAAATATTTATTAAATTGTTACAATATATATTATAGATAACACAGTGTATTGGTTAATTTCTTTTGTCAATTTGCATCGTATCGGTGTGAGGGACATTTCTATTAAATTATCTTCACGTCAAATATTTATCATGGCTGAAAAGGGTTTCTTCCAGCACGGCTGAGTCATAATCATCGTTAATCCTAGGTCGATCGTAAAAGAAAAAAAAACGCAAGGTCTCGAAAGAGAGAATAGGCGACGTTCCTTTGCGTTAATCGTCGCTTTATTGTCATTCCAGGACGATTCTTTCCGTAACTCTATTATCGGCGCCTCTCTCTAATCACATTGTGCTACCAATAAAAGAGCCACGAGGGTTGAAAGGTGCGCCGTGATGGAAACGTCCCGCAAATTTTCTCTCCCTTCAACACTCTTAATGTAACGAAAATTATTATGCTGGTGCTAATGCGTGGAAAGTAATTTCAGCCCCGTCATATTTAGATCCGAAACGGCTTATTTTCCAACGCAAGAAATTCGTAGCCTGAACGAAAGGATAATTACGCATTCCCGACTCAACGTTTCAAATATTATATTCATATTTTAATACGACGCGTACACCTGTTTTGCGATTTTGGTAATTAATCATTATTATTATTATTATTGTACGAGGTTTTCACAAGGTTTAAACGTCCTAAGTTAAACTATGAATTTAGGACCTCCCGAGAAAGTAAGAAAGCTTGTCTGGAGGATTTCGCTCAAACAAAGCGGACGTCTCCAGAGAAACTTTCTTACTTATTTCGAGATTATTCATATTTTAATTCATATTTTAAGTCTTCAGACATTTTACCTTATAAAGATCTCGTATAGTTTTTATAACTAATATTTTTTTAATAATTTTATTTCATTATTTAATAAATGTGTGAAAAGAATTTCTAAGAGAGATATCATTTTTTTTTTTTAGCAATATTCCTTTCTTTAAATTTCACCAATTTTATTTTGTTTTTGATTGCTCGATATCAATTATAATATCGGTTTTACAAAAAAACTGACGTAATTTTTGTGACAATTTTTTAAATATATTATATTTAAATGTGTATTTTAAAATTAAAAATTAAATTACTTAAGCACATTCGTGTGACAAAATTTAATCTACAAAAAATAAAAAAAATAAAATTTTTAATCTTGAAAATTATTTTAACACAAATAATAATCTATAAAATATTTAAATAAATATTCTTGTGAAAAAGAGCATATGTATGAATAAAAAATAAATTAAAATGATAATTTTTATTTCACTCAAAATATATGCAGGTGAAAAAATTAAAAATTCCTACCAAACTGAGATAAATATAACTGACAATTTTTCCACAAGCATTAAGAAAAAAAAGAATGAAAATTCACCGTCGATGGCTAATAAGTAGGCGGTGGAATAAATTCGGTGGCGCGAACAGAAAGCGGAAAACAACCATAAACTGTTAACAAGCGTTCCACCACTAACGCTGAAAATTTCACGTAACATGCACGATCCTTGTTCTTATTTTCCCAACATCCTGCCGCTGGGGAGCGGCATGTTTCATTTATAAAATCCACATTCTTTTATACCCGCCATAAATGCGTAAAACGCCACTTGTCTTTCTCCCTCTGCCACCCTTTCATCCTTTCTCTCTCTCTCTATCCTCATACGTCGCGAAATTTATGCGACAGGGTTTGCCCGCACCGGACTCTATATTCCTACTTAACAGTCGCCCGTTATATTTTCACGAGGCAACGCGACTGTCTCGTATTTCACGGCCAGGATTATGCCGAACCCTTCAGCGCGTGGCGAGAGAACCGCCCTCGCGAGGCTTTTCCCAGGGAAAATTTCCATCTCCCGTGAAAAATAATTACTGCGCAGCGTTTCGCATCGCGAGGATTAGAACTCGAGGAGATTCAAGGAGTCACAATGAGATATTCCGAGAAATTACGAATATTTCTCATCACATATGCGGATATGTATAGATTAGATTTCTGTTGAAGTAAGGTGTATAGATTAGTTTTTTCTGTTAAAGTAAGTCTCAAGATTAATAAAATTTAATTTTAATTTTTAACTGGTATATATTTTGAGTCGAGTAAACCATAATTTTAATTTTCTATCTATTACTCATATATGTACACTGTAAAACATATGTAATATGTTACACAAAAATATGTAAAATTACATAAATAATAAGTGTAAAGTTACACGATAAATAATAGAAATGTTTACCTTATGTTTATCTTTATTTATCATGCAATTTTACATTTATTATTTATGTAATTTTACATATTTGTTTACAGTGTAGATACTCTTTTTGATAAGAATATTTATTTTTATATTTTATAAATTATTATATGCGTTATACAATAAATTAATAGAGTTTTAATTTTTTATTTGCATATATTTTGAATAAAATAAATTTTATTATTTTAATTGTCCATATATATATCGATATATACATATTGTGGTTAAATACCGGCATTTGAAGATTCCATAATAAATTTTGCAGAGAAATTCGCAATTACCGAAAAAATGTGTGTATGTGTGCACATATGCGATAAATATTATATTACATTATATTGATAATACTAAAGAAGAGTTTTATTCTTTCTGATTTTGCCATTGTGTATTTTTGTGTGTAAAATACGAATCTGTAAATTAAAATTGTCGCTTAAAATTGTGCTCTCAAATTGGAAAAAAGTTGCAATGGATTTCTTTCTCCTCCCGTAGGGAGGACGGATTTTAATTTACAGATTCGTGTTTTTCAAAATTGGGGACTACACTTTACTATGTTCTACATTTCACTGAATATTTAAAAAAATCGCAGAGATCGCGCAGAAGCTTCGACTATTATTTATTGTCGAGCGCGTATTAAAATAAGCTTAAAACAAATATGTAAGTGTGTTAAACAAAAAATTAACATCACGCATTGTATGAATATTATTTCTTCAATCTTTTAAGACTTACCATCTTATATTGTTTGCAATACAAATTTGTGTCTTATGATTTTCATAAAATTATTACCTAAAATTTAAATAAAAATTAATCAGACTCGGCAATATGCGCAGCAACAAAGTTGTAAACTGTAAGATATAAATGCATAGAAGAAATTATAATATTTATAAAATAATTGATATTTTAAAGAATAAAATTATTATTTATATTAGGTTTTTTAATTGATATATTAAATACATAATTAAAAATGTTACATTATTTTTATATCAAAATTTTTTTTAAATATAAACTTCTTTATAAAATTTGGTAAGAAAAATTCAGTTTGTTTTTCAAATAATTCTAAATAATTTTTTACAAAATATATAAAAATATATTTAATAAATTTATTAATATTAAATATTTAAATAATTTTGAAAATAAAACAAGCAAATATTTCAATAATCCATATTACAAAATAATGCACAATGCAAACATGAGAATATCATAATTAAGCTTAAATGAAGAATATTAAATAAATAATATTTCTATTTTTATTTAATAAATAAATAATATACTATTTCTACTAAATAAATTTCATTTTAAATCAACACTTCAACAACAACGCCTGCGGCTCAATAGCTCTTTTATTTCTCCATCGTTTTTGAAATAAATAATAATTTAATAAAATAAATAACAGTAATAATGAAATAAATAATAAATATATTATTTACCATTTATTTGTTCCGTCATCGCCCGATGTCATCCCGGGCCTCCTCTCTCTCTTTTTCCTCCTTGTTCCCTGGTGGCACTCACATGCGAAATTCACTCGCTAAAACACTATTAGTTTAATACAAAAATCGCGCGCGTATTAATCACAAGAATATTATTATTACGATCGCGCGACATTGTCGTAATCGATTTTTGCAAAAATTACGATCTTTATTCGACACCGTCATAGGTTCGCGCGCGCAAACTTTCGGCGAGATTCCCGGCTGACGAGATTAATTTCGCGCGTGCCACCGCAATTACGATGTCGGCACGCGCGCCGCGATCGTACTTAGACAATAATTAACGACGCAAATTATGGTTTACTTGACTCACTAATTAATACACTTACACTCATACTTTTGCGGGCCGACACGAATAAATGCCCGACGTTGCATTGATTACAAACAATGCAAAGTGCGCCGCGCTGTCAAGCCGCACTGCTGCCGCCGACGGGACGCGTCCGAACTAGCTCGAAGCCGCCCGAACATCGGGCCCTAAAATCACTAGATTTATAAAGTACCGCAATCCATTGTTTTTTTTGGCGTCAAAATGGTGTCAAGTGATGCAATAATGCACACTTTGTGTAAGCTATTTATGCAATTTTTTGTGATTTACGATTTTATCTTTTTTCATTCGCAAAAAATAAAATTATGAAATTCATTTCAAACAAATATTGCTGTTTTACGTGACGTCAAAATGGCGATTTTTGTTACTAATTGCGGTACTTTGTAAATCTAGTGACTTTATCGGGCCCCGATGTGCCGCGACCTCTATCCCCCAGTCACATTGCAGTATCAACTCGAGTCAAAAGTTTGCGCGTAGTAATATTCTCATCGTGATGAATATACGCGTGATTTTTGTAATAAATTAGCGTTTTCGCGAGTGAATTTCGCGTGTGAGTGCCAAAAGGGAACAAGAAGGAACGGATGAAAAAGAGGAGAAGAGAAGAGGCCCGTCGGGCAAAAAAAAAAACGACTAAGCAACTATATGATAAATAATTTTTTTATTATTTATTTTATTACTACTATTACTTATTTTATTGTACTATTATTTATTTTTATTTTTTATTTAAGCTTAATTAAATATTCTCGTACTTCCAAGGTATATTTTTGTGCATTATTTTTATATTTTTATATTTTTATATTCTGTTTGAGTTATTTATTTTTAATATAAAGTATTATATGTATAATATTTACTTGCTTTATTTTTAAAAATTATTTAAATGTTGAATATTTATAAATTGATAAAATATTTTTGTTTTTATTAACAAATTATTATTTAGATTATTTATAAAAAAAAAATTAAATTTTCCTTTTTTATAGAAAGAAATATATATCTTTAAAAATGTTTTGATAAAAATAATGTAATATTTTTAATTAAATATCTATTTAATAAATCAATAATAAAACTCAATGTGAATAATTTTACATTTAAAATATCAATTATTTTAAATTTTATTTTTTAATTTTTATATATTTATATTTTATAGTTCACAACTCCATTGTTGCACATCATATCAGTGAGTAATGAATTTTTACTTAAAATTATGGGTAATAATTTTGTGAAAATCATGTATTAGAGCGAGATGTGTATCGCAAACAATATGAGGTTCAATATGACGTGCAACTTCTTGAAGACATTTATTTTTTTTTTAACACACTCTTGCACAATTTTCGATTTATTTTAATTCGCGCTCGAATAAGCTCTCTCTCCTTCAATATTATCATTATATTATATAATATATGTCACGTATTAAATTATATTATATATCACATTATATTTCATTACATTGATAATCTTTCGGTAATTATCATTGAAATAGAATATTGATTGACATGGCTTGATATGGCACATTTGGCCACATTTTATACAAAATTGAAAATTATCTTTCGCACTTTCACCTGCTTTACGCGTTTTTCAGTAAGCACGCAGAGTTGAAATCGTCGTGTCATAACATAATGTTTATAGCCTCGCCAGTATTTTATTACAATAGTCACGTTGTTTAACGTGCTCTTTGGCTGATAAAAAATAAAATATAGACGTAAGAAATCCTCAAACTTGCAAAATAAAATTCTCGAATTTCTCGCAGTACATCTCTTATCGCGGATCTAAATTAGGTCGTCGAAAGTATGAGATATACGCTCCCCTCGGAAAATGTGCGAGAAGATAAGAGAAGAGGGAAAGGGTCCAAAGTGGGTCGTTGAGGAAGAAAGATACACCGATGTCGGAGAAACCGATGGGTTATGGAGCGATTAGGTGCAATTAGCTGCGTAATCGTAGTCGTGACTGGAAACTCCATTTCGTTTGCTCTCATACTGTAGTCATCGTGTTTTATCTTGTCTCCACTTCACTTAACAAGATAAGAAAGTTTTCCAAAGATTACGAAACTTATCCATTAAATTGCATGCACGAAATTGGATCAAATCGCGATAAAAATATTTTACACTTCTTCCTCTCGCCATCTTATTTAAAAAAATTCAATCTCTCGGAATTTATACAATTTATTACAATATTTTCCTTATTGTATATATAAACCGATAAAACTGATAAAGTGTGACAGACTTAAATCGATTCCACTTCTTATATAAAATATTAAGAGAAAAAGGAAAGAAAAACTTTCTCCTCTAAAGAGATAAAAGTTGTTACATCAAATATTGCTTGGAAAATCGTTTATCTCGTGATATTTTCTAAAAAGAAAGGAAAAAGAAAAGAACGCGTAACACATAATAATTTCTCGTGGAACAGTCTTCTCTCTCTCTCTCTCTCTCTCTCTCTCTCTCTCTCTCTCTCTCTCTTTCAAGGAAAAATAAAAGTTTGACCAGTCGTCGCTTTCGGACAATATATTTGGAAATTGTAAACGAGAAGAGAATGTTTTCCATCAATCAGAGTCGCATATACAAGTAGCTTGCTTGAAATTTCAAAGTCTTTTGTCATTTATAAAACGATGACTGCCGACACAAAAACTATAGAAGTTAGAGGAGGCAGAGAGAAAATAAAGAAGACTATTTCTGATCTATCTTCTCTTCCTCGTTATTTAATGGGATTTCTTGAGTCTGTGCTTTCTAAATCTCTATAATCCTTATAGCACCTGCATTTACCCCCAGTGAATAATATGGAAATAATGGATATTTGTGTTTCCAATAAGAGAACCCCTTTGTATCGCTGTTTTTAAGACGTTATAACTGACGTAGTAAAATTGCTTGTATATATCTCAGCTGAGATCGGTTATACGAATTATGATAAACGTCATCTATTTAACATGTTAGCTTATGTTGACATTACATTATTGTATTTTTCTTATTTTTCTCTCTTTTACGATGTCTGTACATTCATATAGAATTCCATAAAAGATATACAATTTTCTTCTAGTTTTTTTCCAATTAAAATAAAATCTTAAAATCAAAATAAATTAATATTAAAATTATCGAAGTAAATTAAATTTATCTTATTAAGTACTGAAATATAAGATTTGCATTTATATTCTCTGTTATCTTTCCTTTTAGTCCAGTAAAATTAGATTTAGGTCGAAAAAGAGCAAAACTTTATAAAAATTAGGAGCAAGCTGAATTTTTGTGGAAACCTTTATTTCGATGTTCTAATGAAATCCTGAAAAGTACCCTTAACTTCATCCAAGGCGTTTTTTATAGGGTACAAATTTTAGTTTCTCGCCATTATCTCGAAAACTATCAATTTTTTCAGAAAAATAGATATTATCAAAATTGTAGCTCATAAAATTCTCTACAAAAAGGGTCATTATACTTTTCTTCGTACAACAAATCGTTTTTGAGTAAAAACGTGCGGTAAAGTTATAATTTTTCTGCATCTCTTGTATTCAGACATAATTCGCTCTATATCTTCAAAACGGTTAATTCCACGAAAAAATGTATAATGATCTTTTTTATAGGGAATTTTATGATCTACAATTTTGATAATAATTATTTTTCTCGAAAAATTGATAGTTTTCGAGATAGTGGCAAAAAACCAAAATTCACCCCCAATAAAAAAACGCTGTAGATAAAATTAAGGGTACTTTTCAGGATTTCATTAGAACATCGAAATAAAGGTCTCCACAAAAATTCAGCTTGATCCTAATTTTCATGAAATTAAAGTCTAATTTTACTGGACTATTTTGTCTCCCTCTCAATTTTCTTATTAAATTATTGTGTCTAATTGAGTTTGCCAAAAGAAAAAAAAAGAAAGAACAAACACAATTCGAGACGGACTTTTCGCGCAACTTATTTCTGTATCGCAGTTTCACGGGCCTCCCGGAAAAAGCGAGACAATGTATAAAGCGGTTTATGACTCGCGGCGAGGGTGTCGGCATGTTTCTACCCCATTTTCACCTTTATCCGGGTCCGGATTATCGCCCGGCCACGCCGACATTGCGGCGCAGTATTTTCGCGGGCATGTAACCTGGCCCCCACGAAAATCCCGCGCACGATGTCGGGGTAATTCTATTATTATAGTCGGCTGGAGGATGTTAATCCTTCCATTTTGTGTCTCCTGAAAAGGAACGGCGACTATATACCCCCGTAATTTCACCGACGTCCCGCCGAGTGGCCGAGCTATTATCTAGGTCATTCTCGCGGAATTCGCAAACTATCACATTACTCTATTAATGTTGTAATAAATAAGCCATTTATGCATTTATATACCGCAAGTATCCCGAGATAGAATATCCATGGCACGACCACGTACACTCGGTTTGAGTGATAAGGTCACGTTAACATGGACCCGGATTATACAGTTCCTTAATAAAATTTGAAATTCTATAATTCTATATTATAATTTTAGTGTGTTAATACTTGTGATTGTTAATTACAATTTTATCTTTAAAGAATATATTCCGAATTAATTCAGAATACATTCAAAATTAATTTAAAGTCAATTTTAAAACAACAAATTCAAAATTAATTCTGAATTAATGAGATTATTTTGAATAAGTCAACATGGATTCATATGATTGCAATGATTCTTCAATAACATTCTTAGAAGTTCTAAATTATATTATGTTAATACTTGTAATTTAATTACAATCTTGTTTTTAAGGAATATATTCTAAATTAATTCAGAATAAAATTAAACTTAATTAAAAATTAATTCAGAATAAAATCAGAATTAATTTAAAATTAATTCTGAATTAATGGGATCATTTTCAACAATCAATATGGGTTCAAATTGCAGTGATTCCTCAATAATATTTATAGAAATTCCAAATTATAATTTTATTACGTCAATACTTATCATTTAATTACGATTTTGTTTTAAAGAATACACCACATTCTGAATTCTGAATTAATTTAGATACTAATATTTGATGTAACATATAAAGTGACAACACATTATAATTTCCAAAAATAATTTTGCAATTCGGACTTATATTAATTTGAACTTTACTGAAATAATTCTGTTAATGAATTCGCATATATCAAAATCCAATGTAGCAATAAAATTAATTATGACATAACTTTGAACTAATTAACCAAAGTCAAAACTGCACGTGAAACATGTAATCGAGACACACACATATACCATATAAGCCCTGATTTGACTTAGCATTCCGAGGTTATACGTTACAACACTACCAAATACAAATATTTGGCATACCTCACTAAAGACCATTCTAAACAGGAAACGAAAATGGTACATTACACGAACAGGCAATCGCGGGGATGAATCGATAAATTCGACGAGTAACGCGAACACACGCGATAACTCGCGGGTCGCAAGAGACGCAAAAAAAACAAAAAACAAAAAAACAGTCAAAAAATGCAAAATCGTCCGTGGTACGTCGGTATTATTTGCGCGTTAAGGGAAGCGATTACGCCGAGCGGAAATGACAGGCGAGTCTCTCGGGAGGGCAGCACGCGTCGGACAATAAAGTCGGAAGCGCAGCTCGCTCGAGATCAATCGCGCGTGCGCGGCGGACGTCGTAATGACGCGCTTCGCGCATTCGAATAACAACAATACGCATACACGCGATACCGGGATGATCTATACACCGTGCCGTAATTCGAAGATTTATATATATACGAGAGCTGCGGAGTTCTGTGCGCGCGAGAGAGAGAGAGACCACCGTTAAAAACCGCAATGACCGCCGGTGCGTGCGCCCGCATCTGCATGAACGAGCGTATCGTACGCGCGTATTCTACCGTGCTGATCAGAATAACGATCGATCCGCGTGCTTCGCCCGCAGCCCAAAGTCGATATCTCTCTCCGCGATATGCCGAAGCGAGTCGCGCGGACGCGCGATTCACGAATACTTGGAGCGAAGCCGGCAAAAATCCTTGCCTTCGAGAGTCGCATATTCGAATCGAAAGCTCGCCCGAGCGTAAGCTTGTTATTTATTGCCGAATAATCATGCCAAATATTTTTCCGAAATTATGCCGAAATGTTTTTCGGATACTATTTTGCAGTAATGTTCGAAAAATGTTTTCAAAATTATTTTTGCATAAATTTTGTACAAAAGAATTATTTCAATTACCGTATAAAAAGTTTTACGAAATATTCTTGATTTTTAATTTATAAAAAAATTAAAATTAAATAAATATGTAAAAATATAAAAATATAATATATAATATAAATATATAAAAAATATAATATTTTTGATATATTGTAATATATAAAAAATATTAGAAATTAGAAATTTATGGAAAATTATTACAGTAATTTTGGAAATTTTTTGCATTTGTTAGCATGTGCAAGTATTTTTTAAGCGACAAAAATATTACTTGCATATAAAAATAATTTGAAATTTATTTTCATCATTATTTTATGATTTTTGTAAATGTTAAGTTTTTAATTCTAATAAATTCAATAATATTAATTATTTTTAAAAAAATTTATATAATTGTTGACACACATATGCAAATAATATTAAACAAAAAAAGTAATATTAGACGAAATATATAAAATTAAAAGTTTATGAAAAAATTGTATTCCGCGATTCCAAATCCGCAATTTGTCGCTAGTCGGGTCATAAAATTGATCCAACAGCATGTGGCTATTACTCTGTCCCCTGTCCGAGGGTTAGATAGCGCAATTCCCGCGGGAGAAAGTTACCGAGGCGATAAGTGTTACAGTTGCACGACACTTTTTCAAGTCGTACAACGCATTGGGACTTTTGGCGGAGGAGAAAGGTTAGAGAAAAGTTGGAGAACCAGTTGAGATCATATAAAAGATGACTTCTCGCATGGTTTCCCAGATATAAAAGTTACTTCTAAGACCAGTCTCTGTTTTAATAACTCCTTTCTCATCCGTGAACGCCGCGTATATGTATTAATTTTTCCCGGCTTTTCCTTTCGCGCCGGCAGACAACGTTTTATTTAAAAAAAAATTTATGCAAATACATTCCATTCTATGAAAACTTGTAACAATTTAAGCGCGCGTTAGCTTATTCTATCTCGCGCTTGATAAAGTCGTTATAATAACTTACGGCAATATTGGCGAAGTCGCAAGTAGTAAAGCCTTACATAAGCCCGGCATGAAAGACCGGCATTGTCCTCCGGATACACCGGTCTATTAGCAATGGAAACAGGTATATTCGCGAATGTCCAGCGGTTCTCAAAGTCAATATAGCCCAGACACACTGGACATTTACTAACGCAACCCCACAAATTTCCGAACTTAAGCTCACCCGTTGATCGCGCTCACGTACCCCTACTTAAACTATTACATAGTTATCTTGGGAACTACGTTTATATTCGGTGTTTGCTGTTCGGTTACTCCGAAGGATATACCTATACGTTGCCAGAAACCAAAGCAAAGATGAATTCGAGACTTCCAAGTCCCAAAGATCAACTTAAACTTGAAACTGTCCGGATTTCTCACACGGAAGAAGAGTCCGAGAGCTTATCTGTCGTTCGATATTTAGTTAATACTGAATCAATATCTCACAAGCTATTCATTTATTATTTATTTTATGTATATTTTTGTTTTTATTATATATTATTTTATTATTTATTTTATATATATATATATATATATATATATATAAAATAAATAATAAAATAATATATAATAAAAACTAAAATATACATAAAATAAATAATAAATAAATATATATATACATATTTTATAGTATATCATGTAATTACATATAAAAAAATATTATATTATAATTATATATAATATACAAAGTGTTTCTTAAGTAAGTACAAAAAATTTAAGGATATATTCTCTAGCTTATTGTTTGAAGAAAAGGTCTTATAAACATATAAACTGCTTTATTTTCAAAATTTAAAATGTGAAAGTTGATTAGGCACACTGAAGTTCGAATTAAATGACTTTAAAGATTTTCATTGTTTTCCACAACTTTGACATTTTGTATTTTGAAAACGAAACGAAACATATCTTTCTTTCATAAAATAAACTAAGAAACATCCCCTCCAATTTTTTAATAGTTACTTACTTGTTAGAAAACCTCCTGTATATTATTTTATATTATGTTTATAATATATTTTATACTAAGGCTCGTGATTATCGATTAATCGATTAGAATTGAATGTCTTAATTAAAATCGCGTAATCAAAATTGATTAATCGTTTAATCGAGTATTAATCGTTTCCTTCGATTAATCGGTTTTAAATTAATCAATTAATCGATTTATTCAAAATCGATTAATCGATTTTGATAAATCGATTAATTTAAAACCAATTAATACTTGATTAAACGATTAATTAATTCATCAATTTTAAATAAATCGATTAATCGGTTAGAATCACGTGCTCTATTTTTTACACACATACATACAATTATATATTTAAGAATAAATGAAAATGTAACGTGCGCCTGAACGCGCTGTAAAAATCGGGAATAATTTTTAAACGTCAAAAGTCAGTATAAAATTGATCGAGAGGGTAAACTTTCTTCCAGAGAGACTTCCGAGAAAAAAGTTTGATCCCCGGTCAATGTCTCTTTCGAGGGTGGCTCGCAGGTGCAATTGTCGAACGAAACTGTGGACTGTAAAGTCGCGGCGTGATTTCTGTTATTTCACTGACGCGGCCCATCTATCCGCCCCGAGACCGGACGTGAACAATGAATTATCAATTTTCTGTCAGCGTCATCAATTATCGTAGAAGCGTCGAGCGGGCGCCCACGCGGTTTTTCTCCCGGAATGATCGCGCATCCCCCTGCGTCGTATATATATATATGTATATATATATATATATATGTATATATCGGGAGGCGATCGTTCATTAATTAAACCGCCGACCAATCAATCCATACCGGACACACCGTTGGCGGAAGCGTGACATGTGAAACGCGCGCAATAATTCCGCTACGAATTCCGCGCGCACATTTATTTTGTGATAAATCCAACAGCAATTTCTTTCTCGCGTCCGCGTCAGCGGACACACCGACGAAATTTGTAATATTTGTTAATTAATTCTTTCCCCGAGCGCGCGATTCTCGCGTAAATGGATTGATTTAAGCCGCCGTGAATAATTTTTAATTTATTGTTTACCGCTTCAGCTGTTCGTTTCTCCTTCTTCTTTTGTTTTTAACGTCGAGGACTCTTAATCCCTTAAGGTTGAGCGAGAGCCCGATTTTATCACGGGGTAAGGCACACGCCGAAAAATCCCGCCATAAATCCTACCGCGAATCGCCGATCGATCTTGGTGCCTGCAATCAATGCCTGTAATTGTTTATAACGTTGTTTATCGGCGGAGAGTCTGTCGAGCGTGTTCCGGCTTTATTCCCTTCCATAAATTACTTCCACCTAGCCTGCGTCCGTACCACCTGACAAGCGACTAATGTAAACGTGTCTCGTGACTGCTCGCGACATTTCCGACGTCGTTAACGAGAGCACATTTGTTTAAATAATCTACCATCGACGGACCGTCCGTGCGTATTTCCAGAAGCTAATGTATGTATATACATATACTGTACACTAAATAAAAATTTGTCTGTTATGTTTTAATTATATTTCTTCTCATTACTGTATGATTGAAATATAAAACAGAATACATATAAGAATAATCTTTTTTAATATTAATTATTTCGAACGCCGTCTCAATTTGAATTTAATTTATATGTTACGGATCAACATTGCTGAAGATTGTATTTAATAAAAATTAGTTTGTTATATTTTAATTATATTTTTGCTTATTTTACTGTATGATTGAAATATAAAACAGAATACGTATAAAAATAATTTTTTAGTATTAATTATTTTGAACGCTGTCTCATTTGAATTTAATTTATATGTTACAGATCAATCATTGCTGAAGACAACCTAGAAGGAGAAAATCTGGGAGAGATCGATCAAAGCTAGTGAGTATTCATTTTTATTTATTAGGTGTATTGAATCAAAATTTATAAAATTACTTAATTGTATTTCTTATTGTACGTATCACAAATATAAAATTCGCAATTAAATACAATATAAAATTAAATAATGCATAATAATAATTTTTTAAAATAAATTAATTAATGTGATTGCTTCTGCAATTTAAATTTTATTTGCATGTTACAGACAACGTAACTTTGCAGTTAACTCTACTGTTGCACATCGGTTGGCTGAGTGAAAAACTTTTATTTTATTACGAGATAACGATTTTGAAATTTGTTTAGAAATTAGTTTGTGTAGATGTAGATCTAGATTCTAGATTGTAAAATGTAAATGGTTGTAGATAATTCCGTTATCTCAAAATGTATGGATTGCATAATTAATTAAGTATATTTTAATTTAAAAAATAGGAAATTGTTTTATAATAATTACTATATTTAATATAATTTATTTTACAAAACACACCTTAATAATTTTACATTTTGTGTGTGATTGTAATATTATTACATTTGATTATATAATTATAATTACTTATTATTTTAACGTCGTAAATTGATTTTTATATTTATGTTTTGGAATCCATTTATTTGATTAATTACTCGATTTGATATTTGTATTAGAAAAATGTGAGCTCTAAATGATATTTTGCGAATATCGCGATTAAAAGAAAAATAAAAAAAATATTAATTAAAAATTTCCATATATCATTTATGACAATATTTTACAACTTTTAATTCAAACTGCTGACACGCTCGTTAGTTTATTTTATTATTATTTCATTTGAGATTCATCGGTTGCACTGTTGCGTAATTCAACATAAATAGACAGGCCGATAGAAATTGCATTAATTTTCAAGAATGGACCGACAAACTATTATAAAATTAATTATCGAATTTTTGCGACGCCCCACACTAAATAAAAAACAAAAACTTTTTTTTTATATAACATTAATTTATTAATATTAGTATACAATGAAAAAGTAAAAACTCATTATTGGTTAAACGGTTAATTCCACTAAAAATAGGAAAAAAAGTATAACGACCTTTTTTTTAGAGAATTTTATGAGCTACAATTTCGATAATAACTATTTTTCTCGAAAAATTGATAGTTTGCGAGATAGTGGCAAAAAACTTTAGCCCCTTTTAATCGCCATAAAATACGCCATAGATAAAATTAAGTATTAAAATATAATATATTTTAGGATTTTATTACAAAATCGAAATAAATGTAATTTATTAGATATATCTAATTTGTTAGATATATATAATTCAGTACATGTGGCGTGTCTTATCTAAGGTGCATGCGAATGCAAATTCGTGCAATGCGTAAAGTGTAATACACAATAAAAAACATAATCGCGCGTTTACATGCGGAAATACCGAGTAAAATGTCGTGCGTTTTAATGCGGGAGTTCCGTTCCGGAAAAATAAGAAAAAAAAAATTTTTATATACATTTTGATACTTTTATATGTAATAATTATATAAATTTTTTTATTAAAATTTATATTAAACAAATAGCTTTTACAACATTTTGAAAGTTATTAAATTATATATTTATTGATTATTGTATGTGTTTGTTTTAATAGTATAAATTCAATAGTTACAATAATTTCCAGAAATATTAATTATTCTGAGTGCTGCTAAAATTTGAATTCTATTTGTATGTCACAGATCAACGTAGCTCCGATGCAGTGATTCAACTTCGCTGTTGTTCCATTGGTGAGTAAACTATTATTTTATTAGTAGATAATAGTTTCGAAATTATAGATATGTAGATTTAAATTGTAGATTGTAACTGGTGATTATAGAGTTTAAAATAAATGGACAACAGATTAAGATAATTTCAGTTTAAAACAGAACTGAAAATTTTATAATATAATATATATTTAAGCTCTCTCTTTAATTATACATCATATATATTGAATCGAATTTATTTTATGTAACACACCCTAATAGAATATTATTAAGATTTTTTCTTGCTTTGGAAAAATTAATATATACCTATATATTGAACGAACGAATGCAAATTTTCGATATCGAAGAGAGATATCGGAAGATGAGCCAATATATTTTTTCCTCTAGGCTTTTTTATTTGATTTACTCTCTCTCTTGCACAGAATTTTCCCGAGAATATTTAACTTCCCGAATCTTTACGCTTCGAAGATCTATCTTTGCAGAGAGATTCGAAAAATTTGTTTTCCGACATTTTTCCTTAAATTTTCCTGCGATTTTTCGACTCTCCAAAATTTCGGCCCTCATAATTTTCACTTTCTCAGCCTTCCGAGGCATTTTTCGGTTTTTTTTTTTTTTTTTTCGTCGACTTTTCTCTTCCAAAAAATATATAACGTTATCCTCTTCCGTGTCCATTCGTTTCATGTATGTTTTCCTACGGATGGTTCGAGATATGCGGATAAAAGCGTAGACGTGAACGAGAGAATCTTGTGCGCGAATGGCTTCGTTTGATGTCGAGCGCGCCCTCATTGGGTAATAGTCAATATTGAATCGCCCTCGAAATCGTCCTCTTTCTCTCGCTCGCATCCATCTCGGGTCCATCTCTCGTCGTGTAAACCATAGACGTTTCACGTGACACCACACAGCTGATGCTACATTTATCCGCTAGTAAAAGCGTAAAAAAGGCGGCCAAGAGGAATCAAATAAAATAAATACATATACGATAAATTAACGTGTCGAATCGCAAAGTTCCCTGTTTCGTCGATATGTGCAAAATCGATATCAGCCAAGATTAGAATCAACAGTCCAGAATCAAACACCGACATTTTTTAGTAGAGGTAGAATCAGGTTTGATATGTACATTGAAAAAAATCTATGTACTTTTACATGGAACTCACTTGTTCTGAACTGGAAAAGTTACTTAACTATAACTGTAATTTTTTTTCCATATTGTTAAAATTAAAATGTATATGATGCAAAATATAGATAAAATTACTATATTTATGCAAAAAGTATTTCTAATTTTAAATTTAATATTTTTACCTTATTGAAACTTTATTTTAGATTATTTATACACTACTAGCATTTCCTATTTTCAGTGAACTATTTTTAATCTTGAAAATATAATATATAAAAATATATTGCATGATTATGCTGGGCCGAAAAAAAAACCCAACATAATCATGTAATTTTACACAAATATTTTCAGTGTACTAAAAAATCCGAGCCAAATCCAATAATCAAGTATTATTTTTTAGGATTCGAATAATAATCATAAAAAAATAATATTTTATATGCCGTGTATATCTGTAAGTAATCGAATCTAGAACAGTTTAAGATCGAGTACCTGCTAGATTTAAAATTTCCAAGTACTCTCATAAAGAACTAAATCTTCTACAAGTAGTACTCAAACTCTAAGATAAAAAAATTTTTATAATCCTACATATCGATCTATACTCTCATCTATCCATTCACTTGTCTCTATAATTTCTCATTGTCAGAGATAGTACAGTAAAATTAAACTTTGATTTCATAAAAATTAGGAGCAAGCTGATTTTTGTGGAGACCTTTATTTCAATGTTCTAATGAAATCCTGAAAAGTACCCTTAATTTTATCCAGGACATTTTTATGAGGGGTAAAAGAGGGTAAATTTTAATTTTTTGCCAATATTTCGAAAACTATCAATTTTTCGAAAAAAATAGTTATTATCACAATTGTAGCTCATAAAGTTCTCTACAAAAAAGGTCATTATACTTTTTTTCGTACAACTAATCATTTTTGAGTAAAACGATAAAGTTGCAATGTCTATAGTTCGTAAAAAAGTACTGGGCGTTCTTTTTCGCTCTATATCTTCGAAATGGTTAATTCCACGAAAAAAAGTATAATGATCTTTTTTGTAGGGAATTTTATAAGCTACAATTTTGATAATAACTATTTTTTTCAAAAAATTGATAGTTTTCGATATAATGGCAAAAAACTAAAATGTACCCCGCATAGAAAACGCCCTAGATGAAATTAAGGGTACTTTTCAGGATTTCATTAAAAAATTTCCTCCTAATTTTTATGAAGTGCCCTTTACAAATCAATTTTAATGAACTAAGAAAGAAATACTCATAATACTTTCTCAAATATTTTGTAACTTCTTGACACGGTAAACGCGATCATCATCCATACTCAACTATTCGAGAGCCGTATGGGTCGGAAATGTATGACCCTGGACCACTTCCATAAGATGTATAGCGGCTGGAGGAGAGAAGCTGGAATCTCCTCTCTCGCTCTTCCGAGGGAAGAAGTACGCGCCCCGAAGAAATCGTTCAA
The DNA here is from genome assembly GCF_048542155.1 of Nylanderia fulva. Taxonomy (NCBI): domain Eukaryota; kingdom Metazoa; phylum Arthropoda; class Insecta; order Hymenoptera; family Formicidae; genus Nylanderia; species Nylanderia fulva. Next base: position 4,378,592 of record NW_028189730.1, on the reverse strand, counting down.
GTGCCATAATCCACGGCGGAGCATTGTGTGCAACGGGATGAAGTAATCGATACGTCGCGTCCGATCTGCGGCCTCGATAGAGAAGCGCGTGTAGGTTGAGCGAGAAGCCGTTTATAGATGATCGATCCGGCGCCGACAAAAGCCGGACAAAAGCCACCTCGTTCCTCCGCGAAGATCGGGAAAGGGAACCTGCGAATTTGAGATTCGTTTCCCACGACGAATGTGGTCCTCATAAGTTGCGAAAAATCCCAAGACTTTCTTCGAATCCGCGGTTGATTCCCTTTAGATCGCAAAACTGCAGCCGGCGTGAATGATCGTTTAACAATTCGGGATTATATCGGTCAAAGCGCAATTCACGGCTATTGAATAGTTCGTTCGAACACTCTGGGTGAGATTGGAATCTTTCTTTGTTCTATCTATCCTCCCCCCGAGATGGACATTACATGTGGATCGACTGGTATCTACTGACATCAAAGAGATTCCAAAGTCGATTCGAAAGAGAAAGAGAGAGAGAAACGAGGCAAATTAGGAGAGGGTATAAATGTCGGACGACGTTTATGTTTAAAAGATCGCGCGAGAAAATTTAAGGAGATCCTAACTAAGAATTTAAAGAGTTGAAAATAATGTGACAGTTTAATAGGGAAGAAAAAGAGAAGCGATTTAATTTTAATTTTTTTATCTCTAAAAGGTTAATTGTAATTTAAATTCTCACAATCTATATAATTATGATATTACATTTTACAATTTTTTTCAATTTTTAATTTTTATTTTAATAATAATTGTAATGCTTTTTTTAATTCTAATTTTGTATTTAATTGTAATGACAATTTAATTTGATTTTAAATTTAAATTTTCATATTTTAATTTTTAATTTTAGTTAATTTGTTTAACACTAAACATTTATTCACACATAATTAAAAATATATAAATCGAAAATTATCTAAAGCTGCAAAGTATGGAAAAAATAAAAAAATGAGTACACTGAAAAAATGATAAAATTAATAAATGTTTATTTCAATACTGCCTAATAAATCACTTATTTAAAGCAAATAAAAATTTATTTGTTTAAAAAGGATTTTCTTATATATAAAATAAATATTCTTCACATCAAATTAATATTATTAGTTTCAAATCAATAATTTATATTTGGCAATATTAAAATAAATACTCAATCTATAATTATACACTTGCAGTTTTATAATTTTTTCCAACTTTTAATTTTAATTTTTAATTTTTAATTTTAATAATAATTTTAATGGTGCTTTTAATTCTAATTTTGACTTTAATTGTAATGACAATTTAATCTGATTTTGAATTTAAATTTTTAATTTTAGTTAATTTTTTTAACACTAAACATTTATTCACACATAATTAAAATTATATAAATTGAAAATTATCTAAAGCCGCAAAGTATGGAAAAAATAAAAAAATAAGTACACTGAAAAAAAATAATAAAATTAATAAATGTTTATTTCAATACTGCTTAATAAATCACTTATTTAAAACAAATAAATACTTATTTGTTTAAAAAGGATTTTCTTATATATAAAATAAATATTCTTCACATCAAATTAATATTATTAGTTTCAAATCAATAATTTATTTAGCAATATTAAAATAAATACTTATTCGAATTCAATAATTTTTCTAGTATAATAATACACTTAAGAAAAAAAAAATAAAAAATTCTAAAAGATTTGAGCGCAATCAATATACACTAGAAGCGTAATAAAAAATCAAAAAACCGAAGATCCCTGAAATTAGAAACGCAAAGTATCGAAAACTCTTGACCTGTCAAAGACAAGGAAAATCCTTTAAAAAATCCTTTCGCATAATAATATCCAAGAAAACAATCTCGAGAATTATCGAGAGAATTATCGCCATATCTACCATTCGATCATCACGTTCTCATCAATCAACATTCAATTTCTCGGGAACGTCGCTTCTCCGCGAAGACGAAGGAACCCTTTTGGTCTGACAAATGGAGGAAGTCGCGGCGAGCATTTTTTTTCTCGCGATGAAGAATGTCCGGAATAATTTTCTGCGGGTTCACAGAAATAATTTCACCCACTTTGTGTCGTTTGCGCGGTCGCGAGGGCCTCGCCGTTGTCATCGCTGTTTTACACGCTCTCCGAGAACGTTTTAAATCCTGCCTCTGGATTTATCCTTCCACCCAACTCGACCACCCTCTTCCTTCCCGGCGGGAAGAAGGATGGCCTGAGAGCCGCCGGCAAAAAGTTCCGACGCTAAGTGTGTCTGACGTTACCCTCTTGTTTCTCCTTTATTGTGCATAATGCGCAACTTCCCTTCTCCCAGTCTTCCTCGTGCAAGGTCGTCCGGGTCTCTGCGCGAGGCCACCACTCGTATGAACAAAAATCTTGGTGGAGATTAATCATGTTTAAGCACTTACGGGAGAGACAGGAAGCATTTATGGAGGAGAGCAAACTGGTTGGAACAATTTCAAATTGCTAATTATTTTGAGAAACGCAAGCGAGGAGAAAATTGTAAAGAAGGATGCGCGTAATTAAAAATAAGAAGTGTGATGGAAATAGTAAGGGACGAGAATTCTCTCTCTTTCTCTTGAGAGGGAGAAGATAGAAAAATTAGAATTCTTGTTAATTAAATTCTTGTTAATTAAAAATAACACACGAGGGTATTTTTCCAAATATTTTCCCTCGCGTTTCAGTCATCAGATTTCAATTATGTCGTTACTGAAATTCATATTGCCCCGAAGCAAAATCGCAAATGCGATTCCCATAAATCGAATATATATATATATATATATATATTTATTATTTTTATTCATATTTTATTTTTTTATTATTAGTTTTAGATTTTCTTATTCCTGTACGATCACATTTTTTCTTTTGAAATATTACCCACCAGAAGTAAAAAAAAAAAAAAAAACTTGAGTTCTCAAAGAAAGCAAGTTCGGTGACAAGGTCATAAGAGGAGCCAGGCAAAGAACCTCTTAAAGATCCCGGCTTCTCGTTCTTTCTACGAAAGAAAAAAGACTTATCTCGCTAAATCTGGAAAACAGGCTCGTTATCGCGACGCTATAAAAGAACTCGAGCGAACGCGATTTATACCCCGAGTGAAAGTTGAGCGATTTGATGCACTCTGTCAAAATAGGGGGCGATCTGGATAAAAAATTCATTTAATCCGCGCAAGACGTACAAGCTGGTTAATCTTGTACAGGATGAGAAAACAAGGAGAGGCTCTGGTGACTAAACTCGACTCTCTCTCTCTCTCTCTCTCTCTCTCTCTCTCGTCTTCCGACAACTGCAACCCCGTATTCTGTCCCCTGTCCTACGAGACCCGCGGGAAAACGCTGTTGACGGATCTTGTTAACCTAGTTGCGTTTTTTTCAATGTCCTCTCAGATGACGTTCAGTTAAATTTTAATACGCCGAATTTAATACCTATATGACGTTAATCCTTCTGTCGACGCTTAATTATTCATTTTGTATAGCAGTTGTTAGGCATCGAACATTCTTTTTCATTATATTTTTAGAGAGAATGATGCGATTTTATTTTAATTTTTTAGCTTCAATTATAATTATAATTCTCAATCTATAATTTTACAATGCAGTTTTATGATTTTTTCCAACTTTTAATTTTAATTTTTAATTTTTAATTTTAATAATGATTTTTAATGATGCTTTTAATTCTAACTTTGAATTTAATTGTATTGACAATTTAATTTAATTTTAAATTTGAATTTTCAATTTTTAATTTTTAATTTTGATTAATTTTTTTAACACTAAACATTTATTCACACATAATTAAAAATATATAAACCGAAAATTATCTAAAGCTGCAAAGTATGGAAAAAATAAAAAAATGAGTACACTGAAAAAAATGATAAAATTAATAAATGTTTATTTCAATACTGCCCAATAAATCACTTATTTAAAACAAATAAATATTTATTTGTTTAGAAAGGATTTTCTTATATATGAAATAAATATTTTTCACATCAAATTAATATTATTAGTTTCAAATCAATAATATATTTGGCAATATTAAAATAAATACTCAATCTATAATTGTACAATGTAGTTTTATAATTTTTTCCAACTTTTAATTTTTAATTTCAATAATGATTTTAATGGTGCTTTTAATTTTAACTTTGAATTTAATTGTAATGACAATTTAATTTGATTTTGAATTTAAATTTTCAATTTTTAATTTTTTAATTCTAGTAATTTTTTAACACCAAACATTTATTCACACATAATTAAAAATATATAAACCGAAAATTATCTAAAGCTGCAAAGTATGGAAAAAATAAAAAAATGAGTACACTGAAAAAAATGATAAAATTAATAAATGTTTATTTTAATACTGCCCAATAAATCACTTATTTGAAACAAATAAATATTTATTTGTTTAAAAAGAATTTTCTTATATATGAAATAAATATTTTTCACATCAAATTAATATTATTAGTTTCAAATCAATAATTTATTTGGCAATATTAAAATAAATACTCAATCTATAATTGTACAATGTAGTTTTATAATTTTTTCCAACTTTTAATTTTTAATTTCAATAATGATTTTAATGGTGCTTTTAATTCTAACTTTGACTTTAATTGTAATGATAATTTAATTATATTTTGAATTTGAATTTACAATTTTTAATTTTATAGGTCAAATTTTTACATTCACAATTAGTGTTAGAAAGTTTTCGAATACAAAGGCCCTTTGTATTTTTTTTTTCGAGCAAGAAAAATTTCCAGAAATTCTACACGTTTAATATTTAAAGCTGCTTCGAGTGCCCAGGTTCATAGACAAAAATTAATGAAATAATTTTTCTAAAGACGATACGGGAGATTATTATTGTCTGTAGAGCGCGATTCTTGGAATTTTCATTGTCACGTTCTCGCGAAAGCTGCGATTTTGATTTCGATTTTGATTTCGCCCGCAGGAAGCACGAATTTATGTATTGTAAGGTATTGTCGGAGGTCTGCGTATTGTTCCTCCGGCAACTTGGAGAAAGGCTATTTTGCAGTGCAGCATAATGGAAATCCTGGAATATAGTTCTCTGTTAAGTACCTGCAGGAGCTTTCGCGGAGAGGTGCAACAACCTTCCGTTACGTCAACTAATTTAATCGTCCCCACCATCTCGTGCTCCACATTACTCTTCTTCGTTTCTCGTCCCTCCTATATTTCGTTGCGATCGCGCTGCGAAAGCTAAATAGGTTCCTGTCTATTATTCATCGTCGTCCCGGAAACGCGTCATCTTAGATCACGAAGTTTTCGAATTCATGCACTTCCCGATTCCCCTCGAGATCCTCGCGACTGAGATTTACAGAAATCACTGCGAATTTTCCCGATCTTTCTCGCCGTTCATTTTTACACGCAAAATATTCCACCGGGATATCGAGAGTCTTTATTAAGACAAACTTCTCGATATTTCTATTCTTCTCTCGTAGCGAGTTGTCAAGGAATATCAACTCTAAAAAAAACTTTGAGAGAAAAAGGAAAAAGAGGGAAAAAGGAATAACGCTTGCAAAGAAATCGGTACGAAATTACGCAAACTATTGCATTTCTCCGTTAACGTTCATCGTGTGTTGCGCGAAAGCTTTTCGTTCTTTCATTAGACTTTAAAAACGTCGATATTTCGGGGGCTTTCAATATTTCGTAGCGGACGGAAATATTGGACGTATTTGTAACTTCGATTAAATTCGCCCCCTTTTTTCCGCTCCGTTTACTTCTCTTTCTCTCATCTCTCGCCTCTATGAAAGCCACGTGTATGCAAACTTGATGTCTATTATTCATCGGAATCTCCGATATCTTTCACCCAACGGGCGATTTTGGGCGTTTTGTGCCTCCCTCTTTCCACTCTTCTCCCCTCGCTTGTATCCGGCGACGACTGTTTCGCGCGAAATAGGAAAATCTGGGGAAATAAAGCAATCTCTGCCCCGTCAGCGTTCCGTGACTACATCCGTGATTGCCGTTTTCAGGAGGACTCTAGCTACTACCCAGGGCGACGAAATATCGTCCCCTTCTCCTTCTTTACAGGGGGTTACGTCCCCGATTATATCCGGAATCTCTCCGACCTCTCCTGTTATTTCGCTTCTCGTCTTCTTCAAGCACAGAATCTCACTTAATCCGCGGCTCGGCACTTCATTCCTGAAGTTCCAAAGACGATTAGATAGGAAGAGAGAGAGAGAGAGAGAGAGAGAGAGAGAGACTGTGTCGATCGTTCCGCACCCAATTCGCGGAAATGTCGCGCCCTTCCTCGTCCCTTTATTGTTTCAGCTCTTTAACCCAAAAGTCAACCCATCCGGAATCCGAAACCTGTAATTCCACTCTCGTAAAGAGAGCCGTCCGAAGGAAGAGAAGATGTCTCCGATCCTCGACATTTTCCACGGCAATACTGGACTGGATCTGTTTTATCGATCGAAAAGTGAGGTTAGGTTCGACTATGAATCTATTTATTGGCCGTACGGATTGTTTATTATCTGAAATTATAGGCTAACGCAGTTTGTTAATATTAATATCTTAATTGGGGATATCTCTGATCCTCGACATTTTCCACAGTGATGCCGGACTGGATCTGTTTTATCGATCGAAAAGTGAGGTTAGGTTTGACTATGAATCTATTTATTGGCCGTACGGATTGTTTATTATCTGAAATTATAGGCTAACGCAGTTTGTTAATATTAATACCTTAATTGTGGGATATCTCTGATCCTCGACACTTTCCACGGTGATGCCAAATTGGATCTGTTTTATCGATCGAAAAGTGAGGTTAGGTTTGACTATGAATTTATTTATTGGCCGTACGGATTGTTTATTACCTGAAATTATAGGCTAACGCAGTTTGTTAATATTAATACCTTAATTGTGGGATATGTCTGATCCTCGACACTTTCCACAGTGATGCCAAATTGGATCTGTTTTATCGATCGAAAAGTGAAGGTTAGGTTTGACTATGAATCTATTTATTGGCCGTATGGATTGTTTATTACTTGAAATTATAGGCTAACGCAGTTTGTTAATATTAATACCTTAATGGGGATATCTCTGATCCTCGACATTTTCCACAGTGATGCCAGATTGAATCTGTTTTATCGATCAAAAAGTGAGGTTAGGTTTGACTATGAATCTATTTATTGGCCGTACGGATTGTTTATTACCTGAAATTATAAGCTAACGCAGTTTGTTAATATTAATATCCTAATTGTGGAAAAGATTTATCAATCTGTGTAGCCAATCGAAATATAAATTTAAGAAAATCAAAATAAAATTTATTTCTTTTGGTTTTAACATAAAATCGATAGATTCCAACTTTGTTTCTACCTCAAAATCGCAGCTTTCGCGAGGACGCGGCAATGAAAATTTCAAGAATCGCGATCTGTAGTTAATAATCTCCTACAACATTTAAAAAAAAAAATAATTTTCTCCTAACTTCTTAACTTCTGTCTGTAAATCCGAGTATTCGAAGCAGTTTTAAATATTAAAAAAGAATTTATGGAACTTTTCCCCGCTCGAAGCAAAAAATACAAAAGGGCTTTTCGAAAACTTTTTAACATTAATGGTAAATGTTAATGACTAATGAAATTAAAAATTAAAATTCAAAATCAAATTTAATTCACAGTTAAAATTAATATCAGCATTATTAAAATCATAATTATTATTAAAATTCAAGTTGAAAATGGAAAAAAGTTATACAATTAAATCTTATAATTATAGATTGAGAAAATTACAATTATAATTAACCTTATAATTAAAGATAAAGAAGCAAATTAAATCGCATCTTTCTATTTAAAAATATAATAAAAAAAATGTTCGATGCCTAGCGCAGCTGCTATAAAAAATAAATAATAAAACGTTGACTGAAGGGTGAATATCGATTATGCATTTATTATCCCATTCAACCAATATAATAAAGAAAGGGATGCAGTAAAATGATCGTTTTGTCGGTAAAACAGGCGTTAAGATCCTCTTAACTACTTCTTGCACCTTTCACGGACATCGATGTATTTTCCCGCTTTGGATTTTCATAGGAGCGACGTATCCAATCGCAGGGACAATAAGATTGTTCTTGTTATCTCGTTAGAGGATGAGAACAATGAGAGAGCGCGAGGGCTGATGACCTTTATTACGTTCCCTTTTAAGCTGGACATGGCTTTTTCCATCGCGAAATTAACGAGGAATGGCAACTCGCACAGTAACGGGGACATTGTTCCTTGGCAGAAAGGAAGAAAAGGAGAGAGAGAGAGAATGAGAATACACGCGCGTGCCGGTAATTATTGCATCGTCAAGTCCCTCGCGCACTGTTTTCTCGTGTAACGATAATCACGAGACTGCTATCTTCCCCCGAGCTGCATGCGATTTAGATTAAAGACATTTTGCAGGACAAAGATACTAATCTCCCTAAATTTCCATTCAACGTTCATTCCATTTCCTCACCTTTTTCTAATCTTATGTTATTTCAATTAATTTACACTCTCTTCTGTTTTGTCCATTTCTCGCACGAGATATGTATCTCTAAATTTGATAAAAGAGCTTTCCAAAAAAAAGAGAAAGGGTGCCTTTTGGCGACTGAATCGCGCGAGATGATGAACGAGGACAGAGATCACCGGCCATGACGGTCCGACGAACATTTTTAATCCGACAAAAGTTTGTGAATTACGCTTAGTTGGCGCACAAGGGTGGCAGTAAGTAGGTAGAGAGAAGAAAGTAAAAAGGATTATGTTCTCTTTAATGGCTCCTATTCCCTTAGTGCGCTCCACTCATCCGTTTTTTTTCTTTCTTTCGTTCTCTCCCCCTTTAAGCCGCGAACACTCATTAAAAAAGTCCCTCCCAAGAGTTCCGGGAGGGGGTGAGGACCGAATACAAGAATGAAAATGAGATGAGAAACCAAGAAGAAGAGATGGGGGATACACAAGGCGGATGAGAGAATTGGGGAAAGAAATTTTTTACCGCTCGCGGCACGAGACCTCCTACCAAGGATCTTCCGTCGTTCCTTATTCCACCCTCTCGGCTTTCTCAACCGGTTTCGCCGTCTTATCTCACCCCCTCGGCCCCCTACCCCTCTTTTGGAGGGTTGGTAGCACGCCTCGCGCATGCTGGGATTGACGTTTTATACGACTGCGGGGTCGCCCGTACCGAAAATAATTATGCCGACGTTAAGCGGCGACGTCATATTCCCACCCCCTCTTTTTTTTTTTTGCCCCCGCCACCCCCACAAAAGGACCCGCAGAAAGTAAGATCTTTATATTGGGGCAGATAAAGTCTCTCACCGCGAATATTTTCAAGCTTTATAATTCAATGTCGGATCGCATTTTTCACACGGACTTTTTTTCGGAGAATCTTACAAAACCTTCCCCCAAAAAATGTTTACTTTTTTATCATTAGAAAAATGAGTTGTGTATCTGATATATTTGTCTGCCTGGCTTTTTCTAATTAAATTAATTAAATAAATAAATTGATTATAATATTTAGATGCTTCTTTTCAAGCGCGTGGGATGCAAACTAATCCCTGCTATGTTTTTCGGTCAAAAAATTATTTTTGATTTACCTTGATATTTATTTTAATTTTTTTTAATAACCTATAAAAATATTTGAAGTACGACATTACCAAAATTTGACGTGACTTAACTAACATGATCACAAAGTAAAAGGTAAAATATAAAATACTCTGGGACCACCAGGAAATATGATCGTTATATTGGACCAAAAGTCTCTCACCGCGAATATTTTCAAGCTTTATAATTCAATGGTCGCATTTTTCACGCAGACTTTTTCTAAGAGTATTTTACAAAGAGTATTACAAAAATCCCAAAAACGTGCGTTTATATTTTTATTATTAGAAAAATGAGTCGTGTATCTGATATATTTCTCAGCCTAGTTTCTTCTAAATAAATAGATCAATATTTATATATTTATTTTTTCACAATAATAACAATAATAATATAAGAGCTATTAAACGTAATACAGTTGACAGTTGATATTAATAAAATTCATTTAAACCAAATAATAAATACATAAGAAATAAACATTTTGCGAACGTTTCGGCTGACATTTCAAGCCTTCTTCAGCGCAATAAAAATATTTTGTATTACACGTGCAGGCAAAGTGGCACTTTGTGTGCGTGTTTTCTGTGCGGAAAGCGGCCGATTTCTCACGCCGCCATCTAGCGGCGACGCGGTGAGTGAACAAGCCGCATTCAAAGCCATTGCCTACGGCTGAGCCGCGTTCAAAGTCATTGTGCACGGCTGAAGCCGTGGACAATGTATTGCCCACGGCTTCAGCCGTGGACAATAACTTTGAACGCGGCTATTCCCGCACCGTGCTGTCGCAAGATGGCGGCGTGCGATCGGCCACCTCGCGCACTCGTGACCAATTGTCAACTTTCCGCACTTGATACACAATATACTATTAATTATAAATTGAATTGTAATATCAAACATTAAAGACGGTTATTAACAATGTCAAGATAATATATATATAAAGTCAGCTTTAGATCTCGTTACATATGTTGCTAAACAAGTCATCGTGTATAACAACCACCATTACTGATACATACTGAGTTCGAGCGACCGTACCATGCAATCACTTATGAGTATAGACTTCCTGATTTACTGGTCAAGGGAGATATTTTGATTAAATCTTCATGATAAAATGTTGTTAAGCATTTAATTGAGATCTAAATAAACAATATCTGATTATTCATTATAATCTGTTAAATAAAATGCACTACACACTCACTCAAACAATACTAATCCTCAAATAATACTAATCCTTAATTAGTCGCGTCCGAAGTCTCTTTATTAATCGCGTGGGTGCAAAATAATCCCAGCCCATTTTTTTCGGTCAAAAATTTATTTTTATTTATCTCAATATTTCTTCAATAATCCATAAAAATATTCGAAGAACGACGTTACAAAAATTTGACGTGATTAAACTAACATGATGGGAATAACGTAGAATATAAAATACGCCGGGACCACCTGCCATCTAACTATACAAGGATTAATTGAATATATATCTTCCGCCGTTTATAACTTCCATATATATGTCAAGGATCTAGGGGCTACACGTGTACGTCGAAAAATAATTCCTCTTATATTACGGCAGCATCGTTTATGAGCCAAAAGCGTCGTCGAGGCGCGATCAATAGAGACGACCGCCATCTTTCTCGCGATCCTCCGCAAAAATCGGCGACTCGTTTTCCGCACGCCAGGCTGTTAGAGCCGCGGAATGTTGCCGCGTATTAGCATAACAAGATTCTCTCGTGCACGTAATGCTACGGTGGTTTGGAGGGTCGTCGACGTAGAGGGAGAGCGCCGATCTACATCCCTCTTTTCCTCCTTCTTCCTTCCCTTCTCACCCCTCGTAGATTTGCATGGCCCATTTAAATGCAATTTCTTTTCCTCTCGATCGAAGAATTACGTGAATACGCAATCCGCCCCGGTCACAAAGTTCGCGTGTATTTTCCGCCGCGGGATTAAAGAGAGATCTTGGAAGTCTCTCGCTCCCCAAGGAGAGGGTTGGCGGTACTTCTTTTTCCATCGATACACTGACCACGTCTATTCTCATTCCCGTTTCAGAGCTGAAGATCCGAGGGTATCCTAAACTCGGAGAATCCACGCCTTGATCCTCTTCAGTTCCGAACAGTTCTTACTGGAAATAAATCTTTATATCTCAAGACAAATCTTTTTTCTCTCTCTTTTCCCTCTCGATAGAAAAAAAAGTGATACAATCTTTCGACGCATATTTTTTCAGAAATAGTGGAAAGAATTTTAACCAATAATTTATACATTACTGGGAAAAAAGTTTCCTGGTGTAATATAATATCTTGGGGAGAAGTTTGCTGTTTTTAAGTTTGCAATAGATAAAGAAGAGAGAGAGCGAGAGAAAGAGAGAGAGAGGGAACGAGCAAATTACATCTCTACACATGGAATATAATTCCATCTGACTTGGAAGCGAAATACAATATTTGCAATTAATTAGCTGCTGCGAGACCTCAAAGTTCTAAAGGAGTTTGTGGTCCCCCAACCATGGTATCGCCACGGCAAATTCATTAATTTTGAATATGATCGACAAACGTTCTCTATTAAATTCTACGCAGGATCGATGTGCACGTCTACCACTCTGTCGCCATGTGTAGACTAAATAACGATAAGTCCGTTAGTTACAGGTGAGAGATCGTCAAAGCTGGAATTGAGATTATGTCTCAGAGCGGATGATATCGTTAAGGATAAAGAGGGAGAGGATGATGTCACGTGATATTACATCACATTATGCCAAAACGCGCAATGAGGGAACAAAGTTACGGAAATTGTCGTTACTATTAACGATTGATCGGTCGTACGCTCGTACATAATGCAATCAGCAGTCTATTCCAACTTTTTATTGGCCGTTCAAACTTTTTACGTTGTTATTACAGGAACGAGACGGTTTCTGTTGAAATCCCCGCAAAAATTCCCGATCCGCGTCATTGCTTTACACGTATCCCATATCGCAAACACGCGGTTCCATAGCTTTTTCTCCCTCCTCCCACTCTTCTTTCGTTGTTGCCATTTGCAAAGATACAAGTATCCCGTGTGCAGAATAACGCTTTTGATCAAATTTCCATCGAATTTTTCCGGCAGAATTTCAAATTGGATTTTGCTTCCCGACATTTTCTTATTTTTACAACCAGCGGCATCTCCTTCAATGGGAATTTACTGTATTATATTATATTATGTTTTATTTTGATACCTTTGTGTTTCATTGTCTTTTTTTCTGGAACGCTGATTTCTGAAAAAGTTCCGCATGCTGTCGCACATTACTGTTATTAACGAGATTCTGAATAATAAAAATTAAAAATAAAGTAGAAATACGTTGGAAATGAGAAAAAGCAACTTCCCATAACGTCATTAAAAAGTTATAACGAAATATTGCATTATTTCCAAGAGCTTCCTACATTAAAATTTAAATCATAGTCCACTGTTTATAAATCCAATGAAAAATCTCATGAAAACAAACGTTGACAAGACACGACACTCAATCAAATGTTGTTAAAGAAAAGATTGGAATATGGAATAGAAAAGTATTCCTATTTATTAGTATATTCGAAAAAGAAAACAATATCTCCAAAGATCTAATTTAAATTTTACGCTCAAATGAGCGAAAACTATGAATAGAATTAAGTAACTTACAAATTTGTTCAAATTTGTTCGTATGTTTCCTCTTTGATTATTTAAAAAAAGAAAACAGTATTTTTAAGTAGATTCAAAACTGAATGAGAGATTAGTTTACATTCTTTATAAGTACCTCGAAGACCAAGAGCAGTACTTATGTATACTTCCAATCTGGATTAGATATATTTGAATTTTTGAGTACTTATAAATAAGTTCATATTTGATCATATTTTTTACTTTTTATAAGTGCTACTTATAGAGAGTTCTATTCTTTATAATGTGGAATACTCATAAGTACTTGTAAGTACTTATACATAAGTATTTGTAAGTAATTAAACATGAGTATTTGTAAGTAGTTATAAGCACTTATGAATACTTATGAGTGATTACAAGCACTTATAAGTATTTATAAATACTTGTAAGTACTCATGAGTACTTACAAGTACTTATAATTATTTATAAGTACTCGTAAGTACAATTGTTTTTTTACATCGAGTACTTGCTAGGTGCGAAAGAGTACTTATGAGTACTTCGAAAAAATACTTATGAGTACTTACAAGTACTTATGAATACTCTTCATCATTAAGAAGTACTCATAAGTACTTACGAGTACTTATAAATAATTATAAGTACAATACTTGTAAGTACTCATGAGTACTTCTTAATGATGGAGAGTATTTATAAGTACTTGTAAGTACTCATAAGTATTTTTTCTAAGTACTCATAAGTACTCTTCCGCACCTAACAAGTACTCGATGTAAAAAAACAATTGTTCTAGATTCGATCCATTTCGCAAGTGTACAATAAATGAAATTTTATTTCTCGCGAGTACTTGTTTGAATCCTAAACTCGATTATTGAATGGTGACTCGAATTTTTAAATACACAGTTGACCTCTATCTCATGCCTAGTGAATGTGACTTACGTCGTTGTCATCCTGCGAGGACAATTCGGAAATTTCGGTCGAATGAACGCCGCTCGCGTCGCGATCGGATGCATTCGTATCAAATACACAATCCGATTGACGGTTCACGGGAGACAAACGAGGTAAATGAGACACATAATTGATTTCCCCGGCAATTCGCGAACGTAATTAAAAAGCTTCCGATAACGCAGACCCCGGCGTTGCCTATTGTTGCGCAATGAAACGTGACTCACGTTCGTCACACAAGCCATCCAAGTTATGCAGCGTTACAGTTCGCAACGAAATTACGCCCGCTGAACGTCATAAGTTGCGAAATTTGCATTTAGCTCCGGCCGCCGGAGCTGCAAACTGCGCCACGTCGCGGATAATCGAATCGCGAAATGCCTTTTCATTCCCGCCAAACTATCGCCGCTTATTTGCGCGAGCCGTCTAAATTATTTTGCCTAGCCATTTACTGCGACATTACGTCGTTTCATCGTACGGAAACTTATTTCATTTACTTAAAGGTACGTAGAGCATTTTTTTAAATCAGACATCTTGACATTACGAAATAAAATGAGACACCATTTTTTATTTGAACCAATTTCTTAGGATTTATTTTGCCTTTTGCAACGCGAGGAATGAAGGCAGGCCGTGAATCGATGATATTAAAAATACTGATGAAATAATCGATCTTTCACGATTCACACTGAACTGGATTCCGAGTGTCGATAACCCGTCAGACAAGACGACCGAAGAAAAAGGGAGCTTTAAAGAAGGATTGAAAGCCGTAAAGAATAGTTCACTAGTCGCACTCACAGTGACCGAGCTTCTCTCTCTCTCTCTCTCCCTTCCTCTCTTTCTCTCTCTCTCTCTTTCTCTCTCTCACTCTCGCTGCCGAGAAGACTCTCCACGGTCCAATCATCCGACGCAGCCTCCTGATGGAGCTGTCAATTGCAGAATTGTAGGCGAATGGCCCGTAATGGCTTTCCTGTAAATGCGAGCATGAGGCTAAAAGCTTAGAGCCTGTATCGAACGGATAAATATTCAAATTGACGCGGATAGTTCAGCCTAGAGAGTGCATTATCCACATAGTTGCCAGATTTAGTAAATTTTCCAATCGCAGGAAGAGAAACAGATTCTATGATTTACAAAACATTGCCTTTGTATATGATATGCATAATGCGCACCCATGAGATTTTTTTCAGGAGAGGGAGGCATGATTAAAATTTTTTTTATTCCTTATTTTTTCTTTTTTAATTTTTTTAAATTTAATTTTTTCTAATTTTTGTTTTTTTTATATTAAATATTATTATCATGCAAATAAATTCCAGCGTTGTTTCAAAAAGACAGCGAATGCTTAATTTTTTAAAGCAATGATTCCAAAGAAGGGTAAACACCCCCATAAACATTGCAATAAATTTTCAATATTATAATAAGAATTAGCGTAAATCAATAGAAGAAAATAATGCGATGGAGAAACTTTTTGGATTAAAATTGGATTCATGGAAGGTGTAATTTCACTTGTCGATGAAGAAGAAGAAACCTGGCGTGTACAGGTTGTATTTAATAGCGAGAGGGGAAGCCCCGCGATGTAAGACTCACGAAGGTCGAGTTTAAATGGAGTCGTGAGATTTGAGACGGAAGTCGCGAGACTTCCAAAGCACTCTTGGAGTCTGAGTGATGGAGTCTGGGGAGTAACAATGCGAGGCGATACCTTAATCTCTCGATAATTCCTCTCGTCGACGTCTTTCCTTCAACTTTGCCGTGCGCGCGAGAATTTCTCGCGATATCGTCGATTATCGGTGACGGAGCGCGATTCTTGATAATATTTTTCCAAAGGAGCGATATTTGTACTCTCGTCGTACAAATCAAGTAGAATTTAAACTCTACTTTTTTAAAACAGATTCAATATATTCAGTGATATTTAACCTTCTCTGAAACAGTGAGATCTTATTAAAAGAATTAATTAATGGTATTAATAGTTGTTTCAATCAAAATATTTTAAATACATTATAAAATATTATATTATTGCTGAACATAATATATTTGTTGCTATAAATTGATATATAATATTATAATAACAGAATATAATATTATAAATAATATGATACTATATGACATTATATATATATATATATATATATATATATATATATATATATAATGTTATATAATTTTATAAAATTTTATAGCTATATATTTTGTTAAAAAATATCTAGGTTTTTCATAAAAAGTCTTGTTTATTTTTTGTTAATTTAATATATTTTAAAAGTGAAAATGTAATATGCGTATAATTTTCTAAATTTGAATATTAGTTATACGTGTTTCATTCCACATAAAAGTATAGTTTACTAAAAAGTAATTAAAAATAAATAAAAAAGACATTAAAAGTTATCTTGCAAATATATACAATTATTACAAATTTTTCAGTAAAAGAAATTTTACTGTCGTAATTTTATGGACTATAAAATGGAGAAGCAAAATGTGAGTGTTTTCACAGATAAATAAATACTCATTGATTCATAATCAATTTCACATTATTTTATCGATTCAGTTCGAGAGAGTATAAAAACCCCCGAATGAAACTGCAAAATTAAACATTAATAAAATTCCGCAAATGAACTTGGGGTAAATGAGATAATTTAAGAAACTGGAAAAAAAGGAAAAAAAAAACAAGTGTGCATATCAAGCGTTTCGCTTTTGCATGTTATTCCGGGGACAGGCGTTACAAAGTTAGCGAGAAGTGCGTACACCCTGCGAGAACGAAAGGGGGTTAATGACATTGCTGAAGAGCAAACGGAATGCGAGCGCCCGGCCTTCGCAAACAACTACAGTTTTCCCGGGCATTTTCGCGGCTGAATTTTCGCCAACGCGCGTGCAAACACGCGGAATCGTCCGCCGTCCGCGCGCAGAAAGAGCCGTTTCGCGGTTGCGCGAAATTTCCACCCTCTCCCTCCCCGCCCTCTCCTCCCTTTCGCCGCTCGTTTCCGTTCCTCAGTCACGCCCGCCGCAAATTCGATTTACTCGCCTCTCTTCCTCGCGTTGTGGATCCCTTTGAAATTTCATTTCCCATGTCCTCCTCTTGGCCTCCGTGACTTTTTTTTTTATCATGTCTAATCTTTTCCCGGGTCTCGAGACTCGGGGAAAGTCTCTGATAATACGATTCAAATTTATAATTGGAAAGAATACAGTAGAAAAGTCGCATTAATTTTTTATACGGTTATTGTGGTGAATTATTACTATATCTCCGTATTTTTATTTTTTTTTTTTTTTTTATTACGAGAGATATTGTTTCCCATTATCAATTTTTCTTTTCTCCGTATTTTTAAGCTCATTTGTAATTTTTATGCCACTCGTAAAATTATTACTCGTCATAAAGTTAGATGGCTCGTTGCCCGCGGCGTCACTCGTCCTTCTACGGGAAGAAAATGCAGAACTTTGAGGGACGCGAAGGATTCTACACCGCGGACACTCTCAATGTTTTAGAGTTGAAGTTCGTCGAAGGCGCACGATATATTTGGCGGCAATTTGTAACCACTCGATATACAAGATATTCGATAACTACGTACGATCCCTCGTATTTAGGTAGAGTTAAATTGAGTAGTAAAGTCCTACCACTTTGCGTTAATTAATGAGAAATTAATTAGAAGCTATCGGCCAATCACCGCAAAATGACATTCAATAGTCGTTGCCATTTGCAAAAAACCCCCAACGCTGATTGGTCCAGCTTTTTTTATTAATTTCTCAATTTTAATTAATGCAAAGATGCCAAAATCTGAGGACTTTTTTACTCAATTAAGGGAACGCTGCCGTTGTTCTGTTTTACCGACTTTAAATTAGGTTAGGTTCACTTTTTATTGAATTAAGTTAGGTTAGGTTCATTTTTTATTGAATTAAGTTAGGTTAGGTTCACTTTTTATTGGATTAAATTAGGTTAGGTTCACTTTTTATTAAATTAAGTTAGGTTAGGATCACTTTTTATTGAATTAGGTTAGGTTAGGTTCACTTTTTATTAAATTAAGTTAGGTTAGGTTCGCTTTTTATTGAATATACAGATTGAAAAATTCTCCACAATGAAAGTACTGATATTAATGAATGGGGAGCGCTGTCCGGCAATTAATTTTTGCTATTTTATGTCTCGACTTTGATTCCGCACGCAAATATACATAATTCAAGTACGAATCTTTTGATACGGGCTTTTAATCTCATTTTTATTACTTCTGTATTATTCTTTCATGTCATTTCTATTGAAAGCGCCATGTTTTGTGCATAAATAAACTGCAGAACTTTTGTATTAAATAAGTATGTTATGAGTTGATGCAAGAGGCTGATAAAAAACTGTAGTTTTTAACTTTTTTATTGTTTTTTTATACCAATAAAAAAAGCTCTTAAACTCAAAGTCGGTAAAACAGTCATGGTCAGCCCCTTAACTCAATCTATCCGCACATGAGAGGTTATTCGGTTATTATCGGACACCCTGTATATACATATACATGTATCTGTGAAACTATACTTCGTTTGGCCAAGTTCGTAGAGAAGAAGAAGCCGAATTAGTTCTGGACGAGGATGTACATCCTCGATTACCATTACTAATCTCGGTTAATTTCCATTACTAGCCTAGGTTGGTTAAGTAGTCCGCGAGACTCTTCATTTTCGTCGCTTCCGCCGGATGATCGAGTCGCTTTACTCCAACTTTTTAACCCGGAATATATCTCGCTGATTAACATACTGCTGAAAAGTTCCTTTAGTGTTCTTAAGCATCGCCGAATCTTGAAGAAAATTTCTTCGAAAATTTCCTTCTCGACCGACTTGATTTCCATTCAATTTTTCCATATCTATGTTTTGACAATTACTTTATCAAACATTTGAAATATGTAATCTTAATTTTATTCATAGGGGCATTTCTTTTATGGAGGGTAAATTTTAATTTTTTTGTCATTATCTCAAAAACTATTTATTTTTCGAGAAAAATAGTTATTATCAATTTTTTTTGAGTAAAACGATAAAGTTGCAATGTCTATAATTCAAAAAAATACATACTCCTTTCCACATCACCGAGGGAATAGAGTACTGGGCGCGTTTCTTTTTCGCTCTATATCTTCGAAACGGTTAATACAACGAAAAAAAGTATAATGACCTTTTTTGTAGAGAATTTTATGAACTACAATTTTGATAATAACAATTTTTCTCGAAAAATTGATAGTTTTTGAGACAATGGCAAAAAACTAAATATCCCCTTTTACCTCCCATAAAAAAGCGCCCTGGATGAAATTATAGGTATTTTTCAGGATTTCATCGAAATAAAGGTCTCCACAAAAATTCAGCTTGCTCCTAATTTTTATAAAGTCAAAGTCTAATTTTACTAGACTAAAGGTACAAAAATAAAATTAATCGAACAGATCTCTCTATCAACTCAATTCGGAATTAATAAAGATTTAATACTGCTCTATATCTTCGAAACGATTAATACAACAAAAAAAAGTATAATGACCTTTTTTGTAGAGAATTTTATGAACTACAATTTTGATAATAACAATTTTTCTCGAAAAATTGATAGTTTTTGAGACAATGGCAAAAAACTAAATATCCTCTTTTACCTTCCATAAAAAAGCGCCCTGGATGAAATTATAGGTATTTTTCAGGATTTCATCGAAATAAAGGTTTCCACAAAAATTCAGCTTGCTCCTAATTTTTATAAAGTCAAAGTCTAATTTTACTGGACTAAAGGTACAAAAATAAAATTAATCGAACAGATCTCTCTATCAACTCAATTCGGAATTAATAAAGATTTAATACTGCGGTATCGCAAAATTGGAGATTCATACTTGAAGCCGGGTTGTTCAGAAATTTAGAGACGGAATTCCGATAGCATAATCGCCGGTCTATAATAACTTTCGAATGGGATGCAATTAAAGATAATTGTAGTGGCGAAAGTTCGCGCCCGGGGAACCTTTCGGAGGCCGGAAATTGTAATTTTAATGAGACTTTGCAGCGCGTGGCAATGGAGCTTTCGGGACATAGACTCGTATACAACGATTTGTAATGATTATTAAATAACAATCGCGATATTTCAATACACAAAGTTACGAGTTACCTGGGCAAATCAATTCGCATTTGTGACGGATCAAGTTTTTGGTCATATTAGCGCACACATTGTGCGAAATTACACGTGGGAATTGATTCGTTAAATCTATGTTCCGTGTAATGATCAGCGCGGCGTGAAATTAGCGAGGGATTGTAATTAAATTAATAACCGGATTACGCCGCGTTGATCCTATAATTATCGTTTACACGCGATAAGGTTTAAAAGCCCAGCTCCAGGATATCGATGTAATGTGTTACGATCGCGTCGGGGAGGCACAATCTCTAATTAATATTCAATTATCTTTAACATATTGCTAGATTAGACGTTCCATTCTCCCCCCTAATTTTTCTGCATTCATCCCTTCCGGTGTAAAGAAAATTGCATTATTATTCAAATTATAGATAGCGCGCGAATCATTGAAATGATATATATGTATATATATATATATATATATATATATATATATAATATATAATAAATATAGTCTCATATTGCAATATTATATTACGATCAATATTATCAATATTAGCATTTTATGGTTACTAGTTAAAAATTAATTATATAATGTATGTATATATATTTGTTCGAAAATTTAATGAAATAAATAATTCTTGAATTTCTCACGTTTCAATTAAATCATTAAAAAAATCTCGAATATACATTCTAAATGGTATCCAAAGCCTTTGTTGTTAAGCTGTCGCAATTTGAAATTTCGCATATATTATATCAATCCTTTCGAAAATTTGATCGAAATTAATAAAAAAAAAAGCAATCTTTAATTACCTTATTCTATTCTGTTCATTTTGACTTTCCACAGTTTCGAAGTCATCAATGACCAATACTTACACTAAATATTTGGCAAATTATTAAATATTTATTTATGTATAAATATTTTTAGAATACGTTATATAAATTTATTTTATTAAATATTACATATCAAACTTATTTATTCAACTATTTATTAAATTTTAATTAGGATTTCCTATATAATTATGTCTTCTGGAATTTCTGTATTATTAAATTTTACTAAAAGATATAGATTTATTGTGTGATTAAAATAATACAATTATTTAAAATTACATAAAGTAGAAATTACATGAAAAACACGAATTCTATACACGTTAGCAAACATACAATACACACACACACACACGCACAAGAGGTTTAAAATACAAATAAAAGAATATGTATAAACGTTTTGCATACAAAAATATTAAAAACCGAATATATGCACATAATATTCCATGCAAAATTTGCGTGCTTTTAAAATTGCAAAAATACGGTAAACTATTTTCTACACTTTTTCATGCGCCTCGGAAATTTACCGAATCGTGAAAGAGCGATAACGATAACGTTGCACGATGCAAAAGATCGCTTGATACTTGGACGAGGGGGAGAAACATACGCCGCAGGCTTTCGCCATTCAATATTGAAATAGATTTTATAAAAGAGAAAGATAGAGAAATGGATGTGGAAAGGAGCGATAACACGCGGGAGGATTGCTCTTCAACCCCCGGTAAATCATTCCCCGCCATGTTTAATGTAGCTTTTTCAATTGTTCTCGGGGTCACGTATTCACACCATGATTTCTTTCAGCTGCCGATTTACGGCCCGAAAAGTGCCATAGTAATAATCGATACCCGCATCGCGAGTCTTTAATATCGTATATAATTTTACGATTTAAATTAGTATAATAAAAAATTATATAAAAAAGTAATGTACAGAATGGAAAATAAATTAACATCATTAATTGTTTAATTAATATCAAAAGAAATGATTTATATTTATATATAAATTGTCGACCTACATTTTTGAAATTCCTGCAGCACCTGGATCAACTTTGCGGCGTAAATCGGATAACTGGGATCACAACAAAACCTTTTTTTGGAATCAGCGTGCAGAAAATAATGTAGGAAAATCGCAATGGTGGACCAACGAGTGGGATGGAGAGGATTGCGCGAATTCCGCGGCCGCGAAGCGATTTATGGGAAACGAACGCGGGCTATAAAATAACACTTCCCATTCAAATCGGCAAATTAATGGTCGCTTTCGTGGATTCTTTGTTTGAAACCCGCGCGACAATGGCGGCTCGCTGAATTATTATCCTGAAATAGTACAAAATTTTAGGAACGCCGATTTTCGCAAATTTTCACCAATTTCTCAGATGGGTTATTTTCTAATTTTTCCGCCTCCGATTATATCCGATATAAACACAACGCGAAGAGATTCGTTCTTTTCTGTCTCGCTCTCCATATTAGTCGAGTAAAATTAGACTTTGACTTTATAAATACTAGGATCAAGCTGAATTGTTGTAGAGACTTTTATTTCGATGTTCTAATGAAATCCTGAAAAGAATCCTTCATTTCATCCAGGGCGTTTTTTTTTATGAGGAGTAAAAGGGGGTAAATTTTAGTTTTTTGTCATTATATTGAAAACTATCAATTTTTCGAGAAAAATAGTTATTATTAAAATTGTTGCTCATAAAATTCTCTACAAAAAAGGTCATTATACTTTTCTTCGTACAACTAATCGTTTTTGAGTAAAAACGTGCGGTAAAGTTATAATTTTTCTACACCTCTTGTATTCAGACATAATTCGCTCTATATCTTCGAAACGGTTAATTCCACGAAAAAAAGTATAATAACCTTTTTTGTATGGAATTTTATGAGAATTTTGATAATAATTATTTTTCTCCAAAAATTAATAGTTTTCAAGATAATGGCAAAAAACTAAAATTTACCCCCCATAAAAAATGCCCTGGATGAAATTAGGAGTACTTTTCAGGATTTCATTAGAACATCGAAATAAAGGTCTCCACAAAAATTCAGCTTGATCCTACTTTTTGAAGTTTTGCCCTTTTCAAGTCTAATTTTACTGGACTATATTACAATAGAATTAATTGAATTAATGCTTATATATTTTTTAAGTATCTGGTCCTGGAGCAGCAAAGATTGATCGGCTTGCCTAGGCTTCGAAACTATTATCTAGTTTAGATACTTAAGTCCGCGCGGAAAGTTACTCCTCGCGAGCTTTAATCTCTCTAAGCACGAGGTGATTATAAAGTTTCTTATTAAGTTCCCATCATGTAGCACCACCACGCATACTCGAGCCACCATTGCAATACACGGGTGAAAAACTTTGCCACACTACTTGGGGCTATATGTAACCCTCTACAAGGGAAAGAAAATGCAAAAGTACCCGAGCGTATTATCAGAATATGTTTCCTACTCCCGTAAAAAATGTTATATGGGAAAGAGAAAGGGGAGAATACATTTTTCAAAGCCTCCCTCCTTTTCTCTCTCTCTTGATTTTTTTTTTGTATTTGAATAGTTCAAACATTGTTCTCCACAATAGCGAATTATAAGTTTTTCATTTATTTAGCTTCTATTATTCTGCATTACCCGCGGTTTTGTTATATATTCATTTTATTATTTAATCTACTTTAATTTCATCATAATTTTATCTCATTTTATTCAATTATGCACCTTTATTTTATTTATTAAATTATGTCATGAACTTTATGCACGTAATACTTTTTTCTAGAAATTAAATTATACATCAATGATGTGTTTCGTAAAGTAACAAAAGAATCTTTCATTTTTTTTTTTTTTTTTTCATTGTGTGTTCAAAGAGCATGGGACGCCAACCATTTTTTTTCTTCTCTCTAACAAGATTGCGCCTTGCGATACACGCGTCACACAAGTTGATATCAGCTCGTATTCTCATCCCACAGGCCTCACTTTGTATTTATTCCAACATTAAAGCAATTCGAGCTGGATATATCTCATATCGAGATTAATGCACTCTTTTTCGCTCGCGGGAAATATGATGAGGCGCTTTCGTCATCGAGAAAAAGCCAAACAGAAGAATCGACACGGATCGGATTTCTTTGGCCACGTTCACTGTGCAGAAGAAACGAGAAAAGACGGCGCACACAAAGAGAGCCCGGCCATCTTTCCTCTTTTTCAGAGATCGCGAGATAATTGGCCGATTTAACAAGGTTATGTTCGTAACACAAGGATTTCACCGTAATATTCCCGTTGTAAGAAAAATACATTCCTAATGATGACTTTTGTATACTCGACAAATACATGCGGTTACCATCTATATAAAAATTAATTATATATTAATTATATATATATATATATATATAATTAACAGAAAAGTCAAAATGACGTCACATTGACTAAATTCATGTAATTTTTTGGTTATGGAAGTCTCGATCTCGAAGATGACTAAAAAATTACCATCTATATAAAAATTAATTATATATATATATATATATATATATATATATATATATATAATTAACAGAAAAGTCAAAATGACGTCACATTGACTAAATTCATGTAATTTTTTGGTTATGGAAATCTCAATCTCGAAGATGACTAAAAAATGACTTTTCATATTAATTCTTAGAAAATGTGATATACCCCAAGGAGAACAGAAAAGTCAAAATGATGTCAATTTGACGTCATATTGACTAAAATGTCATTTTTGGTTATGGAAATCTCGATCTCGAAGATGACTAAAAAAATAATCTTTTTATATTGACTTTCTTTTTACCTTTTTAATTTTTAGAAAATGTGATGTACGTTTTTCAACTGTGCATATACAATGCTTATTATTATGAAGATAATTAAAAGTTAACATTTTTCATATCCAGATATCATTGTAGTTCGCAGAAGAGTTGAGTTATTGTATTAAAAACTAAATTGTCCATTAAAATATTATTTTAAGCGGCTTATGTCTTAAATTTGCATCTCAATAATTTTTAATAATAAAAAATAATAATTTTTTATTATTATGAACATCAAGATAACATATCAAAAATTTTATGCAATTTGATGTCATTTTGACGAACTAAAATGACCATATTTTGTTCACATTTTGACATCATTTTGACATTTCTGTTCTCCTTGGGATAATATATTGTATATATTATATTATATTTAATATATAAAAATATTATTTAAATTCGAATAAAAAAATAATTAAACGAAATCAAATTTATTAAAATATTTACAAAATTAATTAAAATCAAAAATATAAAAGTATCGTAAAAACAAATAGTTACAATGTAACCTTTAATCTAATATAATCTGATTTATCCTAATAAATAAAAAATTTCTGGCAGCATTTTTAATTAAAAAAATCAAACTCGAAGGGATTTTCCATTTTACGTTGATATTCCCGGAGCAGGAAAATTATTAATTTTCGCTAAAAGCTGTATTATCATCTCCGCTTTTACGAGCGTAAAGCGCTAGGATATGCAGCTTTACACAAAAGGGATAACTCGTCGCGTGTGTTGCTTAAAATCGCATCTTAAAGTCCTGAATTACGTTGTGATTCATGGAGAAAGAGAGAGAATCATTAATTATTGCCATCGGTTTTCATGAAAGGGAGAAAGCCGACGGTACTTTGCACGAAATGAGCGTCCTTATATCGCATATTGTGCAATAATTTCAAGTTAGTTGCACCTATTTTTTTTTCTCGCTAAAGGCGAATAGAATTGTAAAACAGGATCGGCGGGCACTGCAACTTGACTCAATATCAAACGCGCATCGCGTTTGTAACTATTGTGTTGATTACAAGTTTACAGGCGAAGTAAAAAGCGAGAGAGAGAAGACCGCGTGAATATCGCGCGTTGCGATTTGTACAAGTAAATTGGATATCTGGAAAATAAACTACGCCCAATGCGGGATTATCTCTCTGCTATGGATGGACGCGTTTATCGAGTCCGTTTCCGTGGAAAATTGTGTACTGATAATAGGACTTTATCCTTTCGAGTCCTTTTGCGCTCGTTTGATTCCCCCGTTTAAAAATAAAATTAAATCCACAGCTTGATTACTATTTAGTCGCGTATCAAAGTGCACCGATCAACCGGCGCTTCAAAGCTAATGAATGAATCCTAGCGTGTTTTATTTGTTTTTCATATTTTCACTACAATATACGGTTTATAATGCACGCATCCCTGACGAATGTAAAGCGATGTATTCGAGCGATCATATTCGAAAAATATAATAATTTTTTAAATTTTAATTGTGTATGTTTAATGTATTATTGGATGTCAAATATATAAAGAGAGAGACTTTTGTATTTGGTAAATCAGTTTGCACTTCGAAATCATTTCTCGATTAATTGTAAGTAATTATACAGGGTGTATCTGCAAAAATGCAAAACATTTTAGGAGATGATTCTTTGTCGGAAATTAAAAAGTTAAATTAAGTTTGTTTTCACAAATTTCAGACAGATTAAAAAATAAAACTTGGTGAATATTCTTCACTAATAACAAAAATATTTATTAATATTTTTTTAAAATAAAAACTTAATTTTTAAATTTTCCTTTTTATAAAAGTGTAGCTTCTCAGGAAAAAGATATAAGAGTATATGTTTATATAAGAAACCTCCCATCATTTTCGACAAAGAATCATCTAAAATTTTTCGCACTTATTTAGATACATCCTGTATACATCTTCAACTTTCAATTATTTCAATAGTTGATTTATAGTGTTTGTTATGTAGATAAAATTATATAAGTAGATGGTCATCTAGATTAAATTTTGGCAGTATTATCTTTATACGTATAGATAATAAAAACTGCGTTTACATAAACGGTCTCAAAAATAATATCATCTTGAAATTATCTAGATAAATCACCATATAATTTTATCTTTCGTCTAGATATAAGAAAATCACCTCCATTTAATCTAAAGATTTAAAGAAAATCACCTTCATTTAATCTAACAAGGAAAGTTAGGCAACACGGAAATTCAAAAAATTCTGAAACTTGGTGTACAAGTAGAGTAGTTTATCCGTAACACAAAACTATTTTTTTTTGTTTGTGCTGAATTACGGTTTAAGGAGATAAAATCCATCTCTCATAGTAGAATGGCTTTTTGCTTTTCTCGATACATCTCGAAAATTATTCCAAATATCAAAAACTGTTTTAGATAAAAGTTTTATAGTAAAAACACCTCCATTTAAACACGTTAATAAAATTGAAAAAATAATTTTTGGGGATTAATAATTTTGAAAAATGTTTTTAAA
The DNA here is from genome assembly GCF_048542155.1 of Nylanderia fulva. Classification (NCBI taxonomy): domain Eukaryota; kingdom Metazoa; phylum Arthropoda; class Insecta; order Hymenoptera; family Formicidae; genus Nylanderia; species Nylanderia fulva. The sequence continues at coordinate 4,351,408 of NW_028189730.1, read as the reverse complement.
ATTTCATTAACGTAGTATGAAATAGAGGTCTTTTTACCATAAAACTTTTGTCTATTTTTTGATATCTTGAATAATTTTCGAAATATATCGAGAAAAGCAAAAAGCCATTACTTATGAAAGGTTTCACTCCCTCAGACTCTAATTCAACACGAACAAAAAATAGTTTTGTGTTATGGATATTTAGAATTTTTAGGTTGCCTAACTTTCCTTGCAAGATGAATTTACATAGTAGAAAAAAATGGTGTTTTCTTATTAAAAACGGTTCCCGTAAAAATTTTTGTATTATTTAACACATAATATTTAACACATTCATGTGTTAATTTAACATATTACTATTCTGTTAATTAAACTTAAATGTTAAATTATTAAAAGAACTGAAAAAAATGTAAAAATAACACAATGTGCATCTATTTTTAATGTTACATAATAAGTATGTTCTGCTTAGTGACAAGATTTTTCAGTTAAAATTTACAAAAAAAAATGTTGATTTTTTATTTTATAATATAAATGGGAATGATCAATCTAAAATTAACATATTTTAACTTTTCCATTAAAATTATGTTAATTTTACATAAAATTTATTTCAAATTATTTGAAGTTTTACATTTATTTTGTGTTCAAATATTAACACAATATTTGTGTCTCCATTTAACACATGTTAAATGAACACGAAAATTTCTGTGAACCGTTTGGGACATGTGGTATCTGTGAAATTTATTTTTCAACTGCGTACCTATTTTTATCTTCACCTTCAACTAATTTCAAACCCATCTAAGCACAGCCCTGCTTGTGTCACGTGGGCAAAAAAAAAAAGAAACAAGGGAAGTGAGAAGCTTACCTTGAACCGGCGTATAAATGTTAAGGTACAGGCAGTCCTCGCTTTGGTTCTTGAGGTAGGGCAGCAGTCTCTTGAGATACTCCGCTCTGCCCTTGGGCATCTTGTCGTTGATCTCGGGCAGCTTCTGGGGACAGACGGGTCCGAACTTATCGGCGACCTTCACGCCGTGCCAAAGGGCGCCGCTGACGGGCGGCATGAAGCGTAGGGAGCCGATCGGCGGCGAGGCGTAAGGGACGCCGCGAAACACCTCGACACCCTCGAGGTATCGATCGAGGGTAACGATCACGCCCGACAGTTCGCCGTACTTAGTCCTGACAATCCTCGAGCTCAGCTCGGCGCCGGCGGTCGCCAGGATCAAGCCGAGCAGCGTCAGGATCGGTGACGTCATCTTGACGCGATCCTGACCGACGTCTTCGGGGGCGTCCTTCACCTCCGATCACTCGTTCGCTCCGGCTCCGACGTCTCTCATACCGCCTTCCTTTTCTGTCTACTCTCCTCCCTTAATCGTCTTCCCTAACCGCCACCGGAAGTGCGGACGTACGCGAGCTGGTCCATCTCGCGGCTCTCCGAAGTCGATTCACCTCCTGGATGCATCAATCTTTCTCGAGATAAAGAGTTCGATGACTTTGTTGGATCTTGCCGGAGTCAATGTATCGGAGATAATTTGGATAAAAAGTGGAGGGGCTGATCAAACTCTAGCTGTTATCTTCCGATTAGCTTCCTGTCTGAAGCTTTGCTTCAAATAAACGTCGTGGTCCTGACCTTTGTTCTCAATAATAATTTTTAGGTATCAACAAAGGAGGACTATATACTGTATTTAATTAAACCTTCTTGATGAATAATTCCGTGTGCGATGAGATACACTACATTTTCCATGATCCTTTTAAAGTGTCCCTTTATATTGAAGTGATCCGGAAAAAAATAGATTGGTCCTCGCGCAATTCTTGTAATTCGACGCAATTGATCTAAGGATGATTGCGAATTATACAGATTGATTACAAATCTGCCTTTACGTTAGAGATCCAAAAGAGTTGGAGAAATTGTAATTGCTCTGTACATAGATCTCTTTAGTTACACACTTAGTTGGATATTCGATTAGAGTTATATCGCAGAAGTGTCGATGCTCCGTCGACTCGATGATGAAAAGATCAATGTATCCTCATTAGAGACATTATTGTTGTCCCTTGAACTTAATTATCATCCGCTTCGTTCGTCGAATTGCAAAACGTTAACGATCTGCAAATCCACCTTCCTTGTCTCGTCGCTTCACTGAACGAATAGAGGTTTTCCACGCGTAAAAGAGGGATCGTTGTAAATTTACGTCATTGAACGTCTAATCGGAACCATTAGCGAACTACTTATTTATGCACTCTGTCGCGGGGTAATTTCGCACTCTTTCGCGATGGATTAACATTTTAATCGTTGAAAGTTCCGGTTAGGAAAAACAAAATCTCCGTCAAAACTTCCCAAAGTGGTATATATATTCGTGCGTAAACGAATTTTTATTTCCACCCGCGTCTTTCTTCGCGTTTGCTGAAGTTAGAGGCAAGTTTACTCTCTGTCCTTCTTTTTTTCTTATCGCTCACACAAAGACAATCTCGTTTTCGATGGCGTGCTTAATGTATCGAAGAAGTTGGAACGCACCGGGGTTTTTAATCATACTGAAGGGAAGAGAAAATACGCGATAATATCTCACTCGAGACTTTTTATTGGACGGATCGAAGCTAACGAGAGTTGTATTTTTTTCATCGAACTGGTCTCTCGATCGGATGGAACGTTCGCCGATGCATTTTTTCAGCAAACAATCTCCGAAGCGAAGCTAATTCGTTGAGAGAGAAACAATGTCGCGGCTAAAGAAACTGATATTTTTGCAGCTTCCAGTGAAAATATCGCGTTAAAGATCTTCAAATTTCCTCTGCGGCCGATAAAAGCACTACTGGAAATTCTTCAGCTGCTTCGTTCTGTTTGATGCTTAAAGGGCACAAAGACAGGGGCATCGTCATTCTTGAAATAAAAGAAGCGAATTTCTCCTCTCCGCTTAAGTCTTCCGGTATATCCCTTCGGAGCAGAAAATGTAAATTCCTGCGAAAGTCAACAGCCCGATCTTCGATTAACCTAGATTGAATAAAAATCTCACTGTGCAAGAACCTTTCTAACCTAACACTCTCGCGGATAGAAAGGAAAATTAGGATCATCCGTGTCGTTTATTCCATTCGGACTCGCACCACCTTCCCAATCGAACACTAAACGATCCCCAATCGTGGAACACAACACTTGGACCCAGAAAGTCACGCGCGCGATCATCGTTTCTTCATCGCAACAGACCGGGTGCTCTCATAGGGGATTCCCTTTCGCGCATTGCTTCAGGACGATCCAGAATCATCCGGAGCGGCCCGTTCGCTCTCTCTCTCTCTCTCTTTACTGTTTCCCCCCGTCCGGCGTATATTTCTTGAAACTTTGCGTCGAGCCGGGGAGGGTAAATCGTTTCCCGATAACGCCGATTTATCGGACGCGCCGAAGTAATTTCAAGTTTCGTCGAACTGCGCGAACTGGACGAAGGTTCCCGCTTGCTTGAGAAGCGAGAGACACCACCACACCACCTAACCACCACCAACCACCACCACCACCACCAACAACAACCCCCGTTGAAGCGGCTCACCGAAAAATCCGTCGAGGAAAGGTGGTGAGCGAAGTCGCGGTGTGCCACCCCCTCCTCCCCCTCCCCGCGTTTCTTCCCTCGACGAGAGCTATAACCCTCTATACCCCCTCGGTTCGCAAACTACCACCCTCCCTGGCACCGACCTTATACAACCTGGCCGACGACAACCTGGTCGATGCACCGCGACAAATCTCGCGTGACGAGGAGATCGAAAGAGAGAGAGAGAGAGAGAGAGAGAAAGAGAGGTGGGCGCAGGTATTACCGCGAAAGAGGGTGAGAGAGCGCCGCTGGAACGCCGCGGTTATATGCGAGGAAAACCGACCGACCCGATGTAGCCGACACTTCGACCCCCGACAGACTGGCGTCAGGCGACGACGTTCGCCGCCGGCTGCGCATGCGTCGCTCCGGAGCCACGGGACATGGGCGGAAGTGCACCCCGGCGTGGTCGATAGGGCAGGAGGGATCGATCCTCCCGCGCGAACCGACCGGCGAGAGTTGTTGGTTCGAGTCCGGGATCGCGCATCTTATTCGACTTTGACTTCGCCGCGAGCCCTCTCGCGTTTTGAATTACTTCTCCGCTTTCCGCGGGCTCTCCATCATTATTGGATTCCCTGAAAGTCGTATCTGAACCCTTCTGTCGGTGAACGGATGCCTGAGCGTATCCTAACCTAAAAAGTTCAATTGCTTCTTTGACAAATTCTATCGGTACCATAAGGACGTCCGCAGAAACGAGGACGGAATTAGTAGAAAAGATTAAGCATTTGCTCTACTTTTAAATAAATACTGGAATTTACTTGCATATTTAATATAAAAAATGAAAATAATAAAATAACAAAAACATTTTTTAAATTAAGAAAGAACAAAAAATGAGAAAAAATTGTAATCATGCCCCCCTTGAAAAAAATCTTACAGACACCCATAAAGTCTCCGAAAGTCGTATCTAAACGCTTCTGTCGGTGAACGGATGCCTGAGCGTATCCTAACCTAAAAAGTTCAATTGCTTCTTTGACAAATTCTATCGGTACCAAGAACGTCCGCAGAAACGAGGACGGAATTAGTAGAAAAAATTAAGCATTTGCTCTACTTTTAAATAAATACTGGAATTTACTTGCATATTTAATATAAAAAATGAAAATAATAAAATAACAAAAACATTTTTTAAATTAAGAAAGAACAAAAAATGAGAAAAAATTGTAATCATGCCCCCCTTGAAAAAAATCTTACAGACACTTATAAAGTCTCCGAAAGTCGTATTTGAACGCTTCTGTCGGTGAACGGATGCCTGAGCGTATCCTAACCTAAAAAGTTCAATTGCTTCTTTGACAAATTCTATCGGTACTAAGGACGTCCGCAGAAACGAGGGCGGAATTAGTAGAAAAAATTAAGCATTTGCTCTCCTTTTACATAAATACTAAAATTTATTTGCATATTTAATATAACAAAAATTTTAAATAATAAAATAACGAAAAAATTTTTTAATTAAAAAAAACAAAAATTTAGAAAAAAATTGTACAATAATTATGCCTCCCTTGAAAAAAAATCTTGCAGACACCCATAAAGTCTCCGAAAGTCGTATCTGAACGCTTCTGTCGGTGAACGGATACCTGAGCGTCCTAACCTTAAAAGTTTAATTGCTTCTTTGACAAATTCTATCGGTACCAAAGACGTCTGCAGAAACGAGGGCGGAATTAGTAGAAAAAATTAAGTTTTCCTTTTGCTCTTCTTTTAAATAAATACTGGAATTCATTTGCATATTTAATATAAAAAATGAAAATAATAAAATAACAAAAATATTTTTTAAATTAAAAAAGAACAAAAAATGAGAAAAAATTGTAATCATGCCCCCCCTTGAAAAAAATCTTGCTGACGCCTATATATTTATATAAAGCCCTCAATAAACGAATACTCGAGAGTACCCAAAGCAATTTTAAATTGTTTGAAAATTTATTTCAAAATTTTCCTTTGTTAAAAAAAATTACAAAAGGTCTTTGTATTCAAACTTCCCGAAATATAACAGGAAAATTTGGTCAATGCCCTGCAGCTGTTATAAAAAAATTGCCGCAGTGTTAAAAACGTTGGTATTCGGGTTGCTAATCTATATTAATAAAAAAGTGAAAAGTTATGCATTGGCATAAGGTTTAAAAGCAGTTAATGTATTTTAGCAATTAATAGAATGGAAAATAGATTATCTTTTTTATTTTTATTTTATTTTAATCAAATAAAATATTTTTTTTGTGCGTCCTTTTTGTTACATTTTATTTTTATTACAATTTATAATTATCTAAATTATATTATGTACTAGGTTCAAATTTTGAATGGAATTGTATCTAGGTCGCATTTTCGAATTATCGATTCAACCTGATACTTCTGAGTCTTTGACACGTCTCATCTTTCTAGGCTTTTCATCATTATTGTATCATCATGATTATATCAATAATAGAGAGAAATATTTGTTCTAAATATAAAATGTTACAATATATTTCTAAACAGATTCAATATTCCTAATTATATATTCAAAATATCTTATTAATCTAATGTCATTTTGAAAAAATTACACTGAAAAAAGAGTTTGGTTGTTTTTCGACGAAACAGAGAATTACTGGTTAAATCGACGAGAATTTCTTTTAATGCAACAAGAATCTTGGTTATTTTTTGTTTGTGCTAATCAAGATTCTTGTTGCATTAAAAGGAATTCTCGTTGATTTAACCAGTAATTCTCTGTTTCGTCGAAAAACAACCGAACTCTTTTTTCAGTGTAGAAATCAAATTTTATGTACCATTAATTAACATGTGCAATTGCTTTTAATTTGTAAGGAATATATATTATCATATAATTAATATATATCATATTGTCATATAAGAATATATATTTATTACAAATTAAAAGTAATGACAATTGCACATGTTAATCAATGATACATAAAATTTGCTTATATATATATATTGTATTATATATTATCATATGCTTAAATTAGTTTGAGCAAAATATATTAGCGCGTGATTACCGGTGCGTGAGACAGCTTCTGTAATAAAATTTTAAAGAATGATTAGCGCATAGAAATCATTTTATTAATTTTCAAATAACCCAAATTTCATGAATTAATTAAGTGTAAAAAGTGCACGGGCCAATGAGTTTGTCAGTTTTGTAATTCTCTCAACAAATTAGTGATTACTAAATCAACGCGAGCATGTAAATGTCGATAAATAACAGTATAAATTAGCGGGATTTATTTGACAAAATTCGTGCACCGCGGTATCTCCGCACGATGGACAACGCGGAAAATGCACGGAACAGGGAAACGAAATGGGGGAACTTTTTAACGAGAATTTCCGGAAGCCGGGCGCAGCTGCGCAAAGAGTTTCTCCTCCTCGCGAAATTCCGCTTCGCTCCCGCATTCAACATCGCCTTCGCACTTTACCGCGTAGTTACGCTCGTTAACAAACTCTTTCCCGGCGCGCCAAAGCCACGTGAATTATCTCGCGGCATTATTCCTCGCTTTCGGAAAATCGCACGCGATCGAATAAACCCTTTAATGCACTGTCATCCTTTAATACAGCGCGTTTATCCCTATAGGGATGGGATCAAGTTCAATATGTACGAAAATATTCAAGGCGCATCCGATAATCAAATTTCAATCTCTATAGGGTGAGAATAAATACTCGTAAGAAATAATATTTTATTTTACGTTTACGAAGTTATTGAATCTAGAATAGTTGTGTTCGAATTTTTCGATTGAGTGCACTGTAAAAAATATATATATAATATATTATATATAAAAATATGTAAAATTATATAAATAATATGTAAAATTGTGCATTTATTGTACACTTGCAAAGTCATCGAATCTAGAATAGTTGTGTTCGAATTTTTAGATTGAGTTCACTGTAAATAATTTATAATATATTACATAAAAGCATGTAAAATTACATAAATAATAAATGTAAAATTTTACACTTATTATTTATGTAATTTTACACATTTTTTATACAATGATACATATTTTTTATAGTGTACTCACGAGGTTCAAAACTACTTTTTATTGTAAAGAATCGAATTCTTTGCAAGTTGTATTTAAACTCTAAAATTAAAAAAAAATATATTTATGTTACTTATTGCTACACTACTCGTCACAAACACTCTGACAGATTCAAATAATCAAAAATTATCAAAATTATATTTTTTGTTCGAAATAATCAACAGTTTAAAACCATGCAAACTAGTTTGAACTCGTGAGATATTTAGTTCCATCACTAGTTATCTCCACGTAACGTCAACTTGAGACTATAGATAGTGCCTTATTCAACTTTATGTGTTGCATATAATTCGCACGTCACATTTTCACAGCGCGTTGTACATCGTATATTAAGAACTATAATTTTCTATTTTACCGCCGCGAAAGGACTAATTTTCTGGGAAATTTTTTTCTGTAGGGAAAATCAAGAGCGCACGCGACTTTATCGCTCGGGCAGATACGAGGAATAATTGGACAGTGAAGTGGCCGAGGACGAGGAGGAGGGTCTCGGGGAACGGTTAAATATTTGCAATGTCAACGCGAGGGACGTCGTGCGGCTCCTTGAGGGTGAGAAGGGCCGAAAGGGGTGGAAATTGGTCGCCTCCGGCCACAAAGCCGTCGAGCGGAAATCCGCTTCTCGTTTGCGACACGAGGACGCACCCACCTTCCCTAAGACACGTTCGTGCAAAAACTCGAGAACGCCGTTAAAATGACAAGCGTACGCCAATCTACGATTCCGAGGATGCAAAGAGAGCTCCCGAGAAACCGGTCCGAGAATACGAAGAATACTTATTATTGCTATACGAAGCGAAAAGTTCGCGAAAAGTTGAGACGTCTTCTTTCGTATTTAATTTGTATTTAATTCGTCGAAGAGTTAAACAGTTTTATTAGCGATCATAGACGTTCGCAGAATTTTTTCCAGAAGGGGACATAATTAAATTTTTTCTTCTTTTTTCTCACTTTTTTGTTATTTTTATTTTTTATATTAATTTTTTTACTGATGAGAGGATAAAGGCATTTTGGACACCCATGTTAGATTCCACAAAATTTAAAAGAGAAATAGCATTGGAATCAATTCTGAAATCTGTAAATAATTGGCTCTGAGAGGAGAACAAAATTTCGTAAATTTAAACAATATGTTTGACAAGTCAAGAAAGTAAAATTAATTCTAGCATTTATCAAAGATACATAGAACGTGCGCGTCTGTCTTGCTTAGATTATTTCCGTAACAATGTTCCTAAGAATCCCGAGAATCTTCGGTGGAGAAAATTTCTCCAATGCTTAAGGAAATCCTAAACGGATCTGTTTTATCGATCGAGCGATTATTTCTTATTAGATAGGTTATTCTTTTTAGATATGTTATTGACAGTTTGTACATACAAAATAAGACCAGGACGGATTTGACATATTTGGCAGGACGGATTCATCTCTACATATGCACGAAAATGTAAGAAGCTATTCTCGTTTACTAGGCTTCCAAATTGATATCTAAACATTCACTTATATTTTTTCATCCGATGTCATATCTGTCCTGGTCTTATTTTATATGTACACACTGCCAATAAAAAGAATAACCTATCTAAAAAAAAATAATTGCTCGGTTGATAAAACAGAGCAGCAGCATACATTTAAAATCCCTTAAGGGGATGCTGCCGTTGTTCTGTTTTACCGACTTTAAGTTAGGTTAGGTTCACTTCTTATTGAATATAGAGATTGAAAAATTCTCCACAATGTGAGTAGTATTGATAATACTACTTACTTATAGAAAGTATTGATAATAATGAATGGGGAGCGTTGTCCGGCAACTAATTTTTGCTGTTTTATGCCTCGACATCAATTCCACACGCAAATATACATACATAATTAATTCAAATACGAATCTTTTGATACTGGCTTTTTATCTCATTTCTATTACTTCTGTATTATTCTTTTATGTTATCTCTATTGAGAGCGCCATATTTTGTACACAAATAAACTGAAGAATTTTTATATTAAATAGGTATTGTAATGAACTGATGCAAGAGGCCGATAAAGAAACTGTAATTTTTTAACTTTTATTGTTTTTTATACGAAATTAAAGCGCTCCCCGTTCATTATTATCAGTATTTTAATTGAGGAGAAGGATTTTTCAATCTGTATAGCCAATAAAAAGAAAAGTCCTTGAACTTAAAGTCGGTAAAACAGTCATAGTCAGCATCCACTTAATTTATTTAGTAGAAATCAGATTGTGAGGGAAAAATGACAGGGATAATATATTTTTTATCGACGCCGAAGGAATATATTAAGCATGACACACTGGTGTCCTGATCCTGGCACTATGGAATATCGCTCGATCGGTGGTGAATGTAATCGAGATTTTTCGCAGTAAAAAAAAGACAAAAGCGCACGGAGGAAAGAGAACTGACATCTCTTAACGGTGTCACGCGGTGCGACAATCCTTTGAAAAGGACTCGAGACAAGGGTCGGGAAGCCGACAGGGTGTGACGCGAGAGATTCGTGCCTAGACTACCATCGGGCATCCAAATCCAAGAAATCGATGTCGCTTTCGTGCGACAGGAAGGCATTCTCGGGAATATCACTTATATTGATAAGGGAAAAGCCCCTTAATGCTGCGAGGTTTCCGACATAATTCTATATATTCAGCATTTGCCATCGTATTTTGTGTTCAATTCTTCCGACTCTACCTTTCCTGTGTATCTTTTATTTCAGCTTGATTTCTAGCCAAAGATCGAAAAAGAAGATAAATTTCTTCTACCGTCGGTTGATTATCCTCGCCGTCAGATAAGCGTGAATTTACGCTCGTTTACAATCGTAAGACATTTCGGGTCGTTTATCTTTCAAACGATGTGCGTGTCGTTTGTATTACGTGTATGTCACATATTGTATATACTATAATATTTTATCAATTTTAGCCCTCTATCGTTTGGCGAACGACCCAAGTCATTTATGAATATTAAATCGTATTTTAAAACTGTTTTATAAATGGAATAATTGAGAGAAGTTTTATATGTGCAAGAAAATGAAATAAATATTATTTAATTTTTGTTTCAAAAATATTATTTTTCCCACAAATATTATTTACAGTTTAACGTTTCCAAAAATTTTTTAAATATAAATAAAACATTTAATGTAATGATTTTATTTCGCAGTATATTTTTATAAACAAAATTTTATTATAAATCTATTAAAATAGATCCGAAGAAGAAAACTCTTATCAAACTCTTCATTATTCGAGAATTATTGAGGTAATAGATTTACATGACATGCTGTATGCTTGTCTATCATATTTTTATATTATTGGAGAATACATTCTATATATCGAGACATATATTATTTGAAATTACAATTTTTACAGATCCATTACCCTAAATAAAATAAAGCTTGTTTATTACTCACCGATCAATGAACAACAACGGAGTTGACGACGTTGAAGTTACGTTGATCTGTAACACAGAAATATGAAATTTAAATTATAACAGCATTCAAAATTAATATTTTACCAACTTTTATATCTATGTACAATAATAAACGGCAATATAATGGAATAATTTCATTTAAAAAGTTAATTTTTAATAGAGGTTTTTATAGAATTTATAAAAAAAGTATTAATAAAATTATTTTTCTTAATAATTATCTCTTGTTTTAAATTGTCGGAGTCATACAAAATATAATATACTAAGCCTTGTTTCATTATATTGTAGAACACATGCATTACTTCGTTGACGGATATCATTTTAAAACTCATGCCCAAAATACCATCAAATTTTGCAGCAATGAACGCATCGCTTGGCTCGTGTATTGCTTCCGCAAATGTTTGATTTTAAAATAAAGTCATTATAACTTAAGACTTTGATTTTTAGAACAGAAACGTATTGCATGCAATTGTGAGATGCAAATACAAAAAAAAGAATTATCTCCATAATCTTTATATTTATCATATCATATAATGCAATGCAATATGCACTTGTCTCTGCAATTGCACGTCGATCATCACAAAGATCGCGACGATCAGCATAAAAATGCGAAACATGTTTGCGAATTTACTTGCGACTGGAACTTCGAATCACGAAATTTCCAACGACGAATATTTCTCTTATGACCGGACACACAAAAAAATAAAGCGTTGTCAATTACTGGCTTATTAACTCTTATATTAACCCTGTATCGACATTCAGGAGCTTTATATACATACGATCGCGAAGCGCTTATTAAATGCTTGAATGGGGAGAGATTGGTAACAACACACGAATTTACAAAGGATTCCGATAGAGATTTAATTTGAACATATATTTTTGGTATGCCTTTTTAATTAATACAACGCATATTTGGATAAATTATTAATAATTAAATGAAAAAGCAATCCCAGTAAAAAATAACAATAATATACACATATAAACTATGCAAAAATTTATATTGATGATATGTAAACTTTATATCAGTTGACGAAGGGAGAGAAAGTTTTACACAACGTAATGTGATATGGTATTTTTTTACTTTGATGAATTTTTATTCCAATTTGGATATAGCTGACTATCATCTCTTTGAAAAATTTTAATTATTCTGTTATTTTTTCATTTATTTATATATTATACGATAAAATCTGTACACTCATCACTTTTGTTTTTAATTATCTTTGTCTATATAAATATACGCTTTTGCCTCATTATTGTAGTTTTATTGAAATATCGCGTTTTTGTGCAATTTCGAATTAGAGAAAAAATTTCTTAAATAAATCAGTATTACAAAAATAAAAAACTGGAAAATGTATATAATAACAATTTTATTAAAGAAAAAAAATCATTTATTTTACTTTTGAAAAATTTATTTGTCAAAGAAATCTTGAAATTTATTTACTTTCTATTTTACATTGAAGTTTGATTTTATTATTAACAAACAGTTTTTTGGATAAATTTGTAAAAAAATAGATCTAAGAGAAAACTATAATTATATCAGTGAAATTTATATATATATATATATATATATATATATATATATATAATTAACATATATATGTGTACATATATAAAGTATATGGAAAATAAATTTTTTTAAATTTATTTGTTCAGAAATAGAACAATACAGTGCGTGTCTTAAAAGAAAATATGTCAAATGAATAGAAAATATTTTCCATATATATCCTCATTTTAATTCTCCAAAACGAATAAATCCGTTTTTAATGTATTACATAACTATAAATAGAAAATGACTAGTCAATAAATATTATCAAACTATAAAAAAGTAACTAAATTAATCGCGACATTATCATTTAAATGCGATGTCTTATTATATAAATCTAAGAAATAACAATCGACATTTATTTCGCTGGGGCAAATCCCACTCGGTCTTTCTCAGAATCATACACGCTATAATAACGGGTAAGAAATATATCTCCTAGAGTCCACAAATTATCGATAGCGCGATTCGATTCAAAACTGCTTTTACATATCTTGCGATTTAGTGATATCTATATAGATTGAAGCACACACAAAAAATGTAAGTTTTTTAAATTTAAATAATTTCCTAGCCAGAAATAATTGTCAAATCAATGTCGATTTGACAATCATTTCTGGATTTAAATCTATTATAGGATCTATACTATTTACCGGTTGGATGTAATCCTGACTGTTAAGACTGAACACTTTATTACCTATAGAGAAACTGATTACTGGCATCTCAGGAGAGTTAATCTTGTTGCAGTTTAACTTTAAACAAAAGAGAATATCAGATTAAGAAATGGCAACTCACAACACAAATATCAATTTATATTCTAGTAACTTTTTATAATTTTCCTACAGAAAGCTGTGTCATTGTGAAAAGCATAATTGTTTACTTACGAAATACTCTCCATTAATGAGATAAGTTCCAATAAGGTCATTAATAATAGAGATGTTCGAATATGGTCCTAATATTGATGAGGTGCCTGTACCAGCGATGGCTTGACAGTCATCCTTGCACAAAGTAAAATTAAATATTGTGATCCTACAGCACAATAATAATATTAACAGTTTGTTGTAACCACGATTATGAGAATAATTTAGAAAATAACGTACTTATTCATATTAAATTGCCAGAATCCTTTCTTAGTAACAGGAACATAGGTCAACTCGCCTTTGTAATGAGCGGGATCGGTACCACCCAATATTAATTCACCACCGACATTATCCGGAATATCTCTGCGCAGATCGTATATTTTTCATATTGTAATATATATATTTTTGTATTACACGTGCAGGCAAAGTGGCACTTTCGGTGCATGTTTTCTGTGCGGGAAGTGGCCGATTTCCATCGCCGCCATCTAGCGGCAACGCGGTGAGTGAATAAGCCGCGTTCAAAGCCATTATCTACGGCTCAGCCGCGTTAAAAGTCATTGTATACGGCTGAAGCCGTAGGAAATGTATTGAACACGGCTATTCCCCTACCGTGCCGCGGCAAGATGGCGGCGTGCGATCGGCCGCCTCGCGCACAGAAAACGCGCAGAAACAGCCACTTTGCCTGCACTTGTAATACAAAATAGTATGTGTATCACGTGCGGATTGACAATTGTTCACTCGTGTGGGGTGGTCGCACTCGTCTTCGGCTCGTGCGTCCATCTCCCGCACTCGTGACCAATTGTCAACTTTCCGCACTTGATACACAATATACTATTTGTTAAAAACATTTTTAGACATATGCAATGCATAAGAAAATATATACTTATTTAAATAAAAGCTGAAAATGGGTATTGACACTAGGCCTTGATGTATTATATTGTAGAACACAGGCGTTATTCCTCCGACGGATATCGTATAATAACTCAGGCCCAAAACACCATCAAAACGTGCATCAAAGAACGCAAGGTCTGGCACGTTTGTTGCTTCCATAAATGTTTGATTTTGAACATTGAAACCGGCAATCTACAAATAAATTGATTTATTAATAATAAAATATCACGAGAATGACAGTGTATAAAAATACTTGAAAAGTGTTCATAAACTACAATTATAGTTGATTAAATTGGCCTATTTGTTTAATGATCACTTACATTCACTACGTCAGTAGATACAAATCCTTTAATAAAGCCACTGTCAGTCGGAATCTCAATCTCAGTACCATTTTCTATATATGTACTGGATTCTGTACTATCATATATGTTATGCGTTGCTGTAAAAAAATATAGAAGGTAATATAAAAAATTATCGCAATAGGGAAATTTTAAAAATAAAAAATTTTGTAAATATTTGCTGAGGAAAAATTGTCTCCAAATAAAACAAGATCTACTTGTATATTTTCGGTGTGACACCTTATATCAGACACCGTGTATATATTAATAAATTACTTACAGCAAAAACGACTAAAGTAAGAAGCGTTGCACTTTTTGGATGGTACCCAAAGATTTGTGGAACCAGGAGAAAACATTACTTTAAATTCCTGCGGGGGAATTCCAATAGTAATTTTACCATAATACGGACCATCTACATATTTGTATAAAGACACCCTAGGATTAATGCTAGCTTCGATTATAGGAACTTTTGGAATGTCAGTGGCAACCTTCTTTAAAGTGTGTCGAATAGAATCCATCTTATGTAATGAAATCCTTGAAATAACATAAAGAACATTCAGTCTTATTTTACATATTTTACACAATATAAATAATTTATACATTAGTTATATCAGAAACATTTATTAACTCCGCGATTTTTTTAGATTATATAATTTATGCGTTTCCTATATATTTGAAATAATATTTACTTTATGAATCATGTATATATTATATATATAAAATAGTCATTATAACTTAAAAGACTTTAACTTTTAGAACAAAAACATATTGCGTGCAATCTGGTACAAGAAGATAACTCCAAATAAAGTAATATTCTAAAAGCAGAATATATACACAGGGCTCAGAAAACAAACATTGCAAAACAATAACGCATTGGTACTGAGAGTTTATTTGCTTACGCGTGAAAAAAATAACTTATACTTATAAGTGGTTTGATCTCTAATTATAATACATGTACGTTAATGACAATTGAATGTAGACCAAAACTATAAGGTAGACAGACAAATTTTGCGAATTCACAAAGAATCACTTTTTCTATAACATTTTATGTCTCCATCTTTTTACTAACAAATAAAAATACATTTTTGTAAAATAATTTTGTCGAATCGTTATTGAAACGTTAATTACATTCACACAAGCTTCGCTTCGAATTCTATAATCTCAATATTTATTATTTCATAATGTAATACAATATGCACTTACCTCTGCAATTGCGCATCGATCATCACAAAAATCATCGCGACCAGCACTTTAAAAGTGCGAAACATAGTAAATTTATTTGCGGTTGAAACTTCGAATCATGAAATTTTAGCGACAATTAAATTTCTTTATTATGACCGGACACAGAAAAATAAAGCGATGTCGATTACTATTCTTATACTAACCCTGTATCGATATTCAGGGGCTTATATATACGATCGCAGCGCTTATAGAACGCTTGAGCGAAGAGATTGGTAACGACACACGAAGCATTTAAAAAGAATTCCGATAGGTTTCTATTAATCAATTTAATTTAAACATATATTTTTGGTATTTCTCTTTAATTAATACAACGTGTATTTAGATAAATTATTAATAATTAATGAAAATAGGTCGAACTCCGATAGGTTAGCATCACACATAACCGCACATATGCACATATACACATGCATACATATGCGTGAAATTTTTTAATATATAACTTTTTTATTAGATTTGTAATCTCACTTCTAATTGTTCATTAATATTCTTTTATGCTATCTTTATCGCTTTTCTTATTAAATAAGTATTGTTACGAACTGACACAAAAGAAGCCGACAACAAAACTGTAATTTTTTATTTTTATATGATTTATATATGCAATTATAGCTAGCGCGGTCCGCTTTTATAAGTACTTTAATCGTGGAAAAGGATTTATTGATCAATATAGTCAATAAAAAGATATTAAAAAAAAACTAAATATTCGCACTCGGTCGGTAAAAACACACCTCCAGCATCGACCGCTAATTATATACGCGGAAAAACGGCAGCAATACTTACGATATATTTGATTCCGAACACGCACTTCAAGGGTAAACATGACTTTTTTCATTAGGGATTACATGTTAATAATTAAATTATAATAATTTATTAATTGTATTAATCAGAGCAAATTATTTCCCGTTGGTTGTCGCAATCGCGTTTAAAATAGGAGTTCGACGGAGAGCGTCTGGAATCTATTTTCCTGTTCGAGTGTCGGCGGCACATGAATGATAACAGCTGATACTTGAGAGTCGAAGGACGTCAACAATAACATGTTAGACGCTATCAAGGCCGCATACTATTGATTGTTATGGATACTTTGTTGTCGCAATATTTCACGTACTAACATAATAGGTACATACATCTACGCGGAATATTAAATTATACGAGCATTTTAAAGTATGGATAAATTATTATTTATATTATACGATTAATATATCACAAATTGCACATTATCGATATTTTAATTATTCAATATATCTTGCCATTGTTTTACTGCGCGTTCTTAATTCGAATTATATTTAATATTATTTATTATTTAGGAAATAAAATAATATAATTAGGAATATAGAAAGACTGATAAAATAAATGAGACATTCTCTATCGAAAATCGACCAGCCTTCTATTAAATACGTTAGAAAACATGTACGAGTATACCTTTAATCAGAGATAATATTGAGGTGAATTAATTTAAAAATTAATTAACGTAACTAATTATTATTGTAGATCTCTTTAAAAATGAAAAATGTGATTAGAACTATATAAAACTGTAATAGAATACAGAGACAGAACACTAGAAAATCAATTAGTCTAAAATAGATATGTAGATAGATTATGTTTTTATCGAGTAAAATTAGTTATAAACATATTCGAGAACTGCATTAGAACAGCTTAAATTTATTAAAGTATGAATTCAGTTAAACTTTAATAAATTTTATTTTTAAATATCACAAAAAACAAAAATAAATAATACGAATTTGCGCATCGCACATTTTTATTAAAAAATGGCTATGTACAAATTTACATTTTATTGCTAATCTATTGATAGTCGAGGTGGGATTTTTTTATTTCGATTATTATTTTTAAAATTGTACAATTTGTAACGATCGAAGCCGACATTTATATTCGAAATTTCATTATTTTTTACTGGTGATAATTTAATGCACTAATGTTTTATTAACCGGTGCGATATTGTCTGGTGAATTTGCCTTTGTGGTCTTTATAAATTTTCTCTTTAGTCACTTTTTATTTTTATTGATCCCGTTTTTGATTAGGCGCTGTGTATTTATAAACACAACATTATCGGAAGAACAAACACGTCAAAGCCTTTGTTATATCATCTCACATTGACAGAAATCGCTAAAAAGATTTACCAAATAGCCACTTTTTATTTAATTAATATTTGATTATATAAATATATATTACGCATATCTTGATAAAATTTATTGAAGGATATCTATACAATTTATTTAATAATTTTTGCTGAAGAGAGAGAGCCTTATTCATTTATTTTTAAAAATCGCTACCTATATCGGATGTAATTCAAAACGGCATTATGCATAGTGCCGCACGCGTTATGGAATTCAGGAGAGAGAGAGAGAGAGACGCGCGTTTTATTATTTCATTCCTTTTTGTAGTGCTTCTCACGCGCGGAATTCTTCCATTGGTAAATTGAACAAATTGCACTTTTATGAAATTCCTTCTTCAAGGAGCATCAGGCACAGATATATAGATTCGAGTAAACTGCATTCGTGATTCTATGCTCGAGATGCATAATTAAGCATTTATTATATTAGTCCAGTAAAATTAGACTTGAAAAGGGCAAAACTTCATAAAAATTACGATTAAGCTGAATTTTTGTAGAGACCTTAATTTCGACGTTCTAATGAAATCCTGAAAAGTACCCTTAATTTTATCTACAGCGTTTTATTGGGGATAAATTTTGATTTTTTGCCATTATCTCGAAAACTATCAATTTTTCGAGAAAAATAGTTATTATCAAAATTGTATCATAAAATTCTCTACAAAAAAAGGTTATTATACTTTTTTCGTACAATTCATTTTTGAGTAAAACGTGCGGTAAAGTTGCAATGTCTATACATATAATCGTTGATTTAAATCACTCTATATCTTCGAAACGGTTAATTCCACGAAAAAAGTATACAAATCCTTTTTGTAGAGAATTTTATGAGCTACAATTTTGGTAATAACTATGTTTCTCGTAAAAATGATATTTTTCGAGATAGTGGCAAGAAACTAAAATTTATCCCCTTTTACCCCCTATAAAAAACACCCTGGATGAAATTAATGGTATTTTTCAGGATTTTATTAGAACATTAAAATAAAGGTCTCAACAAAAATTCAGCTTGATCGTAATTTTTATGAAGTCAAAGACTATATATATTTAACGTATATAACTTTTTTTTAATTATAATCAAACGTATATCACACACGCGTATTTAATTTATTCTAAGGACGCGCATCCATGATTTTCTTACTGGGGTTTTTCTCTGGGAAAAGAATTTCTGTATTTTTATATAATTTAAGATGCAGCGAAGCTATATAGAATGATAACTATATGCTTATCGTTCTAACAGGCGTTTAGTGCATCGCGCGAAAAAAATCGTTAATTTTGCAGCTGCAACTGCTGCAGAACATTTAATTATTTCGCATGCGTCCCACATAAGTTCGACACTGAAGCGGGGTTGATGAGATTAAATTCTATTAAGAGGGCTCCCATTCGTGTTTTCCACGAGCTTAATACGCATATTCATGACGGTTCATCGCATCGGCGAGTATTAAAAGTGTTAAAACCGTGTACACACGGACGAGGAAGGTTCCGTCGAGCTTTTTAATCGCTTGACAATCACATTTTTTCCAGAATTTTTTTCTCTTTTAAGTAAAAGTCATACGCGCGCTTTTTAATTTTAAATATTAAAATATTATTATGTATATGCACATAAATTGTAATTTCATATCGCTATTGTGTGTACATAAATTTGAGAATTAATTATTTGAGATTTTCATTTTTACCACGTATATTTATTATCCGGATAAAATCACTTTTCCTCTATTATAAATGTAGAGAAAAACACTTTAATTTTTCTTGTTTGTTAAAAAAATGTAATTAAAAATTAGAAATAACGTAAAAAAATTTAAGAAAACATTTTTATGATAAATATAAAAAACTTGCAAGACACTCACATGTTTATACGTAGAATTATATTAATTGATATAATATAAAATTCACTGTAATATGAAATATTTTAAATATACAAAATTATAATCAGCAAAAATATTTGGAATGAAAAAAATACCACAAATAGTAAAACATATATTAAAAATTAAACCATTAAATTTTTCTCTCCCTCTCTGCTATTTGTGTTTATGCCAGACGTTATTACATATAGTGTGTATATTGTATTAAAATTTCAAGCTATTTCGTTGGGCAAATGCCGTTACATATATCGCGCGTTGAAAATTTAAATAATTAACTAACCGGCCGACGTACAATTATAATCATAAATACTGATTTTCCACATGTTCATAGACCTTAATAATTCGATATTGTTTTCGAGTCCGAGTTTATTTATAAATTTGAACCCGAGTCCCTTTGTTTCCCTTTCATCTTTCGCCTCTCGTTATACTTTTTTCAAATACGCCCACGTATATATATATATATATATATAGTTATATAACGTTTCATGTAATTTTACCTCGTACATAATTACATCTATAGCACATCCATAATTCCGTTTTCGCAAATTCTGCAAATGGCGATACTCCCTACGGTTATATCCGAGAAAATAGATATCCGCAGCGCGTGCAAAAAGTGCGCATGTATCCGGGTCAATTAAATCCGCAATGTTAATATTTGTAGTCGCCCCTTTATACAAGAGCAACAACACGGCGGACTTTTCGATACCGAGGCTTCCCATTCATACGCACGGATTGATAGCAAACCGAGCGATGCAAGAGAGAGAGAGAGAGGGATGGTCTATCGAATTCGGTTCAAACGACCCAATTTCGAGCTGCCAAATTCGATCGATCGATCCGTCAGCCGCCGCGCCGCGCCACTTCGAAGGAGACAGCGCGCGTGCATTTTACACGTGTCTGATGCGCGTGCTGACACGTGCGTGCTCTCTCAGAGAGAGAGAGAGAGAGAGAGAGAGAGAAAGAGAGAGATCCGGACTCCATTTAATTAGCGCATCGAGCGGAGCTTTCACGGCCGTTAAAGGATATTAATTACCCCAGCAACGTCCGCGCTTTCGGTTTCGACAGCGTACATGATGGATCAAGCGGGACATCAGGCCAGATGGGCTGAAAAAATGCTGACGAAGGAGAAAAAGCTTTTCGCACACGCTGATATCCCTCCGGTTACATTTCTCGCTGTGCACGACTCGTATTTGTTTATAAATTAATTCTTTAGTATTTTTATGATATATGTTATATTATATTTTTGGCGCGTAATCATATTTTTATATAATGTTATATATAGAATGTTTACTAATGAAAATTAAAGGGAAAATTCCTTGGCTTATTTTATAGAAGAAAAGGGCTTATAAACATTTATGCCTGAAACTGTTGGTTTTTAAAAAATGTCAAAGTTATTAAAAAAATATGAAAATTTTGGAAATCTTGAAAACGTCTAAAGATATTTTATTCAAAACATATGAATTAATAGTGATAAAACATTTGTAGATTCATTAGCGCCAAGAATAATTACATTAAACTTTTTAATGAGAAAACGGTACGCCACTGTTTTTCTCCAACTTTAACAATTTAAAAAAAATCCCGAACTTTACAAAAATTACCTTTTGCATTTTTTTTAAATAATGAACAGCTTTCGAGTTAAGATAAAAAATTGTAATTATAAACTGTAGAAACTGTAAATTAAAAACATAATTGTGTATATCAAGAAGCCACCTACTTTATTCTGTTTGGTATTTTGAAGATTCGAAGTGTGCTGTCAATTCAAGTGTGCTTATTTTTCATATTTCTTTCACAACTTTGACATTCTTTCTTTTAAAAATGAAGATATTTAGGGCACATACTTTTATGATTTTTTAAAAATGAAAGTAAAGCAAGAAATATCTCTTCAAATTTTTTATACTTAGGAAACACTGTCTATATTGTATAAATTATATATATATATATATATATATATATATATATATTATATATAGTATATTGTGTATCAAGTGCGGAAAGTTGACAATTGGTCACGAGTGCGGGAATAGCCGTGGGCAATGTATTGCTCACAGCTTTAGCCGTGGGCAATGACTTTGAACGCGGCTTATTCACTCACCGCGTCGCCGCTAGATGGCGGCGTGGGAAATCGGCCGCTTTCCGCACAGAAAACACGCACACAAAGTGCCATTTTGCCTGCACGTGTAATACAAAATATTAT
Source organism: Nylanderia fulva (assembly GCF_048542155.1). Taxonomy (NCBI): domain Eukaryota; kingdom Metazoa; phylum Arthropoda; class Insecta; order Hymenoptera; family Formicidae; genus Nylanderia; species Nylanderia fulva. Next base: position 4,329,448 of record NW_028189730.1, on the reverse strand, counting down.
ATATCATTATTATATGTATTATAACATACATATATTTTACGCGAAAAGAAGAAAATGACAGCTCGTGCGCGATAAAACACAGAGAAAATGTAATATAAAAGAGATATTTTTCACTCCCATGTCCCGGATTCTGAAAAAAGAATTAAAAAAACGAATTATTTAATCAAGCATCATTCAGTGCGTCATCGTCCAATATATTTTTATTACGGGGAACTTAATTTTAATTCCGCTTCTTATTTTCTTTCAACAAAGCCATTATCCACTATCTTTGATCTGCCTCCTTCCTCTCTCTCTCTCTCTCTCTTCGCTTTTCGTATTTATCGGACTTCCTCTGAGAGTGGTTGCGAGATTTCCTCTCGATCTCCCTCGCCAAGTTGTCTGCTGCTACGCTCCTCCACGAGCTACCGTAAATTGTTCTACTTAGCTAAGGCGAGAGTAGTGACCCTCCCAGCGAAGTTTAATTAGCTTTTAAATCCCTGCCGCTCATTATGCCCTCCTTTTTCTCTTCCAAATTGAAGGGGACGAGGGCTCCTCCGTCTCCTCCCTTCGTCGTCCAACTTCGCGCGAGTAATCACGCGGAAGGGAAAAAGGGAAACGCGCCCTTTTCAGCAAGAAATACAACCTGAGTAAAGAATTTCATCGAGCGACACCCCGGGAACCGATCGTCGTCGCTCCGTTTTTAATTGGCCGGCGATACTTTTACTCGCCCCCGATACCGAATACAAGTGCGATAAGTATTCTCGCTGCTGCCGGTGATAATTAAACGCAAACCTTAACAAAGAAAATTAATTCTTGCAATGAATTATTAGATTCTTTATACATTTTCTCTTTCTCTTCTTCCTTTCACATGTTTCGATATTTATCAATTATTCTTAGCAGACCGGTACATTTTTCAATGATGTTATAAATTTCCATTCCAAATTCCAAATTGTTGTTCCATATCGTTTCTTTCAAACTTCTTATTTAATTTTGTTCTCCAAATGTAAGGGAAGTGTGCCTAATATTGGATTCATTATTAAAGTCTTATCGTTGAACGAAATTGTTCAGAAAATAAAAATTTGAATTATTGTAAAAAAATTTTTCAATAATATAATTCTTTTTTTTTAAGTGAAAATGTAAAATAAAAATAATTTTTGATATTGTGTGGCATATTATATTTCTAATATATCATATATCTCGTTTTTAATGTTTTAAAGACTAGATTAATAAATAAAAAAAATATCAATTTTAATTCGTTAAAATTGTTTTAAATGTTTCAATAAATATAGAAAAATTTAAGAAAATTACGAAATTTAAAATAATGATAGATTACATTTTAAAATAAAGTTACATATTTTTAAATATCAACATCAATAGGTGTATACGAACGAGAATACATAAGTCTACAGCTGAACTTTATTAAAATTTTGAAAAAATAATTTTTCAAAATTATTAATCCTTAAAAATTATTTTTTCAAAATATTGTTAACGTGATTAAACAGAGGTGTTTTTACTATAAAACTTTTGTCTAACAATTTTTTTAATATTTTGAATTATTTTCGAGATAAAACGAGAAAAGCTAAAAACCATTCTACCTATGAAGAGTGATATCATCCCTTCAGGACGTAATTCAACACAAACAAAAAATAGTTTTGTGTTATGAATAAACTACTCTATTTGCACACCAAGTTTTAGAATTTTTAAATTTCCGGGTTGCCTAACTTCCCTTCCTCACCAACACATTAACGTTATATAAGCGTTTCAGGAACGTTCGAACCTTAACGTTCATAAAACATGTGAATGCCCATGTAGTCAAACGTTATAATACTTACCATCCATTATTGAAACTTATTCAATAGAATTATAAAAGGATTTTAATCGTCCTTGAGAAGTCTGTTAGTTTTCTCCTGTTTTATCGACAAAATGTGAGGTTAGATAAACTATAAATCTATTTATTGGCTATACGGATTATGTTTTATCTGAAATTAGACCAGGCCGGATTTGGCATTGAATAAAGAAATATAAGTGAATGTAGGATGAGTTATTTTCGTTTACTAAGCTTCCAAATTGATATCTAAACATCATAAAACAATCCGTATAGCCAATAAATAGATTTATAGTTTATCTAACCTCACATTTTGTCGATAAAACAGGAAAAAACAGCAGACTTAACACTAACTAAGCACTAACAAATATAAAGAATCACAATTCTTCGAGTGATACAAGTCTTTGGATTTTTACTGTTCTACACGGGACGTTCTCATCGTTAAAGGAACAAACCATTTGCAGGTTAACACACGATAAAACGTTTGTTAAACGTTTACATAACGTTGATGTATTGGTGGAGGTTGTCACAGTTTCCTTATTGACATTTGTGGTTCGAAAGAGCTTGAAATTCCCAAGATCCAAGCAAGATCTCACCGAAATGGTCGGTGGTGATTTTTCGCGCGAGAGAAACCAAAGACACTCCTTGTTGGGCTTTCGCCGGTCATTTCCGGCGACACGTAGCGCGCCCTTAGCCGTCCGCCTTTTGATTTATCGCGACGCGGAGGCCACCCGCGAGGTAGGCAACCCGTGTCGGAAGGCACCTTCTATACTCCATACGTGGCGATGATAAATCTCGGGCACTCTCTCTTGGGCTGCAGGCGCCGCCGGTCGCCGCCGCTAAATCTGCGCGAATCACGCAGCGTGCGGCCGGTATCGCCCGGTAATAAATCGCGCTTCGATCGCAAAACCGTGTCTCGCAGTAGCACGTAGCGCGCGGGCGAGAAGAGGGATCCAGAAATAGCGGGATTTATCTTGTAATTTTCGAGGAAATTAAATCCTCCGGAGATCAAAGAACTTAAGGAGAAGAGAAAGAAAGAGGAGAAAAGCGTCGAAGAGATGCGATAGAGAGCTAAGCTACAAATCTAATCATCTGGAAATTGCGTGGACAATCGAAAGAATCTAATCTCGGTTCGCGCAGAATCGAGGATCTTGAACCTCTGAACACGGTTGAAAAATTTGTGTTAAATTTAACAGACATTTCCAGTAGTTATGCTTACAATTAGATGATTTTATTACAATTAGCTAGATAAAGATGAGATATAAATTTGTAAATTTATCTTAGATAAGGCGATTCATCTAGATAACTTTCAGATAATATTATTTTTAAAAGTACTTATATAAACATAAATATAAAAAAAATGTAAATTATGAAAGGGATATAAAAATATATTTATACTTTTATTTATAAGTTTTTATCGTTTACTGTTTAAGTTCTACTAATTAAGTATTTTTATGTACTATGACTCTAATTATCTGAACATTATTTTACATAATTTTATGAAGATAATACTTTTTTCATTTAAGATGCAGATATAGATAATATTTTTATTATCTATATAAAGATAAGATGACGCCAAAATTTTATCTAGATGATTATCTATATAATTTTATTTAGATAACAGCAAACACTCTGGACATTTCACATGTCCCAAACGGTCCACAGAAATTTTTGTGTTAATTTAACTACCTATATAATATAACTGTATATAATTTATTATTTTTTTACATTTTCACTTAAAAAAAAAGAATTATATTCTCGAAAAAAATTTTTTTATTTATTCCAGTTGAAATCCATGTAAATCACTTTATAATCACTTTATAATTTAACTATTATACATAACTGTAATAATATGAATATGTTAAATAAAGACACAAATATTGTGTTAATATTTTAACACAAAATAAATGCGAAACTTTAAGTAGCTAACTTAAAATAAATTTTGTGCAAAATTAACACAGTTTTAATGTAAAAATTAACTAAAAATATGTTAATTTTAGATTTTATTATCCTCACTTATATTATAAAATAAAAAAATCAACATTTTGTTCTGTAAATTTTAACAGATAAATCTTGTCACCAATAAAACAGAACATATTTATTGTGTAAAATTGAAAATAGATATGCACATTGTGTTATTCTTACATCTTTTTTCAGCAATATGTTAAATTAACACATGAATGTATTAAACATTTAACACAAAAATTATTATAGGGATCGTTTTTAACAAGAAAGCACAAATTTTCCTACTATGTGAATGAGATAGAGCGAGGACGAGGTAGGAATTCGAAGACGTGAAACTGCTGGAGGCGAAATGTTGAAGACGAATGGAAATAACAATACAAATGAAAAGCGATGAACGAGCATTTCGGATAAATGGAAAAAAAATATTGCGTGAAATCTGAAATTTTCTCCGAGTTCTAAAGCGTAACAATAACGATACAGCTTTTCTTGTAACTGAAATGTACCAACATTTTGCCATAGATTTCAACCAATAACCGTTGCACCATAGAGAATTCTGCAATATCCATGGAAGCAACCAGTTTTACGTCCGAACGACTTTTCGCTCGACGAAATAGGTAGAAACGAAGGTGAACTTCTGTATCAGCAAATAACAGTATTTGCCACTAGATATATTTCTTTTTTCATTTCGCTAAAGTAAGAAGAGCTATTATTTTACATTAAAAAGAATTAATCTTTTTTGTTTTTTTTATTGACAAAAAAGAATAAATAGAACGATGAAATAAATAAAAACTGACGTAACAATAATAAAAAATGTAATAATACTAATAATGAAAAAAGTGAAATAATAAATAAATAAATAAAAATTAATATAAAAATAAAAAACTGATATATATATATACACATATATATATATATATATATATATAATATTATAATAAAGAATAAAATACAATTAATACATAACAAAAAGAGTTTAATGAAAAATAGTGCAATATACATATAAAATATGTATAATATGTTTGAGAGCGAAACATATGACATTTCGTCGTTTGGCCATAATCCCGCGACGAAAACATTGCCACATTGTGCATTATGGAACGACGAATATGGCGGAGGATCCTCATGATCCTCCTTGCTATCAACTTGGTCGGTAAAATAAGTTCGCCCCGAGATTCGGCTTATTCTGAATAATATATCAAACTTATGAAGCGGTTTTAAGGGCGACGTCGCGGCAAATCCTCGTATTATAAAGAGATATAAAAGAGACCGAAATTGTCTGCTCCCTCCTTCCTTGGGATTGAACGATCACGATTATTTCGGATTATTTAGAATTTAATAAATGAGGATTTCATATAACAAAGGGCGAAAGCGTTCTAATTTCAGATACAAACAATCCGTATAGCCAATAAATAGATTTATAGTTTATCTAACCTCACATTTTGTCGATAAAACAGGAAGGAAACTGAAAATTAGTAGTATCAAATTTTTCTAATTCAAATTTAAAAATTTATATATAAAAAAGAGAGAAGGGGATGATACTAATAAATAAAATGTGTCGAAAAATAATTTAATACCAGGGAGAAACAAGATATAAAAATTCGAGCCGCCCATTTCCGAGAAGACAGAGAGAGAGAGTGAGTTTCTAAACTCTCTAAAGAGCTAAACTTCCCCAGTTATAAAATCCATCTAGGTGAAGATCCTAGACGGCATCCACCTACCCGTTCCTCCCGTCCCCTTTGTGTCTGGGAGACGAGCTAAGTTCATTAACGTAAATGAGATGATTCTGAAGAGGAGCTACTCGTCGTCTACTCGGGTACCAGAACCCCCGTGCATCGCATCCCGAGGAGAAGGTCGCCTCAAAGCCTTCTTATCGTAGATTTAACACGTCGTTACGTCCCGTGAATACGCTACGAATATACGTATATACATGCGTAGAAGGAGCGGGACGGATAATTCAGATACAAAACTAATTTCGCGAACCCCTTACGCGCATTAAGCTCACCGGCGACTTCCGTCGAGTTTCGTGTTAGTCCGACGAGAGTCCCGAATTGTGCGTTATTACACGCGTTAACGGAGACTTATTCGTCTCGAAATAATAAAGTGCATAATTTATATATAAATATTATATTATATTTTATATATATATATATAAAGTAAATAATCTTTACTTGTAAAAAATTAATTGAATTAAACTGAAGCTCGATTAAATTAAATTGAATCAAAGTGAAAATCTTATTCAATAGGGGTTGATTTAAATGTAGTCTCGCTCAGCTCGATGCAATTTCAATTCACCGAAATGTAATCCAATTAAAAAGAACTGTTATTGTTTATATATTTACAAATTAGCGTTATTTCAATCTAGAATAGTAATAATATAAAAAAAACATTGTATCAATTAAAAATATAATTTAAAAAATACATATATTAAAAAATATTAAAAAATAATATTGAACTAAATTGAAATTAATAGAAAAATTAGAATTTAGAAATAAAAATTAATACACGTACAAAGTTTAAATATTTGAATTGGAAAAACTTGACACTATTAATTTTTAAAGTATATATACTAAGAGGATTCTAAGCTAATTTATGTTTCCTTCCTGTTTTATCGACAAAATATGAAGTTAGATAATAAATGCTTAGAATTCATAATTCTGTAATCAAGATATATGAAACTATACAGATTGATAAATTTTTTCTTGTACAAATTAAAGTATTAATATTAACAAAGGGCGAAACGTTCTAATGTCAGGTAAAAAACAATCCGTATAGCCAATAAATAGATTTATAGTTTATCTAACCTCACATTTTGTCGATAAAACAGAACGGAAATCACAGTCTTCTTAAGAACGTTTAGGATTACCTTAATTCAATAAATAATGTTTAATTTTTTAATCAAAATTTATAGAATTATATTTAAATTTAATTACATTAATAACTTTAATGTAATATTTAAGAATATATTAATTATGTTTATTTGAGCAGAACAAAGTGCATATAATACAAATTTTCAAATCTTCATCTATAATAATTTATAATTTTTTAAATAAATTTCTAATTTATACGAAATTTTAAGTCTTAAATTTTTCCACTGTGTTTTTAATTTTTATTATTAGAGGACTCATTGTAAGTATTAATACTTTCTTATATTTTTAACAGACATTCTTTTATTTTCCAAGGCATTTTAATCATTTTGCTCCAATTTTTTAAATGTATATACATATGCCTCAAACATTTAGCAAGAGCTTAGGACGAGAATGGTATTATTCGCGATGTTATTCATCAAGATGCTCGCGAAAGAACGTCTCTTTCAAGTTACAAGAAGGCGCAGACTTCATCCTTTTCGCGATTCGCATTCTCGCGGATCAACGAGCAAACAAGCATCCGGTACAAGTATCCTTCTTCCTGTCGATGCCTCTCCTCATCCAGATGCATATCCGCGGAAAAATTTCGAACAAGGCGAAGATGGTTTCATCGCGAAAAACGAAAACCTGAAACTCGCCTCGCCTTGGCGGCGCTTCGTTCGAAAACTCGCGATTTAATTTTAGAAACGTTTCTCGCACACGCTTTGGCTCAGTTTGCATGCGAGATTCGCCGGGACAAAACGAGCTTTTTCGACACGCGCTTTTATCGTTAAAAAAATGGGGAATTAAGTGCGCCGAGTATTAAACAATCGCAAAATTTAAATTTTATTAATCTTTTTTTTTTGGCTACAATATATTTCGCGAATCATGAAAATTATAGTGACAATGTGGTGATATAATTGTGTGCGAGAGATGTAATTATCAAAATTAGATTTTTATCAAAGAGAGAAGATATCAATGCGGAGTGAAATTTATTGTCGTCGCAATTTTTGTAGGGCGTGCAAAAGAGGGTAAAAAATGAATTCCCAGTTATTTTACGGCTGCATTTACTTTTTATCTATAAATAGAAATTGTTGCAACGTAACTGATATAACGGTTCGTCGTAATTCGAAATAATTTTTTATCGGAGGGAAAAATTTTTTTCTAAAATTTATTGAATAAAATCCCTTTTTTCTCTGTAATGAGAGAGAAAAAAAGGAAAGAGAGAGAGAGAGAGAGAGAGGTATACAATAGAGGTTTAATAATCGGGGCGTGATATAACGTGGCGGTATTTTCTCACCTCTCGAAAATCTATCATAAACATCGACGGAGGTAAAAAGAAAAATTAATGATGGATGAGGTGAATTCCTATAAGCTTACCCGCAACAAGCGGTCGGCAAAATAGGATTTGCTGCAATAATCGCTTACGCTCTCGTTCAATCCCTAATCCCTCGACAACACCTCTACATACACACATGCATAGAAGGAAAAATAAAAGTTTGCCAAAAATATTTTATTTTATTTCGCCATCGTGGAATATAAATAGAAGGCCGGACTCGTATAAAATTGTATTAAAAATATGAATAAAAAATAGATATATAATATAGAAATACAATATATTATATATATATATATATATATATATATATATTTATATATATATATACATATATGTATATAATTTTTATTTTATTAATATATTCATTATATCACAATTTAATATAAACAATTATTATTTATTATATTACATTAAATTTTACATTTATAAATTTTTATATTGTATTATATTATATTATATGTGATATATGTGTGTGTAAGATATATTATCATAATTTATTTGATCACGAAAACCTAGAGCAAAGAGTGAAAAACAATTTAACAAATGTGCGCTTTATTGAATGTTTTCATATAAATAAAAATATAATAGTTTCGCGCATACGGATAGCAACGTATCTTGCGAATCAAACCGTTATTGCGAGTTCACACCCTGAGGAGTGTGCATCGACGCGAAAAATGTACAATTCGACTCTGCTCGACGAGGAGGCTCCGCAGTTGTCATCGTCGACGTTAAAAATAACGCGGGGAGTTTTCTACGAGCGTGAAACGTCTCGCAAAAATTTCTATTTCAAAGTTCCGAGAAGGATCTCGTCACTTTGCGCTTCCTTTCTCGTATCTCCGCACACATTCTCAAGATTTCTACGCTATTAATTTCTGCTTTGTTCAAGAGAATCCTTCATATACGTATCTTGTATATAATTATAAGCAAAATTAATTATTCGACATTTTGCTCGTCATTTAAAAAAGGTTCAGATTTTGATACTAATTTATTCAAAAATTTAAAGTTATTTAAAATTATTAAAAACGCAAGCAAAATTAATTATTTGACATTTTTGCTCATCATTAAAAAAAGGTTCAGATTTTGATACTAAATTCATTCAAAAATTTTTTGTAATGAACCAAAATTATGTAAACGTTAAAATGTCATAACCATACGATTTTTAGATTTTTCAAAAATTTTCACGCAGAAAAACAGTTTAGTAATAAACAGTTGCAGATTACGTTCTTATTTTTACTTTATTTAAAAGAATCTTATTATTACATATTTTATATATAATTATGTATAAAAAACCTCTGTAAGTTAAATTGAAAAAGGGAAAGCATATTATATAATTTAATAGACACGGGTTTAAGTGTACAAATTAATTACGTTTGACATTTTTGCTCATCGTTAAAAACCACTCAGCTTTCAATACAAATCCATTAAAAAATTTGTCAAATTTTTTGTAATTACATAGAAATATCCCATGAAAGCTTTAACACATTTCATTCATGAGAGTATCTAATTAAAATTTCTCTGGATAAAAAAGTTATCGAAACGTTATAATGTTAAAGCCAAAGGTTATTTTTCGACTCTCCAGAAATTCTCACGTGGAAATATTGCGTTAAAAGAAAATTCGGAATTGCAGACTGTACAAGCTCGACAGGTAAATCTAATATGATCTGTGAAAATCGCGTAGCGTGTTGAAATCCTCAAAAGTTTGCCATCGTAAATGTCCCAAATATCGGATTTAGTTGGTTGCGCTGTATCTCTCTTTTGCGTTTTCCCGGATTAGTTTTGAACTCAATGTCATTCATCCAACGTAAATTACGTCGAAATTACGGCCGCTCGTGCGTGTATATACACATATACCGCGAGTGTATATAAAACTAGAGCTATTATCGCGATGTTGGAAAATCGCGAATATCTCGCCCGCGTGCACGTGATCGAATTTGCACGAATGCGAGTTGTCGTTTGACGTTAACGCGTCTCTTTACGAAGTTGAAGTTCTTATCTCGCCCGTATATAGACGAAGATGTCATCATGACGTCTCTCGTGTGCAAAATATCTTTTCTCGCTGCGCCATAAAATATTTCGTCCAAAAATAGCTTCTATCTGCGCGCTAAATACATCGCGAGAACCTCTCGTCTATTGAATTATAAAAAAAAAAATATATATATATATATTGAAATAATTTTAATTAAGTAAATAAAGTATATATTTTGCAAAAGATTTCTTATATTAATTGTATTTTATATACAATTAATAAGAAATTTAAATAAGAATTTCAAATAAGAATTATTCATGAAATTATTTCTTAATAACAACTTATATTAAAAATTATTTAGAATGATTTCTTAATAATAACATAATTTTCTAAAAAAAAATAAAATAAAATAAGAATTTTAAGTAAGAATTATTTATGAAATTATTTCCTCATAACAACTTAAATTAAAAATTATTTAAAATTATTCTTAATAATAACAATTTTCTCTAAAATATATATATATATATATATATATATATATATTTTAGAGAAAATTGTTATTATTAAGAAATAATTGTAAAATTAAAATTCTTATTTCAATTTCTTACTAATTGTAATAAAATATAATATATATTATAATATATAATACATATAATATAATATATATATATATATATATATATATATAAAATACAATATATATTTATTTTTAAATATATATCGTTAAATATACATTATTCTAAATATATATATATTTTTTTAATTATGTTATTATTAAGAAATAATTTTTAATATAAGTTGTAATAAAGAAATAATTTCCTAAATAATTCTCATTTAAAATTCTTATTTAAACATCTTTTTAATTATACATAAAATACAATTAATAAGAAATCTCTTGCAAAATATATATCCTATTTAATTAATTAAAATAATTTCGAGTTGGTAATAAATTATTATTAATTACAACGTCCATTATAAACTTTGTTCGCGCCTCTCTACGACGAAGGGAGTACACTTTGTTTAACATGGTAAAGAGCGAGTTTTTGACGGTAGCGTGTTGTAAGTCGAGAATGGTGCAAACTGCGCTCGGCGATGTCCTCCAGAGGCGATATTCTTGGCGGGACAAACAAGGGTGAACGCACGTACGAAGAGAGAGCGACGGCTCGCGCGACTGCACGTACTCTTCGCCCCAAATAGAACGCGCCGCCTGTTGGTAAACTTCGCTCTCTCTCTCTTTCTCTCTCTCTCCTTCTCCTTCCCTCGCGCTTTCTCACCCTCTCTCTCTCGCGCGGGACTTTCGATGTGCATCAGCTTGTCTCTCCTCTCGGTACGGAGCACTTTCGCTTAAATACAGCGAAGGAATGCGCGTGTCCACGCATGCGAAAATAATAATCGCGCGCGTGGGAAGTTTCGAGTAATAAAGTGGCCAACGATATATCAATTAATCACGAAAAGCGCGGATGTCGAGATATATCGAATCTCAATTTTTTCCGGTTTAATGAAAGAATCGTGTGACAACGTGGCGACGATTATCGAGATACATCGATCAAATTTGATAGGAGATTCCGTTTATGTAAAATGCACGATATATAAATTTGATCCTTCTGTCGATAAACGGATACATGAGCACTCAAGCAATTTTGTTCAAAAATCTTCTCAAATTTATTTTATTTTATTTAATTAAAAGGTCCCTCTAGTAATAAGACAACTTATAGCAATAATTGCCTTTACAATACAAATACAAAAAAAAAGAAAAAAGAAAGGAAAAATTACAATTACAATAAAAACCATAATAAAAATACAAATTAAAATGTAATGGATAGTTCAGCAGCTGCTATAAAAAGAACTGTCAAAGTATGATATGTCAAAAACACTTATACATTAATAAAAAAAAAACTGAAAATTGTGCATTGACAGAAGGATTGAAAATATGTATGTATAATAAAAGTTAATTAATTAAAAAAATTGTTTAATCTATAAAAAGAACGAGAGCAGAATTATATGTTGATTGTGCTGAATATGAAGTGCATATTTGATAGACCGATTCCGGTCGATCGGGTATATGGTTAAAACGAGTCCGGGAAGAGATGTCATGTTGAACTTTGCAATGAACTGTAACTCGAATAAAATCAAGTGGCGTCCGGAAAATCGACCGACAGCTACGAAAATGTGAACTCCACGTGCGGAAAAGTAACTTCTAACAATTCCGCGTTGGCAGCGGAAGCTCCGAAGCGAAAAGTTCGAGCGACGGCCGAAAGAGCCCCGGTCCCGTTCTCTTCGCATCCGGTCTGACGTTAGCCGGAAAAATTATTTTTACTTCAATCGGGAGTGCTTGCTTCTGAGTCGCGTCGCTTGTCGCGCGTTGCTTCAAAACTTGTCACTGATGCGTGAACCTTTTAAAAGGTTGCGGTATTTTTCTACGATAATCTCTTTCCACATATAATATATACGTCATAAGTGTCAAAGTGTGGTGTCTCTTCTTTTTTTTTAATTAATTACAATATAAGAGTTTTGTGATAAAATTTCATTGCGAAAAAATTCCTACGAATATCGGGATAAAATCTCAGAGAGTTCAACGAATTTTTGAGGACTTTTAATCTTTCAAGTGTAAAAAATTGACATTTGACCGATCCACGAACGCGAAGCAAATGTCCAAGATGCTGCGAATGGAATTGGTGGGTCTTCTATTGTTGGCCTGCACGCAGATTCTTACGGAACATCGCGACTTGCACGAATCGAGGAATCAGTACGGTTATCATCAGCGATATCACGATCTCCAGGAGAGGATCACGAGGGAAGTTCGCGTAAAGGAAGGCCGATTACGCGGCATGGTAGTTCAACCGAGGACCAATTACAACCTGCAGCTGGTCGACGTTTTTCTCGGTAAGTGATTATGTGTATTTGATTGTCAAGAATTACCATATGCCAAAAAATAGTAGCATCCAAAAACAGAGCAAACAAGCAATTTATGTGGCCATGAGAATTATTTCCTCAATTTTGCCGATAAAAATGATCCTTTATTCGTGATCAACACTGTCAATGCATAAAACTATGTAGGTAAGGCTTGTGATTACCGATTAATTCGATTAATTAATTAATCGATTAGAATCGAATGTACTGATGAAAATCAATTAATCAATTCGATTAATCGATATCGGTAATCGATTAATTAATTAATCGATTAATCAATTAATCGATATCGGTTAATCGATTAATCGATTTTGAATTAATCGATTAATCGGTAAGAATCACGAGCCCTACTTTGAACACATTGCACTGCAACAATTTTGTTGAGAAGTTACATCGGATATTATTCCTCGTTATATTTCAGAAATTTTGTCGAACAAAGCTTGTTCTGAGTGCTTGCTCATTAAGAGAAGGATCGATGCTGAAAATGATGGGGATTTCTTTTCTCTCTGATGAGAAAAGTCGGCGATAAAAAACAGCCGAAACTATTTATATTCTGTTCAAACCAGTGTTTATCCCTTAGCAGCGTTGCTAAACCGGTTGACGCAGAAGACCGACGTTTCATATGCAATAATCTACTACAACGATATCCCGATAGCGTTCGATACTCCGGAGGAAACTCGGCTCCGGTCAGTGAGCAAAAGTTTCCTGGCAGCTGCATATCCGCGCTTTGAGAGTCCCGATACGTCAAAGGATCCAAAACGAAGAGAGCGTGCGCTCACGCGCGCGCCCGTGTATTTCGGGAACAGATATTACTCGCCCGTCTCCCCCTTTAGCTTTCTCGGCCCTTGCACGAGCACGCGTCCGTCAAGTCGTATCGCCACGCGTCGGGAGGCTGCATCTGTGTGCGTCACTTTGTATATCCAAAGACGAGTTCACGCTGTTCGCTCTTGGTAATCATCCAAAGTGAACGCATTCGACGAAGCAGTTCTTGCTTATGACGCGTGTCAACCTTGCGAAGATAAGTGAATTGGAAAAAGAATTTTTTTTGTGTAAGAAACAATTTTTTTCTACATTTTTTTATATATGTATATAGAACATTTTTGAATAAAATTGCTTCGGGTATTTTTTTATTTTTTGATTTACAAAAAAAAATTTTTTATAAAAAATTAATTGAAAAAAGAAGACGTATAGAAAAAATTTTTTTAATAAAATTTAATTAAATTTTAATTTTAATTCGATTTATTGTTGGTCGGAAATTTTTGAGATCAAAGAACAATGCAAAGAGAGGATATTTAGAAAAAATTTTTTTTTCATTTTTTGATCTTAAAAATTTCTGAATGAATCGAATTAAAATTGAAATATTATTAAATTTTATTTAAGAACTCATACAATATTCCTAGCTTAATTGGAAATAAAGATATTTCTTAAAACGAATTATTATGAATAATATTCTTAAGAAATATGTATATATTTATATCAAAACAAAATTTTCTATATATGTTTCATATATATATATAAATATATATATATATAGGGAATTTTTGAATAAAATTGCTTCGGGGATATTTTCTATATATTTTTTCCAGTTTTCAATTCACAACAAAAATTTTTTTTTCTATACACAAAAAAATGAATTGAAAAGAGTAGATACACGTATAGAAAAAAATTTTGTTAATAAAATTTAATTGAATTTTAATTTTAATTCCATTTAATCGGAAATGTTTGACATCAAAAAACAATAAAACAAAAATAGAGAATATATAGAAAAAGGTTTTTCATTTTTTTATTTCAAAGAATTCTGACTGAATCAAATTAAATTTTATTTAAGAACACATACAATATTCCTAGATTAATCAGAAATAGAGATAGTTATTATATTAAAAAGAATTATTATGAATAATATTCCTAAAAAAATATATATTTTTTCCTGATTAATTTACTCTATGATCTATTTAAATACCAGAGATATATTTAAGTACTCGGTTCATGTGAAGGAATTCTCTGGTGTGTTTTAGGAGTTCCTTACGCGGAACCTCCAGTGGGATCCTTCAGGTTTTCACCACCTCGTTCACCGCAACCATGGCGAGGGGTGAGGCAGTCGCAGGAATTCGCTCCAGTTTGCCCGCAAGTCTTGCCAAATCTTCGAGAGGAAGTGAAACCAGGCAGGTACGAATACCTGGAGAGACACCTACCCTACTTGAGAAACCAGAGCGAGGACTGTCTGTACCTCAACATCTACGCTCCTCATCAGGCCGAGGGTGAGTGCGAGTGAATCACACAGATGGGTTTCGTTGTTGTAGTAGTAGTAGTGGTGTATAAGGAAAGTTATCGACTCTGATACCACAAATCCAATCTACGAAGCCTGGGCTACGTCAGAGAGGTGACTTTCGCTTCCGCCAAGCGGAATTCAATCGAAACGCAAGTTTGCGACAATAATTTAACCAAACTCTCCAGTCTCATTGTCGGAAGGCTAATTTGGGTTATAAAAAGTTCAGAGAGAAAGAGGAAAAAAATCTTTCACTTTATTTAATTTAATAACCATCCACTCACAAATCGACTCTGCCTGGGGGACGAAATATTCTCGCGATCAACTACTCGTGCACTAGGGGAAAATGGAAAAAAGTTTTTATTTCAAATTTCCCGTTCCAACCGGGGAGAAAGAGAAACAGCTGAAAATATTTTACATTCTGTATATACACACGTATAATCCGCGAACGCGATGATCCTCGCATTCGAAGCCCAGGCGGGCGAAATAAACCTCTGATGAAAATACCTGGCGTTGAATCGAAACTTTCTCGGATTTCTCCGGCTCCGCGCGAGAGAAAGAGATCGCGGAGAGTATCCGATCTATTGGGATAAAAAAAAAATAAAAAAAATAAAAAAAAAAGGAAGGAAGGAAGGAAAAGACCGGATCGCCCAGAGTCTCGATTTCGCGATTATGCGAATGCGTTCGGGCGCTGCGAGCTTTTCCCGCGCGGTCAACTCCGTAAAACAGCTGCCGATCGATTTACGGGACCGGCCAGCCGGCGTCAGTTCCGTTGGAAGGAACGGATCACGTGGGTCGGTTGGGGGAGGTTGGAGGGGGTTGGAGGGGCGGTTTCGGTTTTTCGCGTGCGCGTTATAAATTCATTCGCGCCCTCTTCTCCCTCCTGCTCGCGCGTACATATATATTCATTCCACGCCGTCCGGTCGCCCTCGATCGGCCTTTCCCCTCCCCCCTCCCCCCTCCTAACCCCTCTCAACCCCCCCTCTCGCCGTATTCAACATTTTACAATACCGATCCGGTCCGCGAGTGGGTTAAACTCGCGTCGCCGGGCCATTTACCGGCGTATGGAAATATCTAGCAAGAATTCCAAATCGAATTGAACGCCGACGAAGGGGGGGGGGAGGGAGGGAGAGGGGAGGAGGAGGGGGTTGTAGTGTTTGGGTGTTGCGTTGTGAGATATCGCTCGCAAAAACCGCACCGTTGCGCCGTGTCAGCTCGCTTGTTTCACGCAGCGATACGTTCGCCATGAGCCGTGCATTTTCACTTTTTTTTTTTCGTATTGCATATTTCCCTCCCTCCACCCCTTCTCAACCCCCTTCCCCACCCCCCGATCGAATGCGATTTTAAATCGAAATGCTATCCTTTGGAATCCATTTTCCAAATTTCGCCCCGCGCTTCCTCTCCGGATTATATCGCAATCCTATTTAAAAATATTCATGCACACGCATATATATATATATATATATATATATATATATATATATATACGAGATAAAAATGATATTTATTTTTTCTTTCTTTTTTATGCGTAATATTGTGATAAATTTGAAATATACTAGCATGGTAATACTAGTTTGCGGTCAAAAATTATTTTTAACCAGACAAAATGTTTCTTATAAATTTTTAGGTGCTGAAAACAATGTCGCAAACCAAATTTCACCAGCAGCAAATGACTTTTTTGCGATATTTGAGATTTTAAAGAAACATTTTTTTTTTTTTAAAAGGTTAATGTTATCTGGAAATTCTCTCTCTCTCTCTCTCTGATCAAACGTCACGAATTGTTTATTTCCTATAAAATGCACTTTTTATTTCGATATTTTACTTTGCAACTATATTATGAAAGATTAAATAAACTTTCTGAAAACTACTGCATATTGGAGGATACCCAATAATAAACATTTAGTAGAACCTATCATCATAGGCAAAATATTTGCTATTTCAGCAAAAGTCTGTATTAAAATCCTTTCTAACATGGCTAAAAATAAAATATTAAAATAAAAAAAATTCATAGAGAATTATCAATACATTCATGATTTCTGATTAGAATTTCAAAATAACATTAAACTTTTTTACAAAAAAAAATTAAAAATATCGAAAAAAAGAATTTTTTGCATATCAAATTTCAATTACTTATACTAGTAAAAATGTGGCATCGTTTTCAGCATCCAATAATCTATAAGAAACACCTTGTCTAGTTTTCAAACAATAAAAAAAAAAAATATATAATTCTTTTAAACCAGCGTAATTCATGGCATGGCGATATATTTCGACTTGGTTCATGTCCTCTCTTCAACAAGTGCGAACAAGGTTAATCTTTTTATCGCCGTTTCGAGAAAGAGGGTCTCGACTTCTTCAGTGCCCTCTGATAAACAAGATAAGCAGCCTTCCCTGTGATTTTTCTCGGCGTTTTCTCCGCAGTAGATATTAACCCCCTTGAAACCTGGTTTGCTTCGAGAATTCCGCAATTACCGCAATTGCGGTTGCCTGTTTATTGCGCGAGATACCGGATTGCGAGGTCCGGTCATTTGTAGAAAATAGATTGAAGTATAAATCTAATCGCGCGCGCGCGGACTCCAAACTCGTTCTCTACGAAATTCTACCTTCATGATTAATCGTCTCGTCCGATTGACATTTCGAAAACCAAATTTAACGCAAAGTTTGGAAAAGTTCTCGAAATTTTGTATACACGAGCTTTTTTCATTTTTGTATCTCGAAATGTTAAAAATTCCACAAATTACGTTTTCTTTTCACTCAAACTTCTTTTATTCAACTCCAAAAAAGGTAATTGTGTTAATTACTTTCTCTCTGTCGGCGCAGAATGGCTTCTCATTTAAGCAACATATTCGACTCGCTAAAGTCATTGCGAATTTTTTTCCTGTATCAGAACGTTTGTCAAAAGATTTATTCAAGGTTTCAATTTTGTTTTAACGCAGATAGAATATGTATATACAGGGTGTCCCAAAATGATCGGATATTCTGTTAATAAGGAAATTCCCAAGATTATTTAGGGCCGATTTTTGCTCAGCAAAAATGTCGAGAGAGATCATTAATTTTTTGCATGTTCCCAATTTTTATCACCATGTATCTTCGTAATTAAGTCTTAAATGAAAATTCCATTAAAGTAAACTCTACATGAAATTAATAAAATGATATAATTTTGTTAATGTTTTATTTGCACAAGGCTTAAGGGGATGCTGACCATATCTGTTTTACCGACTTTGAGTTTAAGGGCTTTTCTTTTTATTGGCTATACAGATTAAAAATTTTTGTTGAGGAAAAATCTTCTCCAAATAACCTGAGGAATATTCCAATTAACAGAATGAATTAATTTAGTATGTATATTTGCGTACGGAATCTATGTCGAGGCATACAACATCAAAAATTAGTTGCAGGACAGCGCTCCCCATTTATTTTTATCAGTACTTTTATTGTGGAGGATTTTTCAATCTATATATTCAATAAAAAGAACTTAATCTAACTTAAAATCAGTAAAACAGAACTACCGCAGCATCCCCTTAATTTACGAAAAACCTCTTATTTTTAATCGCTTATAATTCAAAAATTATTAATCACTCGACATTTTCGTTGAGGAAAAATCTTCTCCAAATAACCTGAGGAATTTTCCAATCAACAGGGTGAATTAATTTAGTATGTATATTTGCGTACGGAATCTATGTCGAGGCATAAAACATCAAAAATTAGTTGCAGGACAGCGCTCCCCATTCATTATTATCAGTACTTTTATTGTGGAGGATTTTTCAATCTATATATTTAATAAAAAGAACTTAATCTAACTTAAAGTCGGTAAAACAGAACTACGGCAGCATCTCCTTAATTTGCGAAAAACCTCTTATTTTTAATCGCTTATAATTCAAAAATTATTGATCACTCGACATTTTCGTTGAGGAAAAATCTTCTCCAAATAACCTGAGAAATTTTCCTACTAACAGGGTGTCCAGTAATTTTGGGACACCTTGTGTGTATATATATATATATATATATATATATATATATTTAAGTCATTAACGAATACATTATGGGAGAAGTTGCAAACGCGAGAGACGACTATCATACGCATCACGGGATTACTATTAATTCTGCGAAAGACGACACATTGAATTCGGAATAAAACGCGTTGATGACTACCTTGCCCGGTGAAGCCCGGGCTCTCGAGTGCAGCTCCGGAGAGGAAAACGTGTGCACGAGTGGCACTCGGGAAAGTCGCCGGAGCCAACACGAGCCTTTGTACCACCTTGTCGTTCTACAGTTCCAACGAGACCAATTTCTCTTTTACCGCGCTTTATCCGAAGAGGGAAAGAGGCCGAAGGGAAAGGAAGGGGCGCATGTACTTGAAGCACTTTGCGCTTAGCGCCCAAACTACGTGTAATTATATCGACGATGTGCATTCATATATACCCACGTAATTCATCCTCAAATGTGAAGTGATTCTCGCTAGTTAAGGTTTTTTTCACCTCTGAAGATCTCTCTTTGCTCTCGTCTCTCGCGCGAATTTCAAACGGTTGTGTTATTAAAGTTGATGGAATTTTGTTCAATAATATAGGAGATTATTATTTAACGTCGTAATAATAAAACTAAAATTTATTTAGGTAATAATTAAATTATTTTAAATAATATTATATATTAAATTATTTTAAAATTACATTTATATATATAATAATAATATATTTAGTAATAAGTTAAATTAAGCTAAATTTTATTAATTTTATTATTTAAATTAAATTAATGAATTCATAATGAATTTATCTGATATGGACGATAAATCTCCACTAAAAAGCTGAATAAAAAATTTTTGTGTAGCCTCTTTCCATGTAATTATATTTTCTTTCTCTCTCTCGCAAATGTAGAATTATTTCCGCGAGTCGAGAAATGCGTAGATGCTCACAAAAATCATTTATTCTGCTAACGTTGCATGAATTTGCCTACCGTGCAAACGAATATTTGAGGGAACTCTTATGACGTCTCTTTGAGTGCGAATTAATGGAAGGCAAATAGCTGTCCTCTTTGAAATATGACGAGTAATATTTAATTCTCTTAGAGAGAGATTCGCCTTCTGCAAATTCGAAAATTCTAACGTCATATCAAAAGTCAATTGAATTCGGTGGCGTGTTTGCCATTCTCTGTTTCTCCGTGTAACGATAATCCTTGATCTCCCTTTCGCAATCTTCTCTCTTTCTGCGATTTTTATCCCCTACAGATTGTCTGAGAGAGCTCCGCCGAATTCAAATCTGAATATCGAGGTGCGAAAGCTGGCGTTTGAGATCTTTCTTCCGGTCAACGCACATATTCAGGGCGCGCGCCATATTGCTTCCCTTCGCTCGAGAACGAGATTTATTCGGCCATGCCCCGTAGATCGAGCATTAATGAATTTTCCGATATTTTACAGCACCGCAGGGATTGCGATCGCTGAAAGCCAACCCTCTCCCTTCCTTTCTGCTTCGTATTTTTCGCCTTCATTTACATGTCTCTCTCTCTCTCTCTTTTACACATGTGTGCATTAATTTAAGCAATGAAATTATGAAATTAGAAAAAATGAGGGAAAAATGTAGTTTGTAGAGAACAAACGATATTCTATTTACTATCATTATTTAGATGTAATGTAATGTTGTAAAATAAGTACGGAAAAAATAATTTAACTAAAAGTAATTTTCTTAATCCAGCTATATTTTTTATTTTTACTCTTGATTATTTTTTTAATAGTAGAAAAAAGTTCTTAATATGTTTTATTTAAAGAGAAAAAAGTGCAAGTCTCGGGGGAAAAACTTGTATAAAGAAAACGATTTTCTTTATCTTGTTCATTTATTATATTACCAGACTAGAATCTTAACTTTTCAAGAATCTATATACTCGAAGTTTAAGAATTAGATTATTACTTATAAAAAACTATTCTTTTAACCCAATTTTTTTAAACGCGGCTCAAGTATTTTTTAATTTTTTTCAAAAATATTTTATTAACTTGTATAAAGAACACGAATCTTAATTTTGTGCATTTATTTCCAAAGACTAGAATCTTAACTTTTAATTTCAAAGATCTATATGAAAGTTTAAGAATTAAATTTATTTACAAAAATTAAATTATATTAAATTAAATTTATTTTAGAAAATATATCCTATTGAAATCTGATATATTAATTGTTGAAAGGGCGCTTACAATTCTTTTTTCCTAAATATATGAAAAAAGATGCAGCATCCGACAGACCCATCCCAACTTTTTTTTAATTTAAAACAAAACTCGATTATTTTTTAATATTTTTCAAAAATAATTTATTTTGTAGATACATTTTATTTAAAGAAAAAAATGTATTTTGGGAAAAAAATTGTATAAAAAACATGAGTCTTGATCTTGTGTATTTATTATTGACAAAGACTAGAACCTTTAACTTTTACTTTCAAAGATTTATCTGTTCAAAGTTTAAGAATTAAATTACATTAAAAAATTAAATTATATTATTTAAAAATTCTATAATGTAAAAATTAAATTATATTATTTTAGAAAAAATATCCTATTGAAATTGGACGCATTAATCGTTGAATGAGCTTACAATTCTTTTCTCGCAAATATATTCTTAATTTTAAAAATGAAGAGAAGATTCCAGCATCCGACAGACCCACCCTCGCATCCGGTATTTAAGAGTGCGAATATATCTTACGCAGAAAGAGGGAGCCCTTTTAACCCGCGGCTTTCGATTTATTCGCAGCCTCGGCACATCTTTCATCGCTTTTCGACCGCGGCTTTTCGCACGTTCGCCGGCCCGACATGCGCCGCGAATAAGTTTTGTTTACCAAGCGTGCCGCAAGTGGTTTCAGATTAAAACGGCCGCGTGGGGCCGATTTTTCCACCTCTCGCGATGAGGGTGGCATAAATCTCGACTAACGGCCGTCGCTCGATGGCGCCGCCCGATGGGGTTTCCGCGAAGGAGAGAAAGAGAGAGAGAGGAAGAGAGAGAGGGAGAGAGGGATGATTAGCGTCGTACGCGGATCTTCCATCGCAAGAAACGTTGGAAGTGTCACGTCACCTCTAGATGAACGCGAGCTTATAAAATATACCTCGACTTTTCTTTCCATCTGATCTCTTGATTAGGGAGCTAAAAAAGATATTATATGTCTCGGATAAAAGGCTTTTTATGTAGAACGCGATTCTTAAGCTTCCCTACACTGTAAAAAAATATGTAAAATTACATTAAAAATATGTAAAATTACATAAATCATAAATGTAAAATTACATGATAAATAATGAAAAGGTAAACATTTCTATTATTTATTGTGTAATTTTACACTTATTATTCATGTAATTTTACATATTTTTGTGTAGTATATTACATATTTTTTACAGTGTACACTGTAAAAAAAATATGTAAAATTACATTAAAAATATGTAAAATTACATAAATAATAAATGCAAAATTACATGATAAATAATAAAGAGGTAAACATTTCTATTATTTATTGTGTAATTTTACACTTATTATTCATGTAATTTTACATATTTTTGTGTAGTATATTACATATTTTTTACAGTGTACACTGTAAAAAAAATATGTAAAATTACATTAAAAATATGTAAAATTACATAAATAATAAATGCAAAATTACATGATAAATAATGAAGAGGTAAACAATTCTATTATTTATTGTGTAATTTTACACATATTATTTATGTAATTTTACATATTTTTGTGTAATATATTACATATTTTTTTACAGTGTACATTCATATTGCGACCAGAAATGTTGAGAAAAACAACTTTAACATAGACTTATAATACATATATTTTACAAATCTAGGTTGTAAAAACTTTCGGGCTTTTAGGTATCGAGAATCTTATGTACTCAAAGTTTGTGAGAATAAAAAGCGGAAGCTCGCAAGTTCGAAAACGTCAAAAAATATGGCAGGAGCTCTTACTCGGTTCAAAGGATTCGGTGGCACGATTTCTTTTAAAACTTCTCGGGTTGGATTTTCTCGTTTTTTTTTCGCGAAACGTCGACGTGTTATTGGCAGAAAGAAATAACTTGTCTTATCACTCTCTACTCTAAACAAGGATGAAGGGATCGCGTCTCTTTCGATGATGACACGTTGTAATACACAGCAATTGCTCCTCTCTTATGTTCTCATGACATATTGCTCTCTACACATTCTACAAGTCGTTGGTTGCCCGTATCATTTTATCGATATTGCCGTTAAAGTTTCTGATTGATAAAAAAAAAAAGAAAATGTATATATATATATATATATATATATATATATATTCATGTATTATTACATTGTTGCTTTATTAGAAAAGTTCTGGGGAAGAGAGTGAGATCCCAGGAGGAAAAAAGCCTACTAATGATGGTCGATGTTCTTGAAAAAAAGTTCAGATCACATCGGAAAAGTTTTGGCCTGTTAGCCCGTCTGACGTCACCAAAGGAGCGTCCCAAATTGGCTTTGTTATGTCAGAAAGAGAGAGAGAGAGAGACAGCAAAATCTATGTGATTTTTCACCTTTCGCAAAATACAAGTTTGCTTTTTGTACTCTCAAAAGATTGCGTCTAATGGCTCGTATATCGCATCCTCGTTCTTCTTCCTCCACCATTTTGCCTATTTCCATTTAACTAACCTAACATCTAAGCTAACCTAACCTAACATCACATACATTATTCGCAGTGTTGTGTTTAGATGATTTTAAAGTTAGCTAGATAAAGATGAGATGAGAAAATATGTAAATTTATCTTAGAAAAAATAAAGATGATTTTGTTTTAAATATATCTAGATTATGAAAGATAAAATTATATGGCAATTTATCTAGATAACTATTAGAAAATATTATTTTTCAGACAGTTTATGTAAACGCACAGTTGTAAACATATGTAAGTTATAAAAAGAATAATATAAAAATATATTCATAATTTTATTTATAAGTTTTTATCGCTTACTATGCTTAAGATGCAAATATAGCTAATACATATTTTTATTATCTATATAAAGATAAGATGACGCTAAAATTTTATCTAGACCATCAATATAATTTGATTTAGATAACAGCTGATCATTGGTTTATTTTTTGAACAAAAATAGAGTTTAAAATGTGTATTTATAAATTACAAATTATTCGTGAATTTCTTTATTTCGAAATGAGAACGAATAAATAAATTGATAAAATTATTGCTCTCATTTTCGAAGTTCTTTGATTAAAAAAAATGTGTTACAATCTCTACAAGTTTTCCTTTGAATTCGAGATGTCTTCGGGTTCTTCGCTTCCACCGACTTTCAGGTGGAGCCTACATTTCTTGAATGTTAACTGCATCGAGCACTAGATATCCCGACTAGAGTCTCCCCAAGTTTCAGGTAGCTTTAAGGTTACTTTACGCGAAATCTCCAACGAGGGAAAATTTCATTCGACCGGAATGAGCGAATCTATATCGACCTCGCCTGAACGCATTTCGGTTTGTTGTTAGCAAGTCATTAATATCCATTATCCATTTTCGTAACCTACTTTCGTCACTTCGAGGATCTATTAAAATCACATGAACGAACAGATCGACAGCTCCTTCAATATACGCGGGAACCAAACAAAGAGCCTCCCCACTCTGGTAACAACAATGACGAGAAACAGCAGAAAGTATCGTCCGCGAGCGAAAGTTGCAGACGTCCGTCGCGTTACGGGAACACGTCGTTTATTTTCGGTTCTTTCAAACTCCGCCACACACCGAAAGGAAACGACGATCGCGACCGGAGGGAGTCGAGCGTTGGAGGAAAATAGACGTGGAGGAAGAGGAAGAAAAAAAGATTGATCAAAAGAGAGAAAGAGAAAGAGAGGGGAGAAGAATGGAGGTATCGCGCTGGAAATAGAGGAAAGTGGAGGAATAGCGGTCGCTCCAAACCATTAGACAAATTTTATATATAGCGCCGGAAAACTCGTTCGTTTTTGCCGCGCGTTGGTTATTGCTTTTCACCCCGGAGCAATAATCGACATTTCGACACGTTACGAGACGAAAACATGATCTCTTCCCTCTTTTACGCGTCCGCGATAATTGGACAGCTGTTATCATCGAACTGGTCAAAGTTTCTTAGAGGGAACGAATAAACAATTTTTTTTTCCGATTCTTCCAGCCAACAATGCTTCCGTCAAGTTTTCAGCTTGTGCAAGATAAAAAAATTATTTATTCTGTCAGTATTAAAATATTCTGTCATATTTCTTCACTTTTTTAATGTATATCCGGCTATCAATTTCCATAATTTTTTTTCTAGCAGTTGCTGGACTACATTCTTTCTCGTTATATTTTAAATTAGGTTTCCGAATACAAAGATTTCTTATATTTTATTTCGAGTGCGGAGAAAAGTTTCGACACATTTTTAACAAGTTGCTTTGAGTATTCAAGTTTATTGAAGGATTAAGTGAAGAAATAATTTTTTTTTCAGTTTCTGAAGAAAGAAACTTTTAACATACTACTTGCCAATAGTGTTTGCTATTACCTAAATAAAATTATATAGATAATTATTTAGATAAAATTTTGACGTTTATCTCATCTTTATATAAACAATAAAAATGTATATTATCTATATCTTAGATGAAGAAAGTGTCATCTTGTTAAATTATCTAGAATAATGCACAGATAATTTGGTTTAGAATTGTAGCATATACAAATATTTAAGTTATAAAACTTAAGCAGTAAGCGATAAAAACTTATAAATAAAAGTATGTTTTTTGTTATCTATTTTATAATTTACATTTTTTTACAACTGTGTTGTTCATAAGCAGTCTTAAAAATATTATTATCTAAAAATTATCTAGATGAATCACCATATAATTTTATCTTCTAGCTAGATATATTTAAAACAAAATCATCCTCTCTTATATAAAATGAATTTAAATACTTTCATCTCATCTTTATCTAGCTAATTTTGAAATTATCTAAGCACAACACTGCTTGTATATCTACAAGACAAAAAAATTTACTTTCTTCATTTTGACAATCATTAATTAAAGAACAATTATTAAATTAATTTCAAGTATAACGAACTCACTAGAATTTCTTTTAAGGGGATATTGCCGTTGTTCTGTTTTACCGACTTTAAGTTAGGTTAGGTACACTTTTTATTGAAAAATACAGGCTTTTAATCTTATTTTTATTACTTCTGTATTATTCTTTCATGTCATCTCTATTGGAAGCGTCATATTTTGTGCACAAATAAACTGCAGAACTTTTGTATCAAATAAGTATTGTTATGAGCTGATGAAAGAGGCCGATAAAAAAACTATAATTTGTAAACTTTTATTGTTTTTTTATACGAAATTACAACGCTCCCCGTTCATTATTATCAATACTTTAATTGTGGAGAATGATTTTTCAATCTGTATAGCCAATAAAAAGAAAAGCCCTTGAACTCAAGATCGGTAAAACAGACATGGTCAGTATCCCCTTAAACCGCGGACACTTTCAGCAAACATAAAATTCGCAACAAAAGCTCCGCGAAACTGAATCTTCAAACGCAAATGCTTGGAGAATCTTATGTCGTATGACCTGGAAATTCTGTTATAGAGAAGGTCTATTAACACATGGATCACGTTCCGATTTCTCACGCGGTATCTGGGCAACCGCGGCTAAACATAATCGGCTGAATGGACGGATATTCATGTTGGAAGGTTCTCAACCCCTTCCAGGGGTAGAAAGGGGGCGATAGGGCGCGGCTCTGATTCGAGACTTACATAATGATGAACCGAAATCCGTGGCATGCACGGCCGATATGTTACTGTCCGCTTCGATGGCGTCTGGTCGCGAGCAGATAGAGGATGAGCAACCGGCTCGTCGCTTTCCTTCCATATTAAGTGGCCAACCGGGGGTCCCGGGAAGGCGTTCGCGACTGACTTCTCGTGGTGATGAGACTCCTGGACTTGGTTACTGTCGACTGCTAATGTCAGAAATCCACCTCGTACGCGATCTCTCTCTCTCTTCCTTCTCTGAGGGAGATCGGGCGGAAGTGGCAAAAAATCTCTCGTGTTTTGAACGAAATCCATAGATGCAACTAATAAGAAACTTCTCCAGCGAACTCTGATCTTTCGGGGATAGATATAGAATAGCTCCAGAAGTAAAGTTAGCAATTACATCAGCCGATGTTAGGAGAAGAAGTTTCAAAAAGATAAGATCGCCATTTATATATATATGTATGTATGTATAGTATATACAGGCAAGTTTGACCAAGACTTTTCGTCTCTTTCTTTCTAACGTAGATTCAAAATATCAAAAGGCCTTTCGCTCGAAAACATTTTACGCTAATTACACAAGTAGCGAGAGATATGGAGTGATTTAAAAATGATCCGAGAGGAATAAATTAAACTTGATAAAAATTAAATCTACTTTATTAAACTGAATTAATGAAAATGTTGGTGATAAAAAAATTTCATTAAAAATTAATGCTCCTTCGTTTAATTTTAATTAATTATAGTAGTAAGATTTTACTTTGAAATACTATCGCGAAATAATTTATTTCAATGTGTTTGCAGTACTATATTAAATTGAAACCACTGCTTATCAGTGATAATATACTGACTCCATTTACGAGAGCAAAATTCTCATTCGAGAGCTTGAAGGGAAATGTTTTAAGACAATAAATAAATTTAAATCAACAGTACAACGTCTAATTTTAATTAAAATTTTGATATTTAATTTTTTAATAAAAATCGAATTATTAAAACAAACCACTGAGACGTCTCTTGTTTGTTGATTAAGAGTTGGGGAGAGTCAGTACAAACACGTAAGAATTTTTTGCCATGACATCATGATTCGCGTTAAACTGATCATCGCAGTGGCCGGATTTATTTGTTTTAGCTTCGCGTGAAGTTTGTTCGTTAAAGATATCAAGAAATTTAATTGAAACGATTGTAATGATTTTGCTTGTTAGAGGTATTAGAGGATTTAATTGGACGAGTTCCTAGAAACGGCTGCAA
Organism: Nylanderia fulva; assembly: GCF_048542155.1. Taxonomy (NCBI): domain Eukaryota; kingdom Metazoa; phylum Arthropoda; class Insecta; order Hymenoptera; family Formicidae; genus Nylanderia; species Nylanderia fulva. The sequence goes on along the minus strand of NW_028189730.1, from coordinate 4,301,412 downwards.
TCGGCTATGACGCTAATAAATGGAAGCAATTCGTCGGCGATAATCACGGATTACAGAAAAACTTCACGGAACCGCCGCCTCATTTATCAGGATTCACTTCTACCAAAATTTCAAAATTACTTGGCGAAATCTCTGTGGTTTATTAATATAATTTATTTACATTAATTTTATTACTTTTTATTAATCAAAATAATTAATGTCCCGTGACGTAATTAAACAATTTCATCTCTCCTCCGAATCTTAAATTAAATTTCCATTTATTATGTATTATTTTAACAAATTTTTATCTATTTTGAACCCTGCTTTATTCTATTTTTATTTATGTCTCTATACGTCAATACTTCATCGTTTTCTATTTTTTTTAAATTCTACTTTAACGTTACATTTATTTTCACATGTGTTTCGATTCGCTACAATGATTTAACGCCTGTTTATTGAAACGGATGATTGTCTCGCAAAAAGAGAAAAAAAAGAGTGACGTGCGATCTTTTTACACGGCGCTTCGTTCGCGGAAAGAAACGTCTTCGACTATTTCCGTATGTTTGCGCGAGTATACGAAAATACGAAGCAGAGTCACCAGCAATACGACGCACCCTCCCCACTCCACCCCTTTTATCGGCGAGAGACAAATCGATGCTTCATGAATTTACAGCGGATGAGCTTGCTCGGTCGTTTCATGAAATAACGCGTTACAAACCGATCCCTGTCGATTCGCCGCGATTTGTAAACCATCGACCATTTCGCTCGCTGTTCTCACCCTCTCTTCCCCACTTCGTCCCTCGTTACAGCACGAGGAGAGACGCAGCTGCTAAGTTTTCATCTGACAAAATAAGCGGCGCAATTGTACCGCGAAATGTCGTGGGCGGAGTCGCTTTTCCTCCCAAATGGATTTCCGTGGAATCGCTAATATGCTGAGAAAGATTTAATGGAATTCTCCCCCCTTCCAGAGGGGGACTTTGTGGAAGAGAGTCCGCAAAATATCGCAATGTCCCGAAAGATGTATTACACCGGCAAGAAGTATGCCAGGCATCTTGTCGTGGTCGCCCTTTCTTACGCGACACTTAATCTAAACTTAAATATCCGCATTTTTCAAGGTACAATTAAGGGGTGGCAGATGGGTTGGAGAGATCGATTTTTCAAATAATTTTAGAATATATAAAATACTCTTAGATCCTGATACATGTACAACTTTTTCTCCTTTCGGAAAAAATGTTTTTATAATATATTAATATATTAATTAATAATTAATATATTTATATTAATATATTAATATATTATTAATTAATATGTTAATATATTTACATTATTATTATTTAATATATTATATATATATATGTATATATATATATGAATTGATATATTTATTATATCAATACATTTATTACTTAATATTTTCATATTTAATTTTATATTTAATATATTTTTTAAAATATTTTTCTCAGATACTTTCCTTCTCCTATGAAATGCAACTCGACACTATTCTCATTAATTGAAATTAATGTAAAAATTTTCTACGATTTTTTACACTTATTAGCGTTCACATTATTAACAGTATTGATTGCGCGCGAGTAGCTTCAGAGCCAGAGTCTCGACGAAGCTTGACGTTCGAGGATTTATCTCTCGAGACTGATACGACCGGTGTTCTTTCATGGGATTAACGTAATTGACAGGCAAGTTTCGGCAAACTCGCGAGCGCACGCGTTATTTTACCAGCGATTTTCACTTTTGGCTGACAATAAAGCCGGGCTCACTTCGCGTCACTGATATCCCGCAGCATCCATCCTTCGCACATCAGCATAATGGAAAAGTTATCGGATCGCTTTAGAACGGATCTTGAAAGTTTCGGCAACACAAATTTGCAAACGTTAACTTATCGGCTTCCTCTTTATACGTACCCGAAACTAATAATGCACGATGATGTTATCAGTTCTAGAGATATCAAAAAGGGAAAGTCGATATGAGAGAAAAATGCTCCCTGATCCCGAATGACTAAATGTGTTTTCGACTTTACAATTTTGATTTTTGACCGATTATCTGCCTGATTACTTTGAAATCTCGCGCAAATTTATTTAAAATTATTTTGTATTACACGTGCAGGCAAAGTGGCACTTTGTGTGCGTGTTTTCTGTGCGGAAAGCGGCCGATTTCCCACGCCCCTATCTAGCGGCGACGCGGTAAGTGAATAAGCTGCATTCAAAGCCATTGCCTACGGCTGAAGCCGTGGGCAATGACTTTGAACGCGACTATTCCCGCATTGTGCCGTCGCAAGATGGCGGCGTGCGATCGGCCACCTCGCGCACAGAAAACGTGCACAAAGCTATTTTGCCTGCACTTGTAATACAAAATAGTATGTGTATCACGTGCGGATTGATAATTGTTTACTCGTGTGGGGTGGTTGCACTCACCTTCGGCTCGTGTGTCTATGCCCCGCACTCGTGACCAATTGCCAACTTTCCGCACTTGATACACAATATACTATTGTAATTGCAAAAGATTTATTACACAAGTACACAGATTATTTTAAACACGATACTCTCGGAATCCAGAAATAGATTATCAGATTTTACTAGGATTTAACATAAATTACTAGAAATGCAAAAATACAAATCATCCTCTGAATAATTTATTCTGATCTATTACGCTGACTTTCGATGGATTATTTAACATGACTCAGTTTGTGCAAGTCATTTGATGCGGATATTATTGAACGCGGAGCGTTTCAAAATGATGAGTGAAATATTGATCCTAAAATTAGCGAGCTCTTTTGCAATCTAATTAATATGATGTCTGTTTGCCGTGCTGACCATATTTAACGAACATAACATCGACAAATTATAACATAAAGGGTACAGATTGTTTCACAGAGATGTTGTTTCGCGCTAATGCCTTTCTCGACAATCAGATCGGAATTACTCATCCGATTATATCTCGAATATTTTTTCGCGAAACTTCAAATTTCGTCGACTCCCCAAAAATGAAGGAAAAATGTATCTTCGATTATTTGCGCGGCGAAATAAGGTGGTCGATTCTTAACGAGGTCGAGAGAGAGGATGGTTTATTGCGAAAGCGCATCAGGAATTATGAACACGGCAGTAAACGAGAGCCAACACTTTTCTAGTTGCAGCAAGATGGCCGCAATGGGTATCGCGCAGCGGGCGCAACTCCCATTAAGCATCTCTCCAAGCTGCAAGTAGACCAGACTAACTGCGCCCTGCCCGACTTCTTACATTCTAATGAATATAAATATCGCCCTCTCGCTCCGTCTCCGGGCCATTCCCTGCCCGGTCCTCTCTCGGCACGCTCAGTATAATTGTTTCCGAGGGGAAACTCTCCTAGACTTTCAGATAAAGTTCCTATTATTTTACCAACAGCGCGCCTTCTCTTCCTCTTGCTCGCCTCTTCGACCAATCCTCCTCCTCCCTGGTCCCCCTTCCAGTCTTCGCGTATCCTATGGCAATAGCGGTCCGCGGATCCTAACCTCTCTCTTCGATAGCGCGCGCGGTCGAGAGAGCCTTCGCTCGATAAAATCTTCCGCGGCTCCGCAAATTTTATTTATCGCATTCTAGAAGTGCTTGTTTAACACGTACGTTCGAAACGTATCGCTCGCTCGCCGAGAAGATCGATACGAGCTCCGCGCTCTGCCACACCCCCTCGTTTATTTTGACAAAATTTCTCTAAGCGAAATATATCGCGGAGGGATTTTCGAGCTATCGACTCGCGGCAGAAAATTAATTCAAATTCCCAACCTAAAGAGAACAGAAAAGTCAAAGTGATGTCAATTTGACGTCATATTGACTAAACGTATAAATGTATTTTTTGGTTATGGAAATCTCGATCTCGAAGATGACTAAAAAATGACTTTTTATATTGACTTTTTTTTGAGCTTTTTAATTTTTAGAAAATGTGATGTACGTTTCTTGCTTAATTTTTTTACTAATTTCAAGGGGGCCCTTTCTTGCTCCCTTCTGTGGACGCTCATGTATTTGAGTTTCCGTCACCTTGAATATTCTCTTCGATGTCAAACATTTATTTGCAGTAGATTTTTGGCTCTGATTTCTAGAGTTTTGTGACTCCCGGTACTCTCAGTTCATAGACTTCTGCATCACAAATTTTTGGCACATGCTAGTGTTGGCTTCCTCGAATTATTAATGTCTTCATTTTAGATCTTCGATATCCTCCCTTTCTCTCTTTCTCTCTCAACGATCTATTGCCGCAATTTCTCGAAATTTCTCAGTTATCTTTTAATCTCTCTTTTATACTTTAATTATTCAATTTTAAATTTCCTCCCGCATGAAAATTTCAATCCATTTCTTATTACTCGCAATTGGAAACCTTAAATTATTGATTGGCGCGCTTCGTTGTTGCAATTGATCTTAAAAATTCTTCCATATATATTCTGCACGTCGTAGCGCGAAATAATCGTATGTAATATCGTAACGTGATATCCGGCGACAGCCATGACATTGAATGTCATGTGAGAAGCAGCAGCTCTAGGATGACAGCGAGCCAGTGGCGATGCCATTTAATCCGATTCTTCTCTTTTGTGCCCTGCGGCGAAGCAAGCGTTCATATTTCATTCCTCCTAGAAGCTGGCGATGGGGTTGGAAAATGTATCGTTAAAACATACATTTATTTTCCGAAACCAGAAATAGCTCTTCGAAATTTAATCAATGCTCGACAGAGAGCTCGCGTATCGATGCGCAGACATGCGTTGATCTCGGCGAACTATACCCCTTCAATTAACTGAGACGCGCGAATGACACGAATTCTCTCCGTTTCTGACTGACCATGGTTTAATTTTCGCCCGGACCGACGTTAAATTACGCATTTCAATTGTAGATTTGTAAACGACGCCCATCTTAATCTTCAGAGTGGACCTTCCCGGAATTACTGCAGAGATAGCAGAGATTTTGACAGACGAAAATTACGGACGAAAATACGGGAGCGACGAGTCGTAGATTGCTTTAAACGGTATTATGACGACGATGAAATTAGCGATCTTAAATTAGTAATTATTATTGTGCGGAAACTTAATTCTTCTAATGCAATTGAGGACAATGTAAATAGTCTCGCAACTCGATATCTAAATATATTTTTATCTATTTTTTAAAGGTGTGGAAGAAAAAATAAATTGTGAAAATTATCTCTTCTAAAGATTCTAAATTTGAACATTTCAATCCTTCTATCAATAAACGAGTATTTGGGTGACTTAAAACAATTAATGGATGAAGCAATTATAAATGTAAAAATCTAACCTAACATGTGTCGAAACATGAAAAATCTAACCTAACCTAACCTAACTTGTGTCAAAACATGAAATAAAATACATCCTTTTTGATAAAAAAATATAACAAAAAAGAATGTTCAATGTTCAGCGGCTGCTATAAAGAAATAATTGCGATGTAATATGTCAAAAATACACAGTTAGTGTTCGAATACCTCTACATTGCTAGGAAGATGAAAAATTACGCATCGAAAAATCTAACCTAACCTAACCTAACTTGTGTCAAAACATGAAATAAAATACAAAGACCTTTATATCCTTTTTGATAAAAAAAATATAACAAAAAAGAATGTTCAATGTTCAGCGGCTGCTATAAAGAAATAATTGCGATGCAATATGTCAAAAATACACAGTTAGTGTTCGAGTACCTCTACATTGCTAGGAAGATGAAAAATTACGCATCGACGGAAGGGTAAAGGATTCGCAAAGATCAAGAAATCTTATGATATATTTAAGAAAGATGAACGAGCATCTTCCAATCAAAGATGATGTTGCGAAAGGCACTTGGAGCCTTTATATTCAGTCGTACAGAAGAATTCAAAGAGACTCCTCGAGGCTCTCGAGGCTCGGGATGAAGACTCTCAACACTCGCGCATCTTTGGACCTTAGCTTCACAGTATCTTTCCTGACAACACACACACACACACACACAGACCCATACACACAGACATATGACAGACGGACACGCCGGTGCAAGTTTAATCGATTGAGACGGCAGATAATCGTGGCACTCGCGGTAGAGCTTCCGGCATGTAACGGGACATCGTAAGTCCTCTTAACATGACTCGCACAATGGGGGCAAGAGGGGGTGGGTGGGTGGGGGGAGAGGGTGAGTAGGGTGTGTTTCCATGACCGGGTCAGTTCCATAATACCGCGCGGGTGGCGCAGCCGAGAGCCCGCCGTGGGATGAATGTTACATGTGCATGCCACTCAGCAGATTGCAACCGACTGAAGTGCAGTCAGATATGCCACACAACGGCAGTAGCATCATCCTCGAATGGCGCGGACGCTGGCGATATCGCTCGTCGAAAACCTAAGCCGGCATAGCTTCGATAAATGACCCCCGTCTATGACCGGTTTAGCCAAATCGGTGTCGCATCAGTTGGATGTTTCAGCAGTTTCACGTCATCAATTAAGAGGATCCTAACGCCGTCCTGGTTCATCGATGAAACATCATTTTTGCGCACCCTTTTCTTTTTATCGAATAGAATAATCAGTGTTGTGTGGAGATGATTTTAAAATTAACCCTTTAAGTCCGAGACTCAGATTTTGGATTTAGAAATGCTGCTGCCATATTGGCTTTCTGGCGATTTCGAACGGCGCAGAGCGGGATTTTTTAATATTTATAACTTATTTGGGATTGATTAATTGATGATGCATTTTAAGAATAACCTAAACTGAACGTGCCAAATATGACACGTCAGAGATTAAAGGGTTAAGCAGATACAGATGAGATAAAAGTATGTAAATTTATCTTAGATAATTAGATAGTTTTCTGGATAATAATTTTTAAGTCTGCTTATGTAAACACAATTATAAAAAAATGTAAATTAAAGAAAAGATATAAAAATATATGATGATAAAGTGAATGATCGAAATACAAAATATAATCTATCATCTGTGTATGAGATTTTAAGAACGATAAAAATAAATAAGGCAAGGAAGGATAAAATCTCTATTGAAAGAGCAAGGATGTTTAAGTAAACAACAGACTACAAGATCTCTTTCATTTCGGAGCAGTTACCGAAATTGCTTGAGATAAGATTCGAGATATCTCAGATATCCGAAACCCCCATAAATTCCGCTAAAGGTTAACAATTCCAACTATCCAAAGTATCAAACTTTCGCAGATTGAAATTTCCAAAGAGTCAAAGTTTCCGAGTTCGAAAGTTCTAATGGCTCAAAGTTTCGAAGGTCCAGTGTTCTAAATATCTCAACTTTCGAGTAGCAACCAGGTACCAGGAGACAACGCCAACGTTATGATGGGTATATAGGTTTTTCTATCGTCAAAAAAAAAAAAGAAGGTCGAACAATCGTCCATAACGTTCGCGATATATATCGAGAGAGCGCGGTCGAAATAGTTAAATAGAGATAATGGACTAGAATGGGATTGGCTTCTCGATGATGCTGCTCGTTCGGATTATGAAGATGGATGAAAGCAATCGCGCTCGCCGCAGGAACTGTCCGCAGCTTCATATTTTCCCGGAACGAATCACGGCCAGAACCACTACTACATTTTCTCTCTTTCTCTTCTCGTCGTCTCTCTTTTTTTTTTATTATTATTCTACATATTACTGCAACATTTCTGTTACCGTGTCGACGCAACGATAACGCATATAAAATGTAGCTCAGAGCGATGATAGATTATCACTATTAATTTAGTAAGTAATTAATATCAATTTTTAATTAAATAAAATGCCTTTCACATCGCAACGTAGAGAATATCCTCCATTGTTACAGTTTAAATGATTATTATTGTATTATGTACATATAAATATAAGTTAAGAAAATACATAATAATATATATGGATGCCTCTCTCTCTCTCTGTGAATCTACATTATGTAATTCAATAATTTCGTGTCTCGTTGCACGCATCCCGTTTGTAATTTATGTATTATGATAATTGCGATGATCATCAGAGTAATAATAATAATAATCATCATCATCATAATTTCAGTTGTTTCAGTTTCAAATCGCGTAACGCTTCTCGTTCGAGTGATTCTATCCGCGACATGAATATATATTTCTGTTTTATTAATGATAGAATCTAGTAGAGATCTAGTAAAGAGCATAAATGAGATAAGAATAAATGACACATAGTCAGTGTTGTGCTTAGATGATTTTAAAATTAGCTAGATAAAGATGAAATAAAAATATGTAAATTTATCTAAGATAAGATAAAGATGATTTTGTTTTAAATGTATCTAGATAAGAGATAAAATTATCTGGCGATTCATCTAGATAATTTTCTAAATAATCATTTTTAAGACTGCTTATATTCATATTTTTATCATTTACTCCTTAAGTTTTGCTATTTAAGTACTTTTATGTGCTACGATTCTAAAATTATCTGTGCATTATTCTTTTTTTTTATCTAAGATACACATATAAATAATACTTATTTTTATTAACCTACATAAAGAAAAGTTAACCTAACCTAACCTAACCTATATAAAGATAAGATTACGCCAAAGTTTCATCTAGATGATCATCTATATAATTTTATTTAGATAACAGCAAACACATAGTAATTACTAGTACAAATGATTAAAACCTGTGCTGGCGTAAAGTATCGATCTGATGGGAGGAGATATTTTTTATTTACAAAAGTAGCCCTTCTGTCTCTCTCTCTCTCTCTCTCTCTCTTTCTCTCCCTCTTTCACCCTTCTCTTCATTTAATTATTTTCTTCCGCGATATCTCGCGGCTCTTTGAATCCATCTGTAAATTAGATTGGCCGCCGCTGCATTCTGAAGAGGCGGCGCGCCGGGAAAGATAACGGAAGAGCGAGGCACCTCGCAGACACCTGCAATCCTCGCTTTTCCCGGGGCACAAAGGGCGGACGCCCTCCCTTCCGTCCCCTATTCTTTTTCACAGCACGCGTTTCTCTCACACCACGGTGTTCAATTATCCACCAAGGCGGCGATGGAGAGTCACCCGACTTCTCAACCCCCGAGAGCGCCCGCCTCTTAACGCGTTTCCGTTCTAGCCACCACGCGGACAATTTACGATTGTTTTCTTCAAGAGCGCATTTAACCTCAGAAAATGACTGGAATACCTCGCTGTGTATTGTACTGTAAATTCGACATTCACAATTTTCTACGAGCAAGAGCGCCCGCACAAAGGCATTCCCCTATTCTACGAAGAAAATTGTATTTTTAATGCGGCATTTTCTTTCGATTTTTTTTCTTTCTTGCTCGCAAATAATTGAAGCGGTCGTTCGAGAAACTAGACAGCTCGAAACCGTAATGCACTTTTGCGAAAAATGGCAGTTTTTCGTTTCGCATTTAAGAATCGCGGTTAGAATCACTGATAACGTCGTTAGAAAGAAATCTTTCTTTGAAGTTTTTCCTCTGTGTTACACAAAAGATCGTTCGAAAACACGACACAATCTAGAATGGGTAGTATTCTCATATGTCTCCAGGGAATATATTTTCTCTCAAAAATTCGCTTAAAAATCCATATTATTATTGCTACAGTTTCTACTAATTATTATTAACTTTACATTACTTCTGTATTAAGTTTCATCAAGATCGATTTTTTGTCAATGCATCATTTTTTCTTTTCATCAATGTATTTTTTATAAGAAGCGTCAATTTTAAATTCAAACTGCTAATCTAATCTTTGCAAAACATATTTTGTATTACACGTGCAGGCAAAGTGGCACTTTGTGTTCGTGTTTTCTGTGCGGAAAGCGGCCGATTTCCCACGCCGCAAGATGGCGGCGACGCGGTGAGTAAATAAGTCGCGTTCAAAGCCATTGCCTACGGCTATTCCCGCACCGTGCCGCCGCAAGATGGCGGCGTGCGATCGGCTACCTCGCGCACAGAAAACGCGCACAAAGCCACTTTGCCTGCACTTGTAATACAAAATAGTATGTGTATCACGTGCGGATTGACAATTTTCCGCACTTGATACACAATATACTATAGTCAGCATTCCCTTAATGGCAAAATGATGTTTATTTCGCTCCTCTCTTCGATACATCTGTTTCAACTTAACAAAGTGCCGTTCCGCACATTAATGCTGGTAAAATCAATGGTCTTTTCCCTGATTTCGAAAGGACAATATCGCGGTTTTCTAAAATTTCGCCGGTATGTCGAGCCGATGCGTGACGCGCGCGGTTAAATGATAATAGTCGCTCGGGATTTACGTTTTTGGAATTTTTCATTGCAGTCCATTCCTGATGAATGGAACATAGGACACAATACGGCGGGGGCCGTACTACGGTTTAACATATTTTACATGATATATCGGCGACGCCTTTTGCCATCGGGGCCATTGATCCGCCACGATATCCGCGCGATATTTCATATATCGATGAGGTATTTGGAAATATAATCGTCGGAATCTGCTACCAGGCGCACAGCGGAAACAACGATAAAAAGTCATAATGTGCCCTCATTTATAATGGCCTCAGGCCAAGCGCGCAATCAGGTCGGCGACACAAATCGATATATGCATTTTTGACCGTGTTAATTGGAAAAATCGACGAACCGAGGAAACATGCGTGATTTTCATTTCCCTCGCGAGATTTAGATTACATTACATACGGTTATATTATCTTACCGGCGAATCGGATTTCAATTTGGAGTGTAAAGCGAGAATTGTCTCGAACTCCGTGAATTGAAAATTAACATATTCGAAATTACGAAAAATGTCAGTGAAAAATAATAAACCCGAAAGAGATCTCGTATATTATAAGAGGATATTTGAAATTTTGAAAGAATAGAATATAAATATTTCTCTTATCGCTTTTGTATAGTAATTTTTAACTCGTAAAATTCTCCGACGTATTTAAAAAAATAATCCAAGAGTGTAATAATAGTTGATGTTTGAAGAATCTAAAGTCACAGAGTTTCCGAAAAAAATAACAAATTTATCAAAAAATAAACGAAAGATAATAAACATTAAAAATTTTCTCATTAAATTTAAATTTCAACAGACTAGACAGGCGTGAATTAATTTTAAGGAAAATTAATTTTTCTGAATTTTTTTAATTCAATTTTTCTCGAAAAGTCTTGAAATGAAATTTAATTACTTGTTATAATATATAACCAAAAAAATTGTGACCTGTGTACGACTAATCACTTTCAACAAAAAGTTAATTTTTCATGAAGCTAATGTACTACAATTTGCATTTGATTATAGCTCGTTGAAATTTAAATAAATATTTCTTTTAACACTTTTATATAATATTTTAATTACAACTCGCAAAATTATCCAACATGTATAAAAAAAGTTCAACTTGGAGGCTGTTTAATAATCGTTAATGTTTGAAGAATCTAAAATCACAGCGAATTTCTGAAAATTAGCTTTTAATTTAATTAATTTTCCTTGAAACTGACATACTAACATGTTCATGTCTGGCTCTTTCTGTTGAAATTTAAATAAATATCATTTATCGCTTTCATAATAATGTTGAACTTGTAAAATTCTCCAACGTATATTGAAAAAAATTCGACTTCAAAATTATAATAATCAATGACGTTCCAAAAATTTAAAATTACAGAAAATTCCAAAAAAATAGTCAAGTCAGAATTACGAGAAAAATAAAACTCGTACATTTAAAGTATCTCGAAATTAAGGAATATAATTTTTTTTTTAATTTTTATATAACAATTTTCACAACTCCTAAAATTCTCCAATTTATATTAAAAAAAAATCCAATTTTAAGATATCGATGCAATAATCGTTGAAGAATCTAAAGTCACAGAGGGTTTCTAAAAATAGAAAGGGAAAAAATTCGGAAAAATCTGGAAAGTCCTGAGAATCAAGAGAGAATCATTGCATTTGAAATCCAAGAGCCCTAAAATTCAAAGGTACACGAATGTTTGCGTTCGCGCACGTACGGGTTTTCAGAGCCGCTCCGGCACGCTCCGGCGCACAATTCCGGCTATGAGTAAATGTAAATGGCCGGAGGGTGGCTCCCGGCGGCGATGGGTGTACAAGAGGAAAAAGGGAGATACAACGCGAGGCTGAATGCGAGGGCGTATAACGATGTAACGACTTTTGTGCGAGGAATGCGCGCGCGATACCCATGACGAGTCCCGAGTGCGAGGAATCTCCACGGAATGCTTCCGAGATATATACAGCAATATGCATATACGGGAGGATGCATTCCCGGAATTAATGCGTAAGCATTATAAATGTAAAGTGTAATAAATACGCGGAAATGAGAGTCTTTTTAGTAGTAGTGAGTTCTGATTTTGTAATACAGAATGTGCCGGTAATTTAACTGTAAATCGCGCGCTAAAACTGCAAAGGGAGAGAGAGAAATTCCTGCGTAGAAATCGATGAGTTTTAGTACGAGCTTTTCCAAAGCCTTCAAAGTTGTTCAAAGACCCTGAATAAGTAAGAGTCTCGGTATTTTGAATACATATTCAAGATTCCGCAAAGTGTCTGATTAAAGACTCATTAAGAATAAAAAAATCATTAAGTTTAAATTAATTCTATATAAATCGTTCATTTATTAGATTATAAATAAAATTTAAAACGGTTTAACAAGTTAATAAAAAATATATTTAATTAATATTAACAGAGCTTAAGAAGACGCTGACCATGTCTGTTTTATCGATTTTGAGTTCAAGGGCTTTTCTTTTTATTGGCTATACAGATTAAAAAGTCCTTCTCCACAATTAAAGTACTGATACTAATAAACGGGGAGCGTTGTAATTGAAAAACATTAAAAATTATAAAAAGTGAACCTAACCTAACTTAAAGTTATAAAAAGTGAACCTAACCTGACTTAATTCAATAATAAGTGAACCCAACTTAACTTAATTCAATAAAAAGTGAACCTAACCTGACTTAATTTAATAAAAAGTGAACCTAACCTAACTTAATTAAATAAAAAGTAAACCTAACCTAACTTAAAGTCGGTAAAACAGAACTACGGCAGCATCTCCTTAAAAATCCAAATTGAAAAACTTGCAAATTTTAACGTTAGCACATTAAAAAGGAACTTTAACATTCTAAATACAGAACGCAGTAATTCAAAAAAAGTAGAATTAAAAAATTTAAATAATAATTAACAAGTAATTTAAAATATTAATTAAATACATTAATTTGAGATTTAGAATGATTGACTCGAAAAACTGCGATGCAAAACTTGTAAATTTGAAATCCACAATAAAAAAAAAAGAATAAAACGCGAAAATTCTAAATGTACAGGTTTCCGAAAAGGTAGATAGAGTATCGAATATCGGGAAACGTAAAATTTACACGTAGGCAACCGCCAGCAAAAACCGCAGCGGATTCACGGCGGTTGCTTCCGCGCCGTCGTCTAGACGGGTGATGCATTTGACCGGAAGTGAGGTCGATCGATTATAGCGGAGAATGTATAACGATTGACGTGCCGCGGTACATCGCTCAAACGGATGTAACGGTATCGTGGTATCGTGTCGTAATTTTGGAAAACGATGCTCGAGGCTATACTGCATTCGCCGCAATAGAAATACAAACAGCGGGGACACGGGGGATATATAGTGATACAATCTCACCCCCTCAAACCCCTATCTTTCTCTCTCTCTCTCTCTCTCGCGCGCGCGTTTCGAATTGCCGACTCTATCTCGGTCGCGCAACCTTCTCTCTTTCCCACACATCCTCCAACCCCCCCCCCCCTCGCACTTTTCCCCCCTTCACCCACGAACCCCCTTCCGTCATCCCGTCGCTAGTTTCTCCGCGATAAATTATGTGCGTAGCCCGTGGGGTAAACTGCGACTTGTACGCTATACTGTGGCAGGTACGCAGTAACGATCAGGAGGAGGCGGATTCGCGGAACATTCGGCCAAATTTCCAACCGAACTTGCTTGATTTTGAGAGAAGCTTCATGATTATTGCAGATCGAAATTGTAATGTTGCCCGACAACTTCATGATTATTGCAAAGCCGAATTATAATGCGCCATGGGAAACTTCATGCGAGAGACTACCGCAAATCGAAATATAATATTCCATAAAGTTCTAGTAGGTTTCTGAATTATGGGGCACTACATATATTATATATATATATATATATATATATATATATATATATATACATTATTTAGATATACATATATACCGTAAGTTGACATCCTTATCCACAGATATGAATTGCAGATTTATTATACTCGATGTAAAAATTTAGTCATTCGCTCGTAACAATTAATTTTTAATAATAATAATTGTTATATATATATATTGTTATAATTATGGGGCACTACATATATTATATATATATATATATATATATATATATATATATATACATTATTTAGATATACATATATACCGTAAGTTGACATCCTTATCCATTGCACAGATATGAATTGCAGATTTATTATACTTGATGTAAAAATTTAGTCATTCGCTCGTAACAATTAATTTTTAATAATAATAATTGTTATATATGTATACTTATATACATATTAATATCAAATCATTAGGTATTAATGCAAATAATTATTTATTAATCGCAAATAATATATATAATATACATTTATTAAATCTTTCAAGCATATTTCAAAATAAGATTTATATAATATTATATATATGTCATATTAATTAATGGAAAGTGTACTCTCTACTTTAACAAAAAAAGCAATTATATTTGTTTTAAATTTAATTAGTTTTACTCGTTATCATAAATTGATAAATATAAATTTAATTAGATTGCTTTCCCGAGCTTTTTTCTGTTGGTTGGATCTTTTTCTGTTCTTCTTTGCTACTCCTTCATGGTATACATTCGTGAAAACACAGTTAATTAATACGATCACATGCACATTAAGCATTAGGATAGGACAATTATGCGGCAATTTACATAGCACTATCTCGACATTGATCGCGCACGAAGCGTATTCCATTTTATATCACAATACTATATAATAAAGGAACACAGAAATTACTTGAAATGCTTCGGTATTGTGTCGATATATAATTTTGCTAATTAAATTTTCGTTAATTTTACAATATATTAATTTTTTAACAATAAATGATTTATTTTTATTAAATTTATTATTAAAAATAATTTAATAATAAATTATTTCTTGTAAATTGTTGACAAAACAAAAACAATAAAAATTATACAAATATATATATCTGTAGATCAAAAATTTTCTTTATTTTTATATATTTTATACATATATAACACTATAAAATATATACTATAGAGATATTAAGAAGTCCTAAAATATATATATAATTGTACATAAAATATCGAAATATTTTATATTTTATAGTATATATTACATAACATATATATATATATTATATATATATATATATATATATATTATATATATATATATATATATATATATATTATATATATATTATTATAAATATATATATATATATATATGTACTATAAATATGTACTATAAAATATAAAATATATGTACTATAAAATATAAAATATTTCGCGCGCAATGCAGATTATCACATTGTTTTAAAATATTTTGATAATTTTATATACAATCATATATAATTATATATATATATATTTTTTAAGACTTCTTAATATCTCTATAGTATATATTTTATATACTATATGTATAGTACTATATTATAAATATTAATATTAATATTACAGTACTAATATTATATTACTAATATTAGTGCTAATATTATATTACTAATATTAGTGCTAATATTATATTACTAATATTAGTGCTAATATTATATTATAGCATTAATATTGTTATAGCACTATAAAATAATTGATATACTATATATTATAGTACTATAAAAATAAAAAAACTAGTAAATAATTGCGCGACTATATTCGCATGGATAATGTAATCGTAAGAAGTTTGTTCACTAGTACCGCGAAAGATAATACGGTATAGCACGGAGCACGACACACGGTTCCTACTCGTTCGACAGTCGCCGCGCGAATGATAACAAGGTCATTGCACATAAGGAACAGCCGTGGAATATTTTAGCGACGCGATTGTTTACATATACGCATGTATATGTAACTCTCTGTTGTTATTCGTACTCGAGTGAGCGGGAATTGTCACGTACATACGTACTTGGTGTATGTATATCTGTATGCTGTCGTATTATTCCTCGTGGAGTCAAATACCAGAAAATATTACATGCGATTCTCTCGAATGCTGTATGTGAATTTGTCCGCGTTATATTTTTCGATATATCGAGTATTCCGGGTGTATGATCGTGACTTTTTGCACATTTTCCCCTCGTGATGTAAAATATAAAGTGTGCATTGCGCGCGATTTACGTACTACGTAGTAATTTAGTTTATTCGCCCTGTTCTAGTAATTAGGGCGCAAGCGATCGTAATTAACTGCATTTTTGCGAATAATTCGTTATCGAATGTCATAAAGAAGAAAAAAAATTAAAGAGAAACAGGAAGAGGTTCATGTAAACAATGTAATGTTGCTAATTATACTTTTATTAATTACAATGTATTAAATTTTTAGCATTAAGTTATTTAATTTTATGAATTGCTTAAATAAAAACAGGATATCTCACATTTGAGAAAAATACTATAATATGTACGCGCAGAAAAATTTTCAAAAAATTTAATTATATAGATAGACGTATTTCAGATTGATTTTTTTCATTTTAACATTATATATAAAAAATTAAAAGAAACTACCCAATCACAGAATATATTTAAAATTTAAATGCTCCGTTCGTAAATCGGGAATTGAAGCATTTTCAGATTCTATTAATTTGGCATTTCCATTACGAGAAATCGAATTTGGATATATAACCCGTTAAATTTATTGCTAATTTAATGCTCCAAAATAAGTTTAGAAAGGTATCAATAATTGATAATAAATATAAATTTGGAAAACGTGGAATATAGCGAGAAGTATAAAGAAAATATTTCAGAATTTTTAGAGTAGAGTGTGTAAATGCTTTCGAAATAGATAAAATCGCAAACGTTTATATTATGCTGAAAATCCTCATCTCTATACTTTTCAGTATTTTCCTAAATTTTTATTATTATCTTCAAAAATGTAGAAAGTGACGTTTTCAAATATGTGCGAAGATTGAAAATTAAATTTACTTTAATTGGGTAGAACATGCAAATTTTTTTAATAATAAAGAATCGAAATACTGATCACGCATAGAGATATTTGAGCTAATTCTGGGGTCAGTCGCTGCGAAAAGCGAAGCAAGTGTCATCAGGATAGCGTGTTATTAAATGCAATAAAGCTTTTAGAGAGACGCGTTTAAATGCATGAAGCGTAGGGACTCGCGTAAGGGACTTATCCCGCGGAACTCTTCGCCAGGAGTCGCGCGGCTTATCCTAGGACAGGAAGCGCGCCCCAGCATCAGGTTATGTCTCGACATATTTACGCGAGCCACGATAACCGGCCAGCGGTCCTTTTTAAAGCGGGGTTTAAAAGCTTTCTGGAGTCCGGTAGAAAAAGTCGCATCAGGGGCGCGACCGCACGACTTAAAACGAATACTAATGCAACGCGTGCGAAAATGCATTCAGATCTTCTTTTTTCTTCTATCTCTTTCTCAATTCGCACTTTTGCAATGTGTTCCAGGATAGGGCGTTGTAAGAGGTTTTTGTAATATATGAATCAGAAACACCAATTATTGTAAATTATAGTAAATTAAAATGGCTTTATTATACAAATGCGAAATCAGCTTATTAGCTCCTTTTCACGTTTGATTTTTTAAATTATTATTAAATTTCAATTAATCAAAAATAACAGTACACTGAAAAAGAAGTTTATTGGATTCGAATAAATATTTATTTCAATACTGCCAAATGAATTATTTATTTGAAACTAATAATATTGATTTGATATGAAAAATATTTATTTGATATAAGAAAATTCTTTTCACAAAACAAATAAATATTTATTTGTTTCAAATAACTGATTTATTAGGCAGTATTGAAATAAATATATATTAAAGGGAATATATATCTTCGCTGCCGTAGTGCTGTTTTACCGACTTTAAGTTAGGTTAGGTTCACTTTTTATTGAATATTGAAAAATTCTCCACAATGAAAGTACTGATAATAATGAATGGGGAACGTTGTCCTGCAACTAATTTTTGCTGTTTTATGCCTCGACATCCATTCCGCACGCAAATATACATACATAATTAATTCAAGTACGAATCTTTTGATACAGACTTTTAATCTCATTTTTATTATTTCTATATTATTATTTCATGTCATCTCTATTAAGAGCGCCATATTTTGTGTGCAAATAAACTGCAGAATTTTTATATTAAATAAGTATTGTTGTGAGCTGATGCAAGAGGCCGATAAAAAACTGTAAATTTCAAACTTTTATTTTTTTTTATACAAAATTACAGCACTCCCCTATTCATTATTATAAGTACTTTAATTGTGGAGAAGGATTTTCCAATATATGTAGACAATAAAAAGAAAAGCGCTTGAACTCAAGGTCGGTAAAACAGACATGGTCAGCATTTCCTTAATTTAGTAATTTTCCGTGTAATTATTATAATTATATTCCGTGTAATTATTATAATTACATTGTATTATAAAATCTATAATAATAAATCGAAAAAATTCTGATATACAAATACAAAATCAGGTATAAATAGGGCTTGGTTTTGTCATTATTATAAAAAATACGAATTTATCGAATATGCAACAACGGTTGAGGATAAAAAATGTTGTGTAAGGGCGGAAGAAAAATGTGTGTATATTTCATCTCGCATTATAACAGCATGAATCTCTTCTGAGAAATACAATCGTTGTTGTGTCCGCGTCTTTCTTGAAGGAAGAGAGACGCGGACATTTTTATAGATGTCTTCTCGTTACTTCAATTCTCCGGACTATGGCGTCGGAACAGGATGCTCCTAGGATGTTCCGCACCTTGAGAAACGACTGCCAGCCATTATTCCTCGGACATTGATAAAAAGGACAGTCACATCGGGCCGGAATGGGACGACTAA
The DNA here is from genome assembly GCF_048542155.1 of Nylanderia fulva. Taxonomy (NCBI): domain Eukaryota; kingdom Metazoa; phylum Arthropoda; class Insecta; order Hymenoptera; family Formicidae; genus Nylanderia; species Nylanderia fulva. The sequence goes on along the minus strand of NW_028189730.1, from coordinate 4,282,505 downwards.
CACAACTTTCGCATCACTCCCTTTCGTAAGAAAGACAGCGAAGAGTTAATGACCAACACTCTTATATACATGCATATTAATTAAACTCTGATTTAATTAACGCCTTCTTCGCCATTTTTTAATCTCCAATATGTACTCGAAAATTGCACATTATTTTTTTTTAATTCAGAATCCTTTGAAAATGTTATCTCATTAAGGATCGGATCGACGAGACTTGTCGGAAGCGAAGCATCTTAGACAGTTCAGTTACTCCAGCCACGTTTAATTTATTCCCGAAATGTGCTCCGGGGAATTCCGCGTCACACGTTTCGGGAATTACCGCGCTAAGTTCGCAAGAGATAATTGTATGCCTGCTAAAAAGCAGTATATATATATATATATATATATATATATATATATATTGTATATATATACAAACGTGTATCTCTCGGGATGTTTATTCCTTATATGCAGCTTCAGCAATCGCGTCTGGCGGACAGCGGGGAATCTGTTCTCTGTTTGAAATATAGACGGCCATATTATTCTCCACGTGCAATCTCAGAACGCGATAAAATGGAGATGGAAAGAATCGAGAGAGTGGAAGAAAGAGAGAGATGTATCTTCCAACCTTCCTCATTTTTCGATGCTCAACACACCGCGAAGACGCGCATGAATATTCTCCCCCTGCTTATTTTCTTTTCATCAGTTCCATTATTCGCCGCCCTATGTCCGCTGTTGTATCGCGGATGCAGATAGAAAAATTTCGTCCCGAAGGGCTATCAGAAGCGAAAGATGTATATCTCGATCGCGACAACGAGTACTAATTACGACTGAGCGTATGAAACAAATAGAGGGAAGTCCGTTAATTTTTTACACATACAGTCTACTGGGAAATCCACGTGAGATTATATATGCGCGATACGATGAATCGAGATTTATTTTGATTGAAAAACTTTTTTAGAGATGTCATCGAGCGAGTAATATCGATTGTTCTTTTTATTTCTGCCATTCGGCATAATTAAAATTGACATTTTCAGTTTCTTATACGAGGGATGGAGTTTATTTAAAAAGTAAATATATATACTCTATTTGAACTTTTTTTTCGAACAGAACAGAAAGCAGCTTACAAAAGATGTTACCTCTTTAATCAATAAATCTACATATTAAAGAAATTAGAAAATAAAATTAAATTATTAAATTATTTAAAAAATATGCATTGACAGAAGGATCTGAGAAGAATAAGGGGGAAATCTAGGAATTTTTAAATCAAATATATTACGAGGATCGATAAATGCGCGCGTTTATAATGAGAGAGGGGGTCATCGTTTCTATCCGCTCCAGATGTCTCGCGTGTACGAGATTGGGATGCTGTGTGTACTACGGATTGAATAACATCGTATACGATAATGGCTTCGTCAAGCAGTGTATCTGGAACACTGCGAACACTCGGTATCGAACACTTGGATCTCTCACGGAAAATTTCCTTGAAAACCCCGGAAAGAGCGCGAAATCTCACTAATTACAGGATTTAACACTTTAATGGCTCTGAGGATTTAGGTACGAATTTTAACAGCATCTGAGATTTCCCAGCCTGATAAATAAGAAGAGAGAGACATCTGTTTTTGCAGCAAACAGGATGAGTGTCCTCCCATTTTTTAATAAAGAAACAACATATTGTAACGAATAAATCTATAGATATTAAATTTTATGACAAATAAATGTTTACTTTGTAAAAATTTCTAATTAATCTACAGCAGATGAATCGATTATTTATTTAGAGAAAAAAAGATAATGGCGTTTCTTCTTTGTTAAAACTGTCACTAAATTATTTCTAAAATTCTTAAACCTTCCTCTAATACAATATTTAATAATTATTTTTAATAATAATAGTTCTTAACAAGTACGCATTATATGTGATTGCAATGTTTCAACTTTTATAAAATTCACAAGATTCCGTTGCAGGTTGATTTATATTTCCGGTAATCGCTGTCATGTTGTTGCCTTCCGTTCTCTTTAAATAATACAATACCGTAATCGGGCGAGCAACGGATTGAGATCAATGGAATCAAGCGCAACAAGGCGATAGCCAGGAAGCTCTCGTCTCGGGTTTACCTCGGGGATAAAACGAGAGAGAATGAGAGAGAGAGAGAGAGAGAGAGAAACAGAAAATCCAGAGAGGCGTTCGCGGTTGGTACATGTTCCGTCGTTCCTCCAATTTCCGCCGTTCAGCCGGCAGCTCGCGCGATTTTGCGAAACGGCCGCTTCGCAAAAAACCCCCGACACGACTCCGCACTTTCCTTGAGCCAGACGGCTATATCGTTTTGCGGGAATCCTCTGACCGAAAATGACTGCGATGCACCCGCCGAAAAGCCGGATGGAAAAATAGCTCGCGTGAATGTGAAACGCTTCGCTCCAACCCCGAGGCAAACCCCGAGATAAGAGCTTCCCAGGCTGTCGAGCCCTTTTAAGACGCTTCATTTTAACCTTCCTGTCAATGTATTAGTTTTCATCATCGTATGCGTACCCGGGTACCAATTGTATTTTATTTCGGGCGAAGAAAAAATTCCAACACATTTTTAACGTTCTTTTGGGTATCTGTTCATTGACGGAAGGGTTCAATCAAGATCGTCCTTATTCTTGCGTTTATTTTTCATCTAATCTTCTGTCTAAAAACGGAACATAAGACGTTCTAACGATATTTTATTGCCGTCTTAAAGACACATTTTAATATGATGCTTAAAAGACATCTTAATGATTCCTTTAAGACGTCTTATGTTCCAATTTTAGACGTTTTGTTGTCTGGATTTTTTCTTGTGTTACTCAATATTAAATTTTTTAATAAACTATTTTTAATGAACCAAGTCCCTAAGTCCCAGGATGAAATAAGGGATTAATATTAAATAATTAATATGATGCCTAATAGACATCTTAATAACTCCTTTAAGACGTCTTATGTTCCAATTGTAGACGTTTTGTTGTCTGGGTTTTTTCTTGTTACTCGATATTAAATTTTTTAATAAACTATTTTTAATGAACCAAGTCTCTAAGTCCCAGGATGAAATAAGGGATTAATATTAAATAATTAATATGATGCCTAATAGACATCTTAATAACTCCTTTAAGACGTCTTATGTTCCAATTGTAGACGTTTTGTTGTCTGGGTTTTCTCTTGTTACTCGATATTAAATTTTTTAATAAACTATTTTTAATGAACCAAGTCCCTAAGTCCCAGGATGAAATAAGGGATTAATATTAAATAATTAATATGATGCCTAATAGACATCTTAATAACTCCTTTAAGACGTCTTATGTTCCAATTGTAGACGTTTTGTTGTCTGGGTTTTCTCTTGTTACTCGATATTAAATTTTTTAATAAACTATTTTTAATGAACCAAGTTTCTAAGTCCCAAAATGGAATAAGGAATTAATATTAAATAGAGTTTAATGAAGAATAAAATAAATGAGTAATTGTCTAAAGATACTGATAGATGGCAGATTTTCGCGGGCTCGAGGGTATTGATTCGCGAGGATACGCACATTATACGTATATATATATATGACTATATGTACGTGATACAACAATTTCCACCCTCGAGCAAAATAATATCTGTGCCGACATCTGCACCGGGTTGTGGCAAGCGGTGGTGTCGGTTAGTTTCCTGTGAGCTTCACAAGATGGCGAAAGCTGGCGTGTTTTCCATCCTCAGTGTACAAGGGAGGTGACTCCCCATCCTCCTTTTCCTCGTTGCTCTCGCAAAAGAAGCTGTTACAACCACGAGTATAAGAGGAAAGGGGTTGGAAAGAGGAAGCCATCTTTAGGGTCGATCTTTAGGGAGATTTTCGTTGATTTACAGCGCCATTATCGATGCGCGTCAACCGGTTTCTTCGGGCATATGGAGACGCCGTAAAAGGGCTGTAAATCCATTATTTACACGAGCATGCGAACCGACTGGGAAGAAGGTCGACGGCTCTCCGTGAGTTACGAGACCGACGGTTTCCGCGACGGCTCGTAAATATTTATTTCCAGTCCCGGCCAGAAGCGACACGTCGATAAAACTGATTATGCAGCGCGAGGTAGACGACGTTCGTACATTGAGAATTGATTTGTCCGTGCTGATCAGTAGCGATGGGATTAAGTGTCTTACAAGTGAGTTTGAATTTGCTCGCTTTGCTTTTGAACTCTCTATTGTTACTACCAAAAAGGGAATAGACTCGATCTTGTTTCAAGTAGACACGAACCTTGACGAGATAAGTTAGGTTCGAACTCCCCGTAAGTATCTCGAAGAACAAGAGCAGTGTTTCCAAGTACATTTAACCTGTACAAGACAGATTTGAACTCTAAATAAGTACCTCGAAAAGCAAGAACAGTACTTTCAAGTTCACATTCGATCCTATGGATATTCGAGTCTTTTATGAGTACTTGTGAGAAATTGTGAGGGTAGGTGAATGAATGTGCAGCAAGTATCATAAATAGATTTTTTTATGTCAGAGTTTGAGTACTACTTGTTAAAGACTCGATTCTCGGTAGAAACTTATAAGTACTAAAGAAAATTGATTACTTTGCAAGTACAACATGTGAAAAAAAATATTTCTTATGAGTACTATTCGAACCTTAGAAAAAAAAAAACTGAATTATTAAATTCGACTTGGATTTTTAGGCACGTATTTATTTTAAATTAATAAATTTAAAATTATCTTTGTTAACAATTAATCACTTATATACATGGTTGTTAAATATTTGCATTATTTTTTTTTTAATATTTCTCTTCCTTTACATACTTTAGATACACTAAAGTTTATCAACTTTTAAAGATAAATTTAATTACTGAAATTGTTTTGACAAATAAAAAATGTAAAAATACATAGTTAAAAAATTGTAATAAATTATTTTTTTGAAAAAAGTTTCTCTTCTTTCACTTTAAATACCCATTTATCAGTCTCTCCCATTATAAATCTGGACTTGAACAAAACATCAGCTTCATAAAGTTTCATTAAGGATATCAATTTGCTCATTGACACGTATATTATCGCAAACTTTTAATGCGCCATTCAATCCTTCTATCTCTTAAAAGATCTAATTGATCCTTCATACCTACCTCACACAACATTTGCGATACGACGATATTAAATTCCCGTTAATCATTTCCCACATTTGTATCCGAGAGATCCCGTATCTGCCTTTATAATAAGTCACCGCGATGCACATTCAGGGTGAACGGGAATGTATTTTCATATCGGCGCGGCCTTAAACGTTTTCGAGCGAGTTACGAGCGTGCTTCTTTTTTTTATAGCGAAAATACGCCGTCGCTCGAATAGAGGGGGATGATTTTTTTTTTCTTCTTTATTAGGATATAGATTCACGCGAGGTGATTTATGAGACGACGGCGGCGGCGACGTTGCACGCGCGCGAGTCACGTGACGCGGGATGAAAATATCTCCTCGCCTGATTCGCGATACATCAATTTTATGCAGATCGATCCGCCTTTCAATTTTCATGTAAATTTCGCGGCGATCGCGTGTCCCCGTCGCTTTCTCTCGTCCTCCCGGGCACTTGTTCCGGCCACGGGATCGGCCGTGATGTATAGGGCCCGGCGGACAGAGACACAAGCGCGTGGACGCGATTGCGCGGCAACCACAATCTCGTAAAGAAGAAATGAGACAGAACATTCGCCCCCGTTACAATGTCGCTTCCATTTCGTAAATATCATGGATTTCGATATAAATTCATCGTCTAAAGTAATCGCATCTCTTTCTCGCTCGGGCTCGGCTGAAAAATGTCAACCGATGAGATTGATAATATAATAATTACTGGAGACACGCAAGAATAAATTATATGTTTCTCTCGCCGTATTTTTTTTTTTTTTTTTTTTTTAACAATTAATCACTTATATGGTTTGTAAAAGATTTTTGTTATTTTTTTTTTTTTATAAAATATTCCTCTTCTTTTACATACTTTAGATACACATTTATCGATTTTTAAAGATAAATAATTACTGAAATGTTTGGATGAAGCAAAAATATAAAAACGCATAATTAAAAATTGTAAAAAACAAAATTTATTTATTAATTTTAAGGATACATTTAATTGCTGAAATCGTGATGCTGCTCGTAAAGAAGAAATGAGACAAAACATTTGCTCCCGTTACAATGTCGTAATATCCTCGTAAATATCAATGAACTTCAATATATAAATTCCTCTTATAAAAGAAAGCATGTTTTTTTAGCTCAGGCTTTCCTAAGAAAAATGAAAAGACGAGATTGATAATATAATAATTTTATGAGACATGCAAGAATAAATCATGTTTCTCGCCATAAAATTAATAAATTATTTTCAACAATTAATCACACAAATGACTCTCTAAAGGATTAAATTTTATAATTCTTTTATCAAATATTGATCTTCTTTTACTTCAGATACATATTTATTAATTTTTAAAAATAAATTGTATTTATATATATTTTATAAATTAAACTTCGGCTCGTATACAATTAAAATATGTGATATAATAAAAGGCCAACTTAACGAGCTTATATGCTAATAATTGAAAAATTTTTATTTATTAATTTACGTCATACTATACAAAAGTTACGATAAACGTTTCGACTGTACGACAGTCTTTCTCAATATCTTAATAATATGTTAAAAAATTAATTTAGTCATTTCGACATCATAAATAAATACAACAATTATAAGATTATATGACGAACGCCGTACAAAATTCATGATTGTTGGCATGTGTTAGAGCGTCAGATGCTGTTATATTATGTAACGACACTGTGAACAAATTAATATATCCGCTCAAATATTACAATACATTTAGATTTTTAATAAATAGTATTAACTTAGAATAGAAAAAGACCTTAACAAAAATTTAAAACAATGGTTAAAAAATGAATGGATCACAAAAAAAGACTATTATTGTTTAAGTTCCAGTGATTCAGTGCTTCCTAAAGCATATGGCTTGCCCAAAATTCACAAGGAAAATGTTCCATTCAGAGTAATAGTATCATCGGTCAATACAGCACTACATCATTTAGCTGCATATTTACACAACATTTTAGTGACAAGTTTACCCAAAGGCAAAAGTCATGTTAACAATAGTTTTGAATTGTGCAACGCTTTGTCTGATCTTAAATTAAACAACAATGAAACAATCGTATCTTTGGATGTGATATCGTTGTTCACAAATGTTCCTGTGGACCTTGCAATAGACAGCATAAATAATAGATGGCATTACATTGAAAACCACACATCAATAGACAAAAATGAGTTTGTTAATGTAATTAAATTTATTTTGACTTCAACGTACTTCACATTCAACGAAACGATCTATAAACAAATACATGGAACTCCTATGGGATCGCCTTTATCTCCAATTATTGCTGATATTGTCATGCAAGATATAGAAACTAGGATTCTTGAAACTATAAAGGTTAATATAAGGTTTTACTATCGCTACGTCGATGATATCTTGCTTTGCTTGCCGGAAGATCAAGTCACATATCTAGTAGAAAAATTTAATGATTGTCACGATAGATTAAAATTCACAATAGAAAGAGAGGATAACCGTAGCATAAGTTTTTTAGATATCTCACTCAAAATTATAAATAACATAATATACATAGATTGGTTTCAGAAAAAAACATTTTCGGGTAGAACACTCTCATATCATTCAAATCATCCTATATGCCACAAAAAAAGTGTAATATATAATTTAGTAGACCGGTCAATATTATTATCACATCCCCGTTTTCATAGTAAAAATTTAACATTAATCATAGAGATTTTATTGAGCAATAGTTATCCTCTTGATCTCATTTTCTCAGAAATCAATAATAGACTGAAGTTCCTTATTGTTAATAGATTAAACAAAGAAATGACTCAAGATATAAATAACGAAATCATAAATAATGACAATAATAAAAAATTCATAGCGATACCTTATATTGAAAGAATCTCGGAACTAGTAGCATCAGAATTAAAGAAATCAAATATAACAGTAGGATACAGATGTCTAAAGAAATTAAACAGAGTCATAAAAACGCAAAAAGACAGAGATAAGCTCCAAAATAATTCGGGGGTCATATATAAGATTTCGTGTAATAATTGTGATGCTACATATGTAGGACAGACGAAAAGACAATTAGGTACAAGAGTAAATGAACATAAAAATAATATTAGATTAGATTCAGCAAGGCACTCGGTGGTTTCTGATCATATTGTAAAATTTACACACAATTTCAATTGGAACGACACAAAAATCCTAGATTATGAAAAGAATTATTATAAAAGGTTGATATCAGAAATGATATATATTAAAGAAGAAAACAACAGTATCAACCTAAAAAAGGACACCGAGCGTCTTGACGGTTCTTATTATGATATTCTAAAAAAATTGTCTACGTCATCTTAAGAATTGGGTATATATACAGCGCGCCGACATTGTAAGATACAGATATCGATTTGTTTTTTAAAAAAGTACACATTGTGATTATGTTAAGTAAAAAGAAATAATTTTTTAACAGAGGTGTTATGTTCGTTGACAAAAAAGTAAGTTAATACTATTTATTAAAAATCTAAATGTATTGTAATATTTGAGCGGATATATTAATTTGTTCACAGTGTCGTTACATAATATAACAGCATCTGACGCTCTAACACATGCCAACAATCATGAATTTTGTACGGCGTTCGTCATATAATCTTATAATTGTTGTATTTATTTATGATGTCGAAATGACTAAATTAATTTTTTAACATATTATTAAGATATTGAGAAAGACTGTCGTACAGTCGAAACGTTTATCGTAACTTTTGTATAGTATGACGTAAATTAATAAATAAAAATTTTTCAATTATTAGCATATAAGCTCGTTAAGTTGGCCTTTTATTATATCACATATATAAATTTTATTAGTGAAACTGTTCTGACAAATAAAAAATTTAAGAATATATAGTTAAAAAATGATAAAAGAATGCATTTATTTATTTTTTATACTAAATATAAATTTTTAATAAATATCATGGATCTTGCGATATATAAATTTTTCGCGTATAATAAAACATCTTTTTTAGCTTAGACTTAATTAAGAAAAACAAAAAAACAATATTGATAATAGAATAATTTTATGTGACACAAAAATAAATTCTATGTGTGCCTTGCAATAATATTAATAACTTTCTTAAACAATTAAACATTTACACACACACATTGATCAATAAATATTTTTTTTATAAAATATTTTTACTTCAATTTAAGAATACATAATTACCAATTAAATAAAAAAATTGTTTCAGAGACTTTATCCGCCTCCATATTTTTGAGAGCAAACATTAAGTTAATCGGGCGTATAAGTGAAAAAGATTTTCGAGAAAAGTATAGAAAAATTCCTAAGTGTATTGATGAATAGATACTTGCGTCGGGTGAGAAATATGGGCCGGGTTGTCGTTGTCAGAAGCGAAGCAAGAAAATTCGGTAGAGAGAATGTCACGATCGAGTGTCTTGATTTATCGGGATGTATCGAGTGCACGCCAGCCATCGAAGCTCTTTGGAGGAAATAGGAGATACGTTAGTTCGACGAACGGCCGACTGTGATAATTGAAACCGTTAATTAAATCTCGGGGATAAGCTTCGCGGCTAAATGAGTTTTTAGATCGCCGCCTCTCTCTCGAAGCCGCCAAGGGATGAAATCTCCGTCGTTTCATTCCCGATGTCGTTCGCCAACGCAAACGATATTTGTATCCCTCCTTGTTCCTTCATATTGTTTTATCTCATTCAGAAACTAAAGAAGTCTATCTCTCTCTCTCTCTTTCTCTTCCTTCTCAAATATATTTATTGTAAAAAAAAAAAGGGAAAATCCAACACAATTTTCGCAGAAATAAATCGAGTTTCGCGATAATCTTTATTCGGTTTTAAATAATATATTGATTTTTCCGAAATTTGATGAAAATAATATAAAACTTGTGTAAATACCCTCTTATCAACAAAGTTACACAATCGAATCGCGTTTGATCTATCGATGCTTTTATTACAACATTTGGCGGTGAAATGATTTACTCACATTCGCACAGTGACAAGTTCGATATTCTAGTGTCAGCAGAAAGTTTGGCGGAACGGATTTTCCGATAAGTTTCTCTCTCTCTCTCTCTCTCTTCCGGTGAAGACCGTCGTCCTAGTCTAATTTGCGGATCGCTAAAAGGAAACTACGTGGCTCGATGGATGGGGGACGGAGAAGAATTTATAGTTGCCGTAATATCGAAAACTCGCTCCGTGTGAATAGTTCGCAAGGGGAACGATATAAATTTCGGGGACTAATCCCATGCTTCCATTCTCGCGAACAAACTCTGGCGATAATTTTTCGTCCGATGTAAATCAGAGGTCCTTCCTCGGAGGAGCGTCTCCTCCAGGAAACCCCCGCGAAAAAGCTTCTTAAATACAATTAAAAAATTACCATGTCTGCAGAGGACAAGAGATATTGACGACAGCCGAAGAAGAATGTTTCAAGGAAAACTTTATCCTTACTCGTGTTTTCCAATTGCCCTATAAGAGCACCTTAAGAAAGATACTAATTATTTTCAGCCAAAATTTTCAAACAAAAATAATATAACCAATAAATAATATACACCAGATAAATGCTATATTATTTTTAAGTCCGCTTATGTAAACACAATTATTAGAAAAATATAAATTATAAAAGGTATATAAAATATACCTATATTTACAAATTTTTATCGCTTACTATTTAAGCTTTATTACTTAAGTATCTTTATGTGCTATGACCTAACCAAATTATCTGAGCATTATATATTCTAGATAATTTAGTAAAGATAATAGTTTTTTTAATCTAAGATGCAGCTATAAATAAAATATATTTTTATTATCTATATAAAGATAAGATGACGCCAAAATTTCATCTAGATGATCATCTATATAATTTTATTTACATAACAGCAAACACTGATTATATATTATTAAAATATATAATATTATTATTATATATTTTAATAAGATATAATAACAATATATTATAATACAATATATTATATAACAATATAAGATATATTTTATATAATACATATTATATGTATATAAAATATATAATATATATAAAACATTTTACATAAAAAATAATTAAATTATAAAGTTAATTTGTTCTTCTTGTTTCAGGTCAAAAAAATCTGAGAAAATACCCGGTCATGGTATTCATTCATGGGGAGAGTTTCGAATGGAACAGCGGCAATCCTTACGATGGCACTATATTAGCAGCTTACGGCAACGTTGTTTTCGTTACAATTAATTTCCGACTCGGCATCTTAGGTAAGAGAAAGTGTAGATTTGTAAAGAAAAAAAAGAAAAAGAGGGGAATAGGTTTGCATCTTTTTCTTATCGCCCTCTTAAAGCCCGCATCCAGTAAAGCGTATAGGAAGCCATAATCGACCGATGCACACCGTGCAGAAAAATACTAACGCCTAATATACTTTTGTATTACACAGGCAGGCAAAGTGGCACTTTGTGTGCGTGTTTTCTGTGCGGAAAGCGGCCGATTTCCCACGCCGCCATCTAGCGGCAACGCGGTGAGTGAATGAGCCGCGTTCAAAGCCATTGCCTACGGCTGAGCCGCGTTCAAAATCATTGCCCACGACTTTAGCCGTGGACAATGACTTTGAACACGGCTATTCCCGCACCGTACCGCCGCAAGATGGCAGCATGCGATCGACGATCTCGCGCACAGAAAACGCACACAAAGCCACTTTGCCTGCATTTGTAATACAAAATAGTATGTGTATCACGTGCGGATTGACAATTGTTCACTCGCCTTCGGCTCGTGCGTCCATCCCCCGCACTCGTGACTAATTGTCAACTTTCCGCACTTGATATACAGTATACTATTACTGTTCCGCCGTATAAATAACTTTGTTACGGCTCGTCGTTTGCCAAGGCTGCTTGCCTGCCTTGCCTTGTCTCGCAAACTTCTTATCTAAATTTTTATCGCCTCGAGCTTTTCAATATCGTATATATACATATACTATATGTATATATACAGCTTGCCCTCTCAAAGAAAGTTTCCCGTTACCCGATACACATAGGTCGACTTATCACGTCACCGGAAGTGTAAAAACGATGGCTCAATTTAATCGCCAAATAAAAGCATTAACAAAATCAAGGGTAAAGAGGCAATGATCGAAGCTCTGACGAATGAAATTTTCGCGGATTGCTCGCGGAACAGCTGTGTGGAAAAAAATGTATTCATACAAGCGATTCAACAACAATGAGGTTTAGTTGGATCGAGGCACTTTTTCTGGTATGATAAAAAAAAACATTAAATTATTCCATGCATTGTATGTACTTTTCTCTCTCTCTCTCTCTCTCAATGTTAAAAAAAAGCCGGGGTAACCGATGGAGTAACACAGTATATTTCGTTGCACGAAGAGCGCAGCGGTCATGCGAAAGCGTCATTATTCAGAAAGTCCGTTAAAAAGTGCCATCCAGAAACGCGGCACCCGCAATCCGAAATTGTCGTGTACGTACAATGCTCGTTTGGCGGGCTGGAGGGAGGGTTAACAGCGAAATTCCAACAATCTCTTTTCGCGAGATGACAGCGACGGGGCGCGATGCAAATGGACGGGGAGAACGGGGACTATACATTCGGTATATCCGGTAAGTGGAGTGGTTCCGCGGCGGAGAAAAAAAGAGGCCGACGCGAAACCATAATCATAAATTAGGTTAAAGTGCTGGGGAAGCGCTTAGTAACCCCCGACCCTCGCTGTCCGGAGTTAGCCCCGTGAGGAGCCTGCGGATAACTTCGACCCACTACCTCCCTTGCCCAAGCCATGATGTCCGCCCGGTGCGCAAAACAGGGGAAAAATATGGTCCCGAGCGCGCGAAGTCGGCCCTCGAGCAAAAAGAGCCCCGGCGAGCGATCGCGTTACCGCGCGAAAGTGCTTCATGTTTAAACAGAGAGGGAAGAATTTCGCATCTCCGTGGAGCTAATTAATTGGGACGCCCAATGTACGCGAGAGAGAGAGAGAGAAGAGTGTCTCCGGGGATCTCTTGAAATCTAAAAATCTCTCCTCTTCATCTGGTTATTCGGGAATTCCCTCCGGTAAGAAATGAAAATTCTCTCTCGGCTGCACACTTTTACATGGTTGAATGTAATTGACAGTTACAAGGTTCTTATTTTGTAAGATAACAGATCTTACGTCGTTGAACATGATTCCTCTTAGATTATCGTGTATAGCTTGCATCTTCCTGCTTTTGTAGATTTTTAATCAGAGGAAATTCTTATCCCACATTTTATAATTTCAAATTCTGGAAGAAGTATAAAAAATTCTTGAGATTTGAAATTAGGAAAATAATATAATTAATACAGTTTTGGAATAATCAAATAATAATTGTTCTGGAATCTCAAGAGTGTAGGATTTCTAGAAGAAATTAGTTTTAATATTTGAAGAAGATTTAATTTGTTCGCCACAATTACTTCCTTAATTTGATTAATAATCGTGAAATTTTCATTATAGGTTTTCTGAGGCCCGGAATTAGAGATGACACAGCAAGCAATTTCGGATTATTGGATCAAATAGCGGCGTTGCTTTGGCTTAGGGAGAACATCGCAGAATTCGGTGGTGATTTTAACAGAGTCACTTTGATCGGTCACGGAACCGGAGCCATCTTTGCTAATTTACTTCTAATTAGCCCGGTCACCAACAAGAAAGGTAAAGACAAAAAATCAACAGTTTTTTTTTTTACTAAATCTACAATTCTGGAATCTTCTAATGAACGGATACTCAAAGTAATTTCAAATATTAAAATGTGTCGGAATTTATCTTCGCCCGAAATAAATTAAAAAAAGCTTTTGTATTTGGAAACCTCTTGAAATTTCACAAGAAAGAATGTTTAATGCCCAGCAATTGGTATACAAAAATTGATATTCTAATATATAATTGATGAAAAGTAGAAAATTATTGACAGAGGAGTTAATTGTTTCTCCCTAGCTATATAATTCCACGAAGTTTTCTTCGTTTCTCAGAGCACTTTCCGCTATTCATTTCCATTTTTTTGTGCCATCGTCGTTCGACTCCTGCCAATTTCCGGCGATCGTTTTTTTTTTTTTGGACGGGAAAAAACGAGATCTCGAACGCGCACAACGATACCCGCTCACGAGAATCAAAAGGGGACGATATGCAATCCGTGCTAATCCCTCCCCTCGCTGTAATTGGAAACATTATCCGTAGTCATAGGAGCGTACGGTGATCGCATATAGAGATCGCGATTTCCGACTCGGCCGGAGATAATCGCGGGATTAATTGGAGGAATCAGGGCGGGAGAGATAGGCATACGTGCTCCTGCATTAAACACAATACGCCGCATACGATCGAGACGACATTCTGATGTGTATTTCAACGAATGGGTCATCGATCATAAAGGAACCACGGAATTAGCGCGATTAATCCTTCTGTCAATGAACGGATGCTCGAAGCAGCTTTGAATGTTAAAGATAAATTGAAGAATGTTTATCTCACATTATCTTAACCTTTAATTGGTATCGTCAAATTTACTAACTTGATTGGTGTCGTGGGGTCATTTGAAACCCCAACATAAAATATTTTCTCATTAGTGGGATAGTGGATTTTTATAGTTATTTATTTGATTAAATGAAACAATACACTTTCATTTATCGATGTGTTGTTAATAATTACATAACTTTTCTAAAATCACTATAAGAAATTTGACATTAGTTTTTACACCTCTTGGGTCATTTTTGACCCCACGATACCAGTTAAGGGTTAATTTATTTTCTTAGGTTTTAATCATTTTATAATATATATAAATCTTTGTATTCGAAAACCTTCTAAAATATAATAAGAAAGATTGTTCAATGTCTAATAGTTGCTATTAAAAAAAAATTTATAGTTGATATCTATACATTAATGAAAAGGTGAACAATCTGGCTTTCGCAGGTTTAGAACTAATATATACATATACTTCTCAAAATAATTAAGGGACAAAAAAATTGTCTAAAAAATAGACAAATTTTAACAAAGGACAAATCCAATTGTGCACGTAGCGCTTTGGATGAAACTGACGTCAGCGATAATTTTAGAAATGATATGCAACTTTACATGTCCTAAATTTTATGTTGAGTTGAAAGATTATGTTAGAAAGTGGAGAAGAGAGTGTTCTGCCATGAATTTTACTTTCTATTATTTTTTATCACAGAAAATAAAGTTTTTTTTTTTAACAAAATTGTACACATCGATCATTCTGAAAATACGGATCACTGTAAAGAAATTATCACAGCAGGTCTGTGATTTTTTATCAAGATTAGGGTAGTAAGAGGCACAAAAATTTCAATCCATAAAATTTTTTTAGTAACTTTACAAAACTTTTTTTCAAAGTTTAAACAAAAACGAGAAAACTTGAGAATTTTTTCGTTATCTTTATTTATTTATAAAATGTTTACGAATTTAAAAAAATTCGGCCACTATATCATACTATGGAACAAAGATTCAGTTTTAAGATTCCTTTTTTAGAATTGTTGTACAATGATTTTTAACAGAGTTATAAACGATCAAAATGAAAATGATCATTTCTCTTTAATTCTTGACAACTTGAGTAAGAAGAATCGAAATTAAAATTTAAAAAAACGATTGTACAGGGAATACTTCAGGCTTTAACGCGAAAGAGTCAAAAAATTTTTTCCACTCTTGCTGTACATGCGACACGTCTACAAAGTGAGACGAAAATTTTCCATTTCGTTAAATTCGTCGTTTTCTGTATATAAAAATACCAGAATTGAAGAAAACGAAAAACAACTGTGATCATTCGAAAGTAGAGATTTCAAGCTTTAAAACTCTTCTCTAAAATGTAAATTCTCATTTTCCGAAACAAAGTTACGGCTATTTAAAATTTGCCTATTTTTAGACAATTTTTTTTTATCCCTTAATTATTTCGAGGAGCGTATATTTAACGTAAATAAATTCGCAAAATATGACAACTCGATCGAACCGTCTAGAGATTCAGATGTCGACGACCCTTCAATTATCCCTTTCTCGAGTTTGCGCCCTTTTTTTTCTCGACTCGAGCGAGCACTCGCGTCGCGATATTTCCAGAGTTTGACAAGAGGCTAGGAATCACTGGTCTCCAACATGTGTTCGAACGGTGAAGCACACACATCGAGCGGCACTCTCTCAAGAGCACTCTCGGGCAGCCGGCGGTGTCCGAGCAGGGTCAGCGAGAACGAGCGAGCGAGCGAGCGAGCGAACGAGAGAGAGAGAGAGAGAGAGAGAGCACAAGAAAGAAGACGTCGACCATTTTTCACCCGACCGGCTTCGCAATAGCGGCTCGGGGGAGAGAAAGGAACTTTTCTCTTCCGGTCGAGCGCACAATGCCATCGCGTCCGGCCGATAATTATATTGTGCAATGAAAAATAACCGGACTTAATATTTTACACGTCGAGACAGAAATGCCTGGCCGTGTCATGCGAGGAGTTCTCAAACATTGGAGAGCGGTTTTATCTATTTATGTCAACGTTCCTTCTCTTCTTCCGCGAATTTATTTGTCGGATCATGTTTGCAGAAGCCATAAATATACAGCATTGTTATATTGCTTGGACGAGCAATTCTTTTCTTCTTCTACAGTCCTGTTTAGAATCTTCGAACTCATAGGGGTGTGAAAAGAATTAAGGAAAATTTGTAACACTTCCAGGCACCTTTTGCTTTCCTCGGGATATTGTATCCCGATGAGATTTGAGAATTGTTGGGACCGCGTTGAATGAGCTGAGTTATTAATCTGTTCGGCATCCATCTTGTTGGCGCAGGTTTGTTTAAACGGGCCATCCTGATGTCTGGATCGGCAATGAGCGCGGACGCGATCGGAAAGGGGCCACTGCAAATCACCAAGCAGGTAAAGAAAGATGCATAATAGCCGCGAATAAAAACGGCGAAAGATGAGGATTGATGCGCGTGGATTTCAGTTTCACGGAATGACAAATCGTTTACGCGCGGCATCTATTATCATTAATTTTAACGATTGACTTAATTTTCTGAATTTCAAAGATTCTCTATGCGTTCCCGGTTCTTCTCGCGAGTTCTTCAAGTTCTAAGTCGTTAAACAAGTCACTCACAAAATTAATCGAATGTTTTAAAAATTTCATAAATGTTTTTAATGTATGACGAGAAGGGAAGGAAAAGCACAGTCGTAAAAAGGGAGAAAGCTCCTTGGTAATATTAAATATTTTATCAAAGAATAATGTATTTCTCTGCGAGATATATATATATATATATACATTTTTAAAATAATTTTTATAAACCATTCATTCAAATTCTAAACTGTTAAAACGTCCAATTGAATATATAAATTCAAAAAATTCCGGAATAAAAAATGAATCAATTATTTAAAAAACTTCGTAAAAGTTTTTAATGTATAACGAGAAGGAAAAAAGAGAAATCATACGAAATGGAGAGGATCATTGGCAATTTTAACTATTTTATTAAAATAACAATATATTATTTTTAAAAGAGAAAGTGATATAAATATTTCGTTGAAATATTTAAAGCATTTAATTATAATTTCGTACTTTTAAATTTATTCAAACGTCGAGTTTTATTTTATATTCGCAAAATTTCTGCAATTTTCAATATATTTCACTTCTTAAAGCTTACAAATATTTTTAGATCACGATAATTATAGAATCCTCGTACCCTGAAGATCATTTAAAATTCTAAATTTTTGAAATATTTCCACTTAAAATTAACTAAACTATTTCAAAATTCCAAAGTGAAAAAAAAGAGATCGTTTACCCTAGATTTTGCCTTTCTACGCGACACGATGTATGTATGTACGTTCCGCAAATGACAGCGTGATGTTTCGATCGCGATTCGAATTCGAATCGGCAAGATGTATCACCGCTCGTCACGGTGGCGAATCGGTACACGGGTTACATCGACACACCCAAAGGGTGGTGAAGGGGTGAAGGATTCAGAGTAGAGACAGTCGGTCCCGCGTTCACATTTCGCTCGTGAGCTCAATGTTGAGGGAAGGGGACTCGTTTTTCAGGTGGCTCACGCTCTCAACTGTCCCACCACCAGCGACAGCGAACTGGCGATCTGCTTGCGCAACCAGGACGTAGACAGGCTGCTACACGCGAAAATCCACAAGCCGAAATACGTGCCGGCCTACGCGCCACTGATCGACCGTGCAGTTATCCCCGACAAACCCTTCAATTTAATGGAGAACGCTCAGCTCTTTGGCAGGTATGATTTTTTCCTATTCTCGCACCCCTTCTGTCAATGAACGAGTTTCTCGATACCCAAAACAATTTTTGATGTTTCAAATATATTGGACAATTTTTTTCGGCCTACAAAACAAAATAGAAAATATTTCTGTGTTCGAAAACCTCATAAAAAAATTGTTGCAATGCAATGTGTCAAAAATAAGTACCCAAGTACTCATTGATAGGAAGATGAACATTATGCATTGACAAAAGATATAATGGATGCTGACCATGTCTGTTTTACCGACTTTGAGTTCAAGGGCTTTTCTTTTTATTGGCTATATAGATTGAAAAATCCTTCTCTACAATTAAGATACCCAAAACAATTTTCGATGTTTCAAATATATTGGACAATTTTTTTCGGCCTACAAAACAAAATAGAAAATATTTCTGTGTTCGAAAACCTCATAAAAAAATTGTTGCAGTGCAATGTGTCAAAAATAAGTACCCAAGTACTCATTGATAGGAAGATGAACATTATGCATTGACAAAAGATATAATGGATGCTGACCATGTCTGTTTTACCGACTTTGAGTTCAAGAGCTTTTCTTTTTATTGGCTATATAGATTGAAAAATCCTTCTCCACAATTAAAATACTTATAATAATGAACGGGGGGCGCTGTGATTCCATAAAAAGCAATAAAAGTTAAAAAATTGCAGTTTTTATTGGCCTCTTGCATCAGCTCATAACAATAGTTATTTAATATAAAAGTTCTGCAGTTTATTTGTGCACAAAATATGGCGCTCTTAATAGAGATGACATGAAAGAATTCATTATTATCAGTACTTTAATTGTGGAGGATTTTTCAATCTGTATATTCAATAAAAAGTGAACCTAACCTAACTTAAAGTCGATAAAACAGAACTGCGGCAGCATCCTCTTAAGTTTGTCAGTGAACAGATATTCAAAGTAATTTTAAATGTTTAAAAGGTGTAAGAATTTTTTTCTGTATGCAAAACAAAATACAAAGAAATCTTTATATTCGGAAATCTCTTAAAATATATTTGATGCGCAGCAGCTGCTATATAAGTTACTTATTAAAAACACGCAGTTAATACCTGGGTACCTATACACTGAAAGATAACAAATTATGCATTGATAGAAAGATTAAATTCTTAGATATCGAGGGAAGGAATCTCGCATCCATGTAGATTTCTCCGGGAATAAAAATAAATTTCGAACGAACGACGTTTAAAAATTTGGCAAATTAAAAACGCGAGGAATCGTAACGTTGTTTTCAGGTTTGACTTGATGTATGGCGTGACCGAGTCCGAGAAATTTCACATCCTGCCACCAGTTGCTTTGTTACACGGCATGCTTGACGGACAACGAGATGAAATCCTACGAGATCATGTCAAAGTAATTTTTTTATCAATTTGTTTTTATCTCTATTAAATAAGTATCTAATTTGTTAATTCAGTTACCTGGATGAGAAGTAGAATGAAAGCGGAGATTGAGAAATGATCTGAAAATTTAAAGATTCAAACATTTTAAATAAAATTGTCTGAACAGATATTAGAATTAATAAGACAGCAAAAATATTAAATACTTAAATCCCCAGATTATTAAATTTTTTGATTTCTATTTTTCTCTATTCTCATTGTTAACTTCAGTTCTCTAAGTTCAGCTTTGACTTCTCATCTCTTGCAGACAATTTTTGGAATTTGCTCTTCAAACTTCATTTGAAAATTTTTACATCCTTTATATCTCAGATTTATGAAGGTGCTGGATAATTCATCCTCTAGAATCTCGAGACTTTTTAAAATCTCGAATATGATTCCTTGTACATCAAGAATATGTCCTCAGGCGACGCATGAACTGGAGCCGGAGCTGATCCTGTCGAAAGTGCTGGAGCAATACGGCGACTTTTCCAACGGATTCACGAAAGAGTACGCCACGAAGAATCGGGACATGGTGCTGGAGGCGTTATCGGATAGCGGCACCGTGGCGCCGTTAATAATGACTGCCAATTTGCATTCAAGGGCGAACCCGAAGAGCTACATGTACGTCTTCTCGCATCCGAAAGCTATGCAAGACTACTCTGGCGTAAGTAGGTCTCTCAGCGATACAACGAAGATCGATTATCGCGGCTCAGACGCCTCTCGACAAAGCGAGACTCGACACGGTACGGGAAAAATGTTGCGCATAAGAAGGAGAGAGAGAGAGTGAGAAGGAGGAAACGCGAAGAGAGAGAGACGGACTCTCTGGCGGGGATGATGAGTTAAAGTGCACTTCCTTCAACGCTCCAATTCGTGCAGCTTCATGCAACGTTGTTGTTCCCTGATGCGGAGCATTGCTCCTGAAAACGAAGAGCATTTCTCATCGCCGCACTTTATCGAAGAATCTGTATGTGTGTGTGGGTGGCTGGGTATATCTGTGTGTGTGTGCGTGAAATGGGAAATGTACTTTTTCTAATTCCCTAAAATGCGAAAGAAAGATATGCTATGGTTTTCTGCAAGGATCGTAAGGAGTGTTGATTGCTTAGAGAGAGAGAAATGGAGAGAAAGAGGGAAAGAAAGAGTTCGCATATTCGTCTTACAATTAGTATATATGATATAAAGATTCGAAAAATTCCATCGTTAATAATCGTATTTAGGTGTTTCTTTGAATAGAAATTAAATTTTTATATCTATGATAGATTAATATTTTCCTAATTTTACATTTATTTTAAAACTTCTCGTTAATCGTTAATAATCTTTTCACACAGTATGTCTTTAAAATTAAATATTAAATTTTAAACTTTCCCTTAATAATTTATAAATTTTACATTTACAGAAATTTATATATTTTTAAATCTTCGGTCACTAAAATGTTTAATATGAGAGATCAAAATAACTTCCAATTAAATCTAGAAATTTATTTCAAGTATATACATAATATTTTAAGAATCCTATTTTTAATAATCTTATACATTTCTAAATTGTTTCTTTCAATAGAAATTAAATTTTTATATCTATGATAGATTAATATTTTCCTAATTTTACATTTATTTTAAAACTTCTCGTTAATCGTTAATAATCCTTTCAGTATGTCTTTAAAATTAAATATTAAATTTTAAACTTTCTCTTAATAATTTATAAATTTTACATTTACAGAAATTTATATATTTTTAAATCTTCGGTCACTAAAATGTTTAATATGAGAGATCAAAATAACTTCCAATTAAATCTAGAAATTTATTTCAAGTATATACATAATATTTTAAGAATCCTATTTTTAATAATCTTATACATTTCTAAATTGTTTCTTTGAATAGAAATTAAATTTTTATATCTATGATAGATTAATATTTTCCTAATTTTACATTTATTTTAAAACTTCTCGTTAATCGTTAATAATCCTTTCAGTATGTCTTTAAAATTAAATATTAAATTTTAAACTTTCTCTTAATAATTTATAAATTTTACATTTACAGAAATTTATATATTTTTAAATCTTCGGTCACTAAAATGTTTAATATGAGAGATCAAAATAACTTCCAATTAAATCTAGAAATTTATTTCAAGTATATACATAATATTTTAAGAATTCTATTTTTAATAATCTTATACATTTCTAAATTGTTTCTTTGAATAGAAATTAAATTTTTATATCTATGATAGATTAATATTTTCCTAATTTTACATTTATTTTAAAACTTCTCGTTAATCGTTAATAATCCATTCAGTATGTCTTTAAAATTAAATATTAAATTTTAAACTTTCCCTTAATAATTTATAAATTTTACATTTACAGAAATTTATATATTTTTAAAACTCGGTCACTAAAATGTTTAATATGAGAGATCAAAATAACTTCCAATTAAATCTAGAAATTTATTTCAAGTATATACATATAATATTTTAAGAATCCTATTTCTAATAATCTTATACATTTCTAAATTGTTTTGCCACAAAATTCTATTATATCAATTAATTCTTTTCTAATTTTACATTTACAGAAGTAGATTTTTTTAAACCATTACCGGCATAATATTAGCGAAGGCAAAAATGCTGAAGCTTCCAATTAAATTCACGAGAAAAAAACTCATTCCCGGATTAATCAATGAGCCGGCATTTCGAAAGAAAGCGCCCGGCATTTTTGGAATATTCCACATGGATCGCGTTGTATCCATTGTCCCCGGTTCCTTAGTTCGGAAGGAGCGAGTTTGTGTGACCTAGTGGCGACCATTATGCTTCGCACACAGTTCGAGGGAAAGAAAAATCCGGGTTGCGAACCCATTTGGATTTCGGCCAACTATTTTTATCGTCGTTGCGTACGCTCTGGCAACGACCTCGCCATGCAGCAACCGAGAATATCGCTAAATTGAATGTACCTCCGGGTACAACGCTATCGTTGCGTCAACAAGGATATTAGATTTTAAATCTGCAAATAGCGATTCACGCAGCATACATCATTCCCAGTTCTCTCTCTCTCTCTCTCTCTCTCTCTCTCTCTCTCTCTCTCCTGATGTACGCAACGAACACGAGTCCGATGAATTTTAATTTCTACCCGTTCTCGTAAATTCCACTCTTTATTGAACTTTACAAATTGACGCGTTTGTAAATACGCTCGGTTTATCGTGCTAAAAATAATTACGAGTGCGATAAATTTGAGAACTCGTATCGAGGAAATTTCAATTGAAAATTGTCGGTAGGATTGATGATGAGCGAGTTTCCAATATTTGTTAAAAAAAAAAAAAGCATATTAATTTTATTCTAAATCTACATATTATAGGGATGTTTGTAGGCAACAATTTAATGAAGGTTTGAGATTAAAGGGAAATGTTATTGCATGATAGAAAAATGGTCTCTTGAAAATTGTTATTAAATATTATTTTATTATTAATAACAATGATAATTACACTAATAATAAAATAACAATTACAAATAATAACTATACTAATAATAAAATAACAAAAATGAATAAATGACGTTGAAAAATAATTTTAATTTTGTTAAACTTTATAATCTGACGTTTAAATTTGAAACAATCTGGATATTATTACAGACGTTGAATAATAAAATATTTAAAACTTTAAAAATTCAGCAGAATTTTAAAATAAATTCCAAAACTCTTAAATGTTTACTATTGATTAATTAAAGGATTATTTAAATACTTATAAATATACAATGAACAATTAAAAGACTTAAAAGATTTCCCATATTGAAATATTGGTTTAAAACATTTTGAAATACGTATGTATTTATTTTGCGTAATAAAAATAGATATTTGCCTTATGAGAATGATAATAACTTTTTACCTTATAAAAAATGTGTATTTTAAATAAAAAATATATCAATACATTTAATGGAATAAAATAAATAAAAATAGAATAAAATAAATAGGATAAAAAATATCACAAAAATGTATAAGAATGGAAGTAGTAGAAGATGTAAAAAGAGGAGATAAGGGAAGGAGGAAAGAGGAGAGAAAGGGGGTAACAACCTAAGCTTCGATATTTTCGAGTTACGCGAGTGGCGTCGAAGTATCGATAAAATACGTATGCGTCGGTATAAAAGCACATCCAGTGATCTTGTTATGCTGCAGCAACAACATCAACATACCGTGCACGGGGAAGAATTGCCTTATGTACTCGGTGTTCCATTGGACGGCAGCAAGTACGACTTACGAGGTCGATACGACATCCGAGAGACGCTGTTTTCAGAAGCTATTATGAACTGGTGGTGCAGTTTTGCCTATAATGGGTAAGTTGCTAAAAAAAAAAAAAAAAGAGCAGAAAGAAAAAAATTAAAGGGATGCTGACCATGACTGTTTTACCGACTCTGAGTTCAAAGGCTTTTCTTTTTATTGGCTATACAGATTGAAAAATCCTTCTCCACAATTAAAGTACTGATAATAATGAACGGGGAACGCTGTAATTTTGTATAAAAAAAAACAATAAAAGTTAAAAAATTAATTTTTTTATCGGCCTCTTGAATCAGCTCATAATAATACTTATTTAATACAAAAGTTCTGCAGTTAATTTGTGCATAAAATATGGCGCCCCCAATAGAGATTACATGGAAGAATAATAAAAGTAATAAAAATAAAATTAAAAGCCTGTATCAAAAAGTTGTACTTAAATTAACTATGTATGTATATTTGCGTGCGGAATCGATGTCGAGGTATAAAACAGCAAAAATAAATTGCCGGACAACGTACCTATTTATTATTATCAGTATTTTTATTTTAGAGGATTTTTCAATTTGTATATTTAATATAAAAAGTGAATCTAACCTAACTTAGAGTCGGTAAAATAGAACTAGCATTCCCTTCAGCAAAATCTTGTACAGCATTTTTTGTGAGCACATTTTATCCATTATAAAAATTTTACATTAGGCCGATATGATTTAATCGAAGTGGAAGAAACTAAAGGCTGTACTCTATATGTAGAATATTATTACAAATAAATATTGAAATATATATTTTTTCTCCATAAATTTTTAAGTATTAATTTGTACATCGAAATATTTATTTTTCACATAACTCACGCGGAATTGAAATATAATCGTAAATATAAATAATAGTAAAAAATATTAAAAAGCTTTATTAATTTAACAATTGGACAAAATGGGAAAACAACATATTTAAAATGCATTCATCTTCTTGCATTACCTATGCTGTGTCATTTTCAGAAATGTTCTGCGTTTTATTTAACGAAACGAGAGAGTTATTAATTGAAAAATACGAATAAAATTTGCAGAGGTCTAGTTAGCCGGGGATAATTACAAGTTTAATGAGAAAAATAAACGTACAAACAAATAATTTTGCAATAACGTACGAAATAATCACTGTACGTGTATTTAAGTTAAATTAAAGTTGGTATGAAAGGTTGAATGCATATATATGAGTGGTGGTAAACGCGCGTAGAAACGATCGCATATAATAATAGTGGCGAACAATTGTTGTTGGGCGTTGACGCGAACATTTCTAGTTGCTGAAGTTAAACTTGGAAATATAACGTATTCAGGGAGGGGAGAGGGAGAAAACGTGATTTTCAATTAACTAAACATTCAAAAGTTTAATTAAACCGAACGGTAATATATTTTTCTCGATGTTGTTACATTTGGAAACAATTAAACTTTATAGACGTATTAATTTAAAATGCAATTTTTAAAATATTATATTGTAGAATTAAATAAACAGAAGAATAAATGAAATTTAGGGATTTGAAGAAAAAATATTTAAAACGTCAATGAAAATATTAATCAATTTTGAAAAATAAAAATAAAAATTAAACATACATATAGTCGTGAAATAGATAATGTAGAAAATACGTAAAATCCAGAAATTCCATAATGTTTAATTTAAATTGCATATTTTTTAAGTACTTTTTATTGTAATAGTATTGTAATAGATTTTAAAAGGATTCTTTTTAAGAGTGACACATTTTTTTATGCTTTTAACTGACGCATTATTCTAAACTCAATAATTGAACGGAATGATGTAAGCAAAACTACTAAAGAAGAAATACAAAACCGATAAACTCTATCGGATAGTTTATTAAAAATTCCTGTCAAATTAAATTGTTAAAGATTTTTTTTTTATTTTTGTTTTGCATAAAAATGTACGCAATATATACGCATATATTTATTAATTATTATTATGCATATATTTTTTGCTTCGTTCTCCTTTCAAATTAACTTGGCGCAATTTGATGCTTGTTATGTTGATGCTTGATATTGTCAAATTAACGATCCGACGAATCGGCTGTTTTAATTTGCGCGAAAAGAACAGATTATCTATATGTAGTTATTATGTAGAATTATTTCGACAAATCGTTTAACCCAGCAAAATATTTCATTTTATTCAGCCGAACAAGCCCAATGTTCTCGTGATACAAAGCTACTTTTGTTTAAACCGAGGTATATCGAATTTCTAATTATATTAAAAATTTATTTCGATAAAATCGTTTAAATCACAATTCAACGTTAAATTATATTATAAATATAAAAGCGAATCTCTGCATGACTAAGAATATTAAATTTGCAATTATATTGAAGCTCTCTATGTGGACTTTTAAATTTTCAAGTAATTAATTATAATGAAATATACGTTTATTTGATTTGTTGACAAAAATATTAGAATTTATATCGGAATAGGATTGAAATATAATTAATTAAACTAAATTTATTTAACAGATTTTTAATATTTTTGAGAATATTGTTTTGTTATTAATATATCTGTTACGACAGAATTATTATGCAAATTTTAAACTTTGACATTATTCGACCATATAATTTTCATTATTTAAAATAAAATAAAATATAAAATAAAATATGACACAAAATTCAGGGTATTAAAATACTATATTTGCTCTTTATATATTATGCTTATACTTTATTAAACACATTTTTAAAGCTTAATTTTTGAATCTCTGATTGTGTTGAATATTTTATTTAAATATTTTGTGAACGGTAAAGCAACTTCTTTCTCCATATTTCTCTTTCACATCTATTTGTACATTCTGAAATAGTAGTAAAAAATGTTATAACTTACAATTAATCTAAAAAGAATTAATACTTTATTATTTAATTTTTATATAGATATTGAAAATACGACACTGCGTATAAAATTTATATTACTAAAAATAATAAAATCTCGTAAATTATTAATACGTATACCGCTAACTAACCTTTGCAGTCTTGATGACTTATTAGAGAATTAAATTTCTCCTCTTGCAACAGAAAATTTAGTTTCCGCAATATAATTGTAAAATATATCTACTTTTTTCACGGAATATTTATATATCCATTTTGCCGCGAAATGTAAAACCGCATTTCGCATCGCGTCCACGCAATTTTTTGTCAGACACAGTTTTGAACATATGGTTTGACTAGAGTTTATTTATGCATTATACAATGGGATAAACGATAGAACTCGAGGTGGAACTAGGTCGGTGCAATTAAGCAAAACACACGGTATTTAGATTTAACGCGGTAAACGTTACGCGTTTGTAAACGTCGCGGAGCATGATCGATATTTCATGCGTCTACCCTGTATAAGGGCGCGTCTCCTCTTTGCGAGGATAAACGATGCGCAGCATCTGTACGGGAGCGTCAGTGTGTGATAACGAATGACAGAAATTTCTTTTTTTTCTTTTTTTCTGTCGATCGATTAAATTAAGGCACTATAAAAGTGAATATTCTCGTCCGCCATTTTTCTTTCAACTGCATGTGAAGGTTAGGTTATACGTCGTATATTATGCATATATCAAAATGTCATTACGCATTGTCATTGTACGCCTTTCGATCTCGCAGTTAATTAAAAAATTTATCGTAAATATCGATTCTATTAAACTCAAAATAATTGTTACAACAATCAACACATTGTGTTTTTGTTGTTGCATATAGTATGGTGCTTCCAAAATGCCTGGCTGCGTTGCTGTGAACAAACACCTATTGAGTTTAATAGACTCGATATTTAAGATAAATTTTTTAATCAACGACTGCAAGATCGAAAGACGTACAATGATAATGCGTATTGACATTTTGACATATGTAAATACGACGTATAACCTAACTTTCACATGCGGTAGAAAGAAAAATGGCGGACGAGAATATACTTATTTTTATAGAGCTCTAATCAAATGTATCGTTCGTTCGAAAATAATTTTCTCGCATGTTCGAATCATCGATGCGTGTATATATGAACAGACAAGTGGTGCATTATATTTATAAACGTTAACGAAAAAATTAATTAATACCGGAGATTTTGCGGTGGATTACAACGTTACGGAATTTCAAATGCGATATCATATATGTATGGAAAAGTTTGTCGAATTAAAATTCCTACAATCTAGATATTCGGATTTTATAAGCGCTTAAATTATACAAAATGTCGGATGTTATAATACAAAACATTCCGGAGATTTAAATTCCGTAAAATTGAATGAATCCTCCAAAAATGGTCGATCGTGCGTTAATTTTAAAGTAATTACACAGGTAGAAATAGACAGTATGAAATTATCCCCCGTGGATTATTTTGGATTATTCGATATCTTCTATTCTCTATATATCCCATTCCAATTTCCTGACGGTATTAATCCCAAGCCGGTTTGTACCGTCCGACAAAAGTTATTGGGCATTTCTGCCGCCGCATTAATCACTCGCGATTATTTATCAAGGAAAATACTCGAATCCCGCAGGAATCCCAATGTCGTCAAGCAACATCCATACCTGACTAATGGGTTTAAGGAATGGGGCCAGTACGAGGTCGAGTGGCCAGAATACGATCCGGTCAATCAGACATATTTCAATCTAAGTAAGTCCTCTTTCCACATCTGGTACACCTTGACTTGGAAAGATTTTCCAAATTATAAAATTCCCACATCAATATTTGTCGATACCAATCAATTCTTAAAGTGATTTGCTTGTTTACAAAAGTTTTTGCTAAGAAAAAGTTCGGTCATTATCTCGATATCATCGTCAATATCGATAGTGTCCACCACTAGTGTCGCATTGAATTATCAAGCCCCGAATAACAAATCTGTGAAAAAACCCATTTTTGCAACTTTGATTAGAAATGGAATAATTTAGAAACCAGATTCGTATTGAGCGTCCAAGAAACTATAAGAAATGACTGGTCTCGTTCCGGTAAATTTTTTTGTCGAACAATGTTATTTGATATATGCGACACCATTCTCTGTTGCACGCAGCCATACCACCTGACATAGGTACGCATTATCGCGCGGCGGAGATGCAGTTCTGGAATGAGGACCTGCCCAATCTGCTCAGGCACCCGAATAAAGACATCTCGAGCCCGACACGATCGAGAGGACCGCGACCGCAGATTCTCGACTTCGCCGACGGGATCGGCAAATATGCCAACAGTACCGCAAATCGAAAGTACGAAACCTACGGTGCTAAGTCTGTGGTAGGGATAGGACTAATTAACCCTTCTGTTAATGAACTTTGGACACCCGGGTATTCGAAGCACCGTTAAAGGTTCGAATTATGTCCGAACTTTTGTCTTTTTATTTTTAATCCGGAAATCCCCTAAAATATATTACGGGAAAGAATGTTCGATCTCTGACAGCTGCTTTAAAAATAAATTAAAAAATTATCCCAATGCGATATGTCGAAAACACGCAGTACGGTATCCGGATATTTATACGTTGACGAAAAAGTGAAAAATTATGCATTGACAGAAGGATCAATTACACGTGTATCTGAAATTTTTGTTATCGAAGGAATTTCTCAACAATTGAGAGTTTTATATACAGGATGTTCTAAAAAAATATGCGAGAATCAAATAAAACAACATAAAATTGCTTTTTTTATTCATTTTGTGTTTATTCATACATTTTTATTGTTACGGATTGTGAAACATATTTTTTTCCCGTAGATACACAACTCCGCCAAGTACAATCTCCAACACAGACAAGCCATTTTCAATCGCGGTTACGACGGATGGAAGCATCGGGCAGGGATCTACGGTGGAGACCGACATGTTGAAAAGCTCGTCGACGATGATGATGGTGATTGTCTTCTTCGTGGTGTTCATACTGATAAACTTTACGGCCTTCCTGTACATCTACTATAAAAAGCAGAGCGTAAGGAGGAAGGAGAAGTCGTTGAAGAGACGAGCCAGCGAGAAGAAAGACGACTCCGTCAAGAGGTCGAAGACTGATAAGCACGAGAACCATTATGGCCAGCTGGGCTACAAAAGCGATAGCAAGCCAGATCTGAACGACGTGATAAAGAATGACAAGGCGTACGACAACAACTCCAACTTTGGACGCAGATCGAAACTGTCGAGGCAAAACTCCAGCTCTACTATTGACACTCACATCAAGGTCAGGGAGTGGATTCAACAGGAGATTGTGCACAGGTCAGTGAAAGGCTCGGCGGAAATAAAATTTCAAGTTAACAATAACTAATCTGTAATCCTGTTATCTTTATCCTAGAATTTTTCCAAGAGTTTTAAAACACATTTTAATGCATATTTTATATTCGCGGATATTACCTTCATTATTTTATGCGAATTTTTTTGTTAAAATAAAATTATTGTAAAATAATGAATGGACAAAAAATTTGAAATTTGACATAATTTATGCATTTGTTAAAAATCGCTCAGTTATATTTTATTTTAGATTGTTTTATTAAGTAACCAATTATTCAAAGATTTTTTTTAAAGAATTAAAATCTTTTTTGCGAGAATTTCAAGATTTTTATTTTCAAGATAAATAAAATTAAATGTTTGTTTTACATGGATTAATTTATAATTAATTTATTTCTATATTTGTGCTAAATTCTTTGTTACTCTGACATTATATCATAGGCTTTTCTTAATAAAGCAATCAATGTTTCGAATTTTATTTAGATAAAAAGGAATGAAATTTGATATAATTTATTAATTCAAACAAACATTAAAATTCTGTATAATTTATTTATTTATTAAAATCGATGAATTATATTATTGATTTTATTAAGCATCCAATTATTCAAACAATTAAAAATTTTCTCGCACGAATTTCAAAATTTATATTTTCGAATTTTGAGATTTATTTTACAGTCAAAACAAAATTAAATAATTGTTTCGAGCAAATTAAATATTTTGTATTGAATTTGTTGTTACTCCGACATTGTACTGCGGGTTGTTCTCGATGTAGTAGTCGACATTTCGAATTCGATTTGTACGCCTTCCTTAATTGCGAAGAGCCGAAGATACTCGGGGAACGCTTACCCTCGCAAATTCGTCGATCGTGGTGAGGGTTGAACGACCTAGTAATCCAATTAGAGGTTTCCCCCGCTTAAAGAGTGGTTGCTTTGAGACGTGGTCCGTATCACTCAAATCAGAGAATTGTGTTTTCTCTTTCTCTCTTTCGCCGTTCGAATATTTCGTTAGGTGTATTGACTCGCGAAAAAGGTTGACAAGTGCTACCCTACAAAGTTAATTGAACTCGTTAGAGCGCAACTTTCGTCTCTCTCGTCATTTAGCAAGCAATATTTGATTTGCAAATAATATCGTCAACAATATCCTCTCGGTGTTTGTGCGCGCTGCCGTGCTGCTGATTAAAACAAAAATAAGAACGATAAAAAAAATACAATTTAGAGGAAATTCTATATAAAACGGCACGATAAAAATAAATAACTTCGCGGAATATTTTGTATCATGTATAAATTGCGTAATAAATTTTTTAAAATATTTCCGTTTACTTTTTTTTTTGGACTGCGAAAAATTTTTTTCCCGCACAAACACGAGTTAGATTAAACAGAATATGTATGCATTTATATTTTTCAACTGCTCATCACTGTGACGTGTATTACTTTTCGGTCTGTTAATATGACAGCGATACATAATGAGCATCGGAAAATCATATATTTGAAATATGCTTGATTATAAACATGCATCATAGCGCTGTTACTAAATAAATAGGTCTACATTACATATATCATTAATGTGTGCATCATAGCACGCGAAACAAATAAATGAATGTGTATTATTAAACGAATGCTTTTGGCAAGAAGTAACATCTCGTTTGTTGATGTAATATACAAGATTAAATTAATTAATTTCCGGAGGCGTGAAAGTGTAATTATTATTATTATTGGTCGTTATCAAGTTGCAAAATTAATACGTACCTTTCATTTACCAAATGAAAACACTGCGCGATTGACAATAACTCTTGGTAATAATTAGTTGCTATCATTAAAAATGAGTGGTATTAATAATATTAAGTTTAAATTTTGTGTTAAATTTAAATAACGATATTATTTGACATATAATGTCACATTAAATTGCACGACAATTTTTCTCTCAGCAAAAACATCATTTATTAATCAAATGTTTTCGACGACGCTGATAATTTTCCATATTACTTTTTATTGCGAATATTAATTCAATATTAATTAAATAGGAAAAATTGTGTAATATTACTGTTTTTTTTTTAAATAGTGGGCAAAAATTTAAATTCTAAATTTAATTTGCAATAATACCAAACATTACATTTTTGAAGACTTTCTTGTAATATATTAATTTTGGGGAACCTAAACGTCTTTGAGAGGTCTGTTGTTTTCTCCTGTTTTATCGACAAAATGTGAAATTAGATAAACTGTAAATTTATTTATTAGCTGTATATACAGATTGATAAATCTTTTTTTCCTGTACAAACTGAAATATTAATATTAACAAAAGGCGAAGCGCTCTAATTTCAGATAAGAAACAATCCGTATAGCCAATAAATAGATTTATAATTTATCTAACCTCACATTTTGTCGATAAAACAGGAAGAAAAACAACAGACTTCTCAAGAACGTTTAAGATCCTCTTAAAGTAAAAAATGCTTTTTGTCTTGCTTTGTTCGTACAGATGTTCACCGAGGTTCCTGCGCAAAACGCGAGAAACGTTGCAGAAGGAGCACCAGGAGAAGCTGAACAAGCAGCAGCAAGAAGAGAAGCAACGCATAATAGAGGAGACGCTGAAGGAAAGGAGAGACGAACCGATCTACGACGAGAGTCCAGCGCTGATTGTGCGTCCTGGAAAGAAGTCGAAGCTGCCGAAAATCTCCGTGGCGATCGACGCAACTCCAGCCACCAGAACCGAGTCCGTTCTGAATCAAGTACCGATCGAGTTAACCAGGAGCATCGAGGTGCCGAACGAATACGAACCGATTGCGGATCAATTGATGACGCCCGAGGTGATCGTCATCGAGCATCATCATTCCAGGAGCGATCCCCTGCCGATGGAACACGTCCTGAAGACGACGATGCCGAATTTCTCCAGTCCCAGGATCCACGAGCCCGACGCGGAAAGCTCGAATAGTTTATACGCGAAGATCAATCCCAAGCTGAAGTCCCGTTTGCCTCGTCCCGGCCCGGGAACAAACGAGGCGCCACTGTCCAATCAATCCAAATACGAGAATCCAGTTCCTAGCGAAGAGATCTACGTAAAGACCGGACCGATTTTGACGACCTTCGGTACGAGCGACGTGAACGTCACGTGTCGGGAACCGATCGTGGAGAGAGAGTGCATCAGCCCGGAGGAGGCTCTGCAGACAATCAAACGCCGAAACTATCCCAAGGTGCTTCCGGATATAGAGAAGAGACGATCGCTCCCGGCGCCGAGTAGTCTCTTTGTGCCGAAACAGCACGCAAATTCATTAAAGGACTACAAGAGCGGGAATCGAATGAACTTCTTTTCGAGTCAACCGCCATTACCGCCACCCAGAATATTTGGGAATCCCTCGAGGAGCCTCGATAAGGGCGGGTTCTTCGCCGAGGAGAGCGAAAATCAGTGCGAACACGAGCCCATCACGACGAACCTACACGTGGGTCCGCTGCTGAAGAGGCAGGATTCGGGTAGAAACAATTCCGATCCCAATATAATAGATTCCTTAGAGGAGAGCAGAAGTGTTCAACCTAGCGGAAGCGTAGACACCATTTACGCGAATCCAAAGTGTCCGCTTCACGGGGGTCATCAGTATCGCTTCTCGCCGACCTCCCACAGCGTTGACGAGGATATCGGGAAATCGGCCGCGCTCTTAGAACCGGGCAATCCCAATTGGTACAAACCGAGCGAGCCACCAACCGTAATGACGTCGACGGTCTCCGAACCGCAAATCGTGGTTGGCGGGATCGAAAGGGATGCGACGGCGCAACCCAAGATCGTGATCACGCCGAGAGAGGTTAATCCATACCAGGCCAATCAATACCCGAGCCCGTCAATCTCGTCGACACCGGCGTCCGAGGGCGACAAGAGAAGTTTCGAGCAGAAGCACGAGCCTGTCAATCAGCCTCCGAGTGATCCGCCGCGAGATGGGGGATCATCCTCGGACAGGCCGGACAATTCTTCGCCGGTGGAGAGAAGAGAGCCCCGGATAATCATCACTGCGCGGGAGCCGAAGAGTTCCACGGGTAGTCAGAAGCAGCCCAAGATCATCATAAAGCCGACGGCGAGTCTGCCGAGAAGCCGGGATCAGAGGAATATACCGAAGGTGTCAGCCATACCGTCCCCGGAACAGCAGAATTGTCAGAACAGCGAGCGAGACAGGGTGCTGGAGCTGAGGGAGAAGCCTTCCCTGAGGGAGAAGCCGAGGGTTACGAGGATACCGTCGTTTTCACGTAGGCGGGAGGAACAGCCCGGGATTGAAAGGCCGTCCTACGTCGTAGAGAGACCGGAAGTCGCGTCTAGGACAGACACGACGAACCCCAGTAAAATCACGGATCCAACGTCGACGTGCAACGACGCCACCAGGTCGTGCATACCGACGCCTACGACGATGCCAAAGAGCGAGAAGACCTCCAGCACGGACTCGTCGTCCACCAGCAACGGGAATTCCAGCAACTCGAATACCGGGACGATCAAACGCAAACCGGCGAGCAAGAAATAATTGGCCCGAGCCATTTTCGCGAACGTAGATTCGGAATTTCACGTCGGAGACATCCCGATGCAATTATCCCGAGTTTTTTCCTCATGAAGCATTTGCAAGGTTTTTTGAACTATCGCCGTCGAATGATGAACGGAAAAATAATTTCCTCTCCCAATTTTTTTGAACAAATATTTTATTTATAGCATTTAGTGCAACAAATACAATGATCCAGGAGTTGAAGAAAAACATGATGACATCACAAATTCATGAAACAATGAGACAATTTTTCAGGGCGATATAGATATTGCATTTTAGCGACTCTAACTTTATTTATGTGTAACTTTTTTTATTACCGTTATTATTAATTCTATTATTTTTCTACGACTAATTGAAACTATGTTGGTACACAACAAGTACATAATTGCATATTGTGTAAATATTGATTAATATTGTGATGTTCAAGACAATAATATTTTAGTCCGTTAAGCAAACCGCATTACACGCTTTATGAGCTGTCAAAATTATTTTAATTGAATTGCGAGCAGTTGTCGATCAGATTTAAATGAATTTTAAATGAGATCGATTTTAGATATTGGTTGACAATAATCCGCTATAGTTGTTAATACAATTTTCAAAGCGCACGCGTCTCCGTACGCGCATATAACTTTATACATTATAAATACGATGCAAATATACGTTTTTCGTACTTTTCCAGCAGAGAAGCCCGGGAATGAGAGAATAAGTTCCTCCTCCGTGATTTATCATCCCTTTACGCCGCACCATGTATCCCCGCGACTTTACATGCGTCCCGCAAACTTTGTTATTAAGTGAAGCGAGGCTCTCTATATAAGTCGCCTGGATGCGGCGGCCGTGAAACGGCAGGAGGCGAATCGGGACAAAGTGGTTGGCGAATTCTCACTTATATTACCGGCGGGGAATCGAATTGATTTTCAGAGTTCGCTGGAGTAATGGGATTCCCTTCGTCTCGAACCGTTGTCTCTCGCGTCGCCACGTGGAGAGGAAAATGCCATTTTCGCGCGAACTCTCTCTCTCTCTCTCTCCCGCAATCAGTCTGTCTCTATCTCTCGTGCCTGCCATCACTTTTATCCTCCTTTTCTCGTGTTTTCATTTCATCTCGTTCTACGCGATTCGTTCATCTCGATCCTCCTTCGAAAGCTTTGCTCCGATCATGGTTGAAGGAGCGGAAAAATGACGGAGAGAGTGTTTTGACAGTCGCTGAAACTTGCGAATTTCCGCGAATTTTCATACAAATTCTTATAGAATCTCTTGTTTATGAAATATTACGAGGAAAATATATAAAAGGAGAATTCGAACTTTAAATTAATCGAAAATTCTAATTTGACACATGTATAGAGGGAATACTTGAATGAATTTAGAACTTTTTAATTACGATATAAAAACAATTCTAAAATATGAAACCATTTGATATATAAAAAACAACTTTTCGCTATTTTCTATATACTTCGAAAAATATTCGGGATTTAAAAAAATAAGATATCAAAAAATTGCACACAAAAGTTTCACGGTTATAACATTTTTATTTAGTCATATCAATCCAATTTTGAAAAAATATTCTTTCAAAGAATTAAAAAAAAAATTTCACTTAAAAAATGGTTTTTCTCATAAAACTTTTGTACACACCATTTTTTAATATCTCGAATACATTTCAAGATATAATCGAGTAGTCGAGCAAAAAGTTTCTACATAATTTTAACATAATTATATAAATAATTATACATTAATATAATTTTTTTTAATATTATTATATAATTTTATTTAGAATATAACGTTTAGCGCAATTAAAAATTTCAAAAAATTCGCCTACTCATTTCCTTTGCACGTGTGTAATAAAGTGTAATAAAATCGCAATTTTCAGGAACTTTTCTCGATCGAATTATTCGGATTTCGCGCTGTCGTCGGTTTTGCGAATTGCGAGACACGTGCAATCCCTGACAGCGATAACTCGGTCATATCCGCGGAGCTGGAGTATGCATCCTCTAAGTTGGCGTTTAGATGCCAGTGTTGTCTCTCTGCCTTATGCGACAGCGTGTAACCAGTAATCATCCAGCGCGCACAACGAAGCCTCCGTCGCATCGCTTTCGCGTCGCGTCGCGTCGTCTTGCAGTCGCCATGACAGGTGCGTGACACCGCGTGACCCATTGTCGGAATGATATACTATCAGAAGTAACGGAGGGAACAAAAGCCGTCTTCCAGACACGTCGCCGGAATCGAGTTGAGATTTCTGTAGAATTATAATGAGAAATAGAGCGAGAGAATCTCTCTCCGCCCGGAAAGATCTTCCTAACGTCTAAACAACAAATTTCTGATTTTGCACGTCTTTCATATAAAGACGATTTTGCCGGAGATCAACAATGGAAGCTCATTTCTTCAGTAAAAGGAATAATTCGCATGTTTTTGACAAAATATGTCAATCATAAAGAGAAACGTTTCTAATATTTAATTCATTCTTCCTTTGAGTTTAAAATCTGTCTTCTAACCTAGCAGAATGAAATAAGCGCGCGAGAAAATTTAATTAAAAATTTTATGCTTGAAACTAATGATTAAATATAATTATTGGAGAAACGATTAAGCAATAAGTTATCTATCTATCTATCTATTTTTTTATTCAGAAGTCTCTATAGCATCTAAAAAAATTTTATTTTCTACGTTTTCTATATAAAAGCGAATTTTCAGAGATCAACAATACGTAGAAGCTGACTTATGCAGCAAACGAGATAATTAATCACAAACCAAGAGCATAGTGTTTAAAAAAAAAGTATTTCAACTATTTTATACGCTAACTCTTAATACTTAATTAATTATTATCTCTAGCTTTGAGTTAAAAAAATATGTTCCGACCCAGCAAAAGGAAAAAAAAAATAATGAATTTTGTAGTAAACCAAAATTAAATTAAATTAAATTAAGTCTAATTAAAATTGCGTGATAAAAATCTAATTAAAATCTACATTAAGAAAATAATAATGCTTGAAAAGATAATTATATAAAAATGATTAAGCAATAAATTAGATAACGGCGTTGTAACAAATGCCGACGATCTAAGCCTTTTGTAGTTAACAATTACGCACAAGTTTGCGCCGACGCCGATGAGAGGATAATTTCCATATGATTATCTGCGGCATGCGCGTCTAATTATCGCACGATAATCAGCGATTAAGCACGAACCCGCGCGCCAACCTCATTATTATGCCCTGAGCGACGTGTTCGGAGGTGCAGCCCGAATGCGTAGATACATAATTTCGTCTTCCCCGTCTGAACCAATTAATAAATTTGCACCGGCTGCCTGCCCGCGGGACAAGGTCGGCCCGTCCATTTCCACTGGCGGCCATTGTTTCCCAGACAATGCCAGCTACTTGGCAGTTAGAATACATTGTACTGTATGTACCACCCTGTGAGAGGGGTAGAACTACTGAGCGTGATGTCAGATTAATTAGATTTCGAAATGAGTACACGGAGATATATCCCTAAGTAACTGACGCCTCTCACCTTAATTAGGATATATGGATATTAGGACAATTGGGAATTAAGCTGCATCTTCAAAAAAGAGGGCTTTCATTAATAGGGGATGATTGTTACATGAGAGACCAATTGTGACGCAAAATTATATAAATGATCAATATGATCATCTAGATTAAATTTTGACGTTATCTTATTTTTATAAAGATAATAAAAATATATATTATTTATATCTGCATCTTGGATTAAAAAATGTTAGGTTAGGTTAGGTTATCTAAATCATCTAGATTAAATTTTGATGTTATCTTATCTTTATAAAGATAATAAAAATATATATTATTTATATCTACATCTTGCATAAAAAAAAATGTTATCTTTACTAAATTATTTAGAATAATGTTCAGATAATTTGCTTTAGAGTCATTGTGCATAAAAATACTTAAGCAGTACGCAATAAAAACTTACAATTAAAAGTACGAACATATTTTTATATCTGTTTTATAATTTATATTTTTTTATAACTGTGTTTACATAAACAATTTTAAAAATAATATTATCTGGAAATTATCTAGATGACTCGTTATATAATTTTATCTTTTACGTAGATATATTTAAAAATTCCAAATTATCTTACTCTTTTATAAGATAAATTTACATACATTTCATCTCATGTTTATCTAGATAATTTAAAAATCATCTAAGCGCAACCCTGTTATCGATGTGTCCCAATGATATTCTTTTCGCGATAAAAACTTACAATTAAAAGTACGAACATATTTTTATATCTGTTTTATAATTTACATTTTTTTATAACTGTGTTTACATAAACAATTTTAAAAATAATATTATCTGGAAATTATCTAGATGACTCGTTATATAATTTTATCTTTTACCTAGATATATTTAAAAATTCCAAATCATCTTACTCTTTTATAAGATGAATTTACATAACATTTCATCTCATGTTTATCTAGATAATTTAAAAATCATCTAAGCACAACCCTGTTATCGATGTATTCCAATAGTGTTTCAGCTCAGGAGGCTATTTTAATAGCCCCAATGGTATTCTTTTCAAACACAATTCGTTAGTTGTACGCACGCGATGTTAATTAATTGCATGGCGTGCGGTTGGAAGAGGAATGTCTCGTGTATCTCTGTAAACGATCCCTTTACTTTCTTTCATGTTCAATCCGCGCGAAGAAAATATACGACAATGGTTCGCTCGGTGAAAATGACAATAATCGAGGAGGCCGCCAGAAATGTCTCTCAGCCAGCTGTGAAAGATTACATTGACGAGATTTGCTGGCGATGTTTGGAGATTGAAGCCGAGGATTTCGATTTTATATGCTTTAGAAGTAAATTTATTACAATGTAAAAAGAACAATTGAAAAATAAACTTGGAAACTCCACAAAGACTTTAAACTTCAAATAGGAAAAGAATAGTAAATGAAAAAAACTGTTGAAAAATTCTGCAGTTCAAAGACTTTAGATTTCGAAAAGATTTAAGATTGGACGGGGACCCCAAGGTCAACATTTGAAGATCCAAAGAAGGATCCTGGTACAATTCTTGAATCGAACAAATGAAAAACAGACTTAAAGAAAATATCATTAAATGGAAACTTGATCTTTCCTCGGAATAGCTGTGATCCATGAGAAAACAATTCCAAGTCGACGTCGACTGTCTGAAATGCGCCGTCTAATGATAGCTATCTGATATTTATCAAGGTTTTTATCCGATAATTTTGCATATAATTTCTCTTATTCTCTCGTAAAATATATTTATTTAGCTTCTCTTATCTTATAAATGAGAAAAGTCACTTTAAATATAACGCGTCGATATTCGAGAATATTTCGCATTGAAAATGCATTAAATATAATTAATTTCTCTCCTTAAATTTTCAAATAAACCTTTTTACTAAATCTTAGATATTTCAATTATATTTTAATAAAAAATAGATGCTTCCAATTTGATACCCATGCTAAGGGTGTAATGTGACGAGTGAGTGAACTCCATTTTATAATATCCAAAAGTTAAAATACTTTGCGCAACACTGTGCTTATTAACAAATTATTATATCATTTACAATTTTTGTCAAGAAACTTTCGTCGAATATAACACAGCGGCTGAAAAGGCGACGTAACTAACTATAACGCAGGCTCAATAATTCTTTATTAAGAAAGTTGCGAAGGCTAACTTCATTAATGTCTGTATCTGTTCGACAGACGCCAGGGGCGATCGAAGTTGAAAATTGTCTGTCGTCGTGGCGACACTCGATGGCAACTTGCGGCCTGCCGACCCAAATCCAATAAAATGATACATGTGGGCCATAATGTCATTACAAGAGATCAATTTTTACCATTTGACGGCCAAATTTTTTGCATTAGGCGCAAAAGAAAATTCAGACACATATAATTATTAATAAATAAATGAAAAATTTGCGCAATATTGTATTATCGGAGATTCTCAAATTCTATTAAAATAATTAAAACTTATACACACGAGATCAATATTTAATTTAATTAAATTTCCGGTATTAGTCACGAAATAAAAATTGTTTATCCATTAATGAATAAATCTGTAATACATTCTCGGGATTTATAAGATTCTTTTAAAATATAACTGCAACACTTAAAATTCATGTAATATTTAAAATTCTTTTCATTCTTAAATTCTTTTACAACTCCAGTTTTTCTAATTTTTTTATTATTCTATTCATAAGCGATGTCTTTTGATTTCTTCCTTTTTCTCGATTCTTTTAGTTTGTGTAAACCAATACAATTATCTCGTAATTTTTATGTGGTATAAAATAATATTTACATGTTATAGAAAGAGCGAGTTGAAATAAACTCATCCCTTGCGAGCTTTTCTTTGAACGCCCGCTGATTCGCATCGGCCAGTCTTTGTGGATCTTCATTTCCATCTGTGAGGTAAATCGAATCTTCTCGTCTGCGCTTCTTTTCACTCGATTTTCACTTTGGTAGAAGTGGGAAAGGCAGCGCAAGAGAAGAATGCAATTCGGCATTGCCGGTTGTTGCGAGACACGAGAATGCGATTCTGCCTCTACGTTCGCGGCTCGTTAGAGCGAAAATCTTTCGACATCGGTCGCTGAGAATTACCCGACACGATCCTTTATAGTATGCTTGATGGCGACGCGTGACGATAAAGTTGATTGCTGGGCTACTCAACGTGTAAATTGTACATTAGCATTCTCAATTTTCGTCTATATACAGGGTGTACCTAAATAAGCGCGAGAAATTTTAGACGATTCTTTGTCGAAAATTAAGAGGAATTTCTGATGTAGTCCAGTAAAATTAGACTTTAACTTTAACAACAAAATTATAATTAAGCTGAATTTTTGGTAAGACTTTTATTTCGATGTTCTAATGAAATCCTGAAAAGTACCTTTAATTTCAGCCAGGGTGTTTTTTTTTATAGAGGGTAAATTTTTGTTTTTTTCCATTATCTCGAATTTTTCGAGAAAAATAATGATCAAAATTGTAGCTCATAAAATTTCCTACAAAAAAGCTCATTGTACCTTTTTTCGTGAAATTAACCGTTTCGAAGATATAGAGCGAATTAAGTCAACGATTATATAACGAAATATAGACATTGCAACTGTACCGCACGTTTTACTCAAAAACGATTAGTTGTACGGAAAAAAGTATTGTACCTATTTTTGTAGAGAATTTTATGAGCTACAATTTTGATAATAACTATTTTTCTGGAAAAATTGATAGTTTTCGAGATAATGGCAAAAAACTAAAATTTATCTCCTTTTACCCCCATAAAAAACGCCCTGGCTGAAATTAAGGGTACTTTTCAGAATTTCATTAGAACATCGAAATAAAGGTCTCCACAAATATAATTTTTTTGAAGTTTTGCCCTTTTCAAGTCTAATTTTACTGGACTAATAACCTTATATCCCTCCCTGAGAAGTTACACTTCTCTAAGGAAGGTAAAAATTTAGTTTTTACATTAAAAAAAAATATTGATAAATATCCTTTTTATTAGTAGAAAAATGTTCATCAAGTTTATCTTTTTATCTTTTTAATTCGTCTGAAATTTGAGAAAATAAATAAATACTTAATATAAAAAACTCCCCTTAATTTGCGACAAAGAATTATCTCCTAAAATTATTCGCACTTATTTAGACACACCCTATATACCTGACATTCTCTGATGCTTCAAAAGAGAGTGACAGATTCTGTGCGTTCCAGATATATACGCATGCGCAATCAATATGCATATAATTTTATGTATATAGAGATATTAAAAGAAAGAGATTGGATATTTTATCCAGCTACTTATAGACAAGCTAAAAAGTCAACATAAGTCCCCAAATCAGCTGTTTCGGAGAGTCCATTTTATATTTTAGTCACAAAGCTTCACAATTTTTTTAAATTTTTACATACATACAAATATTATAAAAAGTAACATAAATAATTAAAAAATAAAATATATCTTCGTAATAAAAGATCTAACGTCTTTTTTATAAGACTCTTATATTAAAGATTGAGATATTAAAAAAAAAAGATTGGATATTTTATCCAGCTACTTATAGACAAGCTAAAAAGTCAACATAAGTCTCCAAATCAGCTGTTTCAGAGAGTCCATTTTATATTTTAATCACAAAGCTTCACAATTTTTTTAAATTTTTACATACATATAAATAATATAAAAAGTAACATAAATAATTAAAAAATAAAATATATCTTCGTAATAAAAGATCTAACAGTCTTTTTTATAAAACTCTTATATTAAAGATTGAGATATTAAAAGAAAAAGATTGGATATTTTATCCAGCTACTTATAGACAAGCTAAAAAGTCAACATAAGTCCCCAAATCAGCTGTTTCGGAGAGTCCATTTTATATTTTAGTCACAAAGCTTCACAATTTTTTTTAATTTTTACATACATACAAATAATATAAAAAGTAACATAAATAATTAAAAAATAAAATATATCTTCGTAATAAAAGATCTAACGTTTTTTTTTATAAGACTCTTATATTAAAGTATCCAGCTACTTATAGACAAGCTAAAAAGTCAACATAAGTCCCCAAATCAGCTGTTTCGGAGAGTCCATTTTATATTTTAGTCACAAAGCTTCACAATTTTTTTAAATTTTTACATACATACAAATATTATAAAAAGTAACATAAATAATTAAAAAATAAAATATATCTTCGTAATAAAAGATCTAACGTCTTTTTTATAAGACTCTTATATTAAAGATTGAGATATTAAAAAAAAAAGATTGGATATTTTATCCAGCTACTTATAGACAAGTTAAAAAGTCAACATAAGTCCCCAAATCAGCTGTTTCGGAGAGTCCATTTTATATTTTAGTCACAAAGCTTCACAATTTTTTTTAATTTTTACATACATACAAATAATATAAAAAGTAACATAAATAATTAAAAAATAAAATATATCTTTGTAATAAAAGATCTAACGTCTTTTTTATAAGACTCTTATATTAAAGATCGAATAAAGAGAAGATGAAAGTGCTGAAAAATTAATTAACGATAATAGGCTTTGTGAAAGGCTTAATGAAAGTGTTAAATATATAAATTCGTAAGTCGCAAATTAAGATGCTATTAATAGGATTGCGGTCTTCGGAGAACTTTGGATCGGAACATCTTTTGAAGTTTAGCTTATTAATATCATTTTGCAAAACCCGAGAACACCGCCTTATATTATTGAGGGATCGCTTACAGTAGGCTTCGCAGACGCCCATTATTCACTGCGATCCGATTACGCGAGCTTCGGAGAGAGTTTCTCGCGGCACTTGGCGAATGTTCTTATTAAGAGCATCGACCGAGAGAGGCTACGGTTTCCGGTTAACCGACCTCTTCAAGGCGCGCGTTTCGCCGCGAATTCAATTTTGTCTCTCCCTCCGTCATTTTCGCGGCCGAAACCGAGTGAGAGGAGCCGTCCGCTCTTCTCTGCTTGACAAAGAGCTTGAGCAGGTCCGAGACAGGACACGAGGCGTTTTCTTTTCGTGCACTTGGACGACATCAGCGACGTCTGCATCCTGTCTCCCAGCAGGACGATTCATCTTCCGGGGAGGATTAGAGCGGGTTGAATGCGTCCGAAATGGATTGGGTCCTCAGAGTTCAGGGCTTTTTTTCCCACCAGATCCTTGAATCCTTTGAAATCCCTTCGGACTCTTCCGAGTGTCCTCTCGGTTTCGCGATAATCGAATTCTTCAACGTCGGAACTTGGAAAAGATTACAATCGAAATAATTTCTGTGGAATTAATTTTTTTTT
This sequence comes from Nylanderia fulva, assembly GCF_048542155.1. NCBI lineage: Eukaryota > Metazoa > Arthropoda > Insecta > Hymenoptera > Formicidae > Nylanderia > Nylanderia fulva. Next base: position 4,238,189 of record NW_028189730.1, on the reverse strand, counting down.
TTTTTTTTTTTTTCATTCCTTCGCTCTTTCCGAATTTTATTTTTCCTTCGATTTAAAAATTTGAAAAATGCAGATCGGATGGGTAATTAATTTATATTATACGAGCGAGTCTCTCTGAAACGTGGGCAGAGGCGACACGGTATCTAAAAGTCTTTCGCGGATCTTATCGTGGAATAAATTTCATTCACGCGCAAAAGAACCCGAGGACTCTCCGGCCGTTAACGAAATTAGTAGTTCCCGGCGGGAAACTTTTTCACTGAATCCCACGTACGTTGAAAAAGTCCCGCATGCTGCCGGAGAGCAGGATGGAATCCTCGCTGATATATCTCGCCGAATTTTGGACTACGGCGAGATCACAATAGAGGCCTGAAAAAGGACCAGCGGAGCACGAGTATATCATTCTCAGCTTGCTCCGTTTACTCCGTTTCGGTCCGTTGAATTACGCTGAACGTGTAGCACTTTGAGCATGATTAATATAAGTGTTAAATCCAGTAAGGAGAGAATATACTCTCTACATCCCGCATGTACGTGAAAATTACATCATTTTGCATTTTGCACGTCGAATATAACGAAGAGTAAACGTGAAGAGATTCTAATTTCAAAGACAAAAAAATTCTGCTCCGCGTTAAATTTCATAATTCCTTCCAGATTTTTTCAAAATATTTATGCAGCTCTCGACAATATGTAACAAAAAATTATCATTTGCTTCCTGAAAATCTCGCTCTAGTATTAAAATTATTATACTTTTACGAAAGATTAAAAAAAGCGATGGATTTCATCTTATCATTAGATTATTTAATTATTAAATATTATATTGGGATAAAAAATTATTGAACAGATTTTCGATTATATATAATTATTATTATATCGCGGAAGTCTTGTTTTATCATCAATTAATCTGCTTTAAATATTTATATTGATTTAACGTTTCTCTCAACATTTCATAAATTTCATGATCTAAAATTTCAAATTCCCCGAAACTTTATTATTTACACGATCTTTCGCGTTCTCTCGTTTTTCGATATTGTTGAATTTTCGCACTCACCAAAGTGTCAAGTTACGAATATCGAGTCGTGCACAAGCGTGTCAACGCATCAACCACAACATTGCAGACATCAAAAAATTACAGTGTCAATGGTCGTGAACAACATTGTCCAGTGCAGGTGCAACTGAACCTCCACGTGTCACAAAAGTGTTTTTTCACCACTGAGCATTTACTCGTTCCTCGTTTCGTCTAATGCAACTAAAATATTGCCTCTCTTAGGATGTCCGAAACTTCGAGCTGAAAGGACAGAATAAGAGAGATAAAGCAAATTCCAAGGAAAAAAATTTATTATAAAGAAATTATTTTGTATAGACTTTAAGAAGAGCATCCATTCAAAAATTGGGTTCTTTGAATAATCTAAAAAATATTTACAGGACGACTAAATTATTTCTTCTTAATGTATAAAAAAATCTAATATAAGAGAAATGTATTAGAGTTTTAACTAATAATAATTTTATAAAATTAGAATTTTTTTTCTAGATAAAGCAATAATTTTAATTAAAACAATGACACATTTCCAGTAAAAATCTTGACAAATGGCGAAGGCCTTCCCACTCGAACGAGCTAGTCACGCGTGAGATTAATTAGTCTCAAGATCTCGGCCGGAAGACGGCGTGGAATACCAGACGGGGATGCAATCGAGCAACGCCAATTAGCGGTTCTCGGGCGCAAAGCTCGAAAGCTCTCCGAGCTCTCTTGCTTGAGCGACGCGAGTTTATTCGGCGCGTTTGGGTTCACGCGGACCTTCAAGTGGACATCGATCTATACAAGGTTCCCGCGTCGCGTGTTAGGAGCGATACGAAGCGTTCCTTGACAAGTCCCTAGACGATCCTAAAGTCACCAGCAAAAGGGTCCATCTGTTGGCAAAACTGAATCGATAGCCGGCTATCCCTTTCTTCCCGCGTCCCCACGAGTCTGCGCGGCGCGTTTCGACGATGTTCGAGCTTTCCAGACATTCCAGCTTGCGAGGCCGGGTTACGCTTGATGACCCGGCGATTTTGCGAGATCCGGAGCGCCTCCACTGCAAATCGCTTTTAATCTGGAGCAATCAACTAGTAATTTGTCACGTTTCCTCGCAATGCAGAAATTTTTGTTGTAGGAGTTTGAAGCAATTTAAGAAGATCCTATTTTATCGATAAATCATCATTTTTGCACACTCTTTTCTTCTTATTAGTTGAACAGAATTATCGATGCTTTTGCATGATTAAAGTACATATAGAAACAAAACAGGACCTACCAATTTTATGTTAAAAACAAATTAAAATTCTTTTGTTTTAAAGGGATTCTAAACATATCCTTGAGAAGTCTATTGTTTTTTCCTGTTTTATCGACGAAATATGAGGTTAGATAAACTATAAATCTATTTATTGGCTATACGGATTGTTTTTTACCTGAAATTAGAGCGCTTCGCCCTTTGTTAATATTAATTTGTACAGGAAAAAGATTTATTAATCTGTATAGTCTCATATATCTTGATTACAGAATTATAAATTCTTTATAGTTTATCTAACCTCACATTTTGCCGATAAAACAGGACAAAAACAACAGACTTCTCAAGAACGTTTAGAACCCCCTTAAGGGGTTTTTTCATCAGTTGAATCTCTTTTCATACATGGGAAATAAAGATCCAAAAATTGATTACATCACATGAATTGAACAATGACTACAAATCCTGACATATGTTCGAATCTTTTAGAGTGCTGTTGATGGAAGAATAATTTTTTTTTTCAAAAGCTTAAAATTCCTCGAGCTTCTGGAAGACTTACTATTACCATAGAACATTGAATTGATCGGTATATCATGATGAAAGGCAAGCTTAAGCGAGCCTGGGCAGAGTGCAACTGCGCTCGCCGGGTCCACGGAGGAACTCTGCCTGGCTGGCGCGTTTCGCAGCATCCTGTCCCGAAGTGTAATCCGTGGAATCGACCGTGGCGCGCTCGGCAGACGAGAATGGAGGCTCTGGCGTCGCGTTGCGCGAGAGCTTGCGGAGCTTTCCATTCCGGTACCGTAGTCCGTCTCGCGAGCCTCGCGGCGACGTTACACACGTCGCGTAGTAGTGCCGGGTTCAACATTGTCGTCCGCGCGCCGCCCTTCTGCCGTTCTCAGGGGGGTGGAACGGCAACGTTCTCTATCTCGAGGTGTCTACGCCGGAGTAATCCGGGCGTCGGGTCCCGTCGACGACACCGTAGTGTGATCACCATGCGATCAACGAGCCGGATCGTTCGCGCTGACGACGACGCGTCGTCGCCACCAGTTCCGCGAGGGTTGCAACGTCTCCTCGGGCTCCTCGCTTCCGGTAAACGCGGACCGGAACACGTCGATCGCGTTGTTCGAATGTCCGGAGTTGATGTTTGCCGAGATGTAGTGCAGTGGTGTTGAAGGAAACGTCAACTATAGGCCAGGAAGGGATTGACTGACTTTGATTAGTGCGTTTGAATTGACATGGAAATTGAGGGGACTGTTCGAAAGCCTCGAGGGTCTTGAAATATTGAAAGATTGTGAACTGAGTATAGCGTATAAAATAATTGAATTTGAATTGCTTAAAAAGAAGCACGAAACTGCTATCGAAAGAGGTAAACAATAGCAACGAAAATTTTAATACAATCTAAGGGCGTTTCTGGCGAAAGGACCTGTTGTGCGCTTAACGAAAAGTAATCAAATTTTAATGTATCGGCGATATCGGATCGTTCTAAAATGCTTGATAGTGAATGAGGAATAAATTAACTTGTGAGGAAGGTAAAATATGTTTTAGGATAAGGAAGATTCATCGCGTCGTAAATTTGTGCAGTGTATAGTTTGGAGGTTAATCAAAAAAAAGTTTGCGTGTTAATTTATAACTCAACACTTTCGGCTATCGTCTCTCAATCATTGGAACAGAGTGAAATTAATGCATTTGTGTGTGCGTTTAGTGATTATTGGAAAAAAAGTGTCGAGTTTTCAGTGCGTGAAGTCTCTTGATTTCGTCGAGTGGAATCCTTTGTCTTTGAACGGTGAGTTGAATAAAAAAGCGATAAAATCCTTTATATTAATCCTATTATTATAAGAAATATCTTTCGTAACTGTACTCTTTCTCTATATATATATATGTAAAATGAGAAATCCATTTGTTGGGCACACATACATGCAATGACAAATAACACGCTACTTTATAGGATTCTTAATTACAAATTTATTTACCCTTTTAAAAGTTTATTGAAATAATTGAATGTAATATTATAGAAGCTAATGTGTGATTTTCAACTAACGGTTGAAGAAAACTGAAATTTTATTTAGAAAGTTAATTATGTATATTCAAATATTCATTCAAATTAAAAGATGTGATGGCAATCACTAATATAAAAGATACTAATAAAACAAAATAAATAAAAAAATATTTATTTTGTATAAATATTATGCCTACACATAATTTTTTATCGACATTATTATGAAAATAATACTGATTAAAATTAAATATAAATAATAAATATAAACATTTTATAATATAAAAGTATAAATATGCATATAAATAGTTTATAAAGAAGACAGTTTATAACCCAAATAATAGAGCAAATATTCGTTAACTGTACATGTGCATAAGTTAACGAAATCGTTAACTTATGCACATATATAGTTTTCCTTTTCCAAATTTAATTGAAAAAACGTAGGTCATATTTGCGGAATAACCAAAACGTTTGGCGAATTAAAATTAACGAGAAAAGATTTCGACGTTCCTATATATTCGGAATTCGAAGAGCGTGAGAATATAAAGAGGAAGGGACGAGAGTTAAACGGAACCTCATCGTTCCGATCTTCTACATCGCGCGGAAACATGGCGGGCGTTTTCGCTCAACAGTGAAATTCCTGTTTTTCCAACGGTAACCCGCCGCGGGGGTTTCCGCGTTTAAATATTCCCAAAGTATGCAAATGCTGTAAATTCGCTGGAAAATATACCCCGTGTCCGCGAACATATATATATACATATATATATATATATATATATATATATATATACATATATATATACATATATACATATATATGTAGCCCGGGACTATCGACTCGTTATATCGCGGATATCGCGAAACGTTGCACACGCGAAAATGTATTAACCCTGTGGCCCGCCGATAATTTGCATAAACGGTCGACGAAATTTACGTTACGATCCCGCATGTCGCGATCTCCTCTTGCGCGCGCGAGCGTCTACTTCAAAGCGGATTACAAGTTACCGACGATTTACGCGCTCATTATGCCTTTGCGAGCTCTCGCGGTTAGTGCCGAAGTACACACAGTGAGAAGTTTCAGACACACTTCTGGAATAAACTCCGAAACGCGATATATCCTCGGCTTCGGCGGTTGCTCGAGGCACGTAACGTTGTTCAACCCTTAAGCGCGCGTGGCTTAGCATATACATATACAATCTTTCGCGCATCCAAACATAATTGTGTGTTTGGACGCACGAGACTCGCGGGTTTATTTAGATGATAAACGTCGGGAAGACGGTATACAGGATGAGTCTAAGTAAGGACGACAAATTTTAGGAGATGATTATTCTTTGCTGGGAATTAACGTAGATCTTTTGCATAAACATGTGCTTCTACATCACTCCCTGAGGAGCAGTGTTTCTGAATAAAATTATCTAGATGATCATCTAGATGAAACTTTGGCGTCATCTTATCTTTATATAGATAATAAAAATATGTATTATCTGTTATGTGCATTGTAGATGAAGAAAAAGTATTATCTTTATTAAATTATCTAGAATAATTTTCAGATAATTTTAGTTTAGAATCATAAAATTATCTAGATGAAAATTTGACGTCATCTTATTTTTATATCGATAATAAAAATATGTATTATCTATATCTACAGTTTACAAGGAGACTTACGGAAGTGTAACTCACCGATTTTAATGAAACTTTTGCATACTTGTAGAACATTGAAAAATAATCGACACGTATTTTTTTATTTCGGCAAAGGTGCGGGTTTAAGGGTAGAAACCATCCTTTGAAGGGGTGGTCTCCAAGCATTTAGTGCAATTAATTCCAAATCTGACGTCAAAAATTTAAAATTTAAAATGGCGGATCCAATATAGTGATTAAAATTACAAAAATTCTTCTGGTTTGAAATGCTCTGTAGTTAGCCAATAGAAATTATAGTTTTCAAGGTTTACTGTGTGCGAGAAGGTTGCAGATCGATTTTAAACCCCTTTCTGTACTTATTTTAACGGGATGCTTGATTAAAGTATCTCTTCACTGCTCACTATTTGCACTCATAACTATATATGTTGCCAAATTTTCAAACTTCAATTATGAAAACGACCAATTTAATTTACTTTCATATAAATGCATATAAAAAAAAAATGATTGAATATATTCGATTACTCACTAATAACTTTCATTCGTTGTTATTTAGAAAAAATTGTACACATGAGAAGCTTTCAAAGCATTTTTTCTATTAATTTATTTATGTAATATTTTCTGATTTCTATTTTAAAAACCACCCTTTTGTCATGAAATGTAATCGCCATATTGCATCCGCCAGTTTAAATTTTGTAATTTTGACAGATTCGGAATTAGCTGTAACTAAAATTTCTCTACAAGTATTTTTTCTTCTAAATTAAATGATTGTTTATGCTTGAAGACCACCCCTAACGTTCAAAGGGTTCAAAGAGTGGTTTCAACCCTTAAACCCGCACTTTTGCCGAAATAAAAAATACGTATCGATTTTTTTTCGATGTTCTACAAGTATGCAAAGTTTCATTAAAATCGGTGAGTTACACTTTCGTAAGTCACCTTGATAGGACAAAAGCATTATCTTATAAGGTATCTAGAATAATTTTCAGATAATTTTGGTTTAGAATCATAGCACATAAAAATACTTAAATAGTAGAACTTTAGCAGTAAGTGATAAAAATTTATAAATAAAAGTATGAATTCATATATTTTTATATCCCTTTTATAATTTACATTTTCTTTATAACTGTGCTTACATAAGCAATCTTAAAAATTATTATCTAGAAAATTATCTAGATGAATTGTCATATAATTTCATCTTTTATCTAGATACATTTCAAACAAGAATTTACATATTTTTATTTTTATCTAGCTAATTTTAAAATCATCTAAGCACAACATTGTTGAAAAGTTACACTCTTCCAAGGGAAGAAATAAAAATTAGATTTTTAATTTTTTCCTCAAATGTGTGGAACAAGTTGAGAAGATAAAATTTAGTCGACATTTGTCACTTGGGAAATTTTATTCATTAATATTTAATCCTTTAGTATCGTTTTAAGAAGATAAAACTAGTATAAGCCTTTAATTTTTTACCAGAACTTTTTACTTAGAAAACTTGATTCCTTTAGAAACTTTTATTTATTTTATCGTAAAGTCAATAATTTGCAAGAAAAAAAATACATTATCCTGCACAGCATAATAATTGCTACGTGACATAGATTTTGCGTTACAAATTCATATATGTTATAGAAGTATATGAAAAACCGTCCTTAATTTTCGACATAGAATCATCCGTTAAAATTTTTCGAATTTCTTTAGAATTACATCATATAAAACACGAATATGAGATAACGAATTTAATTTTTTTCGGCCAAAAAAAAATCTCTCCTCTCTCTCTCATTTTCCCTTCACGAGAATTCCGAATAAGCATTAATCGCGAGGAATGCCACGGGAAATTTCCGCGGTTTCTTAGTAAGCGGAAGCGATATTGTTCCCCGGATCGAATGTGTCTCCGCCGAGGACACGCGTCCAATCTCTCGTATTTCCTTCGAAAATACCAGCTCCGCCTTGTGTGTGTGTGTGTGTTTGCAACGTATCGGAAAAATAATCCCGACCCGGGCGCGAAGAGCCAAGCATGCAAATGCATTCTATTGATAAATGCAGGGAGGTGGGCTAACAAACACACAACACGCATAGAAGATTCCGATTGAATGAAATTTGTTCTGCTTACCTACGTAAGACGCCTGATTTATCTTGGCCGACGCAACGGCGAAATGCGGATTACGTGCCTCGCATGTGTACATTGTCTCTCTCTCTCTCTCTCTCTCTCTCTCTCTCTCTCTCTCTCTCTCTCTCTCTCTCTCTCTCTCTCTCTCTCTCTCTCTCTTCTCTTTCTCGGGGGTGTGTACCCTTTTCGAGAAATATGCGGAGAGATTCGACGGGCCGCTTTGGTTCTTCAGAATTAATCGTCGTGAGAGGCGAGCATCTGCTATTCATCGCCGCCAAGTCGTTTATTAATACTCGTGGAGATGTATGAGGTATTGCTTGAAGGGACAATACATGTTGCACGTTGAAAAGTACAAAGTTCAATATGTACGTGCGAGATTAACGAGAAAACTTTATCAAGTTATAAATCTAAGGGTTGTTGCATTCTGAAAATCATTAAGGTATCATATTACTATCAATGCTTTTATATTTAAGTTATAATAAATTAATTATTATAATTTTTATATTTTTTCATAATTTTTATAATAATTGTATAATATTTTTGTAATTCTTTTATTATAGCTTATATAATTTTTGATAATTTTTTAAATAATTTAATAATAATTTTATATTTAAAGGGATCCTAACCTAACCTAAGTTTCCTTCCTGTTTTATCGACAAAATATGAAGTTAGTTAAACTATAAATCTATTTATTAGCTATACGGATTGTTTGATAAATCTTTTTTCTGTACAAATTAAAGTATTAATATTAACAAAGGGCGAAACGGTCTAATTTCAGGTAAAAAACAATCCGTATAGCCACTAAATAGATTTTAGTTTATCTAACCTCACATTTTGTCGATATAACAGGACGGAAATCACAAATTTTTCAAGGACGTTTAGGATCCTGTTTTATCGACAAAATATGAAGTTAGTTAAACTATAAATCTATTTATTAGCTACACGGATTGTTTGATAAATCTTTTTTCTGTACAAATTAAAGTATTAATATTAACAAAGGGCGAAACGGTCTAATTTCAGGTAAAAAACAATCCGTATAGCCACTAAATAGATTTTAGTTTATCTAACCTCACATTTTGTCGATATAACAGGACGGAAATCACAAATTTCTCAAGGACGTTTAGAATCCCCTTAATACTCTTCAAATTAAATTAAATCTATCGATCATAAAACGATGTGTTTAAATAAAAAAAAAAAAATTATCTCATCAGTATATGTATTACAAGCCGATAGATTCGAAAATATAAAACATATTGTTGTAAAATTGTACATTTTAATTTTTCTTACGCGGTGCAGATGGCAAAGGACCTCAACCTGTTTTCCGACGTGTCGCGAGATTATATAGTTGAAGTGGTTAAAAACTTATTTCACGCTACAAATAGTCTCGCAAGGGTAATAAGTCGTGCACGCCGGTCTCGTAATAAGTCTTCGGCTTGTACGCGAATACATATTCGAAATTGAGAGGCTGATGCACGTCGCGGTTTAGTGAATAGCACGTTCGCTCGACGACAAGATGAAAGCCGCAAGTTTTGATGAAATGCATTCTGTCCGCTGCAGTGACTATGTAAGAAGGCTCGCGTGCGTAAGTAAGGTGGATAACGTGTTAGGTGCGCACGAAGATACGAGGGATCGGGACAACGCGAAGAGCGGAAGTGGGTTGGAGAGGGAGAATTCATCCCTCGAGTTCCTCTCTTTCTCTCTTTCTCTATCTATCTCTCTCTCTCTTTCTTTACTTCGACTTCATCTCGGGAGTTGTACCCGTTTCGCGCCATAATCAGAGTTCAGCCAACTTCGCTCTTTCTTCGCTTCTGCCGCGGTCCAACTAGACGTATTACTCTTTCTCTTTCTCCCTCTTTTGCTTGAAGTTTCTTTCCGGCGTGAATAGAATCCTGCCGGTTCAAAAATCAAAGGTTCGAGAGATCCTAAAATTGAAATATAAGGACTTTTTGTCGAGAATGCAAAGATCGGATGGCACTTGAGATCGCAAGTTTGCGACGATTCGATGAAAGACTCGAGGAATCGTTGTAATCTAGACTGCTCGAAATAAAAAATATATATGTGCATATATTGAAAAATAAAATTGTGTAACTAAAATTGTTCGCAAAAATTGCTCTCGAATTTTAAGCGCGGAATATCGATACGTCTTGAGGTTTTTAATTTTTGTTTATGATTAATAATTTGAATCTGAAACCTTTGAGAAAGATTTTTTGGAGAAAATTTACCTATATATTTTTTTAAAGCGTCTCATTTTTTTCAATTTCCTCTCGCACATTTTTAGATGTTGGGATTTCAAATCCTTTAGATTTAACGTAATTTAGAAAAAGCTATTTAGATCCTAGATTCTTCTTAAGTACATAGGATCTTTTCGATCTTAAGCCTTTCAGATTCTAGACTTTTCTCTTCAAATAAAAATTAAAATTAACTTGTAGTTTCTACAATTTAAAAATATTTTTCTATTAAACTTTTTTAAGTTTTTCTATCGAATTTTTATAATTTTAATATTCTGATATTTTTCTGTCAATTTTAGTTCTTCTGTCATAAATCGTCATCTTCTCATGTTACATTATTCTATTAGTGTCTGTAAATTTTCGTTCAACAATCTCAAATTGACTTTTGTAAGGGCACACAAATTCTGTCAATTTTTTTAAATTCTAGTACTTCAATATTACTCTGTCAATTTTAATTCTTGTCACTTATCCTCATCTTCTCGTATTACATTATTATTCTAATACCGTCTGTAAACTTTCGTGCAACAACCTCAATATATTATTTTCGATGACCTTTGTTAGGGGGTCGCCAATTCTTTCGCGAGCAAATGAAGATACGTAGAAATAATCCCTCGCTCATCGATGTATTAAGAGTACCCTGGACGGGAACGAGCGAAACTCGTTTATTAACACGACACCCCTGCTAGTCGCGATCTATTAATTGGACGACAGAGGTTTATTACCGTCCGCGTGTTTCGCGGATCCAAGGGGATGTGTTATGCGCCGGCGAAAATTGCGAGAGCCCGGCGCGGTGGAACCCGGCCAAATGCGATGTGCACGCTATGACGCGCCGTATCTCGCCGGGATGGGAACAGGGGGATAAAGGAGGGGGGGGAGGGTGAAAAATGTCTCACTTTACACCGTAGTTTCAGTATCGCCATTTAAGTAACATATCGCGGAAACTTCGCCCGCGGTCCCCCTTCGAGCGTCGAGTCGAGTTTCGATGCAGGGATCGATAATCCGTTATACGGCGCGCATTTTATTCTTCGATATACCCGCATATTTCAGAAACTATATCCGGAGAATCTTACTCTCATTATCAAAATCTTCTCGGGAGCTTAACGATACTTTTAACCTTTCTGTCAATGCGGATCATTTTTCATCTGCCTGTCAACGTAAGGGAACTAATAACTGCGTATTTTTCTTCATAGCAGCTGTTATAGGTTTCCGAATGCAAAGGGGGTTCTTTGTATTTTTTTCGGAAGGAGAAAAATTATCCGACACATTCTTAAGATGATCCTAAACGTTCTTGAGAAGTTTGTGATTTCTGTCCTGTTTTATCGACAAAATGTGAGATTAGATAAATTATAAATCTATTTATTATGCTATTTATTAGGCTATACGGATTGTCTTTTGTCGTTAAAATTCAAGTATTAATATTAACAAAGAGCGAAGCGTTCTAATTTCGGGTAAAAAATAATCCGTATAACCAATAAATAGATTTATAGCTGAATCTAACTTCACATTTTACCAATGAAATAGATATGAAACTTAGGTTAGCTTAGAATCTCCTTAATATTGCTAGGGGGGCCCTTTTGTATTTTTTTTCAGAAGGTGAAAAATTATCCAACACATTCTTAAGGTGATCCTAAACGTTCTTGAGAAGTTTGTGATTTCTGTCCTGTTTTATCGACAAAATGTGAGATTAGATAAATTAAAAACCTATTTATTATGCTAATTATTAGGCTATACGGATTGTCTTTTACCCAAAATTAGAACTTTGCGTTAAAATTTAAGTATTAATATTAACAAAGAGCGAAGCGTTTTAATTTCGGGTAAAAAATAATCCGTATAGCCAATAAATAGATTTATAGCTGAATCTAACTTCACATTTTACCGATGAAATAGAAATGAAACTTAGGTAAGCTTTAGGATCCCCTTAATATTGCTTTAAATCCGACTATCATTGACATAAGAGTTAATTATAATACAATTAGCAATTTTTATTAATTCTGACATAAATTAATTATTAGCATCATAAATTTAAAATTATTATTCTTATATTATTTCAAATTTGCTGTTATTATATTTAACATTCAAAATTTTTTTGAGTACTAATTTAAGAGGAAGATTGAATTTAAATCTTTCAGCATTTATAATTAGTCAAATATTGTAATCCTCGAGTTGTTAAAACTCGCAGTCTCTTGCTTAATATTTTTCAACAGTTTCTAGAATTAAAAAAATCATGTAGACTTTTAGATGTTTTTCTAAAGAGAACGCTGAACTCGTTGATGGAGATTGCGTACTTATATAAATTAATTTTTAAATATATACGACAAATGAAAGAGAGCATTAAGGGAATTCTTCAAGTAATCCAAGGGGATGCAGGAATCGAAGTACCAGGATCGCTTTTGCTCCGAAAAAGGCTGCAGTCCAATCTTGCTTCTTGTCTTTTGCGATTGAACGGCAGAAGCGATTATTGTCCGCGTTGTAATGCGATTCCCGCCGTGTTCCAAGCGACAGTCCGATCTCGGTCTACACGGATGCCCTAATACCTCGGGATATTAGGATCTTAGGAGATAGAATCACCGGGAGGGAGGATAAGCTGTCGTGCTGCAGCTAGTCTGTAGTGAAAACAGTCCGATTAACTTGATCGCCACTTACAAAGTAAGCGCTCATTTTATGATTATTCGTCGAATAAAAGCATTGATAGTATAATATAAATTTAATCCCTGTCATCAATGAACAGGTACCGGAGGGCAATTTTAAATATTAAAAATGTATCGAATAATTTTTTTTCATTCGAAACATGCAGCTGTTACCTGGGTACCCATACATTGATAAAAATAACAAAAGAATTTTCAATAATGCACTCCTTTAAATAATGAAGTGATAAAAAAAAATTGTCCAAAAAATAGGCAAATTTTAAATAGCTGTAATTTTGTTTCAGAAAATGAGAATAAAAATTTTAAAAAAAGGTTTTAAAGCTTGAAATCTTTATTTTTGAGTGGTCACAGCTGTTTTTCATTTCCTTCAATTCTGGTATTTTTACGTACAGAAAACGGCAAACTTAACAAAATGGAAAAATTTTTTTCTCAATTTGTAGACGTGTCGCATACACAACAAAATTTGAAAAATTTTTGATTTTTTCGCGTTAAAGCCTGAAGTATTCCTTACAAAATCGTTTTTTTAAATTTAAATTTCGATTCTTCCTTCTCGAGTTATCGAGAGTTGAAGAGAAATGGTCATTTTCACTTTAATCGTTCATAACTCTCTTATAAATCATCGTACAGCCATTTTAAAGGTGGATTCTTAAAGCTGAATCTTTGCTCTATAATATGATGTAGTGGCTGAATTTTTTATAATTCGTGAACTTTTTACAAATAAGTGAAAATGACGAAGAAATTCTCGAGTTTTTTCTTTCTTATTTAAACTTTGAAAAAAAGTTACGTAAACTAAAAATTTTTTCACAAAATTTTAAAATTATGATTAAAGTTTTTGTGCCTTCTAGTACCACAAACTTGAGTAAACCAGAGGCACAAAAATTTTAGTCGATAAAATTTTTTAGTCACTTTACGTAACTTTTTTCGAAGTTTAAACAAAAAGGAAAAAATTCACGAATTTCTTCGTCATTTTTACCAGTTTCTAAAAAGTTCACGAAGTAAAAAAAAATTCGGCCATTATATCATACTATAGAGCAAAGATTCAGCTTTAAGAAACCATTTTTACAATTGCTGTTCGATGATTTTTAACAAAATTATGAACAATTAATGAAAATGACCATTTCTCTTTAATTCTCGATAACTTGAGTAAGAAGAATCGAAATTTAAATTTTAAAAAACGATTGTACAGGGAATACTTCAGGCTTTAACGCAAAAGGGTCAACAATAATTATTCCAATCTTGTACATGCAATACATCTACAAAGTGAGAAGAAAATTTTCCATTTTATTAAATTCATCGTTTTCTGTATGTAAAAGTACTAGAATTGAAGAAAATGAAAAACAGAGCTGCGACCACTCAAAAGTGAAGGTTTTAAGTTTTAAAACTCTTTTTTAAAATTTAAATTCTCATTTCTTGAAACAAAGGTAGAGCTATTTAAACTTTTCGTCTGTTGTATTTTTTAGACAATTTCTTTGATCTCTTAGTTATTTTGAGAAGTGTATAAATTAAATTAAAAAGAAAAATATTGTTTTCTATTTCTTCTCTTATATGCTCGATTTACAATTATTTATGTCATGGAAGGAGTCCGAAGTTGCGTCAAACACGTGAAGATCGCTTCGCGGCTTCTTCGATTGAGTGACCCTCTTTATTTGTCGGGGGTCTCCCATAGAGGGGACTCCACCGTTGATTTATAGAGAAAGTTTGTTGCCTCGCGTACGCGGAATCTTGTTTCGGTACTGTTACGTCGTTGTAAGTTCCTCTCCTTCTCGGGCAATCGTAAGAGAGTTTCGCCGGAACGCTCCGTGATGATCTGCGTGAAGAAGTTTGCCGGTGAATCAAGATTCGCCAAGTTTTTATTTACCAGCTCGAGTCTTATTTACCAGCGTAAACGTGCCCATAATTTTACCATTCCTCTCGCAGTCCACATATTGCACTTTGAAAAGTGCCATAAGTTTGGGTATTGTCGTGATACCGACCACTGTGTTAGAATTTATACACATAATACCGCGTTCTCCTCTTTTCCCTCCAAGAAATTCACATTTACCCAGATATCACGAGAATAAAATAAAGAATAGTATCAAATGAATATTAAGTCGCGAGAATGAAGATTCCGAACAAAGATTAAAACCGCTCCATCAAAGTTCTTATCCATTTTTCTGTTAGGTCCCCTCTCTGTAACATCATTACATTTAGTGTACATGTACACTACCGCTCAAAAGTATTTGCTCACCCTTAATTTAAGAGAAAACTCGAAAACTAAAGTGTGTCTATTGCTTTTCATCGATATTTATTGTTTATGCGCTAACGGAAAATCGCTCTCAATAGCTATATTATAAATATTACTTCATGTTTACTAACAGATAGCTACAAAGTCAAATAAGGTATTTATGACTCTTTTTTTAGAACGAGTATTTTTAAGTTTTTATTACAGAAACGCGTGTTTTGTGGAATTTTTTTGTTTATTTGATATTTTAGAATGTAGGAAATAAAGATTTGCGTTAGTTATTTGCTGCCATTTGAACAGACAACATCTTTGAACGCATATTTTGCAAAATAATTTTTTTTCTTTTATGTGATATTAAAATGGTCAAAAAAGAAATTATCTGAAGAGAAGAGAAGCATAATTGTCAGACTTTATAAGGCCGGAAAGAATAATAGACAAATTTTATAGTAATTTATAGTCATTTTATTTATAGTTATTGATTTATAGTCATAGTCACTGATTTATAGTCATTTATTTATCGTTATTAATTTATAGCTTTTACAGTCAATTTATAGTTATTTATAGTCATTTATAGTCATAAATTTATAGTCATTTATAGTCATTAATTTATAGTTATGTATAGTCATAAATTTATAGTCATTTATAGTCATTATTTTTTTGTTATTTATAGTCATTTATAGTCATAAATTTATAGTCATTTATAGTCATTAATTTATAGTAATTTTAACACAATTTACCTAGGTGGGCAAATACTATTGAGCGATAGTGTATACATATATGTATTAGTAAAAAAACCAGGCAATCTTGCACTTACACACAAGATGTAGCGGAACTTGGTCTCTCGTCTATCCTTTCACCCTGTCAGAGGTCACCTTGACAGCTGCCATGCCAATACATACGTGTAGCAGAGAGTCTGTATGCGGTAACAGGGACCGCTAATGCCTCCATGAAGATTTATCGTCTCGCGCCAGGGGCTGGGGCTGTTACGTAAGGTTAAGCTCAGGGTCGAGGCGTCAGAATCGAGCCCGGGTTCTCGTTCGCCTTCGCGATAAATCCCAATGAAGCGGAAGCTACTCGCGATTCCGCGAGGATTCTCAGGATCCAGCCTTATACCCGGCGTCTGAAACGTCCTCTATGCGAACGGCCTTTACGTGAACGCCCTCTTTAAATCCGCCCCCGGGTTTATATGACTTCGTCACCGCCCGCGTTTACGATTGTAAATCCAAACTTTACCCACGTCGCGCTTTGCTCTCTCATATCGCCCTCGAATCGCGGTTTAATGCTGCGCGCCGCCAATTTGTGATTTACGAGATATCGGAGCAAAAGCTCGCGATATCGCTTTTAATGAATAGCCATGGAATTACGATCGCGAGTCAATTTCTGCGGAGCGCATTTGTTACAGTCGTAACATTCGAGCGAATTTTTATTTTCCGCACGCTCCAATTTTCCCCCAGAGATCGTAACGTGATACGAGCTTTGATGCTACACGTCCGGTTTTTTTCAAAAACCCGAAGATGTAAAGAATATTCCTGACAAAGCTCGCATTATTACAATATTTTTCACGTCAAGATACGAGATAACGGAGAATCTTTTGACCCACTTCGGAGATTTTTAAATATCCTCAAAGCACTTTTTGGAACGCAATGAATCCAAAATAAATGGAACAAGTTTGTAGTTCAAGTAAACGATGAAAGTTTACCGAATAAATAGAAAGATATATTAATTTTTAACAGCGAGCGCTGCGCTTTTTAAAAAAAGTAAAAATTGCAATTGTACAAGATACTCGATCTAGAAACTAGACGAGACTGAAATTCTAAAAAATTCCAGAGGAGATGAGCCAGCGGAAAACTAACAATGGAGAAAATTCTCTGAAGATTCCAATGATAATTCGGCAGTTGCAACATGCAAATATCCTAACTTGACTCCGAACTCGCAAAAGGCAGAGAACAGTAGTTGGGAACGCAATACGAAATATCTAAAATTCTATTTTATGAAGCTGATTCGTCTCTATTTCACCCGCATCCTGCTCTTCAAGTTCCAAGAGCGATTCATCGTGGTCCATATCGGCCGATTTCATATCTGTGGATCCCGTGCAGACTCTCTCTCTCTCTCTCTCTCTTCCCGCGACTCGCGGAAGATAGATAGAGGACGAGAGAGAGAAAGGGTGCAAAGGGGTGGAAAGAGGGCGAGAAAGGGCTCCGCCGAGCGGCAAAGCGAGAAAATCGAGTGGATACATATGTTAAGCTAGATTACGTGTCCGGCGGCTAGATTGTGTGGCTGGTTGTATCTGCTGTGGATTTATTAAGCAGCAGCCGTATATGTATGTATCTCCGGCCAACGTGACGTCGCCTATCCTGAAGGCCGAAGGATTACAATTTCCGATGGCACGGATCATTGCGGACGGAAAGCAACCTGTCCTGAGGGAAAACGAAAATATTATACCTCTTCCAATTCGCCTTCGCGCGTTTTAATAAGCGATTAAACGGCTCGTATTATAAAATATATATCCTTGTAATAAAAGTAATTCAAGTCTTTTACAAATGCAAAAGTTATACTTATAGACGTCCGCAGGCGGCATTTGCCCTCCTTTGGAATCAGTAAAAAAAAATGAAGCATTTGCTCTCCTTTTAAATAAACGCTGGAATTTATTTATTTTATATTTAATATAAAAAATAAAGATAAGAAAATAACACAAAAAAATTTAAGAAAGAACAAAAAATAAAAAACAAAAAAATTTAATTATGCCTCCTTCCTGGAAAAAATCCTGCGGACGCCCATGGTTATACACCTATGTCATATTTTTTACTAAAAATTCAAATGAATTTGGTTGTACGCTTTTTATATATTTTTAAAAAATAATTTGTATACTAAATCTCCTTAGACGAGCCGCGTCATTAATTCGGAACTGAAAGAAGTACGGGCGTTGAATTGAAAATTTGCCGATAAAGTGCGCGCAAATTGCTTTTAACAAAAACCAGTTACCGTACCGGGATTTTGAACTGCGGAATAAACGATTCATGCAAATCTAAGCTGTGCGCGGTGGCGAGCGAGCGTGCGAGCTATCGTGCTAATTGGAAAGTATTTAAAACACGGCGGACCACAAAAGTGGAAGTAGCCGTATCTCCGGGGCTGGCTGGCTTATTCTCGCGGGCGAGAAGAATTCTCGTTCGTGTAAATTTTTTCCAAACTATTTGAGCGCAATTCGCTCTTATTAGAGCCTGCACGCTCGCACATGTTGCACAAAAGGCACTTTCTTTAAAATATAACAATATAAAGTCGAAAAATATCTTTCTCGCTACGAGATATCAAATCGATACGTCATTTTTATCAATCCTTACCTATCCGCAATTTTATAGAATTTTATTTCTTCTAATGAAACAGTTCTATATATATAAAATATATTTATTTTATTTGTAATGAATATATGTTTAAATACAATTTTGTTTTAAGGGGATCCTAAACGCTCTTGAAAAGTCTGTTGTTTCTTTCCTGTTTTATCGACAAAATGTGAGGTTAAATAAACTATAAATCTATTTATTCTTTTTATTGGCAGTTTGTACATACAAAACTAGACCAGGGCGGATTTGGCATTGGATAAAAGAATTTAAGTGAATGTTTAGATCTCAATTTGGAAGCCTAGTAAACGAGAATAGCTCATCTTACATTTACATGCATATGTGTGCACATGTAAAATGCGAGCTATTCTTGTTTACTAGGCTTCCAAATTGAAATTTAAACATTCACTTAAATTCTTTTATCCAATGCCAAATCCGCCCTGGTCTAGTTTTACAAACTGCCAATAAAAAGAATAAATAGATTTATAATTTATCTAACCTCACATTTTGTCGATAAAACAGGAAAGAAACAACAGACTTCTCAAGAACGTTTAGGATCCCCTTAATGGAATCGAGAAAAACTGGAGAATATTTGTACCCTGTACAACTTTTTAAAATAAAAATTAATTTTTTTTAAACTGACGCGCTATCATCCGCGTTTTTGGCTCTTATAAATCCGAAAAATTAAAATTTATGTTTCCCATACGAGAATCTTACTAATTTCGTAATCATTTAAAAATGGTGCTTTTGGTTTAAGCTCTTAAATATCAAGAGTATATTATATCACTAATTTTGCGCTTACAATCCCATTATTTGAACTTGTTCTGCGCATCGATCTAATGCTTTTTTTATATACTTTTTCTCTCTTTTATCGAACATGCGCTCCGCGATTTACGCTATTAGCGCGATCTTTCTTTTTTTATCTTTTTCGCCCGTCGTATTCCGAAGTCTGGCTGCCGATACGTTCCGATTTTTCGCCGTCGGTGACAGCTGCCAGAACGTTATCGAACCCTCGAAACACAACGGGGAGTCGATAATGCACGAGCTGGTCGCAATGAAAACCGCAATAGCCAAGAGCGGGCGCGAATCTGTTTCACATTTTATCGCCCACCGAAACTGGTCGCCTCTGAGTTGTACAAGTGGATAAATGCCCGGAACGAATACACGAGACATGTGTCAAAATTATTGGGCTCTCCTTAAAGTTTATTATATCATATTTTGCAAAAATCCTCTTCTCTCGAATTTTTTTCAGAATTTAAATCCAAACTGGAAGCTGGAACAATTATTTTCAGTCAATTTTTCACCATTTTTTATAGCAATTGCTGGGCATCAAAGATTCCTTTTAATTATGTTTTAGAAAATTTCTTTATAAAAAGATCCTTTTTTTAAATGTTTAATGTTGCTCTGGATATTCGAGTACTGGTTCATTTAGGGAAGGATTAATCGTGCGAACATTGCTAAAATCTCTACCTCAATACGATGTTTCTTCGCGTTGTACACATACATCTAGTACATACAATAGTACGTTAATTGGCTGCCAGCACTGTTGCAGATTTCAATTCGTTGCGCATGAAATCGCCGGCTCTGTATCTCCATCGACGCGTCTTATTGAGGGAGAGAACACAAAGCAAACGGTATAGCGATACGCGAATTTCGCACGGCTATGTTCTATTAGCCGCCACGTTATTCGCGGCAATCGCTCGAAACGGTACAATTTAACATCACGTTACACACCCATGGGCAACCCACCGGCGGGCTTTACACAGGGGTTTTGTGTTAGAATTATCTGCCCAGAAGCACGTAGCGCACAACTAGCGGTTAGCCGGCTGGCACCGCTTCTTGCATAGACGAGGCATGTGTGTTCGACATAAGTTCTCTCTTTTCGCACTCTCTTTCTCTTTTCCATCGAATCGAGAAAACACCCCGATTTCCACCCAGCAGCTTTCGCGCGCTGGGAAAGCTCTAGAATTTTAGATTCAAAAGGAATAGCTAGACTTTGATATTTTGGCATAACATATATCTCTCTCTCTTATATATCAAATATGTACATTTCGAAAATTTGCAATTTAGCGATTGAAGAAACATCACACTGAAAAAAAATTATCTTGACTAAAAATAATATTTTGTTAATTAAACGTATAAAAATATTTAAATTAAATATTACATTAAATCTAACATGTATTTGACTTAAATACTAATATGTATTTTAATGTGTTCAGTTAACAAAATAGTAATTTAATTGGAAGATTTAGCCAATTCAACAATTTTTAGTGTAGGTATCTCGAGGTAGTAAAAATGCTTTGGGTATTTTTTTGTCAATAAATGGTTATTTGAGTACCAATAAAATATTTTTGCCCTGAAGTGATCGGATAATATTAGTCATCCACGTGTAAAAATCTGCAATTTTAATTAATATATAAGTTTATTTTCTTATTCGAGAAAACATTTCGAATTTCTTTCCAACTTTCACATACAGATTCTAGAATTTGAAACAAATAGTCAGATTTTGATATTTCAATATTTTTGGCAAAAGTCATATTTTTTGGAAATTTGTAATTTTGAGATTAAAAAACATATATTTTTGAAACTTCGAAATTTAAATATACAACGACATTCAAATTTATCCCTTCTACCTTAGATACCCAAAGCACTGAAGTGGTCGGATAACATTAGTCATTCACGTGCACAAATCTGCAATTTTAATCAATATAAATTTGTTTAATGGGTTTTACATGTATTTAAATAGACAATATGCTTGTAGCATTAAACCCATAAAATTAAAGACAAATGTTATCATTGTCAAAGAAGAAGAGTACATTGATAAAAAAAAAGTGAAAAATTATGCATTGACAGAATGGTAAAATATTCTCGTGATATCAGTTTTTAAATCAATTCTTAATACCATAAACGTGCGACGTGCAAAAGACCGTCGGGAAATTCTCAATCTCGAAGTTCCCATCGATTCCTACGGCCGTAATCTCGCGAAACGAGCTACAACGTCGATGACGACTTTCGAAATGCGTTTCTTACATCCGGCTTATCCATATCGTACGAGGTCGTTTCTCTTACCGCGCGGATCACACGAAACGTCTGCTGCTTATATGCGCGGTAATGTCCAAGAGATACTCGACGTACTTTACGTGACGTACCTAGGGCGCAGATGTCGTATCAGAACATTAGCATCGGCCCGAGAACGTCTGATGATTTTCGACATCACGGAAACATTCGCCGCGCTCCATCTCGTAGCGCTACGGAATCTTGATACACGTACGTGATAAAGTCGAGCGAATTTGAGGAAACTTTTGTCGTAAAAAATAAAAAAAAATAAAATTAAAAGAGATCTGCGAACTTGGCAAATTACTCCGTTTTTTTAAATCGGAAAATAGTTGAGAATACAGAGTACATTTCGCGTAAATCTCGTTACTTCAAAGTTTCGAATCATTTATTTATTTAATTATAAAATGTATTTATTTTATTTATTTCAAAATGGGAAAAAGAGGTCTCTTTAATACAAATAATTTGTATAATTATAATAATTAATAAATAATACAATTAAAAGTGTAATAAATAATACAATTAATTAATAATAATAAATATGATTATATAATTACAATAAACAAAGACGCAGAATGAGAAAGAAAAAATTATAAAGTGCTAAAAAAAATGATAAATTATAATCTAAAATAAAATCGTAGTGTGTCGACTTTTTTCTACGTCATTTTAATTAATAAGTTTGCTCATCTCATAATTTTCTTGAATCGTTCGGACGTGCTTTTTTTTCATACAACCGACATTTTTGCTATTTGTCGTGAGTTTTAATTGTGAAATTATTTGCGACGAAAAGTTAGACCCGACAATTTTTCAACGGGACGTAGTATAAAGTCACGCTCAGTTTTCGCGATTATTTCGCCACGCATGCTGGAGAGTAAATTTCGCGAGAGGGCACCAAGGAACTGGGTTGGGATTTGAATTTAAACGAGAAGCCCCTTCTCTCACCCCTATATCCACTCACCGGCACCGACGTCGGTGTTGAACTTTTCGAGCTTCTCCGCATGCGCGAGCGACAAGTGCCACCGAAACTATTTTTAGACACGTTCGAAAAAGCGGCACGTTCTTTTTTTACCCTCGGATATAAAACAGAGCGGATACGTGCGAACGCGTAAAGAGAATGGCATTATATAATCCTGGTAATCGGATAGAAAAGTTGCGTTTTTCGAAGCGCAAATTTCGAAAGGGACGAAGGAAGAAAAGGAGCGTATTTTTACATTCTTACATTTCAATTTAATCCCTAACTGTATTTCGAAGTTAAATTCGATCAAAAGTTATTGTTGCTTGGCGAATGAAGCCAACTTAATTTGCAAGCCAAATTAACTGAAAGTAAGATCCCGTTATTCATTTACAGTCCTGCACAAGCTTAATCTCGAAACTCCTCACTTTGCAATATCAATTCCGGGTAACTAGGTCTCGGCTTAAATTTTCGTTAGGGAGAAAAGTTGTGTGTTGTGTCGCTGATCTTATTCCATCTTTACACACCGAAAATCGTCCGACGATTCGCGCAAAAATCCAACTACGCGGACTCCTCCGCACTTTATTCCCGTTCTTCTCTACTAGCAGTAGTTCCCGGAGTTGCGCTCGCGCTCGTGTTGTTTTAGGGCTTTTGGATTTTAGTTTGGTCTAGTTTCAGGATGTTGCCTTTAGAAGTTGCCGGATTGTTGGCGCATCCTTTTACAGATCTTCTCTTCTTTTTTTCGCGCCGAACGTTTTATTACAGAGAGGGCGTTGCACGCGATTCGCACAGTTATGCGGTCAACATTTGAGGTCGAAACCTAACCTCTTTCGAGCCTCGAA
The DNA here is from genome assembly GCF_048542155.1 of Nylanderia fulva. Taxonomy (NCBI): domain Eukaryota; kingdom Metazoa; phylum Arthropoda; class Insecta; order Hymenoptera; family Formicidae; genus Nylanderia; species Nylanderia fulva. Next base: position 4,214,928 of record NW_028189730.1, on the reverse strand, counting down.
CCTCTCGTGAGCACTGCTTGCGGTAGCGCAATAACCTCCAAATAGAGGTGATACTCTCTAGGATGATGTCAAAGAAGAAAAAAAGAAGAAAAACGTGAAAATTTTTGCCAAACACGCAGCTTCGCGTCTCTGCTCTGTCTTTATTCCTTCAACAACTATCAACAATTCAACCCCGCAGTGTTCCCAGCAAACACAGTATATAAATGTTATATACTTAAGCATGTTATACATGTAACGTATATGTTAGTTGTAATTTCCCACTCATAGATGTAACATTTTTAATATTACATATATTACATTGTAGTTATATTGTCATTATATCCCAAGATAGCACTGACTTATCAATACATCAATGTGCTATTTGGTATATAATTACAATATAACTACAATGTAATATATGTTATATTAAAATGTTACATCTATGAGTGGGAAATTACAACTAACATAGATGTTACATGTAACGTACACGTTATATTACCTGTTATATTCCGTTTTATTATAGCAATGTAACAATCATATATCGGTGTTTGCTGGGTTTACTGTTATCTAAATAAAATTATATAGATGATCATCTAGATGAAGTTTGGGTGTCAACTTATCTTTATATAGATAATAAAATTGTGTATTAAAAAAATGTTATTTTTATTAAATTATCTAGAATAATATTCAGATAATTTTCTTTAAAGTCGTAGCTCATAAATATACTTAATTAGTAGAACTTAACCAATAAGCAATAAAAAATTAGAATTAAAAATATTTTTATATCCCTTCTATAATTTACATTTCTTCCATAAATGTGTTTACATAAGCGATCTTAACAATAACCCAGTGAACACAAAGTAACAGTTACATAACATTAATGTTATAATTTCTCACTCAATAATATAACTGTTACGTACAAGCCATGTTATATTGCGGTTATATTATTGAGTGGGAAATTATAACAGTGATGTTATGTAGTTGTTACTTTGTGTTCACTAGGAATGTCATCTAGATGAATCGCCATATATAATTTTATCTTTTCTTTTATCTGGATATATTTAAAATAAAATCATCTAAGCGCAAAACTGTCCATTCGTTACCACTTTTTTCTTCTCTCTACTGGCGCGTTTAGCGACGAAGTTGAAAATTCATGGGCTCTCGTTAAGAGACGCGAAAATGTTCAATGTGGCGACGATTTTGATCGCTTTCAATGTTGCCCTTTATTATCGCGTCTTCTAGCGACTTTCTGTCGACCAGGAAATATTCATCGACTACTAGTTGGAATTAATATTTACCATTTGTCTCGCTTCAAGAACGCCGCGGGCGTTTCTCGCTTTAATTCAATAGAAATAGTTTTTTGCATACACACACACACATATATATATATATATATATATATGTGAGGATGTATGTATATGTATATATACTTGTCTATATGCATGTGTTTTTATTTTTATTGTATTCCGACTGAATTGATTAAAATATATCAATATGTGCCGTGATGACGGACGAATATTGAATTTAATTTTACACTCTCTACACGAAACGCAGAATTTTTAAAAATGGTATTTCAAGGAACTGCGATATAAAAATATATAAAATGTAACCTGGCATAAATAAGATATAAAATCAAGAATAAGTGAGGATATATAAATGTGTGTTTAAAACTAACAAAAAACATATAAATTAGTCATAAAACTAAGATTCCATATGCTCAATTATTTACGGTAGCAAATTAATAAGAAATCCATTTCTGTGACTACTAAAATTATATATTTATAACAATTAGAATATCACTTATTTGTATAATATCACGAGTTTACCTAACCGAAGTCCTCTATGGAGGAAGGAGAATCAAGGATAAAATATATTTACCGAACATGTGGGAGTAATAAAACTTGCGGAACCCAAAAGAGCTACTGAACTAAAGTTAGGATCGCTATTTACGATACCGGAGGTATTCTGGGAATATATTGGATCAGTATTGTCGAAAAGAGAGAGCCATCTCCTCCTTCTTTTTTTCTCACTAGTTTCGTGATACGTGAATTTTTTTTTGTTTTTTACGTACCAAGAAATCGTTCAAGCGAACAGTTGAAATACGCCGATTTATCACGAGACAACAACAATTAAACAACATTGAATGTAACGCCATGCTTAAATCGCTTTTCAACGGGGATTTCTCTCGTCGCGTCTCAGCGTTACGAAAGCCCGACACACGTATTCAGGTAATTGACACAAGCGTGGCGAGCTTCTCGATAATTCGACGAGCTGCAAATTCGCACATGCACGTGCCGAGTAAAGGTAAACGATGTACAGAGTGTGTTCTCCGATCCTGCATTCAATTACCGTTAATCCCATTGACGGAATAAATGGCGAGATGTCGCTGCACTCCGGAATAACCTTCCTTTCACGCGTTTGCGACGAAGTGTTAACCCTTCTGTCAATGTACGGGTATCCGAAACAACTTTAAACGTTGGAAATGTTTCTCGAGACTTTTCTTCGTCCGAAACAAAAAAGAATAGCATTTTGTATTCGAAAACCTCCTTAAATATAACGAGGAAGAACGTTCGATGCAGCTGCTATAGAGAAATTTTTGCAATAGAATGTGTCAAAAAGCAAGCAGTTGATACTTAAGTATTGATGGAAAACTTTTACGATTGACAGGAAAGGTAGTTTTGTACTTTTTATAATTTTTTGTAGCGTGATGCTGATAAATAAATATGTAAAATAATATATAAATATATTGATAATATATATATATATATATATATATATATATATATTATCAATATATATATATATATATATATATTATCAATATATTTATATATATATATTATCAATATATTTATATATTATTTTACATATTTATTCATCAGCATCACGCTACAAAAAATTATATGTATTGTATTTAGTATTAAAAATATAATATTATACATAATTATAGCACTTGATAAGGGCCAAAACCCACGGCCATTTTTTAATTATTATCTGGTGACTTTATAGTTTTATATCGTTTTTTATATATTTTTTATACTATCTGTTTACATAAGCAGTCTTAAAAATAATATTGGAAATTATCTGGATGAATCGCCATGTAATTTTACCGTTTATCTAGATATATTTAAAACAAAATCATCTTCATCTTATCTAAGATGAATTTACATATTTTGATCTCATCTTTATCTAGCTAACTTTAAAAAACTATTTAAGCACAACACTGATTATATTATTATATTTTCTATAATATATAAATATATCGATTTTATGGAAATTTTCGTCTCTTCTTTCGCGAATTTCAACAATGATTCGCGTCTGCGAGAGAAGGGGCAACGAGTTATTCCCGAAGGAGAGTATAATTCGTCCGCCTTGGCGGCGAAATTTGTTCGCAGGGACGTTACTATCCCGAACTTTGGAGCAAGTTTCACAAAAGACTCATGGTAGTACAAGAGAGGTCTTAAGGGGGATTGCCGCCCTCTTGCTCCCTCTCGCCGTGGTTTTACCGCGATGCGAGGAGGACGGGAGAGTATTGTCCTAAAATGCATCCTTTCCGAAGTACGCTCGCAAAGAGCAAGTATGGCGTACGCGCGTAGATAATGTACCCTTATTTTTTTTTTACGACGCGCCGCGAAAAGAGTATATTAGCAACACTGGAGTTTATTCCTCGAGAATAATCTGGGAAGAATTCTTTCGTAGGGAAAGTTTAATAGAGTTCACTTATCGCGTGTAGTCACCTTAAGCTCTTCCTGCCCTTAAACGGGAAAGCTGCGAGCTAAAAAATAGGAAAAACTCTAACAACGTTTGTCGCGGTATATTTATACGCCTTTTATCGCGAAATCTCCCCGAGATCGAGAGAAATTAATATTATTCCGCGAGTCGAAAGAGGAGAAAGAGGATGTACAAAATATCCCCCGCGTATATATTGATCCTGTCAATTTAAAAAAAAAAAATGAATCATTGGTATAATAGATCCTTGCACTCGTAGAGAGCTGACTGATGGGCCAAGAATTGATTTATTCGCTTCACCGTGTATATCCATTTTTCTCCCCTGTCGTATAAATATTTCAGCTAGATACAATCTCCACTAATCATCCAGATACAATAATCTCCATTGATTTCTATCGAATCATAATATCATCGCTGTAGATGCAAAAGGAAGATCGCCGAATGGAGAAGTATGAGGTGATGATTGAGGAAATGTCTTCAGTCAGTAGTGTTATGCTTAGATAATTTTAAAATTAGTTAGATATATAAAGATGAGATAAAAATATGTAATCATCTTAGATAAAATGAAGATAATTTTGTTTTAAATATATCTAGGTAAAACATAAAATTATATGGCGATTCATCTAGATAATTTTTAAGATTGCTTATGTAAGCACAGTTATAAAAAAAAATTGTAAATTATAAAAGAAATATAAAAATTCTTGTATTTATATTTTTATATTTTAATTTTTATCGCTTACTGTTTAAGGAGATCCTAAGCTAACATAAGTTTTCTTCCTGTTTTATCGACAAAATGTGAGGTTAAATAAACTATGAATCTATTTATTGGTTATACAGATTGTTTTTTAACTGAATTTAGAGCGCTTCGCCCTTTGTTAATATTAATACTTTAATTTGTACCAATCTGTATGGTCTTATATATCTTGATTACAGAATTATGAATTTTCTAAGCATTCATAGTTTATCTAACCTCACATTTTATCGATAAAACAGAAAAAGAAAACAACAAACTTCTCAAGGAGGTTTAGAATTCCCTTAAATTCTACTATTTATTTGTATGCGCTATGATTCTCAACCAAAATTATCTGAAAATTATTCTAGATAATTTAATAAAAATAATACTTTTTTAATACATATTTTTATTATCTATATAAAGATAAGATAACGCCAAAATTCTTTCTAGATGATCATCTATATAATTTTATTTAGATAACAGCAAATACTGCCAGTCAGCATCAAGAAGAGGGAAAAAAGGGGGACATAGGGTTCAATTTTCCAATTTCCCGGACTGTCACTCTCCCCTTCGGAATATTTCTCCGATTTGGTGATGCGATCCCCTTCTTTTACCTCTCTTTCAGGCGCACTTCGCCCCCGGTTATTTAAGATTCCCGCGGGCGTTCCGTCTTCTGTTTTAAAAATCACTCCTGCCCGCTTAGTATGCCGGAACGGCTCACGCTAGTCGACTGTGATATTGCCTTAGCGCGCTATTCACCCTTCCTTCGTCCCCATCCCTCATCCGAGGTTCCTTCCTCCGTCGTCCCTTTCGTTTCTTCGTCTCGGCCTCTTACTCATTCGATCCCGCATGTCGAGATGTCTGGATACCGATATCGTTCCTTTCTGCTCTCTTTTCGTCGATTCTGAGATTTAAGGGGTCTTCAGGAGAATTCCAAGTTCTGGGAAATCTATAAAGATTCGCGGCGCGCTAAAATAAACACACCCCGGAGTGTTATATAGCTTTATCGCGACGTAATATATTTTTTTGTATTACACGTGCAGGCAAAGTGGCACTTTGTGTGCGTGTTTTCTGTGCGGAAAGCGGCCAATTTCCCACGCCGCCATCTAGCGGCGACGCAGTGAGTAAATAAGCCGCGTTCAAAGCCATTGCCTACGGCTGAGCCGCGTTCAAAGTCATTGCCCACGGCTGAAGCTGTGGGCAAAGCATTGCTTACGGCTTCAGCCGTGGACAATGACTTTGAACACGGCTATTTCCGTACCGTGCCGCCGCAAGATGGCAGCGTGCGATCGGCCACCTCGCGCACAAAGCCACTGCACTTTGCCTGCACTTGTAATACAAAATAGTATGTGTATTACGTGCGGATTGACAATTGTTCACTCGCTTTCGGCTCGTGCGTCCATCCCTCGCATTCGTGACCAATTGTCAACTTTCCGCACTTGATACACAATATACTATTTTTTTTTTTTACTATATAAAAGCAACTGTACAATATATATTTTAAGAGCGCGACGGAAGATTAAGGTATTAATGGAAAAATTCTCGATACTTAGCGGGTATCCGTGAACATTACGGGGAAGTATTGAACGGGAATATCTTTTTTGAGGTCGACATCTCTTCGGGAGAAAGTATATACTCGATAGCTCTAATTATGTCACTTAGCCATACTTTGCCGACATTTTCCGATAATTACCGCGAGGGGAATCCGCAGAGCGTGTCTTACAAAATAAAATCCCCTTGCTTCTCCTTCTCCCTCCTCTTATATGGACCAAGTTTCCCTGGGGTGTACTCGAGGACCACTCGGCGAACTCGGGTAACGATTTGATTGAACCGGGACTTTTGCTTACTTAATGCATGGAACCTAATGAAAGCTCGTTACTGTGTGCGCTCTTCCTGTGCTTTTAACCCGACTGTCATAAAAATAATGTTCAATTGTGCGTTCGCGGGACGAGACACTTTGCGTTACTCGTCCTTGCTCCTCGCAAGAAGATATCGATATTCGATATTCACTTTACATAGGAAACGGCATGAGAAATTACACTTGTAAATATTTTACGGGGGTGAATAAAAATGCTCTCTCTCTCTCTCTCTCTCTCTCTCTCTCTTTCTCCCGCGCTGTCTTTCTTTCTTATTTTTATTCTACCGACATCGTCACGTTTATGAAAGGCTCCCCGTCCTCCCGCTTCAGGAACTAACAATTCAGGATCATGGAACTGGAAATCCCAGGAAATTGAAATCCCATACATTCAAGAGCGTAAAAAAATGCAATAAAAATATAATGCAAATAGATGTATGATGTCGTAGAAATGAATAAAATTAAAAATGCGCATTTTTTCAAACATTTTAAAAAACAAAGATCTCAATAGCTTAAGATATTGAATATACTTTCTAGAAAAATAATTTGAGAAATATATCGACGGTTTAAGAATTCAAGACTGTAAAAATCCAAAGAGCTGCTACAAAGTACAATTTATAGAGAGATTTAGGAATAGAAAGAGAATATATAATAATATGCAGAGAGGTATAAGAGAGACTTCCAACTTTTATATTTAAAAAAAATTGAAAAATATCAATTCTAATTTTAGAAACACAAAGTAATCAGAGATTTATAAATCGAAGGACGTGGCAATTAAAAGTGAAAGTCTTCGATGATACGCGAAAATTCGAAATGTAATTAGTATTCTAGTCCGCGTATTAAAGATGCAGAATTGAACAGAGTTCGATTAAGAACGCTAATAACTCCGCTCAAGTTGAAATCTAGAGAAACGAGACTGTCGAGACTGTCCTCTCTGTCCCGGGTAATTCTTGTGAAGGCTACGGTAACAGAAAGTTACTTTCGTTTAATTGGGTATGGGCCATCGAGAAGTTCTCATCAAGATGCCGATAGATTCGCTGCGATAGCGAGACTCAGCCGGCATCTCTGAGCAACTCCGCGCTGACAGGAGTGTCTGACGAAACGTGACGGGCTAAAATCCAATTAGCGGTAATTAACGTTTCCACGCGACTTTGCCCTCAGATGCAGACAAATTTTCCCGCACTCTCGGCCCGATTAGCTTCTATTCAGACACAAAAGACATCGTAACATCAATATTTTTGCACCGTATAATTTCTTCATGTATTCTTGAATTTTTTAATTATTTATTGTTAATTTTTTAAATTTCTTACACAAAATTTTCCAAATACGTATTTCAAATTTTTTTAAAGAGCTTTTATAACATTTTTAGAATTTGTCGTCTTTAAATTTCCGATTCTCTATTTTTAAATCAAAATTGTTTATTTATAAATATTTACTTTTCAATTATTCCTAAATATTTTTAAATATTTTTGAATGTCAATAATTTTTTATGACTTTTAATATTATCGATTTTCCAAGTTCAATTTCAGTTTCAACATTTCTAGCAAATAATTTGTTTAAAATTTTCATCTTTCATCAATCCTATTTGATCAGAAATCCAAATTAATTGATTCCATAAATTTTGCGTTTGCTGTCAAGTTTATATTGCGCATGAAATCCCTAGGATTACAGCTTTGTACCTTAACTTGGGCGAATGCTCTTCAGTATGCTAGGGGGTGCTCTTTTATTACCACGGTAGGAAAGACTTTTACGCATTAAGCAAGTAATAAGCAGGAGGGGTTTTGTTAGCATCTATAAGCCCTTCGCTGAGGCACATAAAGATACTTTAATGGCTGTTCAATGAAGTCATTAATGCGCCCGTAAAGCTCTGACCGACTTTCCCCCCGGGCCTAAGAATATTCACCTTTCTATGAATTTATGAGAAATCTGAAATAATGCGAGTTTCTCAACAAGGGAGAAACATTTTCAATTAAATATTCATGCCGTATTAAAATTTTTAAGAAAAATTAACAATATGTCGATATGTCTTTTCAGAGACATTAACATTTTTTTTATAATAAATTATTCTTTAATTATTTTGGATCTTTTTCAGTTTCCTTTGACAATCAGCTGATCGACTACAACAGAAAATTCGGGAGTCTTGAAAAATTAATATATTTATCCTTTCGCAATTTTTCCGCCGGCGATATTTAGATTAACATTTATAAAAAGATACGTATATGTATAAACGATGACTGATAAAAATGATAGGGTGGATCGTATGTACGGAGGTATATCGCGGACGAGACGAGCGGCGCAAATTCGAAACACGGACCCACCTGGCTATGGCAATTCGTTTTATGGCCGGTCTCGTGACGAATTCGCGTTGCGTATTATACGACGTGTTCGTCGCTGAAAATTCCACACACCGCCGCAACAAGACGAATGGAGGCGTCAGTCGTGGGTTGCATTAATAACAACTCTCGCGTTGGATAAAAAAAGAGAAGGAGAGAGAGAGAGAGAGAGAGAGAAAAAACGCACGGTTTTTCGATCACGTCGCAGCTTAATATCGCTACCATCTCCGCACGAATTGCACAACGTACACAGCAATGATGCATAAAATATTCACACACAATGATCGTATTTAAAATACGTAATTGACGTACAATTGTGACTGCAATTTTTTATTATCGATTCTAATTGGATTCATTTTTGTAATAATGGCCAAAGAGATTTCTTCTTTTTCTTTGTCAATTATAATAATGATTATAAATTATATAGATAATATATTATATATTTTTATATTATATTTATATGAGGTATTAGAATATGAGAGAGATAGAGAGAGAGATAGATAGAAAACAGAGGATAGAGGATATAGTATAAGGAGAGAGGGAGAGTGAAGGGTATAGGAGGGAGATGATATAGTATGAGTAGAGTATATAGAGAGAGAGATATGAGATAGAATAGAGATAGATAGAGTATAGAGTACTATATTATATATTATATATTATATATTATATATTATATATTATATTATATTTTATATTATATCATAATATAAAATATAAATATCATAAATAAATAAAAAATAAACAATAAATAATATATAATAAATAAAACAAATTAAATTATAAATAATTGATATTTTTTAATATTCATTTATGACTTGAAGACAAGCTTAATAGATTCCACGTCGGTGAATCCTTGGATTCTTTCTTTTGGAGTTTTTAGGATCTTAAAATCAATTTTAAGGAAGCTCCACCGCGGTATGACGTCTACACAAGTCTGAATAGCGCTTTAATATTGAAAAGACCAGTCGATAGCTTCCCTACGTCGACGAATCCCATCGCGGCTACATTAAAGATGCTCGTGGGATATAGCAAAGTTTCGATACTCGTCCAGACGATCGTCCTCCTCAGCGTTTCTAGTAAGTGTCACGTCCCCGAAGCAATGCCAGAATTATTGATAACCAATTCCTAGTCAGATCTAACGTCCTGCGGGAAAGGACGGAAGGGGGTGGCTTTTCAAATTGCGCTTTGAATCCTCGGATATACTCGGATCCCGTGGTAATTGGATTCCTGGGTCATCAGATCCCCGAGTTCTTGCACGCTTGAAAGAGGTAGAAGGTCCTAAGGTATCTCCAGTATCTAAAGGTGTCGTCAATTTTCCTCCCAACGTTCTTTATTCCCTCCGAAACGTCTGAAGATTCCTTTCTTTTAATCTCCGTTGCATTTTTCAATACGGGCGTAATATTTGTGCAATATTTTCACGTGGAATATAAAGAGACGAAGATGTTGTATGTGGAGATATTATATATGTTTTATATACAATAACGTACAAAAAAAAACGTGCAAATGATGAAACACGAAGGGCCGTGTCGATCGGATTAGGTGGACATTGCAGGGAAAATTGGAAGAGTGGCGGACAGAGAATATTTTTTCGCGAAAGAATCGTAAAAGGATCGATAGAAAAAGCGCAGCGAAACGTGAATGCCGGGGACTCGTTACTATAATTGGACTGACGTTAATTTATTTTAGCGAATCTACGGCTGCAGCCTCCGGCCTGGTAGCGCACGAAATAAGTTTCAATTTGGATAACGAATTTCTATCCCCCCAGCAGCGTCAAATGAGATACAAGAATATAGTCCGGTCCCCGGTCGTTCTGATACCGCCAGCAATTATGCCAACTCTGTTGTCGGGAAGTTTAAGTGTCGCGTGTTAAATATTCAGTTATAATTGGAGCGGACAAAAATCTATGTGTATTTGTGTAAATTTCTGCTAAATTTTATTTATCGCTCAATTCGTTTACTATCGGATGAGAGACCGAGTTTTTCTTAATTATGAATGTTAAAATGTAGGACGCAAACGGAACGAAGAATAAAAACGACTTGCAAGACAATTTCATTATATGTATAGTGGAAAATTTTTCGATAAACGAAATTGTTCGCTGCATTTTTATGAAATATTAATTTTTCGTTCTATACGCCATGACAAACTTTGCTCTCGATAATCTAATTTACGTTCTCGCAATTAAATTGTTACTTTAGATTCTCAGATGTATATCTTCCTCCACCTTTAAATTCTTTAATAAAATTCTTTGGCACTTTAAGCCTTTATACTTTGTAAAACAGCAATAACTTTTGCGCTCGCTCGTGGAAAATTACATCAAACGCCGGATTGCTATGTGCTTCATAATTTCTTTCTCATCCCTCTTTCATCCGCTAGCGCTTCCAAGCGCTTTTGATTGGCGTACCACCACGTCTGTTTAAACTGGCATTTTCCCCAAAAGTACAAGCCCGTAATTTCCTCCTTATCAACCCCCTCAAGATCATTCGCTCGCAATTTCCAGCTCGCAAACAACGTGAGAGAACATATATTCGCGTGACAGCGAGAAGCGTGACATTATCATACGGTTGTGGAGAAGGAAGAAGGGAAAAGACGCGAGAAAAACAAACGCGATCTCCAAACGAGAGACGCACGTGACATTCCCCGAGGGGGACTCGGCGTCCCCCGGAATGACAGGCGTATCAACCCTGGCGGAGAAGCTAATCGTTGCGAAAGCAGGGGATATCATCCCGACAGGCGTCAGGCACGTGCTAACGCGGAGGACGACGTCGTCGTCGTTTCGGGATGAATTATGCGACTTGCGGATTCCCCGGCCGATTCTCCTTGCGAGTGCAACATGCAGAGGGCCATAAACCATTCATCGGTCGCTCCGTTGCGTTGCTGGAACCACAGATAATGCATTTCGGGCGAGCGAGAGTAATCCGAGAGTTTTGCGTGATGCGCATGCGCAAGCGCGCGCGCGCGAGATTCAACGGTCCGTCGCGCCTGCTCGATCGATCAATCAATGTTAAATGGCCATCAAATGGCCCCCGCGACGCAATCGGCCTCGCATTTGCCGCGCATTTGTAAGCTCGGACAGCTGCGCGTTCCCTGTGACTCGTTCTCCATCCCCCACTGCCCTCTTCTACTGAATTTCACTTCGAGTGATCATTCACCTTCAATTTGTGGATTGTATCCATTCCAATTATTGCTATTAAATAACCAACGAATTACGCTCATCTTTTCGAGATCTAATTAATACGATATCAATGTTGTGCTTGAATGATTTTAAAATTAGGTAGATAAAGATGAGATAAAAATATGTAAATTTATCTTATTGTTAGATAAAATGATGAAAATGATTTTGTTTTAAATATATCTAAATAACAGATATAAAATTATATAGCGACTCATCTAGATAATATTATTTTTAAGATCGCTTATGCAAACACAGTTATAAAAAAATATAAATTATAAAAGGGATATAAAAATATTTATATTAATATTTATATAAATATTTATATTTTTATTTATAAGTTTTTATCGCTTTTACTGCTTAAGTTCTACTACTTAAATATTTTTATGTGCTATGACTCTAAACCAATCCATTACCTGAACATTATTCTAGATAATTTAGTATAGTAGAGGTAATATTTTTTTAGCTAAGATGCAGATATAGATAATACATATTTTTATTATTTATATAAAAATAACGCCAAAATTTTATCTAGATGATCATCTATATAATTTTATTTAGATAATAGCAAACACTTTCAGTCATTAAGTTTGGGTTGTATAATCTAAATAAGTATAATATTATCTTTCGCTTTCTCCGCCGGTTAATTTTATAAGCGGATTTAAATTTGAAAGAAGATTAACGCGCGTTGCCCTTGAATCTCGAGTTCAACGTAAGTTGCTCGAAACATTGGTTAAATTTTATTTATTTTAAGAGCCGAATTAAATTTGAATTACCAAGAGCTAAATTAAAATAAATGTTTGGCTCTCCACTCCATTCGATGATTTATATTAGAATAAATCTCGCTTTTCAATATACTTACGCGATTTTTAGAGCCGTAAAGTAAAGACAAACAATGAGTCGTCAGGACACAGAGTCGCGATCGCATGGTGTGTGATGTACATAGTAAGACACGTCACCATCAGTAGAAGCAAAAACTGAATATAATAAGCCAGAGGTTGCGCTTTGAGGATGCGGTTGACAGAAGCCGATCCCTGTTCGTCCTTAGTTTCCTCCGAATGCCGCAACGGCAGTCGCGACAGTAATCGAGGGGAAGTTTGTGCCGGGTTCGTTCGCTTTTGAAGGGTGGATGTGTACGGCACTCCGGATCGATCCAAGAACGAGGAGGGAACACTGGGGTGCGCTGAGGTCGATGGTCCATTAAACGCGGATCGGACCAAGGAGCCAAATCGTACCGCAGACGTGCCGAAATTGCGACGTCGTCGTCGTCGTCGCTGCTGACTTTATTAACTCTCTTCTGTCAGTGCATAATTCTTCACCTTTTTGTCGACGTACGCAGCTGGGTACCCAATCGCGCGTTTTCGACATTTCTTTATATATATACCAAACATTATTTCCCGCCATATTTTAGGAGATTTCCGAGTACAAAGATTTTGGTATTTTTTTTTCAAGACTGAGAGAACTCAGATAGCAAGCAATGGCTTCATTTGGATATCCGTTTATTAATAAAAGGATTAATCCTTTACTTTAAGGATCATCACAGACTTACGGAGTCCGTCATATTATAGGAAGTTTTCGAGTATAAAGGTTCTTGGTATTTTTTCCCAAGACCAAGAGAACTCAGGTAGCAAGCAATGACTTCATTTGGATATCCGTTTATTAATAAAAGAATTAATCCTTTACTTTAAGGATCATCACAGACTTACGCAGTCCGTCATATTATAGGAAGTTTTCGAGTACAAAGATTTTTGGTATTTTTTCCCAAGACCAAGAGAACTCAGGTAGCAAGCAATGACTTCATTTGGATATCCGTTTATTAATAAAAAAATTAATCCTTTACTTTAAGGATCATCACAGACTTATGCCGTCATAGAAAGTTTTCGAGTACAAAGGTTCTTGGTATTTTTTTCCAAGACCAAGAGAACTCAGGTAGCAAGCAATGACTTCATTTGGATATCCGTTTATTAATAAAAAAATTAATCCTTTACTTTAAGGATCATCACAGACTTATGCAGTCCGTCATATTATAGGAAGTTTTCGAGTACAAAGGTTCTTGGTATTTTTTCTCAAGACAAAGAGAACTCAGGTAGCAAGCATACGTTACTTTGACGTTTAATGACGTAACTAAACGTCAAAATGACTTGATTCGGATATCCGTTTATTAATAAAAGAATGAAACCTTTACTTTAAGGATCACCACAGACTTACGCAGCAATGCATATTATTATTATTATTATTCTGGGCTATATTATTTTTTATTCTGGAGAGACAGAGAGATTATATTATTATTTAATATAATATTTCATTTTTGTAGAATTAAATCGCGTATAATTTCTCGAACCGTCGCAACCTTCGCGTTGCTGCGGTTAATTCACTGCGCTGTACACTGTTGTTTTCTCATAAGGACCGCTATTTGTTAATTAACTGCTGTTCACCCCCTCTCCACCCCCTCCCCCTCGTTCCCTCCCCCTTTCCTCGTACATGTTTTAACGCCGCGGAATGCAAATGGCGACCAAAACAACGGTGTTACCAGAGTCAGCGGTCGGCGGCGGCGCGTATTAATTGGCGAATCAACGCGTGTTACATGTATCATATATACATCTGTAGAATTTAATTACGGTTTAGTTGACGTCCTAGTGCTTTTTGAAGCATCCCATCCGCGAACGAGAGTGCTGGCGAGAGAGGCTCGAATTTGTACTGTCGCGCGAATCGTGTTGCAACGAGGTGTTACGTCCGACAGGGAATTGTATTTTAGAGCACGCGGACATCCTCTGGCCGCGTCGCGAATTTTTTTCTCCCCATTTTTTTTTTTTTTCCAACCACCTGGATACTGCTCGACGGGCGAATTTTAAAAGTGCGAATACGAGACAAAGTCGGGACGAATGACGACTCTCGTCGCCCGTAATCCAATGGCCGTCGTGTGTCAAAAGTGATTTTTTTTTCGCAGCGCAGGCGATTCCATTTACCAGAGATCGCGCGCGCATTATTTAAAAAAAAGGAACAAGGCTCGGATAAATTGAAAGCGAAACTCGCTGACTCTCGACTTCGAGAAGCCGCCATTATGCAGAATCTCCCGGGATCGCAAGAATGGGGCAAGTTTTGAATCATCTTGTATAGAGCGAGAATCGTTACCCAATTAGTCATGCGGAAAATGTGACCTGTATTCACTTGACTATTGCAGCCATCTTTAGATCGATGACTCTCTTTAGAAACGCAGTTGCCCGTTAAACATGCATTCATCAAGGTTCCATAAATGTGCCGCTATATTTAAATCTTATTATATTCCACAAATTACTTCGCAAATTATCGTTTTAATTAATGGAACACTTTATAATAATAATAATCGTCAAAGTGCATAATTTTGACGGCTGAAAGACGATATAACTATACTTTCAAAAACTATAAGCATTTTAGAGAAAAACGTTTTAGACAAAAATTGTACGGTTTTGAGGGGAACATAAGAAATTGAAAAGTCATTTAAAGGTCACGTGAAGGTCAATTTCAACTTATTAAAATGGAACTACCTATTTTTTATTACATATTCTTGCAGGTTATCTCAACAGTTTTTCAAAACTCTATAATAAAGTATTTTTTCGTGGAATATTCTTTGAGTTATAAAGGTTTGCAGCTAACAAATTTTTGACATAAGATGTAAAATATTCAATTTTCGATAATCATGCCTTTTCTGTACAGTATAACAAGATCAATTAATTGGAATAAAGAACACAGATAATTGCTTTAAAAGAAATATGTAATATTCAACATGCAGCTGCATACTTTTTTATAAGCAACGATGTGTATTTTTTTATTGATTATTAAATATATTTCTTCTTTAAAATTCAGTCATCATTATACACAAAGCTGCTTACATTCTATAAAGAATCTACGAGATTCTCTCTTTCAAATATATTTCGAGGTTTTCGATGCATCGAATTTCCCTTTTTATTCCCAGTTATATTTTTCAGTATTATTACTCTCGCGGTTTCGAACACATAAGCGAACGCGAGCCCCCTGTAAGCTTTCTGTGTGTTGCTTTTAGACGTTGAAACTACGGAGGAATAAACTCTAAGTAAATAGAATGTCAAAGAGCGGCACGAACGATAGGGAATCGGCAATGTCGGCGGTCGAATGTTTGTATTTGCGTAGGTTCTCTCTTTCAGGAGTGGTGTGTATACGTGTATATGCGGTCTCTAAAATGAAATTCGTCCCCCGTCGTCCCGTCGATCGCCGCGACACACTCGCGTGCATACGTACACTTCACATTTCCGTATCTTCTCTATAATGGCCGGAGGCATCGGCGAGCGCGCCCCAATGCATAGGCATACAAAAGAGGACTGTAACACGCGACGTTTCGTGAATTTCATTACCGTCGCCTAGCAGCAAAGCGTACGTTTTTCATCCTCGATCTCCCGCCGATGCATTACCGTAGTCGTATTCATGTCACCGCGAATCGATAACGCTCGCGGAGCGGTTCGAGAGTGTCGCCTCGTCTCTCGCGAAAATATCCAACCAGGATTGGAAGAGCGTGTTGGTAAATTGTACGATGATATCTCGGAAGCATGACATAGAAACAATTTTGTTCCGATTTCTTCTCTCTTTTTTTTTTTTTGTTCCGCTGCACACGCGAATATTTAGATTTTTCTCTCTCCCTTTTATTCTCTTTTGATATACGGTATCAGGTTTCACGAGAGGGACACGTGGATCCGAAAACTTGTTCCATTCCCAGGTAATGTCTCGTCAAATTTAATAATTCCTTCGTTTGGCGAATAAAAATATTGTAGCGTCCCATATACAGCGCAACAAGATTGCAGCAGCATTGTGGCAACATTTTATTGAAATATTACAACATTGCATAAACATTGTGAAATGTTTCAGCAAGGTTGCAGCAATAATGCAATAAAATAAATATGTAATATTACTATTGGATTATTGGAAATGTGTAAATACATGATTTCCTACAGCACGAAATATTACTAAAATATTGCATAAATATTTCAATATTGCGCCATATTACAAATATTGCAGCAATATTGTGCAAATATAATAAGTTATTATTTTATTGGAGACATTGCAAAATATTACTGCTATATTATAATGCAATCACATAGGAACTTAAATATTAAATTGATTGCTCAGAAATGAGATAAATAAATGTCTGAAAAAAAAGAAGAAAATAAAAAAATAAATATTCTGCAATATTTTATAAATATCATATTCACCTTTGTAGAAATAAGTCAGTATCATTGCAGAAATGTTGCGCAATATAGTTTGAAAGTGGACATATCTATATATTGGCAAGCTTTCAGGAATATTGCATGCAATATTTCAATCTTGCAAAACAATATTTTTGCAATATTCCGTCAATATTTCGTGCTGTAGGGGATCGGACTGAATGTTCTGTACCTAATATTTTTTGCGTGAGTTTTATTTTTATAATATTTCTGAAATGTTGTTTAAATTATATTGCAAATTCATGCCGATATAAAATATTTCTGCAATATTGCTATGCAATGTGCAATATTGCTGCAAACTTGTGTGCTGTATGGGGTGTGGCATATATTTTTAATCTTTTTCTCCTTTGAATTTTATATTATTTTATTTCACATAGTAGTAATATAACCGATATCAATATCTCTCGAATGCGCGGAACGACGAATTATTTTATAGACGGTTAAGCGATCCCGAAATTCTCTTGATCGCGATAGCGATCGTAAAAGTCGGGAGGGTAGACTGTGAATCATAAAAATATAAAGTAACTCCACTTTATTTATATAGAAGAGAGCTAGACGCCTTTGCCTCTGAAAGGAGGAACTTTGCTAATCCGACGGATCCGGATATCATTTCGTGTCATCGTCTTGCGGCAACTTGAGGCTGTCTTCCCTCTTCTGAAAGATAGATACTTTCAAAGCTCAGGCTCGCGACGCTGTTGGACGTCTCCGCGATTAATGAACTCGGCGTATGATGTAACCCCGTCGTACACACACACACACATATACGTATATAAGGACGTGCAATCGTGTGTGCAGTCGGGCTGCATTCGACAGGGTCGCAGAGACGAGTACAGCACGTTATCGATTAGATAGCCGATAAAACGAACGCGCGTTCCCGGCTCTCGTACGCGTACATATATATATATGTATATATATATATATATATAAAACATAAGTTTGTGTGTGTGCGTGTGTCTGCGCAATTGTGTTCGTGTACAACGGCCTTCTTTAACACTTTGTACGCCGGAAGCTGCACGGAGCTTGATCGAACGGTGGATGCCCGTTGTCGCTGATGTACGTAACCTTGCCAGAAGATTGATTAAATTGCGAACTCGCGCTTTTTCCCAGCTACGCCCAGGCTGATTGCGAACCCAACTTTTTAGCTGCGACCAGCTTCCGAGGATTTTAAATCACAGCGAACTCATAGGGATACCCTTTCGTGTAATTAAATCATGTTTATCTTGACAATTTACAGGAGACGTCGTCAGAGTCGATATCGTTGGGAACTATTTTTAAATAGCGTCTACTGGGTTTTAGAAGGCTGGGAGATTGAAAGAGATGCTCGTCGAAATTATCGTAAATTTTAGAAATATACACTCCTCAAAATAATTAAGAAATAAAAAAAATCGGCGGTAATTTGGGAAATAATATGCAACTTTACATTTTTTTAATTTTATGTTGAGGCGATTAAATAAATTATGTTAGAAAGTGGAGACGAGATTGTTCTGCCATGGATTTTATTTTTATTTATTTTTTGTCGGAGAAAATCAAGTTCTTTTAACATAATTGTACATTTAAAAATACGGATCACTGTAAAGAAATTATCACAGCAAATCTGGGATTTTTTATCAAGTTTGAGGTAAGAGGCACAAAAATTTTAATCGATATAACGTTTTTAGTCACCTTACGTAACTTTTTCCAAAGTTTAAACAAAAAGGAGAAAATTTACGAATTTTTTCGTTATTTTTGCCTATCTTTAAAAAGTTCACAAATTAAAAAGGAATTCGGCCACTATATCATATTATAGAGCAAAGATTCAGCTTTAAGAATCCACTTTTAGAATTGCTACACGATGATTTATAAGAGAATTATGAACGATTAATGAAAATGACCATTTATCTTTAATTGTCGATAACTCGAGAAGGAAAAATCGAAATTTAAATTTTAAAAACCGATTTTGCAGGGAATACTTCATATTTTTAGACAATTCATTTTGGATCTCTTAATTATTTTAAAGAGTGTATAATATAATTATTAGGGATACCTTTAAGAGTACATAATGTAGTTGTCACATTGAAATCCCTGAAGCCATCTGCGAGATTATTGTCTGCGACAATTTTTCCTTTCTCGGCTCGATTTTCCACGGACTCAGTTTCTTCCTGGACGATTTATTCCTAGGATAAATTCCTAGTACTATGATCTATACGTTATCTACGCTGCGTAAAACGGGAACCTTAAAAGAAGGTTACTGAAGCAGGTAATCTCTATTCAGATCGCTACATTCCCCGGGTGCACATTCCATTTACACATCGTAAATTTCCGGAGGATCGCCGCCGCGATATTCCGCGATGGAAGACCCCCGTTACTTTCGACCCGGAAATCGTCTCAAGTTTTCTCGACCGTCCACGCGCGCTCGACGGAACACTTTCTTAAAACACTTCTCAACGGTGTGTCCCAGCGTAAAGAGGACTCATCATTCGACCCGATCTACTAAAAACTTTATGACAGTGTTACTCGAAGTCGTCCTCGTGTCTTCCGGGAACTTTCAGCCATTTTGGCACATAACTTCGGGACTTTTACATTCGAGATTTAGAACGGCCTTACCGGCGTTGTTTTAAATCCTGAAGGAAAAATGCCTTATCGCGTGCACATATACCCATATACGCACATACACCGACGTGTTCTGATAAAAACGCGGCGCAGTTTACCTTCCTGCGCGTGCGAGTCTAAATTATACGTTCCTCGATACGATCTCTTGTACGCGGTTTAAGGGTGACGCGGCATTTACAACTTCTTTTTTTCAAGCGGATAGAACGCGGGTTAACTCAGATATTCGGGGCCCCGGGACGATAATAAACTCACCGTAACGAGATTAAAGCCCGTATGTGCGTCCGTTTTTCCTTTTACGTTAAGAGAAAAGAGAACCAAGTTTGTTCTCCGTTCGGTCAGTCGCGAGAAAATTGCGGACCGGATGCCAAAATTAAAGTAACAGCGCACTTTTTCTCCATCTCTTTCTCTCTTCTTCCTCCTCTGACATTTACGACGACAGGACCGCGACTACTCGGGTCGTAAAAAATGTAAAGCAGCGGTAGCGCTTGAATGAAGCCAAATGCGCGAGTCGTCGCCGGACTCGCTTGTAGTCCGATGATAAATACAAGCTCGCGTGGAAACTCCTCAATCTCCTGCTCCTCTTTCGGCTGAAGATTTTCTCCAGATTTTTCCCTGTAAATACGAACACGACCGCGCAAGAGATATATATCTTTCTCGTTAGCGGGAGATGAAGTTACTCCAATTTGGCGGCTTTCAAATAGATGAAATTCCGTCTCGCGAGTCAAGCTACAAACTGATGATGCAGTATTGAATAGGTGGTAAAGGGTTGATGAATTCTCGGACACGCGACGCACGTCGCATACGCAAAAACGAGATTGCAAAAGTGTGTTGTGATATTCAAATTTAGTGTGATATTGAAATTATTACAAAATTATATAACACGTCAGACATATCATTCATCCTCATTCGTTATTTCATATATGTTCAGAATTTTCTTTTTTCCCAGAGTTCTTTTTCTCTCGTTAGAATAATTTCCTAACTAGAAGCAGTTGATTCATCCCCATTTTACGTATCTTTTTAAAGAGAAAGCGCTGGCGGGAAGGAATAGCTGCGGGTTCCTCGCAAATTGGGGACGCGGTTTGAGCGGCAAAAGCCGCGCGGCGGTACAAATTACTGCTAACATTACCGAAAGCGATCCGGGATGCATAAACGGGAACCGTGTTCCCGAAACCTCAATGGCACGAATCGCGAACAATGCGTGCCACCCTTTTCGTTGCGCCCACGAACCGCAGATCCGTCAAGAGTGAACGTAGAATACGTATATACCTACTTGTGTGCGCGTGCGCGAGGAAGATAAGGAAGATAGATCCTAATTTTTCACCCGATCAATTAGATCGCGTCGATCTTGAGGACGGACAAATCGCGATAAGATGGGTGAGCACATTGAGGCGAAGGATGCGCCGCGCTGGTCGAAAAGAGCGTGGAAAGAGAGGAAGGAAACAAATCGACGATGAGGGTGTGTCAGGGGTTGAGAGATAAATACGTGGGATTTATCATGCTCACAAGACCTCGATCTTCCACGACGAGTGGAAGTGCAAGGTTCAGCGAGGTTACCGCAAATGTGTAACGTCTTGAAGTGGGTCCTAAACGTGAAACATCATTCTTGTGTATCCTTTTCTTTCTATTGATTGAATAGAGTATAATAATTGTTTCTTCACGATTTAATAAGGGGATTCTAAACGTCCTTGAGAAGTCTGTGATTCCCGTCCTATTTTGTTGATAAAATGTGAGGTTAGATAAACTATAAATCTATTTTAAATGAATCCTAAACATGAAACATCATTCTTGCGCACTCTTTTCTTTCTATTGATTGAATAGAGTATAATAATTGTTTCTCCACAATTTACTAAGGAGATTCTAAACGTCCTTGAGAAGTCTGTGATTACCGTCCTGTTTTGTTGATAAAATGTGAGGTTAGATAAACTATAAATCTACTTTAAATGAATCCTAAACGTGAAACATCATTCTTGCGCATCCTTTTCTTTTTATTGATTAAATAAAATATAAAAATTATTTCTTCACGATTTAATAAAGGGATTCTAAACGTCCTTGAGAAGTCTGTGATTTCCGTCCTGTTCTGTTGACAAAATGTGAAGTTAGATAAATTATAAATCTATTATAAATAAATCCTAAACGTGAAACATTATTCTTGCGCACCCTTTTCTTTCTATTGATTGAATAGAGTATAATAATTGTTTCTTCACGATTTAATAAGGGGATTCTAAACGTCCTTGAGAAGTCTGTGATTTCCGTCCTGTTTTGTTGACAAAATGTGAGATTAAATAAACTATAAATCTATTTTAAATGAATCCTAAACGTGAAACATCATTCTTGCGCACCCTTTTTTTTTATTGATTGAATAAAATATAAAAATTGTTTCTTCACGATTTAATAAAGGGATTCTAAACGTCCTTGAGAAGTCTGTGATTTCCGTTCTGTTTTGTTGATAAAATGTGAGATTAGATAAACTATAAATCTATTTTAAATGAATCCTAAACGTGAAACATCATTCTTGCGCACCTTTTTTTTTATTGATTGAATAGAGTATAATAATTGTTTCTTCACGATTTAATAAGGGGATTCTAAATGCCCTTGAGAAGTCTGTGATTTCCGTCCTGTTTTGTTGACAAAATGTGAAGTTAGATAAACTATAAATCTATTTTAAATGAATCCTAAACGTCAAATATCATTCTTGCGCACCCTTTTCTTTTTATTGATTAAATAGAGTATAATAATTGTTTCTTCACGATTTAATAAGGGGATTCTAAACGTTCTTGAGAAGTCTGTGATTTCCGTCCTGTTTTGTTAACAAAATGTGAAGTTAGATAAACTATAAATCTATTTATTGGTTATATATACGGATTGTTTTTTACCCAAAGTTAGAACTTTGCCCTTTGTTAATATTATTACTTTAATTTGTGAGGCTATACGGATTGATAAGTCTTTTTCCTGTAGCTACAAATTAAAGTATTAATATTAACAAAGAGCAAAGCATTCTAATTTCGGGTAAAAAACAAATTTATAGCTGAATCTAACCTCCCATTTTGTCAATAAAACAGGAATGAAACTTAGGTTAGCTTAGGATCCCCTTAAATACATATGAAAACAAAGCGCGAACCTATCGATTTTATGTTAAAAACATTAAAAATTACGAAATTAAAAAACGTTTGTTCTCATTAATCGTGGAGAAGGCTTTATTATTTTATTCAACCAGTAAAAAAAAGGGTGCGCAAAAATGATGTTTTATCGATAAAATAGGACGGCGTTTAGGATCTCTTTAACTCGATTTCTCGGTGGCTCCAGGTGTACTAAGAAAATAGAATTGTGCAACAGCGAGGTTTATAAAATTGAGAATAATGAGAAAAGACGTGGGAATTTCTCTCCACGTACGATTTTTTTCCTTTCTATCACGTTCTCGACTCAACTTTAATTTTGACGTAGAGATCTATAGGATTTAAGAAACGTGTTCTCACTTTATTCTTCGTAGATCGCTCTTTCCTCGAAATCAGCAGGTTGCACAGTTATCAGCTCGGATATAAATTTGCGATTCCGGAAATATCAGGGGAAATGTATCCATCAATAATATTTTATCAGATTGAATCAAATATATATACATATATATATATATATATATATATATATATAAAATATATATATACACATGTATATTTTTTATCGCACGATGGATTTTCTTGGTACAGAATATTTTTCAAATGTATATTATACATATATCCGCGAGCGATTTCAATTCTCGCCGAGTTTCGTTTATTCGCATCACGTTACAACGTTAATTACAAAAACAAAACGTTTATCGGCTGCGGTTACAAAGCCGCTAAGCCGCCCCGGGCAATAAAAATGTCTCCTAGGCGGCTTCATGCTCTGGTCAAAGTGCAGCTGCGGCACTAAACCGTACGTGCACTTAAAAGCAACGCTTAAAGAGAGCAAAGGGATGCCGGCTAAAAAGGCCAGGAAGCTCTCTTGGCGCAAAAAAGTGGGATAAATTGGGGCAACTGCTCGTAACGTTTCCTACATCGTATCGACAACGATGTTGCGAATACGTGTGCGATCGGTCGTGTCTATGTGAATGACGTGTAGCACACGGGGGGATAAACCGCGTCAAAGGGTCCAAGTTCTTTTTTTAGAGAATACTACCTAAGCGATCGCATGAGTCATCACTCTTTGATCAGTACAGTGCGAGCTAACGTTTTCTCAAAGTGTATACGAAAAGACGCCGGATCCTAGGAATCCACTCCTTTGATCCGGGAAAATCCTCCAACACTAAAACCCGTCGATGTTGAAAATGCATATATCGCATCAACGATTCTTCACTTTTTGTTACGTTTGAGGAATCGTTAAGCGTATTAATATCTGTAAACAGAAGTTTCACCAAGATTTCACGGTTCTCCAAGGATTCAAGGAGTCCTTAAATAAGAAGTGGTATTAAATATCAGATGGATTGCTCGATCTCTCCTCTCTCTTTACGTCGGGTTCTTCATCCTAGACATATTGCGCGCGAACTTTGATCTCGAGGAAACTTTAAATTTTGCAATCCACCTCTCTCGAGTCTCTCACTCGAGACTCGCGGAATCTTTGAAGCTTTGTATTGTCAGACGTGTGCTTCCGAGGAAGAACCACATGGAGGGTTGGTTATATTTCCTCCGAAATCCATTCCGCCGGAAGTGCTCGCTTCAATTTAAACGTCACCGAGCCGGGAAATATCGCGGCAATTTTTGCGTTCGCCAAAAACGCGGACGCGAAAAAGCGGAGGAAAGATTCTCCCCGTCTCCAGTTTTCGTAGATGGCCGTTTTCTCTCTCTCTCTCTCTCTCTTTCTTCTGATATTCGGTATGCATAATCTAAGGATATTCACCGATATATAATTTCGCCGACGAAAAGCGCTCCGTTGGCCGACCAGCCAGTGGGAAATGAGAATAATTTATATTCAAGTAGATATATATACTCACCCCTCTTCTCTCTCGGCTCCTAAATCGAGTCTGTTTTTTCCCCGCGACGCGATATCGCGGTCAGACATTAACGTTGTGCCGTGAAATAGAGTCGTTCCGGCCAAAAATTTACATGCAAAAGCGTTTAAATCGTCCGCTCTTCGGTGTCTCGTTAAAGGATTCTCGTTGAAACGATACGGTATCTCGTTCAAAGACTCTTTTGGAAGTCTTGGCTACGCGTTACATTTTGTGAGTATGGATTATTTGAGAAAAAAATATATTTATGTTCGTAACTGTGAAAAGTAAATACTTGGTAAATTAGAGTTACCAATGTGTTGGCGTAACGATGTAATATATTTGCGCAAAACTTTGTTCTGCAAACAAGGAAGAATCGTCAAGTCTAAACCCGCAAAATATGCAGCCAGTTTGCAACTGTAATACATTTTACATCCGCCATCTGGAAAGTTACAGCGCAGTATCAAAAGTATTTTCAGAGACTCTCTGATACACAGAATCGCGATATCTTTAATCATTCTGCATAATTTTTTATCGATGTATTAATACACATTGACAATTTCTTTATATTAGTTGCTGGACGTCAAATAATCTTCCCCCTTATATTTTTTAAAGTTTTCGAGTACAAAAGTTCCTTTATATTTTGTTTTGAGTAAAGAAAGACGCATTTTTAAGACACTTTAAATTGCTGTGGGTAATTATTTATTGACAAAAAATTAACAAACACACTTTTGAAAATAAATAATAATTCTCCCTTTTATCAATGTACCGGGGTTCCAACTGACAATTTTTTTTACATCAATTGTTGAGTATCGAAAATTTTTTTCCATTACATTTTGCACGGAAAAAATCCATGTACGTTTAAATGGAAATTACTTGTTCAAAACTGGGAAAATTACTTAATTATCACTGTAATTTTTTTCATATTTTTAAAGTGAAAATACATATGTCATATTAATGTAAAAATATAGATAAAATTACTATTTTTATGCAAAATTACCTGTAATTTTAAATTTAGCGTCTTTACTTTATTAGAACTTTATTTTCCAGGCATTTATCCATTTTATTTTATAGCATTTACACATTACTAAAATTTCTTACGTATAATTCCATGTTTAGTGTGAAATATTTTTAATCTTGAAAATACATAAGAATACATTTCATATAAAATTACATAGATATTGCATGAGAATAAAAGAAAATAACCCAGCATAATCATGTAATTTTACACAAATATCTTTTCAGTGTAGATTAGATTTTCGAATGAAAAGGCTCTACATACATTTTGTCTCGGAGGAAGGAAAATTCCGACATATTTTGAACATACATATATGTATTGTAATTTTGCTTTAGGTACTCGTTCACGGTCAGAAAGATCAAACGCTGAAATAATCAGTGTGTGTGTGTGTGTGTGTGTGTGTGTGTGTGTGTGTGTGTGAAAGAATTGGCGATAGTCTTTGGGGACATGAACGACGTGTGTTTTCGCGATACTTTTTTTTTAATTCCGATGGTGTCTTTGTAAAAAACCGGTATCCGTTAAACCAACATCAACTCGTTCCGCATGGACGCGTTAATAGGAAGCGCGAATCGATCGCGACGCGCATAACGAAATCTACGAGCGCGACGCTTTTAATATGTCAAAGCGCGGCGGGACAGAGGGTCATCTTTCAAAGGGTTCAGTTCGCCGTAACAAACGCATTATTGCCGTTATATAGTTGCGCCAAATGATACAGATAAATTATATTCTGATCGAACGCCTATATGTTATTAGCGCTCTTCCTCCTCGTCCTTTCTCATCCCGCTGTTATTCTTTTGTCTAACGGTGCGTTAAAAATAATTGCGTTTTGTCTCCTCCCACGCTCCGAAACGTGTATTAAAAATACACGCGTATTAGTTAATAAAATGCCGCACTATGCTGCTTATTATTACTCGGATCAGCGCGTTTCGTGAAAATACGATGCGAAAAAAGGGACTCTTACTATTAGTTATTTTCAGTATTGTGCCGTATAATTTACGTGATAAATTAATTTTTATTTCATTTATTTTTTACGTAAAAACGTAAAGAATATAACCAATGAAAAAAAAGAGTCTAATTACTAATTGTAATTATTATTATACAAACCGGAAAAACTTTATATTTAATTAATTTATTGTAATTTTATATTTAATGTGTTTTTTAAAATTAATAATTGCCTGTTTACTTCCATTTATATACACATTTTTAATAACACGTTTTTAATCAATGAAGTATTGTAATAAATAAAATTTTATTTTACTTTAGTCTAAAAGTATACAAAAAAAATGGAAATGCATTTTTTTTTATTTTTGCATAAAATAACGAAGAACAAAATAAAAACTCCAAAACAGAACTTTAACTTTACGTTAAAAATAAGAAATTATTTTTTTACATGTAAACGGACACGTCACTGGTTATTTCACGTTTCTCGGAAATTCTAGGTTAGGTTAGGTTACTATGGGTTATACTAATATAACCTTATTTTATTTATTTGTATCATTTTTACCAATTTTCTATATATTTTCCATAATTTACATTCTTTACGTTAAAAATAAGAAATTCTTTTTTTACATGTAAACGGACACATCACTGGTTATTTCACGTTTCTCGGAAATTCTAGGTTAGGTTAGGTTACTATGGATTATACTAATATAACCTTATTTTATTTATTTGTATCATTTTTACCAATTTTCTATATATTTTCCATAATTTACATTCTTTACGTTAAAAATAAGAAATTATTTTTGTACATGTAAACGGACACATCACTGGTTATTTCGCGTTTCTCGGAAATTCTAGGTTAGGTTAGGTTACTATGGGTTATACTAATATAACCTTATTTTATTTATTTGTATCATTTTTACCAATTTTCTATATATTTTCCATAATTTACATTCTTTACGTTAAAAATAAGAAATTATTCCCATACAGCACCGATAGATTGCAAAAACATTACAACAATCTTTCACCGCAATATTGCAATATTGCAAATTCACTGCAAAATGTTGCTACATCATTGCTGTTGAATTGCAGCAATGTTAAAATGTCCGCTTTTTGGAAGATTGCAACAAAATATTACAACAATATTGCAATATGTTATGAGTTTGCAATAATGCTTGTTATTGCAACCATAAACTAATGTTGCATATACAGGTATATAAATGTAAATAAATCATTAATGAAAATACGTTGTAGTTCATTTATATATATTACAATATATAAATTATAGAATTTGGATTACATGCAATATTTCCGAAATATTAATGTCATGTTGCTACAATATCTCTGCAATGTCTTTATAATGTTGCATTGCAACTTGCAACATTGCAACGTTGCTGCAATATAATTGCAATAATCTGTGCTATATGGGTTTCTTTACATGTAAACGGACACATCACTGGTTATTTCACGTTTCTCGGAAATTCTAGGTTAGGTTAGGTTACTATATACCTTCTAAGTACTGGTTAACACCACTTAAATGAAATTGTAAAATTATGACAAATTGATGAAATGTACGACGAGGGAAAAAATACAAGGGGAATAAAAAATTCGGCGAAAAATTACAAGCCGAGAGAGAGAGAAGGAGCGAAACTCGCGTCAGGTACACCCTGTATACATCAGCGGCAAATCCCGAAACGGCGTGCTCGGGAACGGTAGAATCTTGTTTCCGCTTTTATTCGAGTGGCTAATTAAATCCGAGATATTGTGCCGAGCGTAAAATTACTACTCGCAACGATGTCTGAGAATGAATAAGGAGCAGTCTGAATGGTGGAGGGAAATTCGTCTCTGAAACCCCTTCCACGGCGAACAAGCTTGAATTTCACGAGCAAGAGCGAACGCACTCGGCCATTGATTATAGTAACACAATTATGCGCCTGTATAAAAGCCGGTTCCAAGAGAGCAGCTCGAAGATTGCGAAATCTTTAGGTGGCTTCATTGCAAAGTACATAATTAATTGACTTTTTAGACAAACTTGGCAATTAACTCATTATTGCGTCAAGTATTGTTACAAGTATTGCGATTGAGAAGCCGAGGACCCTTGCAATTTCATTCGATGAGGCCTTTGATTCCGTTGATTAGAAGAATGCGAGAAAGAAACAGAGAGAAAATCAAAGAAAAAAAAACAAATTGAGAATAAATAAATTACTTATCTGCGAAGACGAAAATATATGGTTTACAAAAAAAAATAATAGCTTGAAAAATAACATTTTATACATTTAAACAAATTATGCAATTAGAAATTAATTATATTTTTTATTATTTTTATTATTGTAGAACAATTTATTATGAAATGGTTGATTTTTAATTTTAATGATTAATTCACAATTTTTATAAAATAATTATTAAGACGACGAATTTAACTTTTCAAATAAACTTGATAATTGGCTCATTATTGCGTCAAGTATTGTATAAATATTGTAATTAAAGGCAAGATCCTTTGCAATTTCATTCTTGGCTTCGTTGATTATAAAGATGAAAGAAACAGAGAATCAAAGGGCTATAAAATAAAATAAGAAAATTATATATTAAAATATCTGCGGAGACGAGAATATACGACTTGAAGAATCTCATAAAGCAATCTATGATAATAAAATCTCACGATATATCAAGTTTGAAAAATTATGTAGCTTAAAATCTGAAATTGGAAATCTCAAAAATGTGAAAATAAAATTTTATTTGAACGAAAATTAAATTATATTTTAAGATGCAATTCTAAATTAATTCTCATTTTCATTTCTATTATTATAAATGTTGATTTATCATATATGAAACGGTTTAATTTTAATTATAACAATCAACACACAAATTGCAATTTGCATTAATTCTGATATAAATTGACTATTACAACAAATTTAAGATTATCAATCTTCATTAACCCTTCTGTCAATATGTATTTTACCTATCCATCAATGTATAAGTACCAACTATGTGTTCTCGACACCGACAATTTTTTTATAGTAGCTGCAGGCATCAAACATTCCTTTCCATCATATTTTACCCGGAAAAAAATGTTTTATATATAACAATATAAAATTATATAGAAATATATAAAATTATACATATAATCGCAAAATTATATATGAAATATGTCCATACATAATTAGATAAAAATGCTTGTTATATATATAATTACATAAATTTATATATACATATAATAAATATGTATTTATATATATATATATATATATATATATATATATATAAATACATATTTATTATATGTATATATAAATTTATGTAATTATATATATAACAAGCATTTTTATCTAATTATGTATGGACATATTTCATATATAATTTTGCGATTATATGTATAATATATATATGTATATATGTATATATATATATATATGTTTCATATATAATTTTGCGATTATATGTATAATATATATATGTATATATGTATATATATATATATGTTTCATATATAATTTGACATGATTATATATGAATTCATATAATTTATACACAAATTTATATAATTATGTATAAAAATAAACATATTTCAAATATAATTTTACGATTATAAGTATAATTATACAATATACAATTGTATATAATTGGATAATTATACAATTATTTATATATAACTATATATAAAAATTTTTTCCAGGTAGGAAATTTCCAAACCCTTATATTTTTTGACAGAACCAAAAGAGTTTGAGTAAATTTTTAACATTTAAAATTGCTTCGAGTACTCTGATACTTCTTTATTGGGTTAATTATAATACAACGAGAAATCAAGATTCTTCATAAACCTAAAAATTTACGGTCAACTTCCACTAGTCCAGCAAAATTAGACTTTGACTTCATAAAAATTAGGAGCAAGCTGAATTTTTGTGGAAACCTCTATTTCGATGTTTTAATGAAAGTCTAAAAAGTACTCTTTTAGTTTTTTGCCATTATCTCGAAAACTATCAATTTTTCAACAAAAATAGTTATTACCAAAATTGTAGCTCATAAAATTCCCTACAAAAAAGGTTATTATACTTTTTTTCGTAGAATTAATCGTTTGGTGTGGAACCGCGGTGGTGTGGAAAGGAGTGCGTATTTTTCACGAACTATAGACATTGCAACTTTACGGATTTAATCAAAAACGATTAATTGTACAAAAAAAGTATAACAACCTTTTTTGTAGAGAATTTTATGAGCTACAATTTTGATAATAACTATTTTTCTCGAAAAATTGATAATTTTCGAGATAATGGCAAAAGACGCCCTGGATAAAATTAAGGATACTTTTCA
Source organism: Nylanderia fulva (assembly GCF_048542155.1). Classification (NCBI taxonomy): domain Eukaryota; kingdom Metazoa; phylum Arthropoda; class Insecta; order Hymenoptera; family Formicidae; genus Nylanderia; species Nylanderia fulva. The sequence continues at coordinate 4,184,091 of NW_028189730.1, read as the reverse complement.
GGATTTCATTAGAACAATGAAATGAAGGTTTCCACAAAAATTCAGCTTGTTCCTAATTTTTCTCAAGTTTTGCCCTTTTCAAGTCTAATTTTACTGGACTACACCGTCGTTTCCTCGTCGAAATGCGAAGCTTGCAACGAAAACGAGACCAGGAACGGTGTCTCATTTGATGTCTGCGCGCGACAATGCCTATTTAGTTTCCGTTGGATTGTGAGGTGAAAACAAGGAGGCGTCGTTGAGAGAGGATGGGAATTCGTTTCGCGAATCTCTGGCCTAAAACCGGGACGCGAATATAACACGAAGGGGTAGATATGCAAAGTGACGAGCGCTTTATGCAAAAGGTCTTCTACCACCAATTCACTTTCTGTCCGGCTTATCGTTCACCCTGCACCCTTCTACACCCACCCCCCATGAGAAGTAACTCCCCATCCCCTTTATTTATCTCGCGAAGCCTGCGTGTAATGACGCTCTGTAACAGACGTCGGAATGGATTTCGGTTATGTTTATACGAGTTTGATTGGAAAGCTTATTTGTCAAGCGTGATGTATATATATGTATATATGTATGTGTGATAGAGGGAATGAATATGGAACGAACGGACGTATTTTAGAGCAAGCGTACATATCATCCATGTTTTAAGTCATTAACTTAATTGATTAATTTAATCAAATTTCGCCTCTTGGTTGTTTTTATTTAAATATTAAAATTATTTTATGGATCTCTCCGTTGAGTCTTCAAATTTTAAAAGTATGTACAAACATGACATTTAAAAAAATAAAAAGATCGCGGATGTGCAATATTTTCACCGACGCGGATTTAAAAGAACGTGGATTTTTGCTGGTAATTATACAATCGAAAAAATAAAAATCATACTTTGTGATTTTTTTTTTTTTTTTTTTTTTATTGACAAACTTCCTAAATGTGTGTAGGTTTTTTCAAAATTTTTACAAACTGTTTGACGTAATAGAGGCGGAAAAATCGTATTTCACACAAAAACGTAACGAGGAATAATTAGTGGAAAAAAGTTATTTTTTTATTTTTTTTTTGTCGAATCGTATTATCGTCGACGCGTTTCGTTTAAAATCTCAAAAAGTACCGAAAATGTGACGTATAGCGGGCCAATAGCGCGCGTTGCGAAAAGCCGGGAATCGATTTGGGCACATGTTGCACAAATAACACATCGCTGACAAATCCCGTCGCCGAAATAATAATGAGCTCCTCTCGACGAGGAAAATTTAAACAAAATATAAGAGTCTAAAATGGAGAGAAATCTCATATGCGCGAAATCATTTATGAAACAAATGGTGCATATTATACGCGTGGAAGGAACAGAGTTAGCGAAACGTACTAGTTGATTAGCGATATTGTTCGACAGAGAGAGAGGGAGAAACGCGAAGCCGGTCCGCATTATGTACGAATACCATCGCTGCCTGTACTCAATCTGGTTTAGTCCGGGACTATCAAAGCAGCGGATTACGTTTATGCGCTCTTGCATAATAGTCGGAGAGAGTCCTCGCGCATGCGCGATATGGCGGGTATTTGCGTCCCCAAACGTATAATATATATCTCCATTTGTATAGTGTTATACGGTGTAACAATTAAAATGGCGGAGAGCAGTAAAATTTTTCGAGAAAATTTTAAGATGCGGAAATTTTTTTTACGAGAGTGATGTGAGTGAGTGCGTATATGAATTATGAATGAAGAAATCATTATTTATATTAACCGCTCCGGGACGGCGTCCCCTCAAGTGCTGACCGTATTATATTGTACGAAAAGTATAATAATTAACTAGCGTTCCGCGATAAATAATAAGTCGAAAAATATGTGTGTGCATATATATTGATCTCTCAGGTATTTTATTGCACAAAGGGGGGATGAAAAACCATAAAATTTATATTGAAATTAATAGGAATGTTATACGTATATATACATTTCTCCAGGAATATCATTTTACAATTTTGCAGTGGGATACGTCGGAACAATTGTTCGTAAAATTCACAATTCATTTTTCACAAAAAATCAAGTAAAGGCGTCATTAAAAACACAATTGGAATTGTTCCTGAATAACTCAAATTCCCGCATAAAGTGCGTGAAACGTAATCTTTTGAATTGTAAAATAATATCGGTCAAACGAGCTAAGAGAGAAAACTGATGAATAAATTATGAACGGTGTTGTGTTTAGATTATTTTAAAATTAGCTAGATATAAAGATGAGATCAAAATATGTAAATTCATCTTAGATAAGATGAAGATGATTTTGTTTTAAATATATCTAAATAAAAGATAAAATTATATAGCAATTCATCTAGATAATAATTTTTAAGACTGCATATGTAAACACAGTTATAAAAAAATGTAAATTATAAAAGGGATACAAAAATATATTTTTATTTATAAATTTTTATCGCTTACTGCTTAAGTTCTACTATTTAAGTATTTTTATATGCTATGATCCTAAACCAAAATTATCTAAAAATTACTCTAGATAATTTAGTAAAAATAATGCTTTTCTTCATCTAAGATGCAGATATAGAAAATACATATTTTTATTATCTACTACCTAAAGATAAGATGACGCCAAAGTTTCATCTAGATTATCATCCATATAATTTTATTTAGATAACAGCAAACACTAATTATGAATCACCTACTCAAACGTTTAATAACAATTTTTAATATTATTGTTGATATTAATTATTGATCTTCAGGGAGTCTCATATTTCACTCACATTTCTCACATATTATTTGCAAAACATGCAGAGGCGCGAAGCGCTTTTGGCCAATCCGGACGATCAGCTAGAGGTTAGGTCGCGGGATGAATTCTTTTCGAGCGCAATTATTAATCAGAGGGCGCAGCGCGCGCTGAAATCCTCCTGACAGTTGCGACAAGACTTCGATATAATACTCGCAACGGCTCGACAATTTCCGCGGAAACTTTTCCAATTAAATTTTCGCCGTTCGTCTGGAGAAAAGTAACGCGGCCCGGATAGAAGAGCTGGTGCGCGAACTCTCGTCCGGACGCGGACGAGACTCGCGACGACGCCAAGTGATTGATGGTTATACCCGTTTACCCCTAGGTAAGCCGCTTTTTCCCTCTCTCTTCCACCCTCTAAATTCCTGCATAAGTACGTCGAGCTCTTCCCTCGTAATGCCTTCCATTTCCGGCCGCGCCTCTTGTCAACGATACATTAGCAAAACAGGTTTTAGTAGAGGGATTGCGAATGGATGGAGCAAGAGATTAGACAGATTATCTGAGAGGAAGGCATTCTTGGGTGTATTTGCCGATTTCAATGAATGTATCGCGATCTGGAATAAGCTCTTATCTACTCATCTAGCTTATATATTATCTTACCTATATTTATTTACTCTTATCCATTATAATATGTATTATATATACTAGAGACCCTCTAATCAGAGTCTGGACATAATATAGCAACCTCTGATTGGTCCGCCATTTTTCTTCAATTCCCGCTAATTTTATGAAATTTCTATTGCTATCAAATATAATAAATTATTAAATATTTTCAAAAATACTTAGAAATTTATATTTTTATACTACTCGTATATCCCTTTGACGAGAAATTATTACAAAATTCTGCCGCACATCCAACCATTTTATTTATTATTTGACACTCATACGTGCAGTATAAATAAGAGGTTATGAGACATTTTCTAAGCGAGAGGGAAATAGCACACATTTCTTTCTCTCTCTCAGGATTTTGAAGAAAAATGTCAAACAATCTAACCTGACTTATGTCCAGACTGATTATAGAAGGTCTCAGTGTTTGCTGTTATGTAAATAAAATTATATAGATAATCATCTAGATAAAGGTTCGGCGTTATTTTATCTTTATGTGTACCTATAGATAATAAAAGTATATATATTATTCTTATCTGCATTTTTAGATGAAAAAGTATTATCTTTACTAAATTATGTAGAATAATATTCAAATAATTTACTTTAGAACCATAATACATAAAAGTACTTATAAAAACTTATAAATAAAAGTATAAATCTTTTTTTAATATCTCTTTTAATTCGTCATTATCTGACAGTTATCTAGATAAATCGCCACATAATTATATATATATATATATATATATATATATATATATATATATAACAAAATCATCAAAGCACAACACTGTATACATATTATCTTATCTACTCTTCTTTCATGTTACGTCAAGTTTGATTATATTTCGTTATAAATACTAAGAATATAATTCTTCCTAGCTATTGTTTTCTTATCGCGGCCGCATTAAATAACGTCGGAAGCGGGAAACCGAGTAAGTCTCGCATTTTGACAATACTAATAATTTTGATAAAGATATTTCAGCGTTATTATTTTACGCGATATCTCAGTTATGTTACGTGACTTTACATCTCTAAACATATATATATATATATATATATATGTCTGTATGTACAAATAAATATGGCACTATCAAGAATTTATAAGCAAGAACTAAGCAAAAACAAAAATAAGACATTCAAGATTGTTACGAAATACAAGAAATACAAGATGGTTTTAACTTTAGCGGGAGAGACCATCTGCGTTCTTCTCTCGAATCGCGGTACAGTTATTCGACAAAATATGAGTGATGTAACCAGCATCGTTGCTCGGGGTGCATTTTACAATATTTCCCAGTTTGCCCCGACTCCGATACTATTTTCTTTATCACTATACCAGGTGCGTTAACAAACATTCCAGATCCACACCGCATCGTCCATCTTAATCTTAGCTTTATTAATCCTCTACGAGGAAGAAAAGACCAGTTAGAAATTTTTTTTCACTATACAAGGCGTGTGTATGTGCACCGCAATATATTATCAATACACAAGGGACATTATAAATAAATTGGAATATAAATTTCAAGTCCGGCGCCTCTATATATGTGCGTGTATAATGTTTGTGTGTATATAGCGCCGAGTTATCGGGTAGCGTCGACGAGCCGGCAAGAAAAATTGCGACCGTCCTGCAGGCAGCATGTAATTAACTCGAACAAGTCCTTTCATGTTTTCTTTTTCCTTCTTTTCCCTCTATCTCCCTCTTCCTAGGTTCTTCTTTTTTCTTTACGCGTAGCAAGAATTGTCAGAGCAGCAGCAGCACAGGCAGGCAGGCAGCCAGCTGACACGGACAAAGACCGCAACGCGGCGGCGCCGCTTTGTTTCGCACAAAAGCGTCCCGCGACGCATCCGGGAGCGAGGAAAAATAATGGGAAAATGTAATAAATCGCGTGATTAATTAACCCACATTTGCCGCGGCGTGACGCGTCCGCCAAAGGACACCTATTTCTGGCGTATTCTGGAGACCGGATATGCCTGAATGTCATTATTTTATTTATTATAACAACAGAGTCAAAGATATACTAATGGTATAGTTTAAAATGATAGTGTATATTTGCACGTTGACGAGATATACATATATTAATTTTAATTAATTTTAATATAATATCTTCTTTGACACATGCAGACGCGCGTATTTACATATTTATGTAGATTGATAATGGCGGTAAATCATGTGTAAAATCATGTGTTTTCGTGTAATCGAAAATATGTCAGATATTTGTTTCAATTATATGTTTGAATATTTATGAAATACGCAGGAAGGGAAAGGGAGGGATCTGTTTTTTCGCGTAGTTTTACGTGATTGAAAAGAAAATAATATCCAACGTGCTGAAAAAATAATAAATAAAATTACACGTCAATGGACGAAAAATAAAGGAAAAAAAAAATTAATGGAGTAAATACACCGAATCGCGCGCGAGAGACAGATCGATATATATATATATATATATACGTGACTCTTGTAATTCATTTCGATAACGCATCTTAAATTCCGAAACATCACTATTTTCGCTCTACGCGGTAATAAATAGCAGTTGTCGATGAAACGCGATTCCGATCGGCCGCGCTGTTTCGCAGTGACGAAGTATTACGACAATCTCGTAATTACATCGGGCCGTTGGAACAGATGATATAATATAGCAGGAGTGTTATTACGGAAAACGCGCCATCTCTCTCTCTCTAGCCCGTCTCGCTCCGCGTGCGGATTGATTAATAATACACGGGGTACGCCGGCGACGTAATTAAATTTGTCAGGCGTGAAATCTATATCGCGCGCGTTATTCCGATTTTACGCGCGTCGCATAGATCACGCGGAACAACGATCCTTACACAGGACGCCGGCCAGCAGCAACGACACGTCCCATCGCGCTCTGGCATCGCAGTGACATGCATAATTCTCAGGTGTATGTATTACATACGTATACACATACGCGAATACCACCGTGTATTTTCCGTCCTCCCGCATTTGCGATAATATTGAAAAATCTTGTCCAATATTTTGCTACGCGCTTGTAAAGTTTAATTAGAAATGTTGAGCAGTGCATTATCACGTGTTACTCCAACATTATGCGGGATATAAGTCTGCTTTTCTAATTCGGAGAAGATAAAAAATGTAGAGTAATTTTAAATACGTGGGAAAAATTTTAGAAGATGATTCTCTGTCAAAAATTAAGGTGATCCTATACATTTTTGTGATTTCCGTCCTGTTTTATCGACAAAATGTGAGGTTAGATAAACTGTAAATCTAATTATCGGCTATACGGATTGTTTCTTACTCGAAATTAGAACGCTTCGTTCTTTGTTAATATTAATACTTTAATTTGTGAGTCACTATACAGATTGATAAGTCTTTTTCCTGTACAAATTAAAGTATTAATATTAACAAAGGGCGAAGCGTTTTAATTTTGGATAAAAAACAATTCGTATAGCCAATAAATAGATTTATAGCTGATTCTAACCTCATTTTGTCGATAAAACAAGAATGAAACTTTATAATTAGGTTATCTTAGGATTCCCTTAAGAGAGGTTTTTCATATAAACATATACTTTTATTTATGTATATTCCTCTCTGAGGAGTTACACTCTTCCAAAAAAAATTATATAAAAAGCTTTTTATTTTTTTTTTTCAATTTTTGAATGAGTTAAAAATTGAAATTTGATGTATATTTTCCATTAGTAAAAAGGATAATTAATATTTTTTAATTTTTTTCTCCCGTATCGTTATACATATGGGGATGAAACTAGCAACCCCTATTACATTTAACAACCTTTTAAGGATCGAATTATGATCATTTAAAAATATGCATTTTTTAAATTTTTTCGTGAAATCAATAGTTTGCAGAAAAAATTAAAATACATTATCATGCATAGCATGTTGCTAAATGACATAAGTTTCGAATTACGAAAAGTTGAATTTTATAACAAAAACACACTTTGGTACCCGGATATTCATACACTGATAAAAAGTTGAGAAAAATTTATAATATTGATACAAGATTTGAAAAAAAAAAGTAAAGTTTTGCTTCTACGTTGTTAGTTTAATATTATAAATAAATATTACAGCGGTGAAATAAAATAAATTTCTGGGTACTTTTGTATATACCTTTTGTTGTAAGTTTCGCGCACAAAAGAGTCTTGCGAGGCTCTAAGGCGAAACGTGAGGCAATCCAGGTTTATATCGAAGTATCGATCAATAGTCTTCGCGAATCGCAACTTTGAGACCGATTGAAGGCTGCGGTTCTTTGATAAAACCCGCTGTCTTATTTCCATTTGACTTTGGGAGTTCAGCATTTCGTCGCTCACTTGCTCTATCAGTTTTCCCTCTCTTTCTCTCTTTCTCTCCTGCTTTAAGAGGAAAAGACCCAACTTGATCTTGCCGGCAAAATAATAAAAGAAATTCGTTTAAAATTCACGAGCCACGCTTTTCGATCAAAGGCTCCATTTGATTCGAGCGTTTAACCAGGAACTAAAGAGCCCGGTCTCAAAGTGAGGATCTAGAAGAATTCGCAGGATTTTGAAGATCCTAGGATCTTAAGGAAAAAGAAGCCAGACGGCGAGTTTAGTAAGACAAAGTACACTAGAAAATTTATATAACATGTATAATATCAAATTTCCCTTTGATTGCAATTTCCGGAATAAATTATTTGAATAATGAAAAAAAGGTTAGATTAGGTTAGGGAAAATTTTCTCGAAGATGCGCGAAGAGAGATAAGACCGACGTCGACGTGACGGTAATTTATTCAGAAAACATTAACGTCATCTCTTTTCGCTCATCTTCTTCGTCTTCCTTTTTTTTTTTCAAGATAGATTTAAGGACGATTAGGTCCCCGGCAGAGTTTACATTGCGCATAAAGACGCTTCCGATAACATTGAGGCGTAGCATTGAGACGCGATAAGCGCGGAGTTAATTCGGCCAGGCGCTATCATGCTCCAAAATCCGAATCCAAACTGCTCCCGGGATGCGACGGTCCGTTGAATGTTTGACCGCACAATATTTGATACCGCCGTCCGTAGATATCCCGCTTCCCGGATCTAATCGTGGCTCGACCCAGATAATGGCTGACAGAAGCAAAGCTGCAGAACTGTTCGCGATTCGAAACGCACACGGATATACGTACGAGATTCGATGAGCAAAGTGCATATAACTCGGCCGCATAGTGAGTGCATCAAATATGCATACGGATTCTTCGATATTTGATAATTTCCCCCTACGCAACATTAAAACGCGTCAGTGCGCCCTTAAATAACGTTTTGTATACTGTCCCCAGAATTTATTCTACATCCTATACTGTTTCTTGAATAAATATTGAACTTATATAGATGCAAAATATTTAATAAGCTATATATTTGTGTATGTAAATAAATTGATTTATCAAAGAGCTACTTTAAATAAATTATATTTAATATATGCAGAATACATTATTAAACTTGTCAGCTATTAAATGTGTGTTAAAACATCCGTTTTTAAATTTCTTGTTAACTCATCATTTTACTCTTTTTTATGTATATATAATTATATTATTTTAGAAACAAGATTTATATATATAATCAATCCAAATGTTATGTTTCAATATTATCATGTAAAACTTTTAAAAACTGTAATTTTCAATTAATTATTCAACGAGAAATTATAATTGTTTAATATCGTATATACAATATCATATATATATATAATTTCGTATATATGTAATTAAACAATTTTAATTATTGTTTAATAATTAATTATATATATTTGCATAATTAATATTAATAATATAAAATATTATATATATATATATTGTATATATACCATATATGTATATAGATTTAGAATTTATAAGCTTTTTGAAGTCATAAAATAATTTGCCTTTAGAGCGTGATGTGCTTCCTGTCATCGGCGTGACAAATTGAAAAAAATAGCTCGGGATTGCTCGTCAATTCCATTTGAAAGTTGTATTCACCGACGTAGGTGCAAACAAGTGGTAGATTAATATCACGCGACAGTTTAATTGGGACGGCGTGGATTAAACTGGAAGCGCGCGGGAAGGGTCAGTTGGACATTTTTCATGGCCAAGCCAAATAAATAGGGCCGTCCAGTTTGGCGGCCCTGACGAGCAGATAAATTCCTGTCACGTCGTCGTTTCCCCTACCTTCTCCTCCCCCAACCACTCCTCTTTACGCCGCGAGTACCCCCTTCTGTCCCGTCGATTTATTCCAAAAATTGCAATAAAGTTAGCCTCTGATAGCGGAGTGATTTTGCTTCAATGGAAAAAAACAGAGAAAGAGGGAAAAAAAATTCCGGATGGGAATTGGCACAGCTCGCTTTCAATCGCGTCGCATTTGTACCGTCGATTCGATCAGCTGGCGCCAAGAGGGCGAACAATTGACCAGAAAGCTCGGAAGGATCAACGATATCGCACCCCTGGAAGCAAACCCCTTCCTTTTCTAAGCGAAAACGGGGGATATCCCAACCTCGTCCTTCACCGCGAAGTAATCTCGTCTCTGACGAGGGCGCGAAAAGAAGCTATCGGGGAATCGGAGGGAAAATTGAGGGAGGATAATATCCTCTCCCGGCATCCATTTCGGGTCGCAGTTTCGCGAGGCAGGTACGAGGCATCCAAGACAAGCCGGGCTAAGTTCGTCCTTATTGTTCCGCGAATTGGATTCGGCGGGCTTAGACAGGAGGCTCCCTCTGGAAAATGTTGCGGCCGTATCGTCATTGGCTGGTTAGAGGTATCCTCTATCGTCGCTTAGGGACTTTCTCCCTGTCTCTTTCTTTCCTGCGCAGGATGGTACTTATCCACCCTCTTGCAAACTTTCCTAGTAGATTCTGTGCGCTAACAAACTTACGTGAATCCTTTGGTATTTACGGTAAATCGCCCTGCGTTGTATAGAGCTGCGCATTCGAAGGAAATTTGCGTCCTTAAGTCCTTAAATAGGATTTTCAAACTTGAACTTTGCCCGGAGATCTTAGAATTGTTTGGACCGTGTGTTTCTGCGTCGCTTTTGTACTCTGATATATGAAAAGGGGCAGCATTTAATATTAAATTGTCGAAATATTGCAGGTTAAGTTAAATTAGGTTAGGTTAGAGTTCTCTGATTGGTTCCGCCATTTATAGCCATTTAAGAAATGAGTAAGAAAGAGACAAAGTTATTCGAGACATGTTGTAGTTATGTATTAGTATATAATGTATGTACAGGTACAATACCAGTTCGCTATTATTGCTATTAATGGCGGCTTGTCTTAACTCTAACTAGAGGAACGCTAGGTTAGATTAGGTTCTCTGACATCTCATGCAGGTGTCATGAGATTGTCAAACGAAAATTAATTGCAATTAATTCGAATTCTTACATGTTCTCGTAATCCTTCTCCGTCTAATATTTTTATCCATGCGTCTTAACCTTTCGTGCTATCCATTATTATTTCTCGTAATAATGCCAATCTATAACTCCATAACGTCAGCTTTTTATCCAACTCTCTTCCTCTTGCTCTCTCTTTCTTTCTTTCTCATAGGGTCACTCGGAGAACTCCTAGGTGGTCTTCCGACATTCCGTTTCCGTTAGAAACGACCATGGTGCAACAAACAACCCACGGGTTATTTGTCTTCGTTCAGTATACCGAGGAAAGCGAGTAGAAGAAAGTCGGAAGAAAAGTAGGGAGCGAGGAAGGAAGAAAGCTAAGAGGGATGGAAACACGGAACACGGAAGGGCTGAGAGGGTTATGAAGAGAATTCGCGAACGCAGCCGCAGCTGCGTCGCGCTTTCAAAAAAGCCTCTGCCTGAGGATTTCGTTTAGTCTCACGAGAGAAGACGCGGAATTTCGCCCCCGTCCTGAGGGAATTTTTCATTTAGCCCCGCATTATTTATACGCACGCTTTGGCGACCTCCCAGAATTCTCCGCGAATGTTTCATGCGGAAATTAACGTGCCGTGTCTGCATCTTTCTGAAAATGAAACTGCTTGTCTTGAGGATTCTAAATGCTGCGTCGTGTAACTAGTTTATGCTTTTCAATTTTAAAATTTATTCCAAAGCCGAGAGACTCTCAACAAACATTTTTCAGATTTTTCGAATAAATTTTAAAACTGAGGAACACTTTTTTTTTATCTAAATGTACATCTAAATATTTATTTTGAATTGAAAAGTGTAAGAGAAAAATTTATACTTATAATTGCTTTGCGAATTATGCAATTTTATTCAAAAAGGTAGTCAGTGTTAAATATATCTAGATAAAAGATAAAATTATATATGACAATTCATCTAGATAATTTCCAGATAATATTATTATATTTTTAAGACTGCTTATGTAAACACAATTATTAAAAAATTTAAATTATAAAAATGCTATAAAAATATATTTATATTTTTTATAAGTTTTTATCGTTTACTGTTAAGTTCTACTATTTAAGTATTTTTATATGCTATAATTTTAAACCAAATTATCTAAACATTATTGTAGATAATTTAGTAAAGTAACACTTTTTCATCTAAGATGCAGATATAGATAATATTTGTATTATCTATATAAAGATAATAAGATAACGCCAAAATTTCATCTGATGATCATCTATATAATTTTATTTAGCTAACAACAAGTACTAAAAAAGGCAATCCTTAATCTTATTAGTTAATTATATTCTAAGTTACTAGTGTCAAAAATTTATTCCTCGATTTCTATACTTTTACAATAACAAACCAATAAATAATTAATTACAAATTCGGGATCTTTAAATTTCTTCATCCTGATTCTTTGAATATTTTGGTCCTTTCTTTAGATCATCCTTAGTCTACCTCAGTCTACTAATAAAAAATGTATTAATACATCAGATAATCTTTTCCGATTTATTATTCGTTTCTAATTACTTATTAATTCTAAATTACAACTTTACACAATTAATGCAACATTTAACGAAGGAAATTTCGCGAGAATTAGGACAGTAGTTTCATACATATCTGCAGGGAGAGGAGCGTCCGATGGCGAGACATAGTCGGAATTTCGATAAATCGCCGGAAGGCAGCTACATTTACGGAGGTGCATTTGTATACACGCTCGCTGGGAGCGTCCTGGCGATCCACCACCTCCGATCGATCGAAGGTGGTGCAACCGGGATACTCTTTCTCTCTCTCTCTCTCTCTCTCTCTCTCTTTCTCGTCGGTGGTCCCTTGGGTCCTCTCTTTGCGTCAGCCACGAGACGCCGCTTTCTGGCTAGTCAATTTCGCGGCATTGTGCGAGAAATATGGCGGAAATGGAGTTCTTTCGTCGGTGTGTTGCGTGGTAGCTACACGTCCTCTTTCTCTCTCTCTCTCTCTCTTTCTCTTTTCTTCCCGTCAATCTCGTAAGAAAGCGCCGGCTCGTGAATAGCTTTCCGATGCTTCTCGCAGCAGACGCCACCCGCCGTGTCTTCCTGCGCCTGTCAGCCTGTCGCAGTGCATTCTCTCTCAGATGCACCGCGACGCATCTGCTATTCCAGCGACTGGCTGCCCGCTGGACCATATACCGAGTCCTAAACGAAGTTACGGAGGACAGGAATCGCGTTCAGTAAATATCAAAGTATCACGAGTCTGGGTTATTCGGAATGATATTTATCCGATTTCAATTTACCTTATTTTTCGGAAGTTCGTAAATACATAGTGATGCGCAGTGTTGTACTTAGATGATTTTAAAATTAGCTAGATACGGATGAGATAGAAATATGTATATTTAGTTTAGATAAGATAAAGATGATTTTGTTTCAAATATATCTAGATAAAAGATAAAATTATGTGATAATTTAAGGGATGGTTCTAATCCAAAAGCCCGAAAATTAACGTAATTTTTTTGAGCGAACGTAAATTTTTTTTGAAAAAACTGTTTGTGGCATTTATTAGTACATATTTGACGAATCATACAAAATTTTGTCGAGCAAAAATAATTAAAAATGGTGGCTCCAGCCCTTACTGAAGAAAGCCGTGCGCGGCGATAGTGAATGTGCGCGAAGCACTCTACAGCCCTGCCAAGTGATTTGAAACGAAAAAACGAAAAATATTCTTAAACTAGATGAAATTCGGGGGGCCTTATGAATTTCCGATTTTTAAAAAATTCTTTAAAAAAAAAATGGCGGCCATTTGAAAAAAAAAACTGTTTTTCCTATTTTTTTTGGCTTTAACGTTAAAAAAAAATATTAAAAAATTTTTTTTTGAAAGAAACGCTTCCTGAAGGCCCCCTAAATTGAATAAGCTTTAATTTGAGCCGTCAAACATCGAAATCGGTTCAGTCGTTGAAGCGGAATCGTGCTTTGCGCGCAAAAAAAAGGTGTTTCGAGAAAAACGCGTTTAAAGTTTGACGAAGAAAAATAAATAAATAAATAAATTAGATATGAAAATATCCTTTTGTCTACACATTTTCAAGACCCAAAGAATGAAAATAAAGCAACAAAAAAAAATTTTTTTTTGATCGATTTTGACTAGAACCTCCCCTTAAATAGATAATTTCCAGATAATAAATTTTATGACTGCTTATATAAACACAGTTATAAAAAAAAATATAAATTATAAAAGGTACTAGTACAAGTATTTTATATGCTATGATTCTAAACCAAAATTGTCTGAAAATTATTCTAGATAATTTAGTAAAGATAATACTTTTTTTCATCTAATACATATTTTTATTATCTATATAAAGATAAGATGACGCCAAAGTTTCATCTAGATGATCATCTATATAATTTTATTTAGATAACAGCAAACACTGACGTCATCCAAGAAGAGAACTTATCCAACTTTCGTCTCTCACGTTATAAGTTATGTTAATTTGCCTTAGAGAGTCGAGACAATAGTATCATCAATTATTAAGTACAATATTTGCTGTTATCTAAATTAAATTATATAGAGGATCATCTAGATAAAACTTTATTTTACCTTTATATACATAATAAAAATCCGGTCTATTTTTGTATACTATATAAAAATATATATTATTTATACCTACATCTTAAATGAAAGAAATGTTATCTTTACTAAATTATCTAGAATAATATTCAGATAATTTGGTTTAGAGTCATAGCACATAAAAATACTTAAGTAATAAAATTTAGTAGCGATAAAAACTTACAAAAGAAGTAAGCGATAAAAACTTATTATCTAGATAATTTGCCATATAATTTAATATTTTACCTAGAAAGCAAAATCATCCTCATCTTATTTAAGATAAATTTTCTTATTTTTATCTCATCTTTATCTAGCTAATTGTACAATTATTTAAGCACAACACTGATTAAATACTTATACACTTCAAAAATATAGTCACTTAAAGCCGTACGAATTATTTTAAATAATATACCTTAGATACTGAAGAGACATATATTATAAGTAGAAAAAAATAATACAAATAAATACGTTGTAATAAAATTAAAAATCTCACAGCCATAAACGAAAGAAGATTCTCTTGCGTTCCCCTTAATTTAATTCCCGAAAAAGGGAAGCCCCTCAAGGACTTAATTCAGGCAGAAAAAAGTTTTTACATTCACTTAATCCATCTTAAGAGCAAAAACCCGTCCTGCTTCCAAATTCTCGAGCCACTTTGCCTTTAAATCTCTGCGTATTCAAATTAACATGCAAAATCATTTGAGTCGCGCGCGATTCGAAACGCAATTACCAGGTTATTAAACGAAATTAACAAGATTTGCGCAATTTTCGCAAACAATAAGATTAAATCTCAAGCCAGCAGGACGAGTGGAAGGAATCTCTCTCTCTCTCTCTCTCTATATATATATATATATATATATATATATATATATGCATCCGGTTGAAACCGACGATTTGTATCCTCTCGCGCGAATTAACCAGAGGAGCGATGTCGTTAACCGAGCCGCATAGTGTTACCAGTTATTCGTCGCCTCGAATACAGTTGGCCAGGGGATACCCAACAGGAGGAGCCGCAAGGACTGGAGTCGGTTGTGCGGGTTTGGGGGATATCCCGACTTATGCCGGTAGTCGCGTTTATGTACACCCCGAGAAGTTGGCGAGCGGTATCTCCCGACCGTAGACTATTTGAGTTTGCCAAGTAGCAATAATTGTTCCCAGCCAGACTGTCCAGACGCTAGCGGCATTCCGCTATCGCTGAAATACTCGGCCTCCGTCCCTACGGAAAGGGTTGACCCTGCCTGAGGTTGGGATAGGTCGGTCCGGTGTAATCGAATTCCAGTCTTGTCTTTCCGTTCCCCGATCGCTGACTTGAACTCAAAGGCTTCGCGCGTAGCAAATTTGCGCCACATCGCCGTCTCATAAGAGACGCGGCGAGATTAAAAAGCTCGGGATTAACTCGGATAGCAGAAAATTTCCATCAAGAATTAAATACTTCTCACGTAACTCGTGTATATTTTCATCTTTTTTTTTTTTATTTAATTATCTAAAAGATTATTTTAAAATATTATTTTATATATATATATATAGTGACATTATATTATAAATATAAAGTAACTTTTATTTTTGGAGATAATTATAATATTATGAAAATTAAATTCTTTGAGCGCAACATCCTTTCATGACAGTTGAAACGTATATTTATTAAATGTAAATGAATTATAATTAAGGATTCGATAATTATTATTTTTTATAAAACTCGTATTTTTTAATTTAATTATCTAAAAGATTATAATAATATATTAATATAATAATATAATATTATATTAATATAATAATAATATAATGTGACATTATATTATAATTATGAAGTAACTTTTATTTTTGGGGATAATTATAAATTAAAATAAAATTCTTAGAGAATAACATCCCTTTATAACAGTTGAAACATGTATTTACTAAATGTAAATATTAAGCAAATATATAAATGTAAAATAAACTCTAATTAAGGATTCAACAATTATAATTATTAATTAACGAGTGTCTTTGTTTATTAATTTTTATTTAAAATTGGGTGGCAAAAATGTCTATTTGTACGAAAAATTGGAGCAAAATTTTCCGGAATTTTTTCTCTCCTTCTTTTCTCTTTCTCTAATTAAATGGTAGGTTTAGCCCATTTAATTCCAGTACTTTACAATATACATGAAGGAAGAAAGAAAAGAGATAAGAGAAATAAAAGAAGCAAGAACATAAGCATGAATTATAAAGATGAGATAGTGAAAGAGAGAGAGAGGGAGGGAGAGCCAGAGAGAACAAGGAGAGAGAAGAGTTCGAAGGACTAAATAATGAGAATTGATAATGCAAAGTTACTTTAAGATGCGATGAATTAATGAAGGTGAATTAAGGTTCAATTTGCAAATAAGATGAGTTAAATAAAGTAGAACATAACTGGCTGTGCAGAGCGCTAAATTGAAAAGAAGCAAGCAAGTTTGTGCCTGTAAAATAAAAACGCATAAATAAGTCCTTTAAAATCTATACTGTTTTCAATTATTGTTTTACAAATTCTCGTGAAAGTTTTTGCATTTTTTGCGCGCCTGTTTAGTCATATTTAAATGAAAAGACGATAATTTCTCGTACAAAAGTAAGTGGAAAATGTAACTTTTTTGTACGAAACTTTGTTTTAACATAGTTGGATATATTTTAATAAACATATACCTACATATGTATATACATGCTCTAACACTTACATATTTGTGTGTATGTATGTATCTATGTAATTTTGATTTTGCATTACAACCCAATTTAACGTCCTATTTGAAAATTAATTAGTTAATTATTAACAAATAGCGATAATGAGTCATACAATTCTATAACATACAATATTCTCAACTAATTCGATAATTTAACTAATTTATTAATAATCTGATTCTGTAATCTAGTTGATTGCCATATGATTATTGTAATCTGATTGCAATAATAATCTTGCATACAGTCTTATTGTTCTTTCGCCTTTCTTTTTACTCTTTACATTTTCCACCTAAATAATTATATAACTATAATTAAGTTTAATAAATAATAATATAATTATAATTAAGTATAATAGAAAGTATAGACATTATTTTTTGTTAATTTTTCTAACATATTATATTTCTTTTTCTCTCTCTTTCTCTTTCTCTAATATACTATTGCTTGAAATAAGGGGAAAGAAAATATTGCACAACTTTATAATACTGTAATATTTTTACAAGAAGAGTAAAAAAATTAATATTTAGATGAATAAATGTCGCTATTTTTAAAGCTTAAATAGAAACTCGAAAAAAAGCATGAAAGAATATTATATTAAAATACAGTTGCTCGTATTTCCACAAATTAATTATGCCCATTCCTTTTATGTTTCAGGACACTACGGGACAACGTTCGAGAAGTGAAGGAAATTGATTATAAATTAAACTAATTATCAGAAAAGAAAAATAATCGCGTAAAACGGTCGGTGAGAGGCGGAGAATGCAGTACAGAAATTTCGCAAATTATTTGTGGAATGGCGCGTTCGAGACACACACGATAATGATCGCAAAACTAATAACTCATTATCTGCAATTAGTAATTAAATTTTTTTAACGAACATAAGCGTTTTAAGTATAGAGATGCTTGAGAACATTCTGGATTGAATCTGCGCCGCCTATCGTTTGACATTTCGGAAAATCCCACAAGAGGCGACAGGCCTAATTGAAGTCATGATTCGCACAAATGGTAAGCCCTCTAATTACTACAAATTACATTATAAAATTGCCTAAATTGTCGATTCAATCATTATAATTATTTTGATTCAATCATTAAAGTGAAAATTAATTATCTTCCCAAAGGGCGATAAAATTCGATGTAAAATTGAAAATTTTTAATTTCCAATCACAAACGATATTATTTAAAATTGATTTTATTTCAAATTGACGGAGATATAAATACATTTAAAAAAAATATGGGGAATACATTTTTCAATATCCTATAAATTAGACTATTTTTAAATTGCTGTAACTCGGCAAAAAATCATCGTAGACAAAAAATTAAAAAAGCATTTTGATGCTCAAAGTTTCAACTTTAACGCGTAATTGGTGGTTTTAAAATGTATGCAATTTGAATTAAATTTTTCGAAAGAAATTTTTTTTACATTTTTTATCGACCTGTAGAGTATCAAAAATACATCATTTTAAAGGGATCCTAAACGTTCTTGAGATGTCTGTTGTTTCTTTCCTGTTTTATCGACAAAATGCGAGGTTAGATAAATTATAAATCTATTTATTAGCTATACGGATTGTTTTTTACCTGAAATTAGAACGCTTCGCCCTTATTTAATATTAATACTTTAATCTGTACTGGAAAAAGATTTATCAATCTGTATAGTCTCATATATCTTGATAACAGAATTATGAATTCTAAGAATTCATGGAAAAATGTAAATTCTATACAAATTGATAAATCTTTTTCCTGTACAAATTAAAGTATTAATATTAACAAAGGGCGAAGCGTTCTAATTTCAGATAAAAATCAATCCGTATAGCCAATAAATAGATTTATAGTTTATCTAACCTCACATTTTGTCGATAAAACAGGACAGAAATCACAGACTTTTCAACGACGTGTAGGATTATCTTAAAGGATAAAACAATATTTAGTATAAAAAGTGTTTCTTATATTTTTCAGCAGTATAATCGATTTTTGTAAATTTTTAACTTGTTTCGAAGATCCATTTTTCTCGAGAAGACTTTTCGCTTCGCGAATTTCCCTCAAATCGTAAATCGACGAGATGGATTTCGCGGCGTGTGGAGGTCGCATCATTGATAAGGAAGAGAAATTATCGGGGCGAGTGACGGGGCCGAAACAGCTTATCTCTCCTTTTTCTCCACCACGTGGCTCTCACGAGGAAAACGTGGCGCCGTTACACAACGTTGAATTTCCTTCTCCTCGCCAGACCGATAAGTACTGATTTCCATAATGGCTCCACGTACGAGTGCACTCACTTATCCCCTACCCTTCCTCGAGCTCTTTCCCGCAACCCCCTTTTCCATATACCTCATCCCCCTCCATGGGGTTGGTTCGTATGTCCCTTTTCTCGCGGAAACTTCGGGTCTTTGTAATCTTATCGCGTAATGCGAATTCGAGACTCGCGATAATCGCGATGGGACGTGATTAATTTTTTGATTTCGGCTTGTTATGCGCGTCAATGTCGCGACGATTTTACGCGATTTATGTCGACGAGATGCTGCCAAAAATTTTCAACATCCCTGCTTCTTTCTTGCCGGGTACTAAAAAATTCGGTAGATCCTGACAACGCTTCTTTATGTCGTAAAACATAATGTTTTTAATTATTTTTGAATAAATAATTAATTTAATTATCTTTCATTCTTTTAATTGTTATTCTAAGATATAAAAAATCATATAATGTATAATTATTTTTTTAAGACATTTCGAACATCTCGATAATAATTTTTAAATGAACAATCAATTCAAATTAAAATTTTACTTTAAATTAATAATTTTAAAGAAACTTTTTTTATATCATATGATATTTATTTTTTTTTAAATATGCAACTTATTGATAATAAAATATAAAATATTTCTTAAAGAAATAATTTCACTCTTAATATTTTTCTAAAGCTATTAATTCAAAATAAAATTTTAATTCAAATCAATTATTCATTTAAAAATTATTATCGATATGTTCGAAATGTCAAAGTGTCTCAAAAAATAATTATACGTGATTTTTCATTATATATCTTAGAATGACAATTAAAAGAATGAAAGACAATTAATTAAATACTTATTAAAAGTATGGAGATATTAAACACGGATTTCGCAATAATAGTAGATTAATTAGTTCACTTCAAGATAGTCGATTCCGATAAAATACGAGCAGTATATGACTTCTGTGTAGAAGATGTTTCCTCGTCCTTATCGAAATAACTTCGTCCTTTCCTCATTCGCTTATCCCGTCTCCTTCACGCTATTTCCCTTCGGCTATTTTACTTTATCCTCCATCAAAGAGATGAAGCAAACGAAGCTTTCTATCGCGAGATTAGAATTCGCCAGTAATCGAAGGACCGATAAAGAGCGCCGTTAGGATCGTAAAGGTAGCTATTCCCAGAATATCGATTACTCTCGCCGCATCGAGATGTATATTCGATTACTCGCGTTTCTTCTCTCTTTTTTTTTATATTGAATAATATCATCGTCATTTCCCGATCGCAGTAACCGCGGCGCATATTAATTAAATATTGATATAGTTAATTGAACGACCACGTTAAATAAATGCCGCTACCACCGGAATATATATATAGCGAAAACCGCTGCGTCGTGGAAATTAAAACTAACAAAAACAGAGAAATTAATTGATGCGATCGAGCGAGCAATCGCGAGTAAGCGAAATAAAGTGCAACTCTGTTGCAACTTTGCCGGACGAGAGGAGGGCAACAATCTCGAATCGATGCTAATTAATAATTATTATCATAAAATTATAACATTCTCGCTGCGTGTTTTTGTCTTCTTATATCATTCATCGCCCCGTATTGTTTACCGTTGTACAATTAACTTCGACTCCGCATTAACATTTAATTAAGAGGATATGTGCCATTAATAATACATATATTTTTTAATGTAGTGGACATTTATTACGTTAAAATATATTTAATGTTGATAAATCATTTGGAAGATACTTAATTTGCCGCAAAATTTAATCCTTTTTTAATGCATATCTTTCACTGATATATGTTATTAATATGTTGTATATATGTTATTCATAATGTGTAAAAACTAATATATGCCAGTATATGTCATTAATAATATATACCCGTATATGTTATATATAAAAAATTATTACATTAAAATAATGTATTTAATGTTGCAAAATAATTTTATAGATATTTAATTAGTCACAGAATTTAGCCCTTCCGTCAATAATAATTTTTTCATCTTTTCATTAATAAATGGGTACCCATTCATTGGAGGGCTCAAGCTGTTTTGACATTTTCGATAATATTTTTAAAAAGATTGTCCCTGCGCGGCAGTAAATTTCTATTATTAATGACGACGGCAAATTTGGAGATACTTAATTAGTCGCAAAATTTTATCCTTTTATCAATGCATATTTTTCACTAATACATTGTATGTTATTAATAATGTTGTATATATGTTAATCATAATGTGTATAAACTAATATATGTTTGTGGATGTCATTAATAATATATGCCCGTATATTTATATGTAAAAAAATTATTATAATAATAGAATAAATTCTGTGTCGACAGTGAAATAAATTTGTAAGGTTTATTACGAACGACCCAACTGTCAAAAAATAATCTTTGTTCTTATTATATCACGTAGACATAATTTTTTGACAGCTGGGTCATTCGCAATAAATCTTGCAAAACTAATTATATATTAAAACGTATTTAATGTTGCAAAATAATTTCAAAGATATTTAATTAAAACCCCAAAATTTAACCCTTCCGTCAATAATAATTTTTCATCGTTTTATTAATAGATGGGTACCCATTAATTGAAGGGATGGAGCTGTTTTGACATTTTCGATAATACTTTTAAAAGGCGCAGCAAATTTCTATTATTAATGACAACGGCGGCAAATAATTTTGAAAATGACGAAAGATTCCACGGTGTGATATAGATAACGAATGATCTATGGTAGCCGTGCAATTATTTCCAGATAGGTTCACCGGGACGGCGGAAACTCGACGGCGTCGCGATTAATCGCGCAGGCGTAAATGAGAGACGATCGTTGTGGGACGCGGAGGTGATCCATAGATCGTGTCGGGCGTGATCGGTTGCGGGAGGAGGGTGGCAAGATGGAACTCATCCCGGTCCTTGTCTGCCTGATCGCCCTGCCGCCCGGCCTCTCGCTCTCCATCAAGAGCAAGCTCAACCCGCGGATCGTTCAGACGCGCTACGGCGAGGTGCAGGGTATCACGAGGTCCTTCGAGTACGCCAAGTTCCTCAAGCCAATCGACGTTTACCTTGGGATACCGTACGCGACACCGCCGGTCGGCAGCAACCGCTTTTCCCCGACGAGAGCGCCGAGTCCTTGGGAGGGAGTCAGGTAAAGGATTTTTTGTGAAATTTGATATAATAATATTGTGTATAATAGGTAGAATTAATATCGAGAGGTAAATTAATATTAATTTTCATTATTGTAAATCATTATAAATTATTATTAATTGATATTTATACGAATGAAAATTGATATTGAATTTTGGATAATTTAAGTAGGGAAGATATTAGAAAAATGTAACAAAATAGTATATTGTGTATCAAGTGCGGAAAGTTGACAATTGGTCACGAGTGCGGGGGATGGACGCACGAGCCGAAGGCGAGTGAACAATTGTCAATCCGCACTTGATACACATACTATTTTGTATTGCAAGTGCAGGCAAAGTGGCTGTTTCGGCGTGTTTTCTGTGCGCGAGGCGGCCGATCGCACGCCGCCATCTTGCCGCGGCACGGTGGGGGAATAGCCGGTTTCAATACATTTCCTACGGCTTGAGCCGTATACAATGACTTTTAACGCGGCTCAGCCGTAGATAATGGCTTTGAAACCGGCTTATTTACTCACCGTGTCGCCGCTAGATGGCGGCGGGGGAAATCGGCCGCTTTCGGCACAAAAAACATGCACCGAAAGTGCCACATTGCCTGCACGTGTAATACAAAATTAATATATGATAGTCTTTTCGATTTATTATTATAATTAATTTTTTGATAAAGACATTTTTATTACCACGACAATGTATTATATTACTGCACAGAAATTATTTTATTCGAATGAAAAAGCGGATCAGATAACTAAAGTGTTTCGTGATTCAAGACGATTTAAGGTTGCGCGTGAAAGAATTAATCAAGATATTACGTGTTTGCTTTCCCATTTAATTTCCCTAGTAAATAAATCACCGCGATGTAGATTATCCGAAATTACAAAGTTTATTTCCAAAGTCGCGCGAATGAGTTTATGACGAGTTATGCAGAAAGTTACGTCAAAGCTAATCAATTTTTAGTTTCGCAGCGGCACGAGATATCGATCGCGCTTATAACTTTCTTGCAGTTTAAGCGCAAATATTGTATACTTTTCAATTTTATATAACAAAGCGCGATTCTTCCGGGATGCTTCAGATGCCTCGCAGTCTTTGTAACTCGAAGTGTCCGGGAGATATACAACATTCTGAAATTATGCCAAGATATTCCTTGACGAATCTTTTAGATGCCGACGTAATATCGCCAGTAGGTCCGCCTATAATTGCATAATTGCCGAAAACTCGCGCATTTCTTTACAAAAAGTAGTGTATATATTTGTAGTATTGGTAGATTAGTTTATTAAAAATTGTATTTTTATTTTGAGAATACTCTGTTAAAAAATAAACGTTAAAACAGGAATGCTGACTATGACTGTTTTACCGACTTTGAGTTTAAGGAATTTTCTTTTTATTGGCTATACAAATTGAAAAATTCTTCTCCACAATTAAAGTACTGATAATAATGAAAGGGGAGCGCTGTAATTTCGTATAAAAAAACAATAAAAATTAAAAATTACAGTTTTTTGTGGGCATCTTGCATCAGCTCATAACAATACTTATTTAATACAAAAGTTCTGCAATTTATTTGTGCACAAAAAATATGGCGCTCCCAATAAAGATGACATGAAAGAATAATGCAGAAGTGAGTAAAGTGTAAAAAATGAGATAAAAGGTCTGTATAAAAGGATTTGTACTTGAATTAATTATGTATGTATATTTGCGTGCGGAATCGGTGTTGAGGCATAAAACAACAAAAATTAATTGCCGAACAGCACTCCCCATTTATTATTATCAGTACTTTCATTGTGGAGAATTTTTCAATATATTGAATAAAAAGTGAACCTAACCTAACTTAAAGTCGGTAAAACAGAACAATGGCAGCAGTTAATATCAAATATTCCTAATTTCAAAAAAATGTGGACAAAATAGGATTTATTTTTACATTAACAAAAGAAGTGCATGTTATTTTACAGCGCAATACATTTTTTTCGGTGAACACGCAAGATCCAATAAAAGACAAAATATTAAACAAAATTAATAAGAGGAAGGATATACTGTTATCCTATAAGCCAAAGACACTTCGTAGGTTAGTTCCCGTCTTGAAATTTATACCGTCGACGATGTTCATCCTTATTGAACACGGTTTATTCACTATACGAAACTTTGACCAGTTTTGGTTGGTTATAACGCACGAACGATTTCCGATTTCCTGTGCAGATTATCAGACTCGGTGGGTCCGGTCTGCCCCCAAAAGCTGCCGGACATCGCAAACGAGCAGGAAGCGCTCGAGCGGATGCCTAAGGGAAGACTGGAGTATCTGAAGAGACTGCTGCCTCATCTGCGCAACCAGAGCGAGGACTGTCTTTACCTAAACATCTACGCACCTGCCATGGGTGAGTACAAACTTGACCAATGTTGATGCAATCATCACATTGTTGCGATATGCGTCGTCTTTATCTATAATTAATTATTGTGAATAATATTTAAGAGTAAAAAAAAATTTTTTTCGTAATTATTTACATTAAGATTAATTTTATAGATTTTAATGAATTTTGTATACATATATAATCAAGGATACGTCCGGAGAAAATTTTAGTTTTTGTCACTTTTGTAGTTTATTAAAAAATTATGAACAAAATTTTTCAATGTGTAAATAGTTACGAAATTTTTCTCTCTTCCGCGAATTACTTTTTATTTTTTAATTCGAAAATAATATTCGCTTTAGAAGGCAGATTCGACGTATGCTAAGCTCCGAATGCCGAACATTCTCCTCTGCGCGCATCGCAGAACGAACTCCACCAAAAAGGAAGTGCAATAAAGATCGATCGATCAAGCATCGAAAGTTCTTTATATGTCGAGCATACATTCCCCGCGTTCCGGAGTCACGACTAGAGACGATATGCTTTTCGACACTATCTCGAGGGAAGAATTTCGCAACGCGATTCTGCAGAACTGTGTATTCACCGTCGTAACATATAGGAGATCCCGAGTTCCTTAAGACCTTTCAAAATATTCGAATAAAGAATTTCTTCAAAATTTTTAATTTGTCTTCTCAAGATGCTTGAGGAACGAGATTTGCAAACTTTGAATACAAGATTTAAGTTTACTTTTAAAATTAAATCTGGGAATGGTTTGAGAGTGGGATATGTAATTTTTAATATTAAAAAGTTTTAAAATTATAATGAAAGTATAAATTTACACTTACAGGATATAGAGATTTAAATGATTGTATATTGGAAATATTGCATTATATATCTTGATTATCAGAGAGATCATTATTATTTAATTAATATTTAATTAATGTTAAAATTATCCATGTAACAAGCTGACGTCATTAAACGTCAAAATGACGTTATTTTGGGTATTTGGTATCGTACAAACTGAATATATATTTTTTATTGAAAAAGTAACATCATTATAGCATATTTATAGCAAAAGTCATTTCTAAAATTATATTTTTTCTTATTTCATTTAAATTATCTTTGCGCGTGAATAAGCTGGAGATATTCGCGTCAAAGTTTTGAGGAAGAAGAATGGAATTTTACATGAACATTAGCAGATGAAATAATCCTTACTGGTTGTCAAGCTAGTCGCATCGAATAACGCGGAAAATTCTACAAAGCGAGAGAAAAAAAAATTAATAAAAAAAGCTTTGTGACAGAAATAGCCAGAGAGAAAGAGAGAGAGAGAGAGAGAGAGAGAGAGAGAGAGAGAGAGATATGTTCCGTTCATTACGTAGTGTCCCGATTAAAAAACGATTTTGAAGGTGATGCATTGGCGTTCCAAATTGAATCGCTAATCTAAGTTTGAGGGAACTTTTGCGCCGAATTGGAAGGCCCCGGATGAATTACAACGGCCGGAAATAGATGTCATTGACCTTTGTACGCGCGATATACGTATATAGTTCACTGTCTGAAACTCAACTCCTCGAGATTGTGCGAATTATTGAGCTTTCAACCGGACTAACGTCTGGCAAACAACATTCCAGACATCGCGCCATGATGAGTAATTATATTAATTACCAAGTAACTGCAAGATGTTATACAATTTTTAAATCCTTCTATTAATCCAGAATTTTCTATCAATACATGCATTATAATTATTTCTTTATAACAGCTGCTAGGCATTAAACATTCTTTTTAATTATATTTTAAGGGGATCCTAAGCTAACTTGAGTTTTCTTCCTGTTTTATCGACAAAATGTGAGGTTAGGTAAACTATAAATCTATTTATTGGCTATACGCATTGTTTTTTTACCTGAAATTAGAACGCTTCGCCTTTTTTTAATACTTTGATTTGTACAGGAAAAAGATTTATCAATCTGTTAGTTTTATATATCTTAATTTATATATTAGTTTCATATATTTTAGTTACAGAATTATAAATGCTTAGAATAATCAACGCTTGTCCATGATTAAAGTACATATACATAACAGGAACCTACCGATTTTATGTTAAAAGCAAAAAAAAAATTTAAATTAAAAATTAATGTTTTTTGTTTTAAGGGGATTTTAAATGTCCTTGAGAAGTCTGTCGTTTCTTTCCTGTTTTATCGACAAAATGTGAGGTTAGACAAACTATAAATCTATTTATTCTAAGCATCTATAATCAAGATATAAGAGACTATACGGATTGATAAATCTTTTTTCTGTACGAATTGAAGTATTAATATTAACAAAAGGCGAAGAGTTCTAATTTTAGGTAAAAAACAATCCGTATAGCCAATAGATTTATAGTTTAACTAACCTCACATTTTGTCGATAAAACAGGAAGAACAGATGTTCTGTGGGTTAGCTTAGGATCCTCTTAAAAGGGCTTCCGAATACAAAGGGATATATTGTATAAAAAATTTTCCGACACATATTTTAATATTTAATTTAATTTGTTTTGGGTATTTGTTCATTAACAGAAGAGTTTCTCGAATCGAGAACTGTCGCATTAATATTTGCTGCATATGTTAGAAATTTTCTACTTACCTTACGGACTTGTACAGTTACTTATATCTATTCTTCATGTATGAAGATGCTTTGAGCAGGACATGAGCTGGTCATATTTGCTGTTCAATTTCCGGTCCCGGGATGTCGAGAGGCGCGAAAGGCAGAAGAGAGAAAGGGAGAGAAACGAGATTTTCTATTTCGCCGTGAGAAAATTCAATGATATACGATTATTGAAACACCATTCACTCCGCTCGACATACGCGACGACATAAAATGGTTCCCTTCGAAATGCCGAGGGAGCAGAAAGGTAGAAAGAGAAAGTTTTTCGGCGAGAGAGAACGGGAGAGAAAGAAGTTAGGTGACGGCAATAAAAAAGGTTGAAGATGAAGGGGCACACACAACGGGAAAAGAAACATATTGCGTGTACCTGCCACAACGTCTCTCTCTTCGACGTTGCCTGCCGCGACTTGAAACTGAAGAGAGTGACACGGAAGAGATTTATCAAATATTTTTCATTTTTCCGCGCCACTGACACGCGGCCCGAAATTGCTTCCTGAAATCTCCGCGCCATTACGTAAAGTTTCGCGAGATTATGGCGCAAACTCTCGAACGGATCCGTAAATCCTGTCTAGTTTTCATCTGAGATTATTCCGTAATGTATTTAAGTTGCAGAAATGTTCTACATTAAAAAATTTAACAACACGATCAACCTTCAGAAAGACACAGAGAATTTAAATCCTATATATGATTTGGTTATTAAAGGGAGGTTCTGGTCAAAATCGATAAAAAAAAAAAAATTTTTTTTTGTTGCTTTATTTTCATTCTTTGGGTCTTAAAAATGTGTAGGCAAAAGGATATTTTTATATCTAATTTATTTATTTATTTATTTTTCTTCGTCAAACTTTAAACGCGTTTTTCTCGAAACACCTTTTTTTTGCGCGCGAAGCACGATTCCACTTCAACGACTGAACCAATTTCGATGTTTGACGGCTCAAATTAAAGCTTATTCAATTTAGGGGGCCTTAAGGAAGCGTTTTTTTTCAAAAAAAAATTTTTAAATATTTTTTTTTAACGTTAAAGCCAAAAAAAAATAGGAAAAACAGGTTTTTTTTTTCAAATGGCCGCTATTTTTTTTTTAAAGGGTTTTTTCAAATTCGGAAATTCATAAGGCCCCCCGAATTTCATCTAGTTTAAGAATATTTTTCGTTTTTTCGTTTCAAATCACTTGGCAGGGCTGTAGAGTGCTTCGCGCACATTCACTATCGCCGCGCACGGCTTTCTTTAGTGAGGGCTGGAGCCACCATTTTTAATTATTTTTGCTCGACAAAATTTTGTATGATTCGTCAAATATGTACTAATAAATGCCATAAACAGTTTTTTCAAAAAAAATTTACGTTCGCTCAAAAAAAATTCCTAAAATTACGTTAATTTTCGGGCCTTTGAACCAAAACCTCCTTTTAAGGCTGCTTAGTTAGTTCGTTTTCTAATATTACAACGTTAATGTCCAACAAACGTAGGACGAATTTTAGTATGAATTTTATTATGTAGAAGTGTGTCAATTTATTTCTTAGCAGGTATGATTTTTATTTCATTAATTTATATACATTGGTTTACGCTATTTATCATTTTTTTTAAATGTGCTTTTTATTAATAAATTATCAACATTTATAATTATTACTTTTTGATTGTAGACTTGATAAGGACCTGAACTAAGGTCGAAACGTTGTCTGAATTTTGAATAAATAACTAAAGAATAACATTGCTAGTTGTGGTCGATTTATTAACAAATTTTATGTATTTAAGTTGGTTATAATATTTCTAATTTTATAGAATGTGTAAAGAAAATTTTTATTCCAGGTAAACATTTTTTTCTAAGTTTTTCAAAAAAAAATCTTAATGCTTAAAAATTTTAAAAATAAAAATCCTTTTGTCGATGTCATAATTTTTCATCTCTTTGTACCAACTATTTTCGACATATTGTATTGCGACAATTTTAGCAAGCGCCATCAAATATTTTTTCCCATTAAATTTTAGGTGAATTTAATTTGAATTTTGTTTATTAAATAATTTCGGCGCATTTTTACATTTAAAATTGTTTTGGACATTTATATTGACAGAAGGAACAAATTATAATTAATAAATAATGAGAGACGGACATTTGACATTTTGTATTAAAGAAAGATATTATATGAAAATGAAAAATGCATAGTAAAATCGCGAGTGCACTTATTCAATATAAGGGTTAAATTACAATTTAGCTCTTTGTAATTTTAAATGAGGAGATGAATATTTAACATTATATATTAAAGGGAGATATTATGGAATCGGATCGTCGTGAAAATTTAAAATGCATAGTACAATCACGAGTGAACTTATATATTCGATATAAGTGTTAAATTATAATTTAACATTTTGTAATTTACATTTTTACCTGAAGAGATGGATATTTGATATTTCGTATTAAAAAAAAATATTATAGAATCTCGTTGCGAGAATTAAAAATGCATAGTAAAATAAAAGAAAAGACTTAAATTATAATTATTCCAAATAATTTCACTCGTTACTTCAATATGCATTTTAAATGTTCTCGATTTGTACAATATACTTTCCATCATAGAAAATGTCAGATAATCATCTCCTTATTAAAAATCACCAAGACACTCATGGGAACTTATATATATATTATTTCAATCTTGTATTTATCGATAATTACTGCAGGCGATTAAGGTAATGTCTGGTGGGGCAACTTCCTGCTCGATAACAGCTTGCGAAGTAATAATTCTCGAACTGCGATTCTCGCAATCGGGGTCTCCGAGAAAAGTGCGCCGGTATTGTCTCTCCCGGATTCTTACGTAATGGAAATTTCTATCGAAAGTTCGGATCCGGTTAATGCACGCCGGTCGTCGGCACTCCACGAATTCGGAGGGAAAGTTTCCGTTTTCCTTGGAAGACTCGCAATTACACGGCCGCCTGCACTCACAATTCCGACGACGATAGGTAAAGCCCAGTATCGAACGTATGGCGAAAGCGGAAGCGAAAGAAGAAGAAGAAGAAGAAGGCGACGAGTTTTCGAGGCGCGAACTAATAATCGAATCCACCAAGTTCGCGGAATTTGTTTCAACTCACGGAATACTTTGGAATAAGGCTCGCCCTTTTCCCACCCCTTTTACTTCAATAGGAGGGTGTGTGTCTTTTCTCGTTCCTTTTAGACGAAAGCACACAGCTCGGAAAATGATTTGTTCGTCCCGCGCGGAAGATAAAAATTCTCTTTCTTCATTTTTGTAAATAATTTTCGATATAATCCAAATCGATATTCTCCAATTGGACGCTTGCTCCCCCTTGGAATCAGTAAGAAATTCAGCATCTGCTCTCCTCGTGAATAAACACTGGAATTTTTTCGCAATATTATTTAATATAAAAATATTAAAGTAACTAAATAATAAAAAAATTGAAATATATAAAATAAATATGAATAATAATAATAATAAAAATATTAAAATAACCAAATAATAAAAAAATTGAAATATATAAAATAAAATAATAATAATAAAAATATTAAAATCGCCAAATAATAAAAAAATTAAAATATATAAAATAAAAATAAATAATAATAATAATAATATAAAAATAACGAAATAATAAAAAAATGAAGAAAGAAAAAGAATTTTCATCGTATCCCTCCCTGTAAAAAATCCTGCGGACATGTCAGGAGATAATTCATAGGCGAAGATAGAAGGTAGAAGGGAGGGTGAGATTCGTGACGTGTGAAAAATAATTTTCGGATATTTCACGGCACATTTTGCAGAAATAACTTTGCGACATTATACACCAGCGCGCGTTTAGCTTCGCGCGAAGGGGAGCGACAGGAAATTTAATGCGGCAAGCCGAGAGGGAAATCGCACACGATCCTTGCACATCCTTCCCCCTTTCAATGAAAGAGAACGTCACGAGTGCGGAGTGCGCATTCGCTCAACTTCCGGCCCGAAAAGGCATTACTAATAGCTCTCGTCGCTGTGATTAATGACGCTGGAGTAGCTGCTCCGTTTAGTCGTTTTATTAATTACGCCGGATAACGAAGGTCATCGTCTCCGCATGAGACTGCAATTTATTATGGCCCGACGCGCGACGTCGCGATTGAGACGACTGATATAAAGCGAGCAAATATCGACAAACGGACATGTCGGTTTAATCGTTACAGGAATACAGACATTTTTATACAAGGACCTTTTTCAAATTAATAATATACATTATAAATAATATAATATATATAATAATATAGATAAAGTGTATAAATAATATATAAAATCAATATATAAAAATATTATAGGTATATAATATATTTTATATATTTTTTATATGTTTAATATATATTTTATATGTTTTTTATATATCTAATACATTTAATATATTTTTAAATACAATATAAATATATATATATATATATATATTATATAATATAGATAAGTATATAAATAATATATAAAATAAATATATAAAATATTATAGGTATATAATATATTTTATATATTTTTTATATATTTAATATATATTTTATATGTTTTTTTATATATTTAATACATTCAATATATTTTTAAATACAATATAAATATATATATATATATAATAATATAGATAAAGTATATAAATAATATATAAAATAAATATATAAAAATATTATAGGTATATAATATATTTTTTATATTTTTTATATATTTAATATATATTTTATATGTTTTTTTATATATTTAATACATTTAATATATTTTTAAATACAAAATATATATATATATATATATATATTAAGTATATAAAAATATATAAAAAACATATATTAAAAGAATATATATACATATATAATATGTAGGAGAAATCTGCTAACAAACTTCAATTTTAAATAAATTAATTTAAATTCTATTTAATCTTCCTCTCTTTATCTGAAACTAATCAAAAATTAATTTAACGTTCCCGTGTTTAACTGGGACCTAAATAAAGGACGTTAGTGCTTCTTCGCCAAATGTCCCGCAAATTAAAAATTAAACGGAGAGTAAACGAAAATTTTTCGCTGACGTAAGAGAGGACTCTGGTGTATTTAATTCTACATCGGAAAGATTAAAATACCTGAGCGAAGACTCTCTCTCTCTCTCTCTTTTCTCTCGCGAAAGGTTTCCTTTGCCCGGCTGCTCATCTCTCGAAGAGGACAGTAAAATAAGAAAGAATATCTAGGACTATTTCTCCGGAAAATTCGCTATCCCTCTCTTTATTTCTCGGACTTGGTGTTTCACAATACAATTTTAAAGTCGACGTTCTCGTCTCGCTTCGCTGCATAATTCAGGAAGTTCCGCGAACAGGAGACGGCGGGATAAAGCAGAAGGAGGATCGATTCGCCGCTGATTTAATTATCTTTTAATGAAAGCCGAGATTCTACGGACCCGGTGTTGTAATTTTACGTCGTCCGCGAAGCCGCGCAGGCGCTCGGAATATAAATGGTAATTAAGGCTTGCCAGATGGACTGTTGTGTTGCGTTATTCCGGCCGATATAACCAAAATACGCCGCAGCTAAGTGAGGTCTGACAGACTTGTTAACTTCGCTAGATTTATTGCTGCTTTCCATCTCTAGATTGCTTGTCATAGCTTCTTGCTGACTCGTTAATCCGATTAATCTTGCCGAGAGTTTGAAGAAAATAGAACGCTTCCAAATAATACCAATTTAATTCGAGAATTTTGGAATTGCTGCGCAAAATTTGCAACAAAACACATTTTAAACCATTTGAGGGAAACAATAAAATTGTTTACAATTAAGAAGAGAATGGATTTATTTATAAAATAATAAATAGAGATGAAAAGAATTCTACTATTTTTATTGTTAACAAAGCCTAAATAAAATAAAAAAACTTAGAGATCTATTTATTTTAGTTGGGATATTTTTTCTGATATCCTCTCTCTTTCTATTTATATATTGAATTTATCGCACTATTCGGATGACGCGAGAGATCTCAGTTTGAATTTATATTAATAACTATTTTGTTGTTATTTATTATTTTAGACATTTTGATTGCAAACGTATTTATTTAATCAATTTCAATTTATTTTTTTCAATTATAATGCTCAAGAGGACCTTGGAAATGTATTCTATTCATATTAAAAATGTATATTTGATTTTTTTATTAATAAAATTATTAATAAAGTGATAAATAATATTCGATAAAATAATAGATAATTTACTTGAATTCGATTACTGTTGAATCCCGATGAATGAAGTTATTTGTCTCGAATGAGACGAAAATAATCCACGTTGCAGAAAATACAGGAAAATGAATAGCTCCTTGAGACCGTGAAATGTCTAAAGTGCGAAATTCGATGCGGGAAACCAAAACCGAGACCTTTAAACCTCTCTAGTCGTAAGATGTAGTTCAAGGGACGAAACCAGTAATACATCCACAAGTGACGCACTGAAGCAGAACTATTTTAATTGAACGAGTGAAACTACTTTAATTAAGGAGAACTATTCTCCGTTGGAAAGGCGAACATTTTCCCTCGACACCGGGGAGCGCAAAGACAACTACATTTTACTCCGAGGGACACTCGAAGAGGAGGAAGGAGGCTGCTGCTGCTGTTGCCCAATAGTAGACATTCGGGGTTGGTAGCCCGCGAGCAGCGCGAGGATAGTTTCCGAATTATTTTGCGCAAATTAGCGGCGGCTAATGGGCGTAATGGCATCCTTTCATGCGCAAAGGATCACATCCTCGTGCCGCTAAAGTAATTAATTATCCGTGGAGCTACCAGTGGCGCGTGCAGAACCCGGCAGTACAGATCAGCTCGTTTCGTATTCTCCTGGCTCATCATTCTCATCATATCCGTCATGAAACACGGGGAAGAGTCGCATTAATTCTACGATTTGCTGCAGCTTGTTCAGACCGATTCGAAACGTTTACCTCTTCGAGGAAGTTACGCTATTTTTATTTACGCCTTCGAAGGTCCAAGAAATATCTCGAAAAAACTGAGAACAGCCAGTCTCTTGCTTGAATATTATTATAGTTTTGTTGAAATATTTTGGGAATAAACTTTATAGAGTTGTTCCATATTTTTCGATTATTTAAGGGAATCCTTGAGAAATCTGTTGGTTTTTTTCTGTTTTATCGACAAAATGTAAGGTTGGATAAACTATAAATCTATTTATTGGCTATACGGACTGTTTTTTTTACCTGGAATTAGGCCAGGGCGGATTTGGCATTGAATAAAAGAATATAAGTGAATGTTTAGATATGAATTTGGAAGCCTAGTAAACGAGAATAGCTTATTCTACGTGTGTACACGAAAATGTAGAATGAGCTAGTTAGTCTCTTTTACTAGAGTTCCAAATTGATATCTAAACATTCACTTATATTCTTTTATTCAATGCCAACTCCACCCTGGTCTAATCTTAGATAAAAAACATTCTGTATAGCCAATAAATAGATTTATAGTTTATCTAACCTCACATTTTGTCGATAAAACAGGAAAAAACAACAGTTCTCTCAAGAATGTTTAGGATCACCTTAAATCTCTCGTCAATAAACGGGTATTGATGTATTCAGAGTTACTTTAAATTAGAAATAAATTGGAATAAAATGCAAAGAGGTTTTGTATTCAGAAAATATACCAAATATAACATAAATATAAGCTCTTAAAATATAACAGAACACATAATATTCGATGCTATAAAAAATGTGTTGGCAAAAGAGTAAGCTCTTCCTAGGTTGAATCTTGAAATATTTCGAGGTATTTTCGACAAGATATTTAGTTGTTGATCAAGTCACAGCTATGGCATTCTCACAATGTTTCAATTAACGGAGACTGTAATCGATTAGAGGCGCGCAAACATATTTCCGGCGCAGCCGTGGCGTAATCGGACTTGTCACTGCTAGCAACATCGATTCTGTCCTTCGTTGCTAAGCAATAATTCTCTGCTATCGCTCGCGACCTCTCGAGCAGAACACTAATTCGTCTCCTCCGTTCTGCCGGTCCTGTACTTCCGGATTTCAATTTCCACTAGGTATGTCTCTTTCCCTCTCTATCACTCTTAACCATCATGATCCGATAAAACTTGAACGTCAGTGTTGATGGTGAAAATAATTTTGAAATAATGAGCAAAGATGGGAAAAAGACAATTTATTTTTTCTACTTATTTTTAAGAATTCGTATCTAAAGAATTTTATTATAAAGCACATATTAAAGAGAGCGGTGAAGAAAAATTAATGAATAAAATTTAAAGAGACTTTATATTCGGAAACCTCCTAAATAACGGGAAAAATGTTCGATGCCCAGCAACTGCTATAAAAAAAATTGTTGCAGTTGGTACCAGTTATTGGAAAAAATTAATTTTAAATGAGAAATAAAATAGAATTTATTGGTTATATTCCATTAATTTCTATATATTCGTTATTTACGAATAACGAATTAATTAATTACTCCGCGGATAACAAATAATAAAAAAATTATTCTACTGTTTTTTTATTTGTTATTTGAAAATTTAAAATAAGAATGGAATACATTTTTTCAAACTTTTATTTAAATTTGATTTTGGTATTATTTTTTTAAATATACTACCAGACATTTTATAGGAGCGAAGTAGCATTGTGACATATGAGAAAAATTCTATATTAAAATTATTTATATATTTAATATTTTATATATTTAATTATTTATATATTATAAAGTAATGATTAAAATATTTATCTCATTTACTTATATAAAAAAAATAAATAAAATATGACAAATAAAAAAGAAATAACTAACAATAAATTTCCTTTTTCATTTTAAATGAATAACGAATTGAAATCGAATAATGAATAAACAAATAACGAATAACAAAATAATAGTTATTTGTTGTGTTTAATTAAAAATTTATTTCAATAAACATCTATTACCGTCGTATATCCATTTATTGATGAAAAATTATGTATTATTGATAAAAGGTAAAATTAATCTGTAAAGTCTTTATACAACATTCTAAATGTCTTAAGGGGATGCTGACCATGACTGTTTTACCGATTTTAAGTTCAAGGGCTTTTCTTTTTATTAGCTGTACAGATAAAAAATCCTTCTCCACAATTAAAGTACTGATAATAATGAACGTGGAACGCTGTAATTTTGTATAAAGAAATTCGTATAAAGAAATAATAAAAGTTAAAAGAATTACAGTATTTTATTGGCCTCTTGCATCAGCTCATAACAATACTTATTTAATAGAAAAGTTCTGCAGTTTATTTGTGCACAAAATATGGCGCTTATTCCAATAAAGATGTAGAATTTTTTAATCTGTATATTCAATAGAAAATAAACCTAACCTAACTTAAAGTCGGTAAAACAGAACAACGTCAGCATTCCTTTAATTTTTTACGTGAAAATTCTTACTTTAATTAAATAGAGAGAAACATTAATTAGATCGCTCTCATTGTACATATGCACATTCGTGCATACATGTTCAGGAGGCTAGTGGCGTGTTTCTTATACTGCCAACGATTACTTGCGAGTTTAGGGCGGATCGACTTCTTGTCCAGCACGTTCTAATCGCTTTCTTAATGAATCCTTCTTCATTATACCGGCTGCAACTGAAAGGAGCACAGGTGCAATCATTTACCCGGTTAATAGCGGCATAATTTACGCGAGGACGTCGCGTGGTCGGTCTGCGAGTTCGCAACGTCCTCGTTCTCGTCTTCTCAAAGGGTTCTTCAACTCTCTTGCCCGTTCCCCTCTTCATCGGAGTAACCCGAGTAATGCATGGGCTTTGCGGATTAATTAAGAATAATTAAATTTCCTCCGCATCCGATGGAGGCCGCAAAAATTAATTTAGAGTTTTTCACGACGACGAGAAGGCTCTCCTCCGCAATCTTGATTTTTTTACCTCGAGGAAAATTGCGGTAGATCAAAGATCTACTCTCTTCGTCTTCGTCTTCGCAAGACTAAAGCCCCTGCGTAGTTATTGTTTCCACCTACCTATAATTAAATTTCTTTTGGCCGGCAAATCACGGGAAGCTTCTTAAATCTAACTCGTTTAACCGATAACCCCCCGCAATTTCTTTCCTTCAAAAGCTATTATGAAAGGCACCATTATGTTCTTGCTCTCTGCCCTCTCAGCCTAAAATAACGAACCTTCTTTTTCATGAGAAAAGGGAAATAGCTTATGATTTAAAAATGGATTACAATTTAAAAACGATTTTGAACGGGGCATCATTATTAACAATATTTAATAATACAAGGAAAATATAGAAAAACATTTTTTTAAACTCACCCTTTAAAAATGCATGTTAAATTGACACTTGTATGTATCTGTCGAAAATTTTAAATTTTATGGTGGTTTTTTTTCCATGATAGCTTTAGGCTTTTTGCTGCAAGCAACTGTCGTCACATAATTTTATTTTTCTAAAAAAATGAACATTTATTTTGATAAATATCCGTCACTTTGATATTGATTCTTGTAAATTTTTAATAGTGAAAATTAATTTCAAATCTAGTTAAAATTAAAGATAAATGTTTTCATGATATACAATATAATTATAATATTGTGAAAATATAATTATATTTGCCGATTGTTCATACAACAGATTTCAACCAAATAAATCTCGCAACAAAGAATAAGGAAAATAAATGCTAAACGCAAAATAAATTTAATGTTTTTGTTATCACAAAATATTACGCAATACGAATTTATCAAGAATATTTTATTTAAAAAATTTGTAATTAATTATTAATTAAATGATTAATACATCGATTAAAACATCTCATGAAATATATTAAACTCAAAGCTTTGTGAGAGAAATTAAATAAATGCCATAATCGTAATAAACTGGCTTTATATTTTTTACAATTTTATAAAATAATTTTTATTATAAGATTTTGTAATTTATAAATTTTATTATTGTTGTATTTTGAATTTTAATTAAAATAATAAATAATTATATTAAATACGCACTTTGATAAAGACTGACTATCATAGCGATATATATAGTTTCGTGTAATTTATTAATTTATTACATTTTTCTGTATATCTTCTTGCATTTTAAATTAATTTCGTTGCGGTAGATCAACATCGCGAATATAACTTTTAATATTTACTTTAAAAAATGTAATTTATCTTATTTTATTTTTACAAATTAATTTAACATCATTTTAAACGCTAAATTTTCATGTTATATGAGAAAACGCGCGCGTTTCTTTTTTTTAAATCTACAATTTTATAATTACACTTTATCAAATAATATACGACGTAAAGAAATAAATGGCGCGCGCTTTGTAACGCATTTTTAAATTTCATATATTTTACATATTGTATTTCAAGGCGTGGTAATCGAATCTGCTCGAAAAAATTATTGTTGCGATTTTTCATACAATCGCATTTGAACGCAGTAATTTTACGCTCGCTTGCAACAATCATAATGATAAACGCGTACACATTTTGTATGTGAAGTTTTCGGTTTACTCATGTATTTTATATGTTTCAAAGAGTTGAAACTTAATATATACTAAAAAAATTTCGCTCTTGCATAATACGCACATTCTAATTTTGCAATTGTGAATGCAGTGATTATGCGCAATTGCTATTTACAAGCTTTAAAGCGTGAAATAATTTGAATCTTATGGAGGATAAAGCGAGGAAACGCGCGATAATGCTTTGTTCCTCTTTAAAGCGAAACAAATTACAATGATATATTGCAATAATTCTTATTATTATGTAGCACGTTTTATAAATATCGAGAGAAGGAGAGAAAGAGAAAGAGAGAGAGAGGGTGATAAAGAAAAACAGCATTATATGAATACTAAAGTTGCAATTAGTTATTTCGCGTCTCTCCAAACATTGATAAAACACGTCGAACATAATAACATATATTATAATATTATACGCCACATATAGCTTATTATATAAAATTGTTGCCTCTTTTCCACAATATACCAATTGATTATCTCGACATCTGCATGCGTTGTGCATTATTTTATATCGATAAAAATCTATTATTGAACGAAGATTACGTAATTTGACAATACGATTATTGACAAAATCCGTAGTAAATAACCGAGAAAATTGCAATACACTGCTTTCGAGTTTTCAACGATACAAATTTCTGGTAGAAACTAATAAGAGCCAGACGGAGAAATTAGACGCAGACAAACTTGTTTCTAAATTCTTCTCTTTATTAAATTTGTCTATTAGATTAAATAGAGAAGAATGGAATCAAAAGTTTGTCGCGCCTAATTTCCGCGTCTGGTTTTCATTAACCCCGTTTCCCATCTAAATTTGTATTTATTTATTTATGTATGAGAGCCTTTTGGTTTCGTTATGCATATATGTATGCATGTTTATTGTAGCGATATGTTGAAAAACTGTCATCGCAGTGATTGCATATTTTGACAGCTTTATTAATGTCCGCTCGCGGCCAAGTCAATATTGCGCCATCGATTGAATATTAAACAAAGATTATTCGAGCAAAAGTATATTAGACGTACCGTTTTTTTAAATTAAAATGTCACTTAGACAAAGTCGATATTATGATTGATAACTGGGCGATCAAAGATAAAATATAAAATCTATCGGAAACGCTGTATAGACATGTAATGAATTTTATCAGTAAAGATAAACGAGACGTTAATTTATAGATGCTAAAGCGCAAAATTCTTGTTTGATTAATAGAAATTAATATTTTCTGTATATATATATTTTTTTTCCAACATCTTTTTATATATAATAATGTTTAAATTCATTAATTAATTAATTTTACACGCGCAATATTGTTATAATGAGAATATAATTTTTTATTTATAAAGTAATACTAATTTATATATAATATAAATTAATAATTAGTAAATTCAAATAATATATTATATAAAAAAGCGAGATTTTTACGCTTTGCAGAGAATCGGGGCTCTATAGAAATTAAATATATCTAATAATATAAATTTACTTAAATAAAATTATTTTTTATTAGTAATTCAAAAATACGATTTAAAAAATACATGAAAGAGACTATAAAATTTGTACATACATACATATATACATCTGCAGTAATTTTACAAAATGCATAATAGAAATGCAAATATAAAGCCGATAATGAACAGGGGACTTTTATCTGATTTTTTCCCTTGTTACCCATTATTTGCCTATATATGTACATACATACTGTATATACATATACACACACACATATATATATATATATATATATATATATATTCGCAAATTTGCTGTGCGTTATAAAATTTACGACTGATGGATTTCCACGGCACGCCGCATTTTCGCCGATGATTTCATCATATTAATTATGACGCGTATTTTCCATTGTTTATTAATAATGCATATTGGCGGTGGCGCGCATTTTCGGACGAACTGTTGCTTCGTTGCGTGTATAGTCATCAATTACGCGTAGTTATTAATTACACTGACGTCGAATATTAAAATTCTGATTAAAACGCCGATTACCTGTCGCACGCGCGCATGTGTCGTATAAAAGCAACCGAATAATAGTAAAATGTGTTACATCGGGGTTATATTGCACACTACATGTATATATGCATGCGTTACACACACGCTTGTATGAATAAACGTTGAATAACTGCAACGAGACGCACATTCTATCGCTCTAGTATATCGGTCGTTACATATCAAATAATTTTTTATTAAAAGAGATGCAAAAGATTGGAGCGAACCAAATCTTTTGTTAAAAATTGTGTTACACGATACTATAAGTACAATTGCAAATTAACAAAGTGTTTACCTAAAACTTGAAAAATATATTACAATTGTGAAAATTGTGGAACAATATTCATTGTTGGGATAAATATTACGATATTTAGAGATATCCTGACCATGACTGTTTTACCGACTTTGAGTTCAAGGACTTTTCTTTTTATTGGCTTTACAGATTGAGAAATCCTTCTCCACAATTAAAGTACTAATAATAATGAACGAGAAGCGCTGCAATTTTGCAATCAAAAAACAATATAAATTAAAAAATTACGATTTTTTATCGGCCTCTTGCATCAGCTCATAACAATACTTATTTAATACACAAGTGCTGCAGCGTATTTGTGCACAAAATATGGCGCTTCCAATAAAAATGACACGAAAGAATAATACGGAAGTAATAAAATGAGATTAAAAGCCTGTATCAAAAGATTCGTACTTGAATTAATTATGTATGTATATTTGTGTGCGAAATCGATGTCGAGACATAAAACAGCAAAAATTAGTTGCCGGACAGCGCTCCCCATTTATTGTTATCAGTATTTTTATTGTGAAGAATTTTTCAATCTGTATATTTAATAAAAAGTGAACCTAATCTAACTTAAAGTCGGTAAAACAGAACAACGGCAGCATTTTCTTCTTGACATTTTTTATTCAAATGATTGCGTCGTCACATCTATGATCGAGCATTGCTACATTTAATATATAATCTACAAGCTGTAAATGTAATAAAATCTAATCTACATGAGTTAATGTAACGAATGGTAGAATGAAAAAATTGTGCGAAACAAAATGGTGGAATAAATTTAAAGATAATTTTTAATTTCTTTAATTTTATAATATTTTTTTTTTCTATTTAACATTAAAAGGAGAAATAGAATTGAATTTTAATTGTAAATACGCGTTACATTTTTTAATAAATTTTAATTAAACCACTCTCAAATTTATAACAGAGTCAGAAGCTATTTTAAACGCAGAACTTGACGTTAGAGAAGCATTTCGTTTAATTCGCTCGCTGCTTTATAATAATTTCTGTCCTTGATATTTTAAATGTGTATTTTATCCGCGCGGCAAAGAGTTTTGCCTTTGAAGAAAGTCATTTTTAAATAATAAAGCCGCCAACGAGTTTCTGCGTGTGTTTGCCAAACATATCCTTGCGTACATAAATTGACGACATTCTTATGGTAAGTCCGTACCATTGTTGGCGCACAAAGAGCTTTTCGGACCAGTTCGCTTACAGTAGCTCAGCATAAGGATTATCTTTTTACGGTGGACGCTGTGAATTATCAAATAAATATTTCCACGATTTTCTCTTCCTTTCTACCGCGAAGCATTTTCGTGAAACTCCAAGCACGTACGCTGCTAGTGAAAAGCACGTCATGCTGACTCCTTCCCATTAGCTCCTCAACACATCCGACGGAAAGTGCAATGTCGGTTTCTGTTTCCGGATTTAAACCGCCTATATGTGTGCGCGCGTATCTGTTCATGTGTACATGTGTATGTGGTACCACAAACTTTACTCTCTTACTTGGAAATCTCCAAATAAATTTTACAATTTTTTTTTAGAATTTCTTAAAATGCAACGAAAAATAAGATTTTTTTTAGTCTTTTTCACTCAATTAAAAATTAACAAGAGCAAGCGAATATTAAAATATTAAAAATAAGTATAATAATTTGTAACTGTTTTAAATTTAAAAATTAATTATTATAAATTATAATATAGATATTTATAACTATGTAATAGAAAGTGAATTTTTCAAAAAGAATTTATTCTTAAATATAATCAGTGTTTGCTGTTATCTAAATAAAATTATATAGATGATTATCTAAATGAAATTTTGGTGTCACTTTTTCTATAGATAATAAAAATATGTTTTATCTATAGCTGCATTTTAGATGAAAATAGTGCTATCTTTATTAAATTATCTAGAATAATATTCAAATAATTTGATTTAGAGTAATTTAAGTAATAAAGTTTAAGCAGTAAGCAATAAAAATTTATAAAAATATAAATATATCTTATATATCTTTCATACATTCTTTTTATAATTGTGTTCACATAAGCGGTCTAAAAAATAATATTATTCGGAAATTATCTAGATGAATCATTATATAATTTTATCTTTTATCTAGATGCATGCATTTAAAACAAAATCATCTTCATCGTATCTGAGATAAATTTACATATTCTCATCTCATCTTTATCTAACTAATTTTAAAATCATCTAAACACGACCCTGAATATACTTAAAGAGTCAAGAGTAAGAAAAAACTATTAAAAATTTTGAAATTTATATATTTTTAATTAATCTTATTCGCTTTATTATCAACATTCACATCCCCTTAATCATATTTAAAGAGTGGTAAATCGATTAAATATAATATGCATGAAAACGGTAATTTCTGCTCTTGGAAAGATGCCCCGACGCGAGTCGATAAACACATCAGTCCTTGAAGATTAAGTGACTTTTAAAAAATGCATAGATCCCTCGAAAAACAACGAGGGAGGGGGAAAGGGGGGGGGGGAGAAGCCGTCCCGTTTAACGTGGCGCGGTGTAGATACCGTAATTCCGCGGAAGCATTATATCGTCGTCTCAGGCGCTTCCGTTTGATTGATCGACGAGCAAACCACAGTCGGCGTCGGGGCGCCGGAGTGATCGATCGCCCTCGTCTTCGACACAATCGCGAATCCCCGCGGGTCGTTCCCCCGTTTCCTTTCCTCTCCCCCCCCCCTTCACCCTACAGATAAATCGCTTCTCCAAGTAATTCGCGTATAAAACTAGCGCACGCGATTACGATTAGACGTTTGAATCTCCGGATTCTTGGATTTTCTAGTTTGACCGTACTTTCCGGTACCTGAGAATCTCTCGCCAAACTGAGACGATTCGAGACGAAAGTGCTTTTCCGCAACCGATGATGAACTGTATTATTTTTATAGAGATGAGGGGAGAAAGAGAGACAGGCGAAACGCTTTCTCTGAACAAAATATACAGTGGCTCGCAAATACATAGACGTGTGTTCAAATTATTAGACTCGAACAATGGTTTTAATTTATTCCTTTAATTATTTAATTTTATAATTCTATCTATATAATAATATTTTAGTATTTAATTTAATTAAAATTTTAACATACACAGAACACTCATAATTATATTTTAATATTTAATAAACAAATCACTTTTCTTTGCTATAAATATAATCTGTTCAAAATTATGTTGTCCAGAAACAATTAGAATTCAATTAAAATGAGATAAATTAGTGTTTACAGTATAGATAATTATTTAATTGGTTTATACAAAAATAACACTTTCAAACCAATCGATATCAATACGATAATATGACAGAAACATAATATACTCACTATTTGTGTTGATGCAATTGATATCCAAAGGATTTCTACCACTAAAAGAGATGTTTGTGAATAAATTGCAGATAAAAAGATACAAAAAATCTTGAAACTTAGAAAAAAAATTAAGTAAATATGATTATTAAAAACGCAAAGAGCAAATAGTTTAAAGTAATATCAACATAAAAACGTCTTCGTATAAAACATTGCGAAAATAGTATAAAACTTAATATAACGAACGCTCTGGTAGATTACAATTTCTTCGGAACCGACTGTCTGAGCTTGATGGAAACGAGTTTTTAATTGTAGATCAGTAGAGTGTTTACCAAAACTTTGCTTTCCGCGAAAACTGAGAGCCTGGACATATCCCCCTACCGCCAATCCGGACGCGAGTTCTAAGACTCGCTCGCAGACCCGCCGGTCCTGCGTTTGACTGTGAAATATGGCGCCACACCTTCCCTACTCGCGGATCGAGCAAGTATTGTCTCCGGACTAACGCTGTCTCGCGATTTTTCCCGCGCCTCTGGTTTCTGGTTTACGATAAAGGACACCCTCTGTCCCTATTTTCTCATCCCCGAACTCGGCTGACAGCCGACGACGGTATTTACACAAGTGCGATTTCGTATGATCTACGCCTGGCTGGTTTCCCGCAAATACGGGCTCGACTAGACCCGCGAGACGT
The DNA here is from genome assembly GCF_048542155.1 of Nylanderia fulva. NCBI lineage: Eukaryota > Metazoa > Arthropoda > Insecta > Hymenoptera > Formicidae > Nylanderia > Nylanderia fulva. The sequence goes on along the minus strand of NW_028189730.1, from coordinate 4,139,176 downwards.
GGGCCAAAACTTTCTCACCGATTCGGTTAAGTGCTTAAAACAGTTGCCAACATCGGCCACCCGCCGCCCCTTCGAGAGACTCCGAGTCGGACGTAAAAAGGCGAAGCAGAAGAGGACGGAGAGTCTTCGTTCTCTTCTCCCGGAGCTAAGCGGGAAAACCTTCCTTTATTCTTGCTGAAGGAGCAGCGAGACGACCGAGTAAATGGAAAAGTCCTCGCGTTCGTTCATCATAATCACGTTTCCGTCAAAATACAGATCTGTATTACACTGTTCAACAAAAATGATTTTTTTTTCTCTCGAACACAGGAACGCGATTTAGCGTTTCTTAGGGTTTTTTTTTTTGGATGTTAAATACGAATTTGGTTTCCAAATTTAATATTAAAATAACCTGACCTCATCTAACCCTAATCTTTTTAATTAAAGTTGCAAAAAAGCTATTTTCACGAATTTTGGTATATTATAACTATAATATGTGACGTGCTGGAAAAGTTTTATTGTAATCGAAATAAAGTATGTTGTTAGGACTTTTAACTCTTATTGATGATTTACTAAACAGCTTGTAAGAATTTCTTAGGTCGTTGAATATCAAAATTGTTAAATTTAAAATGGTACTCAATTTGGGGGATGTCAAAATTTATAAAATGCTTTTTTTATATAAATAAGTTTTATATTTATTTATCTAAATAAAATTATATCTGTTATCTAAATAAAATTATATAGATGATCATCTAGATGAAACTTTGGCGTCACCTTATCTTTATATAGATAATAAAAATATGTATTATCTATATCTGTGTGCATCTTAGATGAAAAAAGTATTATTTTTAAATTAAATAAATTATCTAGAATAATTTTCAGATAATTTTGATTTAGAATCATAGCACATAAAAGACTTAAATAGTAGAACTTAAGCAGTATAAGCAATAAAAATTTATAAATAAAAATATAAATACATATATTTTTATATCCTTTTTATAATTTACATTTTATTTTATAACTGTGTTTAAATAAACAGTCTTGAAAATTATTATCTAGAAATTCGTTTAGATAAATCGCCATATAATTTTATCGTTTATCTAGATCTATTTAAAACAAAATCATCTTCATCTTATCTAACAATAAGATGAATTTACATATTTTTATCTCATCTTTATCTAGCTAACTTTAAAATCATTGAAGCACAACATTGATTACAATATAACAAAGTTCGTGAAAAAAGCCCTTTTTACGACTTTAATTAAAATTTTCGAAAAATTGTGACTTGATGGAATAATTTGGAAATCAGATTAGTATTTAGTATCCAAAAAACTATAAAAAACGACTAGTTTTTTTAACTTACAATTAGTTATTTTTTTGTTGAGCAATGTTATAAGCATAACAAGAGGGTTCCGTCGGTTTCTCTTGAACAACCGCGAGATCCTTTCTTTTATCAAACAAAGGAGTTGTACACCACACGTGTGGAAGAATATAACTTCGATTTTATGTCAGACACAGACTTTTTCTCCTGTCTTTGTTGTATGCGCGTGAAAAAAGTTGAAGCGAGGAGGAGAGAGAAGGTGACACTTTTATTTTAAAACAATTTCCTTGTCCTTGAATTCGGGAGAGATTTCTGATGAAACTTTTAGTTTTGTTTCGGATATAAAAGGCGAGAAAATTATTGTATTGTTCGAGAAAAATTATATATTGGAAGCCAGAGAGATACACCCGATATTATCTCGTGTGCAAAAGTCACGAGAAAACGTTTTGAAAGAAGACTCTTGCCAAAAGCTAGTGTACAATAGGAAGAGAGAAAGAGAGAGATTTGCTTCTTGTTCGAATTTTGTCATCACGTAGCGCAAAGATTTGATTAATCGCGGATATGGCTGAAGTGTTGGCATTCTGTCGAGATCGAGATGTAAATAAAGCGATAACTTTCGACGACACCCACCGGTTTTCCAGTATTTTCCGATACCTGAAATGCGCTCCTTTTTGGCGGCGGTCCAGAAAACGCATAAGATCCGGAATCGCGTGTCGAACCATCAATGGAAAATGGATCTCTTTCTCTCAATCTGCTGGGTGCTTATGTCAACATCAAACGCGCGGTATTTGTTTTTCGACGGCAAAATCAGGAACTGATCGGAAATTACTTCCGACGTCTCTCAGGAACATAATAGTACATTTACGTTTCAATTATATATACTTATTAATTAAAATTAAATATTATTGAATTAATAAAATGCTCTGATATAAATAAATACAAATTCGAGTATTATACATTAATAAAATTTATTTACTAATTTTTTTATTAATTACAAGAATTTTTCTATTAATTAATATGCTGAGTGGTACAAAAAAAGACCGAAATGTTTAAAATAAGTATAAATTTTTTTTTTATAATTTCACTGCACCTAATATTAGTCCTTTTTATACCTAAAAATATTAATATTTTTGGAAAAATATATATGGAATTAATATTAATATCTTATTATTGATTATAATTAAAGAAATTATTGACTTTGTATATTGCAAAAAATCTACATTAAAAAATATGCTGTGCGAATTCTTTTAGCTTTAAAATTACGAAAGAACCTAATGGCACCAATTTTCGAAAATTGGCGTTATTTGGAAGATTCTTACATAAAAGGAGAATCAAGTAATTTCTAGGTCAATACTAAGAGTTACGAGCTTCTAAAGTTCCCATTATCGAAAAATGTAATAGGGTCTTACTTATACGAGGGAAAAAGAGCGAGCAAAATACTAGAAATTTCTAATTTTCCGAAAATTTACGATCGCCCGATTTTCATCCTGCATCCGCACACACACTCCGTGCGTTTCTCGATCCTGAAATATTTATTCCTCGGGATCTTTCGATACCTTTCAAACGAGCGAGCGCAATATTACGAGCGAGCGAAGTAAAAGCCGATAAGCAGGGCCAAAACGAGGCAAGAAAACACGCCAAGTTATGAAGGCGGCCGTGCAAAAGTGATTTTATTTCGTGAAGACGGCTGCAACAACATCGCGAACTTTGTGTCTCCGCGTCTCTTTACGCCTGCTCGACAGAATTCTTCCATGTGCACATATAAGTACATACACTACCGCTCAAAAGTATTTGCCCACCTAGATAAATTGTTTAAATGACTATAAATAAATGACTATAAATTAATGACTGAAGTGACTATAAATTAATGACTACAAATAAATGACTATAAATTAATGACTACAAATAAATGACTATAAATTAATGACTACAAATAAATGACCATAAATTAACAACTACAAATAAATGACTATTAATTAATAACTACAAATAAATGACTATAAATTAATGACTACAAATAAATGACTATATATGACTATAAATTAATGACTATACACACACAAATGACTATAAATTAATGAATAAAAATGACTATAAATTAATGACTATATATGACTATAAATTAATGACTATACACACACAAATGACTATAAATGACTATAAAATTTATCTATTACTCTTTCCGGCCTTATGCCTCTCTTCTCTTCTGATAATTTCTTTTTTTGACCATTTTAATATCACGTGGAAGAAAAAAACAGAAAACTATTTTGCAAAATATGCGTTGAAAGATATCTGTTCAAATGGCAACAGATAACTGACGCTTAAATCTATATTTGTTACATTCCAAAATATCAAATAAACAAAAAATTTCCATGAAACACGCGTCTCTGTAATAAAAACCGAAAAATACTCATTCTAAAAAAAGAGTCATAAATACCTTATTTGACTTGTAGCTATTTGTTAGTAAACATGAACCAATATTTATAATATAGCTATTGAGAACGACTTTCCGTTAACGCATAAACTAATAAATATCGATGAAAGACACAATTTAGTTTTCGAGTTTTCTCTTAAATTAAGGGTGGGCAAATACTTTTGAGCGGTAGTGTATATATATATATATTGTATATTTTACGCATGTACGACACGAGACACGGGCATAGAAGCATTTTATTGTAACGCTATGTGTCTTCTCCTCTACATGTGTCGACAGTTTACAAACCTCGCGAAGAAAAGAGGAGAGAGAGAGAGAGAGAGATTCCAGGCTTACTAGGCGTCGTCCTGATATGCATCCCGGCTGGGAAAAGAGAAGACGGCGGGAGAAGGGGGTGAAAAAAAGGGGCTGAAAATACAAAAGTGAGCAAACACGGCTCGTAGCAGGCGAAGGGTGAAGTCGCCTCGGAGTAAATCCACACCCTCCGTCTCTGCCTACGTACACCTACCCTTACTTTCGAGCATCCGACCGCGACTGGAGCACTTAATATTTTCCATCCTCTTCAATTACTCGCGCAAACATTTGAAGGTGATAACGAAATTGTCGCGCTCATTGAGCAAAAATATTTTTAACTCTCGGGGAAATTTGCGAAGTCGGACAAACATCGTTTGGTAATTGCTTATCGATTCGTCGAGAGGTAAACATACTTTATGGAAGTGCATGAATCTAACGAAACGCGAGGAATACAAATTGTTGAGACAGTTTTTCTAAATTTTTATGAGGTTCTCCAAATAATTTTACCTCATACGTTGTTAGTATTTTTCCAATTTCTATGCACTTCTACAATTTTAACTCTTTCTCTCTCTCGATCTTTTTTCATTGAAGTATATTTTTCAATAATTTTATAATATAATGTAATAATATAATTTATATAATAAATAATATAATATAATTTTTAATGTGAAAAAAATTGCATGAAGAATTAAAATTAAAAATTATATTAAATAAATATATTTATGTATATATGTATTTATTATAAAAAATTTATTTGATATAATAAGAAATATTAAATATTTTATTATAAATGTATACAGAAAAACATAAACCTAATTGTATGAATATAGATAATAATTAGATTTTGCACACGAGATCAATACAGTTCAAACGGGAACGCAAACACTCACAAGCACATCTTCGAATTATTTCCTGTTATATGCATATATGAAACTAAGAATTAAACGATCAGGGAAGGCGAGGAGGACGGAAACTCGGTTCGATTCGGAGTAATTTCGCCGTGCCATCGTAATCATATATTTTTATCATTTAAAAAAAATCTTAAAATTTTATCACAAGGAAAAAGTCTGAGAATTCTCTCTTCTCCGAAGAGAAGAAAACCGCGGCTACGTTAATATAACGCAACGTCCGCGCAATTTCGCTTATTTCAACGGAAACCGGTGCGGGAAAATTGCGGGATAAAAATTGCGGGAAGAACACTAGTCTTTATTTCGCATTAATGAATTTTTGTTTCGCAAATTTTTGCGACAGGCAAGGGGCACGGGGAAGGGGGGATATTATTGGGAGCCGAGTCGTTGCATGACGCAGAATCGGGCGATGTATTGTATAAAGCGCGGATGTACGACAGAGAGTGTAATCGGCCTCCCTGGAGAATAACCTCGTTATCCGACGCGGGAAGTCGCATCCTGGAAACAGCCTTCTTCTGAGCTCCAATTCTACGCTGCCGGATTTCCCCGTCGCGCTTCCCAGAACGCGCAAATAGACTTTTAAATTGTCCGCCAAGTATGAGAAATATGTGATATGCGAGGAACGAAAAATGGCCGCGCTTATTACACAAAGCGAGATAACTGCGAATAGAATAATTCACTTTTTTTTTCATTAAAATATATTTTTAAATATTTTTATAATATATATTTAATATTAAATATATTTTTGAATATTTTTATAATATATATTTAATATTAAATATATTTTTAAATATTTTTATAATATAAAATTATTTATATAATATAAATAATATAATATATACTAAGCTTTTTGCGTCATCATGAAAGAGAAAGAGAGAGAGAAGGGTCAATATATAATTTTTTATTTTTTTATCATATATATGGATACTAACTGTATATATTTTCGATATATTGCACTGCGATAATTTTTTTTATAACAGCTGCTGGGCATCGAACATTCTTTCCCGTTATATTTTAAAAGATAGAAGAGTCTTTTGAATTTTGTATTTAATCCTTCTGTCATAGTCATAAACGAGTACCCGAGTACTCAAAAAATAAAAAAAATATAAAATGCAATCTTTAAGGTGATCCTAAACGTCCTTGAGAATTAAGTCTGTGATTTCCGTTCTGTTTTATCGACAAAATGTGAGGTTAGATATGGAATGCTTAGGATTCATGATTCCGTAACCAAGATATATATGAAACTATACAGATTGATAAATCTTTTTCTTGTACAAATTAAAGTATTAATATTAACAAAGAGCGAAGCGTTCTAATTTCAGGTAAAAAGCAATAGTATGCCCAATAAATAGATTTATAGTTTATCTAACCTCACATTTTGTCGATAAAATAGGAAGGAAACTTAGATTAGCTTGGGACGTCAAATATAATTAGCAAGCGATAAAGGGAATTAAAAATTCGCTCCGATATATTAATTAGATCGAGATATTAATCAGATTCCCTCGGAAAGCGAGATTCCGCTATTAATTCAAGTATAATCGTTGTTGAGATAGAGTATTCAGTTCACCGTGCGAATTTAATTTATGTCAGCGCACAGTGGCGAGAGATACAGAAATATGCTCGAACGGTCAATAACCGAGTTTATTCGCCTCTCCCGCTTTAAGCCGATCGGAACGATTAGATGGAATTAACGAAGAATGGCGGATTACTATCAGATTGCTAGTCGCCGCGTGTATTCTGCGGAAGGATCATGCCGTAATCATCCTGCGAACCGCGACAGCAATACGTCGCGGGAGATTCCTCTCTCCCATGGAAGCAGGGGATGGATTCAAGCCCGGCGATGAAAGTTCGTAGGGATTTACTAAAGCAATTTAATAGATCGGATCGAGGTGGCGCGAGTGACGGCGAGCGATAGATTTTAATTGAATTATCGACGAGGTATCGACGCGCGTTAGCGCGGAACACCCGAAGAACTGTTCTTGCTAAAGTATACCGCAAAGTCCGGCCCGCGACGACTTCCCGGATGCAAAGTATGAGGGAGAATTGTGTCGCGAGTATCGAACCCTCTCCAATTCAGGCGAAATGTTTGCCGACGCTGAAGAATACATCTATCTCCTTTTCACGTTGCTTTTGCATTGATTGCATGGGAGGTGTTGTTCAAAAAGTGGCTAGTTTAATAAAAAAAAAATATTTTTTTACTATATACATGTATATTTTTTTAAGAATATATATTAATGTATATTAAAAAAAAATATACATATATATTTAAAAAAAATATATATTCTTTTTTTAAATATCTATTTTCTTTACATAAAATCCTTTTATTATTTTTTGCATAAAAGTGTTGAGGTGAAATTATTGCAAAATGAATACTTTACAAGATATTTTATAATTTATGCAAATTATATCAAATTCGTAATTAAAGTACAAAATATCTCGTAAACTATTTATTTTATGGCCATCTTACACTTATTAACTTTTTATGTCGAATATTACGAGAAATTAATATGTGTAAAAAAATAAGGAGGTTCTTGTGAATTTAAAAAATTCAAGAGAACCTTGTCCTGATTTTAGCTTTATGCCTAAGGTTAAATTTATAGGGCTAATAGAAACCCTGAAACTTTTATCTGAATTATTTTTTATAAAACATTTACATTTTTCAAGATATTTTGCGTCCCGCAACTTTTCGAAAACTCTATATTCTTTTTTCCTTTTTAAATCCGGTTTGTGCTCTTATATTTTCCTTTCATCATTTTTTTCAGAAATTTATTTCAATCCCTTTTTCGTTATCTTGGTATCGAAAAACGAAATATACTATACGATTTCAAGTTTAAAGCTCAGAATGTCAAAATCTGTGTAGACGCTTTATGATACAATATTTATTTTATCATATTACAAATGTACACAGTCCAGAAAATCTGGATCAAAAATTCTCTTCTTTTCGGGCAATTTAATATGCAAACAAAATTTTAAAATATAAAATATTTTTCATATATTTTTATAATTCCATGGTTTCTCTCATTTTCGGAATCGTAAAATCGTCATATATTTACGCTTTTGAATCCTTCGAGTTTGATATCTTATTGGACAATTGATTCTTCAAGAGGATTTGGGAAATAAATTCCCTCTACCGACAAGGAATCGCGCAGTATCTGAAAAAGAAAGCTCCCACGAGGACGTCGAACCGAGGATGCATCCTACAAATTGGCAGAAAATTTATAGTGTTCGCTGATGTCATGCCCTGTGGTTCTGTTAGGATCACTTGCTATCCTCGACCGATACAAGGTGCTTAACTCCGAGTCTACTGCCATCTGTTTAAATATATATATATAGATATAAGTCTGACACATATATAAAATCATCGAGCTATACACGTTCAAGTATTGTCGATGCTGTACAGATCTTCTTGTTACTTTTCCAAGACTTTTTCAATTTAAACCTTGCAATAACAATGAATTTTATCTAAAAATTCAACGATCCGACTCATGTTATGTCAGAAATAAATTGCAAATTTTTATATTTATTATTTTGTTCAGATAATAATTACGCAACGCTTCTATCGATACATAAATTTTTACTTTTCGATCAATGTATGAGTGCCCGGATACAAACTGCGATAATTTTTTTATAACGTTTGCCATAGGCATCGAAAATGTTTCCCCGTTATATTTTAAGAGATTTCCGAATTCAAAAGCTCATTGTATTTTTTTTTCGGCCGGAGAAAAATTTTGCGACACAATTTTAACATTTCAAACTGCCTCGGAGTTACCCGAGGTTCATCGACAGAAGGGTTGAATTTACAATTGATTGTTACATTTTGCGTCGGTTCGATTTCGGGGGAACAATGAGGAACGTTTGCGATGCCATGGTTCTCAAATTTACGAATCGGACACTTTTACGACGAACGATAACTCGCTATAGGCATGCGCCGGGGATGGAAAGAAAAGGCAAATGCATCGACGCGATTCCCTCAAAGCAATTTAAATTCCGTGTCCCTCTCTCTCTCTCTCTTTTCTCTCGGCAAGCCGATCTATTCACTTTGTCCTATCCTTTTTTTTTCTTCTTGCACCGAGATGCACAACGAACCGCCGAAGTCGTCAAAGCGTTGGACTTCCGAAAGTGGAGGAGGCGAGCGAGTTTTTCGTGAGATCGAATGCCAATAGTATTCGTGGTGTCGGGAATTTTAAGCAACTGCTGGAAAGTTCTCACGTACTGTGTGCTACAGCAGCAAAGAACGGAGAAAGGTATATAAGTAAGAGAAACGAGAGAAAGGAAGAGAAACCCAGGGAGTTTTTCTTTAATTCCTTTTAATTCGACGGGTTCGAACACTCGATGCTTTTAGAGTCTCGCGTAGAAAGAATGCAACGAATGTATAATATTCCCCGACGAGATCATCGTCCTTTCTCTTAGCGTTTTATAGCGGATCTCTCTCTTTCTCTCTATTTTTGTTTTTATGTATAATTGAGTTTTGTCTCTTGCGACTGTCACGCTTTTTTTCGCGAGGAAAATTCTCCGAGCTGACAAATTAATTGTAGAAAGCCGCAATAATATTTTATTCATCGAAAAGATCATGAGATTGGAGATATAAAAAAAAATTATTTCAATTCCAATTGAAAACTTCGCTTATATCACATTCCATATCCCGGTTTAGATTCCGCGGAGCGGAAAATTTCCATAAAAGTGAGTTTTTATACCGAATAAGCTGCGTCCAAATTTATTTTGCGAAATTTATTTGTTCCACTTTGGCGTGGAATCAAAGACTTGAATTGGAGAAGCGATCTTGAAGAAGAGAAAACTTCTCAAACACACACACACAGAGTCAGTGTTTGCTGTTATCTAAATTAAATTGTATAGATAATTATCTAGATAATTTTGGCGTCATCTTATTTTTATACAGATAATAAAAATATGTATTATCTATATCCGATGAAAAATATAAATGAAAAAAGTGTTATTTTCGCGAAATTATCTAGAATAATGTTCACATAATTTTATTTAGAGCCGTAGCACATAAAAATACTTAATTGGTAGAATCTAAGCAGTAAACGATAAAAACTAATAATAATAATAATAACTAATAATAATTTATAATTTGCTTTTTTTATAACTGTGTTTATACAAGCGGGCTTAAGGGGATCGTAAACTTCTTTGAGAAGTCTGTCGTTTTTTCCTGTTTTATCGATAAAATGTGAGGTTAGATAAACTATAAATCTATTTATTGGCTATACGGATTGTTTTTTACCTGAAATTAGAGCGCTTTGCCCTTTGTTAATATTACTTTAATTTGTAGAGGAAAAAGATTTATCGATCTGTATAGTCTCATATATCTTGATTACAGAATTATGAATTCTAAGCATTCTAACCTCACATTTTGTCGATAAAACAGAAAAAAACAACATAATTCTCAAAGACGTTAAAACGATAAAAACTAATAATAACTAATAATAATTTATAATTTGCTTTTTTTATAACTGTGTTTATATAAGCGGGCTTAAGGGGATCGTAAACTTCTTTGAGAAGTCTGTCGTTTTCTCCTGTTTTATCGATAAAATGTGAGGTTAGATAAATTATAAATCTATTTATTGACTATACGGACTGTTTTTTACCTAAAATTAGAGCGCTTTGCCCTTTGTTAATATTACTTTAATTTGTAAAGGAAAAAGATTTATCGATCTGTATAGTCTGATATATCTTGATTACAGAATTATGAATTCTAACCTCACATTTTGTCGATAAAACAGGAAAAAACAACATAATTCTCAAAGACGTTTAGGATTCCCTCAAACATATTATGTAGAAGTTATCTAGATAAATAAATCACCATATAATTTTATCTGGATATATTAAACCATCATCTTATCTAAGATAAATTTACATATTTCCATGTCATCTTTATCTACCTAATTTTAAAATCATCTAAGCGCAGTACTGCACGTCACGATTGACAAAAGGATAAAGATAATATAAACCTTCCTCTCTGCAACTTTCTCATTTTACTTACCAGAAGATAACCCTCGCGGAGATTAAGTCAACGTGTGGAAGAAGATAACGAACAGGCAGTGTGTACACATGTGTGGAGGAAGAGAAAATGCGCTGGAGAGAGGTTAAAATTATAATTCCCGCTCTCTTCTTCGGGTATCGTTGACACTTTGAGACGGTACGCGCGATAAAGCTATCGTCTCTACTTTAAAGTTCCACCCCCTTTTGTCGTCGTATCCTTCTTAATTACAAAGTATGAGAGACCTCGTCGCGTAAAACACACAGAGGCAAGAGAGAGAGAGACGCCGGTGGAGAAATTCACGGTTCATCTGCTATGTAAAGACGGTCGGGGACCTTATAGACGCGCGGTAGCCCTCTGATACAGTTATGGCTTTATCTTTGAAGAACAGTTACCGGACATTTTAACCCCTTCCACCCAGCCCGCAATATAACGATTTTCCTTCCGGCAATCCGGTAAGACCCGGGGAAGACTAAGATAGGGATGCGTCGGGAACTTATTGGAAAGGCAAGTAGATCAACGGGAACCTCCTATAAACGAAACTATGCCCTCGCTAAGCGATTACGGTATAGGAAATACAGGGAAGCTTTTTAATAAACCCTTCTATCGATATGTACATAATTTTTCATCTTTATGTCAATAGATATCAGAGTACCAACTGCGTGTTTTTGATAAATTGATCATTTTTACAGCATTAGCTCAGCATCCAAATTTTTTTTTTTTTTTTTTTTTTTTTTTATACTTTGGGAGAATTGTCCGAATACAAAGGTCCTTTGTATTATTTTGCTTCCGATGTATTCTTAACATTTCCTGTCAATGAAGGAGTACTAGGGTACGAAACGATTTTAAATAATATTAAAAACGTGCTGAAATTGTTCTCCATCCGAAATAAAATATAAAGAGCCTTGACAAAAGGGGTTAAACTTGCTTTGGGTATCCGTTTGTTGACAAAACATTTAATTAGCCAATTAGCAAGAGATATAAATGATATAAAAAGTTCACTCCGTTTTCAACATTATAATAATTGCTTGCATTTTGTTACATATTGAAAAAAAATTTTTCGAATACAAAGGCCCTTTGTATTTTATTTCGACCATACAGAATTTCCGACACACATTTTTAACATTTAAAGTTGCTTCGGCTACTCGGAAAACCCATTTATTGACAGAAGAGTTAATGAAACATCGCCATACTTTGGCTACCAAAAAAAAAAAAAAAAAAAAAACGCCAAGTACATAGATCGAGTCGGTCCTGTTCAGCCACACCAGCCGAGATGGTAATATCAAACACGTTCGATTGTATCATAAATACGTACGTCGGTGTAACGATTGCTCGCAATCTCGCAAATGAATGCGACGCAAAAAATTGCCGTAGAGGGAAAACGACGAGGGAGCCGCGGAGCGCATATTTATTTGTTTTTTTCCTTTTTTTTTTAACCAACGCTGGAAATACGTTGATTAATATCACGCTATTAAATTATTACTTCGACGATAGCCGATATCGCAATATCGCGGGTCAATGAATATAAAATCGCGCTCTGCAAGAATAATTAGCCAGTATTGCGTCACCAATGGCGTTTTTTTTTTGTTTTTTTACGATTGTATTGTCCTGGTCCACGATGATGTCGGGATTTGCCCGCCTTTTGAAAAAATAATCCATTAATTTTAACTCTCATGCAGCGCATGCTGAGAGTTAGATCTTCGGTATTATAATTAAAACTGTACCAAATATCTCTTTAATAATAATACTGCATTTAAATACAGAGCTCTCTCTCTCTCTATTTTTTTTTTACTAAAGGAAAATTTGATTTACGTCAGAATTTAGATGAATTTTTAAACTCTTCTTTAGCAGGGGAACGATATTATCGTATTTTACTCGTCATAAAACTGGTTTCTAACATAAAGTAATGTTTGATGTTAAATGGGAGAGAAGACGGCGAGAAAATTAAACTTATTTACGGAAGAAAAAAAATAGAAACGTATAATTATGATGCACTTAGCAAATTAATTTCTGGCGCCGCAACAGAAATCTTACGCGTTCTGATTTTTTTCCTCCGTGGAAGAAAAAAGCCCCAGGATTTTTAATAGATGTTGGACTTCGATTTTTCTCATCTCTCTGGTGGTGTGTCCCATCTTTCTTCGCGATCAAATACTCCACTGACTCTTAGCGGAGTCTTTCAAGAACATGTCGGTCGCTCCTCTTCGCGTGAACGTAATTGGATAGATCCATCGAACCAAGTTCAGTGTAACAACGTGTCGAGGAACATTCGAGTCGCCACTCTCGAGTGTCGGCCGTACGCTCCATGCGGAAAGTATCGGATTTCAATTATGATAAGTGTGCGGTTTAGGATGTTCGCGTATCATGTGATATCCGGCGAAAGCACTTTCCAGCCAGAGTTATATCTCCTGAATGGAGGCTACGCGAATCCTTATTTAAACACTAATTTAATGCGATTTTATTTGTCAAAGGATTCATTCAGTGATTCTTTTTCTAAACTCTCCTTCTTTCGGTATAGCTCTTCTCCTCCGATAGCATATGAAAATATACTTTTGCATATATCAGATCCAGTGTTGTGCTTAGGTTATTTTGAAATTTTCTAGGTGAGATGAAAATGTGTAAATTTATCTTGAATAAGATTATAATTAATATATAAATATTATAAAAATAAATATATATAATGTATTTAGATAAAAGATAAAATTATATAATGATTCGTCTTTTTAGATAACTTCCAGATAATATTATTTTTAAGACCGCTTATATAAACATAGTTATAAAAAAAATGTAAATTATAAGGAATATAAAAGTGATAATTTTAAAATTATCCAGATAAAGATGAGATAAAAAATAAGTTTATCTTAGAAAAGATAAAGATGATTTTGCTTTAAATATATCTAGATAAAAGATAAATTATATGGCGATTTATCTAGATAATTTTCTAGATAATATTTTTTAAGATTGCTCGTGTAAACACAGTTATACAAAAAAATTTTAATTATAAAAGGAATATAAAAATATATGTATTTATATTTTTATTTATAAATTTTTATCGCTTACTGCTTAAGTTCTACTATTTAAGTATTTTTATGTGCTATAATTCTAAACCAAAATTATCGGAGAATTATTTTAGATAATTTAGTAAAGATAATACTTTTTTTTATCTCAAATACAGATACAGATAATAGATATTTTTATGATGATGAAAGTTTTATCTAGATGATCATCTATATAATTTTATTTGGATAAACACTGATCAAATCTAATCGACTTTGTTACAAGCATATTTTTAATCGAATTTAAATATAGTTTTCATTATTTTTATTTTGTAAAAAGGATATATGTTCTATTGAAAAAAATTTCTATTAACAATCTCTACATTAGTAATTAAAAAAAATTTTTTTAAATAACTTTTCTCGAGCTATTTAAAATCTACACTTTCACATATCAAGTCTAATCAACTCTTATCGACATAAAAATATTTTTAATCAAATTGAAATATATTTTTAATTATTTCTAAATTGTAAATAAACACTAATCATTTATAATTTTTGATTAACAAATCCATGCTTTCTCTTACTGTTATAAGCATATTTTTAATTAAATTTAAGTATACTTTTAATCATTTTTATTTTATAAAAAATCTAATAATTTCCAACGATAAAAAATTAAAGAATTTTTTACTCAAGTGATTCTTTCTAAACTCTTCCAGTAACTCTCCTCGAGCTAATATAAAAATCTACATTTCCATAAATTGTTTCATTCAATCAACTCTTACTGTTATAAGCGTATTTTTAATTAAATTCAAATATATTAGATTTTTCGGAAAAAAAATAATGCAAATTTCTACATAATATAATACCTATATAAAACACATTTTATTATTCTTATTTTGTGAAAAAAGTCCAATAACTTCCAACGAGGGAGGATTAAGTCTCGGTTAGGCACTTTCCGTGAGTTCTCACAATCTGGGGCTCGAGATCGCCACGAGAAGGGCGAAAATCAGCCTTGAGAAGAGCGAATTCCGCGGCCGCATTCTTCTTCTCGCTCGAAATGGGCTGTTCGCGCTCTGTTTGGGATTCCATTCCATGCAATTTGGATGGGCGCGGTAGCGTAGAAACTTAATAACGCCCGACAACGACGCCAAAGTGCTGCGGAAAGAGACGCAGGCGAGAATGGTAAATGCGGCGGAGAGAACGACGAGGGTCGACCATGCTGTAGCGAAGCTTTAGTATGAAAAATGTCCGGATGATCCTGGCGAACGGAGAAAAATTATATCACGGGAGTTGTTCGTCGCGTCGCTAGATGAGAACGAAAAAATAGATTGTATTATACGAGACGCGACGAGCCCTCTTTCTCGCTTTCGCGGACGACAGAAAAAAATGTCAAGATTCTGCTTAAGAAAAATATCCTCGTTTGAGAGTCCTTCCCCGAAGACTTCTCTTTAGTCTCGATGTCGCTAAGGTTCTTCTCTTGTGTCGCTTCGGTATTTTTAGCTCCGCAATATTCTTACTCTCGCTGTCTGCCCTTTTATTGTTACTACGTGCAATATCGTTTCAAGTTATTTATTTTGCTTCTTTTTACTTTTTAGTTTGCACTGTAACACAAATATTCTTCTAGTTATTTTTGTGTTCTCGCTCGCTCTTGGATAATTGATTCTACTTGTCGAGCAAATTTGTTTCTCAATTGTGCGGACAGTGTTGTGCTTAGAGGATTTTAAGATTAACTAGGTAAAGATGAGATAAAAATATGTAAATTTGTCTTAGATAAAATGAAGATGATTTTGTTTTTAATATATCTAGATAAAAGATAAAATTATTTGGCGATTTATCTAGATAATTTTCTAGATAATGATTTTGAAGACTGCTTATATAAACACAGTTATAAAAATAATGTAAATTATAAAAAAGATATAAAAATAGGTATATGTGTTCATACTTTTATTTATAAATTTTTATTGCTTAGCTAGGTAAAGATAATATAAAAATATGTAAATTCATCTTAGATAAGATGAAGATGATTTTGTTTTAAATATATCTAGATAAAAGTATATTGCGATTCATTTAGTATAATTTTCTAGATAATAATTTTTAAATCTGCTTATATGTTAACACAGTTATAAAAAAATGTAAATTATAAAAGAGATATAAAAATATATGTATTCATATTTTTAAATTTGTATTGCTTACTCCTTAAGTTCTACTATTTAAGTATTTTTATGTGCTATAATTCTAAAAAATTATCTGAAAATTATTCTAGATAATTTAGTAAATATAATACTTTTTTCATCTAAGATGCAGATATAAATAATACATATTTTTATTATCTATATAAAGATAAGATGGCGCTAAAGATTCATCTATATGTATAATTTTATTTATTTAATAATTTAACAACAAACACTGTGTGCGAAATATTTATGTATATTCATATATTGTAATAATATACATATTATAAAATTATAAATATAATTTAACGATATAATTATAAATTTTAATTGCACATTGTTTTTTCTCGTTTTGCTCGAAAATTCTCTCTTCGATTCGGGCAAACAGGTGGCTCGGATCAAATTCGTATCGCAGCTCACCTTCGTCGAATAATTTTCTCCCCTATCGCCCTGACGCTAATTACGTCGAACGTCAACTTTGCGATGCCGATAAAGTTGGCGACCGGCGAAGTGTATCGAATTGCAGGGTAAGTTTCCCCAACCTCCTATCCGTCCGGTCTCGCCACTTTATTTCCATAATAAAGAATATCTCAGCCCCCGGGCTGCTTTCGTAGAAAAGATCACTCCTGCGGACGCATTCACGGCACACACCGACACCAAAACTTTTTATCACATCGGCATTTTACTTCATATTCTTCTCTCAAATTTCTCTCGCGTTCAGATATATTCAGCATATTATTCATGCGATCGCGGAGAAAGATATTATTGTTGACTTCTATTTAAGAATTTTAACCCTTCTGTCAATGTATAATTTTTTACTTCTATTTTTCATTAATATCAATTTTTTTTATAGCAGCTGCTAACACATTTTTCTCGTTATTTTGGAAGGCTCTTTGTATTTTGCTAGGTACCCGTACAATGGTAGAAGGATGATAAGAATGAGATTCGGAAAAAATCGATAACTAGAGAACAAGATTGAAGCAAGGGATTCTTATCCAATCTACGAATTTAATCGAAAATAGGGACGAGATCGAATTATACTCGAGAATGTTGGCATAATATTCGCATTAGCCATAGAGGAACAGCAGAATGAGGAATATGAGAGGAACATATGCAAATCAAGTCGGCGCGGATAGTTCGTTACGGAAAGGCGTTGGGGGAAAAATATGCATGGAAATCCGGATAAAAATTTGCGCTCCAATATTATGCGCCGCATTCGGCAGCGATCCGAATTTAGAATGACCGTCTGCCGAGGATCGCTTATTGCAAAATTATACGACGATCCCAGTGTCGAGAGCAAAACTATAATTTTACTATCGTATTACTGTCCCTCCTCGCATCGCAATATCTGCGCGGAAATATGTCTGGTGGCATAGAGTAACTCAAAGAGTATAAAAAAGTCTACCAAAAAATTTCGGTTATATTTGATAAAAAATTTTTATCTGCCTCAGATTTTTTTTTAATATAATAGCTGGATAAGATATTAAGGAGACTTAAATGTTCTCGGGTTCTATATATAAATTTCTATTTTTTATTTATTTTATTCTCTCCCTCTCGCTGACGCGCGTCTCAATTTCCAAGAGCTTTACTAAAAGATTCTAGTTTATTTTGTCGTATTGTAACAGGGATCTCTTTGTGAAGAAAAATCCTTACACAGTTGAAAGTCCTAGTTGCGGTGCTTCTGGAACGCGCCGCGCGCGAGCAGAAAGTTTCGAAGGTACGAACAAAAGATACCAAGAACGGTAGGTTGGTTCTGACAATGCCAGTTGCTGGGCGAAAAGCCGAATCTGCGAAAGAGATATCAAATACGCTCGATTGGCTGTCACGCCCGATAAGACCACGGAGCATTGAATTCGGATGGTTGTCGTCAACCTTTCGACCCGGCCATTTCGACGGGCGTTTTCGGGCTTTTTGAATTTCGTTCTCTCATCATTCTGCTTTCACGTGTACCCTCATTCTATCCGGCTAATATATGTTGTTGCTATAGGCTCTCTTGTAAACTTGAGTACGAAAGAGATACACCAGAAAAAAGGTAGCATAATTCAGGGATATGTCAATAGGAGAATTTTAAGTAGTACAAGTCGAGCATAAAATATTCATATAGAGAAAAATTAGTATAATATAATATAATATAAAGAAGTATATCTTAAGTGCTTGACCCATTGTATAAAACTATACTAAAAGGAATGTGTCATAATTAAGAGATATGTTAATAGGAGAATTTTAAGTAGTACAAGTCAAGCATAAGATATCCATATAGACGAATTTCCTACACAATAAAGAAATATTTCTCAAATATGTCTGACCAATTGTAACGAAAAAGAAATACTCTAGAAAAAATGTAGCATTGAGAGATATATTTATTAGTGAATTTTAAGTAGTACAAGTCGAGCATAAAATACCCATATAGACATATTTCCTATACAATAAAGATATATATTTCTCAAATATATCAGACCAATTTTAAAGAAAAAGAAATACGCTAGAAAAAATGTAGCATTATTGAGAGATATGTTTATTGGAGAATTTTAAGTAGTACAAGTCGAGCATAAAATAGTCATATAAACAAATTTCCTACACAATAAATAAATATTTCTCAAATATGTCTGACCAATTGTAACGAAAAAGAAATACTCTAGAAAAAATGTAGCATCATTGAAAGATATATTTATTAGTGAATTTTAAGTAGTACAAGTCGAGCATAAAATATCCATATAGACATATTTCCTATACAATAAAGATATATATTTCTCAAATATATCAGACCAATTTTAAAGAAAAAGAAATACGCAAGAAAAAATGTAGCATTATTGGGAGATATGTTTATTGGAGAATTTTAAGTAGTACAAGTCGAGCATAAACTATTTATATAGACAAATTAATATAATATAATATAATTTAAAAAAGTATCTTTTAAGTGATTGATCAATCGTATAAAAAGATACTTAAAAAATGTATCATAATTGGGAAATATGTTACTAGGAAAATTTTAAGTAGTACGAGTCAAGCATAAAAACTCATATAGACGAATTTTTTGAAACATGTTTAAAATAAATATCTTTCAAGTGTCTAACTAATCATAAGAAGAATAATACACTAAAAAAATGTATCGTAATTGGGGAATGTTATTAGGAAAATTTTAAGTAGTACGAGTCAAGCATAAAAATTCATATAGACGAATTTCTTGAAACATGTTTGAAATAAATATCTTTCAAGTGTCTAACTAATCATAAGAAAAGTAGTACGAGTCAAGCATAAAAATTCATATAGACGAATTTCTTGAAAGATGTTTGAAATAAATATCTTTCAAGTGTCTAACTAATCATAAGAAGAATAATACATTTAAAAAATGTATCACAATTGGGGGATGTTATTAGGAAAATTTTAAGTAGTACGAGTCAAGCATAAAAATCCATGTAGACGAATTTCTTGAAATATGTTTAAAAAAATATCTTTTAAAAGTCTAACTAATCATAATAAGAATAATACACTAAAAAAATCTATCGTAATTGGGGAATATTATTAGAAAAATTTTAAGTAGTACGAGTCAAGCATAAAAATCCATATTTCCACGAATTTCTTGAAATATGTTTAAAAATATCTTTCAAAAGTCTAACTAATAAGAAGAATAATACACTAAAAAAATATATCATAATTGGAGGATGTTACTGGGAGAATTTTAAGTAATACGAGTCAAGCATAAAAATCCGAATTTCCTAAAACCCGAATAAAGAAATTTCGATTATCTGACCAATCGTAAAAAAAACCACGGAGATGACATCTGTCTCATGAAAAATACAATTGAAAAATCGGGATAAATTTTTAATAGATCCCTCAATTATCTCTCTCCGAGTCGTATTCGCGACTCGTACGACTGTAGAGATATTGAAACTACCGACGATGTTGAAAATTTCTGACTGATGACGAGCGGCGTTTCATTAAAAGCGCAGACAAAATCAGCGATCTAATAATGTCCGCTCCAATTTCGTCCGCCGCATTGTTGCCGGCGACGTTTCCGCGACAAGTCGCGACGGGGCTCTTTCTCGACGATCGATCGACACATTCGTCCTGGACGATGGAACGGCGCGGCGCAATGAAACTCGCGCGTCACCGTAGCCTCGATAACAAACGGTCCAGCTGCGTGTGCGACCGTGGGGCGTTAACGGGGGAGGGATGAGAAGGGGGTGGGCCTTCATTCAAGCGCGAAAGATAATGTTTCATCGGGAAATAATACCGGGAAATGATAACCGGGCGTTTCACACGAAATAACTATTCCGCGTTAGCGCTAAAAGTTGCACGCACCAGCGAGCCCGTTCACGCCATTTCGTGTCTTTTTTTTTTTTGTTGAAACGCTGACGAGGAGAGACGCCCGATAAAATTCAATCCGCATCCGATCTAAGCAAATCTATTTTCCTTAATAAAGTAGTTGGACGCGATAAACTAGCCTGGAAATGAGATAAAAGTAAAGGAAAGAAAAAATAAAGAAATGAGTAAATAAATTACGAGAGAGAGAGAAGAAAGAAGAAACCCGAGTACATCGTTAATACAAACTTAGCCTGATGTAATCGTTTATCTAATTAATTAAAAGTTGTTGAAGTTAAATAAAAATAATTAAGTTTAAGCTGTTATTATAGGTACATTTAACGAAGGAAATAAAAAAACAAAGAAGAGAAAGAGAGAGAGATTCGTGAGGAGTCATGATGTGCGTAATAATGGTGAAATCAAAGAATTTAACAAGCTCGATGAATTGAACGGTTTACCTTTTTTAAATCCTTGATTAATTATATCTCTTGGAATTTAGTAAGCGGACTTCTCATAATTATCTTTTAGCTTTCTCTCTCTCTCTCTCTTTCTCTCTGAATACTGATCACTTGATCCGACAATTATAAAGCTTTTTCGCACACTTTGACTTCTCTCTCTACTCGAAATAACAAGTTGAAGTGTACAGAGCCTTATAATTAAGTTTTATATTTCACTCTTCGAGATATAAAGTAACAGTTTTGCTTTATAAACGCTCTTTAAACGCGTAAACGAATATTTTCGGAGGAGCTAAGCTGAAAATATTTGAGTACAAGACTCAGACGAGAGGCGGCGCTTGGCGGCGTAATCAACACCGGGACGCGTCGAGAGTGTTATAAAAGTGATGCTGCTACAATTTACGTTGTATCAACGTCGACGTTGTTGAGACAGGCGTTCATAAGAAAATGCGGCCCGCGCGCGCAAAAATGTAGCTGAAATATACGGGACCCTCTTTACCGAGCAATGTAAAGATATGTTTACTTTTACGTCGCAGCTGCAGCCATGATAAACAAATTTTTTCTGAATGCTTGTAATTGGCGCAAGTTTTTCGCGGATATTTACTCGGCAATATTTCACATTTCTGGATCCAGGTCTCTACTTCTCCGGCTTGTTTCGCTCGTTACTCGATATCTACGCTCCTCATTTCTTACGCCATTTTAATTATATTGTTATTTAGTATTGTTTTATTTATATCTATATTTTATCGTCGAATTTTGTTTACGACAAGTGTTTTCGTCAAATATTTTTTGAAGGGGATCCTAAACGTTTTTGAGAATTCTGTTGTTTTTTTCCTGTTTTATCGACAAAATGTGAGGTTAGATAAACTATAAATCTATTTATTGGCTATATGGATTGTTTTTTAACTGAAATTAGAGCGCTTCGCTCTTTGTTAATATTAATACCTTAATTTGTACAGGAAAAAAAAATTATCAATCTGTATAGTCTCATATATCTCAGTTACAAAATTATGAATTTTAAGCATTTATAATTTTGTAATCAAGATATATGAAACTATGCAGATTGATGAATCTTTTTCCTGTACAAATTAAAGTATTAATATTAACAAAGGGCGAAGCGCTCTAATTTTAAATAAAAACAATCCGTATAGCCAATAAATAAAATTATAGTTTATCTAACCTCACATTTTGTTTGAAAAAAAACAACAGACTTCTCAAGGACATTTAGAATCCCCTTAAATCCAAACGTTCCTTGGTATCTAACCTTCTCATCTCTTACGTTATTCTATTTTTTTGTATTTAGTATTATTTTAATATATATTTTTATTTTTTTATCGTGGAATATTTGATTATGGGACCTGATTTTTCGTAATTTTTTTTTTTTGTATTAAATCATGAATTCTTTCCTACCGTTCCAAATCCCAAGTTTTACATTCGTTTGCATTAAAAGGATTGAGAATCGACGAGATAATTTAATTTGCCGAAAGGTTTTTACCCATTTTCCAAGAGGTTGAGACTTGGCAACGGGAGGAAACTAATAACTTTATGGTGCATTTCAGTTGCTCGAGGACGTGGCCCATTTGCGTAAACACATCGCGTAATCGCCACGGGTCTCTAACTAATGGTCGTCCTCAAGTTTGTCTTTGATTTGACTTAAGGACTGTTACGACGCAATTAAATGTCTGGGATTCCGTTTCAGGGACGATAAATCGATACTTGACGGCTTGTCTGTCTGTTTCCACTTTACCGCCGAATTAACCGAAGCGTTTCCCCCCTTCAAAGTGAAAGACATACACGTATGTACATATATATATGCCCCCGTATACACACACGGTTTTCAATTACGACTTTCGCCAAGCCGTCTTCTGCTTAAGTCAGTCTCCTCCCAACCGTTCTGTTTCAGAGAATCTTGACACAAAGAGAGACCGAGAAACTCGAGACTCGACAAAATTTCGAGATGAAAGAGCTTTGAAGTTCCTGTAAAATTCGCGAAATATTAAATCTGTGACGCAATATTAAGCTCTTTATTTGCGATGTAAAATCATCTGTCTTAACTGAAGTAGTGGCGCGACACTACGCGTTTTATGACATCTGTCACAAAAGAATAAAAATTAAGAAATTTTCATATAGTTACATATGTATATGACTTAAAATTGTTTTGCCTTTTATTTAATATTTTATTTAATTTACATATACAGTGTATTAAATAAGTGCGAAAAATTTTAGATGTCAAAAATTAAAATTCTTGCATAAACTCTTATGTCACTCTCTGAGGAGTAAAAATTAAGTTTTTATTTTTTTTCTCAGATTTCAGACAAATTAAAAAAATTAAACTTGATGAATATATTCTACTAATAAAAGGGATAATTATTAATATTTTTTTTATCTTCCTGTATTGTTATAAGGGGATGAAGCTAACAATCCCTACTTAATGTCTTTTTATTTTTTTATTTTTAGGGTATATATTTATACAATGTAAAAAAACCCTTAATTTTCGACAAAAAATTATCCCCTAAAATTTTTCGCACTTATTTAGATTTTTTCAGACCCACCCAATATATATAAAGTATTTAGCTAATTTACATAATCAGGTTTGGCAATGGGAATCATTAATTAGTTTGTCGTTTACTGACAAATGGCACATTATCTGACAATAATAGCGAACAATCATTATTCTGTTGAATCGAGTCTTATCAGAGAATACAGGATATATTCTACTAATAAAAGGGATAATTAATAATATTTTTTTATCTTCCTTTATCGTTATAAGGGGATGAAACTAACAATTCCTGTTTAATGTCTTTTTATTTTTTTATTGTTAGAGTATATATTTATACAATGTAAAAAAACCCTTAATTTTCGAGAAAAAATTATCTTCTAAAATTTTTCGCACTTATTTGGATTTTTTCAGACTCGCCCAATATATATAAAGTATTTTGCTAATTTACATAATCAGGTTTGGCAATGGGAATCATTAATTAGTTTGTCGTTTACTGACAAATGGCACATTATCTGACAATAATAGCGAATAATCATTGTTCTGTTGAATCGAGTCTTATCAGCGAATACAGGATATATTCTACTAATAAAAGGGATAATTAATAATATTTTTTATCTTTCTTTATCGTTATAAGGGGATGAAACTAACAATTCTTACTTAATGTCTTTTTATTTTTTTATTTTTAGAGTATATATTTATACAATGTAAAAAAACCCTTAATTTTTTTTTTCGACAAGAAATTATCCCCTAAAATTTTTCGCACTTTTTTAGATTTTTTCAGACCCGCCCAATATATATAAAGTATTTAGCTAATTTACATAATCAGGTTTGGCAATGGGAATCATTAATTAGTTTGTCGTTTACTGACAAATGGCACATTATCTGACAATAATAGCGAACAATCATTGTTCTGTTGAATCGAGTCTTATCAGCGAATACAGGTGCCACATTCAGACACGTGACTGGTAGCAAGTGAGCGAGCGAGCGAGCGATTACTCACAAATGATCACCGTCTGTGATCACGGTCAGTAATTAACTGCATAATGGCACGAAGTGACGGTAGCCCAGTTGACAATTAGTGTCCATTGTTCCCAGTCCGATGGCGGCTAATTGGGTGTCTCGAGTTTTCACGTCTCGTGTGTTCAACGTGATACCGGCCAATAGACGGTATTTTCGCGATCAAAACAGCCTCTCGAATTTCTCCCGCGTGATAAAATTTAATTCTTTTTCGGATCCCTTTGAATATTTGATCAACGCGAGGACGTGGGAGAGAAAAGATAACAGACAGAAGGCCCTGTCTCTCGAAACTTTTGGATTTTGGATGGCTTAAAGTTTCTCAGTTTGCACAGTTCCTCGGTTCCCATCAGAGATTGTATCTCCTTCGAAGTGAAGCTTCTCGCAGGAACAATTCGCGTTATTAATCGAGCACGCAAATTTATTACCCGCGCAATATACACACTCTACATATTCATCCTCGTGCTTGCGACTAATAATGCATCGCGACTGAATAAATGCATGAGAGCTCGCGGAGCTCATCTCTACAAAGCGACCACGAAGGAAAGAGCAGAGAAGATAGATAGATGGATGAATAGATGGATGGATAGAGGGAGAAAAAGAGATAGAGATGTCCGGCTTCTCTCTCTCTCTCTCTCTTCTCTAGGGAGCAACTCCATTCCAGAAATTGGCTAAAAATCAAACCGAGTCGCCGACGTGAACAGGAGGAAGATCCTGACGCGAAATCCAACAAATCTGCAGTTTAACGTCGGAATTGGCATGGTCGAACGGACCGAACCTAAAAAAGGGAAAGAAACTCGACAGGACGCAGCGGAATAAAGGAATCCGTCCAACTGTGTGTGTGTGTGTGTGTGTAGCCCCACAAAATGGACTCTCTGGAGGAGACTTTGAAACTTGCTTGATAATTTAACAGAAGAGGCTAAACGATGTTGACAATAATCGCAACAATTTTCACATGAATGGGCCGTTTATTCTGATAATGGCGCGAGTCCATTTGCGAGAAAATCCGATATTGTTGAGAGATCTACGATCAATGGGCGAAAAATATCTGCGCCAGAAGAAGAAAGAATATATATATATATAGTTGTTAAAAATTAAAAATATTTTATTTGGACAGTGAAGCAAATTCAATAATTCATTAATGATATATTTTCATATCTCTCGACAGCGGATGCAGATAAATACTATATTATAATATTTTATTTATAAACTAAAGTATTATTTTTTAAGTAAAAATTAATAAATATTTAATGTTATTAAAAAATAAATTATTTAATATAATTATAGCTGCATAATAAAAGATTGAAATTAATAATGTTGATGTTACATAAATATGATGATATATAATATTTTGTTTTGTTATTGTAAAAATATATATTTACTTAACTGTAATTAAAATATAGATTACATCGACAAACATGATTTTCCAAACTATTTTGTTTTTACATCATAATGAGAGTTTGTACATTATGATTTCATTTAGAATAAGCAATCTTATTATTGTTATGGTTAATATTGTGTAAAAGTGAATATTATCTGATGAATTAAACTATTTATTATTACGGAAAATGCAAAGTTATAGTATCAGCGCTTATCAATATTTTTGAAATGCAAATCATTTAATATCCCGACAGAGAAACAAGAAAGGTAAACTTATACTACTTTCAAAATAAACGACTCATTAATATTAATTGAGATTGATCGACATATGTTTAAATTTGTAATTAATCGACATATATGATTCTGTGATTTCTTCTCTACAAATGTACAAGTAAAAAGTGAGAGTTTTAAAAGAGACATGTAAATTAAAAAAATTCTTTCGCTCTTCTATTTACTAAAAAAAAAATTAACTTAACTAAACCATTCAACTAAATTATACTATTTTGTTAATTAAACAAATATTAGCATTTAAGTCGTTTAAACGTTTTGTTAGATTTAATATATTTAATTTAAATATTTTATATGATAAATTAACAAAATAATATTTAATCGAAAGGTTTAGTCGAGTTAACAATTTTTTTCAGTGTTTCATTAACTTATTCCTGCGAAAAGTATTTGAAATGGCACTATTAGATTTTTCCGCATTATATCGATTTATTTCGTAAATTGGCAATTCAGACTGCATCACATTTTTGGTTTTCTATCCATCGGACAGCATTTGACGAGAAGTTACTTCAAGCTGTAAAGAGAAAAAGAGAGAAAGGAGAGAATAAGAGCAGAGAAGGAAGAGAGGAGGAGAAAGGAGTGAGATAGAATAAGTATAGAGGGTGAGAAAAAGTTTTCCTGTTCCTCGTTGCGCTTCATGTTTTCATCGCGAAAGTTAGGTAATTGAGAAGTTCGGACTTTGTAACTGTCCGTCATAATCTCGCGACGCCGTTATAATATCTTTGATGCAGCTGCGCTAGTCGACGATCAACTTTCAAGGGGCGCGTGATTCCTTAAAAATGCTTCGAGTCTACGACCGAGTATCCATTTCAACGAAGAAGGTAGAAGGAGGGGATTCTATTATAGTTTAAGTAATAAGAACGGTTAACACGCACAAAAGAGAAATATTCTTAAAATCTGTAAAGAATCCCGCTACCTCTCTTTCTCTCTTTATATAACTTCGATCCGAAGAATTCGCCAGAACTCGACGAAAGAATTTAGAAAGTAGGCTATTAAAAAAATATTACAAAATTATAATTACATTAGATGCTCGAGAATCGGAACCTAGAAGGTGATATAAAATCTTCAGAAATTTCACATTCCCTCTCTTCAACGAGAGAGAATATACCTAATTATTTTGAACTCTCAAGCGTACAATTCCAAGTATGTACATAATTCCGTGAAATTCGCGATCGAGTTGTAATTTTTCATATATACGAGCAAAGGGTGCATTAAACTTTACCAGACCGGAGTCAGTCATTAGCTAAATATATCTGCAGGTTCTTTCGGAGTATATTTGCGAAGAGAACGAGAGAGAAAGAGGAGGCAAAGTTAATGCGTTTTTTAGGGGCTTTTGAGTATTACGTATTCCCTTGAATATCGCTTCTCCGCGAAATAGCGAGCGAAACGTCAGGAAGCGGAGAACGGTGGCAGTTAACAGAAACGACTAAGGGATTCGAGTCAGTGGAGAGATGCAAACCTACCCCGCTGCTTTGTTCGGTGTCCTCCTCATACTTAAACCAGCGGATAAGCCGCCACCCTCCTGCAATCCCTTTCTGCATCTTCTCTTTTTAATTCCGCCGGTTTATTGGAATAGACTAGCCGGATTATACGAATTTTCTTTCAGTCTCCCTTCATTTAGCTCCGGGGACCAAACTGACTTGTCGTCACGAAATGCTTCTCGGTATATAATCAACAGCTGTATAACACACCCATGGTCAGAGGAGAGCAAGAGGGGTTATTTGCCCTTCTCCTTAAAATCAGTAAATAGTATATTGTGTTACACATACTATTTTGTATTACTAGTGCAGGCAAAGTGGCTTTGTGCGCGAGGTGGCCGATCGCACGCCGCCATCTTGCGGCGGCACGGTGCGGGAATAGCCGTGTTCAATACATTGCCCACGGCTTCAGCTGTGAACAATGACTTTGAACGCGGCTCAGCCATAGGCAATGGCTTTGAATGCGGCTTATTCACTCACCGCGTCGCCGCTAGATAGCGGCGTGGGAAATCGGCCGCTTTCCGCACAGAAAACACGCACACAAAGTGCCACTTTGCCTGCACGTGTAATACAAAAAATTAGGCATTTGCTCTATTTTTGAAAACACTGGAATTTATTTGCATATTATAGAAAAATAAATTTTTAAAAAATTAAGAAGAAACGAGAAATAAAAAAAATTAAATATGCCCCCTTCTGGAAAAAAAATGTCCTCCCTCTCCTTGGAATCAGTTAAAAAATTAAGCATTTGCTCTCTTTTCGAAAACACTGGAATTTATTTGCATATTTAAGGGGCTCCTAAGCTAATCTAAGTTTCCTTGTTTTATCGACAAAATGTAAGGTTAGATAAATTATAAATCTATTTATTGGCTACACGGATTGTTTTTTACCTGAAATTAGAACGCTTCACCCTTTATTAGTATTAATACTTTAATTTGTACAAGAAAAAGATTTATCAATCGATCTATATAGTTTTATATATCTTGATTACAAAATTATAAATAAATGCTTAGAATTCAAAATTCTGTAACTAAGATATATGAAATTATACAGATTAATAAATATTTTTCTTGTACAAATTAAAAAATTATTAATACTAACCAAGGGCGAAGCGTTCTAATTTCAGGTAAAAAACAATCCGTATAGCCAATAAATAGATTTATATAGTTTATCTAACCTCACATTGTGTCGATAAAACAGGACGGAAATCACAAACTTCTCAAGAACGTTTAGGATCGCCTTAATATATAAAAAAATAAAATTTTAAAAATTAAGAAGGAACGAAAAATTTAAAAAGTTTTTAATTGTGCTTTCTCCTGGAAAAAATCCTGCAGACGTCCATAAACACACTTTTACCTAGATTGGGAGGAGAGAATTTGTTCGAAGGGGCGAGTTCTTGAAAACTGCTGTTAATAAATACTCTCTCGGTGACTGGAGCAGAGTGCAGGATTATCTTACAAACGAATCGTGGAACAATTCTTGTAGTTTTATCCTTGAAGCTGAAGCCGTCGCTGGAAGAATAACTCTTACTTTAAGGGCACTTCCGCACATTTTAACCAAAAAAAAATTATGATCGAACTTTTCGAGGAGGGAGAAGCTCTCGGTTTTCTTAATGACCGAGAGGAAGAAATAGGAGATCGCTGAGGAAAATTTAATTATCTATTAGAGAAAGAGAGAGAGAGAGAGTTCTCTCTTACTATGCGCCATTTCTTCATTTACTATGCTCCATTTTGCATTATATCCAAAACTGGCAGATTAGTTTCTTGCATTAAATATGCATTTAAATTGGAAGCTAATCGATGCATTGATCAAAATTACTGGAAAAATTTGTTTAAAGAATTGCTAAAAAGTTTTCAAGATTTTTCGATCGATAAAATTATGAATAAAATAAAAAAATAATTTTCCGAGATAAACAGTAGCATTTTATCAATCACGGATTCGAGCTGGCAAGCATTATCACGAAACGATGAGAGGCAGCCATTACATTTTCCTCGCCGAATCCTTGGCAACTTAAAATGGTCCGCAGTGTCGCGAGAGTGCCGTAAAAGTTGAATACGTCGTATTTCCCTCCTGCTGTTCTTTTCCTCTCTCATAAACGCGTTCTTCGTATAACAGAGAGAGAAGGATCAAGAGATGGATGCTATTTTTTTATACGGAATAGATCGAGAACTCGTCTCGCGCCTTCATGAAATTCGCAATGACATTCGGCGCGAAATCAACGCGCCTGATGCGAACGCGTCTATGAATTATTAACGTATTCAATTCTCCTGTTTTCGCCGACGAGGCCGGAATGAATCGACGACGACGATCGAAGTCGACCGGCGGATTCCATTAGCGACACGCGATTCTCGCTTATATATCTACGAGGAGCATTCCTGCACTCCTCGTTTTGGAACAGGACGATAAAAACCTTTACGGCATGACGATGCGTCGACGCTCCGCTATATTTCGTGAAGTATTGTACTCCCGCGGAATACCGTATTTTACATATGTACGCCCGCGCGAGTCGTATACCCGTATAAGCGTATATTTTCGGAGAATCGGCGCGCACCACCTTGCTCGATATTCCGCGAGAGGCTTATTCCACTTCTTTTTATTCGCATTGTGCTTCCTCGTTCGAATTTCGAAGGCGTATCGTGCGATATAATGGCACATTTCATCTAAACTTTTGCGTTATATATTTCGGAACCGGCTCAAAATAGTAGAAATATTGTGAACGATAAGTAATTATTAAACAACAAAAATTATTTTTATTTTTTGTTATATGTATATTATAATATGTATGTGTTGTGAAAATACTTGTGCGTGACTGCATTTTTCAGAATTTTTTATTATTTTTATTTTTATTAACAATAATATTTAATGTTTGAAGAGTAAAATAAATCTCTCAACATGTTCAGATTATTAGACGCGAACAACATATTTAATGTTTGAATAATTTATTTGAAGAAGAAATATACTTTCATTTGTACAAGAAAAAGATTTATCAATCTGTATAGTCTCATATATTTTGGTTACAGAATTATGATTCTAAGTATTCATAATTCTGTAACACTAAGATATATGAAACTATACAGATTGACAAATATTTTTCTTGTACAAATTAAAGAATTAATACTAACAAAGGGCGAAGCGTTCTAATTTCGGGATTTGTCGATTTTGTCGATAAAACAGGAAGGAAACTTAAGTTAGCTTAAGATCCCCTTAAGTATAATAAGCTAAGTTTATCAACTCTTGTCTGCCGTAAACGTACAAATATTTCTTTACATAAACGATAATGATATCATTACCTTACA
Source organism: Nylanderia fulva (assembly GCF_048542155.1). Lineage (NCBI taxonomy): Eukaryota > Metazoa > Arthropoda > Insecta > Hymenoptera > Formicidae > Nylanderia > Nylanderia fulva. Next base: position 4,108,374 of record NW_028189730.1, on the reverse strand, counting down.
AATTTCCCTTACATACCTATATATATATTTCATCTCAATTATGTTAGAGTATAATAAGCAAATGACAATTGAATTGAATTTGATTCGACCTGAAACGACATTCCGCTTTCATTCCGGCATTGAAAATTGTCAAATTCCATTGAATTGTATTGTATTTAATATACTATAGCATGTATTATATATACGTATACATACATATATATATAGTTCTAAGTTGAACTACGCATTCACTCGGCAGAGACAGTCGGGGTCGATTATTCGTCATAGAATAATATTCAGGACATTCAACCGACGTCACGTTGAATTCGTCCGCCCATAAACGGACCAACCACCCCATTGGGAATGTATACGATCGTGACGGACGTCAATGGACGCAACACGACGTGCAAAAATCCACTTTGTCGGTTCGCGAATCGTCCCAGCGGCAAGTTTCGTCCTGGAAAACTCAATTCGGAAAACAGACAACGCGAGAGAACAAATGGTTAAGCCAGTTTGGATCTCGCTTAATAAATCGCTCGCAATTTCCCTCTTCTGTGTACAATATACTTGTCCTTTTTTTCTTTCCTCTCTTTTTTTTTTTTTATTTTACGCGCGAATACACTTGCATGCGGGATATGTACGTACGCGACTGTATTTCAGCGAGCCGAGCATGGAACCGAATGTTTTGTTTTCTTCTTTTCGTCTTCTGTCGGACGAGTGGGAAGAGCCAGGATTTTGAGGATGCACCTATCTATGAGAATTAAATTTAATAATTTATTACTAATTGGATTTTTATTACCACCAGTAACAAATTAAAGAAATCAATATTTTTTTCAATCAATATTGGTAAATTCTTTATTAAATAATCTCACGATGTTTCGACCATAATTCTGGTTCTTTTCAAGTATACTGAAATAACATTATAATAGTAATATGCGTAAAAAATCAATAAATGAAAATTATTACATGTTAGATTATTAAAAAAGAGAGAAAAAAGTTTGCTGGTATTAATTGGAAAATATTTATTTCTTTAATAATTTATTTTAAAAGAATTTTCAAACTAGGGTTTAAATTGTAGGAAAAAATTCGAATATATAGAAATGCGATAAATTCTAATTTTTAAATTGTATTTCTTTCTTTAATTTTAAATTCTTGTTCTTGCCGATGTCAAACGCAATCTCCGGCGTGTCATGGATCCGCATTCTTCGTCGTCGGATCGAAAGATTTACGGCCAGAGAGAGAGAGAAAAAAAGGAACGAGCCGCGTATAAATCACACGAGTGGCTTTCTTTCATTCCACCATATCCGAATGCGAATTCCTAAGCAGGTCGCGCCGAATCCGCGGAATACGAAAAAGTCGAATTTACATTTGACATACATCCATGAGAAATTGATGCAGCACACGCGGTTCGTATCAGTCTTCTCAAAGTCAGCCCGCGATATTTATTCGTTAATTATAGCATCGACAGAAATTGTTGTTTTCAAGACAAGAAACCTCGATATACTTGAATTTGCAAGAAGGGATGGAGAATTTTGCAAATTTTGCACCAAAATTTAAATACTTAAATTTAAAATTAAAATACTAAATTTAAATACTAAAATCTCGCAAATATTGTATAAATTTGAATTATTTTTTCCTAAAATTTGCCTGCTGCGAAACTTGAGCTTTTTCAAAAATCACATTTGTATGGAATTTTCTTTTATTAACGATACTTTCGAAGAAATTAAAAAACGTGCGAGGATATTTGTATCTCCGATTTTCAGACAGAAACTTCCTCCGTTTATTCATATATCTTTACGCTCTCGTATTTTCCAATTTTTCTCATATTTTATATAATAGATAGGTTTCCGCGTTTTCTGTAATTATCGTTTAATTGCATACTAAATTACGAGGAAACGTTATATAACGGGGACCGTTCTTCCATTTTATATTCTACTTATCGTATTCTGATACGCGCGCGATATCGGAAAAACAATAATCTGAAATTTAATTCAGAATCCCATTGTAATCTCATGTGTTCATCGAAAAGAAAATTAGTGATCCTCCCTGTTCGAAGGGAGGGAGCCTTCTTTGAAAGAATTGCGGTAATTAAATCCAAAGAAGAAGAGAGAAAAAAAATCTCGCGCGTTATAAAATCGCCTACGTGTACACGTTTTGTTCGGGGAATAAATCGATACGGGATCCACTTGGGCGAGAAATCAATTACGTCATAGATGGGTGTAAAAACCAGGAGGTTGCGCTCCACTAGGAATATTCTTATTTACTCCAGGCACACAACGAGAAGACTAGGAAAACAAAGAGAGGAGAAGAAAGAGAGAAAGAGAGAGAGAGAGAAATACAGGAGAGGAAACAGAAATTCGCCCGGAAGTGTGCGTTCTCTAGTCTTCCTTGCACGACTATTATACACCATTATCTCCAGTCCTTTCTCCCTGCTATTACACACACACACACATAGGTACACGTAGGAAAGTACGCAACACAAACAACTAGAATTCAGTGGCATGAAACAGCACTCCGATATAGCGCATACATCTTGGTCAAGAAAAAGGATGGGTTAGGTTAAGTTGAGGAGGAGAAGAAAGTGAAAAAGAAAGAGCTGCGAGAGGAACAAGTTATTTCTGAAAGCTGCTCCGGGAACGAATGTGTCAAATTTCGGGATACCCACATTTCTTCCCAGTTAAGGTGATCCTAAACGTCCTTGAGAAGTTTGTGATTTTCGTCCTGTTTTATCGACAAAATGTGAGGTTAGATAATCTATGAATCTATTTATTAGCTAATTTTCAGAATTCATAATTTTATAATCAAGATATATGAGACTATACAGATTGATAAGTCTTTTTTTTGTACAAATTAGAGTATTAAATATATTAACAAAGGGCAAAGCGTTCTAATTTCGGGTAAAAAACAATCCGTATAGCCAATAAATAGATTTATAGCTGAATTTAACCTCACATTTTGTTGATAAAACAGGAATGAAATTTAGGTTAGCTTAGGATTCCCTTAAATAATTTTTTCTTAATTTTTTAGTTTTATCAAAACATATACATATTTATGATTTTTATCTATACTGAAATTTATATCTCAACCTTCTTTATTCTATTTTTATTTTATCTGCGATTGTTTCGCGACTTATATCTCCCTCTCGCATCGTTCCTTTTCCAAGATGTATTCCAAGATTTATCTCGAGATTTTCCGATTCCTTTCACGCTATAAAATCTTACCTTCTCATGCCTTTAAATAACTTAAACTGTCGTCTTTCCTTTTTCCCTCGTCGATTGACAGAATCTTGAAGAGGCAGAAAAGTACGACTAGCGCTAGCGTAGAAAATTACCTCTGTCAGGCAGGGATCGGATCCTGCGTGTCAGTCTTTTCTCCCGGTGCTTCCTGCGTTCGTTCTTTTTTTTTTCTTATCCTCTCACTTGGTGAGGAAGAGCAAGGGGATTCGGGATTTCCGCCAAACCAAACGTGTGGGGTTTCCTCTTCGATGGAACGTCCGATTTTACGTCCGCTTTTTCCTTAACGTCCTGACTTTTTATTATCCTGCGAACCAGCGAAGAAAAGTGACGAGGATTCCCTTCGTCTTCTGCCGCGATGTTGAGCGAAATTTTCCGCATGTCGATTTTACGAAGTGACGAACTCGCGATATAAAAAAAATCTGCTCCGTTTTTTTTTTTTCATTTAAATTTAAATGATATTTTTATATTATTTAATTTATTATTAAATTTAATTTTTTTTTTTTAAATAATATTTTTATATTATTTAAAATTATATTTTTTATGTATTTTGGGAGGATTTCTACATATTTGACCCTTTATTTTCAAGCTCCATCGAAACTTCTTTTACTTTAAATTTTTTTAGAAAAGTAAAATTAATAATTAATAAATAACTATAAAATTAATAATTTTTTGGAAAATTTGGATTATATTCTTTTCAAAGTGATCCTAAACATCCTTGAGAGGTCTGTGATTTCCGTCATGTTTTACCGACAAAATGTGAGGTTAGATAAACTATAATTCTGTAATCAAGATATGTAAAACTATACAGATTGATCAATCTTCTTTCTGTACAAATTAATATTAAGAAAGAGCGAAGCGTTCTAATTTCAGGTAGAAAACAATCCGTATAACCAATAATTATTGTAGATTTATAGCTTATCTAGCCTCACATTTTGTCGATAAAACAGAAAGGAAACCTAGCTTAGGTTCTCCTTAATAATTAAAAATTCTGTCTTTGAATTTTGGCAATCAGGCAAAAAGAACTATACTGCGAGAAACAAATTTTCCTCGATCCTTTACGACATGTTGAAGAGAGAATTTCGAAGAGACGAGGACGATTTATCACGTGGTAATGGCACTTGTTTGAGATTTGATCGACACGATCGAATTTATGCGTAAACTCTTCTCGGTCCACCTTCGGATTTCACTCTACGTACAGATTGTAGCGACGAGAGAAAAGAAGCACCACGGATTGGTTGGTTTGTTGAATGACATCGCGTCTCTGAACGAGGGTACTCCCGATCCTCCATCATAGTAAGTAGGGTGACGAAAGCACCCGTAGGGCTCTTCGCTAATGCCTGTCCGTTCCGACACGTCCTTAAAGGAACAACTGCTGGAAAGCAGTGGATGAAGGAATAGAAGGAGGGAGAGAGAGAGAGAACTGTTGAGAAAGCTTTTTACCTGCCCCGCCATTGTTGCGACTGTAAATTTCTGTTTCGAGGGAAACGCGAGCAACGAAATGGCAACCCCATTTGTGAACCTATCGCGATGATGGAGCAGTTCTTTTGTGGAAACTCGAAGAGATTTATTAATATCGTTGATTATAAAAATTATAGCAGAGAATTCTAGATTTAACTACCCAGGGAATGAATAGAAATTTTTATTTAAAAAAGTTATATTTTTAGGGGATGCTGACTGTGTCCGTTTTGTCGACAAATATTGTTTTTGTTTAACTATTTATTGGTTACACACAATACAAAAAAATAATCTTTTACTAGAATTGAAGTATTCATAAAAACATGTATATAAAAAAACCAACATTTTCTTTGCGGTTAGCTGATAGTTAAAGTAAGAATATTAAGTTTGGAGAGAGAGAGAGAGAGATTAAAGGTATAATATATTGTATATAAAATATTTTTTAATTTTAATTAAACTGAAATAGTATTTATTTTATTTCATAAAATATAAAATAATTTATATAAAAAATTTTTTATTTATTTATATACATATATAGATTTTTTTCAGTTCAATATGATTTGTAAATTATATATATTGAGTTATTTACAAACTATATTTAAATTGCGGAATTGAAGAATTCAATATATAGATAAAAATGAATCAAATTTTTTTAGAAAAAAATTGTTTTTAAATTCAATGACCTAAGTACATATATATATATATAGTAGCCCAGATTTGTTATGATAAATATTTTAATTTTAGTAAAGGATTTTCTATTATGTGTAGCCAATAAATAGTTAGATAAAAATAATTTTCTTCTATATTAAAATAATATGAAATAAAAAGGACCGTTTTGACGGATGTATATATTTATCACGTCACGTACTAAAGATGGATCACAGAGAGAATATCGCGATAATTAAACGTTTCGAAGGCTCATGTCGAGACAGGAGAGTTGATGAAGAATTCCGACGAGTTCCTAAGGCTCGACTGATTTGACAGCTTCGACGTTTCCCTAGGAAGACGAAGGTTGACAGCTCGAAGAACTGCCGGTCGCGTATTTTGCTCTTTGGCCGGCCCGCGTTTGAATTTCGCGGCACGTAGTCGAAGGAAATTAAGACCAATCAGCGGTGATGTGTGATTTACGGCGGTAGTCAGTATCGGGCACAACCTGAAGAGAGTGGGAGGGATTACACCCTTTTTTCGTGTGCTTTTTTTCACGAATTCATTCCGGCGGCGTATCCGCGCTACGTCTCCATTACGAATTGGGTTCTGTAAATCTATACCATTCCGGGAATAACCTGGATTCCCCGCCATCGCAGCTCGCTATGGCGGTATGCGCTTGTTGATCATGCCTGTCGGTTGTAGACTTTTTCGTCGGACAGATTCTTAGACGGGACTTGCAAGGAAAATTCGAAAATATAGATACCCTGATTTTGGTGAGATAAATTTAGGAATTTTTAGTTGCGGCCCAAAAACGAATCCCGAGTGAAACTATTCTTTGTAGAGCGACTTTTGTCTCGAAAAATGTTTTGTACAAAATTTTATGATTAGAACACTCGTACTTAATCATACAATTTTTTTAAATTGTATTTAAGCAATAAAATTTTTTTAAATTAAATTTTATAAATATTTAAAAAATTCTTTTAAAGAATAATTTATTTTAAATTAGGTCGACAAAAAATGTCTGTCTAGTGTAAATTTTTTTGTCGGACAAATTTATAGACGGGACTTGCAAGGAAAATTCGAGAATATAGATACCCTGCTGTTTTTGATGAGATAAATTTAGAAATATTTAGTGGGGGATTCAAAAACGAATCCAGAGTAAAACTATCATTTGTAGAGTGACTTTTATTTCGAAAAATATTCGAGATATCAAAAAAATGTTTTATACAAAATTTTATAATTTAAAGCACTTGTATTTAATAACATTTTATATTAATAAAATTTTTTTTAATTAAATTTTATAAATATATTAAAAAAATTCTAATTTTTTTAAAATTAGGTCAACAAAAAATGGTTAAATGTATTTATTTATTTCCTTATATGTGTGTAAATTAGGGTCACTTTTGGAGGGGTTGCGGACAAAAAGGAGAAGAGAAATATCGATATTTCGAAATAATACAAGAGAAGGAAGGAAACGAAGTCTCGCCTTTTTCTCACTCTGTATTTCTCGCCGCGAGGCATGCGGAAATGCAATATTAAGAATTCCTTTTGGAATTTCAACCTATGATTTCCCGCTGGCGGGCGAAGTTGCGCGAACGACGTAACGATTGTACGCGACGATATCGAGATATCGGAAGGAGTTGTAGTATTTCGAGATTTTCTCAAAGCTACAAGAGCGGTCAGTGAAAAATTGCTGCCTTTTTTAAAGAGATTCAACACAAGTTAACACACACACACGCGCGCGCGCACACACACACACATATATATATATATATATATATATATATATATATATATATAAACTAGTAACAAATCCGATATTATTTATGTATTAAATAATATTTCATATTTTTTTTATAATATTATTTAATACGTAAATAATATTTAATATTATAATATTAAATTATATATAGATAAATGTGTTTTATTTCAGAGTTTGGGTACTGCTTGTATAATATTTACTTATATTTTTAATATTTATTTCACACACTCCTTCTACTCATACACCTATTCATCTACTCCTCCTTCCTCACACACAAATATATATATATATATATATATATATATATATATATAAATACTCATAAAAGTTTCAAACATACTTGATCCAGGTTCGAATATGCTTGGAAGTACTCTTGTTTTTCGAAATAGGTACTTATAGAGTTCGAGTCTGTCTCGTTCAGATTCGAGCCTACTTGAAAACAATTTTTTTATTTAATTATAGAGAATTCGAAACCATGCAAACGACAAATTCGTATCTATTTGTAAGACACCTGATCCATCTGATCACTAAAAAATTGTCGAATTAAGAGTGACGCGAGGGATTTGCAAATCGACGACAAGGAAGACGTCGTACCTTCAAGAAGGACGAGCGAAAGAACAGCGTTAAGCTTAAGATTATATTTTCAGGACGTAGGGGAAGAAGGATGATTTAACGATCATCTTAAGGAGGCATCGCATACCGTCGATAAATTGTTAGTGTTATATAGAAATTTAACGGCCGCCGTAAAACCGGTCGTTAAGGATGCGCAAAGAGCGGAAATTTTCGCTCAGTATCTTCGTAGGAATTTCCGGCAGCTCGGAATTTCGGCGCACTCCGACGAGGAGAAACTTGAAGATTCGATAATATCGGGGGAAGGAAAGGGCCTGTAGGATGATCTTGAAATCCATACGTCGGACTTTGGCCTACGAGTTTCTCGGCTAACGAGGGAAGTCTTGCAATTTCGTCTCTAAGAAATTTTCAAACTGCCAGACCAATTTGACCTACATGTTAAAAGCAACCGTTATGGACATCTCGTTGATTAAAAATTTTTGCAAATATACTTAGACAGGAAATTGTAGGAGAAACACTGGACTTTTTGTTTCTTTAGCGACTTTGCTCCGATATTTTTCTCGCCTGCGTTTCTTTAAAAAAGTTTATTAAAATAAAAATGTCGAATCAGATAAATGAGAGTTACATCAGACATAAATATTATAAGTGTCATTTTGTTTTTACAAAATATACGTACAGTGGTATTAAAAAATTATTTTGTAAAATAAGTGTCAATTTTATATTTTATATTTTGAAGTGAGATTTAATTTAATTTTTCGCTTCGGAGAAAAAAGATTTTGTGCCTTGTGCATAATTAAAATTAATTTTCTTTGAAACACACTATCATATCTTTGTATGCTGTTTGAATATTTATATTTCACATTGAGAGGCTAAAAATTCTTAACTTGTTCTTCTAAAAACTAAGACTTTAAGCTCTCAGTGTAAAAATTACATTTGAATTTTATAGGCAAGTAACGTTTGTGAGCCAGTTTCAAGAAAGAATTAATTTTTCGTTGTACACAGAGCACTAACTTTTTTACGTACAATAACAAAAAATGAAATAAATTTCAATTCGAAATTTTAATTTTAATAAACATCTCTCTGTCGTCCCAAAAAAATAGACGTTAAAAAAATATCGAAGCAAAATCGCTGAATCGGTAATCTTTTTTACAGGAGACAGAGGAATTTATTAAAAATAAAAATCTCGAATTGAGGTTTATTTAATTTGTTACTATTTTAGAAAAAAATTCCCTATGCATATATTTAATTTCCTTTAAGCAGATTAACGACCCGATAATTTGTTAATTTTTAAAAATGAATAAAATGCAGAGAAATTTGTATATATTTCAATTTTTTAATTAACATATGGCAAAAAATATTTGTAAAAAAATTTAATTTTTAATTCTCAGCAAAATTTTGCACAAATTTTTCTCGACACGATATCATAAGAAATTAAATAAATTTCAATTCGAGATATCCATTTTTAATAAACCCTCCCCGAAGAAGCGTTGGCGAAAAAAAAGTCGGAAGGGATTCTCCACCTCAAATACTTTTGGCCGCAGATATAATATATTTGAGAAATTTTTTCTTCCCCTTCTTTGCTGCCACAAAACACGAAAGCGTTTCGATAAACGTCGAAGGCGCGCGTTATCTATGCAGCTTTATCTTACGGGTTGAAAATTTGGCGTTAAGAAATGTGTCTGGAATATCCCGGCGCCAGATACGCCGTACGAAGGAAATCCATATATATATATATATATATATATATATATATATATATGTATATTATATATATACGCGCCGGGGGATGGCACGAAATCAATGCGGGGATACGCGCGTAGCTACATGCGACGTTACATGTGTACACCGCTTGCACTTGACAGCCGAGACGCGGAAAGCAGCTGCGTCGTCATTTCGTGAAATTGACTTGGATCGATGTATCGACCCCGAGAGATGCGGTCGCACGTACGCGTATACGTATACACATACAACAACACGGCTCGCGACATCCCGTACTAGGCTAACGTCGGGACGACGTTTCCAGGCGCCCCAAAAACGCCAAGTATGAAGATTGCGCGAAGATTTTCCCTCTTTCCTCTTCGCAAAGAGAAACGACTGCCCCTTCATCCTCTGCAGCGTCGCGATTCCTATTCGCCGGAAACAGCTCGACGATGCTTCGCGAGATAAGGGGGATTCGTTTAGAAGAGTAAAATAAACCCCCCGAGTGATGCTTTCTCTTCTTTTTTCCTCTTCTTTCTAGATGTACCGAGCGACGAATCAACGTTGGAGACGACGTTTGTACCAAACGGGAATAGCCTCCTCTCCGTCGAGGCGTCGACGACGAAATAAAACCTAGCCATCGTTCACGTTTCGCGAAATCTGATCCTGATTTAAAAAAACATAATGTAAAAAAATCCAACTAGAGCGACTCGTTTGGCAAATTCATCTATCAAAGCGTTAAAGGGATCCTGAGCTAACCTAAGTTTTATTCCTGTTTTATCGACAAAATGTGAGGTTAGATTCAGTTATAAATAATCTATTTATTGGCTATACGGATTGTTTTTAACTTGAAATTAATATTAATACTTTTCTTCGTTAATATTAATACTTTAATTTCTATCGAAAAAAGACTTATCAATCTGTATAGTCTCATATATATTTTGGTTACAGAGTTATGAATTTTAAGAATTATAATATATGAGACTATACAGATTGATAAGTCTTTTTCTTGTACGAATTAAAGTATTAATATTAACAAAAGGCAAAGTGTTCTAATTTGGGGTAAAAACAATCCGTATAGCCAATAAATAGATTTATAACTGAATCTAACCTCACATTTTGTCAATATAAAACAGGAATGAAACTTAGGTTAGCTTAGCTTAGGATCCTCTTAACGCTTTGATAAATAAAAAACGAGTCACTCTAGTTAGACTTTTCTACATTATTTTTGGCAAATTCATCTATCAAAGCGTTAAGGGGATCCTGAGCTAACCTAAGTTTTATTCCTGTTTTATCGACAAAATGTGAGGTTAAATTTAATTATAAATAATCTATTTATTGGCTACACGAATTGTTTTTAATCCGAAATTAATATTAATACTTCCCTTTGTTAATATTAATACTTTAATTTCCATCGGAAAAAGACTTATCAATCTGTATAGTCTCATATATATTTTGGTTACAGAGTTATGAATTTTAAGAATTATAATATATGAGACTATACAGATTGATAAGTCTTTTTTCTGTACAAATTAAAGTATTAATATTAACAAAAGGCAAAGTGTTCTAATTTGGGGTAAAAACAATCCGTATAGCCAATAAATAGATTTATAGCTGAATCTAACCTCACATTTTGTCAACATAAAACAGGAATAAAACTTAGGTTAGCTTAGCTTAGGATCCTCTTAACGCTTTGATAAATAAAAAACGAGTCACTCTAGTTAGACTTTTCTACATTATTTTCTCTGCTTAATTCTGTAATCAAGATATATGAGACTATAGAGATTGATATGTTTTTTTCCTGTACAAATTAAAGTATTAATATTAACAAAGGGCAAAGTGTTCTAATTTCAAGTAAAAAACAATCCCTACAGCCAACAAATAGATTTATAATTTATCGAACCTCACATTTTTTCGATAAAACAAGAAAAAACAACAGACTTCTCAAGAACGTTTAGGATCCCCTTAAAAAGTACACACTAATTAAATGTATTATATGTATGAAACTTTTGTATAAATCGGGCTCGCGTTAGTTCGAGAACGGTTTTTCTTCTCTGTCTAGAGCCATCATCATCATCGGATACATTCTCGATTACAAATTCCCGGACCAGAGCTTCTCCCTGTTCTTGCGCCTTGATCCTGATGTTTTGCGCGAGGAGTTACATTCAAAGCGATATCCCATACAGGCGATGCGAAATCATGCTAATAAGTAATGTAACGTTGGAAGAGGGGGCTGCACATGTCGGAGGTTACCGAGGTGCAACCTCTTGTTCAAGGTGCTCGATGCGAACACAAGAGAGAGCAAAGCCAACCCTCTGGTTCTCCCACTCTCCGACAGAAATAGACGTAGGGCGCCGCGTGGAGAACACCTCTGACAGGGTGGTAAAGCCCTCGTTACGTAACTCTCTGTCGTTGCTTATTTGTGTTACGGGAAACTTTGCGCATGTTAATTAGTAGATATGGTTAACAGTTATGGTTAACTCAAGTTTGCGCGCGGCTCCACTCGCGGCCGTTATAACTACGACGACTTATTTGCATCTACTCTGTCGCCTCTCTAACTCGGCCTCTCGCCATCCTTCAACAATGCGTTTCGATTTATCGTACGAAAAAAAAGGACAAGTGATTTTGATTGGGAAAGATAGAAAGAAAAAGAGAAAAACGAGTAGTGATGGGTTTAAGCATCTCATAAGTAGGAACAAATTTGTTTGCATAATTTCAAATTTTTTGATTATTTAAAAAAAAGAAGATGCTTTCAAATAGATTTGATCCTGAATGAGACAGTATAAGACACGAGACAGTATAAATAAATTATATATGATAGGATGATATGATAAATTTATTGAAATATTATTTCTTGTGTATATTATTTGAATCCTAAAATATAAAAATTGGATTGAGATTTTTTAGTAGATACTGAACTCACTTCTGTACTTGATCTCACTTCTAGATGCAACAGAGTATCGATCTCGAAAAATATTTTAACCCGCAGGTTTTTGCTCTAGTTATCTAAAAATAAAGAGTTAAGTCAATTGCATTTTTTTCTCGTTACCAATCTCAACAAAACGCGCATGTGTATGTGTGTGGGTCAAGTTTATATTTTTCTAAGTGCGATCCCACCCAACGAGGAATGGAGACAAAATATTGGCGGTCGTGAATTACGACGAGAAAATTTTGTGCAAATATTTGCGCAACGTAGTTGGAGTGCGTATACACGCAAACACACCGGCTACGTTTATATACGTGCACACATTTTCGCCGACATGTATGTCGATCTAAAAATAATAGCCGAGATGCGTTGGCAGAGTGCGCGAGATGTTTTCGCGCATTTCCTCATTATTCCGTGTATATAATTAATGAGCCAATTTTGCTTGAAAATTTCTCTCGCATAGACAATTTCACCTCCAACCATCTTACGCGACAATTAACGATCTAATATGTTATTCGTATATTTTGCAAACATCAGAGTATATAAATTCGCATATATTTCACGCAAAGTAGACAATTTGTCCGCGGAAATAAAAATATTTCGCTCTCGAGAACAATTCACCCTCTCGGGGAATTTTTTTTTCCCTTTAGAACCGGACTCCCGAGACGGAGGACTATAATCGCGCGCACCGCAAATCGCGGTCTGACACATTTCACCAGGGGCGACCAGGGCGGCTATCCTGTTTCCAATTACGCCGACTGGCCGGAGATAAGTGGTGGTTACTGTTACGGTTACACGGTTACACGCCTTACGTCACGCCGCGTACACCCTGCTCGCGTTACTCCCTGTGCGCGTGCGCGCGAGCGCGAGCGCGCTAATATCCCTCTCTGCCGGCGCTATAATTACCAAAGATATATTACGCTTAACTGCCTCCCGTTAACCGGGAGGCAGCATGCGGATACCGACTACGCGTTGGATAACCGTCGCCGAATAGCTCGTTAAATTGCCAACTTACCGGCGCATCGCTCAGACCCGTTTCGCGGACTCGAGGATATTCCCGGATACGAGTCGTGTCGGAAGTCACCTTGAGCTTCACCGAGGAGATTCCGCTCGGCGAGGAAGATGGATACGAGGGTAAGAAAGAGAAAGGGAGAACATAGAGAAATTCTAATGTGTATTTCCAGAAATATGAGAGTTCCAATAGCGATGGGTTTAAGTGTCTTACAAGTAGTATTGTTGTTTAAATAAATTATCTAGATGATCATCTAGATAAAACTTTGACGTTATCTTATCTTTATATAGATAATAAAAATATGTATTATTTATATCTGCAGATTATATCTAGCGATGGGTTTAAGTGTCTTACAAGTAGTATTGTTGTATAAATAAATTATCTACATGATCATCTAGATAAAACTTTGACGTTATCTTATCTTTATATAGATAATAAAAATATGTATTATTTATATCTGCATCTTAGGTAAAAAAAAGTATAATCTTTACTAAATTATCTAAAATAATTTTTAGATAATTTTGATTTAGAATCATAGAATATAAAAATACTTAAACAGTAGAACTTAAGCAGTAAGCGATAAAAATTTATAAATAAAAATATGAATACGTATATTTTTATATCTCTTTTATAATTTACATTTTTTATAACTGTGTTTACATAAGCAGTCTTAAAAATTATTATCTAGATAAATCACCATATAATTTCATCTAGATATATTTCAAGCAAAATCATCTTTATCTTATCTAATATGAATTTATATAATTTTATATTATCTTTATCTAGCTAATTTTAAAATCATCTAAGCACAACACTGCTCACTGATCGAATTTGTTTGCTGTATAATTAATTCTAAAAAAAAGAAACAATACTTTTTTTAGGTAGATTTGAATCTGGACGAGATAATCTTTCAGGATGTAATAAAAATATAAAAAGAATATTGTACTCGTCGAAGTGAACAAAGAACGTGTGTCCAAAAATGCATTTTTTGGGGATGAAACTTTAAAATATTTTATTTCCGAAAATATATCCGAATGAAATTATTCTAGATTCGATTACATACTTTTCAAGTATAATACAGGGTGTATCTAAATAAGTGAGAAAAATTTTAGGAGATGATTTTTTGTCGAAAATTAAGAGAGGTTTCTTATATAAATATATATTCTTATATCTCTCCCTGATTTTAATACTTTCAATACTACTTAATTTAATTTAATATTTTTAATACTATATTTTTTATCAAATACACGCTATATTAATTTGATTGTCGAATTCGACTCGAATTTTTCAGCACATATTGAACTTGATTCCCCATCTCCAATTCCGATATCCAAATACATAGAGTTTACACGAGATTGTTGGGAATCGAGAGAGAGTGTTTTGCGAACACTTGACCCAGTTTTGCAGACTCCCGATAATAATTAAAAGTTTCGTCAACCACTTCTTTTCGCATTAGTCATAAAATCACTCAACGCCATATTGTCGTGACAGTTTAAATTGTTCTACGCCAACAATTACACTTTGCGTCACGGTGACGTTTATGAGATTCTGTTGTCAGTTACAATTTTGTGCTGTGTCGCTGGCTCCCGAAGATTTACGCAGTATGCGAACACAATGGCGGCGGAATTAAACTCGGCGGGGATCGGATTCGAATGAAATCCAGCCGAAGCTACCCTCCCGAGAGCGGTAAATCTCAAGCAATTAAGTGACCATCGACATAGTGATCGTGTCTTAACCGACAACCAAGATCAATAGTGCATGCGGCACAATTGGTTCAGAATTTCTAGGACCCGCCGCTGGCTCTCGCGATATATTGCAAATAATGTCTCTGTAATCGTACTTAAACTGCCCTTTAACAAACTAGTCGGATATTC
Organism: Nylanderia fulva; assembly: GCF_048542155.1. NCBI lineage: Eukaryota > Metazoa > Arthropoda > Insecta > Hymenoptera > Formicidae > Nylanderia > Nylanderia fulva. Next base: position 4,093,214 of record NW_028189730.1, on the reverse strand, counting down.
CTCGGCGTGATTTATCGACCGAATTTTTAAGTTTCCCATCCCATAACTATAAAATTCCATCTCATAACTATTAAGGTACCCATGACTGTAAAAAATGCATCTTTGTTCACTTTGACGAATACAATATTCTTTTCATATTTTTATTACATCCTGTATAGAGAGATTATTTCGTCCAAATTCAAATCTACCTAAAAAAGTACTGTTTCTTTTTTTTCGAATTAATTATGCAACAAACAAATTCGATCAGTGAGCAGTGTTGTGCTTAGATAATTTTAAAATTGGTTGGATAAAGATAAGATGAAAATATATAAATTTATCTTAGATAAGATAATAGTTCTGTTTTAAATATATCCAGATAAAATTATATGGTAATTGATCTAGATAACTTCTACATAATATTTTTTTAAAGGAGATCCTAATTTTTCCTATTTTATCGACCAAATGTAAGATTAGATAAACTATAAATCTATTTATTGGCTATACGGATCGTTATTCTTTACCTGAAAATTTAACAATAAAAATAGACATAAATAAAATAATATTTGGTGTTGTGCTTAAATAATTTAAAAATTAGCTAAATAAATATAAGATAAAAATATGTAAATTTATCTTAAATAAGATAAAGATTATTTAAAATATATCTAGATAAAAGATGAAATTATATGGCGATTCATCTAGATATTATATAATTTTTAAGACTGCTTATGTAAACACAGTTATAAAAAAATGTAAATTATAAAAGGGATATAAAAATATATGTATTTATATTTTTATTTATAAATTTTTATTGCTTATACTGCTTAAGTTCTACTATTTAAGTATTTTTATGGACTATAATTTTAAACCAAAATCATCCTCAACTAAATCCATATTATAAGCTCCAATTGCAATCAAAAGCTTCTAATTACCTACCTCTTAACCGACAAGTTTTTTTTCTCATCTCCACTTATATTATAAATATAGTACGATATTTTTAAACGTATATAAGTAATGTTTATCGCGTGTCATCCACATATAACGTCTATATTTAATTTTCTTATCCTATTAATCTCCGTCTTTATTTAATGACTCGATTAAAATAAGACGAGGGAAGAAATGCGAGTGGAGTATTTAATATACATAATTTATCAGTTTTTTTAATTAGATTAAAATAATAATTTTCCGTGTTGACAGTTTGTAAGAAAATCCGAGGGGAAAACAATTTCGCTCGTATATAACGATTTCTCCGATTATTTGCAAACCACATCCCTAAATCCCCGAGATATTCTCGACAATCATTCGCTAATTTAATTTCTCGAATTCCGGCATTCCGTCCTATTCGGTAGTAATCAAGAATTGTCGCAAATTGAGCTCGGTTGCGTACCTTTGAACGCTTCGCGGAAGTTGCAAGCGTTCTATCGTGTCTTGTTAATTTTGCAAGGAAAACACACACACCAGATGTATCGAGGGGGCCTCTAGGCTTGGTACTCTAACGAGGAAACTCCTGAGACGGAGTCCGATATCGAGGAGACCGATCGATTGATCGACGCTTCATCTTTGAAGTGACTCTCTCTCAGACGGTGCATCCATACCAAGTTGTGTGTCTCTGATCGATGACCTTCCGTCAGTCATAATTCAGTTTCGCGTTCCGAGGTTTCCGAGACATTCGGTATCTATAGACAATCGGTATCCCTTATCATCGACAGACGCGTCTCCGAGTTAGCGAGATAGATATCGCATCGGATATGCATTGAACCGTGCATGAAGGACATTTAAAACGCATATTTCGAAGCTATATTTTAGTTAAAAATTTAATAAACCAAGAAATTCAATAAATCTCAGTTCGAGATTTTTATTTTCAAAAATTGAAAAGGTATAGACGAGAAAAATATTGGGACGAAGTCGCTAAATAGTGAATTTTTTTAGGAAGGACAGAGGAATTTATTGCAAATAAAAATCTCGAATTGAGATTTATTTAATTTCTTGATATACAAAAAAATGACTTATGTCCTGCGCATATGCTTAATTTCTTTTAAACAGATTACCGAAGTACAACATATATATTGATAATTTAAAAAATAAAATTTATTTATCTAAAAATTTAATAAATCAAGAAATTCAATAAATCTCATTCGAGATTTTTATGTTAAAAAATTGAAAAAGTATTAGAACAAAGTCGCTAAATCGTGATTTTTTTTAGGAAAGGCAAAAGAATTTATTGCAAATAAAAATCTCGAATTCAGAGTTATTTTATTTCTTGATGTCCAAAAAAATGACATGTTCTGCGCATATGCTTAATTCCTTTTAAACAAATTATTGAAGTGCAATGTATATTGGTAAATTAAAAAATAAAATTTATAAAAAAAATAAATGAAATAGAAGAGAGATATTTTTATATCCCAAATTTTTTAAATTAATACATAGCAAAATTCGTTCGTTCCAAATATTGATACAAATTTAACGAAATTTGATTTCGAATTCTCAGCAGAATTTTGCGCCAATATACTGAAATAAAATTGGATAAAATTTCATTCTATCCAGGCGCAACAAACTTAATTTCAAGATTCAAATGGAGCTCGCGTTGTGCAGCAGCGAGATTCATATATACATATAACCGCGCACATACACATATGTATATATATTTCGCTGACACTTTATTGATTGATGAAATATCAACAGTCGCCGAGCTATCCATCTGTCGGCCGACCCCCTTTACGTATCAGCGAGCCGAGACAAATCGAGCACACGAGGAGCGTATTTATTTTTGCGCGCGCGGAAAGAACGCAAAAGAAGAGAGAGAGAAAGAGATGGAAAGGGACGGAGATAGAGCGAAATGCGCTTCTGTCGCGCGAGCTGAGAAAAGACAGCGGACTCGCCCACGTGACGAATAGTTCGCTGCTACTGTCGGAAGTGACAGGACATAAAGTTATGACCCTTGTCATCCCCTCCATATCGCGCTCTTTTTGCGCCTCTCTTTCTCTCACTTTCCTTATATTTATTCGTTCCTCGCCGCGTTTCCTTGTCATCGTTCGCGTGCTGTTCCACCTGCAGTTCTCTGTTTATCGAGAAATTGCTCCGATATCTTATGGCTTCCGCCGTTTCATCGACAATGCTTGCTTTCTACAGAAGATTGCCAGTTCTGTTTTAATAATAAACGCGAGAATTATTGCAAAGCATTCATCTATGCGTTTCGTGAATGATAATAATTTTGCGGTAATAAAGCTAGTTTAATCTTACTGACAATGAACAGGTACTAAAACAATAGAAAAATGTGCTGGAACTTTTTTTCGGGCTAAATAAAATTCAAAGAGACTTTGTATTCGGAAATCTCTGAAATACAACGAAAAAGATTGCTCGATGTTCAGCAGTTGCTATAAAAACATTTACACAGTTGGTACCCGGAACAAAAAAGTTTTTATTCTTAACATACATTTCTCTTGTATTTTATTTTTTTTTTCTTTTGCATTTTATTGTATTCATTTTTTTTATAAATTTTCTTTTTTAAATTATCAGTATACATTATATCTCGGTAATCTATTTAAAAGAAATGAAGCATATCCACAGAACACGATTTTTTTGTATAAAATTAGTAGCTCTGCCTCTTGTTTCTACATGTACTTCAAAATCGTGGAAAAGCATTAATTATTTTATTCAACCAATGAAAAGAAAAGAAAGTTATTCTCGTTTACTAGGCTTCTAAATTGATATTCAAACATTCACTTATATTCTTTTATTCAATGCCAAATCCGACCTGGTCTAATTTCAGGTAAAAAACAATCCATATGCCAATAAATAGATTTATAGTTTATCTAACCTCACATTTTGTCGATAAAACAGGAAAAAAACAACAGACTTCTAAGGACGTTTAGGATCCCGTTAAATTATATTTGATTTTTTTAAATTAAATTTGTTAAAAAATTTTATGATAATCTCTGTGAAAATAATCTCTTGTCAAAATTTTGAAATCTTATCACATATTTTTTCAAAAAATAATTATTATAGTCTCTTATAATCTTGATTATAGAATTATAAATGCTTAGAATAAATAGATTTATAGTTTATCCAACCTCACATTTTGTCGATAAAACAGAAAAAACCAACAGACTTTTCAAGGACACTTAAGATCCCCTTAAGTGAATCCAGATGTATCGATGACGTGTATTTTATTCGTATTATAAAAATTTAATTCGGCATCCAAGCAGAAAGCGTTATGGCTCCGCCGCGGGCTGTAAACTATACGGAGAGTCTATATATGTGTATAAATATATTCGGGATATTCACTATTTTTCGTCTGGCGATAAGAAAAATCGATCGCCGCTACGTGCCTCCTGCGGGAAACTTCAGATTTAAAAGTGTACCTAGCGGATCCTTCATGGGGGCGTATCGCCCAAATCCACCCCATAAAGATACCCATAAAGATGTGGGGGACTGCACCGATAAGGTGGCCCCCACGTACGTCGCTGATTTATTGGGTCAATATCGAATTCAGAATAGGTGGAATGTATCTCTCTACCTCTCTCTCGTCGTGACTCGAGTACATTCCTCGACAAACATATATGATTCGATTCTTGCTGGCTGATATCATCAGACATCAAGGATGATGTTTGTTCCCCGGCACCTCCTCTTGCACGGTCGTACTTCAACGTCTCCCGACTTCGGAGAGATGTTGCTCTTCCGAGAATCTCAGAGACATCACCGTCGCTTTCCCGCGTCAGTGGCCCCAAGCTGCAACTGGAACGCCAGTTTGCCATGCAGGTATAGTGACTTTGAGGTACCCGTACATATTTCATGGGTCGTCCTTTAGCTGGCGCGTACACGCTCACCTGCGAAATTCAATTTCCTGATAATTTGAGGAATTATAGAAGCGGATATAGAGAAACGGAGGGCGCGCGTTTCACACAGCATTATAGCTATTTTAAAAGTAGCTTAAGCTCGCAAAGCTCTCTCTCTCTCTCTCTCTTTCTTCCTTGACCGCGCGATTTTGTGGAAAATTATCTACCTCGGACTAGCATATATTATCTGAAATTCTCCGGAAACGTGAATAATATTTATAGAAAGAAGAATACGATGACCTATATTGTATGAAAAAAAATTTTTTAATAGGTATATAATTTATGAAATATTCAATATCGAATAGATTGAACATTAAAACAATTTTTATGCATTATAATATTAATTTTTTTAAAGAATTTAACGTAATATCTAGTTTTTAAATCAGATTTCACAGCATATTTCAAAATCCTTTATTTAAGAGGATCCTAAGCTAACCTAAGTTTTCTTCCTGTTTTATCGACAAAATGTGAGGTTAGATAAACTATAATTCTATTTATTGACTATGCGGATTGTTTTTTATCTTATGAAATTAGAACGCTAATACTTTAATTTGTACAGAAAAAAGATTTATCAATCTGTATAGTTTTATATACCTTAGTTACAGAATTATGAATTCTAAGCATTCATATATCTTGGTTACAGAATTATGAATGCTTAGAATTTATAATTCTGTAACCAAGATATATATGAAACTATACAGATTGATAAATCTTTCTGTACAAATTAAAGTATTATAATATTAACAAAGGGCGAAGCGTTCTAATTTTAGGTAAAAAACAATCCGTATAGCTAATAAATAGATTTATAGTTTATCTAACCTCACATTTTTATCGATAAAACAGGACGGAAATCACAGACTTCTCAAGGACGTTTAAAATAACCTTAAAAAAAATATAAAATCAGGCATAAATATTAAGTTTATATATTTTCTTTCCAAAAATTTAAACATTTTCCAATATAAAAAGTTAGTAAAACTTTTGACAACAATTGCTTTTAAATTCCTCTATACACTTATTTTGAACGTTTTAGTCTTCTTTCGACCTAACATCAGTTAGTAAAAAATTTTGTATACAAAATAATATTTGTCGACATAAATATAGAGAAATTTAGAAGCAATTTCGTTGCATTTATATAGAGCTCTTCCGATTGATTAGTATATAACTTTATTTAGGGTATATAAATTTCTGGAGAAAAAAACATCCGCTTATATAAGTGTATTTTCGCATGGCGCTGCCATTTCGTGCGAGAAATACCGTAGTTGAAAGTTTCCGATCGAGACGCGGCCACCATAAACTCGCGGAACCCCGAAAATCATCTCGAGATTTAAGCAAGTTTCCGGCGGTCGGAAATCACTTTCGACGTTCTCCGAATTTCACCGAACTTCTCTTAAGCGGTTGTCGAGTTCGCGAACTACTTACGATCGACGGACGACTCTTAAACCTTCGCTTAAACTTTCAAAACGGCCAATTCCCCGGGGGGTATCTTTTTGTCTCTCACTCTCTCTTTCTTTTTCTCGGTGAAAAAAAATTTCTGAGAAACATTTTAGAAGCACGTTACAAAATCGTCCGGTTAACAGTTAACGATAATGACGTGAAACTTGGGAACATGCTCAGGCAAAGGAGGCTTAAGTCATATAAACGATCTGAAATGACATAAGGTTACGTCATAGCTAAGTGGGTTGAAATTATTGGCTTTTATCGTAAGAGGGATTAAATTAATAGCGTGCTAAGCTTCGAGACACATTCTTGGATCTGCCATTTATTTAAATATTTCAGACCAATTTCTAAAAGCATTAATGATGGATGACAGTAGTCGTCCACAAATCTGAAATTTCAATCTGCATTTTAAGTTTCATGCTTAATATATGTATTTAAAGAAATAATTTGCTCCTAACATATCATTTTATATTTTAATTCGTCTTTTAAAATGAATGAAATTTCTAATGTCATTTAACAACGCGACTCCAAAATTAAGAAAATATGTGATATATGAATTATTTAAATGTGGAAAAAAAGAGTCCAATGATTTCTATTTGTAAACCTATTTATAAACCCGTGTGCAAATATCGATCTTCCTCTGATTTTTATTTTTATCATACACAGATTGAAATAATAAGACGTATACACTGGATCCAATATTTGTACTTAGCAAATCTATCTTCACGAGAAATACGTTTCGCGAGTTATCATTTCTTAGCCACAATCATTTCAGTCCGTTTGTCTTATAGACCGTAAGTTACATTCTTCGGGAAACACTTGTTGCTAGAATCAAGGAGAGAGAGAGAGAGAGAGAAGAGGAAGACTCCCTCACTCTCTCTCTTTCTATCCTGTATAGCTCTGCGAAACCTTATGGAGTTATTTCCATAAAAAATGCGAGACAAATAAAAAGGTTATTCATATTTCCCGAATCATCGGGAAAAGGCTGATATAAGCGACTTGTGAGAGTGGAAATTACCCGAGAAACTCGAACCCGGGGAGACTCACGCGGGAAAAGGAAGAAACATTGTCGGTACGGGATAAAACAATAACTTTTTCGTTTTTTTTTCTTCTTTCGTTCAGACAAATAAACACCGCGCAATGGCACTTCGGGGAGCAGTTTGTCTCGATGCCGTTTGGAATTTATCCGATCCAAAGTCCTTCCAAGTGTCCCTCAAGAAAATTCCCGTCCAGCTTACTCGCTCTTGATTGCTATCGCAATAAACAACCCAAAATATAAATAATGCCAAATTATCATTTAATTTTTTTATTTTAAGAATGACAATTTTTAAAATAAATTTTGTTGAAGAATTTCTCACAATTTTTACACCAGAGGAGTCTCATATAACTTGAGTAACTCTGCGAGTTATGTGTCAACTTCTTCGTTCTCGGCAATAAAAAAAAAAAGAAAAGCTCGGGACTTTTTGGGATACCGGAAAGGCTAATCCTCAGCTTCGCACAAGTAGGGGAAAAGGTTTTGAAAGCTCGTAGCAGACCCTATATGTACTACCCATGAAGCTTGCGGTGGATTTACTTCCGAAGCGACTGCTTGGCAAACTATACATCGCGCTCGCGGACTGGTTACTGCTTTACATACTTTACTAAGCGGCGGCATCGGTAAATCCTAGCCCGAGGCGGATATAGCTTTAAATATGAATGGCCCTTAAGTGGAAATAAAAGGCGCTACGCGGACGAGCGCGGATCGCGAAGGCGTGTTAGTGAGCAGGGCCGCAAACGGCCGAGTGGCTGACCAAACGGCGGACTTTACTACTGATTTGTGCCTCGCTCTCTCTTTTTCCCCTTCCAAAGGTTTTTTTTTTTTTTTTTTAACGAAATATCTAGGGTTCATTTGTAACTGTAAATAAAATCCTCGCGAACAAATAAATAATTCGCGATGGTGAGACGCTTTTCATTCTTTATTGTTTTATGCGTTACTTGCGATTTTTAATAATAAATTAAATGTTATTTACAAAGAAACCTTGCAATATTCTGAAATTTTATAATATTTTATTTTCAAATTATAAAATTTTTTTTTAATTAAAAAAATTTTATTTAAAAAAAATTTTGTTTAATTACAAATAAAAAATATTTTGATTTAAAAAAATGTTTTTTTTTTTTAATTTTATTAATGTTAAATAAAGGTGTTTTTACCATAAAACTTTTTATATAAAACAATTTAGCAGAAAGTCGCTGTAAATATAAAGATTTCTCTTTAAGATCATTTCTAAATCAAATCTAAAAATTTCTAAATTATTCTCACTTATATGTGTGTAAAGTTTCATCAAAATCAGAATTTTCATGTTCGCGAGATTTCCTTTGTTCCTATTTAAAGTGTCATTACACTTTTATTTAGAAAATTGCCAACACAGAACAATTATTTCACTAATTATTTTTTAATATCTTAAATCAATGTGTAAATAAAAAAACCAATTTACAAAATTAATTAAAATTTATTAAATAAAAGAATAAATATTTCGCGAAGATTAACTTTCAATATCCAAGAATAAAATATCGGGTAAAATTTACTAAATGAAAGGACCGAATATCTCGCGAAGATTGAGTATACAGCTGAATTTTAATTAATAATCCGACTGGCTAAATTATTTTGCCGATATATTAAGAGTTCTTTCTTTTCAACAAAATATTAATTCACTTTCTAAAAACAATTGCTCCATAAAGAATGATATATACGCACACCTTTCGCGTAGTCGATCACGATCGGGCTCCCCCAGATCGCCGGACGTGCGTTGAACAGTGAAATAAAATCCATTCGCCGACGCTGCGGCGGCTACATTATTCAGTCGCACTTTTGTTAAGTCCGGAATTTGCATATGAAAGAGAAGCGCATCTCCCTGCGTCACTTCGTTCACGACCCTTTTTTCGAGCCCGTCGTTCTCTCACTTCTCTTCTCGCGGACACGTCGCTCAAGACTTTAACCCTTTCACAGGGCATTCATTATAATAGATGGAATTTAAAAAACGAGATGAAGTCGACGATGCACACTTGTATTACATTTCCCATGCAAATTATGTATTTTCGTCGACCATTTTAATTTTTACAAAAAAAAAAAAAAAATATATATGTATATAGAAATCGTCAAACGCATAAACACATTTTTTAGTATATCTTCGAAGTTACTCCATCATTTCTCTTCTCCTTCCTTTCTTCTTTTTATTTCGGATTTGAAAATCGTATATTCTTCGAGCACCGATATTTAATATAATTTTAGAGAGGTCGAGGTGGGAAAGAGAATAAGAGAGGCCCCTTTTGAAGAAAATATGCACAATCGGACACTACAAGATTAATAATGCGAGGAAGCTGAAAGCAGCTGCCAATCGCCGGCGCGATTATACGAAGTTCGCGCGCGGTAGTTCATCAATATCAGCGGCTGAAATCATTAATCATCGGGCGCGGAGGAACTCGAAAATTACTTTTGCTGGTCGCGTAGCTCTCACGCTTATTATTTATCGAAGAAAGCGCGGTCAGGGCGCGTAATGGAAATTCTTTGATTAATATTTTGCGCAGCGGCGCGGAAATCTGGGAGCAGAACATTGATTTCCCTGGGAAAACATAAAAGACCCTTCACGTGTTCCACCTAATTAAAGGATTTATTATAAAATTAATTAGATATATATATGTAACGTTATACATATATATATAAAATTGCATGCGTTATTAATTATACTATACATAATGCTATATATTTTATATTATACATATATATTATATATTTTATATTACATATTATATATATATATATATGTACATATATGCATAATATATATATATATATATATATATATGTACATATATGTACATATATGTACATATATGTACATACATGCATATATGTACATATATTATATACAATATATGTATATAATTTATTTATAATATATAATATATAATATATGATATATGATATATAATATATAATTTATAATATATAAATTACTTATAGAATGATTAAAAGAAATATCTCGTTCACGTTCTAGGAATAATCACGCAAAAATAATGAATTTCTCATTTATAAAGTCTTTAAAATCAGATGAACTTTTTACTCACAAGAGAGAAAAATGTTTTCCATCACCTCGTTTAAATCAAAGGTCCCGCGCACTCGTTTGTTGCATAGATATTATCATTATGAAAAGTCACAATAATGTGAGCGATTGCGAATTGAAAATAAAAGTTAGTTGTTTTAAGTTGGAAAAATAAATATATGTATATATAATAGTATGTGTATATATGTATATATATATATATATGTGTATATTTTTAGAGATGAAAGATCTCGTTGGAATTTAAAGAATTATTGCACGCATTTATTTCGAATCGCACGTTTGTAAAGCAAATACAGCGGAATTTTTCGAATTGTATAATTAAAAATCAAAACGCATGCGCGTGTGTTAAAAGAAAATACATTATTTGAATAATAAGAGATAAAATATTCAAATATAATAAATAATGAAATGTTCACCGCGCTGGTACAGATCCAAATAATGGGGAAATTCTCATAAAGCGCGCGCAAAGAATTATTACATGAAAATTAATTATATACGGATTTATAACAGCGACGTATATTCATGTCAGAATATTACGTGCCAAACATCTCGGTCTAACGCAACATTATATTAAAATTCCATGTTTTATATTAAAACTTCGTACGCGGAAGATAAAAGACGGACAGTAACGTGTTGACGTTGATATTTTGCGGCACACAAACTTTGCTGACGCAGGATTTTCCTTGTTGATATACAAACCAGGATTAATATCGGCTCGGCATAAATATTCTTATCGAGAGCTCAATATGACTTTTTGGCCGAGATAACATCTTAACATCGCACTTACATTTTCATGAACTTTAAAAGCTTATATAAAGAATACATATACATATATATGTATTTATATACATATTTTTAATTTTTGTCATATTTCTCGTCAAAGCTTTCATTTTACAATTTATACTTTTTAATATTTTATCGAAAATTCTATTTATAATATTTATTTTTCTACCTTAATGTAATATCTCTCTCGTCCCTTGATTTCCAATATTTTTATATATAATCGATCTTTCGTAATATGTGACCTCTTTTTATATTTAGAGAGAGAGAAAAACTCAGATTATGATCCAATTGATTTTTTTTCTGCTAAATTAATAAAAATCCTTATAAAAGACACCTTCGAGAACCTGTTGCCTTTTTCGCGCGATAAATTCTGTAAATGCGTTTATTTTAAAACGTCGATAAATCCAACAACGAAGATGTCGTAAAAAGACTGTCTTACAATGCTTGAAGTCGTGCTATCGAGAGAATTCGGAATACTCGGTTATGGAGCTGTAATCCTTGCAAATGATGCCGCACTAGCCGGGAGATATTGCATGCAGCAATGCATTATCTCTCGATAACGGCACTCCTCCCACGGCAGATAACTTTGCACTTAATAAGAATTTTTAAAGCTTCTTCTCTCTTTTTCTCTATAAATGGCGTGTTTAAATTTTCACATCGGCTCCGATAATCATCTTTTATAGTTACATGATAAAGGGGATAACGAAACGTAAAAAATGCAATTTCTATAGTTATAAGTATCAATTATAAATGTAAGTAATAATTTTTATATAAAAATGTTAATTGTGAATTTTTATGAAAACTTCAATCTCTGTAATGACAGAAAAAAAATTGTACGAAATGACTTGACATGAAAATTCTTAAAATAGAAGCATCATAAAATTTTCTTATTGTCAAAATATATTCTTAAATAAATGAAAGTTTTTAATGAAAAATTAACAAAAGTATTTATTAATTGCAAAGTTTTATATAAACTTTAATCTCTATAATGACAGAAAAAAGATTGTACAAAATGGCTAGACATGAAAATTCTTAAAATAGAAGCATCATAAAATTTTTTTATTGTCAAAATATATTCTTAAATAAATACAAGTTTTTAATAAAAAATTGACAAAAATATACACGCGATTTCTGTAAAAATTTCTGCTTAAAACTTTTTTCTGCAAATTTTCGACGGAATTTCAAGAGGAGAAGCACAACTCGCGCAAAGAAATGGTCTTAAAAATTTTATACGATTATGTGAAGAGACGTAATGTAAGAGGAGAAAACTGGAGCAGTGTAAAGTGGGGGATAAAATAGGAACGTGTCTATTTGCTCGCACAGTGCCCTCATCAGCAGTTTATAGGCGCGCAATAGTTGCACCTTATCGCGTTTATTGTGAGCCTAATATGAGGGAGGTCATCAATAGGCTAATTGTTTCCATAGTCTTCCTTGCGTCGTCAGTATGTGCAAGATATCCAGGAAACAAGGCAATTACTATTATCAAATGCATCGAACTTAGGCTCGAATATATCGATCGCCTGAAATACTCTGCCTCTATCTTATGATGTTAATTAAACTGAAGTTTATTTAAAATTTTTAATTGTAAATTTATTTAAAATTAAATTTTTTTAAGCATAAATTCCGAAATTTCTTTTACCAACTTCAATATTAAGTTGGTAAAGCAATTAAAAAATTTTTAAAGCAATTAAAAAAATTTTAAATATATATATATCAAACGTTTGAAATATAACATTAGTAGAAAAGAGATAATTTTTTAAAATATGTGGTTCATAATTTCAAATATAATTATATTTACACATATTATTACATAATAATAATTGTTGATTGCAAAATTTTTCAATTATCGAAATCAAAAAATAAAAAGGTACAAGATGTTTTATTAATCCTTTTTTAATTATTTTACACAACAAATAAATCCAATAAAGTATAAACATAAAAACACGCGTGATGATTATATTTATTGCTCAAAACAGATTTACATCGAGAAGGGATACAAAAGGGTTAAATTAGCGTTAATAATTAATTCATACGCAACATTTATCGCGGGTGTTTGCCTTTGCTCTTGAAGCTTCAGACAAAAAAATTCTCCTGAGCTTTCCACGGCTTTATTCGCCGACTCTCTCTCTCTCTCTTCCTCTCTTTCTTTCTCTCTCTCATCCTTACTCTTGATCATCTCTCACACATGCATCTATACAGATATATATTTATATATGTATACCTATATATAGGAAGTTTATACATAACATTTATAACATAGGAACTATTATAGCACGTGATATATGTGTAAAAAATATTGGAGCAATTTGTAAGCAAGTTGTTTGACTTTTTCAAGCTATCGGAAGTAGTAAAATCATGAACGATCGTTAACATTCTGTATACGTGAGCTTCCGAAACAATCGGAACGCATTACTCATCGGACGCTTCAGCCCGCCCGAGCTTTTAGAGATATCACCATTTCAATTAACACGAACAATCATTTATTGTGCATCGCGAGTAATTGTTTTCAATGCCTCGGTAATATATTTCCATGTACGCACCGCCCTCTCCGCCATTTTCCCGAAGTAACATTTTTCTCCTTTCTCTCCCACCCCCAAAATGATCAGCCACTCGATTCTTCTCGATGTGTACAGCTCCTCTTCCTCCAGCATCCTCAATTATCGAAGTCTATTCTATAGCGGATACAACCGCGCTACGGTTTGCTAAAAGAAAAAAAAAGAAAGAAAAAAACAAGATCTCAAGCTCACGTATAATATTCAGCCATGCTCTCATTTAAGATCGTGAACAAGATCAAATTCCACGATACGCAAATAGGAAAATTCAAGAATTTTTATAACAACACTGAATTTAAAAATCTTTCAAATAATTAAGAAAACTGAAAAATTAATAAATTTATTAATTAAAATTTTTTTACATTATGTATTAATGAATTTAACTAATTTATATTAATTATAATATCAGTCTATATATTGCAGTAACTGATTCAAAATTTTTTTTTATTACTTTTAAAACTTATAAATTTTATATAAAATTCAGCAGATGCTTATACATTAAGAGCCAAACAATACTAGAAATCTAAAAACAAGAATAAAAAAGAAATCGAAAGATAAATGAACATGGATTTTCTCTTAAGCAAGATATATTATAACTTCGCTAGATTTAAAAACCTCTTAAGGGGATCCTAAGCTAACCTAAGTTTCTTTTCTGTTTTATCGACCAAATGTGAGGTTAGATAACTTATAAATCTATTTATTGGCTATATGGATTGTTCTTTACCTGAAATTAGAACGCTTCGTCCTTTGTTAATATTAATACTTTAATTTGTACAAGACAAAAATTTATCAATCTGTATATAGTTTTATATATCTTGGTTACAAAATTATAAATATTAAGAATTATAATTTATCTAACCTCACATTTTGTCGATAAAACAGGACGGAAATCACAGACTTCTCATGAACGTTTAGGATCACCTTAAATTAAAAAAAAGCTGAAAGTTAATAGATTAATTTTGTACACCTATATTAATTAATTTTATTATTTTATTTTACATTAACATAACCTAAAATTAATAACTTGAGCCGAACAATAAAATTCTCGAATCCTGAAGATTTTTCGAAAAACTCAAAAGATAAATGAACCAGGATTTTCTCTTCCTCTATTCAAGTAAGAGACATTACGTCTCGCGAACAGTATAAAGACATTATTTAGAAAGTTCGAAAAGGTCCGAAGAGAGGAAGAGAGAGAGAGAGAGAGAGAGAGAGAGAGAGAGGAAGGGATTCGAGATCTGACATAAAGAATAGTAAAGTCGGATAAGCAGAGGGTCGAATGTGTAGCCTCGAGGGCTGATTTAAAAGCACTAAACACTGATTTCGACTTAAGGTTGAGATACAGCCTCGGCCAGGTTCGCGGTCGAAAGCACATCCGGTGATTTAGGGAGGTCCGAGAGCGGAAATCCGACGTTTTTCACGGACAAGGGGGAACTTTCGGTAATGGCGGCAATGGCGGACGAGGATTCTTCGTTTGTCAGCCTGGCGTCGCGTCCGCCCACGCGCGTATATCTCTTCGTTACGGCACGACTATTATTGTAAGATACAGTCTCTCTCTTTTTCTCTCTCTCTCGCTCTTTCTCTTTGTCTCGTCGCGCGAGAATGAATCCTGCTCACAGGACATGTCTCCGTGTCCAGGCCGTCCGCAAAGAAATTGGATTTGTTTCGCCTCGAAATTGCAGCCGCGCTAAGGGAGGATTAGTTGTTTGACCGTCTGCGAACTTTGCAGCGCGAGTCGGGATTTAAAGGATCATAGATTTTTTGGGGGGATTGAAACGTTTCTCTCCGCTCTGTTGTGACGTTAAGGGAAGGAGAGAGAATCGAGTGGTAAACGAGAACGAAGGAGATACGCGCGGACACATTAATGAATCTAATTTCGCCCAGCCTTGATCATTTAAGGTTTAGAAAGGCAGCAGCGGCAGTAGGAAGGAAAATGGTTCTTTGGCAAAGATCTAAATATTTAACGAGTCCTTAAGAATCTTTAAGTATCTTTTCAACGCCTAACGGGGAATTCCTACTGGAATTAAAAAGTTTAAAAATGTAAATGTCCCCTAATAAATCCAATCATCCCGAGGATCTCTTCTATCGAGGATTTAAATATTTAAAGGAAGCGAATATTCATGAACTTAATAGTTCAGAGATTATAGAATCGAAATTTGACGCTTTGATCGATATAATGATCTCAACGGATAGCGATGTTTCATGACGTGTTAAAGCAAATTTATTTTTTTTATTGTACAACTAAATTCTCATTTATCAACTAGTATCTTTCATGTTCAGAAAAGAAGGATTTAAATAAATATTGTAATTAACTCTTTTTTCTCTTCTTTATTCATAATTTTTATCAACAGAGATGTCCTGGATATCAACTGAATATTTTTGACACAATTTTTTATAGCAGCTGCTAGGCATCGAACATTTTTTCTCATCATATTTAAAGGATTTCCGAATATATAAGCTCTTTGTATTTTATTTTAAGAAAAAGTTTTGACACATCTTTGACATTTAAAGTTGCTTTGACAGATGAAGGGTTAAATAAAGTTAAGGGGATCCTAAGCTAACCTAAGTTTCCTTCCTGTTTTATCGACAAAATGTGAGGTTAGGTAAACTATAAATCTATTTATGTTATATGGATTGTTTTTTACCTAAAATTAGACTAGGGCGGTTTTGGCATTGGTTAAAGGAATATAAGTGAATATTTAGATATCAATTTGGAAGCCTAGTAAACAAGAATAGTGCACACACAAAAATGTAGGATAAGCTATCCTCGTTTCCTAGGCTTCTAAATTGATATCTAAACATTTATTTATATTTCTTTATCCAATGCCAAATCCGCCCTAGTCTAATTTCAGGTAAAAAACAATCCATATAACCAATAAATAGATTTATAGTTTACCTAACCTCACATTTTGTCGATAAAACAGGAAGGAAACTTAGGATCCCCTAGTAAGGAACTTTATTTAACCCTTCATCTGTCAAAGCTACTCAAAGCAATTTTAAATGTCAAAGATGTGTCAAAACTTTTTCTTAAAATAAAATACAAAGAGCTTAAATATTCGGAAATCTCTTAAATGTAATGAGAAAAAATGCTTGATGCCTAGCAGCTGCTATAAAAAATTATGTCAAAAATATTCAGTTGATATGGTCTAACTTGAGATAAAAAACAATCCGTATAGCCAATAAATAGATTTATAGTTTATCTAACCTCGCATTTTGTCGATAAAACATGACGGAAATCACAGACTTCTCAAGGACATTTAGAATCACTTTAAGGCATTTTTACTGTGTAGGGAGGAGGACAACTTGATGCGTATCACAGGAAATTCTGTCAATAATTATAAAAAAAAATGTATTAACTGACGGAGATGTTAGATTTTTTCTCGGGACTGTAGACGGTTACAGGGAAACCCCCTGGGTCGTCCGCAAGCGCAGTCCGGGAGATTTGTCACCTCGTAAATCGGATCACAGTGGAGAACTAACGATTTTGCCGATACCCAAAGAGCGTTTCCGCGTTCGCGGTCGGATGTAACTGACTCGGTATCGAGATTTAGGTTTATGCTATGGTTAGGCCGACGGGTCTATCGACTGAATGATCCACTTCATCTTCCCACCCTGCTGAGGTAACAAGTCTCCCAGCTTGACGAAAGTCGACTCTGTCGCGGCTATCGCTATTGACGAAAGTTCTTTTCACGATAAGATGTAAAGAAGAGGTTTTTTTCGAGAAAGGATCTTCATGAAATCTTTAATTTTACAATTAATTAAAATGTGTCGACCAATGTATATAAATATAACTGCTTTGGAATCTTTTAATCTAGACATTTTTTTGAAAGCTTAAATCCTTGAAAAGTTAATTTTTCAGGGTCTTTCTTCAAATATTTTAGCTTCTCTTTTGAATATTAAATTAATATAATATAATATCATAAATCTTCGTGAAAAATAAATTCAAAGAGTTCTGAATACTCAAATATTAATATAATAATTTTGTCTCTTTTTCTCTCTCCTTTTTCTTTTTCTTTTTCTGGAATTCTTTCCTAAAATAATTTTAACTTCGCTAGAAAATTTATCTTTAAAACATTCGACGTTAAAACTGGTAAACCTTTAGATATGTGTATCTTGGAAAATTTCAGAGTCTTTACAATGAAAACTTAAATTTTCTCTTAATGTATTTTTTTTTATCAGACTCTCGGCGTCATCTTAATTTGGTAGATGCGATAGCTGCAAAACGCGAACGACGCTGAAAAGAATGGAGGAACTTCTCAGAAGAACAGGGAGGAAGAGCTTGAGAGGGAGTGTCATTAAGCCAACTCCTTAAGAGACTGTCCGTTTAGCTTTTTATCTTCGTGGGTTAAGTTAATTTTTTAATATGCCCAAGTGAAACTTGCTTCGGTATCCTCCTCGTTTCTCGTGCTTGTCTCCTCTCTTTCTCTCTCTCTTCTTTCTTACTTCCTGCCTCATTTTCTTGTCGCCACCGGTAGAGTCCTTTGAAGGACCATCAGCGGGCTCGGTAACCGCGATGAGGATTTCCAAGGACACCTTTTACGACGTCCCCGGATCAGCTTTTAATTAATGTTAGACGTGCGCGATTCTCAGAAGATTCTGTAGCCTCCTCGAGTTATTAAACCTTTTTGTCTACCGAACCTTAAATCCTGAATTACGCGCCTTTGTTAATAGCGCATTCTTCAAAGCCTAACAAAAGATTTTGTAAATTCCAATTATTCCATCTGCTCTCTCTCTCTCCAATTTGCTTCCAAATTAATTCCCAAATATTTTTATGTTGGATCCCGACAATGTGTTGTGTGTGTGATTACCAAAGAAAAATATTTAAATTTAATTATCTAATTAAAATTGAAATTGAAATATTCAAAGGCGCTAATTTAGGAATTGTAACGTTAATAAGCACGCAGGTATATAAGGTAAAAATGCAACGTGCCGACAGCCGTAGCGGGAAGGAAAAATTTTATGCACGGGCGAGAAATGATTTTATGGAAATTAAAAGTTGTTCCAGGACACCCACTGAGTTATACATCGGGGGAGGGTATAATTTAACGTTTCCGAGTGTTCTTTATAAATATGCCAACCGCGCGCGCGAGGTAAAATAAGGTGCTCGCAGAGCAAGCTTTACCGAGGGAGAGAATCATCGAGTAATTTAAACTACTCGTAAATATCTTTAGGACACGAGTAACTAAAATGACATATCTGCACCGTCGAGATACCGTTGCTCTTACCGCAATTTTAGAGTTCAAATTAAAAGTCCGCCGAAGCAAAAGAGAACTTTAAAAAAACGCGTAAAATAATAATATTAAATAAATAAAATAATATTTCCAAATTATTCTCAAGGAGATGCTGACCATATCTGTTTTACCGACTTTGAGTTCAAGGGCTTTTCTTTTTATTGGTTATACAAACTGAAAAATTTTTCTCCACAATTAAAGTACTTATAATAATGAACGGGGAACGCTGTACTTTTGTATAAAAAATAATAAAAGTAAAAAAATTTGTTTTTTTATCGGCCTCTAGCATCAGCTCATAACAATAGTTAATTAATACAAAAGCAGTTCTGCAGTTTATTTGTGCACAAATATGGCGCTCCCAATAAAGATGACATGAAAGAATAATACAGAAGTGATAAAAATGAGATTAAAAGCCTGTATCGAAGATTTGTATTTGAATTAATTATGTATGTATATTTGCGTGCGGAATCGATGTCGAGGCATAAAATAGCAAAAATTATTGTAGTTGCAGGACAGCACTCCCCATTATTTATTATCAATACTTTCATTGTGAAGGTTTCTTTCAATCTGTATATTCAATAAAAAGTGAACCTAACCTAACTTAAAATCGGTAAAACAGAACTCTAAGGCAGCATTCCCTTGAAACCTAAATAAAAATTCTAAATTTCGTAAAAATAATAATATTTTCAAAACTATTCTTAAAAAATCGAACTTAAAATTGCAAATATAAAAGTTGTAGGACGATATTGCTGTATAAAAGCAAGACGCAATTTCTCTCGACTCATTGTCAAGTGTAGAGCATTATATATAAGGGTGATAGATGCAACTATGGAAGTAGGCAGAAATTGTGGTTGTGAAAACCACATTCGAGAAGGTGGAGCGCGACCCGATAAATAATTCAGCAATCAATTTACACAACTTCCCGCCGCAGCGACCGAACTGTGTGCATTAGCATTCGACAAGTCACTCGACAAGACTTTGATTTTGTTTCTGCCGCGCACGTGGCCTGCCTCGATTATTTCCAGGATGCGCCACTCAATTTTTGCCTCCTCTGAAACTGGCTACTATCGTATATAACGTGGAATCGCGGTCAAATAAGTTTAATAAGGAGGAAAAGTATATTAACAAATATTTTAAATAAAAAAAATTTATAATTAATTTTTATAATAATTGTATTTTTTTTCTAAAAGAAATGAATTTTGATAACTTTGCAACGCATGGATGAATTTGGTATTAAATATGCTTTAAGTTTGATTAGAAGACAGATTTTAAAATATTCTAAAGTATTTTTTATTATTTCGATGAAAAATCTCAGAAAACTGATTTTTTTCAAGGAGATGTTTCATCCTTTTAATGGCTATATATTTGTCCTGATATAAATAAAAAAAATATGTGTCGCATATTTTTTGCTATATATATTCTAAGCTCAAAATCTGAGAGAGAGAGAGACACATTTCCGACCCTCCTTTTGTCAGTTAATTAAGAACTTTATTTCGAGTTGGAGTTCAGGAAAAGTGTAGGGGTGGAGATTTTGTATAAAAAAATTAGGCGAGGTTCTGAAAAGGTCAGCCGAAACTATTACTTCCTGTGCTTCCAGTCCGCTTTCTGTGGACTCATTATCTCGAGTAATGAGTCTTGTTGCTGTTTTAAGGATTATATTTTCGAAACGCTTCGTTGAACTTAGCGTCCTCTTAACGTGCAACACGCGTCGGTTATTACGAAACTTTCCCGGTATAAATCTCCGCAAATTTTACAATTGTCATATGCACGATTGTGTCGACGTGTACGAGTCATCTGAATATTTATGGCCGATGTAAACCATAATGTGCAATATCGCGTAACGCAGTTAATAATGTATTGCTAAGTATGTCACGAGAGCGAATTGATAATTAATCGTTGCCCAACAGGCTACCAGTATGCTTTGTGCATTCGAATGAACATTAATCTAAAGTGAATTATATTAAACATAATATATATTAATTAATATACATTAGTTTTCCCCCATAAATGGTAATCATCCATGAGAGAAAATTATAGTACGTAAGTCCGAATAGACAAGAATTGCTCAAATTATATGACAGCTTGAATTCCATATCGCGTATGTATATGTAACATTTATATTGAATTATTTATATTTATTAATTGCAATCTAGTTCACGCGAAACAATTATTCCAGTTGAAACAATTCTGGCAAAACTATAGCACACATTGGTCAAAATCAAGGTTTCTAACTCTAACATCTCTACCCGTGTGTTACAATTAAACTTTGTATTATGCACACCGCAGATGTATAAATGAAAAAGTAACTGTGTGTGTAAAGATATCTGTATTCGTGTTTAGCCAATCGTAATCAATATTTGTTGTTATCTGAATAAAATTAGATCTAGATGAAACTTTGGTGTTATCTTATCTTTATTACAGATAATAAAAATATGTATTAACTATATCTGCATTTTACACGAAAAGAAGTATTATCTTTACTAAATTATCTAGATTAATATTCAGATAATTTAATTTAGAGTCATAGAGCACATAAAAACTTATAAATGAAAAAGTATGAATATATTTTTATATCCCTTTTATAATTTATATAAACAGTCTAAAAATAATATTATTTAAAAATTATCTAGATAATTCGCCATATAATTTTATCTTTTATATAAATATATTTAAAACACTATTATCTTCATCTTATCAAAGATAAATTTACATATTTTTATCTCATCTTTATCCAGATAATAAAAATATGTATTAACTATATATCTGCATTTTACACGAAAAGAAGTATTATCTTTACTAAATTATCTAGAATAATATTCAAATAATTTAATTTAGAGTCATAAAGCACATAAAAACTTATAAATGAAAAAGTATGAATATATTTTTATATCCCTTTTATAATTTATATAAACAGTCTAAAAATAATATTGTTTAAAAATTATCTAGATGATTCGCCATATAATTTTATTTTTTATATAAATATATTTAAAACACTATTATCTTCATCTTATCAAAGATAAATTTACATATTTTTACCTCATCTTTATCCAGCTAATTTTAAAATCATCTAAGCACAACACTGGTCATAATATTACAGAGTACGATCTTTATTTAACTGAGTTTTAAACATTTCCCACGAAAAAATACACTTTTCCGATCTAAAGTTTGTGCGTAAACGTTTCCTCGAAACTGTTAATAATGAGCACGCGTAAAAACAAAAACTTTTTCTCCTTCTTTTTACTTTTTTTTACATCTCCCCTGATATAACTTGCTAATTGATTCTCGAGGAATCGCAGAAGCCCAAGGAGAACAGAAATGTCAAATTGATGTAAAAATTTGGTCAAATTATAGTTTGTCAAAATGACGGCAAATTGCATAAAATTTTGATGTCATCTTGATGTTTACAATGATAAAAAATTATTTTATATAAAATCAACAATTTACTTTTTAATACAATAACTCAACTATTCTGCGAACCGCAATGATGAATATGAAAAACGTTAACCTTCAATTATCTTCATAATAATAAAGATTATATATACACAGTCGAGAAACGTACGTCACATTTTCTAAAAATTAAAAAAGTCATTTTTTTAGTCATCTTCGAGATCGAGATTTCCATGATCCAAAAAATGACATAAAAGTCAATACGACGTCAAATTGACATTACTTTGACATTTCTGTTCTCTTTGGGAGGTACCAATGAAATTACCAGAGAACCGCCGAAAACGGTGGAAGGGCGAAGGAAAGAGGGTTCCTGGAAAAGAGCTAATGGATTTAGCAGAATTCGAAGGACTTTAGTCGGAACGACATTTGCCCTCGTGAACAACTGAACTTTACGCTCGGACGCCGCAAATTGTGTTAGTCTCGTTGCCTTTGTTGCCGACGCCGGCGCTGGCGGAATTAACCGAGTTAACCTTTATTATCCGTCGGTGACGACACAATATTCGGTGTTTATCGACTTTTCCAGAGAGAGCCAGGTGAGCCTCGCCGGTCCGCATCGTAACGCGGCCTGGGCGAAATATCGATGCCGGATCCTCCCGAAAGTATCGCGGTGCCGCAACGGTAATAGAATTTTCCGTGAAACGGCGTCGTAAAAGACCTCCGGACCTGGGATCCTTTGGGGATTGTAGTATGGGGGTGAGAGATGTGGGTGTATATATATATATATATATATACGAAACGCCGCCGAAAAAGTGGTATCGTATGCGTAAGGGATAATTTGATATTTGAGACTCGAGTGAAAAGCCCTTGCTTTAACGAGGGATCCTAAATTTGGTACTTATCTCCCCGGAGAAAGGTTTACCGATACGCGTCCTCTTCTAACAAGGGAACGTCGCGAACAGGAAGGTTCTGATTTTTATGAACCCTTACATATGTAAGAAAAATGTCAACAGATATTTAAGTCAAAAAAGATTTGTAATAAATCGAGTATATTTTTTTCTTCAAAAAAATACATAGGCTGTTATTTAATAGTACACTTATTGAGGAAAATAATATTTAAACTACAATTTTTTTTTCTTTAAAATAATTTTGTTTTTTTTCTCAGATCAGAACCAGAAAAGATCTGCTACTTAAAAATTTTTTTAAGAGAGATAGATAAAAGAAATTTTAGTTGCAGCCCAAAAACTATTCTAAAAGAAAGAACCTTTATTTAACGACATTATTATTTTGAAAAAATAATGTTTGAAAAAAATTTTATTAATATAGTTAAATAGAATTAATAAGAGTTCCGATTATAAAATTTTTGTATAAAACACGTTTTGATATTCTTGAATATTTTTAAATCTCAACAGAGAGAGATATTTAAGTCAAAAAAGATTTATAATAAGTCGAGTATATTTTTTTCTTCAAAAAAATACATAGGCTATTATTTAATAGGAAAAATGTACACTTATTGAGGAAAATAATATTTAAACCACAATTTTTTTTTCTTTAAAATAATTTTGTTTTTTTTTCTCAGATCAGAAAAGATCTGCTACTTAAAAATTTTTTTAAGAGAGATAGACAAAAGAAATTTTAGTTGCAGCCCAAAAACTATTCTAAAAGAAAGAACCTTTATTTAACCACATTAATATTTTGAAAAAATAATATTTGAAAGAAATCTTATTAATATAGTTCAATAGAATTAATAAGAGTTCCGATTATAAAATTTTTGTATAAAACACGTTTTGATATTCTTGAATATTTTTAAATCTCAACAAATATTTAAGTCAAAAAAGATTTATAATAAATCGAGTATATTTTTTTCTTCAAAAAAATACATAGGCTGTTATTTAATAGTACACTTATTGAGGAAGATAATATTTAAACTACAATTTTTTTTCTTTAAAATAATTTTTTTTTTTTCTTAGATCAGAAAAGATCTGCTACTTAAAAATTTTTTTAAGAGAGATAGATAAAAGAAATTTTAGTTGCAGCCCAAAAACTATTCTAAAAGAAAGAACCTTTATTTAACGACATTATTATTTTGAAAAAATAATGTTTGAAAAAAATTTTATTAATATAGTTAAATAGAATTAATAAGAGTTCCGATTATAAAATTTTTGTATAAAACATGTTTTGATATTCTTGAATATTTTTCGACATATACATAACGAGAGAGGTAAAAGTTTTACATATGAGAGAGATGTTTTTAAAATTATTTTTCAATTACAACTAAAAATTTCTAAATTTATTTTCGAGTTTCCTTGCAAAATTTAAACTCTATATTTTTTCTCTTTACTCATTTTTATCATCTTTTTCGAAAATTTATCGAATTCAATATATCGGTGCAACCAACTTCTGCTCTTGTATTATCGGTACCGCTTTTTTAGTTGTAAACAACAAATACATATATATATATATATATATGTGTGTGTGTGTGTATTACGTAATAATTTTTTAATGGCACGTTTAAATTACTTTGATTTAAAAATATATAAATGAATAAAATAATTGTGAATTTCTAATAGCGAGAACATATTTTTATATTTGTTTACCTAGATATAAATTTAAAATTAAATTATAATTCTCTGTCTTATCTACGATACTTTTATTTACATTTCTTTATTTATATTTTATCTTATCCTTCTTCAAATAATTATTTAAGAGAGAGGTTGCTTACAGACAAATGTCTAAGTAAAGATATATTTTTATTTACATTTTATCTTATCTCTATTCAACTAATTATCTAAGAGAGAGGCTGCTTGCAAACAGAAATGTAACCTTCATATAAAATCCATAAAGAGTACTATTGTTGTTAAATACTATCGCTACTCCACTTAAACGAGCTTTCGTGAAATGAAGAAGAAGCAGAGAACTTTTCTTAAAATTCTTCCATTTTTTTGACACTCAGAATCACTTCAAAGCACGATTGTACAAAGACGTGTCTGGGCATTATAGGCAACTCGAATAATGGAAGCGCTACCCTATAAATTATTCCCTCTTTATTTCGAAGCAATGTTGCCTCGCAAGAGAGACCGACGGCAAGGGCATTGTCTATACGCGTCGCATTACGAACTTGAAATCCTTCTCCTGTTTCCTCGGGAGGTTACGCGGGGGCCGTAAAAATTTTGATGTCTATCCGCGAGACAAGGAGAAGCCAATCCTCCCGGCATATCCCAGAGAAAATAAAGCCCCACCGTTTTCCCGCGCTCTGGTATCTGCGTGCGCGATTTTGTTTCGCCACAAAAGAGAGCCGACGTACAAAGAGCAACGCGCGGACTCGTTCGCAGACTTTATGAGGATTTCCGGAAACTCGGACGAGAGTGGGTTGAAGAGGAACTCTCTTTCTCTCTCGCTGAAGAACGGTCAGCTTATGCGAGAGTTTATCGCCGCGTGGATACGCGAGAAGCGTTAGAGGTTAGGATCTCTCATCGCGCCGCCATGAAAATCGCCGTAAAGTTTTCGAGGACGATACGAATCGTGCGAAATACGAAGAAGATTATACACCCGCGATTTTTTTTATCGACAATACGTTTCATTGTACCCTCTTCTCTTTTAGGATACACGCAGTGTTTGATGTTATCTAAATAAAATTGTCTAGATAAAATTGTGACGTCATCAAATTTTGAAGACATCGTATCTTATTTTTGTATAGATGTAATGAAAATATGTATCTATCTATCTGCATCTTGGATGAAATAGTGTTTTCTTTACTAAATTATTTAGAATAATGTTCAGATAATTTGATTTAGTCATAGCGCATGAAAACTTATATATGTATCTAAGTAAAAAAAGTATGAATATATGTAATTTTATATCTTTTTTATAAATGTGTTTATATAAGCGGTCTTAAAAATATCTGAAAATTATCGAGATGATTCGCTATATAATTTTATCTCTCTTTTATCTAGATATATTTAAAACAAAATCATCTAAAGCGCGTTAATAAAATTTTGAAAAAATACTTTTTGAGGATTAATAATTTAGAAAAATTATTTTCTAGTAAATCTTTTTATACCATAAAACTTTTGTCTAAAACAGTTTTTGATATTTTAAATAATTTTCAAGATGTATCGAGAAAAGCAAAAAGCCATTCTACTTATGAGGGGTGGTTTCATACCCTCAGACCGTAATTCAACACAAACAAAAATAGTTTTGTGTTACTGTACTTGTACACAAAGTTTCATAATTTTTTGAATTTCCGGGTCGCTTAACTTCCCTTGCAAGATAAATTTACATACTTTTATCTCATTTTTATCTAATTATTCTTACTGCTTAAGTTCTACTATTTAAGTATGTTTATGTGCTATGATTCTAAACCAAAATTATTCCAGATAATTTAGTAAAGATAATATTTTTTTTATCTAAGATGCAGATATACAGGGGGTAGACAAAATAATGTGAACACCTGTGAAAGAGGGGTATTTATATTTGTTTGTTAATAAGATGGGCTACCATTTGCTTTTTTTCTAATTGGAATGTTGTCTCATTCTTGTATCTGCTAATTGCTTTGTTGAAGGAGGAAATATGTTTCTCACTTTTTCAAAATTGCCTACTGTCCGATGATATTAAGCTATTGAGATGTTTAAATATTTTTGCTGGCCAGCACAATTACCAAATTTGAATATCATTGAGCCAATTAAACGTTTTGTCAATCTCTTCTCCAAAACTGCCTATAGTGGTTCGATGATAATTGGGTTTGGTAATTATGCTGGCCAGGGAGAGTGTTTGGGCATTTTAATGGCTTAATATCATCGAACTGTGGGCAATTTTGAAGAAGATTGAGAAGCGAATTTCCTCCTTTAACATCTATCTCTAAGGCAATTGGCGGATGGAAGAATGAGATAACATTGGAAAGGAGGCAAATGGTGACCCAACACTGGAAAAGGGGCAAATGATGGCCCAACATTTAATTAATGTACATATATAAATACCTTTCTTTCACAGGTGTTCACATTATTTTGTCTACCCCCTGTAGATAATGCATATTTTTATTATCTATATAAAGATAAGATGACGCCAAAGTTTCATCTAGATGATCATCTGTATAATTTTGTTTAGATAACAAACACTGGATACACATAACCCGATCTTCGCGTGTATTATAGAAATTGAACCCTTTCGGGCTTCTTGCTTTCGCGTTTCTATGAAATATCTCGCGCGCGATATCGCGATGAATCCTTTCGAAAGGAAATAACGTGCCAATTCGATCCTTCGCGCGCGGTTCTCGAGATAAATGGCGGGGGCGGGACTCCTTCGGTTTCTTCTGGCGACAGAAAAAGAGTCCTCTTCTTCCTGAATCACTCGGGCCGTAAAGTAAATCTTTCCATCTGCAGGATTGCGCGCACAAGAGTCCGACAATACTGCCGCCCTATATTTCCGCTTTCTCCTATCGCCCGACAAGACGTAAGACGATACTTTTAGTCCTCGCGTCGCCAGAATGGACGAATAAATCTCCCGCGAGCTCAAGGTCGTCGAAAAGTATACACTTGCCACTTTGGGTGTCTTCTTCCCCATCCCGCAAAGACACAGGATATGCTGGTTTCTGTATTTATCTTGATTCTCATTTTTATTCAATTAATTTATCATATTTCACCAAAAATAAAATCTCATAATAATTTTTTTTATAAATTTAATTAATTGAAATAATTAATAAAATAAAAATAAATAAACAATAAAAAAAATAAATATTTATTTTCTATTATCAGTTTAACCGCAATCGCTGGCACCCTCGTTAAACGAAGAACCCATATGAATCTGGGAAAGAGAATGGATCCAAATAATATATTTTATCCGATTGCATGCGCTGCAACGTATCCTTCATACATATACTTTTGCAAAGATACTTTAGCGTTCTATCTGATCCATTCTCTTTCGTTCAACATACTTCTGATGCGCCTAGCTTATCCTCTGCTTGAAATAAGGATTGACCAGTCTCTCTCTGGCAGATTACAAGAATGCAGCGAATAATATCGCGGGATCTCTCCCGTAAGTCCTCCTGAAGGGAGCTTCTCGAGGTTACATAAGAGATATATATCGCTGTCTACTGTCTTTTCCTTGCCATCAAGCGGAAGCGACATAAGTCCGAGGAACGTCGGATTTCCACGTATCATTGCGGATGGATAAATTTACTCAGCACTGTCAGCACGGAAAGAAGAATGAGACTTTCTCTCCGATGACGGATCAGAAATGCGATAAGGCTGAATCGAAGGAGAATCGACGAGAGATCCCTCGTCACGTACTTGTTCTGATATTTCCGGCATACAAAGCGCGATGAGATTTATTTCGCTATATTTTCATCACTAGCACAACGGCATATCGATAGCTTTTATCTATTATTAATGTCCATCCAATATTATTATATTATTTTGGAAGCTCTTTTTCTTTTAAGAAAATAATTATTTCTTAGATTAGGTTAGGAATTATTTATTTTTATCCTTTTAGGTTAGAAATTATTTTTTAAGATCTTTTTTGTAAGATAATTTTTTAAGATTATAGATTTTTTAAATTTGCACAATTCTTGAGGTCTGAAAAAACCTTTACGTTTGTGAAATGGTAAATAATTTAAGAAAAAATCTCATAATTTTTATTGCCCTATAATTTCTTAAGATCTCGAGTTTTAAGAATCCTTAATCCGGATATTCTTGGATTCCGGGAATCTTTGTTCGATGGATACTCGGATCGTTTGATCTTTAGATACAAGCCGTTCATCAGAGAGGAAAGGTACGGAATAAGGATTCACTGAAGTGCTTCTTTTTCGCTCAAGGGTATTTCGAGATTGGCTCAAAAAGAACCTTAACCTTCCCAAGATCTTAACTAAAAGGGTCACGGTAGACGAGACACGTGTCTTTTTTGCTGCCATCTTCCCCAAAAATGGACCGAGAATATGGTTAAATCTAATATCCGTATTTTTCGTCTAATTTGAAGAAATGATTTATCAAACTATTTTTTGCGACTCGAAAAAAGCTAACTTTTTCTAGAAAACTATTACATGTATATCGCGATCCAGACTATTTTAAGGAAATTAGAGAGAGAATCGATTATAAATTCACAGAATCTGTGTGAACGAGAGATTATGAGAATCTAAGAGTCTAAACTTGCGATTGTCGTAGAATTTAGAGTGTTTCTATCTGATTAAGACTCGGCGGAATAACTATTCGCATAATGTCGAATCCGCTAAAGCGTATTAAAGGGACTGTACCCACTTTTCATCATTCCAAGTTACTAACTTAAGTCAAAAAACAAATATTAACTTAGTCTGACGGAATGAAGAGTTTCGTTAAATCTACGGGTTTCCGGCCGACAGATTTTATTATAAAAGAAAGAAAAGGAAGAGAAAGAAATCGCTGCGAAATAAAAAATGTCACTCCGAGAGTTGTTGTAATTGTAGGTTAGGTACAAAACAGAACAAAACGCAGGCAAACCATTCAGAAATTTGTATCTCCCACGGTATATATATATACATATATATGTAGTTTACCTTGCAACTCCGAAACAATCCTGGTAAATTAGCCCGACCAGTGCATTCCCGGTTTGATTTGATCCAGGAGGAACAGTAACTGTCAGTTGTATATCGCCCGGGAAGGCTGTATAACTTGTTCCGAACAATATCGGTACAATGATACTTGTGTATAATCCACAAGTATCGGTACCAACAAGTTGGGCTAAATATTAACATATGCCAGAGAAGCGTTAGAAACAGAATCACCGCATTATCTCTTGACACGTATGGATAAACTCACCGAAATAACGATATATATGAATAAGCTCACCCAAATAATACTGATTGTGAGAAAAACTAGGTTAGGTTAGAGAAAAGTTACACATGATGTGTTTCTAAAGTAAGTACAAAAAATTGAAGGGGATATTCCTTGGCTTATTTTATAAAAAAAAGAAGTATTTTTTTCTTCATGAAATGTCCCCTTCAATTTTATTTTAATACTTGTTTAAGAAATACTCTGTATAGAGAGAGAAATAAATGTAGAGTTTAATCAGTGTTGTGCTTAGACGATTTTATCTTAGATAAAATAAAGACGATTTTGTTTTAAATATGTATGTATATCTAGCTAAAAGATAAAATATTATATGGCGATTTATCTAGATAACTTCCAGATAATATTATTTTTAAGAATATAAATATGATGTTTGTTAAATCGGCCAACAGAGCCAAAGCACGAAAAATTAATTATTCGGAATTGTATCTCTTGGTTTGAGATCACTAAGTTTCATATATAAATTAATTTCGAAACTTACATATGGAGAAATAGGCGCGAAAAATACAGATTCGAAAAAAGGTCTGTTGGCGTTAGGATTTAAAAAACATATTTATATTCTTAATATTGAGAGCCGGTAAAAATATTTCTTTCTGATATTATTTTTAAGCTTGTGTAAACACAATTATAAAAAAATATAAATTATTAACGGATATAAAAATATATTCATACTTTTATTTGTAAGTTTTTGTACGTATTTTTATGTATTGTGATTCTAAAGCAAATTATTTGAGTATTATTTCATGAAGATAATATTTTTCTTTATCTAAGAAATGCAGCTGTAGATGACGCCAAAATTTTATTTAGATGATCATCTATATAATTTTATTTAGTGGAAAAATTTTAAAGAAATTTGGCTGAATCGAGCGCCAAATAAAAAAGTCTGCGCCGCGATGCGAGTCTCTCGATTCGATCGATGCAGTTCTCAAATGCATTTCGATACACGCGAGAGATTTTCCGTAAATGCAATGACTGGACTCTTCAGCGTTAGAGCGATAATCCGCGATATACAGCTCGGAAGTTTATAACCGAGCACGCTATATTGCCCCGCGGACAAGAATTCAAAATGCGCACCGCGACTAATCCCGGATTACACGGAGTGCGAAAAGATGTTCGTTCGCGCGAATATCCATATTCGCGTCCGTGTGCATGTGTGCGCACGGTCGTTTAAATACAATTTATCGATTCGCTCGGAGTATTGTTAAACGCGAAACCTCGCGAGTCCGAAAATTCTGATTCCGATGAAACTTTGTCGGGGAAATAAATAAATGAAAAATTTTTAGGTGCTCATTCGAAGGAAATTATGATCTCTATCTATGCGAAGCTTTTTTACGATATATCTCGAAATGTTAGAAAATGTTTTATGGTAAAAATAACTCTATTTAATCACATTTTGAAAAATATTTTTCTCAAGGATTAAAAAATGTTTCATGGTAAAAACGTCTCTTTATTTAATTACATTAATAAAATCTTGAAATAATTTTAAAAAATTGATTTTAAACGCTATTTTTCTGAAATATTATCAATTAAATAAATGGAGGTTTTCTTATCATAAAACTGTTGTATAAATAATTTTTTGATATTTAATATATTTGTAAATACATCGAGAAGAGCAAAAAGCCGCTTTACATATGTGGTTTCACCTTTTAAATCGTTAAAATCGTTTTTTGTCGCAACTAAAAATTTTTAAATTCATTTCCATTTATCCCTACACGTATATCAAGTTTTATTAAAATCCGAATTTTTTTCATGTTTACGAGGTCCTCTTGTCAGTGCATCGCGCTTAATAGTAATTTTTCTACATTTTATACATTTTAACGAAGCAAAATGTCCACGAGGCTTTGTTCGAACAGTTAACGTCATGGACGACGGAATTTCCTTTATCCAGAGACAGCAACACAGCATATAGAGTAGATTATGAATAATTCTCATACTTCTTCCTAGTCCCTAATGACCCTAATAGCTCGTCGCGCGCGTTCATTCATCATTCTTCTTTTATCGGAAGATTATATACAAGAGGTATAGAGAGTAGAGTGGAGACCAAATATATTCTGTAGATTAAAATGAGATTACTTTTATTACAGCTGTTTTATACAATTTAATAATTAATATTGAGAGTAATTGTGTATAATACATATATGTCGTGTGTTATAAATCTCGTAGAGAACAGAAATTATTTTATATAGCTTCTGTTTTCCATATTATACATGGCAACTTGGCTCTGTCATATTTCACTAACTCAGTCGTTTAGTGAATATTATAGAAGTTTGCGAGTTGGCAGAGACAGAGGGAGAGAGAGCGAGCGAGAGAGTGAGAGAGAGAGAAAGAGAATGAGAGTTTGTTAATCTCTGTTTAACTAGTCTCTAAATAGAACCTGCTCTCCTACATCATTCCATATAGTAGTTGCACTATGTAGTATAATTAATAATTAAAAGTACTTTAATTTGCAACACTCGGGAATTATAAAATGCGCGTTATAAAAAGAAGAGATGACGCCTGTCGAAGAACGAAACATGAATAATTTATAATTATCGTCCACTCGATATATAAATTATGTTAAGTAACAAGAACACTATTACATGCATTAATAATAGTTTCGATGAATTTCAATCAAAGCACATTTAAATGCACGATATTTTACGGCTATTATTGTTAGTTATAATTATCCTGGGCGCATTGTGCATCAATCACGTGAGCAATTACCGATCAGCATACGAGAATTTCCTCTCTCCCCAATTCCCCGACCCTCTCTCGCGTTTGCTCTGAAATTTTCATTTCAGCTTCATTTGCGCGCGAATGTATCGCTCACTCATATTCGCTTGAAAATATGATGGCTACTAATTGTCGTGGCAATTCGTGGCAAGTGCCAGCGCGTATATGCGATAATTACATCGGCGCTACATATTCTGCTGATATTGACCAATAAAAATTACTTTCAATTATTCGAAACCGTAGATTTTTGCATATATATACGCATTGATATGCATTAAGGGGATACTGTTTTATCGACTAAAAGTTAGGTTAGGTTTATTTTTTATTAAATATACAGATTAAATAGCTATATATAGATAAAGCGCTGTTCCGCAACTAATTTTTGCTGTTTTATGCCACGACATCGATTCCGCACGCAAATATACATATATAATTAATTCAAGTACGAATCTGTTGATACAGCCTTTTAATCTTATTTTTATTACTTCTGTATTATTTTTTCATGTCATCTCTATTGAAAGCGCCATATTTTGTGCACAAATTAACTGCAGAACTTTTGTATTAAATAAGTATTGTTATGAGCTGATGCAAGAGGTTGATAAAAAACTGTAATTTTTCAACTTTTATTGTTTTTTTTGTACAAAATTACAGCGCTTCCCGTTCATTATTATCAGTATTTTAATTGTGGAGAAAGATTTTTTTCAATCTGTATAGCCAATAAAAAGAAAAGCCCTTAAACTCAAAGTCGGTAAAACAGACAGGGTCAGCATTCCCTTAAACGGGACAGAGTGATTTTTTAAAATTTATTTTCTATTTGATAATACTTGCGATTATTTTTTCCTGAATTTTTATCATTCTGTATTTAAATATTATATTCGAGGTTCTCGCTGATATCGGAGTGTGTTGAAATTTTTAGGCTTTAAATCCACCGGACTGTCACACAGTAACGCAACCTAGAGCTTAATTTTATGCGACGAGCTATATGGAAACCGCCATTTTGCGGCGAAACCGCTAACAAATATCACGTATATATAAGATCCTCTCTCTGGGCGCGAAATTAAGCTGTCGGTTTTTATGGGACGGGTTTTAATCGCCGAGTTTCGTTAATGCCGTCACGTCGCCGGCATTAAACCCATTTTTTTCTTGCGCTAATGAGTAATATTTAATTAAACTGCGTTTTTTGCGTAGAAAAAAAAGACTGTAATTTTTTCCTTTTTGGAAATCTGAATTTTCCTCCTCCCGGATCCTCGATTTTTTTCAACATTTTTAACATTACTCTATTTTTTTTTTTTGTTTCCCGAAATTTAATTCCAAATTCAGTTGGGCACTTTTCCGCAAATAAAAATAACGATAAATCACGGGATCGAGATCATCGATCTCGCGTGTCCTCCCGAGATACGACATAGCACGGTTAGAAGTTTCAACCGAATTGGCAAATATTGGAACGGGGCCGGGCTCGCGCAAATTTCTGTGTAACATCGGATTAACGAAGGTACACGTGGAATTGAAATTCAGCGAAGAGGCGAAAACTTTCAACTTGTCCTGAGGATTATTACTATGACGCGAAACTGTTTCGTAACGCGAGTGCTTGCGGGAAACCGCGAACTTAATCTGCGACCGATTTTTTTGGCGCAAAACAACTCGTGAAAAAATAGTCGAGAAATAGTCTAATTGAAATTAAGATTTAAAAAATTATATATCTATACTGAGAATTTTATTGATCTATCTTGAAATATCGCATGCATTTTCTTTAACGAAAATACATCATTTCGTGTGCATGTTTTTCTCGATAAGATGCAATTAATCATCGTTAACCTGGTAGCCACGCCAACAAAATATCAAATTAAGCGCAGGTTTATTGCTAATTTGTTGCTCCAAATTTATTACCCTTATCACTTTAGCGGGAAAATGATATTAAAGATAAAAAGTGTTTTATCGTTATATTAGCATTCTTATCTTTGAGAAACAGTTTGTAATGAATTGTAAACGAAAAAAAATATGTCCAAATAATTTCTCGACAATATTGCGAATAAATGTCAAAGAGATTAAATTTATGTAAAAGATATTCTTTTCCCTCCAAAATATTAATATAATAAAATATTCAGTAATCTGAAAAATGTAATTTACATTAAAATTGTATCAAAAGACATCCAAAACAATTAATATTTTTTAAAAATAATTTCTATACGCAATTAAATTTGTTTCTTCAACATTTTGAACAAATGTTTAATGAAGAAAGTTATACAATTTCCAATAGATTTTATATATATGATATTCCATTATTTTATATATATATATATATATATATATATATATATATCAATCTTTTATATATATAATTCCAATATTTTATATATATCATATTACAAATGTAATAAAACGAATCACTGTTATAAAGATCAGCGAGCAATTAATTTTGCAAATACGAAATAATACCTATAGTACTTATCTCATGTTTCTCCATCGATGCTTGATATCTCGCCGGGTTTCCTCTTTTTTCTTTCTTTCGTGTTTATTCTTTGCTGCCCCTTCATAACACTCGCACATCACATTCATTCGCGAAATTAATTGTACGATTAATTAAAATCGCGCGGATATTAATTACCGAAATACGACGATCGCTCCGTATTTTATAGTATATATTCCGAATGTTAATTACACACGATACGCACTTTATTGTACATATATACATATACATATATTTCGATAAAAAAATATTAAACTTTTGCATTTATACGAAGAAACTATGATCTGTCAAAATTTAAAAAATTACTCGCTTATAAACAGTATGTTATATAAATTCAAATAACACGCTAATATAAAATTTTATCAATATAATTATATCAAAATTATTATACATATAATATACTCATACAAAATATATATATATATATATATATATATATATATATATATATATATATATACATATATATGTATATATATATATATATGTATATATATATATATATATATATATATATATATATATATATACATATACATATTGTATACATATATATGTATACAATATTTTTAATATATATAATAATATAAAATTATTATAATTTTATATATGTATGTATGTATGATATACTCGCTCTTAACCTGAATCAATGAAAATACGAGAGACATTAACGAGGTCTCATTTACATACTTGTGAATAATATGTAAGTATGACGTGATGGGGTAAGATTTTACCCTTCCTATCCTAATCTGGGGGTGGAACTAGAAGGGGAAGATGGCTAAAGTACGTCGCGCAGAGAGACGAAAGATTATCATTACCCTGTCGAGACGTTCATTCGGTAAACAAGATGTATTAAGCCACGTCACTCATAAAGCTTTTGGCAGCCTCCTCGATAGAAATTCGATACATTTTCTCTCGTAAAATTAGTTTGCCTTATATATCGTGGATCGAAGCAGTGACAAAATTTCACCAATTCTCTAATTTTCAGTAAAACTACTCGCGTTTTCCTCATCTGTCTTAATATGACAGCCGCTATCTGATTCTTCTCGGAGATTTCAATGCTAGTCTTTCAACTAAAATCGCTTTTATCAATGATAATGAAAATAATATGCTGATTCCATTTAAGGTGATCCTAAACGTCCTTGAGAAGTCTGTAATTTCCGTCCTGTTTTATCGACAAAATGTGAGGTTAGATAAACTATAAATTTATTTATTGACTATACGGATTGTTCTTTACCCGAAATTAGAACGCTTCGCCTTTTGTTAATATTAATACTTTAATTTGTACAGAAAAAAAGACTATCAATCTGTATAGTCTTAGATATCTTGATTGCAGAATTATGAATTCTTAGAATTTAGCCAATAAATAGATTTATAGCTGAATCTAACCTCACATTTTGTCGATAAAACAGAAATAAAGCTTAGGTTAGCTTAGGATTGTCTTAAGAGAGAGTATAATTTTAGTATATTGTATTTATGTATATTGTGGAATATTTAGTTAATAATTAAAAAATGATAACCCGAAAATTAATTAATCATACGAGTTGACAATCGATACTTGTAATAATTGAACAATCTTGCGATGTACAGCACAAAAATGTTTATGCGCGGTGATCTTGTTATTATTCTCGAGAGCAAGAATAACAACAAAGTCAGCTTCGCATTAGCTCTCTTGCGAGCATTCGAGTGTTATTGTTAGACAAATATAGGTATCGAACAATCATCCTACGATTGCGGAGATCATAGGTTCTCGCGTAATCGTGATTTTCGCCTTCTCCCAGTCGTGGTATAAAATAAAGTGAGCGTTTAAACGTACGATTAACGTCGAAAGTGCTTCGTAAAGTTTCACGCGAATCGTCCTATTCTCGTGATTAATGCGCGCGCGATTGTAATTAACTGTGTTTTCGCGAGTGAGTTTTCATGAGGGAAAGGACAAACAAGAGAGAAAAATGGAGGGAAAGGGAGGAACACAGACATTGGAATATAGTGACGTAGAAACTATGAAGCGGAGAATTTTATAATTTCATAACTGCATTTTATATTTTCATTACATTTTATAATTGTTGCATTTTATAATTTTTTTACATTTTATAATTTTGTTGAATGATTATTTATTTTTGTTAATAACATTAAATTTTGTTTATAAAATTTAGTATTTTCGCGATATGATTTAATCTTAAACATTACAAGTCTTCAAGCGTTTTTCCTCGTTTTTTAAATTTTATTTTGCGAGCAGTAATTATATCTCAATAACAATAAAATCAGAAAATAATTTGACAACAAAATTATCTTTTTATTTTCAACTACTTAATTTTATTTTATATATCTATAAATATTTTATATTCGATATAATATTATAACTAATCATTTAAGAATTACATATATTTTTCTTTAAGATTTATTATAATTATTTTTCGGCTAGTACAATGTTAAATCAGCATCTTTATTTTTTAAATAAATTTTCTGTCAACCCATAGGAATAATAAATTTCAAATTAGAGTAAAAAAATGAGCGATAAATTGACGCTACGTCGTATATCGGAATTTGACTTCTTGCGATAAAGAAGGCAGATTTACGGAGAGATGCAATTGTAATGCTAACGTGACTCTGGACAAACTACACGCGCGGATACATGATTCTTCTCTCTCTCTCCCTCTTTCTCCCTCTCAGGCGTCGTTATATATGCCGTACCCGGAGTGACAACAGAATTCCGTTCGATCCTGACCACCCTCCGAGCCGACCCTTCCCGCTGCGCTTCGATTGTTAGGAGTTGAATAGAGAAAAATTGGATGCTATTCGTCGTCGTGCCGGGAGCAACGGTAAAAGTTGAAAAAAAAAAATCTATTGTCACGTAGCACGTGTAATTCATAGTGCGGCTTCCTGGATTCGAGTTGGTCGGTCGGTCTTTCTCTCTCTCTCTCTCTTCCTCCCCTCTGGTCACCAACTATTTTTTATGTTATTGCAATCGGCTTTGCATGTCCTGCAACGCACAGTTAACGTATTCCCAGATTTTCTCGTTGCTGCTACCGTTGCTGTTGTTGTTACGTCGCCATTGCTCTCGACTAGGTACATTTTAGAGAAAACACCCCTGCACTTGACGCACTTGCATTCGCACGTAGCGTCAAAAAAATTCAAACATAACAAGCGAAGATTTATCTTTATGTAGAGAAAAAGAGTAGCTGCAAAATCTTTTTTATTTTTATATTTAACGAATGGAAATTGTATAATGTAAAAATGTATTTTTACGTATAAAGAGGTGTCTATTTTTATATACATAAAAATATTAAATGTATTTCTCCATTAATTCTTTTCGTTGGATTATTTTTATGAATATCTTTAATATAATAGTCTCTCCGACTAGTATCTTATCCAAACACACTCGAAACTTTTCAATATCGCATACACCACTAGAGGAATCTCTCTAGATATAGATTGCTTCGAAGCACAATAGTGGATTGAAATTCTTGAAAAATTCAAAAATTCTCAATTTCTCAAGATAGGACTTTAGAATACTTGTAACATTTTCTCCAAAATTGAAGTAGAAAAGTTTGATATTGAATATTTCCAAATAAAGGAGACGTGTAAACCTAATTAAATTGATTTTTATTTATTAGTGATGATCTAAAATTAAGATCAAAAAACGTACAACAAATAACATCTAACAGAAAAATTAATTTCTCCCCTTTTACTAAATATTATCTTTGAGTTATATTTTTGGCAATTTTTTTAATAATTAAATTATTAAAGACAACAATTTTTTTAAGATTATGCTGATGATTTTATTTAACGATGCCCGAAATTAGAATCAAAACATATTCAATAAATCATATTTAACAGAAAAAATAATTAACCCCACCTTTTTTACACTTGAAGAGATGCTGCCGTTGTTCTGTGTTACCGATATTAAATTAGGTTAGGTTCACTTTTTATTGAAAAATTCTCCACAATGAAAGTACTGATAATAATGAATGGCGAGCGCCGTCCTGCAATTAATTTTTGCTTAAGGGGATGCTGCCGTTGTTCTGTTTTATCGACTTTAAGTTAGGTTAGGTTCACTTTTTATTGAATATATAGATTAAAAAATTTTCCACAATAAAAGTACTGATAATAATGAATGGAGAGCGCTGTCCTGCAATTAATTTTTGCTGTTTTATATCTCAACTTCGATTCCGCACGCAAATATACATACACAATTAATTCAAGTACGAATATTTTTATACAGATTTTTAATCTCATTTTTACACTTTTGTATTATTCTTTCATGTTATCTCTATTGGGAGTGCTATATTTTGTGCACAAATAAACTGCAGAACTTTTGTATTAAATGAGTATTGTTATGAGCTGATGCAAGAGGCCGATAAAAGAACTGTAATTTTATAACCTTTATTATTTTTTTACACGAAATTACCGCGCTCTCTGTTCATTATTATCAGTACTTTAATTCTGGAGAAGGATTTTTCAATCTGTATAGCCAATAAAAAGAATAGCTCTTGAACTCAAAGTCGGTAAAACAGTCTTAGTCAGCATCTTAATTATTTCCGCTCTATTTTCACTTATGGATCAATTATTTTTTGCAATTCTCTGCTAATTAAATAATTCGAGATATAAAATGTTGCAAGGTCACCGTGCATTCACGCAGACCCAAAATATCTTGCGTCCTCCTGTGTACGTGATCAACGAGAGTTTCTGGAAGAGTAACGCGTCACTCCGTGCTTAAGTGCGTTGAGTGAGTAAATGTCTAAGCTAAGCTCGTGCTTTCTTGTAACGGCCGCCTCAGTTATATGTATATAGTAATATAGTGCCGCGGGGGGCACGGTCGTGCATAACGTAAATCCATGTTTACTATGCTAATACCTGGAAACTTGCCGGTTGAAAGGATGCCGAGAAATGTCCCATCAAATATGCAGGACCACTTGCACGGCCTGTATGTTCACGCGAGAGAGTAAAACGGGAGGGAAGGATATCGAGCAGTGGGAAGAAGCTCGTTTTCACGGAGTCTGTGCTTTAAACTCTAGCGGTGCCGCCATATTGAAATAGCGGTCGCTACCGCTCTTGTCTACTCCTGTCAGTTCGCGTCTACGAGGGAGAGAGAGAGAGAGACAGAGATAGGGGGTTGAAACGAAGCTGTTGCGTTTATGGCTGTTACGTCAACGGATCTTTAAAGCCTTCAGCTTCCTGAATTATTGTTAGAGGTAAATCTCTTTATAACTCGTAACCGGGGAAGAACTCGTGAAACCTATGACAGGGAGGTGATAATTTTTTTTTTTTTTTTTTTTACGTCTATTGTTAGAGTAATTCGAGACCTGAGAAACTTGAACGACTCGTAAACTTTTGATTTTGATTGGGAAAATTTTTTATTACATTTCCGAGGCTTTAAATTCTTAAGTATTCGACCCTGAAATATTTTTAATTCTGTGTAAATGGAAAAAGGTTCGAAGAAATAATTTTAAAAAGCTTTTTCTTTTATTTATAAATGGAGTAATCCAAATAGATGCTTGCAATAATTAATTTCCTTATTAAACACTCATGTGAAACATTCTATTTACACGGATTGAAATTCTTGAACGCTCAGAGAGATTTCGGGGATTTCCGGAGCTCTAATTTCCTGTAACACAAACCGCGATTATCGAAACTGCGATTATACATATAAAAAGAAAGAAAAAAAAACTTAATCTTATTCCGAACTCAACATTCGAATGCCTTCTTAGAGGAGGAGGCGAATTTTTTCCGGCGCCAACGACGCCACAGCCACTCCTAATCCGCGTTTGACGATACACTGGAGCGGTAAGCTCTTAATCGCGTTATCGGCATCTCCATATAATGCCCAGCTACCTGTTATCTACCTGTTGTGTACCCACACCATCGCAGCTTTTAATCGCCGCGGCGTTTACATCGACACGATTTAATAATCATGTTTGAAGCCAGCGGAAAATCTTCCATCTCGATCTTTCGGTCAAATATATTTCATAAAATTACGTTAACAAAAAACATCTACATTATTTTATATGTTATTTAATATGTATATTTTATATATTATTTTATATATTATTTGTATATTATTTTATAAATATTTTATATACTAGTTAAACAATTGTATGACAGCGATCTGTGTAAATTTTTTGTATCAATAAATCGTAAAATATTTAAATAACATTTTTATTCATGACAGATTGCTGCCATGCGATTGTTTAACTGTAAAATGTAAAATGTTTTCAAACTTGTAAAGGATACTGTATGCGATAAATAACAAATGTCTATCTATAAGACTGGTTTTTTGTTATCACGATTAATAATATTTCAAATAATATACTGATAAAAAACATTCCATTAAGTTTATATTCTTGTATGTTGCGAATATCTAATTAAAGAATATTTCTTTAGAGAATTTTTCTCTTAAATTAACAAAATTCTTTTGACAGATTTGTACAGATTTTTTGTAGAAATAAATCATAAAATAAACATAAAATATTTAAATATTAACATTTTTATTTATAACATACCTACATTGTTCGTACATAAAATTTATACTTTAGTGTAATTTTGTGAAAAAGCGACAGTAAATTTTACGATCTGTTAAATTCAAACATTATATATCGATGCCCTTTATTTGTATGCTCTGATGGCGCAAATTATATTATAACAAATCCTTTCAACATTAAGATATATTTAAAATTATAATGATTTTTTAAATATAACTTTTAAAACATAGATAAAAAAATATAAACATAATTGTATATTATACAATTTGCTATACACATTTTTGAAAAAACTTATTTATTTCTGCAAGTTTTAATCTGATAAAAAAATCATTTCTTGATATCTCTGTATCTTTTCAATATATTTATTTTCAAATATATATACATTTTAATTTAATAATATATATTTTAGAATTATAATTTATAATTCTTTTATATATTTATAATTTAATTCAAACTAAAATACAAAACTTGAGAAAAATATTTTAATAATTTTATCACTACGATAATTAATTTCCGAATAAATTCCTGGCATACATTAATGCGTATAATATATCTCCTTGGCAATTAATTTCCTTTCAATTTCTCTTTTCGATTTTAAAAGCATCCAACACTAGCCTCAAACACGATCGGATAATTCTTTCCAGAGGACAACAAAAAAAAGAAAAAAAGAAATCAGGATAGGAGTCCCCGAAAAATTTAATTTTGTAAACTACATTCGGGTTCCCAGAAGAACGAGGGCTAAGAACACGCGAAACTACTCAACAGTCTCTCTCTCTCTCTCTCCTGAAAAGTGGTTTTCGATTAGAATTATACACACTCACATATAGATATCTCGCTCAAGGTATTGCCCAACGCATTTGCATGTGTGTGTATGTAACGGATGCGCGCAATTACGATTCAAATTTTACGACTTGCTTAACTTAAATTACACGACCCCAATTAAGTGAGATCGTGCCCGGTGCCCGCGCGACTGCCAAGTTCTGCATAGCGCGTTTTCCAACCCTCTCTATCGTCCTCTATCTCTCTTCGTGCCTCTCTTTTCCACGCTGCCGCGACGGCTCGCTGTTTGCGTCTCCGCTCAAAAACTAGTAGCTCTCGTCCTCTAATCTCGTTTACCGGCAAAAATCTGCCCAAGAGAATGCTGATATTTGCACGCTGAAAACGATTATTTAATTAATTTCTTTTGTGCGTCTCAAAATGATCGCGCTTCAGTCTACATTTACGAGTTTTTGCCAATTTGCCGCGCTTTCGTTGTCTCCTAACGAATTTTCTTTAAGTAAATAGCTGTTGGAATTCCACCCGATTGTTGGCTTCCCGAGAGAGGAGCTCCCTTTTGTCCGAATTATTAATAAAATTGAAAACGATTGAAAATTAGAATCGCACATAATAAAACAACAAGGTGATTATTCAATATTATTGGATTCCTAACAGAAAAAGCTTAATGAGCGAAATTAAATGATGAGGATATCAATATGCAAGTCTGCAATTTGTACTTTTTATATAAAATATTTTTTTTAATATTCTGTACATGTGTCTGTGTGTATCCACTTTTATATGTTTCAAAATTCAAAAATTTATATTAAAATTTCATGAATGACGAATCTCTTCATCGATTCTCGTCAAATTCAAGATCAATCATCTTTTTAATAATACTTATTCTATGCATTATTCGCGAATAATAATAAAAAAAGGAATAATTTAAATCAATAATATTAAATTAATAATTGAGAATTATTTCGAATCGCGATACGCATAAAATTTGGCTGAAATATTTCTTACGAAAGACAATCTGCGCGAAACAATCTCCGAGAGAGAAAGAGATTAGTTCGCCAAACGGGACTTATATAAAAGGACGTTTCCCGGGTCGTTGTATAAAAGCTCATTGTAAAGCTGCAACGTTCATCAATTTAATTTAATTCACCTGCTCCCCTCCCCCGCGACCGCATGATAACGCAGTGATCGTGGTTTATTTTATCACCGCATTAAAGGAAGATATCGCGAGTTTACGACGCGGGATATAACACATTTACCTTTAGCGAATTCAGATTCGACCAGCTGCTCTTGGTCCCACGCACGTGATCTCTCGTGCACATATATATTTATTTATACACATACATATATATATATATACACACACACACATTTA
Organism: Nylanderia fulva; assembly: GCF_048542155.1. Taxonomy (NCBI): domain Eukaryota; kingdom Metazoa; phylum Arthropoda; class Insecta; order Hymenoptera; family Formicidae; genus Nylanderia; species Nylanderia fulva. The sequence goes on along the minus strand of NW_028189730.1, from coordinate 4,049,301 downwards.
TATATATATATATATACATATATACAGGGTAGTTCAAAATTCCAGCAATATGTTGCAAATTACATACATTCTTTTTAAGGGGATCCTAAGCTAATCTAAAGAATTATGAATGCTTAGAATTCATCATTTTGTAACCAAGATATATATGAGACTCTTCAGATTGATAAATCTTTTTTGTATTACACGTGTAGGCAAAGTGGCACTTTGTGTGCGTGTTTTCTGTGCGGAAAGCGGCCAATTTCCCACGCCGCCATCTAGCGGCGACGCGGTGAGTGAATAAGCCGCATTCAAAGCCATTGTCCACGGCTTCAGTCTTCGGCTCGTGCGTCCATCCCCCGCACTCGTGACCAATTGTCAACTTTCCGCACTTGATACACAATATACTATTCTGTACAAATTGAAGTATTAATATTGACAAAAGGCGAAGCGTTTTAATTTCAGGTAAAGAACAATCCGTATAACCAATAAATGGATTTATAGTTTATCTAACCTTACATTTTGTCGATAAAACAGGACGGAAGTGCTTTCTTTACATTGATTTATTGGTCTCATTATCTGTGCATAAAAGTATTAAGGTATGATTATCGAAAACTAAATATTTTGCAAGATATTTTACATTTTATGTAAAAAAAGATGTTAGCTTCAAATTTTTATAACTCAAAAAGTACTCGATAAAAAAATGTTTTATTATAGTGTTTTGAGAAGCTCTCGAGGTAAGCTACAAGAATATGCAATAAGAAATGGGAAATTCCGTTTAAAAAATTAAATTGACCTTGAAATGATTTCTCAATTTGACCCCTAAGTCAAAGTCAAGGTCACCGTCAAGTGTCTTATTTTGAGCCCTTTTGTATTTAACATTTTTTTATAGGACCACTATTTTCGAAAACTTTTGAATCACCCTATGTATAGACATACATACGCTCGTGATCTCGCACGCGTATCGACTCCTTATATGAGTTCGGCTCGCGCGTTGATAAAGGTTTCCTCCTACCTCCGGATATGACGTGCCTTCATTTGAGAGAATTTTCAATAACGTTCCGTTCGAAATGACGATAATGGTTTAAAACGACGGGGACGTAAAATGAAAAATTTTTTTCCATTCATACGATGGGGCGACAACATACTGTCCTTTGCACTTTGCTTCGATAATTTATATTGAAGGTATTCCCCTTCTCCTCCTCCTGTCGTTCATACAATTTATACCCCGATCGGGATTTCGCAATAATAATAATAATAATTATTATTATTATTTTTTATTACTCGAACGAAGATTAAATTATTTATTCGTGCGTAATAAACAGAGGGTGATATTTACGCACAGATTTGTTTAAGAGTTTTAGATATATTTCATGCTAAATATTCTGCTCTCTCCTGTTTAGAAATTAATCATTGTGCGCTTCCTTTTGAAACTTTGATTATCGCATTATAAATTGAAGCAAAATTTTAAATGAGAAGATTGAATATATTAGTATTTATTTCCTGGAATTTTCGTATCGTGCATTTTAAAATTTATTATAATTTATAATAATGACATGAGATTTTATACAACGTCGAGGATTATTTTTTCACGATCGTGAGATATTTTATATAATAATCATTTTAATAACGTGAAAGGATATTCAAACTACATCTTAATCTTAAATTAAATTGCTAGGTTTTGCGAGTCTTCGAACTTTATATACTTTATCGTTCTCTTAATCTTTTTCATCATTTCCACAGTTTTATTCTCCCTCTTGCTTCACTTCCTCTCGCTCTCTCTCTCTCTTTCTCGTTGATTTAATCAACACAACTTTTAAGCGTAATGCAACGTATAGATGAATTATGAAGATAAATCTCTGAAATGCAGCCGGCTTGAAATAAAAGTCGTACGGCTGCAAATTGAAATAAAATTTCAATGTAGCAAAAGGGGGAGAGCTCGCACATTTATCATATAGGTAAAATGCTTTATGAATTTTAGCTTAGCGAGGCAATAAAATGTCATAAAATAACGAAGAGGCACCTACGCGCGCGCGCAATAGAATGCGATACAAAATTAATTATTGTTAGAATTTAGCGAGAGAATCTGGCCAAGCCAGGCCCCCTCTTGTCCGTGCGTTTGCAAACTTGCCGGCGATATTACGACGAACGAAGTAATTAATTTGCTTTCACGTACTGCGCACATTATGTGCGGATTATGCCCGTCGCAGTTTGCGCTGCAAAGTTCGCGATGTAATTACGTACTTTTGATTCTGTTTGTGCATAATGAGTCGCGAGCGATAAAGTTACACGGGGCCGCCTCTGCAGGGTTTCGCTCGCGTTACAGCTACGCAATCTCTCGTAATATTGCGAGCAATAATTGATCCGCCGTTACACCGAATTTACACTATTCACTCCTGATAATTAACCTATTAATCCCCGTAGTTACAGCGAAACTTGGGAGGCAAACATATGCGCGGCGTCCGGAAGAAGGGTTGAACTTCAATTCGATAGAAATGAAATGTAAAATGTAAAAAAATTAATAATATTAATTTGACAGATAGCGATGAAATTAAGTTGCTTGAGAGTAGGTTCAAATTTGTTCGCATGGTTTCGAATTTTATGATTCTTTAATAAAAAAAAACAAAAAGGATACTAGACTTAAGGAAATGCTGACCATGTCTGTTTTACCGACTATGAGTTCAACGGTTTTTCTTTTTATTGGCTATACAGATTGAAAAATCTTTCTCTACAATTAAAGTACCTATAGTAACGAACGGGGAGCGCTGTAATTTCGTATATAAAAACAATAAAAGTTAAAAAATTACAGTTTTTTATCGACATCTTGCATCAGCTCATAACAATACTTATTTAATACAAAAGTTCTGCAATTTATTTGTGCACAAAATATAGCGCTCCCAATAGAGATGACATGAAAGAATAATACAAAAGTAATAAAAATGATATTAAAAGTCTGTATCAAAAGATTCGTACTTGAATTAATTATGTATGTATATTTGCATGCGGAATCAAAGTCGAGGCATGAAACAGCAAAAATTAGTTGCAGGACAGCATTCCTCATTTATTATTATCAGTACCTTCATTGTGGAAGATTTTTCAATCTGTATATTTTCAATAAAAAGTGAACCTAACCTAACTTCTAGTCGGTAAAACAGAACTACGGCTGCATCCCGTTAAAAGTCAGGATAAGATTGTTTTAAATAACCTATTGATCCTCGTAGTTACAGCGAAACTTGAGAGAGAAATATATGCGCGACGTCCAGAAGAAGAGTTGAATTTCAATTTGGTAGAAAAAAAATGTAATGTACAAAAAATTAATAGTAATGTTAATTTGACAGCTAGCGATAGAATTAAGTCGCTCGCAAGTAGGTTTAAATTTGTTCGCATGAATGTTCTGATGATTTCATAATAAGAAAAAAATAATAGACTTAAATCAGGATAAGATTGTTTCAAACTGTTTAAATACCTTGTGAATACATTCGAGTCTATATCAAGTGCGCAAATCTTTTATGAATATTTATGTTACAAATAAATCATATGTATTATAAAGTAATATTTCTTTTTATTTAAGCACTAGATACTTGTAAAAGATTCGATTCTTTACGATGGAACGTACTTATAAGTTCTTATAAGTATTTTAAAATTTAGACTTTGTGTTATTTCGCAAATTGCAATATATAATTTCTTATATTATATTATTTCCTATAAGTATTTAAATAATATAAATAATATGAAAAATAATAGTATGAGACTGTAAGATATAATAAATAAAAAAAATAATAAATAAAAATAAACATATTTAATAATAATAATAAGAAATAAAATTAAATAATACCCTATAAAAAAATATTTGATTATTGGATTTGACTCGGAATTTTCAGTACACATTGAAATCGATCCCATTCCTAGTGATAAATATACAATGAGTCAGAAAGTATATTATATCGGACAAAGTGTGTGGATACAAGAGTTTATAAAATTAATTTTACGTAGGTTGTTTCTCTCATTTTTCGTAATTTCTATCGCATCGACGGATTAGTTTATAGCGAATAATGAGCATGAGAGATGGAGGGAGGAAAGGAGGGAGAGACGGAATAAACTGGGCTTTACATACCGAACTGCTACAATAACGAGCTAAAAATGATACTTTGAAAGCGGGATTGTGTAATCGGATTTCCGATGATGGACGAATAACATCATTGCAAAAATGGCCATGCCCGCGGCAACGTATTGTTACGCCAACAAATTCGCTCTTTGACTTTTAAACGCGGATTAAACTCTTTTTTATTTTTTTTTTTTTTTTCATCCGAGAGAAAGGGCGCGCGCGTCATACGTTTTCGTAAATTTTGTCACACTCGTGTTGCGCCCCGCATATATCGGATTATAATTTTAAATTTCAGAAGAGAGATATAAATTATATTGTAATATTTATATTAATCATTTTACCGTCAAATTATATAATGACACAAGGCAAATTTCCAATGACGTATTATACTACGAAATAATGAAAGACCATTGTGAGAGCCGGAGCGTCAGAACGTTTGTACGATTACTGACGCTTGTTAATATTAACTCATCTGGCAACGTTAATTAACGAGCGTCATGTCGATGCGCATTATTCGTAGAGCGGAGAGACAAAGTTCAAACTATTTCAGGCATGTTTGACACCCGTTGTTTTGATCGCGCTTCGAGGATGTGGGGGCAGGAGGGTGAGAGAAGGGGGAGCTGGAGGGTGCTGTGGACGAATAAATTGATACCAATGCGTGCATGTCGCGAGAAGTCTCGCTGATGACCTATCGCGCTAATCTATTTTCCCCGGGAGCGGGATTTATCGAGTATTCCCGGCGAACGCAGAAAGCAGCCCGCTGTAATATCGAGTTTTGGCGTTAAATATTTTCGCATCGCGGCCATTTCGAAACGTCCGTGTGCGACTGTGTGTTCGTTCGTTCGTCCGATCGCCAAATTTATCTCCAGTTCACTTCGATTAATGTCCGTGTATACCATTAATTCGCCGCGAGCAAGGAGAATTTTGGAAGGGGCGAGATTGTTCGATCATCTTACGATTTTCTATTGTGTCAAATTCACTTCGAGAACATACTTGTAGCATTTTTTTTTACTTTACCACAATGGTATATATTCTTTTATATTTTTTATGCATATTTATATATATGCATTATATATATAATTTTTATTTATATATTGTATATAATTTATATATCATTATATATTTTATATATTATATATTTTATATATTATTTATATATTATTATATATTTTGATTATATTATATATATATATCTATATATCATATATATATATATAAATATATATAATCTATATATATTACATTATATACTATATTATATTTATCTATATTTATTATATATATATATATATATATATCAATATAATCTATATAATATAATCTATATATATTACATATATTACATATATTATATTACGATAGTATATTATATATATAATAATATATATTATATATATATACTATTCATATCATTCTCTCTCTCTCTATCGTCTATCCTATATGTCCTATCTGTATCTATCTCGATTCTCTTCTCTCGATTATTTCTACTATCCTCTATCTACTCTATAATTTTGTCTATTTCTATCTCCCTTTTGTATATTTTTGCATGTACATATGTTACTTCTACATTTTAATTAAATTTATTGTACAAGAACAGAGATATTTGTAAATAAATTTATTTTTAATTTAATTTAGTTCGCCCCGCACATGTACACCTTTATCCCGTGATTGATTTTTCGCAGCTGAAAAACGAGTTATTTAAAACACGCGTTTTATTCGCCAAAAATATTAGCAAAAATTTTCCGATCTCCGAATGTGAGGTACACATTCATACAAATTCATAAAACATGTATACAGAATTTTATACAATTTAATGTTTTTTTTTTTACTTTCGTCGTTAGTCTATCGCGAAAAGAAGTGTCACTTCGTGTGTCTATGCAAGCGAAGAAAGACGAAGCGGGGAATTTGAACGGATCTGCATTAATCCGAATAAAGAGTCTCAAGGCAAATACACTGCTAACTTGCTAAGTACTTTGAGACGGAGGAGAGAGAGACTTAGCTGATTAAGATTCTGAGATAAATTCGGCCTGCAGAATCAGTGAGGGAGAAAGCACAAAAATTTTCTCGACGGATCAGAGATTCTCGATCTGTTCCAATACCGAGATGCAGAACTTGATAAACATCGAGATCTAACTGCGAGAAAGAAACGAGCAGATATTCTTGATTGAAAAGAAAAAAAAGATCGCTGAATGAGTTAAAGATAAAAGAGTGAGAAATCTTGCGTTCAATAGATTTAATTTAGCCTAATCTTTTCAATGAAAAAATTAATGATGTCTTAAAACATATATTTTTGTTCTCAAAAGTAATATCTAGAAGTTATTTATATACACGGATGTACATATAATTTAATATGTAATTTGATTATAAATATTTTTAATCATATAAAATAATGTAATTATAAAAATATTTTAATCAAATTAATTAAAGCGCTGGAATAAAAATTTTGACGTTTATTGAGAAGATCTTAAGCTAACCTAAGTTTCCTTCCTGCAATATCGACAAAATGTGAGGTTAGATAAACTGTAAATCTATTTATTGGCTATACAAATTGTTTTTTACCTGAAAATAATATATATATATATATATATATATATTATTTTCAAAACAATCTGTATAGTTTCATATATTTTAATTACTGAATTATGAATGCTTAGAAAAAAGATTTATAATTTATCTAACCTCACATTTTGTCGATAAAACAGAACGGAAATCACAGACTTCTCAAAAACGTTTAGGATCACCTTAATGTAGATCGAGAGACTCGATATTTTGACGTTTCTTGCATGCAAAATTGACATACTGATCGGAACGTGTTGTTCTTTTTCGAAAAGCTGTGCTCGGAAATGTGTCTCTTCCAAAACTTCCCTTTTTCACGTTACCCGGGTCGTATGTGTAGACGATTGGAATTGTAGATTTCTTTCGTCCAAGACGTTTCCTTATCGCGAAATATGGACTTACCACTTGCCACATCACTCCACCTCGCCACTCGCGTCGTTACGGTTGCGAAAGTGAGACGGAAGTGGCTCTTATCGAAACAAAGAGCGATGTTGACCGTGTGTCTAGCTATATAGAAAGTCGCATTCAGTGCAGGAAAGAAAGAGGAAGGCAGGGATGGCAAGTAGTTGCGGAGAGTTTTCCAAAGGATTTCAAGAGATAGTCGCGCGAGAGAAAGAAAAATGCGGAAATAAGACTAAAAACTATCAAAAATTACGGATAACTTTTAAAGCTACCTAGACCACAACTTTGATTCTATGCTTCTTGGTACAAATCTTGGGAATAGTCGAGATATTATCGTAAAATATGTGCCAGAGGAGACAATCGTACGTATAAAAAATACATAAAAATATATGCTCATTTCTCTTTTTTTTTTACGATTAAAACGACGTTCAATTTTTACGTACAACAGAAAAAGATATGATATTAATTTTTTTATAAAAAACGTGTGCTATCGAAACCACCTTAACATAAAATCCAACAAAAGAAAGCGATACAAGAGCGCGATTCTTTGTAATTTTACGGTTCGATAATTTCATGTTTCATTCCTATCGATTTTCAGGACTTCATGTTCTGGAACGAAGGAGCGAATATATTACAAATGTGCCCTAAAGTTACAAATATATTTTTCACATTGAGGAACCTTTTCAAATAAAAAAAAATTACATTCTTATTTGTACCTTGCTAAATTCATATTCGAATTTAAATTAAGTGTATTATATAAATATATAAATTTATATAATATATTTGATTTAATTTATATAATAAAAGATGTATATAAATTTTATGAATAAAAAATTAAACATGGAAAGGGGTAATAAAAGCCAGGCGCCATTTGTTTTTTAGAATCTCCTCTAATTATTATTTTAAACAAGCAAAAATCAAATCTGCTGAAGATGATCTATAAAAAAAACGAAATATATTTAACTAATTTTTTAAAAAATTAAATTTTCGCGGTCTTCACACACACCAAATCTACCGTTTTTAGCTGCGTGATAATAGTTGAAAGTACTTTGAAATGACACGGCGACACCCCTACTTGAGATCGCATTTTGCCCAGGGAACACGGGGACAATTCCGGGTCGTATCCGGATGCTTTGGCAGGTAGAGACGACGCCGCCTCGTGTTCCCGACGTGTCCGCGACAAAGAAGCCGGTGCTCTTGTCGTTGCACCGTCGTCTTTGTCATCTCTCTCTCTCTAGCGGCTCTCCGAGCGAAAGAGGAACTAAACTAAAACGACGCGTCGCGACTCCTTTGTGTTTACAGGCATGGCGGAGGGTGGTAGGAAGCATCCGGTGTTGCTGTACATTCATGGCGAGAGCTACGACTGGGGTAGCGGAAACCCTTACGACGGTAGCGTCCTAGCCAGCTACACCGACCAAGTGATCGTCACCATGAACTACCGGCTAGGCGTGCTCGGCTTCCTGAACGCCAACGTGGCGCCGCAGACCAAAGCGAGGGTCGCGAATTACGGCCTCATGGATCAAATCGCCGCTCTGCACTGGGTTAAGGAGCATATCGCCCGCTTCGGGGGCGATCCCGAGAACGTCACCCTTATGGGCCAGGGCACCGGGGCCGCTTGCGTGCATTTCCTCGCCATCAGTCCCACCGTCATTCGAGGTGAGTGCTTAGGTTGGGATATAATCACGGTTTGCTTTTATGTATCTAAAATTGTTATCAAATTTATATAAATTGTTAAAACATAAATATATGTTTTGTATTACACGTGCAGGCAATGTGGCACTTTCGGTGCATGTTTTCTGTGCAGAAAGCGGCCGATTTCCCCCGCCGCCATCTAGCGGCGACGCGGTGAGTGAATAAGCCGGTTTCAAAGCCATTATCTACGGCTGAGCCGCGTTAAAAGTCATTGTATACGGCTCAAGCCGTAGGAAATGTATTGAAACCGGCTATTCCTCCACCGTGCCGCGGCAAGATGGCGGCGTGCGATCGGTCGCCTCGCGCACAGAAAACGCACCGAAACAACCACTTTGCCTGCACTTGCAATACAAAATAATATGTGTATCAGGTGCGGATTGACAATTGGTCACTCGTGTGGGCTGGTCGCACTCGTGACCAATTGTCAACTTTCCGCACTTGATACACAATATACTATTATGTATAATTTGACATGATTATAATAAACTCTTATCATTTATATATAAATTTATATAAATATGTATAGAAATGGACATACATATTTCATATTTAATTTTACGCGATTACTATATGTATAATTATACAATTATTTATATGTATAATTATATATAAACATTTTTTTACCGGGATCTTACATAAAGGGAGGATACGCAGTATTAATAATAATCCACACTTTTCGACTCTTTTGCGTCCTCGACCGAATTTTGTTCTCGCAACCGGATCGTATTTTAAATTATATAAAATAAGTGGTACAGGTCAATAAGATTGATTTCCGACGATTTTATTACAATAATTGTAAATTGCGAAATGCAGAAGGGCGTTATTAATTTTCTCGAGAATGGAGCCGGTCAAAATTTCGAAACCGTTCGCCAGCATTTTGCTCGCGCAATTATTCAGGTTACACGCTACGCCGGCGCGTTTGGTAAATGATTAAGAGCGCTTTCGCATTACACATAATTGAAGAGTAGCAAGTTTTACATGAGCTTCGTTACAGTGCGTTATTTCGCGTTTGGTTAATTACGAATAACGCCGATTACGTATTCGCAAATAAGAAGAACGAAGAGAGAGAGTCTTTCCACTCTTTTTCTCTTTTTCTCCGAAAGCGAATTCTCCGCGGTGCACTTGCAAACTCGCGAAAATTCCTATCGATCTATTGCGAGAAACGCAATCGAATCCGCTAACAAGATCTGCGAGGAGCGAGAAATGGGCTTACACTTTTCGAACTTGTCTCCGTAACAATTCCGTTACTCAGTTCTCACGCTAAGACGAATTTGTGGATTCGAAACAAGCGGAGGTTCTCAACTTCAATCGTAAATAATGTTTTAAAATTTTTTATTCGAACATTATTTGAACAAAATTCGAATATTTTAAATTTAAAAACATTTTTAAACGCGCATATATATTTTGTTTATTTTAAATTTGAATATTACAAGTTCAAAACTAATTAAAATGTGCATATATATATACACACTCATACATATGTATATGTATGCACAATTTATATATTTTTATATATTTTAATTTATTTTATATCTTTTACATTTTATTATATATTTTAATTTTTTAAATATTTTAAATATATAACATATAATATTATACAATTTTATATACAACAAGATAATTCCGAATTTTAAAAAATCCTTTTTTCTGATTCTCCTTCAGCATGTCATTATTAAAAGATTAATCGCCCGAAGAATGCGCGGATTCTTTTCGGAATCTCGACAGCAGATTGCTGAGAAAACCTTTGGCCTGGCGATCGAAATATTCCGGTAGAAAGCTCCGTCGTCATTTGTCGCGCTACGTCGCCATCTTACCATAACGCATTCCTCGCTCCTCCGGGAGCAAGAAATAGAGAGAAAAGGGGAAAGTCCAGGGAAAATGAGAAGTGGCTTGAACCAGCAGGAATATCAGCTCGCGAAATTTCTTTCTCGATATCCACCCTTCGCCCGCTATTTTGCCGGGTCCGCGATATTTTCGAGGACGAACACGCGCGCGGCCGTGGTAACACATTGCCAGAGATATTGGCTGTCTCTTCCTTTATATCTTCATCCACCAGCGGCTGCCGTCGTCTTCGTGCGGTCGTGTTCACCACACGGTTAACGTTCGATGCGCGGTTAACAGCTTCTGCAAGGTCTCCCTCTTTAAGGGAGGGAGGTTATGTTGGACACGGCCGAGAGGATAAGAGAAGGCCTCCTCCTTTTTCCACCTTCTCATCCTCCTAGCTTCCGCGACCCGTGATATTATGTGCGTGAAATATCGCTTCTTTCCTACCGGCGTGGCGCGGCGTCACCCTCGTCGCGCTATTGGAAAATACTTTCCACCCTTATGAGGAGAGCGCAGCCATCCACGCGTGTCCGAGACCGGGGGAAGTTTTTTCTCTTTTCTTTCTCCGTTCTTCTTTTTTTTCTTCTTCTCCGTCCGTCGCGGCTGGTTCGCGTTCCTCTCTTCCTAACCTAACCTAACCTAACGTAACCTAACCTCTCTCCTTAACCTAACCTAACCTAACCTAACCTCTCTCGTCTTGTTAATTAAGTGACAACTCGAAGGAGGAGAACGACACGTCGATAAAAATTATCTAAATTCTTTATGAGCGAGTATAATGGGGCTGTAGGATTTGTGAGAAAGGACGGGATGATTAAAAATGACAAAGGTTTTCGCGATCGTGGAGATATGGCGCCGGGATATTAAATCTTCCTCTTAACGTGGTTTACGCGTATAAAAGAAAGAGAGACCTCTTGGGTTTTATATTTCTGTTTTCATTATTTTTTTTTCCTTTGCAATTTAGTACCAGATTTATGTCGCTGCCACTTGCAGCACTCCAATGCTAAGGTCATAAAAGTTTTTTCACTTAATAAAACTCGTGTTATTTGCGGATTCCATCATTTAAGACGCTTTGTACTCGTTTGTTTCGCTCGAAAAGAGAAGCACCATTTCCCTTTCTTCTATATATTTGCTGGCACACGAAAAGTGTGAGTCCCATTTCTTCCCTTCTCGCACTCGTCTCTTCTTCGATCAAAAAGGATCGTGACGTGTCCCGATTCTTTTCTGGTCTTTTCCTGGCTTCGCGCGGGTGCTTCATTCTTTCCCGTATCATTGGAGGATAGAAATGAAAATTCCATTTTTCCGAGGCGGCGGTTTTTCCGAGACACGACGACGTCCTGTTATTTCCTGCTTTTGGCCTTCTCCTCCCTTTTTTTCTTTCTCCCTTTTTCCTTGTTTTCTCTCTTTCTCTTTCTCTTGTTAATTTCCCTGATAAATTGCACGACGAAAAAAATCGCATAATAATTTCCCGAAGTGTAGAGAGAACGTTTTATTCTTCTATCCGTTCCTTTTTAATATTCTTTAAAATTGAAAACTACATTTTTGCTTAAAATACAATACTTATTTTCTTAGAACAGTGTAAACCAGAAAACTTGAGAAGAGATTCATTCGAATTACACAGTTTCTTCATTAATGCAAAAATATTAATTAAGAATGTTTCAAGGTTCTTTTATTTAAATCACAAAAAGTCTTAAACTTGTTATACATTATATTTTAATAATTAAGCTTTACATAATTTTTGAAGTTATATATATTTATTTATACATCAAAAATACATATTATATATTAATTATATATAATAAAATATATAATATTATGTCTAAATAAAATACTTAATATGTGTATAATAAAATATTAAAATGCATCTATAAAATATAAATAAAATTGTTGCTGTGCTCACTACGTTGGAAAAAATGTTTATTTTAACGCTGCGCACTAATGGCATAACTGCTGAGACGAGTTAATGACGGCGTTAATAACGAGCGGAGTGAAGATTGAAAACTTCTGCCTTAAGGCACAAAACGTAGCGTTGACATTTTTCCTCAGGCAAATAACATCGACGCGAGAAGTCTGCGAGTGCGAGAGAAGCGATTCTCTCTCCTCTCGGATAATTATGGGTCGTCGACCACCAACATCTTCAGGTTCGAGAGAGACTTTGGTTTGTCTTTCTTTTCTCGCTAAGAATAACGACGTAGCTTCCATCCATCCGCGGTGCCATTTTCGCCGGCGTAATTTCCTCCTCAAACAATCCACTCGTATAACATTCACAACGTCTTGTAACCATTGCGCTTCATCCGGCATTAGAAGTAACAATTCGAGGTATCACGCTTCAAAAATTTAATTATCAAAGAACATAAGAGAAAGAGAGAGAAAGAAAGAGAAAAAAATTTTTAATCATAAGATAAGAGCAGATAACGATTATTTATACAGATATCTTTATATATTTAGTTATATTCATTTATTTATTATATTATATATTTATTTTACAACATTTTATAAATAAAAATATATATGCCGAATTTATCTCTCGAGCGATTATTAATTCAAATTTAAGAATATACATTTTGCTTAGTAAAACAAACAATTTTAAAATTTCGGTTGAAAATTTTAAATTTTAAATTCTTTCATCACTATATTTTTTCTCTTTATATCTCTGTGTATTGAAAATATATATTCTCTATATATATATATTCAAATTCCATTTTCTTCTTTTTAACGATATAAATTTTTAGTATCCGACATAGATAAAAATTGATATATCTATCTATTTTTGTCTTATTTTATATATTTCTTTAAAAAATATAAGGAAATAAAAATCAGATGCTTCTCGGTCGCGAGTGCGGAATCGATTTGCGAAAATAACGCTTTATTTATCACGAAATATTCCCTCTTTCTGTATATCACTTTAAGCAATAGAAAGATTGTTTCCGGTCCATCGGACAAATTTTCTCGAGAGAGTAATTTCTTTATCGATGAGAAAAACCTGGTATCTCTTTTTTTTTCGCAATTTACAAAAATAAAAATAAAAATGCTATGTAAGGTATTCTCATATGAACCTTCGTCGAAGAATTTGTCCTTTGCGACGCAGCTTTCTCATTCCAAAGTTATTATTTCTAGGAAAACAATTTCCTCTTAATCTCAAAAAAGTCGCGATTTCTTTTTTCTTTTTAATTGCTTCAAAATTATTGACTCTAATTGAATTCTATGACAATATTTTTGCCGTACAATCATGGTATCAGATATAGCTATATTAAATGAATAAATGTATTTTATATAATAAATCTTTAAAATAACAAATTTCGTTTATTTAAAAAATTACCCTTAAAGAAGCTTTATATATCATATTATATCCTGATAATTTTCACACAAATATATTTATTTAATGATTTATGTATCATCGAGATGCAATATATTTTTTGATTTTTAATTTTTATTTTTAACAAATGTGTAATAATTTTCGTTCGATTTTTCTCATTTGCAGGATTGTTCAAACGAGCTATACTTCTGTCGGGCAGCGCCCTTTCATCCTGGGCTGTCGTGGAAGATCCTGTATCCTACGCCTTAAAACTCGCCAAGGCTATCAACTGCTCCATTCCCGATGATCTTCTCAAAGACAATGAGCTTATAGTCGATTGTCTGAGGGAGAGCAGTCTGGAAGAGCTGATGCAAGTCGACATTCAACCTCCGACATTTCTTAGCGCGTTTGGTCCAAGTGTCGATGGTGTCGTCATCAAGCCGGACTTTCAGAAAGATCTCCTGTCTTATCTGGGCCCCGAGTTTCAAGGATTTGGGTGAGTATATCCAAAAATAATGTTCGAATTGAATTAATATTAAAATTTCAGTTCTTAAGGGGATCCTAAACGTACCTGAGAAGTCTGTTGTTTTTTCCTGTTTTATCGACAAAATGTGAGGTTAGATGAACTATAAATCTATTTATTCTTTTTATTGGCAGTTTGTATATACAAAATAAGACCAGGGCGAATTGATCATTAGATAAAGGAATATAAGTGAATGTTTAGATATCAACTTGAAAGCCTCGCGCACACATATACATAAAAATGTAAGATGCATTCACAGTGAACCAAAGTAACAGTAACATAACGTCAATGTTATAATTTCCCACTCAACAATGTAACTGCAATGCCTTGTACGTAATCGTTACATTGTTGAGTGGGAAATTGTAACATTGATGTTATAGGTATTACTGTTACTTTGTGTTTATTGGGTAAACTATTCTCGTTTACTAGGTTTCCAAATTGATATCTAAACATTCACTTATATTCCTTTATCTAATGCCAAATCCGCCCTAGTCTTATTTTGCATGTACAAGCTGCCAATAAATAGATTTATAGTTGATCTAACCTCACATTTTGTCGGTAAAACAGGAAAAAACAACTCAAGGTTCTAAATTGATTCAAATCTTATGATTTTTTTTTACATACAATTCTTCAAAGAATCTTATGAATTTGAAAAAACTTTGAAAGTTTCTCAATCTTAGAATTTCTTTGTTTTAAATATAATTTTTTTGCATTAGTATATTAGCGTTTCTAGATTTTACAAATTAATTTTCTTTTACTTCATTAATTTGAAATAAGGATTCATTGTGGCCTTTGCGAACTTTTAGCGCCATTTTTGATCAGTCATAGCGCGAATGGGGAAAAAAACGAAATTTAAAGAGAAAGCGAGAGAATAACAGCAAGGGGGAAAAAGAGGGAGCAGGGGAAAATCCTCGGATTCCGGTAGAGCGGGCTTAATAGAGTTTTATGGTAATGCGGCGTATATTTCTACATTTTCTTTCGTGGCGGCAAAGGAAATCCGTAAAGCGGCGGAAAAGTTATTTTGATGTGTGCACTTCCGGGCTCGGCTTTGCGTTCTTGCTCGACGAGAGATGAGGGAGGGAGGGGGTTGGGGAGGGGGAGAGGGAAAAGGGAATGTCTCGTACTTAACGTCGGCTTTCCACAATAATTCCGCCTTCCGTCTTCCGTCTGACGGATCCCGGAGTTTTCTCGTTAAATGGGAAAAAAGAGGGGCTAAACGAGCCGGTTCGCCATCGCGAACATTAGCGTGGTTCATTAACGCGATTGTAAACGACCCACCCCGACCCTACAACGTCATTAGCATACTTACAATCGAAGATCGCGCCACGGAACCGGAAACCATAGTGCGAGTTCATATTATCATCTTTACTTCCAAAGCGAGTACTGTTCCCCGGTTTGCAATTACTGACCGAGATTTTCAGATTTACCTAATGTCGCTTTCGTGTTCTGTAATCGTATTGAAATTGCTTTGTTTGTCTTATAAATATGCTCACCCTCTTACAATAAGATTATCTTCTTAGCACTGCTTTATTATTTTTCAATTTATTTTCTTCAATATTTTAAGTTGTCCAATTAATTTTTTAATTACTCTTATTCTCATAATTTTATTATTATTTTGTAATTTATTTTTCTAAAGGTGTGCAATTAATTTAATTTAACTACTTTATTTTTAAAATGTTTTATGTATATTAAACGTATAATAAAATATATTATTTATATAATTTTCTTTCAATTAATTCTACATAAATTTTTAAAATGTAAAATTAATTTTACTATTATTTTTATTAAATATATAAATATATATATTATTTTCTTATATATAAATTTCTGAAGGATTAATCAAATTATATGAGAATTATAACCTAATACATTTTTTACTTAATTAAAATTGTTATGTATTTAGGCCTCTTCTGAAAAAGGCCGAACATGGCGCGCCAATAACGAGCAACAACAAATACGATCTGTTGTTTGGTGTGACAACGAGCGAGGCATTATGGAAGTTTGCGGAGAAGGACGTTCTACAAGGATTCGAGGGTGAGAGACGAGACAGGATTATCCGCACGTACGTGAGAAACGCCTACGTCTATCATCTCACTGAGATATTTTACACGGTGAGTCATTCGCTATTTATTATTTATAAAACCAGAATTTTTATTATATATGTAACAAAGTGCGCACAATTATGTAAAAATTTTTTTACGTTAATAATAATATTAATAATTAATCTTACAAAATTAGAATAGTCCTCGTTTTTCGATCAATAAAATTTTTTTATTTGTGTTTTCTGCGTATAAAAAGCAAATCTCAAAATCACGACAATTAATAATAATAATAATAATGTTTCTAAAATGACTATCATTTTTTGCAATATTTTCTCAATTTTTTTGAGGATTTATATAATTAGATTTACTTATTCTTATCCTTAGATTTTTCGTCAAATCTAAGAATTTAAATAAATAATAATCCTAAATTATTTTATCGCATTAAGACACACAAATTGCGTCTCTTTATTTCAAAGATATTAGCTTGGAATGATTATTGTGGAGAGAGTTTCACTGTAGAGGGCAGGAAAATTTGCAAATTTAATTATCAAAGAGCACAAAGATGACTCGTATTTATCGCTGGGTAGTATGCAACATGCCGCGCATATTTGCGGCCTGTGTGTCGTTGCATTCGCGCGGAATTTATCGCGGGAACATAATTGTTACGTTCCATACACAAGGACGATTGAAACGCGAGCGTTTGGGTTTTGTCGAAATACACCGGCGAAATACGCAATTCCATTTGGCCGACGCGTTATCGGCATCCAGGCGACTCACGCCCTAGGGGCATTACTTAATGATTATAGACAATTAAATGATTATAGTCGCGACGATGTATTTTTACGACCGCGATACGGGAGCTGTTGCGTGAAACGCATATTATTTATTCTACGCCATTGCGTAAAGGAGAACGAATTCGATATTGTAGAATTCGCTGGGTTAATTGAAACTTAATTGAAGAAAGAGACAACCTGTTTTTACTGCAAAAAGATTTGGTACCGTGAAAAAAATATTTTTGCATTTTTTTTATGTTTTATGTTTTTTAATATATTATTTATTAATATATATATATATATTTAATTAAAATATATATTTTTGATATTTATATTTTTTTAAATATACCCTTCTATTAATGTTTAATTTTTTTATCGATATATATTTTTTTCCCTTTTATACTCCAGTAAAATTAGACTGACTTCAAAAAAATTATAATCAAGCTGAATTTTAGGGTAAATTTTAGTTTTTTGCCATTATCTCGAAAACTATCAATTTTTTGAGAAAAATAGTTATTATCAAAATTGTAGCTCATAAAATTCCCTACAAAATGGTCTGTATACTTTTTTATGGAATTAATCGTTTGGAAGATATAAAGTGAATTAAGTCTGAAAGAAAATGTGCACATTTATTATAGTATTATATGTGACTAATTGTAAGAGGTGCAGAAAAATGATATTAGAAATATTGCAACATTACCGCACGTTTTACTCAATAACGATTAGTTGTACGAAAAAAAGTATAACCTTTTTTTGTAGAGAATTTTATGAGCTACAATTTCGATAATAACTATTTTTCTCGAAAAATTGATAGTTTTCGAGATAGCAAAAAATCAAAATTTATTCCTTTTTACCCCCCATAAAAAACGCCCTGGCTGAAATTAAGGGTACTTTTTAGGATTTTATTAGAACATCGAAATAAAGGTCTCCATAAAAATTCAGCTTGATTATAATTTTTTTTAAGTTTTGTTTTTTTAAGTCTAATTTTACTGAACTATTAGACGATTTCCCAATACATTTAACATAATATTTCAAAGTTGATTTGAGTACTCGGATACTCCTTTTCATTGATGAAAGGGTTCATCAGTGCGCTGAAGAGAGGATGGATGATTGTCCGAAGCGCAAATTTGTCACAGCTGATTCCCCGACAATTTCTCGCCGTGTTTGTGACAGTGAATGACAGAGCTGAAATTCGTTTTCGTCTAGGTGGTGAATGAGTACACCGACTGGGAGCGAACGGTTCAGCATCCCATCAACACGAAGGATGCATGCGTGCAGGCGTTGAGTGACGCGCAGTTCGTGGCTCCTCTCGTACAAACCGGGGATCTTTTCACCCTCAGACACACCAAGAAACCGAACAATCCCCACATAGCGCCGATTCCCGACAGCGAGGAGGAACCGATGCCCAAGACCTACTTTTACGTGTTCGACTATCAGATGAAGGAGGGCGATTATCCTCCGGTAAGTAAAACAAAAACATTATAAACTCCTAAAACTTTATTAATAAACAAAAATATTCGCAAAGCAACATAAAAGTGTAGAAAAACGAGTTCTGGTCGCAAAAAGATGTTGATGAATTTTTTTGACACATGTGACACAAATCAGCTGATCGGTGATTTTTGAAAATTACTGTTGAACAAGTTGGAAAATGTTAGCGTAACATCGATGGATTGTTTTGCTCTAGCTCTGAACTCTTCGAGCACGAATTACTTGTCAGAATAGCAATACATACCCCGTAGATGTTTAGTTTGATTAAGCTGTAGCTCGGTTACGAGGATGCAGGTCCAGCGAAGGCAATTATTCGTTTGTCTGCAGAATATTCTCACGTAACCGCGTGATGACTGTTTTCCCACCCGTCCGTTCGTCCACCATTGCTGGCTCAAATTATCGGCGTGTTTACGTTCAATTATGCACAGATTACGTTATACCCGCGATGTTACATTATTGTTCTCTCCCGCGACGCGCCTTCCATTATCAGCGCGGATGCAGGCTTTCAGACAGAACTCGAGTACGTGTATCGGATTATTTCCACCGAATGTCTCTTGAATCTCGTAATTTATTTCGAAATACGAGTCATTTGATCAAATATAAAGTGAATTTTAAGAGATTCGATGGAGCTTACGATCGCATGAAATTTGATGCTTTAAAAGAGATCGAAAAAGGAGATTTAAAAATTGACAGTATTTTTGGGTCAATAATATAATTGGACAAATTAACTCGGAAAAATAAAATATTGTTTAATATAATTTAAATCTGTATAATATTATAATCTGGAATCTCCATAATTTAATGCGTGTGATTTTTTCATCTCAATTTTACTACTCTTAAAATCAGTTTACACGGACGATTCGCATTAATTCTAGTTCATTTTAATTCCTTTTTTTATTATAATTTTATTATAATAATAAAGAAGAGATAATTAGTTAGTATTAGTCAGTATAAAAATATGACATTATTTATTTAATGATGCACATAAAAATTTTTGATTATAAGGATCGGACAATTTAGGAAAAATAATATTGACTTCATGAATTTTCTATATAATTTGCATCCGTATAATTATATTCCGCAGTCCCTATAATTTGATGCGTGATTTTTTCAACTCAATTTAACTATTCTGGAACGAGTTACGCGGACAAATTTACATCAACTCCAGCTTATCTCAATTCCTCTCTTTTTCTCATTAGCTTTATTATACAGCTCTCTGTGATGTAACAAAGAAGAGATAATTAGTTACAGTTAATCGATGAAAAATACGACACTATTTAATTAGACGTACGATTATATGTATTTAGCGTTTTGAAAGGGATGAAAGAAGATTTAAAAATTGACTATACCTACACAATTTTTAATTATAAGAATCGAGCAATTTAGTTTAAAAAGGCATAGGTTTTATTGACTTTTCGTATAATTTTAATTCGTATAATTATAATCTGCAATCTCTATAATGTGTGATTTTTTCATCTTCTTTTACCATTTTTAGAATCAGTTACACGAACTTTACGTCGACTCTAGCTCATTTCAATTACAATTTCTTCTTTTCATTAGCTTTATTTTACACCTCTCCGTAAAACAAAGAAGAGATAATTAGTTACAGTTAACCGATAGAAAATACGTTATTTAATTAGGCGCACTGTAAAAAAATTATCGAATTCAAATAAACATTTATTTTAATACTACCTAATAAATCATTTATTTAAAACTAATAATATTGATTTGACGTGAAAAATATTTATTTGTTTCAAATAAATATGATTTATTAGGAAATAAATATTTATTAATTTAATAATATTTTTTAGTATGTACAATCACATGTATTTGACACTTCAGAAGAAATAAAAAAAAAAATATTGAAAAATTGATATAATTTTTTATTTCAAAAACAATTCGGACAATTTTGTTAAATAAAAAATAATATTGCCTTTATTATATAATTAAAATCACAATTATAATCTGCAGTCTCTAAAATTTGATTTTTCCATCTGAATTTAACAAATCGTGAAACCAGTTACCCGAACAAAAATTTACATCAACTCATCTCTCTCAATTCCTCACTTTTTCTCGCATTAGCTTTATTATACATCTCTCCGCGAGGTGACAAAGAGGAGATAATTAGTTACAGTTAGTCGATAAAACGCAACACCATTGACGCAACAAACTCCGAACTCGAGGGTACAGTAAATTGATCCTCGCGCGCGAGGACGAGGAGCCTGTCGGATCGATGATGATCGATCAACGAGCGGTCGATTAGCGGCGGGATGGCTCTCGGTACTTCGAGTTCCCTGGCTCTTCCCGGGAAACCCCGTCGGGTAAATATGTACGGAGATCGCGCTTCGGTAGAATAATCAGTCGAATCGCGAGGCTGTCGCGCTCTGCGCCCGCTGTTTGCTGATGCTGTCCCAACACGGTGCGGCGTCTAACATCCCGCCTTTATCTCGCGGGACGCGTCTCTCCTCTAATGTTTGCCATCGTAAAACAGACGAAACTCCCCTCTTCTTCCCGCCCGCCCGCACTTGCATCCATAATTACTCCGAATAAATAGTGCCGGGAGGGTTGGAAACCGATTTCGAGCCCCGCCTCGTACATTAAGTATTAATTGAGTCGGTATCCTCTTCCACCGTCCAGAATGGACGAGATGGATCCGTCCGGCAATACGCGTCGTAAAAAATTCACATTTATTACGAAATAACAAGTTAGTTATTTCGAGACAGATGTGTGGGAGAAAAAGGAATTTTTGCGGCGCGCGAGAAAATAGAATGTTAGGTTAGGTTATTTCACCGATCACATCAGCAGTGTTTCTTATTAAAATAAATTCCTCTTTCTCTCTAATTCAATAATTCTTTTTTCTTTCAAAGCAGTTTTTTAAGATGATCCTAAACGTTCTTGAGAAATCTGTGATTTCCGTTCTGTTTTATCGATAAAATGTGAGGTTAGATAAACTATAAATCTATTTATTGGCTATACGGATTGTTTTTTATCTGAAATTAGAACGCTTCGCCCTTTGTTAATATTAATACTTTAATATATATCATATAACATATATCTAATAACAATCCGTACAGCCAATAAATAGATTTATAGTTCAATCTAACCTCACATTTTGTCGATAAAACAGAAATGAAACTTAGGATAGCTTAGGATCCTCTTAAGACACTCTCTTTTATCAAATTATTTTATTAGAAACAGCTTTCTATTTATACTCTGTTTTAAAGGGAATAAAAATGTGCGGAATAATAAAGGTCGGGATTATTATATGCTCATTTCGCGACGCTAATTTTATCTCTCTGACGACTGCAAGAAAAATCCTTCGTGCGGGATAAGACAGACCGCGGCAGAAGGTAATGGAGAGATTCAATTTACGATGAGACCGGTGCACGTACGTCGAATATAATAAGAATGTCGTCGGTATCGCGTCGTTCGCAGTCGGCGCACCTCATGACAGCCATTACGATCCCAATCCCATTTCGATTTGCGCTAAAATTATTTGCAGAACTAATCGGCTGATTTATATATCTCCATCGCCTCTCTCTATCTCTCTATCTCCTTAGATTTTATAGTATTAAATTTCTTGAAATATAAACGAAGTTCTTTAAATTTTCCGCTAACGACGAATGATAACCGTCGTTAGAGGAAATTATTACGGTAGATCGCTGCTTTTAGTTTTATTTCTCTATTTCTAATGTACAGGATGTATCTATAAAGGCGAAAAATTTTAGAAGATAATTCTTCGTCGAAAATTATAAAAAGGGAATGCTTGCTTAATCACGTATTTTTTTTTTTTTTTTTAATTATTGATTTTACCAAAAAAATAAAAGAAATAAGAAATTTCTAAAGGAATCAAACTTTGTAACGCATATTTTTAGATGATCATATTCCGATCCGTTCTGATAAAAAATTAAATAGGTGTTAGTTTTATCCCTATATAACGATACGACAAGATCAAAAGAATATTAATAAATATTCTTTTTATATATTAATGAAAAATACCTCTTACCAAGTTTTATTTTTTAATTTGTCTGAAATTTAAGAAAAAAATAACTTGATTTTTATCTCTTGCTTTAAAAAATGTAACTTCTCAGAGAGGGATATAAGAATATATGTTTATATAAAAAACCTCCTAATTTCTGTCGAAGAATCACCTCCTAAAATTTTTCGCACTTATATAGGGTAAACTATTTTAATGACTCATCACTAAATATTTTCTGTCGTACGCTTTTTGCAAAAAATGTTTCGCACAAAAGTTGTTTGCGGAACACCGATATTCCATTAGTATTAATTAAAGAATTGTGTAACTCAAGAAAGAATCAAGAAAATCATCAACTCAATATAAATAAAGTTTTAATATAGATTTATCTCGAGACCTACAATTTTTGTTAGAAAAAGAATCGATTTTTATTTAAAAAAATAGCTCGCTCTGTATAACAACAAATCGAATTCTTCCATGTTCTCTTTGAATCCATCTTCATAATTGATGATATCAACTAGAGATTACAATTAGACTTTCCGGCAACCAGAAAATAAGAGGGAAGTCTTCCGCCAATTATGCAAGTGGCTTGGATTACGTTGTTAGGATCAGCTTGCATTCGTAGTTATAATTGTATGGCGGTCGCGTACGTTGGACAGCAAAGGACGGTCTTGTCGATGCGAACAACAGCAAATATTCCAGTCATGTCACGCGCACCATATGTGCAGTCACCGTGTCACCGCGTTTGTCCACACAACCTGGTTTTCCTATTTTTTCACGTTCACAAGCAATTTCTTGCCTCGCGCAAATAGACATCTTTCTGTAATACAGTTTACACTTGTGTAACCGTATATAAGAAATTGCCCTCATAAATCAATTTCCCAACATAACACTGTTGTATCAGCACTATTTACTTGGCACGAGAGAAAGAGACATTCCGATTCAAGTTGCAAATAAATAATTATTTAAATATCTACGTAATTTTTTTTCCGTATACAAAAATCTTGCGAGGATTACAGATTCGCAACTCGAAGGAATTTTTTAAATTTAAATCGCGTACCGTTTAGACGGAAATGTTATTGCGTTCTCTTGGAATTACAATTAATTAAAAAATAGTGAAAATTACTTGAAAACAGAGAATAACGGAGCAAAATTTATCTCCGCGCGACCTAGGACTCTCTCTTTTTCTGCATAAAGAGACAAAGAGACGAATGGGTAGGGAGAAGAACGAGTTTCTCTGTCAAGTTCGTAAAAGCTCTCTCGAGATGGCAACTTGTAATCCAGCGGCAAAGTGAAAACGGACATTGCGGGCGGGTCGCGCGATCGATCCGGGGCCTGGGACGAACGAAATTCATCCCGTGGATCGTTGGGGGGATTTGCAAGGACCCATCGATACGTATGGAGGATTTGCGAAGCCGACGTTCAAAATCTATCAGCTCGCGCCCGCCCATTCCAGGACGTTAGACTCATCGCGAGAGAGGGATCCTTTTAAAAGGATCCCTCTCTCTCTCTTTCTCTTTCTGCTGCTGTAATTTGATCGAGGACGATTTCCTTCGGCGGAATTCGCGCGCTCACCGTCCGAAAGAAAATTCGTAAACCTCCAACGGAGACGGTAATCGTTCCCCTGGGTGGTGAGAACGTTATTTAGCCGCAAAATCTACGCGATTCCCTTTTTTCTCTCACATTATTTTGAAGCTCTTACTTTTAAAGTTTGTAATGAAGATTTTTATAAAACGATCGAGTATAAAGGAATGGAGAATTCTTATTGGTGAATTTTTCAGGTAAATTTGTATTATGTGTCATGTAAACCTTAAAGGATCTAAATCTTGAAGAAATGGCGATTTATAGATTAGATTAAGTTTAGTTAAATTAGATTAGGAAGAAAAATTTTATTCAATGAAATGCTGACCATGTCTGTTTTACCGACTTTGAGTTCAAGGGCTTTTCTTTTTATTGGCTATACAGATTGAAAAATCCTTCTCCACAATTAAAATGCTGATAATAATGAACGGATACCGCTGTAATTTTGTATACAAAACAATAAAAGTTAAAAAATTACAGTTTTTTATTGGCCTCCTGCATCAGCTCATAACAATACTTATTTAATACAAGAATTCTGTAGTTTATTTGTACATAAAATATGGCGCTTCCAATAAAGATGACATGAAAGAATAATACAGAAGTGATAAAAATGAGATTAAAAGTCTGTATCAAAAGATTCGTACTCGAATTAATTATGTATGTATATTTGCATGCGGAATCGAAGTCGAGGCATAAAACAGCAAAAATTAGTTGCAGGACAGCACTCCGCATTCATTATTATCGGTACTTTATTGTGGAGAATCTTTTAACCCGGATATTCATTAAAAAGTGAACCTAACCTAACTTAAAGTCGGTAAAACAGACCTGCGGCAGCATTCTCTTAAACAACGTTTCCTGTTTTATTAATAAAACATCATTTTTGCGTACTTTTTTCTCTTTTTATTGGTTGAATAAAATAATAAATTATTCCCCACGATTAAATTACTTAAGGAAACAAAGCGCAAACCTACCGATTTTATGTTAAAAATTAAAAAAAGTTTTAATTGAAAAATTAAAAATTTTTTGTTCTTGCGCGCTTGAGATAAGTAATCGATACGTTGATTAAAAGAAATGTTAAAGAAACTAAATGAAAGCGAGACTGGAGGGGATTATTCTTCGTGTCGAATCGGGATTGGTTTCTATCGCTCCAGTCGTAGTGATTGCTATTTCTCCATCTTGTGCGAGGAAAATGAGAATACGAGTTCGCTTTGCAACTCTCTTCTTCGGCGCTTCAGCGTCCAAAAGGGAGGTTGATGAGTGGGAAGGAAGGGTGAAGGAAATGGGCAAAAAAGGAGTCCGAAAGTAACTGCGAGCTGTAGAAAGGAACTACGAGAAAATTTGCCCTCCAAGTTCTGCGTATTTCTCAAAACACATTCTTTTTCCTTAACAAATCCTCGAATAAAATGCAAATCTTGTTGTGGGATCATCAAATACCCGACGAATTATATTTCACTCCAAACGAATAACAAATTTTAGCCATTAGTTTGCTTTTTTATGAAATACGAAAATCGTGTATTTCTTTTATCATCTACCGAATAATATATCCTGAAAAAAATTGTTATACATTTCTATCATAAATATATCCTCACAATTTTTTTAATACCATTTAAAAAATTTATTATACAATTTATATGATAAATATATCCTTACAATTTTTTGAACAGCATTTAAGAAATATAGATAATTAATTTAAATAACGTTAAATCAAAACTAACGTGTTTAAGAAAAAGGGTTGCGAGGCCACTTAGAATCTAGGAAATAAATATTTGATGTTCGCCAAGTACGGATCTTATAAGCCGGGAGAACATTTTAGATCCTCATTTATTCTATATTTTCGTTTTATATAAAGAAGAGAAAACCTATTCGTCTCTCGGGACAGTTTTATCGAAATAAAAATGAATTTACGGTGCGTTGGACCCTCCGGAAGGTTAAATTAAGCCGTGACAGACGCGAAGAAATTGAAAGACGATGAAAGAGGAAGGATCGAGGAAGGCAAGGGCGATGAAACGAATTATTTAATTAAAGCTATCCGGTGCACGGTTTCAAAACCTGGCTTCTCTCTCTCTCTCTCCACTCCTGTCGCGGCAATCCTTTACCGGCTAATTGGGAGAGCAACCCCCTGTTCCATCCCCCACTTTCTCTCTAATGAGCGAAGAAAGGAGGGCAAAACGACGGGAAACAAAACGCCGGAGGACCGGCAAAAAAATCTGAAACGAAGGCGTCCGCGAGAAGGTCCCGGACGGAGATTATTCGTTTTGTCCTCCCCAATTTCTTTCTCGTTGTAGCGGCTCGTCCTGTGGATTTTTCGCCGAACGTGACCTCTCGCCGAAAATTTATCCCGTTGCGCACTCGCGATATATAATTACGATGTTCCGAGATTAGTGGAAAGGGATTAAATAAATTCAAGTAGTAAATATACGCTCGGTCGCGTCCGTTGCATTAATTAATTTTAATTGCACGCACATTTGATCACACGTGCTTTAATAATCGGTGTGGAAATTACGTATTATTTGTTTACATTAAATGTCGTCATCGGGAGGTATTATAAAAGATTAAATAAATTTATAATTATTGCATCTAGTTCTCTTTCTCTCTCTCTCTATTTGTCTGTGCGTGTATGTGAATTGCGCGCATCTACGTGCAACTATTAAAAGAAGATTAACTCTGTATAATGGACGAGAAATATAATGCAATAAAACAGTTTTACAAAGAGTGCTTTAATAGAGTGGAATTCAAAAGAAAATTCGTGGCACTCTTTGTCCGTATATAACGTAACATAAATAATTGAAATAGAGTGTTTTTACAAAAACAAAAGGGTTTCCGCGTTTATAATTGTTTTAATTGTTCTGAAAGCAGATATAAAAACAAAAATAAAGGCCAATTTTTTACCGAAATAACAAAGTAACACATATCTGAAAAAAAATTGAAGAATTACTTTAGACTCGATGGCAAAAAGCACGAAATTTAAATTTATGCAACTTTGTGAAAAATAATTCTTGAAGTAATTAATAAAAGAACATTTTAAACTACGAAAGTCTCAGCTTTCAAACTACTCGTCGAGGTTCTTCCTCGACGATGTTTCTGCTCCAAGTTGCGCCACTTTCTAACAGATCGTGCAAATAATAAAAAAAATAAAAGTAACATAAAAAGAAGAACTTTATCTTTGAAATTGCATGCAAAACTGAAAATTTTTTTCTTCACGCTTTGTTCGAAGAGCTTGCGGAAGTTCAAAGTGTCCTCTGTCGTCGAAATGCGCTCCTTTATTTTATTTTATTTTATTTTATTAAAAAATAAGCTAGGATTTCTCTTTCCGTCGAGTGATCCGAAAATGGGTGAATTTTCCGGCTCGGAGATTTTTTTTCCCATCCGTGCGACATGCGGCGGATGCTAGAGTGCAGCTCGCTCGGTACATTGTGTACGCATCGCCACGATAAAATATTCATCGCGAAGTTTACGACTGTCAGCTGTCGTAGTCGTGGAGCATGGTTAACAACACCAGAAGAGGAACGAAGGAGAGGGATGGCAAAGAAGGGGCAAGAGGAGCGGCTTAATATCCGCGCGCGCTAAAGCGCAATTAAATTATTTGTTCCTCTAAAATATGCAACGCCGCGCCGGTTATGCATTCGCTTTTCGCGCGAACGCTCACGCAACAGGTATTTATGAATGCTATTTAGAAAAATTGCATTCACCGATGGGCGTCCCGAAATGTCCAGATGATTTACCGGCCGCTGCCGTTTCCCGATGCCTTTTAACAAACGCGTAACATGACGTTTAACATAATGTTGCCCCTGATGCTCTCCTTCTGTTTTTAGCGATTTTTATATTCGAAATATTGTTGGATTTTTAAGTGCCGCTGATCAGTATAAAGCGGATATTTTGGGGAAAGTTATTACATTATGTTGAGTCTCGCGATTGTTGCTTAGACGGATTTCTTCGTGAAATCGGAAATCGGATAAATGGCGTTGTTCCTCGACGTTGAGAAATAATTGATGCGAGAGGAGAAGGCATTTTTATTCGTCTTACTTTAATGTTGGGAGTCATTTTGTTCACTTGCTTTTAAAATATTGATGGATTTGTCGCTTTGAAAATTTTGTTTCGCTAACTCTCTACTTATATAATATTTTTCAGAGCGAAAAGAACGCGTTTGTCCTTTTATCTACTCAGTTGGAAATGGATATTGATTATTTTTGTGTCTCGAAACGTCAAAGTAAAATGATAATTCCGGCAATTGAATTAATTAGTACTTCATCGTAGCTGTCATTTGCTATTCTAAATCAAATGGATTCGTTTTCCTCTTCGTCGCTCTCTCGCAAACGCCGAATAGATCCTTCGCCGTGTCAATTATTAACTGCACGCTGTCCTAATTTTTCTAAAAAAGAAATCACGACTCCTTTCCGTTCCTTTTTGTGACTGTCAACGAATTATACGAGATAATTTTTTTTAAATAAAAAACACATTATTAAGTTATTCATTGTTAAGGAGATGCTGAAGTTCTGTTTTACCGACTTTAAGTTAGGTTAGGTTTACTTTTTATTAAATATGCAGATTAAAAAATCTTCCACAATAAAAGTACTGATAATAATAAATGGGGAGTGCTGTCCTGCAACTAATTTTTGCTGTTTTATGCCTCGACTTTGATTCCGCATGCAAATATACATACATAATTAATTCAAGTACGAATCTTTTGACACAAGCTTTTAATCTCATTTTTATTACTTCTGCATTATTCTTTCATCTCTGTTGGGAGCGCCATATTTTGTGCTCAAATTAACTGCAGAACTTCTGCATTGAATAAGTATTGTTATGAGCTGATGCAAAAGGTCGATAAAAAATTATAATTTTCTAACTTTTATTGTTTTCTTATACAAAATCACAGCAATATCCGTTCATTATTATCAGTACTTTAATTGTGGAGGAGGATTTTTCAATCTGTATAGCCAATAAAAAGAAAAGCCGTTGAACTCAAAGTCGGTAAAACAGATATGGTCAGTGTTTTCTTAAAGAAACTGAGCCTAAATTTCGTACACTAAAATTTATCTATTTTATCTATAGGTATTGATAATCAAAGAAATAATTTCAGAAAATTTAAATTAATGTTTTTTGTCAATAATCTAATATCTTTTACAAAATTAAAAATGAGATGTATAATATTAAAAAAACACAGTGCGCCTGATATTAGAACCTACTATTTTGTACATTTTTATTAATAAAATGAATTATGAAATTATTATTTATGTATATAGTTAAAAGTAAACAAGGTGATGCATTTAATTTTTACTTTCTAAATATATAACCTTGTCCAAAAATGAGAATTTAACAATGAATCCAAAAAGATATATTTTTTAGTCAAATTCTTTTGGTAAAATATTTTTGTAATCAGCTTTATATTTGCAAAAAAGCTATTGCTATACATGTATAAAAATATTTAGCACATTCAATTTATAATAATTTTAAATATATTTAACATGTTACGTTCAAGATTGGCAAATATATTTTATTACTTTGTAAAAGTATTATAAAATATTAAAATTTAAAAAAATTAATAATAGAACAAAAAAATTTAATTTTTTAATTCATTAATCATAAAATCGGTAGGTTTGCTCTTTGTACTTTAACCGTGGAAAAACATTCATTATTGTATTCATCCAATAAAAAGATAAGGGCGCGCACAAATGATATTTTATCGACAAAGCAGGACGGCGTTTAGGATCCCTTTAAAGAGCTCAAGGATTAAATGACGAACGCTCAGGGTGTGACAAGGCAAGGGAAGGATATAGGTCGCTCGCTCGTCGGATAACAGCCGCCAAATAGACGCGGCTTTCAAACGGATGGCGCCATTTGGCGGAAAAAGCTTCGCCGTTTTATGGCGGCTGCCCGACAATTTGCATGCTCGTTCTTCCTAGTTTTGACGGGCAAACGAGCGCTGAAACGAGCGCTCGTAAGCTTAGTCGCAAAATGCAGGCGCGATCGCTCGCGGGATCCAATCACAAGCAAGTCCGAAACTGCCGTCGGCAACAATTATTGGGGTGGAGAGAGGGAGGAGCGAATAAATCATCGACTCTCCATTGATGGGAGAAAATATATATATATATATATATATATATGTGAAAATGTTTTATTTTATTTTCCAGGATCACTCTTGCGCGAGCTTTGTTTCCGCGATTTTACTCGAGTGGCGAGAGACGCAAACTTTGTTTAAAATTCTCTGGGTTTCTGACAAAACTTGTACTAGTTATTTAACCTCGAAAATAAGATGTTTCAATAAACCACGAAAGAAAATTTCATCGATTATGCGCAAGTAGATGCAAATTTCTCTCTTCGTTTCTTCTCGCTGCTGACGCATTCTAAATAATAGGTATTCAAAATAAGCTCCCTTTGGTAGAAGATGACAATCACAATTCTGGATCGCGATACCGTATTGTATATGTGCGGTCGAAAGGAGGCGAACCGCTAGCTGATGAATAGACAGGAATCGCTCCGTCTGCCCACACGTGCGTTTATACTACTTGTTTACTTAGCTTGAATCTCCTTCCTCGCGCGCGAAATCGCACGTCCGAGACACGGAAATAATAGCTAATAGAAACAATACCCTCCACGATATTCCCATCAGACTGTGATCCCCACCGTTTTACCCCAGGGATAGAAGATCCTTGTAGCCGATCGACGTTTCTTGTTCGCTAAGAATTGCCGCGATCGTTTTGCGACGAGAAATTCGCAAGCTGGGTCCAACTTTTTCCATCTAAATTTAAATCCACACGTTCGAACAGAAATAATCATGTGACTGTATCTGTGACAAAATTTAAGTGCTGATTTCGAGGATAATTCTTCGAAGCTCATTAAATCATGCGATTAATGCAAGAATATTATTGAGACAGTAAAGTAATGTTTATGTGAAAAAATAATTATTTCTTGGCATATTCGATATTTTTTGGTATATTTAAATAATAGTTTAACAATAAAATAAATATTTTGTCAAAGTAATAAAATATTCTTTCCAATCTTAAATAAATTTGTAACATGTCAAGTATATTTAAAATTGGTAGAAATTGAATGTGTCAAATATTTTTTATACATGTATATATCAATAGCTTTCTTGCAAATAGAAAGCTGATTACAAAAATTTTGTGTTCTTTTAATATTGTACATCTTATTTTTGAATTTTACTAAAGTTATTAAATTATTAAAGAAAAACATTAAGGGGATCCTAAGCTGACCTAAGTTTCCTTTCTGTTTTATCGACAAAATGTGAGGTTAGATAAGTTATAAATCTATTTATTGGCTATATGAATTGTTTTATTATATAATACTATATTATATTAATATTATATGAATACTTTAATATTAACAAAGGGCGAGGCATTCTAATTTCAAGTAAAAAACAATCCGTATAGCCAATAAATAGATTTATTGTTTATCTAATCTCACATTTTATCGATAAAACAGGACGGAAATCACAGACTTCTCAAGGATTACCTTAAGTTTTCTTAAAATTGTTTTATAATTGTCAATACAACAGAAAAAGATCCAAATAGAGAAATTCAAGTGTACAAAATCAGGCTCAGTTTCTTTAACGATGAATATCTTAATAATGTGATTTTTATTTAACAAATGATCTCGTGCGATTTATTGACACAGCTCGATCGAAACAGTCGCAAGAAGAGACGGAAAGGAGTCGTCATTTTTTTTTAGGAAAATTAGGAGAGCGTGCAGTTAATAATTGACACGGCGAATGGAGCGCATAGTTATGCGCACGGTTGTCCGCATACCAAAGGGGGACGTGATATATTACGGGGAAACGCTATTGTCACGTTATTATTCGCGTGGGGTACCGTCGCAACGTTACCTCGTCAGCCGGCGCGAGATTACGATATGATAAATTAATCAAAATTAGAGCGAATGCTAATTAGCGGCCGGAATGTCCGTATACCGCTAGATCTCATTGTTTCTCAGCATTTGATTGCAGTCCGTGTACTCTTCAATCTCGCTCGTAAATATGTAAATCGTAAATCGTGTGGCACTAACAGTGGATTAATTAATTCTCTCAATTTTAAATCTGTTTCTTTTGTGCTACATCATTATTTCGCTTGTCGCAAAAAAAAAAAAACAACTTTTTGTCATTCTTATTCAAAATTTAAAATGAACTTTTTTTATGTAAATAATGATTTAATTTAATTAAAAGATAATTTTTAATATATAGCTGGAGAACACATTTTTTATTATAAATGTATTAATTAAAATTATTTGATGCAAATTGACGTGGTCTATGTAACAAAAACATACAATAGTTCTCTGTTCGTTTTGATTAGCGCTGCTCTTCTTTCGCATTTTGTTTTTCTTCTTTTTTTTATAATTACGTTGTTAAAGCGTATTGCCACGCTGAAGCAAATTAGCCGAGTGTTTTCCATATAATTTCAAGAAAGAGATCTTATTACTATGCGCTTCAGATACTTTGCACGTTGCTAGCTGCGCTATTTAAGTCAGTCGCATTCAATAAATAAAGCGTTCTCGCAAATGAATATATTTCTGGATACAATTATTTTGTTCCGCGTAAAAAAACAAATGTAAGAGTATTAATTAAATTCTTAAAGAGATAGCTGGATATATGTGAAATAATTTATAAATAAATAATTAAAAGTCTAATAAACATAAGATCTAAATAAATTAATTACATGAATTAATTTTCACTTTTTATATTTTTTATATTTTTTCTACTTCTGTTTAAGCAATGACTAAAGATGATACAATATATTTGAAAAATTAAAAAAATTATATTAAATTGCCTAAATATCTATATTTATTTTTTAATTGTTAAATTTATTTTTTTATATTTCAAATTTAATCCTTAATTCTAATTTATTTAAAATGTTTTTTTTAATAAAAATTTAAATATTAACGTTTATTAATTTTAAACCAATAAATGATACCTAAAATTATTTACAAGTTTTTCATTTGCGCCTTTATTTTGCGTTCGATTTTTATTTTAATATCGACATAGTCTTCTCGATGAAATTTATTTTCTAGTGTACACACTTGAATTGAAAATAATCGAGGAATTAGAGAGGATTGCCCTTTCCCGCCTTTCGCGCGCAAAAGTAGAACGATATTGGATGATTCCTAGAAATTAATTCGCGATAGAATATTCTGACAATCGGCTATTTTCCATCGCGAAATGGGCGGCGTTTTACTTTGGCGATGGCGCTTCATATCGTCGTTTTCTACGACGCGGTTAAACCGAGGCACGAATTGAAATTTGCCGGCATCCGCGGAACGTCAGGAATGCCGCCGTGATCCTGTCGCTATCCCAAGAGCGGAGGAGTTGGGGTGCGAGAGTAAAGCGAAAAGGCGGTGGTCCAATCGCGTCAACGAGATTACATCGTAGAATTTCATGCCCTCTCTTTCTCTACCTCTGGTATTACCAAAATCAAAATCTCCTCCTCCCCGTGTTATCGCTTACGACCGGTTTATACTGGCGAATACCAGCAAGCCGTTTCAGGCAAGAAGCTTGTAACAAGTGTCCAAACAAGCCTTCATTTGCATAAAGATTTCGACCAGGTTTAGGTACGATCTTAAGAAGAAAAATCTTGATTACAATTTGTAAATAAATCAGATTAATTGTGCACTGAAATGTTATTCTTTTCTCTCGTCTGGGAAAATTGTTCAAAACATAATAAATAAATAATATTATTTTTATCCCATTTTTATCTAGCTAATTTCTAAATCATCTAAGCACGACACTGATCACAATAGTATATTGTGTATCAAGTGCGGAAAGTTGACAATTGGTCACGAGTGCCAAAACCACCCCACACGAGTGAACAATTGTCAATCCGCACTTGATACACATACTATTTTGTATTGCAAGTGCAGGCAAAGTGGCTGTTTCGGCGCGTTTTCTGTGCGCGAGGCGGCCGATCGCACGCCGCCATCTTGCCGCGGCACGGTGGGGGAATAACCGGTTTCAATACATTTCCTACGGCTTGAGCCGTATACAATGACTTTTAACGCGGCTCAGCCGTAGATAATGGCTTTGAAACCGGCTTATTCACTCACCGCGTCGCCGCTAGATGGCGGCTGGGGAAATCGGCCGCTTTCTGCACAGAAAACATGCACCGAAAGTGCCACATTGCCTACACGTGTAATACAAATAATGAAATCACATGTATGAAATAATAAATAAAGCAAAGCACAAAAGGAAAGAGATTGAATGACCTTAAAAGGAACAAATGTGCTTCACACCCATGGGAATTTAGATAAGATCGGAGATATCTTTATCGTAAAACATTCATGCGGAATCAGAAACTTGTGGAAAGCGCATTAGAAAGGTCATGAATTCGTTAGTCGCCGTAACCTAATCGTCAAACGACACGTTGGTTAAGAGGTGGCGAGGAGAGACGCGCAAAGTCATTCAACGAGAGAGAGAGACACAGTCTCTCATCGTCGTTGACGTCGTTTCGTAGCTGTTAAGCTCGACGTTGTTACAAAAGCGCCGTAATGTGTGCGCGCCCGGGAGCTGCTCTTCTCCGGAGCCAGACATTAACGGCGCGTTTCTTGCGCGTCTACGAGAACTCGTCGGATTATATAGCGAATGACACTTTTACCCGACCCGCGATCCTGCGTAACAGGAAGAAGCGCAAAGATGTTTCGCGCAATGGTGATGCCGGACGAACGTTTGAGCGACGATAAAAAGGAATCTCGCGTGTCTTAGCTTTTCTAGTAAGTAATAAGAAAACTAACGGAACAGACGAGAAAGAGGAGAAAAATGTTAAAACCCGCCAAAAAAAGAAATGCAAAAAATTAAATAAAATAAATATTAATGTGTTAAGAAGAAAATATGTTGTAAAAAATACAGAGTGATGAAAATTATACGTAATAATTTACATAAATACACTCCTCAAAATAATTAGGGATCAAAAAAATTGTACAAAAAATAAGCAAATTTTAAATAGCTGTAACTTTGTTTCGAAAAATGATAACTTAAATTTTAAAAAAGGGTTTTAAAGCTTGAAATCTCTAGTTTCAAAAGCTCACAGCTTTTTTCGCTTTCTTTCATTTTGGTATTGTTATATAGAAAAACCGACGAACTGAACGAAATAGAAAATTTTCTTCTCACTTTGTAGACGTGTCGCATGCACAACAAGATAGGAAAAAGTGTTTGACTTTTTCGCATTAAAGCCTGAAGTTTTCCCTGCAAAATCGTTTTTTAAAATTTAAATTTCGATCTTTTCTTATCAAGTTATCGTAAATTAAAGAGAAAATGTAATTTTTATTTTGATCGTTCATAACTCCGTTAAAAACTATCGTATTTCAATTTTAGGAATATATTCTTAAAGTTAAATCTTTCCTCTATAGTATGATATAGAGACTGAATTCTTTTTAACTCGTAAACTTTTTACAAATAGATGAAAATGACGACAAAATTTGCGAGTTTTCTCCTTTTTGATTAAACTTTGAAAAAAGGTTACGTAGAGCGACTAAAATAATTGTATCGACTGAAATTTTTGTGCCTCCTAGTACCCTAAACTTGGAAAATATCTTCCGATTTTAACATAAAAATGTAAAAATTTTTTTTTTTAATCTTGTGTGCAACATGTTTACAAAGTGAGAAAAAAATTTTCCATTTTAGTAGGTTTGCAGTTTTTTCTATGTAAAAATAGCAGAATTGAGGGAAATAAAAAAGCTGTAAGCTTTCGAAAGTAGAGATTTCAAGCTTTAAAATTTTTTTAAAATTTGAATTATCATTTTTTGAAACAAAGTTATAACTATTTAAAATTTGCCTATTTTTTGAACAATTTTTTTAATCTCTTAATTATTTTAAGGAGTGTTTTATGCAATATATTAGAATGTTAAAATATAGGTTCGTCGTTTTTTTCTATGTAAAAATACCAGAATTGAAGGAAATAAAAAAAAATAAAATCCAATGAAACGACCAACTCCGACAAGAATTAACAACTTTTATTATTAATTAATTTACAACGTTTCGGGAAATGAAAAAAGCTGTGAGCTTTCGAAAGTAGAGATTTCAAGCTTTAAAACTCTTTTAAAACTTGAATTATTATTTTTCGAAACAAAGTTACAGCTATTTAAAATTTGCCTATTTTTTGGACAATTTTTTAAATCCCTTAATTATTTTGAGGAGTGTATTATACAATATATTAGAATGTTAAAATATAGGTTCGTCGTTTTTTCTATGTAAAAATACCAGAATTAAAGGAAACGAAAAAAGCTGTGAGCTTTCGAAAGTAGAGATTAAAATTTGAATTATCATTTTTCAAAATATAATTACAACTACTTAAAATTTTTAAATCCCTTAATTATTTTGAGGAGTGTATTATATACAATATATTATAATGTTAAAATATCTCGCGTTTGTGTAAGATTTATGTCGGAATCCCCATCCTGGTCGATTAATCGTAAGAAGAGGGAGGAAAAAGGCGCGCTTTCGAAGAGTCGTTAACGTTACATACGAGCGGAAACGCGAAGTTTTAATAACAGAGAAGCACAGAGTGCGCCCCGGCATTTCCTCTCGTTCGACATTTAACCGATCTCACACGCCTCTTTCTCTTTGTCGCGCTCGGAATTGTTTTTCCTCCGTTTTTCTCCGGTTACATTTCAGCTGCCGAGTTCTAACAGTAACGGATCAGCAGAACTCAAAGCTCACCCCTGCATCGACAATGCCTGCAGTTCCTCCTCTCCATCCGTGAAGGACCTGGGAGCAGGAATAATATCTTAAAAGTCAGGAGACAGCATTGAACGAGAGACGATAGTTCTTTGTATTCGTGAAACTGCAAAGACGCACGTTCGAAAAAAATTTTCCGCGGCCTCTAAAGTGTAACTGCTATAAGTAGGTATAGCTCTTCTCCACATACGCTACCCTTTTATTTCATAATTTAAGATCGGGATTTTTTGTCTTTATCTTTGAATTTCTTTACATTCTTTATATTATAAATAATAAGATTTTTTGTTTCGTAATTTAAGATCGGAATTTTTATCTTAGAATTTCTTTACATTCTTTATATTATAAATAATACAATTTTTTATTTTATGATTTAAGATCAGAATTTTTTAACATCTTTATCTTAAAATTTCTTTACATTCTTTATATTATAAATAATAATATTTCGTGATTTCGACTTCTTTTATTGCTATCTATATATTTTTAATTTCGCGAAAATTGATGAAGAATCGCTATCAACTGGCTCAAGCTACTGAATGAAAATCAAATTTCTCCTTAAAATAATTTATTGAGATAATCTCTCTTCAAAGAGCTAAAATTATAGTATCTGAATTTTAGGAATACACTTGAACATCTTTTTATGTGATTTGAATGCTATTGAAAAAAAAAACTGTTCTTACTGATAGAACAATATCTGGCTATATGAATTTAGTTCAAACATCAACGATTTTATTAGCCGTATTTTTTTTACGATTCTGCTCAGTATATCTCAAACATAGTTAGCGTTATTGTTCTTTACTGCCGCGCGCATCTTCCTCTTCGGGGCACTTTTACTCGCGGAAAATAAACGCGACTTCATCTGCGCGAGATCACTTTTGATACGATTATTGTTCTCCGCGAGAAAATTTTCAACGACCGTTTCTAAATAATCTGCGAGCATCGAAAAAACGCATGTAACAGAATTTATAAAGGACCGGTCGATTGAATCAGAGAAAAACGAATGATCGAAATTGTTTTGTTTCTCGTAAAAGAATACAAATCAAAAGCGTTCGGCGGGAATTTAATCTTCGAAATTAAATTCCTGAATTTTTTCCAGAATTATCAATAGATGGAAAAAATCACATTTAAATAAATACTGAACGTAAGAAATAAAAGAGATTTTTCATGAAGCGTCTTAACTCTTATAAATATTATATAAGAAAAACTTAAGATATAATAAGTGACTTGAATTATTATATTACTCATTTTAAAGAGAAAGATATAAAAAATTGATATATTTATTATAATTTTTTTTATATGTAGACATATTTCTTGCATTTCCCGGAAGACAATTTCATCATAACAGCCTTTCTAAAACAAATCTTATTTATAATATGAATGAAGAAATCCTACTACATTTACGGTGTCATAATAATTGCTGTTGCTACCTGGAACAGATAATTCTTCAATCTTCGCAAGGTTTTAGAATATAGACGATCCGATTGGATTTTCGACGGGATAATCAAGACAAAAGCGGTCAAAACGAATTTCGTCGTCGACGACGACCCGGCGCGATAGGACGACTTGTCTTCCATTTGTGGCGTTAAACCGTGAAATTGTCCGGCCGTTGCACTCCGCGACTGCGATTGTCGATGCCAGACACGCCGGAAGTCGACTTTATGGTAGCCGAGCGCGCGCGCATACGGACGGGCACCTCCGGGGACCGAAAAGGGGAGTGAAATTGGAACGAAAAAAGAACTGCAGAATAAAAACTAAAAGTTACGGGGCGGTCGCGAGACCCGCTGCCAAAAAGCGTTGAAAGCGCGACGTGAACGCGCGCCATTCTCTCTTTCATCCTTGCATCGTCGCTTTTGCCCTCTTCCTTTTTTTCGTTTTAATTTCACACCCGCGCCAATTTTCGGACTTTTCGCGAACGCGAGAGGTCATCGGCGTCGATTTATTATGCCACGCCGAGCGAAAGGAACGCCGGACAAATCGCTGAAAATCCATTCTCAAAGAGCGAAAGATCGGGCCGTTTATTCCTCGGGGCTCAACAAATGATCGTCGGATAATCGGAGTCTCACACGCGGCTCATCAATCGTCATCCGATCGATCGATCGAATATTCCGATAATCCGATATCTCAGACGATCTCTCGCTGATCAATCTTGTCGTGTGCGGCGGCGGCAAAGCTCTATACGTATACAGGGTGTAACTAAATAAAGGTATACGAAGCACATTATCGGATACAAGACGACAAACTAAATTGAAAAGTCCTCAGCCATTTTTTAATCTGAGCTTTATTTTTCACGATATAAATTGTTCAAGTGTGCCAATTAGCGCGTGGCTACAACGGAAAACAGCGTAGGCCCCGCCTTAGTAGGCGTACTAAGGCCTATTAAGGCGGGGCCTACGTTGTTTTCTGTTGTAGCCACGCGCTAATTGGCACACTTGAACAATTTATAGGGTGATTATGTCACTTATATTATTTATATGGTTATTATGATGCTATAAATTGTTAAAGTGTGCCAATTAGCGCGTGGCTACAACGGAAAACAACGTAGGCCCCGCCTTAGTAGGCGTACTAAGGTCTACTAAGGCGGGGCCTACGCTGTTTTCTGTTGTAGCCACGCGCTAATTGGCACACTTGAACAATGTATAGGGTGATTATGTCACTTATATTATTTATATGGTTATTAGGATGCTATAAATTGTTAAAGTGTGCCAATTAGCGCGTGGCTACAACGAAAAACAGCATAGGCCCCGCCTTGGTAGACATACTAAGGCCTAATAAAGTTCAGATTAAAAAATGGCTCAGGACTTTTCGATTTAGTTTGTTATCCTGCATCCGATGATGTGCTTCGTATACCTTTGTTTAGTTACACCCTGTATATATATATTCTTATATAACCGAAAGAGAAGAGTCACAACTTATATGGGGAGGATCACAAATTGATCAAGATAAAGACGATCGAATTCCGTTCTCGGATCGCGACGCATCAATCACCCTCCGGGCGAATCGCACCAGGAGCTTACCGGGATGCACCTTAATGAAATTAATGGTATCGGTAGCAGTCGTATATTGCCGGTTAGCCGACGCTCTCGACAATGACGGAATCTAGTTGGTGAAACAACTTCGATAAAGCTCCGGATTCGTTCCGACAGTGATGTATACGCAACACGGACATTTTGGATTTCGGCTCTTGTGTATCATATTTCATCCCTCCTCTCCAGTTTTCTCTCTCTCTCTCTTTTCTTTTCAGCTTTTTTAATATTACACACATTCCTATTGTTATTTTATTTATTATCTCACTACTTTATATTGCGCTTCCCGGATTTTTAATATTATTTTAAGTTTATTATTCTTGGACCTTATTAATTTTTATCTCTTTTTTATTTTTTTTTTTAAATATTACTTTATATATTCCTATTGTTATTTTATTTATAATTTTATAGACATTATTTTATTAATTTCTATTTATCTTTTTTTTAATATTATTTGATATATTCCTATTGTTATTTTACTTATTATTTTACTATTTTCAGTCTTGTGCTTAGATGATTTAAAAATTAGCTAGATGAAGATGAGATGTAAATTTATCTTACAATAAGATACAGATATAGATAATTAATATTTTTATTATCTGCATAAAAATAAGATCACAACAACAAAAATTTATCTAGCTGATTATCTCTTTAATTTTATTTAGATAACAACAAACACTGACTATTTTATATTTCTATCTTCTTTACATATATAATCTTTATTTTATATTATATATATTTATTATTTTTATATATCATTTTTATATCTTACTTTTATATATGATTCACGTTATATAGAGTGTCATATAGGATAGAGACCGAATTCCTTGCCAAAAATGCATTTTGCCTGTAAGAAATAAACACTGTTTCCTTTCTTTCGCTCTATCTGTCTGCTATCGTTTCCGCTCTCACTCTCTCTCTCTCTCTCTCTCTCTCTCTCTCTCTCTCTCTCCTCTCTCTCTCTCTCTCTCTCTCTCTCTCTCTCTCTCTCTCTCTCTCTCTCTCTCTCTCTCTTGCCCTATTGATAGAGCAGGCAGCATCTTAACCAGTACCGATTCGGAACTAAGCTCGTCTACTTGGCAAATGCCCTTTCGTGCGCCATTCGGCACGGACGTGTACGTACGTAATCGCCTTAGAATCACCGATTCCATTTCAGTGTGCTTGCTGGAACAGATAGCTTCCTCGCGGACTTGTGCCTCAGATCGATTCCGGAGAGTCTCCTGGTACACCTCCGAAATTCGTAGAATCCAAAATCCACGAGTCTATAATAACTGGAGAGATATCCTGTAAGCTCGCATTTCGAGCACGACGATTTGTATCGCAGTGTTATTTCCATATCTATACGATCCTGAGCTGATAGGAAGATCTAAACAAGATATTAAAATTTATCTTAAGCCTTCTGACAATCTTTCATCAAATTTTTTATCAATATATGGGTGCACATTGAAAAAATTGTTTTCTTAAAATACATACTTTATAAATCCTCTTAACAGATATTCTTAATGAATAAAGATATTCCCTAGCTTTTATATAATGTTTTTTGGAATATCTTCTTAAATTAAGAATATATTTTTAATTTTTTTTCGCAACTTTAGTTTCGCATTAAATTAATAAATTAAAAATAAATTAGTAAAATAAAATTATTTAAATTTATAAGTTTGTCAATTGATATTAAAAATAATAATATAATAAGAGTAAAAATATGTATTTAATTATGTCAAATAAAAAATATTCAATTATATGGATATTTTAAATATAAATGTATATGTAATAAATAATAAATGTTCATTTGTAAGACTGTTATTTATGTGTTATCACGATTAATAATTTCAATGATACACAATGTTAAAAATATGCAAAAAGAATATCTTTCGAAAATTTTTCTCTTAAATTAAGAGAATCCATTTTAGTGAAGGATATATTATAAAAATATTTGGCTTATACTTAAGATAAAAAAAATACAATTTTTTTCGGTGCATGTTTTTGACACATTGTGATAATTTTTTTTATTACAGCCACTGGGTATCGAACAATTTTTCTCTTATATTTTAGGAGGGGAATACAAAGACCCTTTTAACAAAGGACACATTTAAAGTAGCTTGGGAAAACCGTTCAATGACAGAAGGGCTAATAACTGAAAAGACCCATAGATTACGTGTTCATCCGCAAATACTTTATCCGTCTTTTGAACCGAGGGTCAAACGTCAGCTAGAACGTTTCAGTTAGAACGTAATTCGCCGGAGAAATTGAATCGCATCTGACGTGTCCGCGATGATCGAGCTTGCGGATAAGCTCGCGCTGACGACGACGACGACGTCGTCTCTAAATCCCCCGGCTGATATTAAGCGGTATTTCTGATTTATAGTCGGCTCCCCGCGCAATTAAAGCGGACCAGGTGAAAAACGTCATCCATTTTTATCTATTGGCTGCGTAATCTATCGCGATTAATTTCAACACATACGGTTTTGCGCGCCCTCCCTTTCGCAATTAACATTAAGTTTCCCCATCTATCTTTATCATCCTTATTGGAATTTTCGACGATCTCATTTTTTTTTTTAATTTTTCAAAAATTCTTCTACAAATTTTTTGGTGTAAAAAATTTTTCTTAAAACGTCATCCATTTTTATCTATCAACTGCGTAATCTATCGCAATTAATTTTAATACGGTTTTGCGCGTCCTCTCCGCAATTAACATTAAATTTCCCCATCTATTCTTATCATCCTTATCGCGATTTGCGACGATCTCATTTTTCTACAAAATGTCTCAAAAATTTTTCTACAGATTTTTAAAAAAAATTTTTACACCAAAAACTGATCCTTTTGTATTTTTTTTTTAAGTTATTACGTTACAAAAAATTAAAAAATATGTTTTAATCCTACTTTCTTTGCTCTGTTTACAGAAAATGGGCTCGGTGCACGGCGAGGAACTTCCATTCGTCTTCGGGGCGCCATTGTGGGTAGAAGGATTTGGCCATTTTCCGAAAAACTACACGAGACTGGAAGTGGCACTCTCGGAAAGTATCATGCAGTATTTCGCGAACTTTGTGAAAACTGGGTAAGTAAGTTATATACAAAATTCTCAATCAATTTCCGATATCGAGGGGGAGAAAACTCTTGGATTTTAATATAGTCGCGAAAGACAGAGGACACGAAAATGCAAAGATTTTTAATAACGTAATATCGCGAATAGATATACGCGACTTTATTCGGGACACGAAACGCGGCGCTTGCGCTTTTTTTCTCCCATCCTTTTTTTTTTCTCTTGTAACTTATACTCGTCCCGAAAGCGAATTTTAATTTCCACTCGTGCGAATTGCACTTTTTTTCTCGAAATCCGCCCTTTTTCTTTCGGTTTGGCCGTCGCACTCTGCACGCACCACTTGCGGAATCAATTTGCGGTCGAAAAAAGAGCATCGAAAAGCGTCTAATTTTCCATATTCATGAGCGCGCAGAAAGCTCCGCCTGGCCGAAAGAGAGATGTGAAAAAAGAGAGAGAGAGAGGAGACGCGTAAGAGACGATCATATATAGTATAGAGATGTGAAAAGCGACGTCCTTCTGTAGATTAGAGTTAAAATATTTTTGCTCACGCTAATCGGAGCTTTTTGCCCTCTGTCTTGAATCCTAGTTATGTAAAACCAGCGGACAAGTAGCAAAAATTGAAATTATTTCGCACGAAACGTGACTAATATCTTCAAAATGATGGCGGAATACAGAATGAAGGAGAGAGAGAGTTTATTATGCAGACGTTGTGCAGATACATTTATAATATTATACGCTACACCGTATTTGTTAAGGTTTTTTGTATGTACTCTCCATCTTGTGTTTAATAAGCTCCTACGTAGCTAAGCATCATAAATGTTTTGAAGATCATTAAATGTTGTAGTATATTTAATATTTAATATTTTGTAGAGAAATATATATATATATATAGGTACACAGGGTAATTAATGGAATATTATATTACTAATTATACGATATACGATATATATATTTCTTAATTGGAGATGGAGGAAAAATTGGATGAAGCGTTCGCGTAAAATAAAAAAAAAAAGTGGAAAAAATATATTCCCGCGCGTTCAAAATATTTTGTTGCCGTTTATGACGATTTTAGTATTACATTTTTGCGCAATATCAGGATCTACAAATATTTCACCTTGACAAACACGCGCATATACGCGCGTATGGTGCCTATTAGTGATACCATGAAAAAACCACGCCGGTAAATATTTAAAAAATAGACATGAAATATTCATAAGCACAAACATAAATTCCCCAGCGTTTGCGATCAATAGCGCGTTTGTTTGCCGAAATTCTATTTTTATTGACCATATGTTATTGCAAAATAAACGTGTTCCGCATTCCTGGGCTGTTTATTGCAACAGAGGGATCGATAAATAAATTAGAGAAAACCGATACGCTGCAAAGCTTTGCAAACTTATGCTCCGTGCAAATTAGCGTTTAGTTATTGAGATCTTATTGAGTTTTGAATTAAGTTTTGATGCTCGAGAACTTTGAAGTCTTTGTGCTTCGCGGAGCTGTAGATATTCAATATTCCGTAAAATTTCATGTCTTAGAAGCTTGTTTTATAAGAAAAAGATATTAATTATGAGATTAATAACCGGCAACTCAAATTTTGTTATATTCTACATTTTTTAATTTTAGAAATTTTAACAATCTTAGAAATTTCCAAAGTTATTTTATTAATTTTTCATGATCTTGTTTAGATTTAGAAATAAAGA
This sequence comes from Nylanderia fulva, assembly GCF_048542155.1. Taxonomy (NCBI): domain Eukaryota; kingdom Metazoa; phylum Arthropoda; class Insecta; order Hymenoptera; family Formicidae; genus Nylanderia; species Nylanderia fulva. The sequence goes on along the minus strand of NW_028189730.1, from coordinate 4,004,635 downwards.
TGCAACATTCTTCCAAATTTATACATTTCCAGAAACACATCAATAATTTTTAGAATACAATGCATTAGTGGGGTGCACATTATTTTCAATTCAATTATTAAATTATCAAAAACGTAAAATTTATGAATATTCTACAATTTCTTAATCTCGAATATAATATAAAATTGTTCCATATTTCTCAATTAACTAACAATAAGTTGATTTGCACAAATATATAATATATATAATATATTAATATATATATATATATATATATGTATATAATATATTAATATTTTTAATATATATATACATATATAAATATATATATATACATATATAATATATTAATATTTTTAGCCATATAAATATTTTAAAGTTTGAGGGAAAATCAGAACAGGTTATTCCCGTAAAAAAGAAGGCTTATTTAGGATTATTCAGGAAAACTCGGCGTTATTGGACAAGTTGGTCCTGCGCACAGGGGAACGCGCCTCAAAATATAGTTATTATACAGCGACGCCATCGAGGATCGAGCCAGTTCTCGTGTATTTACGCGCCCATATTCGTGTATATATATATATATATATATATATGTATGTATGTAGTGTGCGTGCGTGCACGTGACCCCCTCGAGGCCGCGAATGGAATATCGATGAAGGTGTGAGAAATATATTTTGAGCAGTAAAAATTCTCCAAGAGAGGCCTCGTCCTCGCTCGAGAGCCACGTTGCGATCTCTTCGGAGACCAAAGAAAATGGAACGTGTCTGCCACGCGGAACATTCTTTCATGAGGAAACAAGATTACGTTCTCCTCAGAATGGAAATAATACTTTGGGATTATCAGAGACTTAGTGTCTTTGACTATCTTCCAACTGAGTTTCAGACTAGACAGTTTCTCTTCGTTCTTTTTTAAACGCGCACACACGATCGGAGCAGCTAGCAGTAAAACTGTATTCTTCAAAATTTCTTTTATTTTAACTTTTAAAAAGTGTTTTGCCATCGTGAAAAAATTAAAGAGGTCTATATGCTCCATTTTAGTATCATAATCGATGTAAGATCCCGTATTAAATCAGCATTAATTACGTAATTTAAGTGATAAACTGCGAAACAGCAACCGGGAGAGCTAGCAGCAATCGTAAAAAGATCGAATAATACGTATATATATTTGTTGCGAGGCATTTCTTGCAGCGAGTAAACACTGACGGAGGTCAATAAAGTACGATCGTTTCGCGGTAACGTGTATACGGCGTATATCACATCCATCCCCCCGAACTAGACCCCGATTCGCACGCAAAAGAGGGACCTGGAATATCGATTCTCTCCCTCTCCTTTTACCCTTGTATCCGGCGATGCATCGTTCGAAGCGTATTTCACGTCCGCTCGGAGCATCGACGACGAGCATCGGGAAACATCGTCGGCTCGTTTCGGCGCGGGCTCTTGCATATTCATCGAAAGGACGAAGGGGTTAAACGAACTTTCGCATATGTCGCCAATAACTTCGTAGTTTCGCGGTAGACCCCTCTTCCACACGTGGCTTAACCTCCCCAGAGGGTGGGAGGACGGATCCGGAACACAATGTGTATCGACACGCACGTGGTGTGTGTTCGGAAACAGGAGAACTAGGTATTCTATATACGGGGTTGGCGCATATATGTTATGTACGCTTCGCTGCTGGAGCACGTGGTGAAGATTTTTATCGGAAATTTACTCGGGGCGCTTTTTTTTATACGCGAGCAAGGCTAACAAGTGTCGTACGGGATGTCTCATTTTGATTTTTTTTTTTTTTTGCGTATGATAATTTTGCAATGATTTTATTAACGTGTTAATTTAAAGCGAAAGAATCAGAGGATTATATTTAAGAATTTTTCACTTATTTTTTTAGAACACCTATTTATAAACGTCAAAAAAGTGGTCTAATTTTAAGAAAGAAATTCTTTAAGCCGTAGTTCTGTTTTACCGACTTTAATTTAGGTTTATTTTTTATTAAATATACAGATTGAAAAATTCTCCACAATGAAGGTACTCATAATAATAAACGGGGAGCGCTGTAATTTCGTATAAAAAAACGATAAAAGTTAAAATATTACAGTTTTTTTATCGGACTCTTGCATCAGCTCATAACAATACTTATTTAATGCAAAAGTTCTGTAGTTTATTTGTGCACAAAATATAGCGCTCCCAATAGAGATGACATGAAAGAATAATACAGAGTAATAAAAATGAAATTAAAAGCCTGTATCAAAAGATTCGTACTTGAATTAATTATGTATGTATATTTGCGTGCGAAATCGATGTCGAGGCATAAAACAGCAAAAATTAGTTGCCGGACAGCGTTCCCCATTCCTTATTATCAGTACTTTTATTGTGGAGGATTTTTCAATCTGTATATTCAATAAAAAGTAAACCTAACCTAACTTATAGTCGGTAAAACAGAACTACGGCAGCATCCTCTTAAGAAAGAAATTCTTTAAGGGCTGATATCAAATATTTCTAATTTATAAAAATGCTGATCAAATGGGGAATTTATTTTTGCTAATAATTATTAGCAGAAATACATTTTTTATAAAAAATTATTAGCAAGTATTTATAAAAATTGTTGTTTTTTAAATAATTAACAATATATATACTTCTTTTACATCGAGAAAAAATTGTTTCGGCGTATTCAAAAATAAAAATACACGAGGGACGACATTATATTGATCCACGGGATAAAAGTTTTATTCGACAACCTGTATACACATGATGATGATAGTTTAGCAACGAAATGCTGTTTAGCGAAACGTTTTCTCTCTGTACAGCTAAATAGCGTTACGGTAAAGCTGTTATCTCGAAGTTGGAAGTCGCTAATCATATAATCCTTTGTAACGTAACGGCACTCCTTGAGTCCCCGTTATGTTAACGCCCCGGTCCGCGACGTTGATTGTCGGAATTCCAACGTATTGATTCAGAATTTCCCGTCATGCTACTGGCATAACACCTTGCCAGGACATTCCCCGTACAGACGTCAACATGCGCGAGCACATCCTGTGCGCGATCACGCACAGAACAACGTAGTTTGTCTCACGTAATTCCTGTGTGTGTACGTGACCGTGTGTCTCTGAACCCTACCTCGCAAAATTACTCGCATTGTGTATTATACATGTGCCGTGCGGCGGAGACGCGCGTTGACACCATCGACCGATCCGATTGGCTAATACGTGACGTCTCGGAGTTTGCAGTTTAGTTCGTAGTTAGTCGCGGAGGTGGAAAGGGGCTAAGTCGCGAGACGGATGTCGACAAATTCCTAGAAATGCTCAACTGCGACACGTCGCTTCCTTTCGGATGAATACGTGGTTATCGATGTGGAAGAGATCCTGATGCAAAATCCCGTGCATAAGAGACTTATACTTAAAGTAGCATTACCTATAATTTATACTATTTCTCTCTTCTTACTCTTCTGAGCTGCTTTCTTAATCCTTCTGTCAATGCATAATTTTTCACTTTTTCATGTATGGGTACCAACTTCGTATTTTTGACACTGCGACATTTTTTTATAGCAGTTGCTGGATATCAAATATTTTTTCCACTATATTTTTGGAGGTTTTTTGGAATATAAAGGATCTTTGTATTTTATTTTGAGATAGAGAAAAATTTCGACATAGTTTTAAGATTTTTAAGTATATGCTACTGATGTTAAAATATAAAAGCCATTCGAATTTAAATAAAAATGTTTTATAACAATATTATTGCGCATTAAATTTGTATTTGTGTATCAAAGCATTTTTTATTTATTACATTTTTAATATTTAAATTGTTCGGGATAGCTATTCATTAACAGAAAAATTAAATGGAATCAGTGAAAATGCTACACAGTTAAAAATCAGTGATATACTCACATTTTGCTCCGCCATCTGACGTTTCACTGAAAAATCAGCCAACTGGTTTTTTTAACAATCATTTCATAACTAAAAATAATTTTTTAGTTATGAAATGAAATTAGTTATGAATAACTATTCTCCATTCAAAAAAATAATATCTAATCCTAAAGTGTTATTTCACAAATTCTTGAAGCCGTTTCATCTTCTAATAATAAATTTGTATTTGTGTATCTAAGCATTTTTTATTTATTACATTTTTAATATTTAAATTGCTTGGGATAGCTATTCATTAACAGAAAAATTAAATGGAATCAGTGAAAATGCTACACAATTAAAAATCAGTGATATACTCACATTTTGCTCCGCCATCTGACGTTTCACTGAAAAATCAGCCAACTGGTTTTTTTATTTTAACAATCATTTCATAACTAAAAATAAAGTTAGTTATGCATTACTATTCTCCATTCAAAAAAATAATATATAATCCTAAAGTGTTATTTCACAAATTCTTGAAGCCGTTTCATCTTCTAATAATAAATTTGTATTTGTGTATCAAAGCATTTTTTATTTATTACATTTTTAATATTTAAATTGCTTGGGATAGCTATTCATTAACAGAAAAATTTAATGGAATCAGTGAAAATGCTACACAGTTAAAAATCAGTGATATACTCACACTTTGCTCCGCCATCTGATGTTTCACTGAAAAATCAGTCAGCTGGTTCTTTTGATAATCAATTTATAACTAAAAAATTACTATTCTCTGTTCAAGAAAATAATATATAATCCTAATATATAATCCTAAAGCATTATTTCACAAATTCTTGAATCCGCTTCTTTGTTGAATAATAAAAAGCAATTGCTCTATTGTTATTATTCAATTTTAAAAGGAGAAAAACGCAATTGAATTTTTGTAGCAAGAGATCCACAAGCGATTAAGCGCGTATAAGTGAACCACGAAACAGCCAAATGTCGCCCGTCACCCCCTCCCTTCCTACCCCTCGCGCTATTAAAACGCAAACGAATAACGCGGCCGGGTTGGTCCTCCGCGGCTTAAAAAAAAAAATAATGCCCGAGCAATGAAAACGAGCCCGTGATTTCGTCCGCGCGTCGACCCGGATTATAAATCATCGCTCAAATGCTCATTTCGGCCGATGAGCGGCTCGGCACAAATGCGATTCAAAATAAACGTTAAAAGCCCGTTTCCGCGCGTCCCGGACCGCATTTTATCGGTCGCCGGATGTACGTGCATGTATATACAAAAAAGCAAATCTGCGTCAGTCGGAGGAGGAAATGCTAGCAAAATGATTCCCGCAAAATTTACCGCGCTTTCGCGTTCCTATTCCCTCCTCCACCCTCAGTGTCACGTGATTTAATTCTTTTCAAAGTGCGCGAATTGTTTACTTTCACTCGATACTTTGCCGAATACTTGTGCAAACACTTTTCATTTTATTTACGTTTAAAAAATTTTTTTTAAATACATACATCATATCAATTACTTAATTTAAAAACTTTTAAAAAATATACGTCAACGTCATCAAAAGTTTTATCAGATTTTGTTTTTTTATGTGATACACATTGTTAGCTTGAAAATTAAAATTTACTCTAAAACCGCTTTGAAAAACGGTGCGTGTAAAAAAATTAATTGTTTAATCTTTTTTTATTTGTCCAATTCTGTAACTTAATTAGAGAATTTAGGCTCTCAAATTTTTGACAATAATATCTAAGCAGATTCCAGTGATAAAAAGAAGAAGATTCTTTTTTCCTGATGTGATTTACATTATTAGTCTAAAAATTAAAATTGATTCTTAAAATCATTCTGGAAAACTGTGCAAGATTTACAAATATATTATTTGTTATTTTTCTTTTATTTTTCAATATTGTTACGTAACTTAACTACGAGAATTTAAGCTCTCAAACTTTTGATATATCGATAATCCCTTAACAGGTTCCTCGACGAGGAAGTAGGGGCTTTCAGATTTCGTATAAAGTTTGACGTTTTCGTCGTTCCGAGACACCTTGCGTTTTCGAGACACGTGGAACAAAATGTCTCCCAGTGGGTTTCTGAAAAGAAAACACTTTCAAACAAACTGATAGAGAAACGTCTTGTCCAACAAGGGAAGAACTGATTGCGACGTTGTTAGTTTACCGAACGTCGCCGCGATATTTTCGCAAAATTGCATTTTCCCCTTTGAAACGATAAAGTTATTTACCTTCAAATGCGATCGATTTTTATCTCAACAAGTAAAACAATAAATTTTGCTTATTCGTCACGAAATCTGTAATCTTGAGGAACGAAAAGCTCACTGAAAAAATCTATGTAATTTTACATGGAAATTACTTGTTCAAAACTGGAAAAATTATTTAGTCAATTATCTCAATGTAATTTTTAAAAATGTTTTTTAAAGTGAAAATACATATTAATGTAAAAATATAGATAAAATTATTATTTTCATGCAAAAATCACATGTAATTTTAAGTTTGGTATTTAATATTTTTACTTTATTGAAATATTTTCAATCTTGAAAATATATAAGAATATATTTTACATGAAATTACATATAATCTGTAATTTTGAGTAGCAATATTATGATGCGTGATTGTGCTGCGTCGAAAAAACCCAGCATAATCATACAAATATATTTTTCAGTGCTGAAAAAAATTTTAACAACACTCTGTAAAAATTAAAATACGAAACAATAATTTCTGGATATTTTCAAGATTAAAAATATTCCAATAAAGTAAAAATATTAAATATCAAATTTAAAATTACATGTGATTTTTGCATAAAAATAATTTTATCTATATTTTTACTTTAAAAAACATTTTAAAAAATTACAGTGATAATTAATTAAATAATTTTTTCCGTTTTGAACAAATAATTTCCATGTGAAATTACATAGACTTTTTCAGTGAGCTTTCGAAACTCTACAAATTTTAAATTCCGCGATGACTCGCAGCTGTATACATATGTTTGACCGATTTTAGAATGATTCGAAAACCTAACCTATACGTCTCTCGGATCGTACTTGCAAAAGACTCGACTGAGTCAAGGACAGAGCATTCTTCTTCGCAAGATCAAGACGTCTCCTTTGAGAAGAAAGAGATCTCCGCGGTCTCAGAAGGAAAAAAAGCGGATAGCAATCTGTATAGAGGTCCCACGTTGTCTCTTTACGAAGCTTTGTACGATGTCGGACCAATCTACCACCGAGCGCAATCTCTACTCGAATGCCCTCTCCATTTCCATTATTGGCGAGGAGTTGCCTCGCACACACAATAGCGAAACGATTGCTCTATCCGCCACGTCCTCGGATCTGCAGGAAGAGAGAGAGAGAGAGAGATCTAACCTAACTTCTGACAAATGTGTGTATGCGTGTACGTCATGAAAGTTGGGTTAGGTCTCTTTGTTTTAGGTTAGGAATTTAATCATACAGACGCGCGACGAAAATTGCAAAGCTCCCGCGAATTTATACACGCGCTTTTATTAGTTCAAGTACATCCCCGCAACTTTTTACGATAATTACCGGCAAAAATGTTTGCCGCGCATCGCTAATTGCAAAGTGATAATAAATGAGGGAAATTGAGTTGCCCCGCCATATTTAATCAACGCGCGCGATTGGGAAAAATTCAACCTGCCTTACTCGAGATGAGCATCGATCGATCATTATTGTCTATCGATTGTCCGTTTTATTTGCTCGACTCATTTCGGTGACGCGCGAAAAAAGTTCCGGCAGAATTGTTTCTATTATATTATATTTTATTTTATTTTTATTTTTTTTTTATAATCCAGCAATACGATGTCCAAAATGTCAAAAATGTCACCGCGCTGACAAATTTCTCTCTGTCGTCCTTATAAAAACATAATTTAAATTAGCGTGTCACTTAATCCCTCCTGTCTTTCTTGCCGTTACATTCCGCCGCGTTCGCTTTAACGCCAGTCAAATGCCACGTTGAACTGACACTAAAAAACACTCACGACACGTCCGTATAATTCGATGCGTAATCCTGTGTGACGTAATCCTGTGCGGTAATCGCGATTAAACTCGAGTGATTAAATGCCGTAAATCTACTCCGACGGATGATCCGATAGATTTCGATGCCAGTACTACTACCTGTCCATAACAGCCGCGTAAACTGCAATCGATATTTCGCACTTCGCAATTAGTGTCGGACGTATAATGTCTGAAGCCATTAGATGGTCGAGTCAATCGCGCGCTGATTACTCCGCGCTTTTTTCGAACGAAAAAATGCATTTGCAAATACGTAAGCTGCGTAAAAGGGGGACAAAAGGGAAGATTAACAAAATTTTAATGAATTTTTATTTTAATTTTCTTTTAGATTTTAATTTTAGATCTTGAATCTTTTTTTTTTTTTTTTTTTTTTTTTTTTACTTGGCGCAATCTCTTTCATTCTAGAGTTGTTATATCTGTGTTTTTAAATTAGAAATCTTTTAATTTTTTTTTTAGTTTCTTATTCTTTCAATGTTTCTCGAAAAATGTTATATTGACACTCAATTAAAGTGTACAACGAAAAAAATTGTAATCTGATTTTTCGCGAGCTAGATACAATAATTCGCATATTTATTGATCTAATATTTTCGGATAATCCTTTGAAGTTGAAAAAGAAGATTAACGAAATTGATCAAAATCCTTGAATTTATTATTTAATTTTAGACTTGAATCTATTTCTTTAAACTCAAATCAATCCCTCACATTGTAGACTGATTTAAATCCGTTTTTAAATGATAAATCTTTTAATTTTTTTTTAGTTTTTAGTTCCTAATTATTACCATGTCTCTGAAAGAAGTAACATATTGACACACAATTAAAGTGTCCAAAACTGTACGTGTGTGTAAAAACTGTTGAAATCTGATTTCTCGCGAGCTAGATATAACAGTAGGTGCGTGCACGCATGTTTATTGGTTTAATATTTTCGGATAATGTCCTGTCATGTAATAATAGCGCGGCTCCGGAAATAACGGCGGCCATCGATCAACGTATTTATTATTATCGGGCAGCGAAGCGCAGTTTATCATAATTTTACAGCAAATAGAGCCGTCCGTACCATCACACGTCGTAATTCAGGCTTGACTGACACTAACTCCGCGGGATTATCCCTTCTGTTCACCTGAACTCCTGCATCCTGCGAGCCGATATCTATCTTTCGGAATGACTTTGAGGTTTAATCGGCGCTGCCGAAAGCCAATGATTAACGCGTCGATACACGAAACAGTAATCGGTATAAAGAAAATTTATAACATCTCAGCTGAGTATTTTTTCCCGCTTTCACGACAATATAATTCGACGCGACGTTTGATCAGAGATTCATCGAAGCGATCAATTGATACATTTTCGTCGTGAAAGAGCACCTAGATATATCCAAAAGATTAATTAATGCAACAATTGAGTGTATGCAAATTAATTAATATATCCCAACTCTTCTTCCGGGTTATAACCAAAACAGCAGTGTAACACATTTGCAACTATCGGCTCGCATAGCCGATGGCAAATAGATGAGTACAATGCAAGGGTAAAAGGGGATGGAGGGCGAATGGTGTAAACAATAATTTAGCATAATCGTCGAGGACTAAACAGTACGACCGTCCAATAACCGCGAATGCGGCAATCGCAAACATTGCCCGATCTCGCCTCTTCCCCTTCCCCTTGCACCCCCCCTGTGCCCCCCACTCCGCGGCAGCTACCCTTCAACTACAACCACCGCCGTACTTTACTGTCGTAATCCGCGGGTAAACTCCACATAATGCAGACATACGCGGTAACGCGCCGTCGAAGCTGCCCTTAATGCCCTTTGGTCTATGGCTAAAGCCATCGTAGAGGCAACGTTCGTGTATTCTAATCCCCCTCTGAGCACCCAAGAAAGAGAGAACTCAAGATTCATAAATGCAAAACTAACCGACTCGCTTGACTGTCGTGTATGCACGATCTAATCGACGAAAGTTCGTATAGGGATGATATGGTATGAATTTCACTCATTAAGAGGATCCTGACCCTGTCTGTTTTACCGACTTATTTGAGTTTAAGGGCTTTTCTTTTTATTGGCTATACAGATTGAAAAATCCTTCTCCACAATTACAGTACTGATAATAATGAACGGGGAGCGTTGTAATTTCGTGTCAAAAACAATAAAAATTATAAAATTACAGTTTTTTATCGGCTTCTTGCATCATAACAAGAAAGAGAGAACTCAAGATTCATAAATGCAAAACTAACCGACTCGCTTGACTGTCGTGTATGCACGATCTAATCGACGAAAGTTCGTATAAGGATGATATGGTATGAATTTCACTCATTAAGAGGATCCTGACCCTGTCTGTTTTACCGACTTATTTGAGTTTAAGGGCTTTTCTTTTTATTGGCTATACAGATTGAAAAATCCTTCTCCACAATTACAGTACTGATAATAATGAACGGGGAGCGTTGTAATTTCGTGTCAAAAACAATAAAAGTTAAAAATCACAGTTTTTTATCGGCCTCTTGCATCATAACAAGAAAGAGAGAACTCAAGATTCATAAATGCAAAACTAACCGACTCGCTTGACTGTCGTGTATGCACGATCTAATCGACGAAAGTTCGTATAGGGATGATATGGTATGAATTTCACTCATTAAGAGGATCCTGACCCTGTCTGTTTTACCGACTTATTTGAGTTTAAGGGCTTTTCTTTTTATTGGCTATACAGATTGAAAAATCCTTCTTCACAATTAAAGTACTGATAATAATGAACGGGGAGCGTTGTAATTTCGTGTTAAAAACAATAAAAGTTAAAAAATCACAGTTTCTTATCGGCCTCTTGCATCATAACAAGAAAGAGAGAACTCAAGATTCATAAATGCAAAACTAACCGACTCGCTTGACTGTCGTGTATGCACGATCTAATCGACGAAAGTTCGTATAGGGATGATATGGTATGAATTTCACTCATTAAGAGGATCCTGACCCTGTCTGTTTTACCGACTTATTTGAGTTTAACGGCTTTTCTTTTTATTGGCTATACAGATTGAAAAATGCCTTCTCCACAATTACAGTACTGATAATAATGAACGGGGAGCGTTGTAATTTCGTGTTAAAAACAATAAAAGTTAAAAAATCACAGTTTTTTATCGGCCTCTTGCATCATAACAAGAAAGAGAGAACTCAAGATTCATAAATGCAAAACTAACCGACTCGCTTGACTGTCGTGTATGCACGATCTAATCGACGAAAGTTCGTATAGGGATGATATGGTATGAATTTCACTCATTAAGAGGATCCTGACCCTGTCTGTTTTACCGACTTATTTGAGTTTAAGGGTTTTTCTTTTTATTGGCTATACAGATTGAAAAATCCTTCTCCACAATTAAAGTACTGATAATAATGAACGGGGAGTTGTAATTTCGTGTTAAAAACAATAAAAGTTAAAAAATCACAGTTTCTTATCGGCCTCTTGCATCATAACAAGAAAGAGAGAACTCAAGATTCATAAATGCAAAACTAACCGACTCGCTTGACTGTCGTGTATGCACGATCTAATCGACGAAAGTTCGTATAGGGATGATATGGTATGAATTTCACTCATTAAGAGGATCCTGACCCTGTCTGTTTTACCGACTTATTTGAGTTTAAGGACTTTTCTTTTTATTGGCTATACAGATTGAAAAATCCTTCTCCACAATGAAAGTACTGATAATAATAAACGGGGAGCGTTGTAATTTTGTGTTAAAAACAATAAAAGTTAAAAAATTACAGTTTTTTATCGGCCTCTTGCATCATAACAAGAAAGAGAGAACTCAAGATTCATAAATGCAAAACTAACCGACTCGCTTGACTGTCGTGTATGCACGATCTAATCGACGAAAGTTCGTATAGGGATGATATGGTATGAATTTCACTCATTAAGAGGATCCTGACCCTGTCTGTTTTACCGACTTATTTGAGTTTAAGGGCTTTTCTTTTTATTGGCTATACAGATTGAAAAATCCTTCTCCACAATTAAAGTACTGATAATAATGAACGGGGAGCGTTATAATTTCGTATTAAAAACAATAAAAGTTAAAAAATTACAGTTTTTTATCGGCCTGTTGCATCATAACAATATTTGTTTAATACAAAAATTCTGCAGTTTATTTGTGCACAAAATATGGCGCTCCCAAAAGAGATGACATGAAAGAATAATCCAATACAGACGTAATAAAAATGAGATTAAAAGCCTGTATCAAAAGATTCGTATCTAAGTTGGCAAAACAGAACAACGACAGCATCCCCTTAAGGGTTATTCGTAAGAGTAACCCTTGTATTTTATTTTATATGGAATTTCGAAAATCTAGTTATTCTGAAAAAAAATCTTTATAGACACTATGGAGAGAAATATCTGGTTTCCAAAAAGTTTTTATTGATGATTTTTTTATCGGCTTTGAATAGACGCGCAAAAAAACACTCAAAAACTTAATATTGTTCTATTTTTTTTATATCAATGTTAGTTTTATCCTTTTTATAAATTCGACATTTATTTATTTAACTCTGTCATGCATAATTTTTTAGCAAAAGTCTGAATATTTCTATATATGTGTGATATATAATATGCAAAAAAAATATCTTCTTTATTTATTGGTCGGAGAATAAATTCCAAAAAAAATTAAGGCTTATTCTTGAGTAATTAGTACTCATATTATATTTTATTCAGAAATTCAAAAATCTAGTTATTTTTATAAAAAAAACCTTACAGAATATAATTATCGAAAAAATATCTTCTTTTTACAAAGTTCTCATCGACTGATGACTTTTTTTATCGGCTTTGAAGAATCTCGCGAGATGAAAGACTCAAAAATTAAATATTAAAATTAGTTTTATCTTTTCATAAATTTAATATTTTATCTGCATAATTTTTTATCCATTAAAAGTATGAATATATGTGATACATAAATGTTAAAAGAACTCCTTCTTATATTTTTATTTACTGGTCAGACAATAAATTCGAAAAAAATTAAAGCTTATTCTTGAATAAATTGTATACTCGTACTTTATATTATTGAAGACTTCAAAAATCTAGCTATTCAAAATTTTTTTGATAGAACAAAATTATTGAAAGAAATATCTATTAAAAAATTCTTGTTGACTGATGATTTTTTTATCAACATTAAAGAGCATCGCGAGATATACAACTTATAAATTCAGTACTTTATTTCAATTTTTAAGTGACAAAGTGATGTTTTTCACACATCGAAAAATCTGTCTCTTCTTGTGAAAATACTAACAACTCGTTACGTTTAATCCGTCATGATAAACTAATATATTTTGTTGTGCATTTCTTTATGGCTCAACATAGATCAAAGTTTCCTGTCATCATGTTCTTTGAGAATTGAAAGCTTGCAACAGGTAAGATTGGTGGTTAGATACCCTTTCCTTTTCTCCTTTCTCTCTCTCTCTCCCTTCTTTTTTTCTCTCTCTTTCAATATGCATAATGGATAAATGGCAAAAAAAATAAAATAAAATGAAATAACGAACGCGAGGAACAGCGTGGAAGAGAGAAGAAAGACGAATCGATAAACAGCAAGAGAAACTAGAAAATCTTGTGATTCCAGTTTACATAAAACCCCGGTTTTATGCGTTGCCTACAATATATATGCTAATTTGTATTCCGCGAAATACGCGATCAATTTTTCCAGGCATTTTAACACTACGTTTGTACTCCATTTAGACTTTCAATTAATCAGGAAGAAATTAACACAGAATACTCGTGAGCGCAAATTAAGAGTTCACAATTGCTAAAAGCTGCGATAAAATATCCATATGAAAGTAAAGCGAGCCTTATCGATCATGCGCTCTACTTTTTTAAATTGCGAGAAAAAATACTATAGCAAAATTTGTTTTTCTAAAATTTTAGACACGTCTTTCATCCATTAGGACACTTAAACATTTGAACGACATTTTTGGTGTCGATGAAAAGATAAAACTAATTCCAATTTCATTTTTGATTTTTCCATTTCGCGAGATTCTTCAAAGCCGATAAAAAACATTATCAATAAGAATTTTTTTTGAAAATAAATATTTTTTCGATAATTACATATATTCTGTAAGGTTTCTTTGATTAAAATAATTAGATTTTTGAAATTCTGAATAAAATGTAATATGAGTACTGATTACTCAAGAATAAATCTTAATATTTTTTTTGAAATTTATTATCTGACCAATAAATAAAAAAGAGATTCTTTTTGCATATTATATATCACACATATATATATAGGAATTATAATTATGTGAAGATTTCACGATAAACCAAACAACGTTGCCCAACTTATCATGACGCTTTTACGTTCATTATTTAGATTGCCCAAATAATTGGTCGGGACAAACTTTTGGCCCAATTACCAGCATGGATCTCTAAACATTGTTATTTACCGCGGTTTGCCGGAAACTTTTTAACCCTTGTTCGACATCCCGCGCCGCTTCATCGAATTGGTGGTTCCTTTAAAAGTTCCTGTTATTTCGCGGCACGTTTCTCGTTCTCCAACTCGGTTTCGACGAATGAACAAAGTGGTAATTACACCCGTGTACTCGTTAACAGGGTTTACCGGAACAAGAATAGCAACAATCGGCTTCGCACGAGAAGCTATATATATATATATATATAGATGTTGAAAATAGAGTACCATAAAAAATTATTAGGTATTCGTTTAAAAACTTAATCGGACTTTTAGGTATTTTACTTTTGAATAGAAATGAAAAAAAATTATTATATATATATATACGATTTTTTATATGTAAAATTAAATATGAAATCCGCGATATTTAATTTCTGGTTATTTAGATTCTCGGAATATTTAAATATGATGTGAAATTCACGGATACTCGACAGTTGTTAAATTTTTAAATTTTTTTACACGGGATGAGGACGAACAAATGGACTAGAATAATATTAAATAAGTTTATTATTTACAAAAAGAGAGAAAGAGAGAATATTACATATTTTACAGCGCAATTTCCGGTTATTCGATAATACAACATTTCCATCAAAGAGGAGAGGGCAAAGCATAGAAACGATTTATCATACAAAGAATGTACAGAAACAATCGAACCCTCTCGAGACAATTCGATAGCAAATAATCAGATCCGCTTTGTCAGTCGAATATACATATATGTATATATATATATATATATATATATGTAATTCAATTATTGTGTCTTCCGCACGTTTGCAAAATACCGTACCTCTATATATCTATTATATCCGCTCCCCACCTTTCATCCCACACCTCTTTTGTCGATGAGCCGCCGACTCACTCATGAATTCCGCCATGAAGCGTGTTGCTCGAGGCTGTAATCCAGATGGATTTGGAAATTCGCAGGAAGCATTGTGGTTCCTCCGAGGAAGGAAGAGCGTTATAACGACACGGTACGGCATTCCGGAGCGAGAGAGAGAGAGAGAGAGAGAGAGAGAGAGAGAGCACGGTCCATGATGCCGCTAATGCTCCCCTCCCCCCTCCCGACCCCCCCTCCGCCCCCCGGCGCGCGCGCGTTTCGTAACCGCAAAACCTGCTCGCGTCTCGCTTGCGTGAGGGATGAGGGAAAAGGGAAATGCGAAGGAGGGAGGAGATAGAAAAGAGGATGGGGACTCTAAGGGGCGTGGGAAGAGACAGAGCTTAATTACGCACTACCTGGATATGCACGTTGGGTAAATTGCTATTAGTGGTTTCGGAGACACGTTAAAATGGTTACCACAGCAACGGCTTTCATTTCTGTCTCGATGACAAAGAGAACGATGAAGAGCGATGAGCGTCGGGCTTTGAGTTTCCGCCGCGGGATTCATCGAATGCTCGTTTAGGTTTTGCTTATATGCATATATGTACACGCAGAAAAAATTTATAATCGCAAAAATGCACCCCTATTACGAGTAATCGCGAATTGGGATTTTAAGTAATTTTTTTACGCAAACTTATTCGCAGTCTAAAGCGATTCTGAGTCTCTTTTGTTGTAAGAGATAGTGTTTAAGGTGATCCTAAAGCTTTGTTTTATCAATTTCGAGTTGGATTCGATCATAAATCTTTTTATTTAGATTGAAAAATCCTTTTTGCTCCTCCTCTCTCTCGTTTGTTGATATTAATACTTTAGTTGTGGACAGCAAAGGATTTATCAATCTGTAGTCAATCAAAATATTGGTACATGAACTCATAAATGTATGAGTTCAAGGTTCAAGTATCTTTTGATTGACTACACAGATAGAAAACATTAATACTTTTATTGTGGAAAAGGATTTATCAATCTGTAGTCAATCAATATGGTACTTGAACTCATAAATTTATGAGTTCAAGGTTCAAGTACCAATCTTTTGATTGACTATACAGATTGGAAACATTTTTTGCGTCCACCTTATTAATATTAATACTTTTAATATGGAAAAGGATTTATCAATCTGTAGTCAATCAATATGGTACTTGAACTCATAAATTTATGAGTTCAAGGTTCAAGTACCAATCTTTTGATTGACTATACAGATTGGAAATATTTTTTGCGTTTATCTTATTAATATTAATACTTTTATTATGGAAAAGGATTTATCAATCTGTAGTCAATCAATATGGTACTTGAACTCAAAAATTTATGAGTTCAAGGTTCAAGTACCAATCTTTTGATTGACTATACAGATTGGAAACATTTTTTGCGTCCACCTTATTAATATTAATACTTTTATTATGGAAAAGGATTTATCAATCTGTAGTCAATCAATATGGTACTTGAACTCATAAATTTATGAGTTCAAGGTTCAAGTACCAATCTTTTGATTGACTATACAGATTGGAAACATTTTTTGCGTTTACCTTATTAATATTAATACTTTTATTATGGAAAAGGATTTATCAATCTGTAGTCAATCAATATGGTACTTGAACTCAAAAATTTATGAGTTCAAGGTTCAAGTACCAATCTTTTGATTGACTATACAGATTGGAAACATTTTTTGCGCCTCCTTTATTAATATTAATATTTGTATTATGGAAAAGAATTTATCAATCTGTAGTCAATCAATATGGTACTTGAACTCATAAATTTATAAGTTCAAGGTTCAAGTACCAATTTTTTGATTGATTATACAGATTGGAAACATTTTTTGCGCCCCCTTTATTAATATTAATATTTGTATTATGGAAAAGGATTTATCAATCTGTAGTCAATCAATATGGTATTTGAACTCATAAATTTATGAGATCAAGGTTCAAGTACCAATCTTTTGATTGACTATACAGATTGAAAACATTTTTTGCGCCCCCCTTGTTAATATTAATATTTGTATTATGGAAAAGGATTTATCAATCTGTAGTCAATCAATATGGTATTTGAACTCATAAATTTATGAGATCAAGGTTCAAGTACCAATCTTTTGATTGACTATACAGATTGAAAACATTTTTTGCGCCCCCCTTGTTAATATTAATACTTTTATTATAGAAAAGGATTTATCAATCTGTAGTCAATCAATATGGTACTTGAACTCTTAATTTATGAGTTCAAGGTTCAAGTACCAATCTTTTGATTGACTATACAGATTAATAAATCCTTTTCCACAATTAAAGTATAATATTGACCACAGGAGTCGTTATAATTTCAGGTTAAAAAAAACAAAAAATTACATTTTTATCGGTCTTTAAATTTTTTGTTTTTTTTACATAAAATTATAAATTTTACGTTCACAGGTCGTTATTATTCGTATTTTAATTGTTGAAAATATTGTTTTACCGATGAACTAGTGCTTTAACCTAAAAAAATAAGGAATTTAAATGTCAAAATTTAAGGACACGATTGAATTTATCCGAGCATTTTTAATTGCGATTATTTCATTAGTCGATCGAGAACGTAAACAGTTCAGAGGAAGAGAAGTACCTACTCTCTCTCTCTCTCTCTCTCTCTCTCTCTCGCGCGCGCGCGCGCAATAAATCTCCCTTACTCAAGATCACGATTTCCCACTCTAAACTCGTGTTCGCGCAGGGGCACGTCTCGAAGCTGAGATAATGATTAATAATCGAGGGGTCAAAGAGAGGGAGAGGACAGGTGAAAGAGAAGGCTGCGTATACCGAACGGTACATTTTTTATCCGCGTTAATACGAGACTACTTTCGTATCGTCGTAACGAGAACGCGAGAAGAAGACAGGAAGAAGGGGGGGGGGCAGGAGGGGGGCCGGGAGGGGGTCAGGAGAGAGGGATGGAAAGGGTGAGCCGACAGGGCAATGCATCAGCGGTTAATGAGCAAACTTTAATATTCTCCCGGACTAAAACCCACCGCCCTTACCACCTATCTTCCGTCGACCACGAGCCAGCCCCCTATGTTCCGGAACTCGAGCGAGAGAGAAAGAGAGAGAGAGAGAGAGAGAGAGAGGGCGAAAGGGTGTAGGGGGATGAGGTGACACGGCGAGCGCGATGCACACGACTGCCATAATTATTGTGCGCCGGCGGAAGAAGAGCGAAACAACGGCGTATATATAAGCGGGGGGAGGAGGGGGAGGGGGTTGAAGAGCGCACGGGGGTTGGAGGGAAGAGAGGGGGACTTCAGTCAGAGAGACGCGGTTCTCTCGCTCGCAGCGTTCTTTTGGGAAACGGGATTCGGCTTCAAAGTCGCGTCAGCATTCATTAATTTCACACGGAAGGGTCCAATTAGAGAGTGGAGTAAACGTGTTCGCGCGCTTCGCGTTTTGTTGAACGTTGATACGGCAAAAGGAACAGCCCCTCTCGATGACGAGTTAATTTGTTTCTTTTTTTTTTTTTTTTTTTTTTTTTCAACGATTCCAGAATCGAAATATCGACCCACACGAGTTTCATCTTAATTTGTCTTAGTAATTTAATATTTGATTTTTTTCTTAATAAATTATTAAAATATTTGTAAGAAAACCTCGCAAACCCGGAAATTCTAATTTCAATGAAATTTTACACACATGTGGGGAATGTAAATAAAGAATTTAAAAATTCTTAATTGTGTGCGGTGCAAAAATTCTAAGGGGTAAAATCATCACCTCGTTCATTTGTATGTAAAGCGACATTTTTTCGAAACATACTCGAGATATTAGAAAATTTTTAATCACATTAATTAAATTTTGGAAAAATAATTTTCGAAATGTTTTTTAATCTTAAAAAAAAAATATTTTTTCGAAATTTTATTCATGTGGGTAAATGTTCTTACCATAAAAATATTTTTTAATATTTCAAATACTTTCGAGAGAAACAAAAAATGGTCACACATATATAAGGGATGATGGTTTCACTCCTTAGAATAATTTTTTAGCCGCGACTAAAAATTTATCTATATTTGTTTCTCCCAACACTGTAAAAAAAATGTGTAAAATTACATGATAAATAATAAAAATTTTACACTTATTATTTATGTAATTTTACATATTTTTGTGAAATATATTACATATTTTTTTACAGCGAATACATGTAAAAATTATACCAAAATCAGAATTTGCGAGGTTTCCTTTTTAGCGGAAAATATTAATTAATTGAAAAAAAGAACACTACTCCGTTCTGTGCGGAATGGAGGCTACTTCACCTTTTCGCCTCTTTCCGTATCGTCACGTCGTACATTCTGAAAGGGGGTATTAAGCTCGAATATGAAGCTTTTTCGCAGGTATCAGCAGGAAATTCTGCAGCGCCGCGACCAAGAATGTGTTAACGACTTATGGAGGAGGCGTCCGTGAGGAAGTTGCGTTTGTGCACTTTGCGAGAGAGAGAGAGAAAGAGAGCACATGCGCGATACAATAGTAGTTGATGACGTATCGCCTTTTGCAATTATGCGAATGTCGCGTGCGTTTCTCTCTGTGTATATATTGCGGGCGCAAGTAGTTTTAATTCGTTTTCAGAGAAAAGTCCGCGGATATAATATCAGAGGAAATGATTTCGCAGGGAAATTTCATTATGCCGAATACCAACCGAACGAAATTTTCATTATTTGATTATGAATCCCCCTGGTGAACGCCGACATTAACTCCGCGCGGGAACGTTACAGGAAATAATCGCCAAATAACATTAATATAGCTTTATATGTAATATCAGGAGATATTATATTAGTAGCACGCGCTAATCTATATGTACGCATAACTACAGAGAACGCAATGCAAAAATAATAATTACTAATAAAATTACGGATAAAACACTGATTACTGATGATAGGAATCTCATTAGCATATACGTAACGTGATTAAAAATATAAAGTTCAGAAAATCGAATACGCGTTGAAATTGCGCCCTTAATATTTTAAAACGTCTCTGATTAGCAACCTCTTTCAAAGTCGCGGACTTTATCTAAATAATTCTGATTAATGGAAAAATAATACGTCTGAAAATGACAGTTGTTGATTATCTTTTATATCAAAGTTTCTTTTCCTTTAATCGATTTCTTCATTCTTTACGTTGAAGAAAATTGTCCTCGCTTTACCATAACATCATTCTCCTCTTTTTACATTTTTATATTATCAGAGGAAAATATTTCTTCAGTAGAAACGTACTATTTTTACATTTTCCCGTGTACTCTCTTTCCATATTCATTTTCATTTATTCAACATTTTTTTTTTACACATATATTTTGTACATCTTCGCCTAACGTGATTACTAAAAAAATGTAAAGTTCAAAGAATCAACTGCACATTCAAATTAAACACAAATATGATTAATTCCATTAATATTAAAAAATACCCTTCAAAGTCACAGACTTCACCTAAATAATGCTAATTAATAGAAGAAACAATGTGCATTATCTTATTATTTATTTTTCCAGAGTAAAGAGAACCATGTTTATCTTACTAATAATGCCATTTTGCTTTTTTATATTCCTGCATTAGGAAATATTTCTTCAAACAGAAACGCGCCATTTTTCCATTCTCCGCGTACATCTCTCATACGCGTTCCCTTTTCATATTTTATTCAACATTCTTTTTCGCACACGCAGATAAATTTTGTATATACACACCTTCACTTTAGACCGACACACCGTTATAAGGTACAAATATAGCCAGGTCAGGGAAGGTTTGTGGTGAATGTCGGCTCGGCCAGGTGTGACATCAAGGTCCGCTGAGCCGGCATAGATCCCCGATGTTAGTCGGCATTTTTCCAAGCGACTTTACGTAAGGGGATTAAAGCGAAATCGAGCTTTAAATTGATAGACAGAGGACGGGAGTGCCATTGATCGGAGCCGGTTTCACTTAAATCGCCGATGATGCATGCTAACTGGCAGTCGCGCCCATTAACGATCGATCGCCCGAACCGAACTGGGAGAGAGATTGTCTACGGGTCAGATATACCCCATACATGACCGTGCGATCCTCGTAATTGGCTTCATCGGTACAACCAGCTGTTGTGTCTGGCGTCTTTCATCATTCGAACGGAACAGCTCCCGGCAAATGCGCGATGAAAGTAAAGAGGCCGGTTCGAGGCCTTAAATAAGGCACCCTCTAATAAAGATATTTGCTCTCTTTTCTTCGAGAGGGAATTACTCACTTGCTTGTTTATTCTTCCAAAAGGGTCGGAAAAGATTAGACAATCTTCTCAGAAATAAAAAAGTTCTATAATATATTAATTATTTTTATTAAATAATTATACTGATTCATGTAATAATAAATATATTGTAAATATATATAATAAATAAATAAAGGTTAGACAATTTTCCGAAACAAAAAATACTATGTAGAACGTCAAATTATTTATATTTCATATCTATTTTCTCTTATGAAGGATTATCCTACAAAGTAAAATATTATTAATTTGATTTATTGCACTGAAATGGTCAAGTATGATTTTCTAGAAAAACATTTTTATACATTTTTTTATTTATTATATATTTATTATACTTTTTGTATATTTATTATATATATATATATATATTTATTATTCCATTAATTAATATAATTAATTAATTTTGTATTATAGATTTACTTGAAAAAGGCTGCAATGACAGCCGAAACGTTGTATTTCAACTAATTATTTATAATAAATGATTGCCAGTTTGGTCGACTTTTAACTTTGAAGAGAGATTTTAAAAAAATACTATATTAATTAATTATATTAATTAATGTAATAATAAATATATATAATAAATAAATAAATGTGTAAAAGATTAGACAATTTTTCGAAACAGAAAATACTATAATACAAAATTAATTAATGGAATAATAAATATATATATATATATATATATATAATAAATAAAAAAATGTATAAAAATGTTTTTCTCGAAAATCATACTTGACCATTTCGTGCAATAAATCAAATTAATAATATTTTACTTTGTAGGATAATCCTTCATAAGATGAAATAGATATGAAATATGGATAATTTGGCGTTCTACATCTTGCGCCGAGAATCAGGTCAGGATAATTACGATTAATCGTTAATTCGTGAGTCGAATGTTGACTCGCACACTTGGAAGATAATTTAATTAAAATTATAATGATATATTAACTGATAGAGATCCCTTTTACAGTAATGTGTCAGTGATACCGCGCATATTTTATACGCCATGTACAATGGTCGCGGCTCATAATTTATGTATCGTCGACGATGCATTTTCAGAGAAACGGCATTACATAATTCATTGAATTTATACGAGCACGATAGCAAACTCTGTATGGACTATAACGTCATAAATCATCACGGTTTGAAACAAGAAAAATCGAAGGACGACGGCGACGTCGTAATATTTTTCGTCAAGAATTGTTTGCAATGAAAAGAAAAAGGGAAAGAGAGAGAGAGAGAGAGAGAGAGAGAAAAAGTAATAGTTTTCGATCATGTAAATTGAAAGAGCGATGCATATTTATTTTAACTCGAATATATATATTCTCATGACAGGTGTAATCGATATTATAAAATTTGACTGTCAAACTTTTCTCTCCCCTTCTCTCTCTCTGGAATTTTATATTCGCAGCATTTTCGTTAAATAAACATTTTCTCTTTTAATTAACGCGCAGATTTCTTGAAAAGTGTCATTTAGAATATTTTTTTCGGAAAACTTTCTCGATTATGAGAAAAGATAGAGGAGAGGTTAACGAGCAAATTCTGGCGATGTTGAACCAACCGGAATAAATGTCAGAGTATGTGTCGAGAGAGATTAATAGAGTGGAGTGCAAAAGTAATTTCAGATTTTAATACATAAGATCGATATGATTTTTCGGCGCAATTTTTTTTTTTTCAAATTTTATATATCTGAAAAATTGTGTGTCCCGAAAGTCTGTTGAAAATTGCGTGACACGTGAGAAAATCGCTCCGAGCATTTATTATCGGGGCGGTTTATAATGTCTCGTCAAGCTACGTGGCAACACGAGAGATGCACCCCCTTCCCCTTTCCACCCCCTCTCCACCCCCTCTCTCTCTCTCTCTCCGTGAGGAGGTTGTGCATTATAGATTATTGTTATCTCCGTGTTGTCGCGCAATCTACATATATAGTTGTACGTTATCCAACCGTACGTCTCGGCATATTTCATCACGAGCTTGCATCCGCGACAGACGATTGCAAACACGTCATCGTGGAATATCGCGCAAAGAAACAAATTGTCCATCTCCTGTTTTTTTTCATTTTTTTTTTTTTTTTTATCCCATTCGAGACACGCATATCGTGACATATCGATGAACGTTTGTTCCAAATTATTTTCTCGATGAGACACTTATTACGGTTATCTCGAACGCTCTCGATGATTGTCCAATTTTATCGCAGGCTCGATTTTTTTTTTTTATCGAATAAACATATCGCGACACTAAAAACACCTAAGAGTGTTTTTAGTACTTTTGGTCCGCTAGATCTGTAATAGTATTTGACATATCAATGAACACCGAAAACAATCCATGTACTTTAAGATAATAATAGAAAAATTGCTTACTCATCTGTAATTTTTTTCCATTTGTTTTAAAATGAAAATACATATTAATGTAAAAAAGTGTAAAATTACTATTTTTATGCAAAAATCATGTAATTTTAAATTTACCATTTTTACTTTATTAGAACTTTATTTTATAAGTATTGATCTATTTTATTTATAATATTATTTTATAGCATTTCCTACGTGTAATTCAATGTTCAGTGGAATATTTTTAATCTTAAAAATGCATAATATATATTTTATATAAAATTACATATAATCTGTAATCTTCCACCTGAGCAGTAATATTGCATGATTATGCTGGGTCGAAAAAAACCTAGGATAATCATGTAATTTTACACAAATATTTTTTTCAGTGAACATTGCTCTGAATTAATTTTTCACGGAGACACTTATTACGGTTATCTCGAATTGTACCAATTTTGTCGCAGCCTCGATTTTTTAAAAATCAAATAAACATATTGCGACACTAAAAATACTTAACTTGACCTCTAACCTAACCTCTCTCCGCTTTTAAAGAAGACAGAGTTTAGGGATGGGAGATTAAATTTATAATATGTATTTAAACATCCAAGACGAATCTAATAATCACGTTTTATTTACTTAAATTCAAAAAATAATATTCAATATTAAAAACTATTAAAGATTTATATTAACAAAATTGTAACCTAACCTAACCTAACCTAATCTCTAACCCCTAACCTAACCTTAAAGTATTTAGTAGTTTAATTCAGATATGGTAGATATCTATAATAATTTCTGTAGAAACGACGGGACGAAACCGGAAAGGTGGTGGATGATTGATTTCCGGAACGTTTAATTAATTACGCATCGTTAATCGCGATGGCTTTTATTAGCCCTTTATTATCGTAAGTGATTTTAAATCTCGTTTGCGACGATGGTTCTCCTTTGCAGAGAGAGAGAGAGAAAAAAAAATACGTAACGAGAGAGAGGGAGAGAACGGAAACCTATAATAAATAATTGGCCTTAATCGTACTGGGAAAAAGAAGGTATTTCATCCCGATGAGGAAACTCGTAGTACATCGCTCTGCGCGAATACTCGAGAGGGATTTTCGCTCGGCTGATTCGCAGTTGCTATCATTAATTGGACAGACAGCGATTTCTTCATCGAGATATAGTCCTCTTCCCTTCCATTTACCGCGCCTGTAAGAACAGCGTAATCTCCGGAAAGAAATGCGCATCTTTACATTCATGGAAAAGGAAACTTTAGCTATCTCTAGATCAAAAAAGACCCTAGATTAAAGAATTTTATGAATGCGCGCTCTCTCGCTTCTTCCCATCTCTCTCTTTATCTCTTTCTACATTCAACATGTACATCACTAATACGTTATTTTATAACCATTAATATACACCTAAATTATGCAAGTATATTAATAATTGACGTAATCATTGCTCACCGCAAATGAAAAATAATTATCCAATTTATCCCTATATATTAATAGATATATCAAAACAATTATAAAATATATGATATTATTAGGGTAAAATATGACGCATCACTATTGGGTGATGAAATGAATTAGTGACCAAATGTTCGAAGCTTCAAGTTTTTTTAATATTTAGTAAGATCGAGTTTAAATAATATTGCTTATTTGAAAATTATATATGTATATACATATACAATATATAAAATAATACAAAATATGATAAAAAAAATGATGTAAAGGGTATAATGGAGAAGGTAACAATTAAATATAAAATATATGCTTTCTATAAAATATTTCTTTTTTCAAAGAATATGAGTTGAAATAAAAATCGAAATAAAAATGTAAAACATAATTTTTTAGTGTGACACATCCACTTTGCAGCTTCCATATAAATCAGACCATTCGAGAAAGGATCGCTGCTTTAACCAATAAAAATTCAAGTATGTGCTGTAAAAATATCGACTCGTTCGCGAGAGAGACACGGGAGAACACACCTATATCCATAAAGTTTTCAGTTGCTTTTAATATACGGCGGGAATTCGGCAACGGTCCCTGTTTTTCGACGAAATAAAATGTTTTTTCAAGAGAGCTCGCACGCCCACACACGTGTGTGACGAACGATATTGCTATAACTAAAATAACAGCCTTATTTCATACGGCGAATTTCCATTTTCCTCTCCCGAATTGCGTGATTTACATCTGGCTTGCAACCAACTTTGCTCGTAATTATCCCATATGTGTAATTTGACCAATCAAATCGATACGATCCCGAATATCGCGATATCAAAGATCCACGATTTTGGTAGTTATCCCTTTGCACACGCGCTCGTAAATCGCGACAATTTACGAAATTAATCCGCGCGCGTGCAAATCCGCTCCTATGTCATAAGCATTATTGTCATGAATTTAATAAGCGATAAATTTTTCGTAGCTATCTCTCCGCTTTTAAAGAAGGCAGAGTCTAGGGATGGAAGATTAAATTTAATATATATTTAAACATCCAACACAAATCTAATAATCACGTTTTACTTACTTAAATTCAAAAAATAGGTATTCATAAAAAATAATATTAAATATTATGATTTAAAAACTATTAAAGATTTATATTTATAAAATTGCAAAATATTATGTATAAATAATATATATCTGCATATATTCAATAAAAAGTAAACCTAATCTAATCTAATTTAAAGTCACTCTCGTTGACACTTAGTTGACACACTCTCGTTGACAACTTAGTTGACACACTCTCGTTGACAACTTAGTTGACACACTCTCGTTGACAACTTAGATGACACACTCTCGTTGACAACTTAGTTGACACACTCTTGTTGACAACTTAGTTGACACACTCTCGTTGACAACATAGTTGACGCACTCGTTCATTTCGCATAAACGAGAATCTGCCATTGAACACATCTGTCATTGTTTAATTTGACTCGAATATTGAAGGAGAGGAATGCTAATGCATGAAGAGAAAATGGAGGAAATTGTTATACAATTCTCTCTCGAGATTGCAAGAGGATGCAGGAGAAACAGCTGATAACAAGTGAACAAAGAGGCGTCTGTGTGAGCGTGTTTGCGTGTTTGTGTGTGTTTCACCTCCTCTCTATACTCGCTCAAAGTGGGTCCATTGCCATTTGCCGTTAATGTAAACGAGGGATCAGCCCTTAGTGTTACTTCCGTTTTCCGGCCAAAATAGCTACGGTCCGTTGTAACATGGACCCGTTATAGCTCTGACCCGCAAGTCTTACCTCAAGTTCGGAAACTGGCAAACTTTGCATGTGCCGCGTTCGATACTGAATTATGCGATACTCGTGATTCGAATTTCATCTCTCCGCTACCCGACCGAAAATTTGCTCTCGCGATTTTCGCCGAATAAGTATTCCCTCTGTTTTCTCCCAAAATAGGATAGATACACTTTTAGATGCAATAATAAATATAAGAAGGAATAACTTAATTTAATTTTATGGGGAAACTTTTAAATATAGATATACAGAGTAGATATATTATCTCGTGGTTATCATCAGCGCTGCTTTCACCAACGTCGATTAACTTTAATCTTACATTCTTTTCTCTTCTCTCTTTCTCTTTCTCTCTCTCTCTCTTTCTCTCTCTGTGAGTTTTCATTTTAGTGAGAGATTTGAGATAAAATTTATATTATAATTGAAGATAAATGGTATTAAAATGAGAGAGGTATAAATAATACAATAGGATGAAATATTAAATAGCAACATATATTATTTTCTAGTGAACTAATTCGAATAAATTATTATTAGTTCGTAATATAGGTACATTAATTTATCGTGTTTCTAAAGATATGCTTGGACGTTATTATTATCATGCAAATATATTTTGCTAACAAAATTGTTAATTAAATATTGTTCTGAATTTTTTTTCAGAAATCCAAACATTATTGATCATCACGGAAGAAACGACACTCTTTTACCAGCCAGTAGAGAAAAGAGTCGATTTCGCAGTTTGTCCTGGGAGCAGTACGATCCAGTGCATCAAAAATACTTGGAAATTGGTGAGTAATGTCACATTCATGTAACTTTGTAACATATTTTGCGATATATTTGAACGGACACGCATTTTCAAACTGCCGAAGCAGCAAAATTTTAATAAAAGCAAAAACGAAATTATGAAACTTTAAAATTTAATTTGTTCCAAATCGTCTAAATTGAAGGCTGCACAATGCTACCTAAAATAATAATATTGTAAATGACGGGAGAAGATAATAACCCGAATTCAGGACGAACTTTGAACATCGCACCAAATTTGCAAGTTTCCATGATACGTTAAAATAGCCAAAGTGCAAAGTTGCGAATTATATAAAACGAAGAGGAGAAATAAGTCCATCAATTATCAACTCCAATAAGACAGCAGTAAACTCAAACTATATCGGGCCTCTTCCCGAACTCGCGATTGCCATCGCATATTTCTGCCTCCAACTGACTCTAGCTCCATTCTGGACGTTAATAATTAGCAAAACGCTCCAACTTGTTCCCGTTTATCGGAATTGAATTATCAGCGCGCCGAGCGAAATGCAAATGGCTGAAAAAAGAAATTCGAAGACTCTCTTCGAGGCCTCTTCTCGGGCTCGGAATATCGAGAGCAGAACCCACTCGTTCCCTCGATCAGCCCTCACTTAAACGGTTCGCATAGATGTAGAAGAAAGCGCGCGCTAGCTCTGCCGAGTTAGCTCGAATTAGAACGGGTCAGATCCCGGGCGAGCTTTCATCGCTTCGCACGATGAAGAGGGCAGAAGGAGTAGAGGGAGAGAGACGGGAGATGAAGTGTCGCGCTTCGGGAACACGGCTTGCCACTCGTAGTGTAGCTGTCCGAGGCCGGGGACTTACCCGCACACGAGGCCATTTTTATTGTGAGCCGCTCGCGGTGTGCTCGAGCACGTCGTGGATGACGCGAAATGAGCCCTTTGACCTGAAATAGAAAAAAAAGTGAGAGAGAGAGAGAGAGAGAGACATCCGCGGCTCGTTCCGCCGACGTTAACGTGCCCGCGAAAAAATCGGACGCCACCGCTAATTACTTCCTCCAATTTCTCCGCCGGTCTCTTTTTCTACCTCCAATTTCTAACATTAAATTTTTTTCCATCGCAATAAAATGTTTGAAAAAAATGGCGAGAAAAAATTCGAGCGCGGATTCAGTCTTTTACATTCTTGAATTTTAGAGTTTAATTTTTTATAGTTAGATTTTAATTTTATTAATGTCTAAAATTAATTTATTGATTTATTTCTCTTATTTATATTTCTTGTCACTAAATAAAAATTATAATTTTTTTTTTATTTTTATTTTTAATTTTAGTATATCAATGAATCATTGAACATTGAGGATAATTTTTTTTATCTCGATAAAATTCTTGAAAAAACCGTTATTTGACGGATTGTACGGATTCGACTTAACAAATTCTCGAATTTTATTTAGAATTCGAATTTGTATAATTAGGTTAATTTTTTGTTAATTTTTATATTGATTTAATACTTTGTTTATTTCTCTTATCTACACTTTCTTTTCTAAATAAAATTATAATCTTTCAATTATTTTTATTTTTAATTATTTCAATTTATGGATCAATTCAATTGAATATTTAAAATATTGTATACATTGATTGAAAAATTTCATTTCTGAAACAAAATTTTAGTTGATTTAAGTTGCATTCAAAGATTATATTTTAATTTACAAAATATAAATCTAATTTATTCTTTTAAGGAAATACATTTACATTTAATTTCGACTTAAAAATTAAATCCAATAAGAAAATTAATTTCTCCCTTACACCATATTTTATTTATATATATACACCAGCAGAGAATTTAAAAAATGTCACATCTTGTATACAACTGTCATTGCAAATTAAGTAAAACATAATCAAAAATTAAATAAAACAAGTTCGAAAGACGTGCTTAAAGTAAAAAAGTAATCCAGGAATGAGCTTATCGATCTCTTAAGGAACGCCCGCCGTTACGCTGCAACGATGAAATATGTACGCTGACGATTTCAAAATAAACTCGCGCATCGTCAGAACCGGATCTGACTTGGAAAAAGATTTTCATCGGGATCGCGCAGCCGTGAGAGACACGGCGGAAGGTGTGCTCGCCATTTTTCACCCCGGGAAGGTCTGGTGAAAAATCGCATTGAACCAATAGCCTGCATTCCGTGTTGCCTCGACCCCGACTTGAGTTGACTCGAGTCGATTCTACGAGACGTCCGCGCGTGATCCGAGAAAAATGCGCCGCGAAAATGGAGCAGAAGGACGAGTGCGCTTTCCCTCTCGAGTGATTAATTTTTTTTTATATGTCCCTTCGCCTTTCTTATCTGGTCCGAGTAAAAATCCCCGGCTGAAAGCTCTCGCCTCCGAGGAAAAATGGAATTCTCAACAGAGATATCGATATACATTACTATTATATCCAGCATCCACCCTAGAATCTGCATCGTTAAAATTTGAATTTATTCTCGTATATGTTTAAACGTTACTGCCGGGAACTATAAAATAATAGGGGAAAAAATCTTGAGTCTCATTATTATTAAAAAAAATAATATAAACCCTTCTGTCAATGAAATTTTTTTATCTTTTTATAGTTGCATTCTTTTTTTCGTTATATTTTAAGAAAAGTTTCGACACATTTTTAATACTTGAAATTGCTTCAGAATTCTATTCATTGACAGAAGAGTGTTAAGGTGATCTTAAACATTCTCGAGAAATCTGTGATTTCCGTCCTGTTTTATCGACAAAATGTGAGGTTAGATAAATCTATTTATTGGCTATACGGATTCTTTTTTATCTGAAATTAGAACGCTTCGCCCTTTGTTAAGATTAATACTTTAATTTGTACAGGAAAAAGATTTATCAATTTGTATAGTCTCATATATCTTGGTTACAGAATTATAAATTCTTAGAATTTAGCCAATAAATAGATTTATAGTTTATCTAACCTTACATTTTGTCGATAAAACAGGAATGAAACTTAGGTTAGCTTTAGGATTCCCTTAAGAGAGTATAATGCTTAGAATTCATAAATCTGTAACCAAGATATATATGAAACTATAAAGATTGATTAATCTTATTCCTGTACAAATTAAAATATTAATATTAACAAAGGGCGAAGCGGTCTAATTTCAGGTAAGAAACAATCCTTATAGCCAATAAATAAATTTATAGTTTATCTAACCTTACATTTTGTCGATAAAACAGGGAATTTAGGTTTGCTTACGATCCCCTTAAGAACGAATTTTTACAATTTTGCAATAAACTTTACATCAATGTAATAGCATCAATTTTAATTCCCTTGCGAATATAAGCATCATGTATTCAATGTTCCATTTCCTCCAACAACTCGCATGCTCTATCTATTTGAATCTAATCGCAAGAGTGGTCCGTTTCCGATACGGTTTCTCGTGAAGAATGTAATAAAACAAGATGATAACAATACGTATATAGCCGTGCGCAATTTGAAAAACGTCGAGCATTATCGATGACTCTGTTTCGAATTTTACACAGCGGAGAAATTCAATAATCTTTTGTTCCTTCGATTCGGTTTAATCTTCGATTTCCGGCAAACTCCGAGGGATGAAACGCCGGGTGGGGGGGGGGGGAAGGGAGAGGGAGGGGGAGAAGCGGGGTCTCCCAGGCGAAACGAAAACAGCAATCGTCGATTCGAGTGGTCGTTGTTTTACGTCTACGGTATCCAGCCTTTGTTCACCGATCCTTCTCTCTCTCTTTCTCTCACCACAGCGTTTCTCCTATCTACTTCGCAATAGTTTTTGCCCCTCTTCTCTCCCTCCCCCGCCCCTTCTTCCCCTTTGCAACTACCCCCTTAATTCTCATATAAACGTGCTTCGCTTTGGTTAACCTGCTTTTTAAGCTTCCAATTTATTTATGTTGAATTATACTTTACAACATTTATATTCTTCAGAAAAAAAAATTCGATATGATATCGATGAGCGAATCGAATCCTTTCGCTTCCTAATCTTCTTGAATTAAATGTCGACATTCTAAAACTTTCTTTTTCTATTACTTTTGGAACAGACTTATATTCGGGGTGATTAAATTTCGGTAAAATTTTAGAATTTCGGAATTAATTTAATTCCAACAGAGGGAATTAGAAAATTTCAAAGATATTAAAATCTTTAGCATCTCTTCATTTCTGAAGATTAAATCTTCGAAAGACAATTTTTAGTTCCCAAAATTTAAAGACCAGAAGGGGTGATTGTCATAAAACAAACGCGAAAGAACATATTAGACGGTAATGTTGGAACTGGGATCTTCCTATAAATCAGTTGGACGTCCAGGGGCGTATCTTTAATTAAAACAGTGAAAGAAGCTTGTCGACATGGAATGCGCTGAAATTAGAACAACCGCCGCGTATCATATGTTTTCCGGTGATGAATAAATCCCTTATCGATCTATGTTTCGGACTCCTCGCGGTTATTAAAGGTCGCCATTTTGTTCGTAATTAAATCTGAAAAATCTCTCCTTCCGCGTATTTCCTATTCTCTTTCGTTCTTTCGACGAAACGGCGCGGAAGGCTCGTAAAGCCACGACGAGCATCAGTTTATATCCCACTAGCGAGATGAACAGTGACATTTGTGACACGGGTGAACACGCTTCCTCGCCTTCCTCGTCTTTTCGTAACACCCCGGGCACTATAAACGCCTACAAGATGTTTTAAAAGCTTCGCGACAAACTCCGACATATTTTGATTTTCGCTGGATATTTTCTTGAAAATATTACAAGCGAGGCACAATTACTTTCCATCGTTTTTCAAAAGTGCAACATCGTCATTTTGAATTTTTTCTAATTTTTTTTAAATTTATTATTATATTTGAATAATTTATGACACAAATATAGAAATTACTTTATTCCAGAAAAAAATATATTAAATATTAAGATGATCCTGAACGTTCTTGAGAAGTCTGAGATTTCCGTTCTGTTTTATCGACGAAAAATGTAAGGTTAGATAAACTATAAATCTATTTATTGGCTGTACGGATTCTAAGCATTCATAATTCTGTAACCAAGATATATGAAACTATACAGATTGATAAATCTTTTTCCTGTACAAATTAAAGTATTAATATTAACAAAGGACGAAGCGTTCTAATTTCAGGTGAAAAACAATCCGTATAGCCAATAAATAGATTTACAGTTCATCTAACCTTACATTTTATCGATAAAACAGGAAGTTAGTTGTCAAAAAAGTCGCCACGTATATTATCGATACATTTTATCGATAAAACAGGAAGTTAGTTGTCAAAAGAGTCGCCACGTATATTATAATACAATAATTACTATATATAAGTAAAAAAAACCTTTGAATACTATATATATATATGTATAAGTAAAGAAGCCTTTGAAAAACATAAAAAATAAAAAAATACGCCATGACTTCCTAATAGTTGTTTTTGAAAAATCTTTTTGGAAAAAAGTACAAGCCTTGTTACCCTTGGGAGGATTTTTTGAATGGACCTCCCGTAATCCTGGGGTATCTGCGTAAACATCCTGTACACAGGAGTAACATGAGAAACTCGTAACGGGTTGACGGGGCGCGGCGACGTGAAATAACGAGCTTAAATAGATTACGCGAAGATTACAAAGCAAGGCTGGTCAGCTTTTCGTATACGAATTATGAGCTGACACGTCCCGGCTAATCGATCACATTGTGCCAATATCGGCGCGCCTAACGTTCAGTCCTGAATCAATAATGAACTATATTAGGAGTACAATATTGATATAATAGGGATATTACGTAATTAGGTGGACAATAAAGATCGATATGTAATCTCGGCGAGGAAGTGACATTGATTTAATATATCTCTACACATTTAATTAGAATTTATAGGCGTTGAAATATTTTTTACAATTTAGATTTTGTGCTCCTAGTATGTCTTTATGAGGTATAATTTGGGTAAGAAAGCTGATATGAAGAAACTAATTTAATTTGATTTACATAAAACTTGTATAACTCGAGTCTCTCTTTTCCATTCATCTTAATTCATTAATTTTTCGGCTCCAATAAAATTAAGTACCAATAAAACTAAGAGAACGAAATTCGACCTTTTGCGCAACAAGCTACTCAAAGGTTCTTTCCCTTTAAGCGGTTTCTTGTCCGAGGAAGACTCTCTCATTCCTAAGGCGGAATAAAACCTGGGAAGGCTCGATGTCGCGAGACTATCGCCGAAATATAAAGCAAAGCTAAACAGCAAGTTTCGTCCGTCGAACTTTTGAAGGCTCCTGACTTTGCTCTTATCGAGATTAGTCCGGGCTCTGGGTCCTGCGAATCCTGCGAGAAAGTTAGCAATTTATTATAAAATATTGGAGTTGACATCGAACTCTCGGCTCGCTTCTTCACCGCAATAAATATCTCGAATATTGGCTCCCATCGTCCTTCTATATTCATTTAACTTCGCGTCGTTTTAGCAGATCAGAGGTTCACCTGTTATAGCACAAGTTCGCGAAATAAACGAACTGTATAAGTAATGGTAGTATGATTAATGTCGGGCAACTTTAAATGTTGGAATTTTTCCTCGTTCAAAATACAAACATGCAGTTGATACCCTAATTTAACTCGAATACTCATACCTTGATGAAAAGATGAAGAAAATTCAGGAAATCAAGTACCAATATTTTGATTGACTATACAGATTGATGGATTCTTTTTCACAATTAAAATATTAATATTAACAATCGGGAGGAATAATATAATTTTAAGTAAAATAAGTTAAAAATTTTTTTACATAAAATTATAGAGTTTACAATTCGTTATTATTAGTACTTTAATTATGAAAAAGAACATTCAATTAACAGCGTTTTAGGATCACCTTAAAATTGAACAGTAAATGTTTGACACAATTTTATTCATATTTGAAATTACTTTGTTAATTTCTCTTATTTATATTTTTCTTCTTATTTTTATTTTTAAGTATATCAATGAATCATTGAATATTTAGGATAATTTTTTCATCTCAATAAAATCTTAGAAAAAAAAATCGTAAACTTTTGGAAACCGATTCGATTCCTTAACAAATTCTCGAATTGTATTCGATGTTTTATAATTAATTAATTAATCTTTTTAATTTGTAAATTGATAATATTTTGTTTATACTCTTTATTTACATTCTTTTCTCTAAATAAAATTATAATCTCTTTACTATTTTTATTTTTAATTATGTCAATTTATGGAACAATTTATTGAATATTTGAAATATTCTATACAATATTGATTAAAAAATTTCCAAAACAAAATTTTAGTTAATTTAAATTGCATAAATTGCAATTTAAAAATATATCTTTATGTATACAACTTCGAGTTTCTATCATTAAAACAGCGTTTTAGGATCACCTTAAAATAGAACAGTAAAAGTTTGACACATCTACCGAGACTTTCGAAGGGTAAAACTCGAAGCTCAAAGAATACCCGGCGTTCCATAATTTTTGCCGCCCTCGGTATCTCGATTAATTCATAAAATGGGACCCCTGCACTTTATTCACGGCCCCGTCAACATCCTCCGCGCGGGAAAGTAACAAGTTTTGTGTGCACGTAGTTATCCTTGCAGGGACCATAACTTTGCGTCCCTATCCTTCTTTTACTACGGTTATATTGTACCGACGTTAAACTCGTAGTCTCGGCGGACAAAGTCGCATGAGTTTTAATTAAGGAGGAATATATCCCTCCTTTTCTCGCGAGCGCTTCCTATTTCTCCCTAGCCTCGTTCCGTCCATAATGCACGTACATACACGTCCGTTCTTCCGAGCTTATATCGCGAGAATCACATGTGCAAAGTTAAAGCGGAGGAAACTTCCTCTGACCAATCCAATCGGTATTGTAAACCATACCGGGCAAACTTCGCCGGCTCTCTTTTTCGACTTTCTTATGCGCGCGGCCGACGATGTTCGTTCTTGTTGAAAGTTCCGCCGGCTCCTTCTTCCTGGCGTATCGCCATAGGCGTATTCCGCATCCCTTCAATGTAAGATTTCCTTCGGAAATTTACGTAATAGCGGCGACTGTAAAACGCGGAAGGGCAAAAAGATCCGCGGAAAGTTTTATCGTCGCTTCTGCGAGAAGAAACGAAGCGAAGAAATTAATAAATCTTGGACGGAGGATGATGGAAGGATCAAAGGGAAATTTTAGCCAGTCAGAAATCTTGTGAAATATATAAGTTTAAAGTTTAGAAAGAATTAAAAAAAAATATTTCAATATCCAGTCTTTATATTGTATAAAGATCCTAAGAAATCGAATCGGAAGCACGCAATTAATTTTCATCTTGAAGGAAACTGCTGATTTAGTGTAATTTAGTGTAAATAAGTACTGCAACAAAATTGCACATCTCGACGTAATTCTTTCTTTTCAATATTTTCTCGCTGATATTTTTTTTATAAACGAAAACATTATATATGTGTATAATTTTTAGAAAGGAAAAAGGAGAGAGAAATGGATATATTTAATGAAATATATCGCACCAGTTGAGTTGTATCAATATTATTGTAACATATATGTAATTTACGTACGTTATGGATTCCTTTCTCCATTAAGAGTCCATTTAGGAATTATACAAACAATTTTCGTGTCAAGTTCTTCGAACAGCAAACTTCTCGCAAAAATATCAAACAAACCGTGCCACATTCTGCAAATATATGTCGTTAGAGAGAGAGGATGCAGCTCATTTTATCTTCTGGCACATCTATAATGATACTCCGGTATCTCGACGGGATTCGAAACAGTTTCGCCACATTGATTTCGCGCGAACGGAAATCTATAAACCTATTACAGGATATCCCATGTAGAGCATAAATCGCGTCACGTAATATCACTTGCAAGACAATGTGCATGTATGGTTGTGAATTACAACATCTCGTGTCTCAGCATGCACTTTGCATCGACGCGCACATTGTATATGCATATTCCTTGCCTCTCCTTATCTTCGACTATGCGTCACATGCGATTGCGATTATATTTATTCATACGTGATATTTATTATGTATTTGTATTTTAATAATATTATTAACATGTTATTAATTATGCATTATTCTTGCATAATTTATAATGATTATTGATTTACTAGTTTATTAATTTACAATAAATTTACATAAACCTATTATAAAATTTATACATATATGTACTAATTTTATATATTAATTTATAATATAAATCTATATGTTATTATAATACATTTATATAATATTCTGTCATCAGCAATAATTTTTTAGTCATTTAATAAATGATGATTTAATTTTTAAATATAAATAATAGTAGTAGCCCTTGTTCAGAATTCCCAGTTTTCGCCACGGAGGCTTTATCCAACCTTTATTTTATACCTTATATCACAACATACTTTATACATTTCAATCTTAAAGCTATATTTCTTAAACCTTATTGCGTTTGGGTGGGTTCGAGAGTCTGCGTTTTGCCATACTATTCGTTTTTTAAGCGAGCTTCGGCGACACAGTGTGCCACCGATAACTTACTTTTTTATACCCACTGGGGACTGGGTGGACTCGAACCTGCGTTACGCTTATTTTTCACCTCAGGCGAGTTTCGGCGACGCAGCGTGCACGGCCACCCGACACTCCTCAAATATAATGATAATAGTGTTATTATTTTCCAGGGAGAGCTCTGAATATTCCGTTATGAGCAATAATTATTTAGTTCAAAAATTCTTGTTCATAACTGAATCCAGAGAAGTCTCTCTGTTTGGAGAAGGATAATACTTGGTTCAGTCAGTTTAACGCATAGACTCGCAAACGCAGCTATCAAAACTATGCTGCAATCCCCTTTCGCAGTCCTTATTCTGTTCGTCTTAAGCGTCGAAATGCTGGCAAAACAGTCCGTCCGGACTTGGCAAACTCACACCCCTTCCCTTCTTCCAGGATTCGATACATGTGCGCGTTCTCCTAAAAGGGTGGGCGAGACTAATGCACGTGGGAATTTCGTTATATTACGACAGGTATTCTCGAGGAATGGCTTGGAACAACTCGATGAAGCTGCCAAATTGTAATGCCGCGGAATTATCTCGGACCGGCGAATCCCGATTCCACTTTCGAAGGACTAACTGTAATTCTTACTTCAGTCCTCCGAGGACAATTATTCTTCTTACTGAAATGGGGCGAAGAGAAAATTTATTTAACTCTTCTGTCAATGTATAATTTTTCATCTTTTCATCAGTGTGTTTTCGACAAAAAGTATCGATTTTAAATTAAAAATCCTATGTTAATTTTATATATATAATTCTAAATTTTTATGTATATAATTTCTTCCAGCTTTTGCATTGATATCCAGCTTTTAAAGATTAACTCTCCTATCAATACAAAATTTTTCACCTTTTCATCAATGTATATGTAGGTATCAACTGCGTGTTTTCGACACATTGCACTATAAGTTTTTTTTTTATAACAGCTGCTGGACATCGAATATTCTTTTATTTTTTAGGAAGTTTCGGAATACAAAAATTTTTATTTCGGACAGAAAAAGTTTCGACGCATTTTTAACAATGAATTGATATTTTTAACAATTAATTGTTAGTTGATTTGGATATTTGAATATCCGTTCATAAAAGCAGAATTATATAACATGTAGGACCTCATCTTAAAATATAAAAGCGACGAGATTTAACTATTAATTTACTTGTCTCGAGCTTCCTTAATTTGTCACAAAAATCCTTGAGATGATCCTAAACGTTCTTGAGAAATCTGTGATTTCCGTTCTGTTTTAGCGACAAAATGTAAAGTTAAATTAACTATAAATCTATTTATATGCTACACGGATTGTTTTTATCCGAAATTAGAACGCTTCGTCCTTTGTTAATATTAATAATTTAATTTGTACAAGAAAAGGACTTATCAATACGTGGAAAATCTTTCGAAGACTTACATTTGATAAATGTCTGTCTTAATCAAATTTTTTTACAAAAATTATAATTAGATATGTTTGACAATTAAGGGGATCCTAAGCTAACCCAAGTTTCATTCCTGTTTTATCGACAAAATGTGAGGTTAGATTCAGCTATAAATCTATTTATTGGCTATACGGATTGTTTTTATCCGAAATTAGAACGCTTCGTCCTTTGTTAATATTAATAATTTAATTTGTACAAGAAAAGAACTTATCAATCTGTATAGTCTCATATATCTTCATTATGAATTCTTAGAATTCATAATTCTGTAATCAAGATAATCAACCTAACCTCACATTTTGTCGATAAAACAGGAATGAAACTTAGGTTAGCTTTTAGGATCCCCTTAATTGTCAAACATATCTAATTATAATTTTTGTAAAAAATTTTGACCAAGACAGACATTCATCAAATGTAAGTCTTCGACAGATTTTCCACGTAGAGCTTGAGGAAAGCGAGGAATGTAAAAGATGTCCGCGCTCCAGATGCAATTCTCTGGATAAAGTTGTACTTTTCGGCCGGCGGGAGATACTTTATTTTATCGTCTCGATGAGCACGGGTGGTAGAACATTGGTGGTGCTTACGACTGCAACAACTTTCGTACATAAAAATAAAGGTAAGCCCGTATCTCGGTAAAGGAAGGCGAGGGTGGAAGGAGGATGAAAAGGGGCGCATCGAGTTGGAGTCTGGAGGCGCGCGGTATAACTTCGTCTTTAAGTTCTCGCGAGTCCCTGCTGCAGTTTCCCAACGACCAGCAGCTGCTCTGGAACTGAATGCAAAGACGCAGCCATGTGTTTCTTGTTACCCTCTATTCTTGCCGTCATTATATCCCGCTTCCAACCGCATCGCGGTATCGATCACTCAATTTTGTTGCAATTATAGCTGTTAAAGCGCGCAAAAAGTTTGTTGCCCGAGCTAAAGTTACAATTTTTCTTCCTTCGCAACTTCTTCAGTTCTTTCACTTTTGTGGACAGATATTTGATGTATAAAAAATGTTAACTGACTTAAAAAATATTAAATAAAATTTTCGCTTTTGTCGTTGAAAAATAAATGAAAATTTGATAAGAAGAGAGCCGTGTTGCATTGAAGGATCGACATTTTCTCGGTGCATTTAAAGTTTCAATTTAACACGAAGGGGTGCACGCGGGGGAATTCGAGGATTTGAACAGAACCATCGATCAATTAACGTGCGAGAGTACATCGATCAAGCTGTAGCCTTTGTGACAGTTATGTAAATGAAGTGCCAATTAATTACTTAGTACGTAATGAAAACCACGTCTTCTCTATAAAGCTTTGCTTCCTAAAGGCAGCTAGAAAAAAACGTAATTTTTCGAGACTCAGTGATTAATCAGCGAGTAATGAAAACTATTCGATTTGCCATTTGCAGATAATTTTTTACGAGTCACAAAACAAAATTAAATGATTTTTATTATTTTAGCATATCATTTCAAAGAAAAATGAAAGGTTAATATAAAATGATCAACTTAAATATATTAGTAATAAATTAATAATTTTTTATGTACATATACTAAAAATATTTGGATATTTTTATATTTTTTATTAGAATATAAAATTATTTTTTTATATTACATTGTAGGTATTATTTTTTAAGGTCAGTTTAAAATTATAAATTATTTACATATTTATTGATTAATGACGGTAATGACGATTTTTCGACACGTTAAAGCACAGATTGCGCTGAATAAATAAATATTATCAAAGTAACGATTTACAGCTATATACAGCCGAACTCGATCAGCTTTCTCGCTTGATGTTTATTCGATTTTCAGATATTTTACAGGCAGATCGTGATGCGCTGACGAAGATTGATTAAAAATCATGGGTCAACAACTTTATCGCGTGATTACTCTGTCATGCTCGAATCTATTTCACCCGATTGCGCTCTTGATATAACCGGCTAAAATGTTTTCTTGGGGATTCTATATCAATTTCCCCTTGAAAATCTCGAAACTGTCAGATCGAAAGCATATCCGTTCACTAATACAAGGCTGCAACAATGCGATAACGATAAATGCATTCTTGAAGCTATCGTATCATATTCCAAGACTGGTTGGTGTCAAGTCACCAATCTTGCAAGTCGATAGATGTCAGTGTCACATGATACGAGAGATCGAAGATTTTTTTTTTTTTTGAAAGCTTCATTGAACTCAGTTCCCTTACATAAGTTTGCCACGTACATACACAATGTTTGTTATCTAATTAAAATTATATAAATGATTATCTAAAATTTTGACACCTTACCTTTATATACTCGTAGATTTATAAATAATAAAAATATGTATTATCTATAGAAAAAAGTGTTATCTTTACTAAATTATCTAGAATAATGTCCAGATAGTTCGATTTAAGATCATACGACAAAAACTTATAAATAAAAATATGAATATATTTTTATATCCCTTTTAGAATTTACATTTTCTTTTACAAAATTAATATTATCTGGAAGTTATCTAGAATCGTCATATAATTTTATTTTTTATCTAGACATATTTAAATTTTAAATTTATATTATACAACGAATATATAATATATATTTGTATTATACACGAGCAGGCAAAGTGGCACTTTGTGTGCGTGTTTTCTGTGCGGAAAGCGGCCGATTTCCCACGCCGCCATCTAGCGGCGACGCGGTGAGTGAATAAGCCGCCGCAAGATGGCGGCGTGCGATCGGCCACCTCGCGCACAAAACCACTTTGCCTGCATTTGTAATACAAAATAGTATGTGTATCACGTGCGGATTGACTTTCGCACTTGCTACATAATATACTATTATATTGTACAAAATTATTTTTCTTTTATCTAAGATAAATTTACATATTTTCATCTAATCTTCATCTAGCTAACTTTGAAGTCATCTAACAGCACAACATGCGCATACATGTATATGTACATGTGTATAAGTTGGAAAACAGATGATTAAATTAATATTAAAGCGCAGAATCATATATCCTACTGTGTCTGGATTCATTTTCACCGGGCTCCACAAAATTGAGCGCAACCATTCTGCATTATGTACTAACGCGTGTCTCCATCATGCGTATTTGACGAAACGCGCATTACTAAACGATGCGTGGTTCCCCGCGGGAGATTACCCCCTCTCCTGCATCCCAAAATTCACGGCAGGGAAACGTCAAGCTATTTGACACGAGTGTCGGCGAATAATTGTCCGTCGACCGGGAGATTAAAACGGGTCGGGGTCTAAAGCATCGATGGCTACGGCGATGCTGATGGGCGCCGCTTCCATTTGCAACAGAACGCACAAGTCCCGTCCCTCTGCGGCGTGTTTATGTAATGCACGATCACCCCCCTCCCCTCACCAGCCCCCCCCCCCGTCGCGTATGCTGTCTACGCGTGCAGGGGTTGGCACAGTTGGGTACGAGCATAAATTAACTTGTACCGCGACGAGGCAGACATGTATAGTATGTAACTTTCGTAGGTTCCAGCAGCCACTTTGTGCCACTCTTCATGGTGGAGAAGAGTCGGCGAGAATAAACAAAAATAGCAGAATAAAAAATTTTGCACAAAATTGTCGCACGGAATAATTAATTTGGACTATTTTTACAGAGACGAAAATTTGAAAACCACCTCAAACGCATATTATTATATAATTTTTCATATTTTAATCCGCCGCGCAATCTTAATTTGCGAAAAAGTGCGAATAATTTTAAACAGAAACTGAATCGAATTTTTTTCTAATTGAAAATATCAAGTAAAACTCTCTGTTCACGATAGAGTTAATTGATTCGATTTATTTCTCTTAATTCCAAATCGAAAAGCACTTAATTAGTGTTAATCGCAATTTAAGGGTATTTTGGCCGCTAATTATTATCAAATTGACACACTTTAAATCTTCGCGTCGAAAATCGATAAAATTATAGATATATTTAATTAATATCCCCGCTAAAGCGGATAACTTGAAGTGAGGGGAAAATGATGAAAGCAGGTCGCTCTATTACTTTTTGGCCGCAGTAGTATGCGAGCGCAATGCTACGTTGTCCAAACGAACAGCATGGCACCGGGTGTGCGGCACTTAATCACGGTATTACCATGACAGAGTGCCGCTAATGCAATGCCAATTTGGCGTTAAGAATTAATGCGCTCACGATCGGAGCTTAGCGGTTGCGACCGCGAGATGCGTCAGCATCGATGACGCCAGAAAGATTCGCTGTTCTGTCGCACGGAAACAACGATAGCATGCGCATTTTTTTCATTTTTTACATTATCGATTATGTCGTGTGGTTCAATAAACAGAAACCTACCTAGGTACCCAAAGCAATTTTAATTGTTAAAAATGTGTCGGAATTTTACTCCGTCCGAAAGAATTTTTCTTTGTGTGTTTAGAAATTTCTTTTATTATTACGAAAACGAATATATTATAATATATGTCTACAGTTGTTACAAAAAAATTGTCGTAGTGTAATGTGTTGAAAACATGCAATTGGAATCCATATATTCATGAAAAAAATGAAAATTTATGACAGAAGAGTTAAGGTGATGCTGCCGTAGTTCTGTTTTACCGACCTGTTTTTAAATTAGGTTAGATTCACTTTTTCTTTAATATAGAGATTGAAAAATCCTCCACATAGTACGAATTTTTTGACACAGGCTTTTTTGATGGCATTCTTTCATGTCATCTCTATTGGGAGCGCCATATTTTGTGCACAAATAAACTGCAGAACTTTTATATTAAATAATTATTGTTATGAGTTGATGCAAGAAGCCGATAAAAAACTGTAATTTTATAATTTTTATTTTTTTATACAAAATTACAACGCTTCACGTTCATTATTATTAGTACTTTAACTGTGGAGAAGGATATTTTTCAATCTGTATAGCCAATAAAAAGAAAAGTATGAACTCAAAGTCAATAAAGCAGACATCGTCAATATTACCTTAATCGTAAAAAATTAGATATCGTTGGAAAATTATGTCTTTATAAATTTTAAAAAATTTTTTAATATATAATTCAGAGAAAGAGAAATGCTGCGGGATTTGTTTCCCACTTTTATCTGGCACCGAATTAGCCTTGTCGACACAGCCATCCACGTCTTCAACAACGATTGATCGAAAGGACGACGCATTCGCGCTGCTGCTGACAGGTTAATGAATGCCGTTTTCGCGAAATTAGTGGCGTCGTGAATTTTCGAGCGTGCCTGAGACACAATGGCTGTCGCTAATCGCATACGAGCGGCGATCCGAAAGTACGAATCATTATTGCTCGCTGCTGTTCTTCATAATTTAGCCATGACGAGACTCACCGACGAGAGTGCGAGAGAAGTCTTATTAATATTGTCCAACTGCATCTCTCTAAGAGATGAAATGACACGCCATCCGCATCTGGCAACGCTAAATAATAACATGATTGCACGAGATATGTCGTATTTTCTAGTATATTATTCCGTGAAAAGCTGGGAAAATTTTGAAAAAGAGTGATAAACTTATTTATATATTTATTATAATTATAATAAGTGCATCTTAAAATTTATGTCTAGAGGGAAAAATTATTAAATTACATAATAAATATTTATTTCAATACTGCCTAATAAATCATTTATTTGAAACAAATAAATATTTATCTGTTTTAAAAAGGATTTTCTTATATCAAGTAAATAGATTTCACATCAAATTAATATTATCAGTTTCAGATAAATGATTTATTAGGCAGTATTGAAATAAATATTTATTCGAATTCAATAATATGAAAAAATAATAATTTCTTTTTCTATATCATTCGTAAAAGTAAAAAAGCTCCGGCATACTTAGATAGAAAATATAATTAGAAAAGAGAGAAGAAAAAAGCGGAGAAAGAGAAAGAAGAGCAGCAGCTAGAATATCGACTCAACTTTTTTCCGAGAGACACTCTTGTATAATGTGAGCCAAAACGCAAGAATGACCGGTAATGACCGAGCATGCTCAACGTCTCTCCGAGTGCAGCAGGAGATTACGTCCGGGCATTAATATCGCCTTTTCCAAGATAGAGAGAGAGAGAGAGAGAGATAGAAAGTTGGCGCCGGCAGAGGCGGTACGAATAGCCGTAAGTTACTCGCTCGACGTGTCCGTCGATATTGCGATAGTTAAGCACAGGAACAGGCGCATAATGCAGGAGCTGCAGGCTTTGCGGACGGTCCCCGCGGGAAACTCCCCAACTCGCTCCCAAGTTCTCGCGCGCCAGGCATTAAAGTATTACCGGGATAATTTGTTACCACCTGCCGCGAGATTTCGGGAAATCTCTTTAATAAGCTCCCGATCGCCGGCGGCCTGATTAACGCGAATAACGCTGTCGGAATATTGTGTCCCTGTCCGTTAACTTCTCCTTCGTCGAGGCCAAGCATTATATCATGTTTATGTGTATTA
Source organism: Nylanderia fulva (assembly GCF_048542155.1). Lineage (NCBI taxonomy): Eukaryota > Metazoa > Arthropoda > Insecta > Hymenoptera > Formicidae > Nylanderia > Nylanderia fulva. The sequence goes on along the minus strand of NW_028189730.1, from coordinate 3,959,724 downwards.
TTTATTATGGGGATATACTGTATTGATTACTTCATACCGGCCCTTTCGAAAGAGGTCAATCGCTCGGGAGGTGATTCGGGACCCGAAAACAAGAAGGAAAGTTAATACGAACATAAAATGCATGCGCTCCGGAAATGCATTAATTTGGGATAACGCCATTTTTTACTTTTTCGAGTTTTTTTTGTCAAAATTGAAAGAAAAGATTTTATATAAATTTTGTGACACGATTAAGGAGATGCTGACCATGTCTGTTTTACCGACTTTGAGTTCAAGAGCTTTTCTTTTTATTGGCTATACAAATTGAAAAATCTTTCTCCACAATTAAAATACTGATAATAATGAACAGGGAGCGCTGTAATTTCGTATAAAAAGAACAATAAAAGTTAAAAAATTACAGTTTTTATCGGACTCTTGCATCAGCTCATAACAATACTTATTTAATACAAAAGTTCTGCAGTTTATTTGTGCACAAAATATAGCGCTCCCAATAGCGATGACATGAAAGAATAATACAGAAGTAATAAAAATGAGATTAAAAGCCTGTATCGGAAGATTCGTACATTGTGGAGGATATTTTTCAATCTGTATATTCAATAAAAAGTGAATCTAACCTAACTTAAAGTCGGTAAAACAGAATTACGGCAGCATCCTCTTAACATAATTGTAATCTTTCTATACGAACTAGTACTGTTTTACATTTTTTATAATTTTATAACTTAAAAATCAATAATCAAACAAATGAGGGGATGCTAGGTAGTGCTAAAACAACCTGCACCTTTCATTATTTTACATAAAGAACCTACAGATATTTTGTTATTGAACTAACAGCTGATGCTTCACAAAATGTCAAATATTGTTTTGCGAATTAAGTGCTAACGCAACATGATTTTATTTCTAATAATTGATAGCATAAATTAACGTTCCGCTGACGTAGTTATGTGTTGACAGAAAGTAATGGTTTACAGCCTTCAAGCAGTAAAGGTTAAATTATAGTATTGAAATTTAAATATCAATATTAATAGTACGTGCGTACGCGATTATATATTTACTTAATTTAATTAAATTAATTTTATTAAAAATTATATTTAATTATAAATTAATGATTTAATTATAAACTACGGGGTGTGTTATTATTATTGCGAAGCTAATAAAACTACATAATTAAGCGTGAAAATTCAGGTCAATATGCGAGTCGACCAGCACAAATATATACTAATGTGTGTGTTCATACTTGTGATACGATACTTGAAATACGTCACTCGTAGTATTCGCTATCAGAATTAGCTCTTAGTACGGATAAATGATGGATCGGTTAAAACTATAGAACCTCTTTAAATGAATATTGAAGGTTGTATATCGGATACGATGTAAAGAGGCCTGATGGTTTCATCCAATCAATGGGCCATCAAATAGTTGGCCGAAAAGGACCCTCGAAATTAGTTTTCCTGCTGAAAGCGAATACTCTTGAAATAGTACGAGTGATTTAGATACTGTATCACATAGATTTTTGTATTTGCTGCCTCAAATATCGAATATCCACATTTATATTTTTCAAAAGAAGAGAGAGAGAATTTTTATTCGATAATTTTATATAAATATCGTTATCCGATGATTAATCACGACGTATAATTAATAAATTATGATAATAAATTTCTGAAATAAATTGAAGAGATAAAAACTGGACTCTTGCTAGAAATAATTTTGAAACTCAAAAATGCTATGTTAATGAAGATAAAGAGAGCGGATTCATCCGCACACAAGAGAGGGTGGAAACGATGGTTATTTTTAAGGGGGTTCGCACTCGTTATCGCAAACGAAACGACGATCCACACGTGATAAACGATAAATGTTAACGCAAAAAAAGCGAAACAATCCAACAAGCGAGAAACATCGTGAAAAAAAATGTCGCGCTTGGAATAAAGTTTGCAGAGAGAGGGGGATGGTAGGGGGTAAAAGGGGGTTGCGAGGCGTTGATGCACGCGATATTAACGAGCCGTGTAACTCAGTCCGGAATTATTATCACGCACACGCGGCTGGTTTATCATTCCGAGATCACCGCGAAATCTGAGAAGAATTTGCTTGCTACAATCTGTTATAATCTTTAATTAACATGAACGTAGCATCAATAAAAATAATTTTACCCTCCAGGATAAAGTAGAAAGTTTCAGCTTCGCACAATTTATTATTTTATATTTTATTTCGCATACAATGTACTCCAGATTTTATATTCTCAATTTATTTTTTTTCCCTCTTTCGAAATAAATTCGTGCTTTCTGCTGAATTTTAACAGAATAATTTTATGAATATAATATTGTTAATTGTAAAGAGTGTATGAAAAGTTTCGGGACAATATGAAATATTTCGAAGAATATAAGTTCTATAAAGAAGTGTTTTAGACAAAAGTTGCACAGTTTAGAAAGGTCTATTTATTGACTTTGATCTTGGGATGGCATCGCAAAGGTCAGAAAGCCACCTTGAATTTATCGAATGAAACCACCCAATTTTTTTATGAATATTGTAGATTCCTCGCAACGTTCCACATAAAAAAATTATAACGGTTGGATGACTGAAAGATGAATAGTTTATGAGATATTTTATCCTTTGATTTAAGGGGATGCTGTCGTTCTGTTTTACCAACTTTTTATTGAATTAACTTAAGTTAGGTTCATTTTTTATTGAATTAAGTTAGGTTAGGTTCACTTTTTATTGAATTAAGTTAGGTTAGGTTCACTTTTTATTGAATATATAGATTGAAAAATCCTCCACAATGAAAGTACTGATAATAATGAATGAAGAGCGCTGTCCGCCAACTAATTTTTGCTCTTTTATGCCTCGACATCGATTCCGTACGCAAATATACATAATTAATTCAAGGACAAATCTTTTGATACACGCTTTTAATCTCATTTTTATTACTTCTGTATTATTCTTTCATGTCATCTCTATTAGGAGCGCTATATTTTGTGCATAAATAAACTGCAGAAGTTTTGTATTAAATAAGTATTGTTATGAGCTGATGCGAGAGGTCGATAAAAAACTGTAATTTTTAAATTTTTATTGTTTTTTTATACAAAATTGCAGCGCTCCCCGTTTATTATTATCAGTACTTTAATTGTGGAGAAGGATTTTTCAATCTGTATAGCCAATAAAAAGAAAAGCCCTTGAACTCAAAGTCGGTAAAACAGACATGGTCAGCATCCCCTTAACTTCAACCGTAAAATATAAATTAATTTTATTTCAATTACCCAATTTTAATATAACGTACCTTTATGCACAAAATAATAAGATAAATTAATTAGTATAAAAAAAACATATAGTTGTTTAAAAAAAATATAGCTGTTAGTTGCAAATTACATACTTCTTTATACATCCTACACTCAAAATCATGACTTGTAATTGCATTTATATACTATCTTATCCATTTAATTCTTCAATATATTCACATTTATCAGAACCACTACACTAATCTATCTTAAATTTAGATTTGCATTAAATAGCAAGATTCCCTTTTAAATAACATGAAAGCTTCTCGCAAAAGGAAAAGCATGTACGATGTGCAAGGAGAGATCCAGAGAGTGGAGGCAGTTAGATGGATCCTTCCATTCCTTAGTCCCTGGATTCTTTACATCTCTTCAACTCCCATAGGTCCTGCTAATGCAACGAGTTTCAGACGTGCACATTGCACTCGCGCATACACACTTACACACATACGCAAATTCTTCCCATTTGTCGTAAATCATACTGAAGGGATTTCACCCGGTTGAATATCGCCCGGCTCGTCCTGAATGCACTTGACCCTAGGCTGGTTTTTCGAGCCTCCCCGGAAAAATACGAGCGAGGTTTTTCCATCTCACACACGCGAAAATCGGGATCGATCGATTGTGGAAGCATCGGTTATCCGTACAATAGCTGAATCCATCGAGAATGCAGGGCGTCGTTCTCTCTTTCGGAAGAGATCCCTCTGATCTTGGGAAGGATAGCGTAGGGAATGCCGGGAACGTGGGAATATCGAGAGAGAAAGAGGGACGCATTGTAAATTTGTCACAATACAATCGGGTATTGACACGCCACGTTGCCACGGTTATGGTAGCTTTATTGACTTTGTATTCGGAAGCTTCTCTCCTCTGTCTTTCCTCGCCGATCTCGAATTCTTCCGGAAAATAAAATGCGAATATTTCCACCGCCGCTGACTAAAATATATCGGAAGTATTTTGGAAAATGTTCAAATTAACTGCGTATTTTCGAGATATCGACCATTTTTTTTTTATAACAGTCGCTGGACATTATTAAGTATTTTAGAAAATTAACGAATACAAATATTCTCTTCTGTTTCGGACACGACAAAATTTCGACACATTTTTCATATTTAAAATTGCTTTGAATACTCATTCATCGACAGAAGGGTTGATAAAAAAGTATAAGTATTATCATTATTCGTTATTATTTACATAAAGTTTTTTATTTAGAAAAAATATATATTTAGTCTAAATATGAAGAATAAAATATAAAATAAAAATTATATAAAATTTTTTTTAAATTAGAAAAATGTGTACATAAATATAATTAAACAAATTTGGGACTCTATATATTTACATATACATAATTATATTTATATATAATTTATAACGTAAAATGTATAATATTACTGAAGAACAGCATTGCAAAAAATATCTTGTAATTTTCAAAAAGTTTTAGATTCTATAAAAAAACACGTGTTCTATAAACATACAAATCTAAATAACAATATTTTAGCAATTTTATATATTTTAGTATTATATATTTAATATCATACATTTTACGTTGAACACAATTTATATTATATAATGCATCTCTAAAGAGATTTTAGTTTGAATCGATATTTCTTTATTCGATACCGAACAAACAATGCGTAAAACAATATCATTGCGACTAACTGAGATTGATGGAGCACATTCTATACATATTCCGGCGCATATACAATGATCGTGGCAGCAGGGCTCTGATCGATCCGAGAAAGACGACACGTTTTCGCGGCGATGTAGCGATAAAAGCATATCGTAGGAGGTAAATTGCTCCATATTTTCAGCATCATTTTTCTTGAATTTCCCGTCCATTTTGATCGCGATCTCTTATCTTCTTTTCTTTTTTTTTATCCTCGCGTCAAACATTTCGCTGGCTTGTTCAGCAGGAGAATTTCTCCTCCTTGATGATCGCCTATAGATAGCTCCCTCATCTCTTTTTTATTCCCCTCGCGTCCCTATATCATCCTTATATATATTACGGGTTACAATCCGTGACATCTTAGCGCCTTTCAACATCCCCCGAGATTTAACAAAATGCAACTAACTTGCGCCATTTATCTTCTTCTGCTCATCTTCCGAAAGTCGTATGGATTTTTAAGAAAAGGGAGGTGAGAAAATTATGAGGAACGCGAAGGCGTTAAAAATGAAAGTAGACGACCGAACATCTAAAAAATGAAACACAGTCTAACAAGAAATGAAGTAAAAAAGAGATAAAAGATAGCAGACAACTAAAAAAAAAAAAAATAATAAAGAGTTAGAGACGAATAGAGGACTAAATAAAATGATAAAGAGAGCACGATATAGTGAAAGAAAACAATAGGGAACAAGGAAGCACCCAAGAGGAAAACAGAAAATATGACAAAATAAAAGAGATATATAGCACAGAGAGGGTGAGAAAGAGAGAAAGAGTGTGTGTGACAGAGGAATGGAGGGAGGGTTATACATGGTCTTGGAAGTCAATTTTTCATCGCATCGAGCGATTTGCCCTCCCAGGAATATTTTTTAGCTTCACCAAAGGCGTTCCCACTTGCGCATGATCCTGCAGGATCTCCCTGCATCCGAGATACCGGCGTCGAGCTGCGTCGAGGATAAAAAGGAACAGTTCGTAGCACCCCCAGATAAGTTGCGGCGTAAACGCCGACACGTGTCCCCTTCTCTTTCATCCCCCAACCACCCCCATGCTACTTTCTTTCGCATACACATCCGCCGAGATACGTTTTTCTCCCGCTATGTGTTCCTGCATATTTTTTTTCCCTCGCGCATTCATTTATCTCGCGTCTCAGGTTCCACGTCTCGTACCTTTCGAAGGATTTACACATCATTCTTCCTATCCATTACTACATTATTCATTAATTGTAAATTCGCTAATTTTATATATATAGGGTGTCCCAAAATTAATAGTAAACTTTTTAAGGGGATGCTGCCGTTGTTCTGTTTTACCGACTTTAAGTTAGATTAGGTTAGGTTCAGTTTTTATTAAATATACAGATTAAAAAAGATAATTCAAGTACACATCTTTTGATGCAGGCTTTTAATTTTATTTTTATTACTTCTGTATTATTCTTTCATGTCATCTCTATTGGGAGCGCCATATTTTGTGTACAAATAAACTGCAGAACTTTTGTATTAAATAAGAAATCCCTTTTCCACGTTAACAAAGCTTACAGATAAGGAGATGCTGCTGTTGTTATGTTTTACCGACTTTAAATTAAGTTAGGTTCACTTTTTATTAAATTAAGTTAGGTTAGATTCACTTTTTATTGAATTAAGTTAGGTTAGGTTCACTTTTTATTAAATTAAGTTAGGTTAGGTTCACTTTTTATTAAATTAAGTTAGGTTAGATTCACTTTTTATTGAATTAAGTTAGGTTAGGTTCACTTTTTATTGAATTAAGTTAGGTTAGGTTCACTTTTTATTGAATTAAGTTAGGTTAGGTTCACTTTTTATTAAATTAAGTTAGGTTAGGTTCACTTTTTATTGAATTAAGTTAGGTTAGGTTCACTTTTTATTGAATATACAGATTGAAAAATTCTCCACAATGAAAGTACTGATAATAATGAATGGGGAACGCTGTCCGGCAACTAATTTTTGCTGTCTTATGCCTTAACATCGATTTCACACACATACGCAAATATATATACATAATTAATTCAAATAAGAATCTTTTGATACAGGCTTTTAATCTTATTTTTATTACTTCTGTATTATACTTTCATATCATCTCTATTGGGAGTTCCATATTTTGTGTACAATAAACTGCAGAACTTTTATATTAAATATGTATTGTTATGAGGTGATGCATGAGGCCGATAAAAAAACTGTAAATTTTTAATTTTTATTGTTTTTTTTTACAAAATTATAACGTTCCCCGTTCATTATTATCAGTACTTTAATTGTGGAAGATTTGTCAATCTGTATAGCCAATAAAAAGAAAATTCCTTGAACTCAAAGTCGGTAAAACAGTCATGGTCAGCATCCTTTTAATGATTTCTGGAATCATTTGAAGACGATTTTTTCTCAGCGATAACGTCGAGAGAGGCCATGATTTTTTGCATCTTCCCAATTTTTTCCATCGTGTATTAAAATTTTATTAAAATAAACTCTACATGAAATTAATAAATGAATGTGATTTTGTTAATATTTTATTTCCACAAAGCTTAGTTTGCGAAAAACCTTTTATTTTCAATCGCGTATTACTCGAAAGTTATTTATTGACGTCTCGACATTTTCGTTGAGGAAAAATCGTCTCCAAATAATCCCAGGAATCTGCCATTAAAAGGTTTGCTATTAATTTTGGGATACCATGTATATACGTGTGTGTATGTGTATTAGAAAATCAAATTTTCTCTGTCTCGAATGAATAATGATCCGTCTCTACCGACATTTCTCTCCTTGTTAAATCATAAATTACTTCCAAGTACGACGACCGATTTTCCAAGAATTTTCTCGAATCTTCCGTACGAGAATTTCCACATTTCCCGACATATAAGTTCACCAACGCTAAAAAGTTCGGAGGGGGTTCGTTTTTCCCGCTTTTTAAAAGCGCGCATGTCGTCGAAGTTCATAAGTTGCGAAGTTGGCAGCGAAAGGATGACACGGAAAGATATTAAAAAGACTTTATACCAACCCCCTCCTTTTCCCATTCGAACCTGTCGGTCCTTGACAGTGTATTATTCGACAGTTTCCAGTCTTTCTCTCTCTTTTTCGCGCGCGCGAACCGTATTTTTCCTACCGTAAAATTGTATCTCAGATGTTGCGCAATTTTCTCCTCCTTCTTCACTCTCGATCTCTTTTAATTAACAAAGTAAGTTCGGATCCATCCCATTTTCATCCTTCTTCGAATTTAATAAAGGCAACCGAATTAAATGTCAGGATACTCCCTCTCTCTTTCTTTCTTTCTCAGCCAAGCTAATCGTTGAAAAATTCATGAGTGTTGCAGAGAACGGGCAGGTTAAGCGGTTTTCGCTCATATATATATATATATATATATATATATATATACACACACATATTGTATATATATATATATAATTCTCTTTATTATTCGCGCCGTCATGCGTAAAGTTCCATGCAGAAATTATTTCAAATTTCCTGCTGGAATGTCTCTTTTACGACTTTTTACTGGCGAATATTTCAGTCGTTGTAGCATTAAATTCAAGAATCTGTGGACACAGACAATTTTCCCCCTTGTGTTGCACATCTCTCGCGTCTCTCAAATATTTCTTCAGCGAAATAAACGCTCTAAATATCCCAAATTAACATTATATACATACATCCATACCTATATAATACATGTGCTTTCCTCTTTTTGTTATGCATAACGTTTGATTAAATTAGTCAAGAAATTTATGTATTAAAATTCATGAAAATTTATTTCTTGTCACTTTATTACGCTTCATGCATTTGCCACTTCAGGGAATACTTGACTATTATATCTCGACAATTCTCCGACGAGTCTCTTCGCAATTAGCATTACGAATCAACATCAATGATCAAATATCACTGCATCTTAATCCAATGCAATCTCTTTGTCACGATTATCCCATTCAAGATTCCGCATTAAACACACGCACACATATATATGTATAAGTATATACATATACATGTACATATACATAAATATACATCGATAAATGTATATGCGTGTATGTGTGTACATGATACACACATGTGCAATATTGCGCACGCGTAAATCATGCGTGACTATGGAAGGGACTACATCGAAGCAATCTAATTTACGTCCCTTTGACCTATTGTTATGCGGCAACTATGTATGAAACGTGAATTCCATTACAAGAATCATTTGTGTAAAAATTAACGCAATTTATTGAAAATATTCCAAAATGAATGCATTTGATAAGATAGTATTCGTTTGCAATAATAGATTTTCTTTGCAAAATTAAATTCGTGATGTTACAATTCCGAGGACACATAATGATTTTTCTCAATTCTACCTAATTAATAATACTATTAATCTATATTTTAATTTGTTGAAAAATTCATATATATATTTTAATTTATATATAAAAATAATATATCTAAATTTAATCTCGATGTATATTTGTATATATACATATATATTTGCAAAATGAAACCATTTAATGTTCTCTCTCGTTATTCGGAAATTATTTACGTATTCCGCTATGCTTTATATAGAATAATCAATAATTTGTTATGTTAATTATTATTAATTATGTTCATAATTAAAATATAGTTTTCCTTTTCGTTTTCAATTATTACAGCAAATATTTCTCAAAACTTTTATTCATACATATTTAGCCACCTTTTTCACTCGAGAAAATAATTTATTGTCAGAAAAAAATTAAGTACATAAATTTTTTTATTACAATTTACAAGTATCTCAAATTTTGAAATTTTAAATTACAATTTTTTTCAAATACACACGGTCAAACGTGTATTTCGACCGCATGAGTTATTTTCCAAAATCGAAATAACGGGATTATTTTGTTGGAGATATCGCCGGTAATGATAGTAAATCGCGCAGTTTCCGTTGGAATTATTGTTGGTTTCACTATTAACCGAGCCGTGAAGCTCTGGGAAACCATATATGGCGCCCATCGAATCGACGTTGAAATTCGCGAAAATGGCTCCACTCTTCGACAGCTTTCCACTGTGATAAATTCAATTTTCTCGATCCCAAAACTCATTCGTTATCGTTTCTTTTGTTTTCTCTTCTCCCAGTAACACTATCTTGTTTTCTATTTGGTCTTTTCCCGCCGTACAAATGTATTCATTTTTTAATTTTTAATTATAATTTTAAATGACAATTTTCAATTATATTTTTTGAATTATAATGTTGATTTTACGATTAAGGGTAAAGGATTTTTAAATAATGTAGTAAAATTTGAAATAAATCCTTATTAGATTATTTGTTTCCTTGAATACTTTTAATATTTTTACGATTGAAATTATTCTCTATATTAAATAATCGTAAGAATTCTATCAAAAGTGTACAATGTCTGTATTATTTATAAATTAATATAAAAAAAAATATATATATATATAAATCTATATAAAAATTATATATATAAAATATATAGATAAATTAATATAATATATATTATATTTATAACTATATATATATATATGTATACAATATATTAAATACACACGCACGAATTGGTTGAAGCCAGAATTGGACACCAAATTAGACAAGCTTGCGCATCTGAATGCAGTGTAAACATTTTAGAGCAAATGCTTCGCGGGCATATTCGTCCTTAATTTGCAAAAACGCGAATCTTCCGCCGTATCTCGGGAACACTAATTCGTACTTCTTTGGACAAACTTGGCTCCGTACTTCCATAATTGGAAGCTTGCCCTTCTTAGCAGTTCGCGAGCAACTGCGTGCTCGTAGCTCTTTCTTCCCTCCCGATGCGTCAGTTTCTCTCATGGTAAACATTGTAACGACGAATTACAACCGCGCCGGAGCCAGAAGAGATTTGCGCGCACTTTGATCTAGCTGTTTACAAGATGTTAACCTGAATGGGTAGTACAATAGGGGCCGGCATTCTCGAGCATCCCATAGGACCATTAAATGATTCTGGTGGCCGAGAAACGATCATTTGAAGGACATTTGGGGTGTATTTGTTAAATTCAGATATTTGTTATTCGCACAATTATGAATAAAAAAATAGATATTTCACTCTTTTCAAGATCGATGTACAAATCCGTCAATTTCAGCAAGAGAAACGTCTCTTAAGAATATTTATGAGCGAGCACGTCTTATAAAATTCAAGCCACTCTTTGTGACCTCAGGCACTTCGCAACATGCTTGAAAAGAAGTGTGGTCAGAAAAACAAGAAAAAAATGCAAGCTACGCTTTAGAAGTCTTCAAAGTAACGATATTGTGTTGAAAAAAAATTGATCATTTTTTTAATCCTTTATAAGCAATTTATAAAGGCCGAATAGATCGTAAATAAAATTAAAAAAAAAGGATCCGATAATTATTAGGACACGGATTACTTTGATTCAAATTATACAAAAGATTGCAATCTATTGCAATCAATTGCATCGGCGCAATAAATATTGAACGCTTTTTTCGAAAAAAAGAGAAAGAAAAAATCTTGAAAGAGAGGATAAATGAAACTTTGCCGTACTTTGCCAGTTGCCGAACGAAGTCAACCGTGATCCAGCACCATATCGAAATTCTTTCGTTCGCTTCCTCGTGCAATCATCCGGCGGAAATTCCGCGAAATTCGCTACAACCGGTTCAACAGGCACGGAACAGAAAACTCAAAATTCAAAAGCGTCGTCGGTGCCCCGAATGTTGCAAAATTCAGCGGAATACTTGCTCTACAAGAGCTCGCATGAACGCGTTTAAGCGATTTGCGATATCAATCTACCCTCGGAGCGGATTAAGTAGCATTATCCTAAGTTAGATTGAGTATTACACGTCTAGCTCTCCAAAAGAGGTCGAAATAACGCATTGTCCTCGAAAAGTGTCTTTATCTTTGATCGCGAGAACCAACGATGGGATTCGGTATCTTATTAAAACTACCTTCAAGATTTCAATTTGTGTTTGTATGGTTTCGAACTCTCCATAATTACTTTGAAAAAAATAGTATTTTTGAAGGAATGCTGACCATGACTGTTTTACCGACTTTGAGTTCAAAGGCTTTTCTTTTTATTGGCTATACAGATTGAGAAATCCTTCTTCACAATTAAAGTACTGATAATAATGAACAGGGAGCGTTGTAATTTGGTGTTAAAAACAATAAAAGTTAAAACATTACAGTTTTATCGGCCTCTCGCATCAGCTCATTACAATATTTATTTAATTGAATGTTTCAATCTGTATATTCAATAAAAAGTGAACCTAACCTAACTTAATTTAATAAAAAGTGAACCTAACCTAACTTAATTCAATAAAAAGTGAACCTAACCTAACCTAACCTAACCTAACTTAATTCAATAAAAAGTGAACCTAACCTAAGTTAATTCAATAAAAAGTGAACCTAACTTAATTTAAAATCGGTAAAACATAACAACGGCAGCATCTTCTTAACTGTAAGCTTTGTTGACGTGGAAAAGGGATCTCTTATTTAATACAAAAGTTCTGCAGTTTGTTTGTGCACAAAATATAGCACTCTCAATAGAAATGACACGAAAGAATAATACAGAAGTAATGATAGTCTGTATATTTCAATCTGTATATTCAATAAAAAGTGAACCTAATCTAATTTAAAATCGGTAAAACAGAACAACGCAGCATCCCCTTAAGTAGACTCAAATTAGAATGAAATAGATTAGATTCAAATTCTCTATAAATATTCTATAAGAAAAATAAGAGCAAAAAATACTTTAAAGTGCATTTGAACCTGGATCAAGCATGTATTCGAATCTTTTACGAGTATTTATAAATATTTTAACTTATAAGTACTATTTCGAGTACCTTTTGCAGATATTTGGATCTAAACTTCGAATATAACTTGATTGTTGGATTCGGCTGGGATTTTTAAATACATATTGAACTTGATCCCGAGCGAGAACATCCATCCACCATTTTTATTGTGTACAAAATAAACCGCGTGCGTGTATGTGAGTGCAGGATATTCGGAAAAAGGCGCAAACTAGTCGTTACCGCCGAGATCAGCTTTCGACGGATCCTGTAAACAGATAAAGTAATTAACACCGATCCTCCTTCCCCCTTCCCTCTCTCCTTCCCCGAAACTCTGTCGCTGTCGTCTCCCAATGCCTGCCGGATAACGGCAGACCGAGCTGCATTTAGGATAATTGCTAGTGCATCTCGCGAAAGACCGCTGCGAACGTAAAAACGGTCATTCCGCTCGGTCGTGCAAAAACGCGCGTGCGAATTCGCAAATCAATCACACACACATACACACGTACATTTACATTGGTATTCGGTCGTGTACCTCGCCCCTCGGAATTGGAATGCCACGCGAAGCGTGTATATCATCAATAAAAAAAAATGCCGGTCGGTCGTTTTAGTTACAGTGTGTTAATTAACGAAAAAAAATTTTTCTTTGATAATAATAATAATAAGATTCATCCCTCGCGTGTTGATTGAACCCTAAAACGCATTCACGACCCGTCGCACTTGTTCATTTCGTCAAAATTCAAAAACAGAATGTAATATAATAGGTGTCTCATTAAATAAATATAAATATGTTAATGTCGATAATAAATTAGTGTGGAATTATTTTTGATAAATTATTATTTATGCAAGCAAATTAATAAATATACGTAGGCAAGATAGAACTATGTATACATTATATTGTATTTTTATATTGTGATAACTATGTTAAATTTATTTTCCAATTAATTATACTTCATTAAATGATAACTTTTCGTGGTTAAAATGTTATTCGTATTTTACGAAATCAATGTTTTAATAATCGGAAAAATTTCATATTAAATATTCTTTTTCAATATTAAAATATTAAAGAAGATAGTAAACAATATTTAAAAAAATATATATAAAATACTCTGACTAAATCAGGTTTTAACATACATCTCTATTATTTTTTTACGGGTAGCAGTTGTGTTTCCCGACAATAATCAAATTAAAAATATGATTAGCACGTGATTAAGGAAGGCATCTTCTTGAACAGACATATAGATTGGCAAGTATATTAAAATAAATGTAGAAATCAAGAACTGTATAACATATATGATAATCGTAATATTACAACTATATTTTTATATTGTAATAGCTGTATTAAACTTATTCTACATTAAATTTCACAAAATAATAATTTTTTATGGTAGAATATTATTCGCATTTTACAAATTTATTGTTTCAATAATTGAATAAAAATTTATATTAAAAAGTTTCTAACTATTTTTAAAAATCAAAAAACAATGCCTTGTAAAAAATATATAAAATATTAAACTAAAGGTTTTGTTTCAATATCCATTTCAATTATTTTTTTACGGATATCAGTTGTGTTTCCCGACAACAATCAAATTAATAAAATGATCAGAACGCGATTTTTTTAAGGAAGGCATTTCCTTATTCTTCATGGTAGATAGATACTTAATTACATTAAATTATTGTTGATCAAAAATGATATTAAATATAATTTCAAGTATTTAAAAATGAAAAAAATTAATACACAATATTTGATAAAAATTAAATCAGGTTTGGATATTCATCTCCATTTTTTTTCCGCCATCGATTGTTTCCCGAACGCAACTTTTTTAAGAAAGGCATTTCCTTATTCTTCATGGTAGATAGATACTTAATTACATTAAATTATTGTTGATCAAAAATGACATTAAATATAGTTCCAAGTATTTAAAAATGAAAAAAATTAATACACAATATTTGATAAAAATTAAATCAGGTTTGGATATTCATCTCCATTATTTTTCCGCCATCGGTTGTTTCCCGAACGCGACTTTTTTAAGAAAGGCATTTCCTTATTCTTCATGGTAGATAGATACTTAATTACATTAAATTATTGTTGATCAAAAATGATATTAAATATAGTTCCAAGTATTTAAAAATGAAAACATTTCCTTATTCTTCATGGTAGATAGATACTTAATTACATTAAATTATTGTTGATCAAAAATGATATTAAATATAATTTCAAGTATTTAAAAATGAAAAAAATTAATACACAATATTTGATAAAAATTAAATCAGGTTTGGATATTCATCTCCATTTTTTTTCCGCCATCGATTGTTTCCCGAACGCAACTTTTTTAAGAAAGGCATTTCCTTATTCTTCATGGTAGATAGATACTTAATTACATTAAATTATTGTTGATCAAAAATGATATTAAATATAGTTCCAAGTATTTAAAAATGAAAAAAATTAATATACAATATTTGATAAAAATTAAATCAGGTTTGGATATTCATCTCCATTAGTTTTTCGCCATCCGTTGTTTCCCGAACGCGACTTTTTTAAAAAAGACATTTCCTTATTTTTCATGGTAGAAAGATTCTATTAGATACTTAATTACATTAAATTATTGTTGATCAAAAATGATATTAAATATAGTTCCAAGTATTTAAAAATGAAAAAAATTAATACACAATATTTGATAAAAATTAAATCAGGTTTGGATACTCATCTCCATTATTTTTCCGCCATTGGTTGTTTCCCGAACGCGCTTTTTTTAAAAAAGGCATTTCCTTATTCTTCATGTAGATAGATACTTAATTACATTAAATTATTGTTGATCAAAAATAATATTAAATTAAATTCCATGTATTTAAAAATGAAAAAAATTAATACACAATATTTGATAAAAATTAAATCAGGTTTGGATATTCATCTCCATTATTTTTCCGCCATCGGTTGTTTCCCGACGACAATCGAATTAGAAAAATGATTAACTTATATTAGTGCGCGATTAAGATATGGCGTCCCCTCGAGCGGACGTGTAGATTGGCAGGTACATTAGGATGAACGTAGAAGGATCCAAGGATCCGAGGTGTAATCCCGACTAATTGAATAGCAATTAGCGGCGACATCGTGCGGAATCCACCGCGCCTTCCCTCGACCCTTCCACGCCCTTCGTCATTCCAATTTACGTTCTCGCGCCGTTCCCTCGTAGCTTACTCTTCGACCTCGACGTCTCACGTACTAACCCTTCGTCAAGGACACTGACGCAGCGCGTCCTGAAAACGGATATGAAGACGGAATTTGAATAACATGTTTACGCGACGCCCATCGTCTCCTGGAGTTAATGGCCTAACGTTGACTTCTCAGGTCGTCGGCAAATTTCGTATTTTGCGAAGCTGCAGAAGCGGAAAATGTATACTCGCGTGTTTCGCCCCGTGAACGGGGGAGACTGAACGGCGAAGCCGCGCGTTTCGTTATTTACTAACGAGATATGATGCGAAGATTGCGAGAGCGCGTGCACCTTATCTGCCCGGGCATTAAACATGTATAGCGTGCATTATAACATTATAAAGTTATGAATTATAATATTATAAAGGTTACGTAAGCTTGTAATAAACTTCTGAAGATGTATTTTCGGAATTTAAATAGATTTTAACTTTTCCAAACTGCATTCAGGAATTGTTCCCGCGGTTAAGTGCACTTTCGAGTATTTAATTATTATATTGAATTTAATTATTATATTGGAGAAATAAAAATTATACAGATAAATAAGCGTCGATGTAATTTGTCGAAATAATTATTGCTTATTTCCTTTTTATTTTAATATTTATTTTCAAAATTATAGATATGTGAACATTTCGTATTTCTTTTGTTCCCGCGGTTAAGTGAACTTTCGAGTATTTAATTATTATATTGAATTTAATTATTATATTGGAGAAATAAAAATTATACAGATAAATAAGCGTCGATGTAATTTGTCGAAATAATTATTGCTTATTTCCTTTTTATTTTAATATTTATTTTCAAAATTATAGATATGTGAACATTTCGTATTTCTTTTGTTCCCGCGGTTAAGTGAACTTTCGAGTATTTAATTATTATATTGGAGAAATAACAATTATACAGATAAATAAGCGTCGACATAATTTGTCGAAATAATTATTGCTTATTTCTTTTTTATTTTAATATCTATTTTCAAAATTTTAGATTCTTATTATAACATAAGAACAAAATTATAGATATGTGAACATTTCGTATTTCTTTTGTTCTCGCGGTTAAGTGAACTTTCGAATATTTAATTATTATATTAAATTTTCTTTTATATATTACTTTCTGTTTCTTTAATACTTCTTCTCAAAATTTTTTATTCTATTCTTTTGCACATAAAAACAAAAATTATACAGATAAATAAGCGTCGATACAATTCGTCAGAATAATTATTATTTCCTTTTTATTTAAATATTTATTTTCAAAATTTTTAATTCTCTATTATAATAAGACAAAAATTATAGATACCTGTATGAACATTTCGTATTTCTTATTCTTCGTGTAATAAATGATAAAAAAAAAAAAAAAAAAAACAACTGACCGAAAAAATCTCTGAAGCTGGTGTCCTTTCAACGTGTGTTAAATAACGAGGATCTCTTTCCGCGGAGCACCGACAGGATATGGGAAAGTTTTTCTTGGGAACGTGGGGCTCTCGCGTGTGCAGGAAATGGGATTCCTTGTCGACGACAGAAGCGTGATCGGTGTATCGAAT
This sequence comes from Nylanderia fulva, assembly GCF_048542155.1. Taxonomy (NCBI): domain Eukaryota; kingdom Metazoa; phylum Arthropoda; class Insecta; order Hymenoptera; family Formicidae; genus Nylanderia; species Nylanderia fulva. Next base: position 3,942,343 of record NW_028189730.1, on the reverse strand, counting down.
TCGGTGGTGTAGCTTCCGATTACAAGGATACGAACGTGCCGTGTTGAAGGAGCTTCGCCGAGGAAGTGTGAGAACGAAAGCAGAAGCGGAGAAGGACGAGATCGAAGAGGATGGAGAGTAACACGGATGTATATAGAAAAGAAGGGGAAACATGAATGACGCTAACGAGCTGCTTAATGAATCAGCGGTAAATATCATCAAAGGAACGAAATTGGACTGATAATCCTTCCTCTATTCTTTGTCTCGATTTTCAAGAAGAATTTCCTAATTTTAGCTGATAATTTCAAGAACAATAGTTTATTTATTTCCCTCTTTAATTCTTTAATTAATTAATGGCTGGAAATAAAGAGGACAAGAGAAATTTCGAACTTTTTGCGTTTCTTGAAAAAAAAGATCAAGTTTTAAATTTTTTACGAAGGGAAAAAAGTAGATTGAGGATTTGGAATTTAAGTATATTAAAATAACAGATTTAAAAAAGGTCTAAAAAATCGAAAATTTTTATTAATGCAATATTTAATTGGTATAGGATATGGATTTAGAGTTTTAACAAAGAATATTAGAAAAATATTTAAAAATTTATATTTGGCCTACTTTACATGTTTTAAAAATTTATATTTTATTAAAATATCAAATTGATGTATAGATAATAAAATATCAAATTAAGTATAGATTTATTATTACTATTTGCTAAATAACTTAGATATTTTTTATTTTTTACATTAAAAATAAGAAGTAATTTTTTTCTATATTTTTTAACTTATTTCATTATTTTGTATTTAATTGTTGTGTACATATTTTATAATTTTATTCATAAATTACAAAGCGAATCCTTTTGCCCATTCCTACCAATACAGAGTAAGTAAACATATATTCTAGATCAAAGATAAAATATCTTTCTTTCTTTATTTTAATTTATTTTGCATTTAATTTTATTTTTTTTTTGTTTCTCTTATTATTTTATTTTGTTGTAATTAGCGTCATCTTATTACTTTAGTTTATTGTAAATTACAAAAATCCTTGTCAATATCCTTAACCAATACAGAGTGACCACTAAACGTATCGAGTGTCTCAGACTTCTCAGATTTTACAGCAATAGGAAAAGAGAGACAGGAGGAGACCCTCTTAATAAAATAATGCGATCAAAGCGATCCGCTTCTTTTTTCAGGAAGATATTCCTTGAAGTCATCTTGAGAGTGAAGCGACAACTTCATCCATTTAGCATATAATAAGACCTACATATATAAAGTAGAGGAGACCAGACGCCTCGATTGTCGATCGTAAAATAATCATCGCCCGCGGGTTGCGTGTCTGTCGAGGACATCGTCGCTTTTTTACAGAATTTTACGGAACAAATGAGGGTGCAAGAATAGGGTGGAGAAAAGGGAGGAGGCCAGAAGAGAGTATCGCTACGTGGACGAAGGTAGCTGTAGCAGATAACGGAGATAAGTTCTATAAAAGGTGCGAGGGAGGGAAGAATCTACAACGATATAGCAAGAGAAAAAGAGAGAGAGAGAGAGCGAGGTTAAAGGTTGAGGAAGGGTGAAATGGGGGAACGAAGGGAGAAGTGAGCGATAGGGAAGCTCCATGAGGGAAATATAGCGGAAGGAGTGCTACGCTGGTGCCACGAGATAGCGAAGACGTAGGAGGTCGCTGAAAAAGATCGAGAGACAAATCTACCGCGCGTAAAAAGGCGCCGGAAGAGGGTGGAAAAGAGGGGGTGGAAAAGGGAGGACCGCGCCGGGGAGACGAGGCGGTTTGAGAAATAGTCGCGAAAGAATTTCTTATTAGATTGAAAATTGAAATAAACTCACAGTGACGTCGGTCGCGATCGATTCTCGAAGCTTCCTCCGCTACGCTTCTCTGTAGGTAGTCTCGATCGTGGACTCGAAATCGGGTCACCGGAGAACAGATATCCTGGCCAGGATAGCTCTTGGGAAACGTGACGCGCATCCGCAATACACCGCTATTTTTACAAACACACGTTTAACACATTTCTTTGCCTTTATTGGATCAAATCCTGCATCCTACTGGAGCAAGGATCGCAGATTCCTAGAAATTTCCTCGGAATTCTAGAAATTAAAATCTGAGGATGAATAATTTCGAAAGAGAGGCTTTTCAGAATTAGAATACATTTCGGAAAATATATATCTGTAAATAGAATTTTGAAATTTCAAATTTAAGGGGATTCTGCCTTTGTTCTGTTTTACCGACATCAAGTTAGGTTAGGTTCACTTTACTTTAGGCGCATCCGCAATACACCGCTATTTTTACAAACACACGTTTAACACATTTCTTTGCCTTTATTGGATCAAATCCTGCATCCTACTGGAGCAAGGATCGCAGATTCCTAGAAATTTCCTCGGAATTCTAGAAATTAAAATCTGAGGATGAATAATTTCGAAAGAGAGGCTTTTCAGAATTAGAATACATTTCGGAAAATATATATCTGTAAATAGAATTTTGAAATTTCAAATTTAAGGGGATTCTGCTTTTGTTCTGTTTTACCGACATCAAGTTAGGTTAGGTTCACTTTACTTTAGGCGCATCCGCAATACACCGCTATTTTTACAAACACACGTTTAACACATTTCTTTGCCTTTATTGGATCAAATCCTGCATCCTACTGGAGCAAGGATCGCAGATTCCTAGAAATTTCTTCGGAATTCTAGAAATTAAAATCTGGGGATGAATAATTTCGAAAAAGAGGCTTTTCAGAATTAGAATACATTTCGGAAAATATATATCTGTAAATAGAATTTTGAAATTTCAACTTTAAGGGAATGCTGCCTTTGTTCTGTTTTACCGACATCAAGTTAGGTTAGGTTTACTTTTTATTGAATATATACAAATTGAAAAATCCTCCACAATGGAAGTACTGATAATAATGAATGGGGAGCACTGTCCGGCAACTAATTCTTGCTGTTTTATGCCTCGACATCGATTTTGCACACAAATATACATACATAATTAATTCAAGTACAAATCTTTTGATACAGGCTTTTAATCTCTTTTTTATTACTTCTGTATTATTCTTTCATGTCATCTCTATTGGGAGCGCCATTTTTTGTGCACAAATACGCTGCAGCACTTGTGTATTAAATAAGTATTGTTATGAGCTGATACGAGAGGCCGATAAAAAATCGTAATTTTTTAATTTTTATTGTTTTTTGATTGCAAAATTGCAGCGCTTCTCGTTCATTATTATCAGTATTTTAATTGCGGAGAAGAATTTTTTAATCTGTGTAGCCAATAAAAAAAAAGCCCTTGAATTTAAAGTCGGTAAAACAGTCATGGTCAGCACTCCCTTAATTTTTAAATTTTAATTACTAAATTTATAAATAAATAAATTATTTATTAATTAATTATTAATTAATAAATATACTTATAATTATGATACTAATAATACCAATAAATATACTTATATAATATTGTTAATTGTACAGAGTGTATGAAAGTTTATGCCAAATTGCAGCGCTCCCAGTTCATTATTATCAGTACTTTAATTGTGGAGAAGGATTTTTCAATCTGTGTAGCCAATAAAAAAAAAAGCCCTTGAATTCAAAGTCGATAAAACAGTCATGGTCAGCATCCCCTTAAGACAAATTTGTGATAAAATGTAATTTAAAATTTAAATTTAAAAAAATACAGATTTTCAACCTTAAAAATTCGCCAAATATTGAAAATTGAACAATAAAATGTCAATAAAAAGAAAGAACCATGAATTGAAAAATGATCAGTCAAAAGAATTGAATAAATCTTTGTTTCTGATAGAGCAATATGATATGTTATTCGGATAAGTCTATATGTAGCTCTCCTGATTGACCTAAATATATACGTAGCACGGTATGCATCATAAAAAGTCTTCATTGGAAAACACTTTGCCAATGCCAACAGATGCTATCGCGAGAAAAGTTCGTGGGAGCTTATCGGAGAGAGGCCACAGAAAAATCTTAAGCGACGTCTGCATTTTCGGGGGAAAGAAAAAGAGATGCAATATTATCCGTTTTTTTCACCACAAAATCGTTGCTCCTATCACACTATCGCGAACCAGCAAGTCTATATCACTGATATAATAAAAATAGAATATTGCAACGCGTAATCGTGAAACTATCGATGTTCTTTTGGTACAGCTGATATTATTTGGAGGAATTTTTGGAGGAAAATTAAAGAAAAACTTGAACGAATTAAACAAAGGAATTTAATTTGTAATTTTATACAAAAATATTTTTTTTGAACAATTATTTTCAACAAACAATATTATATTATTTTTAATAATTACATTTAATATCGTGTGTGATTATCGTGATATTTTTATCTAAATTACGAATTTATAGCGTACGAACGAACAAAGATATAAAGGATTGATTAGTTTGGCATCAACAATTTTTCGCTCCAAATTCCAGCGATTTCTCTTTGATGGAAGATTCCATCCTCCGCAATAATTTCCCACCACTTTTTCCATGTATTTGAACCGCATATATAAATCAACTCCCTTCAGTTATATATATATATATATATATTTATCTTTAATAGAGCAGCAATGTTATTGATAATTCGATATCGAATATATACTACAGTATATATACTATATTCGATATCAAATATACTCTCTATAGACTATAGAATATACTACAAGATACTAATCGATATATTGACCGAAGGTATTTATACGTTTCTGTCTCTTACATCACTCGTATCGAGAAAAAAAAATACAGTAGATAACGATAAATTAATAAATTTTTCGAACGCAGCTTAATTATTTTCTAACTAAATATTTTCAAGAAAAATTGAAAAAGAAAAAAGAACTCGGGCCTGGTCACTTAAAAGTTTATATATCATTTAAAATATTTATAATGCTATCAAATTCAGAGTTGTACCACGCATTATCTTTTTATTATTGGCATCGAAATATCGATTCTGAGAAAATACAGACCAACAAATACTTCAGACCATTATGACACTTATCTTTATATGTCAAATAAAGTAATAATTGACATTTCTGTTTAAATTTTTTGAAATAAATTCCGACAATTACACAACTAATGCGCTTATTTCAATGATAATAAACGTTGTAATATAATGTTGCTTCTTCTTCGAGTACTTCGCACTACAAAAATCGAGCCAGCAAACGTTACAAAAGGGTTGTTAGTAAATCATTTCGCATTTAAGTGGAATTTTATGCGCGAGGAATTCGCATATGTTTCATATTACAATGCGCCTCTTCGGCATCGGAAGCTAACGAGCTATAATACAAATCGGATTTCCGGGATGAAATCTCTATACGCAGAATTTCTATCTCAGGATTGCGATTCGCTGCAAACATGTATGTACCGCATATTATCACCAAACGTTGAATATATGTAAAGCTGTACCTAATATATATCTCGCATATGTAATAATAGAAATTGTTACAAAAGTTTGATATATATTTTGTATATATTTTGCTTATTGATTAAATTAATGAAATAAAAGAGAAAAATGTTCCAATTAAATTTTTCATAAATCCATAATTTTTTCATAAAAATTTAGTTCGAATATTTTTCTCTGATATAATAATTACTTTTCATATAATATTTTTCTCCGATTTAAAAATACGCATTTAATTTGAAATTGGGCTAATAAATTTGGCAAATTAAATAGAGAAGAATTTAAAAGCAAGTTTGTGCAGTCTAATTTCTTATTAATCCGTCTTTCAAAATTTGATTGTTATAATCTAAAAATTTGTTACAATATGCATATATGATATAATGATTATTGAGATATAAAATAGCCATTTTCGTAAGATTTTGCTCAACAACTTTGAAAGTCTTCACGTAACAGTCAATAAAAAGCTCGCGTACGACGGTAATCCGGAATATACGATGGCGAACCAACGGTTGTGTAAAAATTCATGAACGTCCACCGGACGACTCGTCCGAGCTCGCCATGTGAATGAAGGAGAATCGATCCCTCTAATCAAACTAAAAGATTCAACGTTACGTTCGTACCGGCGATCTTTCTCTCTTCCTTACTCCCTTTTCGCGTTTGGTTTCTCTCGACCCGCACATATCAAATGTGGGAAACAACAGTTTGAAATCAATTTTTTTATATAGAGAAATATTTATGTGGAAGATCAAAAAATTATTAAAATTTAATGATGCATAAAAAGTTTTTTCTTCTTATAAAAAAATATCGAGTCGTAAGATCAAAAGATTATGCAAATTTGGTGATACATGAGTTTTTGAAGTTTCTTTCTTACGGAGAAATATCGAGTTACAAGATCAAAAGATTATTAAAATTTGATGATATATAAGTTTGAAGTTTTTTCTTATAAAGAAACATCGACTTGGAAGATCGAAAAATTATTAGAATTTCGTAATGTGTAAGTTTGAAAGTTTTTCTTATAAAAAGAAAGATTGAGTTGAAGGAAAACAAAAAATTATTAGGTAATACATATGTAAGTTTGAGATTTTATCTTACAGAGAAAAATCGACTTAAAAGATTACAAAATTCGATATTACATGAAAAGAAATTGCTTCGAGAAATAAACATATTTGTTGCCCGAATTTGCTCCAAGATGGTAAAATCGATTATTCCATTTTGAAAATGATGGTATATAATAAGATTAAAATAAATTTGGTATACAAGAAAGCATTTGGAATAATCAGCTTGATTTAAGTCAATGTTATTATCCGTAGAGAAAAATAAGTTCGGAATTAATTTATCATTTTTCTTCGAGGACATTTACGGTCTGTTAGACATTTATCTTACATTGTCTTGTCATTTGATCCACATTGTCGTTCGAAATAACATGAAAATAGTCGTCTCATATAGAATTCTTGCTATAAATAAAAGCTAACGTTAATAAGAGACTAATGGTTTTTTCTTCTTGTTATTTTGTTTTTTCTGCCTGAGTAGCCAACAATCAATAATGCTTGCTTGCGTTCAGAAAAAGATACATACATAATATATACATGTTTCTTTATTTTATATTACTTTTCAAAATAATTAAAAAATAAAATTGATATAAAAAATTGTCCCAAAAATAAGCAAATTTTAAATAGTTGTAACTTTGTTTCGAAAAATGATAATTTAAATTCTAAAAAAGGGTTTTAAAGCTTGAAAGCTCTATTTTCGAAAGATCATAGCTTTCTTAATTTTCTTCAATTCTGATATTTTTTACATACAGAAAACGACGAACATAACAAAATGGAATATTTTTTCTTATTTTGTAGACGTATCGCATACACAAGAAGATTTGGAAAAAGTTTTTGACATTTTTACGTTAAAACCTGAAATTTTCCCCGCAAAATCATTTTTTTAAATTTAAATTTCGATTTTTCCTTATCAAGTTATCGCAAATTAAAGAGAAAATGTTATTTTCACTTTAATCGTTCATAACTCCGTTAAAAATCATCGTACATTAATTTTAATAATGGATTCTTAAAGCTAAATCTGTGCTTTATAATATGATATAGAGACTGAATTTTTTTTTAACTTGTGGATTTTTTACAAATAGGTGCAAATAACGAAGAAATTTGCGAATTTTCTCATTTTTGTTTAAACTTTGAAAAAAAAGTTACGTAAAGTGACTAAAAAATTTTATCGACTGAAATTTTTATGTCTCTTAGTACCTCAAACTTGGCAAAAAATCACAGACTTGCGATGGTAATTTCTCTCATCATTCTTTTATCAATCTTGCATCATTTTTTTTAAACAAAGTTACAGCTATTTAAAAATTTGCTTATATATATTGGACAATTTTTTTATCCCTTAATTATTTTGAGAAGTCTGTATAGTTAACTTAATAGTAAATTAAAAAATAAATAACAAATTTTGCGCGCATACAATTAAATTTTGACAGCTCACATTTTGACAGCTCGTATTTTGACAGCTCGTATTTTGACAGTTCGTATTTTGACAGTATTAATCCTTATAACTTGATGGCACAATAACTTCGCTGTTCCTCTGTAAATACAGGCATTTCTAAATCTATAATATTTAGAACCGCGGAAAGTGGACGAGCAAATTCCGCTCATTGGTAGGATGCTATCCATATTTCTACCGTTCTGTAATCGAACGATGCACACGAGGGCGCGGCGCTTAAACACACACACAGCAGTGGTAAGGTCGTATCCTTTTCAAAGGATTCGCGAATATTAAACGAGCTGCCGCGAACCGTGAATCAAAGCGGATTCCTTTGAGGACTTCTGCGCGCGGGATTCGGCGCGCTCCAGAGAATTTTGCGTCTCTTACGACGGAAACAGCGCCGGCAAAACAAGCGCGCGCGCGCATACCGGAATCAGCGAAATACACGCGTAAGCAAATAAACTGTATATGAGATCCCCTCTCGGCTCCAGAGAAAGCCAGGGATATTCCTCTTTTTGGCCGTTCGCGCGAGAACGCATCTGCAAACCCCGAAATTTGGAAATAAGTTTACTCCGAGTTTCGGCGAACAAGTCAAAAAGGATGGAATAATTCATGGACGAATAATAGAAGAAAAAGAAATGATCAGAAATAGATCCGAGAGTGTACACGTACATAGGGTCGTTTTTGGAAATTTGTTTCGGGATTAAAGTCGAAAAATCTACTTTGTGTAAATTATAGAGGAACACGAATGTCTCTCGTTGAAATTTTTAAGAAAGAATTTTCTCTCCTTTTTATCGGTCTACAGCTATAAAATGCAATTTGGCAACATCGAGCTAGTTGTATGCCCCGTCGCATTGTAACAAGATCAACCATGGAGCTGCAGCTGCATCCAAAGCCATCGGAAATAGATTATCGTGCAAAACTCGAGACTCCGCGCAGGATTACTTGCGATATCCAGCTTGTCGCTAATGTATCATTTCACTGGCACTTCAATCCTTTTGTTCCTTTTATATATTTATAAAATAAAAATATATCTGTGTGTCGCTTATATTATACATATATAATAATATTAATATAATTTATGTGATGCCTTATTATATATAATATATAATAAAATATATATAATTAACACAGATCATTTTTTTAAACAAATATTTAAAAATTTTAAATGTTATACTTTTGTTAAAACTTACAATGAAAGAATAGGATATATAAGAATTTTATTTAAAGTTACATAATAATTTATAAAACCATTATATTTAATATTTTTGCCTGTGTTTCCAGAGGCAAAAACTATTCTCTCTGTATTTATCTTTTCCTTAGAAAAAATTTCTAATTATAAAAATAATTTTATTTATCCTGTGTATGAAACACTGAATGATAATTATTGCAGGACTGAAACTACAAATAAAAATCACTATTACAATTAAAAAATAAAATTTAGAATAATATTATTTAATATTATATTATTATTAGATAAGAATTATTGGAACAATTTATAAGAATATATTATTTAATATTTTTCTGAGATAAAAACTTCTCTCTCTCTCTCTCTCTCTCTATCTTTTCCTCGGGATGAAAATTCTAGCTAAATACAATTGTTAAATAATTTTATTCATCCTGCATATGATGGTGGTTGCAGGAATGAAGCCGAAGATGAAAAATCACTACAGAGCGCATCAGCTGTCGGTCTGGCTGCGTCTAGTCCCGGAGCTTCATCGTGCCGGAATGGAGGATGTCGATTCCAGACACAACTTGTTCCGCGGCCATAGCGACCCCAGTCTGTACGACGGATCCGTGAGACCGGATCCTCTCAGCAGGATCAGCGAGGAATTCAAGAGGAAGAACGTTAGCACGGATCCGCCGACCACGACGGATTATAGCATTACGACGTGCGTCAGCCTTATCCCGGGCACCAATCTTCAGAACGTCCATAACGCTAGCACCGACACCTTGGCCAGCCTGGACGCAGCTGGGTAATTATCCAGCCTTCGAGATAATATCGCAAGTTTGCTCCAAGTTTATATAATAGTTTCCACTACGCGAGACTCCAGTTCAGAGAGACCTGTATTAATTTAATATAATTTTACTCGTGAGAAATTGTCACGAGATGATGAAGCGTCATCTCGCAATCAAAGTTTCGAGCGTGAAAATTGCATCGTGCCGTTAATCAGTACCTGACAGTTTCCGTAAAGACTTATCGCTAAAATTAATATAATTTTTATTATATTTCAGGAAAAAAAAATATTTAACCCTCTTTATCAGCTCTTTAGCAACTGCTGAACATCTTTTACTTACATTTCAAGTTTCTTGTACCCATATATTTTTAGACGTATTCATTGTTTGTGAGTGTAAAGAAATAATTTAAAATTTTGTTTAATCAAAAATATTAAAAAAACATTTATTATTCTATTCAATCAATAAATAAAAGGGTGCGAAAAAATAATGTTTTATCAAAAAAATCGAGGACGGCGTTTAGGATTACCTTCAAGTTATAATATAAAAATTTTATATTCTTGGAGAAATGAGAAATAGATAGCAGTTTTATTTAACGATAGATGTTTATTTAAAAAATTCCTTACATGTACAGTTATGCGGCATATTCGACGGCCTTGAGTGTGACAATCGCGATCGGCTGCAGCCTGCTGATCCTGAACGTCCTGATATTCGCGGGCGTCTATTATCAAAGAGACAAAACGCGGCTCGAGGTGAAGAGCCTTCAGCAGCAACAAATGTTGAGCCAACAATGCGGTCCTCGCGGTTTCACAGAACTAAAACAACCACCGCCCCCGCATTCCCATTACGCCGGAGCGGGCCAAGTGATCGTCGACGTTGAGAATGAAATGTTGAGAAGGTATCGAAACAATATCAGCATAGAGCAGTAATTTAGAAATTTTTAAGGATAAATTATTTTTTTTTTTTTTTATACTAATTATATATCTTTAGACGTATCGATTATTTATCAGTATAAAAATCTTAAGGGGATGCTGCCGTAGTTCTGTTTTATCGACTTTAAGTTAGGTTAGGTTCACTTTTTATTGAATATACAGAATATTATTAGTTCTGTATTATTCTTCCAAGTCACTTCTATTGGGAGTGCGATATTTTGTGCACTAATAAACTGCAGAACTTTTGTAATAAATAAGTATTAATTGTTATGAACTGATGCAAGAGGCCGATAAAAAACTGTAATTTTTTAACTTTTGTTGTTTTTTATACGAAATTACAGCGCTCCCCCTTCATTATTATCAGTACTTTAATTGTGGAGAAAGATTTTTCAATCTGTATAGCCAATAAACAGAAAAGCCCTTGAACTCAAAGTCAGTAAAACAGTCATGGTCAACATCGCCTTAAGGGATGAGTTATTTTATAATAAAATCTCGTTAGTTAAAAAAATTTTTTAGTAGTTATTTTAATACAATTTTTGTTTATTTTTTGTAACTAAATTATATGATATTACATTACACTTTTATAGTTATTGATACACAGCAAGTTTTAAGGATGTATATATTTCTATTGTCGCAGAAACGTAATGAAAGGACCTCCTAACGATCCTGGCGCTCCTTTCCAAGGGCAAGGAACTCATACACTGCCTCATCAACATCATTACCAGAAACATCAGCAACAACAGCATGCCACCCTTCCCCGAGCATCAGTCATTCAAGAGATAAACACACAAACTCAAGTAAGTAATTTCAATTTTATTTTTGTTCCAATTAAAAAAATAAATATAGATAAGATTGTTGAAATATTTATTCTAATATTTTTTTATTAAATTTAATTCCACAAATAACTAATTATACAAATGATTAAATATTCTTTTATATCTATCTTTCATAAAGATTTATATTATAAGCGTAAAAGAGAGAGAAAAATGTGTAACATACGCGACAAAACAATAAGTCTCGTCGCGTAATAACTTTTTCACGTAATATTGTTTCTCTAATAAAGTTTGTTGTGCGAGGTCTTTCAAACTTTCCCAGCTCAGAGATTTAATACCTTGGGAAGGCATAACGTAATCGGAATTATGATCGTAAAGTATGGACCGGATCTGCCATCCCCTGCATATATTGTATCTGACCGCTTCTCAGATTTCTCGGAAACTTTCTTAATAGAATTATGCGAATTGAAATTCTGTGTAAAAGGTATCACGGGAAACTTTCTTTGAAAGGTCTGTGAAAATAGCGCTGTCAGTTCTCCATACTTCATACAAATCGAAAATAATTTTTAACTTGGCATACTTTTCCGTGACTTGATCTAAAGCTTAACAATTTAATTAAAAAATATTAAAAAATTAATAAGTAAAAATTTGTTAATTAATAAGTATATTTATTAGTATTATAATTATAAGTAAATTTATTAATTAATAATTAATTAATAAATAATTTTTTTATCTATTAATAAATTTAGTAATTAAAATTTAAAAATTAAGAGAGTGCTGACCATGACTGTTTTACCGACTTTGAGTTCGAGGGTTTTTCTTTTTATTGGCTATACAGATTAAAAAATCCTTCTTCACAATTAAAGTACTAATAATAATAAACGAGGGGCGCTGTAATTTCGTATAAGAAAACAATAAAAGTTAAAAAATTACAGTTTTTTATCGGCCTTTTGCATCAGCTCGTAACAATACTTATTTAATACAAAAGTCCTGTAATTTATTCGTGCACAAAATATGGCGCTCCCAATAGAGATGACATGAAAGAATAATACAGAAGTACTAAAAATATTATCAATACTTTTATTGTAGACAATTTTTCAATCCGTATATTCAATAAAAAGTAAACCTAACCTAACTTAAAGTCGGTAAAACAGATCAACCCAGCATCTTTTCAATAAATAAAATTTTTTTAAATATGTAAAAAACTAAAAAAATTGTTTTAAATCAAAAAAGCTGATTCTCTCACGTAAATTGCTTTTCCAGGGTCCTCCGAACGGATCTATACACTTGACGGTCCCCCGGGCTCCGCCGCCACCCAGGGCGAAGAGTCCGCCGGAGAACCAACCCCTTCTGCAGAGTGCGACGGTCTCGAGTCGCGTGTCCCAGGCGACGATGAGCGAGATGCGAGTGTGATGCTTGGACCCCCCTCCGAAGCCAGTCGTCCCAGATGTCCTCACGGCGTCGACCTTGCTCTAGGCAGATTCGCCGCGAACCTGTCGCGAGTGGCGGCCCCAAAAGCTGCCAACTCTTCGACGGGTCGACGCAGAATATCCCGGGGAACGTGAGCTGCGGACAAACGGAGGGGGGTGCTGGGGAGAGATTCCTCACCGCTGAGGGATGGTCGAGCCAAGATTGCGTCTACCGAATACAAGAGAGAGAAAATACCGATCGAAATGCGCTATTGCGAATTTAGAAGTGCGGAAGAGAGAGAGAGAGAAAGAAACTGCGAGCCACAGCAGAATACAAATTAAATACGTAGAGTTTAAATCTGTCCCTGCAATTTCTTCGTAAATCTCTTCTCTCGGATTAGAAAAATATACGTATACAATATATATGCTCTCGTATAACGCGGAAGGGATAATGTTTCGCGTTTACACGATACTCATGGGGTTGTACAAAATTCGTGGAAATGACAAAGGTCATTTGTTAACGAAGGGAACGCGCAAAATTTTTCCCAAAATTCATGAATTTATTATCCATCGCGTTATACGAGGCCTATCATAATTTTCTCTTTTTTCTTTGTTTTTACCATCGCGTTACGTAGAAGTATTATTACCTCTATACACAATACACGAGGGTCTTGCTGTATAAAACTTCAGAGGGTGCATTTCTACAGAACGCGCAAAGTAATAGAATTCTTAAAAAATTTGAATTTACTAAAATTATAATTTTACACAATCAAAGTAATTGATAAGAATACAGTTTGCAAAAGAAATATATATGTAATATATACGAAAGAGTTTTAAAAAGAAAAAATCTTCACAATCTTATAATAATTATTATCGATTGAACCGCGATAAACGAAAGAGCTGTAAAAAATATTTCACAGCGCCTTTCGCTTGAGACTCTACGATAGTCGGTGGACGTCGATAAAAATACTTACGAAGTTTGAACATCAAGTGAGAAAGAAATGTGGCAAAGTCGGTCAGATCACGTTGGATCAATCGAGGCTTTAATCAAATTTCGTGCGAAGGAATCAAACGCGAATGTGAAATTTCGCTAATTATATTATTAGTCGATAAATGAAGAATCTCTAGTCGTTAAAGATGACGAAAGGAGTGACGAATGGCTCAATATGTGAATCTCGACGGCGATGAAGACACCCTGTAAAAAAGAAGACATACTAGCCATATTACGATGTTAGATGTTCCTTGTACATAACGTGAATTTATATATACATATAAGAACGCCAAAGAGTTTGCTACTTTGTAAGAAGACTTGTATCCGCGTATCGTTTGATTATTAATCCTGGTTTTTTTTTTTTTTTTGGTTGATGTGTCGATATTCACGCGTGATGTCATAGAAGAATGAATGTAAGAGAGAAATTTTTCGAAACGTAATGAGCGAGCTTGTTTATTGACGAGAATCGACTGATTAAGCTTTCAGAACTTCAAAGTGTCAGATTCTTAATTCTTTGTAGAATATTTTCTACATATATAAAGTCTAATTATAGAATCCTCCTTCAAGTCCTTTAACCACTCGTAAAATAGCTAATTCTCAGCCATAGTGTATCAAGATTAATTCTTCTGTCAATGCATTTTTTAAGGTGATCCTAAACGTCCTTGAGAAGTCTGTGATTTCCGTCCTGTTTTATCGACAAAATGTGAGGTTAGATAAACTATAAATCTATTTATTGGCTATACGGATTGTTTTTTTTTACCTGAAATTAGAACGCTTCGCCCTTTGTTAATATTAATACTTTAATTTGTTTTATTAATACTTTAATTAATACTTTAATTTATACAGGAAAAAGATTTATCAATCTGTATAGTCTTTTATATCTTGGTTACAGAATTATGAATTCTAAGCACACATTCATAATTCTGTAACCAAGATATATAAAACTATACAGATTGATGTCTTTTTCCTGTATAAATTAAAATTTTAATATTTCAATATTAACAAAGGGTGAAGCCTTCTAATTTCAGGTAAAAAACAATGTGTATAGCCAATAAATAGATTTATAGTTTATCTAACCTCACATTTTGTCGATAAAACAGGAAGGAAACTTATTAGGTTTGCTTAAGATTCCCTTAATGGGTATCATTGCGACAATTTTTTTTATATTAATTTCTGGGTATCAAATATTATTTAGAAAATTTCCTAAAAATACAAAGGTTTTTTGTTTTGGGCGGAGAAAAATTCCGACGTTTTGAAAGTTTCTTTTGATACCCGGGTTCATCGACAGAAGGGTTAACTGATCATATTAAAGTGCGAGAAAAAAGATCGTCAATGCAAGCAATGTCGCTCATTATCGTTTGCTCTAATTAACACTACTTGCCACGCAAGTAACTCATCGCGAACGTATGTATTGCACATATGAATTATGATACACGATACGCACATAGAATGATCTTCGTACCCTCTCCATGTACGCGTATCTACGCATATGTGTTTTATATATATTATATATATATACATATAAGAGGTGATCGGACACAGTTATTAACCATTGTCATGAATCTGTCTCTTTCAATTTCTTCATTTTCGTTTCGACATATCTTCTTACTTCTTATACTGAAATAATGCTTCTTAAGAAAATTTTATAAACCGGTCATATCTTTATTATACAGCTACTATACAATTTTATACATTCAGTATTACACTATTTGCGACAAAAGTCCGATTTCCCTGTTGCTTTTCCGCGCAAAACAAACACCAGAAAGCGATCCGATGTAATTCGAATCCGTGTGGCGTCGATTTTTCAAGGTTTGAATTTTTATCGGACACACGGTACATGTGATTGTCTCTGTTCTTTTTGTATAAATATTATACATATATATAGGTGTAAAATAAAAACTAACGTAAATCTGTTAAGCGTAATAATACACTGCCACAAGACTACCGAAGTTAAATAAGGAGAACTCACAAGCTGCAGTTCTCTTTTCACCTTATAAAATAATTGCCCTAACTATTTAATAATTTTTGCAAAACAAATTAACATATTTATTTAAACGTATTTCACATAATTACGCGCAAAATACGGTACCGACAAGAATTTTTTATTACCTCACGAATCTTTTTATGCGAAATTAACAATACGTTTTCGATAAGAGCCGAATATTTATCAAATTCCTTTTCGCGAGGAACGACTTATTGAATCGATAGATCGATAGAGAAAAAACTTTTTGTACATACGCACCTTTGCAAAAAACGCAACATCAAAGGGCGCATTTTGCTTGCTTCTGCGCAAAAGAGAAAAAAACACGGCGATCGCGGCCACGAAGTGGCTTAAGTTAATTCCTGAAATCCTTGAATCCTTGGATCCTCGTAATTAAAGGATTCTACCGTCCTAGAAGGATCTTATACTTTTGTAATTAAACAAACCGTAGCTCGTAGAGCGGAAAAAATCTCAAATTGGCAGCAGAAGCTCCTGCTTATATAAAATGAGGATGAGAAAAGGAAATGTAAAAATATATATGCATTATAACACGGCAAACCTTGATCCAGATTGTGTCCGAGATATGATTTTTTTTTGGAAATATGGAAATTTGATGAAAAAAAGGAAAATGTAAACGCGACGAGAAAAAGACGTCGTCTTTCGCCGCAAACGTAAATTTTAGCAAGGATTCGCAAGCGTAAACTAAATATCGTGGGCGTTGTATGATATCATCATCAAGTACGGGACAATCCGAATATAATTAAAGATTAAGAGACAAAGTTGGTAATAGTAATAAAAAATAAGAGAAAAGAAAAGAGAGTAAAGGAGGGAAATGCGTGAGAGAGAAAAGGAGAAGAAAAATATACCGGAGAGAATTAAGAAAAGATGTTTAAGAAATTTAAATAACATATTATAAATATATATATAAATATATATATTATACACAACATATTACACAATTGTAATAAATTATTATGACGGATATTATTATATTTATGTGAGACCTTTAGCTGGCCTCGCGCTCTCCTAGAACGATACCTCGATTATACTTTCCGGCCGAGGGCGAGGCTACCTGTTATGTTTAACGTTTTTTGTTGTCAAATTGTAAATATATAACGATATACATGGAAATCTCAATTTACTTATTGTATCCATACACGCGTTCCTGATCCTCTTTATTATTCACTCTTTGAATATAAAACTAATATAACAGGAAAAATATAACTAATATTAGGAATTGTATAATACTAATATTAGGAAAAATATAACTAATATTAGGAATTGTAATAATACTAATATTAGGAAAAATATAACTAATATTAGAGAAAGAGAGAAATTATAATATTAATATTAGGAAAAATAAAATTAATATTAGGAATTATAATACTAATATTAGGAAAATAAAACTAATATTAGGAAAAATAAAGCTAATATTAGGTATAATAAAACTAATATTAAGAAAAATAAAACTAATATTAAGAAAAATAAAACTAATATTAGAAAAAATAAAATTAATATATAAGTTAATAAACTAATATAATAAAACAAACAAACATACGATCAAACGAACAAACAAACATAAATAAAAAAATTTATACATAATACATATATATATATGTATATTTATATATACTAATAGAAATAATTATATATTTTCTCTATTATACAATATTTATTATAGGAGCACAAAATTACTATCCGTTTGACATTTATTGCCCTGAGAAAATATTTTACCGCATGCGTTTTCCGCACACCGACTGTTGGTACGTTCTAACTGCATGGATAATACAAGAGTATTTCATCTCGAAATATACCTTTTAAGCAAAGAACGCAATGTCTGCTTCATCTTTAGCAGATATTCATTTAAGCTGAATCAGAAGATGAAAAGTTGAAATTCTGAATTATTCATATGTGGTATTAGAAATAATAGTATAAAATATAATTATTTATATAAGGAATTGTGTTTATTGTATTTATATTTAATACACGATAGAAAGAAAAATTTAATTTCTTATTTAATATAACATCATAATTTAATAAATACCCTATATCTTATCCTAATCTAATGTATATTTAAATTTAAAACGACAATATTTTTATTATGTTTTTTTTAATATATTCCATATAATCTATTTGAAATAATATTCCAAATAATTTACTAAAAATATTGTGATTAATTAAGTAATCGAAAATTTTTATGTATGTTGTTTTTAAAGACTGCTGTGCATATACTCCAGTAGTTTTATTATCTATTGCTATTATATTATTTCTATTTAATTTTTATATACTTATATATAAACCATTTAAAAAAATTAGTTTTATAATTTTCTATAAGTATTATTTTTATATTATTTCCATATTTTTATTTCATTAAATGTAAAAACTTCTAAAAAAATCATTGTTCAACAAAATTTTTTCCATCAAGTATTTGTTTACAAGTCTTTAATATATTTTTTATTTTATTTTTTATTGTTTATTATTAATCAAGAACTGTGTTTATTGAAGTAATATAATTTTTGAAAGATTTCTAATACTTTCGTTTAAATAATCTTTATGTTAAATATTGCATCAACGACGAAAGCAACACGTTGCGAATAGAATTTGTGGCTATCATCCACGCGTGACATTAAAACAGCTGTCAAAATAAATAATCTCCATGATAACAATCTTTTGACATATTATTGCAAATTTTAAAGAAGGATATTATTTTTTTTCAATAGCAGTGATATAGTAAAAATTCGCATCAAATGCGAATAAATTATTCACATGCTATTAACTGCTTTTAATGTTTGAACTTTCAAATCTTTGCTCAGATCCTTATTGATAAACCCACCCACACACACACCAAATAACATTTATGAAAATAATTAATCAACATCACGGAAAAAAAGCAATAACATTTAATACTTTCAGGTAATCATATTTACCTATATATCCTTTGAAAATGAGTAATTATATATATACATATGTATATGTATATGTATGTGTATAATTTAATCATAAAGAATCATGTATATATATGTATACATGGGTTTTGATTAAATATTATTACTATCAAAATTCGACCCCGACGCGATTATTGGTGTGAGAATAATTTCATATTCTGATGTTGCAAAATAGCATCTCTCTCTTTCTCCCCCTCCCCCTCTCTCTCTCTGCTAAAGTATATATGTATATATTATAAAATAAATAACAAGCGCACGCTCCGAGTATGTAAGCGAAAATCTTTGTTATTTATTTTAGTACGTAGAATACAACCTTGTGTGAACATCGCGAGGATTTATCTCTAGAATTCTATGAATTCTTCGAGTAAAATGTTTCTAAAAGAAATGATATATGTTGGAAACGAAAATTTGAAACAAAATATTTCTATAGAATGCTGCAAATTTAACAAGCCTTAATTAATTAACTATATAAACAATTATTAAAATCATTACAATAAAACATTATTTTGTCGCGTAGCGGAAGCAATTCTCTCAACTTCCGAAAAATTTAAAAGTATTAATGATTCAGATGTATTTTTATGCGGCACACGTCTGCGATACAAAATGCAAATTAATTTGTAACGATATTATGAGACAAAATAGGTAACTTGATATGATATCTGCTCGTTAATATGCAGAAACGTTTGTGTTTTAATGAATGCAATCCGCCCGTACAACACTCAGAAAATAATATTTTATATAATATTGGTTATTACCTTTTTTTTAATTAAATGTAGTGCAAAAGATGTGATACGTGCATTCATATTCCCGGGATAATAACTTCCTTATTTTAGAAATTATATTTATAAACCAAATTGTTACAATTAATTTCTTATGTAGCACGGACTTGCTAAGGTTCTTATTAAATCTTCTCGTCTTTCCTACAGAGATATATATACATATACCAATTCATCAAAATTTTATTTTATATTTTAATTAATAAATTCGATCTGCATCTTTTATATCTTGCATTAAGTTAATGACAGGAAGCTCATTTGACACATTTTGGATTTAGAAATTCAATTATTTAATGTACGAAATTCTAATCGTACTAAATTTTACATCGCTCTTATAATAGAAGATTTCCAAGTCGATCGAACCTTGTCGAATCGATCAATCGGAAAAACGTATGATTGACGGAAAATTTTTCGAGGCGGGATTTCAGTGGAACAGTCGATGATGTGCGCGGACACATATGCGCCTCGGCTTATCTACGAGCAACATCATCGAGCTGCACCAATCTGGTTAGCCGGCTAGATCCCCTTAAACGACGAAGAACTTTTACCTCGCATTCGTTATCCATTAGAGTAAATATAGCATGTGTCGTCGTTCCTCGCATGTGAAACCAATATTCATGCACCCGAGCTATTCAACGTGTGTACCCGACCGTAATTGAATTATCATCATGTGTCCCTATAAGAGATAGTCAGCTCGCTATAACGAGCTATACGCGTCACGAGTTGTCATGCTGCGCGGAATTAACGTGTTGAGCGGATTAACAGCGTTAACCGCTCCGGACGCCTTATGCAAATTATGCCCCTTACGTTGATCTCATACGTTCCCTTTATGACAAGACCGCTCAACGGACAATGACTTTTTCTCGAACACCGGAACGAGACTAGTAGTTTCTCGTAGTTTCTTAAAATATAAAAAATTGGAACAAATTGATTAACCTGACTAAACCTTTCAGCAAAATTTATTTTGTTAATTGAACATATAAGAATATTTACGATAAAACATATTTGGTCAGCATTTCCTTAAATATTAATACACGTTCCATTAACAAAATAGTAATTTAGTTGAAAGGATTAGTCAAGTTATTATGCCCCTTACGTTGATCTCATACGTTCCTTTTATGACAAGACCGCTCAACGGACAATGACTTTTTTTCGAACACCGGAACGAGACTAGTAGTTTCTCGTAGTTTCTCAAAATATAAAAAATTGGAACAAATTGATTAACCTGACTAAACCTTTTAGCAAGATTTATTTTGTTAATTGAACATATAAGAATATTTACGATAAAACATATTTGATCAGCATTTCCTTAAATATTAATACACGTTCCATTAACAAAATAGTAATTTAGTTGAAAGGATTAGTCAAGTTATTATGCCCCTTACGTTGATCTCATACGTTCCTTTTATGACAAGACCGCTCAACGGACAATGACTTTTTCTCGAACACCGGAACGAGACTAGTAGTTTCTCGTAGTTTCTCAGAATATAAAAAAGTGGAAAAAATTGATTAACCTGACTAAACCTTTCAGCAAGATTTATTTTGTTAATTGAACATATAAGAATATTTACGATAAAACATATTTGGTCAGCATTTCCTTAAATATTAATACACGTTCCATTAACAAAATAGTAATTTAGTTGAAAGGAATAGTCAAGTTATTAACACATTTTTTTTTTCAAATTGCTTCATCACGTCACAATTTCGAGAAATTTTTAATTAAAGTTGCAAAAAATATTTTTTCTTTTTAAATTTTTATTCTATCGACCATAACCGATATTAAAAATTCCTCTTTTCAGGGTTGAATGTCCTAACAGTATACTTTATTTTGACTGTAATAACTTCTCGAACACGCGTCATATATTTTACAGTAAAAAAAATTATTAACTTAACTAAATCTTTCAAATTATTATTATCTTTTTAATTGAATATATAAAAATATTTAAATTAAATCTAACAGAAACGTATGTTTGTGACATATACATGTGTTCAATTAACAATAATAATTTAGTTAAAAGGTTTAGTCAAGTTAACAACTTTTTTTCAGTGTAGCTATAGTATAACAAAGTTCGTGAAAAATGTCGTTTAATTAAAAATTTCTCAAAATTGTGACGTGATGGAATAAATTGGAAACTATAAAACGTGGTGAAATAAATTGGAAATTATAAAACTATAAGAAATGATTAGTATCGTTCCGATTAATTTTGATGTTTATTTCTCCTGAAATTTTCTTACGTGGAATAATTTTTCAAATTTATATAAATTAGAAATAAATTGATTTTCTCTATTTCTCAAAATTATTTACTTCTCGATAATCATCAAAATTTGATTAATCGTACGAAAAACATTTTGCTTGTGAAAATATTCTAGGATAATTAAAAATTAAACTGTCGGAGAAATGGTAAAACATTTTTCAAAATTTCTAAAAGAAACATTAAAACTAATTATGTCTATATAATGGATTGCTCGAAAATTGATTAATTGCTTAAGAAACGTTTTGCTCGTAAAATTATTTTAGAATGAGGAGAAATTAGATTGTCGAGAAAGATTGGAAAATAATTGTAAATAATTACAGTTACGCGCGAGAAACCGCGAGGAAAAATTAAAGCTAAAGTATTTTTTCATCCTCGTCCTTATTAGGAGAGACGCGCTGCGTCCCTCGGGTGTCACGTGGGTGTTAATCTAGCGGTTAGGAGAAGGGCTTTCATTAGGGGTTCCGCGACGGTAGGAAATGGACGCGACGAAGCTGCTGCGAACAGCGATTACGAAGAGGAGTGCAAGGAAGGAAGGCACAGGAGAGAAAGAGAAAGAGAATACGTATAGAGTAGGGGCATTCCTGACTGGCAGCCTACCACCGATGTCTCGTTTACCATAATACAAGGCCCTTCGCTGAGGGAAGTTCATTGTCAGATCTGCAAACAGTAGCAATGCATCGGAGATCTATAGTTCAGTAAAATTAGACTTAAAAAGAGCAAAACATTAAAAAAATTATAGTCAACCTAAATTTTTGTGGAGACCTTTATTTCGATGTTTTAATGAAATCCTGAAAAGCACTCTTAATTTTAGCCAGGGTGTTTTTTTATGGGAAGTAAAGGGAAGTAAATTTTATTTTTTGTCATTATCTCGAAAACTATCAATTTTTCGAGAAAAATAGTTATTATCAAACTTGTAGCTTATAAAATTCTCCACAAAAGAGATCATTATACTTTTTTTGTACAATTAATCGTTTTTTTAGTAAAACGTGCGGTAAAGTTGCAATAATTCCAATATAATTTTTCTGCATCTCTTAATCACATATAATACTATAGTAATATGCACAATTTCTTTCAGACATAATTTGCTCTATATGTTCGAAACAATTAATTCCATGAAAAAAATTATAATGACCTTTTTTGTAAGGAATTTTATGAGCTACAATTTTGATAATTACTATTTTTCTTAAAAAATTGATAGTTTGCGAAATAATGGCAAAAAATTAAAATTTACCCCCTTTTACTCATAAAAAAAACGCTCTAGCTAAATTACTGGATTACTATAAAAAATCATGGAATCAAGCGATTCCGCTCTGAGACATTCTCATAAATCATTCCGTCCTATTGAAACTCTGTACTAAAATAGTCGGAGAAGATTTTGCATATCGCTTCTGTTTCATCTCAATTATTATCTATGATTATCACGAATCTGTAGCGGCTAAAAGAGGAATTCTCCTTTTCTGAAGCAATCAGAAAATCTTTAATCTCTTGCAAGCGTTTCTTTCTTAAAATAATATTCTAAAATATGTAGTAACAGATGTGCGTCCGAGTATTAACTGAGAACTTAATTTTATCATTTAATGAATTTCTGGTGTGCTTAGTTTATGATATATATTTGAAATTAATAAATTTTAGAAATAATATCTTAATTATATAAAAAAATTTTATATACAATAGAAAAAATTTTTTAAATATTTTGCAAGTATTTTTAAAATTTGACAAAAAAACGAAAAGTTTATAATCTCAAGTAGTATCTAAAGACACTTCAAAGACAAAATTACATTTTTTTAAATATATTAAAGTATTCAGTAAACTGCACAATCATACATAATATATACCTATATATATGTTAATAATTTAAAATATAATGCAAGAAATATAATATTTCTGTATATCTATATTTTTCTGTATATCTATATATACATACATATATTTTATAGAGTACATAAAATATTTCAACAATGAATCAAATGTTCAACCTTGACAACGAATAAACGCTATTGTTTACATGACGTGGCCTTGTTATCATTCACTCGGCGACACTCGAGCTTTAAAGTTGTGATACGAGATATTCTGTACATTGCTGAATTTCTATTTAAAATGCAATTGCTACACAAATATTGAGAAATAATTCACTATAATTATTACAATAGTCGGTTAATCAACTTTCGGTGAAAACAACGCGTAATTGCATCGCGATAATAAACCTTCAAAATGCGTATTTACCGCGATTCATTTATTATTTCAAGTACAAATCAAGAGAGAAGCGAGAAGAATAAAAATTATATATTGTTGTTTTGTTGGGATCTTTATATATGCAGTAATTATTCAAATAAACGTCAATATTTTTTTTCTCGCCGATTTAAATTATCCTTCGGATTAAAATTGCATAATAAGAAGTAAATGGTCGATTAATGTAAAAAATGAATTATCAATCGCATAATTATTAATTAATTTAAAATCCAAGAAACAGAATGTATATTTCCTATTTTATATTCTGTATCGCATTATAATATTTCACTGCGATAATGAATTAATTTACTTTTGTTTAGCACTCATTTTCTTATGGTGTATAACATACTGTTATTTATCAGGAGATTTATTCGATCAAAATATCGTGTAAACAATCGGTGCATCTAATTATATTCTCGAATATTATAATCCGCGAATATTTATCTTTTATTTTAACTTGTACATCTAATTACTTATGTTAAAACATGATACAGGTGTAATTTCTCAATAATAAAATATATATTATACAAATTATGTATTATACTACATAATTATATAATATAATATTTTCAAGGAATTATATCTTGATATGGTTGTATAATCATTCTTTAAAAAATTAAAAATTAAATTTAAATTATTTTTAGAAAAAAATAATATTTAAAAATAAAATAAAATTTATCTTTAGAAAAATTTTAAAAGTTATATATAAAATATGAAAAATTGAAATTATTTTCAAAAAAAATAAACTTAAATTTTTCCTTATCAAAATTTTCATTTTTTGAATAAAATCGTATACTTAATGACAGTTGCTTACGAAAGGATTATAGAAAAGAAATAACATAAATTTTGAGACTTTTGAGAGAACTTTGATTTAACTTTTTTTTAAGAGTAGATATGTTTTCTCCCTCTTCCTTCTATTTCTTGAGATAACTTTACATTTAATTTTTCGTACCGATTAGTAAAAAATAAATTGTATTCATTCAACAATGACAGGCAGCATTACTTCCAGTCTTTATATTTGCGTTCACACGTTGCTTTATCAACGTCGTTATACCGGTTGATGTTCGTATTGCAATAAAAGGCTATTGCATTATGCCTCAAGAACGCGATGCGAGGGTGATGATGATGCAAGAAAATCTTCAATTCGCAGTTTCGTCCGCGATCTTAGCCATAAGACGTAAGCAATTGTCAAGTGATCGTGACCTGCGCAACCTCAGGATCAACGTGTCACCCAAAAAGATTAAGTCTCCGAGTAACGGCGTGAGATTAATTTTCTTGTCGCGTCATAGCTCAATAGCTGTTCAACCACTCCGTCCGTGAAAGATCGTTCTTTTATTTTAAAATCTCATGTGAAATACAGCAATTATTTACAAGAATCACAAAATTTCCAAATTAAAAGTTTTGAAAAACGTTATATAAATTTAATTTATTAGTTATAATAAATATATATTGATTTTATTTGTATATTATATGTATATTAATTAAGGGTATCCCTAAGCTAACCAAAGTTTCTTTTCTGTTTTATCGACAAAATGTAAGGTTAGATAAACTATAAATTTATTAATTATACAGATTGTATTTATTAGTGTTGAACGAATAATTTTCTACTGATAAATGAAAAAGTGAGCAAAAACACTTTTATATAAAATTTTTTTTGTAAAAATAAACTAAAGATTATTAAACATTTTTTACTTAAGAGGATCCTAAACGTCCTTAAGAAGTCTGTTGTTTCTTTCTGTTTTATCGACATAATGTGAGGTTAGATAAACTATAAATTTATTTATTAACTATACGGATTGTTTTTTACCTGAAATTAGAACGCTTCGCCCTTTATTAGTATTAATCCTTCAATTTATACAGGAAAAAGATTTATTAATCTGTATAGTTTAATATATCTTGATTACAGAATTATAAATGCTTAGAATTCATAATTCTATAACCAAGATATATGAGACTGTACAGATTGATAAATCTTCTTTCTGTACAAATTAAAGTAATAATATTAACAAAGGAGGAAGCGTTTTAATTTCAGGTAAAAGATAATTCGTAAAGCCAATAAATAGCTAGATTTATATTTTATCTAATCTCATATTTTGTCGATAAAAAAGGAAGAAATACAACAGACTTCTAAAAGACGTTATGATCACTTTAAATCATACATATAATAAAATTTTAGATATTTTTAAAATTTAATATCTTAATTTTCTATAAACTTTTATTCTTATTTAAAATTTATGACTAGAGAAAAATACTTCAATTGAGGAATTAAAATTCTTCCACAACATTTTAACATTTCTACTTCTTGATTTTTTCTTTTTATGTTTCCCTGAATATATATATACAAATATTACTTATATTTTCTCCGAAAAATACGCATTGTGAGATTTTCACTGATAAGAGGCCCCAATCCTCACTTTTTACAACAGGGATGAGCGAATAGATGCAAAGGTTGATAAACACAGTGTAGTTTTGGCTAGAACGAAGAACTGAAGAGGAAGGAACGAGAGAAGAAACGGAGAGGTCCCAGATGACCACGTTTTTTTCGGGGCCGCGGGTCCTCTGACGGACCTCTCCGTCTCCCTCCCATCGCGAAGAACGCGGAATATCCTCTCCCTCTCTCCCTTCGTCCTCCTTCTACTTCTCTTTCGGCCTCTCCGCGCTGTCCCTTACCATTTCAACCTCTCCTGTCTTCGTTTTACCCGGCCGTGTGCGATCCGCACACGGCACTTCTTCTTCAGAGTGGCCGGTGGTACCACTCTCTCTCGGCTAGATCTCGCGCCAAGTGTGCATCCTCCTCCGTTTCTTTCACCACCGTCGGCAAGGACATTCAAAAGTAACGTCCTCGACACGCGGACAGCCGGGACCATCTTCGTCGCTCCATCGGAGAACCGACCCCGTCGTGTTCGGTGCCGGTTTTGGAGACACGTGTGGTGATCAAGGGAAGAGATACGGTGTGTGCTTGTGTTCAAATTGGGAAAATTTATTCAAGTGTAGATCTCGCTCTATGGATGCTTTTGCTAAGATACCTCTGTGAATTGAAAATAAAAGGCTTGTGTGTGAGATGAAGTCATGTATTATAATTGAAGGGTGGATATATGGGCAATGGTTCAAGTGGTGATCAACTTTTCCGAATTACTTCGGGCAAGTTCTTAAACTTGGAAATGAGGAAAAATCGTAGTGTCAGAAAATAGGAGTTCTCTTCTCAAGGATGTTTCAAGGATGACAAGGTAAACCTGACACAGTTATAATGACCTAAAGAATTGATTAGAACGTTCGAAGGATAATTTTAAACAACAAGAAGAAAGAAAATCTCAAATAATATAATAAATTGAAATTAATACAAATTAAATAGCGAAGCTAATTGCGTCTTGTTGCATAAAAAAACTAGATTGTGTTATAAAATTAATTGCGTACAGAGATTGCTTAATAATATCTGCAAGGATATATAAGCCGCTTCCTTTATAAATACGAGACACTCATGTATCGGCAAACACCCCGAAAGAGGAAACGGAGAACTAATTCGTTAACTTTTAATTAAGGTTAATTTCGATAAGGGAATTTGTTGGGTTAATAAATCTCTGTTAATTGGACGCGTTCGCTCATTCACTCGATCGCTCGTTCACGCGAAACCAGTCACGCGAATCTTCCAGGGCGCGAAATCGTCCTCCCTCTTAAGGATCATCCACACAGCAAGGTCGTCCTCGGCCTCGTCCGAGCCTCTCTCGACGCAAGGCTTCATGACTGCGTTCCCGTTTTGACACCCGTTTTGTATTTTCGTGATAAACGCCCTATTCATCAACGTCGACCTGGAAAGACATCCGAGAATTTATACGCCCCCGAAGCGATCTTTAAGAAGGATTGATCGAAGGATCAGGTGTCAGCGATGCGTCAGCATTATCCTGTCACTATACACTGTACTTTATTTTGTCTTTTAAACAGCAAATTTTACGTCTCAATTTTCAATATAACCGCATTTTTGTGCAGCAGAGTATAAACAAATATTCTTATCTTAAATTAGCAATTATTCCAAAATCTGGGATATTCTTCATTGATCGCAACATTTTTAATCGACATCTATTTTAGTAGCTTCAATAAAATTCTTCACAAGGATTGAGTATTAATTTAATATAACACTTTAGAAATATTAATAATAATGTTTGTTAGAAAATTAAATTATTGTATATAAATAGTTTCTAAAAATCTCCACAAAGTACTTCTCTTAGTTTCATCCAATCAATACAAAAATCACTAATTTTTTTCTACTATTTGATAATTTTTTCCATACTTAAAAATTATTCAAGAATCTAGAATATTCTTAATAGACCGAAATATTCTGAATTAACATCAATTTTAGTATTTTTATTAAATTCTTTGCAAAGATTGAATAATTTAATAGAAACTTGTTATTAACTTAAATTACTTTAGAAACAGTGTTAATAAGATTTATTAGAAAATTTAATTATTATATATAAATAATTAAAAAATCTGCACAAAGTGCTTCTCTTAATTCGATCGATATAAAATCACATTAATAATTTTTTTCTACCATCTAATAATTTTTTTCATAATTAACGTATCACCTATTCTTCATACGTACAATATTTCAAACATATTTATAGTTACTTTCAGAAATTACTGTAATTAAAATGAACGACTGAACATATAAATAAAATTATCTTCAACGATACATAAATAAAAAATTTTTTCAACATAAAGAAATGACATCCTTCAAAAAAATATGTAGATATATATTATATATAAACGACTACGAAACGCGTAATATTAAAATTTATTACACGTGATAAATTCGTGCGAAAAAAAAAACACTTATAAACTGAAAGCGCGCGCGTGCGCGGTATACATACGCGATGCGCTCTGTTTTTCTTCCATTTAGCTGGCGCGCATTTGTCAACGTATGATCTTTGGCGTTGAATTAATGCGCGTTCTTTGAGGCAACGCGCCATCTTCGATTCGCCACGCGCGGTTTTCTTCGCGCCGGTTCGCGCGAAGCGTGATGGATTAACGGCTGGCAAATCAGGAACGAAAAAATCTTCTGACAGTTGGCGAACACGTCCGCGATAATCGATTCTGCAGGAAGCCTCCGAGTGAACCTCTCCTACCCGAAGAAGCCAGGGAGAGTCGAGAGTTGTATTCTAGGCGAGGAAAACACGGTTACTCCGCGATGAAGAAATCCATGGAAGCACATCACCCTGGGAAGAAGAAACGTTGCTGGCTCTTTTAGGGAAGAAATTGACAATATATCGCACAAAGTCAAGTGACTGATGAACAGTTTGTGAGTGATTGATTTCCGTCCGAGGGGGATTATTTGTATCGTTGATAAATCCCTCACTGATGAATTAAGATTCTCTCTTCTCTCACTTTACGAAAATATCCGAGGATTCGAGGGACTATAATTAGTGTTAAACGAAGAATTGAGTAAAATCACTTTTATATGAAAATTTTATTTTATTTTTTTTTTTTTTTGTAGAGAACTAAAGATTATTAAATATTTTTTACTTAAGGCGATGCTGACCAAATATGTTTTACCGATCGAAAAAGTGAGGTTAGATTCGACTATAAATCTATTTATTGGCTATACGGATTGTTATTTATTCTTGACATTATGATGCCTCCTCCTCCTATTTGTTAATATTAATACTTTAATTGTGCAAAAGGATTTATCAATTTGTATAGTCAATTAAAATATAAACATTTAAACTTATAAAATCTCATAAAATTATAAGTTCAAGCGCTTATGTATTTTGATTGACTATACAGATTGATAAATCCTTTTGCACAATTAAAGTATTAATATTAACAAAAATGGTGGGGTATCATAATTTCAAGACTAAACAATCCGTATAGCCAATAAATAAATTTATAGTCGAATCTAACCTCACTTTTTCGATCGGTAAAACATATTTAGCCAGCATCCCTTTAAGAGTTATTGATCTCTATAAATATAGAACTTTCTTATATGAAATTGATCGAAACAAACAAAAAATTAGATTGACACATTTTTCAAGAAAAATTCAGATCAATATAAATACGGTAATTTAAAACGGTATTTGAAGCGGGACTAAGCCTCGGCTGAAGGGAAGAAACGCGGAAAATAGGGCGAGATGAGACGCGTCGTCTAGTATTTACACGGGGCAACTGTTTAACGATACGATCGAGGCTTTAATTCGAAAATTATACGTTTAATCGACGTCCGGCCGAGTGTGTGTATCGATATATAGCTATATACTTTACTCCGTCGCCGAGCGGGACGGATAAATATTCATTAGGGTGCCTCCACACACGCTCCCTCCCTCTGCCTTTCCCCACTGATCTTCCATTTGCATATCACAATCAACCTCATATCATTGTTGACTTTGAGCCCCGAGATTGCGCTCGTCTGCAAACGCCGTGTGTCATTTCAGGATCGTAAACCATCGCACACCAATCAGTTTTCGTGTTCAACTCTATACGCTGCTCGATTCTTCGCTCTCGCTCCTCTAACTAAACACACAAACTTAAAATTTTTGCCATCTCTTTTTTTCCCCTTGGATATATTTGGAGAGTGTTCTCCAATAATTGCGGGACAGCGAAGTATTTCGAAAAATTTAAGTTTCAAGAAATAGTTCAGACAAAAGTTGTAAGTTTAAAAAAAAAATGATTTACCGCCACGTCATCTTAAATTTTTAAAATAAATATATAATTATATATTATATATTAAATATATAATGATATATTATATGTTAAATATATAA
This sequence comes from Nylanderia fulva, assembly GCF_048542155.1. Taxonomy (NCBI): domain Eukaryota; kingdom Metazoa; phylum Arthropoda; class Insecta; order Hymenoptera; family Formicidae; genus Nylanderia; species Nylanderia fulva. Next base: position 3,911,496 of record NW_028189730.1, on the reverse strand, counting down.
TTATATTTTATTCATTAAATATATAATTATATATTATATATTAAATATATAATTATATATTATATGTTAAATATATAATTATATTTTATTCATTAAATATATAATTATATATTTATTTTAAAGTAAATTATATAAAAAAATATAAATATATAATTACATGTTTATGGATATGCATAGATTTCTTAAAACAGATATGCAATTTTTACGTATCATTTCTCCATTATCATGGCCCTTTTATTACATAATAATGAGCGAAATTCGAATTGAGCACACTTCGAAGTGCGAATACGAAACTAGATCTACCTGCGGGCGTTAAATACCCGCAGGACAGGCGAAGCATCAAGACTTTATAAAGCAGATAAGGACTTGAAACAGCTGCAAGAGACATATTATATCTTGCGTCTTTTCATTTCGGAGGAATCGCATAATTCATCGATTCCTCTGGCGATTATTATTATTACTATAAATTATTGAACGATACACGAGGGAAAAACAGATTGAAAATATTGATTCGGAATAACACCGCTAGTTATGCTGGAACATGCTGCAGAAAATGACACATATGTATGTACAATGTACATACGGTAAAATAAAATAGCCTCCAGAACTCAACTGCTGTTGTAATGGGAGTAAGAAGTGTTGCGCTTCGAAATTTTGCAATTCATGCCATTTCATATAACAGGTCGTAGAACGAAGGATAAACACATTTAAATGTAGCAAACGCGTTCTTGCATCTGGAAGAACCAATTTGCAAACGCTGCTTTGCGCGATAACTTGAAGAAAAAGAAAGGAGCAATGTAAAAAAATCAAATTAAAAAAAAAAGAAAATATTTTACGAATATTTTTCTTTTAGATCTTAATAAATCACGCAAAAAATTTTTTGATATTTAAAAAAAAAAACGCCATTTTTACATAAATCATCTTGAATTTTATCCGGTTACGTAATATCGTCTATAAAATAAAAAAATCGTAAATCGATGCGACAATGGTTTTCCTCAGTTTTTAACGTCTTCACGATTTGTAACAACATCAAAAAACCATGGAGAACATGTTCAATGTTTTTTATTTAGATTATGTATTTTATTTTTTTAATTTTTAGCCTTGAACTAATTTTACATTTTAATTTGTAATTTTTTAATTACGTTGTTAATGGTTTTACAAGATGTTGAAAAAATTATTCTAAAATCGCGCACATTCGGCCAACGTGAGAATCAAAAATGTAACATTGCCTTCTATAACAATGTAATGTATATTCGTTTGCACAGTTACTCGAGCAGTGTAAAATGAAATTTTGAATAATGACGGAGATGTTAAGAAATTAACAATAGAGCGTGTTTGAACTTTTTACAGGCGTTAATGGCTTTTTGCGGAGGCCGCTACGGAAAATATATATCTTGTATACGCGACTCCTTTATTACCGTCAGGATGGTAAGACGCTATTGTATATGCGCGCCAACTTTTTCCCGCTGTCCTTCCATTGAAACGACCAGGGGAAAAAAAATGGCCAGACCGAAGTAATCACGCGACGGAGGAGAGTGGAAGGCTTCGTCGCCGGAATTCATAATGAATCCCGAGATTATCTTCATAATTTCACTTTAAGCTTTTAGCCTTTAAAGGCGAAAATACCCTGAAAGCGAGTGTCCACACCTTCATTCAGTCGCCACATTTGTTGTTCATTATTTAGGATATTATATCATACGTATCATCTTGTAAATTGAATTCAATCTACGGATTTGTGTAATAGTCAGGATGTAGAAAAAAAAACAATTATTATATGTAACAGCTTCATTTATATTTTGACATAGTTTTAATTTATAAATAAAAATATTAATTATGTAATTTTATCATTAGAAAAATATATTTAATAATATAAAAGTATATCATATATATTTGATATATTATATCTTTGTAGAAAAAAAAAATTATTTTATGTAACACTTTTATTTATATTTTTACATAGTTTTAATTTAAAAATAATAACATTAATTATATAATTTTTGATATATATTTGATATATTATATCTTTGTATTATAATTGTAAATTGTCACAATTAATATATTTGTTAATATATGCATTAATTTGTTTTAATGTAAAAATAATAATATTAATTATATAATTTTATCATTAAAAAATATATTTAATAATATAAAAACATATCATATATATTTGATATATAAATTATATTATACATTAATTATATATATATATATTAATTATTAAATTATTTATTAAATTCTTCAAATATTCTTCATACTTGGCATCCCAATTTTTCAAACACTTTGTTCAAGTACTTGTAATATACCGCACTGCGGCAAGATTCATGATATCCACAATTTAAACAAGGAGCGATCGCAAATCGTCTAGCGTGATTACCGCGATCGATAAGAATAGCAATCGAGATGCAAATGCCAGGCTGCCGAAAACGGACAAATCAACGAACGATTCACCCTTCGGCCTCGCGAAGAGTGTAGCGATAATTACTACAATTGCATGGAGATAATTCCGGAGCCTCGTAATCGCCGACGTTACATTGCTGTGTCGTAAATGCAAATGCTGTTAAGAATCTAAGATGGGAGATTAGTCCGGTAAAAAACTATGCGTACACTTCGTCGTAGAAAGTTGTCGCTATTACGTTGTTTACATTTCCTTTATAATCTTCCATTTTTTACAGAGAAATATTACATGAAAATTATTATATTATCTTATAATATTATAATTAAAATATTATATTAAAGTAATATTTTATATATTTAATTCAGGTAATATGTATTTAAATTAGAATAATATTTCATTTACATCAAATTTTTTTATTACATGCAAATCAATAATCTTTCTTAAACGTGCAAGAATGGAATTATTCATTTGTCTCATATACATGTAGAATATCTCATTTCGTGAATTTAATTTCTCAATGTTGGAATGTTTAGTTAATTTAGAATCTTTTCCTTACGAAGAATATCGACATCATAATTTATTAGAATTCTTTATCAGCCATATATATCTGAGTTACAAATTATAATCTTTGTAAAGTCCATTTTAAATTGACTGAAGTTCCGCTATTTGTTCTCAGACTAAAGTTTAGTTCGCTAAAAGCCCTTCTTTTTCAATCATTTATAACTTGAAAATTATTGAGGTCTCAAGATTTCCCTAAAGAAACCGTCCGTTAAAAAATTATACTCGAGAAACATGAAATGTATATATGCCTCGCCACTTCTTATTAGCGCTAATTAAGCATTAATACTATTAAGAACAAATTCAATAATAACAAAATACCTTGTAGGTTTTTTTAATTATATATTATATATAATTCTTTTTATATAGAATTTTATTATATATGTGTAAATAATATAAAATGTTTCTCTAAAAAAAAAATAATATAGTAAAAGGGTCGAAGTCTCGCAATAGGATATGGTCATCGGAAGATGGATGAGTTAGAAAATTGAACCTAACCTAAAAGAGTAATGGACAAAAGTATTTCGACTACACTCGTGTAACGTGTAAGAAGTACCACTCTTATTTTTGTCAATTACACAAACGGTTCTCTAGCACGCGTCTTCATTTTTACGACTTTGCTGTGGGGTCTCCCTTCACAAGTCTTCCTTCTGCACTCGCAAGGATCGTAAAATGTGGCTACTGTTTTCAGCGATGATGAGTAGATTAGTTTCTAAAGAAAATAAGCCTCGAAGCACATACTAAATGATCTGTGAATATATGAGAACGTAAAAATGTCTACTAATAGTAAATTAATAATTTTGACAGAATAGTCAGGTTTTATAGATTTGATTTTCATCGATTTTTGATAAGACTTTGACGTCGAATTTCTTGCAATCGATTAAGTCTTTGAAATTATAATTTTCACCCGTGAGACATTTTTACGTTCTCATATATTCACAGATCATTTACTAGTAGTAAATTAATGATTTTAATAGAATAGTCAGGTTTTATAGATTTAATTCTAACCTAAGTGTAATCCTTCTTACCTGGGTACCTATTATACTTATACCAATTAATACCAATTGACTACTAGCAAAAATTCCTCAACTATATTAAGAAATTTTCTATCAAAATTAATGATTTTGATAGAATAATCAGGTTTTATAGATTTAATCCAAACCTAACTAATTCTAACCTAACCTAACTAATCCTAACCTAATCTAACTTTCTTACTCGGGTACATTATACCAATTAATACCAATTGACTACTAGTGCAAAAATTTCTTAATATAGTTAAGGAATTTTTGCACTAGTAGTAAATTAATGATTTTGATAGAATAATCAGGTTTTATAGATTTAATCTTAACCTAACTAAGTGCAATCCTTCTTACCCGGGTACCTTATACTTATACCAATTGATGAATGACAGAAGGGTTAACTTAGTTCGATTTGATTCAAAGGCAATTCAACACACTTAACCCGTTTAACTTTTCCTCCGTCTTATCTAAAAAAAATCCACACGAGGGAATGTATAGTAAAGTGGAGTCAATGGGAGTTCAAACGAAACTTCGCCTATAATTGCTGAGTCGGCTAGGTTCGTACGCGGGAGGAATGCGATCTAAGATGGTAGATTAGCCGGTAAAGAAAGGCCCAGAAGATGTACGGAGCTCGCACGCGTGTAAATATGGAGCTGGTAAATAGGCACCGGGGTCTCCTTCTCTCTTCGGGGCTAGCCGGCTCTCCTTGTACCAGGATCCCGCATATATGAACCTCTCTCGGAGTCGGTCGCTGCCCATTGCATGCGTTAAACTATACGTATCGTTATCGTGCCGCGTCGTCGCTTAGAACCTGCTGCGGCTGAGCTTCGTTTCGCCGGTTCTTCTGGGTCCGATAAAAGCCAGGCCAGGAGAGAATCTCCGAGATATCTCGAGCTGCAAATTTTAACCCTTATTTTTTCCTTATCTATTTTAAGCTCTTTTCACTATTTATATACTCTCAGTCTTAATTATATATTAATTTTATTTAATTTAAAAATTTTTCTCTAAGAGAAGAAACAATTTTTGAATTAAATTAAATTAATATATGAATTTGTATTCGGCCTTGAAAGAGAGAAAAAGAGAAAAATATTATTAAAATTCTTGATATTATAAGATATTGTCCTTGCAAATAATTATTTTAATGACTATTAAATTAAACTTAAAATTATTATTTATTCGTTCAGGTTAAAAAATAAAAATTACTGTGATTTTTCTGATTGCACTTTCCAGGCTTCATCCAAATTACTTTGTTATTACATCTTTCTATTGCCAGTAAAAAAATTTAACAAGCTAATAATTGGCTTGAGTAGATATATCGAAAGAAAGTGAGCTGATCGATAGCCGAAGAATAATTATTATCGGCTGCTCGGGGTAAATATTTCGTTGGCTACCCATCGCGTCTTGGTGATGCGAGCCACGGCTGAAGTTTTTCGATATATCTCGAATGGCGTGTTTTGTGCAACCTCTCGCAACCGTGACCTTCCGACCTCGTTCGGTTGGTACACGATGTACCATATAATTAGAGAGTCAAACCGGTGGTAAAGTCCATCCCTCTCTGACCCTTCTGCCGTCCCTCCCTTCCTGCCTTCTTCAAAGCCTTCAAGCTCACTCATCGACGTTGAAAACATCAGGTTCTCCCTGGCCTTCGATAAGATTTAAGAGATCCTCAATAATATATCAATTAGAACTCCTTCTAATAGTATCTTCAGGAGATATTTATTGACAATTCGTCAATGTATATAGGGTGTCCCGTTATACTTGCGACTTTAATTCTAATAACAGATTGCTTGGCTAATTTGAAATCAATTTTTCTTTAGCAAAATCATTGAAAAAAAGACAAAGAGAGATAGAAAAAAATTATATATTGAGATTTTCCAAGATTTATATAATTAAAAAAAAAAGAAATATTTTTTCACACCCCTAATAAAAAATTCAAAAAGTTAAGCTTTCAATAATTTATTAATTAATAATAAATTTGAAATTATTTAAAGTTTAATTTTCTAACTTTTTTATTAGGGATGTGAAAAAATATTTCTTTTTTTTAATTATATAAATCTTGGAAAATCTCAATATATAATTTTTTCTACCTTTTTTGTCTTTTTTCAATAATTTTGTTTTTTCAATCATTTATTATTAATTTATTAATTAATAATAAATTTGAAATTATTTAAAGCTTAATTATATTTAATATAATATTTTCTTTTCATTATTATATATTTATTTTTGTTAAATATAATACGTGTTTATAAATTATATTTGATACATATATCTTTTAATATCCTTTTAAAATGACTTGTGCGTTTAAACGTGCTAATGCGATTGGTAAGGAAACAGCATTTAAGCGGGTTCTACGATTACGTACCAAGTTTCGGCGAACCTGAGCAAGGACTTAGGATTTTAAAGGTACTGGCGGTAGCACCTGTTGCGGCTGAGACAATTGTTGGTCTAGAAGAAAGCGAAATCCTCTCCATCTTACATGCCATCTTACATCTGTAAAGTCAGCCCTCCTTCCTTTAAATTCGAAAAAAAATAATTAGAGTTTTCTGAGTGCCCCGAAGAACAATTCTAGAGTTCTCCATCGAGTTTAGAAACTATTCTGTCGCGTAAAGCAACGGAAGCAACTTTATCTAAATTATTTTTTAAAATTCAAAGAAAAGGGGAACGACCTTCACGAAAGTTGTCATTTTGCAAATCGATATTTTTCTGGCGAAAAATTAAATGCCTGATACACAAATAAATTACATTCTGATTTTTCTTGGATAAAATCTGGAAAAATTTAATCTCTCTACTTCATTTGAATTGCATTAGAGTTTCTCGTTGGGCTTAATATTTAAATAAGATGAAGATACATTTTCTTCTCTTGCCGCTCAAGACCAGTGTTTTTAACTCGTCCAAGTTTCCAAGTATAACTGGCAAGTTCATCTTCGAGATAAAAGAGACTTTACGCACGATCAAGTCGCTTCTTAGTTGATGTAGAGTGGAGGGACGCAAAAAATAGAGAGAGAGAAAGAACTGATAATAAAAACTGATGACACGATGTGTCGGAAGCAGGGCAGGTTTTAAAAATTCCGGGTATGATCCGGACTTATTTATTCCCGCGCGATTTCTCGAGATGTCACGTGGACGAGGAAGAGGATCCAACCGGGCTGGGGCAGATACATCTCTTATATTTTCCACGGGTAGACTCCAGCGTAGCTGGAATTTTAATTAAGCTTTTCTGCCGTTGCTGAATCTCAGTTCCGGCAGAATGCTGGATACCGCGAAAGGATCTACCGGGTGTCCTTAATGCCCGACTTGATAAATAGTTTTGCAAAAAAATTAATATTTCAACTTGAAAAAAAATTTTTTTAATTGATAAAACAAATTATTGATTATTAATTATTAATTTTAAAAAACGTGGGAAATAAATAACATTGATCAAAATGTTAATGGGGCAAACTCTACCTCTTTTTTCAATCTTGTAGTTTTAAATATTTTAAACGCAGATTTTTTATAGGAATTATTTTTTTTAACGTCAAGAGACGTTTATCTGTTAAAAAGTATTTAATAAAAAAATAAGAACCGATTAAAAGAGAAATGCCCGAGACCACCTCGTATAAAACGATGATTCGGAGAGCAAAAAATCGTGAAATCTGAATCGACCCGTGAGTTTGCCGGGAGCGTTTCAGGTGTCGCGACGACCCATCATCGAAATCTTTCGTGATAACCGGCCCCCTTGGTGTCTGTGCATTATGAACACCCACAACGTAAGAGCCGAGAGAGCTAACGGGGTGCAATACGAGCACCACGCGTATTATATGATGGAGCAAAAAGAGAGAGAACGCGCGTGAGGCGTGCACGAAAGTATCGGGTACACGTTGTGCCCGCGCACACAGATTTCATACACAGACACACATACACAATGATAATGACGCGCCAATGTTACATTGCTATTACTTAGCCTCCACCACACCGGTCCGCCAAAATACTGACGGTTCCGTTGTGGGATCGTAGGTCACGAGAAAGTTCCGAATGGTACCTCCGAGATCCGCGAAAACAGCCGCGTACGTTGCCAAGCGTGGGAACACTTTTTTTTTTCTTGAAAGGTAGTTCCTGAATTTTTCTCTTATATTTTCATTTTTTTGCAATTATATTTTTTATGCATAATTGAGATTTAAATATATGTAACATATACAATTGAATATGTATATAAACTGTGTTTAACGTAAAATCTATATAATGCTATTAAAAAATAGAATTGCGAAAAATATCTTGTCGTTTAAACAATTTTAAATCATATATGTAAATTAAAAATTTTTAATTTTATTCTTTATTATTATTTGAGTACATTTTTTATATTTAGAAAAAATATGTACATATTATTTCCCGTATATTTAGATTATATATATGTATAAAAATGTATTGTATATATAAAATTTTATTAAAAAAGAGCTTGTTTATTTTTTTTTTATTATTTTGCAATTTTTTATTGCAATTGTAATTTTTAGATTAAAAAACCAATATATATAAATATATATGTAATGCATATAATAAGTATACAATATATATATAAATTGCGTTTAGCGTAAAATATATATACTACTAAAAAATAAAATTGTAAAAAATTCTTCTCTTTAAAAAACTTTCAAAATTTATATATATAGTTTAAATGTAAATGATTATTATTTACATACAACTTCTTATCAAAAATGTATACATATATTTATATAAATAATTTTTTTCTAAAAAAGAGAGATATGCAGCTGTATAAATAATGATAATTGGTAATAATGGTAACTAATGCTAACAACTTATCCTTATTAATCCTTACTAAAAAGAATAATTTGACAAAAAAGGAGCACTACACACGGGACTTTGCAATACACGCAAGGGGTATGTTTTTACCCTCTTCTCTCGTTCCCCTTCATCGCGAGCGATATGATGTTTGGGAGAAAGAACGAGATGATAGACGAGTCGATACGTTCCCACGCACTCTCGCAGATGCGGGTGAGGGAGTCTGAGGTCCGGGCCCCCATTCCCCTCACGCGTAGTGGGCGGTTGTGAGAGGCCTCAGGGGCCCAACTGGGCCCCCTAATCACTGGGCTCGCGCTCTCGCACTCTTTCTCTCTCTCTCTCTCGTACGCAGAATGTACGCGTCCGCTTTAAACGCGGACTAAAAGCCGAGTTATGTGAACGCTCTTAAATGCACGTTGTTGAACTCGTTCGCTCTCTCTTTCCCTCCCGCTTTATCTTCCCAGATCTACCTACATAGGGTGTAGCAAAAGTCTTGCACTTAATCGCGCAGTCACGAGTCCGACGAAATTTCCAGTCGCCTGTTCTAATTATCCTCACACACTCGACATTCTATTAAAAAAAATTTCTGCTTTAATTTAAAATTTTTATTTCACATTCAAAAGGTAAACAGCTGATCTAGAAAATGTTAACGCGATAAAAATATTTTATATGAAAGGAAAGATATACACTCACTCTAAAAAAGCGATACACTTAAAATTTGGAAAAATCACCAACTTTCAAATGACGATAATTTCGTAAATAATAAAGACAAAAAGGTTTCTAAAAAATGAAACTAAAGCTTGGAATATCTACTTTAAGAATGTATTTATTTTGATGTTGCAAAATAAATTTATTAAAAATGGCAGATAAAAAAATGAAAACATGCAAAATTGAAAATAATGATCCGAGTTTGTCAAAGTACATGGCGTGAGTCAAATATTGCAACTCAATGGGATAAAAGTATATGATAGGACAGAGTTTCCTCTTTAAAATGCTTTTTTATTTATCGCGATACGATGATTTTTCGCAAAGTTATTCGCATTTGAATAAAAAAACTGCTTTTTACTTTAAATGCGAATAACTTTGCGAAAAATTATCATATCGAGATAAATAAAAAAGCATTTTAAAGGGGAGACTCTGTTCTATCATATACTTTTATCCCATTGAGTTGCGATATTCGACTCACGCTATGTGCTTTGACAAACTCGGATCATTATTTTCAATTTTGCATGCTGTTATCTTTTCATCCGCCATTTTTAATAAATTTATTTCGCAACATCGAAATAAATACGTTCTTAAAATAGAGATTCCAAGCTTTATTTTCATTTTTTAAAAACCTTTCTATAATTATTATTTGCAAAGTTGTCATTATTTGAAATTTGATTTTTTCCAACTTTTAAGTGTACACACCGCTTTTTTGGAGTGAGTGTATTTTGGAGCGATCGCTCATATGTGAAAGTCGCTTTACAGGCGGGTCCAGATTCGTCGACAATAAGGTTTATCGGTGATTAAGCGCGATTAATTACAGCCTGGCGAGCTTGCGTGTCGAGCGATCGTCCCCGGCCGCTACCGGTGCTGGCTTGTCGCGATTCTTTCGTCGCCAAATCGACCACATGTTATTGTTAATTAATGTCTCGGCACCGCTTCGCCTTTCCGCGATTCTTGAGGATTACGAGGCAAGTCTCGGGGATTGCCTTTGTCGCACAGGTTCAATGCACTGAACTAGTGCATATACGTATAAATTCGATCTAGCACACTTTCTCAAGAACTAAAAAAAGTTATTTTTATAAAAAAATTATTTTTTAATAATTAAATTATATTAAATAATTAAAGAATAAATTAATAAATATTTTAAAATAACAATTTTTATAAAATAAGAATGAAAAGTAATTTAATTGTGTAATTATTTTAATTTGAAAACAGAAATTACTTGATTTGAAGAAAAATCTTTTGAATATTTTATGTATACATATATAAAGTATAATATTCAAAGTTAAGAAAACAAAATATATTTATTTTACAGATTTATTTAAAAAGAATTATTTTAAAGATTTCAGAAAAAAATGTTAAACGATATTTTGAAATATTTTCTAAAAATTAAATAATTCGATCATACCTTTCATGCTATTACATTATCAATGAATTGCATTATGTATTACATTATCAATAAATTACATTACTTACATATATCATTATTAATGAAAATTTTTTTGAATATTTTATGTATAAAAAGTACAATATGCAAAGTTCAGAAAACAAAATATATTTATTTTTTGAAGTAAAACTTTATTTTACAGATTTATTATATAGATTTATTTCTTGAAAAGAAAATTATTTTAAAGGTTTCATAAAAAAATGTAAAACAATATTTTGTTTAAAATATTTACTTTAATGTATATCACTTTAAAAATTAAATAACTCATACTTTTCATCTAATGCTATTATACATTATCAATAAATAAAACATATTAAAATGCTTTCTCGCTGTTCCAACATTATAATATTATGTGCTGTGAATAAAAAATGAAAAATAATAAAAATAATAAAAACATATCTGATGTTAGAGTTAAATTAGAATTGACTAACGGTTAAATTACAATAATCGATGATGCGATGAATAGCTACAATGTGAAAATAGAACTGAATGAGTCTCGTGTCGGAATTTTGGGCAAATTTTTTTACACGGGTACAGGATTATTAAAATGCGTTTCATTTAACCGCAGAAATTGATAATCCGATTCGCACGCACGTGCGTATCGTTGATGACGCCACGAAAATGCACGCGATAATCGTGATGACCAGTGGTAGTGATTTGCGGCATCGTTATTGTGTCATTGTTGGCCGGTGCTCTAAAATGGAAATGGTCGTACTGTTAAATGGTACCATCGTCTCCTATAATCTCCTAGCAATTCATCATAAACTCCATGGACGAGGCATCATTTTAGGTTTCAATTCGTAAATGCGTGGTTTCTCGCGAAACATTTCAAATTTCTCCATCTCATCTGTGTCGTAATCAATTTTCACCAAATTTAACTCCAAAAGAAACAGCAGTAAAATATTAAAATAGTATTTCTTTTGATATTCTCTCATTTTTCGATAAAATCCAGAAAATCTGAAAAAAATTTACTGAAGTTTTCTCTATGCTTTAACTCCGATAATACAGAGCTATTTAAAATAATTCATCCAATTTCAAATGTCTATAATTTAAAAAATTTACAAATATATAACTAAGGAAAGTTGCATCAAGCATTTATAAGAGGAACAAAACTTGGACAGTTTTTGATTGATGTAATCAAAAAAAAATTCCAAAATATGGTCATTTGAAATCGGATTAATAATTTCAAATAAACCGCGTATTATATTATTAGTCCAGTAAAAAATTAGACTTCAAAAAAATTATAATCAAGCTGAATTTTTGTGGAGACCTTATTTCGATGTTGTAATGAAATCCTAAAAAGTACCTTTAATTTCAGCCAGGTTTTTTTATGGGGGAGGGAGGGGGGTAAAAGGGGGTAAATTTTAATTTTTTTCCATTATCTCGAACTCTATTAATTTTTCGAGACAAATAGTTATTATTATAATTGTAGCTCATAAAATTCCCTACAAAAAAAGTCATTATATTTTTTTGTGGAATTAATCGTTTCAAAAATATAGAACAAATTAAATCTGAAAGAAAATGTGCACATCACTATAATATTATATGTGACTAATTGTAAGAGATGCAGAAAAATTATATTAGAAATATTGCAACTTTGCCGCACGTTTTACTCAAAAACGATTAATTGTACGAAAAAAAGTATAATGATCTCTTTTATGGAGAATTTTATAAGCTACAATTTTGATAATAACTATTTTTCTCGTAAAATTGATAGTTTTCGAGATAATGACAAAAAACTAAAATTTACCCCTTTTTACCCCTTATAAAAAACGCCTTGGCAAAATTAAGGGTACTTTTCAGGATCTCATTAGAACATCGAAATAAAGGTCTCCACAAAAATTCAGCTTGATCATAATTTTTTTGAAATTCTGCCCTTTTCGAGTCTAATTTTACTGGATTATATTTAGATCGTGACTGTGCAACTTCCTGTATTGTCGCGCTGGCGGAATAGATGATATGACGTCGCGACGATAGAATCTACGACTGGATAACAGAACTCTAGGGACTTCCCTGTTCGATATCTCGTTCGAGTGAACGTATATCTAACACGCTCTACGAGGCACTTGATCCTCGGGAAAACAACAACTTGCTTCGAGTATTGGTACCTCTTCGTCGAGAACATGGAAGCTATCGCTATTCAAGATCGATGGATTGTAGGAGCGGTATAAGATCGTTTGCTGAGGATGTCTCGCGTGACCAAGTGCGAACGTGTCGAAGTAAGTCGCGAGGCTGCATTAAGAGGCAATCAGCTGATCGATCTTTAGTACGTGTTCGGTGACTGCGATATGATCGATTTATGGGATCAAATTTATGGATATCATTTTTTTTCTAAATAATAATCACATAAATTATATCAATTTTATCTCTCTCTCTTTCTAAAAAAAAATAAGATGGGGAAGATAAGGGAGAAAATAAGGTAAATAGGAAAGGATGTACACAAGAAACTGTTGCTTTTAACGAAGAAGAGTTTAAAGGAATGATTGATCTGTTGAATCCTGCGTGGTTCATTGGTTGGGAAACGATCGATCACGTCGCCTCAGCTAAACGAGAATTAAATAAAAGTAGGAAGATCTTTATGTATGAAGAGAAGAAGAGAGAATAATGAAGAAAGGAAATAAAAAAAGATAAAATCGTTATGTAATAAATGAGAAAATATTAATAATCTTTCGCTTCATTCTTTTGTATATGTAAGCGATGTTTGGTGTTTAAACTATCGCTAATTTCTTTAAGGAGAATCTTTGAATTTTTGAAACATGAAAAAGTTTATATGTAAGTGAGAAAAGAGGTCAAACAAAAATCTATCAAATGATATAGAATTATTTCGCGTTGTCTGAATAAATATTTAATTAACTAATGGATAAATATATTTGAACGTGATATTAACGATATGCATAATTGATAGAAAGATAAAGTGTGTTTAAGGAAATTGGAAAGTTATTGGCTAGACAATCCCAGTACTTTATAAAAAATGTTAAAATAAATCTTGTCTATTGAATATAAATTAATTAATCTGTTCTTATCATTTAACTTATCATGTACATTTACTGAATTATTAAATTAACATATTAAACATACGTGGATGCAATTTATATAAAAATGGCAGAAACCATTTATATGAGCTATCTAGATATAATCATTGCTTTAAAAGAGAACATTGCAATTAATATATCATTAATAAATAAATAATTTTAATTAATAGTATAATATATATAGAAATAAATTATTCGTCGAAAACAATTTTTCAGATTGATTTTTCAGTACTGAAAAAATTATTTAAGACTTAACTAGAGAACAAAATTATTTATATTATTTCAAATCAATTTTTATATAGAAAATTGTATTACTATTCTCAAAGAAATAGATAAATTTATTTATATATTGTGACTAAATATATAATTCTATAAACAAAAATATTAAAAACAATTTTTTTCAAAATTAAATAGGACAGCAATAGGACGAAAGATGCGCAGTATCCTGTCATCGGGGATCCAGATGTATCTCCGAAAAGCCTTCATGCAAAAACCTCCAGAGTCAGAGCTAAGTCGGCCTTAACTGAGGCATAACGAAACGTGAATTCGCTTCGTCGTGATAATCACGAGAGAAGAAAGATCCCGTGGGAATCTTGGGGTTTCTTAGGGGGTTAATATGTGCCTGGGACGAGTGGGAGGTCAGGGCAGAGGGCATTACGGTGGCAAGGAAGACGCCATCGGGATCCGAGATCATTCCGACCTACCTGGAAGAGGCTCTCCCGCTAAGAAAATGGGAATGCTGCTGCCCGACGAAACGTACGAGGCGAGATCCTCCAACGCCCTGATCGCGGACGTGGACGAAATTGAGGCTGCCAAGGCGCTGGCGGCGCTTCGCAGGTGCGACGAGTTCCTGAAGAGGCACGGCATCCGGCCCGAGTTCTTCTGCAGGCATCGAGAACATCTCGCGCTACAGGCCTGGCTGCTGAAAAGATCCCAGTTCTATTCAGGTGAGTATTCGAGAGTAGATTTTTATTTATATGTAAATATGCGTGAAGAAAAAAGGGGATGCTGTACATGACTGTTTTACCGACTTTGAGTTCAAGAACTTTTCTTTTTATTGGCTATACAGATTGAAAAATCCTTGTCCACGATTGAAGTACTGATAATAATGAATGGGGAGCGCTGTAATTTCGTATAAAAAAAATATAAAAGTTAAAAAATTATAGTTTTTTATCAGCTCGTAACAATACTTATTTAATACAAAAGTTCTGTAGTTTATTTGTGCACAAAATATGGCGTTCCCAATAGAGATGACATGAAAGAATAATACGGAAGTAATAAAAATGAGATTAAAAGCCTGTATCAAAAGATTCGTATTTGAATTAATTATGTATGTATATTTGATGATACAGTGAAAATTTGAATAATATTATGTTTCTTTCGTAAGATAAAAAATGTTTTGTTATTAATATATTAAAAAATTCAATTCTTTAAATAAGAATTAAAAATAATAATTGTGGAAAATAAATTCGTTAAATAAGAATTTATTTTCTATATTTATAAAAATATAATCAAATTTTTTTTAAAAATGTTTTATATATAAAAAATTTCGATTATATTTTTTTTTATAATTACAGAAAGCAAATTCTTACTTAGAGAACTTGTTTCCTACTTATAAGAATTTGTTTCCTAAATTATAAAAAATATAATCACAAAATTAACTCAAACAAATGAGAAAAGTAAACTTTAAAAAAGTTTTACAATAAAAATACCTTCATTTAATACAAACAAAATTTTGAAAGAAATAATTTATGAAAAAAAATTGTTTAATCTTAAAAAAATTATGTTTTCAAAATTTTATTAATGTAGTTAAATAGAGATATTCTTATTATAAAATTATTGTATAAAACAATTTTTAATATCTATAATAATGTAATTTTCGATATATAAAAAAACTACTCTATTGAAAAAGTGGTTTCATTCCTTAAAATCGTTTTTATTAAAGAGCAACTGTAAATTTCTAAATTCATATCCTTCTCATATGTGTAAAGTTTTATCAAAATAAAATTCTTTTTTATATTATTTCTTCTCTTTCATCATCTCCTTCTTATTATTATTTTTTTGTCCTATTTAGCAAACTAAATTATATATCCCCGAAATTTTTATTAGTACACATTAAGAATTTTTTTCACATAAATAAATTTATGATTACTTGATTTATTACACTTTTGAAAATATTTTACGTGAGATTATTAAGATAACCGAGATCAACAACAATGATTACATTACCTTGGCAAACTGCGAACGGAGCTGGCAACTCGCGCCACTGTTTTCGCAGATTGTTGCGTCTATTTCGTCTCTGTTTACACACGAACCCCGGATAACTCTCGCCGTCGCCTCTCTTTCTCTCGGGGCGCAACTTTCCTCATGCAACTTGCTCCATTTCTCCCTTACAAATCGCATTGCGGAGCGGACGCGTCTCGGGCATTACATATACATACATACATACATACAAGAATACGAGGCCACACGCTCGCCGCTATTCCTTGCACTCGCGTTCCAATAAAGGATGCAACCCGCGAGCATCCGCCGCGGCCAATCTACCGAAGGATGAAGGATGACGTACAGAGTCCTTCAAAAGTACTCGCTCCCCTTATATTTCGATTATGATAATGGAAATTCTATATAATATCGCTTCGGATACATATTGGCGCAAGGAATGGGTTTTTTTGAAAAATTATATTCTACGAACATACTATAATTTTTTGACATAAATAATCTCTGATCAAAATCGAAATATATGAATTGAATTGTGAAAAAAAATATTCGACGTTTAAAGAATTAATTCATATAAAATTCGTTAGTTTTCTTCAAATTAGATTTTTTTATGTCAAACATTATATATTCTAGAAATATAAATATTAATTTTTTTTGGCATAATTTCTATTCTGATAAAAATCAAAACTCACAATTAAATTGGGAAAAAAAATTACTCAATATCTAAAGAATCAATTTGTACGAAATTCGTTGCTTTCGATTTTTGAAAT
The DNA here is from genome assembly GCF_048542155.1 of Nylanderia fulva. Classification (NCBI taxonomy): domain Eukaryota; kingdom Metazoa; phylum Arthropoda; class Insecta; order Hymenoptera; family Formicidae; genus Nylanderia; species Nylanderia fulva. The sequence continues at coordinate 3,894,577 of NW_028189730.1, read as the reverse complement.
GTCCAAAAATAAAATCGCTAATGACGCTGATCATGTAAAAATAATAAAAGACACAGAGTTCATATATGCTGATCAATATTAATAAATACTTGAAAAATTTTTTGAAAAAATCTTTTGATTCTTTATAACATCTTTTAACGGCATATCCATTATAAAGAGTTCATTCATTCATCCATGAAGCATCCATTAAGATTGAATAATATTAATTACATAGTTTACACTTAAGACACTAATAATTTCTCCAGCAAATAGCTTCTCTTTCTCTTCTCTCTCAGGTAAAAATATAAAAAAATATGTCTAAAAGGACAGGAAAAAATTTTTTCTCTGAAAATATAAAATTATATTTCTAAAAAATATAAATATAAAAAATAAAAATACTAAAACACAAAAATATAAAATATATATTTGAAAGAAGAGAGAGAGAGAGAGAATCACATCCAATATATTTTACATCGGCACTGTACACGTGAAGAGAGAGAGAGAAGAAGAACTATCCCGGACGTTAGTATCTCCTTCAGCTATCATCGCTGAAGGAGAGCTCGAGACTCTCGCAGACTCCGCGAGAATCCAGGGAGATCAAGCCGGAGTGATCTAAGAGCGATCGCTGAATAAGTTCTTCTTCTTCTTCGGACGAGATCGAAATGCATTCCGAATGCATGGCATATGCGCGCGCGCGCGCAAGTCAGCCGGCTGCATCCGCGGCTGATCCAGATGCAACGAGGCATCGATATATGCGCGAAGGTCCAGACCTGGTCGGGACCTGGATACGCGATTCGCGATCGCAATAAATCAACGCGCAACCTAATTAACCGGACGCGGACCCTATAATAAGCTTCATTATCGCCAAGTCGCTGCTAATTATGCGAATACACCAAGAGAGAGAAAAGTATCTGTCTTCGTGCTAATTCGGATAATTTATTCATTTCTATGCAACAATTTCGAAACTGCGTTGCGATAACAAAGCGCGGATTACTTTCTGTGTTTTTTGTTTTCGAAACAACAAACTTTCGCGCAGCGAAAACTTGGAAATATGAGAGAGAAAGGTAAATTCATTAGCGAGTTTCGGAAATAGAAACGCTATCTTAAGGGAATGCTGACCATGTCTGTTTTACCGACTTGGAATTCACGTGCTTTTCTTTTTATTGACTATACAGATTGAAAAATCCTTATATATACATATAATAGGCAATAAGAGCTAATTAAGTTCTGTTATTAATATTTATTTGTGGAAAAAAATTTTAAACATAAAATATTACACAAAAAAGTTCGAACGTTTCGGTTGCCTTTTTCAACCTTCTTCAGCGCATCATTAAAAATTAAAGATTAAAAGAAAAATCCTTCTCTACAATTAAAGTATTGATAATAATGAACGGAGAGCGCTGTAATTTCGTATAAAGAAAAATAACAATAAAAGTTAAAAAATTACAGTTTTTTTTATCGGCCTCTTGCATCAGCTCATAATAATACTTATTTAATATAAAAGTTCTGCAGTTTATTTGTGCACAAAATATGACGCTCCCAATCCCAATACGGATGACGTGAAAGAATAATACAGAAGTAATAAAAATGAGACTAAAAGCTTGTATATTCAATAAACAGTGAACCTAACCTAAGTTAAGGTCGGTAAAACAGAACTACGGCAGCATCCCCTTAAGGGGCACTTCAAAAATTCATAAATAAATTTCGATTCTGTCGGAACACTGGAGCTTGATTGTATTATCCGTATCGTTTTATATATCTGTATATATAAGGGAGCATGCATGGCGGGAATTAGTGGTTAATTACTAAATACACGACCGACGTATGTAAATCGGAAATATCGGTTTTCAATATGCTCGTTAACAGTTATTTATTGTAACTGGTGGGTGTTACATAATCATATGCAACCTAATCTAAAATCCAATTTAAAGCCAACGTGTGTCAATCCGGCATGTCTTACATCTCTTCATCGTGCTGCTGCGGGAATTAAACCAATCGTCAAATCAAGGGACGCTCACATATACATACATACAAATCCTATGCTTTCGTACAACACATAATTCTCCAAATTTATATATAATTTATATAAGGGTTCTACATAATTGTATGTATATAATTATAATAATTGTTTTATACACAAATTATATTTAATTTATAAAAAGAAAAATTTTAAATGGCGTTTGTATGTGTATATTTTAATAGATAATTACGATTAAATTAACTATTCGCTAAATTTTGAAAGTATATTTTATTTTTTCATGTTTTTTATCTCTGCTTTTTAGCTCGTTTAGTACCGCGAGCTGATGATCGTAAAGTTCGCTCGTTATATTTTACGAAGAGGAGAATAAAAGAGTTTTTACGCACATTGCTTTTATTATTTAAGAGGAATTCTTTGTTTCCGGTGACAACTCAATATCATTTACCATCGTGAAAAGACACAAAAGAAGCTAGCATGATAATAACATCGCAATTAATTCACTACTGTGTTTTTTCTAGTTTTTATTAAATTGCTGAAATAAGTAATTAATTTATCTGAGTTATTCATATAGATTGAATTATATACATGTTACCATATAATCGAATAATGTATAATATGTCACAAAATCCAATTAGCGATTCATGGTTGATGAATAACAGAGAATTAAAAGATAAATTTATATAAGATTATAGAAGAATATCAATTTATTAATACTAATATATTGTGTATAAAAACCATAAAAGAACAGAGAATTTATTTAAAACGTACAACATAAAATATTCTTAAATTTTGACAAATAATAAATTGAACAGTTCATAGATTCGTCAAGACTAAATCTACTTAAAATAAATATTATAAAAAAAACATTAGTTTTTTAAATTCTATACTTCTCAAAGTAGTACTTTTAAAATAAATTAAATTTCCATATTATAATAATTATTTTTAATAGATCTTTCTCTGAAGGATGAATTGTTGAATCTGTCACTTGTCAAAATTCAGGAACATTTTTGTTCCATGTATTTCAAAAAACGGACACGCTAAGTAACACTAGGAGACAATTTTGACCTAATTACTCCGATTTTCCATTTAATCTACGGGTAGATAAGGGAGAAAAGGGGGGGGAGGAAGGGGGATGGAAATTTTATCGGGATTTATTAGCCGCGGGGAATCGACTGGGGGGTTCGTAATGACCGAGGCATTACTAATGGGGCGAGGTGGTGGAAGGAGGCAAAAAAGGGCGGAACTGCCTGCCAACGTAACAACGCCGCTGATGCAAAAGCGAACAAAATGCCGTCAGGTGTTGCCCCCATAAATCACTGCGTACGTACGTACCACCTTCCTTTCGGTCTTCGTCGCGCCGCTCCGATGCATTCGATAAATAAAACATGCGGCGCGAAAAGGTCCGCAAAAGTGTATCGATTGGTTCTACCAGATAAACGTTGTATAATGCCGCATATTATTTCTATTTTGGAACGAAGAGAGAGAGAAAGATACACGTTTCTCTCTCGAAAGCTTTTACTTTCTTCAAGAATCGCTGCTACATTCTCAGAAAGAGAGAGAAGGGAGACTGAAATGCGGCATTTCTCTTTTTTTCTCTCTTTATAATATTCATAGCATATTTTATATATTAAATTATTTAATGATAAAAAGTATTAACTACATTTATTATATATTATATTATTATAATATGTAATGAATATGATCTTTGTTTTAAAATTATTATAATATTCATTATTATAATACAATATATTTATAATATAATAATTAATAATTATATTAAAATCATAATATAAACTAATAAATATTATAGTTCAAAATTTTTGTTTTGAGAATAATTTAAAAATTTTTTCAACACATATTAACAAAAATTGTATTATTTTATATATTATATTGTGTCATGGAGAAAATGTTAAAAAAATTTTTTTTGATGCTAGAATTTGGGTAGATTTTTTTGATTATTTTTTATTTCTACGAATCTCTCTTCTTCAGAATCTCCATCACGTTCTCAGCCATCGCTTAGGGCGCAAGGACGTCCTAATCAATCGCGGCGATCGCGTGAGACACGAGAATAGCGCGGAACTTTGGCACCGCATTAATTACTGGTCGCTAACAATGGCACAATAATTAACAATTATGCGGTTTGATAATTATATATTGTCGGAATTACATACTGAGTTATCACGTTATTCACATACTCGTTATTCGTTCGTGTGAATAAATAACGCGACCTTGCGATGACACCTGTCATCATGGATACAAGAGACAAGATCAAACGAATTAGAGTCCAACTATTAAAATCCGTTAATTTTTTTATAATAATGTGTGGAGCTGGAAAAATTATAAACGAGAGAAAAATAAAAAGATTAATTCTAATTGTTTGAAAAATTAAATTTTAATTTTAATTTTGATTTTAATTTTAATTTTTAAAATTAAATTAAAAAATTTTTAATAAAAAAAAATTTTAATTAAAAATAGATTATTAGACTCTAATAAATGTTTGGTGCGACCATATCTTTTTCTCTCATTTGTAGAGACTCGTATATTTTACAATAACACATTTTTGCATTATATATCACCGCGGGATGGCCGAAATACAGTAAAATACATGAATCTATCGATCACCGATGGCAAGGCATTCAGGTGTTCCGGGTCTAGTGTCTTAAATCCACCAATTTAACTTCGTCTATGAAACCGGCGTGCTTTCTTCTTGCTAGAGACACAGCACGGGCTCCGCAAAAAGCGCGCCGAGCCCTGATGCAAATTTATGTTAACAGCGTCGGCGAGTGTCTCCCTCTTTCTCTTTCTCTCTCCCATATATTTACAACACTGTCGCGAGTAGAAAACGCAATATTCTAGACTAGATTCAATGCGCACTTTTATACGCAATGCGCATATATATAAATAATGCTGTTGTTGTTCTGTTTTACCGATTTTCCGTTAGGTTAGGTGCAAATATACGAATATACATAATTAATTCAAGAATCTTTTGATACAGACTTTTATTATTTCTGTATTATTCTTTCATGTCATCTCTATTGGGAGCGCCATATTTTGTGCACAAATAAACTGCAGAACTTGTGTACTAAATAAGTATAATTATGAGCTGATGCAAGAGGCCGATAAAAAACTGTAATTTTTTAACTTTTATTGTTTTCTTACACGAAATTACAGAGCTTCCTGTTCATTATTATCAGTACTTTCATTGTGGAGAAGGATTTTTCAATCTGTATAGCCAATAAAAAGGAAAGCCCTTGAACTCAAAGTCGGTAAAACAGACATGGTCAGCATCCTCTTAAACGAAGTTACGTCTCCTGTAATTTTATATATAAGCGATTTCACAAATTTTTTTCTATTTTTCTGTTCATCCAATTTTAATATTATTTCACAATCAAATTCACACACACAATATATGTTTATACATTCTACGTACGCGGAGGCGAGATAATAATCATTATCGAAGTGAGTCGGAAGAAGAACGAGCTCGGATGCGTGAAGCTTCTTGCAGGTGCGCGACGTCCTGTGTATCGCCTTACCCTCTCGATCGTTTTCCCCCACCCCCCACTTCCCCCCCCCTTTCGGTTTAATTAAATTCTCGGAGAAACAGTGGCGCGTCCCCCTCCTTTTATCCTCACCTCCTCTTCGCGGATGAATTTTTTTTTCGACGCGAAGACGCGCGCACACGCATGTGCGCTTTACTAATTGACGGATGAATTAATTAGCGCGAATGATCGATCGCGCCCGCCCATCGCTAGATTTATTTCCTGTCGAGACATACATACGATATATACGATGTCGGCGCGAGATCGTCGGATCCTCTGCAGGATCCTGTTTCTATGATTCGCGCCACAGTAGAATAATCGTGGTATGCGATATTTTTTAGCATAAAGAATAAATAAACAGTGACAGAAAAATTCATATTGATAGTTTAAAAATTAAAAAATAGTAACACTTCTTTTTCATTATTTTCAATTTTTCTGCGATTAATAAATATTCTTGTATCATTTTTTTTTTTTTTTTTTTTTTTTTTTTTTTTTAGAAATAAACAATAATGGAAAAAATAATATTGGTTGTATAAAGGTAAAAAAAAATAGTAATATTTTTTCTTTCAATTATTTTCAATTTTTCTGCAATTAATAAGTATTCTTATATCAGCTGTCAAAAATGTCTATTCTTTTTTTGACACTAGTACAATTTTTCGCAAATTCGTAAAAATTACACTATAAAGCGAAATATTTTAAATAAAAATTGAAAGAATGAAATTTGTAGATTTTTTTACAAAAAATTCTACGATTCAGAGATCGAAGCGTTCATTGATTACGACGCGGCTGTCAAGTCGATTAAAAGACGCATCTCGTTAGCGCTGTAACGAGGTGTCGGCAATCCGATGGTAACGAAAGAAAGGCCAGGGGGATGGTGAACAATGCGCGGATATAATACGAGTCGAGATCAATCTTTTAAACGCGAACAAAAAGTCTCTTCTTGCATGGAGAGACTAAAACTGGAAGTCCAAATTGTTAGGTAAATTTAGGAAAAATGGGATAGTTTGTTTAATTAAATTTTAATTTCATCCATTTAAAATTCGATCGATTCAATTTGAAATAAGCTAAATAAAATTTAACCATATATGTAGCAGCTGTATTCGAATATATACGAAAGGGATTTTTGGGCTCAATAAATATATAAAGTCGTATTAGCTGTTAAATAACACCGGTTAATCTGCTTTGGGATGATTTCTCTGCTAAATTCTTTAATTCATCCGATATATGGAAAATTTTTCTACATTTAATACACACGAGTTTTAGATAAATCAACGTATAAAATAAAGGATAGTTATAAATATCAAATTTTTGATACAGAGCGGATCTCTGGAAAGGCTGTGCGAAAACGACGGCGGCGCGTGTAACATTACGATAGATGTGTGATTTATATTCGCGCAGCAGCGGTCGAGACTCAGCACCATTTGCGGTGTCAGCAGTCTACTTATTGTTAGAAGCAATAAGACGTGCCGTGAGAACGTGACGCGTTTCTCTATCGCGCGCAGATCGCTTTTGTACGCCACGCGTATTAATCAATATTAATACTCAGTCCGAAACGGAATAATAATCAACCGTGATCATAAATCAGACCCTCTCCCTTGAAATCTCGAGATTGATTCCGTTCGGGGATGAAATTAATAATTCAGACACACTTTTTTCGAAATTAACAAAGATTAATTTTTTATACATTATATATCAATTATATGAAATATATTCGAGAGATTATATGTATTAGAAATTAATTTATATCATATTAATTATATGTATACAGATTCATTTGCAGAAATTTTTAAAGACCAAACAGAGAAAGGGAAATTTTTTGAAAAATGCACACTTCTTTCGAAATTAACAAAGATTAATTTTTTATACATTATATATTAATTATATGAAATATATTCGAGAGATTATATGTATTAGAAATTAATTTATATCATATTAATTATATGTATACAGATTCATTTGCAGAAATTTTTAAAGACCAAACAGAGAAAGGGAAATTTTTTGAAAAATGCACACTTTTTTCGAAATTAACAAAGATTAATTTTTTATACATTATATATCAATTATATGAAATATATTCGAGAGATTATATGTATTAGAAATTAATTTATATCATATTAATTATATGTATACAGATTCATTTGCAGAAATTTTTAAAGACCAAACAGAGAAAGGGAAATTTTTTGAAAAATGCACACTTTTTTCGAAATTAACAAAGATTAATTTTTTATACATTATATATCAATTATATGAAATATATTCGAGAGATTATATGTATTAGAAATTAATTTATATCATATTAATTATATGTATACAGATTTATTTGCAGAAATTTTTAAAGACCCCAAACAGAGAAAGGGAAATTTTTTGAATTAACAAAGATTAATTTTTTATACATTATATATCAATTATATGAAATATATTCGAGAGATTATATGTATTAGAAATTAATTTATATCATATTAATTATATGTATACAGATTTATTTGCAGAAATTTTTAAAGACCCCAAACAGAGAAAGGGAAATTTTTTGATTATGCAATATTAATTAAATCTGTAAAAGAAATAGTTGTGACAAACATTGTCAAAAGTAAGGTCCTTTGTCGCCGCTTTTCGTTGAGTTATAACTCTCTCCCTTTACTTTATCTACCTTCCTCGGACAGATAAATGCTCTTGTGAGCCGCCATAAGTTTTCAGCAGTAGTCTCTTTCGCAGTTACGAAAAGCACGGCGTCGCATCGCCCTGGTAAGAGCATCTCTAAAACCGGTGGCCATCGTCGCGTAGCGACGTCCTGCTAAAAGCAAAACCGCATACACACAAGTCCGCTTGCGAATGCTTTCGCTCTGAACAATCGCGGGAAGAATCGGCCGATCGTACTCTCTTGCTTTAAAGAGAAGCTTTACTCCGTCGAACACGACGCCATTATCGTTATTTCCTTTATTATCCAACTATTACAGAGCTATATTCGTATTTCGCTATTGTTTTCTTTTCCAATCGGAAATGGAATTTTTTTTTACCGCAGAAAAGAATGGATGTTTCATCACAATGAGATGTAAACAACTGTGAGAGATCGTAAAGTTATCAATAGAATAACGATGAAGACTGGAAAGGGCCGATAGACTTGATTATTATTCAATCGAGTGTTAAAAAGTCTTTTAAAGAAACAGAGGGGAATGAAAAAAAATATTGTATATACAGGGTGTTCTTCATTTTAATATAAAAACATCGCGTTGTAGAAAATAATGTTTCGAACAAAAATTGTTTTGAAGAGAAAAAAGTTGATAATTCTGAATTTTAATTAAGGACACTTTTAAGATAATTTAAAAATCAACTTAATTTTTTATATATAAATTAATTCGTACCCTTTTATTTGGCATAAAAAATGATAAAATAAATTATAAATTAGAATTATAATTGTAATTAAGCATTTTTCAAGATAATTTCAAGATCAACTTAATTTTTTTAACAAAACTACCTTAATATTTTATATATATATATAAAAATTAATTCCTCGCCTTTTATTTGGCATAAAAAATTATAAATTATAGTAATAATATACAAGATAATTTATATTTAAATATTATTCTCAAAATAATTTTGTACATAATTTATCGGGGTGGCTCTTTTACTATTCGTACACAATTTTGAAATTTTTACTCCGACGCGAAAGAGGGAATATCGCTGCGCCGTTCTATATACATAAAATCGCGTTTGCCACACAGATGATCTCGAGGCGCACGTCGCCAGGAATCATTCAGATGACTGCGCCTGATCCCGCAGCCATTTATCCTATCCGTAGAAGCGCCTTCGATCCGCGGTTATGCGAATCTCATTTTCTGCTATGGTCGCCGTAGCTTCTCCACCAGACGAGATAAGCCGTGTACCTCCTCGTATGCTGGAGAACTTAAAGGACTGCCTCATCGTGTCCCTCTCCTTTCGAGAAGGTGGAGGAGGAGAAGGCGCGGGAGAGATAAGGCACCACCAGGATGTATCCTCGAGTTCCTTCGCGTTCGTCGTAATATTAATAACGCGTCGCCTGGTTGCGCTTCTCTGGATATAAACTCCAATCGTTCCCATAATCGCGTATCGTGCTCGCCCAGGACGACCTTATTGCCTTCCGATTAGTTGCCCCTTATCCTGACTCGTCCCTCTTCTTGATTCTCCTTCAACCCGGCGTTTAAGCAGCTCTCTTGTTTATTATTGCAAATAAGTGTTTGCTCGCATGCAAAGTTGCCGATGGTGGCGAGGAGATAAACTCGCGAAGAGAAATTTATATACCCTTCTTTGAGCTGTAAATTGTGCACGAATTTGCATATGCATATTTTCACTCTGTCTACTTTCGATGGCTAAAGAGAGTTCGCGATTCACCAAGATCGAGATTTTCTACAAATTCTCCATAAGACAACAGAGGCCCAAAAGTTCTAAGATTTTAAGGGGATTCTAAATCCTATTTTATCGATAAAACATTTTTTGCGCACTCTTTTCTCTTTACTGATTCAATAGAACAATAATTTTAATTTAAAAAATAATTCTAATATAAAATGTTATCTGTTTTGTAAAGGAATGCTGCCGTAGTTCTGTTTTACCGACTTTAAGTTAGGTTAGGTTCACTTTTTATTGAATATACAGATTGAAAAATCCTCCACAATAAAAGTAGTGGTGCCTCTACATCGATTTTTAATTATCATCTGGTGACTTTATAGTTTTATATCGATAATTAATTCAAATACGAATTTTTTGATATAAGCTTTTAATCTCACTTTTATTACTTCTGTATTATTCTTTCATGTCATCTCTATTAAGAACACCATATTTTGTGCACAAATAAACTGCAGAACTTTTGTATTGAATAACTATTGTTATGAGCTGATGCAAGAGGTCGATAGAAGAACGAAAGTGATTTTTTAACTTTTATTGCTTTATCGATAAAACAGGACAGCAGTTAGGATCCCCTTAATATTCCTGATCCCGCGTCACGCGACTCTCTTCGAGGTCAGACAGCAAATAATCTTGCGAACGGATGCCCGCGTATCGCGATCAATGATCGAGACAAGTCTCTTCGTCGCCGACGTAATACCTTGAGATCCGCTGGCTAGACTAACCGATCGGGTTTCACGGCTTTTCAATATGTAATGGGGCGAACAAATTATATCGCGCCGTGTCTGGTGACGTCGGGTGACGTCGAATGATGGATCGTTTAGATTTCACGATTTTATTCGTGGAAAGAAAACTCCCAAGGTCATTATGTCGCGGGCAACTTTTTCCTTTTAGCCACGCTTGAAAAATTACGGCTAAATTACAAAAAACATCGTTCGATCTTCAAGTATAGATTGACGTGTCTCGGAATAAAGTAGGCTTGTTAAGCTCAAATGAGGCTCGTAAAATTAACACTCTGTGAAGTCACTAGTGTGGAGGAGAAAAAGTTTTTCTGCAAAAAAATCGTTTGTTAGACGAGTAAGCGTGTTTGATGGTTTGATGTCGCTTCTATTCAGCCAATTAAACATCGGGGCACACAAGGCACTTCAAGACCACCACGAAAGATGCACAAAGGAGCCGGAGGGAGAGCGGAGCGGGATCAGAAAGCATAACGTCTGTATCATGAAAAGATAAAAAAGAAAGCCAAAGGGAGAGAAGATGGAAGAGGTCGAAAAGAGAAGGTAGGAAAGAGGGTGAAAGCGTTTGAAACCAGAATCTACAACGGAAGACGAGAACAGACGATGTAAGTTCCGGGAAAGAGAGGAAAGGAAGAAGAATGGCGAAAGAAGAAAATCGTAGGATTCTCAAAAGGATGAAACATGAAGAGATCATCCGGAAATTCACATCAACACAGATTGTCTCCTGAAATTTATTTATAAAGCTGTAATCTCCAAGTTCTTGATCTTCAGAAACATCATAATTCGTAACTTTTAGAAATCAAGTTCCAAATTGATTGTATTATTATATCTGGGGGATCTCTAATAATTTTTTTAATTTCATTTTTCTTGCGATTCTAATTGTATAAGATTCTCTCCCTCGAGAATTTTTCATCTTGATCCCCTCGCGCGTAGGATGCTGACCGGCGAATCAGAAACAAAGAGAGACGAAGAAAGGAAGACAAAAACGTATCTGGTCCGGTGTCAGCCGCTGACGGATGGGCCCATGAGTTTCCTCAAGGTCTCACGAATCCACGATACCGTAGCCCCTTCGTTCGTTTCATTCGTTTCAACTCAGTCAGCCAAGTGAATGCGGATCCATTATTCCTGCGCCATCGGATTCCTTCAAATTTCTATTGTTAATTGCCTCTGTAACCTCTATCATTTTTGCTAAAGAGAAAATAGAAGAAGATTACATTACTCTTAATCGTTGCTGTTTCATTTTATATTAATGGACGAATGTATCGTTATCGATTTGATAAAAAAGTGACAATTATTTTTAAGCAAACCGTTTTTCAAAAATTAATCTAAAGAGCTTTGACAGATTAACTGATAAGTCTGAAGAATTATTTGATTACTATTGCAATTTCTCACAAAAATAATTTAAATTTAGAAAATCACATATAGATCATAAAAAATATAAAAAATTAATACAATGTAAAAAATTTATTAATGTATAAATATTTTCTACAATGTCTCAACAACTTAAGAACTTATATAAAAATACAATATAAGGGTTACTACAAAATTTTGGACCTTGTCATTATTTCCCTCGATAAGGCCTCGCTTTATATCGATAAAATCCTTGTACAGGAAAGATAAGTCCTCGGATCGGTAACACATCGTTCGAGCAGATCCTTGAAGATCTTCAAGTATCAACCGAAGCAGAGCTCGGCTCTTCTTCAGGATCGTCTCACCAGATCGTGCTAGCAGTTCTACGGACCCACTTGAGCAGTATAACATCGTCTACCTTATCGACCCAAAGAGTTAGCGCGAATCGAACCTACATAAGGCCCCGTATAAGCTTGTTTTGTTGTACACTCTCGGGTCCATGTCTCGTTCATGTTGAAACCGGTTTTCTACAGAGATTTGAATTTCTGCTGCAAAGAACAAATCCTCTTCCTCCCGGTTGCCTTTCTCCTTCGGCCGAGAAGCCTGGCCCTTACATTGAATCATCAGAAACGCTTAACACTTGCTCGATTCATTACGATTTAAATTTGATTATCATATTCTTTGAATATCGAAGAATATTTCTATTTCAATAATTATAAATTTTTAGATTTGTGCTGAAATTTTTTTAAACTTTGATATTTGTGAAAATCTATATTTTGAATTTTTAAATTAAATATTCCGAAATTTCTAATGCTTAAAATTTCAAAACCTTTAAATTTGTGTACTTTCATGCCTTAGTATTCTTTCTAAGCTCTTTACATTTTATTTTAATAAGAAAGTAAAATGTAATGTACAAGATTAAATTTTGTAAAGACCTAAAAATTAATAATTAATATTTTTAACTAAAACCTTAGACGCGCTGTTGCATTCAGCTTTATACATGAATACATCATTTATCCGAGAATTTTACCTCGGGAAAACATTATTAATCATCTCGTTCCATTAAAGAGCTTCGTTATTTATATTAAATCGCCAGCGTTCGCCGAATCTGCTTTCGCAACAAGGTAACCTCTTGCAATATACTTGTCGATAGCGAGCGCATTCGCATGGTGGGATCTCATAGTGGTCGTCGGCCCCTGCCAGGGTCTTCCTCCCTCCGCGTTGCCACTTACGAACGCTCCTCGGCCCCCTTTTCCTCTTCCCGCCGGCAGATCGCGCACTCGGAGTAGCGTGGGGAGAGAAGCAGGCCTCAGCGGGCCCATTGCGTCGGGAGAGGTTAGGAATGAGGGAGAAGGGAGAAAAGCTAGACTCGGGAGATGATGAGGAACGAGCGAGGGAATAAGGGAAGAGAAGATGAAGAGAGAAAGCGTTATGTCTCTCTCTCACGACGATGTAGCATTGTTTACGACATATACACGAGGTAAGGCCAGCCATGCTGGATTCCATTCGCGGCTGTAGATCAAAATTATAAGGCAGAACGCGCCCGCCCGGGATCCCTCCCGAATGTGCCATCTCTTCCGAATTCTCTTCCTTTAGCTTCTCCTTTCGTCGTCGGTTCCGATGAAAAAGGGGAGCAAGTGCGCTTCGAGAATGCCGCAAAGATCGATAGCTCCGTTTGTCCTCTCTCTCTCTCTCTCTCTCTCTTTTTATTTCCTTCGACCGACAGGCGAAACCGGAGAGCGCGAACCTAACCTAACCTCCTTCAGATTCGTGTCTCTTCTTCACTTTGTGAGTGTCCCTTCGACCCTGGTTATCCTGCGAGCAGCCATTCATCGAGTAGATAGGTCAGGTGACATGTATCGCGTGTCGCTCATCGAGCAGCTGAATGGCTGCTTGTCAGTAGATGAATACTCGCCAGCAACAAGTGACTTAAAGCAGTCGATAGATGCTTGTACTTTAGAAATGTCTCGCGCATTCGCAAGAATTGACGATGTACAGACATTTGGCAATTAAAGGCGACTGATTTGAGCGTGCATTATAATTCTGTAGTCGTAAAATTGTTTATCCGATAACACTGTTGAACAAAAATATTTAATGGAACGAGATTAGTCGTATCTTATAGTTTTTTGGATGCTGATAAAATTATATGGCGATTTATCTAGATAATAATTTTTAAGACTGCTTATATAAAAAAAATTAAAATTATAAAAGGGATATAAAAATATATGTATTTATATTTTTATTTATAAATTTTTATAGCTTACTACTTAAATTCTACTATTTAAGTATTTTTATGTGCTATGATTCTGAACCAAAATTATCTGAAAATTATTCTAGATAATTTAGTAAAGATAATACTTTTTTTCATCTAATGACGCCAAAATTGTATCTAGATGATCATCTATACAATAATTTTATTTAAATAACAGCAAACACTGGATATTGAATACGAATCTGGTTTTTAAATTATTCCATCACGTCACAATTTTGAGAGATTTTTAATTAAAGTTACAAAAAAGGAGGCTTTTTTCGCGAAGTTTTGTTGTAATCAAAATAAAATATATTATTGGGACTTTTAACTCTCAAAAAGGGTTGATTATGGTTAATAAGATATTCATGGTTAAATGAAATGTATTGCGGAAGTTAGCTGTTATTGATGATTTATCAAATAGATTTCAATTATGTTTATTTAATTTTAAACATTTCTTTTGATCATTAAATATGAATCCAATTGTCAAATTTAAAATGGTGAGCTTTACATGGCGAATTTATATAAAAAAAGCATTTTTTAAATTTGACATCCCCCGTATATTGAGTACCATTTTGAATTTGACAATTCGTATTCAATCACTTAAAAAATCTTTAAAAGCTATTTCAAGGGTCAATGACCTAATTACGTTACAGCTAATTTTAGCAACACAGCTCATATCTAACCATGAATATTTTATTAATCATAACGACACCAAAAATTCCTTTTAAAGGTTAAAAATTCTAATTACTTAATTTTAATTACAATAAAACTTGTCCAGCACGTTATTGTAGCTATAATATGACAAAGTTCGTGAAAATAGTTCATTTTTGCAACTTTAATTAAAAATTGTAACGTGATAAAGCAATTTGGAAACCAGATTTGTATTCAGAATCCAAAAACCTGTAAGAAACGATTTCACTTCAATATTCGAAAATTAATAATTTTTTGTTAAACAATGTAATAAAACGTAAACTGTCATCTATAGGTACAACAATAATACATTTCCCTGTTCTGCTTGAATTTTCGAATAACCTATCGAAGTCTCATTGCTGAAGCTGTTGAAATCGGTGAAGCGTCGAAGCTTGAAATTCCTCTTGATGCTTCACGAGGGTCCGGTTCCCGTTTTAAGGTCCACCGAGTGGATTAGCAAGACGATAAACCGCAGCGAGTGAGGATCGTGGAGGTCTGCCTAAGGTAAGTCTAGGGCCGCAGCCATTTTTCCGCAGCCTCACACGGAGCGGTCCAGTCCCAGAGAGAGAGAGAGAGAGAAACAGAGGGAAAGAGAAAGAGACCAGCTCTTCCCCACCTTTCTCTCTCCGACAGATATCCTGAATCTCGGCGTGGTGCCTTCCACCTAACTACCTGCCGACCAGGTAAGCCTCGCAGCTCTTACCTGCCGGAGTTACGGCAAAGGCGCTTTAGTAGAAATAAGGCCCAGAAGGTGGGTCCCAGGCAACAATGACGCCCAGTTGAACGCAACGACTCGGCGCTTCTCGCGTGCCCGAAAGTGAACTAGCCTGATGTTCCACAAGGTCTGCGGCTCGTAAAGCAATATAATATCGCGCGAGTGTCAGTGCCATCGATGATCCGTCATCGGTCGTGGACTCCATCTGATATGTTGTGAATGCGCGTCTGTGTTTTCATCGCGCATTTTTGCGATACCTTTTGAGGCAGAAGGTCTTCTTGAGAAAAGAGGGAAGAGAAATATCTGATATAAATTCGGGGATCGAATATAATCGGTATCCTATATGTAGTGAAATGTGATGTTGAAGTCGAGTGTTGTCGATTCTCGCTGGATAATTCACTGGTGGAAGATGTGTGAGTGCGGTGACGAGTGCGTCGAGGACACGAAGACGCGAAAATCCCGAGATGTTCTGTGATATGTCTCGTTAGGGCCCGCAGAAAACCTTTCGATTGAATCTAAGCGGGAAGTCTCAGCGGGAGAGGAAAATTCTTGGACGAGATTAAGTTCCGAACGCCTGAAATGGCTACCCTCGGTCTCTCCAAAGTCTTCATATTGGACAAATATTTCACGGAGCTGCAGAAGTTCTGGGAGACCGAGAAGAAGCTGCAAGGTACAAAGCTTCAAAGCGACAGTATTCTCCTGTTGATTCGAAATCGATCAGGAATGTTGTCTTTTTCATTCTCAAATTGACTTGGATTTTTATCTGTCTGCAAAATCACTTTTTATACTAGAGATTCTTAGATTCGAACTTTTCACAGAAATATATATTTTAATGTTTTTTAGTTATATGAAAAAGTTGTTCTCCATTTTAAATTTGATCTACGTCAAGTTATATATTTCAATATTTTGATCTAGAAGCAAAATATTTGAAGACCGTATCTATAATCTCGTATCATAACGCAGGTTAACTTCTAATAGGACTAAACTTCTAATAGGGTGTTCAAAAACTCGGTACGTCCCTGTTATACTAAAAATAATAAAAAAAGAAAAATATGAAGAGTTGTGGTGGTCATTATAAAAGTTGCCTAGGCTTTACAGTTAAAGTAATACAATTTCTTTATATCTTCACGGCTGTTCCTTCTTGATTACCTTCCAGCATTCTTAACTATACCCAAGAGGTTAAAGTCTCTCGTAAAAAATTTACGCGATCCCCGGAATCAGAAATTTACACCGTGTACATTAAGCGACCATAAACATTTATATTCATGTAACTTTACTGTTGTACGTATGCTATATACATGTACTTTAAACAAATTTACTGCTAATTATTTCCGATTAGTGATGTTTAGACTCTTATCGCTTCTGAATTCTGATTTGAAATCTAAAAGCCTAAAATAAAAATTTCAAATTAAGATAAATTTAAGATAGAAATAAAGACTTTTTTCTTTAAATAATTTTATTATTGAAACATTTTTAATTTGAGATTTAAATTAATATATTGTTTTCATTTACACTAAAATTCTTCAAGAATTAATGTCATCCATAACGTACAAGTTTAATATTTTATTTTTGAAAAGCTTCTCGTATAATTTTATTTAATAATTATAATTTATTAATAATAATTATTTATTAATAAATAATTATTTATTATTTATTATTTATTATTTATTAATTATAATTTATTTTTTTATAATTTATTATAATTATTATAATTAATATTCTTTATTAATTATTATTTATTACTATTGTATATTATATTTTCTTTATATATAATAGTTTGAATAAATATATCTTCTCATTTTCTTGAAATGCGCAGCTTCTTTTAGAAACTCTCTTTATGAGTGGTGAATGTCAATGATGTTATTCGTGTGCAAATACAAAGGCCAGATTTTGAGACACTTTAGGGACAGCGCGCTAAATGCGTCGAGAGGAGTTTAGAAGAAATGTGGAACGCGCCCCGAGATCGAGATAACTTTTTCACTCGCTTGTTTCCCAACTCGGAGAAGCGTCATTATTCTGCCGTCTAGGACACCCTTACAGCTATTGTTTCATTATAGCGCGTCCTTCACAATTACGGGCTTCCCGAGTAATTAGGCGAAGGGAACTAAGGGGGAGAAGATATAATTAAAATACCTCCCACTTCTTTGCCGTCATTAACCGCGTCGCGCACAAAAAATTGTAAGAAATTGACTATGTCGTAAGAGGTTGTTATAATTAGAAAAAGCATGTGCACAAAATATTCAGGAAGAATGCATTTAGAATTTTCAAAAATTATTTCTATAATATTTTTAATCAATTTATTTTTTTATTATTGTAATATTATTATTTATAAATATGAGGTTTTTTAAATTGACCAACAGAGCCAAAACACGAAGAATTAATTATTCGGAACTGTATCTCTTGGTTTGAGATCACTAAGTTTCATATATAAATTAATTCTTCGTGCTTTGGCTCTGTTGGCCGATTTAAAAAACATATTTATATTCTTAATATTGAGAGCCGATAAAAATATTTCTTTCTGATTATTATTTTTATTAATCTTGTGCATTAATTAATTTTATTATCAAAATTCAACATTTTTTCTGTATTTCTTTCTTTTTCTTTTATTTAAACATTTGAGATTGATATATACATATATCTAAGAAACTATTTTTAATAAATAATTTTAAAAAACTAGAAAATATTTAAAATTTGTTAATATGACAACTTGATTCAGAAAATTAAATAAAATTATTTAAAATTTTTTAATATGATAACTTGATTCAGAAAATTAAATAAAATTTTTGGTGTTTTTTTTCGGAAATTTGTTTTATTTTATAAGCTTAAGAACTTATATTCCCTTATAAGAATTTTAATTCCCTTAAACCTTAGGTCACATAAATGTGACCGGTTGCCAGAAGTAATCGTTGATTATCTCAAGGTTGTGTAGCGTACCTGAAACTCTGAAAAAAAAAAACAAGAAAAGAAGAAAACGAAAAATCATTACACAAGAAGTAACAATTAAATAAAAATGTTTAATTTGCATGTTTATATAACACATGTGCATTTTTCAAAAATTCATAATATTAGCATAATTAAAAGAATATTTATAAATATTCGAACAATTCTTTATTTATTATATTTTTCAAGAAGAGAAAAAGGAATAATTTTTTTGTTTTTCAAAATGGCTCTGAAGCAGCGGGAGTCGTTTTTACATTTAGATAATTATGTAAATCTTATAATCTTGAAAAGCAAGCACCTTTTGTTACATAATAAGCAGGGAAAGGTCTTTTCTTACCGGGATTTATGCGGGGCAATGGCCTAAACTAGTGCATCCAGCTGCAACCGCTTCTGCCCACGCGCAGCGGGCGCACGTGCATGTAAAAAAATACGAGACCAGACAATATGCATAGGTCACGCTGCAACGCATACGTGAATGCGCATTTATGCCCGACTCGGTCAGAGAAATCAAAAGACAATTCCAAAGTGTGCTATATAAAATCTAATATCTCTAATATATTTCCAATTTTTAATAAATAATTTAAAAAGTTAGAAAATATTTAAAATTTTTTAACATGACAACTTGGTTCAGAAAATTAAATAAAATTATTTAAAATTTAAGAGAATATTTAAAATTTTTTTTATGTACAATTTAAGAAACTATAAGATTTTTTAAAATTGAAAATAAAAAATTGAAGAAATTTTAAGATTTTTTATATAAAATTTAAGAAAATATTTAAAATTTTTTAATATGACAACTTGATTCAGAAAATTAAATAAAATTATTCGTGTTTTTTCGGAAATTTGTTGTTTTTTATAAGCTTAAAAACTTATATTCCCTTATAAGAATTTTTACAAAAAATAAATTATAAGAAATATACCGCATATATTAGAAATAAATAATTAAATATACATTAATATGAAATAAAATAAATTTATGTATAATGTAGGTATGTATGTATTAATATTTCTCGAGAATTTACAAAATTAGAAATAAAAAATTTTAAAAATTAGAGATAAAAAATTTAAAAAAAATTGAAATACAATTAAGTGAATTAATTAATTGTAAACAAGCTCGATAGAACTCGTCCGTGAATAGAGATTCGATATTATCCTATACGGGTCTTCTTGGTTTGATAATGTTCAAGGTCGTTACGCGCTTATTGCCACTTCGTGGCATTACTCGTTTTGCAAAGTTCCGCGACAAATTGGTACCGTGGGAAATTATCATTTTATTAAGAGCCAACATAGACCTGACAGCTGTTTATTTATCTCATATATTCTATCGCTTCTGTCCATCCCAGCGGAGATATACGCGAGATTTGCAAACTCTTTGCATCATCTAGCGACCTTCGTTTTTCAGCAGATGTATCATAAAGCAATGCATAAGAATTGCAATTTTTGTTTGCAATTATTTGCAACTCTTCTTCCGCTCTATTTTATTTATGCATCTCATTCATGCATCTCTATTGAATAAAAACATTTTTAATATAAAGATATAACAAAAGACATAAAGTAGAGAATATCGAAGTCAGTCGATTTAACTCGAAAATTAATATAAAAAAATAACATTTGTATATTGTTTTATATTTAGATCACAGAAGAGTGTACTAATTTTTCTTTAACTATTTTATTCAATATATAATAATTTCAATTAATATCAGAGATAGTTTAAAAAGTATTTAATTTCGTGAGAATTGTTGGACAAAAATTTTTAAACCATTTTTAACATGTTACAAGAGAACTATCTCTTCATGTTCAAAATTCCATTGCGGAAATATTGCGCAAATTTTTCACAGAAAAATATTTTTCTGACCGCAAATTTATAAATGGATCACGTTAAGAATGAGCCGCTCATTCTTTAATTACAAATTAAGTTTTGACATACATATTGATGGTCTCACTATTTTCATCGCGATTTGATAATCTACATAGGACAAATGTAAAGTATTTATGATTACGCATGTTTTCATTATCTGACTCTGTCAAAGCATAAGAATGCACTTAAGGTGGTTTAGACAGTTCTTTCTTTATCTTACCTCTTATTTTCTTAAATTTTTTTAAAGAACAGAGATAACAAGAAAAAGATTTCCTTCCCTTCTCACTGATTACTTTCAAGTTAATTGTTTTCATGCAATGTCATACAATCTTTTTTACTATAATTCATACTATAAATTATATAAAATTTTCTTTATTTTATTTACCTAATTTTATTAAACTGCTTTAAATAACTCATTTAAATTTATTAAATTATACTGTTATTCATTAAATTATATTATTATATTGTCATAATATAAAATTATATTTATTTTTCTGAAAATGTAATTTTATATACGAATTTTATATGATATTATGACAATAATTTATAAATTATAAAAGATAATTTATGTGATTAGAAGCAATTAAAATATTCATCTTATTTATATAACGCAACACAATTTAAATACAAAATAACACAATTTTTTAATTTAAAAAAATTCTGTTTTAAAATCTAAATACGTAAGAAACTTCGAAGTTTACCGATTTACAAAAGAATTCAAAGAATACAAGAAACCCCATTTATAAATTCAAGAAGAACCAAGTTAGAAAAAAAAGAAATTAATTCTTAAAGAAAAAAATCAAATAGAAGAAAGGAGAAAGGAGAAACCTAAATACGTGAGAAGCTCTGAGATTTAAGGATTCATAGAAAGTTTCGAAGAACATTAGAAACCCCATTTATAGATTCAAGGAGAACTGCGAATCCGCAGAGTTAAAAAAAAATACAGAAAAATTAATACCTAAGAAAAGGGACAGAGAAAAAAAGAGTGAGGAGAAGAGAGAAAAGAGAGGTCAACGTCGATATAAGTTGAAGAAACATTAGTCGAAAGAGTTACGATGAATAGAGTGTAGGCGTGCAGTGCCGTGAGAAGAATAAGACGAAAAAGAACCTGTTTTCTTCGAAGGAGAGCGTTCAGCTCCCAAAGGTACCTGCGCAGTTTAATTCCCGCGTAGTAGGACCTGTCCGCTATATTACAGGGTGCTTGAAAAGTAAGATTTTTGCTGTTCCTGCGCTGCCGTTTATTATCGTTTATTATGATTTACAAGGCATTTTTCTTTACCCGTTTATATCTCGGTTAAATTTATTAGAGGCATTTTCAAAGAATAATTATAGAGTAAAAACATGGATCCTTAGTTTCTATTTCTATGCCATTCATTATCACGTTTAAAAAAAAAATAATTTATCTTATCTCATGCCATTAAAGATCTTTTCTCGTCCCTATCGATATACAGGATATCCCAAGATTATTGGACACCCTGTTGATAGGGAAATTCCTCTGATTATTTGGAGACGATTTTTCCTCAGCAAAAATGTCGAAACACCAATAATTTTCGAATTATAAGCGGTTGAAAATAAAGAGTTTTTCGCAAACTAAGCCTTGTGGAAATAAAATATTAACAAAATCACATTCTTCAATTAATTTCAGGTAGAGTTTACTTTAGTAAAATTTTAATTTAAGGGAATGCTGTCGTAGTTCTGTTTTACCCGCTTTAAGTTAGGTTAGGTCTACTTTTTATTGAATTAGGTTAGGTTAGGTTCACTTTTTATTGAATAAGGTTAGGCTAGATTCGCTTTTTATTAAACATACAGATTGAAAAATCCTCCACAATAAAAGGACTGATAATAATGAATGGGGAGCGCTGTCCTGCAACTAATTTTGCTATTTTATGCCTCGACATCAATTTCGTATGCAAATATACATACATAATTAATTCAAGTACGAATCTTTTGATACAGGCTTTTAATCTCATTTTTCTTACTTCTGTATTATTCTTTCATGTCATCTCTATTGGAAGTGCCATACTTTGTGCACAAATAAAGTGCAGAACTTTTGTATTAAATAAGTATTGTTATGAACTGATGCAAGAGGCCGATAAAAAAACTGTCATTTTTTAACTTTTATTGTTTTCTTATACGAAATTACAGCGCTCCCTGTTCATCATTATCAGTACTTTTATTGTGGAGATTTTTCAATCTGTATAGTCAATAAAAAAAAAGCTCTTGAACTTAAAGTCGGTAAAACAAACATGGTCAGCATCCCCTTAAGGTTTAATTACAAAGATACATGATGTCAAAAATTGATGACCTCCCTCGTCATTTTTGCTGAGGAAAAATCGTCTCCAAAATAATCATAGGAATCTTCCTATTAACAGTGTCCAATAATTTTGGAACGCTCTGTATAAATAATATATCAATTTTTTAAATTTGTCTTATTGTAATCAATTATAATCCTTGCACTCGCATAATAAAAAGCTTTCCTGAATCAATGAGTTTACCTAGGTTTAACATTATCATAATTCAAAAAGACACGGAATAATAATAATAGTCGAAATCATCCCACATCGAATCGGTTCTCCGGCGAGAGAACTGGGCGTAAATAAAAGCACCGCACGCGTTAAACAACTTTAGTTCGCAATTCGAAAACCGGTTATGTAACTAATCCCGTATCCGGAAGTTAGTTGTATCGAGCAACGAGAGAGAGAGAGAAAGACCAGTTTTCCCGATGCGAATCAAGCACCGGGTATCGTGTGTCGTCCGGGCAAAGAGGAAGTTTAGCGTTCCTCTCTGAAAGAGGAAAAAAAGGAGAAAAACACGTCCTGAAAGAACGCGACATTCCGGAGAAACACTTTCGATCGCACTTAAAATCGACCAAATGGAGGATTGCTGATGAGATGCAAACTGGATTTCAGATCACTGATAAGCTCCAGCTAGTCGACTGACTCGATCTGTATTAAATGTTTTTACGTAGCTAGTTTATCTGCAAATGTGAGAATAAAAATATATTTGAGACGTGACGGGACGTTCGAAAAATTTTTAAGCACTATTAATTGTCAGGCGCAATCTCAAAACGTCGATATATTATGATTAATTGAGAATTTAAATGTTAGACCAGGTATAAAAAGCCCTAATAAAAGTTAGTACAATCTTTTGTATATCACGGAGAATCAGAAAATGCAAGACATCCGAATTTTTCTGAATCAATCTGCTAAAGATGATCCAAAGAAAAGATCAATTTTCATTAATTTAAACTGGTTACAATTTTTTCAAAGAAAAAAAGATAATTGAACAAAACATCATATTTATAGATGAAAAAATAAATTATACAAACTGTCAGATTAAATTATTTTAAATAAAAATGTATCAATAATATATTAATAGAGAATGAAATTGATAATTAAAATTATTATATCCATTATGTATAAAAGCGTTCAATATAATTAATATTATAATCTATGTTGTTTATGCATATAGTGTGTGTTATTATATTTACATTATATAGATCCATAAATCGAGATAAGCGCATTTCTAGATTTATAGATTACATTGTTATCAAAGGTTGTTAGAGAAAGAATTATAATTTATGGCTCTTTTATAATTAGTTCTAGTCCTGTATTAATTAAAGCGATTTAAATTATAATAATGATACTTTCTCTGTCCTCCTAAAAAAGAAAGAAGAAATCTATTTGAGTTGTATAAAACTTACAGTACATAAATTATAATTCACAGTATAATATATTATCCACTCAAACTTTTCTGAAATTCTTCAAAAAATATATATTTAGCGACAAAGCTTTGTTTAATATTTTTTTCTTTTAATTATTTTTAAAAATTGCGCACATGTACGTTTGAGATACACTTGTCCAAATTTCCTGCGCCTTTCGAAAGAGTTAACATCAAATGAGAACCTGACGGGATCTTATTAGTGACAGAGCAACGCACTGGTCGGTCACGTGATAGAATCCAGTTCTCAGCTTCCCCCAGGTGACGGAGAGAAATTCAACTCTTCATCGAGAGAGCGCAGCTTCCTTCATTTCGACTTATCCGCTATTGTATCTTAGATTAACGGTACCCGAAGAGCTGAGCAAGAACGGCCACTCGAGAGAGACTCGCGCACACGCGACGGATATGAAAAAGATAATGAGAAGTGAACTCGAAAACACAGTCGAAGCAGACTCAGAAAGAATCACAAGTGCAGATCGATACACATATATGCATCTCGTGTACATCCTTAACTCACAAAATTGTTTTCTTAATTACTGCAACCTTAATATAATTATTTTAAATCTACTTCTAGAAAAAATATCAAACATTCTTAAGGGGATGCCGTAGTTCTGTTTTACCGACTTTAAGTTAGGTTAGGTTCACTTTTTATTGAATAAACAGATTGAAAAATCCTTCATAATAAAAGTACTGATAATAATGAATGGGAAGCGCTGTCCGGCAACTAATTTCTGCTGTTTTATGTCTCGACATCGATTTCGCACGCAAATATACATACATAATTAATTTAAGTACGAATATTTTGATACAAGCTTTTAATCTCATTTTTATTACTTCTGTATTATTCTTTTATATCATCTCTATTGGGAGCGCTATATTTTGTGCACAAATAAAGTGCAGAACTTTTGTATTAAATAAATATTGTTATGAGCTGATGCAAGAGGCCGATAAGAAACTGTCATTTTTTAACTTTTATTATTTCTTTATATAAAATTATAGCGCTCCCCGTTCATTATTATCAGTACTTTAATTGTGGAAAAGGATTATTCAATCTATCTATAGCCAATAAAAAAAGCCCTTAAACTCAAAGTCGGTAAAACAGACGTGGTCAGCATTCCCTTAATTAAAACAGAACGAATCAGGGTAGTAAAAATACTTATGACCTAAAGTTCCGATGTTGACTAGAAGAACGATTTATTTATTATTTTTTACTGTATAAAATATTAAATTTTCTATCCTGAAATTATGAGGCGATATGATATATTCCATTTCTATTGGGAGACCATCGTATTTCAAAGAACGTTTCCAGGTTTGGTTCCCGGAGACGCTTCCTCGTCGAACGAAGCGGTGCACCTAGAGCAGCGCCTGCGGAGTCTCAGCACGGAACTGATGACCCTGAGGAACCGGCTGCACGTAAGTCAACCGGCAAGCGCGTCAGGGCCGGCGAACGGCTCGGCCGGGCCACTGTCGTCCAAGAGCCCGGAAAAGGGTGGCGTGCCCGCCTCACCGGCACCGGCGGTACCTCCGAGGACCACCCTGCCGCCCGTTTCCCACGGGATCGGTCATCCCGCGGGTCACACCCTGACGGCGTCCGCGATTGTCCATCCGCATGTCAATCACGCCAGCGCGAACGCGCTCAACCATAACTCGACCGCAACCAATAATTTAATATCTGGTTAGTGCACAGATATCTCTATGTTCCACACAGACATACACACACGCTTGACTTCGTAACTGGATTTTATAGACTATAATCGCGGAATACCGTTACATCTCCGGTTATCTAACGTTACACAAGGGAAGTTTAGATATGATAACAGAGAGCCTCCGTTCATCAATTTATTGGTCCGATACAGAGTGTCCCAGAACTAGTAGTGAACCTGTTAATGACAAATTCCTGGGATAATTTGGAAACGATTTGTCCTCAACGAAAATGTTGAAGCATTAATAATTTTTGAGTTATAAGCAATTGAAAATAAAGGATTTTTGCAAACTAAGTCTTGTGAAAATAAAATATTAATAAAATCATATTCTTTTATTAATTTTATGTAGAGTTTACTTTAATAGAATTTTAATTTAAGACTTAATTACGAAGATACATGATGGTAAAAACTGGGAACGTGCAAAAAATGATAGTCTCGTTCGACATTTTTGCTGAGGAAAAATCGTCTTTATGTAACTTCTATTAATAAGGACGTTAAAGAATATCGTATTATTTATTTAAATACACATGTAAACCATTAAAATTGCAGAAATAAGTTTGTGCACGTGGGTGACTAATGTCATCCACTCTGGGGAAGAACAAACAAATTTTTAATTTTTTAATTTAAAATTTCTTTTTGTTTTTAATATAATATCGGTAAGTTCGCTCTTTGTTTCCATATACTTTGATCGTGGAAAAGCATTTATTATTCTGTTCAACCAATAAAAAAAAAGGATGCGCAAAAATGATGTTTCAACGTTTTGGATCCCCTTTATTTAAACACACACATTAATCATTAAACTTAAATTTATATTGATTAAAATTGCAGAAATAAGTTTGTGCACATAGATGACTAATGTCATCCACTCTAGAGTTAATAAAAAAATTATTTTCGCATTATTGCGTTTCGTAAAAACAATTTCTCATCTTTTTCACTTTCTTTAGACAAAATACAAACTTTTGGACGCAGACAAACAATGTAATAACATGACACGAGCAAGTTAATAAAGCTTATCGTTTAAATGTCTTGACGTGTTCAGATCTGGATCCTCTAAAGCGGCACAACGGGGTGCCCGACGACGGAATAGTGTCCTGCGTGACGGCTCTAGGATGTCTCCGATCGCCTCCGATCTCCAGCATCATCGCCGAGGTGAAGAACGCGAGAAGCAACCAGAGCCAGCATCGATGCCTTCCGAAGGCCACTGCTCCCTCGTCCGGCCCTGCGACCACCACGGCCTTCGACGACCTCATTCATCTACCCGGACCTCTCACGGAGGATGCAGTGCTCAAGTGCCTTCAAGCTCGCTTCTGCGCCAAACAGTATCACGTAAGAGAGATCAATGCTAAAGTAGACAAGTAGCCAGAGTACAAAAATTCCAACGTTTCAAACGCGTAGCGGACTCGTAAAATATTTCAGAAAAAATATTAAGTAAGAATTTTTTAAGCAAAATACGTACATAAAATGAATTGTGTAAACCGTATTTGGTCAGCTACTTTTTTTGCTAGAGTATAACTGTACGAAAGGTCAAAGGGATTCTAAACGGATATGCTGCTGCTGTTTTATCGATCGAGCGATTATTTCTTTTTAGATAGGTCATTCTTTTTATTGGCAGTTTGTACATACAAAATAAGACCAGAGCGGATTTGGCATTGGATAAAGGAATATAAGTAAATGTTTAGATACCAATTTAGAAGTCTAGTAAACGAGCACACACACATATGCACAAAAATGTAAGATGAGCTATTCTCGTTTATTAGGCTTCCAAATTGATATCTAAACATTGACTTATATTTCTTTATCCAATGCCAAATCCGTCCTGATCTTATTTTATATATATACAAACTGTCAATAACCTATCTAAAAAGAATAACCTATCTAAAAAGAAATAATCACTCGATCGATAAAACAGATCCGTTTAGGATCCCCTTAAAAACTTTGATTATGTATGCAAGACCGTGCGTCTACATAATTCTAGATTACATTTTTGCAACATCGCGTTCAGTGAATTAAACACACGGTCGTTTAATCCTAAATATAACGTACCATGAATCCCAATTGCCAACAGCTTCCTAGATCTCGCGATCTTAGGACTCCAAAGGTCCAAGAATTCCAGGGACCCAGAGAGCGCCTTCACATACTCACACACAAATACAAACACACATACACGCGCGCGTTAAGTATCCACATGCACGCGAATGTAACGCGGCTGTGCCGAAGCGGAATGCAAAGAGGCGGTCTCGAATCATATTCATAAGTATACGGAGCGATATGCGGCTCGGTGTTGGTGTTGGTGGCCGCAATAACACAAACACAACGCGATGCCGATATGCCGTCATTAAGAATTCACCCTGTCTCCTCCTGGCTGGCTCCTTCGTGCATGCCACCCTGCCGCAGGAAAACCCACGCACAGGTGGCACGCACGCACGCACGCACGCATTCCGATGATGCGATCGGCTGATGGTGAGCCGGCTTTACCTCTCATACATTTCCTGTCGTGTATCATAATTGGACTAAGATTATTCCGGTTAATCAAGCTTTTCCTCGGCGACGGAGAGTTTCGAGTCATTCGCTTTCTAAGAACCTTCGATTTCGATCTCCACAGTTCCTCAATTAATTCTCCTGTCAATACATAATTTTTCATTTTCGTTGCACTTGTGACAATTAAATTTAAGTTTCATTAAATAATATAATTAATATAAAATAATTAATGTACATATTATACTTGTCAGTTTCTCTTTGGTAGATAAATTTCCGCGTTTACCACGAGAAGCCGTTCATCATGATAGGGCAACTCCTCGCAGCAAGCTGTCGACTTTTTATATGGGAGTTCGGTTTCCTCGAGACTGTTCCTCATTTGGGCGATCTATTGAGAAACTCTTGATTTCTTCTGATCTAGGGCTCCTCGGGCGAGCGAGAACCTTTTTCTTCATCGATTACGGTCAATTGGTTTACCTCGTTTCGACCACAAGAAACAAGTCGATCATACTTATGCAAACTCATTATGCAATCCCTCTATCAGACTTGAACTTTCAATAGAGAATCTTGAAAAAAATTATTTCAAGCGATCTTTCGTTCAATTGATAATTTTGCCGAATTTCTCTAATTTCTTGTTAACACAAATTGTAGAATAATCGTGCACGGTTATACGATTATTCATGAAATAGCGATCAACCTGCAAATGTAAATCTTGAAAGGGGAATATTTCGACAATGTATTATTCAAATTGTAATTCGAGCATATATTATCTGAAAATTTTGCTAAGCTGCGCCGGTTGATTTATGCCCCATTTCCGTGTATTAAGCGACCGTTTGCACTTGGAAAGTTAATGATCGGGATCACGATAGTTTGCTTCGCCGTTGATGACGCTCTCACTCATTATCGGCGTGCACGCACAGGTGCGTGATCTGTTTACAACTCGCATACGCAGATTCCGATCGCCTTCTTTCCGCCACCCATCCTGCGAAATTCGACAGAAGACTGGTTCCATCCTCCCTTCTCCGTTTCCACAGATTTTCACACACTTGAGACCGCTTTTATTCGTTCGTTTTGTTTTCTTTAATTCCACGAACCCTAAATTTAAATTAAGCTACAGAAATTTAAAAAAAAATTAATTAATCAACAGTAATGATTTAAGAAAGAAACATTCAGAACTTTGTAAATTTATTGTACACTGTTATATAATTTTAGTCTTTAGACTAAAAATTATAAAAATATTTTCTGTATTTTTTAAATAAATTAGTAATTATTATTATTAATTTTTTTTTTAAATAATGAATTTTTTAATAAATTAATAATAATAATTATTAATTTATTATTAATAAAAATTATGAATACATTATAAATTATAAATAAAAATTCATTTTAATAAATAAAAAATAATTTGACACTGAGCAAAAACTTTTCGAAAGACAAACTCTTGCTGATTTAAAATTAAATAAAACACATATATATTAAAAGTAAAGAATGATATTATTATTCAAGAAAAAAAAATATCGTTCTAGACAAATGTGGGTCCAATATTGGTTTGCGTGAATCCGTATACGGACGTGGGGAATCCGTTAACTTTAACGAGCACCAGGACAGTACCATTAGCACCTCAGCTGAACAAGGTTGTCCAGGAAGCCGTGAGGCAACAATCGGAGACCGGATATCCGCAGGCGATTATCCTTTCCGGTAAGTCTCCTAACGGATTCATTCTCTTTTCCTCTCTTCTTTTTTCGCCCGAGGAATAAGATCTCTGGAATTTCCTCTTACAGGAACAAGCGGTTCCGGAAAAACGTACGCTTCAATGCTGTTACTTAGGCAACTCTTCGACGTCGCCGGCGGCGGACCGGAAACGGACGCTTTCAAACATCTAGCGGCAGCCTTCACGGTCCTCAGATCCTTGGGCTCAGCGAAAACCGCCACAAACTCGGAGAGCTCGAGGATAGTAAGTGCTTCGCTTCAAAATGCATAAGATAGAAGAAGATAGCGGGAAATGGAAGGAAGAAGGAAAAGCGTAGCTTGTGAAAAGAGAGATTATGTAAAATCGGTAACAATATATATACAATTAGAAATAAAAACAATATGTCAAAGACAATTAATGTATCAAAAATTTTTAATAACGAGCAATAGCACATACTCTATGACAAACAGTGATAATGTATCATAATAATTGTATAATAAAATAATAACAACGCAATTTTTTACTGTACATTCAGGGTCATTTCATCGAGGTTCAGGTAACGGATGGTGCTTTGTACAGGACAAAAATTCATTGTTACTTCTTAGATCAGACGAGAGTGATCAGACCATTGCCAGACGAGAAGAACTATCATATATTTTATCAAATGTTGGCCGGATTGTCTCATGATGAGCGAGGTAATAGCATAATTAATTATGTGTAATAATAAAATATAATCACATAGGAGTATATATTTCTTACTCAATGTAATATAATATACATATATATAAAACACAAAATAATAATTAATAATTTATTATAACATAGAATAATTATTTTGACAACTTTTATAGTTAAGTTAAATCTAGAGGGATATAATCTCAAAAATTTGAGATACCTCCAACACGGCGACACGCGACAGGACGAAGCTGAGGATGCCGTCCGATTTCAAGCGTGGAAAGCCTGCTTAGGTAAATGTCAGTTGTACAAAAGAAATTGCGCAAAATTCAATGTCAATAAAATTCAATAAAATAGCAATTTTTTCGCAATAATGTGTTTATTTTTAGTATTAAATTAAATTGTTCCAAAAAAAGTCGAATTAATTTTTATTAAAACTAATTTAAAAATTGTTCAAGCGTTTTAAGAACTTTATTTGATATTTATTTATTGTTTCGCATCGAATTAACTTTCATTTTACTGAAATTTAATTTTACCGACTTCATGATTGTTCATCCTTTGTCCAGGCGTGTTGGGCATTCCGTTTTTGGACGTCGTACGAGTATTAGCAGCGGTGCTCATACTCGGGAACGTCGGGTTCACGGACGGTCCTGGGGTGGAGGTAGGCGTGATTGGCGAGAACGAGTTGTCCTCCGTAGCAGCACTCCTGGGAGTTCCTCCGCCAGCTTTGTTGCGCGGACTCACTTCGAGGACTCACAACGCGCGCGGTCAGCTCGTTAAATCCGTCTGTGACGCTAACATGGTACCGTTATGGAACCTTGCAGATGAGATGTGACAGTGACGGGCAACTTCCCATCTTATTACGAGTTAGAATCAAATGATCCTCTCTTGATCCTTTAGAAATATCGCAAGCCTTAACTTTCGAAATGCATGAACTTTTTTAATTGAATTTTAATTTTTTCTGTTTTAGATTCCCGAGTGAATATTTATGATTTATATTGTTAATATTAATTTTTTCACGTATAAACAATCAATTTTTCTTATATTTAACTTTTTAACGACCTCTCTTAAAAACCGAAATTTTATATGCTAACTTTCTTATAAAATTTTGATTTTATAATCTTTGCAGACTTAAAATAAAATAGAGACTCTGCCCCATTTTTAGATCTTTCATGACAATACAATTTTATTTTAGGATATTTAATTTTCTCAATTTAATATTTTATTTGTGAAAAGTTTGGAGAATCGTTTAGAGTTAAATTTCCAATTTCTATTTTCAGTATTATTTACGGTCACACACAATACGTATATATAAAGTTACAAATTTTCTCCGAGCAAATTGACTTTGAATTGCAAATTACAAAAGGACTAAGCGGGTCATTAAAAAGTTGCCTGGCACTGCTGCGATCGAGTGTATTATCATGTAATACGGAAAACATGCTAAACACACACGATGTTTGTTTACACAGTCTAACATGACCAGGGATTCGCTAGCAAAAGCGCTTTATTGCCGCACCGTATCCACAATAGTACGACGAGCCAACAGCTTGAAGAGACTCGGCTCGACCCTGGGCACTCTCTCATCCGATTCCAACGAATCCGTTCATAATCAAGCTGAGGTCACCAGCCAACATGCCTCTACAGTCGGCAGTTCAGCAGGTCTTTATTAACAATTATTAAAATATATTATCTCGATTGTAATTCGATAATTTGCAATTAATATCAGTTAACTGGATAATCATCGAAAATATTGTTAGCAAATAAAATTAAAACAATAATAATAATACATAAATTTTAAATCGGCCAATAGAGCCCAAGCGCGAAAAATTAATTCTTTGAAACTGTATCTCTTGGTTTGAGATTACTAAATTTCATATATAAATTGATCTCGAACTTACAATATGGAGAAAATTCCGAAGAATTAATTTTTCGCGCTTGGGCTCTATTGGCCGATTTAAAATTCATGTATTATTATTATTATTAATAATATTGAGAGCCGACAAAATTAAAACAGTTATTATTGTAGCTGATAATTAAATAATTAATTTAAAAAAAAAATAAGTATCGGTTTTTCTATAACAAGACTTCTTAAGAAGATGTTGACCAAATGTTTTATCGATCGAAAAAATGAGGTTAGATTCGACTATAAATCTATTAATTGACTATACGGATTGTTTATTCTTGAAATTATGATGCCCTCCCTTCCATTTTTAATATTAATACTTTAATTGTGCAAAAGGATTTATCAATCTGTATAGTCAATCAAAATATAAGCACTTATTGAAATCATAATTTTACTAGATCTTATAAGTTCAAGTGCCTACTTTTTCGATCGATAAAACATATTTGATCAGCATCCCCTTAAGGAAGGTGCAAATTTTCTTCGAAAAATTGTGGCATAAATTTTCTACTTTTTAATGCGACGAATGAGATAAAGGGTGAGAATTCTTCAGGGGGTACAGGATCCAGAAGCATGGCTGCCCTAAATAATGCCGTGCGACACGCCACGGACGGTTTCATCGGCATCCTGGACATGTTCGGCTTCGAGGATCCTAATCCGAGCCAGCTGGAGCATCTCTGCATCAATCTCTGCGCAGAGACGATGCAGCATTTCTACAACACTCACATATTTAAAAGCTCCATCGAGAGCTGTCGCGACGAAGGCATCCGGTGCGACGTCGAAGTTGACTACGTCGACAATGTGCCATGTATTGATCTCATTTCTTCCTTGGTAAGCCCTTCTCTTTGTATCAAATACGAAAATCGTACAATATTTTCTCCATTCTTAGTAAAATACTCAGTCTTGAAAGCAATTGTTTTTTATGTCAATAAATTTTCATTTTTTATCAATGTGTGGGTTCTAATTGCGAATTTTTGACACATTGCACTATAATAATTTTTTTATAACAATTGCTGAAAATCGAACATTTTTCCCGTCATATTTTAAATTTTTGAATCAAAAGCCTTTTATATTTTGTACATTTTTAAAATTTAAAGTTGCTTCGGTACTCATTATTTATTTTGAAAAGAAGATTAATTATTAATAAATTTATATATAAGTTTTGTATAATTTATAATTAAATTTATAAATAAAAATATATATTAATAAATAATAATTAATAATTTTTTCAATATTTTACTTGCATAAAAAGAGTTTAATTAAGAAAATAAAAAGAATTAAAATTTTTCAAACTCTGGGATTTTACATATAGTATCTTGAAATAAATTTTTGATTAATTTTGACTTTAAATTCTTCTAGGATTCATTAAAGATGCAACTGTTTTAGATGTTAATGCGCCCGTTTAATTTTGATTTACAGCGTACCGGGTTGCTAAGCATGTTGGATGTAGAAGGCTCTATGCACGGAACCGCAGAAAGTTACGTCGCTAAAGTAAAGGTGCAGCACAAGCAGAATCCACGGCTATTCGAATCGAGGACCGTCGATTGCAGGTCCTTCGGTATTCAGCACTTTGCAGGAAGAGTCACTTACGACGCTTCGGACTTTCTCGGTACGTAAGATTTCTCTCATTACATCTCTCATCTCGATGTTAATTCAAGGGAATATCGCAAACTCTATGATATTAATTAATAACTGAAATATAAAATTGATGACAATATTAATAATAATTTTTTTATATATAAAATATAAATTTTTTTATATATAAAATATAAATTTTTATATTATAAAATAGATCGAATAAAATGTGAAAAATTTTTTGGAAAATTAATAAATTCAAAAATTTATTCACAAAAGACACAAATAAGGATGTCGTTCCCGACGACCTGGTGGCGGTCTTCTACAAGAGCACTTGCAGCTTCGGCTTTGCCACACATCTATTTGGCAGCGAGCTGAAAGCATTATACGCGAACGACCCTGTACCAAGAGGCGTCAGTTTCCGTATATCGCCAACTTCTCACACCGATCTGTAAGTAATCATCGAATAACATTAAACTCTTTACTAGCAATGTATAATTTTTCAATATCCTTTCCTTCAATATATGGCTATCCTTTAATATAAAGAAATTATTTATTTATTATTAATTTTAATTAATTTTTCCTTTGCCAAAATTGTCGATATATTTAATTATTTATATAATTATTTAAATATAAACGTTTTTATTTAACTCGCTTCGGCGACGAATTTAGCTTTTAAGTGAAGTGATTTAATTAAAAAACGAAGCACGCGAGAAAAAAAGCGAGTAAAAACTGTTCTTCGCAGTTTAAATGGGGACGAGCCAATATCGACGTTGACGCAGGACTTTCATACGAGATTAGATAATCTCCTGAGAACCTTGGTTCATGCTAGACCGCACTTCGTCAGATGCATTCGAAGCAATAGCACCGAGACGCCGATGCACCTCGACAGGGGAGTCACGATGCGTCAGATACGCTCGTTACAGGTCCTGGAAACGGTGAATCTCATGGCAGGAGGTAAAAACGTCAAAAAGTAATATTTACTTAATTATTCGAAAATCCAAATTTTTACAAAAAAAACATGTGTGTTTCTTAATTTATTTCAACTTATTAAAAAAATAATCCTGCATATGACAATTATAAAGATACTGGAGACAAAATTATAAAATTATAAATATAATATTAATATATTAAATATAATATTTATTCGGGTGTCGAATGGTCGTGCACGTTGCGTCGCCGAAACTCGCCTGAGGCAGAGTAGGAACAACGCAGGTTCGAGTCCACCCAGGCCCCAATAGGAATGAGGAAATTTAGTCGTACGGGTGACTGTGCACGCTGCGTCGCCGAAGCTCACTTGGAGCAAATAGTAAGGCGAAACGCAGACTCGAACCCACCCAGACTAATTAGGTATAAGGTTGTGTAGATTAAGATATAAATGTATTATAAGGTTATATGTAATTAAAGGAGGAAAAATAAAGGTATAGGAATTCTAAACAAAGGTATTTTTATAAAATATTTATTGTATATGTTACTATCTCTTGCGTGCAGGATATCCTCACAGAATGCGATTTAAAGCCTTTAACGCGAGATATAGGCTGATCGCACCCTTCAAGCAACTGCGTCGCGCCGAGGAGCAAGCTGTCGAGGACACGAAATTGATTTTGCAAAACGCGCAGCAGCTGAAGAGTAAATTCGGCGCCAGCACTAGCTGGGCCCTCGGCAAGAGACACATTTTTCTCAGCGAAGGTATCAGGCAACAGCTCGAGAACCTGCGGGCGGAGACGCGAAAGAAAGCTGCAACAGTAATACAGGTAGACATATTTCTCTTTTTTTCTCGATTTTTTAGTGCGATATAAATCAATCTTATCTTACAATTAGATAAAAAATTCTTTTATTTTATTTAGGAATATCTGAAATCTCATTGTCAGTAAGACAATTTCCATGTTTGAAAAAAAAAAATATATATATATATATATATAAGAGGCGAACAATTTTGTTTTGATTTTATTTTCAGTCTACGTGGAAGGGATGGCGAGTACGAAAGAGATGGCCTTTAAGAAGGACAACTCTAGGCGTAACATCCGGCATCGGTCAGAAAAAGCCGCAACAACCACCGACCGGAACCGTTCAGAGGAACGTCACTGCTGGCACAGGAACCGGAACTGGCACTCGTCCAAGACCGCAACCAATCGCCGGCACACCTCCGCCCGATCCTTCGGAGAAGTGCGCCGATCAGAAGATGATCCAGCAGACTTGTACACTTTTCGGACTAGATCTGGTGAGCTTCTGGATATACTATTCTTACTCACATAATTCACGAAGTCCAGGATAAAAAATATATATAAGAAAAGTAATCGATATAAATTGAATTTATATGAAAAGAAACACATAGAGCTTCACATTTATTCTTTTTTTGTTGTGCTTTTATTTTTTGAATTTGAATTTTTATATTTTTCCAAAATATATAAAAAAAATAATTGATATAAAATTGAGTTATTATAAAAGAAAATATTTGTTTTTTCTTTTCCTTTCTTTAAATTTTTATATTTTTTAATGTAAAAATTTTATAAAAAGTCTCAGAATGTTGTAAGGTTTCGTACATCGTATTTTAGGTAGAATAACGAATTTTATCGCAAAATGCTGCAAAGAAAATCTTGTTAATTTAATATAATCCCTTTTGTCTTTATACAGGAGCGGCCGCCACCTGTCCCGCCTAGCAGATCCTACACTGTGACCGGAAACACAAAACTTGGTTATCCGCAAACCAGGATTATGAAAATGCCCTTTCCAGGTAAGAAATTTCATTTATAATAATGTATTTCAAATTTATACTAATGTTAAATGTGAAACAAGAACAACAACCCACAAATTTATATATTCGACTTGAAAGAGAAGAAAAGAGGATATAAAAATTCAATTTGTCACTTTTCTGCATTAAAATATGTACTCAAACGTTTATCAATTTATTATTGATATCAAAAAAATTTTTTCCGACTTAAAATATTTAAATTTAAATTTTTTATTTTAGTTTCAATTTTTTATATAATAAATAATATAATTATTTAAAATTAACTTTTAATACATTTTTCTATTATTAAATATAATTGTTATTAATTATTAATTAGATATAATAATTTAATTATTTAATACATATATTTTAGAAAAAGGTGAAGGTGAGGTAGCCCTGCTGAAAGGAGAGACAGTTTTAGTCGTAGGTGCGTCACCTAGACGAGGCCATCTTCTTGTAGAACACAATAACGCTACATTACACGTGCCGTATCAGTTTATGGAACTGAAACCTTGCAATATTAATGTTTAACGACGTTTATAAGACTATTTATTCAGTTTCACTTTAATAAGAAGAGACCGCAGAATTTTGTTTTCTTCAATACAATTTTAAGAAACTTACATTCCGCTACATCCCATAAAAAAACCTTGTACAAAGTTATATTATCACAAACGTGAAACAAGAAATAGAAATTTAAATATATTTTTAGTATATTTTATATCTCTAATATATATAAGGTAAAGAGATATTTTTATATATATATATATATATTATATTTTTATAAATTATATATTATATATTATGTAATATATATTATATAATATATTAGATAATATACATATTATATAATTTATTATATAATATATTATACAATATATTATAATATATTATATAATATATTATACAATATATAATATACATTATATATTATATAATTATATTATTATATAATTATATATTATATTTTTATTTTATATTATTTTTCGATGAATTTATTAACCCTCCGTGGATTCAGCTCATTGAATTAAAATCAACATATATACATTTACATTACAGAATGGTTAAACGTATCCATTTTACGTGTACATAAATCACTATAAATAAATACAACACTATAAATAAATAAAAATTAGCAACAGGAAACTATATACAATATAAATATAATTTCTCTTGTTTATTTACGTTCCTGCGTTAAGCGAGGAGGAGAACAAGTCTCCTTTTCCAGAGGAGAAACAAGTTTGACCATCGAGGGTTGATAAAATAACAAAGTTGTCGAGCTCTTTGTCGAGTATCTTATAGGAACAACGTTGTACTCTTTTCGTCTCCCGATCATCTCTGTCGTCTCCCGTCTGCCAATTAATTGCCATAAGATCGTCTCAGAGAGCACGCCGGCGAAAGTTAGGTCGGGGTGATTAGTATTAAGAGAGTAACGCCGGCGGCGTCACTCGCGGTGGAGTCAACTCTAAAGGACAGTGAACTTCGTCCTCTAATTAATTACACCTTCCGTTAAACGAGCTTAACGGAAGTCACCGCGGCCGTGCTTATCACTCATTTCAGACACGGCATACTGACTTACCTTAAGCTACGTTCGTCTTCCATGTAGATAAGAGATTCTCGTGAAAAAGTCTGCCGGGGTTCGCCTGATAAGAGAAACGCGGGCGATCGAAAAACTCGGAACGATAATAAAGGGTTAAAGTTTCTCGAGCCAGGCGGTAAAAATGGAACAAATGTCGCGACAAAATCGATAAATTGACACTTTCGTAATATTTGTTTTATGTGTGTATTAAAATTAGACGTGCTTAATTTTTTCTGCTTTTCTGTTGAAATTAATTTGATATTCAAAATATTATAATATTATGTAAAGAAATGTGTGACTCAAATGCTTGCATTACTCTTATCAGGTCGCTTGACAGACTTATATGTATATTTTAGACTTATATTTTTTTGAGAGTAACACTTGAAAAGTAGGTTATAGATTACATATGTAATTTACATATAATAGAGAATATGCACGCGACGGTACATATATATATATATATATAGAACAGATTAGATTCTATACTATATAATACTACTTACCAACAGTATTCGCTTGTCTATTCTGAATTCTCAGTGCCAATTAGAGAACACTGCCACAATAATATACCTGTACTATAAGACTTATGCTAGTTTATGGATTAATTTTACACTGGTACTGTCGTCTTTTGTATAACGAAGATCCGTCTTTTGTAGATACATGATAAATTCGTTTGCTCCGAAAATTCGATTCCAAATAAAAGAAATTCACAGGAATCGCAGAAATAAATTAGATGCTCACTTTAAATATCTTAATCCTATGTCTTTCCAGAGAGAAATGCGCGAAAACTGTATATATAAGTAGTCTTAAATCTCGTATCACGAATATTTCGAATATTAGAGAGAGCGGTATATATATATATATATAGATGAATAATTGTACGTAAAGATTATATATATAAAGATCAAGAATATGGTACCTTTGAAAAAAAAGGACAATTATAGTAGTCGTTATTTTTTTCCAATTTTGCCGTAACATTATCTTCCCGATCCAATTGAAACGGAAACATTTCCATTTCAATATTTTTTATTTTTCCCATCTCTGTTTTTGACATGCATACAATATGATTGCATTCAATCTATGGTAGGATAAAATTGTTTTAACTAGCCGATTTCTCGGCACAAAACATACAGTAAGAATATCTCTGGCGTTCAATAAAATTCTAATATTTATTTTAGATTTTCAGAAAAGTAGAACTTCTGTCGACGGAGATTTCTCCATTTGTTAAAAATCGTTTTTAAAAATTGTTTTCCAAATAATAATAAAAAAAAAAAAAATATGTACAAATACATATATAAATTTCTCGAGAAGATGTATATACATATTTCCAAGTTTGTGCAAACAACTATTAAGGAAAATTGTGTTTCTCGTAACGTAAAACAGTCGAATACCTAGAAAAGTACGAATCCAAGAAACCGGAAATACCGGGATCTTGCGTGTGTTTCGAGCTTACCTGCATGGTTGGAATGCACTGGCTTTGATGCGCAACGCTAAACACATACCACGGAATTCATCTCACGAACCGAGAGAGCTTTATAGCGGAGAGACGAAGCGAGATAGAGAGAAGAAGAGAGCGTTGCGTTTCCCTTCCGCAAGCAGCGTTCTTACGTAAACAGATCTTTAAGCTGCTCTCGGCGGCGACGCCGGCCTCGACGTTGACATGCACTACGCATTTACAGAAACTGGTAAAATCTCAGCTCGCGCGAAAATCCCCGGGCGCTCATATTCGCAATAACATTCAGGCTTCTGGAAAAAAGAGACGAAAAAAAGGAATAACTGGTATAACAAAAATGTATACAATTATTTAAATAATGTATGAAATGTATCTTTTTTTATAATATAATATTTTATATGCAATATATAATATACATGAATATATACATGTTATGAATATATATATGTTTTTATATTTATATACAATTAATTATATTTTGATGCATATTTTATATGTCAGTTTATAATGCAAATTATATTCATATATTAAAAATTAAATTATTTATTATATAGATTATATACTTATATAACTTAATATATATTTATAATAATATATATAAATTATATAAGTATATATTATATATATATATATATATATATAAATATTATCTATACCTATATAATAATTTAAATTATACATATATAATACATATATTTATATAATATATACATATAATGTAAATTACATATTAAATATCTATATATATATAGAAATAATTATAATAAATATAAATAAATATAATAAAAGTAAATCATCATAAATATAATTAATAATATATATATATATATATATCTTAAATCACGATTTCTGAAAAAGAGAAATAATTTACCATATATATGATACTCTAAAAATTACGTTCATAAAAATTCGATATATATTTTTAATATTATTAGCAATATCCATTGTCTGTATAATTACGATCTATCCTAAATTGAGTTTGTGAAGAGCTTCTTTGAAACAATACAACAAATGAACGGAATGCGTCGTGTTTTCTTCTGGATAGAAGACGAGGAGGAACTCTCGTAAAGAGAGCGGGAGGAGAACAAAGTCATCCAGGGGGATGAGAAACAGGATCGTGTATTTTATATATATATGTCCGGGGTTTCTATACTCCGTAGAACGTGGAACACGTACGCGACGCGCAGATACGTGTTTCCCCCCATTGCTCTGCGAAAGCTACGGAGATAACGATATTGAATCGCAATGCTTCGAACGTCGTCGTCGTTCGTTCGACCGTCGCGATCCACTCGAATGCGTCCGACTGACCCGCTTCCAGCATCGCCGAGGGAATCCCGGCGAAATCCTGGCACAGACGGAGGACCACCGCGATCGACTGTGACACCTTAGGTAGGCGTACCGTCGACCGTGGAACGAGAAATCAATCGAAAAGACAGACGGATCTTCGAACTGAGAAAACATTTATCACGCATTTTCGTTCTTTGTCTCTCCTCTATCGATTTGTTTCGCTAAAATCGTCAATCTACCAGAAACAAATCGATCTGAAAATTAAATTCAATTTTTGATTTCTACTTTTTTTATTTAATTTATCTAATATATTATATAATAAATTAAATAGAAAAAATAATAAAAGTAGAAATAAAGATTGAATTTAATTTTCAGATTGATTTGCTTTTCGTAGATTGATATAATATTATATACTAATATAATATAATATATATTATATTAATATTAATATAATATATTATATTATATTAATATATAATTATATTTATTATATTATATTAATATATTATATTATATTAATATAATATATTATATTAATATTAATATATTATATATTATTAATTTTACAATTATGTTATATAATTATGTGTGTATATATACGTACATACAATACCTATATCTTCCGTGATATTATGTTTTTTCAATATTTTTAATTATTTTTCAGAGGATTATTTATTAATGCTTTTTTTATATTTTTGAATGCGCTCTTTCATTTTTAATGAATTTTAAGTAATAGCGGCAGTAATTAATTTTTTTATTAATTTTAGAATCACTATCTAGAATAAACAGAGAGAATTTTCTCTTAGAATTTACCCTTAAAATCATGGTGTAATATTCTAATCGTGGAATATTATAATATTGAAAGAATTTTATAGAGTTTCTCTCTGTAATTAATATTTTTACCACAATAAAAAATATTAACATCCACCACAATAAGATATAAAATATGCTTGATTAATTTTACTATATATACACGTATGTGTAGAATAAATTTGTTACATAACGTAATTTATCTTAATACATACTCGTCTTTAAAATTAATTATTACCGCTGATGATTAAAAAATGAATAAACGTGTTTAAAAATGTACAAAAACATTAATTAAATAGTTTTCTACAAAATAACATACAATTAAGGAAAAACACATGATATTAATTAGGAAAAAATCTATAAGAATTATTTAATTGCTTAATTATATAATTATAAATTAATAANTAATAAATATGCGCAATATTAATAATAAATACTATACATTGTACAATATATAAATTTTATATTAGATTGTACACATAATATATTATAAAAATTAAGGAAAATAAAAATTAATTCATTACTTTCATTAATTAATAATTAAAACACTTTTAAAAAATGAAAGAACGCGTTTAAAATAATAAGATAGGATATGCTATAAAATAATACAATTTTTTATGGAATATCATATGTGTTCTTGTATTTTCCTTCACGCACATTTTTTTTCACGCATGACACGAATAAGAATTATATTTTTGTTTCTCCTTTTGATATAATTCACGTGTCTTACATGCGTTTCGATAGTTGCGCTTTATTCCGCCGGCTGCAACTATTACGCAACTGCAACGGACAGCTTAAGTTGTGCTACGAGCAACGGCAGGTGCATCGTCTTTCGCCTTTAATAACCAATCCGCGGAGCCGTCAGAGCTTTCGAACTTGCCACAAAAGCTCCGGTTGTTCCGCAGAATGTTCAGAGAGACGTAAGAACGAATACGCAGATCGATAAACGTTCGCGAATCTCCCGCGAGATTCTCCGCCAATCAAAAACGACGATGCATAATATCGCGAATATTAAATTTTTCCACCCCCAGCTCGTCTTCCTCCCTCACCGCAGCTGCTTTTCGCGCTTGGAATACCTTTTTTTAGCATATTTCCGGAAAATATCGGCAAAACTTACTCGAGCTTTTGCTTTCGCGAATGCCAATTGATTCAGAAATGTTAATTTGTCAAACGTCACGAAAAATTTGCGAACAAAATATTTTGCATGTTTCTAAACTTCTTTAAAGTATATCATATATATTGTATAATTACTAATCAAATATAATTAGTAATTAATATAATTATGTAATAATATATAATAATCTAATTATTTAATTGGACAATTATATAATTATAAATTTATAATTATAGGTAATAAATATGCACAATATTATTTATTGTATATTAGATTGTGCATATATATTATATTATAAAAATTAAGGAAAACGAAAATTAATTCATTACTTTCATTAATAAAAAAATAGTGATTATCAAAAAGTTATCCGGAAAAAAATTTTTTATATATAACAACATAAAATTATATATAGAAATATATAAAATTATACATATAATCGCAAAATTATATATAAAATATATCCATACATAATTAGATAGAAGTGCTTTTTTATATTTAATTATATAAATTTAGATTTATGTAATAAATAAGTATTTCTTCATATATATAAATATATATGTTTCATATATAATTTGACATGATTATATATGACTCCTTATAATTTATATATAAATTTATAAAATTATGTATAAAAATGGGCATATTTCACATACAATTTTACGGTTATACTTACAATTATACAATTATTTATATATAATTATATATAAAAAAAATGTTTCTCGAGTATTAATAATTAGATTTCCGATCTTATCATTAAAATCAAAGAATCCAATTTCTGTTTTATGTACCCGAGGTTTAAGTAACGCGCACGTTGATGGTAGCAGTCGAACGCAAAAGTATTAATTTTTCGCGCAGCAAACAGCTGTGCGCGGCGAGCTCGACGGAACGATGCATCGGAACGAAAGCCGGGCGTCCTGCAAGGTGATTGCATATCGGAACGATAGACGGCCGATTGAAATGCAAATAGCGGCGGTCGACGTTATTTCGAACCCCCGGATTCTCTCCCGCGCGTTATATCCCCCGAGCGCGCGAGAGATGTGCGCGCTTGTGTGTCAAATTCCAACCCGCGATCCTTTTCCCCTGTGGAAATGCTGGGGCTGGATGTCGCGCGACATCGCGCAAACACCGACGCGACGTCGTTACAAAAATCCCGACTATCAAGCCGCAACCAACACACAGACCTAACGTCAGAGTGAGAGAGAGTGCAAGCGTCGCGCCTGGATAAGCCGTAATTTCAATTAACGTCAAAGCGTGCGCACGCGCCGTTATTTTGCGCCTGCGACCGCTCGATCTGCAGAACGAGGATTAATATGACGAGGAAGATTAAAAATCTCACCTCGAAAAGAGTGCTCGTTAAAAAAAAAAAAGAGGAAGGATGTTAAGGAAGAAAAATTCT
Source organism: Nylanderia fulva (assembly GCF_048542155.1). Taxonomy (NCBI): domain Eukaryota; kingdom Metazoa; phylum Arthropoda; class Insecta; order Hymenoptera; family Formicidae; genus Nylanderia; species Nylanderia fulva. The sequence goes on along the minus strand of NW_028189730.1, from coordinate 3,850,061 downwards.
ACGGGAAAGGGCGCTTTTCTCTCAGACTGTTCTCTCTCCGGGATGTAATATTATTTACGAATTGAAATATCGAAAGCCTTTCGCGACTTTTGGCAAATTTCATATATTTATATACCCAAAAAATAAATTAAAAGTTTTAAAATTTTTAATATTTTTATTACGTAATTTTTGAAACATTTTTTAGTACTGTTATACTATCTTGATTTGAGAATTTTTGAGCACCCTATATACAGGGTGTAACTAAACAAAAGTATACAAAGCACGTCATCGGATGCAGGACGACAAACTAAATCGAAAAGTCCTGAGTCATTTTTTAATCTGAGCTTTACTTTTTACGCTATAAATTGTTAAAATTGGCCAATTAGCGCGTGGCTACAACGGAAAACAGCGTAAGCCCCGCCTTATTAGGCGTACTAAGGCCTATTAAGGCGGAGCCTACGCTGTTTTCCGTTGTAGCCACGCGCTAATTGGCACACTTTAACAATTTATAGCGTCAAAAATAAAGTTCAGATTAAAAAATGGCTCAGGACTTTTCGATTTAATTTGTCGTTCTGCATCCGATAATCTGCTTTGTATACATTTGTTTAGTTATACCTTGTATATTTAAATAACGCTGTAAATTAAATTATTAATACTATTACAAATTTTAATTTTTAATTACTGATATCTTTGTGTGATTAGATATAAATTTGTATAAAATATGATGGAAATAGAAATTCAACTATTATATAAATATATCTCTTATTAGAACTATTGTTCAAATATTTTAGAATATTTTAGATGCATCACACGAGAACTACATGATATCCATTTGTAGTAAAATTACATCATAATTTTTGAACTCTTAAAACTGGTTACACGCTATGTTATTTCACTTTATATGTATATTCCGCATAACAGTTGCTAAAATAAACGTGTCAACGCGGGTCGTAAACTTTTCAATTTTAGAGCGTTAAATACCTAGGCAATCAAGTTTCAAATAAAATCTCCGTAGCGAAATAAATTATACGTCAAGTTAAACTCAAAAGCAATATTTTGCTATCTCTTGAAACTTAATTGTTGAAAAATTTCTTTGATGTTTAATATAAATGATAAAATTTTTTATTAGACAGGTATCGATACACAAGAGTAAATTAATGTCTCCCTTCCATAAAATTAATAAACGTCAATAAGTATAGTTAAAAAATTTATATTTTTCTATTTTTAAATTTTGTGTCGGGTACGATATCTGTAAAAAAAAACTCAGTTTGAAGCTGAGCGTGCAACAAAGCATCGATGCCGATATCGTAACCCTCATAACACGAACATGATAAAGCTATTGCGCAACAAATTCGAACGAATATTGACGAATATGCGATCAATTTTATCGGTTTCGATTTTTTTCTTTTTTTCTCGTGAACGTGGCGTACAATCGGCCAGACACAATGATAATTCACACTATTCGTTGATGCGTGTGACGGTGACAGACCGACAAATAACGTGAAGCACAACCCGACAATGTCCGTTGTTGGTTCAACAATTGTAGGAAAACGCTTTTTGCAAAATCCTTTTCGAATGCCCGCTCAATATTGCACTAATGATCAATATTTGTATTTGTTTTGTACGAATTTGTATCCTAAATTAAATAACTAGACGTCTAGAAAAAAACCCGCGAAACGATAGGTAATAAATTTGATATTTTTGTATCTCGACGGAAAAATATAATTTATTTTAATAGCAAAATTGAGAAAAGAAGCAATTAATTTTTTTTAATTAATTTCAATTAGCACACTTTATTCCTACAGCACAGTTGAAAGAACGTTGAAATATTTTTTTATTATTTTTTTAAATTTGCTTTGCAAACAGTAAATTTACAATACAAACAGTTAGATACAATAATAAAAGGGCAATAAATTAGCATTAAATTTTATTTACATTATATAAGATTTTGCTTTTCGTGATGGAATGTCAAATTGATGAAGATCTTGAAGTGCATGATTACTAATCTTAGCGTATGCGTGATTCACGGACAGGCAATCTTCCAAACATAGTTTGAGATTATATAGTAAACTTCAAATATTTAAATCTTAAAATCTCTACATGAAACATTTTAAATATTTTTATTACTTAATTCTTCAAGTATATTTTAATACTGCTATATCTTGCTTATTTTTTAAAACTTATTTACATTTTTTAAATATAATACTAAATGCATTATATTATATTGAAATATGTATTAATATATACTTATATATATATTAATATTGTATATACTTAATATTATTTTAATTGCATAATTTTACATATAGTGAATTTCAAATATTTTAGAATATTTCGAATATTTTAGATACATTACACTTTACACAATGCTGTAAATTGATTGTCAGTCATCACTATCGCGAAGATAAGGGAGCAATTAATTTTACAAATAATAAATTATTAATTAATAAAAGAATTAATTATTCGCACCCTATAATTAATTAGAATCGCATGCGTGCTAATTACGAGAATAGAACGAAATCGCGCAACATTTTACTTTAAACGTTAATTGTATTATGTATATATATTTTATATCGCAATGTGAAAATACGAAAAATCTCGCGTACGAATTCGCGCAATATTATAAAAAATGATTGCATTTTATTCTTCTACTAATACGTGCACCGAGAGATAATATACAAAAATAATACTCGGAGGGACTTGGCACTCCAGTCTCCTCGGTGAATAATAATAAGAAATGTAAACACAACAGCGTATCATACAAATTTTAAGGCATCTAGCTGGCTGATGTGTTTTCGTGCGATAATCTTGGTAGAACCTACTTTGTATATCACATCTTCCTCTCAGATAAGTATCAAAATATCTAACCCGCGATTATCCCTTATAAACATATATTAATATATATATATATATATATATATATTTATATATGTATATATATATATTATATATATTTTAATATATGTATATCTATAAAGCTGTAGCATTAAAAAATTTTTAAATAAGTTTTAAAGAATAAACAAGATAGATAAATGTATCAGTATTAAAATATATACTTAAAAAATGAAATAATAAAAATATTAAAAATGTTTCATGCAGAGTATTTAAGCTTTAAATATTTAAAGTTTACTATATTATAAAATATATATATACGATCCTGTGATTCAGTCTCTGAAGCACTTCCTTGTAAAATTGAGCGTTGACAGTCTGGCCGGGGGGTACGAATTCATGGTGCACTATCCCCTTTGCATCAAAAAAAACAATGAGCATTGACTTCACCCGGGACTTGCTCATGCGAGCCTTCTTCTGGCGCGGCGACGACGTCGTGTGCCATTCCGCACTCTGCCTCTTTGACTCCGGATCGTACTGAAAGACCCATGACTCATCCCCAGTGATAACGTTGTTCAGGAAATTGGGATTATCTGCACAGATTATCTTGTCCAGCTTCACGCAAAACTTTATCGCATAGCGTTGCTCTATCGTTCTCTCCATCACAAGTTCGACGCGACCACTAAGCAGAGGTTCACAGAATAAGCCGTCCTAACCCTCCAAGCGCATGGAAACAATTGAGCGACCTACCGTTGGAAAGCTAAGGGTACCCCCCTTCCTCCCCAACCGGTCCCATCGCTCTGCGATGTATAGTCGCGTCACATATTTATATTTATATATGTATATATATATATATATTATATATATTTTAATATATGTATATCTATAATGCTGTAGCATTTAAGAATTTTTAAATAAGTTTTAAAGAATAAACAAGATAAATGTATTAGTATTAAAATATACAATATATTTGAAAAATTAAATAATGAAAATATTAAAAATGTTTCATGCAGAGTATTTAAGCTTTAAATATTTAAAGTTTACTATATAATCTGAAACTATATGTATTCTTCACAAAGTTGTCCGTGCGAATTTTCAGTGCCGATTATTTCGCGTTTAAGTGTGACATTCGCGTTGCTTCGTCGTAATATAAAACAAAGTGCAGGTCTCATGAGATTAACGTAGTATGTAAAGTGCCGCGCACAAAGTGTCGCATAGTCATATTCTAGTCTTTAGTCGCGCGCGACGGTAATTAGCCATGTTTTCGCGAGTATGTATCCCAAAGGAGCAGCAAAGAACAGACAAGAAAGAAAGAGAGAAAGAGACAGAGAGAAGAGGAAGAGGAGACGTCAAGCAACAGCAAAGGGATTAAAAAATGATTTATAATTTTATTATATATTATTTTTATTATCAAATATTATTTCTTGGATCTCTTGTGTTGCCTAGTGTTAACAAAAAAAAATATTTTGCATAAAAATTGTTTGTTTTTAAAAAATCCTCTAATTATCACTTGTTTTAAAAATTGTAAGTCTTGTCAAGACAAATCTAATCATATGTAATAATTAAGGATTTTTCTTAATTTTTGAGGTGCGCATTTTTAATTTTGAAGTATTAATGTTCCGCAAACGTTTCAAAATAAAAAGATTTTGTAAAAGAGAAAAGATATTTAGAGTAAAAATTAAAATAGCTCACCCTATAGATATAGATTATAAAAATTTTATATATATACATATATATGTAAGAAATATTTTTTATTGTTCAATTTTTGAACGATTATCAATGATTACAATTTGAAAGAAATTTTCTCTTTTCTTTTCTTTACGTTTCGATATATAATTTATATGACTACGCGATTGGAGTTCCGAAAGAAATTCAAAAGAATCGCGCACGGAGCTTCGTGACTGGAAGCGACAAAAGTAGGTTTTCACAGAGCGAGGAGAAACGGCGAGAGAGGGACAAAAAAGTTTTGAGACTTTGTCATTTTTATCGGCAGTCCCAATATCCACGTCTCGTGATTGCCTCGCAAAACTTTTCTGATCTGTCTTCCGGCCGAGGATCTCCTCCATTTCGCTCGCGGGGCTTACCGCACGTAAATCACACACTGCGTTTTAAGCACTCCTTAGGATGTGTTCAAATTAAGATTTTCTTATTTTCTTTTTTATCGCAAATATATTGATAATAAGAAACTCATTTCTTTACATTGTTGTTAAAATTTAATTTAAAAGACCAATATATATATATATATATATTATATATTATATATATATATATATTATATATATATATATATATATATATATATTAATTTTTTAAATTAAATTTTAACAACAATCTAAAAAAATGTTTATATATATATATATAAATTTATATATATATAAATTTTGCATTAGGTAATTATATTTTATATATATATATGTGTGTATAAATATCCCACATTGTCTTTAAATAAAATGAATATTTTTATTCTTAGATTGATTTCTTTTATATATAGTATACTTAGATACACACTTACCTCCAAAATCTTCTTATTTCTTGATTGTCTCCCTCATCGTAAATATATTATATTCTCGAATATTATTATAAAAAATTAAAAGCTACTCATGAAGAGTTAGACTGAAGAGAAAGAATATATATTTAAAAATTAAAATTAAACTTCGAACATATATATATTTAACTTGATCAACTGTACGTTTCATTGACAATTGACAATTGCTAGTCTTCTAATTTTTTTTATTTAAAATGTATTTTTTGATATTTTATTAATAATAATAATAATAAATACTGACAATAATAATAAAGCGATTTTACAAAAAGAACAAAGAATAACAATCCATTCGTTGTTCTAACCGTTCTTGTTTATTTGGTAACTCATGGAAATACAAATTCGCTGTAAAACTTAGAGAAAATAATAGCGGAAGGATTCCGTCACGTTCTGGCAACGACTCGCTCGAAATCATTAGAAAAATAACGCATTTCACGCGCGAACGAATCCGTTAATGAAATCCTCGATGTTCAACTTAGTTCGTTAATAATGATTATGTTAATAACTCGTTAATAGTCGCTTTATGCGCCTTTATGCGAGTCGCGCTCCATCGATCCGAAACGGATGCATTAATTTACCACCAAAATTCTCGCTCTCCCCCGCCATTTTCCTCGATACCAAAAGATTAGAGATTGCATCGCTCCAGTAAGTTTATTATAAAATATTTTTAAATATTATATATAATTGTTTCCTTTGCACATTCTTCCAATAAAAATTCGTAAAATATTAATTGTTAATTAATATTAAATATTAATATTGAATTAATATTAAATAACAATATTATATACCTTTTCTATAATAAATTATTATTTAAATATTATATACAGAGCTTCCCGAATAAAATTAAATAGAAAACCAATGAAAATTTCGAATTAATTGAATTATAATTTTTTATAATCTCGAATCATTCTAGCATATAATTATGTAATTTCTGATAGAAATAAACGAGCAATCCCATCTCCTCGAACGGCAATTTCGTTAAATAATCTATGTACATAGACGAGAACTACCGCCCGCATATAGGGGTTGCGCGAACCGCAAGGGCGAGATAAAAGACGTACTTCCGGTTTCGGCTCGGAGAAGCGCTCGGAAAGTGACAAATGGGCACAATCAATATTACATGACTTCGTTGATATGTCCTACTTAATCTCGAAATCTTATTATTGTACGTCCACCCTATACAACACTCAACAATCTCGATGGGAGACACTCGTATGTGTTTTTTTTCTTTTTTCGTGCATTTTTTTTTTTCATCATTTATACAGATCAAAAAGGAGAAGATCACACAGGCTTTTATAACACACGCACCCTGGACCATGTTTTCTCTCTTTTTTTTTTTTTTTTTTTCGTTTATTCGTGATAAGCGAAATTTGTCTGCGCGATATATGTATTAGAAAAATTTGTATCGGTATAGTTAAAATATTATTATTATTATCGTCGTCATTATTGTTTGAAAGGGTTGCCCGTCAGCTCCGTCCTGCAGCCTCTCTTCCTGAAACTGATACAAGGCGGCTATGCGGGCATTACCCTGTGACAAGACCCCGCATCGCGGTGGTTACCCGTTTCATGTCGCTGTCCCAAGTAGACACCCATATTATTATCATTATTATTATTATCGTCATCTCGTTTATTATTATTATTACGATTATCATTATCGATAGAATAGTCGAAAATGAATACGTGGCAGGAAAGTACCGAGGAGAAGATTAAGAATTGATAGAGAGAGAGAGAAACTTGCGGTTATAGTATTCTCCGAGAGAATGTAGAGAAAATAGTGCGAATATAAGTGCTCCGCGAGAATGAGAGAGAGAGAGCACTTTTTTTTTCGATAATACAGATGGATAAATGAATAATAGCGCGATGGTCGTTTGGTCATTTGTATCGATATACAGTCTGGTGAAAGTACGATATATCGAATACAACTCGATATGCTATAAAAGTCTGTGGAGAAGCCTTCGTTTTTTCTTACACACCCTCTCTTTCGTAACCTCGTTCGTCAAAGATAACCGCTTGAACGCCTGATTTCCTCGTTTCGAGATAATTTAAAAAAGTTGAGAAATATATTGTGTGTATGATATATTGTCGATTGCCAGTAAATCGCACTTTCGCATTTCGGTTGATGTACTGGAATTGGGTGATGTTTTAAATCTTTCAAAGCACCGACTTTTTCTTAAAATTATGGGAGGAATTCGCAAATTATATCGAGAGTCGTGAAATCAAACGGAGAGATTTCTATAGGTATCCTTCGTATTTGTAAAAATTAAATACATAGTTTGTAAATTGGATTCCAAGGATTTTGCATTCTGTACAAATTCTCATATATCTTCGAGAGGAATCGGAATTTATAAATTCTTATGTCATCTTAATTTATAAAATTTGATTTATATTTTATTTCTTTTTATTTAGATGCGTATAAATTGCTGAATTTTTTCTTAAATTTCTAACTTCCGTATATTTTAAGTATTAAATTGCAAATTATCTTAAAATTTATTTAAAAAATTACAAATAAAATTTATTTAAGCAGAGAGAAAAGAGAGAGAGTTAGAGAGATAAATATCGCTGTGAAATGAGTTTCAAGATTATATATATATATATATATATATATATATATATATATAGGAAATCATGGGGTTTTAAACTCTTTGATTATATTCTCCAATACTCTTCATTTTCCTTTTATATTTCGAATAAAAGTCTCGGATCCTTGGAAATCCTCACAATCTTATATTCTCTTTTCATCTCGTTTTATAATTTTTCTTTTTATTCTTATATTTCTCTGAGCAAAATATGACACGAACAATCATTCAGGTAGACTATTGCTTTTGAGAAACAAAAAAATCAGGCTGCACACATCGACGTTTTTTGCTACTTTAAGTTTACCTGCGATTTAAAGAATATGAATATTGTACAAAACAACTAAAATGGCCGCCCATTGATTCATCAAGGAACCTTCTACTTCGAGCGTTTTTTTTTTATTCTTTTGATAGAATTTTGTCTACGTCGTAAACAAAAGTGGTTCAGAACGCCATTTTTCACGATCCAAACTACCCAAGGATTCTTGCAAGGATATGTTTTTTATCGCTTAAGGAGATGCTGACCAAATATATATTTTATCGATTGAAAAAGTGAGGTTAGATTCGACTATAAATCTATTTATTGGCTATACAGATTACTTATTCTTGAAATTATGATCCTCCTCCTTATTTTTTAATATTAATACTTTCATTGTACAAAAAGATTTATCGATCTATATAGTCAATTAAAATATAGGCACTTGAACTTATAAAATCTCATAAAATTATAAGTTCAAGTGCTTAAATTTTGATTGATAAACCCTTTTGCACAATTAAAGTATTAATATTAACAAAGGGGATCATAATTTCGAGAATAAACAGTCCGTATAGTCAATATAAATAAATTTATAGTCGAATCTAATCTCATTTTTTCGATCGATAAATTATATTTGGTCAGCATTCCCTTAAATTTGAATAATAATTTTTGTATTACACGTGCAGGCAAAGTGGCACTTTGTGTGCGTGTTTTCTGTGCGGAAAGCGGCCGATTTCCCACGCCGCCATCTAGCGGCGACACGGCTATTCTTGCACCATGCCGCCGTAAGATGGCGGCGTGCGATCGGCCACCTCGCGCACAGAAAACGCGCACAAAGCCACTTTGCCTGCACTTGTAATACAAAATATCATGTGTATCAAGTACGGATTGACAATTGTTCACTCGTGACCAATTGCCAACTTTCCGCACTTGATACACAATACACTATTTATCACTCATAAAACGCCTTGAATCTTAATTCAAGAATCATTTGCTACAAAATCAAAATGCTTGACAAGTTTCGTAATTTTTCGAATTATGCTCGGTTCCCTCGATCTTACATGATAAACATCCTTGTTCGACTTTGGAAAAAGGCAATCGTCTAGTTTTCGTTTTTATTAAATTACAAATTTTACAAACGTCGCTTCTTTCCATATAAAATTTTCTAGAAAAGGTGCGAAATGGTTCGCCGAATTGCAGAATTTAAGGATGGGGGATCCTCTTCTCTCCGACACGAAGGAGCTGGAAGATTCCGAACGTGTATAAGTCAACTTCGATTTTCACCTCGCGAAACGGCCGCCAGGAGGATATTTCCATTTTGTCTGGCCGAGAGATCGATGGCGATCGCCTCTCGAGTACAATTCCGAGGGTGGTATTTTGGCCGAGAAACGCGTTTGGGGAAGGATATTCCAACTTCCGCGAACTCACTCGAGGCGCCTTGACTGCAGGCAGGTGGGTGGGGGTGGATAGGAGTGGGTTGGGGTGGGAGTGACATAAATATCGCCTTACCGAAACGAAACACGTTATCTCGCGGAAAGTTCCCCGCTGGAAGATCAAGAGAGTAAACTCCTTAAGTCCTTTCCAGGTGTTTCCAACTTCTGCTGGACTTTAGTACCGCGTGTGACGCGCGTAACATTTTTTCCTGGTTCCTTTTTTTTTTCGAAAAACTCAACCCCCCAATCCATCCCGGTGTGTTGAAAAATTAAAGTAAAGGGAAAATGTGATAATTTTCCTCTCCCGGTGTAATACATGAAATGGTTGGTCGATTGAGAGAGGAACCCGCTAATTATAATTAGCCGCAATGAAGTATCCACCCCAAATTTGTCTCTCTTTATTTCCGCATTGTAATATATATAATACAATGTGTATAATATAGTCTGACGAAGCTCTTGGTCGGAATAATAAACAGATTTATTTTATCATTATTATTATTATTATTATTATTATTATTATTCTTTCCTGCTTCTCTTTCTCTCTTTTTTTTTTTTTTTTTAATTCCTTAGATGAGTTTAAAGGAATGTGTACCTTGCAAACTTTCGAGGGAACTGAAGGATCGAATACCAATGAGCGGCTCATTGTTGGATAATAATAATGACTGATGTTTTCATCGTCGCATTTAACGTTAAAGTTTTTTTATCTTCGCGTGCGTCGCATCGACAGAAAAATGTCGCACTATTTTATTTTTCGATATTAAATTTTCCTCGTAAATGTGGTGGCTCTGTATATAATAATATCACGCGATCTCTCGAAAATGATTATACGATTGGTAGTTGCGTTTACGTCAAATGCGCATACAACGCGATATCTCGTGACGATGAGAGAACTGGATATTGGAACTGGATGAGCAACGTTAACGTTATATATACAGTGAAAACACAGGCCTTTATTATAATGGCTTCTACTCTCGTAACGAGTACGTTACACGCTTCGTCTAAACGTTTCTCGATCGTACGCGAGAGATCAGAATTATCGCGATGTTTAAACGACAAAGAGAAATTTCAAGATTTTTATTTTTTATTTTTACGCGAAATATTTTGGTGTATAAGAATAATTGAAATCCGTTGAAAATTTATTTAGCCGAATATAACACGATGAGTACACGAATATTGACTAAATAAAATGTCAATATGTTTGGGTACGTGTGTGTTCGTGTCTGTGTGTGCGAAGCTTATCAAGCTATAAAATATATCTCATCTGTACATCGTTACATCAATTTACGAATAATATATTACTAAAAGTACTAAAATAAATTGATAAAATAAATTGGTGAAATTAAAAAATAGCATTTACCTAAAATATCGCAATTTAATTGAATTGGTTTAATTAAATTAATTAAGTTGAAATTAAATCAAAATACTTACGCAAATAAAATGAAATTATTAGCTCTCGAACGTATCATTTGTCATAAAATATTTATTTTACAAATTTTTCTCTTAAACGGGACATATATTTCAAAATGAAATCCAACAGATGAAATAAAATTTCATTTATAGTGAAACAATTTTTTTCCTCTTTCGGAAGTATCTTTAACATATGTATATTTAGCAATCATCGGAATGTGATTGTACAATTGCGCGCATGATTATTTTCCAAAATTCAGATTATCATCGAATTGCGTTTGAGGGCCGAAATATATTACATCAAAGCATCATGATCGTCGTTTAAACAATCGCGCCTAGATCCGGTTTCCATGCTCGTTACAATATAACCACAATTCGACATCCGAGACAGGATCAGTGTGAATATTTATTTCGATAATTCCGCCAAAGTCAGTTCTTTTGCGATTAGTCCTTATATATATATATATGTATATATATATATATATATATACTCTTAAGATTAGGTAAATAGTTAATTATATATATAATTAGTTACTTAGGCGCGTTGATTAGCGGCTTGGGCGTTTCCTTCTTCACCCATCCGCCTCTCTATCCTTGTTACATGTGTCGTACTTTCTTCAATATATCGTCTCCTGGATGGCTTCGTATCGATTATCGTTGGAGAGAAAAAAAATCTGGAGAAAGGGGACTGTCGCCCGATTCTTTTTTAAGGATCGTCCCGAGTCGATTTATCGTATAATCGAGCTTCTCTTGAAGATTCTATATGGACTATCAAACTTATACACATATAATCTTTTTCTTTTCGTTCTTCTTGTATTTCCTTACATCAAGTCCGAGAATTCTAGGATGTGCGCAATTCGGATATTTGCATTTGATAAAAAGAATTAGGCCGTTTAAGATATTTTTGGAATTTTTTAAGTATTAGGTAAGAAGAGAATAGGTACTTTTAATTTTAGAAAAAGAGAGGGAAGGAGAAAGATTATTGCAATTGTGAATATTTGATTTATTTTTGACAATTCTTGATATGTTTAACGCTAAAACGTGCAATAAAATTTAGGAGATAGTAAGTATTAAATTTTTGAGAAAATTTTGAAAATTATTATTTTTAGATTGGTTTTTGAAAATAATTTTTAAAAATCTCTTAGATTTCAAGGTCTTAGACTCGTGAATATTTATCTAAAACCTCAAGTGTGTTAATTCATAGAATCTTAAACTTTCAGATTCTGGCATATATTAAATAATTGGAGACAATAAATATTTTTGAGAAACAGTTATATATTGAAACTTTGTTAGATCGAATTTTAAGAGAGCAATTTTAGAATCCTCGGACTATTATTCTCTATATGAACTTTCTCTGTCCTATAATATCAGTCATTCCCAAAATTGTTTCTTCGCCGTTATACTCTTCAAATCTATCTCTTTTTCACATTTTAATGTCGCGAAGAACAGAAACACTGTACGCGACGCGACAAGGGCAAGAATAGCCCTTGCATTTTTTATATTTGTGTCTCGTGCCTCATCAAACCTCGTTTAATATCGAATCCTCGAAGAGAGAAAAGCCCTTTTCTCTTTCGCGCCGTGATTCATTCTGGTTCAATGAAGAAAGACGCTGGTAACAGACCTGGTGGTGTGAGGGGGTAGATCGGGGGCCTCTGTCAGGGCCCCCTCGTGCCCCTATGCGCTCAGACCGAGCCGATGTATCTTCGCCGAAAGGAAGTTGTGCAGGACAAACACGATCGGTTTCGGACAGCTCTCCAGGTCAAGCTCCTGTAACAAAATCAATCAATACTTCTTTATTCAGTGATGATGTATGTACATAAATATATACAAAAAATAATATATATTTGTATACAGGGTGTAACTAAACAAAGGTATACGAAGTACATCATCGGATGCAGGACGACAAACTAAATTGAAAAGTCTTGAGCCATTTTTTAATCTGAGCTTTATTTTTCACGCTATGAATTGTTAAAGTTGGCCAATTAGCGCGGGGCTACAACGGAAAACAGCGTAGGCGCCGCCTTAGTAGGCGGCGCCTACGCTGTTTTCCGCGCGCTGATTGGCCAACTTAAACAATTTATAGCGTCAAAAATAATGCTCAGATTAAAAAATGGTTTAGAACTTTTCGATTTAGTTTGTCGTGCTGCATCTGATGGTATGCTTCGTATATCTTTGTTTAGTTACACTCTGTATAATATACATTTTATATATTTATTATGTATTATATATTTATTATATATTATTATATGTGTATATAATATATATAATTAATATTAGAAATGTTCTCTCAATGTAAAAAATTATACGTATGTATATAATATAAGCTTTTCAAATATTTATAAATCCAGAAAGTAGAAAAAGCATTATGATAAGTAAGAGCAAGTCTAATAATTTTTTATTGATAAAAAAATCGATAGGACGATTCTACTCTCAAAATAAGTTTGTTAAATATTGTAGAGGATATAATGAAAAAATTTGCGATTACAGCAAAAAGTTTTTACAGTTTCACAAACTCGGTTTTACGAATTCTCTCGAATTTTATAAAGTTCTGAAATTTTCGTACGTCTATCTTGAGTACTCACAATTTCGCCATCATCGCCCCCAAATTCGAGCCACAGGAGACGGGCGCCGTCGTCCGCGGACATTTTCAATTTGTCGAAGGATCTCTTCCACAGCGGGGTGGGCGGTGATCCAGGACTTACGCCGTTGCCGGCAGTGTTCCGCGTTCCAGCGGCATAAAGCGCGAATCCTTCCTCGTGATTGACAATTAACTGACAGGCCTTACCTTGCCATGTGCAACCTATAACACACGCAATGTTACAAAATTAAAATAATCTTTGAAAAAAAAGGAAAAATCCATTCAGATTCACGCATCCGAATAGAGTCTATTACAGAGAATCTAATATAAGTCGAAAATGTTTTCTATTATTTTTATGTCTTATTATATTTTAATATAAAATTTAATAAATACAAAAATTAATATTAAATTCATATAAAAAAAATTAATAGTTTATTTATGAAACTTTCTTAACAAAATGTTTATTATAAAAAATAAAAATAAAAACGTATATTAATTTTTTTAGGCATTGCATTAGATTATTAACACATTTTTTAAAGATATTTTATTTTTGGAAGGAAGGACTATTCTATTATAATTTTCCCACGTTTCATACTCTATCCTCTTCATTCTCTAAAGAATTTCAATTATTAGAAATTAATAAAAATGTTTTTTGCCAATCTACAGCGGAATGCTTAATCAATCTTTATTTTAAATGATCGTAGTTTGTATGCCATCGCGTTATATATTTGCCAACTAAACATTGAATTTTCAATTGAATTTCTGGTTACAACGTACCAGCATTTCTCTTTATGAGGCAGCCTGTATATATACATATTTTTCTTTTCCCATTGCGCGTTCTCTATCGCGTCGTTTCTTTATTATCGATGAGTTCGCGAGACACGAACAAAAAAGACGCATATGAAACGGGCGAGGCATTCATCTCGATTTATTATTGCCGTTCGTCGTTGATGAAAAGAAATTAAAATTCATCGAACCGAGCGCGGAGAACGACAGAGAATATAGATGTCGACTATCATCCTGCTTTCGTTAAAGAAAAAAAAAAGAAATGGCCTCGCTATTTCTTGAAATATTTCTCGCTCTAGGAATCTCTCCCTCCCTCCTCTTTCTCTCTCAGTTGCACAATTTCAACTCTCCATTTGCCAATTTTATTCTTTCAATTTTTTAGCTATTCGATTTTCGCTTTATTAATTTTATTTTCGTTAATTCGAACATTTATTCGAAAAAGAACCATCCCTAAATTACGTAAAGCTTTTTTTATGAATTTTGATCTTTTTCCTCTCCCATTTAAGATTTTCTAATCTCTTGCATCTTACATAATATTTTACAATTTTATTAAAAAGAGTTTTCTAATATTATGATCAAATTTGACATTTACATTTATGAAAATAAGTCTTTTTCCAAAATAGCAAGTTATATATTCATTATTTCTATAATATGATTAAAATTAGTTGATAAAGGTAACTAATAAATAAACGAAAATGGCAAAAAAATTTTATCTTTTCTTAAGAAAAACACTTTCAAAAATCTTACGAAAAGAATTATTTAAAAATCTCCTCCTTCCAAAATTCTTACTTATGTTAAATTATTTAAATTATTTTAGTTATGGCTCTTACAACCCGAGGTTGTTTCTCTGACTGATTAAAGTCAGTCTTTATTTACAGAAATATTTACAGAAAATCGCCGAAAATATGCACCTCAGCAAAAATGTCGAGGAAGGCCATTTTTTGTAAGTTCCCAATTTTTGCCATCATAGGTTTCTAACTAAACCTTAAATTAAAATTTTATTAAAGTATACTCTATTTGAAATTAATTAGAGAACGTGGTTTTATTAATATTTTATTTTCACAAGGCTTACAATTTAGTTTGCGAAAAACCCTTTATTTTCAATCGCTTATAACTCAAAAATTATTGACGCGTCAATATTTTTGCTGAGGAAAGATTGTCTCCAAATAATAAGATCTTGTATATTTTCGGCGCGACACCTTATGTGAAACACCCTGTATAATCAACATGCGGGAAATACTTACGAACGGTGTACTCCCGCAAGGAGTGAGCTGCCGCGTGACATCCCTGAACGATCGCCCGCGCCCAGGCCGCCAGATCTCTTCGTGTCTCAGCTCGTAAATGATGCGTGATCACCCCGTCCATCGTGCCGACCCGAACCGCGAACGTCGCCCCGTGTTGAGTCGAACCGCTACTGCTACTCGCCGCTTCGTTCTGCCGCGTCGGGGAAGAAACCAGTCTGAAACCGATTCGAATCGTCGTCGTTTGAGAACCACCAGCTCCTTAAAAACGTGCATTATTCATCTCTCTATCTAGGTTGGGTTACACCAATTCGCGTTATAGATATTTAATCCTATTACTTTTATCGATGAATCCAAAGCGATTTGAAATGTCAAAAATGTGTCGGAACTTTTCTCCGTCCGAAAAAAAAAATATAAAAGAGCCCTTGTATTCGAAAACCTAAAATATAACAGAAAATAGAATGAACTGCTGTAAAAAAATTGCCGCAGTGCAATGTGTCAAAAACACGTGGTTTGTATCCGAGTGCCCATATATTGATGAAAGAGTGAACAATTATTGCCGTATCGGGAAGAAAACTAGTCTGAAAGCGATTTGAATCGTCGTCGTTTGAGAACCACCAGCTCTTCAAAAGCGTACATTATTCATCTCTCTATCTAGGTTACACCAATTCGCATTATAGATATTTAATCCTTCTATCGATAAACCCGGATATCCAAGACGACTTAAAATGTCAAAAATGTGTCAGTACTTATTCTGTCCAAAAAAAAATATAAAAAAGCCTCTGTATTCGAACATCCTAAAATGTAACAAAAAAGAGAACGAGCTGCTGTAAAAAAATTGTGCAATATGTGTCGAGAACACTCGAGTGCTCATACATTGATGAAAGTGTGAACAATTATTCATCCAATTATATATCCAAAGCGGCTTGAAATGTCAAAAATGTGTCGGAACTTTTCTCCGCCTGAAAAGAAAATATAAAAGAGCCTTTGTACTTGAAAACCTCCTAAAATATAACAAAAAAGAGAACGAGCTGCTGTCAAAAAATTGTGCAATATGTGTCGAGAACACTCGAGTGCTCATACATTGATAAAATTGTGAACAATTATCCATCCAATTATATATCCAAAGCGACTTGAAATGTCAAAAATGTGTCAGTACTTTTCTCCACCCAAAAAAAAATATAAAAGAGCTGTATTCGAAAACCTCCTAAAATATGACCTAACCTACAATATAACGAAAACGAGAACGAACTGCTGTAAAAAAAGAGTTGTGCCGAAATGTGTCGAAAACACTCGAGTGCTCATACATTGATAAAATTGTGAACAATTATCCATCCAATTATATATCCAAAGCGACTTGAAATGTCAAAAATGTGTCGGAACTTTTCTCCGCCTGAAAAGAAAATATAAAAGAGTCTTTGTACTTGAAAACCTCCTAAAATATAACGAAAAAGAGAACGAGCTGCTGTCAAAAAATTGTGCAATATGTGTCGAGAACACTCGAGTGCTCATACATTGATAAAAGTGTGAACAATTATCCATCCAATTATACATCCAAAGCGACTTGAAATGTCAAAAATGTGTCAGTACTTTTCTCCACCCGAAAAAAAATATAAAAGAGCCTCTGTATTCGAAAACCTCCTAAAATATGACCTAACCTACAATATAACGAAAACGAGAACGAACTGCTGTAAAAAAAGAGTTGTGCCGAAATGTGTCGAAAACACTCGAGTGCTCATACATTGATAAAATTGTGAACAATTATCCATCCAATTATATATCCAAAGCGACTTGAAATGTCAAAAATGTGTCGGAACTTTTCTCCGCCTGAAAAGAAAATATAAAAGAGTCTTTGTACTTGAAAACCTCCTAAAATATAACGAAAAAGAGAACGAGATGCTGTCAAAAAATTGTGCAATATGTATCGAGAACACTCGAGTGCTCATACATTGATAAAATTGTGAACAATTATCCATCCAATTATACATCTAAAGCGACTTGAAATGTCAAAAATGTGTCAGTACTTTTCTCCACCCGAAAAAAAATATAAAAGAGCTGTATTCGAAAACCTCCTAAAATATGACCTAACCTACAATATAACAAAAACGAGAACGAACTGCTGTAAAAAAAAGAGTTGTGTCGAAATGTGTCGAAAACACTCGAGTGCAACCGTACATTGATGAAAAGGCGAACAGTTACATCTTGACAGAGGAGTTAAATAACAATTCCGGGCTAAAAATCACGGGCTGTGTCGGGGAGTTAAAAAAGTGGCCGGACCTTTATCGAAGCGATCGAAGCGCCTTGTAGCGAGTCACGGCATGGATTTCATTCCCGCGCGTCGTCGTCTCCTCGTCCCGACCATCCCATCCGGGCGGGTGGGTAGGTAGGTAAATTACCTCGTCATCCGGCTCGCCTCGCTCGTAAAATCGTCGCGGCTTTATTGCATGTGGGACGAAGCTGCAGCGTTCGCCTGACACGGGTTCGGGAACGCGCGTATCTCCAACCCCCCTCGATCTCCTCGAATCCCATTCCCTCCCACCCCAATCTGCCCGCTGACGAATGGTCCTGACGTTCGCGAGCTCGCGCGCTAGATTTATAGATTTTTCCGAGGGACACTGGCGAGTCCTCCTCCCCCACTCCTGTGCTTGCTCTCGTCGAAAAAAAAAAAAAAAAGAAAAACAAAGAGCGATGGAAAGAACATCCCCCGATCCCCGATGGAGGACGGAAAGAGGACAGACGCGGAAAATGGCACACTTGGACTGGAAAAAATACATACTCCCGGCATCATTCGACGTGCCTAATAGTCGCGAGAGATGTAGTTGGCTTTTTGTAAACAGAGCGAGGTATTTTCTACTTATTTCTGAATATGGCTACTCTTGTAGAAATTTCTATCTACACCTTCTTTTAAAATTACGTTGCTTGAAACAATTGAAGTGGAAAGAAAGGGTTTGGTTAGGTTAGGTTAGATGTATTTATTGAATATGTCAGGTTAGGTTAGGTGTATTTGTTGAGGTTAGATGTATTAATTCGAGAAGAGACTACGGATAAAAGATATTTTATAAGGAGACACATTTATGTCGATTTTTTATCTTAAGATTTTACGAGATATTCTCCTCTCCACTTTTCCTCCTTTCTTCTACTTATTACACGTTATACCGTTAATGTCCAAGATAATTCGATTTCACTCGACATAATGGATATTCATAGGTCATTATCGCTAACGCGTATCACAGGAACGAAGACGCTGAAGGAAGGAAAGAAAAAGAAATAAAATAAAGCAGCGGAAGAGCGCGACGAAAGAAAATTCCGATAAGCGGGAGGAAGCCTGGAGAGACAGCCGCAAACGGTAAATAAAAGCGTTAAACGAGAATGGATGCTCGTCGGCGGCCGTAATCCGACGAAAAAGCCCGCAGGAAGGAAAGAAAGTTTCCCTCGGGATAGCCGAATCACTTCCGGTTTGTCTCGCAGTAAAACTTCTTTAAGTCGGCCATTTCGCGCCCTCGCGTCGGGCCCGATACGGGCCCCCTCGACCGGAAATAGAGCTTCCTGACGTGCTTCCGCCGTCCTTTACGCGTCTCCTTCATCGTCTTTTGGAGAACTTTGAGGAAAACGATGTCTGAATGTTTGGCGAGGAGGAAAATGATTAATAGCGACGATATAAAATTCGAGGAAAATTTCCTTTCGGTAAAATACTGACGGATCTTTCTCTCTCTTTCTTTCTCTGCGGTTTATGAAAGCACCTTAATCATCATTGGATATTAAAAAGTCCAATGAATTATAGGACCTATACTAGTGTGTGTAAAAAAAATTACATAAAATTACGTTAAATTTTCTTGAGAAATTTCGCGACCGGATTAAAGAAAAGTTGTAAAATAAGAAAGTATATAAGTTGCGGGATATCATAATCGAATCTATGAGGATATCGATTAGTTTGAACTATGTATTGTATTGACCTACATGATAATATAACGGCAAGTTTGTCTCTATTGTAATTAACTTAGTACTATCTGCATTGACTGCCACACAAGTTTATATAATTAGTAACTCGAGCAGCATTGTCTTACATTCTATTGACTAAATATATACAGAAATAACAAACTTAAATCGAGTAAATAGACAACGATACGATTCGACAATATTGGAACAAAAAAACATTCTTTATTGTATCTTATTTTTCTTGATATTATTACGTGTAAAATATTACGTAAATATTATTATCTTATAGTGTTGTGCTTAGATTTTAAAATTAGCTACATAAAGATGAGATAAAAATGTGTAAATTCATCTTACAATTATATGAGATGAAGATAATTTTGTTTTAAATATATCTAGACAAAAAAATAAAATTATATGACGTTTCATCTAGATAATTTTCAGATAATATTATTTGTAAAATTGCTTATGTAAACACAATTATAAAAAAATGTTATAAAAATACTATTTAAATACTTTTATGTGCTACGGTTCTAAACCAAAATTATCGGAAAATTATTATAAATAATTTATTAAAGATAACATTTTCTTAATACACATTTTTATTATCTATATAAAAATAAGATGACACCAAAATTTTATCTAGATAATCATCTATATAATTTTATTTAGATAACAGCAAACACTACTACGTATAAAATATAAATTAACCACTTCAAAGAATTCGCGTCGGCGAGTTTATTTAAAAAAATATATTCTAAAAATATCTTTTAACAGATATTACACATACAAAGAATGCCGAGATGTGACACGCGAGTGAAACAATGAACCAGCATTTTTGCTCTCTTCCTCGGGATTTTTGCTCGCGAGAAAATGATACTCGGAATGTCCATCCTATATAAATACATATATACATCTATACATATATATATATATATATATATATATATATTCTAGCCTGTATATAACATAGACATACGATAGAGAAACAACGGGCTTGTAAGCTGCCACGGAACGATCGATGCCTGTGTTCCGGGTTTCCGGGCCTTTTTCACTTAAAATTTAAACGAGGCTTAGCTCTGGATCACCGATCATTCAAACAGCGTGACTGCCTGACACCGCATTTAAGCCGCTGGAAAACGCCAGGCGCTCGTCGTTAAGAGGAAAAAAAAACATCAACCCGACATTAATTCGCAACAATGAAAAGTTTAACGCGATATATGAAATAATGCAACGAGACATGCATTTCCGGCGTGCCCGCAATAACACGCATAACGCATTTGCTCCTCGTAACATTTCGCGTTTTATTTTTCCACATATGTATATGTATGTTTACAAAGGGACACTTTTGCATCAGATATTAAACGGTAATAGTTTTTACGTATTTACGGATATATATGCATGTATAACGTCGCGATATAAATTTTATATTTATGATAATTTTAAACGCGCAATAAAAGAGGAAACGTAACATTTTGCGTTATTGTTGTGAATTTTGTGATAAATTTTTCCGACCCTGTTTCCTGCAATTTCAAAATTTTCAATATCGCGCTTTGTATGAATAAATTATAGTGTGAATAACCTGGATTCTGTTTGTGGATACTTGAAAGATACATTTTTTATCTACTTGTCGATTTATAATTACGTTAGAATTATGTTGTTAAAATTTTCGTAAAAAAATCAAGTCTGGTCTTATCAAAGAGAATATTCTCCCCAAAATTTATGCAAACTTTATGAAACACCGTATATAAAGGACTTATTAAAAGAGGATAAAAGAGGGAAGGAAATCTAAAGAAACAAAAAATATATTCAAAGCAAGAAGTAAATATTATGATTTAAAATCTCTTCTCTCTCACCCTCAAACGTTAAAGTTAAAATATAATATTTTTTTACGAAGCATTGTTCTTGTTTTATTTTTTAAATTATTCTTTTATATGCAAATTTAATTGACTTTTTCTAATGCAACTCAATAATTTTGATTACATCTACGCTTTATTCAATTTGTTTATTAATTGTAATTCTAATTTATAAATTTTGAATCCGTAAAGTCGGACTATATTATATGTAATATTTGCAAGTTGAATTTATTAAACACGCATATATAAACATAAACACCTACATACTTCAACATTTATTATTCAAATCAAAATTAGCTCACTATATCCTGAAAACGCCACATATGTATATGTATAAGCGTGCAATTAAAATGTCATTCAACCTCGAAAATAATAACGATTGGTAACAGAAATAGAACAAGATATTAAATCACAAAGAATCCGATTAAGACCCGAGATCCCGTCATGATGAATGTCGATTTTCAGCACAAATCTATTGATACTCGCACTTGTCAGTCACAATTATATTTACCGATTACCGTCGATGAGAATTTACTGCCAATTGCCAAGGCAATCAATGCAATCTCTGCAATGATAGCCATTCAACATGTTTATGTAAATTTGACAAAAGTGAACTATAATTTGTTCCATTTTTTTTCAAAACATAAACATTAAGAAAAAAGAGCCTAAGGGTTAAACATTGCGCGTACGCACAGCTGATTCATTCAAGTGACTCTAAGAACGCGAGTCACGCGAGCAGTTGACAGCTCGGCCACGTGACTCGCGTGACATGTCGCGCGCTCGTCGGCGAAAGAAACACGTCGCGAGCGGATTTTTTTTTAATTGAAACGAAATTGATACAATCAGACTGGAGACTGTATGTGGTAAGAGTTTTAATTTCATTTATCAATAAATCTAGTGATAAATAAAATCAACTGTCAACTTTTTATTTTTTTTTATTACAGAATTATTATCTATATACGATACTTGACGTATATTTTTTATGAGAGACACTTTTTATTGATTAACAAACACGTCGCAAGCGGACGTTTTTTATAAATTGAATCGGGTTTGACACGATCAAACTGGAGACTACATATGTGGTAAGAGTCTCTTAATTTTATTCATCAACGAGTCTAGTGATAAATAAAATCAATTGCCAATTTTTTTAACTTTTTGTGAATGCTTTTTCATATACAAAATTGTTGCATTATATTAATTAACATTGATTTAACCACATGTAAACGACTGAAAACCAATATCCTCATGGACATTTTGCTGACGTCTCATATTTGTATGAAATGATTTGGCAATTTATTCGCGGTGGAAATAGAAATCGATATATAACAAGTAGTCTCTTACATGGCTCGAACGAGACCAATTGGAAAATAAGGTGGAACGAGTGGGAGGCAAAGGGAGACAGGGTTAGGACGGGGTTAGGACGGGATGCGCTGCGGGCAAAATCCTGAACTCGTTCCGAATATCGTACTTCGATTGCACGCGCGATCGGAAACTGTCGACGACACCTCCGATAATTAATGTCTACCCCGGAGGATTTAATTGATCCAGTTCACCGTTCGATTATCGAGATCTCATCTTTCATATCCCATCCTATCCCTCTTCTCTACCTCCGCCGCGTTTCCGCCTGTTCCCTTTTTCACCCGCTCTTATCTAGCCCTTATCCACTTAGTTTAACTCCTATCTCTATGACCTTTAATTTACTATGGCGGACAATTATGAATCTTATTAAGCTAACGCGAGAACGGCGAAGACATGTTACATTTAGGGACAATAAAGGAAAATTTAAAGGATATATGAGATAAGGAGGATTTGTATGTGTAATAATTTGGGAAATAATATGTAATATTAAATAAACGCAAGAAAAATTATTTTTAAAAAAGGATATCAAAGATCGATTTAACTATCCGACGTTTGAATTAAAATAACTCTTGAAAAAATATGTACATTATATTTTTTGATATTGTGAAAATTTTTTTCAATCATTAAGTTCAAATAATAAAATATTTAAATTTAAATATTTAAAGATTTTTAATAAAAAATCATACACTATTAATTAATTAACTATTTGTTTAATATACTCATATTCTAGATGAAATAAAAATTAAACGCAATTTCAAAAAAATTATCGAACACAAATAAATTTACTCATCAATATCAATAATGTTTCAACCTCAAAGTGAAATAGAAAAATCGTCAAATTAAAACAACACCGAAAATATTTAGACAGTACTTGTGAAATATTTTAATAGTCTCTTTATACACGTATTTTATCTAAATATAGTACGCTCTCAAAATTACTCAAACTCCCTTGGCGGGAGACAAAAAAAAACCGAAATAAAATGTTTCAGCGATAAATACTTAAATAAATTAAAAGTCAATTCGCCGCTAGTGAATTTTTCTTTGCAGCCGGAGTCCTCTGATGCGGAAGATTCGATGAGTTACGTACGCTAGAAAATATTTCTCCCTGCGGAATGTCCACCGCTTTTTTTCCAACGTTCGTTTTCCCTGCTCTTTGAACCGGCTTTTCTTCCGGCTGCCGCGGAAAGGCGACCGTTTGTCACTGGACATCGTGAAGAGGAGAAACTGAGAGAGGGGGAGAAACATTGGAGAAAAACAGAATTTGTGTGCCACCGAGAGTTGAAAGAGGAAAACAGAAAGAAGAACAGAGGAATGAAAGCTGAGAAGAAAAATGTAGACAGTGAAATTAAGTTTGATTATAATAGGGCAAATTTATTTCGTCTTTCGGAGATGAAAATTTTCAAAATAATAAATAAAATCTGCAGGAGAAAATTTTATATAGTAGTAGAAATAAATCACCTTTAATTTTATATATATTAAATTATTAGAAACAAATAATTGTTATTCGATAAAAAAAGAGTCACAGGATTTGAAATTCAAAAAATACAAGAATTTATGAATATAAAATTTAAAAACTATGAATTCACAATAGTCTGAGTCTGAAAAAAAAATAAAGAGTGAATCCGGAACGTAAATCTGTAAATGGAACGAAGCGCTTTTTGCTTTTCCTTTGCGGTAGTTGTTACTTT
Source organism: Nylanderia fulva (assembly GCF_048542155.1). Taxonomy (NCBI): domain Eukaryota; kingdom Metazoa; phylum Arthropoda; class Insecta; order Hymenoptera; family Formicidae; genus Nylanderia; species Nylanderia fulva. The sequence continues at coordinate 3,825,601 of NW_028189730.1, read as the reverse complement.
TATTGAAAGAGAAAAACGAGGAAAATCAAAGCTTGCTAACGGCCCATATCGACATCCGACTTTTTATGAGATATTCATCTCCTTCAATAAGACATATTTATAAATAAGGTTTCCAAGCATCATTTTTTTCTCAGAAATTATTATGATGAAAAAACTTTATTCGCTGTCTACTGTAAATTTATCACAATTTAAACTCATTAAAATAAATAATATATATAATATAGAATACATTTTCAAAATTACTTTCTAAATATTAAAAAAGTTTCTGTGAAAAGACAATGTTTAATGCAATTTTGAAAAAAGAAATAAACAAACATCGAATGCTCCATTTATTCTCTCTCTTTTCACTTTAATGACCAGCTTTGCGTCATTATTTTAATTTTCAATTGTTTCTTTGAAACTTTCCTACAATTCTTCAATATAAATAATATTTGCGACATTACTTTCAATTTTTCAACAAAGGCTTAACTATTAAATTCCTAGATAAGTACGTGTCCGCAATTTAAAAAGCAATGCAATATCCCGTCTCAATCGGGAATTCTATTTACTTGCAATCTCCATAATTGCGCCAAAAGGGCCGGGACGAAAAACATCGTTTCTGCGGCAGCTAATTGAAGAATTAAAAATGAGAAGTGGGTGTCATTCTTTGTAGCAGCTAATTAGATCTGAATTACTCAGCGACGAGGAGAGAGAGAGAGAGAGAGGCCGCGCGAGGATGGAAGGAAATTAAAAATTATCTAGGGTAGTTTAAGAGATGAATGCACTCAGCTCACTCCTTGCATCGTATCAGGTATTCCTTTAGTCGTCGTCGCTCATCAGGCTCTCGCTTCCGACGAGAAACTTTCAGAGCTAATTGATTTCCCGCCGAAGTCCCGGCTTGCATGTTGAATCATCTCGCAACAATCGAGCACTTAACGGCAAATGGCGGCGCCGATCCACCTCGCAAAATCTCTCCTTAACTGACAGTATACTCGCAATCGGAAATTGTTCAGCTTAGAAAAATTATGTATTTCTTGTATGAACCTTGAGCTGAATATTGGCGCACCGTGCAAGAAATTGCTGCATATTCGTCCCCTAAATTCTAACCTAGATAATGTTTAGCGTCTAATTTCATGGGTCCTATATATTGCCTTTTCTCGCGTCGTAATACGTGATATCCAGTTCCGACGATGCATTATATAAGCACCATAGGTGTTATAAATCTGCAGTGCAGAAAAAAAATGTGACAGTGGTTTGAAAATTCCTGTTGCGTTGCGAGCTCTAATCTGAATTGATGGTCGCGGGGCGAACCGTCGCCGATAATAAATAAACGCGTGAGAAGAAAAAAGATAATCTTCCCATAATACGTGCGCGCCTAATCTTGGCGAATATTGGAAACGAGCAATCTCTGGATATTTACGTGCAAGTGTATCAGACCTCTCTGTGTGTTAGGGAATATGCATCATATTTCCACATGAAATCCATCTAGAAAGATTGAAAATTGGATTCGAATAAAATAAATGTAAGCCTTAATTAATGTTCTTTTTATTTCATTTAATTATATTAGAGTTTATTAATTTATTTAGCTTAATTATTTGTATTTGAAAAAGTTATTTAATTTATTTATATTATTTTAATTTATATTAAAAAAATTAATTATAATCTTTAAATTGTTTGTTTAAAATGGTTTAATTTTTTATATTTTTAAATTAATTTTTGGTTCTTTTTCTTCAATGATTGAAGGTTGCATACAACACATAAATGTTGGATAATACGAAAAACAATTGCATTTGAAGAAGTTTGTCGATAAGAAAGGTCCGTCAAAAATATTCTCATCCTAAAATGATGAACGAAGGCTCAGACGAAGCTCATCGTTCTTTATATGATATATACATCGATTATGGAATTACTCTCGATAAAAATTTCGAATCGAAGCTTGCTGTCCCATATCGATCGCTCACATGTATTACCCTGTAGACATTTATTTCGTGAGGCTTTTCGGATTTGACGGATTAGAGTTGAGCTTCTTCTAGAAGATATTAATGCAGGTCCAAGGAAAAGAGGAAAGGCCAAGGAAGAGAAAAAAAAGCAGCAGGGATGAGATGAAGGGAGGGAGGGGGTGGAGGACTAAGCGTAAAAATTGCAGATAGATAAGGGTGCTAAGGGCGCCATTCGTCTACCTCGCGGCTGACAGGCACGATAAAGTTTCTTTTACACTGAACTAACACTGGCTTAACGCACTTCTTCCAGGACGAGCAGTCCGGATAAGAATATCGCGGAAAAGCACCCTCAGCAAATCCTAAACGCGACTTATTCTCACCGCCTATAATCAATAGAATATTGAAACAAGTTGAAAAAAATACGCAGAAGAATAGAAATAAATAGAAGGGCAACACAAATATCTTAATAAATTATATATTAATTACACCTGCATAATTAATGTATATTAAATTTTCCCTGTAAGAATTTCATAAAACAGATTTGATAGAAAGACAGGAAAGAAGATCTGGGCCTCTAATTTTCGATTTTTAATTAATTAGTGTTAAGGAAAAATATTGCAACTTTCAGAAAAAATTGTTGTAAAAATTAAGATTAATAATTAAAAATTTAATAAATTATAAATAAATAAACAAATTTTTGATAGACTATATGAAGCCTACTACGTCGTGAAAAAGTTGTAATTAATAATATATAGAATAATATTTGATTTAATAAACCGTGTAGCCTAGAGCGTAATCATCTTAAGCATCCGCTAATCGCGCAGGAAGTACCAGTGTGAGTGTTATAGTTGGGATGGTTAAAAGGAGACGACGGTAGAAGGAAGAACGATCCGATTCCCGGTTAATTAATAGCAAGTGATTAATTATCAGAGCCTGGCAACCCTTGTCAAACAAAACCGTCAAGACGGAACACGATTCGCGTGTGATCCGCGAATACGAATGCAGAGAAAGATATAGGATGCGCGTAGAAATGAAGAGGGTGATCATACGAAATGAGACACGTGCGTTAAAAAAGAAAGACGAGATATCCGAAGAGCTTTGCGTAGCTTTATTATCTTCTTAGCTAGAACAAAAGAGAACGAGCGCAAGAAAAATATAATACAGAACATTACATTCTTCTTTATTCCTCTTGTCGTTTCATTGTAGATAATTATGAGAACTTGAAGTGACTATTTTTTAAATTATAGTGTCTCAAGGGAACCTTGCAAATTAGAAAATTTTAATTTGGGTGAAACTTTACACGCATGTATACAAAAGACATTTAGGCCAATTTAGTTTTTAATTGCAGCCTAGAAATAATTTTAAAAGCTAAAACTATTCTTTATATTTAAAATGACATTTTGCTTATTCAAGAATATATAAAAAAAATTTTATAAGAACACAAAATAATATTTTTTAAATAAACTTTTTTTTTAATCTTGAAATTTTTTTTAAAATTGTATTAATGTGATTAAGAGGATGCTGCCGTAGTTCTGTTTTACCGACTTTAAGTTAGGTTAGGTTAACTTTTTATTAAATATACAGATTGAAAAATTCTCCACAATAAAAATACTGATAATAATAAATGGGGAGCGCTGTCCTGCAACTAATTTTGCTATTTTATGCCTCGACATCCATTTCCTACGCAAATATACATACATAATTAATAATTCAAGCACTTGAATCTTTTGATTGACAGGCTTTTAATCTCATTTTTCTTACTTCTGTATTATTCTTTCATGTCATCTCTATTGGGAGTGCCATATTTTGTGCACAAATAAACTGCAAAACTTTTGTATTAAATAAGTATTGTTATGAGCTGATGCAAGAGACCAATAAAAAAAACTATAATTTTTTAACTTTTACTGTTTTTTATACAAAATTACAGCGCTCCCCGTTCCGATTATTATCCGTATTTTAATTATGGAGAAGGATATTTCAATCTGTATAGCCAATAAAAAAAAAGCCCTTGAAGCCTCAAAGTCGATAAAACAGACATGGTCAGCATCCTCTCAAATGTACATATTTTTATCATGGAAATTTTTATGAGGGATAAAATCGTTTTCGAGTTCTTTTACATATAAGAGCCAATTAATTTAATTTAACGATTTAAAGTCTCTTAGTGCATACCGAGTATCCTTTAATTAAAATCTGGCGTACACACACTCAACAAGCTTTAAAAAAATGAAGAAAGAAGAAGTACCAACTTCAATCAACCTAATGGAAGACTGAAATGTCCCGAAACGTGAATCCCTCGGTATACGATCCCGAAATAAGCCCCGGCGGCGGCTTGCGGTGTGCTTCGTGATCCGAGAAGATTGCACGGTCACGGTCCTTAAGTTTCGTAGGCGCCGTGCCGGGCCGTTAATTACGATCACCCGCTCGGTTAATCACCGCGTCCGGACGCGGCGACAGTTTAAATGGCGGGCGACGGCGCGCGCCGTGTAAGCAAGACCGCGAAGCGAAGTTCTGCGGATGTAAATAATGAAGCGCCACGTTTTCTCGCGGATTAATGGACGTGGCTTTTGAGCAGCCACGTCCTTGAGAAGACGTAGCTATATGAAAATCTTCACGTTGCCTCGCCCCATTATTCGCATGTGAGAGAGAGACGCCGACCTATTCTCGCTCTCTCTCTCTCTCTAATGCTAAAGATTAAACACGGTCCATTAATGCTTTACAAAAGGCGGAGTTTAATCCTCAATGTATTTACAACAATGCAAATTGCAAAAAAAAAAGTATTTAATTAAACATCGAAGATTAGATGCAGTAGATATTTTATATATTGTACGTATAATTTTACATATATATATATATATATATATATATGTAATTTTTTTCAACAAATTATATATATACAATACATATATAATTCGCTGAAAAAAATATAATATATTACGATTGTATAATTAGCAGAATTAATATTAATAACACAGAAATTGAATTTAAAAAATTTACAAGAATATGTATATAATAAATTTTTTGAATTCCATTTCTGCGTTATTAATATTAATTCTGCTAATTATATAATGGTAATATATTGTAATACAATTATAATTTCTTTTTCTACTTTTTTTCTCTATAAAAAAATGGTATAAATGTATAATTTCAAATTTGCTCATATGTTACATTGTAAATGATAAAGTAAAATGTATCTTACAACATTATAAGGGTTGCTTACCAAAATTAATTTGATTATTTTGAAGCGTTATTTTGGAGCGTGCATAATTCCGTGGAATGGAAAGCCATTAGCCGATCCATTAATTATTCCATACGATTAATTATTCTATCGCAACACGGCGACGGTTTAAAGAAGCAAGAGATAATTCCTGGACGACGGCGACGCGCGCGGGAAACGGTTTTGCTCGAGGAATTTCAAGTTAGTCGAGATTTAAAGTGGACTTTAACGTGTAGTTCGCGACACAAATTATCTCGAAGTCAGCTTTAAAACTAAAGCTCCTTTAAATTTTTTGTAAGCCGCTTTCCGCGATGCTGAGTCCCGTAAATGAGATTCACGATTGGAGCAGTAAATTGAAGCGGCGTTTTCTGCAGAAAAGCAGTAACATTTCCAGAGAAATATCCGCCTAGCGCGCGAAACATTCCGAAAAGAGTGGCAAATGCTTGACACACTGTCTTTGAAAAAATAAATCAATCTTTAATCATTCATGACGCTTACAGGTCATGGATGTAATAATTATATTTCGGAATAATATATACGCAAAAATACATATTCACATGAAAACATGAATTCTTAATCCTTTAAGTCATCCGAGACTCAGATTTCGGATTAAGAAATGCTGCCGCCATATTGGATTTCTGGCGATTTCTAGCGACACAGAGCGGGATTTTTTAATATTTACAACTTATTTGGGATTGATTAATTGAACGGGCGCGATAAAAAATTTCAATTATAAATTGATGCGTTTTAAGAATAATCTAAAGTAAACGTGTCAAATATGACACGTCAGGCACTAAAGGGTTTTAATATTTCCCAATGATAAATAAATGTTCTTTAAAGATTTTACTTGTAATATATATTATATATATATATATTTATATATATATATATTATATTATATTATATATATATATATATATATGTATATCATATATTATATATATATATATATATATATATATGTATATATATATATTTTTTTTAATTAATATTAATTAATATTTTATTAACATTTTAATTAACATAATTAATATTAATTAAAATTAATATAATTAATATAATTAATATGAATTTTTTCTTAACTTTGCCAAAGGATACGTGAATTTTTCTCTAAAAAAATATTCAAAATTTGGTGACAACCGGCCGGATCGTCGAGTTTTATGTGTTTTCGAGCATCCCTCTCGATCCATAAACAATATCTGAGAACGTCTCGAAGCGATTGCAACTGGAATCAATCTTGGTACAACAACACGCGCGTTCTCTCGCGACCAGCCCGCGTTTATCTCGACGCGACGTTGAGGCTGAATAAACATCCGCGTGCGCTTGCGAGTAAATAAACAACGTCTAAATAAATCGATTGCATTCGAACGTATATTAATACGACGATCGCAATCCGTTCGAGTGGACAAATAAATAAATAAAGCGGGCAGATAGATACATAAACGTCCGGAGAGAATGAGACGTTGAAATCGATTGTACGCTGATATCGAGAGATAGAGAGGTGGAAGAGACCGAAAACGGGTCGTCGTCGCGATAAATACTGGGAAAAAATAACTGCGGGAACGGCGGTATTTCTGTAATGGCAATGCGATATATTATGTATCAAGCGCCATTACAGATCGAATCGAGACTCATTTGTTTAGATAAATAAACAAACGTTTAATTAAATTCATGCTCATCGCCTTCGGGCGACACAAAACGCCTCTGTCGCTGTAATTTCATATTATAAGAGCGAAAGGGAGAAAGAAATATCCCCTTATTTCAAAAATTACATTTCGCAATTCAATTCAGCTTCTGTTTATCTCATCATTCTATAGAGAAAATATTATATTTTTCCAAATTTTCTTCTCCCCAAGTTTCTACACAATTAAAAATAATATTTTGCTTAAATCGTAAAATTGTTCGAAATGTAACACATATGTATTCGATGTTACAAATTAATATTGTATTACATTAATATCTCTCTAACCAGATCTGTAATCTATATTATCATCCTATTAATTTCAACCTATTATTGTCAATTGAGGTTTTGTTTGTCGCATTATGTTATAGTGAAAATATTAGGTACATTTTTCGAATTTTTATCTTCCCTTTGAAAAATTGTTGAAAAAATATTTCGCTTAAAATTCATTGAACTATGAATCTATCAGAGGCAATTTTTTCCAAAAAAAATCCACAATTGTCTTGTAGAGATGTATATTTGATGCTACAAATATTGATATTATATTACATTAATATCTCTCTAACAAGATCTCTAATCTGTATTATCGTCCTATTAATTTCAGCCTGTTATTGACAAATGCTCTGTCGAGATATTTGTTCACTCGGTTATTTACCAAGCCAGCAATCCGCCATGAAAACCGAAACCAATCGTGATTAGTGCGTGCAGCATGGCCGCAATGATTGCGAAAGGACGTTACGTGGAATTAATAAACGTTCGATCGATGCATTTGTTTAAACACCGGCTTATTCATCCGTGTAAAATCTCGTTATCGACATCCCGATGGAATTCTTGCGCGCACATTACATATTAACGTTTCCGATGATGTCGTTGTGTAACTTTCGAAAATAGACTTTATGATTGTTTGCAGATTGTTCCGATGAGTTTATAATTTTCATAGAATATTTCCTAGACTCGAGCAACACTTTTAAATTCCAAAAAAAAAAAAAAAAAAATAGAGATAAATTTCGAGAATAAAGAAAATCAATTTATTATATTTCGTAAATTAAAGTTCGGGGGTGCAGAAACTTTTTTCTCCGCTCGTTGTTTCTCGACAAATTTGACGTTAGACGTTCGCAGACGCGATCCATTTCTCGACGAATTTGACGTTTGAGAAACATTTTCCATCACGCGAGAATACGACATATAAGTACATGGATATAGAAAGACATCTCTCTCGGAGAAATATCGCCCGAGGTATCGTCATTCGGGTGGAATCCTTCTAACTTTGAATACAGAGCGATACACCCAGAGCTAGCATCGAAGAAATACCTATAGTTTTTGCGTGTAACTTCGGAAGAATGAGATATCGATACTCCCTGGTACGCGTTTTTCGCGAATATATTATTTCGAGTCATAAAGCCGACGATGAGTTTCGATGGATCCGGGAGAGGATGACACCTCCCATAATCTCCTCCTCGCCTGGATTCACCTCGAATAATTCGAAACAGCGCGGCGAATAATTAGATGTTGAAAGCTCAAATTTACGCTCATCCGTACACGGTCGAGCGACGCGTTCGTGATTAGCATCGGATGTGACGTCGGATGATTGCAAAACGAATCGCGCGCATCAGAACGGAGGGGTGGGGGGTGAAGGGGTGGGGGTTAGGGGGATGAAACGATTTCGCGAGCCACGCACGTAACGAGTGTCGCAATGATGACATCACGCGACCGGACGTGTAATAGTCTTAATTAAAACAGCGGTCTAACGAACTAATCGCTAACCGTTGTAATCCGACGCCATTATCATTTGATAATGGAGGGGTTGTTTACCTTTATATGTGTCGCTTTTCGCGCGGATGAATTTTTCTACACGCGCGAGAGACAGGATATTGTGAAGCCCCACGATCAACCTCCAACTCCGTGTATTCTCTCTCGTACAGTCGTTGTATAGTCGCTCCATCGGGAGTAGCTCGTCCTGCGACGTCGCTTCCTCGCGCACGCGACATCGGTGAATTTTTCACGCTTAATTTCCCGCGTGCACGCGATACAGAGATAGTCTCGTCTGACTTGGAAAATTTTCTAAACCGATATCTATTTTTTTTTTTTTTTTTTTTTTAATTAATTATTTTAACGCACAGTGACTTTTGGAGATTTCTTTTTAAACTGACTTTTTTAAAATTAATTATTTTATTGTAAATTATTATAATAACTTTATTAAGCTTGCGTGATTATCAAGGAACAGATGTTAGTTGCAAATTAAGGTGAATTATAAAATCGAGATAATTATCTTAAAAGTAGGTTTCAATTTGTTTGCATGGCTTCATAAACTCTCTGCGATTATTTAGAAAAAAATATAGAACCTCAAACCTAGATAAGATTCAAACTCTCTATACGTACTCTGTAAAAAAACAATATTTTCTATATATCAATCTTTTATGATTAAATAATTTATATATATATATATAGATTTTTTCTATTTTAAAGTTCGAAAATTACTTCTGAAAATATTTGTCGATTTTTTAAGGTAGAAAATGCTTGAAACTTGCACTCAATCTAAAATTCGAACGTAACTGATGTTATTGGATTCGACTCGAATTTTTAAGTACATATCGAACCGGATGCCCCATCCCTTTGCACACCAACCAGTGTGAAATCGTATACGTGCTACAACGTGACGCGGTTTGTAGGTGGCGCGATACGTGGCCCGTTTCACTCGAAAGCACGTTTCCGCTCTCTCACGTACCGCAGTCGATACGTCGAATCGTCGTGCGGATACGTGAATCGTCGCGTTAATGACCGCGATAGCGGTTTGTTACGCCATTTTGGTCCATAAGTGGACGAACCCCGACGAGAATTAAGGCTGTTTCAATGCAGCGAGGCAAGAGTTAAGGCTGTTTCGATGCAGCGACGAGAATTAAGGCTGTTTCGATGCAGCGACGAGGATTAAGGCTGTTTCGATGCAGCGACGAGAATTAAGGCTGTTTCGATGCAGCGACGAGAATTAAGGCTGTTTCGATGCAGCGAAGAAAATTAAGGCTGTTTCGATGCAGCGACATTTACACGACGAGAAACGAATGTCGAGATATTCCGAAGAGAATCGATATATTAAGGTGCTTTTTCATGTGTCGCTCGTTTTCGGCGATATAATGACGTCACGTAATCGCTAGCGACATGATTTTGTAGTTGGATTTTTCTAACTATAAGCGATATTAACAAGTGTGAAAGACACTGCAGTGTAAATGTCGCTACATCGAAACTAATTTTCTTCGCTGCATCGAAACAGCCTTAATTCTCGTCGCTGCATCAAAATTTATAAATCAAATGGATAATCAAAGTGTAAGTAACAGCATGAAAGCATTGAATTAAATTAAATATTTTTTTGTAGATTGAGAATGTTTATACATGCGGAATATGTGAGACTATATGTGATAAAGATGACTTTTTTATCGCCGAAAAGCGATGAGCGATACATAAAAAGCCCTTTAAACCGTACCTTTAAACAGTAAACAGTGTGTTGTGCTTAGATAAAGATGAGATGAAAATATGTAAATTTATCTTAGATAAGAGAAAGATAATTTTGTTTTAAATCTATCTAGAAAAAGGATAAAATTATATATGGCGACTCATCTAGATAACTTTCAGATAATATTATTTTAAGACCGCTTATGTAAGCACAAGTATAAAAAATGAAAGATAATTTAGTAAACATAACACTTTTTTTTATTTAAGATGCAGATATAGATAATACATATTTCTATTATTTATATAAAGATATGATGACGCCCAAATTTTATCTAAATGATCATCTATATAATTTATTTAAATAACAGCAAACACTGACAGTAAACGTCGCGAGAAAGTTAACGAGTTCTTTCAGATTGTCCAGAACCATCTTCTTTTAATAACAGATTCTTTGTCCAATTTCTAGATTCTCCTTTTTTTGTGTGGAAAAACATTCATAATTTCCGGATTATAAGCAATTAAAAAAGAGCCCTTGGCAAATTAAACTATATATGGAGTTTAAATATAATTAATGAAATTCCATTCTTCAGTTAATTTCACGTAGAGTTTACTTTGATAAAATTTTAATTTAAGACTTACTTATTACGAAGAAACACAACAGAAAAAAAAATGGATGACCTCCTTTGATATTTTCGCTGAGAAAAAAAATCGATTCTAATAAGTTGGCCGAAGAATCTGATATCAAAATTATCGTTACAATCCACCTCATCAGTCTTAAAAAAATATATATTACACGAGAATAATAATACAAATCGTAAAATAAGTTAAAGGCTAATTCTTCAAAATAATGTCCGTGTAATCAAGAAGTTTTATTTCAAGTTTTTCATCTTGAGAGTACAAAAGTTTTAAGTACGAAGGAAAAATATCTGAAAAAGAGCGCCCGGCGTCGCGCCTTCTTGGATGTTATAAAAGCAGAATTTGAGGAACGAGCAGAGGAGGAGGATCGTATATCTTTGTTTAAAATTGTAAATATTGTAAAGGGCTCTTTCTCTTTCCCTTGCTCTTCCTTACCGTGTCGCGATGAGGGGACAGGTAATGCTCGGTGAAGCCCAGGCCTCCGGACTCCAAGGCGCGCACTCGTACAGTCTGAGTTCTCGACCTGAAACTGCGCCGAAGACGCTGCGCCATCCGCCTGTGCAGCCGCCGGCGAGACCGAATCCACTTCCGACTCCTCGCGAAGTGCTCGCGCTACTTCCGGCTCCGTCCTCGCTGCTCTCGCTACTGGCCCGTCCGTTCTGCAAGCACACAGGCGGCAATAATAAATATTCAATTTCCAATCTTTGTGACGGGAAGAAAAACTAGAGGACGCAAATATGCCGTAAACTTTTCAAAGAAAATATTTAAAGAGTCGAGATTTTGAAAATGCAATAATTATACTTTTTTTGAGATTTTGGAATTTGGAAGATTTTGAATTGTAGACGCGATTGTAAAAAGAAAAATATGTAATATTATTTTAAAATATTTTTAATTGTTATATAAAATTTCGAAAAGTCGAAAGAAAATTTATTAATTACAGGTTTTTTAGAGATTTCGAAATTTGAAAAATTTTAAATTGAACTCGATTGCAAGAGGGAAAAAATAAGGAGAAAATTATATCATATTATATATTGATCATGTTTTTTTAAAAATTTAAAATAAACTAAACTCGATTGCAAGAGGGAAAAAATAAGGAGAAAATTATATCATATTATATATTGATCATGTTTTTTTAAAAATTTAAAATAAATTAAACTCGATTGCAAGAGGAAAAAAATAAGGAGAAAATTATATCATATTATATATTGATCATGTTTTTTTAAAAAGTTAAAAAAACATGATCAATATATAATATGATATAATTTTTTCCTTATTTTTTTCCTCTTGCAATCGAGTTTTAATTTAAAATTTTTCAAATTTCGAAATCTTTAAAAAAACTGTAATTAATAAATTTTCTTTCGAAATTTTATATGACAATAAAAAATATTTTGAAATGATATTACATATTTTTCTTTTTACAATCGCGTCTACAATTAAAAATCTTCCAAATTCCAAAATCTCAAAAAAAGTGTAATTATTGCATTTTTAAAATCTTGACTCTTTAAATATTATTAATTATCATACAAAATTTCGCAAAAATAAAAATAAAATGAAGAAGTAAACTAAAAGAGTCAGGAAGTTGCAGAGAAAGATGGTAGTCGCACGATCGATCATTTCTCTATTTTATAATATTACAAAGTCCATCTTATTGTTAGTAGCACGATGTCAAGCGGAACGTGATGCTCCGCTCATAATTGCATTATTGTGCAACGCCTTGACGTTTACCTTGTTTGTGTTTCGACATACATCAGAGAAATTCTTCCGCCTTTAGACAAGCGAGCTTTCGTGAATTAACAAGAAGGAAAAATTTCATTTTGGAAGGTTCATGAAACTCATACGTCGCGTCAGATTAAAAATTGTTGGCAACAGCTATCAAGAGGGGACAAGATTTTTAAATATTTTATAATAACGCGGCGCACATTTTGATACCGAATTTTTTTTCTCTCTCTAACAAGCTACTCTACATATTTTCCAAGTTTCATTGAAATCAAAACTTCCCAGTTTGTTCCCTTGTTAGTAGGATGGCAATCCCCGTTCAAGTCGCAGAGGAGCAACCTAAGAAGAACACATTAATCTTAAACGACTTCCTGCCCCCTTTCTCTCAGCAAAAGAAGGATCAAACTTCGGCCTCCTTAAAGCTCCGCGGAAAAGTTCGCGTAAGTAGTGGCGTAAGGAGATACATCCCGTGTACAAGGGAAAGACCGGAAGTTCTGACGAAGTCGGGCTCTCTCTCAGTCGACGAACGACATCAGATCGGAAAGTTTATCCGGCAGATTAAAAAACTCTCCACGCGGCGACCGTCGAGCGGTAGTTGAACGTATATTTTACATGAAAACGAAAATGTCGTTCGCCAGCAGCGTCCAACAGTTGTTTTTATCGAATCAGCATCTTAATAGACGAGCTAGCTGGAACGAAAAAATGAAAAAAAAATAAAAAAATTACACATTCGACGTCAAGCCGCAGCATTCAACTGACAACGGTCGGAAGTGACCCTCGCCGATTTTAATGAACTTGGAATATGTTTTAGAGCATTGAAAAATATTAGACTCGCGTTTTTTTAGCCGTGTATCTCGACATTATATTTTAGTGATTTTTCGGAGAAAAGCTCCGAAACTCATCTCAAATACACTGAAAAAAGTTGTTTGAATTCGAATAAATATTTATTTCAATATACTGCCTGTTAAATCATTTATTTAAAACTAATAACATTTATTTGATGTGAAAAAATATTTATTTGTTTCATATTTTTTTCAGTGTATTTAATAAAAAATATTATATATAGAAACCTTTAAAACTAGCCCTTTGAAAAAATCGGTTTTTTTTATTTTTGAGTTAATACCATCGAAACGGTAAAAGATATAAAAGTGTTTCAAATAAAAGTTTTATGGTTTTTAATATTCTTTAAAACAGTGTAATCAAATTTTTTAAAAATGTCAAATTTTCCCCCTCTCCCGTCTCCATAATTTAATTGCACTGTTTCAAAAAACATTAAAAATCATATAACTTTTATTTGAAACATTTTTTTTTATATCTTATACCGTTTTGACGATATTTAGAAATAAAAAGACCGATTTGTTTCAAATGGGTGTTTCATCCCCTAAATGTCGAGATACGCGGTTAAAAAAATACGGGTCTAATATTTTTCAATTCTATAAGTTTATTAAAATCGGTGAGGATCACTTCCGATCGTTCCCTTGTGACCTCTCATTTTAGGACTCGAAAACATAAGAAAATTGTGAAATCCGACAATGTCTCGATAATTAAAAGGACGGGCGAAATTTCAGGAATTTAACGCGCCGGAATCGAAGAGAATCATCGGCCCTGTTCCTTTTTCCTTCGGTCCGATTCAGTGCTTCGCAGACATCACAATCGGCGTCTTATCGTTGCCGATTTTCTTCCATGTCGCGGCAACCGTGAAATCGAGCGAAAAGAGCGAACAAGAGAAAGAGAGGGAAAGATAGGGAGAAAGGGGAGAATCGTCGCGCAATCTACGAAGAAGGGTACCAATGTGGAATCAGGCGAAAAGAGAGAAATATTAAACGGCCGGGAGAAAAGGGAAGGGCCGATCGACTTGCGAGGTCGGAAAAGTTCGAAGGGCGCGAACGAGTCGAGAGAAGGAGGAGGCAAAGATGTCTTCTCGTCCCTTTTTATCCCCCTTGGACGAGATTTCGCATCGTCGACGATTCCGGGTCGGATATAGATAATAAAGAAACGTCCGCGACAAAATTATCGGACCGGCCTTTTTGCCCCGGAAGACGAACAAATAAATTAACCCTTCTGTCGATGAACCCTGCTGCTAACCCGAGGCAATTTTAAATATTTAACAATAAGAATTTAAAGGTTCCTATATATGATATTTTTATTAAATACACTAAAAAAATATTAAATTAATAAATATTTTTTCATATCAAATCAATCTTATTAAGGGAATGCTGACCATGTCTGTTTTACCGACTTTGAGTTTAAGGACTTTTCTTTTTATTGGCTATACAGATGGAAAAATCCTTCTCCACAATTAAAGTACTGATAATAATAAACGGGCAGTGTTGTAATTTCGTATAAAAAAAAAAATAATTAAAAAAATTAAGAAATTACAATTTTTTATCAGCCTCTTGCATCAGCTCATAACAATAATTATTTAATACAAAAGTTCTGCAATTTATTTGTGCACAAAATATGACGCTCCTAATAGAAATGACATGAACGAATAATACAGAAATCATAAAAATGAGATTAAAAGCCTGTATCAAAAGATTCGTACTTGAATTAATTATGTATGTATTTTTGCGTGCGGAATCGAAGGCATAAAACAGCAAAAATTAGTTGCTGGACAGCGCTTCCCATTCATTATTATCAGTACTTTCATTGCAGAGGATTTTTCAATCAGAGAATATTCAATAAAAAGTGAACCTAACCTAACTTAAAGTCGGTAAAACAGAACTACGGCAATATAAAAATTCAATAAAATTTTTTCAGTGTATTTAAAATGTGTCGAAGCTCTTCTCCGAAAAATAACTTTGATAACCAGCAACTAAGATAAACTTGTCACTTGATAAAAAGATGAGAGTTGTGCATTGACAGGAAGAATTGCAGACATACTTGGACTTAAGATATTTCAACCTTTCGGTGCCCGAATGCTCCGCATGCTTGCAATATTCGCGGATCCGATTATTGTACGCAAACATCTGTTAAGGAGGATGTAACTCAAAGTAGGAAACTGTTTTAAAGCAGCGCGAAAGAGCAGCGTATTTTAAAAAATTATTTATACTAGCATTTTTATGCCTTTTAGCTTCGGTGAAAACACAAGGGTGTGTAGAATTGAACGAATGTATATTGAAATTTTTTCAGAGGAAACTTTTTGAACAACAAAGGAAGGGAAAAGCAAAAGGTGTAGCTAAACAAAGAATGCGCACCATTCAACGATATATATTGTACGATATAACGAATCGAACCCCTAACGGGCTCCGATTTGGCGTCTGGTTGTTCGGCGTCCTAAAACAAGCGATAACCCGTGATGTACGAGTTTTTGCATCCTCCCCTGTGTGCGATAGCTCGCTTCTCCCACATATCTTGCCGCGTTTCTTCCAACATTTCAGCGAAGCCGAATGGAGGCATCCTAGCTAAGCTTCTATCATACATGTCAATCTTCTGGAGTTCGTTCCCTCTTATTTTATGTTCTTATTTAATTTTTTTAAATCCATAATTTATATATATATATATAGAAAATGGATGTTTTCCATTTTAATTAATATAATGGAACATGCGACTATGAGAAAATATTTTATATAAAAATTAAAAGGTTTCGAAAGGAAAAAAGTTGATAATTTTAAATTTTAATTAAGATAATTTTTTTCAAGCTCATTTAAAGGCTAAACTAGTTTTATTTTATGGAACTATCCTAATATTTTTATATAAATAATATAAATTTAAAAATAAAAAATATAAATTATTTTATATAAATCGATTTCTCGCAAATATTCGGCATATAAAGGTAGAATGACCAAAAAATGTACAAGCAATTTCCTATTTTAATTTGACACAATTTTATATAAAAAATATCATAAAACATTCATTTTTCGATGATTTCGCTTTAAAATACATTTGTGAAAAAAATAATGAAAGAATCGGTATAAAAAGGAAACACAGTTGTTTTTCAGAAAAAGTGTGTAATTTGCAACTAGCAGCTGCACTCAATATTAATTAAAATGGGACACTTTGTGTGTGTATGTATATATACACATGTACGTATATAGCATATACTCTCAATAAGAGAACCGTTCCTCGGTTTATCGCGACTCGAGGGGTTTGCATCTTCTTTTTTCTCTCGAACGCGATTTCCGGTGCCCCTTCGCGCTCGAGACCGTATTTCCGGAACTGCGTGGGTGGTATCGAACGCCGTATCCTTCCGAGCCGCCATAATACAAGTGTAATCGCGGCGATATTTTCGCGATCCATTAATCCCAACTGTACATTCATCGGGAAGCCAAGGATTAAAACAAGATTAAACGCAGAATATCTCTATCCGCTCTCTCCCGCGGCTGTATAAGAGAGCTCAGCGCGAGAGATGGAAGAGATCTCGCGATCGCGATCCTAAATCATCTCGACTAATTTCGCGTAATCTTTATACCGGCAATAAAATAATAATTCCACTCGCTTCCTCATCTAACCGTATCGGTATAAGGGCGCAGACGGGCGCACAAGAGGCGGCGAATTAATAACGAGAACCTAGGTATATTTCGTGGCGTAGAAAATACTCTGCAAACATGGCTCTTGTTTCGGTTAAGATTACAATATGAAATACAAGGAAAACCTTAATCAACCTCGCGCGCTCGCTCGCAGCAGCTCTTCGTCAATATTGTCTTTTGGAGCCAAAATTCCGGACGGCGAAATTATTTATAATAATCCTAGGGAAAAAGGAAGGATCCGCAGAAAAAATCCCTAGTAATAATACCGAAGGAACAGTCGGAAGCGCCATTATTGCGAGCACGTCGAGCATATATCAGCTATACGCCGCGTATTAAACACGCGAATTAGCGTACAAGCTCCGCAATGATGCGCTCTTGCATTATAAACCGGATCTGAGTAAGTGAGAGTGAGAGAGAGAGCTTCTAACGGTGATATATCACCGTTAGAGAATTTCAGAGGCGTAACACACGTCGCGGTTTCAACTAATCGGTCGACAACCGGCGATCGTGTATAACGAAAATCCTAATTGATCCCAATGATTTCTGCAGAAACAAGTTAATCTCTTATCAGGCATATCTAATCTCTCTTCTCGATCCTATTACGATTTATATAAGCCGACGTATATTTCGATTTTTCCGCACTTTGCCAAATTAGCTTTCGGAACTGAAATTAACTTAGAAACTTGGAAGGAAACTTGGCCAAAAATTTCAATTTTTTTTTATGTGGTACCCAGTAATATTTAATCAACAGAAATATTTAATCAACATTTTATAATGTTGATTTTATATAAATTTTTCAAACGTTATGATATAATGTTGTATAAATATGTTTAAAATATTATTAATAAATATTCTAAAAAATGTTTTAACTGATGTTTTATAAATGTTTTAAAAATATTATTTAATAACATAATGCTCTCAAAATATTAATAAAATATTTTAAAAACGTTAATTTCAACATTACTGAAACCTCTAGATCAATGTCAAAGTTTGTTCATAATGATGTTGCATACATTGTTAAAAACTACATACTTGACAGCAACAATAACGTTGTAGTAATGATTTTTTGCTTACTGAGTACTTTATAGAAAAAAAGTTTTTTCTTCAATATTATTATAAGGAGATGCTGACCAAATATGTTTTATCGATCGAAAAAGTGAGGTTAGATTCGACTATAAATCTATTTATTAACTATACGGATTGTTTATTCTTAAAATTATGACGCTACCCATTTGTTAATATTAATACTTTAATTGTGCAAAATTATTTATCAATCTGTATATCGATCACAATATAAGCACTTCAACTCATAATTTTTATGGATCGAAAAGATGAGGTTAGATTCCACTATAAGTCTATTTATTGGCTATACGGATTATTTATTCTTGAAATTATTAATTGATAAATCCTTTTGCACAATTAAAGTATTAATATTAACAAATGCGGGGAGAGAACATCATAATTTCAAGAATAAAAATCCGTATAACCAATAAATATCTAATTTCACTTTTTCGATCGATAAAACATATTTATTATGGTCAGCATCTCCTTAATGTGGTTAAATAAGGATATTATTATCATCAAACTTTTGTGTAAAATATTTTTTAATATCTCGAGTATTTTTTACCCGTTATAATTATTTATGAATTTGTCTATTTATCCCTCCTATGTGTGTGTAAAGTTTCAACAAACAAATTCGGGATTTTGGGGTTTTTGCGAGGTTCCCTTGTTAGATATCAAAATATAATATTTCAACTACATGTATATTAAGTTGCGAAAATTCTATTTGCGAAAATTTTAGCATTTTTTTTTTTTATTCCACAACAAAGTTATTCGTAGAACACAGTTGTTTCTACCTAAAACGCAACTGCGATAACTGCGAAAGAGATACCTCCGGAGCGCTGAAAATAATGGAGTTGCGCGAACACGAGACGGACGACAAAACTCAAGCGCGTGTTCAAACTCAAATTGCGCGCAAACTGAGAGCGAGAGAAGCGAGGGAATGCGCGATTGTCGGAGGGTAGCATAGCGTATCCGTAAATGTCGCGATTCTCCAAAATCGGCTTAAAATAGGATGGCTTGCTGCTGGAACGTCGTAAGTATCGTACAAACCGCATTTGTGTTTACGCAGTGAGAAATCTTAAATTTTAGAATCCTGCTATCTCGAAACTTCGTGCTTCTCTAGACGTTTAGCCAATAATAGAAAATTTTATATATGTATAAACAAATTTTATTTAAAATATTTTTTTTTTTTTTTATTAAAAACAAATATTTTTTCAAAATATTAAAATAATAGTTAAATAGAGTTCCATCAAACTGTTGTATAAAACATTTTTAATAAATTTCGAGATGTATCGGAAGAAAAAACATAAAGCTGATCTACATATAAAAAATTTTATTTAAAATATTTTTTCAAGAATTAAAAAATTTTTTTAAATATTATTAAAATAGTCAAATAAAATTTCTTACCATCAAACTTTTTTATAAACCATTTTTGATAATTTTCGAGATATATGAAAAAACAAATATATGAACGTATAGTTTTATTCCTTAGAATTTTGAGTTACAATTGAAATAAATTTATCTATCCCCACATGTGTGTAAAGTTTCATCAAAATAAAAATGTTCGAGTTCGCGAGGTTCTCTTATTAATAAAGAAAAAAAATCGTTTCATATATATAATTCACAGGAAGTTTAGAAATAAAATTTATTTATCCCCACCGTTACCAAATTAATTCATTATCATCAACTCCTCTGCTACTCCTCTTTCTCTCACGAGAGATACTAACATTTTTTAACTATATATTCGCTCCCTCCTCTCATTTTGTAAAAACCGCTAGAAAGCATACGCGTGTTTTCGTAAAACAGCGTAACGAATGAAATCAAAACATAACGAGAGATAAAGCGCTCGCAGTTTTATCCCGTGGCGAGGCTGCGAAGAACGTCGGCTTTTCTTTTTTTTTAACCATGCGCGTACACTCTCGCTCCCGTAGTTATAACCATTATCTCGCGATGATGCGATCATCCTGTATATCCGTCGTTACATCCCCTCGCGACGGCGACCCTAATGGAAAGCACATTAGGAGGTATATCTCTCACTTGGTACACGAGAGAAGGGTGAACGCGAGGAGGAGCCGGTGTTAGCCGGCTCGACGAGACGCTTCCGCGCAAGCGAGTGGAAACGTTACGATATCGTTCTTAAAGTCGCCTGTCCGTGTATTTACACGGAGAATAGATATACCTTTAAAGGGGAACCTACGACTGGCGGATATGGAAAATAAAATCTCGCCCGCCAGGTCCAGGCGCAATATTCTCCTATCGTTGAACCCTTCTGTTTCTCTCGAATTCTCGATTGAACACGAAGGAACCCTAACCTAACGTAACCTTGTTCCAATAATGTTTTCAATTTTTCTGCCAACATCCTCACCAACACATTTAACGTTATGTAAACGTTTAACAAACGTTTTTCGTTTGTTAACCTGCCAAATGGATTATTCCTTTAACGATGAGAACGTCCGTGTAGAACAGTAAAAATCCAAAGACTTGTATCACTCGAAGAATTGTGAGTCTTTATATTTTTTAGTGCACAGAGAATATTGATGTGCCCAATTAAATTCGCAATCTTTTAAAACTTTATTAAATAAGCCTCAATGAATGGTATATTATAACGTTTTATTAGATGGGGCATTCACATGTTTCATGAACATTAAGGTTTGAACGTTTCTGAAACGCTTACATAACGTTAATGTGTTGGTGGGGCCTAACTTAACTCTTGTTTCAGGAATGTTTTCAATGTTTCTGTCCCTACTAACACATTTAACGTTATGTAAACGTTTAACAAACGTTTTTCGTTTGTTAACCTGCCAAATGGATTATTCCTTTAACGATGAGAACAGTAAAAATCCAAAGACTTGTATCACTCGAAGAATTGGGAGTCTTTATATTTTTTAGTGCACAGAGAATATTGATGTGCCCAATTAAATTCGCAATCTTTTAAAACTTTATTAAATAAGCCTCAATGAATGGTATATTATAACGTTTGATTAGATGGACATTCACATGTTTCATGAACATTAAGGTTTGAACGTTTCTGAAACGCTTACATAACGTTAATGTGTTGGTGGGGCCTAACTTAACTCTTGTTTCAGAAATGTTTTCAATTTTTCTGTCCTCACTAACACATTTAACGTTATGTAAACGTTTAACAAACGTTTTTCGTTTGTTAACCTGCCAAATGGATTATTCCTTTAACGATGAGAACGTCCGTGTAGAACAGTAAAAATCCAAAGACTTGTATCAACTCGAAGAATTGTGAGTCTTTATATTTTTTAGTGCACAGAGAATATTGATGTGCCCAATTAAATTCGCAATCTTTTAAAACTTTGTTAAATAAGCCTCAATGAATGGTATATTATAACGTTTGATTAGATGGGCATTCACATGTTTCATGAACATTAAGGTTTGAACGTTTCTGAAACGCTTACATAACGTTAATGTGTTGGTGGGGCTTAACTTAACTCTTGTTTCAGGAATGTTTTCAATGTTTCTGTCCCTACTAACACATTTAACGTTATGTAAACGTTTAACAAACGTTTTTCGTTTGTTAACCTGCCAAATGGATTGTTCCTTTAACGATGAGAACAGTAAAAATCCAAAGACTTGTATCACTCGAAGAATTGTGAGTCTTTATATTTTTTAGTGCACAGAGAATATTGATGTGCCCAATTAAATTCGCAATCTTTTAAAACTTTATTAAATAAGCCTCAATGAATGGTATATTATAACGTTTGATTAAATTATAACGTTAAGGTTCAAACGCTTACATAACGTTAATGTGTTGGTTGCAATGCTTATGGGTCTAAGGATCGAAAATATATTTAACCCTTATGTCGATCCATAATTTTTCACTTTTTTGCCAACTGTTTATTATTTGTTATTTTTTTTATAACTGCTGCTGGACATCGAACATTTTTTTTATTTTAGAAGGTTTTCAAATATAAAGGTCTCTTGTATTTTGTATCCGATGGAGAAAAGTTTCTACACATTTTTAATATTTAAAGTTGCTTTGAATACTCGTTTATTAGCAGAAGGATTAAGTTAAATTAAATTAGAAAAACTTGTCATATAATTCTCAGTTAATACTTCTCTATAATTGATGGTTTCAGTCTCTCTCTTTGGATCATCTTTAACAGATTTACTCCTTTAAATAGGTACTGTTTTGTATATTACTTATAAAGTCAGGACACATAAGCCGAAATAATAATTAATAGAATAATTAAATAGAAAAATATTTCACAACAAGCTTGTTGCACCTAATTTCTGCGCTTGACTCTTTTTAGTCTGCATCCATCTTGTATTTGTAATTGTGTACTTTTTTACGACTTAATATAAATTAAAAAAGATTAGAAATAGTTGTATTAAATAACTTTGAGATGCAGAGAAAGATCGGAGATTGAAATAATAGAGATTAGATTTTAAAAAGAAAAAGGATATAATGAAATTATAATAATAAATTTTCAGAAATGATTTAATCAGAAATATGGAAACTTGCACGATGTCATTTCGCCGTAAGAATACACTTGGAAATAAATTATAGAAAAGTATGAAAGATAGGAGATGAGTGAAACCGATTTCGTTGCCCGAGAAATTTCAGAGCGTCGCGTCGCCGAGAAGGAAAATTATTTCTTAATTGACAATCGCTTAATAACGCGGCGACCGCGGTTGTTTACTCGAATTTACGCATAATTGCTGAAAACATTAGGACCGGTGGACCTGCGCGCGTGCGACCGTCAGGACATAACCGACAAATTAATTTTCCTTGGCAATTCAATTACGCCTTAATTGGGTACGACGGAAATGAGACCTTGCATTAAAATTGCAAGCAGACGGAGATTTTCTCCGGAGATTTTACTTCGTTCGCTTCTCCGACTCGAATTTGATTGCCGAATGCGAATCGTCGACGTTGTTTCCCGTCGAATTTGAATAAATCGGGATAAATAATTTTTTTTCCATCTATTTTCACCCTCGAATAGACAGATGGAAACAGTTTTGCGCGCAATTGTTTGTTTCCTCAAGAAATACATTCTATACATTTAATGTATATCGAGAATATGATAAAGGGAAACACAATGGAGAATATCGACGATTATTTAGACAACACAGTGTACTCTGACTCTGTTATGTCACTTAAAACTCTCGGTGGAGGATCAGACCTCGCCGTAGCACATCTCGTATCCACCGTACACACAAACGCAAAAGTGCCAATCCCACATCCCCTATCTATCTATCTATCTATCCACCATCGCGTAGATACACTTGCACGGATATTGACACACGTACGCACACGCACAGCTGAAGCTGGCAAACGAACACGTACACGATCGTCTCTTGATCCGTCGTTCCAGCCGCAGTTTGCTTAGCATTGCTGATGCACTATCCACTTCCGCGCAAGTGAGATGGACATTGCAGAAGAGTGAACTGCAGAGGGAGAGAGAGAGAGGGAGAGAAAGGTGGAGAAAGGGTGAGAGGAAGGTCCGAGGGAAGATTATGGGCAGAGAACATCGGCGTCTGTGTTTGAGGACCGATAGTGGCTCGCGTTCTAATTAATAACGAACCCCTCGATGCAGTCCGCGGGTTTTGCAGGGTGCGCCATGTATGAAGGAGCTTTCAGGAATCGAATAATCGAAGGGCAAAGAGTTCGACACTCGGTGCCGGAAGTGGCACTTATTTTGAAAGAATCGCGAATTTCTGATTCATATGTGTACATATTTGGAAGATACTCGATGTGAAAATTGCAATAATTTTTTGGTACTTGATGGATTGACGCGGATAGCTTGAAAATTTATTTTATGTATACCAACTCGGGGATCCTAATGCTGTTTTATTGATAAAATATCATATTTGCGCACCCTTTTTTTTTATTAGTTTAATACACTTCTCTTAAATAATTAAGAGATCAAAAAAGATTGTTCAAAAAAATAGGCACGGTGTGATTTTTTGTCAAGTTGGAGATACTAGCAAGCACAAAAATTTTTTAGTCACTTTACGTAACTTTTTTTTAAAGTTTAAACAAAAAGGAGAAAATTCGCGAATTTCTTCGCTCATTTTCACTTATTTGTAAAAAGTTAAGAAGTTAAAAAAAATTCGATCTTTATATCATACTATAGAACAAAGATTCAGCTTTAAGAAAGCGTTTTTAAAATTCCTGTACGATGATTTTTAACAAAGTTATGAACGATTAAAGTGAAAATGACATTTTCTCTTCAATTTGCAATAACTTGATAAGGAAAGACCGGAATTTGAATTTAAAAAAACGATTTTGCAGGGAAAACCTCAGACTTTAACGTGAAAATGTCAAAAATTTTTTTCAAATTTTCTTGTCTATGCGACATGTCTACAAAATGAGAAACAAATTTCCATTTTGTTATGTTCATCGTTTTCGGTATGTAAAAAATATCAGAATTGAAGAAAATGAAAAAAGCTATGATCTTTCGAAAGTAGAGATTTCAAACTTTAAAATTCTATTTTAAAATTTAAATTATCATTTTTCGAAACAAAGTTACAACTATTCAAAGTTTGCTTATTTTTGGACAATTTTTTTGACCCCTTAATTATTTTAAGGGGTGTAGAATAATAAATGCTTTTCCACGATTGAAGTACATATAGAAACAAAATTGGCACCTATCGCTTAATATTTTTAATATTTTTAACATGTTTAACATTTAGTGTCTATATTTTAGTAATATATTTTTTCTTATCATTACAAAGATATCAATATCTCAGCAAATATAAATAAATATATTAAATCTCGATGTTTCATAATTGTGGCGATAAATATAAAATAAAGCACATCCCTGTCACCTCTCGCGTTCGAAAGTAAAATTAATCCAACTGATGTCAGATTTCGACCCTCACGTCGAATCACCTCTGGTGGCGATGTCGTGCGTGTGGATGCACACATAAGGTGTATTTGAACAGTCGGACGCCTCCCCACGGCACTTTCGGTCGAGAGAAACACACGGAGGAGCGATCGAGGGAAAGAGGGATCGGATGTGGCACGGGCGGTCCAGAGGGTTAAAATAGCGGTTAGCTCTCCCCCTCCCTTTCTCCCCCGAGGGAAAGGCACGCCGAATAAATACCGGCGGCCGGACGAAGCCGTCCGATTGGCGGGCTTGAGCGATCGGAAAAGCCTGGCCCGGCTTAAAGTACCCTTACTCTGGCTCTCTTCCCTCGACTGTGATGCTGATTCTGCATTCCTCTCACTAAGTCCTATTCTTCTTGACCTCTGAAACTATTTCCGGTTGGCCGGGAGGACGGAGGACTTTTCTCGATAAGGAAGAAAGAGGGAGAGAGATGGCAGAGGGAATGAAAAAGGAAGAGCGGCGAAAGAGAGGGACACCGACAGGGGTAAGTTTATAGTCGCCCTTTACAATACTATTATCTGGCTTGCGAAGAAGAAGGGAATCGAATCCCATCGTATATAAATGTGTATTTTCATCCGAAATGTTACCCTTCTGTCAATAACATAATTTTTCATCCTTTCATCATTATCGATACCTCCGGGACTGCGTGTTTCTGACACTTGTAATAACTTTCTTATATAGAGCAATTGCTGGGGAAAAAACAGCTGCTGGCGGAGAAAAAACATTTTTAATATTTAAGGAGGTCTTAAACATTCTTGAGAAGTCTGTTGTTTTTTTTCTGTTTTATCGACAAAATGTGAGGTTAGATAAACTATAAATCTATTTATTAGCTATACGGATTGTTTTTACCTGAAATTAGACCAGGGCGGATTTGGCATTGGATAAAGGAATATAAGTGAATGTTTAGATTTCAATTTGGAAGCCTAGTAAACGAGAATAGCTCATAAATAGATGTATAGTTTATCTAACCTCACATTTTGTCGATAAAACAAGAAAAAAATGACAGACTTTTCCAGGATGTTTAGAATTATGAATTCTAAGCATTCATAATTCTGTAATCAAGATGTATGATCTCTAATTTCGGATAAAAAACAATCTGTATAGCCAATAAATAGATGTATAGTTTATCTAACCTCACATTTTATCGATAAAACAGGAAAAAAATGACAGACTTTTCCAGGATGTTTAGAATTATGAATTCTAAGCATTCATAATTCTGTAATCAAGATGTATGATCTCTAATTTCAGGTAAAAAACAATCTATATAGCCAATAAATAGATTTATAACTTATCTAACCTCACATTTTGTCGATAAAACAGGGAATAAATGACAAACTTTTCAAGGATGTTTAGAATTATGAATTCTAAGCATTCATAATTCTGTAATCAAGATGTATGATCTCTAATTTCGGGTAAAAAACAATCTGTATAGCCAATAAATAAATTTAAAGCTTATCTAACCTCACATTTTGTCGATAAAACAGAAAAAACAACAGACTTCTTAAAGGGGACGTTTAGGATCCCCTTAATATTTAAAGTTTAGGTCATCGAGAAAGGGATTAAAGGGACTCTCCCTTTGCGAATAAATATTCAAAATTAGAAAAAGTCGTCTTATCAGTATGTCACATATATATATATATATATATATATATATATATAACTGTTTCGTCGTCATCATCATTTATCATTGCCGTGAAAAAAATGGCGGACATTCGTCGTCAAGAATGGAGGGTAAAATTGTAAATGACGACAAGACGCGCCTTCGTCTAAGGAAACTTATCACTAAGGAATTTTCTCGTGAATTTCCAGCAGGTTCGCCGGTGATTTCCGGGATAACGAATGGCGGCCTCGATATCTTCTCTCTCTCTCTCTCTCTCTCTCTCGCGTCGCTCTGACGCGCCAGTATCAGAAGAGAAAGCTTCTTTTTCCTTTTTTATTTATCCCCCGAGGGCGCTTAATTTTACATTTGACTACGAATGGAAAGGCATTAACAAAGAGCGCAACGCTTTATTGTCCGGGGGAGGAAGAAGGGGGTTAATTGAGAGGGGCGTGCTTTAAGTTTTGCCCAATTACATTAACTCCGAGTTAGTGAAAAAATATGCAAGGCGCCGGCGCCGCCTCGTACTATGCTCGGATTAATTAAAATATACTTAAATGCCGTACCGTTAATTTTCAACGGCTAATTTAATGCCCGCTCGGCCTCAGATTTAATCCAACGGGCAACACACTCGCCGGGAAATACGCGAATAAATTGCTTCCAAGCTTCACGTCGCCATATTCCGTGTGTTTGAAAGAGATCCGGCGACAATAAAACTATACATGTGAGCGGCGCGAAATAATAACAATAAATTGTATATACATATAATATTCGTTTCAACAGTATATTTCTCCCCTTTGCGATAAATATCTATATATAACGTAATAACCGCGCAAAGAGAGATTATATAATATACATTTTTTAGCATGCGCTCTTATCCGTAATATAATTTTACAAATAATTACTGTCTTCTCGACATAATGAAATTATCGTGCAAAATATGCGTTCTCTCGTCGTTATCAATATTTATATATTAAATTAATATATATCGTGTGTAACTCTTCACAGGCCCTCCCTCGGTCACTCTTTCGATAAAAACGCGACAATTAAATACGCTTCTGTCAATGTGCCGAAAACAGGGCCGCGCGCGTAAGAACTGAGTAAACAGAAATTGCAGTATGATTGGGGGACGAATTTATATCCGGGCGGGATTGCGCGCCCGAAAATAAAGCGATCGTCGATCTCTCCCTCCGGCGGGCGTCCGGTCGATTTTCATGGAAATTATAATGGCTCGTCGCGCTATTCCTCGGAAAGTGCCGAAATTCCATGAAAATACGTTTATCGCGAGCGGGCAGACACGGCACGACAAAATTAATCGACGCCATCGATGCACTTTGATGTGGAATTTTAACGCTTTTTGCGCGTTCGATGTATTCCCGCTATTTGTTCCCCTCTAGTCGATCTCTCTCTTTCTCTCTTTTTTTTTTTTTTTTTTTTTTTTGCGCGCGCGGACGGTTGTTGAAAAGAAAAGTCGTTACGAATGACAGGCTAATTGCAGGCTATTCAACGACGACTTTTGACTCGATCTTTAATCATAGTTTCGGGGATTTTTTCATCGCGCGTGTATATACTGACTTTCAAATGTCATTTTAAAAAAAAGGAACATCTTCCTGTTGAACTAATAAAGATTGAGAAAAAAAAGCATTAATTGTTATTTTATAGACAGAAAGCTAACATCAGATTAACATTTTTTTTTCATCACATACATACAGTGTTGTGCTTAGATGATTATAAAATTAGCTAGATAGAGATGAGACAAAAATGTGTAAATTTAGCTTAAATAAAAGAAAGATAAATTGTTTTAAATCTATGAATAAAGGATCTAGATAACTTTCAGATAATATTATTTTAAAACCGCTTATGTAAGAACAAGTATAAAAAAAAATGTAAATTGTGAAAAGGATATGAAAACATATTTATATTTTTATTTCTAAGTTTTTATAATATCGCTTACTATTTAAGTTCTACTTAATAAACTACTATTTAATAAAAATATTTATAAGTATTTTTATGCTCTAACTCTAAACTAAAATATCTAAACATTATTCTAGATAATTTAATAAAATAATACATATTTTTATTATCTATATAAAAATAAAATGACGCCAAAATTGTATCTAGATGGTCATCTATATTTATTTAGATAACAGCAAACTCTGTATATACCATATACGTATATAATCTGGAAATATTATTTTGAAAAAAATATCTCTTTTTCGTGTCTAGCTGGTGAAAATTTGAAAATGATAATTTTTATTTTGTAGATGAGAAACTGATTAGCTAACGTCAGATTTAGATTCGAGTTAGAATTAGTAATTTTCTTCGTGTATATACTGTGAAAAAAAATATCATTTTAAAAGAAAATGAGACATTTTCAAATCCTCGTCTCCAACTACTCAAGATTGGAAAACGATAATCTCCATTCTGTAGACAGGAAACTGGTTAGCTAAGGGTCAGGATTAAGGTTTAGGTTCGGGTTAGATCTTAGGATTAGAAGGTGGGTGGCCGTGGATTATAGGTAGGCTTAATCCATTCTAAAGAAACCAGCCACAAGTCTCGTATCTTCTCGGTGTTCTCGTGATTTCAATTTCGCTTAATCTTCGTCTCTCGATTCCATATAGGTCTCTCACGCCGTCAGTGTTGTGCTTAGATGATTTTAAAATTAGCTGGATAAAGATGAGATAAAAATATGTAAATTCATTTTAGATAAGATGAAGATAATTTTGTTTTAAATAAGTATATCTAGATAAAATAAAATTATATGGCGATTCATTTAGAGAATTTTTAGATAATATTATTTTTAAGATTGCTTATCTAAACATAGTTATAAAAAAATGTAAATTATGAAAATATGTATTTATATTTTTATTTATAAATTTTTATCGTTTACTGCTTAAGTTCCACTATTTAAGTATTTTTAAAATCATTCTAGATAATTTAGTAAAGATAATACTTTTTTTTCATCTAACAGATGCAGATATAGATAATACATATTTTTATTATCTATACATAGATTCATTTTCCAAATAATAATTTTTAAGATTGCTTATGTAAACACAGTTATAAAAAATTATTCATAAATGTTTATCGCTTACTGCTTAAGTTCTATTATTTAAGTATCTTAGTGTGCTACGATTCTAAACCAAAATTATCTGAAAATTATTCTAGATAATTTAGTAAAGATAATACTTTTTTTCATCGATCAATAAGATATATGCAGATATAAAAAATACACATTTTTATTATCTATATAAAGATAAGATGACGGCAAAGTTTTATCTAGATGAGCATCTATATATTTTGTATTACACGTGCAGGCAATGTGGCACTTTGTGTGCGTGTTTTCTGTGCGGAAAGCGGCCGATTTTCCACGCCGCCATCTAGCGGCGACACGGCTATTCTCGCACCGTGCCGCCGTAAGATGGCGGCGTGCGATCGGCCACCTCGCGCACAGAAAACGCGCACAAAGCCACTTTGCCTGCACTTGTAATACAAAATAGTATGTGTATCACGTGCGGATTGACAATTGTTCACTCGTGTGGGGTCCATCCTCCGCACTCGTGACCAATTGTCAACTTTCCGCATTTGATACACAATATACTATTTATTTAGATAGCAGCGAGCACTTGCACGCCGTGAATCACAATTTGAGAGAAAGCGCAGATCTACGTCACTACTGGCTGCGCCGGTATCCCGTACGTACGTACGCATCCCTCTGTCTCTTTCTCTCTCTATCTCTCTCTCTCTTTCTTTCTCTCCCGAGATTGACACTTTATTGCGGTCGTATATACGAGATTAAGGGAAAAGCGGCATTCCGCCATTCGCCTACTCCCCGGGCGTTACTTCCGGTGGCGTCGACCGTTTCAATATGTGAACTTGTTGGATTTATCGGCTTGCCCTTACCCTCTGGCCTCAGCCGTCGTGACTCGTATTTGCGTCACGCCTCTTGTACAAATCGCCGACCCGGGGCAGGATGTCGCATTTCGTTTCCTTCCGACAAAGAACCGACCCCCCTGTGCTTACACGCGAGCCAATCGCCAAACAATCGATTTCCGAACAATGTTTTCCAAATCGTAAAACGGAGTGGAACGGAGTAAAGTGGGAGCCTTCGTCCTCGGGGTATCACGTCCTCTCTAGAGAGAGAGAGAGAGAGAGAGAGAGAGAGGATGTGTCCGTAAAGTTGCTAAACTATGCAAAAAAATAATGGAAAAAATGTCATTTTACAGGCGAATATATTTTCGGCTCGGAATAATGTATCGCGTAACATTATATTGTGTTACAAATGTTTTGTGGTAAATTAAATACATATATATTATATAATATTATAAGCTGTACTATATTATTAATTAACTTGTGTCTGCGAATGCTTTGTAAAAAAAATTTCTCACAATTATTAAAAAAAATGTATTTTCTACACAAATCATTGTATTTCTCGCTAAAAAAAATGTAATAATATTACAAAGAAAAATTGTGCATGTGCGATATTGAATTGCTACAACTGCAACAATCAAGGTATCAACCCTGAATAAAAAAAAAAAAAAAAAAAAAAAGAGAGACTGAAACGACTAGACGATCAGAGTACGTTACGTACATTTCAGCAACTATGTATACTCCAACAGGTAGGGATAACTACTATAATCGGCTAACATGACCGACAGGCACGAAAATCGTCGACAGAGAGTGGAAACTAGCCGGAAATCGATTACACTCAACGACAAATAAAATAAATCGACGATTTGAGCGCGACGTAGCAGCGCGACGACATTAAACAGGATGACAGAAGCCGGGATAAACGGAAAGGGGGTGCAAACTATGCGCGACGCTGTTTTTCGCTGCGAGGCGGTTTTTTTCAGGGAGGGTGTATTTTTCACAACAGTTTTGTTCCAGTTATGAAAACGCGGCGCGCGATGATCGGGCGCTTTCACGCTTTTGCGCACATTTTCAGAGGCCGCTGTTCATAAAACGCAATATCCAGCTTTACGAGGTGCTCGCTAAATAATGATACAACTCGTTCAACGGCCAGTTGATTAACGGGGCGTCACGCGAAATCCATAAACGTTGCGTTCCCGCTCTATCTCCATCTCTCTCTTCGGTTGGATCAACGATCAGCGTCACTTAAATACCCCTCCATCGCGGATCGTTAATTAAATGACATGGCCGCGCGCGATCCATCCACGAGCTCGTAGATTAGCGATCGATATATTCTATACTAGGATACGCTAATGAATAATGCGCCAGAGCTACTAGCGCGAGCATTTCGGATCCGATTCAGGCGAAAATGTAAATATCGGAGATCTATACAGAGTGTTCCAGATTCTACCTCATCACGCGTTAATGGGAGGTTCCTCAGGCGATTTGGAGACGATTTTTCCTTAGCAAAAATGTCCAAGCACCAATAATTTGAGAGTTATGAACGAGTGAAAGCTTTTTTGTAAACTAATAGTCTAGTAAAATTAGACTTTGGCTTCATAAAAATTAGAATCAAGCAAGACCTTTATTTCGATGTTCTAATGAAATCCTGAAAAGTACCCTTAATTATGAGAAGTAAATTTTATCTTTTTGCCATTATCTCGAAAACTATCAATTTCTCGAGAAAAATAGTTATTATCAAAATTATAGCTCATAAAATTCTCTATAAAAAAAGTCATTATACTTTTTTTTGTACAACTAATCGTTTTTGAGTGAAACGTGCGGTAATGTTGCAATGTCTACAGTTCGTTATATGTCTATAGTAGTGTGCACATTTTCTCTTTCAGACTTAATTCGCTCTACATGTTCGAAACGATTAATTCCACGAAAAAAGTATAACGACCTTTTTTTGTAGGAAATTTTATGACTACAATTTTGATAATAACTATTTTTCTCGAAAAATTTATAGTTTTCGAGATAATGGCAAAAAACTAAAATTTACCCCCCATAAAAAACGCCCTGGATGAAATTAATTCAGCTTGATCTTAAATTTATGAAGTTTTGCCCTTTTCAAGTCTAATTTTACTGGAATATAAACCTTGTAAAAATAAATTATTAATAAAGCTACATGTTTTAGTTAATTTCAGATAAAGTTTACTTTTACAAAGATACATGATTTCAAAAATTGAGAACATTAAAAAAATGATAACTTTTCTCGATATTTCCGCTGAGGAAAAATCGTCTCTAAATCGCCTCAGGAATCTCCCATTAACGTGTAATACGTAATTCTGGGGTACTCTGTATAATGGGGACAATATTTATACGGTTTGCCCTGTGTATGTATATAATGCGATTGATGTGTGTGAAATAATATAAATTTATCTTCTTGTTAGATAAGATAAAAATGATTTTATTTTAAATATGTCTAGACAGAAAATAAAATTATATGACAATTCATCTAGATAATTTTCAGATAATATTATTCTTAAGATTGCTTATGTAAATACAGTTATAAAAAAATGTAATAAAAATACTATTTAACTATTTTTATGTGCTATGATTCTAAACCAAAATGATCTGGACAAATTATTCTAGACAATTTATTAAAGATAATACTTTTTAATATATATTTTATTATCTATATAAAGATAAGATGACCCCATCTCCATAATTTTATTTAAACACCAGCAAACACTACATACAGATGATAAAAGGGCCAAAAATTATATTGTCGCACAAAATTAAACCCTCTGAACGCAAATGTCTAATCAGACCTGATGACTGATCGCGATAAAATTGTGATTTCCAGCCGTCGTCGACCATCCATATATACATATATTTATTCCCGAAACCGTGCGAACCGGAGGAAGAGAGACAGAGAGAGAGCCGTTATATCCCGCAGTTTCCAATTAAATATCGCCACTAGGGATATCCGAGGTGCGACAGTTGATCTTTCTCATCTCTCCGCCTTCCATCTCGCCCTTCCATCCAGCGTCCGTGTCACTCGCAGAGATCGCAGCAGGTAAACGCGCGAGGCGGCGAGGCCTGCTATCGATCCGCCGATCGTGTAACCGACGGGAATCGATAACTAATACTCATGCAGCGGCCAGCCGGATGTTGCCTTGTTGATAAAGGACCCTGGCGAGCATCAAGGACGCCGCAGGAGGGCCGTAGGGCACGCCGCTACCGGGCACATAATTGATTGGCATTAGCGCGCCTGATTGCCAGTCGCCCTCCTCCAAAATCGTCCCACGGCTGCTTAAATACCGGTCGACGTCTCTCTCTCTCTCTTGCTCCGATTTGAACGTTCGCGACAGTAATCAGGCAATATGACGCGCGCAACCAAGGAAGGTCGATTGACGTGGGTCCGTAACATTGCCTTCTCCTTCATAACGTTGACGTTGAATAAATCCCATATCCTGGGGCTACATACTGGGTGCCTCTGATACGAAATGTATATCTCGACGTCGCACTTTTCTCCCTCGCTCTTGTAAATACGAGGTTCGAGTTTGTGAAATTTTGTACGGGCTGTTGGAGATATGGGTTACATATTTAAATATTTAAATTGGAAGAAATGAACCTAGGACCTATAATTAATATAGCTTCGAAGACTCTTCCAGTGTTTGCTGTTATCTAAATAAAATTATGTAGATGATTATCTAGATGAAACTTTGGTGTTATCTTATCTTTATATAGATCATAAAAATATGTATTAGCTACAGTGTTTGCTGTTATCTAAATAAAATTATATAGATGATTATCTAGATGAAACTTTGGTATTATCTTATCTTTATATAGATCATAGAAATATGTATTATCTACAGTGTTTGCTGTTATCTAAATAAAATTATATAGGTGATTATCTAGATGAAACTTTGGTGTTATCTTATCTTTATATAGATCATAAAAATATGTATTAGCTACAGTGTTTGCTGTTATCTAAATAAAATTATATAGATGATTATCTAGATGAAACTTTGGTGTTATCTTATCTTTATATAGATCATAGAAATATGTATTATCTACAGTGTTTGCTGTTATCTAAATAAAATTATATAGGTGATTATCTAGATGAAACTTTGGTGTTATCTTATCTTTATAT
This sequence comes from Nylanderia fulva, assembly GCF_048542155.1. Taxonomy (NCBI): domain Eukaryota; kingdom Metazoa; phylum Arthropoda; class Insecta; order Hymenoptera; family Formicidae; genus Nylanderia; species Nylanderia fulva. The sequence goes on along the minus strand of NW_028189730.1, from coordinate 3,790,992 downwards.
AGATCATAAAAATATGTATTAGCTACAGTGTTTGCTGTTATCTAAATACAATTATATAGATGATTATCTAGATGAAACTTTGGTGTTATCTTATCTTTATATAGATCATAAAAATATGTATTATCTACAGTGTTTGCTGTTATCTAAATAAAATTATATAGATGCTCATCTAGGTAAAACTTTGGCGTTATCTTGTCTTTATATTGATAATAAAAATATGTATTATCTATATTTGTATTTTAGATGGAGGAAAAAGCATTATCTTCACTAAATTATCTAGAATAATTTTCAGATAATTTTGGTTTAGAATCATAACACATAAAAATACTTAAATAGTAGAACTTAAGCAGTAAGCGATAAAAATTTATGAATAATTTTTTATAACTGTGTTTACATAAGCAGTCTTAAAAATTATCTAGAAAATTATCTAGATGAATCACCATATAATTTTATCTTTTATCTAGATATATTTAATACAAAACCATCCTCTTATCTAAGATGAATTTACATATTATTCTCTCATCTTTATCTAGCTAATTTTAAAATCATCTAATTGTAATCACAACATTATCGAAGATACAGGCTATTTATTTATTTTGTAAAATTAATTATTGACCCTTCTGTATCGATGCATAATGTTCACTTTTATTAAAATTAATTGCACTGCGACAATTGTTTTGTAGCTGCTAGTCATCGAACATTTATATTTTAGAATGTACCCTTTGTATTCTGTTTCGGACGGAGAAAAGTCACTTTTAATATTTAAATTTGAATAGCCATAAGTACCTTTTTGTTCAATGATAGAATTAAATGTTAAATTTTCCATTATTAAAAGAGTGGGGGAATCAGAATTTATATGCAAACTGTGGCATGTCGGCGAAAAATATTTTCGGTAAATTGCAGTTTCTCCCATGCGGGTACTTCTTATCTCAGACACCGTGTGTCAACCCTTTGTTCGAACTGCCGAAAAGAAGATTACTCTCAATCTGTACGATGCCGGTGGGAATGAAAGAACTGAAAGGGGATCCCTGGTTCAAAGTGTGAAAAGATCTATGCTTTGATATATGGGTAGGTACACGTTTTCTTTTTTTTTTTTTTTTTATCAAGCATATAAGTTCGATCGGAAAATTAAATAAAACAGAGCAGCTAAAAATAAGGCGAGTCGAAAATCATACAAACGTCACGATACATTAAATTAATAATAATCAAATGCAAAGTTCCAGTTAAAAGTTTAACTTCATTCAGTTTCATTTGTGTCTGTTTAGAGAAGACTCGTAAAGTTGGAAATCTATTATTCCACGAAATAATGACAAATTTAATTTTAGCGTCACCGGCATAAAACTTAGAATTTAAACACTTTAACTCAAAGACAGAGCGGTATATATATATATGTATGCTTTATTTGTCGCATCTGAAGAGACAGTTAAATGAATATCTTTAGCGTGAGTCTATTATTGCGAATTGGGGTCGCCTCGTTGAATTACAGTACTTTGTTAACGTCAGAGCAGTACTACAAAGTACTGCTTCGTATTCTTGACTGAATTATCGCGAAACATTATGTTGGAAGCTTGTCAGGAGGCGTCATACTTTCTCTGGTAAATGTTCGGGAGCTTTTCTCACCTGAAGACAATGTCTCCTCGCGAGCCAGCCGATGTGCTGAAGCTGCTGCGGATCCGGAAGTGCTGAGGCCAGTCGTAATGCTTTCAAGGTGAGGGCTGCCAACGCCGAGTGCAAAGCATTGAACCAGACATTCGCCTCGGTGCTGTCAGCGGCTCTCAACCAGCATTCGTGGACCCCGTCAGGTGAGTGCAGCTCGAGAATGCGGCCTTCTGTAACAAAAGAATAAAATAAATAAATGTAACATTCGATAAAATAAAAAAATAACAAAGATTGTCACAACTTAATTTATCCATCTTTCCATCGATTTAATTTAACAAATTTTTTTGTTTTTAACATAAAATCGATAGGTTTAAGCTTTGTCTCTATATATGTATTTTAATCGTGGAAAAGCATTTATTATTCTATTCAATTAATAAAAAGAAAAAGATACGCAAAAATGATGTGCGTTTAGGATTCTCTTAAGAAAATGCTGCCGTTGTTCTGTTTTACCGACTTTAAGTTAGGTTAGGTTCACTTTTTATTGAATATACAGATTTAAAAATCCTCCGCAATAAAAGTACTGCTAATAATAAATGAGAAACGCTGTCTGGCAACTAATTTTATGCCTCGACATCGATTCCGCACGCAAATATACATACATAATTAATTCAGGCTTTTAATCCTTAATTCTTTTGATACAGGCTTTTAATCTCATTTTTTTTACTTCTGTATTATTCTTTCATGTCACCTTTATTGGGAGTGTCGTATTTTGTGCGCAAATAAACTGCAAAACTTTTGTATTAAATAAGTATTGTTATGAGCTGATGCAAGAGGCCGATAAAAAAACTGTAATTTTTTTGACTCTTATTGTTTTTTTATACAAAATTACAGCGCTCCCCGTTCACTATTATCAGTACTTTACTGTGGAGAAGGATTTTTCAATCTGTATAGCCAATAAAAAGAAAAGCCCTTGAACTCAAAGTCGGTAAAACAGTCATGGTCAGCATTTTTTTAAGCATATCATTAGTTGTGGAAAAATTCTTATATACAATCTTGGATATTAAAATAATATAAATTTCTTTTTTCATCTTTCTTTGATCCTATGTTATCATCATATTTCAACAAAATTATGGAAACAAAAGTTGGAAAGAAATCTGGTGTCCAATTATCAAAAATAATTATCAAAATTACACTTCGGAGGAAATACCGATGTAACTCAAACCGCAATTCCATTCTCGAAAATGTGCAGGATTTAACAGTCCCCTTGCACCGAAAGCTATTGAAAACGCCCATTCGTTTTTTTTTTTTTTTTTTTCGTAATCAGGGGTTAGCTTCCGCCAAACCCTCGCATGGCAAAAGCGAGGCAAACGACGGCGCCGAGAATTGAACTTGTGCCCGGCGTCGTTCCTGGTAGCTCTTATAAACCTTCCCTCTTTTCGTTAACACGAAAACTTTAATACGTCTGACATAAATCTCGCGGGATCGGTCACGAAGGCCCGGGAATAAGTTTATAACCCGTAGGTGGTAGTATCCCGAGCTCTGGAGATTGTCTCGCTTCTCGACAGTCCGCATAATTCGTCTACGTACACCGCGAGTGAGTGCCTGGAGAGCCTCGCAATTTCCTGTTTGGCTTCTAGTTTCTAGATTTATTATGCTAATGCTAGACTCGTTTTTCAATGCCAATGATTGCGCAAGAGCTGTTATCGATCTGTCCAATTATCTCTCGCGTGCTTCAATTTTTTTTAGTATTCTGAACGTGTCAGATTTCAAAGCAGTTTGTACATTTTTTTTTCAGAAATGTTCTTTTTTCAGCGATATTTTATTTTACCACAAAAAATAATTATATCAAATAATGTTGCCAAGTTATACAATAAACGACCGGTCCTGCGATTATATTCACGGCAACTTGTCATAATTGACGATTGACAGATTTAATTAACTAGAAATAAAATTGAAGATTTAAATTAAATAACTAAAATTAATTTAAAATATTTAGATAAATTAATAAAGTAAATAATATTTAGGAGAAATAAAAATTACCTAAAATATATAGTCGCGTTATTATTTAAACATATATTCATATTTGTCTAATATAAATGTAATAATTTTAGTTTCTTTCAAATTACATTTGAATACATGTTAAATTATACTTACATACATTTATTTAAAAACAATTCACTAATCAATATCTAAAACAAATTTACGGACAGACGATAGCGTTTTAAAAAAATAATATCAAATTGTTACAAGAGAAATTGAATTTCGAAATTTAATTAATATCATAATCAAGAGTTTTGAGTAATTAGAATTTTTCAATTCCGCCAAAAGTTCGTGTAACGCGATACACTCGCGATTATGCGACCGGATAGTTCCCTTTTCTTATTCGAGAGTTCAACCTTCCAGGCATTGCGTACTAAAATTATCACGCGTCGCCTCTCTCTTATCATTCGATTCCCCACTAATGAGTTGCTACTATCATCTCTCTTATAATGAAACTAAAGTTATGAAGGGGAAGTGTGCTGACGAAACCGGACAGCGTAAGAAAGTCATTTTACCGATCAAAGGAATACGTGGGTTAAAACTTTATGTCACTCCCGGTTTTACTCCCTAAAGGCAATCGGGGACTAGATACGTCGCGATTTCTCCCAAGGAACAAACACTCGCTGAAAGATAGTGATTGTTCGAAATATTAGGATTATCGTGTTCTATATGCCTCGTTAATGTTATGCTTAAATAATAATGGGTGATTTTAATCGATCGAGATACACTTCCCATTAAATTATCGTCCGGCAAAATTTCGAAATATCGTGATTCTTCGTTGAGACAATATGAATTTATGTGTCTTACACCGACCTATTACAATTGCCTCTTGTTATTACATAATGTTTGAAACCATATCTATAACCCTAAATTGAATTGACAATTGAGGTTTTTCTAGTCTTGCGCAGATTTATCCCGTATTCGGTAGACATTGATACGTCAGCATAACGCACTTTCTATTTCCGTGGAAAACAGAAATATTTTGACATCAGAGACTAAAGAGAATTGTAAAATGGCGACCGGTCATTTCCTAACGTTTTGTACCTGCAAGTTACGCGCTTAAGGCGAAGACAATATGATCCCAGACGAGATAAAATTTCAATGCATTCCGGTGAGTATATTCGGTTTTAAAGGAAACAGAAATATGGAAACTGCTAAAAACTCTATTTGAATTAATACAGTATCGCAGGAATTTTGCAAAAAACCTCGAACATTCAAGAGGATAAGCTCATTTAAACATCCAGTTGATATTTATTCATAATCAAGTTTTTTTCTTAATAAATGTATAAAATTTTCATTATTATACAAATCACATTAAATTTAGATCATTTGAATAATTTATTTTTAACAATTTACGTAACAATAATCGAAACAAATTTAAATTTGATGAGAGGAGTATTAAAAAAAAATTCAATCATTGTGTTAGGAGAAAGAAAATTCTGATTTTATTTATTTTATAAATATTATATTTATTTATTGGTTGTTTTTTCACATGAATTGCATTTTTATTTCTAAATTTACATTCTCGTATAAATTACGAACTCGAATAATACTGCATAAGACCATATTTCCATTTCGTCTGCCCTTCTCGAATCGATAAAAATAGCATGTATTTCGAAAAATATTAGATCCACGTGCCTTCTATCATTTCAAAATAAAAAATCAAATCTCACAAATTCAGAAGAAGATCGAGAAACGGAAAGTTCCGGAAGCGGCAAACGTGTGCTGCGAAAGGCGCGGCGGCCGCGTAAGAAAATATTGAATTTCCGATCAAAAGGAAATTACGCTCGAGTTAAAAGCCCCTTTATGTCACTCCCGGGTCTTTCCTCCACCTAAAAAGAGGCAAACGGGAGGACGAGAAACGCCGCGGCGCTCTTCTCCAGGGGACAGAAACATCGGGAAACGTAGCGTGATGTCGAAATGATAGGATCACGTGATTAATGCTCTCTCGTTTATTTTATTGCAAAAAAAAAAAGGGGGAATTTAATCGATCGAGAGTACACTCCCCGTTTAATTCTGCGCCCGGCGAAAAATTGATATATCGTGATTCCATCTCTCAGGAAATATCGAATTACGTGTAGTACACGACCGACCATAATTACAATACATGCAATATGTTACATATATAGTTTTGAAACCATATATGTATCCCTAAAATAAATATACACAATTAGAGGCTTCTCGAAGCATTTGCGCAGCATTTCTCCCGTAAATTCGCGTAAATTTGATTACGTCAGCTGAAACGCGCGACCTTTCTATTCCGTGGATATTAAAAGAAAATACTTTTTGACATCAGAGAGCTAAAGAGAGCCATTTGTAACAAGCGCGACGCTTGTCCGTCCAAACGTGTTAGTCACGCGCAAGTAAACGCGCTTAAGGCGAAGAAAAGAGGATCCGCAGAGCCGAGAAATAAAATTTCAAATGCATTCCTGGGTCGAGTGATAATCGGCCATTCTTAAAGGAAACCGCTGGAAACTGCTAACGCCCTGAAATCCAGTTATCCGCGACCGGAATTCTTTTGCCAAAAACCACCCCGATCATCAAAGATGGGGATCAAGCTCGATGTTTAAAAATCCAACTCGAATCCAATAATCAAGTTTCGTTTTCTGACATGTGACATTAACTAACTACGAAAATCAAATTAAAATAGAAATCATATTTAAGTTTAAATTTATTTTTTAGGAAAATTTAATAAAGCAAATTAAAATTGTTCTGAGGAGATATAAAATAAAATTTAATTTCAAGTGTTAAGAGAAATATTGTAAACGTGTTATTATTTTATTTTATAAATTATTTCATATTTATTTTTGTTTTTTTTTTTTTTTTTTAATAAATGTGTAATCATTTTTATTTTTCTAAATTTACATTCTCGTAAAATTTACAGAACTCGAATAATACTCATAAGAAGTAATATTTCATATATCGAATCTGCCCCTCTCGGAATCGATAAAAAAATTAAGCATTTACTTTTGAATAAATATTAGAATTCATTTCCATATTTAATATTAAAAAAAAAAAATGAAAATAACAAAATAACAAAAAATTCAGAAAGAAAAAATAAAAAACAAAACATTTATTAATTATGTCCCTTCCTGGAAAAAATCCTGCAAACGCCCATGTTTGAAAGTAACTGGCTTTTTTTAAGGTACTTATAGGAAAAAATACTGTTTATTTTTAAAAATAATGCAAACAAATGAAAATTTGTAAGACCCGAATCTACTCAGCCATGATGTTGCCTCTTCGTTTCATTATACATGAGAAGAGTACCACGAATATATATGTACGACGTAAGGTGCGGGTCGTATCATGAAAGATAGAGAAAAAAGCGGTTGTTCGAGCGTCTCCGATGCGGCGTCGAATTTTCATCTTATCCGAAAGTTATGCGTTACGTGATTTAAAAGAAGCAGTTTCGCGAATAATTTAACTCTCTGGTAAAATTAACACGTACCTTACACGATATGTACTCGGCGAAACGTGCTTCCGCGTATTTTTCGCGTTTGTATTACGAGAGAAGGGATTTTCTTCGCGGTTTTCCGCATACGCGTGCTTTCTCGCCAGAACGCGCGAAATCTCGTAAGATCTTTCGGAAAATCGCTTGATTCGCATCAACCTCGCCGCAGGAAGGACCCTCATGGTCGTTAGAGCAGGAAAGAGAGAAAGAACGTGGGCGAGGAAAAATAGAACCGCACGGTGGAAAGTAGTGATTGTAGTAAAAATGCGAGAATTCTCTCACTCGCGAGCGAAATATCGTCCGTTTAAAATTTCCCGATTTAAAAAAAAAAATTCCAACCATATATTATTTTATTCAAAATTGTCTAAAAAAAATTAAAAAAATAATTACGAAGAAAAAATAAAAAAAAGTCGATATCTGAAAAGATCCTTTGTATATTATCCTATTTTATTCAAAATTTATATTTATTTTATTCGAAATTTGAATTTAAAATAAGAGTAATAATTATAAGCATTACAAAAAAAATTAAAGAAGAGAAAGAAAGTCTCGATGTTCACCAATGCATTCTTTTATTTGTGAATTAAATTTTTGTGAATTGAAAATTCTGAGCCCTCTACTTTCATAAAAAAATCTGATATTATACAAACGCATTTCCGCCCGCACGCTTATACGATTTCGCACCGGAAAAGAAGTACTTTCGTCAAGACGAACTGCTGCTTCCCGAACAAGATTGCCAGGATCCGCGAAAAATCTGCGAGGATCTCTAAAAAGGAGTGAGAAGGGGCGAGGGCAATAAAACGTCGAAGCGACAAAGGCAGCGAAAGAACGGAGGAAAAGAGAGAAGAGGGCGACTGTGAAGGACGAGAGTTCGCGCACAGTTCCGCGGAAAGTTCAAAGGAAATCGAAATACGCGTCATTTCGTTACCTCTCTCGTTCTCTCCCTCTCGCGTTTTTCCCTCTTAAGAGCGCGATTTCCCTCGAACGTAATTTTCCGGACATCCGATCGACCGGATTTCGCTTTCGTTTCTTGTTTTGCGCTTCGTCTGCTTCCGCGAGACTGCTTGTCAAGTCCTGCTGAACGCAGGAGCGAACGCATGACAAGCAGAACCGGAGGTGGAGGAGCAGGGATTTTATCCCCGTTTTATCATCCGCGATGCAATTTTTTTCGATCTCTAAAAATCTTCCTTTAAAAATTCTTTGTTAATCTTTAATTTCGCTATTAATTGGTTCTAAACGCCCTTGAGAAGTCTGTGATTTCCGTCCTGTTTTATCGACAAAATGTGAGGTTAGATAAACTATAAATCTATTTATTGGCTATACAATTTGTTTTTTGTCCGAAATTAGAAAAAGACTTATCAATCTAGCCTCATATATCTTGATTACAGAATTATAAATTTTAAGAATTCTAAGAATTCATAATTTTGTAACCAAGATAGATGAGACTATACAGATTGATAAGTCTTTTTCGCGTGTACAAATTAAAGTATTAATATTAACAACGAGCAAAGCGTTCTAATTTCGGGTAAAAAACAATCTGTATAAATAGATTTATAGTTTATCTAACCTCACATTTTGTCGATAAAACAGGACGGAAATCACAGACTTCTCAAGGACGTTTAGGATCACTTAATAGAATATTAATGATATATGAGACTATACAGATTGATAAGTTTTTTTTGCGTGTACAAATTAAAGTATTAATATTAACAAATGACGAAGCATTCTAATTTCGGGTAAAAAACAGTCCATACAGTCAATAAATAGATTTATAGCTGAATCTAACCTCACATTATGAATTCTTAAAATTCTAAGAATTCATAATTCTGTAACCAAGATATATGAGACTATACAGATTGATAAGTGTTTTTTGCGTGTACAAATTAAAGTATTAATATTAACAAATGACGAAGCATTCTAATTTCGGGTAAAAAACAGTCAATAAATAGATTTATAGCTGAATCTAATCTCACATTTTGTCGATAAAACAGAAATGAAACTTAGGTTAGCTTAGAATCCCCTTACACAATATATACAATAATATAAAATATTATATAATATAAAATATTAATAAAATAATAGATAAAAATATACCTACTATTAAAAAAAAAAATATTTATCACATCAACATGTTTCAAAAATTAATTTTTTTTTTTTCACGAGCGAAGAGGCAACGGGTTGATTTTTTTTTTTTTTAATCCCTGAGGGATACGCGAGGTCGCAATGGGGGAGACAATGGAAGAGCGATAATGCACGCTGACGCATACTTTATTACTGTTCATTTGATTTCACGCGGCGCGTTAATAACCGTGTCGCTTATAACATCGTATAACGTCACGTGATGCGAAGTAATATGCAACCGTGTGTGCTTGGTTACATTCTATAACGTTCAATCAACGGAATCCTACGTACTTATTAACGGCATTATCGCGGAATGGCATCGTACCTATTAATTATATTACCGGGGCAAATAATTGTGAATGTAATAATCGCGGAAAGCGCGTCATAACACCCATGTAATGTTACAAATTCCTCTCGCATATACATCGCCGATCGTTCTATTTATTCCATCATGTCTGCGTGTATCGATCTTGCGAGAATTCTCGCTATTCTACGTCCCGAAAATTTTGCGCAAGCCAAAGGAAATTCATATTCCATTTTTTGGAACACAACATGAGAGAGAGAGAGAGAGAGGGATGAAATCGTCCCTCTTTAAATTATTATCCTTAAATAATAACAGCTCAGATTTCAATAAATGAATCAAGATTCGATTCTTTAATATTATATATTAATTCAAATATATTATATAATTTTATTATTCTTCAAGATCAATTCAAAATTTACATATATTTTTGTATAAAATCAATGTTTAATTCACCCTTCTCCTGCAATACGTCGCGTTTTTTTTTTTTATTTCCGTACTCGTCAATAATTCACTTGTCCGAGTCTAAAGGAACAACAAAGCCCTTACTGGCTTTAAGCAGAGGGAGCTTCGATTCTCCTGGAAAGAAAAGCAGATCCATCCGCTTTAAAGTTTGATGAGCCATCCGGAAACGGTAGAGAAACGAAGACGAGAACGAAAGATGGCGTATATTCGAGCAGGCTGTTCCGGGTCTCTTTATGCGCGCTTAATGCATTTTTGAAGGTTGGAATATCATAAAGACGAGCCCGTAATAAACTGTACGACGGTAGCGCAAACTCGCCCCCTTTTCCACCCTTTCCGCCCGATAACCACCCCAAGCCTCGTCCGACATTCGCTTTCTCAGTCTCGCGTCTCGCATACTATGGTGTCTACGTGCTGGGGAGGCCTCCGAAGACAAGGGGGCGGTCGCGAAGGGGGTGGCGCTCCGTTATAAAGGAGAGTACCCCGGAAGGGGGTTTTCAAGAGGGTGAGCGAGATGTTAACAGCCAGACAGCATTGTCGTCAAGCCACACCCGCGTTTTCTAATCAGAGATACTCCTCGTTCTCTTTCTCTCTCGAGTCGCTCATTCCGTTGATCTCCTTGCCACCCCTTCGGGAATAAATAATCAAAAATATTAATGCGCTCCACGCAATATGCCCTCTTCTCCCGAATAAAAGTAAGAAAATTAGCTTAGATTAAGTAAGAAGATTAGCTTCACGATTAAGAACTGAAATTTTATTTAGTATTTATTAGCAGTGTTTGCTGTTATCTAAATCAAATTTTATAGGTGATTATCTAAATGAAACTTTGGTGTAATCTTATTTTTACATGTGTAGATAATAGAAATATGTATTATCTATATCTGCATCTTAGATGAAAAAAAGTATTATCTTTATCAAATTATCTAGAATAATTTTAAAAATACTTAAATAGTAGAACTTAAGCAGTAAAGGATAAAAATTTATAAATAAAAATATGAATACATATATTTTAATAATTCACATTTTTTTATAACTGTGTTTACATAAGCAGTCTTAAAAATATTATCTGAAAATTCTCTAGATGAATCACGAATTTTATTTTTTCGCTCATTCCGTTGATCTCCTTGACACCCCTTCGGGAATAAATAATCAAAAATATTAATGCGCTCCACGCAATATGCCCTCTTCTTCCGAATAAAAATAAGAAAATTAGATTAGCTTCACGATTAAGAACTGAAACTTTATTTAGTATTTATTAGCAGTGTTTGCTGTTATCTAAATCAAATTTTATAGCTGAATCTAACCTCACATTTTGTCGATAAAACAGAAATGAAACTTAGGTTAGCTTAGAATCCCCTTACACACACACACACACAATATATATAATAATATAAAATACAAATATAAAATATTATATAATATAAAATATTAATAAAATAATAGATAAAAATCTAGATGAAACTTTGGCGAATCTTATCTTTACATGTGTAGATAATAGAAATATGTATTATCTATATCTGCATCTTAAATGAAAAAAAGTATTATCTTTATCAAATTATCTAGAATAATTTTAAAAATACTTAAATAGTAGAACTTAAGCAGTAAAGGATAAAAATTTATAAATAAAAATATGAATACATATATTTTAATAATTCACATTTTTTTATAACTGTGTTTACATAAGCAGTCTTAAAAATATTATCTGAAAATTCTCTAGATGAATCACGAATTTTATTTTTTCGTTCATTCCGTTGATCTCCTTGACACCCCCTTCGGGAATAAATAATCAAAAATATTAATGCGCTCCACGCAATATGCCCTCTTCTCTCGAATAAAAGTAAGAAAATTAGATTAGCTTCACGATTAAGAACTGAAACTTTATTTAGTATTTATTAGCAGTGTTTGCTGTTATCTAAATCAAATTTTATAGCTGAATCTAACCTCACATTTTGTCGATAAAACAGAAATGAAACTTAGGTTAGCTTAGAATCTCCTTACACACACACACACAATATATATAATAATATAAAATACAAATATAAAATATTATATAATATAAAATATTAATAAAATAATAGATAAAAATCTAGATGAAACTTTGGCGTAATCTTATCTTTACATGTGTAGATAATAGAAATATGTATTATCTATATCTGCATCTTAGATGAAAAAAAGTATTATCTTTATCAAATTATCTAGAATAATTTTAAAAATACTTAAATAGAGTAGAACTTAAGCAGTAAAGGATAAAAATTTATAAATAAAAATATGAATACATATATTTTAATAATTCACATTTTTTTTATAACTGTGTTTACATAAGCAGTCTTAAAAATATTATCTGAATGAATCACGAATTTTATTTTTTATCTAGATATACTTATTTAAATGAAAATCATCTTTATCTTATCTAAGATGAATTTACATATTTTGATCTTATCATTATCTAGCTAATTTTAAAATCATCTAAGCACACAACTGTTTATTAGTCTATATTCCACCAAAAAAAAAAGCAGAAATAATATATAAAAAGAAATCTATCTAATAAATACGATAAAGAGGAAAATATATAAAAATTAAACATTGATTTATAATAAAAAAAATATATATATAATATTGGAGGATAGGAAGAATTAAATTATTTGTTCACATCCAAGTGTAAATAATTTTTGTGCAATAACGCAAAGGCAGTTTAAACGTTTGGAGATTGCGGAGGGTCCATTCGGCGAGAATTAATTCACCGTTCCGTTTCCGCAACGAAACACACACACCTTGGAAATATTTTAGCGGAATGCTCGTCGCTATCTATGTAGTGTGCGAACGGGAATAGGATCTTATAACGTGAATCAAGCCTAAGATCCTTACATCTTAACGCTCTCGCGTCGCAAACTATTTCCCCGGGTGCGATTATTCATTAAGAGAGACAACGGCAGCGTATTACACCGCCGTGTAATGCCGGGACGACACGACGGGGAGCGAGTTACAGCGCGAATCCAGCCACGACGTCGGCACCGGCTGGCGTTTCCTTTCCTTTCCCTCGCACGGTTCAAGAGCCGTGCGCGCAAACCGGCGCGGCATCTTCAGGGCGAAACTGCGTCAGACAAGCTGCACGCGATTCTTCATGCCGTTTGCATTTAGGACGACACAAACGAGCCCGGAAAAGCAGAATGACGACAACGACGAGGACGACGACGACGACGTCGACGACGACGAGGAGGAGAACGACGAGAATGACGACCACGATGATCCGCTTCCCGAAGTTCCTTCGGCGGCGGCGTAGGGAACAATCGGTCTGAACGGCGGAACTTAGATTGCTATAGTAAGCTGATGTTACGGAAATTGAACTCCTGAAGAAGGATGCGTATCCCGAGGGCGCCGCGACCGTGTAATTGGCGCGTTGCGCGGATTCCTCGTTAATTAGAAAGGAACCGATAGTGTTTCGCAACAAACACGGGAATTAATTATGAAAGAGAGTTTGTCCTCGCGTTCGCCAAATTCAATTGCCAAACTTTTCGGAACTATGGGAGGCAATTAGATCAGTGTGTCTTATTCCGGAAACACGTACTCGGAAATAAAATGTAATACTTCTGTCAACGAATACTCCTTTTCATTCTTTCATCAATGTATCGGTGCAACTGTATTGTTTTTGCACTGCGACAATTTTTTTATAGTAGCTGCTGAACGTCAAACTTTCTCGTCAAATATATTCTAGAAGGTTTCCAAGATACTTTGTATCTTGTTTCGAACCTCCGATATCTTTTTAACACTTAAAGTTGCTTTGAATATCCAATAGTACCCATTCAACGATAGGTGTAACTAAACAAACGAAGGGTTTGTTTTACTAATTTAATTTTTTCCATATTGTATCATTGATATATCAAAATATAAAAATCAAATATATTTTAGAAGACACTTTGTGTATCTTGTTTCGAACCTCCGATACCTTTTTAACACTTAAAATTGCTTTGGGTATCCAATAGTATTTATCAACAGAAGGGTTTGTTTTATTAAATTAATTTTTTCCATATTGTATCATCGATATATAAAAATATAAAAATCAAATATGTTTTAGAAGGTTTTCAAGACACTTTGTATCTTGTTTCGAGACTCCGATACCTTTTTAACGCTTAAAGTTACTTTGGGTATTCAAGTACTCATTTATCAACAGAAGATTTGTATTATTAAATTAATATTTTTCATATTGTATCATCAATAAATAAAAATATAAAAATCAAATATGTTTTAGAAGGTTTCCAAGACACTTTGTATCTTGTTTCGAAGCTCCGATACCTTTTTAACGCTTAAAGTTACTTTGAGTATTCAAGTACTCATTTATCAACAAAAGATTTGTTTTATAAAATTAATTTTTTCCATTATGTATCATCGATAAATAAAAATATGAAAATCAAATATATTCTAAAAAGTTTCCAAGACACTTTGTATCTTGTTTCGAAGCTCCGATACCTTTTTAACACTTAAAGTTACTTTGGGTATTCAAGTACCTATTCATCGAGAGAAGGGTTTGTTTTACAAAATTAATTTTTTCCATATTGTATCATCGATATATAAAAATATGAAAATCAAATATATTCTAAAAAGTTTCCAAGACACTTTGTATCTTGTTTCAAAGCTCCGTTATCTTTTTAACGCTTAAAGTTACTTTGGGTATTCAAGTACTCATTTATCAACAGAAGATTTGTATTATTAAATTAATTTTTTCCATATTGTATCATCGATAAATAAAAATATGAAAATCAAATATATTCTAAAAAGTTTCCAAGACACTTTCTATCTTGTTTCAAAACTCCGACACCTTTTTAACACTTAAAGTTACTTTGAGTATTCAAGTACCTATTCATCTGAACAAGGGTTTGTTTTACAAAATTAATTTTTTCCACGGTGCATCATCGATATATAAAAATATGAAAATTTATGAATACCAGATATTATGAAATTTTAATTTAATTCTCTAATACGGAAATGCCGCTAAGCTCCTTTATCAATCCACCTCATATTGAAGTATCAGTGATAGGACCGAATAGGAATAATCTGAAAGGAATAAGGCAACTCTCCCTTCCCCGAATAAGCCTAAGCGGAAGTTTGCTCAATCCTCCGGGCAGCGGTCGTTTCTGGTAAACCTTCTCGCCTTCCTGGCGATGATGACGTCGTTTAATTAGAATAGTCCCGAGTAATTAAGGGGATTACCAGCACATCCCCGACAGAAAAGATTCCAAGTACCTACGTCGCAAACAGCGGAATCTTTACTTCCGCTTTTGAATCGCGCAACTTTTCCGCCAGAGCGTTCTAAAACTCTTCGCACAAGTGTTCCAATCCCTCACCCTTTTAAAAGATTTAAGAAAGTTTTTAGCCCCTCTCTTTCTCTTTCTTCCTTCCTTCCTTTCTTTTCCTGCGCTCCGATTTATTATTTTTAGAAATATTTTACATAATCTTCTGTCGGAGATTTCTGCAAATTATAATCATTCGAGAGATCAAATGGACCTCGTCTTTTTTTTTTTTTTTAAATCATAGAAATTTAATTTCCTCATATTATTTTCGTAAGAAACAGATGAACGAAATAACGCAATCTCGGCTTTAACTCGCGACTGGAAAGTTGGCAAGACTTGTCTCGGTGAATTAATCTCGGGCAAACGTTGACAATTTCATGACTCGCCGGATGAAAATGCGCATTAACATAACTTCGCGGATGTGAGTAAACCTACCTTCGCCTTTCATCTCTCTCCCAACTTAATTCACCTCTCTCTCTCTCTCTTTGCGGGCCACTCGAAAACTTTCTAATTAATCCAAGTTGATAAAATAATAAAGCTGCATTGATGCACGGTGTTGATCGTCGAAGGATACCTGAGGATGCCTTTGATGAGGCTGGAAAAGCAGGGAGGGGGTCGACCGAGATAATTAATTTTACGCCATTTCCCCCTCAACATCTTTCAACAGAGACTGCTTTTATGGAAGATGCAACCACCGGGATTAACCGCAAGATGCCCGAAGAGATAACATTCTGCGAACGCAGAAATGAAGAATCAGATTGAATGTCCGATGGAAATTGCCTGTTTTATGTAAGGGGAGATCTATTATAAGGGATTGAAAAGTTTATATATATATATATATTTGAGATTAGACTGACTGTGACGATCAAGATAAACCGGAACTCGAATTTTTAAAACATAGTGCACACAGATGCCACTATTTGATATTTCAACTATGATAAATTTTTAATTATAATAACATTCTTGGCAAGTGAACTTACGTACGTATGCAACATATAATTTTGATTAAAAACAAGGTAGTAAAAAATATTTTTGTTAGAGAGAAAAAAAGTTAAAAGAGAAAAAACAACGTGTGAAAATTATGATGTAGCATTTCTTTTAAACACTTTTATATTTGGCAGAAAGTTTCGAAATGATTAAAATAAATTCTATATTGATAAAAAAATCTTGTAAAAATATTATTACAAAGATATATCTCAAATAAATATTGATTTAGAATTTAAAATATGCTATTCTGATATTTTCTATGAAAATTTTCAGGCGAGGTTCTCCGTCACGAATTATTATACACCCTTGTTTATCAGACACTTTCGCATCATGTTAATTATAATTTATTCATCGTGTACCCTCTCGAATACGCTCTAATTTATTTACCTCCTCTAAATCCTTACTTCAGTGACGTCACAAAGAACCAAGGGTACAACGAGACACGAACATATATAAAATAAAATACGGTTCTACGTCGCGGAACGCGAGGAGTAAGAACGAGCGACCGCGAAAGAAAAAGAGACAAAACGTGAGAAAGCAGGAAAAAGGCGAATAGGGTAGGAGGGTTGACCGGCGGGACGGGAAACAGTAAAAATTTGCATCACAATCGCGGATAGAAATAATTACGCGAGAAGCGCGCCGGGCAAATGGAAGGGAGGGTGTCGCAGATGCGAATGCAGGTGTAAGAAGGAGCGGGAAAAGCTCGAGTGTATGAGGAGGGAAAAGGGGGAGGAGAAATGGGAAAACGAGACTAGCCGGAAACGAGACTAGAAATTCAGATACGAGGCACAACGAGGAGGAGGGAGCGAGAATTCAAAAGAGGAGAAACCGAATCTCTCGTTTTACATAGGGTAGGTGGGAAAAAAAATTTCGCGGGGAGGACACGGAAGGGAAGATTCGGAATATCGCACGGCGGAAGTGGACTTTCCGACGGCAGAATAAATAACTGTCGCCCCCGCGGACGCGGATAAATCAAACAAAAGAATAGAAGATACGTCGGATGCAAGTTAAAATACAGGCTGGTCCATAGAAGGATTTGTAAACTGGACGACGGCGGGATTACGAGATCTATATTAATTAATCCGCGAGCGTGTATATTCAATATTAAAGCGTATATAAAATGTAACTCCTCTCCTCTTAGAGAAACCAGCCACTCCAAAGCGAAATCCTGTACGATATGTATACAAGGTGTAACTAAACGAACGAATACGAAGCACACTATCAGGTGCAGGACAAGAAACTAAATCGAAAAGTCCTGAACCATTTTTTAATCTGAGCTTTATTTTTGACGCTATAAATTGTTAAAGTTGGCCAATTAGCGCGGGGCTACAACGGAAAACAGAGTAGGCGCCACCTACTAAGGCGGCGCCTACGCTGTTTTCCACGCGCTGATTGGCCAACTTAAACAATTTATAGCGTAAAAAATAAAGCTCAGATTAAAAAACGGTTCAGGACTTTTCGATTTAGTTTGTTGTCCTGCACTTGATGGTGTGCTTCGTATTCGTTCGTTCAGTTACACCCTGTATACATACATATACGTGGGATTTACGACATGTTTTCTCAGAGTGGCCGGAGGAGAGAAGCAGAAAAGCGCGTCTTCCTTAGCTGTTTGACCTGCGGGACTTAGGACGAGTTTTCGGATTGAGAAGACATTGACTAGATCAAACTGGAGAGAGAGAGAGAGAGAGAGAGAGTGGTTTGGTTGTTGTTGACGTTCGACCCTGTACTTTTATGAGAGCTTTCGAATTCTGACGTGATCCTTTTGAAAAACATCACTAGACACCTTCCTCGAACCATCTCGAATTATTCGCAGACGAGCTTGTCCGCATTCAAATACACACATAGATTATTAATAAAATACTAGACATTACTCAAAATCAGTATAAATTATCATTTTATGTATTATAAATTCTCCAATATTATCGATATTCTATATGATAAAATATTAAACGATATCGAGTTCGTATATTTATATGCAATGTATAAAGAGAGGGTACGACTATTAAACATAATATATAAATAATATATATTATCACTGAGAAATGCCTATTATTTCATCAATAATTTTCATAATTTCCAAACGCGCTTGTAAGCTTTTATACATTTTTAAATTCCAATCATTTATTATGTAGTAATTTAAATTTTCTCTTTCTCATTATTATTAATAATTAATCGTTGCTAACTTATTAATAAAATTTGCCTTACCACATATTAATTACATGCTTATGGTATGTGATATGTCGTTTAATATATACATATATATTTTATTTAATATTTCAAAGCATAAGATACGTTTATATATAATTAAATCTGAATTTTAAATGTCTTTATTTAGAGAGCTTTATCCGCGAGATGTACAACGTGTGTCACGAGATAATGACGATAGAACTGGGACAATTTAAGCCAGCCAAATTTATTTCGCCGCAGAATTGTACTCTTAATATAATTATAGAATGACAAGAAATTAATTCTGAATTCTCGTTTCTTCTAATCGGCAAAAAAATAAAAGATTCTCGCATAAATAAAACGAGACAGATATTGTAAATACACTTTATAAAATAAATCTTACATATAAAATAAACTTTATATAGAAGTATTGTTAGATAAAATATTGTGTGTATATAAAAATATTCGAAAATTTTATTTTCTTTTGCCTTTCTTATATCTCCTTAATGCAGTCTATTAATTTAATATTTTCACACTTTATTCGTGATTTTGCATTTTTTTATTTATAATTTAATTTCTTCTAGAATGACAAAAAATTAATTCTTGTTTTCCAAATCAATACACAAGTTGTAAATGACTTTCGCATAAATAAAATATGACAGATATCGTGAATATATTTAAGTAGATAATAAATCTTGCATAAAGAAATGTAATATAGAAAAGTATTTATATATATTTATTAAAATTAATTTTTCATTAATCCAAATTATTTATTCATAAAATACAGAAGTGACGTTTCTTCTAACGTCAATTTAATCTGTTCACAATTTCATCGTAATTATATATTTGGCATTTTTACGTCGTATATATTTTCGCGAAGAAAACTTGTTAATTTAGCATGTCTAAACGCGAGGCGGAAGTCGGTAGCTTCTTCCGGACTACACACAATTCTACACGCGCCTCTCATTCCAATATCCGGCCGTGCGAAACTTCAAACCATCCGCCAACAGTATGGCAACGATAACGCGCGAAAGCCGATATCGCACTGCGGCGGGGACCCGTTCGCTGACCCGGCCGATATTATCATCGGTGCATCGCGGTGCACGTGAAGTTTGTTTGATTTGTTTCGCGTGGGCGAAATTATCGGGATGCGTATGACTGCAAACTGCGATGGGAACGTATCGATAAAACGACGACATACACACGACGTAGTGATCACAGTTTTGCTTTCGTAGCTTTCGGAGTACGGGAAAATCGATAAAGAGAGCATCACGAGGTTCCTGTATATTCCACGATTTTTTTACAAGTTTTTTTAGAACAGATTTTTGTGCGAAAACCCAGCGCGGACTCTAATTTCTAAAATAATAAAATCGTTGTGCAAGAGTCTCTTGAACCAAATATTTTCTAAATCCCAGCAATAATACATTCTTGAAAAATTGGATTATTGGATCTCTCTCGAATTCTTCGGGAGCAGCTTAAATTCAAGGATATTGAAAGGTTCAAAGGAATTCAAAGATCCTGGGATTCAAAAAGCTCCGGATCTCCCAGGAATTATAATAGGCAAATTTTACTTCAAAATTATCTCTTTTTAAAATAAAATTACAAGCACATTTTATACAAAAAAATCATCAATTTTTAAAGATAATTAAATGGGTAATTTTTTGACAATGTTTTTTGTCCTTATACTAAGTAAATTCACGAATTACGAATTGTCAAAAAAAAATTTTTTTTCTTATCCCCAAATAACTTTGAATTTTAGACGATCCAAGAAGTTTGGGACAAGCAATATAGGACAAAAATACGCATCAAACCGGGCGATCACGTCTGAGGAATTAATGCGGGACGTAATTCACTTTTATTTGACATCGGGACAGTTTGAAACACTTTTTCCAATACTGTTTTTACAGAGAGCCTCCTCTACCAGGATCCAATTTGCCCGGTTGACAGAATAGCAATTTGGCGTGATATATCTATTTCATAATATTCACGACACGGTTTTTCCGCGGCTGCGATAATTTAGTTTTGCACCGTTGGACTACAAAAAAGCCATCTCCGGCCGGCAAATAAAGCGCTCGAGCGCGGAATACAACAATAGCGGCGTCGCACAATGAAAACTGCCACCTCTTCTCCCTTTTAAGCCCCCTTTCCACCTCTTTTCTCTACCCCAAAACGCTTCGACTTGTAAGAAACTCTGGAAACCGTACACTCTTCTTCCTCATAATGAAATATTCGTCTGTCTTTATTAAATAAACGATATTGTATACAGGGTGTCTGCCATAAAGTATTACACCAAAAATATACAAATCTTATTATTTGAAGACAATTTTTCCTCAGCAAAAATATTGAGGCATCAATAACCTTCGAGTTATAAGCGATTGAGAATAAAGGGTTTTTCGCAAACTGAGTCTTGTGGAAATAAAATATTAACAAAACCACACTCTCCAATTAATTTCAAGTAGAATTTACTTTAATAAAATTTTAATTTAAAGTTTAGTTATATACAAAGTTATAAGTAGTTTAGTTATATATAAAGATACATGATGGCAAAAATTGGGAACATGCAAAAAATGGCCTCCCTCGACATTTTTGCTGAGGAAAAATCGTCTCCAAATAATCTTAGGAATCTCCCTATTAAGTCAGTGAATTGCATCCGCAATGCGGCATGAAAAAGGGTTCCGGATTTATTAATTAATCATTAAGGGGATGCAGACCAGGTCTGTTTTATCGGCAAATATTATTTTTATTTAAGGAGATGCTGCCGTAGTTCTGTTTTACCGACTTTAAGTTAGGTTAGGTTCACTTTTTATTAAATATATAGATTGAAAAATCCTCCGCAATAAAAGTACTGATAACAATGAATGGGGAGCGCTGTCCTGCAATTAATTTTTGCTGTTTTATGCCTCGACATGGATTCCGCACGCAAATATACATACATAATTAATTCAAGCACGAATCTTTTGATACAGGCTTTTAATCTCATTTTTCTTACTTCTGTATTATTCTTTCATGTCATCTCTATTGGGAGCGCCATATTTTGTGCACAAATAAACTGCAGAACTTTTGTATTAAATAGGTATTGTTATGAGCTGATGCAAGAGGTCGATAAAAAAATTATAATTTTTTAACTTTTATTGTATTTTTCATACAAAATTACAGCGTTCCACGTTCATTATTATCAGTACTTTAATTGTGAAAAAGGATTTTTCAATCTGTATAGCCAATAAAAAGAAAATCTTGAACTCAAAATCGGTAAAACAGACATGTTCAGCATTCCCTTAACAGTGTCCGATAATTTTTAAACTACTGATAAAAATCTGTAGTAATACGAAATATGAAGGTACGAGATACAATTTCTTTGCTAATCCTAAATTAGCACGGAGTTTGCTTTTATTAGGCGCAGGGATATAGGCTCTGGGGATGCACTTTGTAGGCATTTACGGGCGGCGCTTTATTCGAGGAACATCGCGTGGAATTAACTGCACAGAGAAATCTTATTAAAATCTATATAGGAAGCGCACACGTGAACTCTCCGGCCGGCACTTCCGGCACTTCACCAGAAAATGGCGGGTGTGGATGACCATAGGTGTTTTAATCAAATTACAGTAAGTGGGACGGTACGGCATTACGCAGTCATGTGCGACTCGTCGCGCTAATGGAGACCAAGAGCTTAGGGTGACCCTAGGGAATAATGATGGGTAAGCGCCGCCGGCGATTATTGATAAAATGTAAGCCATTTCCTGTTCCGGGGAGGAAGCAAGCGCATTATATTCGGAAATATTATATTTATCGAACGCTATCGAAAACGAGAAATCTTAATCCTTCTGTCAACGCACAATTTTTCACTCTTTCATTGATGTTTTCCACACATTGCGCTACAATAATTTTTTTTTTATCAATCGAATATTCTTTTTTATTATATTTTAGAAAGTTACCATGCAAAGACATTTCTTTTGGACGGAGAACATTTCCGAGACATTTTTAACATTCAAAGTTGCTTTAAATATCCGATACCAGTTCATTGACAGAAGGCTTCGAGTGAAAAATTTCAGAGTAAGAAGATCATTTTCAGGGAATTTTTTTCTACCTGGAATACTTATGGAATTTGTTTTCAACTCAGGGAATTTTTTTTAAATTGCTCCTTTAATTTTATTTTTAATTATACTTTTAAGGAATATGAAATTTATTAAGTTTAATATATAGTATAATATAATATTATATTAATATATTAAAAAATATGTTATTTATGTTAAAAAATGATGTATAACAAAAATAAACTTATTTGAAAATAGTATTTAAAATTTTTTTAAATACTTAAATTTCATCTGGAATTTTAAACAAAAGTACCTGGAAAATCATGGAATTCTCGGGGAATTTATTTATAAAAATTTGAGTATACATCCTGTATTTATTATCCATCATAAAAATAAATACAAATCCATAGTTTCAACAAATATTTAAAATAAATTGAAAAATGGTTTCCTAAAATTAAAACATATTTCTCGATGCACAGCAAGTTTACAGAAATTGAGGGGAAAAATAAATTTTCCGCATTTCTTCCTCTTCGCGGCCCGCAAGTTAACATCGAATATCTTCAGTATTAAGGACACACCTTCTCTCTCTCTCTCTCTCTCTCTCTTTTTTAGACTACACGCGAACAAGTTGTCAAAGAGAACAGCTTTCGAGTTTTCCTCCTTACGGACAGACGCGATTCGATAGGGGCGGACAGAAGCGAGTAACGAGCGCATTGACAAAATATTTACCCTTGCCCTGACGACGAGGAGGACGACGACGGCACGAAAACGGAAGTGCGCGAAAAAAAAGAAGCATCGCGATGCTCCGCTCGTATTTCAACGTAAACCGCCGGCGCGTTTGATACGCAAATTCGCGTACTTTCAAATGCTCGACGGTATCGATCGGCGTTTCTATCGAACTCCTTTGAGGGCAAAAGGAGGGTGGAAGGAAAGAGAGAGGGGGGAAGGGGAAGGGGGTAAACGTCGGAAACTTTACGGGGAATACGTTACTCCCCTTTTCCGCGCGCGAGCTTCCGCCGATAAAACCGGCTTACGTTAAACATTTCCGCCGAGGAATCATTTCGTTTTTCCGACCGTCTTTTTTTTTTTTACGCGCCGGAAAGGGATGAGTTTGAAATCACGATCGATCAGGCGTTACGAAATTTCGAACGGATAACCTGTGAACTGCCATCATTCCGCTATTTTTGGGAAAACTGTTGATATATACTGTAAAACGATTTTATTCGAATAGAAACTTTACTTTCGACACGAATACTTTGAATAAAAAATCATCGCTTTTTATATCTCGTGCAACAATATTATGTAAAAATGTTAGCGTTCTTATTAATTTTTTCTGTCAATTAAAAAGTACCTAAAGCAACTTTAAATGTTAAAAATGTGTATTGAAAATACAAAGAACCTTTATATTCGGAAATCTTTCTAAAATATAACGGGAAAGAATGTTCAACGTCCAGCAGCTGCTGTGAAGAAATTATTATAGTGCAATGTGTCAGAAACAGTTGGTACCTATCCGTTGATAAAGAGATGAAAAATTTCGAATTGACGGAAGAGTTAAATAAAATTCCATTATGCAACATATTTGATAATATTAATTTCTAAACTTCTCTCCTTTCTCTTTCTCTCTCCCATGGCATATAAATTTTCAAACTGTTCCAATTACATTACCAATGGCTGAATTATTAATTAGCAGTTTGTGCTAACTCATTGAAACTCCCGTTAGAAACTACCGTCGCAAATGCATATACGTACGTCGAAACATTGTGCTGAAACATTGAGTTACTCTTTGAGTGGTATAATCTCTGTTAGTTGGGTTTAATTTAATTAAACCGATGGCTTCATTTTTCAAGAACACATCCCCATTTCAAACATTTCAACAATCGGTCTTTTTATCTCTGTCTTTGCGCTTTTTCCTCTCTTTCTTAATCTTAAGGGAATACCGATTAGGTCTGTTTTATCAAAAACAAATATTATTTTCATTTAACTATTTATTGGCCCTACAGAATAAAAAATCCTTTACTAGAATTAAAGTATTTTATAATAACAAATCTGAGCTATCATATGTGTATATATTTATAAAACCAAGAAAATTACAGTTTTCTTATCATTTAGGTTAGGTTGAGAAAAACTGTACTTATTTAGCTTTCTTGTTTTTTTTTTTATATATAGTAACCCAAATTTGTTATTATCAAAACTTTAATTCTAGTAAAGAATTTTTCATTCTGTAAAGCCAATAAGGAATTAAATTAAAATAATATTTGTTTCCTGTTTTATCGACAAAATGTGAGGTTAGATGAACTATAAATATATTTATTGTCTATACGGATTGCTCTTTACCTGAAATTAGACCAGGCAGGATTTGGAATTGGCTAAAGGATACAAGTGAATGTTTAGATTTTGGAAGCCTAGTAAACGAGAATAACTCATCCTACATTTTTATGTGTGCACGAAAATGTAGAATGAGTTATTCTTATAGGCTTTCAAATTGATATCTAAACATTCACTTGTATCTTTTATCCATTGTATGCCAAATTCGGCCTGGACTAATTTCAGGTAAAAAGTAATCCGTATAGCCAATAAATATATTTATAGTTCATCTAATCTCACATTTTGTCGATAAAACAGGAAAAAACAATAGACATCTCAAAGACATTTAGGATCCTCTGTCAAAAAGCCCCATAGCACGAGGGCAGGGGGTCGCACAAGCCACATGGTCGTCGGGACATCGATTACATTTCCTCGCAAACAGTTCTCGCCGCAATAACGTCGTCTTTCGAAAACTCGCGTTAGCATTTCCGATCGAGTTTCCGCGCCAGATGTCAAAGGAAGAGGTTAGATCCGCGCGGACGATCCTCTCTCTCTCTCTCTCTATCTATCTATCTATGCCGCGTTTCAACCCTCCCTCCCTCCCAATCCCGGAGGAAGTCAATTGGAATCGGCCCCCGGGGGTGCACGTGGCATCGGGTTGGCATTTCGAAGATAATTAGGCGCGCCAGCTAATAACGGGGCGCGAGCGAGCGCGGAAAACAATACCAGATGTCGTCGTGTTTATGGAAATTCATGTTAGGTCGGATGGCGCGTTAGGGTCGAGATAACGCTTGCAAATCGCATTACATCGAGCCCTACGCCAGTCACTCTATATACGTACATACGTATCTGCGTTCGTATATATGGATGTGTATATATATTTTATATATATACAATATACATATATATATGTGTGTGTGCGCGCGCGCGCGTATGAGTTAGTGTGTGTTAGTGTGTGTTAGTGTGTGTTAATGTGTGTTAGTGTGTGTTAATGTGTGTGTGTGTGTGTGCGTGCGTGCGTGTGTGTGTGTGTGTTATGCTCGTGTATATGTATATGTATATGTGTGCACAGCATCTGTATTGAGTGTGACCTCTCGCCGGGGCGTCGTAACTAAGCTATTACATGTCATCGGCAATGCGCGTTTATGTAGGTACAGATTTCTCGACACGCTGAAGGGACGGATGAACGAACCCGATAGACGGATGAATGCGAATTTGTTCACTCACCCTCGAACAATTTGTTTCAGAGTTGCAGATGGTATGATTAAAAAAAATATTTAAATAAAATTGTAAAATTAATATAAGAACAGACGGATTTTTTCCAATGATGATTTTAAAGGTGGAAAAACTCTTGTGGCATTCCATCGTTTGAAAGCGTGGAATTGTCTTAGTTTCCCTTAATTATTGTACGTTTCTATATGAAATGACACACTTTTTAATAACTAATGTTAGGAAATTTTTTATGAATAATACAATGAAAATTGCTTACTAATGAAACCATGTTTTACCAATTTATTTAAAAAATATTTATTTGCAAAAGAGAGGGAGACGAAATTATTTCTCTCTGTTGAATGAAGCTCCGGGACGGGATGATGTTTCCTTATTTTTCATGTCTTTTTTCCCACAATTTTTTTTCTCTTAGCCCATTCATTTTTAAGTTAGGAAAACATCATTTTTGCGCACCCTTTTCTTTTTATTGGTCGAATAAAATAATACATGCTTTTCCAAGATTAAAGTACATATAGAAACCAAGCGCGAATCTTATGTTAAGGACATAAAAAATTTCAACTTTTTAATTTAAAAAATATATTTTTGTTTTTAACGTAAAATCGGTAGATTTGCGCTTTGTTATACCGTAATCGTGAAAAAGCATTTATTATTTCAAAAATAATGTTTTATGATTTTCATTTAACTCTTTTGCGTTTGCTTTTCACAATGAAAAATCCTTTACCAGAATTAAAATATTTGTAATAACAAATCTGGATTACTATATATGCATATAAAAAAACAAAAAAAGTTAAATAATTAATTAAAGTTTTCTTATCGTTTAAAAAAGATCGGATAAGAAAACTATAGGTAATTATTTAGTTTTCTTTTTATTTTATATATATATATATATATATATATATATAAAATAAAATAAAAAATTATTTTATATATATAATATATATATATAGTAGGCCAGATTTATCATTATGAATATTTAAATTCAAGTAAAGGATTTTTCATTCTATACAGCCAATAAATAATTAAATGAAAATAATATTTATCGATAAAACAGACACAGTCAGCATCCCCTTATCATATTCGCGACGCTGACATTAAATAAGTAACGAGGACCCATGGATAAAGCGGGGATACGTGAACGATCCCGAAGAACGGGTTTGCTCGCCCTCTAAACATAACCGTGGTGCTTCGAGTTCAAAGCCGATGAGCACAAAATGCACTCACGCGAAGTCTCTTCACCCCTTTCTACCCCTATCTAACTGTCTCTCCCTCTCTCTCTCTCTCTCTCTCTCTCTCTCTGGGTCTCTCCACGGGGGGGTGTGTCTCCTTGAATAATAATCGTAGGTGACGACCAATGTGACGGCTCTATATACAGTACAGTCCCCACGGGAGTTCTATGGACCTGACGACGACTAACCACGATCGCGCAGAGCCGGGGAAGGTTTACTATGTAAACAGAACGTCGTCGCCGACACGGTGCGTCATTAGTGGTCGCGTACAAACGTTCTCCCTGGACTCCTTCCAGCCATACACAGAGCTCTCTCTGCACCCTATTCTTGGGAAAGATCTTACAATTAAATCTCCTTGAGACGTACGGATCAAGTCGAGGAGATACGGAAACGAATCCGCGAATCCGCGTCTGTCTTTGAACAGGCAGTGTTATGCTTAGATGATTTTAAAAAGATAAAAATGACATGGCGATTCATCTAGGAAAATTTGTAGATAATAATTTTTAAGACTGCTTATGTAAACACAGTTATTAAAAAAATGAAAATTATAAAAGAAATATATATATATATATATATGTGTGTGTGTGTGTGTGTGTGTGTGTGTGTGTGTGTGTGCTATGATTGTAAATCAAAATTACCTGAAAATTATTCTAGATAATTTAGTAAATTACTTTTTCCATCTAAGATGTATAGATATAGATAATACATAATTTTATTATTTATATAGAGATAAGATGACGCCAAAGTTTTATCTACATGATCATCTATATAATTTTATTTAGATAACAGCAAACATTAGAGTCTACCTAGAGATGCAAGTGAAACGTTTCATCCCCATGTAAAGGGTATTTCGTAAATAGATATTGCTACATTTTTGTCGACAAATGAGCATCCTTTTTCCTTGATGACATTTTTGGCATAAAATGTATTGTTTTCGAGATATAGATTTTATTTCTCGATTTATTCCGATTTCCGAATGTAGTTGCATCTCTAATGATATACATATATATAATATAACATGGTTGTGTGTAATTTAATAATATAACAATAGTATTATGTAGTGATAATATTACTATCGTTAGTAAGTGTATACAGATTCCAGATCATAATGGTTATCCTGATACGCTTGTAACAATATTCGTAATCGGTCGTTGATATTGATCGTCGATATACGAAGTGTCTCAGCTGCGTATTGTATGGCTTTTCAGTAAACATGTAATAGATTTCGAATTGAGAGGCACGCGGAATATTACAATTTCTCTCTCCGAACACATACATATTCATGTTATATGTGCAGTATATATGCATATATAATGAGCAATTAAAAATGACACAATTTAGAACGAAACTTTAGGAACGTACAAAGTAGAAACGCGCGCACAATTTCTATTAAAATGTAATATAATTTTGTATTACACGTGCAGGCAAAGTGGCACTTTGTGTACGTGTTTTCTGTGCGGAAAGCGGCCGATTTCCCACGCCGCCATCTAGCGGCGACGCGGTGAGTGAATAAGCCGCGTTCAAAGCTATTGCCTACGGCTAAACCGCGTTCAAAGTCATTGCCCACGGCTTCAGCCGTGGACAATGACTTTGAACACGGCTATTCCCGCACCGTGCCGCCGCAAGATGGCGGCATGCGATCGGCCACCTCGCGCACAGAAAATGCGCACAAAGCCACTTTGCCTGCACTTTTAATACAAAATAGTATGTGTATCACGTGCGGATTGACAATTGTTTACTCGTGTGGAGTGGTCGCACTCGCCTTCGGCTCGTGCGTCCATCCCCCGCACTCGTGACCAATTGTCAACTTTCCGCACTTGATACACAATATACTATTAATGAAGCTTTATATGACAATGAAGCTAACGCGCGATATGAAGCTAACAATATCACGGAATGCCGATTTATTTTCAGAGGAATTTGAAAAACTTAACATTTAATTAACATTAATCGCATTTGTGCTTCAAAGCTCGAGGGACATCTCTTCCCCCAATAATCCCCGTTCAAAATGTCGCGAAATTTTTTCCGACATATGTAACGTTCAGCTCCGCTCGACAGATCGATCAGAGAGAGAAAGAGGGTGGGAAGGTAGAAAAGGGGAAGGTCATAGAGGGAGATATTTATATTGGAATAATTTATCGTTCGAGAGCCTTTATCAGCGAACGGCCGAATTGACGTGAAAAGCAGCAGCGATTTGGCGGCAGCGGTTCGCCAAAGCGACCGCTCTTTCTCTCTCCGCGCTCGCGAAATTCGGCGCGAGGGTCGGTTGTCCGCCCCATCCCCTTCGATGTGTGTACCGACGAATTTTCGACGAATTTTCGAATTTTCCAACGAAAATTCGGGCAAATTCGGCCGAACGAGCACAACGTCGGTCGGCCAAAATTTATGCGCGGTATAAATAGTTTACGGTGCAACCCCCGCGCGCATTTACGTACCGGCGGGAAAGGGTGGAAGAGAAGAGGTTCCAAGGGTAGGAAGCGGGCGGGGGTGGCAGGGGGCGAGGGGGTGATTGGACGCCGCTGGTGGCGCGTGCGTTTGTGCGCCGGACCCGGGTGGTGAGAGTTAGGTGGATCCAATCGTCAGTTAATTGCTTAGCCGCGCGGCCCGCAATATTGTCGGGATTGGATTATAAAGTTTTCCATTCGGAATTAATTGCACCGCGACACCTGCGCTGGGGGTGGGTGGGGGTTGGAGGGGAGGGGCTGAACGTCTGCGTTGCTGCTGCTGCTGCTGCTGGTGCTGCCCGCGGCAATCTTCTCGGGATAAGCTTCCTCGGGAGCTTCATCCCCCTTCTTACGTCATTTCGCATTGAAACGAGAAAGAAGCGCGACGACGCGACTTAAATTAAACCGCCATCAGTTTTCAGGCGGGAGAGAGGGAGAGAGGACGTATTTTCATAGCAGTTAGCATTGGATTTGCCTCTGTTTTGCTTTTCTCTCTTCTACCCCAAGTTTACAATATGTCGCCGGAACTTACTTGCGTCTCTTGCGCTTAATGCGGTTAGATCGTTTAACGAAGGAAGCGAGAGAGAGGGAGTCTTCCTCGGCGCTTTTTATCGCAGACACGGGTACAAAATTATTACCAAGTTTCATCCTATTTGAAGTGTCGAATAATTTCCGCCGTCCTCTCTCGAGAGAGACGCGAATTACCTCGGCGTATACCTACATATACATATATATATATATATATATATATATATATATATATATGTACAAGGTGATCAACAGCGAGTGTTGAAAAAACTTGGACAGCTGGCCGGAAGCTCATTTTACGTAAAAAATGTTATATAAACGTAGAATGTTCTTCTATAATATTATCTAATTAGGTGCAGTGTTGTGCTTAGATAATTTTAAAATTAGCTAGATAAAAATATGTAAATTTCTTAGATAAGATGAAGATGATTTTGTTTTAAATATATCTAGATGAAAGATAAAATTGTATCTGGATGATAGATCAAAATATGTAAATTTATCTTAGATAAGATGAAGATGATTTTGTTTTAAATATATCTAGATGAAAGATAAAATTGTATCTAGATGATAGATAAAAATATGTAAATTTATCTTAGATAAGATGAAGATGATTTTGTTTGAAGTATATCTAGATAAAAGATGAAATTATATGGCGATTCGTCTAGATAATAATTTTTAAGACTGTTTATGTAAACACGGTTATAAAAAATGTAAATTATAAAAATATATGTATTCATATTTTTATTTATTAGTGTTTCGCTTACTGCTTAAGTTCTACTATTTAAGTATTTGTATGTGACTCTAAAGCAAAATTATCTGAAAATTATTCTAGATAATTTAGTAAAGATAATACTTTCTTTCATCTAAGATGCAGATATAGATAATACATATTTTTGTCTATATAAAGATAAGATGACGCCAAAATTTCATCTGGATGGTCATCTAAATAATTTTATTTAGATAACAGCAAACACTTGATCCAGTGTTGTGCTTAGATAATTTTAAAATTAGCGAGATAAAGAGATGAAAATATATAAATTCATCTTACAATTAGATAAGATAAAGACGGTTTTGTTTTAAATATGCATATCTAGATAAAAGATAAAATTATATGACGATTTATCTAGATAACTTACAGATAATATTATTTTTAAGATCGCTCGTGTATAAATACAATTATAAAAAAAAGTATAAAAGTGATATGAAAATATATTCATATTTTTAATTATAAGTTTTTATCGTTTACTGCTTAAGTTCTACCGCTTACATATTTTTATGTAGTCCTAAATCAAATTATCTGAATATTATTCTAGATAATTGAATAAAAATAACACCTTTTTTTCATCTAAGGTGCAGATATAAAATTTTATGTAGATTTATCTAAAATTAGAATTATAAAAAATTTCATCTAATTTAATATTTTGTGAATTTTGTAACTAAATATTAAATCTACCATTTATTATCGCATTTTTCAATAAAACTTTGATATCTACCTCCGTAACTATTATAATTGAAATAGGACTCATGTTTGTACAACATTTTTTACTTAAAATCACCTTCCGAACAGGATTTGTTTTTTCAAATTGTAACGAGATATTAAATCTACTATTTATAACCGCATTTTTTACAATAAAACTTTGATCTAGTAGTTCCATAACTAATTGAAATGGGATCCATAGCGATCGTATAACATTTTTTTACTTAAAATGACCTCTCGAACGAGCCGTCGAAGCTTTTTACGCCCGTTGTAGATCACTCTGTACATACCGTATCGTAAAATTGAAATCCATCTTCCGCTAGAAACTGGCGTGAAAATTGAAAAGCCGCGATAAGAGAGCATCGAAAATTAAATCCCCGCGGACAAAATATCAATTCTTGTATGAACAAACCGAGAGAAAGATGTTAAAAAATAAGAAAGATGTTGATTTTTACTCTCTTTATCGCGATAACTTCTTCCCTAACGCAAAAAAAAAAAAAAAAAAAAAAAGAAAAAGAGAATAAACGGGTTGCGATAAAATCGCGAGGAGGAAATTCACCGCGCGCTTACCGTTTCCGTTGATTTTACCGTAGGAAAGAAGAAAATCTCCAGATTCCAGAGGAAACGTCACGCGATGCGCGCGTGTATTTTTTTTTTTTTTTTTTTTTCAACCCTGTTTACTTACGTTGACGTCTCCCCGAGCGTTCGAAGGGCGCGAAAATTCCTCGCCTAAAGGGCGCCCTTTAGCTGTCTCTCTTTCTCGCTGCTCGCGCGCAGCCTATCGTGAAATAGATTGAAGTCACCGGGGCGTGATGAGTCGTGTACGTAGGTACGCAAGCGTGTACGCGCTTCCCTACGCGTACGCGCACGCACAAAGCGAGGAAATATGCGAGTCGTATCACGACGCCGGGGTCGACCCGAGAAAATTGCGCTTGTTCGTTTCGCCCTCCCCCTTCCACCCCCCACCCCGTCTCCTCTCACCTTCGCTCGCTAATCTTTTTTCCTACCTATCTACGTACCCAACTTCCCGACTCACCCTCACCCCCTGGGGGGTAGGGGGATGATTTTATGTCCCACCCCCGCGATTTGCTTCGCGCGCGTGCGAAATCGACGAGAGATATGAATCAGGAATTTTCACGAGCCGGAAGAAGCGACGGGGATCGGGATTTTAAACGATCGAGGACTCTAAAGTATAGGAAGAGTTGTATGTTGAATATGTATACATACAGGGTGATTCTAAGTTAGCGCGAAATATTTTAGGAGATTATTCTTTGATGGAATATATGAAAGGGGATCTTTTATATAAACATATAGGCCGGTATCTTTCCCTGAAAAATTGCACTTTTCGAAGAGTGAGAGAGATGAAAATTCGATTTTTATTTTTATTCCATTTTTTATATTTATAAGTTTGTTCTACTTTTTTTATTCTGAAATCCAACTTCTCGTAACTCGAAACCTATATATGTCATTTAATATTGTATTATGTATAATAATATATTTTTTCTTGCAAATTATTGATTTTACAACAAAAGTAAAAGAACAAAATAATTTAAATCAAGCTTTTTTTAATACATATTTTTAGATGATCACATTTTAATTTTTGTTGAAAAGTTCTAATAAAAAATTGAGTGGTTACTAGTTTCATATTCATATAACGATACGAGAGAATTAAAAAATATTAATAAATATCTTTTTTACTAGCAGAAAATGTCCATCAAAATTCATTTTTTAACGTGTCCAAAAATAAAAACTTCATTTTTATTTCCCCTGTTAAAGATTATAAAAGCCGCTTAATTTTTAAGAAAAAATCATCTAAAAATGATTTTCATTCATTCAGAATCACCCTGTATACATATATGGGCGCGCAAAAATCTGGAGAACCAAATTATAAAACGTCAAAATTTCCAAACAGCGATTTATCCTGAAATTCGAAGCTTCGCGCGAATGGCAAAAGCCACGGTTTTGAAAAAGACCGCAGCGTCGCGCGTTTGCCCCCATCTCCCAATTTCCTCCCCCGTTAAACGAATCACGCGGCTGTACGACGACGAATCGTTAATCATTATACGCGTGAATTTCGCGTTTCCATTTGTCACCGGCAAACATCCGTTTTTCCTTTTTCGATCGTCGCAGACCGCACGCCTCTCTCTCCCTCGGCCCCCCTCGACCCCTCTCGGCCCCCCACTGCCCCCT
Organism: Nylanderia fulva; assembly: GCF_048542155.1. Lineage (NCBI taxonomy): Eukaryota > Metazoa > Arthropoda > Insecta > Hymenoptera > Formicidae > Nylanderia > Nylanderia fulva. Next base: position 3,757,153 of record NW_028189730.1, on the reverse strand, counting down.
TCGGCCCCACTCGGCCCCCCTCGGCCTCGCTCGGCCCCCTTCGGCTCCGCTCGGCTCCGCTCGGCCCCCCACGCCACCTGTCACCCGTCAGCTGGCGATTATTAACTCGTTATTCGTTACTGCAGTGTCGCCCGGTACATTCATACCATCGTTTCGCGCATCGTGTACAAAGAATTCGGCGAAAATGTTGCATTCGTAGCAATCCGATAAATCCTATCCTCGCTCCGCGCGGACGGTCCCCTATTGTTGCCGGCGAAAACGCGAAAATGAATCAGAGAAGCGATACATTGCCGTATCTCGCTTTGTTTCGGCCAGATATGGTTTCGCCAGAATTGCGTTGACCCTATATATATATATATATATATATATATATATATATATATATATATATCCAATTCGATAGATTGTGATCCGGAAGTACCGAGAACTTTAGGAGCGAGCTGAGGGGGTTCGTTCCTAGATAAAAAATGAAAAATAAAAAAATCATTGACTTTAGTTTGCGTCATAGAATGTATTCCCTCCTAAATCAATCTTTTGAGAACTGTCGAATAAATAAACGCCATAGACTGGATTCTAAACGTTAACACGGAAGTGTTAATACCGCTTGACACAAGTAAAAAGGACTGAATTGTATTTCTTTCTTTTTTTGCACGGGATATATAGAAAAAATTTTAAATCTATTCTTTTCATTTTTTTTTTATTCAACCTTTTCAGTTCAGAGAAAGAGAGAGACTCGTTTATATCCGACGTCATCGTTTTTATTATTCCCAAGAAAATAATAATAACAGTTATATTGTTGCGGCGCGATGTTTTTAAGAGAATTAACGATTTTAATTATAACATATTTAAGAGAAAATTTCTCCCTCGCGTTCTTTCTTTCGTGCAGTGCAAAAGTAAGAATCCAGAACAGTCAACGATGATTACAAAGTTGATATAATATACCGTCTCTTTTTAAACGTCGACTAAAGTATATTATTGCGAGATTACGCGAAAATTACCTTAATAAAAAAGATCTTTGACAGTAGGTTTCATTAAAGCGCGATTATTTTCAATGATATCGCAGTCGCGAGTATAAAATATACATGAAGATTCTACTTTTGAAATTTACCTAGAGATGAGCCGCAGAAAAATTCTACAGTTTAAATAACATTTATTAAGAAAAAAATAACACGATTAAGAGAAAAAGAGAGAATGTATCATTTCTTAAAAAAAAAAAAAATAATAGTTCTTACAAGTAACTGCAATTAAGACCAATCAATTTGGGCTGTAACCCAAAAAGTTCATTGTTCTCGCAAGCGAATAAAAAAAAGTAACGACGTCTTGTTTCGAAATTGTTGCGAAAGAAATAATTGAGAAGGGGCAAACACATACACACATACAGTTCAGTCCCTAGTTGAAAAACTATCCTCGTCATTTTTCTGACAACCCCAAACGAATTAACGCGTCAGATCCTTATATCGCGTTCTGTGTACTTTCTCGGCTCCGTAGAGGCGATCCATCATTCTTCAGAACGCAGGTGCGCAGGTACATAGCCGGAGGAGCAGGCCACACGTGTCCAGGAAACGGAAGAGTCTCTTAAGGATCCTCGGGAATCCGTCTCGGGAGTCTTGAAGAACTCGTTACGTTTCTGAGCCGTGACCGGTGTATCTACTTACCATGGGATTACGTCCGATTTGATGGAAACGCGCGGATATCAACTTCGCGCGCGCGATATTAAATACTTGAACTCGGATCGGTGATAAAAATTTCTAAGAGCAGCGAGTTTCGATAAATGTTCATTTTGAATAACCCTGTATACAGGATAATTCTGAATAAGGGCGAAAAATTTAGATGTTTCTTTGTCGAAAATTAAAGGGGTTTTTTTTATAGAAATAATAAATATATATTTCGCGCGCGCGATATTAAATACTCGAACTCGGATCGATGAAAAAAATTGCTACAGAGCAGCGAGTTTCGATAAATGTTGAAAAATGTTCATTTTAAATAACCCTGTGTACAGGATATCCTCCCTGAAGAATTAATTAGGTTTTATTTTTTTCTCAAAATTTATTCTTGTTCTATTTTTCCTCTTGCTTTTTTTATTCTAAAATTCAATTTCTTGCAACTTGCAATCTGATAATGTATTTTCAGTCTTTTTTTGCAAATTATTGATTGTACGAAAAAAATGAAAGAAATAAAGAGAAGAATCAAGCTTTCTAACTCAGATTTTTAGATTCAAATGATTGCATTTCTGATAAAAAATTTAATAGAGATTGTTACTTTTATCCTCGTACAATATGGTACCAATAATACTAGAGGATTAAAAAAATATATTAATAATCTTTGTACTAGTAAAAAAAGTCCATCAAATTTTATTTTTTAACTTGTTCCAAATTTCGGATAAAAAATAAAAACTCAATTTTTATCTCCCCTTTAGAGAAATGCAATTTCTCAGAATTCTTATATTAATTTCTATGTTATATATATCTTTTATTTATATCTAATTTTATTTATATAAATTATATTTTTTATTGATTATATATTAATTATATATTAGTTTAATTTTATTTTTTAATTCTAAAATATTTATTAGATATACAGTAGATTGTAAGCTGGATCTCATTTTGCCGAAAATGCACCATTTTTTTTGTCCTAGTGTAACACATGTTTATTTCCGCCTGTCGAAGATGAAAGGTCTTCCTTACAACCGGATGCGCTTCGCTCGAATCACGCGACAAACGCTTCAATTTTTATTCTTCGGCGATTCGTTGTTAGCAAGAAGTCGAACGTAGTTTCCTGTCGCTCTTCGAGTCGCGCTCGCGCACATCATTAATCTTCTTCCCTCCCTTTCATGCCTCACGTGCGCTAAAGGGACATGTGAATCGATCCACATGTTCAACACACCGACTGGCACACGGTTGATTGACACAGTTAATTCGCAATATATGGGGAGAACTAGTAGCAACAACATTAACAAATGCGATAATGTGTGTGTGTGTGTGTGCGCGCGCGCACGTGTAATTGTGTAAAATATAATGAAAATGACAAAATAATATTAAAACCAATATTATTTAATATTTTTTGGTCAAATTTATGTTTCTAAAAATATAAATTTTACCTCATCTATTATTATTATCTTTTTCGACTATATTAAAATATTTAAATGTGTTTTTAATAAATTAAAATCGAAATATAAAGTATTTTAAATATGAAATGTTTTTTCAAGCGAATCGATATGTAAAATACAAAACCACACCGAATATCCTTTCAATAGCAAATTCTTTCGCCAATCGATTTTTCTTTAACAAAAATAAATAATTATTTTTTTTGTGTGAATTTTTTCAAATTCTTATTCTACTTTTTATAAGTCTCAAAAATTAAAATTCTATTAAACTCCGCTTAAACTTAATTGAAAAAAATATAGTTTTGCGAACCTTTCAACTTCACAAAATATAATTTAGAAAAATTATTCTCTTTTCAATCAGTTATGATTCAGAAATTATATCTTGACATTTTCGTTAAACAAAAATTGTCTCTCAAAATTGGCTTGAGAATTTGTTATTAAAAGGACATCTGGTTTTGAAATATTTTATATGAATTAATAGATACAGATTACTTGATAAACTTCAAATATGAAATATTCTGCGAAACGCGCCTTTTGTCATATTATCGACTTTGTAATATAAATCAAGTTATAATCAAGCTCTAATCGTGACACGCACGCGAGAAAAAAAAGAAAGAGGGTGCATCTTTGCACGACCGCATTATTATTCCATCCATTAGGTTGTACTAATTGGATTATTATGTAAATTACACAATTGGACGAGTTAAAAGACGGCGGGTCAATGGAGAAGGAATTGCGGGACTTTTTCTAAAAATAGGTTACCTGAGGAAATAGCGAAACGACTTTTTTATTGCCATGCAAACGACGGCAATTTTTATCGTAACACAACCGCAACGCAAACTCAATATTATACTTCGAGTCCGTAGTTTTATCCTTTTATTTTATTATAATTTCTAGATATATATATATATATATATATATATATATATATATAATATTTTCTTATTACGATTTGCAAATATTCGAAGAATGTTAATTAGGTATATAATAACGTAAAAAATTTAATAGTTTCTTTGACGAATTTTTCCACAATCAGTAGCATGTCTGTATTAAGATGAGGTGTAATATATTGAAATTTCACAAACGTCGACGTAGTATGTGTACGAGCGAGAAAGGTATTGGACGCGGATGACTGAGTCGGGAATTGAATCTCGAATTTCTCGCTTTATACAGAGAGATGCAACTGCTCTTTCTACTAACAAAATCTCGCGAAAAATCCTGATTTTGATGAAATTTTGAAACACGTGTAGAGGCGATAAATAGATGAATTTAGAAATTTTTAGTTGCTTCTCATAAATTCTAAGAGATGAAACTATCCCTCATATAGAGCTTTTTGCTTTTCCCGATATATCTCGAAAAGCATTCGAGATATCAAAAAATGTTTCATACAAAATTTTTATGGTAAGAATATTTCTATTTAATCACATAAAAAAAAATTATTTTAATATGCACAACATTTATTAAATCTAAAAAAAAACAAAAAGCCACACTACATGAAGAATGGTTTCACTTTCACCTCTCAGAATTATTTTTGAATAAGAATATAATTCAACATTTCTAAATTGATCTACTTAGCTCCCCCAATACATAAAGTTTCATCAAAATCAGAATTTTCGGGTACGCGAGGATCCCTCGTAAGCTACTCGTAAAATTTCGGAACGTAAGAGTGTCTCGCAAGAGAGAGAGAGAGAAATTCGCGCTGCTGCCGGCAGGATCATGTCGAATTTATTTCTCTTCGATTTCCGTAAGAGGCGCTTGCGGTTGCCGTCAAACGCAGAGCGTCATGCTAGAAATTGCAAAGGTGTACGAACTTTTTTACGATTATAGACGAAGAATCTCTTCGCATAAAGGAACGCGTGCACATGCATACATACACAGATATATACGTGCGCTTTCATCTCCTCAATCTTACTGCGCGTTCCGGAGCAAAGTAAGCTAAGCCGGGATGTAGATGTACACCGTGTACGTATGTATGAACACTGGAACTTTTCCGCGATGTGCTACGTCCGTCGAATTCGCACGAACTTTGTTGTGTCATCTATTTCTGCGAAATTGCACACCCTATCATCCGCTCCCTATTTTTCCACGCCGCATACTTTATTCTACATACTTGTAACTTTTATCCACTCTTACTCCCACTACATATAGCGAACCTAACCAAACTTTTCTGCGCATTCATACAGTCAAGCAAATTAAAACTCGCGCGATTAATTATTGTCCTTCGTTTATATTCACGATTTGTAATTTGAAACTGTGAAAAAATCTACAAAGTGAAGGCAAAATTGTAATATCGCGGGAAAGACTTTAGATAATACTCGAGAGAGAAAAAATTTGTCAACAGAATGAAAAACTGCAGAACATCCGCAAAGGGAGAATAAACAAGCACGTATAGTAAATATATATTCGTAGAAAAATTATATTTTTCTGTAATATATAATTCAGCAATAATAATTTATAATTTTTAACGAATAATTTTACGGGAATTTCTCACTCAAACATTGCGGATATCAGTGTTGTGCTTAGATGATTTTAAAATTAGCTAGATAAAGATAAGATAAAAATATGTAAATTCATCTTCAATATGATATAGATGATTTTATTTTAAATATACCTAGATAAAAGATAAAATTATATATTTAGAAAAAAATTTTTTAAACTGCTTATAAAAATATATGTATTCATATTTTTATCTGTAAATGTTTATCGCTTACTGCTTAAGTTCTACTATTTAAGTATTTTTATGTGCTATGATTCTAAACCAAAATTATCTGAAAATTATTCTAGATAATTTAGATAATACTTTTTAATACATATTTTTATTATCTATATAAAGATAAGATGACGCCAAAGTTGTATCTAGATGATCATCTATATAACTTTATTGATTTAGATAACAACAAACACTGACAAGCGCTAATAAATACATATTCGCAGGAAAATTATAATTTTTTGTGTAATATATAATTTATCAATATTAATTTATAATTTTTAACGGGCGATTTTACGAGGAATTTCTCGCTCGAACATTGCGGATATGCAGAATCCACGGGATGAAATAACACAGATGACTTAGAGTAATAAAAACATGCATTTGCACGCGGCAGCCAAATATTTACGGGCTAATCGATCGATAAATGGATCCCGCTCATCGGGCAGGTTTATTCGAATATATACTTGCGTAAGTACGGGAATTGCGAAACCGAGAGGATATCGATCCCTCTCTCTATCGGCCTTTCCTCCCTCCCTCCCTTCCTCTCGCGACCTCGCGAGAGAAGCGCGGCGGCCGAATAAAACACGATTGGGCTTTTCGCGAGCGAGCGAACGGCCGACATTAATGGGGCGGACGTTTCTCTGGAATGGGGAAAACTCTCCGGTGCAGTGAAATTTTCGCGCGGACCGCTGCTTGTGTGCCACTGACTCTCCTCCCCCTCCCTCTTCAACCCCCGACCCCTGGTGCCTCTTTCGTTCATCCCGCGTCATCCCTTGTCTCTGTCTCTCTCTCTCTCTCTCCCGCGGATTATTTTTTCTTCTCGTTCTCGCTGTTTTCGTTTCACTCTCTGGCGGTCGCGTAACTTCTGCTATTCCTCGAAATCAATTTGCGACACGCATATGCACACTTTCGGGGAGGACACACGTTTTATTTTTATCTTCCCTCTTGTATAAAGGGGAGAAAATACATGTATGGTCTGTCAGGAAAGTAATAAGACTAATAACACTCTGTTAACAACGAAAATTAACCAGAACAAGACTAATCGTTTCTTACAATTTTTTGATGCTGAATACGAATCTGGTTTGCTCTTTTATAATTTACATTTCTTAGATTTATTTTTTTTTTATTTAAGGGGTCTTTCCCTTTTATAATTTACATTTTTTTATAACTGCGTTTACATAAACAGTTTTAAAAATATTATCTGGATTTTATCTAGACAAGTCGCCAAAATATAATTTTATCTTTCATCTAGATATATTTAAAACAAAATCATCTTTATCTTATCTAAGATAAATTTACATATTTTTATCTATTATCTAGATACAATTTTATCTTTCATCTAGATATATTTAAAACAAAATCATCTTCATCTTATTTAAGATAAATTTACATATTTGTATCTATCATCTAGATACAATTTTATCTTTCATCTAGATATATTTAAAACAAAATCATCTTCATCTTATCTAAGATAAATTTACATATTTATATCTATCATCTAGATACAATTTTATCTTTCATTTAGATATATTTAAAACAAAATTATCTTCATCTTATCTAAGATAAATTTACATATTTATATCTATCATCTAGATACAATTTTATCTTTCATTTAGATATATTTAAAACAAAATTATCTTCATCTTATCTAAGATAAATTTACATATTTGTATCTATCATCTAGATACAATTTTATCTTTCATCTAGATATATTTAAAACAAAATCATCTTCATCTTATCTAAGATAAATTTACATATTTTTATCTATTATCTAGATACAATTTTATCTTTCATCTAGATATATTTAAAACAAAATCATCTTTATCTTATCTAAGATAAATTTACATATTTTTATCTAGTTAATTTAAAAATCATCTAAGCACAACACTGATTGTGAGCATGATAATAGGCAATTGGGATTGTTCAATGCTGTTACATGATGCATTACACATGTACATACTTAGTCTCTCGTTACTTTTGCAACAAACCATGTACGTACATCTCAAAAAATTAGAATTCAAGCCGATAACAATCGCGTGCGATTGAAATCTACGTGGATCTCTCTTTGGAGATATGCTCGTGTTTTCCCTTCGCGTGTCCCAAGACAAGTTTCTTTCTATTTCTACCCCCTTTCCTCTGACATCGTTCCTCCGTAACGGTGATTAAGAGCCCCGAGCGCGAAGTGGCGTGTAAGGTACGTACGAAGGTAGGTGAGCCGGATACGAAATGTTGTAATAACGTCGTGGCATTAACACCCCTAGCGCGTGTATACGCAAACGAGATTGCCCGCGCGATTCTAAGATAAGAGAGGGAGTGTGGGAGGGAGAGGGCGCGATTATAGTACACACGGAAAGTGTGATAAATAAGGCGAGACGGGAAAAAACGACGGGGAGGGTAGGTAAAGAGACATTAAACGAGAAGACCACCCCTCGTACTTTTCAAGATAAATGGTCGTTTTAATTTTCCACGGACAAATTTGTTATTCTTTCTCCTCTTTTTTTCGCTTTTTTTTTAATATCGGTTTGCGGCGTAAATTGTTTCGGTCACTGCCACCGTTACGAGTTTTACCCTTGTGATTGAGCTATAGGTTGAAATTTTTTTTAAAACGCTTCATCTATGTATAACACAGAAAAAACAAAAGCTTTGCGCGCAGTTCGTTTATTACAGAATCATAGTGGAGGAAACAAAGAGGCCAATTATACATATATATATATATATATATATATATATATATATACATATATATATAATAAAAAAAAAATATATATATAAGGGTGAATCTTGTGTAATTTCCAACTAGTAGCTTTATATATCTTCTTAAAAATAATGACAGGTCTTCTACACTAATTAATTCTCGTTATTTTATGCATAAAATTATTAAGATCATCGAAGCACGAATATTTTTTGAGTTATTTCATAGCTTGTAGAATTATTTCAAATTAAAGTATAAAATATCTCTATAATAAACTATTCACTTTTTTTTGGCCAGCCGGTCCTTTTAACTTTTGATGCTGAATATTGCGAGTAATTGCGATTTATATAAAAAAAGTAGAGTATAATTCCATTTTAAAAATTCAAGGTAATCTTCTTCCGTTTCGATAAAAAAAACAAGATAGCAAAAAATAACTATTGCAATATATATCCTTTTGATATCATGCAAATTTTGTGGAATAATTTTTTCATACAACAAATTTTTTATGATACATTCCAGATCGTCAAGTTAGATGATTTACCCTGTATATGTATATATAAAATTTTAAGTTACTATACTGTATTATCATTAAATTGTTAAGTGTACATAATGGTTGTTTAATTTTCGCTTTAATTAATTTTGATTCTTTTACTTATATATATATATATATACTGTATTTCATACAATAGATTCCCTTCTCCGGCAATATTAGCCTTCATTTTCCATTTATTTCAAATTTATTGCGATTATTCATTTCCTGTGAAGGAAATAGCTTGCATAACGTAACGTTTAAATTTTTGAGATTTTTAAATATTAGTTTTGCTTATTTTATTTATCTGTAAAAATGAGAATGAAAAAAAACCATATCGAATTTGTATATTAGAGGCAGAGAAATTTGTCTGTATTGCGCGCTAATTTTCTTTGACAAGCCGAGGCGATTCTCTTCGTGGCTGCAGTCACTCTACAAACTTAGTTAGTAGTTGGACAAACAATTCCGAATTAGACGCATCTTCCGTGCTGGATTCAGGAGGAAAGCAGGTAAAATAGGGGGCCACGAGGAAATGAGAAAAGGGAGAGATTAAATCAGTTTCCGAAGACTGGGAGAGAGAGAGTGCGAGGACTCTTAAGGATCTAACAATATAAGACTTTAACCTCTAAGAATTTAAACGGTTGAATACTAAATATATATTTTTTTCACTCGTAAATCTTGCAGCTTCTCCGAGACATTAAAACTTCGAGGATATAAAATAAAAGCCGAGAAAGATCAATTTTAGATGACCAGACTGGAATATTCATAAAGTAAATGAGGCTAAAATATTCAAGCATCAAACGCGTCTTTGTTAAAAAAATAGAGAAAGAAGGAGATGCCAGTAATATTCAGTGTTAGGCTTAGATAATTTTAAAATTAGCTAGATAAAGATGAAAATGTGTAAATTCATCCTAGATAAGATGATGATTTTGAATTTAAATATATTTAGATAAAAGATAAAATACAATACATATACTTAATTTCAAATGCGAGTGTTTATTATTTTCAGTGTTGTGATTAGATGATTTTAAAATTAACTAGGTAAAGATGACATAAAAATATGTAAATTTATCTAAGATAAAATAAAGATGATTTTATTTCAAATATATCTAGATAAAAGATAAAATTATATGGCTATTCATCTAGATAATTTTCTAGATAATAATTTTTATTATCTATATATTAAATATATTTTGTATTACACGTGCAGGCAAAGTGGCACTTTGTATGCGTGTTTTCTGTGCGGAAAACGGCCGATTTCCCACGCCGCCATCTAGCGGCGACGCGGTGAGTGAATAAGCCGCGTTCAAAGCCATCTAGATGATCATCTATATAATTTTCCTGAGCTATCAGCAAACATTGGTCAATATTTATAAATCCAGTCATGCTATTCCGATATATTAATGTTTTAATACAAGTTAAATTCTCACACACATATTTTGGAAAGAACGGAGACGGATTACGCAGATGATGCGTATATAGAAAAAGGAGAGACAGAGCGGGAGTTATGGTAACGATGGCGGATGAATATTGCGGCAGGAGAACGAGACGAGCCGTAATACCTCGTTTATAAGCGACGTTTAGCTCTTATATACGCGTACTGAGTGAATTCAGTAACGAGCATTTTCAACAACGCTCGTCGGGGCTTAAAACATTATCTCTCCTACGGACCCACCCTCGTTCGCGCCAACTCTCCCCCCCCCCCTCCCCCTTCTTGTTCCCCCTATCTCTCAAAAGTCGAAAATCCTGCAACGAATTAGCCAGTAGTGGCTTTTAACGTGAAAGGCTGGAGCGGACTAATAAAAATATGTATCACGTTTGTGTATGAAATTTGTTGAAAATAAGATATATACAAGCTCTCTTGTGTTACTTATTACTTATTACAAACTACACGTATAAAATTCACAAATTGAAAGCGCAAAAATAAAATATCGTTCGCATAAGTTGAATATTTTTTTAACAATAACACAGACATCCAAATCATCTCTCCTTTAATCAGAGGAAATTAAAAACATTTTTTATACGTACTTCTCGCATCTCGACAAAATTTATTTTAAAAAAATTAAATGTACGATGCTAGATTGCAAACTTTTTTCTCGCAAACAAGAATTTCGATAATTTATACTGAACGTGAAATATTCAATTAGACGGCAATTATACGGTATGTAAAATAGTTAAAACTGCTTAGATAACTGAGGTTTTTGCGGAGAGATGGTAATAGAATATCGGAAAGAAAAGAAGAGTAAAAGGAATATAAGTACGTGGTTTCTTTTATTCCGAAACAGAGAGAGCCGGAGAGAAAAAAATTCGTAAGGAGGATGAACAGAAAAAGGAGAGGAAACTTTACGCCGAGAGACCGTCGGAGTTCGTAATAAGCTTAAAATATACATCGCGTGCTGAAAGGCTTACGGGGCAGAGATCGCGAGCCACGCGACTACAAACGTACATACATATATATATACATATATATATATATATATATGACTGTAGATTGAAATCTAGTCACACCCCGGCGTCCATCCTATTCTATCCCGCCCCTTTCACCCCCTGGATTCTCATCCCCAGCGGGCAAATGTACAGGATGTACATCGTGTATACACTTCATACGATATTACGATTCGATCGGATCGCCGATTGGCTTGCTGCTGGTATTCAATTGTGTCCGCCAGAAGCCGATATGAAGCGAGCGCGAGTCTCTCCATAGCGTCATTACACGTGATTCACGCGTGAATATACGTCATCGTTTCGCGCGTGATACGGGACTTGGACGAGATTCCTTCCAGACGAGAGATAAATCGGTCCCTCTGGAATCAGCCGCGCGGAAAACTTGAAGAGAACCGATCAGGTATATTCAGACAACTTTTCTCAAATACAATATACTTAATTTTAAATACGGGTGTTTATTATTTTCAGTGTTGCGCTTAGATGACTTTAAAATTATCTAGATAAAGATGAGATGAAAATATGTAAATTCATCTTAGATAAGATGATGATTTTGAATTTATAAATATATTTAGAAAAAAGATAAAATACAATATACTTAATTTCAAATGCGGGTGTTTATTATTTTCAATGTTGTGCTTCGATGATTTTTAAAGTATCTACAATAGATAAAGATAATATGAAAATATGCAAATTCATTTTAGATAAGATGAAGATGATTTTGAATTTGAATATATCTAGATACAAGATAAAATTATATAGCAATTTTTCCAGATAATATTATTTTTAAAATCGCTTATGTAAACACAGTTGTTTCAAAAAATGTAAATTATAAGAGGAATATAAAAATATATTCATATTTTTATTTGCAAATTTTTATCTCCTATTGCTTAAATTCTACTTAAGTATTTTTATGTGCTATGACCCTAAAGCAAATTATCTGAACATTATTCTAAAGATAACCCTTTTTTTCATCTAACATGCAGATGACGATCAAAGTTTTATCTAGATGATCATCTATATAATTTTATTTAGATAACAGGAAACACTATAATTATAATTTACATTTTACATTTTTTTATAACTATGTTTACATAAGCAGTCTTAAAAATTATCATCTAGAAAATTATCTACAATAGAAGAATCGCCATATAATTTTATCTTTTATCTTTTATCTAGATCTAATTTTATCTTTTATCTTTTATCTAGATCTAATTTTATCTTTTATCTAGATCTTTTATATTTTTAAAACAAAATCATTTTCATCTTACGAATTTACATATTTCCATCTCATCTTTATCTAACTAATTTTAAAATCATCTAAGCACAACACTGCATACAATACTTTTTCGCGAATCAGAATTTTGGAGAAAAAAAAACTCGTCGAGCTGACGTCGGCGACTCGATCCTTCATCCGGTCCAACTCGAGGAGTGCCAGACGGTATATTCGTGATGTTGCGGCGCGCGATTTATTCAGCTGGGCGGATCTTCGTTTGTATGTACGAGCCGGCACCGAGCCATTTGTACGAAGTAACGTTGGCCCCGTGGCATCCGTGATTCGGGTCGGATTGGTCGGAAGGCGAACGGTAGAGTAGACTACCGGGCTGTCGAACGTGCCGCTGTTAACAGTTTCCGGAGAGTTAACAAGGTTTCGGATCCGCGATGCCGCGCGGGACAATGGAACGACATTACGACCGGCCTTCTCTGGACACCTAAACCTATCCGTATTCGACATTCGAGTGCTACTGCATCTCTCCATCCCTGCCTTGCCTTGCCTTACCTTTTCTTTCCTTTCTGTTCTCCCGCGAATGCGATCTTGACGGATATCGACAGACGACAGCCTCATACAAATTGGAAGTTGTCGCAACATTTTTGTATTCTCATTTTAAGAATTTTTGACTTATTCTTTAGGGTACTTTGTCCTAAATTTGGTACCAATAGGTTCTCCTCTTATCTTGAGAAAGATGAGAATTTTTGAAAGATTGGTGTATTAATTATTCCTAATTCTTTATGTAAAAATATAGACCAATAGGAATATTTATTTTTAAACAATGCATTGAGCTGGAAATTATAACAATAATCATACACAAAGTTTGGTGTCATCTTATCTTTATATAAATAATAAAAATATTATTTATATCTGCATCTTAGATGAAAAAGTGTTATCTTTGCTAAATTATAGAATAGAATAATATTCAGATAAACTTAAATAAACATATTTTTCTATCACTTTTATCATTTACATTTTTTTATAATTGTGTTTACATAAGCGGTCTTAAAAATAATATTATTTGGAAGTTATCTAGATGAATCGCTATATAACTTCATCTTTTATCTAGATATATTTCAAACAAAATCATCTTTTTTTTATCTATTTGTAAGATAAATTTATATATTTTTATATCTCGCTAATTTTAAAATCATCTAAGCACAATACACGTAGTTGCAACAATATGACCAAATAATCGATCCATATAAAAAACATATTATTTTTTTAAAATGTTCTACAGTGAAAAGAAATTATTAAATTAATATTTATTTCAATATACAGCCTTATAAATCATATATTCAAAACAAATAATCTGCTTTGGAAAGAATTTTCTTATGTCAAATAGATATTTTTCTAAAACAAATCAATATTATTAGTTTCAAATAAATGATTTAGACATTAAAATAAATATTTATTCGAATTCAATAAATGTTTTTCAGTGTAAAACCACTTAGGAGTATTTTTGCAGTCAACACAATCCTCTTAATTCGAAAATACAATTTTTTAATAATCAATCCAACTATTCTAAAGCGTCACCCTATAAACCACATCATCTCTTTCTTCGTTTCCTAATCGTCGATTAACTCATGTAAACTCGACTGTCACTCGCTAAAATTTTGTCTGTTAAATACGCCTGAAAAAAACCGTCGAACATTTTGCAGAGAAATTCGATGGAAACGTACTTGGCGCGAACGTGTAATATTTCACAAAGGATTGCGTCAGAGAAGAGAAGGCATTCTCCAGCGGAGAATATATAAAAATACTTGGATGCACGAAGAGATGATACATGTTACGATACATCGGTTCCCGATTCGATTTTACGTGGATGTACCTATATCGCGGCCCTTTGATAAGCGGAAATTTGTTTGCGTGAGAGTGGGGGAAGAAAAACATTGCGGAAAATAGTTTCATCCAAAACAATCTATTGGCCCGTCGAATGAGAGATATCTCGAATGAGAGATAAAATCGGACGCGTTATTAACAAAAGCATCTTTCAACCCTTCTGTCAATGCATGGTTTTTCACCTTTCTATCAATAATTTTTCGAATATAAGGGCTCTCAAACTTTTTTCTTTTTTTTTTTTTTTTTTAGTCAGAGAAAAATTCTGACACATTTTGAATATTTAAAGTTGCTTCGGGTAGCTGAATACTCGTTCATTGACAAAGGAGTTAAATAACGATCTCTCGACTCGTCCATCAAATTTTTCCCATCCGGCGATTGTCACCGGAACCTCGTTCGTGCGAAAGCGACTCATTGTAGGTCTTTGAAAAGGCCGAGAAGATAAGAACAACGAATATGATCGCGTGATAACCGCATTTTACGCTCGCATAACACTTAGGTTCGCGTCGTTTGAATTGCTTTTTACAGCCCCGGCCGTCATTATTCCCTAGATTTAACGTAAGCAACTTAACGTATGCAAATGCCGCGTGTCTGGATTACGTTGCTCGTGTATAAGGGCGAAACTCTCACGTAATAATGCAATATAATATGTCTTACACGGCGCATCGCAAATTTTGACGATTATTGCCTGCAACTTTTGATGCGTCAAAATTTGTAACATCGAGAGACAAAATTGTGAAAAAAATTGAAAAGTGTATAATTAATAATTTTCGAGACATTTTCCACATGTTTCAAAAAATTTTAATTTTTTTTAATATACACTCCTTAAAATAATTAAGGGATAAAAAATTGTCGAAAAATAAGCAAATTTTAAATAGCTGTAACTTTGTTTGCAAAAATGATAATTTAAATTTTAAAAAAGGATTTTAAAGTTTGAAATCTCTACTCTCGAAAGATCATAGCTTTCTTCATTTTCTTCAATTCTAATATTTTTTACATAAGAAAACGACGAACATAACGAAATGGAAATTTTTCTTCTCACTTTGTAGATATGTCGCATACACAAGAAGAATTGAAAAAAATTTTAAATATTTTCACGTTAAAGCCTGAAGTTTTCCCTGCAAAATCGTTTTTATAAATTTAAATTCCGATCTTTCCTTATCAAGTTATCGCAAATTGAAGAGAAAATGTCATTTTCGCTTTGATCGTTCATAACTACGTTAAAAATCATCGTACAGCAATTTTAAAAATGGATTTTTAAAGCTGAATCTTTGCTCTACAGTATGGTACAGAGACTGAATCTTTTTAACTCGCGAACTTTTTACAAATAAGAAGAAAATAACGAAGAAATTCGCTAGTTTTCTCCTTTTTGTTGAAAAGAAATTTCGTGACTGAACACATTTTATCGACTGAAATTTTTATGCCTCCTAATATCTCAAACTTGACAAAAAATCACAGACTAGGGTAAGGCCTTAATTATTTTGAGAAGTGTATAATGTGATTTTTAATTTTTAACAAGAGATAATTTTTTATAGAGATTTTTCATATAAATTTTTTAAAACAACCAATCTGATTTTAAATATTATATTTTGTCAAGATTTGCTTGCAGATACTTTTTTCTCCCTTTCTCGCTTTTTCATTTCTCTTCTTTTTTAAATAAAGACGCACACAAAATAATTCCCGAAGAAGAGAGTATCGCATTGACCGTATAAAGGTACCGTTTTGTTACCTTTTATAGAAACTGGATACATCGCTTTATATGTCATATTAGAGGACGGCACTGATGAGAACTTATTTCCCATAAAGCTGCAATTCTCTTTGACAGATATTAAAGTTCATGTCCAATAGCTCCATTTATACCCAGCTCCCACCTCGTAACCAGCTGGGAATAGTTCAACGTAGTCGTGTGTCATCGTGAAAGTCATCTCTCGCAACACCTCGATTAGAGAAGCCAGATTTCAATATCAACCGATGACGTATTATTATCATTCGCACTTAAGCAACATCGAATATACAAATTTCCAAGTTCAAACAAAAAAGAAAAAGAAAAACAAGCCACTCTAAAAAATACCACTGAATTTTTCAGCGTGGCCGACGTAATCAACGTCGAAATTATCGACAAGACGAACCGGAGAGAGATCCTCCGTTTTATCTCGCTCCGGCGAATCTCACGCGGATAATTCACGAAGCGAAAAACCCGAAAGAATTACATCTTGCTTTCGTGCCGCATCATGAAAGAGGGATAAGTTTCCGGGCGGGGTCCATTTGTTCTCGCGCCCTCTCACCCTCTCGACTCGCGGAAGCGGATACGCCGAGAAGAGACGAAAGGAAGGCCGGCCGGAGATCAGCGCCTTAAAGACTCACCCCTCATCGACAGCTTTTACGCGGATACGAGCGGGTGGATGAATGGAAGAGAGAGAGAGAGCTGGGTATGAAGAGGGTAGGGGTTAACTCGGTAATTGTGTTTTCCACACTGAAACACGAAGGCACGGACGAGGCCACCCTGCCTCTCTCGCATTGGCGTGCCGTGGCGTTCCATCGAGCGAGATAAAACGTTTATAGTCTCGTGCCTTGTCTCCCTTTATTTTCGCAGAGTATCGCGTTCTCCTTCTTGCTCCTCTTCTTCCTTTTCCTCCGCCAAATTACTTGCCTTCCTCGCTCGCTCGCTCGCGCATCTATCTCCTAAATATCCTCGCACTCCGCATTTCCGAATTCGGCTCGATTTTTGTGGAATATATATATATATATATATATATATATGTATTCGAGCGTTCGTAAAAAGATTGCGAAAAATAAAATCCGTATATCCGTATACCGGAAATGTCATTTTTGGTTCACGAATTTTTATTATGAACGATGTTGTGACGTCTGCTTCTTTCTCTGTATCTGTGTATCTATAGCGATATGTTAACTGTTATCGTGCGGAGAAAAATTAAAAATTAAGTTTTTATCGGAAATGAGAATATTCACAGAAAATTTACGAAATAAAATTCTATTTTAAATATTCTCATTTCGTCCTCATATCGCATCTTCCGGTTGGTAGAATTTGAAAAAGATATTTATAATTGAAAATATCAAATATATATATATATATATATATTCGAATTAAGGAGATCCTAAACGTGAGAAGTCTGTTGTTTCTTTCCTGTTTTATCGACAAAATGTGAGGTTAGATAAACTAATTCTAAGAATTCATAATTCTGTAATCAAGATATATGAGACTATACAGATTAAATATTTTTCCTGTACAAATTATAGTATTAACAAGGGACGAAGAACTCTAATTTCAGGTCAAAATATATATATATTTGAATTAAGGGGATCCTAAACGTGAGAAGTCTGTTGTTTCTTTCCTGTTTTATCGACAAAATGTGAGGTTAGATAAACTAATTCTAAGAATTCATAATTCTGTAATCAAGATATATGAGACTATACAGATTAAATATTTTTCCTGTACAAATTAAAGTATTAACAAAGGACGAAGAACTCTAATTTCAGATAAAAATATATATATATTTGAATTAAGGGGATCCTAAACGTGAGAAGTCTGTTGTTTCTTTCCTGTTTTATCGACAAAATGTGAGGTTAGATAAACTAATTCTAAGAATTCATAATTCTGTAATCAAGATATATGAGACTATACAGATTAAATATTTTTCCTGTACAAATTAAAGTATTAACAAAGGACGAAGCGTTCTAATTTCAGGTAAAAAACAATCCGTATAGCCAATAAATAGATTTATAGTTTATCTAACCTCACATTTTGTCGATAAAACAGGAAAGAGACAACAGGCTTCTCAAAAACGTTTAGGATCCCCTTAATACAAAGTGTACCTATCACATTTCGCCTTTCTTTTCTTTGGAAAAAGAGAAAATTACAAAAGAGAATTGAATTAAAATTAGAAAAGATCGAGATGGGGCGGAGGGGAAAATGGAAAAAGGGCCGCCCCGTTTACTGGCTCCGTTATCTGGACCAAATCGTGGATACCCGGCCATTTGTATGTTAATCCACATCCGCCCCCGATGTGTACATCCGTATCGATTGGAAATCCGTGAAATACAGGGGGGCAGGGAGGGGGAAAAAGAGGGGGAATCGTAAAGAGTCAAGTATCGATCTTATGTAATTTTGTTAATTCGTCCCACGTATACTTTTTCGAATTCGAATGAGAGATTCGCATGCAGGACATGATAGAAGAGAGGGGGATGGTGGGGGGAGGTGGGAGAAAGAGGGGGAACAGATGATAGGCGAAGTTCGAATCGCCGACGACATTTGACACATACGTCAACGCGGAAGAGAGATCGAATTCGCCGCTACATTCGGTATTCATGGAAAAATATTTTTGCCGGCACGCGAATCCCGCAAGCACGGAAAAGTATGCGCGATACGAAGGATCGATTTACCCTGAAACTTGTGTGTGAGAGAGAGAAGGAGAAACGTGTAAGTCCCGCGGTATTCAACTCCGACAACATCTTTGCGAATTTTTTTGCATAAACTTTTAATTATCTCAATAACTAACGCTAAATATAAGCAAGTAAAGCCGGGGAAAAACCGAAACACATCTGAAAAAGATAGGGTAAGAAAACTGTATTGCAAAAGTTCGTGTCGTGCGACTATTTGTTAGAAGTTCAGGATAATCTAAATACCTAATAATAGAACGAGAATATATAATAATGTTGAGAAATATCCGTATCATGTGTCAATTTGCCTGCAATTGTAACCGAAATACAATAAGAATTTTTATCCAAATTTGTATTTTATATTGATTTATAAAGAAAAAATAGAGAGAATGTTATTTCCAGAAACTCAAATTTGATGTGTGATGGGTATATTTTTATCAAGAAAAAAATGTTACAAAAAACTATATGCGCTACGATCAATTGTTTTCAATATCTCATTTTTTTATATGTTGAAATTTAATATATTTTGTATTACACGTGCAGGCAAAGTGGCACTTTGTGTGCGTGTTTTCTGTGCGGAAAACGGCCGATTTCCCACGCCGCCGCGGTTTTATAGCGGCGACGCGGTGAGTGAATAAGCCGCGTTCAAAGCCATTGCCTACGGCTGAGCCGCGTTCAAAGTCATTGCCCACGGCTTCAGCCGTGGACAATGACTTTGAACACGGCTATTCCCGCACCGTGCCGCCGCAAGATGGCGGCGTGCGATCGGCTACCTCGCGCACAGAAAACGCGCACAAAGCCACTTTGCCTGCACTTGTAATACAAAATAGTATGTGTATCACGTGCGGATTGACAATTGTTCACTCGTGTGGGGCTCGTGCGTCCATCTCCCGCACTCGTGACCAATTGTCAACTTTCCGCACTTGATACACAATATACTATAATATGAAATATATAAAAATGTTATCTAATTTTTTAATACAACAAATCTAATTATAATGTAATCAGAAATAGATTTGATCTAATGATCAGAATCAGTTTAAATTTTATGAAAATGACCTGTCAAATTCAAATTCAATATTTTTAATATTAAATATATAAAAATCTGTTCTAATTGTTTAACAATCTAATTATAATTTAATCAAAAATAGATTTTAATTAGACGAAAATCATTTTAAATAAAAAATCTTATGAAAATGACCTGTCAAAGTGACAAGTCCCGGAAATATGCGGGAAAAAACTGCGATTATTCTCGCATCCGGCTGGGTTGTATCTCGCCGGTGTAAATCGGCTTTAACGTATGCGAAAAAAAAAAAATAAGCATGAGTCCGCGACCTTTATGTCGATATTCGGAAGTTCGGACAACACTCGACTTGAACGACGACGACGACGAGGACGACGAAGCACTCAACGGCGAGGCCAAGTTTTCTATGGATGGATAAACTCTCTCATCCGATCTCCCAAGAACGAGCATTTCGAAATGGGCTTCCCTCCCCTTCCCTCCACTCCCCGCTCGAAGATTCTCTCCCCGACATTATCCGCGCTCCTACAGAATTCACGAGGAATAATGCGTCGCGTTCAACCGCAGGCCTCGAACGATGTCGAATTTCATTGTTGGCACGATTTGTGGGAGGATAAGGGCGAATTCTTGAAAAACGCGAAAGCGCAGAAGAGAAGGGGCGGAGAAGAACGAAGAATTTGATCGAAGGATTTTTATGATCGACGAGAGGAGAAATTTTTATCGTAAAATACGTAGGGTGATACGCGAATGAAACCGGATGCCGCGAATATAAATGCGGAAATGAGAATGAAAATAGATGCGCCATGATTTTCGAATATTTAATCAATTGGGCTATGATTTGGGAGGTTTGCAGACCGAAGGATTAAATCCATACTTACGGACCTTCCTGTCTATAAGCGCTTTATTTCGCAAAACTAGACTAACAACTGAATTCGCTGCAAGAGGATGATAAACCCAAGGGATAGAGAGAGAGAGAGAGAGAGAGAGCAGCCAATATTGTAAAATCCTACGGTAAATACAAAATACGAAGCACAATTGGGTATACATATACGTCGCTTTACATTAATGCAGCTCGCGCCGATCGTTATCGAAGTTAAATGCAAATCCTTCCATAACGGGCACTCATATATACCAGCCGGAATATTTCCGGTCGACTTTAATGGCACGTGCTCTTCGCTCTTTTCTAAAACGGGGGATAGGCAAAAAGAGGAAGAAAAAAAGAATGATAGTCTCACTCCCACTCGTTATATGTCGCGACGATCCGATATATATTTCCTTGCTTTTATCCTTGTTAGTGATGTCACGTTGGCCGCGAAGTTTTCCGGAAAAGAAACTTGAAAACTCACCGTGAATACGAGAAACGCGCTCAACGAAAACACATTTTATTCTCGATCGCGAGAAGGCAAAAAGAAGAAGAAAATTTGAGGATATGCAAAAAAGAAAAAAAGAAGTGCTTACGTGTTTTTTTTTTTTTTTTTTTGGACGTGCATCTATCCACCCCCCCAATATTCATAACTGGAAAGAGAATTATAATGAAAAAATTTTTTACACGAGCCAAGTTGCCGCAGTCTCTGTTCTTTATATTTCTTCATTTTCGAAGAGAAAGAGTGGAAGTTGAAATATACAGCATCGAAACGACTTTAAAAAATTCATTCCTCTCTCGTACATTTATATAATTTTCCAGGAGCTCATCCTCTTTCCTCTCGGTAATAAACAATGTGACGTGTAAAAATTCTTTTGTTTTTCTTTTTACGTGCTACAAAATGCATCCGCAAATGTCAAATTTGACAGACTTGGTAACGCGAATTCTTCTCGCTAACTTGTACTTGAATTTAGATGAATTTAAGTGAAAAGAGAAACCTGCCGAAATACAACACTGCATATCTGGTCCCCGCGGGATGGCGGATGGAACCAAGGGTAACAAACGCTCGCTGTCTCTTATATAAAGTATCCACTTCCACGCTCGTTCTTCTTCCGCACTTTTAAGCGATAACGAACGTTACCAGCCCTGAGGGATCGGATCGAGAGTGGGCAGTGATAGGAGAATAAGTCCGCAAAGTATACCGTCGACAAGATAGCTTCTCGCGTTAAGCGTGAAAAATGCTTCCCGTTAACAAGAAAGCGCCGGTATAATGTTGAATTATTTTCGGCTAAGCCAAAACGACGCGTTTCTGTAATATCTGTCGAGAAAAAAAATTGTATGCCTTAGAAAAAAAAATTATCAATCAACACCTCTGTCAAAGAAACCCAGATGTCCAAAGCAACTTAAAAGATGCTAACTGTGTTTGTTTTATCGACAAATATTATTTTCATTTAACTATTTATTGGCTGTACAGAATGAAAAACTCTTTACAAGAATTGAAGTATTTATAATAATAACAAATCTGGGCTCAAAGAACATTTCGCAACAAAGCGCGAACCTACCGATTTTACGTTAAAAACAAAAACAAAATCTTTTAAATTAAAAATTTAATATTTATATTATATATGTACTTTAATCGTGGAAAAGCATTTATTATATTCTATTCAACCAATAAAAAGAAAAGAGTGTTTTATCAATAAAACAGGACGGCATTTAGAATCCCCTTAAGGGAATGCTGATTCATCATGTGACATATATAGTAGCTCAGAAATATATAGTAACCCAGACTTGTTATTATTAATATTTTAATTCTAGTAAAAAATTTTTTATTTTGTATAGTCAATAAATAGTTAAATAAAAATAATATTTATCAATAAAACAGACACAGTCAGCCCAAAAAAAACGAAGAAAGAAATTTATCGATAAAACAGACACAATATATCTATAGTAGCTACTATAAAGAATATAGTATATAGTATACAGTATATAGTATATATACTGTATACTATATAGTATATATAATATATGCTATATAGTATATAGTATATATACTATATGCTATATACTAGTAGTATAGTATATAGTATATATGCTATATACTAGTAGTGTAGTATATAGTATATATACTATATACTATATGGTACATAGTATATATACTATATACTAGTATATGGTATATATACTATATACTAGTACATGGTATATAGTATATCCATAGTAGCTACTATAAAGAAATTATCGCGACGCGATGTGAATAAAAAACACGTGGCTGGTATCTAGATACCCATATATTGACGAAAGATTATATGGATCGACAGAGGGGTTGAAAGAAGGAAGCCCTCGCATATCACGTCACATCAGTCTAGAAATATGGAAAGAGGAGAGGCAATCTAGGTTGCCGGCGACGATCTCGCGGCTTCGGCGGAAGACTTTAATTTCCCCCGCCCTGACAAGACTGCTACCCACTTCGGACCTAATAGTTTCCGCGTTACAGTCACCGGGAACATTATAAAGGCACAGGCTGCAACTTCGCCAGTGGATGACAACTCAATTTCAAGTTGCCGCGCACCCCGAGGTTGCTCGCGTGCACTTCAAACTCCGACTGCGTGCCATCTCAACGCCGCCGGACAGGCTCCACAAGTGCATTCGAGCGAGGTGGTATATGCGGATGCATACGGCAAGTGATATAGGTCGACGAATGACGAGCCGATAGAAAACTTTTGCGTTTCGCCGCGGCCCGATAAGAGGGCGGGAACGGGAGAGAGATGCTGGGAATGTAATAAACGCGCGGGTTCCAAGGATGAGAAATATTTTTTAAACTTGTATGTTGTATATACAGGGTGTCCTGTTTCAAAGTAATTTTTTTATCGAATATTTATTGCTACGGCTGTGAAAATATTTCAGTTGTTAAAAATTAGAGTTTCGAGGGAAAAACCTAAAAACAATTTAGAAAACTAATCACTAATCAACAAAAAATGAGAATGGGAATTAAAAATTTCTCAAAATTGTGAAATCAGATCATTCATATTCAACGTCTAAAAAACTAAAAAAAAACGACTATTCTCGTTCTGGTTAATTTTTTTTTGTTAACAGAGTAATTTTTAAGATTACTTGAATCTAATTTTTATATATACATATATCGATTTCTCGCACTATTTGACATAACAAATTATAATAGAATGGCAAAAAGTGAATAATAATTTTACATAAACCATAAAATATATTTTGCATAATAAAATATTCATTTTTCGATACTCCTACCCGAATAATTTCATGCATGAAATAATGAGAGGAATCAATAGATGTAAAGGAATTTAGATACAATTTTTATACGAACATGAAACGTCGCGCCTTGCTAAAACTCGCCTGCGGACTCGCGCAACAACAACCGAATACGAAGGCATTAAATCGGAAACAATATTTTAATTACAACGCGTCTGTAAAAGGGCCGATATATATTCGTTTCATAAAGCTCCATTTTCCAGTCCATCGGATTTCATTCAATTACCTCGACCGGAATTGGCTCGATGATGTTTGAATTCGAATCCTATCCCAAGTTAATAAGCCGTGTTTAACGATGCCATCGGGTTTCCGCGTCGCAGATTCATCCTTTGACGCTGCTTTTGACTTGCCGGCGCCACTTCGTTTATTTAAAATATTCGAAATATGAGGGGACACACACACACATACATATACAGAGTTAACGCGTTCGACCGCGAACGATCCGGAGGTACTTATTAATTTTGTCGAGGAATCCGGGGATCAGCGTAATTCTATCTCCGAATACAAAATTTTGCCCCAATATGCCCGCGTGCATACATTCGAAACAGTCTTTAAAATAATCGGATCATAATATGCTCAAGCCATTTATATAAAGTTGTACAATTTCGATTTAAAAAGTAATTATAAAACTCCCTTTCGGAGCTAAATTTAAATTTATCCGCGATATATTCGTGCAACAGATTATGAATATTGCGCGTGAAGGAATCGATTTGCCTTTTATTAATTAACAAATGGAAAATTCTGAATTTCCATTTATCCAAATTTAACTAAAACTAATCTATCTAATTAAGGGAATACTGACTAAATATGTTTTATCGATCGAAAAAATGAGGTTAGATTTGACTATAAATCTATTTATTGACTATACGGATTGTTTATTCTTGAAATTATGATGTCCCCTTATTTGTTAATATTAATACTTTAATTGTGCAAAATGATTTATCAATCTGTATAGTCAATCAAAATATAGACACTTGAACTTATAAAATCTCATAAAATTATGGCGCACTTTTGTTTCAAGATGTACAGTCAAGAGTTCAAGTACTTAAATTTTGATTGACTATACAGATTGATAAATCCTTTTGCACAATTAAAGTATTAATATTAACAAATAAGGGGACATAATTTCAAGAATAAACAGCCAATATAGCCAATAAATAGATTTATAGTCGAACGTAACCTCACTTTTTCGATCGATAAAACATATCTGGTCAGCATCGCCTTAAATAAAAATAATATTTGTTGGTAAAACAGACCTAATCGGCATCCTCTTAACCAGATAAATTCGCAATCTTATTTATTCGCTACTACAACTTGAAATAAACAAACGTAAAAGTTAATCGATAAAAATACTAGCTAAAACTCGGAATTTCCGATACTACAATCGGAATCTGAGATAGCTGATGAGAGGAGGCGCCGTAATAAAGTTAACATTTGGTTCGCGCGCGAGGACGTTTAATTCCCATTGGGCGAATTTAAATTCAGCGGAGGCTCGCCGATTTACCGTCGCCTTCGCAGTTTAAAGTCAGGCGAAACGACGCCCAATAAAATCAGAAGAGGGACAGGGAGGAGAGTCGGTCTAGTATCGACCCTGCCGTCCGCGGCCTCGGAAGACGATGCAACCGGCTATTATCCGGCTACCGTCATCGCCGGTTGGTCCGGCGGGAAATTTGAAAACGCCGGAACTGTCGGAGCGAACGTGCTTACGCGTTACTCGTGCGCGGAATTCGATATCGATCCCTCGATAAGCACCGCCGTTGGTATTTTCCATCATCTTGAATGTCTCGAGTCAAGCAGAGTTGGAGGAAGAGAGAGAGAGAGAGGGAGGAAAACCGGCTTAAGATAGAGACGAGAAAAGGGGAAAAAAGGAGACCGAGCGTTGAAGTATCAGGACAGTGTATATATATATATACTTTTTGTACGATTTCTCTCCTTTGCTTTCCGATGTGCATAATCAGGCATTATAGAAGCATCTCTCCGGATGACGGATACACGTTGCATAGATTTTGCATAATATATGGAGCAGAAATGGCCGACGTACGAGTGGAATGGCAAAGCAAAGGAGGATTTTCCTTTGGACGAGACACATAATAAATAAGTGCGCGATCGAACATGCGTATCCTGAGAAGATCCGAAAAATTTACAACATCTTATACGTTTTAATATTATATATGTGAATTATTGAATTTTTATATCGGATCTCTCGGACATGTCGGATTCCTGAAATTTTATTTTAGCCGAAGACGAGTTTCTTCGGCGCGTTTTCTCACTTTATATTTTTCCGCATTCGAGAATTCTCCACCGAGGGGAAGAAATGTTTGCGAACCGTATAGCAGTGTGTCCCTTCTGTGAAGTCGTTTCAGCTTCACAATGAGCCAACCCGACAGGGCAAACACGACCCCTCTTTATTTTCTCCGCTTCAATTTTCGTCACAAGCTTGTAAATACACCTGCCGCGACGTATAGCGTTATAAGTGTGCATCTTGAAACAAAAGTGCGCCATAAGTGAAACATATGTGGAGGATTGACGCGTAAAATTCCGTCAAAGTCTTGCAACACGTATGTTAATAATTAACGCGTGTGTATAATTAACAAGCGAGCAGAAAATTATACCGTATATAGATCGTTGAACCCGAGAGAGGAAGGATTTTCAAATGGAGGGATCAAGATGCGGCCAACTTTCCTCACAAATACGTAGAAGTGATTTTGAGGAAATCCTAAACATCCTGTTTATCGATAAAACATCATCTTTGCGCATGCTTTTCTCTTTATTGGTTGAATATAATAAATGCTTTTCCACGATTAAAATAAATATGGAAACAAAACACGAATCTACCGATTTTATGTTAAAAACAAAAAAAATTAAATTAAAATATTAAAATATAAAATAAGTAAATAAAGGTCGATAATATAATATTAAAATATAATATAATATAATGTAATATAATAATATAATATAATATAATAATATAATAATATAATATAATAAAAAAGATAATATAGTATTAAAAATTTATTATTTTATTCAAGCAATAAAAAGAAAAGGGTGCGCAAAAAATGATGTTTTATCAATAAAATAGGACGGTGTTTAGAATCCCCTTAAATCCCCCCAATTGTGAAGGGAGGGCAAAGCTGGATTTCGAAATGATTTCCCCGATCTACCGCACGCAGCGTTTATCGCCTCCCTTTTTCTCCGGAAACGGCATGGATGCACCTTATTCTTGTACATCCTCGTGTACATCCGATGGCGCAATTCGATGGTTCGAGGTTCAATTTATCGCTATACGCGTTCTAATGCAGCCGACAAGTTCGCTCGTAAATCGCCAACTTTTCAATAAGTACTTCCATTCCCATCACTACTATCCGGAGGGGGGAGGAAGGGGAGGAGGGGGGGAGGGAAAACCCAAAGATCGGGACTGGCACGTCGGGGCTAGAGGGACGAAGGCGGAAGCAACGGATACGATTACACGAATATCCACGTCCATGCGGATCCATATTTCAACTTTATATACCCAAGATTCCTACGTTGTTCCGGTCTCTTGTTTTTTTTCTTTTTATTTTTCTTCAATATTCGGCGACCTGTATTATTGCCCTCGTTTTGAGAAACTTTTGCAATCACGTGTGTACACAAGCCTAAATAAAAATCGAGAGCTAATCGATGGCTCGACAAAAGAACATACATCACGGTTTGGAACACAAAAATCCCTAGAATTTGCAGGTAGATATATTTTTTTTTAATTATGCATTGATAGAACAAAACCCGTTTGGAAGAAAAATCACTAAAGCAAAAAAAACCCTAGAGTCTACAAGGCTTTTCTTTTTATTTTTCTTCAACATTCGAGATATTCGGCGACCTGTATTATTGCCCTCGTTTTGAGAAACTTTTGCAATCACGTGTGTACACAAGCCTAAATAAGAATCGAGAGCTAATCGATGGATCAATAAAAGAAAACACATCACGGTTTGGAACACAAAAATCACTAGAATTTGCAGGTAGATATGTTTTTTTTTAATCATGCATTGATAGAACAAAACCCGTTTGGAAGAAAAATCACTAAAGCAAAAAAAACCCTAGAGTCTACAAGTCTTTTCTTTTTATTTTTCTTCAACATTCGAAATATTCGGCGACCTGTATTATTGCCCTCGTTTTGAGAAACTTTTGCAATCACGTGTGTACACAAGCCCTAAATAAGAATCGAGAGCTAATTGATGGCTCGACAAAAGAACATACAACACGGTTTGGAACACAAAAATCACTAGAATTTGCAAGTAGATATGTTTTTTTTTAATTATGCATTGATAGAACAAAACCCGTTTGGAAGAAAAATCACTAAAGCAAAAAAAACCCTAGAGTCTACAAGGCTTTTCTTTTTATTTTTCTTCAACATTCGAAATATTCGGCGACCTGTATTATTGCCCTCGTTTTAAGAAACTTTTGCAATCACGTGTGTACACAACCCTAAATAAGAATCGAGAGCTAATTGATGGCTCGACAAAAGAACATACAACACGGTTTGGAACACAAAAATCACTAGAATTTGCAAGTAGATATGTTTTTTTTTAATTATGCATTGATAGAACAAAACCCGTTTGGAAGAAAAATCACTAAAGCAAAAAAAACCCTAGAGTCTACAAGGCTTTTCTTTTTATTTTTCTTCAACATTCGAAATATTCGGCGACCTGTATTATTGCCCTCGTTTTAAGAAACTTTTGCAATCACGTGTGTACACAACCCTAAATAAGAATCGAGAGCTAATCGATGGCTCGACAAAAGAACATACAACACGGTTTGGAACACAAAAATCACTAGAATTTGCAAGGTAGATATGTTTTTTTTTAATTATGCATTGATAGAACAAAACCCGTTTGGAAGAAAAATCACTAAAGCAAAAAAAACCCTAGAGTCTACAAGTCTTTTCTTTTTATTTTTCTTCAACATTCGAAATATTCGGCGACCTGTATTATTGCCCTCGTTTTAAGAAACTTTTACAATCACGTGTGTACACAACCCTAAATAAGAATCGAGAGCTAATCGATGGCTCGACAAAAGAACATACAACACGGTTTGGAACACAAAAATCACTAGAATTTGCAAGTAGATATGTTTTTTTTTAATTATGCATTGATAGAACAAAACCCGTTTGGAAGAAAAATCACTAAAGCAAAAAAAACCCTAGAGTCTACAAGGCTTTTCTTTTTATTTTTCTTCAACATTCGAAATATTCGGCGACCTGTATTATTGCCCTCGTTTTGAGAAACTTTTGCAATCACGTGTGTACACAAGCCTAAATAAGAATCGAGAGCTAATCGATGGCTCGACAAAAGAAAACACATCACGGTTTGGAACACAAAAATCCCTAGAATTTGCAAGTAGATACAGATGTATTTTTTTTAAATTATGAATCGATAGAACAAAACCCGTTTGGAAGAAAAATCACTACAGTCTCTAAAGAGCAAAAAATCCGTAGAATCTACAAGTAGGTCTACATTGTTTTGAATTATGTAAAACAAAAGAAGGAACACACATGTCGTAGAGAAGCAGAATCGAAAAGAAGAAAGTATGTTTAAAATAAAAATACGTGTTCTCCTTCGACGAAGAAAAGGAATGAGAGAGAGAGAGAGATAGAAAACTTTATAAAATATTCACAAACACGTGGACCGCGAGCCTTTGAAGACGTATTCCGGTATCAAAATAGAGAGAGAAGCAATGGACGAAACAGCCGCATCCCTTCCTACGCAAGCTCCCTTAAGCTACTTACTCCCGACTCCCTCTTAAGCTGCCTATACCCTCTCCGGGGCCGGTCGAGAGACCCAAGGGGTAAACTTGCCATCTCCAATTCAAATAAGATTTGCAGCCAGTAGCCTGATGTCTTCGTTGAAGGGCCCAGGTGACCAATGATGTGCGAGAACGTCGCATAATCTCGCGCCCGCCGAACGGTGTAATCGATCGCTTTGCGGACTTGTATTCTTTGATAACATCTCGTCTCTCGCGCCCCCGTCTTTGTAATCGACCAACTACCGAGAGTTCACGCTTATATAAGAGGATTATATCGGCAACCGTCCTGCCGATCCTGTCCTGCGATATCTACCGCGCGTTACAAATACCAACCAGCCAGTATAATACCGGGATGTAGTCAATGATATTACGTTTCGGTAGATACAGATGGAATGAGATTCCGTTAAGGATATTGTAGGAATCATTTCAAAAGAGGGAGAGAGAGAGAGAGAGAGAGAGAGAGCGAGCGAGCTTTAAGGCAGGATCTACTTGTAAGCATTATAGGGACATAGATCTTTGGCTTTAGGAATTATTGCAGGGAAAATATTTTGAGATTCATGGATTTCTCTCCCTCGAATGGAATCTTTGCTTTCACAGTTCGGTAAATTTGAATATAATTTCATCATTTATACGCGATCCTTTATAAATCTATTTTATTCCGGATTTATTTAGAAACAAAAAAATCGTGTCCACAGAGAGATTTTTGCAGAACGATTTCCCATTAACTTAAAATCGTGCGAATCCTTCCGTGTAAGTTTTTCATCGTGACGTTCCATTTGATATTTAACGATTGCATCCTCCAAATCATTTGTTGAATCATTGATCACGGAAATCGAGCTACGGAGAGAAAGGGTAGGTGTCTATGCTGTTATAGGTATAGTGCATTTTTGCGAGAGAACGCGCGCACGGAACTTGATTGATTAAAGTTCAAACAAAACACATCGCGTAAGTGGTATCCTCGGCGAACGCGATATAGACTCTCTCTCTCCCTCTTGCTCGATAAATATTAACTTTATGTATATTAGTAGTACGCGTGTGGCGCCAATTAGTGCGTGCCACTTGATACGCGAACACGGTGCGGGCGCCAACATCAAGTGCTACCAGCCAAATATTTACTTTCCTTGAGTTTCACGGCTCGTATAACTTTAATAACTAAAATTAATAGCGTTATTGTAAGCACGTCGAGTTATGTTGGTTTATCTATGCAGCACTAAATTGTCTTTAAGCGGCGGCTCGACGCTTGCCATTTGTCATCTCTTACTCCCTCATTCGACCAGAATTCATCATCACTCTTTTAATATACCAGAGATATTTGCAACAATTTGCCTTTATCTAAAATTTATTTTTTACAAATTTTCAAGAAAAGTCTAATTTTTTTACAAAATTTTTTGGCAATGATATATTAATATATATTAATATATTTAATATATGAATATATTTAATATATTTAATATATTGATATTGATATATATATGAATATATTTAATATATTTAATACATTGATATTGATATATATTAATATATTTAATATATTATATAAATATTTAATACATTCGTGTGTATATATATATATATATGTATATATATATACGTATTATATATTTATATATAATTTAATATACGATTATATATTTCTTAAATATATTTTGTTTTACATTATTATAAAAATATATTAATATATATATATATATATATATATATATAAATATACATTAAAATCCATATATTAATGGATTAATATTTACGTAAATATTAATATATTAAATCGTATATATTAATATAATATAAATTATATATATATATATATTTGATATATATACAAAGCATAAAATATATTCAAGAAACGTAGGATAGAAATATAGGATCGCAATAAAATTATGTAAAATGTATATCGAAACTCTTTGCATATGTATCTCTTTCCCCGTTATGTGTATCCGCATATAATTCACAGATGCGTTTCCGAGTCTCTCTCTCCCGGCTTTCGGAGTGTCTCGGATGAACGTGCGACGGTATTTGTCGAAATCTCTGTCGCAGGTATCGCGCTCCTCTTGCCGGCAAACATCTCGGGAGAAGAAAGCCTTCAGCCAATATAATTTTCTCCGGAGCCACCTTACGGTTAGAACAATGGCGACGTGTCTACGGAGAGTATTACACGATTCTCTAACGCGGCTCCACGGTGTCGTTTAATATCGCGACGACCCGCCGCCATTCGCAAGGAAATTTCGCTGATGACAACGGGGATTCCGGACGTGGATCACTCTGACACTATAATATATACATATATATATATATATATATATATATATATATATATGTATATCCGGAGAGCAAATGCAAAAATTAGATCCGTGCAAAAAAGAATAAGAAAGAAATTCAATTTATCAATATTCTCAAGTTCTCATCTTTTTCGACGATAAAAAAATTGCTGCGTTAAATCTCGACGCATTATTAATTATCAATCAGGACTCTAATTCAATTTGCCTCTTATTTTTAATTTACATCTTTCCGAGAGATACAAGATATATTAAATTTCGCAAGAAATTTTTGCATTAAAAGAAATTAAATTAAAATTGTAAATTCTCTTCCTCAATTGCTGAACAGAAAATCCGTAAATGAAAAAGAGTGTTACCTCTGCAAGAGCCTTCCTAAAGCAAGTATTAATGTAAAACATATAATGTTTGCGCGCTACATTTTTCGCAGACGCATAAAAAATGAGATATATATTTTGTTTAAAAAATCCAGCTTCAATCTCTCTTTAAAATCCATCTTATTTCGAATGTAAAAAAACGCGGGTATAGGATAATAATTCCTATAGCACAAAATATTGCTAAAATATTGCATAAATATTTCAATATTGCGCCATATTACAAATATTGCAGCAATATTGTGCAAATATTATAAGTTATTATTATTAGATTGGGTTATCTCGCATTTAAGTTTTAGTCAGGAAAATTATATAAACATGCAAAAGCTATCAAAGTTAATATTTTTTATCAATTTAATTTTTTCTAATACGATCCCAACACAGAAAACTCAAATATTAAATCGATTGCTCAGAAATCGGACAAATATAAATGTCTGAATAAATGAAAAAACTAAAAAGTAAGAAATATTCTGCAATATTTTATAAATATAATATTCACGTTTGCAGAAATAAATCAGCATCATTACAGAAATGTCGTACAATATTGCTTAGGAGCGGACACATTTATATTGTGGCAAGCTTTCAGAAATATTGATGTAATATTTCAATCTTGCAAAACAATATTCCGTCAATATTTCGTGCTGTAGGAGAAGCACGCGAAGTTGTTCACCAGAGGCGAAAGAGAGAGAGAGAGAGAGAGAGGACTCTTCGACGGACGTCTTATAATCGTGCGCCGGGGGTTGAAAAGTATTCGAGGAACGAATTGCTCAATTATTGAACGAGTGGTTCTCACGGTAAACGCAACAATACGACTTGCTGTACACTTAAAGCCCGCGTCAAACGCAGGTCTAACGATGGGGGCATCCCCGATTGGCTCCGGCCCGTTCATTCCCGCCGGTCCTCGTTCGTTTTCCCATCTCGCTCACTCCACCGTCCGACATTCCCTTTCATCGTCGGACATTTCATTTTATGGCATTTGATGGCGCATCGACGCTTCGTCGATCGACGGCGACGGCGACGCGAGAAAGGATAGGAAGGTAAATGAAAAAAAAAAACAAAAAAAAACACCGAAAAAAAAAGATAGCAGGAAATTGGGAACTCAAACCCCCGACGTTAACCGCTCTTGTAGTCGCTGACTGGCCCGATCAGACCATTAATTTTTGGAGCAGAGGGACGCATCGCTCCCACTCCCTTTACATTGAAAATTGCGCGGTTTTTATCCCTCGCAAGGTGTGCGCTCGTTCTCTCGATGTCCCACGATAGGCTTTATCAAGCCAATCTCGCGCTGTCACTGTCCCCGACAGACAAAAGGTCTCGTTCTTGGAGTATCATGATAATCGGCTCATCGATGTGCCCGTCGGCAATCGATTAATTTTACGCATTGATTGTCGCTCTCCCCATTGTCCGGAAAAGAAAACCCGATGATGGATTCCGCGAAAGAGAGTCGGAATTTGCGAATTGTGACGGAGGATTTTTAAAATCCGATAGGTGCAGCGGAAGGCAAGAATGTTATTTCCAGGACTCCTCAATTTGATAGATTTAGCAGAGGGATGTAATCTCTCCTCCTACACCCATATCCCGAAAAAGTTCTATACCAAATCTATTTGAAATTTAATTAATTTGAAATATTAAAGCGATCCTAAACGTCCTTGAGAAGTCTGTTGTTTTTTTCTGTTTTATCGACAAAATGTGAGGTTAGATAGACTATAAATCCATTTATTAGCTATACATGTGGGCACAAAAATGTAGGATTAGTTCTTCTCGTTTACTAGGCTTCCAAATTGATATCTAAACAGTCATTTATATTCCTTTATCCAATGCCAAATCCGACCTGGTCTAATTTCGGGTAAAAAACAATCCGTATAACCAATAAATAGATTTATAGTTTATCTAACCTCACATTTTGTCGATAAGACAGGAAAAAAACAATAGACTTCTAAGGATGTTTAGGATCCCGTTAAATTATATTTGATTTTTTTTTAATTTGTTAAAAAATTTTATGATAAATCTCTGTGAAAATAATCTCTTATCAAAATTTTGAAATCTTATCATATATTTTTTCAAAAAATAATTATTTTCAAACATCGATATCTCGAAAAATATAATTGAGCATGGTTTGCAAATTAAATAATTTCTCTCAATAAAAAATTCATCATCTATTAAATTGAGGAGTATTGGAAATAATATTCTGAAATATATAATCACTTATTAAAAGATTGCAAACTAAAAATCCACTTAATTTTCCTTTCAGTTGTTATCCTGCCAATAATTTATTGACGATTTTAAAGCAAATGAATTTTTCTCAACACTCATTTCTTAATTAATGGCTAATATTGAAGTATTTGCTCCTGTAATTTGCTGTTTTAATTTAATTTCATTGTTTTTGATTTTTTCGTACAAAGGAAAATTATTTTCACGAGAAGACGTTGATCAAAGCGCATCTTTACGATACCGGAAGTGCAACATCTAAAAGCCAAAGATATAATTGTAGTATTCGTAATTTGTCATTGTAACGAATTAATTAAACACTCTTGTGTCGCTCATACAATTAAATACAAGCAAGAAATAACAGAAAGATCCGTCTTTCTCTGTGACCTTAATGTCTTCTTCTGTCTCCTTTCTCATTTTTGATATCTTCAGAATCGCTTAACTATACCTGTTCTTTAATTGCTTTGAAAATATTTCATCTTTTAATTGAATCGACCGGCGAGAAGAGAAGACGCGTGAGAAGGGTTTTGTTTCTGAAACGCATGTTTAATAATGGGTAGCGATGTAAAATTGGAGAGGGAAAAAAAAAAGAAGGATGGCGCCGCAAAAGTTCTTGTACGCGTGGTCAGAGACTTGAAAAATGGATTGTCGCCGTCGCGGAAAAACACATAATTTCCCGGCACGTATCCTTTTTACGGTGCGCACGTACAACGGAAAGCTTTTATATAGCGTCCCTGATTTCGACTGCGCGCGACACCGGCCAAACGGACGTTGAATCGGTTAAAACTCGGGGAATCCCTGATTAATTCCGTACCGAATCAGCCGCTGCCGCC
Organism: Nylanderia fulva; assembly: GCF_048542155.1. Lineage (NCBI taxonomy): Eukaryota > Metazoa > Arthropoda > Insecta > Hymenoptera > Formicidae > Nylanderia > Nylanderia fulva. Next base: position 3,721,545 of record NW_028189730.1, on the reverse strand, counting down.
GTGCAAACAACATTTCGAGTGCATTAAGCAAGATTCGTCCACCGCGAGGAGAGTACGCTTCCACGTCTTTTTTTCGTTTTTCTTTCTCAATACCGTGCACTACTCATGCATGCCTTAACATTCATTGAGTACGGGGACACTTTTCAATTGTCGATCACGTTTCGAATAAAATGCATCACTCCACGACGTCGAAAATCATACATAATTAGAATATTAATATATTATATATATATATATATATATATATATATATATATAATATATTAATATAAAATAAATTATCTACATATATATATATATATATATATATATATATATACAAATATATAATTAGAATATTAATTTCTTTGAATTTTTTTTCGTCACTAAATGACGCGTAAAAAATTAATTTTGAATAAAAATCCGAATTTTTGCATGATTTCTCTATAATTAGTACGAAAAAATAATACTTTCACATAATATAGAAAATATTATTTCTCCTAGAAAATAAAATTTGATTAATGGATTTTTATTATTGAACTTAATATCCTATTGACAACTCAAAAATTGATAACGCAAATAAATCAATTCTTAATGTACATTTTGAAAAAAAATTGATTAATCTCTCCAATAAATTGTCGAGGTTTTATGTCGCAGCTTAAACATTAGTTAAAATTCCGAGATGATGAAACAATAAAAAATAATAAATCGTAAAATGATAAATTATAGAAGCGCTCATTTCCGCGCTGACAACAATCGAGACATCAGCCGGTTTGGACAATATAAGAAGATAACGAAGCGGTTTATTGCGCCATTTCGCGACGTTGGCCGCGCGAAATGCCATTATTCTCCGTTTGAAATAATAAAAGCAATGGATTTCTCCCCCGCAAAGCTTCTTGCCTTCTCTCACAAAGAAGAAGAAGCCTTCACCATCAGTAAATCTCCTCTTCTCGCCCTACTAATCTTTTAAAAGGACGAAAGGAAGAAGCGGCGGAAGTCGATTCGCCACGTCTCGATAAAAGTCCAAGAACGTATATCAGCTTTTCAACTCGATCAAAATTCGAACTTTTCACACTTCTCGCATCGACAAATAAAACTCCACCGGAGCTGAACAAGGAATATAAATTGCTATAATATTCATAATAATTTTCGACAAAAGAATATACATATACATGTATTCATGTATATTTGTTTTTGTACATATTATATATTATTTTATATATTATATATATTTTATATATTATACAATATATACTTTATATATTATATACTACTTTATATATTATATATATTTTATATACTGTATATATTTTATATATTATATATAATTTATATATTATATATTTTGTATAAACTTTTACACATATTATTTATACATATATGTAAATTTTATAATATATAAATATATTATAAAAATATATTATAAATTTTATAATATATAAATATATTATAAAATATATAAATATATGTTATACAATTTTGATTTTATGTTAACTAAATTCTATGAACTGCTTACGTAATTTCCTAACCGTAATTATTATTTGAGTGTATAATGGCTCTATAAAGGGTGTGCTACATTTATTTTCGTTCGTGTTTTCGTTCTCACGTTTTGTATTTGCGGGAGAAACCGACTACTTTGCTCCAACGACTATAATAGTCTGCGTTAGCATAATAACAATTCCGGAATAATACTAATCCGTTGTTTAGAATTACCTAGATTTCGCATTAAAATAACGAAGCCGAGCGTCACGTTAATTCTGAACGGATTGGAAGGCATACCATATTTAATACAAAGCTTTCCATCTGAAAGCAGGAAAATGCGATGTAGCAACAGAACAATGTGACGCTAAACTTGCGACGCATAATGAAAAAAAATTAATTAAAACGTTTTTAAAAGTTTCATTCGTATGTAACATTTGTATACGAGTATCCCAATTTGCGTGGGTTTGTTTTCTTTCTTTTTGACAAATGATTGCAACGCCTAATCTGAAACAAACGAAGGGATTAAACAATTTTCCCTCCCACTTTGACCGACAAGTATTTAATACGTTTTTTTTTACATTCAAAAGCCTTCGATTAAGCCTCGCTAAAAAATTTCCTTTGATCTTTTGCAAATATAATAATCATTTAAATAATAGTCTGAAGTAAAATCATAAATTGTTCACGTTTTATTTTTTTTTAATCTAGATGTTATTTGGAAACTTTAGAAATGTTTCTATAAGGAAATTGTGATATGCGCGCATTTTATCGAAAAATATTCACGTATTCAGTCGGTCAAGAGTTTAAAAAAAATTCACAAGCCTAATAATAGAGAGGATATCCTGTCATACATATTCAGGGTTTCATATCGCAGATCCTCCTTATGAGTGCGAATAAAATCGAAATACACCGTCATTTCGTGCCTCTATACCCTTGAAAAAAATTGTAGAGGGATCACGGAAATAAATGCAATGTTGTCCACTTCCGGTCGAATCCCAACACATTTTGTCTTTCTCGTTATATCTACATATAATATGAAACAATCAGTATCAAATTTTTCAAAAAGAATTTCCATATGATAAATTTTCGTGATTAAACTTAGCCAATAAATAAAAATAACAATGAAAAAAAAATTAATATCGAAAGAGACAGAACCCCTATGAAAGGACGTAGTTAATCGAATTTGAACGACTGCTAAAATACTCGACCAATGAATCTAATAACGGGAAACCGTTCGCAATCGCGACTATTTGTAAAGGATAATAAACTTATCCTTTCATCTGACGCGGGCAGAGGACAATCAGTCAAAAAAAGAAAAAAAATTGTAGCTGACATATTCGCGTATTATTACTTTTCCTACGTAAAATGAAACCCTCGGAGGAATACAAAGGCCGTTAATAAAGCTGGATGTCGGCGGTATCAAGCAAGGTCCGTCGATAAGCCGATTATCACGCGTCATAGCTTGTGTCTTCAAATATGTACTCGAATATCAAGATATCTCTGTAGAATCAGAGATCTCCGATTCATATCTCTATCCCATATCTCTTCGTACTTATTCCGAATATAACCAGCGATGGGATTAAATAGCTTCGAATTTGTTTGCATGATTTCGAACTCTCTTTAAGTACTTGAAGAAGCAAGAGCACTACTTTCAAGTATACTCAAAGCTGGATCAACTGTTGAAATTTTTTTATAAATACTACACTGAAAAAAATTTTATTTGAAACTAATAATATTGATTTGATGTAAAAAATATTTATTTGTTTTAAATAAATTATTTATTAGACAGTATTGAAATAAATATTTATTAAGGGGATGCTGTCGTAGTTCTGTTTTACCGACTTTAAATTAGGTTAGGTTGCCTTTTTTATTGAATATACAAATTAAAAAATCCTCCACAATGAAAGTACTGATAATAATGAATGAGAAGCGCTGTCCGGCAACTAATTTTTTCTGTTTTAAGCCTCGACATCCATTCCGCACGCAAATATACATACATAATTAATTCACGTATGAATTTTTTCATACAGGCTTTTAATCTCATTTTTATTACTTCTGTATTATACTTTCATTTTATCTCTATTGGAAGCGCCATATTTTGTGCACAAACAAACTGCAGAACTTTTGTATTAAATAAATATTTTTATGAACTGATGCAAGAGGCCGATTAAAAAACTGTAATTTTGTAACTTTTTTGTTTTTAAACGAAATTACAGCACTTCCCGTTTATTATTGTCAGTATTTTAATTGTAGAGAAAGATTTTTGAATCTGTATAACCAATAAAAAGAAAAGCACTTGAACTCAAAGTCGGTAAAACAGATATGGTCAGCATTCTCTTAATTTAATAATTTCTTTTTGATGTATAAATAATATGAATTAAATCCCATCTCTAAATATATAACGCGGTTACATCTTATTTAAATGGTAATTTTTTTCTCTATTCAAATTATATATCCAACGCATACAATAATTACCTATGAAAATTATATTGAAATGAGAATGAATCAATTTAAGCAACGCGTATTAACGTCATAGCCATTTTTTCCGAGTCTTGTCAAAGTGATCGCGTAGAGAAAACTGTGTGAGCGACACACAGTCACTAATGCACATCCGAATAGCCATCTACTCTTGCTACTCTTTCATTTTCTCTTTATGTATCCCTCTGTCCTCTGTACTCCACGTTACTTTGTCGTCCTACGCAAAACTCACTTTGTCCAACCGCATTATATATCTTCCCTTTCCATTTCTCTTTTATTTTCCTTCTCTCTCTTTTCGTCTCTCATTTTTTATCTTAAGCTCTCCATCCTTGCCTTTCCTTTTTTCGCTCTCCTTCCTCTGCACGTTCAATCTCGTAAAGAGCGTACACAGATATAGGAATCTAAGAAATGTATGTGAACCCAGCAAAGACATTTCGTTAGAAATATATTTGTTAGAAATATATTTCTCGTTATTATAAATTTTATTATACATATAATAGACAAAATCGCTGGTGAGAGAGATTATTGCAGGAGCCACATTTATTGCAATTATATATTTTCAGTGTTTGCTGTTATCGAAATAAAATTAAATAGATGATACTGCTTAAGTTAATAGGTACATATTTTTATTATCTATATAAAAATAAGGTAACACGAAAAGTTTCATCTAGAATAATTTTCAGATAATTTTGATTTAGAATTATAGCACATAAAATATTTAAATTAAATATTTAAATAAATTCGAACTTAAGCAATATAAGCTATAAAAATATGAATACATATATTTTTATATCCCCTTTATAATTTACATTTTTTATAACTGTATTTACATAAGCAGTCTTACAAATTATTATCTAGAAAATTATCTAGATAAATCGTCATATAATTTTATCCTTTATCTAGATATATTTAAAACAAAATCATCTTCATCTTATTTAAGATGATGCATATTTTCATCTCATCTCCATCCAGCTAATTTTAAAATCATCTGAGCATATTTTTCGATTAATCGATCAGAGAGAAAGAGTCAGGGTATTCTTCGACACACTCGTCGCCAAGATTGCGCGCGTTTTTCTTCATTAATAAGTAAAGCATCGGGACAAACTCACCGAATTTGGGGAACACAGACTACACGCAGAGGGCGCATTCCGTAAATGCGAGAGTCAATTCAATCAATTGGCCAATAGCGCGCCTATTTGCATTTACCGCCGGCCTCCGAACAGGAACGCCGCAACAGACGAGCCGGAAATTAATGTGTTGGCTCGCTAATTGCTAATTAAAAACACTACTACTGCCGTGGCGACAATCGCGCAGACACTGTACTCTCGTAACGATACGTCACTGTATCACGGCCAACCGTATCCTGTGATAGATTAAGTTCGACTAAGAGAGGGCAAAGTTAGACGGTATGCGCGACATTTCGATACGTTCGACGGTAGGAATCCTCGGGAATTAACCCTTCTGTCAATGAACGAGTGCCCAAGGCAACTTTAAAATTTTTTTAACCAAAATTAAAGGCTGTTTGGTTCTCTTGTATTTTTGGGAATCCCCTAAAAATGTTCAATTCCCAACAGCTGATTATAAAAAATTTGACAATGCGATGCGCAGATTGATACCAAAACACATGTATTGATGAAGAGGTAAAAAAGATGCATATTGACAAAATGATTAAAGTGAGAGTGCTGTAAAATTTAAGACGATATTTTTATAGAGATTTTCGACGTCTTTATCGATCACATTAAATTTTGAATTCGAAAACGAGGATTATATGAACGGATATATGTAAATAATAAATGTGTTAAAAACTAGATTTTAAATAACACGTCAAGTAGGTTAAATTAGAATCAATCAGATTTGAATCCAGTTGAAAATAGATTGTAACTATATACAGTTTACGAGTGGGTCAAATTATTTATTCATAAATAAAAATTGACATTTTTCTTTTCCACCAACCTGACGAGAGATTCAAGTATCTAAATCATTGTCCAATGTCTAAATATTACGTCGTTGAACACCGATCTCGAGCATCGAAAAGTTCGCGCTTGGACATATTTCTTGTAATCAAACTATTGCAGATCCATTTTTTGAATGAGTGAACACGCCCTGGACGTTTAAATTCAGAACGTATATGTTCCCATTATTTGTGCAAGAAAGGTCTCCCAATTTACCACAAATAAGGATCATGCGCTTGCCGAGTCCGAACACGTTTCAGGACTCGTGCTACTCGCTACCCTCATACGATTGGATTGTCAAATATTAAAGTGGCGAATTCCGAATTAGTCGGTTTATCGTGAAACTTTTATGAATCATCAGAATATTCCGCATCCGAACCTAACTCTTTCTAGTCGCGAGAAAATTGTTTGAAAGAATTTATTGGAGATAATAGATGTATTACATGATCTATAAATATATTAAAATATGTAATTATTAATCTTATTAATAATTGTGTGTATTTTAATTTTTATTATAGGAAAATTATTCTTTCTCGGAAAAAAATTAAAGGAAATAAGATACAATTTTTTCTAAAATTTTTTTATACATACAATTGTGTCAGTAATTTCTAGAAACTTGAATCGGTGTAAAATTTGTCACAAAAATTTTAGGGAATATTATTTTAATATAAAATATATTTAAATGAAATGAAAATTATTTAAAAGAATATGTATATCGGAGGCAATAAATGTACATAGTTTTAAAAATGCATTTGCGAAATATCCAATTAAAATAATTGTCACTTATCATGTGTATGTATCTTAATTTTTATTTAAAAAAAATTATTTTTTCCTCGAGAAAAAATAAAAAAAAAAAAATAAAATATTTTGTTCTACATAATTCTATATACTTCAGTCATTTCTGGGAGAATTTCCGGAAACCTGATTCGATTAAAATTCGTCACAGAAATTTGATATGAAATTATTTTAATGTAAAATATATTTAAATGGACTGCGGCAATTTTGAATGATCACATCACACCAGCACGAACCAGATTCACCGTTATTGCGTATTCGTAAGAAAATTTATGCGGCGTAATTTGTTATGCTAAATAAAATGCGCGATTTGTAGATTCGCTGGACGCAGGCCAATGGGATTTCAATGCGTGGCAACTATAGAATCTCAACTAATGTATTCAGATAGAGAATCACGGCGTGTCTGACGGTGCAACAATTTAAATTCGCTCTGTGTAGCAAAGCAAATTTTATTAGCGATCGCGTGTTAAGATTAGTCGACAATCCATTGAAATAATGCGAGAGAAGAGATTATCGTCGATCCCTCTTGCAATATGCATAAACCGATTACGACTGATACGTCCCGAAATATCCGGTTTTAAAAAACCGGTAATCCCATTAATAACACATCTCATGCATACATAGATAGAGAATTGACAGGTAATTTTTGTAACGTTTGTGTAACCAGCATATCCAAGCACGTGTCATTCATTTCGCAGCTGTTTTATCATTTCAAAGAGTTTTCAGTTATATTTTACGTAATTTTTGCATTATTTATAATTATCATATATATCGCATATTAGTGTGAAATTACAAATTTCAAAAAAATTAATATAGCATTTTTTTTTATAAATAGCATTTTTTCAAATAATTTTTAATCAAACGTATCGAAAATCTTTTAAGATTAACTTTCAGCAAAAAAGGTTTTGTCTACAAGTGTTTCTAATAAATTTGGCTTTGGCATTTGATCGATCAGAGTTGTCAATCAGTAATATCAATTTATTCAACTAACTTTTAAATTTTTAACACTATATTTTTACGTTACTTTTGACACTCTTGTTGGAATAGTCTTTCTATTTCCATCCATGACAAAAGTAACATATCACAAAAGTCGAGCACGCTTGACGTTAAAAAAACTGTCAAAACATGCGGTCTCTGTGATGACAGTCTTTCAGCATATGATTGCAAAACTTGGAGAAAAGTATATTAGAACTTTCTCCATTTTTCACAAGCAGTTACATTAAACTGCAGTCGCATCAAAATGAATAAAATTATCGACACGCTGCTTCAATATTCGAACTGTCAAATTACATAATTTTATTAATACAGAGACTAATCGACTTGGAAAAAAAGCAACAATAAACTTTGATACGAATTCGAGTAAATCGATTCTACTATTTACTTTTTTCACAAGAATAAATATAATATTTAATTATTTTATCGTCGAACAAATATTTGACGTGTCATCGGAAAAAAATATTGCATATTTTATCGATGTCCAAATGATATAAATATGTCAATTATGTGACATTACCATATGAATTTAGAATTTATTTTCATTATACAAAACGCGATGATTGACGAAAATTTGACGCGCCAATGTTTCAATTTTGAAATAATTATCTCGATGAGAGACGCTATTTCTGGAAGCTGATGAGGAGATGAGAGGTTGAAAAAGAGAGAATCTAGTAATCGCGGCAAAGTTCTCATTGACTTCTTATTTTCTGTACCGTCGCAAGCTCATCCCGTCGTTTCTTTCCACTTTCGTTCTTTATTTTCAAATATCAGGCCAATCGTTCTCGACGATAGGAATTTTACGGTATATATCGAGAGATTTGTACTATTGACGAAACACGGGACATCTTCGGGAAAAAAGAAAGGGACAAAGCGTATCTCCAAGTTTTATCGTGCTTTTTGCACTCTCCCCTATCTGAACTTCTTTCAGGCGGTGATTGTCTATTTGCCGACGAAAGCAACGAGCTAGGAAAAAAAAATATTTGCGAGAAATAAATAAAAATAGGAAACGCCGTCTTTTTTCTTTTCTTCGATTTTGTGTCACAGTGTTGTGCTTAGATGATTTTAAAATTAGTTAGATACAGATAAGATAAAAATATTAAATATTAAATAGTAAATTCATCTTAAATAAGATGAAGATGATTTAAATATATCTAGATAAAAAATAAAATTATATAGCGATTCATCTAGATAATTTTGATTATCTATATATTTTATTATTATATTATATTTTACATAATAAAATATAAAATAGTAATATAATAATAATATAAAAATAGTAAATAATATAATAATTATAATAATAATATAATAATATATACACACAGATAAAATAAAATAATATATATAGTGTTGTGCATAATATTATTTTTCATCTAAAGTGCAGATATAGATAATTTTTTATTATCTATACATATAAAGTAAGATGACGCCAAAGTTTCATCTAGATCATCATCTATGTATATAATATTATTTAGATAACAGCAAACACTGCACATACATGATGCGCAAATATTGTAATTTAACGTCATTAACAAACTTAATCGAAAATACACGCGTCATATATTTTATATATATATATATGTCAATCGAATCCAATAATTAAATTTTATTGTACGATTTTATTTCTTTTTTTTTTTAAGAATTAATTAAAAAAATCTAATATATATTTAGAAATCTCAGTTAAATAAAAAAAAAAAATATATATATATATATATATAAATCAAGTTATAATAACTGTAAAACAAAACTGAGAAAGAATAACAAAAGTTGTTTCGCTATACGAGTAAAATCGGAAATGAGTGCAACGAAACGGCGAAAAGATAGGAAAGAGACGAAGAAAAAAAAAACAACGTTCCGATTCTTTATTTCTGAAAAAACGCACGACTGTTTTCCATACTCCACTCTCTATGAATGTGTTATGGAATATCCGGAGAATACGCGCGTATTCTCAATGAAATACAAACGAATATATATCTCACTCGTAACATGTACGCGCACTCGCTTTGTTCCTCTTTGCATCTTTACGTAAATAATGAAATAATAAAAATATAGCGCTTGATACAGAAGTGATGAATAGTGGTAATAAACATCAAAAAGAGATTATGGGAAGGAAAAACTATTTTTCAAAATACAATAATTCTCTCTCCCTCTTGCGGCGTGCTTTGATCCTCAATATCCAGACAAATTACACTGTCTCGATCTGCATTATGAAGTACCGGGAAGAAACTGAGAGAGCATAATCAAGAACGACGAGATTAAGTATCTCACGAGTAGGTTTAAATTTACTTGCATGGTTTTGACTTTTTTATTACTTCGCAAAAAAAATATTGTATTTTCAGTAGACTCGAACCTGCTCGAGACAGGTTTGAACTCTTTACAAGTACCTCGAAAAATATATAAGAACAGAACTTCCAACTTACATTCAAATCTGATTGTGAGTCAAATATGTTTGGATCTCTTATATGAATATTTATAAAAAAAAAGAGAGTGAATTTATAAAATGCAAATATTATAAATAGATTTTTTTTATCTTAGAGTTCGTGTACTACTTATAAAAGAAACATCTTGTAAAATTCGAATATAACTTCTGGTTTCGATTATTTCACAAATATATAAAATATTATTTCTTACTAGAAAATGAAACTCTTGATTCGATTTAACTGAGATTTCTAAATATATATTAGATTTTTTTAATTAATTCTTAGAAAAAAAGAAATAAAATCTTACAATAAAACTTAATTATTGGATTCGACTGACATTTTTAAGTACATATCGAGCTTATTAATTCTTAGCGATCTGTATAGTTAATCAAAATGTAGGCACTTAAACTTATAAAATCTCAAAATTATGAGTTCAAGTGCTTGCTTATATTTTGATTGACTATACAGATTGATAAATCCTTTTGCACAATTAAAGTATTAATATTAACAAATAGGTGGAAGCATCATAATTTCAAGAATAAACAATCCGTATAGCCAATAAATAGATTTATAGTCGAATCTAACCTCACTTTTTCAATCGATAAAACATATTTAGTCAGCATTCCCTTAAAATGCACCCTTTTTCTATTCTTAATGCGTAATTATGCAGTAGCCTCAATCCGAAACTCCGCATATCGCTCGTAGGGAGATAAGCGTTAACGTTGCCGCGGCGGCGGCGAAATCTCCGCCGCAAAACGAGAATTGCGCGGAGAGAAGCCGCATCGTTGGCGCGCAAAATTAATAATTCGCGACGCGAATGGCGCCAACGTCGTAACCGCTCTCGCGTCTGTCGCGCTTTGAGAGTCGCTCATGTGAGCGCGCGCGCACGTTACGTACGTGTAAGTGTGTATATATATATATATATATATATATATACATATATATACGTATGTCCTGCGTCGTCATGGTCGACATCCCTATGTCGTCGTTTTACGGCTTTTACTCCTGTCACCAAGTGAATTTGCCGAGCGAATTGTTGGCGACGTCGCTTTACGTCTGTAAAGTCGCTCTCTCGCACCTCTCTTTCGAATATTTTGCACGTTTCTTATTAATTAAAATATAATAAATTAAAGAATTTTATTATAATGCTACATCGCACGCATTTCCGACAGAGACGAGAGATTTGCGTCAAAAATTTATTCAATCCGACAACTTGAACTATATGTATATAAAATTATATGCATATGTATATATGAAATATATATACATATATTATTATGTTACAAATTTATTAATATAAATTATTATAAATTATTATATATAATATTTAAATATATGTATAATAATTCATAATATATGTAAAATAAATTTATTGCTTCTTCGTCACTTTATTTATCTTTTACAGGCCACTTGGATATAAAATATTTTTCGAAATACATAACTCTTTTAGCAAATTGATGCAGCGTAATTTTCGTAACAGTTTTTAATTGAAACAAATAAAAGAATGGTTGAATTATATTTTTCTAGCGCCAAGTGTAAAAGCGGCGCGCGCTTCTGCATCTCGAAAGCGCAGTCTCGCAGAATCGGAAAATTATTAAATTAAGCCGCAAGCACAGAAAGCGCGCCGTAGTTAAAGTACATTATTACGCAGACACGACTGCGTCTTTATCTCGAGTTTATTACACCGTGTTGATTTATGTAGCTGGTGTAACGAACCTGCAGCACGACGGCAAAGTGTTTGGCCAGCTATGCGAGAGTCGAAGTAGCAAGTAAACGCGAACTCCGGAAGACACGAAGAAGAAGCCAGGACTCAACACAGGTCTCGTCCCGAGGAATTCTCTGATAACAAGCGCCTTCGTGGTATAATCGGATTTGAAACTGCTGCAAACGCTCGAGAAAACGATGACGGGCTTCACTTATCCGATCGCGAAAATTTCATCTGACAATGAATGGAGAAGGATGAAAGATTGAACATGCGAGAGGAAGACGAGAAATTTCAATCTAGTCGAATCTCAATTCGATAAATCTGACCACCCATTAAAAAATCGGATAGTGAAATTTAAATTTCGCCTTTTAAAGTCGTCCTAAAAGCTCTGTTTTATCCTGTTTTATTAACTTATTTTATGTGAATTCAAGCATCAATATTTGACTCACTGAATCCTTTTTCCACAATTAAAGTATTAATATTAACAAACGGGGAGCGCTACAATTTCAGGTAAAAAAAGTTTAAAAATTACATTTTTGTCGTTCTTTTTTAACTTTATTTGTTTTTTACATAAAATTATAGCTCTTGATAAATATTATTTTTATTTAACTATTCATTTTTATTTAACTATTTACTATACAAAATAAAAAATTATTTACTAGAATTAAAGTATTTAATAACAAGTCTGGGCTACTATACAGGGTGATTCAAAACAGCCTGATGTCCTGGAAATATCATATTCCTAAACAAATTCTGAGACGATTTTTCCTTAACGAAAAAGTCGAGACATCAATAATTTTCGAGCGTTATAAGCGTTTCAAAATAAGGGGTTTCTCGCAAACTAAGCCTTGTGGAAATAAAATATTAACAAAATCATCCACATCAATCACATTCTTTTATTAATTTCATGTAAAGTTTACTTTAATAGAATTTTAAGTTAAGGTTTAATTACGAAGATACATGATGGCAAAAATTAAGAACATGAAAAAAATGATGGCTTTTCTCGACGTTTTTGTTGAGGAAAAATCGTCCAAAATCTCCAAATCTCCAAATGATCCCAGGAATCTGCCATTAACAGATCATTCTCGAGTTTTGGGTTGAGACTTGTTATTAAGAATACTTAAACTCCAGTAAAGAAATTTTCATTCCGTGTAGCCAATAAAGAGTTAAATAAAAATAATCTTTGTATTACACGTGCAGGCAAAGTGGCATTTTCGGTGCATGTTTTCTGTGCGGGAAGTAATCGATTTCCCCCGCCGCCATCTAGCGGCGACGCGGTGAGTGAATAAGCCGCGTTCAAAGCCATTGTATACGGCTGAAGCCGTAGGAAATGTATTGAACACGGCTATTCCCCCACCGTGCCGCGGCAAGATGACGGTGTGCGATCGGCCGCCTTGCGCACAGAAAACGCGCAGAAACAGCCACTTTGCCTGCACTTGTAATACAAAATAGTATGTGTATCACGTGCGGATTGACAATTGTTCACTCGTGTGGGATAATCGCACTCGTGACCAATTGTCAACTTTCCACACTTGATACACAATATACTATTATTGATAAGACAGACCTAATCAGCATGCCCTTAATTCTCTACAAATTAGTTCCATACATATAAAATTCTGGGAGAATCCATGATCTCCGCAGAGTCTTCACTTAAAGTACGGTATCATCAGCACTTCGCCGGAGAGAGTGTCCCTCGCGGAATCCCAAAATCATCCCTCAGCACAATAATCTGTCGCGCTGCAACTGAGAAACCCATACCCTCCCGAGTCCTTTGTACTCTCTTACGCCCTGGGGTCTTTAATAATTAACCCGTTCATTGTATACTCGATCCACGGGGAACACGGATCGCCATAACAAAATCCTCCACCGTTAATGTTACGGCATTATCATAGGAGCCATCACTTATACAAACCGTCCCGGCACGGTTCGCGTAACGATATCAGGGTATATATAATAGAGGCCCTAGCCAGAGCGACGACGTATGTACATACATACATACATACATGCATGTATGCATGCATGCATACACAACGCGATAATACTTGTACTTACATGACGTGCGTTCACGCGTATGTGTTGACTACGAACTCCAGGCACGTGGCCCATCCAGGCACACGCGTGTGTGTGTGAGGGCACGCGCATGTATATATACATATACACTCGTTTGTATCGCTTGGGATTCGCATGACGATGGTAATGAGACCTTTGCCGCAGGGCTTTTCGGCGCACAATGCAATTCCGCTTGTTACTGATAACGGTCCCCGCAATTGCTCGTTACCTGTGTGTGAGACCCGCTCGCTCTTTCTCTTTTCGCATTTCTAACAGCCCCCTTTTTTGCGCCCGGGTGTGTGTCTGTCCCTGTGATTTTCACAGGATATCGTACCGTATTGAAGGCCTCTCTCTGATGGACAGCAGTCGCAAACGCCTGTGCATTCACCCGCAAAAATGGCGGATCGGATGAATTAAATGCTCGCTCTTGAAAAAGCGATATCACAGAAGAATTCATTTATATAATGCGGGAAGATCGAGGGAAAAGGAAAATCATTAATTTTGCACGAATGTTTTATTTTAAATTGAAAATAATTTCTGAAGGAAAAATCTTGTTAATATTTAGAACGAAGAGTTTTAGATTAAAACTAGTCGTAGTTTTAGATTAAAACAATTAAGTATAGGTTAGGTCAGGTTAGGTATAAATATGCACTGAACTCTCTACACAGTATTCTTTTATTGAAATCATTCATTAATCTTAAAAGAGAAACCCGAAAGATTTGATTTTGATGAAATTATATTACATATATGTAGAGTAGATATATGGATTTAAACATTTTTAGTTGCTGCCAAAAACGGTTCTAAATTATGAAACATTATTCAAAAAATGTTTTATGCATAAGTTTTATGATGAAAATACTTCTATTTAATTACACTGATAAAATATTGAAAAAATTATTTTTGAGAAAAATTGTTTTGAAGCTTAAAAAAATTGTTTTCAAAATTTTATTTTAAGATATAGTTTTACTCGTGAAAATCATTTTTGGACAGTAAATAAAATTTTTTTAATTCATTTTTTTTTTCTTACATGTAAAAATTTCATTAAAAATTTGAATTTTTGAATTTACGAGGTTTCCCTTTAATAAAACAATTTTTCTCGCATTACCAATGAGTTTCATTAATTTATGGCAATTATAATAATTAAACAACAACGAGCTATCTCGTTTTAAGAATGCTAAACGCGATATGTGCTTTTCATTAGCGAATCTTCGCTAATTTCGACATAGTATTAACAATTTCAATAATGATTGCTCTCTTTTGCGAGATAATTTCCTCTTACACGAAATGACCAGTTCGATTTGTATTGATCGCGCATACAATCTGCCGGTTTTCTTTCTCTTTTTTTGTTTTGTTTTTACGCACTCATGGTATATTCGAGAAATATCGCTCGCAGAAAGGAAAAGAAACGGAGTTTGGAAAATGTTTGCCATAGGTTCTCTCTCTCTCTCTCTCTCTCTCCCTTAATTTCCTCGTTCCCGATAAACTTATACCTAGTTCGATCTCTTGCGGGAAATTTGTTTTATCTTCGCGCTCATTCAATTATCGGTATAACAAGCCAACATCGCGGAACATTTCGTAGAACATTGCATAACATTGTACCGGATAAGTTTTTCAAAACACTTAAGTCGATATAGGAGAATGCATTAATAATGGATTCGGGATTTAAAATGACATTTATTCTGTCTTCCCCTCAATTTCACGCACAGCTTGCGATGACTAAATATTCGGTTTAATATTTCCAAATGTACGATCTATCCAGCTTGAAAGTTCCACCCTAACCATCTTATATACATCCGAGTGTATCGATTCATCCCCGGCGGAAATTGATCGACCCCACCAAGCGTGTATCGCATTCAGACATCCGGACGATCGTCAGCAAGTCGAAATCAGAAGCCGAGAGGGAAAGAGCAGCGGGGTTGGGGAGGAGGGGGGAAATCGGGGAAGATGAGAGGGGGAGGTGGAAGGGCGGAGGATGCGAGAGTTAAATTAGTTTCCGGGGCAAAAGCTGGCTGCCGGCCGGTTTTCAGGACTAACCCCCGTGTATAATTCCAGAACAGCTCCATCAGGCCGGAACCCACGAAGAACCTTCCATCCAGACTATCCCGACCCACCCCCTCCCCCCTTCAACCCCCTTTTCCACCGCCCTTAACGCCGTACGAAGCATCCCCCTAACACGTGTGCACCCGCCACCACCTTCCCGGGACTTCGCGGGCGCTGCAGTTTGCGAAGTTAATTACCGTCGGATAATTGCGCCCTATATGCCGTCCGTCTGATTAATGAGGCGTGGCTGGGCGAGGATCATCAGGGATCCTGGAACCCTTCGCCTCTCTACCCCCGTCCCCTCTTTTCTCTTGTCATCAAAGGACGATTCGCGGTTACCTCCGGGGGAATAACGAATCTGTTCGCAAGCTACCGCCGCTATTTCACGGCTGCTTTTAGCGGAAAATCAAATTCAAAGCTCCCGAAGTGTCCTACAGAGCCAGGGATTATGCGAAATTGATAATCGCAACGCGTGATTCAAACTGCGTCTCAATCTGGAGAGAGATTACACTGTTAAAAGAATGCTGATCAAATATGTTTTATCGATCAAAAAAGTGAGGTTAGATTCGACTATAAATCTATCAATTTATTGACTAAACGGATTGTTTATTCTTGAAATTATAATGCCCCCATTCGTTAATATTAATGCTTTAATTGTGCAAAAGAATTTATCAATCTGTATAGTCATATGTATAGTCAAATACATATCTGTATAGTCATATGTATTTGACTATACAGATATGTATTTGACTATACATATGACTATACAAATATGTATAGTCAAATACATATGACTATACAGATATGTATAGTCAAATACATGACTATACAGATATGTATAGTCAAATACACATGACTATACAGATATGTATTTGACTATACATATGACTATACAGATATGTATAGTCAAATACATATGACTATACAGGTATGTATAGTCAAATACATATGACTATACAGGTATGTATAGTCAAATACATATGACTATACAGGTATGTATAGTCAAATACATATGACTATACAGATATGTATAGTCAAATACATATGACAAATACAGGCACTTGAACTTATAAAATAATGAGTTCAAGTGCCTATATTTTGATTGACTATATATATATATATACGACTATACAGATTGATAAATCCTTTTGCATAATGAAAGTATTAATTAATAATTAGCCGTATAGCCAATAAATAGATTTATAGTCGAATCTAACCTTACTTTTTCGATCGATAAAACATAATTGGTCAACATACCCTTAAACGAGAAATTATTTTTTTGTTGAACATTGTTTCTTATTAACCATAACTGAGATCAAAAATTTCTTTTGAGGATTAAAAGTACTAACAACATGCTTAATTTTGATTGCAATACAATTTTTCAGCACGTCACATATTGTAGTTATAATATGACAAAGTTCGTGAAAGTAACCCTTTTTTACAACTTTAATACAAAATTTCTCAACATCGCGAGGTGATGAAGCAATTGGAAACCGGATTTATATCCAGCATTCAAAACCCTATAAAAAGCAACTAGTCTCTTTCTGATAAATTTTTGTTGTTGTTATTGAAATGTGTTAGTAAAATTAAATGCGCGGATAAAATGCAAGACCCAGTTTTCTTTCAAAAAAAAAAGATCAAACGTTATAGAAATTATTTCGCCCGAAATTATTTAAGAGAAAAAAAATCGATGATCTCTGATTTCCATCTAACCTCTCGCATTTCACTAAAAAAATCCCAATTTCTCGACACACGCAGACGTATTTGAGATCGCTGCTCCTAAAATGCATTTACTTGTGGAAAGCTGACGAGAGAATCCGGGATTAATTAATATTTGCGCAATCATGGTATTGCTCTCGGTTATCTCTGGAGGTTGTTCTAGAAACGATTCCTTCGGAGGAATCCTCGGGAGGACACGCGGCGCTCCTACAGAAAGTGCTTTCACACGGTTTGCGGTTACCTCGCGCGAGCAAAGCAGCCGTCTTCCTCAGCTAGATGGTCTCTCCTCCGAAGTGGGAGAAACTCAGCAAGATCTCAGAAAGGTCGCCCTATAGGAACAGTTGCCTAGAAAGCTTGATTACTGACTTGGCGTCGCGATGTCAACCCTGTCCAATATATATACACGCTTAGGAGCACCTGATATACGGGTAGACGATCAAAGAGCGCTGATTGTTAATTAATTAACACTGGAGAACATATCAGATATCGTACCGCGCGCGAGAGAGAGAGAGAGAGAGAGGGAAATCTTAACGAACTGGTATATACTGGCTTCGATTTCCATATTATATAAATCGTGCATTTGTATAATTAATATATTACATAACGCAAAAAAGGGATACGCAAAATGTATAAAGTTTAAAAAGTTCAGAGTTAATTAAATTCAAACAGTTTGGATCGAAATTGCTTTAGCAATTTCTCTACGGAATTTGAAAAAAGAAAAGCACAACGAACTCGACAACGTCGCGCTAAATGTTGCTTGAACTTATATTATATAACGTAAACAAATGATCGCATCCCTTCCAAATTGTGGCAGTTTAACCGGGTCTTATAAATCACCACGTTGTACGATGCACTTTTATCTCAGCGATTTACGAAGCCGTGCTGACAGCCGCTAGTAGCGCCTGGCTTTTGCAATTCATGATCCAGAAAAGCTCCGGCGAAAGCTTTCGAAACGGCGGCGAATTGAGGCCCCGACTGTGTTTGTTTTCAACGCGCTACGAGTGTAACTGAACGTTTTCAACCACAAAATGATGCTCGTGGCCGGGCATCGTGTAAACACGCGTATTCAACGTTCGTTGGCGAGACACAATTCTTTCTCTATTTTTTTTTACGCCCGCCTCCGACGCATATACATATACGCGTTGTGCTTTTGTTCTCCTTTCGCCGCAGGCCGCGTGCCCGCGCTACATAAAAGCTCATTTTCGCGTCGTGGCGTTTTCCTCGCCGTTATCCCGCAAACGTCATAATCAGCAACGTGAAATACTTACGCGCGCGCGAAACGAATGCATAAATGATGCGCGAAGCCGGGTCTAACTAGGGAATTTCGCGGACTCGAGAATTCTAATTTTTGCACATAAGTAGGAGAAGTGAATAGATGCATTTTGAAATTTTTGCGACCGAAAAAAAATTTTAAAACTATCCCCTCTAGAGCGACTTTTTGCTCTTCTCGATATATCTCGAAAAATATTCGAGATATCGAAAAATATTTTATACAAAAGATTCGTGCTAAGAGCACCTACATTTTACCCGCCATATTAATAATATTTTTAAAATCTTTGAAAAAATGTTTTATTCCTCAGAATTGTTTTTAGACCGCAATTAAAAATTTCGTCGATTAGATAAAATTAGAAAAAAATATTTAAGAACTTATACAATTTGTATAATTCGTTAAGAATATTAATAACATACTTCTTCCTCCAAGTTGCAACAGAATCTTTAGTTTATCCCCTATAATTGTCTCCTCCCTCGAATCTCAGTCATTAAAGCACCTGGATTTTATCCAGAAAAAAAGACTATAGTGCTTTATGACGCGCGGCGTGGTATTTCCATTTATCGTTCTGTTATCATTCACGTCCATCTCGGCCGAAGCAATATGATGCAATCATAGTCGCGCGGCAATGACGTAAAATTTACTGCGCCGGCGGTAAAATTTATCGTTGACGAGAAACGTTCGCCGTTTGTCCGCGAGATCGTTACAGAGGTGACCGATGCTCGAAAACCGACACCGGATCTAATCATCTGGCAAGAATGTCATCTATCTACCAATCTGAAAAAAATAACACGTAAGATATGCAACCCTCTACGAATAAATTGTTTCTCCCTTTACTCTCGAAATTTGCTTGGTAAATTGCGTCGCAATTTTGCATGCATAATTTAATAAACAAAATATGGAAACTTAAAGAGATGCTGATTATTTTATCGACAAATATTCATCAAATAACATATCTGGACTATATGTGTATATAAAAAGAAATCAAGAAAGTTCAATAATTACAGTTTTCTTATCGCTTAGGTTTAGATTAGGTTGACCCAATGCAAAAAAAATAGAAAGACTAATTATTTAGCTTTCTTGTTCTTTATACTTATGTAGTAGCTCAGATTTGCTATTATGAATACTTTAATTCTAGTGAAGGATTTTTCATTCTGTACGGCCAATAAAGAGTTAAATAAAAATAATATTTGTCGATAATACAGTCATTAAAGCACCTGGTGCTTAACAGTCAATAAATCCCCTTAAGGGGATGCTGACCATGACTGTTTTACCGACTTTGAGTTCAAGGGCTTTTCTTTTTATTGGCTACACAGATTGAAAAATTCTTCTCCACAATTAAAGTACTGATTATAATGAACGGGAAGCGCTGTAATTTTGTAAAATAAAAAAACAATAAAAGTAAAAAATAACAGTTTTTATCGGCCTCTTGCATCAGCTCATAACAATACTTATTTAATACAAGTTCTGCAGTTTATTTGTACACAAAATATGACGCTCCCAATAAAGATGACATGAAAGAATAATACAGAAGTAATAAAAATGAGATTAAAAGCCTGTATCAAAAGATTCGTACTTGAATTAATTATGTAAATTTGCGTGCGGAATCGATGTCGAGGCAAAAAATAGCAAAAATTAGTTGCTGGACAGCGCTTCCCATTCATTATTATCAGTACTTTCATTGTGGAAGATTTTTCAATCTGTATATTCAATAAAAAGTGAACCTAACCTAACTTAAAGTCGGTAAAACAGAACAACGGCAGCATCTCCTTAAATAAAAATAATATTTGCCGATAAAACAGACCTGGTCTGCATCCCCTTAATGATTAATTAATAAATCCGGAACCCTTTTTCATGCCGCATTGCGGATGCAATTCACTGACGCGGATTGGTTTAAGAAATATCAGCGTGCGAAAGTATCAGTATAAAGCGTTACTCTATGACACGGCTCGGCTGAGATGCCGGCAAGAGATACGGCACGTCTCTGATTGCGTTTCTTAGTTCGCAGCTACCCCTTATTGTCCATCCCCGTCTCCTCCCTCCCTCCCTCCGCGTCCTTCTCTTAACAGCGCAGCTATTCTCCCTCGCGGTTTTTCTTTTGTCGTCCCAGAGAAGAGTCCCAGGGTCGGATTCAACCCTTCCAGCTACAAGAGTTCTCTTACAACTCTTGCTTCTCGCTTCCAACGGTGTATATATGTTATTAATTTATAGAGAAAAATTTTTATTATAACAATGAAACTTTTATTAATTCCAGGAAAATTGATCGTTTATATACGTATATTATTTAATTAAATTGGAAGATGCCGATTCTGGCAAGAGGCTGGATTTTCCTGAGCTTTTTAGAACATTTTCCCTTTGTCGTCGCGAAATGAAAAAATAAAATAAGCGAAAAGAATGTAAGGCAGAAATCACAGCCAAGTAAGTGACAATACGAGCGAAGATAATGAAGGTGCTTAACTAAAGCGCTCGAATGTAACGCGACCGCCGCATATGGGACACCGCTAACAACCCTCGAGAGAGGCGAAAATTCGCGAAGGGCGGCCCTGAACGGAGACGGCGAGCTTAGAGTAAACGTAGAGGAGAGAGAGAGAGAGAGAAGAGGAACGGGAGAAGCTTTACAGAATTAAGGAGCCATTCGCCTTTCATTAACTCACTGCGAGAGCCCATCCGAGGGTGGAGGAGGAGACTGAAGAAGGAGAGATAGACCCTTCGTGCTAACTCATCCCCCCGGTTAATCACTATCGCGGACGGAGGCGACTGTCTCTCCGATAAAAGGACCGGACTTTTATCCTGCCAGGGTGGAGGCCATTTACCGCCGTCGTTTCTTGGCAAATAGGTAAACGAGAGATCTTTTCTCCGATTCCTTACTGAACTCTTCGGCCGCGATCTAGATTGCGCTACTTCGTTAATCAAGAACGCACGACTTGCCCCGCTTGTATTTTCCATTCTTATACTCCCGCGTTTGTTTCCTCTCTCTCTCTCTCTCTCTCTCTCTCTCTCTCTCTCTCTTCTCTTTTCCTCCGAATCCTTTTCACCGAAACAGAAAAAAGGAGATACGACTTCCAGTTTTAGATTAAATTTCAAGTAATCGCGGAGACTCTTTTCCCCATTAATCGTTTTAAGAAGCACTCCCTCCAGAGAAGAGAAATCCAATAAAACAATTATAGTTACTTAGTTAACAAATTCCAACTACTTTCTCGTTCACGAGGAGATTAGAACGTTATCGTGGGTGGCACAATTAAATTTCAAGTTGTCAACAGAGATACGTAATTTTGTATATATATATATATATACAAAATTGCGTATCTCTGTTGACAACTTGATACTGGTATATATATATATATATATATATATATATATATGTATATATATATACATATATATACATATATACATATATACATATATACCATGCATATATATATATATATATATACATATATATACATATATACATATATATATATATATATATAATATATATTAAATATACATATATATTAAAAATTGTTTTACGTATATATATATATATATATATATATATATATAATTATATTTCAAATTATGTATATAAGTTTTCTTAAAATCACTCTTTTGACAGCCTCTCGAAGACTGAAATAGTAAAACGGAAATGAGGAGAGTTTAATACTTCCGAAATAAGAAGCAGTCATATAAAGTTCGCGAAACTTCAGTTAATAAGATATACACTGTAATAAAAGCGCAGGAAATCAGTTTTCTAGACCCGATGTGAAAATAATCATATAAACGAGCAAACATATATATATATATATATATATATATATACACGAATGCAATGAGATTCTCATTATGAGAATATTCTCGATTTATCGTACGACAGTCTTAACACGCCTCCTTCAAGAATCATGAATTTCAGTCCCGACGAATTTCCCAGAGCGAATCTCTCAGAGATATACACGATGATGTACGAAACATCTCGTGCGATAATACCTTTTCGTGTTGACATTATAACAGATGCGGGGACATATCCTGTAATAGTCCCGAGACCGCAAGAGCTTTAGCGAGGGTTAACCCTTCTGCCAATGTAATGGAAAAAAATTTTCTTGCATCACACGCAGTTGAAAACTATCTGTTAAATTTCACAAATATCACATGTCCCAAACGGTCCACAGAAATTTTTGTGTTTATTTAACATAATGTAGATATATATGTTACATGGAGACACACTTTCAAGTAATTTAAAATATATTTTAGATTTTATCATTTCTACACACTTATAAAATAATATATATTATTATACTTATATTAGTTATTAATATACTTAATAGATTATTTTAATGTTTATTATAAAATAAAAAATCAAGATTTTTGTCTAAATTTTAACAGATAAATTTTATCACTAATAAAACAGAACATATTTATTGTGTAAAATTAAAAATAGATGTACAGTGTGTTATTTTTACATCTTTTTCAGTTGCTTTAATAATTTAACATTTAACTTTAATTAACATAACAGTAATGTGTTAAATTAACGTATAAATATGTTAAATATTTAACTCAAAAATTTTCACGGGAATTGTTTTTAACAAGAAGATACAAGTTTTCCTATTGTGATAACAAAAATTATGTTTAAAAATGAACAGAAATACTGGTTGAATTTACCAGATTTTCTTTTAATGCAACAAGCATCTTATTTGCACAAACAACTGATTCATTGTGCAAACAAGATGCTCGTTGCATTAAAAAGAATTCTGATAGATTCAACCAGTAATTCTGTTTCGTTCATTCTCGAACAGAATTTTTGTTAATGCAACAAGATTTTTTTTCCAGTATGAAATTAAAAATGTGACTAGTATCGACTATAAAAAAAATTGTCGCAGCGTCGAAAACACGCAGTATAATTTTGCATCGACAGAAGAGTTATAGTCCAGTAAAATTAGACTTTGATTTTATAAAAATTATGATCAAGCTGAATTTTTGTGAAAATTTTTATTTCGATGTTCCAATGAAATTCTGAAAAACCCTTAATTTCATCCAGGGCGTTTTTTTATAGGGGGTAAATTTTAATTTTTTGCCATTATCTCGAAAACTATGAATTTTTCAAAAAAAAAAATAATTATTATCAAAATTGTAGCTCATAAAATCTTCTACAAAAAGGTTATTATACTTTTTTTCGTGAAATTAACCGTTTCGAAGATATAGAGCGAATTAAGTCAAGGATTATATAACTATAGACATTCCAACCTTACCGCACGCTTTACTCAAAAACAATTAGTTTTACGAAAAAAAAAAGTATAATGACCTTTTTTGTAGAGAATTTTATGAGCTACAATTTTGATAATAACTATTTTTCTCGAAAAATTGATAGTTTTCGAGATAATGGCAAAAAACTAAAATTTACCTCTCATAAAAAACTCCGTAGATGAAATTAAGGATACTTTTCAGGATTTCATTAAAATATTAAAATAAAAGTTTCCACAAAAATTCAGCTTGATCCTAATTTTTATAAAGTTTTGCTCTTTTCAAGTCTAATTTTACGGGAGTATTAATCTTCGCTATCAAAGTGGACGGAGTCGCTCGAACGCACTTCGACTTCCGCTTTAACAATAAGATAAGACTCACCGGGATCGGAAGTGGGATGCGACCTGGTGAGTCGGCAGAGTTGTAATGGCAGATAACGAGTGTCCGCTCGCGGTGGTGACTTTGGTGGCGGCGGCGTCGCGCTGAGGAAACCGCGCTGAAGTTCCCAGCCCACTTCCTGGATGATCGAAGCCTTTCTGAAGTACGGCGTCACTTCCCGCAGGTATTTCACTGCAACAACAAAACGTCTCGTCAGCGTCTCGTTTGACTAAAGAGATCGCTAGGAAACATAAACGTTTACAGTTCAACCCTCGAACCACTATCCCTATACGTAAAGTATCTGTTTATTGTTACACTTTTTAATTTTTTTTTCTTTATTTCTTCCTCCTAAAGTTCTAAACACATATCTATATATTATTTAAAATACAGAGGGGTAGCGAGAAAAATACAATTGCAATCAAAATCGTAAAATAATACAAATTTGCTTGAAATACTCTCCTTGAACACTACTTTTATCGAGAAAGGAAGAATAAATGGAATTTCGAAGCTTATTATCGAAGGAGTACGCGAATTGGAAAGTGGAAGAATATATGTCAGACCACGCAAAACAAAGAGAAGTTACTTTACATTACTACGTGTAGGTTCGCGCTTGTCGAGTACGAAGGGAAACCAGCAAGAAAATCCTAAAGTTTCTTCTCGCGAGTCTTTGAAACGAAAGTCGTGTCGCGGAAATCGAGTATCGACCTTCGGAATTGCGGGTGGCTCCTCCGCTTAGCCGACATCTTGTCGGCCCTATTACGCGAAATTTAATGGAGAACGTCGCCGTCACGTGGCGACAGCAACGTGATGGGGCTGGAATTCTGATGTATCGTATCCGCGATGATCCAATATGTCTGCCACGCAGCTTCGCTGCGGATACTATATATGCGCGCACCCTCTCGTAACCGGCTTGTATTTACTCCCTTTCGATCACGAACGACATTTCCGCAGATCTTGTCAATCCCCTTAATTGAATATATCAGCATTCATCAGCGTCGGAGCGCACAATGTCGTCGCCTTTGCCTCGACGTGACCTTATTGCTGGTTTTACGGAATTGACACGATGACGAGAAATTCGGATTTAATAGTTTTAATCTTTTTCACGCAGTTCTTCGCGAACTTGTCAGAATATTATTTCTGGGATCCCCTGAATTTTTGATAGATGTGTTTTATTATTTTTTTTATCAAAAAAAAAGATCGTGTTTTCTTGTGGTAAAAATTCTATGAAAAAGATCCATTAAATTGAACAATTGTTGTGCTTAGATGATTTTAAAATTAGGTAGATAAAGATGAGATATAAATATGTAAATTCATCTTACAATTAGATAAGATGAAGATGATTTTATTTTAAATATAATTAGATAAAAGATAAAATTATATGGCGAATTATCTAAATAATTTCCAGATAATATTATTTTTAAGACCACTTATGTAAACATACTTATAAAAAATATAAATTATAAAGAGGATAAAAGAAATAAATATATTAAACTTTTATTGCTTCAATAATTAAGTATTTTTATGTGTTATATTTTTATCATCTGTATAAAGATATGTATTATCTATATCTGCATCTTAGATGAAAAAAGTGTTAGCTCTATTAAATTATGTAGAATAATGTTCAGATAATTTGGTTCAGAGTCATAGCACATAAAAATACTTCAATACTAGCTAGATAAAGATGAGATGAAAATATGTAAATTCATCTTAGATAAGATGAAGGTGATTTTGAATTTGAATATATCTAGATAAAAGATAAAATTATATAGCGATTTATCCAGATACTATTATTTTTAAAATCGCCTATATAAACACAGTTATAAAAAAATGTAAATTATAAGAGGAATATAATAATATATTCATATTTTTCAAAGCCAAAGTTTCATCTAGATTCTAGATGATCATCAAGTATAATTTTATTTATACAACATCAAACACTGTAGATTTAAATTCCAAAAAAATAATCCTCTTGTCAAGAATAGACACGCACTCCTCTAATTGAAAAATCAAAAACACCCAGGCAAGATGTCTCATGTGTCTATGATTCACGAGCTGAATAATCTCCCCGCATACGATAACAGCAAAGCTCGACGGCATTCGGAGAGTTAGAGAGCTCGACGCGACATATACATATTTCTCAGCCAATCTCTGCCGAGGGAGACGCGACGGTGGAATTAATTAATTTTACGCTTAGCAAAGGGGTTAACTCCTGGGGATAGAATTGTGTCCGACCGAAGATCAAGCTGGCCGTCCAACTTTTCATGACATCTCTCTCTCTCTTCCTATATACGTATATATATATATATATATATATCTCTCGCCGAGCGCGCCGTATGCCGACGCGCAACGTGTGTTTCTATTGAATTTATTTCGGTGGAATCCACCCTGGATGCGGCGCGCACGTTGCTGATTGCAGCTACATCGAGCCGGCCAGGCCAGGACCAGGCCAGGCATATTGGGAGGACGCGCCGGACCCAGGACGACGCTTCGCTTGCCAGTCACGTACGCCTGCATCATTTGCTATGGGTTTCATACCAGCCATAACTCTACGGATATATCCACCCTTCTCCCTCTCGATCCACGCGCACTCCTGGTTTCCTCCTCTTCGGCCTTCGACCCCTTCAAATCTCGCATCGTAATTGCCGCGTCGAGGTTCCGTCCTCCGGGTTTAGATTTAGGTTCTGCAGAGGGCGCTAGCGTCGCATTCATTCGCGCGAGCAAGTGGCAGTCGGGATTAATCAAGTCTATCTCTGTGTATGTATATGTGTTGTCGTCGTCATTAATTCGAGCAAAGGCTCCCTAATTTTCATTCGGCGAACTGTTAATCGCGACGCGGCGCCGCTTGCCTTTGACTGGGAGAGAATTCGCGAGATTTGGGATTGAATGATATTGTGCCGCGTCGCGTCGCGTCGCGTCGCGTCGGCTTGTTGCGTCGGGACCGAGTATTCCGCGCCTGTGGAATCGCGCGACGAGGAGAGAATCTGGTGAGCTTTGATTGAGCTTTCATCACGTCCCCGGGTTTGTTTAACGGCGATAGCGATACCAATTAGACTCGTCCCGAAATTGCGCTTGAATGCGGCATAATGGATTTGGAAGTCACAACGTGAATGCTTCTGAGGTAAAGCGTGTCAAATGTACAAATAAACGTGGATTCTGGTATTTTTTTTATCGAAAAAAATGTCTTTCTGATACAAAAAATCCTATATCGAATTGAGCACAATAGAAACATTTGTGTTTTCTTGTTAAAAACGGTTCCCGTTAAAATTTTCGTGTTAAATATTTGACACATTTATGTGTTTATTTAACATATTACTGTTCTGTTAATTGAACTTAAATGTTAAATTATTAAAACAACTGAAAGAAAATGTAATAATAATACAATGTGCATCTATTTTTAATTTTACACAATAAATATGTTCTGCTTTTTAGTGACAAAATTTTTCTGTTAAATTTACAGAAAAATATGTTGATTTCCTATTTTATAATACAAGTGGAGATAATAAAATCTAAAATTAACATATTTTTTGTTAATTTTTACATTAAAATTATGTTAATTTTACACAAAATTTATTTCAAATTATTTGAAGTTTTGCATTTATTTTGTGTTAAAATATTAACACAATATTTGTGTCTCCATTTAACATATCCATATTATGTTAACTTAACACAAAAATTTCTGTGGACCGTTTGGGACATGTGATATCTGTGAAATTTAACAGAAATTTTTCAACTGTGAAGGAACTGTGTTCCAAAAAATAATATTCTTGCCAAGAGTGGGCACTTTTAATTAAAAAACCAAAAATTGAAAAATGTTGTCATGTGTCGGATTTTTTGAATATTTCTAATGTCTTTGCTATTAAATTTCGAATTAATTCGGCAAACTTTTTAATTATTTGATTTTTTATAAAAGTATCGTATTTATACTATTATATTTGTAATGATAAAAATATTTCATGTGGACTGTTAATTTTATATAATTCAATCCCTGATTCTCCTAAAGTTACCCAAAATATCAGTTTCAGCATGAAACTAATTAAATATTGCACGTCAAATATGTGATACGATATTCAAAAATATTATATTTTTCAATTTATATATTTATATCTTTTATAAAATGCATAAAAGAACGAAATGAGAAACTTTATTATTTTTATCTCATTTTCTTTGCGGAAAAATAAATTTTTGAGTCCACAAAATATATAATAAAAAATAACACCGAGCTGCGAATAAAAAACACGAAACTTTTAATATATTTACAATCTGTATATTTATTTCTTTCTTCATTTTTTTTCAATTATATCAGTTGCAAAATATTTTGCATAATTTAAGGTGTATATTTTTATGGACAGCAAAAAAATACGAATAATAATACATATTTAAATTTAAAGCTACGAGTTGAATCCTTCTATCAATGCATAATCTTTCATCAATGTATGGGTACTAAAAAATTCTTTATAGCTTCCACAATACAAATATTCAAATATTCCTTCCTATTAAATTTTATATTTCCAAATACAAAGAAAGCCCTTTGTATTTTGCGTCAAGAGAAAACTGCACACACATTTTTACCATTAACATTTTCGGTAGTCGTTCATTGACAGAAGAAAAAATAAAAAAAAAATAAACTTCAGGCGATCAAGATTTTCTCGCGCCTCAAGAAGCCGAGATTCGAGCATGAAAAAAAAAAAAAGAAAAAAAAATAAAAATCATCAGCCCGAAAAGAGGACCGTGCGGCTCCAGCGGCGCAGCTTCCGCTTGCATTCGCCGGCGAATGGCCGGGCGCAGCGTTGCAGAATCAATCGACCATAATCGCGCCCGTTGAATCGGGCTCTCCCGTTTCCTGCGTCTGGAAAAAGCGTTTCGATGGCGGCCGCGCGCACCGAATATCAATTGCCCATCTCGTGGCCCCGAAAGCTGGCCCCTGCATTCAGGAAGGATGCCGATGCACCCTCCTCCCCCACCCCCTCCTGTCGCGTCGTCCTTGTTGCGGCCAGATAGGAAGCTAATAAACCGGAAGGCGGCTATCGCGCGCCCGTACGATAAATCGATCATGGCTCGATCCCAAGATCCGTAATTCGATCTTTATACGTCACGGCCTATTGAAGGACCTATAATTCAAAGTTGCCCCCTACTACCACTATTCGATGTACGAACGTATTCCGAGATTCTTATGATACTCTAATCAAGTTTCAATTTAATTCCGAATTTTTCTTCCTCAGGAAAATATCTTCGATATATGATCTTCAATTTTTTTATTTTATTTCGGAAAAAAAGAAGCGTTGTTGTATTATCAGTGTTTGCTGTTATCCGAATAAAATTATATAGATGAAATTTTGGCGTCATCTTATCTTTGTATAGATAATAAAAATGTGTATCATCTATATCTGCATCTTAGATGAAAAAATGTATTATCTTTAAATTATCTAAAATTTTCAGATAAGATTTTGATTTAGAATCATAGCACATAAAAATACTTAAATAGTAGAACTTAAACAGTAAAAGATAAAAATTTATAAATAAAAATATGAAGATATGTATTTTTATATCCCTTTTATAATTTACATTTTTTTATAACTGTGTTTACATAAACAGACTTAAAAATTATTATCTAGATGAATTGCCATATAATTTTATCTTTTATCTAATTATATTTAAAATAAAATTATCTTTATCTTATCTAAGATAAATTTACATATTTTTATCTCATCTTTATCTAGCTAATTTTAAAATCATCTAACAATAAGCACAACACTGTATATTATTTTATTTTATGTGTGTGTATATATTATTATATTATATTATATTATATTTTACTATGTAAAAAAATAATAATATAATAATATAAAATATAAAATAATAATAATAATATAATAATATAATAATAATATAATATATAATAATAATATAATAATATAACAATAAAACATGTAAAAAGCTAGAGCATAAAATAAATAATACAATTTAATTTTATATTTTACACGGTAAAATATAAAATTTATAAATAAAAAAGTTCTTATGTATCATGAATTTTAGCATCGACTCGATACTTTGCACTTTTTATTTTCTTCTCGCCTCGCGTCTTGTTTGCGAAATACCTCTAAAGCGAATGCCGTAACTCGCATTGATAGAACGGAGAAAGATACCGCGAAGATATCGCGTGTCTAGCTACTCGTCCTGGGACCGATATTCCGTTTCGAACTCTCCCGTCGCGATTGGCAACAGAATTCGAATCCTGCCTGCTCTTACGTGGCGGGAGAGAACCCATCTCTTTCTCCGCGCCCACGGTAAAGCCTCCAGGAATTGCTCTCAAAGGATCCCCATAAAGCGGAGCGTTTTCTCGACGCGGGGCAGATTTCTCGACAGATTTCAGAGTCCCGGCAAATTTTTCTGATAAGACCATCCCGAGAAAAAGAGAAGGCAACCAAGACCCTTCCCGAAAGTCCTTGGCGACTTGCTTCCCCGCCTTTTTGTCCCGCGATAAGCAAAGTTGAGGGCAAAACGAGTCTTTTACTTCCTCCTCAACACGAGGATCTTAGCTTATCTGTGTGTTAATTGTTCGGAGATAAAATGAAAAAAAGTCCAAACTTTTACTATTATATATATATATATTTAATATTCTCGGTTGTGCCACATTTTCCGGACATTAATTGCAATCATATTGCATAAAATTTAGAATTAATTTTATTCTAAGTAAAATAAAGACTCATAATACTTTAAGTGAAAATTATTATTATTATATCTTTTGTATTATTATATTATTATTATATTACTATTTTATATTTTACCAAAAAAAATTATATAATATAATAATAATATAATAATAATAATATAATAATATATACACACACACATAAAATAATATACAATAAATAATTATTATATTATTATTATATTACTATTTTATATTTTACTATGTAAAATTATAAAATAATATAATAATAATAATAATAATATAATAATAATAATAATAATAATATAATAATATATACACACACATAAAATAAAATAATATATATAACATAACAATGCTGTTCTTTTTTTTGAAATAAAATTTAAAAAACTGAAGATTACATATCGAAGATATTTTACTGAAGAAGAAAAATATATACAATAGATTAGGGGTCGTGATTATCGATTAATTCGATTAAAATCGAATGTACTGATTAAAATCGATTAAATATATATATATATATATTTTTTTTTTTCTAATTTATTCTCCGAAAATGTATCTTCTCTGCCAATTTCGTCGATCACCAGTCGTTCAACAGCTTCGATTGATCGTCCCTCCGCGATCCCCCGGTAACTTTAAATTCAACACCGTCACTTTTCCGTAAATCGCGTATCTCGGGAACACGATATCCTGCCGATAACGAGGTTGCAGGAAATGCGCGCGACATGAGAGTCGAGGGAGGGAAAAAATGTCGCGCGAGTTATCGGCCGAATGATTGATAGACCGGCATATATTTTGCATAAAGCCGAAATTATACGGTACGCTTTTCGATGAATCATGCAAGAGCTGCGGACTTATCGGGTAAATTAGTTCCTGCGAAGTAAATTATCCGGCTTACATTCCGACGATAATTTTATTTGAGCACTCATGAATTTTTAATCCTTCCGATCGTGTGAATTGTATTATCAAAATTTTGATTCAAATCTCTTTGGTAATAACTCGAAGCGAAAAGTCGCAAACGAACGTGCGAGACGTGTCAATTTGGGGATGAAAATATATTTCGTGACGTATTTCTCACACGACTTTTAGAGGATCCTAAACGCCATCCTATATCGATAAAACATCACATTTTCTTTTTTGTAAATTTATCTTGGATAAGATGAAGATTAAATATATTTAGATAAAAGATAAAATTATGTAGCGATTTATTTAGATAATTTCTAGATAATATTATTAAAACCGCTTATGTAAACGCAGTTATAAAAAATGTAAATTATAAAAGGGATATAAAAACATATTTATGTTTTTATTAAGTTGCTATTGCTTACTGCTTAAGTTCTGCTACTTAATAATAATATTTAAGTGTTTTATTCTAGGATTATTTTATTATCTATTTATTATCTATATAAAAGATAAGATGACGCCAAAACTTCACCTAGATGATTATCTATATAATTTTATGTAGATAAAAACAAACACTGATTGAATAGAATAAAAAATGCTTTTTCACGATTAAAATACATATAAAAATAAAGCGCGAACCTATCGAATTTATGCCAAAAACAAAAAAATTTTGATTATTATTATACTTATAATAATTATATAATATAATATAATTTATTATTATTTTCTTGTTACTCAGGATCCCAAAATTCCTTTTCTCGAAAACTCTTCATCACATATATTGATATCTATTGACGAGTAATACGTGAAAATCACGATAACTCATGGATCCAAAAACTTGAAAATTATTAATCGAAATTAAACACCGAGAAAATTACGCCCTCGAGGAATGGGTTAAGCGACCGTTGAAAATTACTATCATGAGCGCCGAGCACGGTGTAAATTTGCCTTAACCTAACATACACATTCGTGTGTTGATATTGCCGCACAAATATCGGCAATTTGTCACCCCCACTCGTCATTTCCCTCTCCATTTCCTCTCGCGCACAGCGTATTACGTAACCACCTCTTCTCCTACTCACATATATATATATATACATATATATATATATATATATAGATGTATAGATATTCACCCCCGTGTTACATACGCTCTACAACCTACTGATGTATCCAATATATCACATGTGTGGCACGCGCATATGTATTCGTAGTCGACGAAGCGTGTACAATTTTTGCGCTTTTTATAGTCGCAACCGCTTTCATAGACTTCAACTTGACTGCGCTTCTTTTTAACTCTGTGCATACATGTGGGAGTTGGTGGGGAGGAAAGAAGGGATGAAGCGCGTTGCTAGCTGTTTTATTTGCAAACGTTCTCAAAAAGGAACTCGCGCACTTCCCTCTCACTCTTTTCTCTTCTAATCTTTTCTCATCTCTTCTCTTTCGCATAAATGTAAATCTTATGCACTCATGATTTATTCGCGATATCTAGCTGACTCTCACGTTACTAGAATAAGCGGGAGACATGAACAGATTTTCGAATAGGCAGTCTTGTGCTTGGATGATTTTTAAATTATCTAGATAAGATGAAAATATGTAAATTTTTGTCTTGGATGAGATGAGGATTAATATATAAATATTGTAAAAAATATATATAATATATTTAGATGAAAGATAAAATTATATAATTATTTATCTAGATAATTTCTAGATAATATTATTTTTAAGACCGCTTATATAAACACAGTTATTAAAAAATGTTAATTATAAAAGGGATATATGAAAATGATGATTTTAAAATTATCTAGATAAAATGAGATGAAAATATGTAAACTTATCTTGGATAAAATGAAGATTAATATATAAATATATATATATATATATATATATTTAAATAAAGATAAAATTATATAATGATTCATCTAGATAACTTCCAGATAATATTATTTTTAAGATCGCTTATATAAACACAGTTATAAAAAAAATGTTAATTATAAAAGGGATATGAAAATGATGATTTTAAAATTATCTAGATAAGATGAGATGAAAATACGTAAACTTATCTTGGATAAAATAAAGATAAATATATAAATATTATAAATATATATATATAAATATATAATAAATATATATTTAAATAAAGATAAAATTATATAATGATTCATCTAGATAACTTCCAGATAATATTTTTAATACCGCTTATATAAACGCAGTTATAAAAAGAATGTAAATTATACAAGGGATATAAAAATATATTACTGCTTCAATTCTACTACTTAAATATTTTTGTACTATAATTTTAAACCAAATTATCTGGAAATTTTAATAAAGATAACACATTTTTCCTTCAAACAATAAGATATAGATATAAATAATACATATATTCATTATCTGTATTAAGATAAGATGACTCTAAAATTTCATCTATATAATTTTATTTAAATGATAAAGCAAGCAAACTGAGTCAAAGTTAGAAAAATAAATCCAAATAAAAAAGCGTCATATCGCAAACTATCTTTTCCGAAAGAAAGAATAAAACGTTATCAAACTTAATTCAAGTTAGCGAGGAGACTCTCGAAATCAGCTTATTCAGTCGAGTTGATATTACATTTGCATTCAAATCGCATTAGCTTTGCTTCTCGTTGCAGTTTCGAGTAATGAAACGAATAGAGCATTATAAAGCGAAATCGATAAGCATAGTTATTATCACGATAAGCTGATAATCGATCCAAGGAGAGAAATTTTTCTCCCACGAGGGAAGGATGGCAGATGGATGTTCTAGAAAAATGCAAGGCCCCGGGAAGCCTCGACACATATTTCTCATATTTAAACGCTCTCTCGCGGAACTTTCTCTTCCCGAGAATCACGCGATTTAACAGAGGAAAAGAGCAGATTTCTTGGGCGGCTTTTAAAATGTAACCGCCCGTCCGAGAAGCAAAAATCTGATGGGATCAGCCGTTCTCCTCCGAGAAAACGCGTTGCCTGGGAGAATGTTTAATCTACGGATATCCGACGAATAATTCACCCAGCGGACGATATACGAAGGAAACGGCTGGGAAAATGCGCGAATAAAACCGCGGGCGAGAATCATACGAATAAAATATAGAAATAAAAAAAAAAGAGAAAAAAGAGAAAAACGCTCGCGCGTTCTGACAAAATTGACAACGCGACATATTAAATTCAGTTTACTTTCACCGTAAATAAATCAAATGCAAGAATATACGTCTGAAACGTGAAATCTTATTTCAAAATAAATGCAGAGAACGATGAAAATATTGTCTGTACATGTAGATACGTCAGAGAATTTCTCAAAGTATAGAAACGGCTTCCTAAGATCTTCCCTAAACTGCGAAGAAGAAATATAAGCGGCTTTATTTCGGTGAACCACTACCTCGGTGATGTGTACTTTCGATAAAACATTTGGATACCTCGATATCATTAAACTTCCTGTGCACATCCTTCTCTTTCCGCAGGATACAGCAAGTTCGCTCATTCTCTTTAATTGCTGAGCTTTTTGTCTCGATCGCTGCCGCAAATTGATCACTCGCTCATCAATTGTTCGCTAAAACGATTGATTCACCTTCACGATGGTCGAACAATTTTTTTTTATTTCTTTGCACGCGAGCTAAATTCTTCATATACATTCTACCGCTCTTTTCTTCTTAGCGAAAGCAATTTTTATATTTAACCTAGAACAGTCGTAAAAGTGTCTCCGAGAGACAATTGAAAAATTACAGCAGTCAAACTCTATCTCTCGAGAGGGATCAAATTTATTCAAAAATTCGATTCAAAGAAGCTACGGTCGACTGTGACTTTAAAAAAAAAAGGGAAAAAATTTCGCGCGATCTTTCAACCCGGCGCGTTTTATTCCCATTATTTCGATGCTTGTTCCCGATCGGAAAAGCGCTTTCGAAAACGATATGATTTACGTCAAAGGGGCCTGTCACGACGTACGCGAAATGGCACCTTCGCGTGAAAAGGGTATTTTCTCGACACACAGACATACATACATACATACACATGGCGAGTGCCGGGATAGGTAGGAAAGACCGCTACCACCTGTCGATCCCACTGAAACGCCCGAGGGATACAGCTCTCGTGCGAGCGAACGCGATCGACTTTATTCCCTTATTCCCGCAGAGAGAGAGAGAGAGCTCTGGTCCCTTCGTGCCGGAGCCCGGACGGACGTACGAATCCCAGGTATACGTCGATATCCCGAATTTGATTGTCGATCCTGTTCTCTGTCAACAACCGGGCATTGGCTCTCGAGCGCTCGCGCATTATTAGATGACGCATATAAAGGCCGCGGAATGGAATGTTCTCGCACGAGCTCGCAAAGTGGCGAGAAAGGGTGCCGCGCTTTGACGCCAGAAAGAGAGAGAGAGAGAGCCAATTCTACGTGCCTCGCGCGCGATTTACGTCCATTTCGTGTCATAGGTCACGACATAAAGCGTACGTATACCTGGCAAAAATGTTCCCGCGGACTGGGCAGAATTTTAAATGTATATATAGATAGCTGAGGAACGTGTATTCTCTTATCTTCCTCCCTCTCGAGCATATTGATGTGTAAAGTGTTTCAAAAGTGGAGGTCAATTGTTCGGAAGATGATTGAGAACTCGAAAAACGAGGATATTTTTTATGTCGTCAAATTGCTTTACTTTCGAATTTTTTTCTGTCGTAAAATTTAAAGAAGAGAGGCTTTTATAAGTTTGATAACGCAATTAAGGGGATGTTGACCAAATATGTTTTATTGATCGAAAAAGTGAGGTTAGATTCGACTATAAGTATCTATTTATTGACTATACAGATTGTTTATTCTTGAAATTATGATGCCCTTCCTTCTATTTGTTAATATTAATACTTTAATTGTGCAAAAGGATTTATCAATCTGTATAGTCAATCAAAATATAAGCACTTGAACTCATAATTTGTATCGATCAAAAAAGTGAGGTTAGATTCGACTATAAATCTATTTATTGGCTATATGGATTGTTTATTCTTGAAATTATGATACCCCCCATTTATTAATATTAATAAACTTTAATTGTGCAAAAGGATTTATCAATCTGTATAGTCATCTGTATAGTCAATCAAAATATAAGCACTTGAACTCATAATTTGTATCGATCAAAAAAGTGAGGTTAGATTCAACTATAAATCTATTTATTGGCTATATGGATTGTTTATTCTTGAAATTATGATACCCCCCATTTATTAATATTAATAAACTTTAATTGTACGAAAGGATTTATCAATCTGTATAGTCATCTGTATAGTCAATCAAAATATAGGCACTTAAACTCATAATTTTTATAAGATTTTATAAGTCTAAGTGGTTATATTTTATGATTGACAATTAAAGTATTAATATTAACAAATATGAGGAACATCATAACTTCAAGAATAAACAATTCGCATAGTCAATAAATAAATTTATAGTCAAATCTAACCTCACTTTTTCGATCGATATTTAGTCCCTTTAACATAATAAAATCAATAATTAAACCAATAGAAGGATGCAGTCGACTTTCCAATTTTGGAGCATCTTATATTATATTATTCTTTCTCGTCTATAATTGCGAAATTTATTTCAATTTCAATCTCCTTGTGTCAGACGAATTGCGAGCCGTCCTTATCACTTATCACTCAGCGGTGTGCGCGCAATCGGTTATGTAACCAATCGACTTTTCAGGACGCTCTGAAGGCAAAATAAAACGAGCGAACCGGAAGTCAATCTCCGTCCGTTGCCCTGGAAGAAGATATTTTTAATATCCGGCAAATCTATATCCTTTCACTCCGCTTTCACCCTTTCGATATCAGAGAGCGACTGGTAAGAGAATACATATTTTTTCTCTTCTTCTTCTTTTTCTTCGTCATCCGCATCAGCAATGCGCGTGCAGATGCCAAATATTTTCAGCTTATGAAGAAGAATTTGATTTTTGTTTGCGAAAAAATTGCGAGACTTTCCGCCAGTGGTCCACGCTAGAATACGACGCGACGAAGAGAATCCTGAAGAGCTTCTTCCTCGCCGTCTTTGAGCCATCATCGTCCCTGACGCACCGATGCTTTCAGAAAGACTGCATTTCTCTCTTTTCTTCTTTTTTTTTTTACCTCTATATTTTTCTCCATCTTTTCTAGAGGCTTTTTTCTCCCGCGAAACTTCCCTCGCTCGGCGAATTGTTCCGGTTGTAAAATAAAATGAGGGGACAACGCCGAAAACACTTGCACAAATGCAAGAGATAGAGCAGTGCTGAAATATTCAATATGGCGAAACGACCATAGGAATTTTTGTGATCGTCATTCTTTCACCACCTTGGAGTGATTCTTTCCTGCGTATCGTTTTTTATTTCCTCTTTCTCCTTTTTACATTGCTCTTATAAAACCATCTCTATTCTTATTAAAGCCAAAGGAGAGAAATTTTCTCCACAAACTCGTAATTCTTTAAATTTGCGCAAAATAATCTATCGCTCGTAAATATTAATATTAGTAATGTGGCTAACAATATTTTATTAATTTGAGAGAACAAAATATATAGAAATGCATATTTTAAGTATTTTTATTTTTTTAATGCGCCCTTTCTATTTATAAATATTAAATAATACCTAGAGAATGTGTAAATTTGTTTAATAAAATAGCTGCCACGTTTATTTATTCCTTTGTAACATATCCTTTACATCCTTACGTCATTCTTTCACCACCTTGGAATTATTTTTTCCTGCGTATTGTTTTTTATTTCCTCTTCCTTCTTTTTCCATTGCTTTTATAAAACCATCTTTATTCTAGTTAAAACAAAAGGAAAAACATTTTCTCCTCAAACTCGTAATTTTTTAAATTTGTGCAAAATAATCTATCTCTCATAATTATTAATATTAGTAATGTGGCTAACAATATTTAATTAATTTGAAAGAACAAAATATATAGAAATGCATATTTTTAAAATGTTTTAATATACTCTTTCTATTTATAAATATTAAAGAACACGCATAAAAATGTTTAGATTTTTCTTAATAAAATATTTTTTAGAGAAAGTTCGCACTTAACAATATTGTATTCGCTGCCACCCGCACGTTTATCTATTCCTTTGTACCATGTCCTTTACGCGGTAAATGTCTTTTACGCCCGACGTGATTTATTTAAGAAAGGATGTCGGCGCGAGAGCGCCACTCGAAATGCTTGTATTCTCTTTCATATTCAATAAGCTCGGCTTTCTACTTTTCTTACGCGAGTAAACCATCCCCGAGTTCTCTCTCTCGCGCTTAACAATATGAAATACGTACATTTACAAGCGTGGTATATACGCACACAATAATAAACTGCGGACTCTTCCATTCCTACGTATATATATAAATATATATATATATATAATTCCCGGATAATAAAAACTTGCCATCCATAACAAATCTCGCCGCAGTCGCAGTCGGAGAACAATATTCGCATGCATGCCTTTTGTCGGTCGCGATATTTAATTACCGCGGGCTGCAAGAGTCTCCTTTTACATAAATCGCGCCGGAGAGATTTTATACGCGGTTGAGATTGTTGATAAAATCAAATCGCAAAACTTGTATCACTTTTATCGAACACTGAAAAAAAATTCATGGTACTTTTACATGGAAATTACTTGTCAAAACTGAAAAAAATTAATTATCTGTAATTTTTTTTTTTTCATATATTTTTAAGTGAAAAATACATATTAATAAAATATAGATGAAATTACTATTCTTATGCAAAAGTCACTTGTAATTTTTAATTTAACATTTAGTATGTTTGTGTTCAGTGAAATTTTTTTTAAATTATCTTGAAAATTACATATAATTGATACATAATCTATCATATGAATAGCAATATTAAATATATAAAAAACCCCAGCATATAAATCATGCGATTTCACACAAATATATTTCTTTAATGAATAAATCAAAGCAGACAAGAAACTAAAAATTCGAATATGAAAGAAATACCAGAAGAGAAACTTGAGAATTCTTTCTAAGGAGGAAAAATTCAAAAAGTCACCCGTGTCGAAGATTTCAGTCCAAGTTAGGGATAATATTCCCAGCATGTGTATCTAATTCACCTCTCTCTCTCTCTCTCTCTCGTTGAGTTCAAAAGGCAAAGTTGACGGTAATAAAATTAACAAGCAGGGGGCCCAGTCTCCCTTTGCGTCGACTCTCCTTCATTTCCATCCCTTCGCGTTTGCACGAGTTCTTTCACAGTTTACGTCGCTCACAAGCATCCCTCTACTCGGGGAAAGCGAACAGGCGCCACCCCAGCTCTTCGACTTCATGGCGATACTTAATGATCATCGTGTACGAAACTGGCGAGATGAAAAGAGAGGGGCGATTAAAGTCTGGAATATATCGCGAGGTAAACGTTAACCAGAAGTAATACGTAAGGAAAAAAGGAGTAAGAACAGAGATAAAAAAACGCGAGAAAGGGGAGAAATGACGGCCGAAGAGGAAAATTGGGAGTGATAAAATATGGGCCAGGTCAGGTTGGTTGCTAATAATAATAATAAAAGTGAAATAAGAGAAAATGGGACTCGGGAGAAATTCACGGGCTTGTAATAAATTCAAGACGAAACAGGCGTTCCATTTGCGGCTAAGGACTCTAAAACGAGGGATGAAGAAAAATGAAGAAAGTCAGCTGCGAAAGAACAAGGTTGGGTTTAATGTACAGCCGCGTTTAAGAATATTATATTATTATATTAAATACGCGCACGCGCGCGCGAGTCTCGACAACAATATATATTATTATATAATCCGGGAAGTGAGATCGGGACGTAATAAACGACGAGAGATAAAGAAAAAAATTAAATTATAATTGCGTTTTACATTTTTTTTTATTTTCACCTACAGCGTAATCGCTTCTGGACGTTATTTCATTAATGTACTATATGTCAAAATATATAATTACATATATATATATATATATATATATAATATATATATAATGTATATATATTTATTATATATTTTGTATTACACGTGCAGGCAAAGTGGCACTTTGTGTGCGTGTTTTCTGTGCAGAAAGCAGCCAATTTCCCACACCGCCATCTAGCGACGACGCGGTGAATGAATAAGCCGCGTTCAAAGCCATTGCCCACGGCTTCGCACTCGTGACCAATTGTCAACTTTCCGCACTTGATACACAATATACTATATAATATATATAATAGATATATATATATATAAAATTTCAATTTAATATAAAGTTGAAAAAAAATGTGTGGCTTATAAAGTGCAGATAGAGTGTAAATAATTATTGCATCATACGTACACGCAATCGCACGGTGTTAAGCAAAGAACGTGGCCTAGATCGGTAAACGAAACACGAGGGTGAAGAGGAAAAGGGATGGGGAAAAAGGGGGGCGCTCGATGCTC
Organism: Nylanderia fulva; assembly: GCF_048542155.1. NCBI lineage: Eukaryota > Metazoa > Arthropoda > Insecta > Hymenoptera > Formicidae > Nylanderia > Nylanderia fulva. The sequence goes on along the minus strand of NW_028189730.1, from coordinate 3,680,112 downwards.
TGGAAGTTCCACGGGGCGCATCGCGGCGGAATTTATCGGAGCGCGACGCTCACGGAAAATCGCTCAAGTGTTTCTCTCCGCGCGCGCGATGGATTTCCCTTCCGCGTCACTAAGTCGTTATAGGGACTACGCCACTAGTGGAGGCACTTTTGTTCTAGCGCGGCGCAAACACCTGCCGCGCGCGAGACGAGAGAGAGAAAGACGCGTCTTATCCGGCGGGATTCGCGTGGGATAGGGATAAAGCTTTACGGCCGGGATGTGTGTGTGTGTGTTTTTACATTCTTGAATATAGCTGCATAAATAATGGGATATGGACTAGTTTATTTTCCAGAGCGTGTTGGACATACTGCAACTTTTCTTCGCGCCAGATAAGTTTCGTTGTAACTTAACGACGTACACGTGCGAGGGATGCTATATGTATGCGGGGGTAGATTAAAGAAAAATTTATCGATAACGGAAAAACTATTTCGTATTCATATAATATTTTTCCTCCTTCCCTTTTATCTTCCTCCCACTTTAATTTAATCTCTTCTTCTTATATATTATATCATTTTATAAAATATATAAAATATTTATATATTATATTTAATATATTTTTATAATATATTAATATATTATATTTATATAATATATTATACTTAATAATATATTAATATATCTATATGTAATATAAATATAATATATATAATATATTAATATATATATATATTAGATATATAATAATATATTAATATATATATATTAGATATAATATATTAATATATTAATATATTATATCTAATATATTTTTATATAATTTATGAAATATATAAAATTTTCGTATACTTAATACACACATTTTCATAAATTATATAACATATAAAATTTTTCTGATGTAGATGAAAAAATGCTGACAATGTGTAAATAGGGTTTTCCGAAAGAACGATTCATCGAAATTTCGATGAAACGCAAAAAACGCATTCCTCTAGTTGAATCAACTTAATTAGTTAAATAGAAGCGATTTTATCAGTCTACCGTTTGCGGTCAGCAAAAATTTGGCAAAGGATGGTCGGGCGTTCATCCTGATCATTAGCAGCCGGGAAAGGAGCGCGACCACGAAAAGCTCCGGGTTACGCTTTAACTCATCAATCGGCCCTAAAACGCGCTGTGCAAATTTCTTCTCCCTAATTAAACGAAATTGCTTTTATCGCGACCGCAACGTCACAGCGATACGCCGCCGCCGTCCTGGCGTTGCAAAATAAATCAGGACAGGTTGACCCTTTGATGGTGTCGTTTCCGCGCGTAGTTCAAGCCCGGGTGCGATGCGGTATATCGACGGACTCTGTTACAGGGAAATTTACGCCCTAATTTAATCTAAAAGTGTTCACGAAACACGCGCTACGCCGCTTGATCAAGAGTTTTCTCCGCTTTCGAGGGGATCAGTCAAATTGTTAAAACTGCGAGGTAATACGTGCGCTATAATAATAAATTTTTAATTTTTTATATAAATGCAAAATTAGGTAAAAGCTAATAAAAGCCAGACTCAGATATTAGGCGCCGGAAACTTATTTTTAAATTTTTCTGCAATTATCTTGAACGCTTCGGTTTTTTTCTTGGATCTTCAGCAGGTCAACTTGTGTAACTGCGTTGAAATAAATTATTAAATTAATAAATATTTATTTCAATACTGTCTTATAAATCATTTATTTGAAAATAAATATTTATCTGTTTTGAAAAGGATTTTCTTATATCAAATAAATATTTTTCATCAAGCAGTATTGAAACAAATATTTTATTTCAATTCAATAAAGTTCTCTTTAATGTGGTATAAAACAGTACTCAGACAGTATTCAACTATTCAGTTACGTTTTGTATATCATTTAGGTCAGGACGTAAGTCGACCTACTGAAGATGGTCCAAAGAAAGTTGGGTACTGTTCAAGATAATTAAAAAAAAGTTTAAAGGCTAATAAAGGCTAGACACAGATATTAAGCGCAGAAAACTTATTTTTAAATTCTTCTGCAATTATTTTGAACGCTTCGGTCTTTTTCTTGGAACATCTTCAGCAGATCGACTTATGTGACTGCATTGAAATAAATTGTTAAATTAATAAATATTTATTTTTTAATACTGCCTTATAAATCATTTATTTGAAACAAATATTTATCTGTTTTGAAAAGGATTTTCTTACATTAACTAAATATTTTTCACGTCAAATAAATATTATTAGTCTCAAATAAATGATTTATAAGGCAGTATTGAAATAAATATTATATTTATTTAACTGTTAAGTAACGTTTTATATATTATTTAGGACGTAACTGAAGCTGATCCAAAGAAAGTTAGATTTTTATTCAAGGTAATTAAAAAACAGTTGAAAAATAAATTCATGGCGTCTAGAATCTGGCTCTTTTTGGCCTTTTTTCTACTCGATTTTGTAGCGATATATACACGTTGCGTTTCGCAGAAACACGAACGGGTCGATACTGCGTATCCCCATGTATCTCTTCGTATCCCGAAGATGTCGTAATAGAGGAGAAACAATATCGTCACGCGCGCTGCGGCGCAAAATGCACGTCGATAACCGTAAAATTTCGCCGGCTACAAACGACGAGAACAAGAGGGGTAGCGAGAGGGGGTGATAAAGAGGCAGAAACAATGGCAGCGATTTGTAATCTCGTTCCCAGCGCGGCGTAAAATTATGAATTATGAATTATAAATTAGCGAACGACGAGCACATCGTGGAACAGCAAGATATAAATTGCCCGATAATTATTCGATAACCGCGAGCCGACGTTCGTTTGTTTGGTTTTCCATAGTTGGGCAAATACGTTTCCATAGCGCGCGTACAGAGGACGCTGCCGATGAAAAGCAATCGTTTATACATATAGAACGTTATATTCTTTCCTCTTTTTTCCCAGCCGGGTCATTTCATTATGCAAAGTGTGTTAAATTTGAATACATATTTCAAAGAAATCGAAATGTTTTTGACGGACATCTCGTATATTTTATTAAAATCAAACCTCGTGTCACATATGGAGCGAGCGAGAACCTAGTTTCATAATAATTAAGCACTCTCTCTCTCTCTCTCTCTCTCTTTCTCTCTCGACATATATTTATCTTTAATTATATAAAAAATGTTCGATTAATTTAAAACTTTTATTTCAACTATTTTTTTCCTATATGGAATCTGGAAACTTTAATTACTTAGAATTAATTATCGAGAAATACTCTTTTTATTAAGGTGGTTTTAACGCTTTGTTTTATCGATAGAAACGCAAAGTTGGATTCGATCATGAATCTTTTTATTGCCTATACAGATTGAAAATTTTTTGCCACAATTAAAGTACTAATTTAATAACGAACTGTGAACGCTATAATTTTATGTGCTTAAAAAAATAAAGAATTTAAAAAAAGGATGATAAAAAATAATTTTTTGACATTTTTAATTTTTTTAGCTAAAATTAAAGCGCTTCCCCGTTTGTTAATATTAATACTATAATTGTAGAAAAGGATATTAGTAGTTGAACTCATAAAATGAGATAAAAATAAAATAGATAAAAAGATTCATGGCCGAATCCTTCGCGTTTCAATCATTAAAACAGGACATTAGGATTATTATAAAATGTGAAATTTACCAACACATACACTACCGCTCAAAAGTATTTGCCTACCCTTAATTTAAGAGAAAACTCGAAAACTAAATTGTGTCTTTTGCCTTTCATCGATATTTATTATTTATACACTAACGGAAAGTCGTTCTCAATTGCTATATTATATAAATATCACATCATGTTCGTTATCAAATAGCTACAAAGTCAAATAAGATATTTGTGACTCTTTTTTTAGAATGAATATTTTGAAAAGTGTTTACTACAGAGAGACGCGTGTTTCATGGAATTCTTTTATTTATTTAATATTTTAGAATATTGCGAATATAGATTTGCGTCAGTTATCTGCTGCCATTTGAACAGACAACATCTTTTAACGCATATTTTGCAAAATTAGTTTATTGTGTTTTTTTCTTCTACGTGATATCAAAATGGTCAAAAAAAGGAATTATCTGAAGAGAAGAGAGGCATAATTGTCGGACTTCATAAGGCCGGACAAAGTAATAGACAAATTTTATAGTCATTTATAGTCATTAATTTATAGTCATTTATAGCCTTTTTCTTTATAGTCATTTATAGTCATTAATTTATAATCATTTTATTTATAGTTATTTATAGCCATTTATGTATAGTCATTTTATTTATAGTCATTTATAGCCATTTATTTATAGTCATTTATAGTCATTAATTTATAGTTATTTTATTTATAGTCATTTATAGTCATTTAAATGTAATTTACCTAGATGGACAAATACTTTTGAGCGGTAGTGTACATATAGAGGGACAATGGTAAGTTTTTAACGATCACGAGGGAAAACGGATATAAATGGCAGTTTATGGAAAGCTCTCTCGCGCTAGAAAACGTCGCAAATATTTTCCTTTAATTATCCAAAAACATCTCGTACGGCCAGTTGTATAACTGATACGACATAATTAAAGGAGTGGCCATACCGCACCGGCAGCGCTGCACGTGTCGAATTACACGAGCTCTCAATCCGGTTATACATGCTTCCTGTACAAAAGAGATATCACCAACGAGAGAAGCGGAAACTGCTCCGCTGCTCTGTTGCAGCTGCTTGAAATTAGAAGCTCTGTTTCGTTGCGGCTGTTACGTTGCCTCTGGGTATACCGCGTACTCCGGTAACGATAGTCTATAGTCGAATAAAGTACTTGGATGAATCATCCCCGGGGTGTTCGCGGATTAACTGGACGCGCCGGTTTTAACGAATTGTTGATCGGCTCCTCGCGTTCTTTGAATTTCCTAATTGGAGAGGTCATACGCGAATCGAAGTTTCCTTGTTCAAAATGGTCCCCATTTTTTTCAATATTTAACATATTCGTGTGTTAATGTAACATATTACTGCTGTGGTAATTGAAATAACTGAAAAAGGATGTAGAAATAACACAATGTGCGTCTATTTTTAATTTTACATAATAAATGTTTTGTTTATTAGTGACAAAATTTATCTGTAAAAATTTACAGGAAAAAATGTTGATTTTTTATTTTATAATATAAGTGGGGATAAAATGAAAAATCGACATATTTTTTTAGTTAATTTTTACATTAAAACTATGTTAATTTTATACAAAATTTATTTTTAATTACTTAAGTTTTGCATTTATTTTGTGTTAAAATATTAACACAGTATTTGTGTCTCCATTTTATGTTAAATTAACACAAAAATTTCTATAGACAGTTTAGGACATGTAATATCTGTTAAATTTAACAGAATTTTTTCAACTATGTGATTTTTCTACATAAAAATGAGAGAAAATATGTAAATTAATCTTGAATAAGATAAAGATTAAATGTATTTATATAAATATATTTACATAAAAGATAAAATTATATAACAATTCATCTAGATAACTTCCAGATAATATTTTCAAAATCACTTACGTAAACGCAGTTATAAAAAAAATGTAAATTATAAAAGAGATATAAAAATGTATTCATACTTTTATTTGTAAGTTTTTATAAGTATTTTTAAGTACTCTAAAGCAAATTATTTGAATATTATTCTACATAATTTAGTAAAGATAAGACTTTTTTTAATCTAAAAGATGCAAATGTAGATAATATAAATTTTTAATATTTATATAAAGCTAAAATGACGTCAAAATTTCATCTATATAATTTATATAGTACGTAATACAAATAACGTGCAAAATTAATTTTATTAAACGTGACAGTTTAGAATGAATTCTCTATTTAGAAGAATAAACGAAAAGAATTTGGTCGTAAAAACTCGATCCCCCTTTAAATTGAGACATTTTTTCAAAAAAATTATGCATTTTTTTTCTTCATTCCCGTTAAATCCTTTATCGAAGGTGTCAGATGGCGAGTGACAGATGAACCCTCGTCCATCTTTCGCGCTAGAAGATAGAAAGAGACTCAAGACATCGAGTAAATTTCGAAATGTACTATATACATGTATCTCTGCACGTGTGTATGACATAAAGTTCCGAAATTTTTCAATCCCGGACGCATCACACTCTACGTGAATTCCGCGCGACACCCAGTGTGCGAAGCAGACATCCAGATACGCCACGATTCGCATTTCGTCGTTGCACTTCCACCCCTTGAGCCCCTTCCGCAACCCGTTTTCTCATCCCTCTGCTCTTTTCCCTTTTTTTCCTCACTTCCGGAGAAATTCACGACACCCGCGGGAACGGCGGTGGCGGCTACATTCAGAGAAATGGCCGCCTTTAAAGGGTGGCCGGGAGATTTAAGGGTTTGAGGTTTCGCCGCCAGGGTTGGGAGTCGGGAGAAAAAGAGGGGAGAGAGTCTGCGGCCAGCTCGCAGACCCTAAATCTCAACAGAAATCGAGTCACACTGGCGTAGAGCGTGAGCGAGAAGATGAAGATAACCGGAAACGCCTGCGGTAAATGGATAAAGAAGAAAAAAGCGTCCGCGCGCCCGACGAAAGCCGCCAGAATTGATAAGAGAATTTGGCGAATTGAATATAAGATTGTACATTATGACGGAGAATGTCAAACGGGAGAGAAAAATGAACCTAAGATCCTCAGTGGCAGTGTTTGCTGTTATTTAAATTAAATTATCTAGATGATCATCTAGAAAGAATTTTGGCGTTATCTTATCTTTATATGGATAATAAAAATATGTATTGTCTATGTCTGAATCTTAGATGAAAAAAAATATCATCTTTACTAAATTATCTAGAATAATTTTCAGATAATTTTGGTTTAGAATTTCATCTTTTATCTAGATATATTTCCAACAAAATCATCTTTATCTCTCATCTAAGATGAATTTACATATTTTTATCTCATCTTTACCTAGCTAATTTTAAAATCTTCTAAGCACAACACTGGTCATCGGACATAGTATAAAAATACAATATATATTTTATTTCTATAGTTTCAACGAGAAAAAGCTGATCTCTCTTTGCATAAAAAATTTTTTAATTTAATCATTACAAAAATATATAAATAAAAGAAAATATAAATATAAATTTAAAGTGTAAGATAGGCAATAAGAGCCAAATCGCGGATGACAATGCGTTAGCCTAACGAAACTAAAATTTTTTCCGTTAGAATTATATACCTGTGCACAAGGCACCAAATTTTACTTGGTCACGACCAAGATTTAAAATTGGAATAATATATATATATATATATATATATATATATATATACATATATAGATACTCTAATATATTTTAAGAGATATTTCACTGCTACGTGTGATTGCATAATTTCTGCGAAGTAAATTAATAAAACGTTATTCTGCATTAGCGTTTTAAGTGCAAATCCCGAGATATTATTAAACAGTGGCGGGATGGTGGTTTAATAACGCATGCACGTATTTCATTTGAGCATACGCGATGGCACCTTAATAAGACGGTATTAATTCTCCTCCGATTTCGTGGTCACACATGCATGACTTCCCGTAATATAAATTACTCAAAAATTAATTAGTTTATACAAGCCAACCGATATTTTCCATTACTCGGCTTGTATAATCGACATATGCGATATGTTCCGCACAAATTTTCAATGTGTATGCAAATATCTCGCATTGTGTATGTTTATGTACTTTATGTTTCAGCTAATACATGTTCTTCTCCGAGTATCGGAGAGAATTTAAAGTTTTCAATTACGTTACGAAAGATATATAGAGAAACGCTAAAATTTTATTACCGTACTTGTTAAAGAGAAAAAAACATACAATTTTTTAAATTAACAACATTACAGACATTTTTCAACGCATATTTTGCAAAAATAGTTTTTTCTTCCACGTGTTTTAAGAATGGTCAAAAAAAGGAATTATTTAAAGAGAAGAGAGACATAATTATCGGACTTTATAAGACCGAAAAGATTAATAGACAAATTTTATAGTCTATTTATAGTTATTTATATATAATTATAGTCATTAATTTATAATCATTTATAGTCATTAATTTTATAGTCACAAATTTTATAGTCTATTTATAGTTATTTATATATAATTATAATTATTAATTTATAATCATTTATAGTCATTAATTTATAGTCATAATTTATAGTCATTTATAAATTAATGAATTTATAGTCATTTATAAATTAATGAATTTATAGTCATTTATAGTCATTTATAAATTAATGAATATATAGTCATTTTGTAGTCATATTGATTTATAGTTATATTTATATTTATTTAAACACAATTTACCTAAGTAGGCAAATACTCTTGTGCGGTCGTGTATATACTGTCATAAATTAAATCAATGTATAAATTCTTTATTATTTGCTTGTTGAATATCGCGCACGGTGGAAATAAATTACGTTTCCAGCAGTCAGACTGTGTTACAATGTTGTTTGAGAATTTTCGCGGCGAAATTAGCAACGCTTTGCCGTAACTCTTAGAAGGGAACACGATTGTCGCCTAGAGAACACAAAGTAGTACATCTCGGCGTTTATGTTTCCCAGTGTAAACGCTAAATTTTCACCGAGAAATCTCAATCCATGTCCTTCCGTCGCGTTGTATAATCTCGGTGTTAATTAAAATGGAAAATGTCAAATTATGTAATTTAATTTAATAAAATTGCGTCGAAAAGTCGTGACAAAAATATCAATAATATCGATATCATTGCTAATAATCCGTCGAAAAATAAATCAACAATTTATATTCGTGGCCGGTAATAGCTATAAATTGCGACAAAGCTATAAACTATTTTGATGACAATTAAAAAGGGATTAAATGAAAAAAAATTTTTAATGATATATCAAATATTGAGCGTCTATCGACGACGAGGCCGGCTCCGAATTAATTGAAGAATTAAGCATCCCTGTTTACGGATTGACGTAAATTGCCAATGTGTGGCCGGTTGGAAATGACCACACATTGGTACTGCGTTTTCAATCAGCACTATCCAGCAATCATGCTTCGGTATGTCGGAAATTCCTGCTTCATTACCGTCCCATAGACCTGTCCCATTGCATATCACCCGATGTCAATTTCGTGAAATTCCTCGCGGCTTTATGATCGCGACCGACGACAGCCAATTTGACGACATCGCGTGAATTTCTCGATCAAACGAATCATAACTGTGTCACTATAATTATTAGAACAAATACGATTAATCCGTTTCCAAACAAGGCAAAAATCAAATTATTCGAAATTAAAAGATTTTACGAATTAAATCGCAAAAAATACAGCGGAAAAAAATAAGAAAAGCTTCTTGTAAAGCTTCTTGTAAAATAGTGTAATAATTATATTACAATAAATGTAATATAATTATATAGAATACTTGTTACAATTACAGTACCTGTAGTAAAAATTATTAATATATTTGTAATATAAAAATTATTATAATAGTTATAATATATAAATTATACTATAGTTGTAAAAAAATATAAATTACAATATTACAACACTTGTAATATAATTATATTACGATGTTGTAATAAAAAACATTATTACAATACTTGTAATATATAATTATATATTATAGTTGTAAAAAAATATATAAATTATTGCAACATTCGTAATATGATTATATTACAATGTTGTAATAAAAAAATTCAAAAGTTCTTATAAAATTTTTTTGAAAAATCTCAAAAGAAAACAGAGAGAGAGAAAAGTCTTTTAATATTTTAAATATAAAGCTGCTTGTAAAATAAATAGTGCAATATTTATATTACAGTAATATAATTATATACAATGTAATATAATTATTATATATGCAATACTTGTTACAATTATAACACTTGTAATATAAATTATCACAATACTTGTAATATATAAATTATACTATATGGTTGTAACATAAATTACAACACTTGTAATATAATTATGTTACAATGTTGTAATAAAAAAAAATTCAAAAATTCTTATAAAATTGTTGAAAAAAATCGGGAAAGAAGAAAGAGAAAAAGAGAAAAGTCTTTTAATATTTTAAATGACACTTAAAAATTAAACCAACTTGCTCATTGCTTCACAAGACTCGCTTAAGCCTACGATTTACAAATTGCATTAAACGGAATACGACGTTAGAGAGATTTCACCGGGGAAAGGTAAATCCTCTAAACGGCGATTATTCGCTTTTATGATACGTCACAGCGCGCAATATGGCGCCATCAATTTTTCTTTCGTTCCCATGTGATTTCGAAGCGCGAGGACCCTCTCGCGAAAAAAGGCCCGGATAAACTGGCTTGGGTTTTTTTTTTCGATCGATCGATATCGAAGGGGTGGATCGTTTTACCGATATGTTTTTAATTACCTTCTCACCGGCGCCGGTTCCCTCATTAAAACGGGAGCAAGTCGCCGTAATTACAATTAGCGAGCAAACATTCGGCGAGGTTCGTTCGGACCGAAATCGGAGCGAACTGGACAGAGTCTCCTTAATAGTGTCACGTAAGTGACCATTGTTCACTGCGGGTTGTGGCACGTGACCCCTTGACCAGAAACTCGAAGAGGATCGAACGATGCGGAGAAAGATAGATAGGCCAGGGAATTAGAAAGACGGATTCATCAGGGAGTTCTGTGGGATTCTCTAATCTTAAGAGAACCCAGGAGGTAATAAAGCTTAATGTTTCAATAAAAGGCTGTAAAATAACGCGGTACAAAAAATAATATTTGATCAAATAACAGTGGAAATGTAACTCTTTTTTACTATACTTTTTTCATATTTAAATAGAAGTCTACTACATTAAATATATTTAAATTAGAGATGAAATTTATAGGACTGTATTCATAAAAGTTTGTAAATAAATCAGAGAGAGAGAGATGTATTTTTTTATTTTTTAATCATTGTTTAAACTGCAGCGCGATAAAGTAAAAAATGTTGAATTAGAAAATGGAAAATTATATTATACTGAAGCTGAGAGGAATTCAATTGCGGGATTCATAGAAGCTGAATATAAACATGACATGATGGTACTCGAAAGAACACGGACGAAAGATGTGTGTGATTATTTGAAATCCTTAATACAAATAGATATCCCGGTTGCCTACGCGAATCAACAGGAGTATTTCTCTCCTTTCCATTTTTCGCCACAATCGTTCGTTTCTACAGCATTACGTAGCGGCGGCGGAGCTTTTGATTAAAGGGATGGCGGAAAAAAATTTTAATTAGAGACTCGAACGCGTACCTCTTCGTCGCACGAAAAAGGCAGAGCGAGGAGATGAGGGAGCGAAGAGATGGGGGATGACACGTAGGGCATAAAAAAGCTACGGTAAAAACGAGAAAGGAGAGAGAGAGAGAGAGAGCCAGAGAGAGATAGAGTGAAAGGCTTCGAGTAACGCCCATCGTGGATCAGTTAAAAGCATGTAATCTACACGCTCGATACCTTCAACCCTTATCGGCTAAATACCATGCAAACATGCCCCAATCTGACCAGGAAAGTCAGCTCTTATCGCCCATCTACGCCTATCTAACTATGTATATTGTTAGAACATGTTTGAATTAATTTCTTTCCAAAGTATTCACAAATGTTAATTACAAAAGACGACATATAGCTCGACAACAATTACAGAATTTACAATTTCCTCGAGTGGAAAATCTTAGTTTTGGAGAATTTTAGGAATTATTAATAATGCCTATTTTCATATAAAATAAGTTATTTATATATATAAAATATTTATAGATTTTTTTGCTTAAAAAATCAAAATTTTATTGTAAGAGTATTTCTCCTTAAAAAAATATTATCGAGAATCTTGATAATTTCATCTTTTATCTAGATATATTACAAACAAAATTATCTTTATCTTATCTAAGATAAATTTACATATTTTTATCTTATCTTTATCTAGCTAATTTTTAAATCATCTAAGCACAACACTGCACCCAGTATTTACTGTTATCTAAATAAAATTATCTAGATAATCGTCTAGGTGAAACTTTGGCGTTCTCTTATCTTTATATAGATAATAAAAATATGTACTATCTATATCTGTATCTTAGATGAAAGAAAGTTTATAATTTACATTGTTTAATAACTGTATTTACATAAGCAGTCTTAAAAATTATTATCTAGATAAATCGCCACATATAATGTCATCTTTCATCTAGATAAATTTCAAACAAAATCATCTTTATCTTATCTAAGATAAAGATGAATTTCCACATTTTTATCTTATCTTTATCTAGCTAATTTTAAAATCATCTAAGCGCAACACTGCACCCAGTATTTACTCTTATCTAAATAAAATTATCTAGATGAAACTTTGGCGTCCTCTTATCTTTATATAGATAATAAAAATATGTACTATCTATATCTGTGTATCTTAGATGAAAGTTTATAATTTACATTGTTTAATAACTGTATTTACATAAGCAGTCTTTATAATGTCATCTTTCATCTAGATAAATTTCAAACAAAATCATCTTTATCTTATCTAAGATAAAGATGAATTTCCACATTTTTATCTTATCTTTATCTAGCTAATTTTAAAATCATCCAAGCACAACACTGCTTAAATTTCACGTCATCGCTCTTCTCGCAATCCCAATGATTTGACAATATATATCCGTCCGCTTAAACCGAAGGGTTAAAATCTTTTCCCGATAACCGCGCAGCAACGTTTCAGCGATCGGGGTCAGTGAACCAGCTTATATTCGGAGCAACAAGAGAGAGAGCGCACGGCGAGGAGTTAGCTGGAAGCTGTTGTACATTCAAATGCATGATATCGCGTGTGAAACAGCAGTTAGGGGGGGTCAGATCTGCATAACTCCGCTACGAACACTCCCTGAGGGTACCTTAGCTTCAGAGCGCCGTGCGCTCTCTCCTATCGAAATTCACCCTCTTCTCCACCCTCCCTTTCTCTTCGCGCTTGTGTATGCGCCACCGAAACCCTCCCTTCCCTTCCCACCCCACCCCCTTGTTCTTATCCCCGTACGACGCAACCGCCACTTTACATACGTGTACAACGTGTACCGCTACAAGCAACCGCCGCCCATTTTCCGTCTCCGACTGTGCAATCACACGATGATAAAAGTGATTCCACGCCGACTTCCGATCCGCGATTTGTCTGCCGCCGTCTGCAAACGCTCTCTTGTAAATCAATGAGCGCCCACGCTCGTTATCTTTTGCGCGAGAGGGCGAAAGGCGGCAGTTACGACACGTGTTCTCCTACAAATCGCAAGTCCAGATCGTGCGATACGATTGCGTGAGTTTTACGCGCGATCGCACGCGAAAAAATGTTTCTTAAGTAATAATTGAATAATATATAATAATTTATATAAAATTGAAATTAGAAAAAAAATTTTAATATAATAATATATATATATATATATATATATATATATTATTATATTAAAATTTTATATATATATATATAATTTTATATATATATATACCAATAAAATAAAGTGTAAAAAAAGATGAAATGTATGTTACATTAACATTATTAATTTTATTCGAGTAATATAATAATATATTATATAATAATATATACATATATAAAATAGAAATATTAGAAAAAAATATAAAATAATGACATATGTAAAAAAAATGTATGTTACAATAATATCATTAATTTTATTTTATTAATAACTATTTTATTAATAACTATTAATAAAATTATTATAAATAAAAAAAACATAACAAAATATGTTAAAATAAATAGAAAATATTATATCAATAAAAATTTGAAAGAATAATTACACGTCACGTAACAGATAATTTTATTATGTATATCGAATAGAATTAATGAAATTTGTTAAGCGTTACTAATAAAAGCATCGAAATTCCTGTTCGATAGCTTTCAAGCGGACCGTCCTTTCAAAACGGAAATTTTAATTCGCGCAATTAAAGTTATAAAAACATATACATATAAACGTTGGATGAAGCTACAAAAAAATCGTCAGAACTTCGGTGAAATTATCACTGAATAAAGATCGCTATATAAATTCGAGTTATATATATACAGTTATAGCGAGTAGAATTTTGCATTTCGTATAAGTGTATGTATATTCTCGGGGGATATAAAACATGTTTAATCGGACCTTACCCATTCGTAAGTCTGAGAAAAGATGTTTCTTTAAGCAAAAAAGAACGTAATGTACTCAAGATATATGTATATATATATATATATATATATATATATATATACAGTATTCCTATCTCCGTAGCTAAACAGGTTAAAGAGGATGGACACAAATGTATGTCAGAAACACGCTGAACTATATCCATGTTACGCATAATCTGCGTTTTTCTCGATACAGAACTAGTTAATGACGCGTAGATGTAATTTACACTGCATAAATAAATTTGCTCTTCTAAAAGCAAAATGTGTAAGAAAAAGAGGAGTGAGAGAGAAATCGTAGTTGGAAAATATCTCCCTCTAAAGATACATATAAATGTCATCAAGACTTGAAAGTCAAATTGACAGAAAGTGGAAACATTAGAGTTAATATTTGAAACATTTCTCTTATGTGCAATTAATTATACACGTGCAAATCTTCGTAAATATATATATTTTTTTATATTTTTTATATTTTTTATATTTTTATATATTATATATCATATATCTTATATCATATCATATATCATATATCATATGTCATATATCATATGTCATATATCATATATTATATATTATATATTAATCTAATAATATATGCATATATTATTATATGTATATTATATAAATATTATATTATATTATTATATGTATATATTATATTATTATTATATAATATAATATATAATATATTAATATATAATATATTAATAATATATTAATAATATAATATAATAATATATTAATAATATATTAATATATTAAATGAAAAAATATATTATTATATATATATCATGTATATTAAATAATTTAATATCAGAATTAATTTGAAAACAAAATCAAATTTTAATCTTTAACTTATCTTTTTTTTAGTGCATTGTAAGCTAAGAAAGAAAAAAAGAGTGCAAATACACCGTGCTTTCGATAGCTGAGCAGTAGTTAAAGGGAATGTAAAGGTATCAGCATGACCGATGGAACATTTTCGCGTCACGTGAGCGGAATTAGTTAGCGGCGTGTAGACAAACGGAGGAAATCGTCATCTCGCACCTGAAACGCCCCCGAAAATTCCCGATCTGTAACGCAATTATCGTCGCAGCGTTCAAAACCGCATGTAACTACGGCGCTCCTCTGACAAAGTTGTCTTAATTAGTTCGCTCGGCGTTCGCAGCTGAACGTCGACATTTGCCCAGCCATGTAAAAACTTTCCGACGCGCCGTCGATTCCGTATCAAAAATGACGCCCTCGTGTCGTCCCTCGTCTTTCTCATCTTCGCGAAAAATTGTCAAGCAACCATCTTTAGAAAGAGTCTCCTAAAGGAGGAGAAACGCCTGACTTTTACTCGATAAAAGTTCAATCTTTTCTCCAACTTTTTTTCTCCTTCTAAATATATTGCAAAATAATAAATGTGAAAAATAATGTAAAAAAATTGTGTGACTTATAAAAATTCTTAATTTAAAATTCCCTTTTAATGTTGCCGTGGAATTCCTACAATTTGCGCTTCGGTTTTGATTATATCCTTTATAATCCTGCCACATCATTCCAGTTAGTAAAATCCTGCAGTCTGTGCTACGGTTTTGATTATAAAAAAGATTTAATTGAATCAACGGAATAATTTCTTTGATGAAGCCGAAGCAGATTTCAAAGAAACACCTCGTCAAACTTAATAAAGTAACTTCATCAGGAAACTAAATGGCGATTCAGCAACTGGCTACTCATTTATGATTTTAATAAAACTTGCCGGGATGCAATAAAAATATAGAAATCTCTTTCCAACTTCTTTCAAGGAAAAAGGGGAGAAAAAAAGAATTAATTATTTTTTATACATATAAACTAAATAAAATAAATGGTAAACTAAATAAAATCAATTGTAATTGGAAAATTTAAACGACATATGAAGGTTTTTTATAATAAAGATAAAAATTGAATAAGAGTAACATTTATAAGTATTATGTATACTATTTTTCGATGTGTAAATATTACCGAACTGAATCTATTAAATAATTTTCAATCTCAAATAATTCGATTAACCATGTTTAATTAAAAATTTCGCAATGGTCCATTTATTTTTTAAAAATAAGAGAAATGGACCAACGTGCCGATAGAAATAAATAATTAAATTGTTTTTAGAAGAGATAGATCTGTTTTCTAAATTATAATATTATTTTATAATTTATTTTTAAATCAATCAGTTATGCAACGACTCATAATTATAAATATAATACTTAATTCTGATTTTCTCAGATACGATTTTTAACCTGACAAAACACTCTTTCTGACAAAGTAATTTTAACATTTTAATGTTAGACATTTCAATATTTTAATTTTGACATTTTAATTAACTTTATATAAAAGGTCCGCGCGTGTTTGCAGAAAAAAACATATTTTCTAGTTGAATCAATCCGGTATTCAAATTTCACGTATACTCCCACATATCTGTTGTGCGTCACTCGTACCACGTGTAAGCATGTTTAACAATGCGCGTTTAACGCTGCAGAGCTTGTCCTTGTACTTGTTACATGTCCCACTCGTCCCATTTATAATAAACAATCGCGTAAAACTTTTATCATGACAGCCGGTTGAAATGTTCGAGGATGTAAGGGAAATAAGCTTTTTTCGAGAGAGAAAGAGAGAGAGAGAGAGAGAGAAAGAGAAAATCCTCCAGGACGTTTCTTCATTAAAGCTCAATCAATTTTTTTCTTTAAAAAAATCGAACAAGACTGTCATTTTTCGCGATTTGCTCATTCGAGAATTTTAATTTTTAATCATACAAAGCTTGCGAAAAGTGATAGATTTTTTTAAAACTTGGACGAATTTCTCAATTTCTTTTATTTTATTCTTTCACATACAGTATTGTGCTTATTGTTAGACAATTTTAAAATTTAACTAGGTAAAGATGAGATGAAAATATGTAAAATAAAGAGATGATTTTGTTTTAAATATATCTTGGTAAAAGATAAAATTATAATACCGATTCATCCAAATAATATTTTTAAAATCGGTTATGTGAACAAAGTTAAAAAAAAATATAAATTATATATGGGATATAAAAATATATTTATATTTTTATTTATAACTATTTATCGCTTACTGCTAAAGTTCTGCAACTTAATAAAAATATTTAAGTATTTTTATTAATTAAAAATGTGAATAATTAATTAAAAATATTATACAATTTTTATTAATTAAAAATATTTAACTATGACTCTAAATAAAATTATCTCAACAGTATTATACATAATTTAATAAAAATGACACTTTTTTCATGTAAGGTGCAGATAATATATATTTTTATATTATCTATATAAAGATCAGATGACGCCAGTGTTGTGTTTAGATGATTTAAAAATTAGCTAAATAAAGATGAGTTAACAATATGTAAATTCATCTAAAATAAGATAAAGATGATTTTGTTTGAAATATATCCAGATAAAAGATGAAATTATATGGCGATTTATCTAGATAATTTTCCAGATAATAATTTTTAATACTGCTTATGTAAACACAGTTATTTAAAAAAATGTAAATTATGAAAGAAAATATAAAAATATGTATTCATATTTTTATTTATAAATTTGTATCGCTTACTGCTTAAATTCTACTATTTAAGTATCTTTATGTGCTACGATTCTAAACCAAAATTATCTGAAAATTATTCTAGATAATTTAGTAAAGATATAATACTTTTTTTCATGTAACAAAATACAGATATAAATAATCTATATTTTTATTATCTATATAAGATGACGCCAAAGTTTCATCTAGATCATCTAGATAATTTCATATCTAGATAATACTTTTTTATCTAAGATGCAAAAATGTAGATAATACATATTTTTATTATCTATATAAAGATAAGATGACACCACACAAAACTTCATCTAGATGATCATCTATATAATTTTATTCAGATAACAGCGAACACTGCTCGCATATAATGTCGCAGTATGAAAACTGCATATCCTCATAAGAGGGTCTTTGTACGAGTAGGAAATTTTGACGGAGGCTCGTATGTTTCAAAGACATAGCGTGCGTTTGATATGAAAGCGGAAGTCTTGCCATTTTATAGCTGTCTCTCTTAGCGCGCATGCGCATTTGCGCGCGAGTGTACGTGTGTGTCCTGCCGCTGATAGCGCATACGTAATATAAGTCGCTCGATATTTTACCGGTTCGAAGGAATTCCGGATGCATAAAATGGACGTTAGCATCGCATGCTGCGGAGCGTCGAGTATATTTTGCATATCCTTTCCTCCCGTTTCTCTACCACCCTCTCTTCCACCCCCGCATTCTTATTGTACGCGCGATGTGAGACTTCGCAATAAAAGGATACGTTCTTTTGCAACTAAAGGATACGGAATTATCGATTTTCAAAAGGGGATGGATATGTAATGTCATCTTGATTGATGATCCATTGAATTCCACATTGGAATTCTTAGTATAATTAATACTCTCTTACATTTCTCTAGATAAGGATTTTTTTTATTTTCAAGAAACTTATTTCTTAAAATAATATTAGAAAAAAATAATTTTCTATCAAATAAATATATTAAAATAGAATAAAGTACATCTCTCTAAATAGGATTTTAAAAATTTTTCAAGAAACTTATATTTATTTTTTAAAATAATATTAAAACAAAAATAATTTTCTCTCAAATAAATATGTTATAATAGAATGAAGCATGCATATACATATAATCATATTTACAATTTTAAACTTTATATCAAAGTATTGAGTGTATACGTCTCTCACCATTAAAATTCTTGGAATTTTCAAAAGTAAAAAGGATTGCAACGAGATAAGTGTAAAAGAAAGATTATATATTAATCATGATTCAATGTTAATTAAGCTAATGGCAGGTAATTCATCAGACTTCATATTTTCATTGAATAGCATTTTCACAAGAACGTCTAATAATCCCTGCAAATTATCCTGCAAGATGAGGAGAACCGCACACAAAAGAGTTTCATACACAAAAAAGATCATGACATTCACATTTCAATATTGATTTTCCACCAGAATTTCCAGGACACGTCTGCGCTACTAAAACTGTAAGTTTACGATTTTTGATATTTTACGAAAAACATAAAATATATAAAAACTATATGTATCTGCACACAAGATGTTAAAAAATTCAATGCCCCAATATTTCTTGTACATCAAAATTTTACAAAGTTTTTTATCCGAATATACATATATATATATATATATATTTTTTTTTATCACATGTAAATTATATATATTTTTTATCACATATAATAGAGTAATTGAAAATAAAAAGAATTATGTCAAGAAATGTTTGTACAATAATTATATACACAAAAATTGCATATTAAAGTATTCAAATTAAAAATACAAAAAAATTTTAGTTAAAAAATTTGGCATACTGCTAAATTTCAAAATATCTTACAATGTATCTTAAGATAATAATTATTAATTTAACTACAATGCGATGTATTTGAACTGTAATAAGTTTCAAAGTAACAAATAATTTGATTTAAACGAAGAATATTAATATCATTAGTATATTATTTAGCAGCGCTCCAAGTTTTTTCAACTAACATTTTTTTTATATTTTTAATTTTCGTATAAATTTTAGCGCTATTTTTTTTAGACTTGGCGCCTTTTTTTACCTTTTTTAAAAAGGTAATCTTTTGTATGAATAATAAATACTTCAATGTACAATTTTTGTATAATAATATCTGAAGATTCAAATTAAAAAATGTAAAATTAAATATACGTTTATATAGATACTAAGAACACAGACTGATTTATATATATACATACATTATATATTTATACATTATATTTATAACTAAGATTTATCGTATATTTGTCCATCGTCCTTTGTTCCTCGGCCATCGAAGATAATGAAACGCGGCGGTGCAAAATGGATGTAATAATAGAAGAGAAATTGATTTCCCCCGCGTGTACCTACGTACAAAGCATTCCGTAACACAGAATCGAGTGAATTAATAGTGAAAGAAAAAAGGGAAAAATTATCATCGATGCGCAGGCGCCGAAAACATCTTTTTATCCAATTTTTGGCTAACGTATGTTTCTCTAAAAAATACGGGGCCTCGTTGTCTCTCTCTCTCTCTCTCTCTCTCTCTCTCTCTCTCTCTCTCTCGGAATATGCTGATAAAAATATATGACTGAAAAAAGAATTTAGTATTACATGACATTCGACAAATTTTTATCTCCTCGACCTCTGTCGTTCCTTTTTCGAATAAATTCGAAAATGGTTTATAAAGTAAAATTTCTAGGGAAAGAGAGAAGCGTACGTTGTGTAAAGAGTTGGGGAAAAAATAGAAATTTAAATAACACATATACCAGCCGAAACGCACGTGACGTAGGAAAAAAAATCAATGACAGTTGACATTTATTTTTTTCCCGGAAGAGAAAAGGAGAAAAAAATAATTTTAACCGTGAGCGTAAATTTCATTCCCGAAGACGGGAAACATTTTTATCGGGGCTGTATCGGAAAAAGGGGAATTTTTCGCGCGAGAAAACTGACGAATTTTTAGCCGGGTTTATATATTCGTTGCAGCCGCAGCCTCAACAGACGCGGAGATATTTTACGCGATATTATGTTAAGTTTAAAGGCGCCCGGAAAGTGTAGGAGTTTCCCAAAGTGCACCCCCCGGGGGAAGGAACCGAAAAGGGGAGGTGGGGGGGGGGAGGGAGAGGAGAGAAGGGGAGCGAGAGAGGAAATAGCTGACCCGAAAGAGGCGAGCATCGATAAAACTCTTTTACATTACATTACGCCCGACGCGCGCACATCGCCTTGATCTCATAACATTAATGCGTGTTGCATATCGCGTTTGCCCTCCTCCCACCCTTCCACCTTCCCCCTCCCATCCTTCCACCTTCCCCCCTCCCATCCTTCCACCTTCCCTCCCCTCCCCCCCACTTCCTCCCGTCATTCTGCGCGTCTTCGTATTTTTCCGATACGCGGCAAAAATCTCCCAAATAATATCGGGAAAAACATTTCTCGCTCGCAAAATGTGTATTCGCGGCAGTATCTACATGTACGATTCTGTATAGTTTTTTGTCCACCTCCCTCTCCGTTCTTTTGTTATTTTTTTTTTTTTTGTTCTTCCCCCTGCGGGAATAAATCGTTCGGATACGCGAGTTAAAGAGAAAAGGGACTCCATGTCACTTTGTAAAACATATATAAGACAAAAGAGTGAAAAAAAAAAAAAAAAAAAAACCTAATCTCTCTATAAGAGATATTGCCGTCTTTTAAGTACGCGAGTAATAAAGTTTCATTACAGACGGAAAATTTTATTAAAATTATATTAAACTGATATTGAAGCATGTAAAAAATTTCATTAAAATTTCTCTAATGTGTGTATATATGTAAAGTATATTATATTTTATTATAGAAAACTGTCCGACGTTCTAGCATATACAGTGTTGTGCTTAGATGATTTTAAAATTAGTTAGATAAAGATGAGATAAAAATGTGTAAATTCATCTAAGATAAGATAAGAGATGAAATTATATATGGTTCATCTAGATAATTTTTAAGACTGCTTATGCAAACATAGTTATTTAAAAAAATTTATAAATTATAAAAGAGATATAAAAATATAATTATTCATATTTTTATTTATAAATTTTTATCGCTTACTGCTTAAATTCTATTATTTAAGTATTTTTATGTGCTATGATTCTAAACCAAAATTATCTGAAAATTATTCTAGATAATTTAATAAAGATAATACTTTTTTATCTAAGATGCAAATGTAGATAATACATATTTTTATTATCTATATAAAGATAAGAGGACGCCAAAGTTTCATCTAGACGATTATCTAGATAATTTTATTTAGATAACAGTAAATACTGGGTTAAAATTAGCTAGATAAAGATAAGATAAAAATATGTAAATTCATCTTAGATAAGATAACGATGATTTTGATCATCTATATAATTTTATTTAGATAACACCAAACACTGGATGTGACACCAATATTTTATCTAGATGATCAACTATATAATTTTATTCAGATAACAGCGAACATTGCGCGAATACATATTTTTCTTATCTATATAAAGCTAAAATGACGCCAAAGTTTTATCTAGATAATCATCCATCTAATTTTATTTGGATAATAACAAACACTGATTCTAGCACATAAAAGAAACTTGGAAATTTTTTCTCGATTGATAAATATTTATAAACGTCAAAAAAATAGTCGTTTGAAATTTGGATCATTTCGAATAACCCTGTAGTGCAGTCTCTACGAGCTACGTTTCTTAAGTAAAAACACTCTTGTGTGCGCTTTTCCTAAAATAAACCGATTGATCTCCTCTCTCGCGGAATTAGTTCGCGCTAGTCAATATTTTTTTTTTCTGCACACTCTATCGACGCTGCTCGTACAAGTCGATGCAACGTGGAATCCATCTTTCTCGATCGTCGTTCCCTCGATATGGCTTATCCCAATGCGAGCTACGCCGAAGAGACGATTCCAAGGTTGCGTCCCGAGGGAGCGTGTGGCAGGAAATGGGATAGGCGGTGTGCGGATAGCTTTAGGAAAATTACATTTTGGCTATACTCAATCTGACACGAGAAATAATTTCGCCTTCCCATTTCGATCATGGGAAATAAGCTGCCGAAAGGGATTGATTAGAATCAATCAAGTTATATGTAGCCCTTCATCGCCGCGAGAAAGCAATCAATTTCATTTCCCAGGAAAAAAATTTTTATATATAATTATATATAAATATATTATATAATATAATATATAATATATAAATTATATATAAATATATATAATTATATATATATATATAAATAATTATATATAAAATTTTTATATATAATTATATATCAATAGCTCTATAATTATACATATAATCGTATATGTAAAATATGTCCACGTCAAATTATATATAAAATATATATATATATATATTTATATAATTATATATAAAATATAAAAAACATTTTTATCTAATTATGTATAGACATTTTATATATAATTTTGCGATTATATGTGTATAATTTTATATATTTCTATGTAATTTTATATTGTAAATTTTTTACCGGGATGTCCGCAGAAATTTTTGTGCTTTAATTTAACATAATATGGATATGTTAAATGGAGACACAAATACTGTGTTAATATTTTAACACAAAATAAATGCAAAACTTCAAATAATTTAAAATAAATTTTGTGTAAAATTAGCATAGTTTTAATGTAAAAATTAACTAAAAATGTTAATTTTAGATTTTATCATCTCCACTTATAAAATAAAAAATCAACATTTTTTTCTGTAAATTTCAACAATGTAAACAGAACATATTTATTGTGTAAAATTAAATATAAATGCATATTGTGTGTGTTATTTTTACACTTTTTTTAGTTAATTTAATAATTTAACATTAAAATTTAATTTAATTTTATTAGTTTAATTTTTAATTTTTAATTAACACAACAGCAATATATTAAATTAACACATGACTGTGTATGTAAATATATATACCAATCTCCAATTTTAGATATATTCTTAGAATACCTTTTTCAGGACCAAATATTAAAAAAAATTCAAATACGTATTCTTAAAAAATAAAACATTTCCTAGGATTACATCTTACTTTGATTTCTGTCGCAAACGCGAACAAACAATTAATACTCCGTGAAGAATAAAATATAACAGATTTTGCTAGTCTCGCACTTTCTGCCTTCGGCAGAGAAAAATGTCAAATTTCCTTCGAAACAAATCAATAATATAACGATGATGTTGCATAATGTTTAAATTATGACAAGCGCGAAAGAGTACAAGAGGAAAAGAAGAAGAGAATTCCACGGAAAGCTCGGAATTAAATCAAAGCGGATAGCGAAAAGTTAGAAAGACATCCAGCAGAAAAGAGGTAAAAAAAAAAAAAAAAAAAAAAAAAGAGGAACCAATACCGGTCGGCGCCGATTCACATCGGCGGACATAATTTCCGACCGAAGGTTCGTAGAGATCCGAGCGACAACTTTTATTCTCAGCTCGTTAGCGTCGCTTCGAGTTCGAGCCGTTCGAAAAATAGAGGAGCCGGGTTTGATCGACGTTTAATCGGTCGGAATTGCCGGTCGAGTATCCCTGGACCATACTACGCATCGGTCCCGTTAGAGAGGAGAGGAACCGAACAGGGGGGGGGGCAGGGGGGCGGAGTGGGGGACCAGGGGGACGGAGTGGGGGACCAGGGGGCCGGAGTGGGGGACCAGCGCGACGAAGTGGGGGACCAGCGGGACGAAGTGGAGGACCAGGGGGACGGAGTGGGGGACGGAGTGGGGGACCGGGGGGCGGAGTGGGGGGCCAGGGGGCGGAGTGGGGGGCCAGGGGGCGGAGTGGGGGGCCGGGGGGTCGGAGATGGGGAAAAGCGTGGAGCATCGTTACGGCACGTACGAGAGCTCGTCGTAATGAAACAACGACGAGTTTTTCGCGCGACAGGATTGGCGGGAATCCAACGGCCTCCGTTTCTCCTCCTCGAACTTCCTGATGCCGCGGCTCTTAAATCCGATTAAAAAATGTCCGGATGCTCTTTCTCTCTCTCTCTCTCTCTCTCGAATCTCCGGATCTGTGTGACAAAAATTCCTTGGTTGCGCAGATCCCGGGATTATATATTTCCGCGTCCCAGTTTGGTCTCTAACCTTTTTAACCCCCTCCCCGTTTCGAACCTCCTCCTCCCCCTCAATCTCTTTTAATCAATCTCTGGTACTTTTACGTTTTAATTAATTAAAATTTTACCCGCTTTAGCTGTCTACTACTACTCGGCTTGCTACCATTGTATTATGTGTACATTATAAATCAAATATTTGTACACGGTTTTAATTATTAATTAGGTATTAATTAGAATAATATAGGTGTGTGTGCAGGATATAGAATCTGGTAGACGAATCCAAGCGAGTACTTGCTTATTTCGTTGTCGGAAATATTTTATATTCATTCGAATAATCGCACATTTTTTTATTCGGGAAAAAATAGCAGGCTCCCATTGCATTAGTTTTTGATGAAAGAAAATTTTATTTTTTTTCATCGGTATAGAGAATTTTTATTTTAAATCACGAAATTTTGTCACATAAATATATTTGAATTTAAATCAATTTTAAATCATTTTTTTATAAATTTCTAAATAAATATTTTAAACAAATTTTGCATTAGTTTTAGATAAAAGAAAATTATTGCAATAACCCAAAGTGTTCTTACTAATATTTCGAAATTTATAAAGCGTTCTCTTATCTCAAGAGAGAGAGAAATGGAGAACACCCCCTAATATTTCAAAATTTATTCATTCGCGAAAATTCTGAAATTCCTCTACAAAAATGCACATTAAAAAACACCTCGTAAGAGTGTCGAGCACCTTATGACTATCCTGCAACGTCATTAAATACCGAGCACGGGCTCGCATAAAACATAAGAGATGTATTAGCTCATCCGGTGCCGAATGTATCCTACGTCAGATAAAACGAGGCACTCAGGATATTACGACGATACGAGTGCTTCGTTTCCGGGAACCGGCGCCACACACCTCCAGAGTTCGATGACTCGATCTCCCCCGCCCCCTCCCCCCTCGAAATAAGGGGGGGGGTGAGTTTAACGCGACGACGTTAGGGTGACGCGAACGAGCACGGGGATGCTTGTATTAGAGCGGATTGCCCATCACAAAATCGACGGGAAGGGGGAGGTAATTTATCCGTGACGTATTGAACGATGAAACGCAAAGGCAATAATTCAAAGTGGTGGCAAATCAACCGGATGGTGGACGAGAGGGTGAGTCGCGATGTAATTCAATTCCATTAGAAAGTAGAGAAAATCGCTTGCGCACTCGCTTTCGCGAAATCTTATGGAAAGCGCAAGAAGGACACAATAAGATAAGATTGGTTCTTGTTGTAACAAATGTGGGACAAATATATGATGAATAATTCTAACTTGTAATTACACATTAATATTCTGAACGTAAAATAATAAATTGTGACTTTTTCTTGTATGCAATCCTCGATTTATATTTCTCGAAAGGAAATTTGTGATATTAAATTAATTCTTTGTAAAAATAAATATTTATAAATAAATTTTTATTAGTTTAGATAAAAGGAATTTTTTACAACAATTCATTTTTGTTAATCAGTATACAGAATTTTTTTAATTTCAAAATTTTGTCACACATTAATTAAAACTTAAATAAATTTTTAATAATTTTTTTGATGAATTTTTAAATAAATACCTTAAATAAATTTTGCATTAGTTTTAGATGAAAGGAAATTTTTGCAACAGTTTATTTTTTTTTTCTAATCAGTATAGAGAATTTTTTATTTAAAATTTCGAAATTTTGTCACACAATAATATATTTAAACCTAAATAAATTTTGAATAATTTTTTTGATAAATTTTCAAATAAATATTTCAAATAAGTTTTACATTAGTTTTAGATAAAAAAAAATTTTTGTAACATTTTATTTTTTTCTAATCAGTATAAAAATTTTTTTATTTTAAATTTCGAAATTTTGTCACACAATAATATATTTAAACTTAAATAAATTTGAAAAATTTTCAAATAAATATTTCAAATAAGTTTTGCATTAGTTTTAGATAAAAAAAAATTTTTGCAACATTTTATTTTTTTCTAATCAGTATAAAAATTTTTTTATTTAAAATTTCAAAATTTTGTCACACATTAATATATTTAAACTGAAATAAATTAAAAATAATTTTGTTATGAATTTCTAAATAAATATTTTTAAACAAATTTCACATTAATCTGAGACGAGAGAGAAAACCTCACGCAGAGAGAAATATTTTTTTTCTTTTACACTTGAAAAAAGAAGAAAGATTTATCTTCAATTAGTAATGCTTGATGTATGTTCGCGAAATTCCCTTTCATACAAAGCAATAATTACGATCGCATTCGCAGGCAACGTTCCTCACAATTTATGACGTAGAAACTTGGCGGTCGCGAAGAATCCGGAATTCGGGGTAGGGGCTGCCATTTCGGCCTGGCGGAATGGCCGTAAAAGGAATGACTATGTGCAGCGCGAGGCAGTCGAGCGTAGAATCATGCTAAGTGGCCGAAGTTTTCGCTCATTCGGCCGTTAATTCGGGAAACCTGGATCTCGAATGTGCTAATGTACTCCCTTCGATGTGCAATCCAGTTTACATGGCACTGACGAGCGCCAGGGAATTCTTCGTCTTGAATTAAGTCCGCTGAAATCGTTTTGCTAATTAAAAGTTCACGAGCCATTTAAACGGGACGTAAAAAGCGCCGCGAATCCCATCGAATCGCGACGTATATCTTTAAATGAGATATACTTAATCGCTAATCCCCAATTATGACGATGCGGAAAGATGCATTTCATGAGAAATATTCGAGTCCGAAAATGTTGATATTTCGAACATGTCAGATATTAATATTTTAGATACCAATTTAATGAAAATAATTCATTAAATTTCATAAAAATAATTTTTTAAAAATAAATCCTACACATCTGCGACTTTAATTTTATTTTTATTTTTCTCTGGAATCTATTAAGATCTTCAAATCTTGACTGTTAGAAAATGTCGAATTATTTTCGGATTTTTACATGATTATACGTGTATATAAATTTTGATATTTCCAATTTTTGCAATCAATGATTTTATCGATATTATTTGTTCTTCTTTATTTTGTATTTTTCTATAAATTAGAAATAAAATAATAATTTTTTTTTTAATTTTTATAAATTACAAAATATAAATAGAAAAGAATCTTTGAGTTTGAATATAAAGTGACAAAATCTCGAAATTTAAAATAAATAAAAAATTCCTTAAAGCAATGAGGAAAGAAAAAATTAGTTGAGATTTTACACAAACTTTTTTCGCCTAAAACTAATGCAAAAATTATTTAAAAATATTTAATTTTATAAAGTTATTTAAAAAAAAATTAAGATTCAATATCACACCGAAAATATTCATCGAGGATTGCATAAAAGAAAAATGCAATAATATACAATTTATTACATTGTACACATTCAGAACATATTAATGTGTAACTTGTACTTACGGCGAGATTAATTGAGCTATTTAAGAAAGGAGATGGATCTCGCGCATAGAGAGAAGAAAAGGCATTTTCCTTGATAAAATATCAAATTTTTGCGTGGTATTATTATTATCCAGAAAACCCGAGCGTAACTTTCGCATGTGTGGAGAGCGGAGTGAAATTTCGCGAGTTTCAACAGCGGGCGAATTCTTGGGTTTACACAAAATGAGAAATCCCCGGCCGCAACTTTCCGTCATTTTTCATCGCTCGAAACATTCGCGGAGTCGTCGTTACGTGCGTATCGCGCACATGCGTCTGCATATTCATTTTTACGCGCCTCGCGCATGCGCTCTCCGCCACGAATAAATGTCGCGATGAAAAAGCCGAGCGCATATAAAGAAATGTGTTTCGAAATTTGTTTGCACCCGCGCGAGGACGTATTTCGCTATTCATTTATTATAACGTTCTTTATGAAATTCGTTCTAACTCAATTTAATAAATCTCGTTTAAGAAAATCGCGGATTTTATATATAGGGGCTAGAAAAGAGAGAGGGAATATTTTCAAGCTGAATTTCAATAGAATGTAATTATAAAAAAATTAAACCAAGCTGTATCTGCAGGTATTGTTTAATTTCTTAGCAAAGATTTTATCGCAGGAAAAATTAATATTCTATAATTAACAGATAAAATTATATTACTCAGTTTTTATTCAAAAACTCATCTATACGATTTTTAAAATCGACATTAATAAAATTAATCAATTTTTCAAAACAGATGTCCGCGAGAATTAATTATATTATTAGCTTAATAATATTTAAGTTTGAAAATATTAAAATTTCTGCCACATATGATATTTAAAACAAAATAACAGACTAACATCTTTTGATAGAAATATAAAATATATAAAAATTTAATAGAAATGATATTTCTACCTCTACAATTTTTTATCATATTTATTAATTAAGAATCTTTTGAGCTTGAATATAATGTGATATTATCAAAATTATATCGTAATATTTTTATTATATCGAAATTTAGAATTTAAAAAATTTCTTACACCAATTAAAATGAAAAATTAATCGAAACTTTATTACGTGAAAATTCTTCATTCAAGACTAATGCGAAATTGATTTAAAAATAAAACACGCGCCATCATTATAAATCTTAAACGCTTTACTACTTCAATCTCGTTTATTTTCACACTGAAAAAAAAACTTGACTAAACCTAAATATTATTCTGTAAATTAAAAACATACAAAAATATTTAAATTAAATATAACATATTAAATCTAACAAAACTATTATACCCCAATAAAATTAGATTTGAAAACTTCATAAAAAGCAGGATTAACCTGTTTTTTTTGTGGAGACCTTTATTTCAATGTTCTAATAAAATCCTGAAAAGTACCCTTAATTTCATCCAGAGCATTTTTATAGAAAGGGGATGGAAGAGGGTAAAAAAATTTTAGTTTTTTTCGTGCAATTAACCGTTTCAAAGATATAGAGCGAATTAAGTCATGAGATTATATAACGAACTATAGACATTGCAACTTTACCGCACGTTTTACTCAAAAACGATTAATTGTACGTACAATTTTGATAATAACTATTTTTCTCGAAAAATTGATAGTTTTCGAGATAATGGCAAAAAATTAAAATATACCCTCCATAAAAAACGCCCTGGCTGAAATTAAGGGTACTTTTCAGGATTTCATTAAAACATCGAAATAAAGGTCTCCACAAAAATTCAGCTTGATCCTAATTTTCATGAAGTCAAAATCTAATTTTACTGGATTATTATAGTTACAAATATATATTTGACTGAAACACTAATATATGTTCAATCAACAAAATAGTAATTTAGTTGAAAGGTTTAGTTATGTCAACAATTTTGTTTCCAGTGCACCCATTTGTTTAACCGCAGGAAATCTTTATGGCAAAATTTTTCCTACACGATACGCGATACGCTCGATCGATATATGTATGTATATATATACACACACATATATATCCCCGAGACGAGTTCTTCCGTCAATAGACTTCCCAGCAGGAAGTCTACGGAAGTTAACCTTCAAACTAGCAGCGGATTTAAGCTGACGTAAAGAGCGAGGTGAATGGAAATATTCCCGACAGAATCTTGCAAATCTCATTAAAAGTTAAGTCAAGCCGCAGTTAGCGGAGGGAGAGAGATCCTTCTCGTCGCGAAGGACGTCGTTATTTTGGATCGCGCTCGTCCATGAAACAGCGGGGTCACGTGACCCGGAACGCAATGACAGGACAGACGAGGTTTGTTCGACCGATTGTTCCCGATTGCGTTCACGAATGCGGATAATCCTTTCTGCACGAAGTAGCTTTTCCAATTTTTTTTGTGGAGTTTACCGTGAAACCAATTCGCAACCAGATCGCCTATGTCGAAGGGGTGGAAAAGGGTGGGCGCGCACAGGAGAATCTCCACTCTAATAAATTAATCGCGCACTAATAATCAGCAGCGAAGCCCCGTTTCTGCGGGCAACGTTGTTAATTTCCATACGATTATAACATAGCCCGGGCCTTTGTGCAGGCACATAATTAGTTCATGTGCCGTTATCTCTTTGAGAACTCTCTGATCTCGCTCCTCGCCGAAATTGAAATCGCGCATTGATTATGGAAGTAATATTAATTCGGTCGATGTGCGAATTCTCTGAAAGAGAGAGAAAGAGCCAAAGAAAAAAATGTCTAATTTTTAATTACTCGTATAATAATTAAGGGGATGCTGACCAAATATGTATTATCGGTCGAAAAAGTGAGGGTAGATTCGACTATAAATCTATTTATTGGCTATACGGCTAAGTATTAATTAATACTTTAATTGTGCAAAAGGAGTTATCAATCTGTATAGTCAATCTGTATAGTCAATCTGTATAGTCAATCTGTATAGTCAATCTGTATAGTCAATCTGTATTGTCAATCTGTATAGTCAATCTGTATAGTCAATCTGCATAGTCAATCTGTATAGTCGATCTGTATAATCAATCTGTATAGTCAATCTGTATAGTCAATCTGTATAGTCAATCTGTATAGTCAATCCAAATATAGGCACTTGAACTTATAAAATCTTATAAAATAATGAGTTCAAATGACTATATTTTGATTGACTATACATATGACTATATACAGATTGATAAATCCTTTTGCACAATTAAAATATTAATATTAACAAATGGGGAAAGGGCATCATAATTTCAAGAATAAACAATCCGTATAGCCAATAAATAGATTTATAGTCGAATCTAACCTCACTAACTTATAAAATCTCAAAATTATGAATTCAAGTGTTTATATTTTGATTGACTATACAGATTGATAAATCCTTTTACACAATTAAAGTATTAATATTAGGACATCATAATTTCAAGAATAAACAATCCGTATAGCCAATAAATAGATTTATAGTTGAATCTAACCTCACTAACTTATAAAATCTCAAAATTATGAGTTCAAGTGTTTATATTTTGATTGACTATACAGATTGATTAATCCTTTTACACAATTAAAGTATTAATATTAAAAAATAGAGGAGGGGCATCATAATTTCAAGAATAAACAATCCGTATAGCCAATAAATAGATTTATAGTCGAAACTAATCTCACTTTTTCTATCGATAAAACATTTGGTCAGCATCCCTTTAAGAAAAAGTAACGTATCTCTCTTTGAAAAATTCCATACCACTCGAGACTCGATTTCTTCTTTTTTCTCTTTCCTTTCTTTCTTCTTCGCTTTAAATCTCGACCTAATCTACTGTCACTTCTGATGAAAGAATAGCGACTTCAAAATTGCACCGGGAATTTTTAATTGAATCGGGCTTAGAAAAGAATATATTCACGCGCGATATCTCGAATGATCCTGAATCCCGTCCGTTTCGATAGACGCGCGCCAATTAAATTCGCTTTATTCTGTCGACGACGAGTTTTATTAAAGCCGCCGATAATTACCGCGAACTAGGTCGCGACTCCATTGAACGAATAAAGTGGATAAAAAGAGTATCGACTGATCGGAGAAACATGGAGCTACCGGGTGTTCGTTATCAAGCGCGGTAACGATTAACTTCTTAATTGGTGAAGTTTTTTAATTTCTTTCACATTTTCTCTGTGTATTTTTCTCTCTTTGTCCCCTTCTCTCTCTCTCTCTCTCTCTACGCGCCGATTAATACACCGAACAAATCTTTCGATCGCGATTACGTAAGGCGAAAGAGAGATACTAACTTTCTTCGTTAAAGTTCCGAGTGACGTTTGGAAATTATATCGACGTCGATAATATACAAAATAATTTTCAGATTATATTTTTCTATATATATTTTTGTTCAATCATATTATACCGAGAAAATGTAGTGTGTGATGGTATGCAAATTAAATTTCTATTAAAAAATTCTACATTCTCTATTTCCTTGATAAATAAAAAAATCTCTTTGCATTCGGATTCTAAAATTTGCTCAAAGAAAAAAATTAAATAAATTGGTTTCGATTATTATTATTTATTTATTATAGTAAGAAAACACAGTGTACGGTGATATATAAATCAAATCTCTATAAAAAAAATTCTCCACTCTATTTCCTTGATCGATAAGATATCTATTTCCTTGTAAGAGCCGAAGGAACATTCGAAGGATTCTAAAACTTTCTCGAAGAAAAAAAGTAAATAAATAAATAAATCGGTTCCGATTCCGCGAATCTTTCAATTCCGGGATTCGCGGATCCTCGTTCTCCGGCGAACACCTGCTTGCCGAGGCATCCCGAGGATCCTCCCATCCCCCTAGTTCCCGGATTCAAAGCACTCCGCGAATAAAGTACAAGAATGCGTCGGGCTTGCGTCGCGCAAGAACGAGAAAGGGGGATTTTTTTGCTCGCCCGTTCAACGGCGACGATCGCCTTACGCGCTTTCAAGCACGCCGCGTATTCTCGGGCGACGCTACAATGGCACCCCAATATGCAGAACGGCATCGAAATAAGCAAGAGAGGAGGAGGGAGTAGAAAGGAGGATGAAGCGAGGTAAGAAAGGGTAATACCGCGGTGCGCGAAGCTTCCTTCGGATTCGAAAAATAGTCCAGTAATATTAGACTTGAAAAGGGCAAAACTTTATAAAAATTAGGATCAAGCTGAATTTTTGTGGAGACCTTCATTTCGATGTTCTAATGATCTTGAAATCTTGAAAAGTACCCTTAATATTATCCGTGGCGTTTTTTATGGGGAGTAAAAGAGGGTAAATTTTAGTTTTTTGTTATTATCTCGAAAACTATCGGTTTTTCGAGAAAAATAGTTATTATCAAAATTGTAACTCATAAAATTTCCTACAAAAAAGGTCCTTATACTTTTTTTCGTGGAATTAACCGTTTCGAAAATATAGAGCGAATTAAGTCATGAGATTATATAACGAACTACATTGCAACTTTACCGAACGTTTTACTCAAAAACGATTAGTTGTACGAAAAAAAATATAATAACCTTTTTTGTAGGGAATTTTATGAGTTACAATTTTGATACTAACTATTTTTTTCGAAAAATTGATAGTTTTCGAGATAATGGCAAAAAACTAAAATTTACCCCTCATAAAAACTCTCTAGATGAAATTAAGGATACTTTTCAGGATTTCATTATAACATCGAAACAAAAGTCTTCACAAAAATTCAGCTTGACCCTAATTTTTATGAAGTCAAAGTCTAATTTTACTGGACTAAAAGTGTCACCGCGCTCTCGCGCGTTTTCCACCATCCTCCTTATTTCCTCCTCCGCGAACAACCGAAGTGGCTGTTTACGCACGCGTCTGACAATTTGTTGTTGTCACCCCCTGTCTCTTCTACCCCTGCGTTTGCGACTTTTGTCGTTTGAGCGCGAAAAGTTCGTAAAATCGCGCCGAGACGCGAATATATCTCCACAGTTCAACATAAATGTATAAAATTCCCCATTCTGATTTAAGAATCTCCTACTCTGCGAGTGTTTAATATAAGGCGATTCAATTCTGTCGCAAACGTAGCCCGATAATTCATCTATATATAAAGCTGAAGCTTCGAAAAAAGTATTGGCAGCTGTAAAATTTATGCAAAAGGTATTAAAAGAATAACCATGAGCCTCTCAGCTTCGAGACGCGATGGAGTCTGTAATATTTATACGTCGCAGTTATGTATATCGATATAACTTAATCAGAGTTGGGTAATAACTCACTTAGTTAAAAATTTTAAAAAAGTTAAAAAGTTAATAACTTTTAACTTAGCTTAGTTAATTTAAAATATATTAATTTTTTACTTCAACTAATTATTTTTAACCTTAAACTTATTAACTTTTTTCCTAAGTTAAATTTTTTTATCTCTGAATACCATTATTGTTTTTTATCAGTTATAAACGTATTCTTTTTTAATTAAAGTATTATTAATTTTTATGTTAATTTGTCATCAATTGTAATTGTCAAAAAATATATTTCTATACGAAAATCAAAATTTCTTTGTTATTTATTATTATATATTTTAAAAAAATTAACAAACAAAATTCTAATTTAATATAAATAATATTGTCAAAAATTAACTTTTGATTTAACTTCAGTTAATTTAATCTTAACTTAATTTTAACTGACAATCTTTTATTCATAAAACTTTTAACTTAACTAAATTAATTTTATAAACTAACTTTAACTTAACTTATCAACTTACCCAACCCTCAATTTAATATTATATTTGAAAATTATAGATTTTATTTCTGATTTAAAATTACATCAGTTCTGTTTAGCAGACAATAAAAGTCGTTCTACGAAAGAAAAGAATTTTTAGAAGAATGTAAAAACTTTTCTTGATATAAATAATGTTTGCGATTTTTATTCTTATTTTAATGTAAAAAGTTCGAAAATTGCTGACTGAATATTTCTCTTCACAGTTTAACATAAATATATAAACTCTCAATTCTGTTTTTAGACTTTTATCGAATGTGTTCAATATAAGATAATTCAAATAATCTAATCCATCTATATAAAATTACAGATTACGTCTGTAACTATCCCCAAAAATATGCAAATAGTAATGGCTGTCAAAAATGTATGCAAATTTGACGTTATTAGAAACTCAATAAAATTACAGAAATTTGGCACAATTTAGAGCTACATTTATTAAAAATTTAACTCTTGACTCTTAATCGCATCAGCCCCGTCTAGTCGACGAAAAAAAGAATCGTTCCGTCAGAGACAGAGGAAGAATACTAAAACTTTTCGCGATATTAGTACAACCCGCAGGTACTTTGGGAGTCTTTCCCCGAGACGTTGTCATCTCTGAAGACAGTTTGCATCGTTGAAAAAATAAGGAGAAACAGAGAGAGAGAGAGAGAGAGAGAGAGAGAAGCGGAAGAAAAATGTAAAACGAGACGAGACGCGAGTAGTAACGATTCGTTGCATAAAGACTGCACTCGAAGGATGGCGCAGAAGCGGTACGTGATCGTAATATTCGAGCCAGCCGATGGCTGGGTGCCGCTTTTTACGCACCTTTCCCGGTACGGCTCGGGAGAGCTTAAGAATGACAAGCCGCGGGAAAAACGAATGCAATAAAAGCAGCAGGGAGGCCATCTCCCGCGGTTGTCTCTCTTACGTGAAGTAATTTTCCCCTATCAGTCGCACGCGAAGACGTGATGCGACATGAACGCAACAGAGCCGATTAGATCAGCTGATCGATATGCATGTCTTCGTGCGCGTGTATCGGCAAATGTATGCAAAATCGGCGAACTTACGTTTTATATTATGCTAAAAAATGTATTTAATTCGCGAATAAGTATTTATTTAACATACTGCCTAATAAATCATTTTTTCGAAACTAGTAATATTGATTTGATATAAGAAAACAGATCAATATTTATTTATGCATCAATGACAGTATTGAAATAAATATTTATTAATTTAAATATTTTTAGTGCATGTACATGATTGTGGAATTTTATAAAATAATAAAAATGAGATATATTTGTGCGTTAAGGGGATCCTAAACGTCCTTGAGAAATATGTTGTTTCTTTTCTGTTTTATCGACAAAATGTGAGGTTAGATAAACTATAAATCTATTTATTGGCTATATATGAGACTATACAGATTGGTAAATCTTTTTCCTGTGCAAATTAAAGTATTAATATTAACAAAGAGCGAAGCATTCTAATTTCAGGTAAAAAACAATCCGTATAGAAACCTCATATTTTATCGATAAAACAGAACGGAAATCATTGACTTCTCAAAGATGTTTAAAATCACCTTAATATTCATTATGTATTAATGTCAACATTTATTTACCCTGCTTGAATCTGAAGAAAATCGGCAAAATCGGCAAAGAGATCGGTGAACTTATGTTTTATTACACTAAAAAAATGTATTTAATTCTCGAATAAGTATTTATCTCAATACTGCCTAATAAATCATTTATTTGAAACTAATAATATTGATTTGATATGAAAAATATTTATTTGTTTCAAATCAATGATTTATTAGGCAGTATTAAAATTAATATTTATTAATTTAATAATTTTTTTAGTGCATGTATATGGTTGTGGAATTTTATAAAATAATAAAAATGAGATCAGGAGAGAGAGAACCTTTTTCTCTTATTAGATATATTTGTGCGTTAATATAATATTCATTATGTATTAATGTTAACATTTATTTGCTCTGCTTGAATCTGAATCAAATCGGCAAATCAATACAAAATCGACAAAGAGAAAAATATTTATTTGTTTCAAATCAATGATTTATTAAGCAGTATTGAGAAATGAATATTGTGTAATTTTAACATTTATTTACCCTACTTTTGAATCTGAAGAAAGCTTGAAATGCCCTGGAAAAATCAAACTTCAAACTCTCCGCTAGTGTTTGGCACCAGCTTTTACGAGAGGAATGTTTTGCTTGGCATTCGTAAACTCGGATCTGTTCCACTTGGCGTTCGGTGAGCAATTTCTGGCAATCGAGCATGCATTCCACCTGATGTTCCAACCGAATGCTTCGAACATTTCTACTTTTTTTTTTACATTTTAAAAGAGCGTCGACTCAAGTAAGATACCAATTGGAATCGCGTTAAAATGTTTCGAGGTTGCCAACTAATATTGTCTAAAAATGAATGTCGTATTTAGATATTCGTGCGTGATGACTCGATTATATGTTTGAAAGTTTAACAATTTTAATATTCATGAAAAATATTATATAAACATACAATTAAGGAATAATATTTCTTAACAGATTATTAAATTAATTAATAAAATATAATTTTATATTTTTTTATAAAATCTTTAACAACTTTAAGTATTTAATACACATAAAAAATTATAAAAACTAATATCTTTTTAAGAGATTATTAAATTAATTAATAAAATATATAAATATAAATTATATAATAAATAAAATATAATTTTGCATTTTTATGTAAGATCGATAGTCATGAATATGTAAATACAATACGTCTTGTTTGTTTAAATCCTAATGACGTTATGTCTATAGTATTTATTGCGCAAGGTAAATTGCGTCTCATATAAGAATGGCGGAAGAAGAGCGTTAATTTCTAGGCATTATCTTCCATCATTTTCAGTATCTGGATATGCTGACTCGTAAAAGGAATCCGAAGGAGGCGAATGTCTCTAATGCCCCGTTAGTGCCGAATTTAACGGCGCCATCGTAAACGTGAAAGGCCGAGGAGACGAATCTCACGAGACTATCGGAACAATGCTGGAAATTTCGAGCTTTCTCCCTCTCTCTCTCTCTATCTATCTATCTCTCTCGGTGACATTCGTTTCTCATCCCAGCGATATACTGTCAACCCAATTCCGCCAAGGAAGCAAGATAAGGCTACGGCACATATTCAGAAATTTCGAGATGAATAGTCGCGTATTTTGCTAAGAATATACGAGACGTTATTTTTTTCACGCGTATCTACAAGATAAGAGTTAAAAAATAGGGGTTAATTTAAATTGATTGATGAAAGTAAAATATCTTTCTCTCTTTTCTGCAGTGTTTGTTTTCCATCATTTTTTTTTCTTGGGGTAATGCTGACTAAATATGTTTTATCGATTAAAAAAGTGAAATTAGATTCGACTATAAATCTATTTATTGACTATGCGGATTGTTTATTCTTGAAATTATAATATTAATACTTTGCAAAAGGAATTTTTTCCTCTGTGCAAAAGGATTTATCAATCTGTATATAGTCTCATATATCTTAATTACAGAATTATGAATTCTTAGAAATCATAATTCTGTAATCAAGATATATATATGAGACCATTCATATTGATAAATTCTTTTGCACAATTAAAGTATTAATATTAACAAATAGGGGGAATTATAATTTCAAGAATAAACAATCCGTATAAGGGATGCTGACCAAATATGTTTTATCGATCGAAAAAGTAAAGTTAGATTCAACTATAAATCTATTTATTGGCTATACAGATTGTTTATTCTTGAAATTATAATGCCCTCCCCCCATTTGCTAATATTAATGCTTTAATTGTGCAAAAGGCTCTATCAATCTGTATAGTCAATCAAAATATAAGCACATGAACTTATAAAATCTTATAAAATTATGAGTTTAAATGCCTATATTTTGATTGACTATACAGATGACTATACAGATGACTATACATGTCTATATTTTGATTGACTATACAGATGACTATACATGCCTATATATTTGATTGACTATACAGATGACTATACAGATGACTATACAGATTGATAAATTCTTTTGCACAATTAAAGTATTAATATTAACAAATGGGGGAGCATCATAATTTCAAGAATAAACAATCCGTATAGCCAATAAATAGATTTATAGTCGAATCTAACCTCACTTTTTCGATCGATAATATTTGGTCAGCATTCTCTTAATTTTTCACACAATTAAAATATACTGCATACGTGTATTTTTTTTCTGTCGTAAATAGATGCTCAAAAAAAAAAAATAAATTATTCATGTCTAACATATGTATCAAAAAAAATCCATCGAAAAAAAAATCAAAACCTAATCAATTCGCTCGTATATTCGTTTGCGAAACAGAGCGCAACGAGAGGGCGAACTCGGCAACGCTGATTATAACTCATCGCGGCTCCTCTCGCATATTCATAGAAAGCTTGCCGTATGATTTACGTGCGTGTAATACATTTGTAGGACTTCCCGTGCTTTCGTCCTTCCGCGATCCGGAGACTCGAACATAAAAACCGAATACGTCGTTTGCAGATGCGATTAAATCATCCCGATAGGACCTGACATTGTAAAATAATGTGTATTTACAGAACACATCAGAAGAAAGTATACAATTCTCTCCTTCTCGCTAAAACCTACAACTCTGATGCAGTCGTTTAGTTATATCGCATATTTACATCGCCATGTTTCTCGAGTGACCAATGTAAAACATTTACAAAATCCTTACATGCGCATCAAGTAATAACTATTTAATCATCATTTATTAATTACTACTTAATTTATAATTTATAATAATATTTATATAAATAAATAATAATTTAATTCAATATTTTAATAAAATAATAATAATAATATAACTGATCTTATCTTTAAATAAAAAAACATTCCATAAAATTGTCCGTATAATTTTTTTTTTCTTTTCGATCTTCTATCTTTGAAAATATTGAACAATAATTCTCAATTTTAAACTCGCAAAAACGTGTAACGTTTAGTCTACGATTAAAAATAATCACCGCCATCGAGTTTTCGATAATTATAAGTTCAAATGCATTTTATGAAATTTTTCCGGATGAATTATTGAGACACATATTACTCCCCACGAGATGTGCAACGATAAAGCAAGAGATGCGATATAAATTCCACCTATCAACGTAAGTTAATTGCCAGTTTTGTTGAAACAGTTAAAAATAACGGGTGTTTCTTCCGCGAGCGGAAACCCTTCGCCAGCCAACCCTTATATTCGCCCTACACAGTAAGAGAGAAAGAGAGAGCCCTCGCAAAGGCTTCCACGCCTGTCTGCATCTATAATCTTCGGTTTAGATCTGACATTCTCCTCCTTCTCCTTCTTCCGCAAAGTCTCTCCGCAAAGGGGTGAATTGCCTGACCGAGGAAGGAAGTGGGAGAGGGTTGTATGACCGTCGACTGGTGCGGCTTTGGAAGGGCTGTTTAAGTGGCCGGCGATAAGATAACGTCCGGAAGGCGGGTAACGGGCAATTAATTCGGGAGTAGCTTGGGTAAACAGTGCCGAGAAATTAAAAGCTATTTGTCACGGCGCGCAAGAAGGGTGACGCCGAAAGAGGGTGGACATGAGGGGCCGCAAACTGGGGGGAATTAAGATGGCCGCGATACGCGCACCCCGCGTGTGCATAAAGCGTGTGAATTTCGACTCGAAAAAAAGGAGATCCTAACTGAGTGAAGATACGTATCGCTGAAAGCAATCCTCCCACGCAGAGGGAGGAGTGTTGATATTGCTCCTGAAATCGGGCTTTGAGAAGGGAAAAACGTGATAATCAACGCCACGGATACTTTATCAAGTATGTCATATTATAGGGTTGTTCAAAATTAATATGCAATTAATTTTGAAGGATTATATTTTTTTAAGGTTGTAAAGTGCGATTAGTGATACGTCGATCGGAAGAAAAATTGTCCAAATTTAGGATTTTCCGGAAAAAAAATTTTTATCAAGCATGTCATATTATAGGGTTGTTCAAAATTAATATGCAATTAATTTTGAAGGATTATATTTTTTTAAGGTTGTAAAGTGCGAAAAAAATATTTATATATAAATAATTGTATAATTATACATGTAATCGTAAAATATATCTATTTTTATACATAATTATATAAATTATAAGGGTTCATATATAATCATATTAAATTATATATGAAACATATATATTTATATATGAAGAAATATACTTCTTTATTATATATGTATATAAATTTATATAATTATATATAAAAAGCACTTTTACCTAATTATGTATGGACATATTTCATATATAATTTTGCGATTATATATGTATAATTTTATATATTTTTATATAATTTTATATTGTTATATATGAAAAATTTTTCCCGGGTTTTATAAGAAATTTGATTATCTCGTTGCATCAATAAAATATTTTTCTTGATTATTTAATGTCATTATAATAGACTGAAGAAAAATTTATTGAATTCGAATAAATACTTCAATGCCTAATAAATCATTTATTTGAAACT
The DNA here is from genome assembly GCF_048542155.1 of Nylanderia fulva. Taxonomy (NCBI): domain Eukaryota; kingdom Metazoa; phylum Arthropoda; class Insecta; order Hymenoptera; family Formicidae; genus Nylanderia; species Nylanderia fulva. The sequence continues at coordinate 3,638,870 of NW_028189730.1, read as the reverse complement.
AATAGTATTGATTTGATGTGAAAAATATTTATTTGATATAAGAAAATCCTTTTCAAGACATAAATATTTAAATGACTGATTGGGCAGTATTGAAATAAATATTTATTAATTTAATAATTTTTTTCAGTGTATGCATTTGTATACTTCAAAAATATAGTTATTTGAAATCGGTTCAATTATTTTGAATAACTCTGTAAAATTAATTAGCGAAAAGAAATATACATATATAATACCAATATGAATTATAAATCTGTACAAAAGTGATTAGTCAAACGTCAAAAAGTTGACTAATCGTCGACGAGCTAAGAAACTTACCGTGTACTTTGATACAATTATTTATCATTAAAGTACGAACATGTTTTATAAGAATTGTTATTAATTTTTTATTCAATCTCAATCTTTTTCATGTTGGATTATACCAGAAACTTTCAACTTGCTTTCAAGATGAAAGAAAATATCGAAACTACTTAACCGGTGTTGAGCTTAGATGATTTTAAAATTAGTTAGATAAAGATGAGATAAAAATATGTAAATTTATCTTAGATAAGATGGATGATTTTGTTTGAAATATATCTAGATAAAAGATAATATTATATGGCGTTTCATTTAGATAATTTTCTAGATAATAATTTTTAAGACTGTTTGTGCAAACACAGTTATTAAAAATGTAAATTATAAATAGGAATATAAAAATATATTCATATTTTTATTTATAAATTTTCAGTATTTTTTAATGCGCTATGACTTTAAATCAAATTATCTGAAAATGATTCTAGATAATTTAGTAAAGATAATACTTTTTTTCATTTAAGATGCAGATATAAATAATACATATTTTTAAAGATAAGATGACGCCAAAGTTTTATCTAGATAATCATCTATATAATTTTATTTAGATAATATCGAAACTACTTAACACATCATTGATAAAGAAGAAATAAAAAGATGCGAAAAAGTATGCAAATGTTTTTTTCACTAATTTTAAATTGAATAAATTAAAAGACGAATTGAGAGAAGCTCCGAGATTTACATTTGATTCGCAACACGCTGAAGAAATTGAATAAAATGCATCACGGCGAAGACCGCACGTTGAGAGATTGTATCTTTCGACACATACGCGCTATTAACGTTACTTTGTAGAGGGTTTACGCGAGAATTTACAGGAACGTTTACGTGCTAATTACGCGACACAGATGGCTCGAACTAGAAGGCGCCGAGCGCGTTTCGCGTCGGCAGCCGTCGCTCTAATGATCATTAAGTAATTCAGATTAGTAAACACGGCACGCGCCAAGCTTCTTACCGTGACAGGATCATTGACGATGACTATGTGTGTGCTGGCTCGGTGCCTTTCCTTACCTGTGAACAAGACAACGAGAAAAATTTATTTCACGATATTGTACTCCCATACAGTACAAAATATTATGAATGTTTTCCAAAAATATTTCTAAATATTTAAAAATGATTTAAATATTATTTATGATTTAATAATTTTTGTGATAAAATTTTTTGGAATATCTTAAAAAATTTTTTTTTAATTTTTAAAAATATTCTTCATCACTCAGATAATATTTTCTGAAATATTTGATATATATTTAATTAAATATATCTAGATAATATTTTGAAATATTAGTTTAAATCTATATTCAAAAGTATTTTTAAACATAAAAAAGCGGACATAGAAACATTTTAAAAATATTTTCCAGAATTGTTTTATCTTTTAAGAAATATTTTTAACAGATTTTAAAAATATTTTGTGCTGTATGGGCTTGTCAAAAATTAAACTAAACTAAATAATCTCTTAATTAAAATACTTATTTAGCAATAATATTTCTTAAAGTATGATTAAAATTTTACATATAATAAATTATACATATTCTATTGTTCAGTTTTTGATTGGTAAATAATTATATATTTTTCATAAATATTAATTATATTTAATATACTCTTAATTTATTTTAATAAGAGATAGAAACATATGTAAATTACAAAAATGTATTAAGAAAGTCAACAGGGGAGAAATTTTTATTCCGATTCATATATTTTTATTAATTATTCTCTTTTCAAAAGTTTAATATGGAAATGTATTTCAAATTCCAGGACAATATTTGCATTTGTTTTATTTACGTAAAAAGCAAGCCGCAGAATGCAAGCCATCGTAATATTTGTAAACTTATAATATTCTCACTCGACAAATAATACATTGATTTACATTGCATATATGTAGAACAAATTTACTGTTATTCTCTATAATTTAATAGGTCAATTTAAAAGTCCGTAGTTTTCTGTTATTTTAAATGCGCTTCCTCTTGTTCTATGTAATTCATCACGAGTAATTAAAAATTGTATGAAAAACATCAGTAAAATAACAAAAAAAAATATGATATTATTTCTACAATGGCAGAGAAAGATAAATAATATTTGATTATTCAAAATTATTCAGAAACAATTCAAAATAACGTAAAAAATATAAATAAATTATTAAAGCGAGTTTATATATTTTGTTTTATCCCAAAAATATCATGGAAAAGATAAAATGAATTATTTTTCTTTATAAATTATTTCTCTTATTTGCGCAATCAACCTTCTCTTTTTTTATTTTTAAACCAAACTGGACCATTTTTGTCACAAAATCAACCATTTATACTATTACTAGATTAATTAATAGATTAACAATTTATATAATATATTATATTATACATATTATATTATATATTATATATTATATATATTATATATCATATATCATATATTATATATCGTATATCATATCATATATCATATATCATATAATAATATAATATATTATATAATATATTATATTATACATATATATATTATATTATATATTATATATCATATATATTATATATCATATATCATATTATATATCGTATATCATATCATATATCATATATCATATAATAATATAATATATTATATAATATTATATTATATATTATATTATATATTATATATTATATATATTATATATATTATATATCATATATCATATATTATATATCGTATATCATATTATATATCATATATCATATAATAATATATATATAATATATATATCATATATTATATGTATATTATATATTATAAATTAAATGTTATTATACTATATATTATATATTATATATTTAATATATTACATATTAAATATGTTATAATATGTAAGTTTTATTATAAAATTTCTAGAGAGAAATCGAGAAATTTATCGTATTTATAATTTGAAAAACATAAATCCTCACAATCCTTTATATCAAGTTGAATTCAACACAGTGATTTATCTTTCATTATTCCAACATTGATTAAAGGTCGCTCGTATATTGATTTATTATCAAATTTGAATCATAAAGAGTTAAAAGCCTTAAATAAATAGTCCGGGACCATAGAAGGAAATCGTAGGGAGAAATCGAAACGCTGTTGTACACCGATCGACTGTCGCAGGAATTCTTTAGAAAATAAATTGGAACTGTCTTTGGCGACGCGTCACGCCGTTTATTGTCATTTGTTCGATACCGAACTATCCTCCCCCTCTGTTTCTCTCCCTCTCTTTCTCTCTTCAACAAAATCGACACGACATTCGACGATTTATTCGGTGGGATTTATACGAGTCGTTCATTTCGAGAGTGACATCAGTCATTCACAGCATTTTCAAAATCTCGTAAAAAATATATACGCCCGTCAGTTTGTATCTTACCGCGATATCAATGTATTATAGTGTCCATTCGAAAGTATAAATTCCAATTGTAAATCTATGAAATGGAGATATTTCACAATTAAATTGAACCTTCCATTCCGATCAAACCGTAATAAAGGAAAATCCGCCGATTTGTTTTCCGCGAATAAAACTTATTCCGCACTCTCGAAAGAAGAAAACAATATCGATATCATTATTTTTTTTTTTTTTTTTTTTTTTAAGTCTAAGAAAACAAGTCAAATTAAAAAAAAATTATGTAACATCTCCTTGAAAAAAAATTCTCAAGAAAAATAATTAAAGATGCAGGAACGAAACAATAAAGTGGAGCAAAGTTCTAAGATCCGAACGCTGAATAATTGAAAAGACTTGCAAAAAACTTTATCTCTTTCGATATTCAAGGAAAGTGTAAAGATAATGAAAATGTGATAATGAAACATTATCGGACACGAGAGAGGAAAAAAAATCCCGCGGAGCATCGTCGGACTGTATAGAATGTTGAATTATGTGTACGTGGAGTTGCCGAGGGGGTGAAGGACGAAGAGGGGGTGAGGAATGAAGCTAGAGACTGGAGGGGTAATAACTCATAGAGTACCGTACACAATACCATTGTATTCGTTGTACAGATTCTGCTGAGAACAGGACTGCGCATATATACAGGGTGTTCCTGAAATAGGTCGCCATATTCAACTCATGTATAATATGTATTATCAGTGCTGTGCTTATAGATGATTTTAAAATTAGCTAGATAAAGATAAGATAAAAAGATGGAAAGTCATCTTAGATAAGATAAAGATGATTTTGTTTGAAATATATTTAGATGAAATCATATATAGATAAATTTCTAATAATAATTTTCAAGACTGCTTATGCTAAATACAGTTATAAAAAAATGTAAATTATAAATAATATAATTAATTATTTAAAGTAATTAATTATTTAATTCAAATGTATCTTGTTATTTAAATGTATTTATGTAATCATATTAAATATAGTATTTAAATACTGTATTTAATATAATTACATAAATACATTTAAAAATACAGTATTTAAATACTGTAACATCTCTACTTACTTAGCTATTTAATATTATTTTCACTTTCTCCCGAATTTTTATTTTTTTAAATTATTTTAAAATTAATTTAAAATTATTTACTAATAGATAGGTATAATAGGTGTTGCGCTTAGATGATTTAAAAATTAGCTAGATAAAGATGAGATAAAATATATAAATTTATCTTATTCTTAGATAAGATGAAGATGATTTTGTTCAAATATATCTAGATAACAGATAAAATTATATGGCGATTCATCTAGATAATTTTCTAGATAATAATTTTTAATAAATATAAAAATATATGTATTCAAATTTTTATTTATAAATTGTTATCGCTTACTGCTTAAGTTTTACTATTTAAGTATTTTTATATGCTTTGATTCTAAACAAAAATTATCTAAAAATTATTCTAGATAATTTAGTAAAGATATAATACTTTTTTTCATCTAACAAAATACAGATATAGATAATCTATATTTTTATTATCTATATAAAGATAAGATGACGCCAAAGTTTTATCTAGATCATCTAGATAATTTCATTTAGATAACAGTAAACACTATGTATTATGAATATCTCGAGCTCTTATTAAATGTCACCATTAAACAATTTTTAAAAATTCTCGCAAATTGTATTTTTCCTATTTGAAAATTTTACCGAATTTTATGCACTGAAAAAAATTATTAAATTAATATTTATTTCAATACTGCCTAATAAATCATTTATGTAAAACAAATAAAAATTTTTATATCAAATTGATATTTTTAGTTTCAAAATGGCATTTTACGACAAAATAATTATTAATTATAGATAATTTCTTCTCCATCAATGGGGTAAAATTCTCTGAATTTAACAGGATATATTTGAAAATTCCATGATTCTAAAATAAGAATCTCGTTAGTAAACATTTTAAAAGCTATTACATTTGAGAAAAGAAGCAAAGGAAATGAAAACAACCGACAGTAACATTGAAAGAGATGTATATAGATATAATATTGAACAAAGAAGGATCGTGATAGGCAAAGCTACGCGACATATCAAAGAAGGAAAAAGAGACAAACCAGGCGCAACGTCAGAGATAGTAATTTTCATCCTTTGCTCCAGTTAGTTTCAACGCGCGTGCATCTCCTTACGTTAGTTTCCGCGTTTCGAATCGCGCGTTACGAGAGAGAGACTCAAGTTAGAAAGATCATTATGCATTTCTTACATCGTCCCGTCTTTGACATTTCTAAGTGAAACTATATTTCTCGAGAAAAGATGAAAGCCGCCCTTTTCTCGAAAACAGAGATCGGAAGATTTTAGTTTGCAGTTTATGATACAAAATTGTCGTCTAACTTCGAGATAAACATACATGTACGTCGCTTCGAAGGAAAATTGCACTTGTTATTTCTTATCTCGAATAAAAACGTTTGAAAATCAATACATTTTTTTAAATGTAATTTTAATGAGCGCGAAAATATTTAATTAGCTCGCTTCAACTAATTTATCCAGTTTTCGTATATTTATTTCGGTCCCCGCTGAAAAGTTACGCGTGAAATATATTGTATACGAGATTTTTCCAAGCGTAACTTTATGATCCGACATCGTTATCCGCGATGATTTTTGTTTTTCGAAAACTAATCGTATTATCGCGGTGCTAAAAAAAAATACTCCGGATGATAAAATTCACAGCGACGTGAATCACGATAAATTTCAAGAGTGCTTCTTCTCTCTCCCTTCGCGAAATTTATATCTCATCACACGATCGCCGCCTCTTCCTATTTTCCCGCGGACCCTCTTTCATCGCGATTACCGATCAAAACCGTGAATTAAAGCAAATCGGCCCCGTTACCAGAAGCGGTATCTCGATGTTTTATAGGGAGCCGCAGCTTGGCGCACTTAAGTGGATGATACCTTTCATAATCTCGTTCGCAAATCTCTACCCATTCATAAGTGTCGGCAACACGCTCTCATTAGTGCCACGATCCCTACCATTACCAAGCAGCAGCGAAGCCCTGTAAGTGCTTATTGTTACGATAGTTTTATGGAGCGAGGGCCGCGCGAAGTACCACGCGTGTAATATGAGATTTAGGGGATGTGCGTGTAACACATTAAATAAATGATTCTTTAAATTATTTATGCATCGCTCGCTCCTCTCGGAAAGGGTGTACGATTACCCTCTTTACTCCACTAAAATTAGACTTGAGAACGGCAAAACTTCAAATAAAAATAAAAATTAAGACCAAGCTAAATTTTTGGGGAGACCTTTATTTCGATGTTCTAATGAAATCCTGAAAAGTGCCCTTAATTTCAGCCAGGGCGTTTTTTATGAGGGATAAAAGGGGGTAAACTTTAGTTTTTTGCCATTATCTCGAAAACTATCAATTTTTCGAGAAAAATAGTTATTATCGAAATTGTAGTTCATAAAATTTCCTACAAAAAAGGTTATTGTATTTTTTTTTGTACAACTAATCGTTTTTGAGTAAAACGTGCGGTAAAGTTGCAATGTAGTTTGTTATATAATCATTGACTTAATTCGCTCTATATCTTCGAAACGGTTAATTCCACGAAAAAAAGTATAAGGACCTTTTTTGTAGGGAATTTTATGATTTACAATTTTGATAATAACTATTTTTCTCCAAAAATTTATAGTTTTTGAGATAATAACAAAAAACTAAAATTTACCCTCTTTTACTTCCCATAAAAAACGCCATGGATGAAATTAAGAGTACTTTTCAGGATTTTATTAGAACATCGAAATAAAGGTCTCCACAAAAAAATAGTTTGATCCTATTTTTTATGAAGTCAAAGTCTAATTTTACTGGACTATCTTGGCATACGAAAGACTTTTTATGTACAAAAATATTAAGGTTTACTCTAAGCAGAGAAAAAAATGAATATAATGATTCTGTAGCACAAATGATTATTTCTATGAATGATCCGAGGTTTCCTATCACTGAAAAAAAAATATGTTTAACTTGATTAAACCTTTTTTGTTAATTAAACATATATTAGTATTTAAGTCAAATATACGTTTCATTAGATTTAATATATTATATTTAATTAAATTTTTTTTGTTTTTTTAATTAGCAAAATAATATTTTGTCAAAAGGTTTAGTTCAAGTTAACAAATTTCTTTTAGTGTAGACACTTTCCTAGAATTTTTGCCATATTTTAGAAAACTGAGCGTTTAAAAAAATAAAAAGAAATACAGCTAAAGAACTTGGTCGCTTAAATTCATGATAATAAAAAAAAATAAAAGTATAAAAGAAGGTAAAAGAAAGATAATAATTTAGAATTTCGCCGCAAATGCGGCAAGCGATTTGAAGATTTTCCTCTCTAATCCCCAAACTGGATTAACAAAAACTGGTTTAATGAAAGGAGTGGCAACCGAGAAAGACGAAGATTCCCTATGGAAATCCACACCTTAATTATCCGTCTCCAACGTCACTTTCAGTCTCCTGACAGAGATTGCGTAACTACCACACCTACTCTTGCTATTAGTTTCTTCATTACCTTTGCTACCGTGCTGGTTTTATCGTTTTACCTATCCTTTCATATATATATATATATATATATATATAAATTTTTATCCCCGCTAATTACGCGGGATAGTCTTTTGCAGCTTTTAAGCACCTCAATAGTTTCATAAAACGGGTTTGGTTTTCATCTCTGAATTTCATTTTACATTATATATGTCACTTAAAAATGTATTTTATTTATAATAATATAAATCATACATCTCGATTAACTCAGCAATGTTATTAAAAATTACACATAACTTAATATAAAATGCGCCAAAATGCGATTTACAAAAATTTTTTTAAAATAATGCATTGACAGAAGAGTTCAAATACATGCAATACAAAGACAAAAAATTGTGTAGTCTTTTGAAAGACGAAAATGGCCGCGATAGGAATGGAACCTAATTAAAAGAACAAAGAGCGTCGAGCAATATTGATGCGAACGATTCTGTAAGCTAGGAAAAGCCTCGATATATACCGGGATGTAATTTGTCATCCGTTGGAAATTAAACGGAGGCGAGTCCGAATCGCCGCAATCTGACGCATCGCTTCTGGGAAATTGGAGTTTAGCCCGTGCTTTCGTCCACACATTTCGCAAGGAATCAAAGATCGCTTTGACCGCGGTTCCAGCGATAGCTAGCCCGGATGGAGCGAGGGAGCGGCTGCGGAGCCCCGGAAGTCACGCAGCAGCCGGAAACGGAAATTAGCTACGGCTCAGAAACAATGCCCTGGGAAGACCGTCGAGAGAAACGCGATTATCGCCATTCTCTCTTGTCTCACAGAGAATAACTCAGCATCCTTCCGCGACGAGATGTCACCGATAACGAGACTCCCGAACAAAAGATGTATGAAAAGAGGAGAGATGCTAGAATAAAATATAAGCGCCCCTTGACATCGATACATTATAATTAATTAGAAAATAAATTTTTGTATCATTTTTATAAAATTTTTATAAAACAAATCTTTATAAAATTTGTATAAAATAAATTTTTATAAAATTTTTATAAAGTTTTTGTAAAATAAATTTTTATAAAATTTTTGTAAAATAAGTTTTGTAAATTTTTTATAAAATAAATTAATTTTTTCCAAATTTTAATTTTTCCGAGACCGTCATTTAAAGATGCACGAATCATTTTAATTCCATAATTAGAAAATTAATTTCGACCAATTACACAGTATAGATTGCACTAATAATAAAGGTTATCGAATTCAGAAATTCAAAAAATTTTGAAATTTGGTTTAAACTTTAGAACTATCTACTCTTAATATAAAATTATTTTTTGTGCGGACGCTGAAAAATATTTTTAGGATGTGAAATTTTTCCTTTGAAAAATGTCAAGGTTTTTTTTTCACAAAATAAAAAAATTTAAGATCTAAGAAAAATAAACGTAAAAGAACTAAACAAAAGTTACACAATTCTTTAAGTCTATAAATCGCGGAAAAAAAATTATTTTAATATTTTGTTTAAATAATTAATATTTAAATAAATAAAAGACAAATTTTGTTCAGGTCAGGCTACAAAATGTTTCGAATTTCTGAGTTCCATAACTTTCCTTGCAAGCGAATCCGACCACAGAGTACAGACTATATACCGTGCGACAAAAACAAGCAATTTCTAATTGTCGCGAGGAAAGAAAGGGAGGCGAGAAAGGACGATGATAACGAAACGATTTCTCGACCGCTTCGTTTCCCGCGAAAACAAGCCCGGACCGAATTATCAAGTATGATGCTTCGCGGAGCGTTACTGAAATATGTATGAAAGCATAAGCGCGCCGTGTTAGATGGGACAACGAGCGACGTTCACGCTTCTCCCTCGTATATGTGTGTGTATATATATATATATATATACACATACTCGCGCCCTGGTCCTTTGAGTTATTATTCAAAGCGAATCATAGCTGGGGTCGTGCGGGATTAAGCTTCCTTTTACATGCACGAAAGCCCGGTACAAGGAGACGATACCGGATCCTACTCTCCTCCATCGCACATCATCCACCTCTCGCATCCCACCTCTTTCGTGTTTCGCGAACACCCGGTGTTGTGTCGCCCCGGTCACTATCAGAGATAAACCCGATCTGGAACGCGTCGGCATAGTTAACGATTTCGCACACGTTGGCATAGTTGGCCGATATTATACTACAGTTTTCGCTCAAATTCGCGAGTACCGTGAAAGGAATGTTCAAATGTTCTAAAATAAATACATGTCAAAAGAAACTAATGTCGACATGTCTAGTAAAGTAATAATAATGTTTTTCTTTTAAAAAAAATTATTATTCTGCTCTCTTAAAACAGTGAAAACGTCACTGAGTGAAGCGGTGACGAGATCTCGTCAAAAATCAGTGATATATTCGCAGTTTGCTCCGCCATCTCACGTTTCACTAATTATTGACCAAATTTTATATTGTGAAATAATAATATTTTTCCTGCAAACAATTATTATTTTGCTCTCTTAAATAAATGAAAATGTCACTGAGTGAAGCAGAGACGAGATCTCGCCTAAAATAAGTGATATACTCCCAATTTGCTTCGTCATCTGACATTTCACTAATTATCGGTCAAATTTTACATTTTAAAAAATAATAATATTTTTCTTTCAAGAAAAGTATTATTCTATTCTCTTAAATCAATGGAAATGTTACTGATTGAAGCGGTGACGAGATCTCGCCCAAAATAAGTGATATATTCGCAGTTTGCTCCGCCATCTGACGTTTCACTAATTATTGGCAAATTTTCATATTGTAAAATAATATGCAATAATGTTTTTCCTGCAAAAGAATCTATTATTTTGCTCTCTTAAATGAATGGAAATGTCACTGAGTGAAGCCGAGACGAGATCTCGCTCAAAATCAGTGATATACTGGCAAATTGCTCCATCATTTGACATTTCACTAATTATCGGCCAAATTTCATATTGTAAAGTAATAAAAATAATTTTCCTTCAAAAATAGTATTATTCTGCTCTCTTAAATCAGTGAAAATGTCACTGAGTGAAGCGGTGACGAGATCTTGTCAAAAATCAGTGATATATTCGCAGTTTGCTCCGCCATCTGACGTTTCACTAATTATTGGCCAATTTTCATATTGTAAAATAATATGTAATAATGTTTTTCCTGCAAAATAATCTATTATTTTGCTCTCTTAAATGAATGGAAATGTCACTGAATGAAGCCGAGACGAGATCTCGCTCAAAATCAGTGATATACTGGCAAATTGCTCCGTCATTTAACATTTCACTAATTATCGGCCAAATTTCATATTGTAAAATGATAATAATAGTTTTCTTTCAAAAATAGTATTATTCTGCTCTCTTAAATCAGTGAAAATGTCACTGATTAAAGCGGTGACAAGATCTCGCCCAAAATAAGTGATATACTCCCAATGTGCTTCGTCATCTGACGTTTCACTAATTATTAGTCAAATTTTACATTTTAAGAAATAATAATATTTTTCTTTCAAAAAAAGGATTATTCTGCTCTCTTAAATCAATGGAAATGTTACTGATTGAAGCGGTGACGAGATCTCGCCCAATATCAGTGATGTACTCGCAGTTTGCTCCGTCATCAGACGTTTTACTAATTATTGATAAAATTTTATTGTAAAGTAATAATAATGTTTTTCCTTAAAAAAAATTATTATTTTGTTCTCTTCAATCTATAGAAATGTCATTGAGTGAAGCGGAGACGAGATCTTGCCTAAAATCAGTGATATATTCGCAGTTTGCTCCGTCATCACACGTTTTACTAATTATTGATCCATTGTGAAGTAATAATAATGTTTTTTCTTCAAAAAAATTATTATTCTGCTCTCTTAAATCAGTGAAAATGTCATTGAGTAAAGCGGTGACGAAATATTGTTTAAAATCAGTGATATACTCGCAGTTTGCTCCGCCATCTGACGTTTTACTAATTATTGGTCAAATTTAATATTGTAAAATAATGATAATATTTTTCCTGCAAAAATAATTATTATTCTGCTCTCTTAAATCAATAGAAATGTCACTGAGTGAAAAATAGACGAGATCTTACCTAAAATCAGTGATGTACTCGCAGTATGCTCCGTCATCAGACGTTTTACTAATTATTGATCCATTGTGAAGTAATAATAATGTTTTTTCTTCAAAAAAATGATTATTCTACTCTCTTAAATCAGTGAAAATGTCACTGAGTGGAGCGGTAACGAGATCTCGCCCAAAATTAGTGATGTACTCGCAGTTTGCTCCGCCATCTAACGTTTCACTAATTATTAGTTAGATTTCATATTATAAAATAATAATATTATTTTTCCTTCGAAAAAAATTATTATTCTGTTCTTTTAAATCAATGGAAATGCCATTGAGTAAAGCGATGACGAGATCTTGCCTAAAATCAGTGATATACTTGCAGTTTGCTCCGTCATCTAACGTTTTACTAATTATTGGTAAAATTTTATATTGTAAAGTAATAATAATGTTTTTCCCTCAAAAAATTATTATTCTACTCTCTTAAATCAATGGAAATATCACTGACAATGAGTGAAACAGTGAAAAACGAGATCTCGCCCAAAATCAGTGATATACTCGCAATTTTCTCCGTCATCTGACGTTTCACTGATTATTGGTAAGATTTAATTGAAAAATCAGTCACTATCTATTATATATAATATATTATAATAATATACTATTACATGTAACTAAAACTACCTTCAATGATAATATGTACAATACATTGATTTCATAAAAAGAAGAAGAAAATCGTTTTTTATCTATGATTTATTCCAAAAAAATTATTTATTGTCTCCGATATAAATTAATTTATTATTATTCGCAAAAGACGTTAACTCGTGTACAACGTTAGATTGCTAACACAATAAGAGACTATTTTCGTAAAAGGGAAAACAAGGAAACGAAGAAGGATCGAATAAAACAGAGGAAAAACTTTGCGCTATCGTCGTCAAAAGTTAAGCCAATTGCTAAACCCCGAGAACAGATCTTTAGACTAGCCCTTAACGGAGTACGTTACGCTGACGGGACTACGTAAGAAGAGGGAAGGTGGAAACGGGAAAGCTCAAGTTCCTAACGAGACACGCCGTACTCAGCCATGAAACGAAGTCAGCCACCGTCGAAGCAAACACGAGGAGATCTTCAACGATGTGCAAGTGCTATGAAATACGAGTATGAACAAACTGGCACAACACGCCGACGCTGACTAATTATCAGTAGTTATCCGGAGGAATTTCGTTTTCAATGTAAACGTCGACTGGCTTTTGTTTAAAGCCGTCGCGCTGTTGTCAAAGAGTCCTTTTCGCGCGGGTCAGTCACTATCACCACACAAAGATATCTCGTTAGAGGACAAAGAGTCCGCCGGAAATGTTTCATGTAATGAGAAGAGGGAAATGTCAACACGGTGTATCAGCGAAATATAAATCGGATATAATTCGTTTTGTTTAATAATTTCTAACACTGCATTAATTATCCTCATGAAATTTTCGAATTTCTTTACAAATTTTTTATTCTTTGAATTTTTTTATTGTTTTTTTTTTCTATTATATTTCTTTCGCAAGGCATAAATATATTACTTAAATTATAAATTTGTGAAAATTTTAATATATATGTATGCATATAATATATTAAAATTTTCAGAGAATTTAATTATATATAATATATATTCTTTAAAAATGTTAAATAATGTGCATTATTTAAAGATTAAATAATATTTAAAAACATATAACTTTAAATATATTAATCTCTGAAAATTGTGATTTTATATATAATATTTAATGTAAAATGAAATTGTTAAATGGGAGTAGATTCTTCCCTTGAACTGCGGATTGAAATTTAACAGTCTAATCTAATTTCCATCTCTGAATGTGTGTTTCTCATAATCGCGGGAATTCCGACTGAAGTGTGACGTATCCTAAAGGCACGTCCGTTCTTGGTGTCGGACGGATCTTGTATGGGGGGATTTGACAGACGGCGAAATACTTCCTGTAATTGATGATCCTTCGCAGCAACTGTTGCAGCCGGGAGATCATGAGAGAGCAGCTAAAGCTTAACCGCAAACGGACTGGCCGAGTTTAACGGGTCAACACCGAACTGCTCTTGAACTCATGATCGATATCCCGAGATCCTTCCGGGACTCCCGCTTATCTCATCGATTCGTTTATTAAATTAGATACAATCAGATAGGTGTCATCGTTTATCGCTTCGAATAATCGAGAGAAAGAGTGACAATACAATTCAACGCATGATTTAGTTTCATCGATATCTCGAATTAATAAATATGTGTTTCATTACTGCCTAATAAATTATTTATTTGAAATAAATTAATATTTTTCACATCAAATTAATATTATTAAGTTTAAATCGATAATTTGTTATTCGGCAGTATTGAAATAAATACGTATTTGAAATCAATAATTTTTTTCTCTGTGTATTTTTTTAATAAAAATTATTCTCGTCTTTCTAATATTTAATATTTTTGCAATAATAATTATATAAAACTCGTTGACACTTCTGCCAATAATTTCTCACCTTTTATTATAATTAATGCATGAGTACCAATACAATAGGGTAAAACTTCAAAAAAATTATAATTAAGCTGAATTTTTATGAAGACCTTTATTTCGATGTTTTAATGAAATCCTGAAAAGTATCCTTAATTTCAGCCAGGGCGTTTTTTATGGGGGTAAAAGAGGGTAAATTTTAGTTTTTTGCCATTATCTCGAAAATCAATTTTTCGAAAAAAATAATTATCAAAATTGTAGCTCATAAAATTCTCTACAAAAAAGGTTATTGTATTTTTTTCGTACAACTAATCGTTTTTGAGTGAAACGTGCGGTAAAGTTGCAATGTAGTTCGTTATATAATCATTGACTTAATTCGCTCTATATCTTCGAAACGGTTAATTCCACGAAAAAAAGTATAATTGCCTTTTTTGTAGGAAATTTTATGAGCTACAATTTTGATAATAACTATTTTTCTCGAAAAATTAATAGTTTTCGAAATAGTGGCAAAAAACTTAAATATATCCCCATAAAAAACGCCCTGGATGAAATTAAGGGTATTTTTCAAAATTTCATTAAAACATCGAGATAAAGGTCTCCGCAAAAATTCAGCTTGATTATAATTTTTTTTAAGTCAAATTCAAATTTTACCGGACTATTTAGAGAACGTCCAAATATAAAATATCAAATACCCTTTTTATTTCTCTCAGCATGGAGAAAAGTTCCGACATACACTCTGTAATATTTAAATTTGCTCCGAATACCTGAGTATTATTGACGGAAGGGCTTGAAAGGAGGTCAGGGTGGCTTGAAGAAAAAAAAGAAACCATATACAAATATGTACACGCAAATCTAATAAGCAACATAAATTCCGCCCTTTGACCATATTTCTCGTCGTCGTCATCGACGTTCTATATCCTATTGGAATTTCGCTGCGATGTCAGCAGGCATCTCTCTGACAAAACAGACGTCGCGTCGCGCTGCAGAGGTCGCTGCAGAGTTATGCAAACTTGTCGAGATTCGTTTGCCGAACGAGAGAGAGACGGCACACAGATGTCCTCGTTATCAATGGAGCGTAACTCTTGTTAAGCCCGACAAAACACTCGACTCGACTTGACTCGGATTCCCCTACCGCCCTTCCACACCCCCATTTCCTCCCCCTCGGAAACCCTTCGGACTTCTCTGCAGTTCTGAATTCTGCAGACCGTGGCAAATGCTATCTCGCTGTTTCGTCAAAAGCGCACAACAGTGTACAAAGCTTGCGATTGCAATTAGGTACGCTTAAACCTTAAACGGTGAAATGCATATATGTATATGCAAAAGTTCGAAAATTTGGGGATGAAATTTACGAGTGCGTACACTGAAAAAAAAACAACCAAATTAATAAATATTTATTTGAATACTCCCAAATGAATCATTTATTTGAAATAAATAAATATTTTATTTGTTTTGAAAAAGATTTTCTTATAAAGATTTTTTATATCAAATCAATGTTATTAGTTTCAAATAAATAATTCATTTGGCAGTATTAAAATAAATATACCTTTATTCGAATTTAATAAATTTTTTTGTAAGTGTAAGTGTAATCAAAAAGTGTAAGTGTAATAAAGAAGAGCGATAAAGTAAACGGCCCACTTTCTCAACCTGACGCACTTACTGACTCTATCAATATATTTTAATTTTATTAATATACCTTGACGTTATAATTATTGTATCAATTATATCAATTAGATTAATAATGCATTACTTTCAATTGCAAAAAAAAAACTGACGTATTAAAATGAACAATTAGACCTAAATCAGGAAGACAGTAGATTGATATTTTTTTAAATAAATAACTTTATTATAATTTCTAGTTTTATTTACTTGTAAAATAAATGTATATTATACAGAAAACTCTGATTCACGCGAAGGAATTTGTCATCAATTTTATTTTATATTGCTTTCATAAATAAAAAATAACTGTTCTTTCTGCACTTTAGGGGGTCCTAAGCTAACCTAAGTTTTATTTCTGTTTTATCGACAAAACGTGAGATTAGATTCAGCTATAAATCTATTTATTGGCTATACGGATTGTTTTTCGCCCGAAATTAGAATACTTCACTCTTAGTTAATATTAATTATATATTTTAATTTGTACAGGAAAAAGATTTATCAATCTGTATAGTCTCATATCTTGATTCCAATAAATAGATTTAGTTTATATATACAGATTAATAAGTCTTTTTCCTGTACAAATTAAAGTATTAATATGAACAAAGAGCAAAACGTTCTAATTTCGGGTAAAAAACAATCCGTATAGCCAATAAATAGATTTATAATTTATCTAACCTCACATTTTGTCGATAAAACAGAACGGAAATCACAGACTTCTCAAGAACGTCACCTTAAAAGGTTAATAAGTGGACCGTTTACCTCAAAATTCTGAAAAATGTGAGCAAAAAATTGCAAATCGCGCGACTTCCGGAGATATGCATACTTCCGGTGGCGAGAGTATTTTCTAGATGCGGTCCAGCGTATCTTTTACGGCAAGCTTCTCCAGTTTAGCACGTTCCTCCTTGTCTCGTGATCTCTCTCTCTCTCTCGCGAATATAATTTTCTCTCTATCTTCTCTGGAAGACTTTTGAAGGAGCGAGAGAGAGAGAGAGAGAGAGTCGGAGTACGTTGCGTAACTTCTCCAGGTTGCAGTTCCAGCCACATTCAGTATCGTGCTCGGTCGTAGGATAATTATTATATCGCGAAAAGGGAAGCGAGAGAAAGAGAGAGAGAGACGGAGAGAGAAGAGACAGAAAGAGATATTACTGCTTGTAGTCGCGGTTGGTATTCGCGACGAAGTACAGGAAGGGGCGTAGCACAAGTAGATAAAGCAAGTTACTCGCAGCCCGACGTCGTAATGTAGCCACAACGCTCGCTAAAGGCGAATTTACACGCTTCGCTCTGTATCATTATTCCAGATGAATCATCCAAAACGGAGCGGAAGCGAATCGTGTAAACAATCTCCCTCGCAAAAATGAAATATTGCAGAACACGAAATTGTACATATATACAAAGCGTAGGAGATACGATTATTTGTCACTGAGATAATTATTTTTGTTACTAATGCGCGTGTGTATACATATTTCGAAAAATAAGTTTGCGTCGAAAAAAAGGACGATCTACATCTACATATCATTTTCATGCACCGGATACTTGTTGCAAACTCCAGAGGAGAGTACATGTATATTACATTTTTTTTCTGTTATTTCTTTCATAAAAGAAGTGTCATTAAACTCGCGTCAAACGAATAAAATTATTCGTACGTTCCTCTGTCAATTCGAGCTGTCAAATTACACAATCTTCGTTTAATGATGAATTTTTCATTAGTAAGTATATCGAGATAATTAATTGTCATTGAACGGAAAAAAATAGATTTTATGATTTCTCGAAAATTATAATTATTCGTAATATTAAATAATTAAATATATTATTAAATGATTAAATCAAAACTATGTTTCAAAATTCTGCATTCTACAGAAATACATAATATAACCTTTAGCAAAATATAATTCTATAAAAGGATCGAAATATAATCAATTAGCATCATAGAAAAAAATAAAAAATTTCCATACTTCCGAATAATTTATTTTATATATTTTTTTCAAGACTAGATTTCTTCAAAAAATTGTCCTAACATTTTATTCTTTTTTTTTTCTTCTTAAAAAGGAAAATAATATTTGATATTTTTTCAAAAACACAGAAACCATGTTTCAAAATTCTGTATTCTACAAAAACATAAAATATAATCCATAGAAAAACATGATATTACGTCGTAAAAATAAAAGTAAAAATAATGACATTTTCGAAGACCCTTATTTTGTTCTCATTCCTCGATCAAAGATAAATAATCGGGAAAAAGTTTCTCGGTCGTCGCGTATGTTCGCTTGACAAGCTCAATGAGCACGATAAAGAAAAAACAAATAGGACAAGTATGTAAGTTCCATACTTTTCGTCGATCTCACCGCTACGGGCTCGGTAAATATCTACTATATATTTTCCTGCAGCTCGTCGCAATAAATCTTTTGAACTTTTTAATAATACCGGAGGAGGTTGAGATTAAACTTGAGAATATCTCTAATTTTGTAAAACATACTAATTTATACACCTCTTGTTTGCATAAAAAAATTATAATTAAAACACCGTAATTGCAGAATTGTAAAGCGTTTTATTCTACGATTTTATCAGAATATCAAGAAGAACAAAATTAAGCTGAACTTTCCTTGCATATTTGTTTTTATGGACAACAAAGAAATACTCGACAAATATGTATCTCTATTTGTCAATTCCACAATTTTACTTCCGTAAAGTACGAAAACTTATCTTTGATTCGATGACAATCTCGGCAGTAACCACTCTACTTCTTAACTCTGGCGACTTTTGATTAATAAAGTTGACCCAGATGGGCGGTCGCTTATTAAAATTCATCAAGCGTATAACAAGCAATTGCAAAGTTCAGATGCCGGCACGTAGCAGACGTTATCAACGAGGAATCACGTGATCTGACGTCTAACGAAATACAAATATCAAAAAAATCTCTCCACTAAGATATCGCCCGACAAAATCATTTATGCATGACGCAAAATTAGTATTCAAAACTTTAACGCTAATTGCTTGCCACATTTCCTTTGTTATCGAAATATATTATTTACAGTGGCACAATCAAATATTGCATTTTGGTATTAACTTTTAATTTTAAAGAGTATTATCTAATTAAGAATTAAATTAACAATATTATTCTTCGAAAATTTAAAACTAATAATATTATTCGTTTTTAAGAAAAAGAAATTCTTTTCTCACTAAATAAATAAGCAATCGAAATAAATGTGTAGCAGAGATACCGTGATATCTATCAATTAAAAATGATTTCCAATGTTAGAAATATTGCATGAATATTAGCTTTTAATTTTAAAAAAATTATTAATATAATTAAAAATTATTTCCAGTGTTTAAATCAAATACTGCACTCATATTAGCTTCTAATTTTAAAAATATTATTAATCAAATTAAAAATTACCTTAACAAAATTATTCTTCGAAAGTTTAAAACTAAAAATATTATTTGTTTCAAAGAAAAAAATCTTTCTCACTACATAAAAAATAAATAAGTGTGTAGCACAGAGATATCATGATATCTATCAATTAAACTAACCACAAATGCCTTCTTGACATTTTTTTTTTTTTTTTGAAAGACAGTCCATCGAAACTTTTCGTTCTTACATGAGATACACACACACATACATGTACTATATATATATATATATGAAACAGAAAGTGGGTCCTGCTTCCTGAAAGCCACGAAGATAAAAGTTCGCGCCAACTTGATCGACTCGCACGGGTGGCGATAGTGAACGGAGATGGCCACGTCCCGGGGAGAAACTGACCGTACGTTAAAACTCCCCTGGGTCGACCTCTTTCCCTATTGCCACCTCCACCCTCTCCCGAGACCTTCCTTCTTTCTCGCCCTCCCTCCTCGGACCGTCCCCGTAATAAAAGTTACACCATTACGTGATAGGGCGGTAAAGTCGCTGGAACTCTGGGAATGGGGTGGAAATGGGCTGACTCTTCGCGCCTCGCTTCCAACCTGACTTTTTCCCATGTTTTTTTTTAATACAAGAGTTTGTCACACACGGCGAGAAAAATGACAATGTTTCGGGAAAAAAATGCAAAGATTACAACACACAAGTTTGCAACAATATTGCACATTGCATAGCAATATTGCAGAAATATTATATAGGCATGAATTTGTAATGTAGTTTAAACAACGTTGCAGCAACATTTCAGAAATATTATGAAAATAAAATTCACGCAAAGAATATTAGAACATTCAGTCCGATCATGTATTTAACACATTTACAATAATCCAATGGTAATATTACATATTTATTTTATTGCATTATTGCTGCAATGTTATAGAACAATATTACTGAAAGCGGACCTTTTATCCGTTGCTGCAACATTTCACAATGTCTATGCAATGTTATAATATTGCAATGAAATGTTGCCACAATGCTGCTGCAACAACATTGCAATATTGCACATTGCATAGCAATATTGCAGAAATATTATATTTGCAATGTAGTTTAAGCAACATTGCAGCAACATTTCAGAAATATAAAAATAAAATTCACGCAAAAAATATTAGAACATTAATTCAGTCCGATCATGTATTTAACACATTTCCAATAATCCAATAGTAATATTACATATTTATTTTATTGCATTATTGCTGCAATATTATAGAACAATATTACGGAAAGCGGACCTTTTATCGTTGCTGCAACATTTCACAATGTCTATGCAATGTTGTAATATTGCAATGAAATGTTGCCACAATGCTGCTGCAATCTTATTGCGCTGTATGGGCCCATATAGCACACAAGTTTGCAGCAATATTGCAACAACATTGCAATATTGCACATTGCATAGCAATATTGCAGAAATATTATATTTGCAATATTTGTAGTTTAAGCAACATTGCAACAACATTTCAGAAATATTATGAAAATAAAATTTACGCAAAAAATATTAGAACATTCAGTCCGATCGTGTATTTAACACATTTCCAATAATCCAATGGTAATATTACATATTTATTTTATTACATTATTGCTGCAATATTATAGAACAATATTACTGAAAGCATTTTACCGAAGCTGCAACCTTACAGCAAGATTGCTGCAACGTTTGGCAATGTTTATGCAATGTTGTAATATTGCAACAAAATGTTGGCACAATCTTGTTGCGCCGTATGGGCAAAAATGACCCTCTGGGCCAACCTTTCGGTTTGTCCTTCGCAAAAAGAAAAGCTGAAGGACGTTCCATACGCATCGTCCTACGGAGTCTTTCAAGGCAAACCGGGAGAAGCCGATCCTGACGATATCAAGCGGAAGAGCAATTCGTCGCGGAGTCCTTTGTCGTCTCGCAGACGAATTTTCGACAAAAGAGTCCTCGGAAGGCTTCGTGACCAAGTCTCACACCCCTCTCTCTCTCTCTCTCTCTCGAATGCTTTCAAAGATACTTCGGCTTCCAGTCTGCTAGGAATTCGACGACTTCTCGCCATTAATGTGCCACCATTCCACGCTTCATTGTGCGACCGCTTTTATCGTCACTCTCACGTCCTCATACATGCTGCGCCACTGTTTCCAAGTTGGAAGAACTTCTATTAGATATCCATAAGTTAGGGCTAAGGAATCGGTCTCATCGCCGGAGAATTCGGGAATAGTTCCGCGTTTTCGATAACGAGCAACGACCGAAAACGCGAGCTCCAATTACAATATCAGTCGTGATTTTCTCGTATAACGCACGAGTTTTGACAAAATAGATTATCTAGTAGATAAAATGTCAAAAGGACGTGATAAAATAAATCAATGACGAATAAAAGTAATATGTATAAAAAGATGAGTGGAAAAAATATGTTTTGAATGTATTATTAACAGTGTTGTGCAGAGATAATTAAAAAATTAGCTAGGTAAAGATATGTAAGATAAAAATATGTAAATTTATCTTAGATGAAAATGATTTTGTTTTAAATATATCTAGATAAAATATAAAATTAAATTTATTCTAGATAATTTAGTAAAGATAATACTTTTTTTTCATCTAAGATGCAGATATAGATAATACATATTTTTATTATCTATATATAATGATGACGACAAAGTTTCATCTAAATGATCATCTAGATAATTTTATTTAGATAACAGCAAACATTGATTATTAAATTAATCAATTAAAATATGATTAAATTATTAATCATATTTATGATTAAAAATTAAGTATTTAAAATATGAAAAGTTACTTATATACATATATATATATATATATATTGAATTTTTCGGCTTTTTTTTTTTAAGTTTTCTTCACAATATAACTTTGCGAAAATGTGATGAAATAGATAATGAGTGATGAATAAAAACAAATAAAACATATGAAAAGATGAATAGAAAACTTTTATGTCTCTTGTATGTTTTATGTTAAATGCATTATTAAATAAATTAATTAATATATAATTAAATAATTGGTATTTAAAATATAAAAAATTATTTATATATAATTAAATTCTGTGCCTTCCAATAAGTTTCTCAATATATAATTTTGCAATTTCGCAATTAATTTGTTCGAGATGGTATGTATCACAGTTATGCAATAAATTTATGCATTTAACATAAATTCAATATTAACATATTTCATGTTAAACAAATGTCATTCGTGGAGCACGAGAATGTGCTATTGCTAGATGCACTAGCCACGTAAATAAACAAATTTGTTTGTGTGCAATGTCGATGGAGTTTCCTTATTCGCGGCTGTTCACTCGTAAAAGCGGTTTACCACCAAGCACGTAGACGAATCGTTAATTTTCGTATCGCTCGTAAAAGCTGAAATGCGCATCGCTCGGAGCACGAAATTTCGCTATTCACCTTATAATATCGATGATCCGTAACAGTGATGGCTGTACCCCATATTAGTATCTTACAAATATGGCTTACGTAATATTGTCATGAGAAGAACATATTATGTAATACTGGAATTTTCCCTTCGCAAAGTTCATAATATATTTTTTTCTATTTTTTATTAAGTCGTACTTTAGATTCATGTCGATGTAATAATTTTCCTTAATCAATTTATTATAAAAAATAATTTAAGAGATGCTAGAAAAATTATAAACTTATATATTATATATATACATATATATAGTATATTAATTATATATATAAAATAATCTCTCTAGAATCTCTTAAATTCTTTTTTATAATATGTTAATTATATTATATTATAAATCTAAAGTACGACTTTAAAAAATTAAAAATTCATTATATTATATACATTTATATTTAATAGCTATAATGTTTATAATAAATTATTATTCTATTAGTAATTTTTTATAAAAAAGAATTAATCGCGTCAAATTTTTCCACCTCGGTGATGATAATCAAAGATTGAATCTTGATGAGTTTGTAGCTTATATAAAAAAGCGAAAGAATAGAATCTCGAAGTAAGGTCGGTACAGATATGTCAATAAAATGGGGAGAATCGAAGATGCTTTTTGCAACGCGCTGTATCAATCCCTCCATTTATAAGAAGTTACGGAATTTTTCCGATGTACTCCTGCGCTAATTTACTATCCCGTTCATCTAGTTAGATTGAAAGAAATCGTCCCGTTTCCCGGGGTCGTTCATCCTTGCAAATTGTTCTGAGAGGAAAAGACTTTCGCCGCTCCCACGATTCAGCGCACCATAAAGTATTTTCTTCTCTCCCTGCCGTTTTCCCGCTCCCTCTGTTTTTGCTCCCAACCTCTGTCTAATAAACTTGTGTCGATTGTCCCGTTTAATTGCTTCGTAACAAGAAGCTTCGCCGAAATCGCAATTACGATTTACCCCTTTCTTTCCCATCTCTATATAATTGTACGTATAAAATGCCAAATATTCTACAAAATTCCAACAAAATTTAATATATATACATATATATATTTATACTCAGATATAAGTGTAGTAAAAGGGAATAGATATATATGTTTAGGAATAGATAGAGGGGGTGGGTGGGAGGAGAGAGAGATAAGAGAGAGAGAGAGAAGAGATAGAAGAACGATACATGAAAGAGAGAGGACATGAGAGACGAGAATAGATATACTAGAATACTAATAAATGTTATATATTGTGTGATATATATATATAATAAACTATAAAATATATTATATTACATATAAATATAGTATACTATACTATATACAAATATAATAGTATAATATATATATATATTATATATATTATATATATATATATATATATATATATATAAGTTTTGCCGCATTTATCTGATTTCAACATAATGTCGGAAGAATGCAAAACAAGAAGGATATCCAATGCTTTCCCGAAGATCGGTAGATGGAAATAAGTCGATGGAGCTACTTTGCGAAATTGCCGACTGGGAAAGTTTTCTACAACTAAACCCCGGGTATCCTTCCCGTGTGTGCATATACTTATATACATATACGCCTATAGCCTCGCATCCTGCTACAGCACTGTCACATATCCTGAAACCAGTAATTTCTCACAAATCGGAAAACTCCGTGTATGGATTTTCGCTCCAGCGATCTTTCGGGAACTTTGAACGCGGAATCTTTAACTATCAAGTTCTATGGATCTTTCAGTGCGCTTTTACGTAAAAGAAGATTAAACATCCTTATGCAAAGAGAGAGAGAGAGAGAGAGAGAGAGAGAGAAATAGAGAGAGGCATTATTAAAGCTTCTTTTAGAAGAAAATAATAAAATACAAAAAATAACTCTATATTTATATCCCTTCAATCAACATTGATTTGTCATTAAAATCAATAAAATTTATTGTTAAAAAAATTATTAATATATTAATTAATAAATATATTAATATAATATAATATATAAATATATATTATATTAATATACATTATATATATATATATATATATATATATATTATATTAATATAATAGTATAATAATATGATAATATAATAATATATGATATATTATTATATTATAAATATATAAATATATTTTTTAATTAATAAACTTATCCAAACACTATACGACTTATATTACCTTAAAGTGTCAAAAAAAAATGGTGTCTTGTTCTACCGGCGTTGTAAAGTATCGTCTCGGTTAATTAGAATTAATCTCGCGGTCGTTGATGATACATTGGCAAAGTCATTCGTACGCGAGAAGTCAGAGTAATATCGTTTATCATACCGGCAATTCTCTCTCTCTCTCTATTCCTCTCCTCTTATTACTTTTAACTTATAGTTCTACGATGAGTATACGTGCGCACAAGCGAGCGCGAATTGCGAATGCACCGCTAACTTTAAAGGTAAGTTCTCGTGTTGGCGTGTACATAAATAACGCCGAGGCCTTCCTGAACACCCGAACGCAACATTTTCAGGTTATTGCGTGTGTAAGACCGAACAAAATTTATCCCAACAACGCATCATGTGATCTATTATGCACCCTATCTCTCTTGGATTGCGCTTTTAAATACTTCCATAGGCAGTGTTTGCTGTTATCTAAATAAAATTATATATATGTATAGATGAAACTTTGGCCTTATCTTATCTTTATATAGATAATAAAAATATGTATTAAAAAAGTATTATCTTCACTAAATTATCTGGAATAATTTTCACATAATTTTGGTTTAGAATCACAGCATATAAAAATACTTAAATAGTAGAACTTAAGTAGCAAGCGATAAAAATTTATAAATAAAAATATGAATACATATATTTTTATATATTCCTTTTATAATTTGCATTTTGTTATAACTGTGTTTATATAAGCAGTCTTAAAAATTATTATCTAGATAAGTCGCCATATAATTTTACCTTTTATCTAAGATATATTTAAAACAAAATCATCTGCACATCCTATCTAAGATAAATTTACATATTTTTACCTCATCTTTATCTAAATTAAATTATTAAATGTTAAAATCATCTAAGCACAATACTGTCCATAGGCGCTATATTTATTTTAAATTCCGAAAGACTATTTTTAATAACTTCATGTTTAATAAAGAGCTAGAAAGGATATAAAACTAGAGGTAAATATAATAATATCAAATAAGGATAAAGCGACATGTGGTATTATCAGATACCGCAGTCGCTGTTCTCTTCCATTATTAAAAATTTAATTAGCATTAACGGCATATATTATGAATTTTATTCCGCTGATATATTTTTTCTGAAAAATAAAAGAGAAATTAAGCCGAACGGGAACGCATCTAAATATGAACAATCCGCTATTTCTACGATGAGACACGTTCGAGAGTTTGCTTCCGTATTCTCATAATCTCACGTTGCATCTTTATGATTATCGGCCATATTGTGATATCCGGTGCGAGGCAAGACTCGTTTCTATCGAATATCTAATATCGTTAAATCCGACGGGGCGAATATTGTTCATTTCGTACGTACGTATATATGTACGCGTAGAGACACCAGAAAATTAGAAATGAGAACTAATATTCTCCCCGCCATATTGAATTGGAAACTTCCTGAAATAATAATTAACCTCGAAATTACATACTCTCGATGAGCGCCCATAAATGCATTCCATTCTGTTCAGCTTCTAGTTTTCATTAAAAAAAAAAAAAGAAGAAAATAAATAAAACTTTACACGAGAATATTCTACTCTAAAAAAGTTAGTTCTTGCTTTATCTTTTCAAGAGATATAGCAAGAATAATAGACAACAACAACAAATATGACGAGGAATAATATTGCGTTATCTCTCCTCCGTGTATATTTTTCCCCTCATTATAATCGCAATCAACTCAGAAGTAGTTCGTTATTGCACCTCGTCTGAATTTCGAAAGCTCAAAATGAGAGCGATGGCACAGCCAGATTACAAGAAGCGGCACGAATGGCTCAATGAGGTTAGGTTGCGACTCTTCTGCGAGCATCTCGTCAGCGAGAATTGCACCGGGCGTTTCATTTTCGCCGGAGGTATGCTTTGGTAAAATGGAGTCGAACAGGCCGGAAAGTAGAAACGGATAACTCAGAACGTGACGTCACTCCGTCAGCTCGTCTTAATACAAGAGTTTCTCGGCGGCGCGCAACACGCTTTTCTCAGCTAATCAGATTTAACTATTCCTTCCCACCCTCGCGCAAAAGGATCTCTAGCTCCGAGGACTTGTCAATTATATGTTGCAAAGATAAGGGGATTCATATATCCCGTCTTCGAATTCTGATATAAGTACGAAATTATATTGTTGAGTATAATACGAAATAAGTGGGATTTGCAGATGCACTTAGACTGAAACAAAAATTTGTTAACTTGATTAAATCTTTTAACTAAATTACTATTTGGTTAATTGAACATATATTAGTGTTTAAGAGGATCCTAAAGGGGGAAAAGTCTGTTGTTTTTTCGACTGTTTTATCGACAAAAAGTGAGGTTAGATAAACTATAAATATATTTGTGAATAAATTATTTTATAATCAAGATATACGAAATTATACAGATTGATAAATCTTTTTTTTTGTACAAATTAAAGTATTGATATTAACAAAGAGCGAAGCGCTCTAATTTCAGGTAAAAAAACAATCCGTATAGTCAATAAATAGATTTATAGTTTATCTGACGTCACATTTTGTCGATAAAACAGGAAAAACCAACAGACTTCTCAAGGACGTTTAGGATCCCCTTAAATACTAATATATGCGTTATTAGATTTAATATATGTTATATTAATTTAATTCAAATATTTTTATATATCCAATTAACAAAATATTATTTAGTTGAAAGATTTAATCACGTTAACAAATCTTTTTCAGTGTACATGGAACAAAGTTGACCAGAAAAGCGAAAAATTCAAATTATGAAAAACAGTAATAATTTTATTTGGAACAATTATGATTCAACCGTAAAAACGTAAATTGAAAATTTGTTTCGAAGAATAGCGATTCAATTATAAAGTCTGACAGAAATGTCTCTCAAAATGTCCCTTTCTTTAATCTCTAATATCCCACAAAATACAAAAACTTATTTCATCTTGTCTTTTACTTTCTTCAAAAAAAAAATCTTTTTCTTCTTAAATTAATTTTCTAAATAATTACGCTGTCTTCCGCACAAATAACGCAATTTTCGCAGCGCGCTGCATTATTTTAAGAAAGTCAACAAATATTTTTCTCAAACGATCGTTGAATATGTTTAATAAATACGTGCCGTATTAGTACACGTATGAATCGATAACGCGGCTTTAAGATAGAACTGTTCGCCTTGCACAAGGGGTTCGCTATTGATTCCAGCAGCAGCAGGATGCTGTAATTTTCTCATTAATAGATCGTCGAGATGTTCCTGCAAAGGCTGATCGATCGCTTAATTCTCGGTGACAAGTCCTCACAATTATATATCTCCAGTTTCGAGAAAGCATACGTGACGGAATTGATGAAAGGGGATGTTAACGGCGCAAAATAAGCACCTACAACAATCCGACGAGGAAAATGTAGGGATGTACGTACGCGAGAACAATAATATTCTTCGTGCGTGCGGCCATTAAACTACCCCTGTTTGAAGGACTCGACGAAAGCATGAAAAAATAGCGATAACACACCATTAAAATCTGTAAAATCGCACCGTAAAATTCGTAAAAAAAAAGGAACGTCGTTTATCGATAAAAAAGTACTAATTTGTTTTATGTAAAATTCTGTAATCCTTGTTTCTTTATTTTAAAAAATTCAAATTATTTTCTCTCCATAATTCATATATATATATATAATTAATAATTATATATAATAATTTCTTCCGATTAATGTGTAAAGTGTAAATGAAATCTAACTTATTTATACGAAATTTTTGGTCTAGTTTTTCTCTATAAAAATCTCTGACTTTATTCGATATAAAATTCAGAGAATTTTATTTTTCTCGTTGCATTATCGGGATATTTAAGTTAGTTAATAAGCGGTTTTATGATAGTTTCAGCTCAAAAGAAAATTTGGTAATCATTCTTGGATCATGTCACGTTTGCTGAGATCACTGTTGCGAGAGTCGACTGAACTTTGCGTTAGTACACGGTGAGATGATAAAATAATAGAGATGTGCAAAGTTTTGAGTTGAGTTCGGAAAAGGGTAGTTCTCCCGAGGAAAGTACCACTTCCATTTTAGATAGATCAAATATTAATGCTCGAAAATGGAGACTGACATTACAAGAAATTATCAAATTCTATTTTTAAAAAAAAAGAAAATACAAAGCTAATTTCTATCGATGTTAAATGATAGAAAATAAACATAGAAAAAAAAGACAAAGAATTTTTTAAAATATATATATTTAATATATTTCATTTTTTCACTATTATTTATATTTATTTCTTCTTATATATTCATAAATATATTTATTTTTTCAATTTCAACTTGTCGATATTATTTATTATTTCGCTGACTTTGTTACAGAAATATAAAAATCCACTATATCTTGTAGAAACATCCCCTAAAGGATCGTAAAGCGTAAAATAGAGAGATTCCTCTTCTCCCAAACATATGAAATCTTAAACAAGACTTGTTTATTAACGAAGAATATAAAGAGATCTTCTCCTTTCTCGGAGAAAAAATATGCTACCTGAGGACCACGCCCGTCCGGATAATTCAGATTTAAACGTGGCAACGTCGCGGCGGCGTAGTCACCCCCATATAAGGGGTGGCAATTTATTAAACGCGTGCTCATAGGATCCTTGGAAATTTCTATAATGCTACTTTAACTCATTTCCACCTCACTTTATTTCAGATTCTAATTCGTTGGATTTCATTCAACTCTCTTCGAACATTATGTGTAACGTCAGATGTAAGTGTCAAATTTTCAAAAATGCATTTTCTTTCTTTAGAAAATCGTTCGAAAAAGATTCCAAGAGATTAATGAATCTTATATTATTATAGTGATTAGATTTTAATGAAAATAAAAAAAATATTTAGAAAGAAGAATTTTATTTGCTCTTCTATATAAAAATTACACTATCAGTTTTAGATCATTTTTATGCATGCATAATAAAATATTTATTTCCACGGAGTAAGTCGGGGCAAATTATATAAGTTAATTTTTTAATTCTGCAAAGAGCTTATTTCTCGAGAGAAGAAAGAAATAAAAACTACTGTTCTATCAAAAAATAAAAAGTTGTGCAAACTGGTTTGAAATTAAGCTAATCATCAAATTTTTTTTTTTTTTTTTGCATAATGAAAAAAATATTTTGATTACGGACATTGTGTATGATTTGAAAAAAACGACTTTTAGAAGAAAAGCTTTGCTGGGAAAAACTGAAAATTATTACATTCGATAAATAAAACACGAAATTGGACTATGTAGATTACACTTAGTGCTAGAAATGCGAGAAGAAAATTCGAGGCTTTACTTGTAGCCGAAAATCCTAAGACATTTTCCGCGAGTAGCATCCAAGAAGTTGCACACGCGTGGAAATATGGGCACTTTCAGAACTTTTCCTTAATGTGTGTATATATACACCTCGCAACGACACGTTCTACCGGAAACGGGGGATACTCGAGCGAATATAGTCGCGAGGAGTTGCTTGTTGAAACGCGAGTTAATTTCGTTGTGTACATATTTGTAGAAAGGATGAGAATTCACGGATGGCTAAGGCTCGAAGTTGCATACGATCGTATTTGAAATATTTCGCTACAAAAGAGGCATCGAGAAAAAAACAAGAAGTTTTGAAAATCCGAAAATCATATAATTTTTTATACATAAAAACATGTAAGATGTTTACGCAAAAATAGCTAAATATTTTCGAAAAATTTAAATTTCGGGATCTTTGATTTAGAATTTAAAGTCATCGATTAAGACAAAATTAAATTAGATTATAAATTTTGTTAGTGTGGATACCAATGTGTCTAGGATTAAATTAAACTGTATAGATAATATTATAATAAAACTCTCTTAAATTGAATCGGTGAAAATATCTCTGATTAAAGCAGCGACAAGAATTTTCAGTGAAAATACTCACTCTTTGCTCCTCCGTCCGACTAATTCTTTTCATTATCACTCTTTTTACGATGCTACATACTAAAATTACTACTTATGAATGATAATACACCGATTCCATTTAAAGAAATGCTGACCAAATATGTTTCATCGATCGAAAAAGTGAGGTTAGACTCGACTATAAATCTATTTATTGACTATACGGATTGTTTATTTTTGAAACTATAATGCCTCTTCCCATTTGTTAATATTAAAACTTTAATTGTGCAAAAGGATTTATCAATCTATATAGTCAATCCATGTTAATACACCGATTCCATTTAAAAAAATACTGACCAAATATGTTTCATCGATCGAAAAAGTGAGGTTAGATTCGACTATAAATCTATTTATTGACTATACGGATTGTTTATTCTTGAAACTATAATGCCTCCCCCTATTTGTTAATAATAAAACTTTAATTGTGCAAAAGGATTTATCAATCTATATAGTCAATCCATGTTAATACACCAATTTCATTTAAGGAAATGCTGACCAAATATGTTTCATCGATCGAAAAAGTGAGGTTAGGGTCGACTATAAATCTATTTGGCTATATAGATTGTTTATTCTTGAAATTATAATGCCTTCCTCCCATTTGTTAATATTAAAACTTTAATTGTGCAAAAGGATTTATCAATCTATATAGTCAATCCATGTTAATACACCGATTCCATTTAAGGAAATGCTGACCAAATATGTTTCATCGATCGAAAAAGTGAGGTTAGGGTCGACTATAAATCTATTTATTGATTATACGGATTGTTTATTCTTAAAACTATAATGCCTCCATCCCCTCATTTGTTAATATAATACTTTCATTGTGCAAAAGGATTTATCAATCCGTATAGTCAATCAAAATATAGGCACTTAAACTTATAAAATCTTATAAAATTATGAGTTCAAGTGCCTATATTTTGATTGACTATACAGATGACTATACAGATTAACTATACAGATTGATAAATCCTTTTGCACAATTAAAGTATTAATATTAACAAATGGAAGGCATCATAATTTCAAGAATAAACAATTCGTATAGTCAATAAATAGATTTATAGTCAAATCTAACCTCACTTTTTTCGATCGATAAAATATATTTGATCAGCAATCCCTCTAAGACGGCAGATTAAAGAAAATTAAAGGGTTAAAATTTTTCCACCATTTCTCTTTGCGAAACTGCTAAATCGAGATCTTTGTTATCGTTTTATCCGACCGACCAAAAGGATACTCGCGTATCAACGACACCTATATACATTCGTTGGCACGTCAAGTATCCTGGCAGCGCGAATATTCCGCAAAATGCCAGGAACGTACTCCGCGTATACCGGAACCATCTCTTTCCCCTCCGATTCTCCCCTTTCGCACCCCCCCCCTCCCTCCCCCTCCCTCTTTTCTCCTCGTCACTCGCAGTGCCTGCCGTTTTCCCCCAGTGAACAATTTCGCACGTACCGTCGAGTGTACCAGCCCCTGAACGTTTTACGGCACTTGCTTTATATGTGTGTCCGTGCGTTTTTATCGCCGGCCATTTTTATGCTTTCATATCCGCGCGCGCGCGCGCCCCCGAGTTTTAGATCAAAGTTTCCCTCTGATAACGGATGTAAAAAGGAAAATCGCAATATACCCAACGAGGGTAAGGGGCAACCTCAAACTCGTAACTTTTGCCTTCTCTGTATGTATCTTTCCATCTCTTCCCGCACCCTCTTCTCTTATTTAAGCAGCGGATTAATAGTCTGATGACTTAAAACAGACGATACAGATTAGCTATTTATAGCTATTTTCAACAATCCAATTTTAAGTCAAAATAAATTTAATTGACGAAAATACTTTCAATACTGCCAAATCAATCATTTATATTGAAACAAATAATAAATCAATATTATTAGTTAAAAATTACCTATATAAATATAAATTATACAATAAATTTTATTACATAATAAAATAATTTAAAAAATATAAAATAATTATTACTAGCCAAAGAAATGAAAATTTTTAATTGGCGCCGCTACGGAAATCATTTTCTTAGTTTTGCTTCATATTTATCCAACCTGGAGAGACCTTTCGTTCATTACGCGAGAGAAGCGAAGAATAGCGGCGGCCTTAAGAAGAAAACATTCGACGGCAAGTAATCGGGTCTCTGCCATATTGCTGGTACAACTGGCGGCGAAACTGGGCGAGCCGAAAGTAACCATAAATTTCAAACGGTTAATATACCGAAGCCACCCCGTCCTCTCTCGCGATACGGGACTCCTTTCGTTCTGTCCTCCTTTCTTCATTACCTGCGGGGCGCAATAACGGTGGAAAAAGGTCAAAGGAATCACGAGTAAGGCGAATGATTATGATTGCGTTATACGGGACCTCTCTCGACGCGGCATTATTTAAAAGCTTCGCTTCGCTTCGACCTTCCCAGCAATGCGAAAAATTGCATTAATGATTCAACAACTCGAAGAATTTTAGGGATGCATTTCGCGGTTTCCTATATAAAGATCTCTTGCTGTTCCTGAATTTTTTACTTGGATACTTGGGTATTTTTTCCTAGCCATAACTTTAAAATTCATTTCTTCATTTTAATACTGAGAAAACATTACTAAATTAATAAATATTTATTTCAATAATGTCAAATGAATCATTTGTTTATTTATTTATTTTTTTGAAAAGGATTTTCTTGTATCAAATAAATATTTTTCATATCAAATCAATATTGTTAGTTTCAAAGAAATTATTTATTTGGTAGTATTCGAAATAAATACTTATTCGAATTCGATAACTTCTTTTCCCATATGAAATTTTTAATGATTTAACAAATCGAAGAATTTTAGGGATACATTTCGCGGTTTCCTATATAAAGATCTCTTAGGGTTCCTGAATTTTTCACTTGGATACTTGGATTTTTTTCTTAACTTTAACATTCTCAATTTGAATACACTGGAAAAAATGATTAAATTAACAAATATTTTTTGCAATACTGCCAAATGAATTATTTATTTAAAATAAGTAAATATTTTTATATCAAATCAATATTATTAGTTTCAAAGAAAGTCTTTATTTGGTTGTATTGAAATAAAAACTTATTCGAATTCAATAAATTTTTTTTCAGTGTAGTAAGCATATTATATTTTTTTCAATCAAGTAATCATGTCAACAATTAGTAGAGAGATTAGTATTAATATATTAATATTAATATTAAAGATGCAAAGTCGGAATATTCAGTGTTATAAATTTTCAATTATAAAATTTCTGCGACGGTGATGAAAGCGAAATAACATTTCTTTGTGTCTAGACGATATAAAAAAAATTAATGTTCGATATGTCACAACATCAAAAAATATAATTTCCCTCGTTCTGTGTTTCGCGAAGATATACAATGTATTAATATAATTTTAGAAAAATTCTTGCAACCCCTGTGCAATATACCACAGGAAGAAAATAACACCCTGCGTCCAATATCGTATTATTTTTGTCATTCCATTTTGTTTTTTCCCAATACTGCCACTTCATCTCGCGTTGATTTTTAACCAGCGGAATTCTAAATTTTACGAGAAGCGCAGCTCCCACAGTATATATCCTTATGTCACGAGGGCGTTGAAATTCGCGCTCACACTTCTCTTATTTTGCGGCGCTTGAAAATCGCGCTTTACGTTTATTCGCCGGACGAAGCTTGGCCGTTCGGTCAACGCGGTTTTCCGCCTCGGTGAGGAAATTTCATTCGGGCTTCGAAATAACACAGTGTCCCCGGATACGGGTCCACTGGGGGGTGTCGGCCTGCGGTTTTTGCAACGCAATCGTAACCCCCGGCTCGTCTTCTCCTCGTCTACGTATAATCCGCTTCACTCTCTCTCTCTTTCTCTCCCGTCACTATTTTCCGGACATCGTAGACACTGAGAAACCCGCCTGAGACTTGTTACAAGAAATGTTGCGAAGCTCCTAATGTATAGTAATCTAGTTAATAGTTGACGGCTGGCTGTCCAATAGCTGTCCCTGAATCCTTTGAGGAATTTAGACTTGACTTGCCGTCAACAAAAAGTTAAAGGCACTTCGCAGTTTATACGGAGAACTTAAGAACTAAAGTATAAGAAAAAATTGGTTTCATTCAATTAGAATATCCTTTAAGAGAAAGAGATGAAAAATTGAGGAGTTTAACCCTAAAGCGGTCGCGAATCTGCAATTTTTCTTCATTATCTTCTCATGTGTCAACTACCTTCTAGTATTTGCGTATTTGTTACTTATCATGTTTTCTGTCTTAGTAGTTTTTAAGGGGATGCTGACTAAATATGTTTCATCGATCGAAAAAGTGAGGTTAGATTCGACTATAAATCTATTTGGCTATATAGATTGTTTATTCTTGAAATTATAATGCCTTCCTCCCATTTGTTACTGTTAATACTTTAATTGTGCAAAAGGATTTATCAATCTGTATAGTCAATCAATGATAATACACCGATTCCATTTAAGAGGATGCTGACCAAATATGTTTTATCGATCGAAAAAGTGAGGTTAGATTCGACTATAAATCTATTTATTGACTATACGGATTGTTTATTCTTGAAATTATAATGCCTTCCTTCCATTTGTTACTGTTAATACTTTAATTGTGCAAAAGGATTTATCAATCTGTATAGTCAATCAATGATAATACACCGATTCCATTTAAGAGAATGCTGACCAAATATGTTTTATCGATCGAAAAAGTGAGGTTAGGGTCGACTATAAATCTATTTGGCTATATAGATTGTTTAGTCTTGAAATTATAATGCCTTCCTCCCATTTGATACTATTAATACTTTAATTGTGCAAAAGGATTTATCAATCTGTATAGTCAATCAATGATAATACACCGATTCCATTTAAGAGGATGCTGACCAAATATGTTTTATCGATCGAAAAAGTGAGGTTAGGGTCGACTATAAATCTATTTGGCTATATAGATTGTTTATTCTTGAAATTATAATGCCTTCCTCCCATTTGTTACTGTTAATACTTTAATTATGCAAAAAGATTGATCAATCTATACATATATGTTATAGTTAATCAAAATATAGGCACTTGAACTTATAAATTCTGATAAAATTATGAGTTCAAGTGCTTATATTTTGATTGACTCTACAAATTGATGAATCCTTCTGTATACAATTAAAATATTAATATTAACAAATGGAGGAGGCATCATAATTTCAAGAATAAACAATCCGTTTAGCCAATAAACAGATTTATTATTATAGTCGAATCTAACTTTAATTTTTCTATCGATAAAACATATTTGATCAGCATCCCTTTAAGCATTTCAAAGTAAATGACAGATGTCATTTAAGCAATCTCTAACAAAACAGCGCGACCACTTTAGAATTAATATTCTCCACTTATTGGTTTAAAAGTGGTTTTGCATAACTGTTATATGCAGTAAATGTAGTGTCATTTAATTAATTTGTTCAAAATTCAAAGAATAAATTCTGAAATGGTCGTGTAAAATTGGCATCAATCTTCATTATTCTTGTGTCCACAATCTTCGCGTGTTGACACATTTATTACTTATGATGTCAGTATTTAATTTCTATAAAATGGATGACAAATGTCTCGTGCAATCTTTAGTCAGTATTTGCTATTATCTAAATAAAATTATGTAGTTCATCATCTAGATGAAATTCTGGTGTCATCTTATATTTATATAGATAATAAAAATATGTTTTATCTATAACTACATCTTAGATAAAAAAAAACAGTGTTATCTTTATTAAATTATCTAGAATAACGTTCAGATAATTTGATTTAGAGCTTATAGCACACAAAAAGAAATTAAAGTATGAATATATTTCTTTTATCTAGATGTATTTAAAATAAAATCATATTCATTTCACCTAAGATAAATTTACATTTATTATTTTCATCTTATCTTTAGCTAGCTAATTTTAAAATCATCTGCACAGACCACTTTGGGATTAATATTACCCACTTATTGACTGAAAAGTATCTCGTTTCCGAAAAAAAAATTCACGCAACTGTTGTGTACGGTTTAAAAATCTTAACACGACGCAGTTCAAGATAAATGTTGCATATCGCCCTGTCCCTATACATCCCAGGATATAATCAAGGCATAGGGATCGCTAATCCCTCGTTTTCGCAACCTGCGCCTTGCAGCTTCTCCGGAGGAGGTTGCGGTGATTACAGGAGCTGTAATTAATTTAGCGAAGCATAATGAAGCGCGAGACGTAGTAGTAACGCGAGCCGAAAACAGGCGCGTTAAGCCAGCGGGATTTAATCATGTGATTATGTAACGTGACGAAAGCATCCTCGCGTTGTGTGTATATGTATATATATATATATATATATATATATATATATATATATATATATATATACATATATACATATGTATATCGCGTTGCGTGGAGTTTCGCGAATTGCCGTTTGCGGGACTCTCGCGATTCTGCCCGCAAACTGGAAATCCTATTTGGATTCCTGTCGATGCCGACAGACTTATTCTCTAGGCCGCCCGGGACGTCGTTACACGAAAACACACCCCTCGACGTGACATTCTTAATGACTTCTGAGAGAACTCTTCAACAATCTGTAGCCGCGCGTCTCGACTGCGTAACAACTCCGGAATTTCGCATTTGCGACATTCTTTACAAATATATATATATATATATAAGTTATCTAAGCAAACTATTTTAACTGGCTTGTAAAACAAGAAATAAAATATATTTTGTAAAATATAATATAAGAATATTAATATATTCATATAAATTTAATAAACAAATAATTTTTAAAAAATAAAATTTAAATTTAAATTTATAAATTGAATGTACAGAAGTTTAAAGCAATACAAAGAATCATTATTATAAATGGTTAAAGACAGAAATAAATAAAATGCAAAAAATTTCCTAAAATTGTAAAAATGAGATCGGAACTTCACAATTTCTGCACTAAAAAAAATTATAAATTAATAAACATTTATTTCAGTACTCTCCCTAATAAATTATCTATTTAAAATAAATATTTATTTACATTTTTTGAAAAGGATTTTCTTATATCAAATCAATATGATTAGTTTCAAATAAATTATTTATTAGGCAGTATTGAAATAAATATTTATTCGAATTTAATAATTTTTGTTCAGTGTGCAAGTTTTTCCTTTTTTTTTTATTGCCACATTTATTCGCGCTGATCAGTTTCCAAATGCGATAAACTAATTTGATAAGACAGACGGAGAGACTTCGAATGAGATACCATTCGCAATACTTCATTACTACGTTATTGGAATTATGGAAGTTGGCTTTGCGATAGTTGCAAAGTTGGAAATTTAGCTAAGAAGTTGCGGTACGCGCTTAATAATATAATTTGATAATGTGATAAGGTTACGACAATTCAAAGAGTATAACCGTGAAGATGTAAAATGCATGATGTAAGTATATTTGTAATGTCAAAATGCAAATTCATTATACTTGATATTCGTATAATGTACGTAAGAAATAAAATGTAATAAGATAATAATAGAGATAAAGAGAAAAAAATATAGATTTATGTAAAAATGATTATATAGAATATAGTTCAATTTCAAAAAAATACATCTTATGACTG
Source organism: Nylanderia fulva (assembly GCF_048542155.1). Taxonomy (NCBI): domain Eukaryota; kingdom Metazoa; phylum Arthropoda; class Insecta; order Hymenoptera; family Formicidae; genus Nylanderia; species Nylanderia fulva. Next base: position 3,600,024 of record NW_028189730.1, on the reverse strand, counting down.
TCGAAATAAAACGAAATTAAGCCGATTAAAAAGTATTCCTGAATCATCATACAATTATGCTAAAATTGTTTTTCTTTACATATATATAAAAGTTATCTAAGCAACCTATTTGAACTGCTTCGTAAAACAAGAAATAAGATTATTAATATATTCATATAATAAGTTTAATAAACAAATAATTTTTAAAAAATTAAATTTAAATTTATAAATTCATAAATTTAATGTAAAGGAATTTAAAGCAATACAAAGAATCATCATTATAAATGATTAAAGATAGAAATAAATAAAATGCAAAAATAATATAATAAATATTTGAAATATTACCAAATTGATCATTTATGAACCATCGTGCATTTTAAAAAAAAATTTATATATTTCAATGTATCTCGATATTTGTTCAGGATTAAATCGCTGAATTCTAACGACAAGAGGAGTTAATTTTCCAAATTAATTCTCGTATTTTTATATTACTAGGAAATCTTTCCTCGGAAAATTTCCGTCGATGTTCAAGTGTGAAAATCGCGAAAGTCCGGATACTCGGAGTTGTCAAGTTCCTCCGAATCCTTTAAAGACGCCTCTGAATTTTCGAAATCCTCTAATGTCTGAATTACTCTCGCGTTCGTCTAACTGTAGATTATCACCTCCGGTCGTATTCCCGAGATCCTTTCCGAGGAATTCCGCGGAAAGACACTCGATTCTCGAAGAGACACTCGTCGATCTCCATTGAAAGCGACTGACTTACTTTTCCGTATGTCCCTCGGGGGATATTAGCCGATAAATTTTCAAGGAATTCTCCAGATATGCCACTCGGTAATTTAAAAGCAATCGGACGGCTTCATCTGTCGGGAAGGGTGCGCGAAAACCATCCTCCCCCTGACTGCAGTACGCGACGACGGCGAAGGGGTGGATAAAGAAAAGAAAAAAAATCGGCCGCAGAAACGACGCACTTCCATCGCGCTAATGGAGTCGCGGCTGTCTTCGCGCACTGAAAGGAACTCTCAATTTTCGCGCGTACAAAATTTTTATGACGTAGTCGGGCTCTTTAAAAAGCGAGGATAATTCAATATAAGCGTGCGCTCCCAATTTGCACCCTAATGATTATCATTTTTTTTAAATGTGTACAGAATTAATTTGTTTGACGAAGAAAAAAATTAGATTCAGCTGATAAAAATGTATTTTGGGACTTTTCTCTATCTAACATAATTATAAATGTTTCTTTGTATTCGAAAAAAATTCTTAAGACCCAACAGTTGCTACAAAAAATTGTTATAAAAAAATTAATATCACTTATAATGAAATAAAAATTACTTAACATCAAAAAAATTTTTTTATTCGAAAAAATTTGCTGTTCAAGACCCAGCAGCTGTTACAAAAATTTGGTATAAAAAAAATAATAAAATAAAAATTATTTAACATAAAAAAAAATTTTTTTTTTGTTAATAATTTTTTAATAATTTTAGAGAATCTTTATGACGTGGACGGCTCTTTAAAAAGCGAGGATAATTCAATATAAGCGTGCGCTCCCAATTTGCACCCTAATGATTATCATTTTTTTAAATGTGTACAGAATTAATTTGTTTGACGAAGAAAAAAATAGATTATTCAGCTGATAAAAATGTATTTTGGGACTTTTCTCTATCTAACATAATTATAAATGTTTCTTTGTATTCGAAAAAAATTCTTAAGACCCAACAGTTGCTACAAAAAATTGTTATAAAAAAATTAATATTACTTATAATGAAATAAAAATTACTTAACATCAAAAAAATTTTTTTGTTCGAATAAATTTCCTGTTCAAAACCCAGCAGCTGCTACAAAAATTTGGTATAAAAAAAATAATAAAATAAAAATTATTTAACATCAAAAAAAATTTTTTTTTGTTAATAATTTTTTAATAATTTTAAAGAATCTTTATGACGTGGACGGCTCTTTAAAAAGCGAGAATGATTCATTATAAGCGTATTACCTATATCTGCATCTTAAATGAAAAAAAGTATTATCTTTAGTAAATTATCTAGAATAAATTTAATTTTATCTTTCATCTAGATATATTTAAAACAAAATCATCTTCATCTTATCTAAGATGAATTTACATATTTTTATCTCACATATCTTTATCTAGCTAATTTTTCAATCATCTCAGCACAACACTGCTCATAATATATTGACAAATAGCGCAATTATTGAGGAGGAGAGGCCAAAAAGAAGAGAGATCGAAATTGAACAATGCCGTGAGGGATCTCTGCGAAGTAACGCAAAATAGCGATACTTAAACGCGGCCATCAAATTTATTATTTGAGAAAGTGCATAAAAGCGTTTCTTGTTCCAGCTCCGGCGGTCGTGGGAGAACAATGGCGTTCCGCCGATGTTGTAAGTAGGATGCCCCCGGTAAGTTTCTTCCCAGGAATAGCGCGGCACGTGCACTTTTCGCTTCTCTTCCCACCGTCATTACTAATGTTCCTCGCTTCGAAAAGTGCACCTCGATTATCTATTATGGGAGCATGCTACCGCTTTTTCGCGGACTAAAAACACCCGACTCGAATCCTTCCTTCCGTGTCAGCTGATCCGAGTCCGAAAGAGAGAGAGAGAGAGAGAGAGAGAGAAACGCTGAATTAAAAAAAAAAATATATATATATATACAGGGTGTCCGGTAACTAACGGACCAACGATTACAAGTGGATTCTTTGGTCAATTTGGGAACGATTTTTCCTCAGCAAAAATGTCATCATTTTTTACAACTTTCCAATATTTGTCATTATGTATCTTTATAACTGAGCCTCAAATTAAAATTTTATTATAGTAAACTCTACCTGAAATTAACTGAAGAATGTCATTATGTTAGAGTTTTAACTCCAAAACGTTTAGTTTTCAAAAAACCCATTTTTTTCAATCGCTTATAACTCGAAAATTATTGACTTCTCAACATTTTTGCTAAGGAAAAATCGTCTCCAAATTGGCCAGAGAATCCGCTCTTAATCATTGGCCCGTTAGTTATAGGACACCCTGTATATGTGAACAGGGGAGAAAAACTCCCCGAAAACACACACGAGGAGTTCCTCTATTTTTTTTCCGCTTCGAAAAGCGGACTGTTTTGACGTGGAATAATTCGTATCGACCAAAAAAGAGGAGAGATCACGGCTGGATAAGATTATATAGAAGAGAGAGAAGAATTTCCGCTGATTCTCTCTTAATATACGTGTGCTCCGACATATGTGTGCGTGTATATATGTGCGTGCGTGCGTGTTCTGTGTCCACAGGCACGCACGTTTGTACTCGACCAACGATGAAGAAAAGAATGAGGACGCGAAGCTTCCCGTGTGGCTCGTGATCCTCATCTTTCTCTCCATTCCTAGAAAGAAAACGTTTAAATCCTCCCGGGATTCGGTTTTATCTCCCGCACGAGTTAAATTTAATTGAGTACTCTCGCGGGAAAGCGAAAATAGAGAGCCCCTTTATATGCGTTTTATGAGCACGTTAATGATATCGCGCGACAAATTCAAAATTATTCCACTAAAAATTTGCGAAAGTTATCCCTCTTGAAAATAAAAATGCAACGGATCAAAAATAATCGATGCAAATTAAATTACTATTTCTTCTTCCGGTTAATTTTCTCTTCAAGCACATATATACATATAGGTGATAAAGTACAACCCTTTTTATTATACACAGAGGTTCTGGTGACTTTGTTCATTCATTTTTCATGTGGTTATCCTTTCAAGAATATTTTTGTCAGATTTGTAATCTGAAAGTTTAATAAAAAAGAAACTTCATATTCTCGATATTATTTTTCGAATAATAACAATTACTCCAAGTTTACTTTACTATTACTCTAATGTTCTATCGATCAAAAAGTGAGGTTAGATTCGACTATAAATCTATTTATTGGCTATACAGATTGTTTATTCTTGAAATTTTAATGTTCCCCTCTTTGTTAATATTAATATTAATACTTTAATTTTATGAGATTTTATAATTTATCATAATTTCAAGAATAAACAATCCATTTAGCCAAAAAATAGATTTATAGTCAAATCTAACCTCACTTTTATTTCGATCTATAAAACATATTTGATCAGCATCCCCTTAATTCGGAAAATATTAATTTTTAAAAAATTCAACAAAAAATTTATTTATTTTTTGTAAATTCTTTATAAATTACAAATTAATTTTGTATTACACGTGCAGGCAAAGTGACACTTTGTGTGCATGTTTTCTGTGCGGAAAGCGGTTGATTTCCCACGCCGCCATCTAGCAACAACGCGGTGAGTGAATAAGCCGCATTCAAAGCCATTGCCTACGGCTGAGCCGCGTTAAAAGTCATTGTCCACGGCTAAAGCCGTGGGCAATACATTGCCCACGGCTTCAGCTGTGAACAATGACTTTGAACGCGGCTATTCCCGCACCGTGCCGAAAACGCGCACAAAGCCACTTTGCCTGCACTTGATACACAATATACTATTCTATAAATTAGATATAAATATATCATTAATGTGTTATTTATTCGATGAAATATCGATTTATCCTTAATTTCTTCGTAATTAAAATAGCATTAATTTTATTAATTGATCGAAAGAAAAATTTCTCGCTCAATTTTCGTTTATTTTCTCCAAACGTTCGCCCGTTTTCATCGTCAGTCGTGTAATTCGTCCATACAACATTTTGCGTTTCAATGAAAAGTTACGGAAATGCTTCAAACTGCTTGCACGTATATTTGTGCGCAGTGCACACACAGCCTACGTATTTTTTGCAGGCTCGTCGCAGAAACGCGGAATAATTAATAAAACACAGGGGGTGGCAGGGAGGGCGATAGCGCGAACAAAGCAACGTTATAACAGCCTCGAGAATTCGTATGCTGCGAATGACATCGTACGCGTAGAAAGCCGACACGTATAACAAAAAGAGAGAGAGAGATGTATGAGTGAGATAAAACTGGACTACACATTGAAAAGTTTCGGACAGACCGGTAAAATTTCGGTCGGGGAAACGGCAATAAATCCGTTCAACGACCATCCGCGTATATCAATTTAGGCGAGCGAGTGAGTTACAACGAATACATCGTCATACATCCATTACGTCTCATTACGTCGTTACACAGATTAATTGCATCATCGACTCTCGTCCCTGGAGGCTAAAGACCCCGGGATTATTTTAAATTCAATGATACTCTTCCTCAGCTGATCCTCTTAACATTGTAACGTGGCACTATTAATCTTCTTTCGAGACCCTAAGGAAAAACTCTTTTCCCTAGGGTTTAATATAAAATAATGTTAAAAAATATATATCAAATTTATATATATATAACCCCATCAACACATTAACGTTATGTGAACGTTTAACAAATGTTTTTCGTTTGTTAACCTGCCAAATGGTTTGTTCCTTTAACGATGAGAACCATCCGTGTAGAACAGTAAAAATCCAAAGACTTGTATCACCCGAAGAATTGTGAGTCTTTATATTTTTTAGTGTACAGAGAATATTGATGTGCCCAATTATAAATTTCCAATCTTTTAAAACTATATTGAATAAGCCTCAATAATGAATGCTAAGTATTATAACGTTTGACTAGATGGACATTCACATATTTTATAAACGTTTGAACGTAAACTATATAACATTAATATGTGTTGGTGAGGAATTAAAAAAAAAATATATATATATATATACAGAATGTCCCAGAACTGGCGGAAAAGTTTTTAATGACAGATTCCTGGTATCATTTGGAAACGATTTTTCCTTAGTGAAAATGTTGAGGGAAACATTTTTAGCGTGTTCCTAATTTTTATTATTATGTATCTTTATATAACTAAGCCTTATATTAAAATTCAATTACAGCAAACTCTATCTAAAATTAACTGAGAAATGTAGCTCTGTTAATATTTTATTTCCACAAGGCTTAATTTCCAAAAAAAGTCTTTATTTTCAACTGCTTATAATTCGAAAATTATTGGTGTCTCGACATTTTCGCTGAGGAAAAATCGACTCCAAATGATACCAGGAATCTGCCATTAAAAACTTTTCCGCCAGTTCTGGGACACCCTGTATAATAATAAATAAAAAATATATAATATATACAATTTAATATAAAATATATATATAATTTAAAACATTGTATTGCATCTTGAATTAAATTTCTACTGTATTATTGCAAATGCAAATATATATGCATGAGTTTGTATGCGCGAAATTTTCATAAGGGATTTGGTAACTTCCGTGAGGATTTGCGTCGTCCTGACAAATTGCTAAATGAATCTTTCTCTAGAGTATATATATTTACTACAAATTCTTTGTTTCTTTCGCGCGCCGTATCTTTTTCCCTCAGCTTCACCTCCTTCCATCTTCCTCTTTTTCTCTTTCCTCGCTACTTACATGATACATTTGTACGGTTTACACTCTCGAAAACTTTAAATTCATAACTTTAGCCTCCTGCCGGGGTAAGTAAGTGGCTGGGCTCGGGCGGAGGAGAGATTTATCTGAGTTTCCTGTCGGATTATAATCAAGGAAACGTTGGCTGGGTTTTCATTTTTAACAATGCATTATTCATAATTGAAACCTCGTCGTCTTTTCTCGCGATCCCTGCGCGCCTTCGTTATCTGGCGCGCCATTTATCAACGGTTGCTGTTTAATATAACACCCTCGCTAGGATCCTTAATTATGTCACGACGGTGCAGCCTCGTTGCACTCGAACAGAATGTTGACTTTCATAACCGTGTTTCCCCCTACTTCGCGCTTTTGTCGCAAGTGTCTTCTTTAGAGAGCCTCAAGGAGAGAGAGAGAGAGGCGACAACTGGTCACGTGACCGCCTACTCCTGATTGGCTGGCATCATATGTGCTTTTCGAACATTTAACCTAACACCGACAGATGTCAAATGTGTGATGTGTCGACGCCAATGCAGAATCTAGCCTAAAACCGGCAGATATCAAATGTGCGAACACACATCACACATTTGACATCTATCAAATTTGTGATGTGTGTTCACACATTTTCACATCTGTCAATTTTAGATTAGATTCTGCATTGACATTTATCAAATGTGTGATGTGTGTTCACACATTTTGACATCTGTCGATTTTAGGTTAGATTCTGCATTGGCGTCGCAATGTCTAAAAAGCACATACGATGCCAGCCAATCAGGAGTAGGCGGTCACGTGACCAGTTGTCGCCTCTCTCTCTCTTCTAGAGGCTCTCTAGTTTTCTTCGTCCGCCACGTTTCGCGGACTTTTTTTAATTCTACTCATTGAAATCATCAGCTCTATACGTCGAAACGCTTCTCCAATATATTATACACGCAGTGTTTAGATGACTTTAAAATTAGCTAGATAAAGATGAGATGAAAATATGTAAATTTATTTTAGATTTGTTTTAAATTTAGCTAGATAAAAGATAAAAATATAAAAAATATAAATTATAAAAGGGATATAAAAAAATACATTCATATTTTTATTTATAAGCTTTTATCGCTTAAATTCTACTACCTAAGTATTTTTATGTATTATATTTTTATCATCTATATAAAAATATGTATTATCTATATCTGCAGCTTAGATAAAAAAAGTGCAAAGATAAGACGACAGCAAAATTTCATCTATATAATTTTATTGAAATAACAACAAACACTGCATACACGTTTCTATTACAAGGTTCATCGACAGAAATCCTCCCAGTTTGAGAAACGATCAAAGTTTGATCACAATAAATAAATCACCGTCATATATGAAACTCGGCTTAACCTCGGGCATATTTCAATTAGAGCTCGATTAAGATTGCTATCTCTGCTGTAAAATGCAGTTGTAATCATACACGCGTCTGAGATGCGGTTAGGTTCGCGGCGCAAATTGCAAGGATAGATGCAAAGATAGATTAATGCGTCGTGTAATCCCCCCGAATCAATCGTTCGAGTGCACGTAGCAGGGTAACACACTCGCACACACACGTGAACACACGGAGGGTGAAATTCGCGTGCCACCGAATGATTAGGTCAAATCGGACCGGATAGGTCGAATCCGCCTGGCGCGATGCGATGATGTCGGGAAATTGGAGAAAGGTCCGAATTTTCGTCGAGCCTCAACCACCCGACAGCTTATCCACTTTATCCGGCTAGAATTACGAGGCCGACATGCGACTTGCTGCGCCGCGAACAAACCCCCTTCAAATCCACCCTTCTCCCAATTCATCCCCTTCCGTCCGTCGCGTCGCTCGCTTCTCATCAGGAAATTCCGGAGGTGCGTTTGTTATTTATCCAAGCCTCCGGAGTGCAAGGCATCTTTGCCTTATGAGCCGGATCCTTTCCTTAATTAAGGTGCATTATTTTACGTTCGAGTTATAAAAATTTTTTTTTTTTTTTTTTTTAATATAAAGAAATGATGATGCGAGAGTCTGAGAGACATATTGTACACACTTAAGTACACTGGGGAAAAATTATTAAATTAATAAATATTTATTTCAACACCGCCTGATAAATCATTCAAATATTTTTCTGTTTCGAAAAGGGTTTTCTTATATCAAATTAATATATTTTTACACATATTATTAGTTACAAATAAATAATTTATTAAACAGTATTGAAATCAATATTTATTCGAATTCACTAAATTTTTTTCAGGGTAGATTTAAATGGTTTCAAAGTCTCTACATAATTACCTAAAAAAAATAAAATACTTTCATTAAATTTTATTTTAATCTTAATTTCTAAAAATACGCTCGTCTCGTGAATCACTCGTTATCGGCACAAGAATTATTAAATTAATAAATATTTATTCCCACACTGCCTAATAAATCATACATTTGAAACGAATAAATATTTCTCTGTTTTGAAAAGAATTATGTTATATTAAATAATTTCTTCACATATTATTAGTCACAAATAAATAACTTATTACACGGTATTAAAATAAATATTTATTCGAATCCACTAAATTTTTTTCAGGGTAGATTTAAATGGTTTCAAAGTCTCTACATAATTACTTAAAAAAAAATAAAATACTTTCATTAAATTTTATTTTAATCTTAATTTCTAAAAATACGCTCGTCTCGTGAATCTCTCGTTATCGGCACAAGATGAATTGAAAGTAATTGTTGTTAATTGCGGGAGGAGGCAAAAGAAAAGATCCAGGGGACGCTGACGTTGCGATACGCACAACCGAGGCGTCGTGGGCGGCCAAGAAGAAACTACTAAGTTTGCAAGATCAACTAAAGTACCCCCGGTGGTTGCGCGAAAGCCGGCGGGCCGAGAATACGAAAGTAAAGCGGTAGTAAAAGCAAAATAAAACGGGCTTATCCGTGCTCGCGTAGCTTTAAATTATATGAGAGCGGCGAGAAACCGAGTAAACGTGGACGCTCTCTCTCTCTCTATAGCTGCTCGTTTTCATATTCTCTCGAGTGCTTACAACGGTTTTCTGGGATTGCCGGTTTGGATTCATGCGTCTTTCATGCACATTCTCTTCAAGCACAAGCATCTTGAAATTCAAAGATATCAAGATAAAATGAGACTTTGAAATAAAATGTATAAACAAAACCGATTATTAGCATCAGATGAGGTTTCAACAAAACCGCGGGATTGAATATTTGTATATATTTAAACACAGGGTGATGAATAATAAATATTATTAAAAAATTATAAATCAGTTTTGTGACTGGGTGTCTCATAGAAAATTGCTGAAACTAATCGGCTGCAGTTATTGTGAAAAGAAAAATTGTGTTGGAAAGAGGAAAGGCTGCAGTTTTTTATAGATATAAATAAAATGTTTGTATATCAATTTATTTTATTGTTAAAAGTAATGAAAAAAGTGTAATAATAATTACATGCATGCATTAAAAAATGACAGCTGATTAGTTTCAGCAATAATATAATTATTATTATAATATATATTATAATAATAATTATATTATTGCTGAAACTAATCAGCTGTCATTTTTTTAGATACTTGTTATGCTAATAATTAGTTGCACTTTGATGAAGAATATTTTTTTTTTTACAAAATTTAAATAATTTAGATATTACATGTGTTTGGATATTTAGATATTTTATTATTTTTTAATAAAATATCTAAATATCCAAAAATATCTAAACAATTTAAATTTTGTAAAAAAAAATATTTTTTATCAAAGTGCAACTAATTATTAGCATAACAAATATCTGAAAAATATAGTGTGTACATAGAAAAAACCAAATCCCAATTAATATGCATTTACTTTAAATCCTCTCAATACATAATAGCGACAAGGATGTGCAACGCTATACAGTTCGGGGTGGTTTTTGCACATTTCGCGATAAAATACGATAAGAAGGGAGGAAACTGAGGAAATCTGTTAAATCAAATTCGCATTATCGCATTTTACGGAATCGGCCGTTAACGCACCGCCGCGCCGGCGAGAGAAAATAAGCAATCGCTCGGGCAAATGGAATTGCTTGATTGTCACAGCTGCGACTTTGTCAGTCTCGAGAGAGACGAGAAAGAGAGAGAGAGAGAGAGGCGAGTAGTTTTCCCTGAAAGGAAAGGAGCTTTTCTCGCGGAACAAAGTGCAAAAGCGCTAAATACATTTGGGTCCGTGAAAAGAAACATTCTGCAGCTTTCTCGCGCCGGAGCGAGCGGCGTCGTGGGACGTGGGACAGGCGTTGGAGAAAAATTGAGGATTAAAATGTTTACTTGAGAAACAACGCAGGGGAAGGAGACGTATAAAACATTGGGACAAATTTATTACGGCCACTTCCGACCCTTGCGAGTAACGAAGCGCAATCCCATCACACCAGGAATCTCCTTTTGCTTTATATAACAGCGAAATTATATTAAATAATGTGCCAAGAATAGTTCGTTTCAGTCTTACGGTAGACGCATTCGAGGGATTTTCCCAGGATGACATAATTAAGATTTCATCACGGAAAGACAGATTTCTTTTTTGTCACAGTCTTTTTCAAATAAGTTTATTCCTCGGCACGAGAGAGTGACTTATAAATGTGGAAACTCTATAATAATTTGATTAATATTAAAATATAGAAATTTAGGAGTCTAATAATCAAATTAATTATTATTGAAATAATATACCTACACTGAAAAAAATTTAGTTAATTCTTATAAGTATTTATTTCAATACTGTCAAATAAATCATTTATTTGAAAATAATAATATTATTTGATATAAAGAATATTATTTGATATAACAAAAATCCTTTTCAATACAAATAGATATTTATTTGTTTCAAATAAATAATTCTTGACAGATTGAACTAAATTGTATTAATTTACAATTTTTCCGGGATGACATAATTAAGATTTCATCACGAAAGACAGATTCTTTGTCACAGTCTTTTTCAAATAAGTTATTCCTCGGCACGAGAGAGTGACTTATAAATGTGGAAACTCTATAATAATTGATTAATATAGAAATTTATGAGTCTAATAATCAAATTAATTATTATTGAAATAATATACCTACACTGAAAAAAATTTAGTTAATTCTTATAAGTATTTTTTCAATACTGTCAAATAAATCATTTATTTGAAACTTCATATGTGTGAAATAATATTTATTTGATATAAAGAATATTTATTTTATATAAAAAAATCCTTTTCAATGCAAATAAATATTTATTTATTTCAAATAAATGATTCTTTGACAGTATTGAACTAAATATGTATTAATTTAACAAATTTTTTCCGGGATGACATAATTAAGATTTCATCACGGAAAGACAGACTTCTTTTTTGTCACAGTCTTTTTCAAATAAGTTTATTCCTCGGCACGAGAGAGTGACTTATAAATGTGGAAACTCTATAATAATTTGATTAATATAGAAATTTATGAGTCTAATAATCAAATTAATTATTATTGAAATAATATACCTACACTGAAAAAAATTTAGTTAATTCTTATAAGTATTTATTTCAATACTGTCAAATAAATCATTTATTTGAAACTTCATATGTGTGAAATAATATTTATTTGATATAAAGAATATTTATTTTATATAAAAAAATCCTTTTCAATGCAAATAAATATTTATTTATTTCAAATAAATGATTCTTTGACAGTATTGAACTAAATATGTATTAATTTAACAAATTTTTTCCGGGATGACACAATTAAGATTTCATCACGGAAAGACAGATTTCTTTTTTGTCACAGTCTTTTTCAAATAAGTTTATTCCTCGGCACGAGAGAGTGACTTATAAATGTGAAAACTCTATAATAATTTGATTAATATTAAATTTATGAGTCTAATAATCAAATTAATTATTATTGAAATAATATACCTACACTGAAAAAAATTTAGTTAATTCTTATAAGTATTTATTTCAATACTTTCAAATAAATCATTTATTTGAAACTAATAATATTTATTTGATACGAAGAATATTTATTTGATATAAGAAAATCCTTTTCAATGCAAATAAATATTTATTTATTTCAAATAAATGATTCATTTGACAGTATTGAACTAAATATGTATTAATTTAACAAAATTTGTTCAGTGTACTATTCTGTATATTTTTTATTATATAAAATATTGTTCCCTCTGTACATGATTATTTATTTCAAAAAATATATATAATTATTTCAAAAAAATTTTTAGGAATATATAATATTTAAGACAAGAAGTAGAAAATATAGAAAAAAGTATCTAAACTTGTATATGCAACAAATAAAAATTTTTAAATATAAATACTGTAACGTTTTAATGAAATGCAAAGACTTAAATAGTTGATTCGATTCTATTGATTTATCAACTATAAGTAATTCAAGATTTTTATTATTCATAAAGCACATTTTATACAAAAAGAGTTTGGAAGAAAATTTCATGTAAATTTTAACTAATATAAAATAAGTGTTTAAGACTTTTTATTTGAAAAATCTAAATAATTTAAAATTTTAAGCACTGTATTTCGAGAAATCTTAAAATCGAGTCTACTAATTTTTATTCCAAAAATAATATTCATTAAATATTCATCAAACACATTTTGTAGTCCGAAAGAAAATTTCATGTAAATTTTAAATAGCACAAAATGAGTTTAAAATTTTTATTTTGAGAAATCGAAATATTTTGAAATATTAAATAATACTTAATATTTCGAGAGACCTCAGAATCGAGTTCCTACTAATTTTAATTTCAAAAAGAATCACACTCAAAGGACCGTCCCGACATTATAAAAGTGTCGTTGGCATTTTTTATTATGGCATTAGTTTCTCGAAGATACTTTCGAAAATATGATTCTCACATAAAATTTCCGGATAAAAAGAAGCTTGACGATAGACAATGACATGGACATCGACCACAGCGGACCTGTCGATACTTTTATATACTTGGCGACACTACGGCATCTCTTGATTATTAACTATTCGCAGGGTTGAGGCAGAACTTCGAAACAAAATATTTAAATACAGGATACAAGATACTGTTTGACATATATTTAAATACTATTAAAGTACTTTAATTTTGAAATATATTTAAAAAGTATTTATAAATGTTACTAATTTAAATACAATTAATATTAATACTAATTGTATTTAAATACATTTTATAAATACTTTTAAATACTTTCAATTATTTTTTAATTTTTTGATTATATACTATATACTTAATATTAAAGTAATTACAAAAGGATTATCTATTACTATTTAACAAATGAAATTTTTTAAATAATAGTAATAGTACTTAAATGATTTTATTGTAATTATTTTAATATTAAGTATAATATAGTCTGACAGTAGAATATTATATAAAAATAATATCAAAAGTAAGTTAATTTCAACATTTTGAAAGATAAGTTTATTTATTTGAACTTTAAACTTTATAAAATAATAATAATTAAAATAAACATATATAATAGCATATAATATATTATATATATATCTTATTTAAATACTGCATTTAAATGTATTTAAGTAATTATATTAAATACAGTATTTAAATACTGTATTTAAATGTATTTATGTAATTATATTAAATACAGTATTTAAATACTATATTTTTAAATGTATTTATATAATTACAATATATTAAATACAGTATTTAAATACTATATTTTTAAATGTATTTATATAATTATATGAAATACAGTATTTAAATACAAATAATTACATAAATCCATTTAAATAACAAGATAAATATTTAAATATGTATCTCAGATACTTTAAGATACATATCTGCCCAACCCTGACTATTCGTCTGCTCTTCCTCTTCTTCTTCCCAAGAAAGAAAAAGAACACACAAGAATAAAAATAGATAAGAGTTTATACGCGTAATTTTTTCGCATAATAGCTACAAAACTCTTTGCATAATTTTGCTGTATATATAACAGTTTGAGTAAACATTTCTACTTTCCTCCAAGACTGTAACTCACTTAAGATCATTATTGCAGCGTACAGTCTATTTATAATCCTTCAGACCACTTGTCCAATTATGCCATTCTCATTGCTCCCTCAATTATCTTCAACGATCCCGGCTCTAACGGCAATTTCTTGAAGATGACAGGAAATTTCACTTCGTTCTTATTATCGTTAATATATATATATAGATATATGAAGCTGCGCAGAGACGAACCCTCACTAATTCGATCGTGAGGCCACTCTCAGCTCTAATTGTGCAACGCGCTTAAAACCGGATTCACATCGAATGGTTACCTACGCCAGTAATCCCACCTCAATGGTCAAATCCCGACACTACGACAGGCTTCAGTAATCTGTTCCCAAGCTGTGAAACGCTTGTCACATTGAACGACAATCATGCAGCTAATAATACAAAAAAAAAGAAAAAGAGAGATGCGCATCTTCTATACTATTTATATTCTCTATTTAATGTTACAGTATTTAAATACAAGTATTTTTCAAATTTTGTAATTAATTATTTAATTCGAATGTATATTGTTATTTAAATGTATTTATGTAATCATATTAAATATAGTATTTAATATAATTACATAAATACATTTAAAATACAGTATTTAAATACTGTAACATCTCTATTTACTTAGCTATTTAATATTACACTTTCACCCGAATTTTTATTTCTAAAAATTATTTTAAAATTTATTTAAAATTATTTACTAATAGATATTGTATAATAGGTGTTGCGCTTAGATGATTTAAAAATTAGCTAGATAAAGATGAGATAAAATATATAAATTTATCTTATTCTTAGATAAGATGAAGATGATTATGTTTTAAATATATCTAGATAAAATTATATGGCGATTCATCTAGATAATAATTTTTAAGACTGCTTATGTAAACGCAGTTATAAAAAAAATGTAAATTATAAAAGGGATATAAAAATATATGTATTCATATTTTTATTTATAAATCTTTATCGCTTATTACTTAAGTTCTACTATTGAAGTATTTTTATGTGCTATAATTCTAAACTAAAATGATCTGAAAATCAATTGTAGAGATAAAAAAAATTATCGAATTTTTTCAATTTTTTTTCCATATGTTCTATAACGTTGTGCTTAAATAATTTTAAAATTAGCTAAAGATGAGATAAAAATATATAAATTCATCTTATATACAACATAATAAAAATATATATATAATATATATAAATATATATATATATATATATATATATATGTACCTACATATAACATAAAAAATAATATAAATAATGTATATATTATATATAAAATATAAATATAAAAATTAAATTTAGAGGATAAGAAAATTCGTTTTTCATGCGCAGTCTTCCGCGCTAGATTCTCGTGTCAGTGTCAGATAATTTTCGGCAAAACTAAACATGACTCGCGCGTATGAATGGAACATAACGGTCCTATTCTCATCGTCTCAAACCATGATTCGTATTACGGAAAACAACGGGCGAACTTGAGCTTGTACCTGAAGATCGGACCTGAGAAGATCCGCAAGAAGTTAATCCGGAGCGTCGTCGCTCAATAATAATAAGCGCACTTTCCCGGAGCACTGAATTCGTAAGGCGGAACGCGGACCAAGACGGTTCTGGATTTTCATTTCTGGGAGGCGAAAAAGGAGACGAGGAAAAACAGAGGGACAGGACTCGGATAAATTGTAGCGTTACCACGCTCCCATCCCCTGCAGCCACTATCGAATATGCAATTAGAAAGTTCCGCAACTAATTTCAATTTAATCGTACGACTCTTGCGCCGGCTATTGCATCCCCCTGTCGCTCTTTCTCACTTTTCCACCCAAGTCCGCCTCCTATTTTTCCAAATGTCTCGTTTCATCAGGAAAAATAAGAACCCGCTCCGATTTCGAGATCCCTTCATTTCTCGCAACAATTTTCAATGCATAAAAGACACCGGCGAGCTAAATAGTCGTCGCTATAAGAATATAATTAAGACAGATATTTCCTTTTGTCAAAGTTTTTATATAAATTCATATCTTTAGAGAGTATAAATTATAAATGTATAAATTCGAATAATTTTATCAATATTAAATATAAGTAATAGATAGATACATCTATACATAATTATTTATTTTCAAAAATTTTTAATTAATTTAGTTATAAATGAAAATATTTATTGTTACGTCCGTTTATATTTTTTACTACATGCTTTTATATTATTAAAAAAATTTTATATAAATAAAAATAAAATATATATTAAATATTATATAAATATATTTAATATATATTTTATATTATATATTTATTATATATATATATATATTAAATATTTAATATGTTTAATATATATTGCATTTGTAATAATATAAAATTTTTTAATAATCTGAAAATATAGCAAAAAATTATAAACGAATATAACAATAAACGTTTCGATTTACAATTAAAATAATTAAAAATTTTTTAATATGTAAAATTTTGTATTATTAAAATCGTTTGGAGAATAAAGGAGACAAAATCCTTTCACTTCACGTGGAAGGATAAATTATTGTTTCCTTCATCGGCGGAGCAGTTTATTTGGCGGATTCTTCGTCAATCTAGGTTTAACAGCGAATTAGGGTTAGCCTAAGCCACCCGAACGAGGTTTTCGTAACAGTTAAGATTAGGCTTGCTCGTGCGGAAAGTTTCCGCGAACAGTAAGTACCGCGAATAAGCCGTATTAATAACGACAATAACGTTAATCGTCGCCGTAAACCGTAATCGCACACTATAACGCGAACTTTCCCTTTCTCTTCCCTTAAACGAGAACGTACAAGAATGGGTACCTGATACAAAATATATAGAAATTTAATTTAAAAAAGTAGTTGATAATTTCCCAAGAATTTCTTCAATTGAAAATATTTTTTATTTAAAATTGTCCATTCAGATTAAATTTATTCATTAGAAAGAAACGCATAATATTATTTTTCTCAAATTTCACATAGATCTTTTATTTCACAGATTAAGTTTATTCATTTAAAAACAGACACATAATATTATTTTTCTCTCCTTACCTTAAATGAGAACGAAGAAGAATGGATATCTGGCATAGAAAATATAGAAATTTGACAAAAAGAGGCAGTGGATAATTTCTCAAAAATTTCTTCAATTTAAAATATTTTTTATTTCAGATTGTCTAGTTAGATTAAATTTATTCATTAGAAAGAAACACATAATATTATTTTTCTCCAATTTCACATAGATCTTTTATTTCACAGATTAAGTTTATTCATTTAAAAACAGACACATAATATTATTTTTCTCTCCTTACCTTAAATGAGAACGAAGAAGAATGGATATCTGGCATAGAAAATATAGAAATTTGACAAAAAGAGACAGTTGATAATTTCTCAAAAATTTCTTCAATTTAAAATATTTTTTAATTTAGATAGTTTATTTAGATTAAATTTATTCAATTAAAAAAAAAACACATATTATTTTTCTCTTATTTCAATAAACTTTAAATATGTTGTATAATGATTTAAAATAAAAGACATGTACTGTTTGATATACCTAAAATATATAAAAATTAAATTTAATAGTAAATTCAACAATTTAATCGATATATTTTATTTTGTTTCCAAATGGACTAATAAAAGAGATTCAATACAGCCAACAAAATCTCTTGATTTCATTCTTGATTCTTATGGAATTTTGTTAAAAATATAATCCATCTCAATTCCAGACAGACAATTCCAGAAAACATGACAAATCATATTGTTTGTAAAAATATTTTTAAAATAACATTTTCGAAGAATAATTGTAAGTTTCGAAACATTATATAGAATTATTTAGAGATTAATAAAAACAATTGTAAGATAATATTTTATAGTCGTATATTGTTTGTTACCATTCACAATAGAATTTTCGCAAATCCATTTCCATCAGAATAAAAAAAAAATTGAGCACTCACCGGTACGATGTGCAATGATGAAATCGTAGTACACGCGATGATCTGTAAAATACAAATATATCCAAATTATATATATAAAGCAGTGTCAAAACAATTAATATTTCACGTAAATAATTATTCGAGGCAGTATATTCAACTTTTATTCGTCCATCAATATTTAAAAAATTTTTTTTGATATTACCTTTTTTAAAATATAAAAAAATTTTTATATAAATATGTAAATAATTATAAATTTTAAATAATGTTAAAATATACTTCAAAAATATACATCTATATCAAAATATTATAATTAATGTAAAAATCTTTTTATTAAATATTCTGTGTATATGTTTCAAAATAAGGTGTAAAATATTTTATATGCATTATATAATGATGTAACATGGATCAAACAAATTGATCACAAAAATAAACGTACAATTAATTTTCACAAGCAACGAACAATAGATTAAATAAATAAATTATAAAATATTCACCTTGTAGTTGTTCTGCCGTTGCTCTCTCTCCTCTCTTGTTCATCTTTTGGCACATTCACTCGCGAAAACACTATTATTATCGCATACGTTCTAATAAACAAAATACTATAATCGCGCGACACTTTAAGACACTCCCGACATTAATTATATTGCGAAAAACGCGATGGAAAAACAATGCGAAAACTATACATCGTCAAAAACTGCGATTTTTCTCTTGAAAACGACACGACAGACTCTATTCTTATAATAGGACACAATGTTGATCTGTAAAATATAAATATATCCACCATGTGTACATAAAGCAGTGTCACAAATCATTTATATAAAAAAAATTATTATTGAAGACAATTCAATTTTTCATTCCTTTAAACAGGATTTTTATAAACAGTTACAAAATTTCCGAAATAAAATTTTCTTTTGTATTAATTGTTATAAAATATGATAAATACAAATTTAATTTCCTTTAAATAGGATTTTAATAAAAAGTTGGAAAATTCCCGAAATAAAATTTTCTTTTGTATCAATTTTTATAAAATATGAGGAATAAACATTTAATTTCCATATAAAATTATTTAAATAAATATAAATTTTAAATAATATCAAAATACTTTATACGTTTATATATTTAAAAATATTACTTATTGTAAATATTTTACTAAATATTTTGAATATTTTGAAATAGAATATGAAAAATTTTATATATACATTACATAATGATATAAAATAAATTATATTACGGTGAAGATAAACGAGCAATTAATTTTTACATATAACAAATAAAAAATTAAATAAACAAAATAAATTATTAACCTCACAATTGCTCCATTGTCGCTCGATGCCCTCCACCTTCTCTCTTGTTCATCTTTTCGTGGCATATTAACTCGCGAAAGCACAATTACGTTCTAATAAGCAAAATACTATAATCGTGCGACACTTTACGAGACATTCCCGACATTAATCATACCGCGAGATCCGCACTTTATCATATCGCAACGAGAAAACAACACGAAAACTGTACGTCGCAAGAAACTGCGATTCTTTCACTTGAAATTCGCACGGCAGATTCGCGCGCCACATTTGCCACAATACTATCTTTAATCTTCAAATTAGTATACGTTCGCACATTCAAGCTAGTTTTAATATCTCGAATTATATCATATTCATATAAAATAATGCATCAGCTAGTGTTAAATAAGTATCCGCAGGATGTAATATTCGAAAATATGTCATCGTTTTTTAACGATTCGCAACACAGATTTAGATGGTACGAAATTTCGACGAGTTACTGCGATGCACGATAAAAATGATAATACAAAGTTAATAATTGATTCGACTTACTTAATAATCAATCGCGTCGCGATGCTATTCGACCGGAAGTGCTTCGTCTCGTATCTGCGACACTTTGTTAATAATTTAAGAACGTTAGAATACTTTCACGCTGGCGCGACGACTTCGCTCGACTACGACGTGAAGTTTTTTGCGCGAGTCGAACTATTTGGTCAACTGACGTATCGATATATCGATGTCTCGATGTATTCGGAAATGGACTGTGATCGATGTATCATATTCCAAAAATATACAAACTGAAATAATGTATGCGCGATATATTTTCAAATATAAGTATGTAAATTATTATTAATTATTATTAATTCGATTCATCGATATTTAAACACCACTAACTGATTCTCGCAAAATATCTCATCTAGATTGATATGCGAAATATAATCGTGTATCCAAGCAGCAATAATTAATTATCTCTAAGCATTGAAATTCGATAACTTATGGTTACTTTCACGCACGCTAATGACTGCCTCGTATAATCAAATATCAAGTAATCGCGCGGGTTAATAGTCGCTAATTATAATAATCGAAAGGAGAACGATCGTCACGCTACTCTTGCGCTCGTGTTTCGAAGGATAATGCGATGTCACATGATGGAATGTCTCGCGTCGCCCTCCCCCCCCCCTCCCGCGCCACGTGACACCCAGCTGTCAGATTCCCCTCCCCCCCTAGCGAGCTGTCAAACGCCTCCACCACTCGGCGCGCCAAGGGATTCGCGCGTAACTTCAGGGCGATACCTATCTATACATATAATCTTTATTGTTTATGTATCGCGTGAAGTGTGTGGCGAGACGTTGTGCCAGGTAAGTACGTATTCACGTCCTCTCCCACTACAAAATCTTCACTAATTTGTAAAAATATATTTTCTATCGATCGAAAGATTCGAAGAATGAGGCGAAAATTGCACGAATAATCTAACCAGGTACGTATTTATATTCACACAAAGCGCGATATTCATTATTAAATTATTGTGATTTATATATGTAAATACATTGCGGACGATGCTACGCGACTCTTGAACATATATATATTATTCGTTGGAATGTTTCGCCAATTTAATAATAAGTATGTAATTCGTTAATCTTTTCGCAATCGATATATAATGATACACTTGAATCGCGAAATTACGTGATTAAAATGCCACGATACATCAACGTGTTTTAATTATTATATATAATGATCGATTTCAAATATATAGGATCTTTCATTTTTTAATTAGTTGCAGTCGTTTAAAGCGATGATTTAATTTATCCATGAGTTTTAAGGATTATATAATTGTCTAAAAAATTTTCATCATATTTTGATGGACAGAACTCTTTAGATAATTAATGTACGTGCCCCGGATTGTACGAGAATTATTTTACAATAAACAAAATGCTCGAAATACGGCCAGCATATCATATATTCAAAAGTACTAGTTTTTTTATTAAATATATATTTAGTGGCAACCTACGGTCGGATCTATGTTACAGAACTATAGAACTCGTCGAAAGCTATAAAATTTTATTGTTCAAATTTGGAAAATGTTAAATGATATGCTAACTGTCAAAAACAGTACATAATGCCCATCGTAGCCTAACCTGGTTGACATTCACTCAGTTGTCCTTTGAATAAAGTATCAGGACGATCGTTCCCTTCGATTATATTGTAATTAGCGATTATTAATACCTGCGATTATACGAGGATCATAAGCGGGTCTGTAAGTAATTATCATAAATTATTGCATTTCAATGTTTAAAGAATAATAATTTATGAATAATAATAATTTATTTTCAATGTTTAAAAATAATAATAATTTTGCTTGGATAACACATCGATACATATCTCGCATCGCGCTTTTCATCGATATAAAAAAAGATAATAAAGATAATCGATATATAAAGATAATTTGCGACGATTAAAGTAGAAGGTCAAAATATATATTAATCACGTTTATTACTTAATAATAATTAACATACTTATATTTGAAAATATATCGCGCATACATTATTTCAATTTGTATATTTTTGGAATATGATACATCGATCACAGTCCATTTCCGAATACATCGAGACATCGATATATCGATACGTCAGTTGACCAAATAGTTCGACTCGCGCAAAAAACTTCACGTCGTAGTCGAGCGAAGTCGTCGCGCCAGCGTGAAAGTATTCTAACGTTCTTAAATTATTAACAAAGTGTCGCAGATACGAGACGAAGCACTTCCGGTCGAACAGCATCGCGACGCGATTGATTAATAAGTAAGTCGAAGCAATTATTAACTTTATATTATCATTTTATCATGCATCGCAGTAACTCGTCGAAATTTCGTACCATCTAAATCTGTGTTGCGGATCGTTAAAAAACGATGACATATTTTCGAATATTACATCCTGCGGATACTTATTTAACACTAGCTGATGCATTATTTCATGAATATGATATAATTCGAGATATTAAAACTAGCTTGAATGTGCGAACGTATACTAATCATAAAGGTTAGAGTATAGTATTGTGGCAAATGTGGCGCGCGAATTTCGAATTTGCTGTGTGGTTTTCGAGTGAAAGAATCGCAGTTTCTTGCGACGTATAGTTTTCGTGTTGCTTTCTCGACGCGATGTGATAAAGTGCGTGTCTCGCGGTATGATTAATGTCGGGAATGTCTCGTAAAGTGTCGCGCGTTTATAGTATTTTGCTTATTAAAACGTAATTTGTGTTTCAGCGAGTGAATGCGCCACGAAAAGATGAATAAGGGAGAAAGAGGAAATCCGAAAAGGCGTCGAACGACAACGGAGCAACTGTAAGGTTATAATTTATTTAATTTATTTAATTTTTTATCTATTGTGTGTAAAAATTAATCACTCGTTTATCTCCACCGTGAATAATTAATTTCACATCATTATGTAATGTTATATATAACATTTTTTTTATATTCTATTTCAAAATATTCAAAATATTTAATAAAATATTTGTAATAAATAATATTTTTATGTAAAGTAATTTGATATTATTTAAAATTTAGAATTATTCAAATAACTTGTACATAGGAATTAAACTTTTACTTCTTATATTTTATAAAAATTAAAAGAAAATTTTATTTCGGAAATTTTGTAACTTTTTATATAAAATCTTGTCTAAAAAACAAATGAAAAATTGAATTGCATATACAATGATTATTTTTTTGAAATGTAAATTATTATTGACACTTTTATGTACATGGATATATTTATATTTTGCAGATCAACATTGTGTCCTGTTACAAGAGATAATATTGTTGCGGCAAGTGTGACGCCTGAATCTGCCATTCGGTTTTCGAATAAAAAATCATAATTTTTTGCGAGGTATAGTTTTCGCGTTGTTTTTTTCATTGCGTTAAAGTGCGTGTTTCACGATATAATTAATGTCGCGCGATTATAGTATTTTGTTTATTAGAACGTATGCGATCGTAGTGTTTTCGCGAGTGAATGTGCCAAAAGATGAACAAGAGAGGAGGATGAGGCCCGGAAAGGCATCGGGCAACATTAGAGCAACTACGAGGTTAATAATTTATTTATGTTTTGTTTGTTATATGTGAAAATTAATTGCTCGTTTATCTACGCTGTAATTCATTTTTATCATTATGTAATGTATGTACAAAACATTTTATTTTCTATTTAAAAATATTTCATAAAATAATATAAGTAATAATTTTATATAAACGTATAAAGTCTTTTGACATTATATAAAATTTTTAATTATTTAAATAATTTGTACATAGAAATTAAATTTTTATTTCTCATACATTTAAAAATCATCATACAAAAGAAAATTTAATTTGTGGAATTTTGTAACTTTTTATTATAATCCTGTTTAAAGGACGAATGAAAAGTTGAATTGCTTGCAATAATTATTTTTTTGAAATGTAAATTATTTTTGACACTGCTTTATATACATGGTGGACATATTTATATTTTACAGATCAACATTGTGTTCTACAACTCCGCCGATGCACATCGTATCGGTGAGTGTTTAATGATTTTTTATTTTATATAAAATGATGTAGGTATAAAAAATATCTAGGTAGGTTCCAAGACAGCTTCATTTTTCAAGATTTAATTAACTTTTCTGTGAGGTTATAATTGGACATGCGTTTTTACATAAAGAATTTAATAGTAACAACATCTCAATTATCCAACAAAATAAATTAAGTTCTAATATTTGCTTCTTAATCTATTTTTTGAATATATATTATTTTTAAATTATCTTCTCGTATTTCATACGAATTCAGAACTATTCAGAAAAATCTTCATAAAATTTTTAAATCGATACTTCACATTTTTTAAAAATATGTATACTTATTATCTAATATTTGATTCATAAATATATCTATAATTATATACATAATAGATAAAAATTATATATTAAATAAGGATCGATGAATCCTGACAAT
The DNA here is from genome assembly GCF_048542155.1 of Nylanderia fulva. Classification (NCBI taxonomy): domain Eukaryota; kingdom Metazoa; phylum Arthropoda; class Insecta; order Hymenoptera; family Formicidae; genus Nylanderia; species Nylanderia fulva. Next base: position 3,575,542 of record NW_028189730.1, on the reverse strand, counting down.
CTTGCGTATATTATTTCCTCGTATTTCATATATCAATTCAGAAAAATATTCATAAAATTTTTTAATCGATATTTCACATTTTTTTAAAATATGTATACTTATAATCTATCAGATTCATAAATAAGGTAAGGAAATATATATATCTACAATTATACACATAGTACATAAGAATTATATATTAAATAAGGATCGATGAATCCTGACAATCTTGCGCATATTATTTCCTCGTATTTCATATATCAATACTATTCAGAAGAATATTCATAAATTTTTTAAATCGATATTTCACATTTTTCAAAAATATGTATACTTATAATATCTAATATTTGATTCATAAATATATCTATAATTATATACACATAATAGATAAAAATTATATATTAAATAAGGATCGATGAATCCTGACAACCTTACGCATATTATTTTCTCGTATTTCATATATCAATACTATTCAGAAAAATATTCATAAAATTTTTAAATCGATATTTCACATTTTTCAAAAATATGTATACTTATAATCTATCTGATTCATAAATAAGGTAAGAAAATATATATATATCTACAATTAATACATAAGGATTATATATTAAATAAGGATCGATGAATCCTGACAACCTTACGCATATTATTTCCTCATATTTCATATATCAATACTATTCAGAAAAATATTCATAAAATTTGTAAATCGATATTTCACATTTTTAAAAATATGTATATTTATAATCTATCTGATTCATAAATAAGGTAAGAAAATATATATATCTACAATTAATACATAAGGATAATATATTAAATAAGGATCGATGAATCCTGACAATCTTACGCATATTATTTCCTCGTATTTCATATATCAATACTATTCAGAAAAATATTCATAAAATTTTTAAATCGATATTTCACATTTTTCAAAAATATGTATACTTATATTATCTAATATTTGATTCATAAATATATCTATAATTATATACATAATAAATAAAAATTATATATTAAATAAGGATCGATGAATCCTGACAATCTTGCGCATATTATTTCCTCATATTTCATATATCAATACTACTGTTCAGAAAAATCTTATAAATTTTTTAAATCGATATTTCACATTTTTCAAAAATATGTATACTTATAATCTATCTGATTCATAAATAAGAAAATATATATATCTACAATTAATACATAAGGATTATATATTAAATAAGGATCGATGAATCCTGACAACCTTACGCATATTATTTCCTCATATTTCATATATCAATACTATTCAGAAAAATATTCATAAAATTTTTAAATTAATATTCACATTTCTCAAAAATATGTATACTTATAATCTATCTGATTCATAAATAAGAAAATATATATATCTACAATTAATACATAAGGATTATATATTAAATAAGGATCGATGAATCCTGACAGGCTTGCGCATATTTTTTTTTACGCTTTGAAACGCTATTTTCGCCAGTATCGTCTTTCTAAATACAAAGTGCCAGGTGCTGGGACTTTTATAGGGAGTATCCTTTCGCTTCGTGAGAGGCTTGTAAGACGCAACGATAAGAACAGAGGGGCGAGAGGACGAAGAAAAAGGATACCGCGTCCCGCGTTGACACTCTTTAAAAACTTTCAGCCCCAACTTTGTTGAAAAGCAGCCTCCGCCTCTCTTCCGACCTCTGTCTGCTCTTCGTCCTTTCTTCCTCGCTAGACGACAATCAACCTCCTCGCCCTATCCTCTCCGCCATTCTCGACGGGCGTCCCTTATTCCGGCGTAGCGAGTGCATACAGTGAGAATGGGCTCGCGACAATGCGGAGCTTTAAATTAGACCGTAGCGTCAGGAAGTAGAAAGAAAAGGGATGGTAGATCGGCGCAAGGAAGAGAACCGAAGGGACGGACTAAAAAGGGTCAGGGAGCGAGAGGGTTGAGCGACGAGCAAAATTGCGGGTTCTCTCGCAAACCGCAAGGCCGATCGAGAACGATTCCGAAGGGGATGAAAACGATTAAACTCACGGGCAAGCACGATGCGGATCTCGGAGAGATCCCTCGGTTCGGTTGTCCCGTTTCGCTTTCTATATCGTGTAAGGCGAAAATAAACCGGAGAAAAATCTTGGATCTTATTCTTCAATTTGAATTCATTATTCGATTTTATTTATACACTGAACAAAAATTGTTCACTTGATCAAACTGAATTCTTTTTAGTGAACATATAAAAATATTTAAATTTAATTTAAATATTATTTACATTATTAAATTAAATGTAACGAAACGTATATTTGATTCTTAAATACTAATATAGGTTCAATTAACAAAATAATGGTTGAAAGGTTTAGTCAAGTTAATACTATTTTTTTTTTAGTATACGGAAAAATATTAGCTAAATTTTGAGGGTTCCTATATTATACATGAATATTAGTTACTATGTCTAAATTTTATTTTTTCCGTATATTATTTTAATAAAATACCAGAAATCATTTATTCAGAATTATGCATATTAGAAAAATACAAAAAAAATTCTACTTTTTCTTCTACTTAAATAAAAAATAATTTATTAAAATAAAATATATCTGAAATAAATTCTATCGTAGGGCAAAAATAAACCGCTCGTAGAACGGAAGAAAAATCTTGGATCTTATTCTTCAGTTCAAATTGATTATTCGATTTTATTTATACACTGAACAAAAATTGTTCACTTGATCAAACTGAATTTTTTTTAGTGAACATATAAAAAGATTTAAATTTAATTTAAATATTATTTACATTATTAAATTAAATGTAACGAAACGTATATTTTAATATTCTTAAATACTAATATAGGTTCAATTAACAAAATAATATATTTATATATAATTTTATATAATTTTCTCTATAATTTTTATAAAATAATATTTAGTTGAGAGATTAGTCAAGTTAACAAATTTTTTTTATTTCAGCTATTTTATTTTACACACATTGTCCCTGAAAAATAATTATAAGGAATTTTTTCTCAATTCTCTCAACTCTGTCAACTTTTCAATTACCACGTCAATAGATATTCACGAGGACAATAAGTTGGACAATATTTTTCTTCATGCCGATGCGAATTATATTTGTTGTATATGTAGCGGGAATGTACATACATCTCATCTTTTCTAAACGCTCTTGCATATACGCGCGTGTCCATGCAAAAAAGGGAAAAAAAATAAACAAGCGTCCTTTAGAATCCCTCCAATAGCCTATTCAGGAAGTGGCAGCACGAACGCAAAGAACCGCCCTTTCCAGACCATTTTGTCACCGGATGTTATAGGGCCTCGCAAGTGAAGTAACTTTCCATGCATATGTTAGCAGCCGCGTGTAAAAAGAAGCCCGGAGGGATGAATAAAAAGAAAAAGAATGGAGAGAGAGAGAGAGTGAGTTGTTTCATCGAAAATAAATAATGATCGCATATGTATGTATACTAGCGATGAATCGGAAAATAATGGTCGCATGAAAGATAAAAAGATTTCCTCTGTTATTATGTATTTCATACCGACACTTTTTCAGAAATCTTTGCAACATTTTCATCGCGATCTTTACTTTTCCTATATTTCACATTTTATATATCGAGGGAAAAAGTACACTGAAATAAATTTATTATTTTCGAATAAGTATTTATTTCAATACTGTTTAATAAATAATTTATTTGAAACTAATAATATTGATTTGATGGAAAAATATTTATTTGACATAAGAACATTTTTTTCAGATAAATATTTATTTGTTTCAAATAAATGATTTATTAGGAAGTATTGAGGTAAATATTTATTAATTTAATAATTTTTTTCAGTGTAGTTAACTTAACTAAATCATTCAACTATTTTGTTAATTGGACATGTAGAATTTAGCCAAGTTAACTTTTTTCTCAATGTAAAAATACATACATATATTACTTATAATTTGTGATTTATATCTTATATTTCTAAATAACAATATAATTATATTAGATTTGCATAAATAAATTAAATCGCATATAAAAATTTAAATAAAAAAAAAAGATTCCCCCTTCGCGTTTAAAAAAATAAATCTAAAGCAAAGATGTACGAAACATTAAGCACAAATGTTTGTGTTATCAAGATATTCCAAGTACATCGCTCACATACAGTATATTCTCAAAAACTCGCTCTCGGAACTAGATAGTTTCAAGCTCCAATTCTGAGTTGCAACTTTCGGATGAGGGAGACCTTGAGTAAACGTCAGAACTAGTTCCGCGTTATTGAGAACGATCTGTGTCAATTGTACGTATTCAATTTCAAACTCCTTGAAAAGTCTGATTAGTTCATCGTCCAGTGACACGTAAGAATTGTTTACGTTTTTTTTTCCACGACGCGAAGCTGCGACACAAGAAACTTCTTTTGCGCACCCCATTCCGTATGCATTCTGTTGTCGGGAAAGGGAAGGTAGAAGGGGTTGCGTTCTCCACCTCCTGTCAACCCTCTCTTTTCTTTCTCCTAACTTTTCCAATATTCTCGAGTCTTTCTACTCTTCGCAAAATTACCTCCACCTACACTTATATACGAGAAGTGTGCGCACCCTCTAGTAATGATTTCACCCTTGCTCCTGTCCTCATCGACAATTCCGCGTCTATATAATATGCTACTAGCGACTTGCGCGACATGAGATCGTAAAGAAGGGAGATAAATATGAAAATGTGTCTCTCCTTTCTCTATGACTACGCTGAAAATAGTATATTTTCATACTACTCACATACTATTTTGTATTACAAGTGCAGGCAAAGTGGCTTTGTGTGCGTTTTTTGTGCGCGAGGTGGCCGATCGCACGCCGCCATATTGCGGCGGCACGGTGCAGGAATAGCCGTGTTCAAAGTTATTGTCCACGGCTGAAGCCGTGGGCAATAACTTTAAACGCGGCTCAGCCGTAGGCAATGGCTTTGAACGCGGCTTATTCACTCACCGCGTCGCCGCTAGATGGCGGCGTGGAAAATCAGCCGCTTTCCGCACAGAAAACACGCACACAAAGTGCCACTTTGCCTGCACGTGTAATACAAAAAAATTGGTTAACTTGACTAAACCTTTCAACTAATAAATATTATTTTATTAAAATTATATAAAATTATATAAAATTTATATAGAAATGATATATAAATATATTATTTTGTTAATTGAACGTATAAAAATATTTAAATTAAAACTATTTTGTTAAATAACATATTTTAGTATTTAAGTCAAATATACGTTTTATTAAATTTAATATGTTACATTTAATTTAAATATTTTTATAGGATCAATTAACAAAATAATACTTGGTTGAAAGGTTTAGTCGAGTTAACAATTTTTTTTCAGTGGATGAAACGTTGCTCTTATATTACATTACTCGCGAAAAATTCTGATGATCGATGATACTTTACATATGTACAGGGAAAATAAATAAATAAATTTAAAAATGGAATACAATTTTAATTGTTTAAAATTATTTAAATAATAGTAACAATATCATTCAATGTCACATAACTCAATATTACACTGAAAAAAAATGTATTGAATTCGAATAAGTTTATTTCAATATTCCCTAATAAATCATTTATTTCAAACTAATAATATTGATTTTTCATGTGAAAAATATGTATTTGCTTAAATAAATGATTCATTAATATCAAAATAAATATTTATTGATTTAATAATTTTTTTTTCAGTGTACCACTTTCTAACATATCAATTCAATAATTAATTCTACAAAAAGGAGAATATTAACGAAGCTATTGCATAAAATATTTATCCTTTGCCTTCCCCATCCGATATTTTTTATCATCTTTTCTAACTACTAAATAATAAAGGGGCGGTTTAAAGTATCCATTCATCATAATCCCGATTCAACCCGAGAACTGTCGTTACTCTTCACCAAGGGATGTCAGAGAAAAAAAAACTAAAAACAGAACGCTATCTCAAAAAAGAAGAAGAAGCATTGGATAGAAAAAAGAAGAGAGAAATGACGAAAGAGCCATTCCTCTTTTCAGGAGAGACTCTGCTCGCGTAGAAGATCGTAAGAAGAATTTATCATCCGGATGTGATGTTCGCGAAAAACCGACCCGCCTATCAATCCACTTTTCTAACTGCACTTGCGTAAACACTTTTGCACGCTATTAACTCATTCCGGTTCAAAATCGTGACATTATAAATACGTGCTTATGCATATGAAAATATAAAATCAGAAAAAAGCTGATAAGAACCATGCGCAAATACTAACGCAATAAATTTGTTCCTAATTCTTTTTTCATGATTTTATATCATTATTTAGAATCAAAATAATTAAAGAAGAATTTGAAAAGAATTTTATTGCGTCTAATATATCTGCAGCTGACTCTCTCTCTCTTATTAGCTCTTTTATTGATTTTATATTTATATATATTAAAGTCTGTCCACTTTATTATTTCAGCTATATATAACTACAAGTATATAGATGTTGTTTATTATATAATTTAGTCAATAATGCCACTATACACTTATCATATAAATATGAAAAATATTTCGCTAGAAATCTGATAGATTTTCTCCAAATAGATAAATAGATCTCTCTCTCTACTCCGAAATGTATATAAATTCTACGAGTCTTTGAAAAGCATTATACTAATTGTCAAATAAAAAATAAATAATTTTCTATCAACTTTGATCTTAAAGAGACCGAAATAAATATCGACTGTAACGAGCGTCATGAGAAAAAGCCTCCATAAATAGCATTTTCCTCCGTTTCGCAATTATCCGGCAATCTCTTTTTCGTTTCTGCTATTTTCCGGTCACAAACTCACCCTCTGCTGCTGATTGATGAATTAGGTCGAGTATCGCCCGCGGGGATTCGCCATTACATTTTCGATGAGCCACTTTTGTATTGACTTAACTATAACATACTGCGTTCCCGACCGAAAATACCAGAATTAGGAAGTATGTGACGTTCAAATTCTGCTAGTTTAACGACCTCGAATTTTTACGTGTACTGCAAACTCCCAAAAATGTAATGTAGGATAAATTAACTTTTTTAAAAATTATAATTCTTTCTAATTTAGTTCTCATTACTCTTGTTTTGCAAAAATTTGGAAATTTGTTCGATATTCTAATTTATTGCGCTATAAAAAAAATGTCAAAATCTTTTTATCTAAACTGTCCTTAAAATAAATTGGAAATTATTTTACGATAGGTCGTTTTTCACTCTTTGAATGTAAATGTTTTTCGTTTTTCACGGTGTAACTTGCGAATAAATTAATAAATTAAGATCCTAAACGTCCTTGAGAAGTCTTGTTTTTTTCCTGTTTTATCGACAAAATGTGAGGTTAGATAAACTATGAATCTATTTATTGGCTATACAAATTGTTTTTACCTGAAATTAGAACGCTTCGCCGTCTTTTTCCTGTACAAATTAAAGTATTAATATTAATAAAAAACGAAGCGTTCTAATTTCAGGTAAAAAACAATCCGTATAGCTAATAAATAGATTTACAGTTTATCTAACCTCACATTTTGTCGATAAAACAGGAAGGAAACTTAGATTAGCTTAGAATCCTCTTAAAAGAAACGCGAATTATTAAAAAAAAATTATTTTTTAATATGTTGACTGCAAAATGTGCATTAATATTGACAATAGAGAAATGATAGAGAATCAAAAATTGTCGACAAACTCGGAAAATTACGGAGCTTCCGATAAACTCTGGTTACAAAAAGTTAACCCTCTCTTTCCTCCAGTTGCTTTGCAGGAAGCAAACGACAAAAGCGTCGAAACTTTCCAGTTTTTTTCCCCGGAAGACAATTAATAGTCCGAGGATATCTTCTCCGAGTGATATTAGCTCCTCCCCTGCTCTTCTCTTATCGCAGCTTTTTCTCTTTTTACTTCCTCCCATGAGATTTTCAACTCGTTGACGTCACGTCGAACGATTTATACTTTTTGATGTACGTGACTCTCCTCCTAATTTCTCTCGATTTCGATATATGAAAATATAATTTTCCTTTTTCGTTACTCTGGTGTGAGAAAAGAGCGAACTAAAATTTTCCGTCCATTTTCTACAATCCTTGCAAGAGTTGCGCGTTTTTATTTTATTTTATTTTATTTTTTTTACGGGGTCCCCTATATTACTGGAGCTTCGCTTTAATCCTGCGTTGGAGTTAAAAACCATTGTTTTTCGTTCTTGAGCACTTTTTACCTCTCGATAGCTGGAATACGAAGAATGTCGGGAAAGGAAGTCGGAAAAGTCCATCAAGCGGTTTCTATTTAGAGGTTCATCACTCAAGTGGGTTGTTTCTATACCCTGTGTTGTAGTCCCATAACAGAACCTGCCTGGACTAACTGATCTTCCTCGACCAACTATTTTTGCGTAGGAAAAGCAATTATTCACAGTCGCTTGTATTACTTCTATAACGAGTAATCGTGAGATAGGGGAATATAAGAGAAATCCCTTACAATTTTTTATTACGAAGACCAGCACTAATACGAGAGTGGCTTAGAATCTAATCCAACTAACGACGAGCTTTGAACACTGTTGTTCTGATAAAATTCGTGCTTCCAAGAACAAGTATCCTACATATAATGAAGATCAGATTTATCAGTTACATAACTTCTTGCATAACATTCGTGAAAATAAATTTATTATTATTTATTAATATTAATATTAATATACATTTTAATATAAAATTTATTAATATTAATTTGGAAAAAAAAATGTTAAGTAGATTTTCCCTATTAATTCGATATCGAATAAAATTTATCTACTTTTATGACTAATATTTTCAAAGATAATTGTGTGGAACAATTAAAATAGGTCATGCTGTACACTGAAAAAATTCATATTTTTACATAAAAATGACTTGTTCAAAATTAATTATCACTGTAATTTTTTTCACATTTTTTTAAAATGAAAATACATATTAATGTAAAAATATAGATAAAATTACAACGATTTATAGTCGAATCTAACTTCACTTTTTCGATCGATAAAACATATTTGGTCAGCATCTCCTTAACGGAATATCTTTATAATCTTGAAAATATATAAGAATACATTTCATATGAAATTACACATAATTTATAATATTCCATATGAGTAACAATATTGCATGATTATGCTGTGTCGAAAAAAAACCCAGGATAATCATGTAATTTCACAGAAATATTTTTTCAGTGTATATATAGGAGAAATGTCTCTTCCACGTGATTTTCGATTTTTCGTCTCCTTTTTTTTGCAAACTTGCGCAAACTACTCGCACATGAGAGAAAAATCGTCTCTTCACCTCTCCTGAGCGCCAGTCTCGAGAAATGATGGGTGGCAGGTGATGGATGAAAGATGAAGATTAAGAGCGGAAGCCAACATACGGAAAGATGTCTCCGATTTGCATCGAAAGATCCCGGAGAAACGTTATTTCACGGGAAAGCCCAATCGAATTTCCATCCCTCTTTTTTTTCCGGCAATGATCCGATTAGGTAAATATGGAATTCCTGCTATCCTTGCTGAGAATTTGAAATTCTTGATAATCTCGTGGAAATTTTAGTAAGCTGAGATGTTTCAAATCGTAGATTTCCCAGTTATGGGATCTTCGATTTCGGTAAAGAGAATTCCCTGAATTCGATCTGCTACTTAAATTGCAACTTGACACTTCACACATGGCGGGCTTTCGAATCAATTTTCACTTGTAGCAAAATTTCTTTCATACACATATCTCTAAAAAGAAAATGTTATATATTAAAATTTAATCACTTGATAAGGACTCAAAGAAGGGTCGAAACGTTGTGATTTAATAAATAATATTTGCCAGTACGGTCGAGAGAAGAGTCTTACTTTTTTTTAAATTCTGTCTGGCGATTCTCAAATATCTACGTTTTTATTAAAATTTAAATTGAGATTTTAATTAGAATTAAAATTAAAATGTTTTATTTTTATTATAACTTGTTTTCTCTTTAAAATATACTTGTATATAGTAATTAAAGGAGAAGGAGAAAATTATTTTCGAAGTAAAAATTAACGAAATTTATTTTAATTCTATTCAACGCACACATGAAACATTTGCTTCGATTATCTCTCACGAACTTTATAAAATTGTAAGACATAAATTATGAGTGACCCAGTTTCCGCGGACGAGAAGAATTACAATGAACGATTAAAATATAAAAGCACGGTTATGTATGATCTGATGATTAAAATATGATAATGATTAAAATATAAAAAGCCTGGTTACATATGATCTTTCGGGACACCTCTGAACGACGAATAAAATCTTCACATTCACATTAGGATTTTTCTCTTCTTTTATCTCCGTCTAGAAATTGAAATAGAATGGCTACAATCAAGATTTTCTATCTCTTTTGAATTTTTATGGCATAATTTTTTATCTCTTATCAAACCTTAAGAATGGTAAAAATGTAAATATAATCATAATATATGTCTCCATTTTTTATTTTGTTAAACTTCCATCTATTGCATAATTATAAATATATTAGGAAAAAAATAGTTTTTTTAATGAATTTATTTCAAAATTTTAATATAAGTAAATTTTAATTTTAAAAAATATATAAGTTGAAATACTTTTCCATGTACTTGATTTCTCTTTTTTTTTAAAAAAGTTTCTTTTATTAATTAAAACTTGATCATATCTCAAAGAGCTGGAGAATCGATTCAATAATGAAACAGTAACCTGTGCGAAAAATCTTAAGATTAATCTTTCCTTATCAGAATGAACGAATATATTTTCCAATGAAAATCTAGCAAGTTTTGGAGAATTTTCGCGATGGTAGAAGTGAAATTCGACAGCGCGAGATGCGACTCGATCGAGCGTAACGTGTTCGAAGAATCGAATAATAATTGTTTAATCGCGCGTGTCCTTGCAAACTTCACTAATAGTTGAAAGTACGAAATTCTGTAGATTTTGCCTCTCAGACGATTGGCGAGATATTTTCAAACAAGGCAAAAATCGAATTATGCTTTGACGTTGGAGTAACTTCCACGCTCCAAATTTCTAGAAGTAAATAAAATTTCTATCTTCAAATTCTGACTCTTGAACAAATCGATATTGAACTACTTTTTCTTTCTAGAGAAAATTACGTTGTGATACAACAGGATTAAATAACGTGTCTGTATTTCACGGAATTATCTTCAAATACTTTAATTGATGTTTATTATAATTATTATATATTAGTATATCTATCAATTTGCAGCGATGCTGATGTAGCAATAAAGCGTAATCTGCTTTCATTGAATCCCAATATCTATTTATCTTTACTTTTTTAATACACTTTAGTTACATTCATACAAAATTTACTGAATGTATAGAGATATCTTCAGTATCTTTTTTTTTTAAACTTATCCATATATATTTCTCTAATCTCTTATGCCTAATTATTTTTCAAAAAAATTATTTAAGTCAATTAGAGTTCCTCTAGTAAGAGGACACTGGGCTATCAATTGCTGATTGGTTATTCCAATCCGCCATGTGTAATAACCAAAGTTTTTTTACAAAATAAATAAAATTTGTCAATTTTTCATTAAAAATATATATATATATAAAGATTTTAATAAACGGTAAGTTAATTTAATTATTTTTATTGAATTTCATCGATTTGGAGTAAAAACATAACCTCAAAATTAAGTATATATTTTAATTATTTCATCTTTGAGATATATACATATATATATAAGCTTCAAAGCCTACAGCTAACATTATTTTTTAATTTATATCTCTTGTATTGTATAAATAAATGTTTAAGTGAAATGTATCAATTCAAAATTGGCGCCTCAATTAATCTCAAAATAACCTCAAAATTAAGTATACAATTTAATTATTTCATCCTCGATATATATATATATATATATATATATATATATATATATATATAAGCTTCAAAGCCTACAGCTAATATTCTTTTTTAATTTATATCTCTTGTATTATATCTAAATAAATGTTTAAGTGAAATATATCAATTCAAAATTGGCGCGCAAACAACTTTCGGAATGTGGCCAAATATGACGGACTGTCTTAACTCTTACTAGAGGAACTCTAAAGTCAATTAATTATTTTTATTTAATATTAATTATTAATTCTTAATTGAAAAATAATTTAAGTCAACTGATTTGCGTGAAACTTGCATTAAAATGAGAAAACAAACAGTCGATATGGGAAAACTAGAGACGGGCGTTGTTTGTTCCAATTTCTAACTCGAACTTCGTCTTCATAGAAGGTTGCTTATCATTACGCAACCTTGAATCCAACTCGAAATTATCGTCGCGTGAACGAAAACTCTCTTTGCCCCGACTTTCCCGTCGACTTCCTGCGAGCGCAATCGGCCGTGCAGAAGGCGAGAGAAGACGTTAGCGAAATAAGGAGTGAGAGAGAGAGGCGAAACTTCGCCGATAGTAATTCGTGACTCGACTTGGCGCAAAGTTTGCGAGGGTCCCAATTAACTGTGCATAGTCGCCCCGGGGCCCTGCCAAGTACCTTCGTTCAGCGACGACCCGGGTGTGCTTCCACTCGGCAGAATAACGAAAATTTTCCCAAATGCCATCGGACGCGTGAGAGCGTTTAGTGTACCTTAAAGAAAGAGAAATAGTGCTCGGAGAAAGAAGAAAAGCGCGAAAAAGAGCCCGGCCGTTGTGTACCGATCTCAGTTCGACTCTTAAAGAGGTCACTTCCTAAAGCAGAAAAGCAGAGAGAGAGAGAGAGAGAGAGAGAAAAAGACGCCGTATGTTCTTTTGGCGCTATTTTATTTAGACGTGAAGAAAACAACTGTAGAAAAGAGGCCGGTAAAAAAGGCAAGAGTGAGAGCTGCACGATAAATATCGTCGATTCCTTAAATCAGTTTTATTAGCAGAAAAACAAGTTTATCGATATACGCGTTTTGGAGAAAATTTTAGAATCCCACAGTTGAATAATCTTACAATTATATTAAATAAATTTATTTTTTGAAAAAATAAACTATCAAATTTTATTTACAATATTATGATATAATATACACATAAATGTTACTTTAACAAATCATTTTTTAATAATACATTTATTTAATAAATTAATAAAATTATTTTAATAATTGTAAGATTGTTAATTGTAGGATTCTACAGAATTTTCTCTGAAACGCGCATACCGATAAACTTTATATAAAAATTATTTATTAACTAATATACGCTACTTTAATTCATTCGGAACTTTTACCACTGAAAATAAATTATTAAATTAATAAATATTTAACTGACTAATCAGTCATTTAAATATTTATATTTTGTAAAAGATTTTCTTATATCAAATAAATATTTTTCACGTCAAATCAATATTATTAGTTTCAAATAAATATGTATTAAAATAAATATTTATTCAAATTCAATAAATTTTTTTTTTCAATGCAATAAAAATTAATTAATTAAAAATTAGCGTTGTTCTATATCTAATAAATCATTTATTTGAAACAAATAAAAATTTCTGTTTTGTAAGGGAAATTTTCTTGCATCAAATAAATATTTTTCACGTCAAATCAATATTAAGAGTTTTTTTTTTTAACAAGGCTCTGTAATATAAATATAAATGTAACGTATAAGACGGGCAATAAGAGCCAAATCGCTAAATTTTTTTAACTAAATTTTTTCGTTAGAATTAAATACCTGTGTAAGAAGTATAAACACCAATATTATTAGTTTCAAATAAGTGCTTCATCAACGCAATATTTATTCGAATTACCAATAAATTTTTGATCTCGGTGGAAAAACGCGTCACACAATTCCGGAGTATAATAGGATTCTATATTCTTTGAAAAATCGCAAGTGCGACACTTTACTAATAGTTAAATTAGGAATATTCCAGCGTTACGGGGAGGCCATTTTGTCGGGGCGGCTAGCCTATGTCACCCCATAAATAATTGCGAAGGGACATTATCGCGGGGCAGCGCGAAGGTAGTGTCGGACAGGGGCGCGGATTTATCATGCGGCCCTTCTTGTAAGCTTCCGCGTGGCCCGAGGTCGCCGCTATATTTTACCAGGAAGCCGGAATCTTTTGTCTTCATAATATTTATCCCGCCGCGAGAATGCCGAGAGTAATGGACCGCGGGTCCCCGGAGAAACGAACCAGATCGAAACTAAAACCACCCCTCTATCGGGGGTTGCGCTTGGCTTAAGGCGTATATGGGCGACATCGAGGGTTGGGTATCGCGATAAATTCCAGCGAAACGGGAAGATTGTGTCCGGTCCCGAAATGCACTCCATCTGCCGGGACGCGTGAGGGAAAAAAAAATAGGGGATGAAAAGCATTATATAGGAGGTATAGGGAAATGCGAAAATGGTATTTGCCGACCGATATTCACGTTATTTCACCTGAGAAAAGCGCAACACGAATAAGGGATGTTGTATTTTATTTTTTTAATTACATTCTGTATCACAGTTTTTCAGATCTCACTTTTTCTAAGATTTTCTACGCGAACTGAGTTTCAAGTAATTTTATTTAATTATTACAATTTTATTAAATTATTAAATAATTGATTATTTATTATGATAGTTTATTGGATCAAATATTTATTAGATCATGTAATTAATTAGTAATTAATAAATAAATAATTAGATCTAATTCAGAAACGACACTATCAAAGATTATGAAAGATATAAATCTATCAACGAAGTTTCAAATAATTTTATTTATTTATTATAATTTTATTAAATTATCAAATAATTTTATTTACTTATTATAATAGTTTGTTCGATAAAATATTTATTAGATCGTATAATAAATAAATAAATAATTAGATAAAACTCAGAAACGACACTATTAAGGATTATGAAAGATATCTATAAATAATATTTTTATTTATTAATAAATATTTAAATAATTTTATTTATTTATTAAAATAGTTTATTTGATCATATAATAAATAAATAAATAAATAATTAGATAAAACTCAGAAACGACACTATCAAGGATTATGAAAGATATACGCTGACGTTTGTCCGATTGCGGTAATAATTGCCGGAAGAATGACACTGCAAATCGTCTTTTGGGTATTATTGAGATGTTATCTATTAACGCATGAGCAAACGCATACGAAGGATGTTGGAAGAACCGCTTTGTCAGGAGATATAGTCGGTAAACCGATCAATAGCGCCGTTCTCGCACCCTCATCCTTTTCATATCCTTCGTCAGGAACAGATAACGTCACGAAGATTCAGGCCATTTCCCGATTAGAGCCACACATAGCGAACGTTGCCACATTTTTCGTGGATTAAACGTTAAAAAGCTTTCGGTTATTAAATCGACCGAACGAAACTTTCGTCCAGATCTCGATCCGAAATTCGAAACACTTTAAATTACGTAAACTCTGAGCTTTTATAGCTTAAAATATCCAGATTTTTTTTCCATATAGGAATTTCATTATCGTCATTCTTATCACGAAAAATCAATTAAATACAAGACATATCGAAGTGCTTTATCACTCTCGTTTCCAATTTACTTCTTCCATTAAGAGAATTAGTATTAAAAATAATTATAAATATTTTTAATTATACATTTTTTAAAATTATAAATATATATTCATAAATATATTTTTATAATTTTTGTAATGAATATTAAAAAAAAAGTAAAAATATTTTTAATTATACATTTTTAAAAATTATAAATATATATATTCATAAATATATTTTTATATAATAATTTTTTAAATCAATATTAAAAGTAATTATAGATATTTTAATGTTAAAATTTATCACTAGTACTTTAAAATATACTGCAAATCTATTTCGAAAATACTGAATTAATAAACTAATCAATGTTATACATATAATCGCGTGATGGAATGTCAAGAGATAATTTTATGTCAAAGTTATTCATGTTCTTACGTGAAGAGAACGAGAGAGCATGTTCTATAAAACTTTCACGGTTAGATATAATTTTACGACTAATACCGTGTCATGTATTGCGGTCTCACGATGTCCTATAAAATTGGATAGTAAATCCGCAAATATCTATCGAACTCTCGATATGTTGAATGGAAATAGTATATCAGAAATCTCTGCGGAAAAGTCCTTGGAAAAGAGTCGCCACTTAATAGAAACGAAGAAGATAGCTGCAGAGATCTCCGGGAAATCACAGTATCTTTAATCGCGGATTCCTTCCTTCTCTATTCCCCTCACCTTCTGGTTCCAATCGACACCTTGATGTCCCTTTCCACCTACCTACCGATGCTGCGAATCCCGCTATTTCAATTCCCTTCATTTTGCTTTTATTCGGAGCCCTCGCTAAATCACGAATGGTTTGATATCTACCGCCAACCGATAACCCTCTCTCCCTCTTCAAGATACCAGATGGTTGCTTCTATGCTTTCTACCAATTTTCTCCAATTTTCTTCCTCTCTCTATTCGTCGTTCCTCTTCTGGTTTAACAACGAGCGATGCTGCTTCCAATATCTAAAATTTCACCCCTTTCTCAACTTTTATTTTTATCCTTTACTGTAACCAATCTCCTTCGAAATAACACAGAATCTTTAATCTTCAATAATGAACGGAGAAAAGAAAGATTCGCCAAGCCTGAAGATAAATTTGATTTTAGGTCAAATGTTAAAAATCTAGATAAAAATACTTTACATATATATTTTATTTTTATACATATATTATTTATAAATTATATATAATATATATAAAAATTATATATTTGTTTT
This sequence comes from Nylanderia fulva, assembly GCF_048542155.1. NCBI lineage: Eukaryota > Metazoa > Arthropoda > Insecta > Hymenoptera > Formicidae > Nylanderia > Nylanderia fulva. The sequence goes on along the minus strand of NW_028189730.1, from coordinate 3,558,924 downwards.
ATATTTATGTTTTATACATTATATATAAATATATATAAAGATGAAAAACAGATATTAAGGGAATTCTAAACGTTCTTGAGAAATGTGTTGCTTTTTTTCCTGTTTTATCGATAAAATGTGAGGTTAGATAAACTATAAATCTATGAATGCTTATAATTCATAATTCTGTAATCAAGATATGTATGAGACTATACAAATTGATAAATCTGTTTCCTGTGTACAAATTAAAGAGCGAAGTGTCCTAATTTCAGGTAAAAAATAATCCGTATATGCAATAAATAGATCTATAGTTTATCTAACCTCACATTTTGTCGATAAAACAGAAAAGAAACAACAGACTTCTCAGAAGCGTTTAGGATCCCCTTAATTGGATTAGAAATAATTGAAAAGCTTCGAGCTTATAACTATATTTGTTATCATTGCACTCTTGTAAAAGAAGAAGATTGTCGCAACAGATAGTCATTTTCTAAATTTTAAATTAAAATCTATTTACCTCCATCTGTTTAGTGTCTACCATTTCGTTCCTCTGTCTTCTATCCCTTTTTTCCCTCGCCGTATCGCCATTTTTCCGTCCTTTCGTTCCGCCTTTCTCTTTTAAGGGATGATTCCCAGAATCATCACGCTAAGTGTGATTTTATCTCGCGTCTCTTTCCATTACACACATATATATCACGGATCTTATCTACCTGGCGTTTTACTATTTACAATGCAACTACTCACTTCCTCGATACCGTTATCTACACGGGACAAAAGGGGATGAGGAAAAAAGGGAAGAACGCCGGCAAAACTCGTGATCGATGGTTTCCGCCTTCTGTTTTTCTCCGCGCATCATATACTCTGCAGCAACCGACTCTGGTCTCCTCTTTTCTCTCCGTCGACGACGACGACGTCACCTTTTCCTCCAGCCACGCGCGCCTCCACCTTCCTCCTCCCCCTTTCATTCCCCTAGCACCCCGTCAGGGCTGACAGCATCGCGCACGCTGGAAGTAGCAGCCACGTTGTCGTTTGTCACGCAACGTCACGACGCGCCAACGCAGCGTATCACGCCGCGCGATGCCGCGCTCGGTTGATACGACGTTACAGCGACGATAAATTCGCGGATTTCAGCACCCGCGAGATTTCATGCGTGTCCGAGTTGTCGGAAATCTTCACGAGTGACGAGTGTGGGTGGGCCCTTCACGCGCGTTTCGGGGGCTCCCTGCCTACGGGTGGCTCCCTCTCGAAAATTCCGTTCGTGTTTGTTGATCGCGAAGGGGAAGTCCCAATTATACACATATCTTAAAGTCACTAGATGAACAGAGTACCGCAATCCATAAGACTTGGCGTCAAAAGTGTACATAATGCACATTTTTGTAACGTATGTACACATTAAGTGCAGTTTTCTAACCTGAAAATACATTCATTGAAATATTTAATTTGTACGACCCGCGTGTTGGCGTCAAAATGGCGGATGATTGCGGTACTTTGTTTATGAGACCCTCTAATCAAAGTCTGGACATAAGTAAGTTAGATTAAATTGTCCGACATTTTTCTACAAAATCCTGAGAGAGAGAGAGAAAGAATATGTGCTGATGTGTTAATGTCTCATAACCTCTTATTTATACTGCGCGTATGAGTGTAAAGTAATAAATAATGGTTGGATATGAGGCAAAATTTTGTAATAATTCTCGTCGAAAGGATATAAATTTCTATATATTTTTTTAAATATTTGATAATATATTATATTTGATAACAATAGAAATTTCATAAAACTGGAGCAAATTGAAGAAAAATGGCGGAGTAATCAGAGGTTGCTATCTTATGTCCAGACTTTGATTAGAGGGTCTCTATTATATAAGACTCGGGAGACTTAAAAAAACATGTATTGGAGACTGCTGGATTAAAAATATTAGGCTTTCTTCGATGGTCATGGTAATACAGGATTTTATTCAAAGTGACTCGTTCGATTTTAAATTATTAGATATTTATTTACATTATCAATATTTATTATGCACAGAGAGAGAATTTTATCTTTGAATTTTTACCTTGAAAATTATGGTAATTGTGAGACAATATATGGTATTGGAAAAATTTTATAAGAGTTTCTCTGATTAATATTTATCACAATAAAAGATATTAATATGTATATAATAAATTTTACTATTGAAGGCTGACGGATTGAAATTATTAGGGTTTATTCGATAGTTAGTAACACAAAATTATTTAAAGTGCTCTTCATTCAATTTCAAATTATTATTATATTTATTTACATTATATACATTACTATTATATCATTATATGCACGGAGAGAATTTTCTCTTAGAATTTACCCTGAAAATTATGGTGAGATAAAATGGTATTGGAAGAATTTTATAAGAATTTCTCTGATTAATATTTATACCACAATAAAAAATATTACAATGTACATACATACACACACTGAAAAAAATATTTATTGAATTTGAATCAATATTTATTTTAATACTGCCTAACAAGTTATTTATTTGAAACTAATAGAATTGATTTGATGTGAAAAATATTTATTTAATATATAAGACAATCTTTTTCAAAACAGATAAATATTTGTTTCAAATAAATGATTGATTAGGCAGTATTGCAATAAATATTTATTAATTTAATAATTTGTCAGTGTTGTGCTTAGATGATTTTAAAATTAGCTTGATAAAGATGAGATAAAAATATGTAAATTCATCTTACATAAGATGAAGATAATTTTGTTTTAAATATATCTAGATGAAAAATAAAACTATATGGCGATTTATCTAGATATAATTTTCTAGATAATAATTTTTAAGACTGCTTATGTAAACACAGTTATAAAAAATTATAAAAGAAATATTAAATTATACTTATAAATTTTTATCGCTTATTACTTAAATTCTATTATTCAAGTATTTTTATATAATATAATTAAATCAAAATTATCTGAAAATTATTCCAGATAAATTTAGTAAAGCTAATACTCTTTTAATCCATATTTTTGTTCTCTATATAAAGATAAGATGACGCCAAAATTTCATCTAGATAATCATCTACATAATTTTATTTAAATAACAGCAAACACTGTATAATATATAAGCTTCAAAAATATAATCGTTCGAAATCGGCCGAGTCCTTTTAAATGGACTCTGTACATCGTAATAGTTACACGTGCTTACGATTCATCGCGTAATTATACATATACGATAACCATGATAATTTGAAACTTCGCCCCGGTGGCCTTATGATATTAATGATTCATTCGCAACAAGAGTCCCGAGAATTCCGCTCATTTTCAATTCCGAAGCTGCATTATTCGCGCGCGACCTAAAACAAAACTCTCTGCCGACTCGCAGGAAAAGTACATTGGCGCCGTTTCATTAGATATCATTATAATTGCACGAGGGAGTAATTATTGTTGTCTGCCGCGCGCCGGAGAACGGGTTGGGGCGAATGAAAAAAGACTGTAATAAAAATTAATGTCCCAACGGTGTGCAGTCGCAGGCGTGAGAAGGCGCAGGCCGTAAAGAGAGCGAGACAGAGTAAAAAAGAGAAAGAGAGAGAGTGGCTGGAATGCCATTTTCGCGGAACACTCTCGATTCGGACTGCATAATGGGAAAAATTTCGGCATGCATTTGCATGAATGCGTGTGCCGAGTTGAACTAAACGGTATGCATACAGTCACTTAAAAGTTTGCGTATAAACATATATATATATGTATACGAATTGAAAAAACCGGCTCGATCGATCTACATTTACTTGCACATAAGTTTGATAAAACGTAAATTTTCGTTAAAAATTTCCCTGGAAATTCATGTGACTGTTATATAAAAAAAAGTTTCCAACAAGTAAGTCGTAACGAGGAGGGAGGATTATATATATTTAGCATTAAATGTAATTTTTCGAGAAATAACTTCTGATAAAGATTTTTTTTAATTAGTTAATTAATTTAAAGAAGCGTGCGTTGTTGCAATGTTTTTTCTCTTTTTATATGAATTATAGTATGTGACACCTCATATGTTATCTTGCATGAAAGTGCTCTCTCGCCTCACGAAAAACAAATTAAATCAGAAAAAATTAATGTATAATATAATATGCAATAAATAATATAAAATAACATTTAATAAAAAATAAATAAGTGAATATTTAGAAAAATTCATCGATTAATATAAGAATGCAAGAAAATAATAACACTTGCACAGTTCTTGAATTATGAGTAGCTGCCTGCTAATCAAAAGTTGTTCTTCCATTATTTCATTAAAACGAAATCAATCAAAGGTATCAAGTATTTAAAAGATTCGTATACCCTTTGTATAAAATATATTCAAAACATATATCATAATGTAACAGATATTGAATTTAATAGACAATGAATTATAACTAGCACCAAATTCAAACACGCATTTCATGCAAATACACCTGATCGGCGTTATTAATTATAAATCAAATCAACAAATAGAATTTTACAACAAAATTATTAATTCCGGTTATATATATTGATATGCTATAAACTAGGATAATGCATAAACGTCACTAATTGTATACGAATGAGATACACACATGTACACAAGCGCGTTATAATATATTCAATACAGTTATATATTAAATTAAGAATGGAAATATAATATATATATATAATCATCGATTCAAAGCTATCGAATTTTGATTCGCATTAGATTGCGCAATTTAATGTGAAGCGCGAGAGATGAAAAGACAGACACACGCGGTTTTAAGTATGAATTTTGCGGGGGTAGCAATAAAAATGCGAGGGAAAAACCGCGCGAAAAAAAAGGAGCGACTCTTCATGTTTTTTCTCGGAATTGCCGGCGAAATGGTAGCGAATGCGAATAACGAGTCTCGGTGGCTCTCTTCGACTTCGTTCGAGCACGTTGCTCATTAAGCGGAAACGATTAAGCGGTTTCACGATTGTTGATTCCACGCGAGAACGCGAGTGGCTCTCGACTAAAGTCCGGCCTGGGAGCCGGCCACTTACAATAATTGCTCGTGCAACTGATTGGCGCGAGCCATCCGTCAATTAGCGCCGTGTAATTTTGACCGCACGTTGAGCTTAATCAACTTTGTGCATTAGCCAGTCGACGGGCTTTTGAAATGCGCCCCACACGTTACGAATTCCCATTCTCGAATCCCACCTCTATCTGTCAATTTATCCTTCATTGCGACACTGATTGCGCAAAGATCTCATTTTTCATGTACATCTCATTGTCAATGATGAGATACACACTGAACAAAAGTTTGTTAACGGGATGCTGACCAAATATGTTTTATCGATCGAAAAGTGAGATCAGATTCGACTTAAAATACTATTTATTGGCTATACGGATTGTTTATTCTGGAACTTATGATGCCCCGTCACCCATTTGTTAATATTAATACTTTAATTTTGGAAAAGAATTTATCAGTCTGTAGATTCTGTACAGTCAATCGATCTCATTTCAGTACATCTCATTGTCAATGATGAGATACACACTGAACAAAAGTTTGTTAACGGGATGCTGACCAAATATGTTGTACCGTTCGAAAAGTGAGATTAGATTCGACTTGAAATACTATTTATTGGCTATACGGATTGTTTATTCTGGAACTTATGATGCCCCGTCACCCATGCATTTGTTAATATTAATACTTTAATTTTGGAAAAGAATTTATCAGTCTGTAGATTCTGTACAGTCAATCAAAATATAGGCACTTGAACCTATAAAATCTCCTAAAATTATTAGTTTAAGTGCCTATATTTTGATTGACTATACAAATTAATCAATCAACTTTGTGCACAATTGCACAATTCTCGAATCCCACCTCTATCTGTCAATCTAGCCTTTATTACGACACTGATTGCGCAAAGATCTCATTTTTCATGTACATCTCATTGTCAATGATGAGATACACACTGAACAAAAGTTTGTTAACGGGATGCTGACCAAATATGTTTTACCGATCGAAAAGTGAGATTAGATTCGACTTGAAATACTATTTATTGGCTATACGGATTGTTTATTCTGGAACTTATGATGCCCCGTCACCTATTTGTTAATATTAATACTTTAATTTTGGAAAAGAATTTATCAGTCTGTAGATTCTGTACAGTCAATCAAAATATAGGCACTTGAACCTATAAAATCTCCTAAAATTATTAGTTTAAGTGCCTATATTTTGATTGACTATACAAATTGATCAATCCTTTTGCACAATTCTCGAATCCCACCTCTATCTGTCAATCTAGCCTTTATTACGACACTGATTGCGCAAAGATCTCATTTTTCATGTACATTTCATTGTCAATGATGAGATACACACTGAACAAAAATTTGTTAACGGGATGCTGACCAAATATGTTTTACCGATCGAAAAGTGAGATCAGATTTGACTTAAAATACTATTTATTGGCTATACGGATTGTTTATTCTTGAAATTATGATGCCTCCCCCATTTGTTAATATTAATACTTTAACTGTGCAAAAGGATTTATCAATCTGTACAGTCAATCAAAATATAGGCACTTAAACTTATAAAAAATCTCATAAAATTATGAGTTTAAGTGACTATATTTTGATTGACTATATAGATTGATAAATCATTTTGCACATAATTAAAGTATTAATATTAACAAATGGGGGAAGCATCATAATTTCAAGAATAAACCGTATAATCAATAAATAGATTTATAGTCGAATTATAGTCAATTTATAGTCTAACTTCACTTTTTCGATCGATAAAACATATTTGGTTCATGAATTAACATTTAATTGATTTATCATATAGATATATGCAAATTATATATTTGGAAAAAATAATACTAGAAAAAATCAGGGAAAAAATTAATTTCTGGTTTTGGAAAATCTAAAAAAGTCAGGGAATTTTTTTTATTGAGTCTGCTGGAAACCCTGTTTCAACTAAATATTGTTTTGTTAATTGAACATGAAAAAATATTTAAATTAAATATTTGATCTAAATACTAATATACGTTTAATTTATTAAATAGTAATTTAATTAGAGAATGCAGAATATAACTTACGTTATGTCACGTGTTTTTTCTATAATTTTCATTATCTTTCGGAGGATCATTTTATGTTTTCCAATATTTTTAAACGCTTTTTTATTTTTTTCCGATAAGTTTTAATCATTAGCTACTATAATTAACTTTTTCAAAATTTTAGAGTCCCCATTTAAATATTAAAAGTTAGATTACGACACGTCTTTTTTCAAAATGTTTTTATTATCAGACGAAAAACTATTTCATTAATGCATTTGTACTTTTTTACACACGCTCTTTCATTTTTTATGTTTGAATCAATAGCGGTAATTAGCTCTTTTAAATTTAATTTATTTCTTTATTTGAGTTAAATAATTAATTGAAAGAAAACAAATCTTATTTTTCTCTCTTCATTTTTTAAAACAAATGCTTATACATATACATATCTATAATATCTCAATAACAAATCCAAGTAATACACTGTAAAAAAAATATGTAAAATTACATTTCAAATATGTAAAATGACATAAATAATAAATGTAAAATTACATGATAAATATAATAGAAATAATGAAAAGATAATTTCTGTTATTTATCGTGTAATTTTACACTTATTATTTATGTAATTTTACATATTTTTGTATAATACATTACATATTTTTTTACAGTGTACATCAGATCTCACGATATTGGACAAAATTAAAGGAAATACGAAAAAATGCTGGAATCTGAAATATATTGAAAATTAAACCCCGCATCGTTCACGTCGATCTTGATCTCTCTCAATCTCCCCTCGATGTAAATGCGATAAAATTGATCCACATATTCCCGCGTATATATCGCATTCTGTTCCATCGTCGTCGAGACGAGACCGAGTTTGATTGATCGCAGTTAATGGAATTTTTTTATGAAATATTAATAATATGTTATATGGGCGGTACAAGACTGCGCCGCGCTCGCGAGACGACCATTAAAAATTTTACAACTTTGGCGAGGGAGGCGGAATTTTCCGCCGGAGACTTTAAACACGCGGGCGCGCTTCCTCGCCCGACATTGTGTATGCGAAGAGTGGATTCGAAAGTTTTTCATTAATAAAAAATTCGTGCTTCCGGAACTTCAAAAGCTTTTTAATTCTCTCGAGTGTCCTGCCGCGAACCCCCACTTCCGTCGCCGACCTCCGGGGTAGCTAGAGTGCCCCCGGTATTTCGTAAGCGAAAAAGAAAAATGCGCGGAATGTACAATGTAAAGGCGACACGACGAAAATTGCGGCAAAAACTGTGGCGATGTCAATGCTGCGCGATAGCGCTCTGATTCGCATTATTATTCTGGGTAGTCTTTTTTTTTAAGGCTATTTTTAATATAAATTTTCTATATCTTTTTTTTTTTCTTAAAATATATTAAATAATTTTTTAAAAATTAATCGAACAAATTTTATATCTTATTGTGATAGATATTTAATATTGTTTTATTGTAATAAATATTAATCAGAGAAATTCTTATAAAATTCTTCGCTCCAATTCGCATTATCATTCTGGGTATCTTTTTTTTTTTAAGGCTATTTTTAATATAAATTTTCTATATCTTTTTTTTTTTTCCTAAAATATATTAAATAATTTTTTAAAAATTAATCGAACAAATTTTATATCTTATTGTGGTAGATATTTAATATTGTTTTGTTTTATTGTAATAAATATTAATCAGAGAAATTCTTATAAAATTCTTCCGATATATTGTCCCACGATTACCATGATTTTCAGGGTAAATTCTAAGAGAAAATTCTCTCCGTGTATATTATAATATATAATTTTCACTTAAAATTTACCTTGAAAATTATGATAATTATGGGACAATATAGTATTGGAAGAATTTTATTAGAGTTTCTCTGCTTAATATATCCTACAATAAAAATATTAATATTTACATAAAATTATTTGAATAAATCTTACATCTTATTATGATAGATATTAATATTTTTATTGTGATAAACATTAATCGGAAACTTTTATAAAATATTTCCAATATTGTCCCACAATTACCATGATTTTCAGAGTAAATTTTAAGAGAAAATTCTCGTTGTGTATGTATATATATGCTATTAATATTATTACATATATGTATAGTGAAATAATTATTTTTGTAGAGTTTTCATGAACTCAAATTTTTGTGAAGTAAATAAATTTGCGACACACATAGTGCTAATGATGTCTATTAAGCCAATATACAGCTATTTCAGCACTCGAATAAAACATTTATTTTGCCGTAAAAGAAGACATTATAAATAAAACATTTATAAGCTTCTCTATTGCTAATTTATGCATTCTCGATTGATCTAAAGTCAGATTAATTAAAATACCTAATTATTTAGATTAAATTAGTCTTTAATAGATGTCAACTTGATTGTTCTGTCAATGAACAGATATCTGGGTATCCAACATTAAATGTTAAAAATATGTTGGAACTTTCCTCCATCAAAATTAAAATGCAAAGGACCTTTCGAAAATCTCCTAAATAGGAAGGAAAGTTCAATGCCCAACAGCTGTTTTAAATAAATTGTCATAGTGCAATGTGTCAAAAACAAAATGAAAAATTATGCATTGACGGAAGATTAAAATAAACACACTCGTACACTGAAAAAAATTATTAAATTAATAAATATTTATTTCAATACTGCCTAATAAATCATTTATTTGAAACAAATAAATATTTCTCTGTTCTGAGAAGGATTTTCTTCTATAAAATATTTTTCACATCAAATCAATATTATTAGTTTCAAATAAATATGATTTATTAAACAGTATTAAAATTAATATTTATTCAAATTCAATAATTTTTTTTTCAGTGCAATAAAAAAATAAAAGAACAAAGACATATTTCTTAAGTATTCTCTTCTTAATCTTCTAAATATCTTTGCAAGTTATCCTCTGCATAAGACATACCACGAATATTTTCCAACTTATTCTTTTTTTAGCTGTCTATATCTAATCCTAAGTATGTCTCTGGAATTTGAAAGTTAACGCGAACGCAGAAGCAATCAGTCTCAGGATAACTAGGTAGGCGATAACTTTAAACAAGATATATCGGTCGCTTCGCTGTCGGCAGCGAAGAAACAGACTGGCACGAGACGAAAGGGAGCAGAAAGGGAGATGAAAGTGGGATGGGAAGAGAAAGGGGATGGTGAAAAAGTGCAGAAGAAGTTCGCGCCGTTCCACTCCCATTTCCTTTCCATTTGTATTTATGGCCTCGTTATTCGCAACTCAGACCTTTAGAGCTAAACTATGCCGAAAATTGTTACCTAACGGACACGTACGTGCGATTATTCGCCATTTTTGTCGACACCTCGCACGTCGATTTCTCAAATTTACGAGTCTCGTAAGATATTAGTAGAAAAAAATATGAGATATATCTTGAATGCTTTAAATGCCATAGAATTTATTATTTCAGACATGTAATATCTGTTTATGATATATAATTGAGATTTAATTCTTTTAAGAATTTTTTCATGAAGGAGAAACCTTGGATATTTCTTTTCAGCAAATAAAATTTTTTTTTTCGTAGATTGAAGTAAAAAATCTCTAAAAAGTTTACATAAAGCTTGTAACTTACACACGTAAGGGGATGCTGCCGTTGTTCTGTTTTACCGACTTTAAGTTAGGTTAGATTCACTTTTTATTGAATATACAGATTGAAAAATCCTCCACAATGAAAGTATTGATAATATTTTTATTATTCTTTCATGTCATTTCTATTGGGAGCGCCATATTTTGTACACAAATAAACTGCAGAACTTTTGTATTAAATAAGTATTGTCATGAGCTGATGCAAGAGGTCGATGAAAAACTGTAATTTTTTCATTATTATCAATACTTTAATTGTGGAAAAGGATTTTTCAATCTGTTTAACCAATAAAAAGAAAAGCCCTTGAACTCAAAGTCGGTAAAATAATCATAATCAGCATCTCTTTAATTAATAATAAATAATAAAAAATATAATAAATGTAATAAATAAAAAATATAAATATAATGAGAAATATATAATAAATAATAAAAAGAAGAAATAAAAGATGTATCTCGTGTTTTTCTCTGCTAATTTAATTACTTTGCATCCACTATTAAATGCTAATGTTAATTCCGGGCCAATCGCGCGGCGGAATTTAATCGTATAACTTTGATCGATATAGCCACGTGCTGTTTTGCGGAACAATCTCCCAACTAAGCGATTGCTAAGAGAAGTTGGGAGCCCCGGCTATTCAATTATACAGATTACTTATATGTAGAAATAGCTTCGCTACTCGTCGCGGTGCAGCCTTCAAAGTGACGCCGATCAGGCTTCAAAGTGACGTTGATCAAAGGCGAGAATTAATTTGTGAACATGAACACGACGCGACTTCGCGAACTCTGACCTTATCCTTTAGCAGACACCTTAGATTACCTATATATGCATATACTTTGATGTTTCACGTTATAAAAGTACAGATTAAGACGTCAGGGTGCTCTCGAGACGAACTTGATTCATGTCTGTGTTTGCGTGATCTAAGCGCACACTTTATATATTACAGATTATTCATGAATCAAAACTAGAGAACTATATAGTTGACTCTGTATCCTTCGATTTCCTAAAATTAAAAAAAATTTAATCTGTAAATGTCAGATATTGAATTCAAAGATATTAGATATTGCAATCTGTTCAACCATAAAAATATATAAATATATAAAATCATCGTTACCATAAATAAAATACATAATTATTCAAGATTTTAAAAATCCAAAATTACTAGATTTCAAAATATATAAATGATTTGACATATTTGCTTAAAATTTTGTTGCCAATATAAAATATTGGAAGACCGAATTAAATTAACATACTTAATAGAAAATTTACTGCTCTTAACAGTCTTTTATCAAATTTATTATAATTTAATAAGAGCCTTGATTTACTACGATTTAATAGAAAATATTCAGTCTTTAAAAATATATTATAAGGAACAAAATTTTAAATAAAAATGTAATGCAATACTTGTAGTGTTGTGCTTAAATAATTTTAAAATTAGCTAGATAAAGATGAGATAAAAATATGTAAATTCATCTTAGATAAGATGAAGATGATTTTGTTTTAAATATATCTAGATAAAAGATAAAATTATATGGCGATTCATCTAGATAATCATTTTTTAGACTGTTTATATGAACACAATTATAAAAAATGTAAATTATAAAAAGGATATAAAAATATATGTATTTATATTTTTATTTATAAATTTGTATCGTTTACAGTTAAAGTTCTACTATTTAAGTATTTTTATATGCTATATGATTCTAAATCAAAATTATCTGAAAATTATTCTAGATAATTTAGTAAAGATAATACTTTTTTCATCTAAAATGCGGATAATAGATATTTTTATCTACATTGAAAAAAAAATTTAGAAATATTTATTTGACAGTATTGGACTAAATATTTATTAATTTAACAATTTTTTTTTTGGTGTATATAAGAATTAAGATGACGCCAAAGTTTCATCTAGATAATCATCTATATAATTTTATTTAGATAAGAACAGACACTGAATACTTGACAAGTTTATCTAAAATTAATGCAAAGCAAAATCATGTATCTCATTTGCTAAAATATTAAAAGAAAAGGAGACCATCGCGTTTCTCAGTTTCTCGAAATTGCAGTTTGAAAATCGGAAATGATAAATCTCCCTGGTTTCTGGTGAAACCAATTTGGTTTCAAGCCAGGCTTATACGATTATTATGCGCTGCTGGCGCCTTCTTTTTCTCGGTTAGTAAGACAGCGACGATTGAGGAAGAGGAAATGCCTCACGCGTGACGATCAGCATTACCTTAAATTGAATCCTTCGCTTGCTCCCTTTCGGGATTTACAGAAGCGATCCACGAACTGCATACTTACATTTTGGACGTGGCGGAAAAATTTAGTGCATCTCATTGACTCGAGCATTTCTGCAAATCTATGTATACTTTGGAAATCCAAAAATCCAACATCTTTTGTATAAGAAAAAAATGGCGAGATTTTTAGTAATTTTTTTATATAATTAAAAATATTTTTATTAAAAAAATTCTTAGCAGATAATTAAAAGAAAAAACTTTTTCTCGTTATATCTAATTATAACTATCGATAAAATTGAATGTGACATATATATATATATATATATATATATATATATATAAAGAAATAAAAATAACAAGATTTTTGTAGACAATAAAAAAATATATTATTAATAAAAAAATATTAATAAATAATTTAAAGAAAGAAATAACGCAAAAATTGATATCTTTTGTATAAGAAATAAAAATAGCAAGATCTTTATAGTTTTTTTTATATATAATTAAAAATATTTTTAATAAAAAAATTCTTAGTAGATAATTAGAAGGAAGAAATCTTTTTCTCGTTATATCTAATTATAATTATCGATAAAATTGAATGTGACATATATATATAAAGAAATAAAAATAACGAGATTTTTTTATATAATAAAAAAATATTAGTAAATAATTTAACGAAAGAAATAACGCAAAAATTTATTCAATGATTTTTTAAACAAAATAAAAAATTCTTCAATAATAACTCGCGCATCAAACTTGCTGAACGTTGACAGATTGAGATTTTTTAATTACGCAAATTCGAAAATTGCATTGTTGCATCACGAAACGCAGCATCTTGTTGAATACTTGCTCACGTTCAATTTATCGAAGTTATCGGGCGCTAATGGGTTAAGAAGACAAGTTCGGCTCGACGAAGAAGGCATCACGTTGACGACGTGGATATGGCCTGTCGGGTCAATTGGATTGCAGCAACTTTGGCCTTAGAGAGATAGTCTTCGAGACGAGATAGAGAGAAGGAGGTGAAGGGATGGGATGAAAGTCGGCTCGCGAAAACGTCGAATTAACGACATTATACTCCCTAACCCCCAGTAATGGCTGTAAAAAGGTTAGCTCGTCTTTTTCTCCCTCGTACAAGGTCTCCGTTTTCTTCCCCTCTTCTTCTCCTTTCAGAAAATCGCAGGAGCTTCATCCCCTCTTTCTCTCTCTCTCTATCTCTCCTTCTCGGTCCTCCTTTAACGAGAGAACTTTAAGAGCTTCAAGAGCCGACTCTTACCACACATTCTCTGCCTTCGACACTTCCATTTCCTACGACGGAGGACCTCGTCATCCGCTGATCCTGAGATCCTTATCAGCCGCCACGAGTAATTAACTTTCTAGGATATAAAGATTGCGGGATGGAACGGGATTTGCGGTGCGTCGCTGTCTCATCAATTGTTAGGGATGAACAAAAAAATTTATCGAGTTCTTCCCATTTTTCTTCCAGAATAATATGTATGTTCTAAAGAGAAGATATGCGCAGTGTTGTGCTTAGATGATTTTAAAATTAGATAGATAAAGATGAGATAGAAATATATAAATTCATCTTAGATAAGATAAAGATGATTCTGTTTTAAATATATCTAGATAAAAGATAAAATTATATGGCGATTCATCTAGATAATTTTCTAGATAATAATTTTTAAGATAAAGATGAGATGGAAGTATGTAAATTTATCTTAGATAAGATGAAGATGATTCTGTTTTAAATATATCTAGATAAAAGATAAAATTATATGGCAATTCATCTAGATAATTTTCTAGATAATAATTTTTAAGATAAAGATGAGATGGAAGTATGTAAATTTATCTTAGATAAGATAAAGATGATTCTGTTTTAAATATATCTAGATAAAAGATAAAATTATATGGCGATTCATCTAGATAATTTTCTAGATAAAAATTTTTAAGATAAAGATGAGATAAAAATATGTAAATTTATCTTAGATAAGATGAAGATGATTCTGTTTTAAATATATCTAGATAAAAGATAAAATTATATGGCGATTTATCTAGATAATTTTCTAGATAATAATTTTTAAGACTGCTTATAAAATGTAAATCATAAAAGGGATATAAAAATATATGTATTCATATTTTTATTTATAAATTTTTATCGCTTACTACTTAAATTCTACTATTTAAGTATTTTTATGTGCCATGATTCTAAACCAAAATTATCTGAAAGTTATTCTAGATAATTTAGTAAAGATAATACTTTTTTTCATCTAAGACACAGATCTAAATAATACATATTTTTATTATATAGTATAAAGATAAGACGACGCCAAAATTTCATCTAGATGATCATCTATATAATTTGGATATACGTATACTGAATAATTATCATTTTATATTATTTTTGAAAGGAGAGAATGTGTCGCGGAAGGGTGGGAAACCAACTGCAAAATGCGTCGACGGGACTGTTTAATATTTTACGACGGTCGTAATTTCCGCAGATCAATATTGCTCAACGCCACTTTACGGCTGATACATTTCCATCTCTAAATTTTCGCGCTCATTCTGGAAAGTTGACGCAAATCGTGCATAAAGTGTCCGTATAAAATACGTTTACGATCGCGGATGTACGAGTAGGTAGCTTTGAAACATGGGCCGATATAGGAAATTTGCCGTTGCCGCAAACATTAATACGTCATTTTATTTCTTTCTTGTGTGTCAAATTATTTCAAATACAGTACCGATTTTCTCGCATTTGCAATGATACGTTATATTTGATCGACATGATATAATAAAAATGTATACAAATATATTTTTAGGATTGTGTATAGTAGGAGAGATATTTATATTAATTTTAATATATTTATATTAATTTTATTTAATTATACATCCCTTCTCTTCAACAAATTTTTGAACGATAATACTACACTGGAAAAAAAATTTTATTGAATTCGAATAAATATTTATTTTAATGTTGCCTAATAAATCATTTATTTGAAACTAATAATATTGATTTGATGTGTGTGAAAAACAGATAAATATTTATTTGTTTCAAATAAATGATTTAGTATGCAGTATTGAAATAACTATTCATTAATTTAATTTTTGTCAGTATACTAATGTATTTCGACGATGGTAATAAAAATGTCATTTTATTTAATAAAATGAATGTTTCGAGACATTTTCTACATTTATATAGCTTTTTTCTTATATAAAATATCTGAGAAACAAACTTTGCGAAGAATCCTGTAATATAAGAATATAAAAATTCATCTATCTTATCGAACGCAAAGCTTTTAATTTACAAACTTTGAAAGTTTAAGAGTAACTTTTAATTAGAAGTTATTAGTTTTTTATTTCATCATTGTAAAAGGAGAATCACGGTTAAACAAAGAGATGCATAATTTAAAAGTAGGTAAACACGGTCGTAGAATCTACGAAGAAGGAAAACTGTATATACATATATATAGCAAAAAAGATCGATTCGTTCAAGGTAGACAATAAGATACGCAAAGTCAAGCCTACATCTTTTCAGAATAAAAAAGAAAAACAGGAAACAAAAAAAAGTCCGCCACATCGTGTTCTTTTCTTATCTCCTCTCGAGAGAAGTCTTGTGAGAATCCGCAAACATGGATCGCTCTTGAAATAGTTGGAACTTTCCGGGGGTTTGTTCATCCAAACTATCGAAAAACTCGTCTATTCTAGCGCGTATTCTAAAGAGAGAGAAGGGGGGCTCTTTTAGTCAATTAATCAGAACTCTCCAGCTGATTTGTCATCGCTAATTAGCACGTTCAACAAGCGGCTTCGATGGATGAAATTTGCCTTCGGAGAATTTCCCGGAACGTAGACACATGTCGTTCTCTGAAGGCACCGAAATATGCATACATAATGTATCCTCCTACGTAACGTGCACTGTTTCTCAATTATATCCGCTACTCTGTGAGGTGTATAAATTCTCCCTGCAAAACCCGTACAACTATATACACTCCGGTAAAATTAGACTTTGATTTCATAAAAGTTAGGATCAAGCTGATATCCAGGGCGTTTTTTTTGAGGAATAAAAGAGGGTAAATTTTAGTTTTTTGCCATTATCTCGAAAACTATCAATTTTTCGAGAAAAATAGTTATTATCAAAATTGTAGCTCATAAAATTCTCTACAAAAAAGGTTGTATACTTTTTTCGTAAAACTAATCGTTTCTGAGTAAAACGTGCGGTAAAGTTGCAATGTCTATAGTTCGTTATATAATCGTTGACTTAATTCGCTTTATATCTTCAAAAGAGTTAATTTCACGAAAAAAGGTATAATGACCTTTTTTGTAGGGAATTTTATAAGCTACAATTTTGATAATAACTATTTTTCTCGAAAAATTGATAGTTTTCGAGATAATGGCAAAAAACTAAAATTTACCCCCTTTTACTCTTCAAAAAAACGCCCTGAATAAAATTAAGGGTACTTTTCAGGATTTCATTAGAATATCGAAATAAAGGTCTCCACAAAAATTCAGCTTGATCTTTTTATGAAGTTTTGCCTTTCTCAAGTCTAATTTTACTGGAGTAATATGAAATATTTCTACGAATTCTCTTCGGACCATTTATCTTTAATGCGGCCATTTTTCAAGAATATTTCACGAATGTTCTTTTCGAAGCGAACAAATTCGAAATTGTAGCAAAGCGCCATTACTTCTTGTCTCTCGCTCTCTTAAACATTAATGCCATCTTATCTATATATAATCTTATCCGTATTTTCATGTTTCGCGTGTCTCGTTTCTCCTCCGATATAAATACGTCTGTCAAGGAAATCGAGAGATAAATACACTGTCACGGGGATAAGGCAATCAAAAGAAGGATGTCTGCGATCGAAGAAGAATGGTGAACGCGAGATAGAGGCAGATAGCTTCCCGGCTATGTTTATGAAATATCGCGTAGAAGCTTCCTTCAAATAAACCGAATATATACAGCGGGACACTTTGCAACACTTTACACAAACAAAATGTCCCCCCGGTTAAAATAACATCTGTAGAAAGCGATAATCTAATCTAACTCCGTCCTTATTCGTATCCAAAAACACCGTGTTATTCCAAAACACTTTGTTATTTCAATTGTAACGTTGTGTGTTATTTTTAACTTGATATAATTTAATCTAACTTGCGTATATATAACTTAATCTAATTATAAATTGACTTATTATAACTATATAATATGATAAATGGTTGAAAATCATTATAGCTGCAAAGGTGTAGATAATAATTAAGAATTAAGAATTAAGAATAATTATAGATAAGGAGAAGATAAGTGGAAATAAAATTTATTATTTAATTATATATATATATATATATATATATAATTAAATAATAAATTTTATTTTCACTTATCTTCTTCTTATCTATAATTATTCTTAATTCTTAATTCTTAATTATTATCTACACCTTTGCAGAGATTTATGAATAATTAAGATTTTAAATATAAATTAAATATATATATATATATATATTATTAAATAATAAATTTTATTATATATATAATTCTTTATAATTTAATTATATATAATAAACATTTAATTATTAATTAATATTAATATATAATTAAATTAAATTAAACTTTTTCTCTTTCGAGAATTCAAACTATAAATTTCTTATGAAATAAAAAATATTTTTCATACTATATATATATACATATATATATATATATTATTAATAAGAATTCTCTGGGACAGTTTAAGCGTGCGACATGCATCCTTATAATTCCGATCGTTAAACAAGCCGCCTAACCGGCGCATCCTGTCCCTCCTGATCGAACGCGCGTGCGAATCCAACGTGTTTTACTAAATGGGGATACAATGCTTCATAGGGGAACACGGCGACACGAAAGATTGTAAATCCACCGCCGCGCGCAATCTGTCGTCCCTCGATAGTTCGCTCGCGCGTGTTCTCCCTCGTTCACCCCGTCCGACGAACAACCGGGCGTTCACTTAACCGTGCCCGGAACCCAAAACACGGGCACAAATTTTTCCGTTACCGATTTAACTCCGACCGTACACGACCGACCGTGAATTTTTTCATCCCCTCTCTCGCTCTCTTTTATTTCCTCCCTCTCGTTCCATTTCCTTCTCATCTTTCCCCCGCTCCATTTTTTCGATCAGCATTCGGGGAAAAAGCTTTTACCAGTCGATTCGCTCGCGAGAGCGACCGCAACCGCAGTTCGCGATCGTTTTTTACCGAAGGATATCGGAGGTGTATCGATATTCTTGTTTCGCTCGTATGCCGTAACATAGATACTCCACTCGATACACTCCGCGAGATACCCTAGGGATATCGATGACATTAAATATCGGTAATATTAATATCCACAGCTTTAGAATAATAGATGGGTTCCGTCCCCCGCGTGTGCGATTCCGCCTAATTCTTTTTCGCCGTTTGTAAAATGAAACAAGTATTGTATATATTCATCGCTCTATTTATTACTATTTTATTGCGTATATCACTATGCATATTTAATAACAAGCAAATGTTTTGAAATACAATATAAGACCATCTCTTCGGGGACCAGCATTATTACGAGAGAATCTGTCCTTATTCGATGACACAGCAGATAGGCAACCATATTGATCATGTTTTTTTTTTGCTTTTATCATTTTTTTTATTTTTTTTATTTTTTTTTACATAGAAGGAAATAATGGAGATCGAGTCCGAAGATTACAATCCTCAATCGGAAAAAGAGAGAGAATAATAGAATCGGGGGCACCAACATTTTTGATTTCTGAATGAATTTGCTTGTACGGAAGAGCAAAAGGATGAAGAGGCAAGAATCGATAAATAGATAAATATAGGGAGATTCGATACGAGAAATTGCTGCTTTGGCGCTCGTCCAATCGGCGTACATTAACGTCCGCAAGATCGAGGAGCTCGTTTCTCTCTTCGTCTACCTCGTTCCTTCATCCCTTACCTTCAATCTTCTTCCCTTATCCGATGTTCAGCTCTCAACTACGTTTAGCGTAGGCGAAAATGTATGTATGTGCATTTAACAGACCCTTAATAGACGTATGTCTAATTATGTGGTGCGCAAATATTCTCATATACCCTTTATAATAATGAAAATTTCCTGAAGAAGAGAAATAATTCTGTACTAGACATCCTTATTTTATTTTATTTTTTTAGAGAAATATTAAAGAAATATTAATATTAATATTATATTATATTAATATATATATATATATATATATACAAGATGTACCAAAAAAGTACACAAGGCACCCCATTAGGTGCAGGACAGCAAACTAAATCGAAAAGTCCTGAGCTATTTTTTAATATGAGCTTTATTTTTAGCGCTATAAATTGTTAAAATTGACCAATTAGCGCGTGGAAAACAGCATAGGTGGCGCCTTAGTACGCCTACTAAGGCGCCACCTACGCAGTTTTCCACGTTAATTGGCCAATTTTAACAATTTATAGCGTCAAAAATAAAGCTCAGATTAAAAAATGGCTCAAGACTTTTCGATTTAGTTTGTTGTCCCGCACCTGAAGGCGTGCTTCGTGTACTTTTTTTCACTTACACCCTGTATAATATATATATACATATATAATTATGATTATTATATTAATATTAATATTATAATAATATTATAAAAATGAATATTATCAGAGAAATATAAATTTGATGAATTTTATATTTTTCTATTTCTTTCGAACCATCGCGCGAGTATATCCTTTTTCCTTTTAATCCGTGCTAATTTCCGGAATCAGCAATTAAGTTCTTTAATTAATTCCGTAAGTCGGCGTAATTAATTTCTGCCGTCCACTTTTATTATTTCGTCACGGTGACGGTGGCGAAGGTAAACTTCCGGCTGTTTCGTAATTTTATTACGTAAGCTTATAGTCCTAATGCGTGTTGTAGGAGGCAGCAGTGAATGAAAAGCCAGTGCTGCATTATAAATGGGGATGAATTATGTCGCCCCTAAAGGCACAGGGGGGAGGATGGGGGGGAGGGGGACTAGTGGAGGACTGAATTATTACCGAGCATGGCGGAACCGCCCCCACCGGATTTAAATTGCTGCTTCATTCGTTTTGCTAATTTTTCACTTTACATTGTTACCTCTTCGGGGACTTTTTTCCTTTCTCCCTTTCTCTTTTTAATTCCTCGACAGGTACTACGAAACAGATTGATTGATCGACTGTGTGCTTTTCAAACATTTATAGAAGTGTAACTTTGTAAGAGAGACAGGACGTTTTTAAATTTTATTATCGACAGACAAACCCTGAGAGTTCTAGTATTGAGAAAAAAAAATGAAAACTTTTATATAAAGTGTATAGATATTTAGAAAAAAAATATGGAGCACATTGTGTGTATATATGAGTGTCAAGCAGGAATTGAAGTATCGATATCCTATTAAATTTTATAACATCGCGAGCTCTTTTATAAATAGAAAAATTAATTTTCCGAATTATTAACTCTTAATAAAAAATTTAATATCATGTTGGATTATCTCTTCCACATATCTCGAGACTATTTAATAACAATATACTAGACGATCGAAAGCTGTTATGTATTGTAGACACTCCAGGAAAGAGAAAAGTATGACGAAACTGTTAAAACGGTTGAGATCATCCGCAAGTGCTTCTGATCGCGAAATAGAAGAGG
Source organism: Nylanderia fulva (assembly GCF_048542155.1). Lineage (NCBI taxonomy): Eukaryota > Metazoa > Arthropoda > Insecta > Hymenoptera > Formicidae > Nylanderia > Nylanderia fulva. The sequence continues at coordinate 3,537,482 of NW_028189730.1, read as the reverse complement.
ATAAAAGAAGAAGGAGAGAGAGGAGACAAAGAAAAAGAAGGGAATTCAATTAAAGCTTTCTAATAGATATACTATTATGTTCTTATCGGTCTAATTGCTTCTCTCCCAGAAGATCACTATCCTGTATTAATTAAAATCGTGCGAAACTAAAATCCAGCAAGTTATATTCACGATTCGATAAGCGCAATTCTCCCATTATGAATATATCCAATATATATTATTGGATTCATTTTAAATATCATCTTTGACTAATTGTCAAATATTTTTGAATTTATATCAAGTGTAGATATTTAGAAAAGAATATGGAACATACATAATGTGTGTATATATGAGTATCAAACAGGAATTGAAGTATCGATATCCTATTAAATTTTATATAACATCGCAAGCTCTTCTATAAATACAAGCATTAATTTTTCGAATTATTAACTTCTTAATAAAAAATTATTATAAGCGAAATATAAAAAATTATGATTATAAGCGAAATAAAAAATACACCGTAATAAGAAATTTGTGAAACACGAATTTCGTGAATTTTATAAAATAAAATACCGTGCTAATAAAATATAAAAAACATTAGAAATAGAATTTTAATTTTTAAACATCTTTTTTTTATATGCGTATAATATTAAATTTGGAAAAGAATAATTTATTTTCCGCTTATATATTTATTGTTTTCACCTACAATGTATTTAAAATTCGCTTTATTTCGCGAAAAGATAAAAATCCTCATCCCTCAAGATCACTGTCGTTGAACAAAGAAAGCAAATAATCCGACACCGGGGGATAGTTCAAAAATCAATTGGATTCGTTGATGTTACTCTCATTGAGTCCATTTCTATCTCATGGTTATGTTTACTTATCTGCTGAACAAATTTTGCCCTCAGTAAACGCAGGATTTAGAGAGAAGGTCAGAAAGAGAAAGAAGAACTCCTCTCCCTCTTTTTCCCTCTTGAGTCATTTAGTCCAGTAAAAGTAGATTTAAAAAGAGCAAAACTTCAAAAAAATTATAATCAAGCTGAATTTTTGTGGAGATATTTATTTCGATGTTCTAATTAAATCCTGAAAAGTACCTTTAATTTCATCTAGGTCGGTTTTTTATAGGGGGGTAAATTTTAGCCATTATCTCGAAAACTATCAATTTTTCGAGAAAAATAGTTATTATCAAAATTGTAGCTCATAAAATTCTCTACAAAAAAAGGTCAGTATACTTTTTTCATAAAACTAATCGTTTCTGAGTAAAACGTGCGATAAAGTTACGATGTCTATAGTTTCGTTATATAATCGTTGACTTAATTCGCTCTATATCTTCGAAACGATTAATTCCACGAAAAAAAGTATAATGACCTTTTTTATAAGAAATTTTATGAGTTACAATTTTGATAATAACTATTTTCTTCAAAAAATTAGTTTTCGAGATAATGGTAAAAAATTAAAATTTACCCTCTTTTATCCCCCATAAAAAACGCCTTGGCTGAAATTAAGGATACTTTTCAGGATTTTATTAGAACATCGAAATAAAGGTCTCCACAAAAATTCAGCTTGATTATAACTTTTTTTGAAGTCAGAGTTTAATTTTACTGGACTAATTATCGAGAATCCTATAATAAAGTTTACTTCGAGCAGAATCGAACGCGCGATTTATTTCTTACCTACCGTCTGTTCTTTAACGAATGCATCCTCCGATGCAGGAGGGTAGATGGCACCGGAAATCATTGGAACAATGCGATTAATTCGTTCAACACCTGCAAAAAGACGACGCGATCTCGAATAGGATACAATGGAAACCGATAAAAAACCGCGAAGAATAGCGCCGATGATTTTAATCTCGCTTTCAAATTGAAATTTTCTAACTTAAAAAATGAGCGAACTTTTGATTGTCCTTTAATTCCATAATAAGAATTAGAGAACAATTTTATAAATTAATTAACATTTATTCTGGCAAATAGGGATTTTATTATATTTATGCATCATTTAAACCAGCAATATCTTAAAATTCGATCTCGATAACCCTCTCCCCTTCTAATTAAAAGGAGTGATAAGAATCATTTAATTACATAATACATAATTATTATAATCATATATGTATATAATTATATCATATAATTATTATATATTATTTACACTTATTAATATTATATATAATATATTATTGGTATTATAATTATGTCATAATTATATATATATATATATATATATATATATATATAATATTTATTTGTGTGCTCTAAAAAGCTAAATTGATGTTTTTTTGTTTATTCGGAAGAATATATATATTTTTTTTTTTTTTTTTTTTTTTTTTGACAACAAACTTGTCGCTTCAGAGATTATTATTAAAAATCATATGCGAGAGAATGTATTATTATCGCTAAATTATAAACGCTATTATGAATATACGCTCGATTGAATGACATGAAATTTATATTGACATCGCGGCGGTTTCCCTTATTTTATCATATTCGTAACGACGTTATATGCACGCATTGACTTGTTCACACTCATTGATTCGCCGGCCATTCGATTTTAATTCAATTCTCGTGCGCTATTTGTCTTGCTTTTTGGCAATCGGCCGCGTGCACAAATCTGATCGGCTTTTGCGCAAAAAAAAAAGAAGTGAAATCGTATGGGAAGGAAAAAGAGTCTCGGGAAAAACTCAGAGCACAAATATTCAATTTTGATGCTGTTCGTTCGTGGCTTAGCAACTTTTTCGCAGTACCAGACTCCAAATAATATTTCCCTTTTTTGTGCGTATATTATATAAATAACGTTACACCCTAAATCTTTTTTAAAAAAAATTTTTTTATAATAACTCTCGAATTTATAATTTTAACATATTTAAATTTTCAATATATACATCAGAATTTTTATTCGAAATCTGTAAACTATAAAAAAAAATTGTTCCACAAGTGAAAAGAAATAATATATAATTTATCCTCCAATTCTGATATTCCAGTTAAAATATATTTTACTCTAAAACTTTAAACATTGAAGAAATTTCGTAAATAATATTTAATTGAATTCTGACTGAAAATTGAATATGATGAAAAAAGTTGGAGTATTAAAAAAAAAAGAAAAGTGTAGAAAATGAAAATTTAGATAAATCTGAACAAAAAGACTCTAATATTTAAAAAAAAACTCCCTGTATTACTCCAAACTATTCGAGATGCCCCGATTAATTTTCCGACCGAGATTAATAGCGAAAACGGCGAGGACTTCGGTAGAATTTACCTCAGAAACTCTCAGTGGAAGCGAAGAAAGACTTATTGGCTCGAGAGAGGCGTAAAGGAAGAACAAAAACACGGCCCACAAAGGTTACACGCTCGAACTAGAGGGTGGAAAGGGAGGAAAGTGTGAGGGGAAACGGACTGGAAAAAGTGGTGCAAAGGGAGTTTAAGAGAGTGGATTGGAAAACGGGTAAAGTCACCGTTAAAATGCCGGTAATGCTTAAGATGCGGGTATTAATTAGCGTGCGCAGTTTACAGACGTTAAGAGAAGATTCAAAGAAAGAAAGAAAGAGAGGCAAAAGAGAGAGAGAGAGAGGGGGAACTGTTTGCAAAGGATAATAAACCATTAATGAAAGGATAATGCTGGTATGGGTGTCAGAGGAACGCGACGAGGGATTTTAACTTTGGCGGGAAACCGAGGGAAGCTAACCTAAAAGAAAAGGAGAGGATAAAGAGGAAAAAAGATAAAAAAGAGTGAGTGTAAGCTTTGATGCTGGTATTTTCAATGTATAATTTAGTTCTTTTACCTTCTTATTTTTATTTATACACATATATATTATTGGATAAAAAAGAAGAATCGTTCTTTTTCCTCTTTAACTTGAAATATGATTTGAAAAATTATCTCGGAGTGCAATTTTAGAAATAGGTTAGGAAGAATGAAAACTCCATCTTTATTCTGTTTTAAAAAATAGAGAGGAACAATATTAATAATAATATATAGCAAGAAATATAATAATTAATAGCTTTTGTTTAATTTTAAGTTTTATTAATATATATTACTGAATAAGAAATAAGAATCGTTCTTTATTTCCTCGACGAAAATTGGAAACATTATAACTTGAAATATGATTTAAAAAATGATCTCGGAATACAATTTTAGAAACAGGATTCCAAAGAATCAAAACTACTTTTATGCTATTGTTAAAAATAAAGAAAAATAATAATAATAATAATATATAACTATAATAATAAAAATTAATAACTTTTCTTTAATTTTAAATCAATTTTTAATCATTTACATAATTATTAATGACTAGTATTAAAAATAATAAATTAAAGAGAAAATTTTTTTTAATAAAGAGAACTCCATATTCAACATACAAGATTTTATACACGATACAATTTATATATCTGTATCTAAATTTAAGAAAAGAAATTATCTTTGAGAGAAAATCTACTTTATGAAGAAACAACGTTTTTAAGAGGGAAGATACCGTTCTGTATAAAAAAAGAAATCGATTTCGAATTATACATAGAGTTATATATTTACGTTCGTGGATATATATCTATCAATTGTAGTACGCTTAGCATCTACATTATAAGTTGTGGATATACCATAAGCGCCATGTGCTTTTATCAGTCTAGTCCACATTGTACTGTTCTACATAATCCGTGATATTATTACTTTAACAATTCGCTTATGTACTCTGCGTCGTTATGAAACAACGGCATTCAGTGCTGTTACTACCAAGAGAGAGAGAGAAAGAAAGAGTCGCTTCGTTCTAATAATTTAATACCCGACTCTTGCGCAAAATGGACCACGTGTCTTTATTATTTATCCAGGAAACGTCAATAATCGCAAGTTTGCTATTTTTTTTTTTGAAAATCAATCTTTCGACACTTGAGAGAAAGCTACATTTTATGATTAATTAGTAGTAACTTTCCATATATAGAAAAAAATACCAACGAATCCCCTTTTTGCCTTTATAGCCTTTTTCGCTCGATCCGGATTTTTCTCGATAAAATATGCAGACGCTCGCTATATGTAAAATTATAATAAAATCAATCTAAACCAAAAAAACGTTACTATATATCCGATAATAAATGCAGTATCGATACTTTTTTGCAGACTCACGTATGCTCGCAGCACTTTGTGCATATAGAAAAAAAAAAAACCTTTTGCAATTTCCGTTCGCACATCGCTGCTGCTACTACTTTGAATTCGTTGAACGAACATTTTCTATCTGGAACGAAAGTGAAATGCAATATGCACGGTTGCGGAAAACAAAAAAAAACGCATTTCGCGAACGATTTGGAGGTACAACGGTGATAAAGGAAAAACGGAAGCGAAGAGGTGTAGATAGGGAGCGTCCTTCGTAAGGGTGCAGACCGCATTTAAAGTCTTTTATTTCGAGCGCGACAACCACGGTGGAAAAACAAAAGGCCGGGGATGGCAGATCAAAGAGTTCGGAGGAAACTCCACTAAGCCTCTCTCTCTTTCGACAGAAGGCAGCTATCTCAGTCACCTCTTCATTTCTGTCCCTTGCTCAAATCCCGCTGGAGTATTACTTTTCATTCGGAATCTTTCTCTCTCTCTCTCTAAGCTATTCCCAACTGTCGGCGTTTTATATGAAAATATCCATCCAGGGAGAAAGAAAAAAAATATATACCGCTGTTTATTGAATATTTATGTGAAATAATATTTGACGCGTCTTATACAGTTTATTTCCTCTTTTATTTTCATTGCACGATTTTACAAATAAATATTCAAGGAGGGAGAGAATCTTAAAGTTTCAATATGTACTTGAAAATCGAATAATCCGATAATCAAGTTTCATTTTTCAGAATTCGAATAATAAGTTATAAAAAATATTTCGTATATTAAGGGGATCTTAAACGTCCTTGAGAAGTCTGTGATTTCCGTCCTGTTTTATCGACAAAATGTGAGGTTAGATACGAAAATGTAGGATGAGTTATTCTCGTTTACTAAGCTTCCAAATTGATATCTAAACATTCACTTGTATCTTTTATCCAATGCCAAATCCGGCCTGGTCTAGTTTCAGGTAAAAAACAATCCGTATAGCCAATAAATAGATTTATTGTTCATCTAACCTCACATTTTGTCGATAAAACAGGAAAAAACAATAGACTTCTCAAGGATATTTAGGATCCTCTTAAGAGATATAAATATAAAAGCTTCAAAGCCTACAGCTAACATTCTTTTTTAATTTATATCTCTTGTATTGTATAAATAAATGTTTAAGTAAAATATGTATACCAATTCAAAATTAGCGCGTAAACAACTTCCGGAATTTGGCGGATTGTCTTAACTCTTACTAGAAGAACTGTAGTTTGAACTGTTTTTTTCCCCCTAAGTAATCATAGAAATTTCGAAAGTAACCCAAATTGGAAGATTACTCGCGAGCCACTTAATCCCATCGCTGTTCGAAAACAGCAGTATTTGAAAACGGTACAAGTTATAGATTATTGTCAAGTTGTGGGACAGTAGATTCGAACCATCAGAGCGCCATCATTTAACTTATGCACAGGGTTCTGAAAGCGGAGCGAATATGAATACTTCATGGGCGACCCACCTGTCGTTCTTCCTTAGCTTCAAGTTCTACGCGAGTAGTCTCGAAACATAGTAGCGCCACTTATGTCTCGCTGAATGATGCATCGGTCAATCAATCGGCCAAGTTGCTTATATAATACATGTGTCTGACTGTATGTAAGAAACTAAATCTAGCGTGATTGCATATACGAGGGAAGAAAATCCTGTATCCCAATAGAGCCGTCATAAGACTCGCGGTAAACCGGGTTATCGATTCCGAGGGGCAGCGCGATGACACGCGATCCTTATTTTAATGAGGGTGAAGACTTAAGTAAAGATCGACCGCGAAATTCGATAATTAGAGCCTTTAAAACTCCTGGGTATAATGAAATTCGCTGTCGTCGTATATGCGAGGTTTGCGCGCTCTCGCATCGATCTGTCATAAAATGCATTCAGTTATTGGATTTTCCCGTTGCGTCATGGCAACTCGCATTTTGCTCGACAGCGCCCGTCATCGGTTTCGTGTTAATTAAATCAACCATGATTAATTAATTCATTACGTAAAGGTCAACGCCGCTAACAGTGGACGTGATAATAAATATTATTATCCGTTCAGTGTACTCGGGATGGTAACCTCTGCATCGAGGTTTTACACATATGACAAATATATGTTATATATTCTTTTCCGGTCTCGTTTCTCGAAAAAGAAGCGCAAGGAGCCAAAAATATCAAATCGAGTATTATTTAAAAACATTATATAAAAATCACGCAGAGATTTTAGATTCAAAAAATTTCAGGAATTAATATTTTTTATTGAAGGATATTTTTAAAAAAGATGAAGTATCTACAGATAAAGAATCCAATGAATTAGAATCGTCAGTTTTATCAATTTTATTACTTAAGGAAATAAAAACCCAATCATATAGAATAAAAAATTTTTAAACATTAATTTAAATATAAATATATATACATATATATAATTATTGAAATATAATTAGTACGAAGTCACATGTAGAAAACATAATAAACTATTTTCATCTTAGAGTTTAAAAGGCTCTCGTATAACTATAAAAAAATTTTACAACTCAAAGTTGTAAGTACAACTCACACTTATTCGATCCAAATCCATAACTTATTGTTAGATTTGTTAGCGAAGTCAGCGCGGAGCTTTCGCTTAAAGTTACGTCTGTTCACGCTTGATTGCGACACAATTTCGTCGCGCTATTCAAAACTACTCCAGGAAATTCCGAACTTTGGTTTGAAGCGCGTGAATTTCTCGATATTCACACTCTCTAAATTCTTAAGTCCTACGAGAAAAGGACCTAGGAAACCTTTAGCTCTCGACGGTTTTAACCGATTTGACTAAAACGCAATATCATAAATATTTCTCGAGCGGATCACTATTTGAATATTTACGTCTACGACGACGAATTAAAATGGATAAAAATAATATAAATAACGTTTTATTTTGATAATTACATCGCTGCCTCTCTTTTGCATCACGAAAATACATCTCCCGAGAATTTCATCTCCTGAAAATCTTTTTTCAGCCGCAACGAGCAAACGTGTTTAGATTGAGAGAGATACGCAAATATAAATATTTTCAGTATCGAGTTCTCCCTTTCACGAAGTTATTTATATACGTCACTGTAGAAATAACTTGTATGGAAAAGTTTGACAACTCTCGTGACTTCGATACTCTAAAAATATTGATATTAACGTTTAGAACTGTCTCTTAAAAAAGGAAAAAATAGAGGAAACACACGCATACGAAAACTGAAGGGGATGCTAATCATGACTGTTTTACCGACTTCGAGTTCAAGGGCTTTTCTTTTTTTATTAACTATACAGATTGAAAAATCCCCCACAATTAAAGTACTGATAATAATGAACGGGGAGCGCTGTAATTTCGTATAAAAAACAATAAAAATTAAAAAATCACAGTTTTTTATCGGCCTCTCGCATCAGCTCATAACAATACTTATTTAATACAAAAGTTGTACAGTTTATTTGTGCACAAAATATGGCGCTCCCAATAGAGAGGACATGAAAGAATAATACAGAAGTAATAAAAATATTATCAATACTTTCATTGTGGAGGATTTTTCTATCTGTATGTTCAATAAAAAGTGAACCTAACCTAACTTAAAGTCGGTAAAACAGAACCATGGCGGCATCCCCTTAAAGACGCTCCGCCATTTTATCTCGCGACTCATCTCACCCGGGCGTTTTCATGCTAATTCCGGGTCATTGGGAATTTTCCCTTTCGCGCCAAGCGTTAACAAGCCAAGCTGCAAAATTGTTGGTTGTAAAGCATTCTCGAAAGCGGCGACGGGGCGAGATGAAAACGACGAAGGCGAGGGATGAAACTGCAACGCCCGCCGCGCTGAAGTTTGTTTTTCATCCCTCCGACCGGGCGGGAGAGTTCTCTAATTAAAGCAGGAGCGTTTGGCGTTTGGCAATTAAAAAGTGCGAACTTCAAAGGCCAATTGAAACGGCAGCTCTCGATTTTATATCACCTGACGTATGTAATTATCGAGACGGATGATGAGCGCAACGCTCATCGCTATCTCTCGCGATGCGTCGTCAAATACTCGGGAATTTTCTTCCGAGCTACGTTTTCTTTCCGCTTTGCTCCTCCGCTTTCACTCTTTTTGTCGGAAATCACATACAAAGTTTATTTAAAAAGAAATAGTATATTTTACGTTGAACGATTAAATCAACAAATCTATTAGAATAATCTAAATTCTAAATTAAAGAATAAAAATTAAATAAATGTTTACATTATAATTTCTTATAAAAAAAAAATACATAGTATATATTCTGCAAAATTCTAATTTATAAAGGTACCTATGTTATTATCGTATAAAATTCGTAGAAATTAGTGAAAAATTGAGACAGATATTTTTTTTATATGTTAAATTTAAAAAAATTTTTTAATCCTTTTATTTAATGCAGATAAAAAAATCAAAAACGACTTAAATCCGTCATTTAAGAATGAATGATTATACTACTTGTATTTCTAATTTATATAGTTAATTAAAATTTAAAAAATACTAAAATTTTGATACTTTTTTCTTGATAAATAAAATATAAGAGTAAATAAAATATATAAGAGTTAAATCGAAGCGTGTTGAAAACATCAGGACGAATTTGCAGGCAGAGGAAAAAGAAAAATGTATGTAAACGTGAAAATCGAGGAGCCTTGTTTGTTTAACCATTTACTTGGAATAATTTGTTCGTTAGCAAATGAAAGAGCCAAGGGGCTTCCAATCAGTTATGCAATTAATATTGCAATCAATATTTCGCCGATTAGTGTGCATATAACCTGAAAAATCCAATAATTATGTAAATTCACATTAATCTCGACTTGTATAATATTTTGTGTCAGGTACTCGGATAAAAATAATAAATGCCTCTGCATTAATTCCATATTATTTAATAAAGTTGGCTTTTGCATTTTTTTTTAAATAAAAATTTTAAATATATACTGTGTATGTAAATATACTATATATAAATTTATAAAGATACTACATCATTTTAATAAGAAAACACTATCGATTTCCGATGGCTTTTGATTTCCTTTTAATATATATTTGCTCTATGGTATATAAAATAAAAAAAAAATTCGCTTTATCTTCCGTTCATCCCTCGTTCCTTTGAACGACCGCAAACATCCATCTAATCGTTCTACCGACCGCGAAACGCTTTACTTTTCGTCGAGACGCGATCAGGGGATATGAATATTAAAAGCGGCTTTTCGCGCTCTGATGAATATTGATATCGAAGAGCAACGCAAAAACACAACAACAAAAATGATCGTCCTGCCGGAAGCTTTTAGAGGCTTTCTTTTATTATCCCCGGATATTCGTCGTGCAAACCTAAACTTACGCAACTCCCTGCTATATATGTATATTAAATTAGAACGCAATCGTATTATCGCCGTATAATTCTAACATATTCCAGTGCATTAGGAGAAAAGTTCGCAGCTTATCAGAGAATTTAGAACAATGCGTAACGTAACGAAGATTAAGTTTGTATTAGAGCTCCGGAATAGTTGGAGTACATACAATTGCATTCTATTTCACTTGATAAAGAAACTACAATATGCATATAGGGTGTTCGAAAAATTGCACGACAGCGAGATATCTCTGAAAGTATGCTTTTATAAAACTTATATTTTTTTATAACAAATGTTACATTATTTTGTGCATAAAAGTGTCGAAGTGAGATCATCGGAAAATGATTGTTTTACGAGATATTTCATAGTTTATTTATGTAAAATTACCTACGTCAAACTAAAATATGAAATATTTAATTCATTAACTGTTTACTTTTTGACCATTCTATTTTTATAAATCTTTTTTTTATTTATTAATATTTGTCCGAAACATCTTTTTATAAAACTTATATTCTTAGAGATATTTCGTTGTCCCGCGATTTCATTACTCTTTTATCAATTTTATTATTTAAAAAAATAAAAAGAAACCAATTATATAGAATAAAGAATTTTTAAACATTAATTTAAATACACATATATATATATATATATATATATATATATATATTTATTTATTATACAGGGTGTATCTAAATAAGTGCGAAAAATTTTAAGAGATGATTCTTTGTCGAAAAGTGGGAGATAAAAATTAAATTTTAATTTTTTTTTCTCAAATTTCAGATAAATAAAAAAAATGGTGTGAATATTTTCCACTAATAAAAAGGATATTTATCAATTTTTTTTATTTTTCTGTATTGTTATAAGGGGATGATACTAACAACCCCTATTTAATTTTTAGTATATGTTTATATAAGAAACTTAATTTTCGACAAAGAATCATCTCCTAAAATTTTTTTAAATAAAAATCGATGTTTTCCTAACAAAAATTATAAGTCTCGAAATAAATTAAGTTTTTATTTTTTTCTCAAATTTGAGACAAATTTAAAAAATAAGACTTGGTGGATATTTTCTACTAATAAAAACCCCTATTTAATTTTTAGTATATGTTTATATAAGAAACTTAATTTTCGACAAAGAATCATCCCCTAAAATTAAAAAAAAACCGATGTTTTTCTAACAAAAATTGTAAGTCTCGGGATAAATTTAAGTTTTTTTTCCTCAAATTTGAGACAAATTAAAGAACTGAAACTTAGATATTTTCCACTAATAAAAAGGGGATACTTATTATAATTTTTTCAATAAAAATATAAAAAACCCACTTAATTTCCGACAAAGAATCATCCCCTATTCGTCCTTATTTAGCTACACCCCGTATAAAGGAAAAGATTAAAGTGGTGAATAGGACAGCTCATTAGGGGGAAGAGAATATCGTTTCTTTCGGACTTCGGACGTCGTCTGGCTGGATCCGTCGCCGAAGCCGAATGCTCTTTGTTCCAGCGGAGTTCCACCATTGTGTGTCATGTGGTTATCAGGCGCGCGAGGGATAATTCGGTGCCCAGGCACAATGAAGTCGCGAATCGCTGTTGGAAAATCGTCTGTGATTCCGCACAGCGCGCTTTCGAGACGCCCTGATGCTGATTAATTAGTTCTCCCTCTCATCCCCTTCGCGCTTACAGTCCGCATTAATCACGCGATTATTAGCCCGAAACATCGACGGCGGATGTCTCGTTATTTCGCGCGTAATTATTGTATCTCCCTCCATCCCTGATTAACACTTCCAGAGCTTGTAGATTTAACCCCTGCACGTTTTTATTTTTATTTTTTTTTTTTTTGTGAATTGGAATTGTAATGAGATGAGTTTGATGCGATTAAATTTTAGATTCTTCATTTTTTTTTTTTAGCAATATTCACTATCAGTAAAAAACCTGATTTATTTATTTTAATACGAATTTTTATTTTTCTGAAAGAAAAATGCTTTAATATCTTTGTACTAACTTTTTTCTGAGAGAAAAAAGGAAAAAAACATTTTCTCGATAAATGAAAATATAATAAATTCTCGGATGCGGCCGCACAAGAGAGACACGATTTAATTAGCACTATTATTGTGCTATTTTATTTTTATTTTTTTTTTCTTTTTTCTCTTTTTTTTTGTGAATTGGAATTGTAATGAAATGAGCTTGATGCGATTAAATTTTAGATTCTTTATTTTTTTTAGCAATATTTATTATCAGTAAAAAACCTGATTTACTACGAATTTTTATTTTTCTGAAAGAAAAATGCTTTAATATCTTTGTACTAACTTTTTTCTGAGAGAAAAAAGGAAAAAAACATTTTCTCGATAAATAAAAATATAATAAATTCTCGGATGTGGGTGCACAAGAGAGACACGATTTAATTAGCACTATTATCGTGCTATTATACGCGGCAAATTCGAAAGTTTTATGAATTATGGTGGCCCTTCGCGGAAGAGAGAAAGAGAGAGAGAGAGAGAGAACGCAGGCTGGAAGTGACGCAGCTCACACTGCATTATATATCGTAGAGATAAAGGATCGGCGAGATATATCACGTATCTTTTTCGTGACACGGAGAGACTTCATTGATGTACTTTTTTTCAACGATAGCGCGGAACAAAATAATTGCGCGTCGTGAAACGCGAAATTATTATAACGTCCGAAACGATTGACAGCGATATAAAATTGAACACACAAAACGTTGACAAGAAAAAAAGACCAACAAAATGTGATAGACTCAAAATATTCCCTATATTGAGGGTCTTGATTTATCGAATAAATTTCGCAATATTTGTCGAGCTGTACGATACGTCAGAACAAAAATATTCCAAGAAAATCCTCGGAGAAGCTTCCGAGCTTTCGCAGAAGCTCGAATGTTAATCAACCGATAGCTATTTGACGTTTCATTGGAAACCGATGTTCATTCTTTCTCTCTCTGTTGCCTTACATGTCTTATGCCCTGAGGATAATAATTCATATTAAAGCTAAGTTAAAACGTGCACTGTAAAAAAATATGTAATATATTACACAAAAATATGTAAAATTACATAAATAATAAATGTAAAATTACACAATAATAGAAATATTTATCTTTTTATTATTTATCATGTAATTTTACATTTATTATGTATGTAATTTTACATATTTTAATGTAATTTTACATATTTTTTGTACAGTGTGTTGTAATGTAATTTTACATATTTTTTAATGTAAAATTACATAAATAATAAATGTAAAATTACACAATAATAGAAATATTTATCTTTTTATTATTTATCATGTAATTTTACATTTATTATTTATGTAATTTTACATATTTTAATGTAATTTTACATATTTTTTTTACAGTGTGCTGTAATGTAATTTTACATATTTTTTTAAGAAAATTTATACATGCATCGTAAATATTTCTCTCGCGTTTCTCGAACAGAAGAGGAACAAGAGATATATCTATTTTTTACACGAGCGACTATTATCGCGAAAAGAAAAAGTACTCTATTTCAATATTCCGGTTATACGTCAAGCCTTAATTCAATGCAGCAATTACCTTATGCGAGTTTCGCCATCGTTACACCAGCTGAGCCACTTTACATGTAATAGTTGAACGTGCGGCCGCAACAATGGCGATTACAAAAACGCGATATCTTCCGGGGGTCGAACATCGGCCCGTTATATATTACAATTATAGCCGTCTCTAACGGTAAATTATCGTTGCGATACGAACAATTCACGCTTTACTCGCAGATCGATAGCCGTCGTCACGTTGACCTGATTGCCGAGCACAATGTGATTTTCATGTAATGCAACTTTTTTCTATCTATCGGATTAGACTTACAAGCTAGTTTCTTCACAATCCGATATAACTACTTTCGATTGTTTTAAAACTTTCACCCTCCTGTCGATGCATAATTCTTCATCCTTCAGCAATGTATGGATACACTGTAAAAAAATGTGTAATATCCCAGGTAGCAAACTGACGTCATTTTGACATTTAATGACGTCAGCTTGATACTTGGGATATTACATAAAACCATGTAAAATTACATAGATAATAAGTAAAATTATACGATAAATATAACGAAGGTGTATACCGTTTCATTATTTATCATGTAATTTTACATCTGTTATTTATGTAATTTTACATATTTTTTATGTAATATTACATATTTTTTGTACTTTTGATTTTAAAACATTTTAAAACTTTAACCTTCTTGTCGATGCATAATTCTTCACCCTTCAGTAATGTATGGATACACTGTAAAAAAATGTGTAATATATTACATAAAAATATGTAAAATTACATAAATAATAAGTAAAATTATACGATAAATATAACGAAGATGTATACCGTTTCATTATTTATCATGTAATTTTACATCCATTATTTATGTAATTTTACATATTTTTTAATGTAATATTACATATTTTTGTACGATGTACCTACACTAAAAAAATTTATTGAATTTGAATAAATATTTTATTTCATACCTTGCCTTATAAATCATTTATGTGAAGCTATATTAATATATTGATTTGATGTGAAAAAATATTTATTTGACATAAGAAAATCCTTTTCAAAATATAAATATTTATTTGTTTCAAATAAATGATTTATAAGGCAGTGTTGAAATAAAAATATTCATTAATTTAATAATTTTTTTTAGTAGTTGCTGGGCATCAAATTTTTCTTCTGATATATTTTAGGAGGTTAAATTAGGTTTTAAGTTTGTATTCGGTATTAAAATACTTTCCAAAAACAAAATTTTTTTCTAAAATTATTTACATATTATATTTATATTATATTATATATTTATTACGTTATATATTTTTATATTATATATTTTATAAAAATATTATATTATATGTAATGATTATTTATAAAAAAAATATATATAATATAATTAAATGTTTTATAAATAAATGTTTATAAATAATATTTATAGAAACATAATATGTAATATTATAAGCAATGTTAAATTTGAGCTAACAAGTATACAACATTTCGAGCGACTCAAATTTAATCATAGATATATAATCAGGCGCACTAATGACTCTTTCTTCCGCATTCTGAGACGAGTCGCAACGGTGAGAAAATAGTAGATGGGTTCTCGTAAGAATTATATATAAGTGTGAAAATGGTGTGAGAGACAGAGGGAATTTCCGTGTGACACGGCTTGTGTGTTCATCTTTAGAGCAGCTCGAGTACAACACTTACTATACTGACACGATATACTGACTCGGATATAAGGCATGAGCTCTCTCTCTCTCTCTCTGTTTCTCTCTCAGGTCTTATATATCGCTCCGCAGTGTCTCGCATGCCTTTCATTTCGTCCTTTACGGTACTTCGTCATGATTTACGATGTATCCGCATGAGAAACGACGGCGCGTGCACGCTCCTCTTTTCTCCTTCTCTCACTTGCTTTCTTCCTTCCTTCCTTCCTCTACTTATGGTTTCCGCCTGTAATTTTCTCGTCGGCAGTCGCGAGACCCCGGAAAAGGATGCTCCGCCAAAGGACTCCTTTGATCCGGCTTCGACGGAAGTCGCAGCTGTTTCGCAAGGACTCTCTTTCTTTCTCCCGATGCGGTAGGTCGCGGTAAGGTCGCGATAAGATACGCCGGATCGTATAAACGCGAGCCAGACATCCTTGGAATGCTTCATCCTTGAGGAGATCCCCGACTCTCCGCCGCGTTAGAGTCACTAAGTGCCTACTTCAAAATATCTTAGCCGACGTTCAACATTTTACTGTAAATTACGACGATTGTTGAGATTGAGATAGAATTTTTTTCAATCAAGAATCGCCAGAAATAATTAAAATAAAATTAAAATTATTTACATATTATATTTATATTATATATTTATTATATATTATATATATATATATATATATTTATATTATATATTTTATAAAAATATTATAATATGTAAAATTATATTATATTTTATATTATATTATATTATAATTTTATATTATATATTTTATAAAAATATAATATCCCATACAGCACCGTTAGATTGAAAAAACATTACAACAATCTTTCACCGCAATATTGCAATATTGCAAATTCACTGCAAAATGTTGCTACATCATTGCTGTTGAATTGCAGCAATGTTAAAATGTCCGCTTTTTGGAAGATAATAAAATTATTGATTATCGTTAACATCTTTTATTGTACAATATTCCAAAAAATTATTTTATTACAGTATTATACCCAGCAAATACCAAGTTACAGTTATATAATTGTTAGATGTAATTTTCCACTCAACAATATAATTGTTATAATACACGTATTATATTTTTGAGTAGGAAATTACAACCAACAATTATATAGCTGTAACTTGGTGTTTGCTGGGTATATGTATATATATTACAATATATATATTATAGAATTTGGATTACATGCAATATTTCCGAAATATTAATGTCATGTTGCTACAAGTGTGCTGGAATTTTGTGCACCTATATCTCTGCAATGTCTTTATAATGTTGCATTGCAACTTGCAACATTGCAACGTTGCTGCAATATAATTGCAATAATCTGTGCTGTATGGGATGTAATATTTATTTATAAAATAATTTATTAAAATAAAATTAGAAATTAAAATAATGAAACACTCATCTCTCGAGCGTACTGGCAAAAAATTTTTTTAAAAACTGGATATTAGTTTTAAAATTAATAACATTCGACGGAAAATAAGTTTTCCGAAAATAATGTTTTTCATTTTCATTTTTTGGGTTACATGGCATTTTTATTATTTATATTACTCATAATTTATCGCCAATCAACGTAAAAAAATATACAAAGTGTATCTAACAATAAGTAAGTGCGAAAAATTTTAGGAGAGTTATTCTTTGTCAAAAGTTAAAGAGGGTTTCTTATATAAACATAGACTTTTATATCCCTCCCTGAGGAGTATTCAGTTTTTATTTTTTTCCCTAAATTTCAGACTAAATTTCAAATTAAAATTTTTCACTAATAAAAAGGATATTTATTAATATATTTTTTAAATAAAAATATAAGAAACTCCCTTTAATTTTCGACAAAGAATGATCTCCTAAAATTTGTCGCACTTATTTAAATACCCTGTATATATGACTAAAAAATTAAGTTGAAAATTAATGTTGAAAATTAATGTTAAAAAATTAAGATAAAAACATAAAGCAATTAATGGAAATATTCGAGAATTTAATAATTTGAATAAAAGAATTTTACACGTACACAATATTTAAGTTCACATTAGCCTTATCTGCAGTATCATTAATTTTAAATTAAGAACCCATTTTGTAAAATAAATGAAATAATTAAATTTATAAATTACTGATAACTCAAATTAAGACACAATATTATTTTGTATTACGCCAATTTTTAATCATTTATATTATTCCCATTTTCGTACTCACAATTTATCGTCAATTAGTATAAAAAAAATTAAAATACCTGAAAAAATGAGCAATTAAAACGTTTCAGAAATTTAATTATTTAGTAAAAGAATTTTATACGCACATAACGATATTTAAGCTCGCATTAGCTTTATCTACAGTAATTTAAAATTAATGAGCCTATTTTGTCAAATATGTAAATAAGAGAATAATTTCTCTAAATTTCTAAAGCACTCGCGTAGAAATAAACAAAGTGAATATATCACGAATAATATATGTACACATCAAATCACTTAAAATTCAAACTTAAATGAAGCTCGGCAAACAATTGGAAAATTCGACTGCGTCGGAAAATTTGAGCCCGGGAAATTTTTTCACACACGATTTCGCTGCGATGCTCAATAACGAATGTAGGGTGCAATTTTCAGGCTAATGGCCGAATTATCATAACTACGTAACGAGCATCGTTTGTGCCATCAACATACATATATATGTATATATAACCGTATTAACTTCGCATGGCGGGCGCGCTATCAAAGTTTCAAACATTTGCGAGCATACTGTCATTACATAATCGTTCTATAATCACTTTTTCGACAGCTACAATGGAATACTCTCCGGTTTGTTGTTGCGCGAATCGTCGCCGTTTGTTTATTGTGCAATTAATGACGAAGCGGGGGAGCTAATTATTAGCCCTGTATAAAACGGACACTCTCTAATTTATATCCGTTGCTAATTAGTTCCCAGCAATGAATAATTATTTACTAATCAACGTGTTGTGCAGTTAGAATCTTTGTCCATTTTTAGGATTTTATTGTATAATTTGTGTGTGGGACACACACACACACACACACGCGCGCGTAAAGATATAGAGTCCAAAAAAAATATCGATATTTATTCAATATAAATATTTTATTCTATATGTAATTTTTTTAAAATATTTAAATGTTTTCCAATATTGTACAGAAAGGAAAAAGAGAGAAAGAAAGAGAGCGGTAATAAAAGACAGGATGCTATATAAATTGAACAGAATAAATATGCTCACTATTTTTATTTATTCAAGAGACTCGTCCTCTTTTCTGGGTACTTTTTACGCAATCTTTTCATCGAGTATCGATACTTTTTGTATATCTTGAATTTTTATATATCACAGATTTCATTTTTTATATTTCTATATCCCTTGATTGAATATTTTATATAATTGGTGAAAAAAATGTTCACCGCGGTAAGAGAGGCGCTACTGAAGCAAAACAAATATGGCCGTTGCGAATGTACAACAGTTTTAAGTGTAAAAATTAATTTTTTTAATGATGAAGATGTCATTGCGGTTAGACAGACTCTCTGTGATTTCATTTTTTATACTTCTATATTCCTTGATAAAATATTTTATATAATTAGTGAAAGAAACGTCCATCGCGGTAAGAGAGGCGCTACTGAAGCAAAACAAACATGGCCGTTGCAAATATACAACAACAGTTTTAAGTGTAAAAATTAATTTTTTTAATGCTAAAGATGTTGTTGTTGCAGTTAGACACACTCTGTGATTATACAAAAGCTATGCTTTCATCAAGGAATATGATCGAAGAATGTTATAAATTCCGGCATGATTATTATGTGCGGTGTAACTATGAAAAGTCAAGAAAGAATAGATTTATATTCCTTATGTCTACAAATAAGTGCCTTGACATCAAAATCTCATGTGATCACTGAAACATTATTAATTAATTTTTTTAATAATAATAAAGTAATGTGTTAAATGTAAATTCGCGACGGCCATTTATGATAGTTCACGCCACTAATGGTGGTCGCAAATTTACATCTAATACATTATCTTAATATTATTAAAAAAATTAATTAATAATGTTCTACTCGCGTTGAATTTTTAAGCCCCGAATATTTTATTTTTAAATAAAAAGTGCACGTAACGCTGCGGGGCGCTTTGCTATAATTTGGATTAGGATTGAATTTAACCTCAAAAAGTCGTCGGGTAACTTCCTCGATTTGACGCGTTTTAGTAATTGGAATGCGTAATTTTCGGCTAGCATTGTTCCCTGAAGAATACTGCGTAACGAATGACGTGCGACGTCGTCAAGGAAATTGCATCTTAAATCTTACAAACTGGAATTCCTTTCGTTCAACACGCCAAGCAATCTGCTCATCCTTTCTCTCCCTCCTCTTTCTCTCGCCCTCTCAACCTTTAACTCTCTTTCTCTCTTTTCGTGTCTCTCACATGTCAAGATTACAATTCTAATGACATTTTAACTCTCTCGAAAATTATAATATTGAATTTTTGCACAAATATACGCGCAAGATGATACATCGATTTTATTCATTATTTATTAAACGAAAAAAATATTTTCAAAATTCTGAAGATTTGACTGTCAGTTAAAATGGGATTTTTTCTATCTTGTATCTTTATTTTCTATCCTTTTTACAATTTTTCCAAAGTTTACCCCAAAGTTGTATAAAAAATTATACCATTAAATTTTTGTATAATACACACAGGATAATATATTAATTTTATTAGCACCTAAATTATTTATTAAACAAAAAAGTAGTAATAAAAAAATCTAAAAATTTAACTGTCATTTAAAATGGAATTTTTTCTATGTCTTGTATTTATTTTCTATTTATTGTGTATATATTTTCTACCTTTTTACAATTTTCCCAAAGTTTACCCCGAAGTTGTATCAAAAGCAATTATTGAAAAAAAAGAGAAAAAAAAATAAAACGAAGATCTGTCTCTCCCATGTGTCCATATCGAAATCTTGCGTGCGTAGATTTAATCGGGAATGCGAAAACGTCAGTACTTCCGGCTCTGACACGTACGCGCCATTATTTAATGTTTTAAAACAAGGACGTCACGAACGAGAGAAAAAAGTGGCTATTATAGCAATCTATACGTAAAATATAGATGCATAGATATATATTTTTCGTCTCGTACGCAGTTCTGCCGCACGTAATATCCTTTCATATATGTATGCAGAACGATTACACCCGGCCACACGACACACCCTCGCTTAAACGACTCGTTCGCGGTGATCCATAATCAAGGACACGCGATATCTCACAGACAGAATTTCCTCAGATCCGACACAAAGATTATCGAGCGGCAAATAGATAACCGTTGCGGAAAAGTCACGCAAAGTCGGGCACTCGCTATATTTGAGGATCCTATCGGCGAGAGCATCATCGTGACTTTCGCGCCTACCTACGAATTTCGCGTAATCGCGCGACCTAATCTCCTACTTAACTGCTACTTGAATTAGACAAATTGGTTGTTCGACCGAATTGAAATTATTAACAGAAAATTTGCATTACTAAATGTACAGTTTTTTTTTCATTCTTGAATAATCGAAATTTTCGGTGGTATTTGCGTGAAAACGAGTCATCCTGTATACTACAAGTTTTTAGAATTTTTTAATATTATTTTTTCGTTTAATAAATAATTCAGATGCTAGTAAAATTAATATATCATCCTGCGTGTGTATTATGCAAAAATTCAATGTTATAATTTTCAAGGTTTTAATTTTTTTGCAATAATTGCTTTCGATACAACTTCGGAGTAAACTTTGGAAAAATTGTAAAAGGGTAAAAAATAAAAATACAAGTCAGAAAAATCCCATTTTAATTGACAATCAAATCTTCAGAATTGTTAAAATATTTTTTTTGTTTAATAAACAATTAATAATCATATTTTATCGATTAAAATTATATATTAACATATTTGCATTGTCTGTCATTTTTATACACTGAAAAAAAATTTGTTAACTCAACTGAACCTTTCAACTAAATTACTATTTTGTTAATTGACATATCAAATATATACGTTTCAGATTTATGTTATATATTTAATTTAAATATTTTAACAAGATAATATTTCGTTAAAAGGTTTAGTCAAGTTAAATTTTTTTCAGTGTGAATATACAGGAAGATGCATATTTTTTTAATCCTTGTATTATCGAAATTTTTAGTGATAATTTGCGTAGAAATTAATCATCCTGTAATAGTATATTCAACAGATTGAAATTATTAACCTATTTGCATTGCCATCGTTATTAAAAATATACAGAACGCACATTTTTTCAATCCTTAAATAACCGATATTTTTTATGACAATTCACATGAAAATGAATCATACTTGTATATTAAATAATCGTATTTAATCGATTAAAATTATTAACATGTTTGCTTTGTGCATCGTTATTACAAATATATACAATAAACGCACACTTTTTTTTAATCTTTGAATAGCCGATATTTTTAGTGATAATTCGCGTGGAAATAGAATGTCTACTAAATAATCTAATAGACAAATTTCGTTTGTGGATCCTTTTGAAATTCAATTTAAAGTCGATTCTATTTTAATAATAATTCGGTCAAAGTTTTCCAGTGCTGTATCCATTTTTATGAAAACTTTCCTTCTTTATTATTTAATTCAGTCAACAGAATTGCGAAGTTAAAACAATTTTTCAGCACACGCTCAATAATTTATATATATACATGTTGAAAAAAAAATGATCACTCTGTAACATTTCTCGCTTAAAATCTTTCCTGATTTTCCAGAATTTCTCAGGATATTTTTCTGATAAGTATTAAAACTAAAATGTTGCTTATTAATTAGCTCGCTATAACAATATCGAGCCTTTTCGCCAATCTTTAATAAGCTTTTGCAGCACAAATAAGTTCCACAGAACATCCCAAGTATTTCTCATTAAACACTCCGCGCATAAAATCGGGGGAGCGAAAAGTGCCTCTTCATAGAAGCGATTCAAGATTCAGCGCGAGATTGAAAGCACTTCGTTATTTGCTGCACCAAGGTAAATGGTTCTTTCGATCGGGGTGCGTACATCTACATACATACATATATATACGCCACCATCAGCACACCCTATTGCGTCCCGAGGTGGAATTCCTTTTGTCGCGTCCTTTTCGCGCAAGGTCGAGAAGAAAGAGAGGGATTGAATTGAAAATAGCCCGGTAACAATCGTCGCGGCGTTTTCTAACTTTTCAGACGCGAGAAAATAACGATGCGCGTGCAATTGCAAGGGCAAAGTACGACGATGATCGCCTTTCCGAAGAGCCCCGGGACACGCGATGACGCAACTCGCCGATTGTTCATCCTAATATACGTTAAATGCAGAAAAGCGCGTGATCTCGCACCAGAATTGAAAAAAAAAACACCACTAACGATACCCTCTCGCAGACGAGGACGATAAAGCGATAATATATACAGCGAAAAAGCGTAGAGGAAAAAAGCGCGTAAAGTGACAAACGGTATATCTGTTTATAAACTTCATGACGCTTTTTGTCCATCTTTTTTCAGTGATTAAGAACACAGATCGCAAATCGACGTAATAAACAATAAAGTACAAAGTGTGAAAAGGATGGTGTATTTTTTTGTGATACTTCCATTAGCGAGGAAATACACTGCACTCTCAATCCCATCTGATATCATAGTCCTTTTGCAGTATATATAGTCTTAAAACTACAATTTTCTCGATGCATCTTGCAGACTTCTTGATTTCCGGCGCAAAGGACATGGAACAGTGACCCTTGTACCGAATATAAAAAAAAGAAGTATAGTCGACTTTTTCTAGCCGGCTGCACACATTCGATGCACCAATCCAGCTAAAAGCCTTGAATAGCGTTCACAAGAGAGTGTATAACACCCTTCCTTCTCTCGATATATAGTTCTCTTTCTCTCGAACCTTTTTCCGGTACGCGAGGGATGACAAACGGCGCAAAATAGAGTGCAAATAAAGACGCGGAATTTAATATTGCATACGTCAGAGTACGTTTTGCGTGTCATTTAGTACATTTATCTTCTGAGAAACAGGGATCCTTAAAACTTCCCTGCGAAGAGTTATCCTACAAGCGAAATTAGTGTCTTTCGTACACATTTTCCAATATACAGGGTGTAACTAAACAAAGATATACGAAGCACGCCATCAGATGCAGGGCAAGAAACTAAATCGAAAAGTCCTGAGCCATTTTTTAATCCGAGCTCTATTTTCGACGCTATAAATGATTAAAGTTTACCAATCAACGCGCGGCTACAACGAAAAACAGCGTAAGCGCCGCCTTAGTAGGCGTACTTTTCCATTGTAGCCACGCGCTAATTGGTCAACTTTAACAAGTTATAGCGTCAAAAATAGAGCTCAGATTAAAAAATGGCTCAGGACTTTTCGATTTAGTTTCTTGTCTTGCATCTGATAGCGTGCTTCGTATATCTTTGTTTAGTACACCTTGTATATCGATATATGTATACGAGATCCGGATTACATTTTGTTGGCCGTGTATCGAAACGAGGATAACAATGGGGCGGAAGCACTTACCTTCCAGTTCGACGACCTTGCCGGCTCTCTTGAGCGCCTTCACCGCCTCGTCGTGCGTGGCTTCGCGCAAATCCTCGCCGTTCACCGCCAAAATGGCGTCGCCGACGTAAAGCTGCTCGGTGGCGTCCGCGGCCATGCCTTTGAAGATCTTCGAGATGAGGATAGGCATTTTGTTCTCCTTCCCGCCCTTAATCGAGATCCCGAGGCCATTGTTGTCGCTCTTCACCACGCGGACTATTCGCTTCTGATTGGCGACCGAGTCCGGCACGTCCGGGTCGTTCAGACTGTCCACGTTGTTGTTATTGATATTGCCGTTGTTCAGGGTGTTGTTGCCGGTCTCGCAGCTCTCGTCGAGCGAGATACTGAGATAATCGTCCTCGAGAGAGACGAATACGCGATACCACTGACCGCGCACTTGGGTCTCGAGGACCCCGGCGCGTCCCGACGCCGAGGACGAGGCCCCCGTGGTCGTGGTGGTCGACGAAGAGGATGACGAGGTCGCCGCGGACACCATCGAGCCGATCCCCATCACCCCCATGGCCGATGAAGCCTGGCCGCTGCCGCACAACTCCACCATTTCGATTTCTTCGCAAGCCGTACGCTGTAACAAACCCACAATTTCGTGCTTATTAATTTCTCCTTTCCTTTTCCCTTCTTAATAATGCAATTTTTATTTATATACATGGGGAGAGAATATTATATAGTCTTGGAAGAAATTTATCGAACGTATTTTATATCTTACTGTGATAGATATTAATATCTTCTATTGTGGTAAAAATATTATTCAGAGAAACTCTTATACATTTTTCTCTGTTAAGGTAATGAAAATTATATTTGTAGATTAGGTCAATGATAATCAATGGTCCATGGATATAACGCAATGAAAATTTATAATAATACACAGAGAGAATTTTCTTTTAGAATTTATCCTGAAAATCACGATAATCGTGAAACAATATTGGAAAAATTTTATAAGAGCTCTTTCAATTAATATTTATGACAATAAATATTAATCTGTACGTAGTAAAATTAATCCAACATATTCTGTATCTTATTGTGATAAATATTAATATTTTTTATTGTCCCATAATTATTACCATGATTTTCAGGGTAAATTCTAAAAGAGAAAATTCTCTCTGTGAAAAAATTCTTTCTATCAATATTAATTAATATTTTACAAACTTTTTACAATCATAAAGGGAATATAAAAATGAAAAAATAAATGTGTTTACGTAAACTTTTCTCGAGTTAAAAGCAATCGAAAATAAATAAGCTTTATATGTGTAAAAATCCTCCTGGATATGCTTTCACGGGAGAAGAGAGTGAGTAAATGGTAAATGTTGTGATTTTGATTTCTCTTATATCCGTCATTCAATTTCCGGAGCGAGATTTGGGAAAAATGACAAAAAATGAATGTATAGTGCATCGCGAAATAAATGGCGCCGGTACTCGACGACGAGAATAAATCAATTGTATCACTATATATCCCGGCGAAATTCGTAATTTGAAAATAATTGATAGCGGTCGGCAGTGACGTGGCCGAGTTCTCTTTGTTTTCCTCCTGCACCATTATTACCATCAATCCAGTATCGCACCGCAACAATGGCGTTACTATTGCACGCGCGAAATAGCGTATGGGCGCAGCGGAAGGCAAATAATTAGAAGAAAATTGCATGCGCTTTTGCGATAAAGCCGTCCAACTATAATCTACATCTCGTATATACTTTTAATTAATTCCAAAAGTTTTTTTCATAAATCACAGTTTGCGAGGGGAATTAATTAATTGGATCATTAGCTTGCGAATAAAGATCGGAAATTGGCGAAACAGGTAGAGATTCCAAAATCTTTCGAATTTCTAACTTGTAAGACACACACAAGAACCATCTTTATTTCCACTTACAAGAAAGTAGTTTGGATTTTACGGTCGCGCTAAATCTTCGATTAATTTCGAAATCCGACAGAAAAATGATAGTTTAAGGGGACATTGTTCTGTTTTACCGACTTTAAGTTAGGTTAGGTTCACTTTTTATTAAATATACAGATTGAAAAATCCTCCACAATAAAAGTATTGATAATATTTTTATTATTTCTGTATTATTCTTTCATGTCATCTCTATTGGGAGCGCCATATTTTGTGCACAAATAAACTGCAGAACTTTTGTATTAAATAAGTATTATCACGAGCTGATGCAAGAGGCCGATAAAAAACTGTAATTTTTTAACTTTTATTGCTTTTTTATACGAAATTACAACGCTCCTCGATCATTATTATCAATACTTGAATTGTGGAGAAGAATTTTTCAATCTGTATAGCCAATAAAAAGAAAAGCCTTTGAACTAAAAGTCGGTAAAACAGTCTTGATCAGCATCCCCTTAATAGGATTTATATTGGACGACACTATACGTATACAAAATGACACTTTTGGCAAATGAGATTTCTGCAAAAAGTCCGCCCAGCTTCCTGAATAGAGTTCCACTGCACAAAAGTAATGGAACAGCACGGTACGACGAACGACAGCAGCCATGTTTAATGAATGTGACGATATGACGGCACGTAGGTACGTGGCAAGGTTATAATTAAAGTGTTTGTCTCTGGGAATTAGTCCTGCGCTAGTTCTGCCTTCACGTTTCGCCTACGTGAAAATACACGAGAGATGTCTTTATGGATGATATAACTGTGTGTAGGTGCAAGCTCACGGTAGTGTTACATACATACCATGTCCCAATTAACATCTGGCACCTTCCAGGATCATAAATTTACAATATGGAGTTGGGACAATTTGATAATTATTTCTATGGACCAATTTATATTATATTCAAAGCCTCTTACAAATGAAAATCCGCGATTCCCTATCTCTTCTCAGTCATTCTCACGAGATCATCTTTCCCGAGATCTGATCAACGTGTTCCTGATTTTATTTAGAGCCTTGTAATCTTTATTTTTTATAATATATATTTTTGTATATTCTATATAATTTATATTTTCTATATAAAAATATAAAATATATATTATATATATATAGAAATAATTCTACGTATTATATATATATATATATATATATATATATATATATTAATATATTAATTCTATATATTATATAGAAAAATATATATAACATGAAAGAAAAATATATGGAAAAAATATATATATTATATAGAAAAAAAATATATACGTATAATGCTGTATCGATATTACGTTCAAGTATTTGATGAAACAAATTAAGGATTAAATCTAATCGGATCGCGTTTAATTATTTAATTCCCAGATAAAAATGCGAAAACACACATCTAGGCGCGAGAGACGGTCGTTATCGCGAATCAACAAGTATATTAACGTTTCGAACAAGCGAACGGACGAGCTGCGGCAGTTCGCACGCGGATATAAATTTAAGTCGTTATAGTCTCGCGATGCCCTCGGCGCGATAAACTCGCTTCGGCCCGCAAGTGATCCTTTTACGCAAGGACACAGAAATGAATTGATTCCGGCTCCGACCTCGCAGCGCGAGGATTTCATATCGAGGCTATCGGGCAAAATGATACCGGAATAGATTCTCCGTAGAAATTGCCGGATTCTGTGTTAAATGGGTCCAACGAAATAGCAGCGGACAAGCATTGATAGATCGTAGCCAGGAAAGAGAAGCGAGTATAGAATAGTCAGTTTCAACCAAAATGTGCATCTGATAATCATATTCGATAATAACGTTTCTTTATAGAAATAACGTTGATTTAAAGAAAATTATAAAATTCAAGAAAATTCAAAAACTGTTAAGCTAATTTTTACAATTGTAAATACACAAGCTGTATCTAAATAAGTGCAAAAATTTTAGATGATTCTTTGTCGAAAATGAAGGAGGGTTTCCTATATAAACATATACTCTTATAAATTTTTTTTCTCAAATTTCAGAAAATGAAATATGGTGGATATTTTCCATTTAATTTTTTTAATTAGTCTGAAATTTGAGTAAAAAATAAAAACTTAATTTTTACCTCCCTCTTCACTGAAAAAGATATTTGTGTGAAATTATGCTGGGTTTTTTTTCGATCCAGCATAATCATGCTATTTATATGGAAGATTACAGATTATATGTAATTTTATATGAAATTTATTCTCTTATATTTTCAAGATTAAAAATATTCCACTAAACATGGAATTACACATAGAAAATGTATAAATGCTGTAAAATAATGTTAGAAATAAAATAGATAAATGGTATAAAAAAAAGTGCTAATAAAGTGAAAATACTAAATTTAAAATACAAGTAATTGTTGCATAAAATAGTAATTTTATCTACATTTTTACATTAATACATATTTTTATTTTAAAAAATATGGAAAAAAATTGCAGTGATAATTATGTAATTTTTTCAGTTTTTATCAAATTTTAATTTTCATATAAAAATACATGGATGCTTATATAAGAAACCCCTCTTAATTTTCGACAAAGAATTATCTAAAATTGTTCGCTTATTTAGATACACCCTGTATATCCAAAGAGTTTAATATTATGAAAAAATCCAAAAATATTAAAACCGCGACATATGGAACAATTTGGAATTAATCGACTCATTTTACAAAGTAAAATTCAATTGTATAAATTTAATCCATTCAAAAAAACCATTAATAAAATATTAGGCGGAATATCACGTATAAATAGGCTTTCGGCAGCGTGAATAAAAATATAAAAAGTGTCGCGCGGCACCATCATTTTAACTAAATTGATCCGCGCCAAGTATTAAAATACGGAAACAGACGTCCGCATTCGCGCGGTTGTTTTAGCGGGTACACGTGTACGAAGTGAATGCACCGAACTGCATGTCCAACTGCATGCGGCAAAGGATAGCACAGAGAGAGAAAAGAGATAGAGCTAGATGGAAGAGTTGGAAAATTTCGATTGGATGTCGGAATAATCGGGAAATACATTACGCACGTGCGGAAATAAGCCGCAAACCGAAAAATGAAGTGCAAAAATGCGTAAGTCTGTCAGTTGTCCAAATTATTTGCTTAAAAATAGAAGCCGAATTCGAAATCACATATATAAAAAATAACAATTCAAAAATTATAATTTTAATAAAATTTTTTACACACATGAAAGAGGGAATAAATGGATGAGTTTAGAAATTTTCTGTTGTTTTTCAGCATATGAAAAAAATAATTTTCTTCTGAAATATTTAAAATTTGTTTTCAAAATTTTATTAATATGAATAAATAGAGATACTTTTATCATAAAAACTTTTGTGTATGAAACAGTTTTTGATACCTCAAACGTTTTTCAATATATCAAAAAAGTAAAAAGCTGCTCTGCATATGGGAGATGATTTTACCCTTCAGAATCGTTTTTTGCGATTGAAAATTTCATCTATGCATCTATAATCCCCCCTGTACGTATGTAAAGTTTCAACAAAATCAGAATTTTCAAATTTGCAAAATTTTTTTAACACTTTAGTTAAATCCCTGCCCTTAACAAAAATTTTTCAAAAATGTGTATGTTACAAATTGACTTATCCGACAGAATTTGCTGATCAAAGGAATCTTAACAATTTTTGCGATGCAAAAGAAAATTGATTAAAATGCAGAGGAACTTAAGGAAATCCTAAACGTCCTTAAGAAGTCTGTTGTTTTTGTCCTGTTTTATCGACAAAATATGAGATTAGATAAACTATAAATCTATTTATTCTTTTTATTGGCAGTTTGTACCTACAAAATAAGACCAGAGCGGATTTAGCATTGGATAAAGGAATATTCACTTATATTCCTTTATCCAATGCTAAATCCGTCCTGGTCTAATTTCAGATAAAAAACAATTTGTATAGCCAATAAGCCTTCTCAAGGACGTTTAAGATCCTCTTAAAGGATATGAGATATAAATATAAAAGCTTCAAAGCCTACAGCTAACATTCTTTTTTAATTTACCCTTTAGTGCCTGACATGCCATATTTGATACGTTCACTTTAGATTATTTTTAAAACACATCAATCTATAATTTAAATTTTTTATCGCGCCCGTCCAATTAATCAATCCCAAATAAAGTTGTGAATATTTAAAAATCCCGCTCTGTACCTTTCAAAATCGCCAGAAATATGGCGGCAGCATTTCTAAATCCGAAATCTGAGTCTCGGACTTAAAGGGATGCTGACCATGTCTGTTTTACCGATTTTGAGTTCAAGTGCTTTTCTTTTTATTGACTATACAGATTGAAAACTCCTTCTCCACAATTTAAGTACTGATAATAATGAACGGAGAGTGCTGTAATTTCGTATAAAAAACAATAAAAGTTAAAAAATTACAGTTTTTTATCGGCCTCTTGCATCAGCTCATAACAATAGTTATTTAATACAAAAGTTCTGCAGTTTATTTGTGCACAAAATATGGTGCTCTCAATAAAGATGACATGAAAGAATAATATAAAAGTAACAAAACTATTATCAACACTTACATTGTCGAGGATTTTTCAATCTGCATATTCAATAAAAAGTGAACCTAACCTAACTTAAAATCGGTAAAACAGATCAACGGCAGCATCCCCTTAAAGGATTTCAAACTCATTTTTGTAAATTGTTATCGGTCTCTCCTAACGTGATTTCGATCACGTGGCGGCCGCAAAATCGGTCCACACAGGAAACAAGTTCGAGGGTTAAGTGTTGTCCCCGCCAAGGTTTTCCAAACAACGACACATTCCCTTGTGTCCCCTCATTTCTCTCACTCGTACTTTCAGTTACCTATACCAATCCACGTCCTATTTTTTCCTCTCCCTTGTTCTCTTGCACGCGCACTCGGTGGTCATAAACTACTAGTGCCCGACGTACGCTGAGGTTATTGGTTTTTGCAAGGGGGCTTGACAGTGCCGTATACATGCTGCCACGTATGTACCTTCATTTTGTACGGAGCTGAATTTTATTTCTCAAAAATAATCCCTGAATCTTCTTAGAATATTCGCGGGCGGTTTTATTAAAACTTTATAACGCGCCGCTAAAATATACAACGTAACTTTGGAAAAGAGGGTAATGTATGAAGAAAAAAAGAGGAAAGTTCGTGTAAACATTTCGGAGTTCTTTCCAGTTTTTTCATCCTACAATGCAAAGACAATATCGGTCAAAATCGACCGATATAAATCTAAGAAAATATAATAATTTTTAAATTGTATTCATTTTTTTATTACATTCTGCTTCCCCCAAAAAATCGCAAAGTATATAAAATCATTAACAGATATCTGATGCATCTGACTAAGATAATTCAATTTTTTTTTACATCACTGGGTGGGAAGAAAACACATACGTTTATTGTAAAAATAAAACATACATCTACCAAAAATACACTCTTCTCTTGAGCGATGTATTTATAATCGTAGAACTATTCATTTCTTTAGTATTCTCTTAAAATAAAAAGCTTGAAAAAGCCTACAGAAACGCTTAAACAAATATTTCAGTATTGTTATCGTTGCTGCCTATTCGATTCTCATAGCAGCTAATATAGTCCCAACAATGCGAGTCGAAAAGGAAGTATTTCCAGACCTCATGTTTATGTAAATTTTATTCACTTGTCAGATACCACTTTTGACGTACATTTCACACACACATATGTTTAATGAAAAAATAATTAATGTAGTAAAAAAATAACACGTGAAAAGATTAATCGCGAAGATTGTAAATCAACAACATATTTATAGCGAAGTGCGATATTGTTGAAAAAAAATATTTACAAAGAACGAATTTCGGGTTTTATTTTTTGAGTATTATACGATATGAGAACGGCAAGTATATATACATTAAAAAAAAAAACGTGGCAAACATATAAATGTGTGTTGCGTGCGCGTTGTTTCCGGAAAGATTAAATACTTGCTATTTTTTTTTTTTTTTTTTTTAATTCGTGGCCAAAACGTGATTTTTAAAAATCACAAGCATAACTTTTTTTTTCAAATTTTATTACGTGAGTTCCCTCTAAATTTTTGCAGCTTTTTCGCCGCGCATTGTTCCTCTCTTGGTATTCGATCCGATATACCGAAAGAATGAAGAGAGCCGGCTGCTCTCGTCTAGCTTCTAATTCAATTACGCCATCCGGTACAATCTGCGTCTATCCAGTGGCATATTTATAGCCGCGCGAATGATTCGCCCCATGCTTTTCCGCGCTCCAGCATATCATTTCCTCTCTTCTCTCTCTCTGATCCTCTTTATCCTGCATATGTCAGCTATACGTAACTCGCACTGGATCCGTCATGTTTCACGAATGATTGACCATTTTCAATCCGTTTTTGCTCAAATTCACATATCTAGATATGTCGCGCATCATTACCTATTTATATCGAAATTTTGTGTATAATAATTAGAGATGCAACGAATATATATGGTACACTGAAAAAAAGAATTGTGTAAAATTGCATAATTATGCTGGGTCGAAAAGAAAAAAAAACCAATATTGCTACCCATGGAAGATTACAGATTATACGTAATTTGTATATTTTCAAGATTTAAAATATTCCACTAAACAACATGGTATTGCTCATACAAAATGTATAAATGCTATAAAATAATTTTATAAATTACATGGATAAAATAAAGGATGCTTATGAAATAAAGTTCTATAATAAAGTAAAATTGTAAATAATTTGTGCATAAAAATAGTAATTTTACCTTATATTTTACATATATGTTTACATTAATATGTATTTTCGCTTTAAAAAATAGGGGAAAAAATTACCAGTGATAATTAAGTAATTTTTCCAGCTTAATCAAGTTATTCCATATAAAAGTATATGGATTTTTTTCAGTTTTTCGAAAAGTGTAACTCCTCAGAGAGGGATATAAAAGTATGTGTTTTTATAAGAAATCCCTCTTAATTTTCGACAAAGAATCGTTTCCTAAAATTGTTTGCACTTATTTATAGATACATCCTGTATATCCCAGAAATTTAATATTATCAAAAAATTCGAAAATATCGAAACCGCGACATGTAGAACAATTTGGAATTTATTGACTCATTTTACAAAGTAAAATTCAATTGAATAAATTGGATCCATTCGAAAAATATATGTTATTCTCTTCCAGTTTTACATTTAAAACTATTTGGTATTTTGCCGAATAGTAGACCAATATTCGTTGCAACTCTAATAATAATACATAAAAAATTACTCGGAACAGAGAAATGGTTAATGAAAGAAAAATAATCTTTCCTATCACAAATATATCTCAGCACTCACTCATTTATCAGTCCGATGTTATTTGGAACGTATTATTGAAAAATTTCCATTTTATGTTTAATTTATAATCTCAAATCAAGTCATGACGAACAATTTCAAGAATAATTTAGTATCAATCCCAAAATAGATATGCAATATTCAAAGTGTCTCATATCCATAAAACAGCAATTTTTTAGTTTATTTAACGCCCAAAATATGTATAGGCACCAAAAATAACTATCCCATAAAAAAATAAATTATGCTCCGAGCATAAGAGCCAATGCGGCATTGATTTTTTCTAAGCATCTTGCATTCTGATCTACTTAAAGATTCAAATCAGCTCGTTGAAAGAAGTTAACAATTCAACACGAGTTTCACGAGGGAATGAAAGATCTACTGTTAGGAGCCTGGGAGATAGGCAATTAAGCATAACTGCGACAAATTTATAATTAAACGAAATCAAATGTAAAATCTTTAATTTATTTTTTTCTACAAAATATATATTACAGTAAACAATATATTTTTTTAAATTATAGTTTGTATGATATATCCCGGAAACGAAACCAATTGAGTTTCTGCACACTTTTTGAGGACATTAATAAAATGCTTGCAAACCTAAACAATTTGACATTAAAAAAATATTTTATCATTAGATTTTCTTCTAGAATACAAATTTGCAGATCAAATTTTTTAATAAAAATATATAGATATATATATTTGATATATTGTTATAAACTCGAAAGAAAGAATTATTGTGCACGACATGACCCATAATTTTATTTCACAGCAAGTCTTTATAAATCATATTGTGTTCTTTTTCAAAAATTAATTTTGATAAAAATATTTTCCCCTAAAATACACACATTTAAGTTGAAATTATCGAGAAACATATATCATAAAAATCTGCGTGCACATTCGTGCAAAAAAAATAAATAGAAATCTGAAAAAAAAAAAAAAAAAAATTTTTAACGCTTCAAGGTAGGCTGCCCCATTAAATATTTCAAATGTTAAAGTATATCTGCAAAACTAATTTAAAAATCCATATCAAAACGAAGTTCCGAATTGCAGCATAAAACACAAAATACCGTGCACCTACGCACATATACACATACATATATATAGATTTACCGTTTTACGCGCGTGTATGGGCATATGACTTCCGGTAGGTAATGGAAGGCTCGTCGCCTGGCCTGTTTTGCTCTGGTATTAGTTCTATCGCGGCTGTCTATTCACTCTCACTCTCACACTCTCTCTCTCTCTCTCTTTCTCTGTTCGTAAATCCTGCGTGGTGTCCACCGCGTCGTTTCTCCGTCGATCTCACGTGGCTTACGACATGCGTCACTGCCAGTCGGGCTAATACGATCCTCGATCCGCGCACGAGCCAATCACATAACCGCCTGTCGGCTCTCCTTTCAGCAGCCTCGACATGTTTTATCGCTCCTTCAGCGATCAGTCCGACCGTGATCGCCCTATCCGTCTTTCAGCGAGAGAGACCGACGTGATTGCCTGATCTAGAAGTGTCCCCGGGTCGAGCTACGCATCAGGGATCAAGACATCCAGGTCCGAAAAAGCACTCCGAGTATCCCGAATGTGTAAACCCGGTTCGTTGTCACCGAACCAACACCTACAATTCGCGAAGACCCGGTTTTGCTCCGATCCGATAGTTCACTTTCGCTCACGAGATTATTGGGTTTCTCTTACGGGAATGATGGGGAACCAGTGAAACGGTGGTTCCACTTTTGATTAACTGCTCCGCGATAAATAAATCTTCGGTGTTGCGAATTCGAAGATAAAAGTTGAAGTGTTCAACTTTCCAGGTCATTAAATCCGTGATTTGGCCTAATTATCTCGCCGCACAACTTTAAAATGCCTCGAACCCTAGAATTTTAGACAATTGGGAAATTTACTCTTTGGATATATTGAAATACTAAGATTGCCAATTTGTCGAAATTTTAAATGTCTTCTCTCTCTCTCTTCAAGATTTTAAATAATTTAATTCTAAATCTATGTATTTGAATTTTCTACTCTTTCGTTTCTATTATTTAATTCTTTGAATCTTTAAACCTTTTAAATTTTTCTAACATTCCCGAAGTCTTGATAATTTTGTTTCGAAACCTCAGATATTTAAATCTTCAAGTTGGCATATCTCAATTTACATATGCGATGGAATCAGAATCGTTTAAATCCTCAATTCTAAGTTTAATTAACTCTATCTACTCTCCGCAACAACCGTAATATGTGTATATTGCACATTGAGATACACGTAGATAAAATTGCGCAATTTTTCCTCAAAAAAAAAATGGTACTCGATATTACTCCAACAAAATAATCACCAATCTTTGGAAGTCACAATAACTTCTCGGACGATTTTATTTATTTTTTTTTTAACACGATTAATTAGTCGAGTCGACTGGAACGTCTTGCGAGAAGCGACGTACATACACGATGAATCGGAATTTCAGACACGCACCACGAAACGCACGAAAAAAACCGCTAACTTCACGCCGCCGCGAGGAACCTATAGAAATGCGCGTTCGAAATTCGAATGCCGTCGAGATTCGTCGAACGATCGGCGCAAAATAAGACGCGCGACGCTTCGCGAGGGGCGAGCATATCGCTAATCCGCGGGTAGAACGACGATATATATCGCCTAACCTCACTCCGCGACAGCACCAAACGTACTGCTGAAATTCAACGCAGCTCCGTCCGCCGCAGCCGACCTGCCGTAGGTGGCGATGGCGAACGACGGGAGAAACGCGCCATCCGATGACGTCATATAATCGAGAGGAACGGGCTCTCCGAGCCGTTCGGTTCGATAGTCGGCGCGCGAAACGACGGTTTCTGCTTTATCGACGCACGCGACCCTATAACGGCATATATCGGAGGAGCTTTCCTCTCGCGCCGGAAGTATTTTTCGGGGAATGTCAGATAGGACCCGTTTCAGCCGGACGCGGGTGACGTCAGTTTCTTTTGCATTTTTATATTTTGATTTATAATGCATAAATGCATCCGCGACTTCGGCCGGATCTACTTTCCAACTAAAATTCAACGTTTAATGCTTGCGTTAAACTTCAGTTTTACAGGTAATTTTTTTAAGAGAATTTCTATTAAATAGATATCTAATATATCGAAGATTAACGTGAAATATCGATAATGTTATTGGTAAAGATAAAAAATTTTATTTAGGTGCATTAAAAAATAATCGCTCGGTATATATTTAATTACGATAGATATATAGCTTTGTTGCTTTCGTCATCTTCCATATTAAAACATTTTGTTTAAGTATCTCAAAATATATGTATATAAGTTTTTTTAATATACATTTTAATTATATTGAATTTTTACAAGAATGAAATTATATTTCACTACATTTATTTATAACACAATAAAAATATTTTATTTACACGAGGAAGTAAATGAGATAATCGATAATTGAATTATATACACATACAATTCTACAGTTTACAATTATACGAAATGCACAATTTTGCATTTCTGCATTTACTGCAGACACGTGGATTTCAATCTAGATAACAATTAGTTACACAATACATACTCGTTGTCGATACAATGTTAAAATCTATGTAGTTAAAATACAACCCTATTTTCTATGCTATATATGTATCTACATTTTATACCGCAATATAAATTCTCTCTCATTGATTACTTTATTCAATTAACAAAAAATAACAAATTTCATTTCTTGATAGCGTCTATAAAAGACGAAAATATAGTTAGTTTTATAAAATATAAGATAGAAAATTTATAAGTACATATAATAGTATCTTATAATAACTTGCTAAATAAAAAATAAACTACAAATTCAAAACATCACATATTATTAAACTAGGAATAACTTGTATTAGCAATAAATGTAAAAATAATAAATTAGTAATCTAAACAAATGATTACATTAAATATGATTTGACTGCAAAATGCAATAAATGTACGAAATTATTCCTAGTTTAATTGATTTCGACTCAATAATTTTGTATAATTATTTTAAACAATATAATATTCATAAACTTGTTTTAACATCGTTAAAATTAAAGTATAATTATTTAATACGTAGTTGTATGTAATTTTAAAAATATTCTTTATATCTAATCTCTAAAATTTTAATTTATACTTGATAAAACATTAAGTAAATCTAAATTTATTTAAGTATATAATCTCCTTCTCTCTTAATCTTTTTCTATTAACATCTTTAATTTTTATTCTCATTATATTGCACCTTTCTTCTAGCGATAAACATTCATTCATTACTCGTATAATAAACAAAAGTTTTATTTCTATTTTTTTACCGGAAAACACACGATATTCCAAATAAGAAATATCGTATTTTGATGACAGTCATCCAAGTAAGAGTCATATTTATGTATAATTTTTACACAATAAATAATTCCCAAAATTTAAATAACGAACGCAATAATAGATGTGCATTACTTAAATCCCTTTTTTATTTACATTTGAATTTTTTAATTACTTTTATGTCTCATTTTTTTCGTTAATCTGTTTTCTCATATTTTTTACATGTAAATTTATGCCGCGCAGATTTTCAAAATTATATATACATAATGTGTTTTTGGTAGTTCTCGAAAAATAACTTTGACAAATAATGTCTTTTCTAAAGTGACTGCGTTTAACAGAACAAGAATCTTTCTACCCAAAACACCCTAGTAGATCCTAGAAGCAAGGAGATGCTCCTGGCGATTGCTCTACTACTGCACAATTTTTCCGCTTGTCGAATCATAATTTAATTCGCTATTCCTGCGCCATATGGTCCTCGAGCTTTAAGATTTATTAAAGCCGAACGACGATGCATTAACGATAGAAGAGGGCGAGAATGAGATGAAGATAACGAAATGAGGGTGAAAAATCGAGGGAAAGTCCCAACTAACCATCTGTAAGGCTTTCCTCTATTCTCTTTCTCCTTCGTTTCTCATCCTTCTCTTCTTCTTCGATCCGAGGACCTCTCAAAGCGTGTAACGAATCAATTGAGATCTGAATCAAGCTAGAATT
This sequence comes from Nylanderia fulva, assembly GCF_048542155.1. Taxonomy (NCBI): domain Eukaryota; kingdom Metazoa; phylum Arthropoda; class Insecta; order Hymenoptera; family Formicidae; genus Nylanderia; species Nylanderia fulva. The sequence continues at coordinate 3,499,167 of NW_028189730.1, read as the reverse complement.
CAGATAAGTAGAATTCAAGCGCCAACTAAATAAGTAAAACACGACAAGATAATGAAGATGAGATAAGGAAGGTTCGACGATTTGTCAATTATTTTATTTTTTTTTTTTATTAGATCTACATTATAGAGTTTTGGATATTTTTTACTTCTACCGAAAAACAAGATCTTATATAACTGAAAAATTTCTCTGCGTCGTCACACAGTTGAAAAATTTGTGTTAAAAATTTAACAGATATCACATATCCACAGAAATTTTTGTGTTAATTTAACATAATATAGATATGTTAAATAGAGACACAAATACTGTGTTAATATTTTAACACAAAATAAACGCAAAACTTCAAGTAATTTTTAAAATAAATTTTGTGTAATTTTAACATAATTTTAATGTTAAAATTAACTAAAAATCTATTAATTTTAGATTTTATCATCCCCACTTATAAAATATAAAATAAATATTTTTTCTGTAAATTTTACTGATAAATCTTGTCACTAATGAAACAGAACATATTTATACTATAATTAAAAATAGTTCTAGTAAAATAGTACTATAAAATAAAAAAAAAAGTTTAATTAACACAACAGCAACATGTTAAATTAACATGAATGTGTTAAATATAACACAAAAATGTTTACGTGGACCGTTTTTGATAAAGAAAAAACACTAATTTTCCTATTGTGCAATATTTTTTTATTCCTCTTAAGGGGATGCTGCCGTTGTTCTGTTTTACCGACTTTAAGTTAAGTTAGGTTCACTTTTTATTGAATATACAGATTGAAAAATCCTCCGCAATAAAAATATTGATAATATTTTTATTATTTCTGTATTATTCTTTCATGTCATCTCTATTGGAAGCGCCATATTTTGTGCACAAAGAAACTGCAGTACTTTTGTAGTAAATAAGTATTGTCATGAGCTGATGCAAGAGGCCGATAAAAAACTGTTATTGTTTTTTATACGAAATTACAGCGCTTCCCGTTTATTATTATCAGTACTTGAATTGTGGAGAAGGATTTTTCAATCTGTACAGCCAATAAAAAGAAAAGCCTTTGAACTCAAAGTCGGTAAAACAGTCATAGTCAGCATCCTCTTAAAGACTTCTTATTTAAATACGAAAATGAATGAATCAATCATTCGAAAGAATTCCTCATCGAGTGAAGGGAATTGCTCTAATCGTATCTGGAGGAATAAAGTTCTCAATCCAATGATTTCGTAGGCTGTTTTGAGAGATCCCTGAGACGTATTACCATCTTGGATACGAATTCTTGAAGAAGCGGTTGTCGTGCTTTACCGACGTCCATTACCTCTTCATGGTTCGCCTCGCAATGATCTTCGTAATCGATAACGCACTGATTCGTAATTAAACTAAACGCGAATACGGTGAGATCGCAATGACGTGCGGTGATAACCTCGTGAACCGTGGACATGCCTAAATGATGTAATAAATATCATATATATAAGTACAACATTGCGCACGTACGTGACAAATATTTGCGTATAGAGAAGTGAGGAAATCATCAAATGTTATTAAATATAGCTCAACACTCGAGAAAACAAGTTGCTAAATGATGATAAAGCTACATACGCTGAAAAATAAATTTGTTAACTAAACCTTTCAATTCAATTACTAATTTTGTTAATTCAACATATAGTAGTATTTACTTTAAATATTGTTATACATCCAATATTAACAAAATATTTTGTTTAGTCAAGTTAACAAATTTATTTTTTCAGTGTACGTATATACGATAATAATAAATTATTATGTAAGAAAGATATACACTTGTAATGAAAATTATTTTAAATGAAAATAACACACTAATTTTTTAATTACAAAATTAATAATTAATTTTATATTTTGTATCTTGTGACCATAATTACATAAATCATTTTCCTATTTTATATATACATAGTGATAATTATTAGAGCAATCAATTTAAAAAATGATCTTATAAGAAGTATTAATTTCATCATTCTGTTATCTCATTTACTCTACAGATTTAATTGCCTCCCATGCTGTGTTATGCAGATAAGCGAGATATGACATTACGAAACATATTGAATCAATCATTAGTTGGCTTGCAAAGGAAATTAATGACTTACTTATGATTAACATATATTTTACACATACAGGTTAATATTGTAATAATTATCAGTCTGATTATCTCTCATAATATTTATTCATCGGTTTTTTTAATGATTAAGGAGTGTCACTTGAAAGGATAAAAATTTACGATAATTTTATACTTTCTGATTTGAATATCAAAGTATATAAATATATGTAGATATTTTTTCTTCACATTTTTTCTGAATAATTAAAAATTTATATATTTTTATTAGATTTATATATTTTTATTGGTCAGAAGACACGTTATATTTGCAAAAAAAACCTTCTAGAGGCTCGATTAATTGAGAAATAAATTACATACCAACTGCATCAACACCGACCATCCTCAGCATCTTCAATTCCGCCACTGTCTCGAAATTAGGACCGCCTAAACACGTGTAAACCCCTCTGTGCACAATATCACCGATGCCCATCTCTTGAGCTACTTGTCTACCGGTCTCCATCAGTTCGGTGTTATAGGCTTTATTCATGGGCGGAAATCGAGGTCCGAATCTGAGAAAAAAGATATGTTAAAAAATACTGAAGAACGGAATCGACAATAAATCACGAATAGCGATATATTGCGGTTTTCGCTTTATTTAACTTTCAATCTCCGTTGAAAAAAGCCGGGAGATATAAAATATCTCTTTCCTCGCTTGTTAAAAATATGAACAAATCCGAGAAAAAAAATAATAGAAATTTACATTGTTAACGAATTCGAATCCGCTTCCGTTGAATTCTTCGGACCATTATCAAAACTTGTCGAGGAACTTGAGCAAGAAAGAAAGAGAGAGAGAGACGGAGAAATAGATAGAAAGAATGGCATTAATTTATTTCATTGGAATAACCTCTTGAAAATCGGATTGATGAACTATTTACACGGCGACATAAAGAAGCTGATTGACGTATTTGCTCAGCAAAGTCTTTCTACGTTTCCTCTACCTTGCTTTTTTCTCTTTTCTCTCTCCCTTTCCTGGCCCGAGTCCTTCTCACCATCTCTTTCACTTTCTTTCATCGCGCGACACCTTTTTCTCCGAATCCTCTTACAACTTCTTAACCAGCTCGTTCCCGCCAATAGTTGTATTTGTTCTCGCTTTTCCCGGATGAGTGAATTTAATTTTTTTTTTCTCGCGATCGTGACTACGAAGATTAATCCTTTCGAAATTTGCCTCTGCACGCATATAGTATACGATTCTCTCGAACTTTGCATAACCCTTCTGTCGATGAACGGATACCCAAAGCTTTAAATGTCCTTTGTATTCGGAAAATGTAATATTATTATTATTTATAATTTTTTTATATTGCAGAATACAAAAATATAAAGGTGAAAAATTCCTCATCGATATGATAAAATTAAGGATAATTATTTAAGATAATTTTTTTTATATCTTTAATATATTGACGCACATAATTATTAATCGATAAACATGACCTAATAAAATAATAAAATCTTTTAAACTAATTAAATTTAAATTTCTATAAATAATAACCCATACTCTGAATATAAGAATATATAAATATAATGAATATGCCCTTCTAGAAAAAAAAACAAATAATTATAATATAAATGATCATACAAATATCTCAACTAATAATAATCCTAATTGTAAAAATTTAATAAAGATGGAAATCAAAAATGTATAAACTGGATGGGGAAGAAGTTTAATTCTACGTGTCCCACCTGTCGTCATTTGGTCCTTGAAGCGGGTTGTTGCCTGCAAAACCCATCATATTCACATGATCCTTCACTATCATGATATCGCCAACTTTGTAAGTGGGATTTAAACCGCCGGCCGCGTTAGTGGCGATTAAATGCGTCACACCCACCAGCTTCATCACCCTCACCGGCATGGCGCACTGCGGATAGCCATTGTTACATTTCGATTAACATAATAAACCATTTCCCACGCATCTTCATATCCCTATCATGCGACGATTCTACGCGGTCAGCCGTACCTTCCAGAGCGGATAGCCCTCGTAGTAATGAAACCTCCCTTGCATGCACATGACCGGAACACCCTGAAGATACCCGAAGACCATCTGGCCGGTGTGGCCCTTTACCGTGGACATCGGGAAATGCGGGATTTCTTCGTAGGGGAAGCATTGCTTGTCCACGAGATACTCCGCGAGCGAACCTGGACACAACTCGTTTTGCTCATATGATCCTGTTTAGGAATAAACAAAGCACTGGTAGGATAAACCGAAAGTCCCGCAACCGTTCGAAGTAAAGCTTTCTAACGCGAGGAAAATACGTAAGAATCAGGACAAGATTAGATGACTTTAAATTTGTAAATAATAGAAATATAAGCGTGAATATGTATAGATAAAAAAGAACACATATAAGTGGAAAACGTGAATGGACAAACATTATTAAGGGGATGCTGAAAACCATGACTATTTTACCGACTTTGAGTTCAAGGGCTTTTCTTTTTATTGGCTATACAGGTTGAAAAATACTTCTCCACAATTAATTGGGTTAATTATGTATGTATATTTGCATAGAACATAAAACAGCAAATATTAGTTGGCGGACAGCGCAACTTATTTTCAGTACCTTTATTGTAGAGAATTTTTCAATCTGTATATTCAATAAAAAGTGAACCTCACCTAACTTAAAATCGGTAAAACAGAACAACGGCAGCATCCCCTTAATGCTATAACAATAATGCTCAAAAATAATACCGAGTAGAATCTTTCATAATATTTTGATTAAACCACTATTTTTGGTAAACACTTATTTTTTTCAATTTTTTGTAATTTGAAAAAGCACATTTGATAAGTAAATCATGTAGATATTAAAAATGAAGAAAATATATATATATGAATAAGAATTATTAAATTTTTTTAGAATAAGAATTATTAAATTCTTAAATTCATAAATATTATTTTATCTTTTACATAGTTGTGCACAATTATTTATCATTGAATTGATAATGAATTAGTAATGGAATTTAATGCCAATTTATAATCGAACAAAATTATCTCATTAATTATTCAATTATGAATGAATCGTTTAAGAGTACAAATATGCAATATTACTAACCCATTCCTGAGCCGCATATAATTCCTATTTTCGGTCTGATCTTGATGCGATCCAGCAGATACTGCGCTGATTCTTGCAAAATTTCAAAGGTATACCTATAAATATTAAAATAAAAATTCTTTATTTTTCTTAATAAATCGATCAACAAAATTATTCAAAATTAAAGACGTAAATTCAGATTTGTATAATTTTTTCAGGGTGTATACTTTCTGGGAAATTCTGGAAATCCTGGAATTTTCAAGGAATTTTGTTCTACCTTGAAAAATCCTGGAATTATCATGGAATTTGATTTAAACTCTGGAAATTTTTTAAAAAATTGCCCCTTTGATTTTAAAATATAGTTTCAAAGAATATAAAATTTATTAGTTTTTATAAAGTATATATTAAAATATATTTTATTATAATATAATACTATATTACAGTATTATATTAAACAAATTTTTCATTTATGTTAAAAAATTAAGTACCTTATTTAAATAAACTTATTTTAAAATTGTATTCTAAATATTATTTATAATACTTTTATGTTACCTGGGAATTTTGAACAAAAGTACCTGGAAAATCGTGAAATTCTCAGAGAATTTATTTCTAAGATTTGAGTATACACCCTGTTTATTCAACTTTCCCATTTGCCCCGATGCACAATATTATGAACCAACCCGTATTGAGGGAAGCTATTGATGACGCGAGAGGGTTGCGAAGTAATTCTCAGAACATGGCGGAGCTTTCCTTCTCTCTATGCCGATATCGCAGAGACATATTAAAGCGTATTCAACAGATTGGTACTGATTAAGCGGACGTCATGCTCGCCGTTGGAGCTTGCAACTATCGCGCGGCTATATTAAACGTCCTGTCATAATTACATGTAATTGCGTACCTAAGCTTTGCGGTAATGACAACCATAGAGATCGTTTTAGTTGCTCCGATACAGCGTTGGCTGCAAAAGTTAGACGTCGCAAGGACAGTCATTCGATAATGACTGCTGGGAAACGCAATATTTAATAATTTAATAATTTAGTAATAATTTAATAATAATAATACACATTCTGTGTATTATTTAACTCTGCTTTGTAATAAATTTGTTCCACGCATTTTCTTTCTCAAAAAGAAAACGTGTAAAGTTGAATCAACTGTCAATGATTTATTTGTCTATTTTGTATTGCTATAGCTATTAAATCATGTATTTTGACAGTTCGACAAACGTTGAAAATATATAACTTTATTGTAATTCCATTTGTTGGAATTTTGATATTGATTGACGTGACGTCACAATGACAAACAATGTGTGCACTACATGTTATTTTTTTCTTACGTCAACATTGAAAAAAAATCAAATTTTATAAAATCTTGAACTTTTTATATAGATAATAATCAAGAGCAGCTATTAAATCACGTATGTATTTTGACAGTTTGACAAATGTCAAAGATATTTAACTTTATTAATTCAATTTGTGTAAAATAATTTTTATATTGATTGATATGACGTTACACAATTTTTCTTGCATCAACATTGAGAAAAAAATTAAATTATATAAAATCTTAAATTTTTTATTTAAATAATAATCAAGAGCAGCTATATATTAGATCATATTTTGACAGTTCGACAAACGTTGAAAATATATAACTTTATTATAATTCAATTTATGTAAAATGATCTTGATTGATATGACGTCACACACGAACAATACAGCACGTGTAGTTTTTTTCTTGCAGCGACATTGAGAAACAATCGGAGATTATATAAAATCTCAAACGTTTTATTACGTTTTTTAGACGATAATACGTCGCGTAGCAATTAAAAATTTAAATCTTATTTTAATTTCTGCGATAAGATTGTCATGCTGCGTTGTATCGACACTGTAACAAGCTAAAGAACAAGATCAATTATGCAACAAGAATCGATATCAGTCGAGCTAAGAGTATTGATAGAGTAAGCGGTGTGCATAATTACAAGTCTCAAACATGCAAACTCTCTATACTAATATAGAACTATATATTCGCTTATAACTCCGCAACTATTATAAACCTTGATATCTCTGTGTATTAGGAATTTCGATCCTAATTAACTTTTAGAGCTCGGCCATTAAACAAATTAATTCAACATTTTGCTTCGGCAAACACCGGGGCATATAAAATCGAATTGCCACATACGCGAAACGTTAAATCAATTACTTCGATTTTATTTATTCGGAAAATTAATTAGAGTCGAATAGCCATGCGTGCGGAAATATCAAGATTTACAAATAAGCTTTCAAAATTATAAGCGACTGTGATTAAACATCGGTATATATATATATTGAAAGTTTGCTTCGCAGCTGCATATAGAATTACGTGTATATGTATACACGCTCTATTAATTTTCATAGAATAACTGATATTGATTCTCTCATGTTACGCAACTAATCTTGTTTTTAATTCTCGCGTAAATCATAAATATGAGTACTACAGAGCACACAATCATTTATCATAAATTTAAAAAAATTTGAATTTTTAATTTCTGCTCCTCTCATGCTTGTTAATTATTACTTAGAAAAATGTTAAATTCTTAAATAAACTTCTGATTCTACATTCATTTTAAATATACAACCACGGAATATTGTGCGACAAGAAAATGAATAATACGATGCAGGTTATTGCGTCAAATCAATTGATGCTAAATTTATTTTTAACAAACAAATTAGCGACATAATTATCAACCCTTATTATTGTCGAAATATACGATCTGCGTGATAAATTGCTTTTCTGGTGAATAAAGAAGAGGAATCGACGTGAAATTTTTTATTCAACTCTCTACTGTACCCTTATTTTGAAAAAGTACGTGAAAAAATTTTATGTCATAATAACACTGATATCAATATATATTTTTAAGTTAGATTTCCGATGCTGCCAATTTTTCCACAGACTCTTGAATCTTTAAAGAGATCCTCCAGCCTTGGTTCCTCGGTTTCTTGAGTTTCTCACGCCACTTACACGTCGACTTGTATCTCGCGTGTCTCGCGATGACCTCCTCTTCTTTCTTTCTTTCTTTCTTTCCTTTTTTTATAACGTCTGCCTTTTCTGAATCAGACAATTGTCTTATGTGATGTGGCAAGCACACACGTGGATGGTTCCGGCCTTTAAATCTATCAACCGAGACATTTATTTGGAAATTTTGATGTTTCTACAAACAAACATCTTAACACAATTTGTTTAACCATAGTAATATCATGGATTTTTTCGAAAACTTACACGAGCTTTCAAAATGAACGGCTCATTTATTATCGTTAGGTCTAGAAATTATTTTAAGATTTTTTGTGATTTAAAGATTTTAAGAAATCTCTTAAATGGCTCCGGCCTTTAAATTTATGAATTGAGCTATTTATTTGGAAATTTTAATTTCTTTTACAAACAAAAATTTTAACACAATTTGTTTAACTATAACAATATTATGGATTTTTTTCAAAATAAACAACTCAATTATTAAATGGTTAGGTCTAGAAATTACCTTAAGATTTTTTGGAATTTGAAGCTTTCAAGAAATCTTCCTCAAATGTCTCAGATGATTCCAGCCTTTAAATCCATGAACTAAGCTATTTATTTGGTTTAATTTATTTTACAAACAAAAATTTTAACACAATTTGTTTAACCATATCAATATTATGAATTTTTTCGAAAGCTTCCACGAGCTTTCAAAATAAACGGCTCAATTATTAAATCGTTAGGTCTAGAAATTATTTGAAGATTTTTTGGAATTTGAAAATTTATTTTAATTTCTTTTACAAACAAAAATTTAACACAATTTGTAACCATAGTAATATTACTGATTTTTTTCGAAAACAAATATTAAATCGTTAAGTCTAGAAATTATTTAAAAATTTTTAGGAATTTGAAGCTTTCAAGAAATCTTCCTCAAATCTCCTCTAATATGCTCGGGACATTTTTGATCACAATATTCCCTGCATTTTGCGAAACTATGAACAGCCATGTACGGCCGTGTAACCGCGAGTAAATTCAAATACTGCGTAAATTCGATAACTATGTTCGCGTGTGTGACGTGCGCGGAAATTTTGCGCGTACATTTATTCGCACGTGTGTGTTTATGGACGCATGCACGATAGATGAGGTTTGCGTGAATCTCCGACATATAGTGTGACCGAAATATCTAAAGAGTAAAAAAATACCTATATGGATAAAAATGCATTTATCAGTTTTTGTTCGCACTGCCACTGTAAAAAAATATGTAATATGTTACACAAAAATATGTAAAATTACATAAATCATAAGTGTAAAATTACACGATAAATAATAGAAATGTTTACCTTTTCATTATATTTATCATGTAATTTTACATTTATTATTTGTGTAATTTTACATATTTTTGTAAAATTACATTTATTATTTATGTAATTTTACTTATTTTTATAAAATTACATAAATAATAGAAATGTCTACCTTTTCATTATTTATCATGTAATTTTACATTTATTATTTATGTAACTTTACATATTTTTTACAGTGTGTAAACGCATCGGAAAAAATAGATTAAAATAAAATTGATAATTGGAAAGTGTTGCATTCGTGCTTGCCCTTGAATATCATTTTAAAGCGACATAATAAAGCTATATATATTTATTTTTTTTTTTTTTACTTCTTAACCTTCGTTTATTGATGTATCACCATAGCAGACAAAACATGTGTAGCGATGTGTCACTTGTAATTGATCCATTAGTCATTCAATGTGAATGTGAAACAATCGATCTATCCGTAACTGATGAAATTTTCCTCTTGAATAAATGTACGTACGTCAGGGAAAAAATTCGATGACAAATTGGAAGTCAATTTTTTACTCCACTAATGCGCATTTGTAATTTCTTAATTGACATTGGGATCTCTAAAAGACTTTTATCGCAGACAAAAATGATATTCGTATATGCTTGCAAATTTATATATTGTTATTTATATAATTTTCGATCAATTAATCTATCATTCTTTCCCTGTTTCATGATTTAAACGCGTCTTTAATATAATTGAAAGTTTCTCTGTAATTTTTATTCAATCTATAATTATAAAATATGTGTCAATATAAACTGTGATTATAAATAACTGATCTGCAAAGATAATAAAACTAGAAAGCAAAGACATAAATAAAACAATTCATTATATTTATATTTATTTAACTCTCAAATATGTATTTTTATTTTATTTTTTTTAACATAAATATATGACGAAAAAATCTTTATTAAAAATAATTAAAAAAATAGAATGTGAAAGATAAAAAAATAGTCGTAATTTTTCTTTCACCTAGTTACAAGGGCCCAAAAATAGGACACTTCCGCTTGAACACCACGTATATCCCCGGAAGTGCATTTTGCATACGCGCCGACGTATTTCGATGCATGATTTGTAATACCCCTGAAGCCTATGTTATGCATTTAGCTTAAATCCTCCACTATTTGAGCGTGCCCCGGTAGTTTAGCAGGTAACCGCACCGTTTTGTACCAGTTTCGGAGCGAAATTACATCGAATTACAGTGGGCGCGCTCGGAATACTTCATTCGTTCGATTTGCGTCAGATATTTGTGAGAAGTAAACAATTAACATAACTAATTTCGCAATATCGGTAATCATTAACATCCGGCAAATATTGTTTATAACGCACGCATATTTTGGCATTCTGTTACATTCCGTATGTATTCTTTTCGCAATTTGCTCAGTGATATTGAAATACATTATTAAACCTGAGATAATGTTTCGAAAATTGTTTGAACGAATTTTCACCTGTAATTGATTTCAAGCGTAAACTCTAAGAAATTTTAATTCGATAGTCAATTACATATTAAACGTTACATTAAAAAGTTGCAAAAATACCTGATTTTCAGCAAAGATTTACATAAAAAATTTATATAATAATAAAAAGTAATAAAAAGTAAATAATTAAAAAAAATAAAAATAAGAAAAAAATTTACACAAAAAATATCAAGTCTGTTAATTTTTTTATTTCTCTTCATTTTTAAATCTTTCTTTTGCACATATAGGGTTACTCAAAATAATTCGACTATATTTTTGAAATTTACAAATATATAATGATTAGCGCTATATATAAAAAAAAACTCTAAATTTTGTTTCTTATCTTATATGTGCTCGATAAAGAAATGGATCTTCTCGAGAATTAAGGTAAAATATCTTCTCAGAATTTAAGAAAAGTAATCGAACACTTATATAAGATAAGAGAAGACTTGAACAGTTTTCTTAATGATTGATGCATCAGGGTTACAAAATTTAAATATATTTGTAAATTTCAAAAATATAGTCAAAATATAATTCGACTATATTTTGGAAAATTACAAATACATCTAAATTGTATTTCTTATCTTATAAGAAAAGTTATCGAGCACTTATACCAGATAAGAGAAGACTCGGACAGTTTTCCTCTAAATTAATACATCACTATGCACGAAAATAAAAAAAAGAAACTTGAAATCGGCCGAATAATTTTGAACGATCTTGTATTTCACGTCCGGAGTGATGTCGAAATTTTCCGAAAGAGAAACTAATTCGAATTTGACACTTACGTGTTTCGCGCATGCTTCGCGTTCGTTTGGAACTCGTCGTTATTGATGGATCGTTTGACAGCCGGAAGACTGTCGTAACCATTGGCGGTATCCGGAAATGGCATTTTCACTTGGAATAACAAGTGTCACTCGTTGAAAAAAATTGAAAAGAACGAGAAAGAAAGAGCGACTGACCAGTCGACCGTATATTGCAACACTTACAACACTGATAGTGCTGGCGTGACTTTCGTGCGCTCGTTTTATAGAGAAGTTCACGCGTGAATTAAAAAAATGCGGGCTCTCGAATGAGCCGACCAATAATCTCGGGCACTCGTGAGCACGTCGGCCAATCCGCGCGCAGGATAATCAGAGAAAGCAGACGGGGCAGAAGGAGAAGGCGCATAAGATGATAACCCTTTGCGGACCAAGTGGTCCAATTATTGTTATTTATTCCGACAATGACGTTTCGACGTCGATGGGGCGCCAGATCTAGCGCGGCGGAGTAATATTTTAGTCAACATCGACTGTGATTACAAATCAATGATTTGCAAAGATGAAGAAGGACAGAGACAAAGATGGAGTATCGATTTATTATTGTATTTTTGCTTCGAATGCAACAATATCGCATATATTGCGTGTAATTATAGATATTTATATATGGATTTTAAAAGTTATGATTTATTCATTTTTGAATAATATATGCAGAATTAATAGATAAATGAAGTTGGAGAATTAGCTTCAATTAGTTATTGTAATACCTTCAATTGTATTTCGTGAAGATAATTATATATAGGGTAAGTTAATGATTTTTTTAAATTAAATTAAGTTAAAATTATAATTTCTTATGAAATAAATTTAGTTAAGTTAAAAGTTGCATGAACAAAAAATTAATTCAGCTCAAGTTAAGATTAAATTAACTGAAGTTAAATCAAGTTAATTTTTAAAAACTGTATATCAAATTAGAATTTTGTTTGTTAATTCTTTTAAAATTTATAGTAACACTCGAATCGATCTGATTTTCTCTGGATTCAATTGTGAAGCATTTAACTTATTATTTCTCGCCTCAGCATCAATAAACGAACACAAGTGAAATGCACGCAAGCATTTTCATGAGATAACATTATATATAGTTAAGACATGAAAGAAGACATACACATGCATGACGACACGTGCCTTGAAAAATATACTCGTCCATTCTCTCGTATTTTCTGCAAATTCAGATTAGACTAGTTTTTTACAATATTATTAATTAAATGTTTCATTTCTGTTTATCGAAGAAAAAAGTTTGCAATTTTTTTTCTTTTTAGTTTTTTCTGTATAATTTTAATCTAATCTAAATTTTTCAGAACTTTTTAGATGGAACAGTTGAGTTTCTATCAAATTTTCAAATTTTTTAAATTTTTCTTTTAAATATATATATATATATATATACATTTATGGCTTTTTAAAATACAAATAAAAATTCTTATTCTGCAGAACAAATTAAACCATAAGTTAGTCAAAACGAGTATTTATTATATATTTTTTAATTATTACATTTCAATATTTTCGAATTATTATTTATCATCTAATTCTCGTTTAGGATCATAATCTATTGACACACGCTGTAGACATAAAGAGTTACAACATATATAGAACTAAATGTTCAGGTATGCATTGTTTAGATAAGATAAAAAAGTGTTACAATAAAATAAATATTAGAAAATAGATAATATACTTACACAATATTATTTCTTATTCATTCTTTCTTAAATTGTGTATAAAAAAGTACTCTACTTCTTTCGTGCTCAAAAGTTAGATAGAAAAATCATATTCATAAATTAGATATATATTAATAACATTAAAAATATTATTGATCAAAAATTTCGAAAATTTTTCAAGAGATTTGTACTTTGAGAATAATATAAAAAAGAGCAGGAATTTTTTTATTTATTAGTTCTTTCACTTAATAGAACTATTTTAAGAAGTTTAATTCGAAATTGTATTTAATAAAAATATATTAATAAATAATATAAATAAATGAAAAAAATTATTTAATGATTTCTGTTTTCTTTTTAACAAATTTATTTTACGAAAAACTGGATTTACAATCTTAAAAACTACAATTATACTTTTTATACAATTATACTTCTTATTAATACAAGTAATATCGTTAAAAGAAGAGAAAGCCTGTCGTTTAATTAACTTGTGTACATACATTTACTTACGCACACATGTATATATACTATCAACTAATATATACGCGAGGACATTTGCAAAATTAACGATCTCACATCGCTAAAAACGAATTGGCTTGAATCAGATGATGATCAGCTTGCATTTTCCAATTGCGAAGCTCTGATTGGCATCAGATTCAACGTGCCGTAATATTTACACACAGCGTATTGTGCTTATATATTTATGACTGTATAATGATAAGCTATCGGAGGTCACACGTAAATACACACACACACACACACACACACACACAGATGATAATATGGAACCCCAGCAGATCTTCGTGGATGACACTTAGGTCGAGATTGACGCATTCTTCGCTTTTCCTCACACCATTTCGTAATCGACGTCTGTCTTATCTGCTCGACTGAAACTCTTCTGTTGAATTTATTTTTATTTTTAAATTCCAAAACAAGAGAGAAATTTTAAAAATTTTTCTATTAGTATATAAGATAAGATTTATTATTATATATTATTCAGGATCGGGTAAAATAACTAATTAATTAATTAAAAGTTAAAAAATTAACAACTTTTAACTTCAACTAGAGTTATTTTTTATGTTCATTTGTCATCAATTGTAATTACCAAAAAATATATTTCTATATAAAAATCACAATTTCTTTGCTATTTGTTATTATCAATTTTAAAAGAATTAATGAGAATACAAGACTCTAATTTAATATAAATAATATTTTTAAAAATTAATTTTTGATTTAACTTCAATTAATTTAATCTTAACTTAACTTTAACTGAGTTAATTTTTTGTTCATGCAACTTTTAACTTAACTAAATTAATTTTATAAGCAACTCATTAATTTACCCAACTCTGTTTTTATTAGATGTATATTTATAATGTTGTAAATATTTATGCACACGTGATTTTCTAAATAATCAATGTTGCATTACTCGAGAGGCCAGAGAATATGAATATTTTACTCAATTATCATTAGAAGACATGATGCAGTTGCGTAACAGAATGTTAAAACCATCGATTTAAAAAATTCTTTTTTTTATTTTTAGATAACGCGTTATCGCAGGCACGTTAAATACTGAATAATGCGCAACATGATTATCTATGGAACGACAAAACCGATCAGCATAGTTGGTCGAAAGTTGATCAGTAGTAACTTCATTGGAGAAGAGAATTATTGAATGTTCCGGACTAGAGGTAGAATGTTCTCACAATATTCTATACAGTTTATTCAAAATTCCCGTGATTTGCTCTTTATTTTATTTTGAAATTAAAATTATAAAAATTAAAATTAATAATATTATAATTAATTAACAAAAAAAATATAATTAATTACTAAAATAATATATAATTGATTATGACTATTTTACATAGAGAAAAGCTTTGTATACAATTAATTAATTCTTATTAATTTCAGTTAATTATTACATATATATTGTAGAGCTAATTCATATTTTTAATAAATTAATATTATAAACAGTCTTAACGAGATAAAATTATATCAATAAATTTTTTCATAAAAATTGCACACACTGTCCCTTTTACAATATTAATTAATTTAGTTTATAAAACAAACTTATTTTCATAAATTTTATTTTATTATCTTATATTTTAATTTCGGAAAATAAAAAAAATTTATTCTGTAAAAAAAATTTTCAACAATTCTCTTGTTTTAAAAAAAAACCATTTAAATGAAAAAAATGCAGTACACTGAAAAAATGACTAAATTAATACATATTTAGTTCAGTACTACCAAATAAATCATTTATTTAAAACAAATAAATATTTATTTGTTTTAAATCGGATTTTCTTATATCAAATAAATATTTTTCATATCAAATAACTCAGGTAGCAAGCTGACGTCAAAACGATGTCATTTTGACGTTTAATGACGTCAGCTTGCTACCTGGAAAATATTATTTATTTTAAATAAATGACTTTTTCAGTGCACAAGTTTAAACAACGATAAAATTACGCATTCATGGATTAAACAATATGTACGTGATGCGATGTATGTAGTTGAACTCAACAACTCGCGCTGAATAAAGACGGAGCGAACCTAATGCAGAGAAGTACTACATATGCGCTGCATATTAAGCAACAAGTAGGAACATTCGCGGCTGCCTATTTACCTCCGGGTTAACCAGACGCTGATAGCAACTATATGCCTACAATTGTCTCCACGGGTTAACCTTTCCACTTCCTGCATTGTTCAAAGCAATGTCGTCGAGCAGATAGCACGCACATGCACATATTCATCGCTTAACTCATTCATTCAAACGACCCAATACACATATTTATTTAACCTTTGACATATTAAATATTTTTTTATGCGAGAAGTGTCGCTTGGATTGACAAGAGAATTTTTTTATGTTACGTATAAATGTATATATATAGCTTCAATTTTACAAATGAAGAATTGACATTTTAATTTAAAAAATTATTGTGTTTATTATTATATGTTCGAGATTAGCTTAAAGATAAAATAAGAAAATAAAATGAAACTTTGGTATATATTATGCTTTTATTATTATCGTCAGAATAAGAATAGGTGCACAGACTAATAAACATATTAATTCTGCTTATTTTTTTATTCATATCAAAATTACAATCTTTTTATTCGCACGAGGTATGAGAATTCATTATATTCAAGTAGGAAACTGACGTCGTTAAACGTCATATTGACCCATTTTAACGTTTAATGACGTAAAGTTTGCTACCTGGAATATTTCATTATATACTCTATACATATCCTGAGAAAGATCCTAAGTAAATATCTCATTAAGTCTGCGAGAATTAAACGAAATTATATATTTAGCTGCACTTTTTTATATTTCATATTTCATTTTCTATATTCAAAAAGAGATAATTACACGTTTTGATAGAAAGAAAGAAAAAAATGTAAAATACGTATAATAATAATTATTATAAAAATTATATTTATATAAATATAAAATTATAAAAAATTAAACTATAAACATAAAACAAAATTATAAAATATTAAACATATACATATATAATAGAAATTCGGTGAATTAGAATAATTACATGTACATAATATAATAATATAAAAATTTAGTGAATTAAAATTATGTAGATATAATAAAATTTCAGGAATAAAAATTGTCTCTTTGTAAAAAAGACATTCTCGCGAATATAATTGCTGATTATATTTGTCTCGATTCACATTAATTATGTGTTATATCCAAATAAATATCAATAGACAACTTTCATTGATGTAAAATAAAATTGAAAATAATATAAATAGCGCGCGCTTGTATTGTCTAATAAAAAAAAATCATTTTTAATTATAAATATATACAACAATCAAATGTGCGTTATCTTCTTCAGATGAGATATCGTTAGAAAATAAACTCGCAATAATATGTTTATCTAGGTCGTGAGAGAAATAATATAATGATGTTTCTTATTCCTTTAGCTTGTGACAAAAATTTAAATGCCATTATTGATACGATGCAATTGCGACACTTCTCTGACAGCTGGAATAAGAAATCATATTTTTATTCGCTTCACTGCGGCAGAATAATTTTCCACAAGACGCGGTCATAGAATACACGAATGTAGAAAGTAAACTGAGCAAATCTAGTAGTTTTAACTATGGTTTAATTGACCAATCGGGGACCAGAGGAGACAAAAAATTCCTCTGCTCTGATTGGTCAATAGAACGTCTAATCGACCTATTGGAACGAGAGGAACTAAATGTCAAACGGAGTAAAATCTAGTGCTAGAAACATTGAAAATTACTAGACAAGTTTAATCAAAAACCAAGTATGTGTACCTGTGTGTACATAAACAATACGTCAATAATAATATAAACCAGCGATTTTCTTAATTTTTTCCTTCTAAATTCTGCAAAATATAAATATATATCGCACAGTAAAATATTAACTTACTGCTGATGTAAAAACAATATTAAAAATCTAACCACTCGCATAATATTCAACAAGGTTCTTCAAGTCGATAATTAATTATTTTAAGTTTTAGTGTTTTAAAAATGTGTTTCTTCGATTAAATTACAAATATTATGTATTTAAATCTTTCCTGTATATTTAATTTGTTATATGAATAATAATTTAAAAAATAATAAATTCTTATTATTTTCTTCTCCAGGTATATAATCCATTGTTACATAAAACTCTGAGATTATGTCAACATTGGAGGATAAAATTTTGGGAGAGAAGCTGCACTACTATTGCAGCAGCTCTAGTGAAGATGAGGAAAATGATTCTGAAGATTCCGATAAGAAAGAATATAATGATGCAAAATGCACTGAGGACAACGCGCAATATGCTGCGCCTGCAGAATGGGATGGGGTTTCTAATAATACAGGACCGAAAGGTGTCATAAGGGTACGAAGTTATTACTTGTATAACTTATATAATTATAATATAATTTGTACTTGTACTTTTGATATTACAATTGCACCTTAATTGTGAAAAAGAGATACTACGATACTATCTAGACAATTATATTTAAGTTTTATTGTTGAATTTTTACATACTTTATATATAATTTATATATATAATATTTATATACTAAATTCAGGAAATATAACTCTTATGCTAATTTGAAGTGTATTCTTCACAGGATTGGCAAAGGTATAAGCAACTAGAAGCAGAAAAGCGAGAATCACAAGAGAAAGAAAAGTTGCAGTTATTTAAGAAGCTGAGTTTAACATGCCGCAGTGCTCTGGACGAAGAGAAGGAAAAGCTAAATGAAACAGATCCAGATCTGGCAAATTTATTGTCTGATGAATTCCTATTGGAATATCAAAAACAGAGAATGCAAGAGATGCTTGCAAAAACAGAAAAGCTTTACTTTGGAAAAGTTTTTGATTTAGAGAGTGCAGACCAGTTCTTGCAAGCCATTGATGAAGAAGACAAGTCAGTGACTATTATTGTTCATATTTATGAAGACAATGTACCTGGCTGTGAAGCTATGAATGGATGCTTGATATCTCTTGCTAAAGAATATCCTCATGTAAAATTTTGTAAAATTCTTGGTATGTAATTTTAAGATTGATATTTTCATTGCCTTCATTAATTTCATTATTTAGACAAACTCTTATTATCAAGTTTCAAAATTATAAATCAACAATAAAATTTTTGTTTTTATTTAAATTTAAATTTATTAAATTTCGTCAAAGAATTTTAGAAAAAACAATGTATCTTAACATTTTTTTTAAATTAAGTATTGTAACGAATCCTATATATTTATTACTTAAAATTATGCTCTTTCAGGATCAATTGCAGGTCTCAGCAAAAAATTCAAAAAATTCGGTTTACCAGCATTGTTAGTATATAAAAAAGGACAAGTTTTAGGAACTTTTGTACATATGACAGATCACCTGGGAATGGACTTTTACTCATCAGATGTAGAGATGTTTCTCATTGAACATGGAATGCTTCCCGATAAAAATTGTGTACCTCTCATCATTTCGAAAAACGAAACAACTTCTGATAAGAAATGAAAAGAGAGAAAACTTAATATTATCATTTTTTTAACATAATTTATCGCGATCTCTTAACAAACCGCACGCAATAACTTATTAATTAAAAACTACACAATATAGAATATTTATCAAAGGTGAATAAAATATAGAGATGACAAAATATAAAAATGCAGGAAAATATTTACTTTTACAATATTTCTTAATTATAAAAAAATATTCCACAATTTTATATTTAAAAAATTATGTTAACTTATCTAAAATATGTTTCTTTTTCTTTATTGCATTACAAAGCTGTAAGTAATTCTCCAATATCTCATCGTATTCGGTGTTTTTCAAATTATCATATAGTTTCTTTAATTCTTCTTTTTTACGAATTTCATCTTTAACTGCTTTTAATTTCTCTTCAACCAATTGATTTAACATTTTGAAAGCGTCGATAGTCGTCGGAGTCTCCTTGAACATTTTAATTGTGCACGAAAGCTTTGTTAATTTTGCTTGCAACTCGGCAATTTGCGTTTGCAGCAGCAAATGCCCTGCCTTTTCTAAATTTGCTTGGCTCATATCCTCGTACTTCAGCTTGTTCCATCTGTCGCTCAATTTCGTATATTTCAGACAATCGCTTTTGCACTGCAAAATTAATTCTTCAACTTTATTCTTCCATTCTACTGCTGATACATCATGACATTCCAGGAATTGGCTGTTTGCAATACACTCGTCGCTCTTCAATGCCTCTTTGACATTTCCTCCTAATTCTTTGTATCTGTAACGTAGAAATAAACAGAGAGTCTTATTATTAAATTATTTACATGTATTATTAGATTTTATAATATTGATGTATGTAAGTTGATATAAGATTATTGTTTAATTATAACACATTTACTTTAATATCATATCGTGTATTTTTTCTCGAAGCATTGTCTCGACACAGCATTTGATTTCCAATTTTTCATCAGGATTCAAGTCAGCCGATGGTAAATCAATAATTCCCAAAAGCTTCAGCTTATCTTGTATATGATTCGTAGATGAAGGAAGATGCATGTATTTGTCAAGTTCATGATTTGTGAGCAATATTTGCAATTTTTTTGCTATATTTTCAGATAGAATATTGTTGTGGTTCAACGATGCTTCCTTCACGCACTGATAAACAATATTGACTTTTCTGTGCTCATTTACATTTTTCTCGCACAATGTAAAAGACTTCATCGCTTTCTCAATTGCATCTGTTTCTTGGAGCTTATCGTTATTACTTTTTATAATGCTAGAATAATTGTCCAACAAGCATTGCGACGAATCCATTCTGCCAATAAATCTACTACTATTATGAGAGATCGTTGAAATATTGGAAATATCTGTAAGAACAAAAACTATGTCTGTGAGGATCTACAAGATAATATTTATGATATTGTTAAAAAGTATTATTTATACCTAACATTTATTGTTGCAATTAAAAAGCCATATATAAACACTTTTTTAAATATCAATTTTATTAACGAAATATTTTATCTAATAATTTTGCAAATTAAAATACGTTACTCACCCAATATTTGACGATCACTAAAATTACTCATGGTTTATTTTCACTATTTAAATCGAGAGATAATTAATCTTTTGTCTATGTTTTTTTAGGATATATATATATTATTTTTTATTAATTAATTTAACGCAATTTTATTACACCGTTATGAATATTCAAAATCAGACTTCTGCGCAATCTCCATCGATGACGCGTTGAGAATCAGCTGTTCCGAGTGTGGTATGTGTCATCTGTCATTGTGTGTGTGTCATATATGTGTGTGTGCTGCGAAATATTTGGATGAGATAGTATGGCGATGACACTTGAAGGAAGGAGGCAAAGAATGGGAAATGTTTTGTATAACATGTCATAATTCAATTATGTGGCATGAATTCGTCCGCTGTCCTGGTATCCTTGTGCGTTATTCGCATCGAGATTTGTGATCCGGAATCGGAAGAGGCCACTAGTGAAGGTAAACGTCCGTTGCACAATTTACAAAAATTTATAGCAATACCTTCTAATATTATTTTATTATATATACATGTCATGTGTATACGTATTTTCAAATTGCAAGATCTCTTATGCAAAAATTATATTATTATATAATATAATTATATTTTATATTTATTTTATATATAATATATTTTATTATATTATATTATATTTATTTTATATATATTATATTATTATTATTGCTCTAATCTAATTTTATTGATATTCCGTTAATTAATATATCGTCTGATAATTATAAATTACAGATAAATGTTTTTATTAAACGAAGAAAATCACGAGGTTTCACAAAATTGTATCTTGAGAATCTTCAATTCAGTATCCTTTTCAATTGATCGGATAACATCCTGTAAATTATTATTAGGTACCATGGCTGCGAGGAAAATGAAAGGTTGCAGAGAAACGAGAGATATCTCTGTGGAGACTTACACAAATGTGACAGAGAACCCATCCCGCTTGTTATCAAGTCAAAGCACAAGCAAGTCGCATTCATCCTCAAGGTCCAATTCTGAAGAGACATCATTTGGAAATTCTAATCATAATGCGGGTTCAGGAGAACTCAGCGGTGCTACTTCCAACACCTCCCCGGATCAAATAAGTTTTATCTCTGGAAATCCTTTTGTCGAAGTTACAAAAGGCATACTTCATCTTTATAAAGAAGAGTGAGTAGTTCTTTTTTTTTACTGTACTAAATTATATAGTATTAACAATTATATCAAAAACTTGAGATGTTGATTCTTTTGTTTAATTTCTCTATTTTTTTAACATAGTGAATTGACTGAGATGCGCTGTGCAGCGGATCGCAGTCATACCATCTGTATTCTGTCGGTTCCAGCAACAATGACTTGCCACGATCTTTTAACATTCACAGCAGCTTGCCATCAGAACATACAACACTTTAGAATTCTCAGAGATGGCAGTCCTAATCTGTACATGGCTCTGATTACCTTCAGATCATCAGTAAGTAAATAAAAATTTGATACTTTGATGTTTCAGAGAAAACTCATCGACTTGATGTACGAAATTAAACTAGCATTAAATTAAAATTAAATTAAAATGTTTGCTAGAAATTGTACAAATATATAATAAGTAGTGGAGAATTAATTAGAGACTATAGTTTGACAAATATCTATTTGCATTTTAGAGCGCAGCGAGCGAGTTCTACGAAACTTTCAATGGGGCGCCATATAATTCTCTGGAGCCAGATGTGGTTTGTCACATGGTGTTCGTATCTAGAGTCGAAGTAGGAGATAACGGAATGCCTCTGAGTGGACACACGGAATTACCATCGTGTCCAGTTTGTCTGGAAAGGATGGACGAGAGCGTGGACGGAATTCTGACAATACTGTGCAACCATACCTTCCACTCCAGCTGCCTCGTAAAGTGGGGCGATACGTCCTGTCCGATTTGTCGATACGCACAAACACCCGAGCCATTAGCCGATAGTCGTTGCATGGAATGTGGTAAGCATTTGGTTGCTGAGTTTTAAGCTTGATGCAAATATATAATTCTTTAAAAATTTATTCCATTTTATTTGCATTTTCTTCGAATATTTGAATCTATCGAAATCGAAACTTGTTACAGCGCTTTACATGAACGTCTTTAGTTGCAGACACCAGCAATGATGCACTGTGGATTTGTTTGATTTGTGGCCATGTGGGCTGCTCGCGTTATCACCAGGGTCACGCGTTCGAACATTACCAGGAGACACACCACTGCTACGCGATGCAGCTGGGTAACAATCGTGTCTGGGATTACGTGGGTGATAATTTTGTCCACCGACTGCTGCAGGACAAGGACGGTAAGATGGTGGAGGGTGGTCAACCCGCAACCAAGAGCGAGGGCGCCGCCGTGGAAGAGAAGGTCGACTCTGTGCAGCTGGAATTTACATATTTACTAACGTCGCAGTTGGAAACACAACGGGAGTACTTTGAAGAGAGACTGAGTCGCTTGGAGCAACGTTCCATGGCGGATATCAGCGAGCTGAGGGATAAGTTGGGAGAAGTGCTCGAGGAAAACTCGCAGTTCAAGGTAGACAATCAGTTTCAAGTTAATGGTGAACAATTTTTTCTTTTCCCTCATCTGCTCTCAGTGTTTGCTGTTATCTAAATAAAATTATATAGACGATTATCTAGATGAAACTTTGGCGTTATCTTATTTTTATATAGATCATAAAAATATGTATTATCTAAATGTATCTCCATCTTAGATGAAAAAAGTATTGTCTTTACTAAATTATCTAGAATAATTTTCAGGTAATTTTGATTTAGAATCATAGCATGAAAATACTTAAATAGGAGAATTAAGTAGTAAAAGATAAAAATTTATAAATAAAAATATGAATACATATATTTTTATCTCTTTTGCAATTTATATTTTTCTATAACTGTGTTTACATAATTAATTTTGTCTAGATGAATCGCCATATAATTTTTATCTTTTATCTAGATATATTTAAAACAAAATAATCTTCATCTTATCTAATATAAATTTACATATTTTTATCTCAGCTTTATCTAGCTAATTTTAAAATCATCTAAGCACAACATTATCTGTTCTTTGTCAGCTTAATTACACCAATGTCTCTTATTTTAACAGAAACAATTTGCGACGTTTAATCGCGACAAGCAGACCCTGGAGAAGCGCTTACTGCATTCCACTAACAAGCTGGCGCAAGTGCAGACGGAATTGACCGAAGAGAAGGATCTGAGAAAGGCTCTGCAACTGAATCAGACTTCGTGGCAAACGAAATATAAGAAGCTGCAGGATGAATTGTCCGAACTGAAGAAGACGAAAGAAGCCGAGACCACCGATTTGAAAGAACAAATCCGAGATCTCATGTTTTTCCTCGACGCTCAAAAGCAGATCGAGGAGTCCGCCGATCGAGAAGAAATTGCCGCCGGTCGCATTGTCATTCCTCCGAGTTCCAAGAGTGACAAATCGTCAGGATCTCGAGGACACAAAGGTCACAAGAGGTATTAACGTCGGCGAGGATAGTTGAAGGTTTTTTTTATATTTCTTGATCCATTTAAACTTTAATCTATTGCATATTTCGATGAATTCTTTATTGATCTTCGAGAGAAAATGCGAGGAAAAATATTTTTGTGAATGTCAATTATTACAAAATTTTTTAATATCACAAAATTTTATAAAAGTAATCATAAATTACCGAACTAGGAAAAATTATAAACTGTCTGCGCTATATATCACTAAGCAAAATCAATTCTTATCACGTCTCATGTATTCTCGTCGTGTTTAAATCCCGGATTATCATATTGAAATTGATTGGAATTCGATAGTCTTGGTCGCAGTTGAAAAGTCTCATTGTTCGAAGATCTTCTTAAATTATCAGCATCATCATAAATATCATATGGTCTACGAGTTTGCGTCTTTCTCTTCGCTTCTAGAATGGATGATCGTCTTCGTTCTAAGGCGCTAAATGCACTTTGTGATATTCGTGTGGACATGTGTCGCGATAAACCTGCGAAATAAACAAAGTTCTCAGCAAAAAACAACATAAAAGTAATAAATGTGACGAAAATTGACGACATTGCATTAGCATAGCAATGTATGTGTGTGTATATATATATATATATATATATATATATATATATATATGTATGTATATATATATATATATATATATATATATATATGTATGTATATATATATATATATACTGTATTATATATAAGGCAGTGAAATAATATCAAACTTTTCAATCTTTTGTGTTCTTCGAAATTTTTTTGTCTTCTCTTTTATATCAACTTTGTATTTGTCCTTGATAATTAATTTGTGAAAGCGCTTACATTCTTGAATTAAAAAAAAATGTACAGAAATAAGAGTAAAAGAAACTATACCTGATGCATCCGGATCATGAAGCTTTCGTCGAAACAGCCTTTCAAAGTTTCCCATCAGCTTCGACGACCCTTGCGAAATATCTGTCAATTCCTGTATAGTTCTTCGTCTACCAGGAGATGTCATGGTACTTCGCCTGTGTTCATAAATCAGATCCTCTTGTGCCATGCGTTGAAGCCCTTCTGCTATTTTATCAGCATCTTTTTCGAAATCCGAAGAAGTTTGCTGAGAATATGGGCCATGGAAACGTAGCCAGGATTTTATCTAGGAAAAGGCAAAAATTATCAAATTAAACTTAACAAAATTTTTTACCTATTTTTATATAAGAATTTATATTTATTATTTTTATTAACGCCAGTTAATCTTCAGAAAATCTTTGAAGTACCCCTCCTTCTTCCAGTTTCTTCTTTATTATATAATGATTAAATATTTAATGATTCGATTTTCGTAAAATATTGTAAATCTTTTATAATTAGTTTTTAATAAAGCAAAGAGAAATTACATAAAAGCGAAAGAGAAAAATGAAATGACTATTTTTGTAAGAAGAGAAAGAAAATATTTTCTATTTAAAATTAAATTTTGTATATTTTTCATCTCTCTTGTAAAAATAAATCTATTTTGTATTTCTGAAAATAGACTTAAAAAAAACATAAAAATCTGTTCAATTTTTTTCAAAATATATAAAAAAAAATATTTTTACAGATAAACTTTATTTTAAAAATATATTACCTTGGCCCAGAAAGGAAGTTTCGTATTAGCGAGCACATGAGTGAATGTACCGAATCGGTGTACTAACATAGCGAAAAACTGAATGCCCAAGATGCTGATGAATGCGGCAATAAATAGGCATCCGATCGGCTCGAGTCTTAAATATTCTTTTGTCAAGTGCACCTATAAAAAATTAAAATACATGTCATAAGACGCGTAGTAATTAGGAATTAATTAATTTGAAGCTTAGAAATTATTGTACTTTTGTATTGAGCTCTATAATCTTAATTGTTGTATACAATTACGATTAATATCGTATACAAAATTGAGATTATTAAATTAAGATTTGTGTGATATATTAGATGTAAGAAATATACGTGATATTGTTGATGAGAACCAATAATAATATGTATGATTATTATCAAAATATTTACCTCAAATCTCGTCGCAACGCATGTAATATTGTACTTCATCCCCAGTGGCCATTGAAAATGCAATATATCTTTATTCAACTGCATAAGAAATACTATCAGCACGAACAGAGCGTTTATCATGAAGAATTTTAATAAATAGGCATCGCGGCAGTTCATTAGCTCCTCAGTTATTTTATTCTATAAACAAAATTTATTTAAAAAATAGGACACAATAAAATAGCAAATAATTAGTAATATTTCAGCATTGTTCTTTTTACTGTTCAATATCATGAAACAGAAAATTTCGCATATTTTTCGCATTATATAATTTTATATTATATAATTATTTTCACTTATTCTTCTTTTTTACAGAGATAAAAATAACAGATCAAACTTCTACCTGAGTTTCTTCGTCGGTTTCAATCGGTCGCAGATATCTTCCAATCAATGTTTTCCAGAATTCTTCCTCGGAATGCGATAGAAAATCCACCTCGCCCTTTCGCATTCTTTCATCCTGGAGCCAATAAGGACTAATGAGGAAGCTGGAAGAACGATCGTAGCTAGACATTCCTGACACCTGCGTTAGAACATCGCTTTCGTCGTCAACATCGTCGACGTCTTTGTAGATCTCGTTCTCATGATCGCTCTTTTCGCTCATGTGTTGTAGCTCTCTCTCTTCGTGTCCGACTTCCTCCTCTACTATCTCTTCCATTGGAAAATATTGTTTGGTATATATATTAGCGTTGGAAGATGACTGAACAACGCTATTTGTTTCCATGTTTGTTGTTGCATGCAGTCTGTAATTTATCAATATAATTAAGTCTTACAAGATCAGTAAGTCAATTTGGACAATTCAAATCTCTTAGTGATATTTTATTTAATTAAAATTTATATTTTCATAATTTATTATTAAAATTTATTATAATATATATATATATATATATATATATATATATATTAATAATTATATAATATTTATAAAAGATATCTTTGTGATTCTATTTACATCTTGTAATTATAGATTATAGATGATATAATTAGATATAAATAATTATAGATGACTGATGAGTTTCTTAATGATTGTAAAAGAGTCCACACCTGTCTAATATCATATTCTGCTGTTTATTGATTTGTTCTAAGGTCTCGTTGATCTCGTTCAACCGCTTCTCTTCATAACTTATTCCCGAATGTATGCAGCAGACGCATTTAAAAAGATCCCCCAAGGAAAATTCAAATGAACCTTTTTGATTCCCATCTTGCTTGTTCCCCGTTCTTCTCATGAATTCGGATATATTGCCAATTGCTGTAGATTTCTTCTGCTCATCTTGAGGCTTCTTCATTTTTTTCGTTATTGTAACATATGATTATTTTTAATTGATTTGATAACATTTTTAATGATTTTTATAACGTATGATTATTTTTCAGAATATTTTATCAAAAAGTCTATAAAGAAAGTAAAGCATGGAAAGAAAAATTCGCAAAAAAAATATCAATTAATTTAGGCGAGAAAAGAAGAGAAAAACCGATAAATCTTGAAGAAGTAGTCCTCTGTAACCCTCCTTTTTCGAGGTATATTTAAATAATTTTCATCTCTGAATAACTCGAAGAACGTTTAACAAACATCGGACACTTACGACACTCGCATTCTTCGAATCTCGCGTACCCCACGTGACGTTATGTACGTTGAAGACAGAGAAGATGGTCAGCAGCATGTACATGGCCGGCACCGTGACGTAATAGATGATGCCGCACAGCAGACAGAGCGCTTCCTGGGGATGTAGCAGGCCAGCTATTGTCATTTGGCACGCGACAATGAAGAAGAGAAGGCTGCTAGGTGCCAACCATCCATCCTCGGCGATTTGTAGCATAATTCCCACCAGGACGATTACCATCACCAGCCCATACATAGCACTGATGACCTGGGCTACAAATAACTGCGCAAAACCATGCTTTATCAACAGGTACTTTAACAATTATACGTTACAATAAAGTCTAATAAAGTCATATCTTGAAAGAATTTCTTAGATATGTCTCTAGGGATAAAATATCCCAACAAACAGGTATACAAATGTTATGTATGTACATGTAAGTAATCAAGCATGTTACATGTAATGTATATGTTAGTTGTAATTTTTCACTCATAGATGTAACATTTTTAATGTAACATATATTACATTGTATGTATAGCACATTGATGTATCGATAAGTCAGTGCTGTCTTAGGATATAATGACAATATAACTACGATGTAATATATGTTATATTAAAAATGTTACATCTATGAGTGGGAAATTACAACTAATACATATGTTACATGTAACATGCTGAATACTTACATGCATATAATATTTATATACTGTGTTTGCTGGGATTATTCGAATCACATACCTGAATGCGTTCCTTGCAGATGAAGCAGACTCCAATGAAGATGCTGATTGGGATCAGATTGTACCAGAAACTGGTCCAGTTATCGATATGAAAGGCAGCAACAAATGCACCGACCAGCATCAGAAATATTGTACCCGGTCCCAAGATTGTGCTCCCTTAAGACGATCAATTTCAATATATAACTTTAAAAATATATAATTAATATCAGAGTATTTACGTGTCGCCAGTGAAGAATAAATTAAGAAATTATTATAACAACCCAACTGGCTTCAATGTTCTTTATTAATTAATAATTCATAAAAATTATAAGATAATCGTCTGGTTATAATTTTTATGTCTGGTTATAACTTTTATATAACAATTCATAAAAATTATAAGACAATTGTCTGCGGTTAACATTTTTATGAATTGTTAATTAATAAAAAGTATTGAAGCCAGTTGAGTTGTTATAATAATTTCTTAATATATAATTAATGTTATACGCTGATGAAGACACACCCATCAAGGCCCATTGATAAGCGATGTACAGCCAGGAGATATCATTGTTCACTTCTCTCGTCACTTTGGCGGTTATCAATAAGTCAAATATATTCGCGACAGTGGAGGGAATCCATCTACGACGTTGTATGAACAAGTCCTTAAAGAGTTCCGGTGCGTGAGTGTACGCGTCGCTCGCCGCCGAGTATTCGACCTAGGGAGAAGACGAGAAGTAAATTGATTTCTTTAAATAGTATATCATGTCACAGGATCAGTTTCTAAATTACTTATATAGTTAGTTATATAAATGAATTTGATAATTCAAATATGTTGAGTTGATTGCAAAGTTAAGATTGTTTCCATCAAGAATGTATGTACTCAGATTGTTCACAATCTTTTCTTTTATGTGTACTACTGTTTCTTTTTTAAATTGTTTTTAAAAAATTATGTATCATTTTTTCAGTTTACACTTGAAAAAGACCACAACCATATGGTCGAAACGTTGTAATTTCTAATTAATAAACAAAAATTTTGGCTAGTTTGGACGATTCATTTAGAAACTGATGCTGTGATTAATTGCCTCTTTTTTCCAGTTTATTTAAAACAACTTACTCGGAAACCCATTTGAAGAAGCAACGTGCAGAGCCATCGGTCCTCGCCTTGATCGTACTGAATGTAATGTCTAGCTTCAGTAGACTTGGTGGCATATTTCGCCATCACGTACATCAAGGCCTTCGCTCGGAAAAGCGAGAAGCAGCCTGGACTGCACAAGACGCAACCGATCGTGTGCTCGGTGGACTTCTGCAGCCAGTGACCGATGGCGTATTCGAACTTTTGGAACCAAACTATTGGACCTGCGTGGAAAATAAATTCAGATGATGCTCAGCATAGATTAGAGATTTTATATATAAAAAAAACACTTGTTTGAAAAGAGCTTCTATTACCCCAATAAGTTAAATATTTGTTTCGCCTTCTTGTATTTTTGTCTCGTTCTATATTGGATATTAATTGAAGGGTTCCAGCATCTTTTACACATACCTGATCCAACAGGATGAATTCGACCGCATGCTGCACCAAGATCCCTATCCTTTTTCATCAGATCCACCAGGATTTTGACAGCGAAAGGTCGGAAGTCAATGTCTCCATCCAGGGTGAGAATGTACGTGTTCTCGGCAATGTTCTCTTTACGATCCATCTCGATCGATAGACCCACCAGACGGTAGCCCAAAAGATAATACATGTACATCACCTTGAAAAGTTACACAGGACATCTCTTGAATCGTACATCAATTTTTTGAAATATTACATGAATTTTTCTTTAATCTCTAAGAAAAAGAAACTCTACTTTTGCTTCTTCTGATGCGTTTATAGGAGACACCTAAGGTTATTTGAAGACGATTTTTCTTCAGCGAAAATGTCGAGGAAGATCACCATTTTTTCAATGTTCCCAATTTTTGAAATCATGTATCTTTGTAACTAAACCATAAATTAAAATTCTATATTAAAGTACTTTACCTGAAATTAACTAAAAAATGTAGTTTTGTTAATAATTTATTTTCACAAGGCTTAGTTTACAAAAAAAGCTTTATTTTCAATCGTTTATAATTCGAAAATTATTGGTGCCTGGACATTTTCGCTGAGGAAAAATCGTCTCAAGAATCTTCTATTAACGTGATACAACAAGTCTGGGACTCCCTGTATATATTGATTTCTACACTCAAATACCTGGCTCCATCGTTTCCTGTGCCTGATCTTATTTTTATCCTTCAAATGAACAATCAGCTTAGTCTTTGCAGGTAACGTCCATACAAGACGACCCCCGTAAGGCGTCGGATATTTAATAGGCGGTGTATAAGGCATTCGCAAATTCTCCACATTACTTTGGACTGTTTCGACCAACGTTATCACATACTGATTGACCTGCGTCTCGTTTTCGTCGTGGTTGCACAAACCAATGCAACCGTGCATGCAGCAAAAGGCGTCGTCGAAGAAAATGTGTGCTGCGGAAGAAAAATGCATGAGTTTGTCAGTAAAAAAAACAATATTTGCAAAATAGAAGAAGATTAAATTGTAATTTTAATTTCTTTTATAAAAAAACATGTGAATAAGTTCGATTTATGAATAGGTACAGGATTTTGATTTTTGGTGGAATTGGCTGTTTTTTCTTTGTGATTTCCTTTGTGATTATATTAAGAGCAATTTCCCGTGTATTAGTAATTGTAATTTTAATTTCTTTTATAAAAAAATGTGAATAGATTCGATCAGAATTTTCCCTCGTGAGTGTCAGTCGTTTCAAATAAAGGACCAAATACATATGATTTTAGTTTTCGATGGAATTGGCTGTTTTTTTCTTTGTGATTTCCTTTGTGATTATTAAAAGCAATTTCCCAATTTATGTAATGAACGCGACTTACTTTCCAATTCGTAATAATCCGCGATTTGAACCTTGTAACATTTCTGCGTGACGCGCATCGCGCACTGATCCTTGTCCAGTCGCAGGATGCTGCTCATCAAATGATTCATCTCGTTTTTCTCTTCGTGCCACATCGTAGCGCAAGCATATATCTTGGTGACACGATCCTTGCGTTTGTCGACCGTCATGTTTGGATCTGTGCCAAAATCCTGATCCCTTCCAATGTCTAAACCGATATCCATTTCTATCTTGAAGTCGTCATTCTGAAATTCCAGCATCGATTATAATAAATATGCGATTGCGATAGATAGATAAAGATATCGTGCAATCCTTTACTAGAATTTCGCCATCTTTGCTTTCCTCCTCATTGCCCTCATCAGCATTATCATTCTGCATTTTTCTGTTCAAGGCTAAACACTGCTCAATCATAAGCGAGTCGTAAGTGATGATGGAGAAGATCCTTTCCGCTAGTGCCAGCCTTTCATTCTGGGTGGTCCACAAATGTCTCGTGATCCATATCTGCGACATCAGCCACAGCAGCCAACACCAAACGTACCAATCGGAGAAGAATGCGCTCCAATTCGTACGAATTGATTCAGAGTCGTACCAAGACTCTCTGAAGAAGAGGTAATCCGTACTCGGCATCGAGTCGTGAAGGACGCAGTTGTTCCTGGCGACGCAAAGTCCCATGATCAGGAGCACTGTTCCCAGACCAGCCAGACTCGTCGGAAACGCGAAACCAAACTGGTGCATATGGGTCCTGTAGGCGAATTTGCCTGAAATCATTTATTCCTCTAAAAGTTCAAACGTTATAAAGATATCCAACTTCAAAATGAATCTGTTACTCTTTGGATTTTTGCATTTTACGGATCTGTATGATTTTTGTTGTCTGTGAACTTACAAGATTGATACATTATCATGGCGCAGACGGCTTGTACCGCAAAGGTGCAGAGGGGCAGCAAACTAACTACGGACCAGAAGTCCTTATGCTTCGACACGTTTGGAAGAGAAATCCGAGTAATGTTGTACTCTTCGGTGAATGTCGGTGAGAAGAAGCTCGCGGCGTCTATCCCTTTGCAGACGTTGACGACGAAGGCACCGATGATAAAAACAAATATCCTGCAAAGGGACGCGTATCCTTGCACTATCTGCTGACCCGGCTGGAGATCCCGCTTCATGGAGTATAAGAATCGTAGCAGACCTATTAGAAGAGTTTCTTAAGAAACCGTATGTTCAATCAGTTCTAAATTCATAATTATAATTGTATAAATTTACTGTATAAATTTTACAGTATAAATTTGATCCTAACTTTTTTTTATGCAAATCATATATTATTTTGCTGAAGCTCTGTTCTGCATATTCAATCAGTTCTAAATTGATAATTATAATTGTATAAATTTACTGTATAAATTTGATCCTAACTTTTTTAAATGCAAATCATATATTCTTTTGCTGAAGTTCTGTTCTGAAGTTTCTCGCCTATAAAATCTAATAATTATCATTTATATAAAACATTTGTACGTACCGATATTGCTATGAACCGATACAAAGTTGCTCCACCAACGAATCGAGCACAATATAAGAGCGACGGGAAAGATCCAAGTCGATGATTTGTTAATGTTATGTTGAAGCGGCAAGAACATTCCGCTAATTTGTGATAACAAGGCCAGAGCGTCAAAAACTTTGAATAATCTTGATTGGCAGGTCGATAAATTTCGAGTCTCATCATTTCGCGAGAATAAATCTAAAGAATATTATTAATAATCCAAATCCAATTGGCGGAAGTAAAAATGTACATCTATTATTAACTGTTCCAAATCGGGCAACCATTATAAAATATATATATATATATATATATATATATATATAATTATCAGTTTTTTCCATTTAATTAATCAATTTAATGTATTATTTGTCGTTTTCAAATTTAATTAATTATCTATTTTAAAAAACTTGATT
This sequence comes from Nylanderia fulva, assembly GCF_048542155.1. Lineage (NCBI taxonomy): Eukaryota > Metazoa > Arthropoda > Insecta > Hymenoptera > Formicidae > Nylanderia > Nylanderia fulva. The sequence continues at coordinate 3,465,589 of NW_028189730.1, read as the reverse complement.
TCTTATAATATATATATATATATATATATATATATATATATATATATATATATATATTATCATTATAAGAAATCAAGTTTTTTAAAATAGATAAATTTAATTAATTAAATTTGAAAACGACAAATAATACATTAAATTGATTAATTAATGGAAAAAACTGATAATTGCCATGTTTAAATTTGTGTTAATAATAGATTGATCGAGCCATTTGTTATCTCACCCAGTAATTACAAACTTACTTAACAATCCCGGTACAAAACACAGACAACAAAAAATGGCGGCGCCTTGCACCGCCTCGATTTCCGGTAGGATGACAAAAATTAACAGGATCAAACCGATCGTGTGTAGAGTATCTGTCAAGATCATGAACAGGATGTTTCGTTTTTTCGCCATCCTCGGTTTCTTTTTGAATAAGTAATGCCCTAAGGCGTTTAACACGCCGATGCATTCCGGTACGAGAAACATAAAAATCAGACACCAAGTCCATTTTATGTAGCCATCCTGCGTATGTTCGAAAAATTCCTTCCCCTCTAAGAAAATCAGAAATTTTACACTATATATATATTTATATTGCGTAATGAGTATGCGATAAAAATAAATTTGCTTCAAAATGTGTGTATTATTAATAGAAAATATGATGATGTAATGATACACTGTATAGCATAGCAATATAATAAATTAACGATAAGACCAAATTCCGATAGTATTATCGGGCTAAGTATTAATATTACAATAAAATTATTTTTCTCCAAATTTTTATGCAAATAGTATTTAATTTAAACTTCTTTGCATAATTATATGTTTCAATAAATAATTAATTTTATGTTTACACTCTAAAGAATTTTTTTCATTTATATATGTAATCTTAATTCAGCTTCCTTTAATTAAATTTTTGAGTCTTTTAAATGTCTAATTTTAAAATTTCGTATAACAAAAAATTAAATTTCAAAACTGATAACTTCAATACAAAATTGTGTATATATTAAAAACTTTTTTTAGAGACTGCTGAATAGCTTTTAAATATTTTGAACTCTTCGAAACGTCAGAATTTTCTTGGTCACAATTGTGTACAAAAATTTTTTTTAATTGCATATTAAATTAAAACTACCTGAATTATCGCAATGCGGCAACAGATGACTACCCTTCTGCAACTGTGAGATTGCAAATAAGACGGCAGTTTTAGCCACAATACCGCTGCATAAAACGATGATAAATAGCAATCCATAAATTAACACTTTTAAGACATAAATGGTAATCGCGAAAAACCGATTACTCTCTCCAGATCCGCTTTCTATCTGAGAGGGGAAGCTTCTAAACATGTCCCATGGTGGAACATCCTCCTGCGAACTAAAAAGCTTTTGATCTACAGCCTGTATCTTCGACACTTATTACTTATTCATTTTTATTTACAATTTTAAATAATTATGTGTACTAATAAATTAGTAAATTGTTAATAATATATTTTTTAAGCTGTTCCAGTCATACACTTTTCGACTAATTTCTAGATTATTACAAGAGCGCGTTTATAGTCCAAGCAAAAAATGGAAGATCCAACTAACATACCCCTCTTCCTCATTTTCCTCTGAACTGCTGTCATCATAATAATCATTCTCGTAAAAACTGATTCTCGGTCCGTTTTCTGGATTGATCGATGACATATTTGTAAATCTCACAACTTTAATCAGAGACCGCACTAAAATTGATATGTATTCGCGATGCGGCCTCTGGTCTTGTCACCGATCGATAAAATATTATCATCGATGTTGATGATAAGATCAGATAAGATTCGTAATTTAGGGTCAATCCGGAAAAAAAATTTCTAAATATTCATTTAACATAGCACACTTTGATATACTTTGATGCAAGTGAGTGACTAAAGCGATATCGATAGATACGTAATCATATCGTCATATGATTTTCTAGAGTTAATAAAAAAAGGATATATATTTATAAACATTTATATATTGCGAAGGAATGTGTTCTACATTTGTATTATCTTATTTAATGTATAACAAATAACATGCATAGGTTGAAGCTCAACGCTTTGTTAGTTTATATTTTTAGGAAGAACTGATAACTTCTATTGTGTTTGATATAACGAAGAAAAAAGAAAAAAATAATGCATAATAATGGCTAAATACACCATAGCAAAATAAAAAAAAATAACATATCTTTAATAGAGACCTCTATTCATCTTCTTTTTTTCGCACAAATCACGTTCGACCCACTTTTACTTCGTGATGCCGATAACGCCGCAAGCGAGACGAGCTCCAGCATTGCCGGTCGTTTTCGAGAGCTCGTGGCCGCCCTGTCCCAAATCATCAGGATCAGCATGAACCTGAAAATTGGAGAAAAAACCACATTTAGCGAGAAAACGGATATCTTAGCCACAATAAAATATTGTACAATTTTCTTTAATTCTTATAGCCGAGATATAACTGCGCAAATATCTCTGATGAAATCATCAAAACACTTACTTCAATGATGAGCACTTACTGTAATGACTCTACATTTCTTATATGCATATGTTAAGGCTCCTGCTCCTCGAAAAAATTTTTAGATGCCATTTATGCCAAAATAAAAAGATATTTCGATAAAATAACACTTCAGGTAGCTTTAGCACACTCTTAAAATATCTTAAAAACTACCCTTTTTCCTTTATAATTAATTAACAGCTATAAGGTGACTGTAACATGAGGCTCAAGTCTGATCTAGATGGCATCTAAGAATTTTCAGTGTGCTTTCTTGCCTTTGACGTCACAATCGGTGAGGATTCAGGAGCCTGAATTCTTATAGCTGCGCAAATGTCTCTGATGAAATCATCAAAACTTACTTCAATGCTTAATGACTCTACGTTTCTTATATGTATACATTAAATACAAATAATCTATTAATGAAATTTAGCATTGATAGTACTTGAGAATAAAGTATAATTGAAATAGTGAATTCACTTTATTCTCAAGTGCTACTAAATTAAATTTCATTAAGTTTGCAATTATAGTGTGAGATAATAAAGCCTTGATTAATCTATTGTTAGCGCAAGTTTAAATATGGCAATTATCTATTTCTCTCTTCTTTTTTAATTTAATTTATGTAAGTGATTATAGTGTGAAAACGATAAAACTTGATTGATTGTATCTTCACACAAATGGGAACTAGAACAATGTAAGAAGACGAGGATGACATGTGGAATGACGCAAACTGGAGGACGAGGAGACTAAAGAGATTAAAGTCCGACGCGTACCACGACAGTTCGTCCGACGACACTGTGCGGACCGCTAAGCTGAATCTTGGAGTCGGTGATGTTGACCTTCGCGACACCATCAGCACCAGCCTCCACGTTTCCTAAATCTCCAACGTGGCGCTCAGCGTGGGTCGGACCACCGTGTTCTTTTCCCAATGGATTGAAATGAGCCCCTGCACTTGTACAACCTGTATAAACACACGTATGTACTATAATTTGGATTTCAAAGATTGTAAAAAGCTTACGCAATCATTTTTAGAAAAAGACAATAAACAAAAATTTGTTTTATACACTGTAGAAATAAGCTAATAACTATTTGAATAAAATAAAATAAAAAATATAAAATAATAAAATACAATCTCACATAAAGTTCATTTAATATTGAATAAATAATATATCTCATAAAGATATTTAAAATTTGTTTTATAAACTATAGAAATAAGCTAATAATTATTTGAATAAAATAAAATAAAATACAATCTGACATAAAGTTAATTTAATATTGATTAAATATATCTCAAAATAAAGTTATAATCTAACATAAATAAAGGATAGAAAAAAGTTAACTTGACATGTGTTAAAAAATTAAAAAAAGCAACAGTATAATACATATGTCAGATATCACATATACTCTCTACCCTCTGTCTCCATTATCAAAAAGAAAGAGATATTAATATCATATATATTTTTTCTCAAATAATATGTGACTTCATAAAAAATAACTTGATTAATTGTAAGATGATAAGACCCATAATTCTATAAATAAACTGTTATAAGAAAATTACAAGTGCAAACAAGATAACCTATGTACCTTATAATTTTTACGTAATGTTACATAACAGTTTACCTCCTATCAATTTATACCGCTGCAAAAAAATTCATTATATTGGATACATTCTATACTTATATTTTAATTAAAAAGAGAAATAGTATATTACAATTTATTGAAAATAGAAATAAGAATCAAGTATCCTCATTTTTCTCTTATTGAAATATATAAAGTTTGCATTTTGCAAAATATTATACTGTATCTGCAAAAACAAAATATCAATTCTTAAAAAAAATAGAATTTTATTGCCAAATAAATTAATATTTGAGAAGTAGAATACTAAAATTCTCTAAAATTAACAAGATTGAAATTTGAAGCGCAGAGTTAAAAATTTCACAATAACTTTAAATTTTAAATTGATTCTTTTTAAGAAATTACAAAATACTCTACTCTGATTTTGCAAGAAAAGCATATACAAAATTATTCAAATAATATATCTGAATATTCTTGTATGTGAAATATACCATTAGTGTTATCGCCAAATTCATGAACATGAAATCCGTGTAAACCCTTCTGCAAGCCGGAAACTTCTCCAGTCACCTTCACTGTATTTGAACCCTCCTGTAATGCAAATCAAGTTTATCACACATCGGAAAAGAAAAAAATAATTGGAAAATAATTATTTTTTAATCTATATAAAAATTCAAAGCGACAATAATTTAAAATCACCTAAGATTACATTTTCAAAAATGATCAATCAGAAAATATAAACTATTTAACATAATTAATGTATGAAAAAATGTTTAATACCTCAAGTTATATATATTATATATAAAATGCGCACATTATTTTTCATGTTTTCATTTGAGATAAATAAACGCGCAATAAGTGTGAATAAATAATTTGCGGGGAAAATCGTGGCAGAAATGATTCAGAAACTTCTCTAAGATATATATATTTGCTAAAGTTTATACCGCTTGTTCGAAGAACACCGTTCCCTTAACAGGTTCGCCTTGAAGGACACAGACCGCCTTGATCGTCATTTTGCGAATTTTCTCTCGATCGTCGAAGCCTCGATGGACGAATAGTTGGCGACAGACTGTGCGACAGCTCGGATTATGCAAGAATTAAAAAACCGAACTGTGCTGAATCACGACACGACTAATCAAAAGCAGAAAAATCGCTGACGTGCGGCTACACGAACGGGTTGGTATATATAGACGATATGTATTTATGTCGGTGAAATTTTAAACGATAAGATAGCCAATAACGAGCTGATACGATGGAAACAAGATTCATAGATGCAGTAATAAATAAGAGGGGCTTCTCTTCGTTCATTGGTCGACTCGAAAGGCGCTATATTTAACAAAATAATGTAGATAGAGATCTCGAATATTTTTTTACTAAGCAGCAAAATTTTAAGAGGCACAGATTTTATAATTTTAAATTGAAATTTATTTAAATTTTATATTATACTTTTAATTTACCAAAGAAAATATATTTTTATTATATAATTCTCAAGTAACAAACTGACGTCATTCTGTCGTCTAATAACGTCAAAATGACGTTTAATGACGTCAGTTTGCTGCCTGGGTTATTATATTATATATTATATAATTATATAATATATAATTTTTATATTATATATTATATTTTTAATTTATCAAAAAAAATATGCAATTAATCAATATTTCGAAGAAAAATAATTCTTCCGTGTGAAACTGATGACGTATCTTTCTAGTCTATTAAAATTTAAATGTCAAATAATTTTGTATCGCAAACGCGTATAAATTGTTCTTCATTGAAATTTATCGAGATATTTCGTCATGCTAAGATGCATTGTGCATTTACTCGATAAGGTAGAAACAACATGGCGGAGCCAATTAGATTCGCGATTTTATTATTCTCATTAAACATTATAGTTTTTTTTATAAATATTGCATTCGTGTTAATAATATTCTTATTAATTTATCTTTATTTTTTTAATTAAATTTTTAATTTAATTTTGTGGGTCAATTTATCTCTGCTTTTTTTTTTGTTTTCAAACTCTCATGGCTTTTATTTCTGAGACGCCTTATTTTTAATTATCTGTAATTGTTGCATTCAAAATTATAATTTTATGCAATTATATGCTGTATTGTATAATTAGATTTTATTAGTTTTCTTTTCCTTTTTGCAATATTTTACATTCCAAAGATGTATATATATTATAAATTATCTAAGAATTTACAAATTGAATAATTTTCTAAAAATAAAAAACCATACAATATTTTTATAAAAAATACTCACTTTTAATGAAATGACGAGATCCAAGTTGGGAAAAATCTTCAAAATAAAGTACATCACATCACAAATCAATGTTTTTAATTATAATAATTAAAATAACATCAATCTCGATCAGCACATTCTTGACAAAGAGATTCAAAAGCTCTTCAAAAAAAAGAAAAGAAAAAAGAAAAAAAGAAAAATCAGAAATATTTTCTGAAAAATTCTCTTCTCTTTTTCTCTTATTATTTTATATAACAGTAGAGTATATATAGGCATATATATATATATATATTTGCAATAGGCAAAGAAGACAAATGCATTTTACATACTATTGCATTCGTTTATTTTTCTTATGTTCTACTGTAATACTGTAATAACATACAAGAAATGCACTTTAATGAAACCTACAGAAGAGAATCTGAATATAGAGCCTGATACTTAACATCGCTTCGCGCTAATTCTTCTTCCTTTGCGTCCGTAATACAATGTAACAAATGTATATTTTTTTCTCTCTCTCTCGCTTACAGCAACAAACACAAACATGTTTATTTTCTTCTTTCTTTTTTCCTTTTCGATCGATTTATAAGCGATTCGTACGACGAACTCATCATTCAATGCTCGGTTTTTCCTCAAACATCTCTCATATATAACTCACGCATATCTAAAACGCAGCCACTCTGTTGTATCGCATACATACACAATTTATAATATTATACTATCGTACTTGTCGCTCTGAAATACATATGTCATGGTGGAAAAAATAAACCAGACACTTCTTATTCTCACCATTTCGTGGATTCCACCTCTCTTTGGCCGTGAAAACAAATCGAATAAACCACTGGATTTCAAATCACTTACAATCAGGAAATTTTGTTATCTATCTTCGCTTTTTTTTTAGTATTTTTTTTTACGTTTTTTACATCAAGTACAAGTGTTATCGAAACATAAAAAAATGTATTTTATAATTATTTTAACTCCCTTTTTTCTGTTTGTATTATATATAGCAATATCACCCTTGTAGCAAATTTGATTGTATCAAGCAAAGTAGTGAATCTATAATTAGCAAAATTGCTGCAATAATTCATAATGTTTTTGCAAGAATTGACACAGTTAGAATTTTATTCGAGTTCGCAATTTTCCGCAAAATATATATATATATATAAATATATATATATATATATTATATATATAAATATAAATGTAAAAAATAAAACTCTATAAAAATAATTCTAAGTTTAAAGGCTAGTTTTTTTTCTTTTTTCATTTTTAATTTTAACAGGTACTTTGTTTCCAATGTCAAGTTTATCGTTTTTTTATTTGGAGTTTTAATTGTTCAATTTTTCATGACTATTTCTCACAAAAACATTACAAATCATATCTCGTGCCCAACTGTATCACTGACTTTCGAAATTCGTTCGCCATAAAAAAAAACGGCAGGTCTTGTTGAGATGCGATGTTGAAAATGTTTTTATGCGTTATAAAGCATACAAAATCTGACTAGTTAGAATTTTCTTCTGTGAATTGTTTAATCACAACAAATTATAACATGTCTCCCTCTCTCTCTCCTCATAGTTGCAGAATAAATAATCTTTTCGAAGAAGTCAGCGATTTGAGAATGTAGAAAAAGTATTATGTCCAAAATTTGGGCATTAGAAGTTCTTTAGAAAAATCTTTAAGACATTTTTAAAAAGTTTTTTCATGTGATATTTGAAAGACATCTTGAAGAGATCTTAAAGACGTCTTATGTTCCAATTTTGGACATGTTTAGAGTTTAATATTGTATGGAAATTTGTTTTTTTATACACTTGTGCAGAAAATTGAAAATAAAAATGGGTGAAATTGTGTGATAACTCTACATCTCTCGTACGCATCGAAAAATTGAGGAAGAAAAAGAATTGTATAGACATAGACTAAAATCAAAGTACAGCATTGTATATATGTATATATGTATATATCGCGAAGTCTTAAATTTCTAGATTCTTTCAAATCACACTTGGTAAGTGATCACTCTTTTGAAACTAAATTCGATCGATGAAATTCGGTAAATATATATTTGTCCAGAAATGACCAAGTGGCTTTTGAAAAAATTATATATAAATATCTATAATCATAAAATATTATATGTATATTATTTATGCGCATTTGTGAAGTTCTCTGCCTTTTATATTGCCACATCTTACCAACATAAATACACACACACACAAACACACGCAAACACTCTCTTAGATCAATGTAACGAGTCAATTACAAAAAATCTTGATCGCACATATTTTTTCGGAATAACATTCTGTTCGACTGCACAATATTTCATGAACAGTTCAGAAATAGAAGATTCAGTTACATCGCATTGATTCTAGTTTCGTTTCGAACAGTGCATGATTTTGGTAGCTACGCTATTCTAAAAGGTTTCTTTGTAATTTCTCACATTCGCATTTTACATCGCATTTCACATTTACTTCACTTTCTTACATTCAGCTGTGATTGTTTACACATACAATTTATTTTATTTAAATTTGTTTCTAATTTTAAGGAGCATCGTTTTCTGATATTCCACGTGATTTCTTTATATCTTTAAGCAGCCATTTTTTCTCAAATTTTATTTAGATATCTAATCTATTGTCTTAGATGAGAAGTATTGGAACACAAAATATTTGCCAAATATTAAAGAGAATTGAATTCATAAAATGCAAAATGTGTAAGTTCGATTTTTTAGTCTTACAAAAATGGACTAATTTTAATTTGACTGCTTAATTTCTCACGTCTTATGTCCTAATACTATATGTTTGTTCGCATCAATCCAAAGGACGATGTTGGAACTCGCAAAGTTCCTTCTTTTTCGCATACATGTTTCTTTTTCTGCTTCGCAAGTTGGATTTCATTATATAAATGTACATAATTTAGCGATGTACAATAATTTCTCTCTCTCTCACACACACACTTTCTCTCTTGATTCTCACCATAAAGAAGACAAAATCCACTCTCACAGACAAGCGCACATACATACACGCGTACGAGTCTCAATAAAAAAATTTGGAAATGAAAAAAAAGAGGAAAGGAAAGAGAAAAAAATCGCTACGGATCACGTTTTCCGTGTCGAATTGTTCACATTGTTCATCGTACATTCGAATTAAGACAAAAAACGCACCGCATTCTCGGCGCACGTTCTTAGCGTCATTATTACTATTACATTTTTGAATTCGCGCCTTCGCTGACGAGAGTCACGTGCACGCGATTCGATTGGAGGGCTCGATTTCGCGGGCCATTTAAAAAGCCCTCCTTGATCCTCATCGACCATGTCGAAATCGAGACGTCAGAAGCGAGAAAATGACTGAAATATGAGGCAATTTTACGGCTGTTGATTAATTGTCAAGGAAAAAGGATAGTTTTTGGACAATTTGATGAGTGTGCCAAAGGATTTTGTAGTGTTGATTCATTGTAATATCTTTTTATCTACAAAGGGCACGCAAAAATTTTCAGCGCGCATTTTCTCGCCTCTAACGTCACAATCCAACATGGCGAGGATCAAGGAGCCTTAAATTTGAACGCTAAAAGAAAGAAACGCGGCGCCAAAACGCGGCCCAATTTTTTGACGATACACGCGCTATACCATACTGTTGTTGAAGGATTCACCCGTCGAAGGACCATCATCACAAAAAATGAAGCGCAGGACAGGCCTTGCAACAACCTGTTCTGAACGAGTTGTTAGTAAAGAGGATATTAATAATTAATCGCGATACTTTCTTTTGAGAGCAACAGGTTACATCTTCGGCACATACTTTTCGCCTACATCTTGCTTTATCTTCGCGGCGGTTCGATTATAAATCTTTTTATAGTGGCTCGTTTTCTATTTTTTTTTTCTTTTTTTTATTTATTTATTTATTTAGTCGGTGGTTTTATTTTCCTTTGCGTTTTATTAAATCGCGTGCTAGTTATGCTAGAATTTTATTAGCGAGTTAAAACGAGAAACTAATCGAGTATATAATAAACATAAAAAAATTCAGCCGCGAATCTAGCTCGTTTATTAGGTTCTTCTCTTTTTTTTTAAGTTACGATGACGAATCGATCGATCGAAACGCGATCGATCGCCGAGTATTATAAATGTTCTAATAACTTAAACTATGTCCTATGTGTTTTAATTAAAAAAATATTACCCTTGCGTTAAATTAAGGATACATTTAATAAGTTTTAAGGGGCGTGTTGATAAAAAAAAATATGTGTGCGTTTATTTGTATTATTCTCTGTAGCCTCTTTACTCTGTAGCCTTTAGCGGACTTAACACAAGACACTACCGTGTCTCTTGATTTGAAAAATTTTTTCTTATAAAATTTTATATGTATTTTTAATTATAATAAATTGAATTTGATGTATGTATATATAATCCATCACTGTACGCGTTAAATTGGACTAATAATTCTATCAACGCACATTAAGGGGAAAAAATATATATAATAAAATATTTAGATCTAAAATTAACGTATCATTAATTTATCGTGTTGATTTCTCTAGAACGCAAGTCGGAGTTCTACAAAAAAAATCTGAAGGGAACACGACGATAGTTTCGAGAGGGGAAGAACCTGAAATCGCGTACACGTACATTCGTTTTTTTTTTTTTACGGAAACTATAAAATAAAAAGAAAAAATCGCGAACATCTCGTCTTAAACAAAGTGGATATAATACGAAATATTACGAAAAGAAGTAGTAACAATATTTACGGTCATGGCCACATTTTCGGGACAAGATGAAATCACACACCGAACATTAATGGACGATTTGGGCTCATGAAATCATAAACAAATCATTCTCTTTTCTTTTTTTTTTTTTTCATGTTTTCTCCCCTTTCATTTTTCTTCTTTTTAATATCCATTTAGATTCTTTTACGATCTAAATATGATTTATTTGATAATTCGTCCCTCAACACACGTCTTCTCTAGTTATCCTTAAACCCTTAAATCCTTTCTCGGGTACTTCCATGTGCCTAATAATGCTCTAACTTCAATCCATTCAATTGTATTTATTTATTCGTTAAGTTTCTATCGTTAAGTTTCGTCTTACATGTACGATCGACGATACAAAAATTGCAATAGTCTTCCACATCGCAATTTTTTGTGCAATTCTCAAAGAGTAGATACATCGCAAGCGACTCTTCATCATATCGACCAACACCGTGTTTAGATGTGGATATATAGGGGGAGGGGGTTACTAAACTCATATATAAATTGGCGAGATTCAGTCTTCGTGTAAAAAAGAATAGCTCCTATAATATTACGATATTTATGTTTGCGATTAATTAAAATGTTTACTTATATATCACAGCACTCATCGTCAGCGTTCATCGTCTGAAGAAGAAGAAGAGGAGAAAAAGAAGAAGAAGATAAGAAGAAGAATATACTCTCCCCCGAAATCTTCGATTATCGATTCCGTTTTATCGTCGCGGGATTCGATCGATTATCGATACTTGACTCTATCACAGGGGCGCGTCGTATTATTACATTTTGCTTTTATAAATAATAATGATCTTCTCTAATCGGCGAAAAGTCAAACGGAATGGCGAGAGAATCAGGCTTGTTTTTGCTATCCTATACAATATCATCATCTTCAGTTAATCTCGGAGGAATCGAGCGATCCTATTTAAATTGCGCGCGAAGAATCGAGGTGTCGCAAAAGAGATTTTTTTTATCGGTTTTTAAATTAAAAAAACTGAAATGGAACAATTAATTCAATAAATAGGAGACACACGAAGCTGTGTTCACAAGATAGAAAAGATTTTGTTTCGATCCTGAGATTACACGTCATTCTAAAATCTATACTTGATGAAGTATAATTTCAATTTCGAAACCTGTGCATTTTATTAATACTTGGAAAATTAAGTTAAAATTCTACGCTTCTCGAATAGAATCGCAATTTAAATTATATCTGCTATGATTTAGGGTAAACACTATAATCGCAGGTATCAAACGTCTATACAGAATTATATAATATATATATACATATATATTATATATTTCTTTCAAGATTTCCGTTTGAAAACTATAACTGCTGCTAATATAAAAATAAATAATATAGATCAACAAGAGCGAATTAATAATTAATTAATTCCTAGATTGCGAAAAAAATATTTTTGAATTTCAAGATGTGCATAAAACGATCCGGAAAAAATTTGAAATAATTATATATTATTTGTAATAATTATATTTTTATATTATATTTATAGCGTTGTATATTGCGGCTGAAGAAGTAAAAGTACAAAACATTCCGCTTTTAATAAATGTTACATCTGATATTTATGTTTCTTTAATTTATTTTAATTTCATGCTCGAAAAAGGCCTAATAAAAATTAAATTTTATATTATTTGTTAATAGAAATTAAGATAAAGTTTGCGAGAAAAAATCGTGCGTGGTTAAATAAAGTGATGCTATGTTATCAGATTGTCATCCTCTGACGAAGAAAACAATTTTACACAATCTAATTAAAATGTATTAATTATAGTCCGTCTCGTTATACCGTGTTTACCCCAGAAAAGCGAGAGAAAAGTGCCTGTCGGTGTCATTTCCTTTTCGTTTCTCGTTAGCTTAAAAAAAATGTATATCGCATATCGATGACCCTGCATTAAGCATATCGTTACGATCAGATGATTGATACACTGCTTATAAAACTGAGAAAATACGTTCCTTACTTTAATTATGATGCACAATAGGTAGGTCTAGAAATATGCTACATTTTACATATCACAGAACTACACGTACACCCGCTATCCACATTTTTCTTACTTTATTTCAAATAAAAAAAGACAAACGAAGAGGAAACAAATTTTGTTTAATCCCAAAATAATTGTACAACGTTGTAAATTAATCGATACTTTTTTATAAAAGCGAATGGCATCGGTAAATTAATTGATTTAATTAATTTATTGAATTATTCAATTAATTAATTTGAAACAGCGATGTTTTTATATTCAGTGTAATTTTTCTTTCTTTTGAATTTAGATCGTCGCGATTTGATAGCAGGTGCACGCAGATGTGCGAGAGTATTCAGTATTTTTTTTCATATGCTCGCAACACATATATTTCCTATTATTATATCACTATTCATCCACGTATGCAGTCAGACTGACAAAGTAGGCGCATGTGTCGAGCTGAATATTCGCCGATCAAGAATCCTAGAATCCAGATCCTTTAACACGAAGATTTAACTGTAAGTGTTATTCGGTTAGCAGAGTAAAAGAAAAATTCAATCTTCCTATCCAAGGGATAAAACCATGTAAGAAGATCTTTCGAATTTTCTTCTTTCGAAAAAGCATCGAAGAAAGATTGAAAAAAAAAAAAAAAAAAAAAAATCGAAGAATATAAATATTTAGCCCTGCGTATTTTGCAACACTTGCAAGAGATTCTACACAAAATTCTCTAAAAGATTAAAATTTTAAACTAATCTTAAAACTATGTATACATAAGTTCGAAAGTACCGAAATCCCGATATTCTGTAAATCAAAAATGCCAGAGTTCTGAATTTTCAAGAAATACTGTAGCTTCTGAAAACTATTTCTTTTTTTTTTTTTTTTAATTCAAAATTGCTCAAATTCCAAAATTTAAAAAAATCTAATCGCGATTCTGAATTTTCCAAAGATGAAGTAGTTTCTGAGAAACATTTCTTTTTTATTTTTAATACGAGAGTGCCAAAGTTCCGAACTTAAAATAATTCTAATCGCTATTTTCAATTTTCAAAATATGCTATGTAATTTCTGTGAAAACCATTTCTTTTTCACAATTTAAAAAAAAACCCTAATCGCTAAAGTCTTGAATTTACCCGTGTTTACGTTATATCATACTCCACTGCTTTAAGTGTTTTTATCATACTTTGCAAAAGTTTGAAGAGATCCTAAAATACCCAAAACTCTTTCAGGGAACTTTTCCGAAACTCTCCTTCTCTCTCCTTTTCCAAAGAATCCGTGGAATTCCGTGGACTTTCGGGGGATTCCGCCATTTCTGAAAAAGCCACCCGACACTTTTTGTCAATGCTCGACAAAACTGTCAACTATCTAGCGACCCTGAACGCGAAATCTTCAAAAAGGATGCGCGAGGATCCGAAGAAACCTAACGTCCCCAGGAACTGCGAATGGCCCACTTCGTTGAACATTATTGACTATCGTTTTTTTTTTTTTACAATTAACATAGAATCGAAAATCAATAATTAATCCGATGATTCAATCCCTATTATATAAAGTATGCGCGAATCTAAGATTGGGACCTTTCTGCGAAAGGAGTTTCTGCATCTCTGCGTTATATTTTCGTGCACATTAATATGCGCGATGAGATAACGGCTAATTATTTAATTACAAAAAAAAAAAAAAAAAAAAGTTGCGAGAGTGAATATAATCGCCACGCGGCAACAACCAACATCATCAATCATGGTTTAGTTATTATTAATTAATGGCGTCCCTGCGCGAGTTCCCTACATTCCTGCATTATTTTTATCTGTATTAATTCTCTGGCCTTTAGAATAGAAGTTAAAAAAACAGTAACTTTCAGTTTATACCGCGATTTATGATTGCTCAAAAGAAAAAAAAAAGTATTTGTATGTATAAAATTGAAAGATTCGATAAATAGAGCAAAATCTATGAGAAAGATAACGTTTTTCGACTTATAACTGCTCTTTTTCTCCCACCGATTGAGAGATCAGAGAAAAAAAATATAATTATCTCTTTTTGTTTCTTTCTCTTTTATATATCGCACCGTTTTCTTCCTATCATTTTTTCTCGATAATTACATGATATACGGTGGTATGTGCAGAGTAATCTGGAGGCTCGCAAAATTGCTACACACACGCTGCTAATAAAATGTATCACATGCCCTATATAATAGTATATCAGCGTGCGCCAATTAATATTAGTTCGGCAATTAATCGGGCATGTTGATGAAAAAAATGTCCTCCGGTACCGCAAAGGGCTGCTTCAGAATACAACAATATGTTATATCCTTAGTTCATTAAATACGCAAGACGAATCCGTCATCCTTCGACCAATGTCTTCAAGTCCAAGTAACTTCAAATCCAAACAAAAGACGGATTCCAATTTGTCCAAGATCCGGAGAAAAAATCTACCAAATCTCGTTAAGAATTTCTTCTCACATCACAAAATTGTCCCAACTAGAGTTGAAGAGAGAATAAGCAGTTCAAGGAGGTTCGAGGACTCCTTGAAATTTTTGAAGGAATGTCAAAGAGCCTAGAAGAGAAACGCGAGCTGTGCTGGTCGAAGGACGACGGGATACAGATATACATATATTAGCGAAAAAGTAAGAGTACAATCGTTCGCTGTTTTCACCGGAGTGAGAAAAATGACGGCGCAGATAATATAAATTTCGACAATATAAATTTCCACCGTTTGACGCAATCAACTAAAATAACAGGTACAACTGAACATTGTAGTTTCGATGGCGGGCCAGTCCGCACGTTATGAAACGGCGCGCAGGTTAGGACCACTCAGTGGCCAATTGCATAAACATCAAACAACAATGTATCGTATAATCATTCGTTGGTTCAACAACAAATTCCACTTTCGATATATATATAAAAATAAGGTATCAAACTTTTTTTTGCATCGAGGTACACAGCCATCGTGACTACGTGCTTAATTTACGTTTGTGTTGTCCCCTTAGAAACCCAGCAAGTCTCAGCAAGTCTCTCCAAGGATCGAGCCTTAAGATCCTTAAATCCCAGACTTCAAGGATCATCGAGGAGCAAGTTGCGATACTTTGATACGCGTTTTGAACAAGATGTAGATCCGAAGATCAGAGTCCAAGAGAGAACAAGCTTAAAGGAATAATATATATGTATATTCAAGGGTCTATAAAAAAATATTGAGTCATATAGGAATAAGGGATATTTCTAAATATATACGAATCGAAACACAGCAGCAGCCAAAATTTATATCCCTGATTATTTTTCAGGCTTCCGGCTCCTCGTCGGCCATATTGGAACTGTATGGCGTCAGATTCTTAGATCTGTCATTTCGAAATAAAAAGATATTTTAATAAAACAGCAGTTCAGGTGGTTTTAGTACACTCTTCAAAATATCTCCAAAATTATCCTTTTCCTTTAAAAGTGTTTGATTGTCAAGGGAAAAGAAGAGGTTTTAAGGTATTTAAGAGTGCTAAAGTCACATCTGAAATAGTGTTTCGTCGAAATATTTTTTAATTGAAAAATAATATCCAAGAATTTTCAACGTTCTCGCCTCTGACGTCACAATCTGACATAGCAGCAAGAATCCAGGAGCCTTAAAAGATCTCGGATATAAATGTAAGTTATATTTCTGAGACTCATAGTGTGTCAAAGATTCAAGGGCTCGAAAGTTCTATATAAGTACGAGTTGCAGATATTTCGAAATCCGCAAAATTTCGAGGATCCAAAGACCTCGGGGCTCGGTTGAATTTTTTGTATAAGATCATCGGAGCACGGGACACTTATTTAATAACGCTACGATTAGTTTCGAAGTGCCCAGAAATCAGTTTAGTTCCATTAGCGCGGCTCTGTTCCAGATATTCATTAGACATCTTCTAAACAGCTGTTCTCTATTCTATATAGCTATCTCTCTCTTACTCTCTCTTGTTCATGTTTAGTTTATCTTCAATCTTTCGCTCGCGGAACAAAGACAACTTGTTCGTTATATGTGTGCTGGAACACCTGAAAAACGGCTTAATTTTTATGCAAAAGGCCTTACAAATTTTCTTCCCATATAGAGCGCGCTTTTTTTAATTATTATTCGCTTTTATTATTCTCCTTTATTTTTTTTCTCGGTGTGTATGTGTGTAATCTCACGCGAACTATATAAATAAATTATAAATTATTACACCTGATATATAGTCTTAACCCACCCCCTTCTATATGTTTCGTGCATTTCGGAAAAAGCATTTATAATATAGTTACAATGTACTCGCACAAGAGGATTACTATTTATTCTCAATTATATGTACCTGTAGAGAGGGATTCGTGGACCATCATCAACGTGACGGTCAACATCTAGAATCGATATTATAGTGTGTGTACTTATATGCTAAATACTACATCAAAAATTCGAAAACCGGAATGTGCCACGATGAATTATAGCGTCGCCAACATCAAGTTCTCATCATTCTTTTTTGCAACTTAACAATTCAAGTCCACATACATATACATATAGTTTCAATTTTCAACTAAATTTAATGCGAAAAAAAACGAAAATAAATAAATCATGAAGAAAAACGCTCTCGGGCCGAATCGGTTCTCCTGACGGAAATAAAATATCATATATTATAATTATATAATTATATTACAAAGTTAGGATAGTTTAGATATTTTATATATGCCTCATTTCTTTACATTCTGCGTGCAGAAACCATTAAACCCTTAAATTTAATATTTGAATACTGACTATAGAAAAAAAAGTAATTGTATTTTCGAATTGTATTTTTCTGAATAAATTTCTCGGAATAAATGAATCTATATACATATATTGTACATATAATTTACATAATTTTATATAAATAATAAAATCTTATAATATATTATAGCTCTGCTGGTCTCTTTTATACTATACTATTATATACTATATTGATCGGTTCGATAATTTTAAATAATATATGTAATTTAATTTTTTTTTCCATTTTATAGATTTTTATAATTAATTAATGATAGAATTAATGATATTGCCTGTCTTACGCTTTAAATTTATAATTAATGATAGATTTTTATTTATTTTACTTAAACATAAAATTTTAAATAAATATAATATACTTTTCGTCTTTAATTGTCTAAATTTTTATAATTCTCTTAATTACATAAAAACTCCCAATTAAATAACGTATATATGTGATATGTATCCTTTGGACTCAAATTGTTAAACATCTATTCTTTTTTTAATTTGAAACAACTGTGTTCGAGTTTTCAATTTCGATTAAATATCTCGAAATTAATACTGTTGAACCGTTGAACGGGCACAATTCCAGAAAAAATTAATGAAAAGAGCAAATAAAAATAAGTATTACATTAAAAATACAAAGCAGACTGCCGATTTTCAAAAATTTTAGCATCAAAAACATGAAATAAAATCAAAATTCGAAAATCGCGTGACTTTAAACAAAAAAAAAAAAAAAAAAAAAAAAAAAAAAAAAAAAAAAACCACAAACAAACAAACAAACAAACAAATCTTCATAATATTATCTCTTTAGAGAGAACTTGAGAAAGTAATATTAATAATTAATTTATTCCTCGCAAACAAACAATTCTTCTTTACAAGATATTAAAAAGATATTCACGAATCAATTAAGTCCCACGAGAAACTCCAATTTAAAATTTCAGTTGAATTTCTCCCAAGAAAATATAATACATACACTGTAAAAAAATATATAATATATTGCATAAACATATGTAAAATTCCATAAATAGATGTAAAATTACACGATAAATAATGAAATTTTACACTCATTATTGATGTAACTTTACATTTTTTACGTTTACGCAATATATTATATATTTGTTTACAGTGTACTCGAAAATTTAGTCAGCCTTTTTTTTCCTCGGACGATAAATCGGCAGTCTACTGCAGCTAAATTGAAATCCGCTATCATATGCAGAGAGGCGCCCGATAAGCGGGCCGCCGCCTGCTTGCTTGCTTACCTACTTCACTTCATTTAGCCCGTACTCCGACGGTCTTGCACCGCGGGAAGCGTCACTGCTGCACCGGGGTAGGCGGATAGGGGTAACCGTAGGTCGGCACCGCCTGGAACTGGCTGTAATGGCCCATCGATTGATAGGCGCAAGCGCCGGCGTTGGGCGGCGGCCGGTTGGTCTGGAAGAACTTGTTGTTGACGAGGTTCTGTATCCCGGAATCCGCGGGGCCGCCGGACGGCATCATGAACGGCGGCGGCATCGAGTAGACGTTCGGCCCGTTCTGACCACCGTTGAAGCCATTCTGCCGGTTCTGGAAACGATTACCTCCCTGATAACCGCTGGTCCGTCCACCCTGGTACCTGGGCGCGCTCGGGGCAGTCTGATGCGTCGGTTGACACGCGTTGTTGGCCGTCTGGTAGCTGTTCTGATAGCCACCGGTGGATTGTCGCTGCTGCTGATGCGGTTGCTGGTGCTGCTGCTGATAGGAGTGCTGCGGCTGATAGCTGTTCTGCCGATTGGGTTGATAGCCGCCCGGGTTACGCTGGTGACGCGCCACCATCTTCTCCTGCGCCACCTGGTTGTGATTGTTGTGTCCGTGCTGACTCGTCTGATGGGGCATGTGCTGGCTCTGCCAGTTGTTTATCGTCGGACTAATATTGTTTCTGGGACTGCCGTGAGACAGCACGCTGTCCTGCTTGCCACGTCCGTGGCTCCATCGCTGTCGTCCTTTCCCGTATTGGTTTCTCATTGAGTTTGCCATGTCCGCCAGTTGCGGATTTATAGCTTGGCCGGCCTCTTCCAGCACCGCGATCAACTCCTTCGCCTGTCTCGCGTTATTCGGCGTGAAATAAGCGTAGGAAGTGCCGGCCATGTGGCAGCGACCAGTTCTGCCGATCCTGTGGATGTAGTCCTCGGAGCTATTGGGATAATCGAAGTTGATGACGTACTTAACGTCCTCGACGTCCAAGCCGCGCGCCGCCACGTCGGTCGCGACGAGAATCATGGTCTTTCCGTTACGAAACTCCGACAACACGTAATCCCGTTCCGGTTGCGACTTGTCGCCGTGGATCGAGATCGCTGACCAGCCGTCGCGCTTTATCGTCTTCGTGATATCGTCCACCTTCTTCTTCGTCTCCACAAAAATGATCATCTTGCTGCCACGCTCGGTCGCGATTTCGCGCAACAGTTGCGCCAATTTCATTTCCTTTTCGTGTTCCTGGCAGATCTCGATGATCTGCCGGATATTGTGATTCGCTGCCAAAGTCAGAGAGCCGATGTTGATCTGGATGTAATCGGTGAGAAAGTCTTCGGCGAGTGCCTGAACCTCCTTGGGCCAAGTGGCGGACCACATGAGCACCTGTCGATCAGGCCGGATTTGCTCGATGATTTTTCGGATCTGCGGCTCGAAACCCATGTCCAACATTCGGTCGGCCTCGTCCAACACTAGATAAGTGCATCTACGTAGGTTCGTGGTGCCCTTCTCCAGGAAATCGATTAATCTCCCGGGTGTCGCGATGCAAATCTCCACCCCGCGTTCAAGATCGCGAGCCTGAGGTCCCTTTGGCGAACCGCCGAAGATGCAGGTATTGCGAATGCATGATGACGAGCCAAAGTCGCGTGCAACTGTTTGAATTTGTTGGGCCAACTCGCGCGTGGGGGCGAGAATCAAAACAATCGGACCGTCCCCGCGACTAAGACGAGGCTGATGATTAATGTGCACCGTGGCTGGAAGGATATACTAAAAGAAATAGAAAGAACATGTAGCTTCTTATATATAATTGCTTATGTTATATTAAAAACAAAACACGTACACGAGATTTGCAAGAGGTTTGTCTATCACACAAAATGTTTTCGAAATTTTGAGCATTACATTTCTTACAAATCTCGTATCTCAAATCCTCAATCTCATACTTACTTAATTTATATAAAATATTTTTCATTATATAAAATAACAGCAAAGAATATATAATCCCTCGTCTTTTTATAATTTTCATTTTCTAATTTTCACGTTTTAATAATAAAAAAATTTTTATTATAAAAATATAATTAAAAATTTCTTTCTTTAATTAATACTATGGCGTGTTAATGTAATTCAACATACTCAAAGGAGAAAGAATCTTTCATCCAAAGCAATTGCATAAAGACTTAAATAAAAATTCAACAAAAATTCATTTAATAAATGTAAACTAAAAAATAACTTGTGTTAATATTAGTATGATGATTATAATTAGGCTGCGGTCCGAAATGCGCTCACAGTGCTAAAAGCATCATTCTATCTTCGTTTGACATTCGTTACGAAGCAAAGACAGATGCTCCTTACAGCGCAGTAAGAGCATTTCACTCCGCAGCCTTAACAGATGAAGGATCATAATTGTGGTGCTCACAGCCAAAGTTTTTCCAGACCCAGTTTGCGCAATTCCAACAAGATCTCGTCCACTAAGTGCAATTGGCCACCCCTGTGCTTGAATTGCAGTGGGTTCAGCAAATCCTTGCTTTTTGATTTCCTCCATTACATAATCTGGAAAATTGCTTTCCTCAAAGGCCTGGATTGGAGAGGGTGTATTGTTGCCTTTGACAGTAATCTCCTTGCTTGCATGATATTTGCTGATTTCGTCATGTGTTCTGTTTAGAACATTTATGTGGGGAACATATAAACTCTTTGTTATCGCAGGCATTTTTGTCAGATCCCAATTAGGTTTTTTTAATAAATCGCCTGGGGTCTTCCTGTTCTGTTTCTTTGTTCCGTATTCCTTTTGGGTTTGTTGCTGACTGTTCCAATAAGTTCCACCACTTCCTCCAGTACGATTAACATGGTCTCTAGTTCCTCTGGGCCTATAACTAATTGAAAACCTTATTTTTGTGCATGTCTGAACTAGAAACTCTCGAATTAGAGTCTAGAGCTGTATTTTGTAACTTGTAATGACGAGTTCTTTTTATTTAACAGTAAAATGTCAGAAGTCAGAAGATTAGATAAAAGCACTAGCGGATCCTAATATCTGTTATGGGGGATTTTTGCAAAATTATTTCATTAGTATTTTTTGTTTCATGCTTAACTTTTACTCAAGGATCAACGATAAATTTTTTCAATTTACAGGGGGAGTTTGACCCCAAACCCCACCTTCCCCCTCCCCAGGATTCGCTAGTGAATAAAAGAGAGGGAGAATATCGAATTCTTTCCCCGTCTCTTTTGCAAAATTTTAACAAAATTCGCAGATCCCGAATTTGAACAAAGAAAGAGCCACAAAGGACATTTCTGACTAATTCGTGATTCAAAATGTCAAACGCTTTTTTGTCAAATTAGTATAAGCAAAATTACATTCCTTTTTTCTTTTTTTTTAATTTTAGTTAAAAAAAGATACAAAAAAAAAATAAATAAATATGTACTTACAAAATTTTGCAACAATGTACATTTTTTCACCGCGCGACCGAAACCTATCGACATTTTATTAGAACACAGGGAAATCCGTCGGGCTCTAAGAAATACTTTAAAATCCGTCGGATTTTGCAATTTCACAAATGGCTTGTCGCGTGAGATGGCGGCCATTATTGGAACCTCACTCCTCACAACAGCCATCAGCCATTGCGAGAAAACAAATTTCAATCTTCCATGATAAACCTAATCCCGGACTGGCGAAGGACACGTACCTGCCATGCGTTTGCGGATATCCGTTGTATTGCATGCTTTATTTGACTCTACAATGTTTCGGTGAACGGTTTGACTCGTTCTATCTTTCTCTCTCTCTCTCTCTATCCGGAAGTCCTCGAGAAGAGTTGCTGGTCAGCGACACGACTTAGCACTTGGTGAAATTGGCTCTTAGCGTGCGGCGAACGAGATTATGGACGTGGAATGGTGATCTGTTCCACGCTTCGTGACGTGCTGTCGCTCTCGGCTACAGCAAATTAAATCCACGGACTCAACCCACAGGAGCCGGCGAACGGAGCTGCTTCACAATCTTGACAGGCTCCGGACGGGACGGATGGAGGCAGGAGGAGTAGGTACATCGAGTGGCGACCGTGGCGTCATCTCTCGTCTCGTCAGCTAATTTTTCGCGCGAAGTGCACATTTCGAATATACATATCGAATTAATTGTTCGTGACATTTATAAATGTACCGTTTTGTCGAAAATAAATTTATATTATTTAATATTAATCATCCTCGAAACGATTCTTTTTCTATCTTAAGACTCTTATCGCTGGTAGAACGTGACACTTGCGTTCGCGGAAAATCGCCGGGCGCGATGCGCATGCGCGGAACCACACTGTCACTTTTATCGCTTCCGCTGTCATTGCTGCCCGCGTGCGGCTAGTCTGGTGCGGCATCGACCCGAGACTCGGCGCGTGCGCGCCTCGAGTCAGCCGCGCGCGCGCGCGTGTCGATCTACTATTGACGGAACCTGGAACCAACGATGGAACACGCTTTTTAGATCGTGGAATTTTTTCACAAATATATATATTGATATATCAATGTATATCGATATATATTAATTATACATTGATTTATATCAATATATATTAATTATATATCGATATATATATATATATCGATTATATATTAATTTATATCGATATATATCGATCTATACCAATTATATATCGATTTATATTGATATATATCGCTTTAAATCGATATATATATCAATTTATATCAATATATATCAATTTACATCAATATATCTCAATTTATATTAATATATATATAAATATATAGATATATATCGATATATATCAATTATAAATCGATTTATAGCAATTATATATCGATCTATACCAATTATATATCGATTTATATCAATATATATCGCTTTAAATCAATATATATATCAATTTATATCAATATATATCAATTTACATCAATATATCTCAATTTATATTGATATATATATATAGATATATAGATATATATCGATATATATATTGATATATTACTAAGTAAGAATGTTTTTAGAACTTTTCTCTCTATTTATTAATTATTTTGAGAAAGACAAATATCCAATGTCGCTGCAAATTGTATTCGAAAATGTCTTTATTTCGATTGGTCCATCGAATACTGAACGTCGAATAGAAAACGGTAACACTCGATGCTGATTCGCCGGCTGCGAGAGCATCGACCAATCACGTTCGACTTGTCCTAGGAATTTTCTCCGCCGATTTATCTCGTCGGTTTTTTTCCACCTACCTAGAATTCTTTTGGCCATCCTGACGATCCACGGATTCTCGCGTTGCTCGCTCACGTTGTTGCTTTGCGTTTTTGCGGCAAAAACGTTTCTACGGAGAAGTCGGGTGAAAAACGCGGCAAGTTGACTACGAAAGACGCAAATGTCGAGAAGAATTCGGACGACCTAACGCCCGGAATCTGAGATAAGGTCTCGCGATAAAGATAAGCCATCGATTCGACCTCGAGGGAATTAATTGCGACCGACATCCGGAGCGACCATGGAGACGGTGGTCGAGGACGGCGAGCAGCCGAACGTTCTGCAGGAGATCGCGAGCGACGAGGAGCTGGCCCAGATCCCGCGGGAACTCGCCAGGAGGATCCACGCGCACGTCAACGCCAAGGTCGACGAGTTCATCACCGCCAAGGCGGTCTTCGAGACCAACCGACAGAGCTTAGGTACGAGATGACGCCGGCCGTGGAATTTATACTCGCGAATTCATTAATATTTACATGACCTGTTTTATTTACCTTATCTTTCAGAGCTATTTGTTGTTCGTTCAATATTTTATTTTTATTGTCAATTTTTTAATATGTATTTTAATATTAATATTAAATGTGCGAGGCGCAATAAAATGTAACTGGATACAATTTTTTTTAATTTGTTGTACAGAAGAAAATTTGGAGAAGGCAGAGAAGGAGCTCTCGGAGCACAAGTTGAATCTTGATGAGTGTAGAGGAAAGTTAGAGTTAACTGAACAGACCAATGCAGAGTTATCGAACAATCTTGAGGAAGTGAAGACTGACGTACATAGATTACAAGAGTCTGTGAAACGGTAATAATATATGTATATATAATTATATTATAAATTAGAATATTATATTATATTAGTATATTAAAACAAATATTGAAATTATATTTACATACTTGCTCTCTCTCTCTCTCTCTTAATATAATCTCATTAATATTCAATAATCTTTTGTAATATTTTTCCTATTTATAATTTGAATTACAGATTGGAGAAGGAAAATGGTGAACTGCGGAGACAGAGAGATGCAATTACGGATGAGACAAATGCTTTACAGCTGCAAGTTGAGAGGCGGGACGGTGAGGCTGAGAGGATGCGTCTTGACTTGGCTTCTTTGACCTCTCAGCTTCAAACTGCTATTACATCCAAGTGCCAAACTTTGACTGAGACTGAAGAAATTCGTAGTCGCGAAATGACTTTAGAGTTTAAGTAAGTTAATTATCTTTTATATATATATATATATATATATATAGAAATTCTGTAAAATGTATTATTAATTTGATTTGCTATGTAAACAGGGAGAAACGACTGGAGCAAGAACGGGTGCTTCTCGCTCATCAAATGGCAAGTCTTGAAGAAGAACTGTCTAAAAGAACTTCTGAATTACAAACAGCAAGATCTGAAGCTTCTACTAGAGCTCTTTTAATCGATACCAAACTGTCACAGCGTGAAGAGGAACTACGAATAGCTAATGAAGCCAATTCTCATTTGCGAGATGCAGTTTCTTCTCTTCAAAAGCAAAGTGATGAACTAGCCCAGAAATTGGAGCAGCAGCGAGCTCACGAAATTGCCATAAATGATTCTTACCAGAAAGAAATCAATGCACAGAAAAATCTAGCTAATTTATACGAATGTATGAAGGATGATGCCAATGCTAAAGCTGAAGCAATCTCCAATGCAGCGAGCGAACTACAGAAACTTGTGGATAGCACTGCAGAAGAATATGGAACCTTGGAAACAAAGTATAATCAATTAATGCTCCAGCACAAGCAAGATATTGATGAGAAAGAACAGAGCATTCAGGAACTGACAAAGGAGTTGGAACATGCTAACGAATTGCTAAAAAATATGCAACAAGGTCAGTTACACATTTTCTCATTCGTTATAACAATTGCTGATTGTCAGTTTATCAGAAAACTTTTATCATCAACTTTTACACGTCTTGTAATAAGATTAGATATATCTTATTACTATATAATATTTAAACAAATTTTTTTCTGCAGAGAAATTGGACCAAGCTGTAGAACAATTGGCACCTACAGCAGCAATAACAAGTCGAGTATTACGAAAAGGCCTAAGTCTCACTCAAATTTATACTCAATTGGTTGAAGTCACCAATGAATTGACCATGGAACGAGAGGAAAATGAACGATTGAAGTCACAAATGGATCTGATCCTTCGCGAATTGGAACAAAAAGCACCATTATTGCAGCAACAGCGTCAAGATTACGAAACAGCCATGTCAAATGTGGCAACATTAACTTCTAGACTGGATGAACTTCTTGCAGAGAATCAACGTCTTCACCAAAGTTCCGACGAAGCTAACCGTCTCTCCAAACATCACACTGCAGAAAATCAAAAATTGAAAACTCAACTTGCTGATCTGGCTAGACAAGTGAGTTACACGGTTTTATATTTTCTATGCACTTATTAAATAAAGAAATTTGAAGAATTATAGATATTTTATCTTGATACACATGTTTATATCAATTTGCATTTCTGCAGGTATGTTATCTTCTCAAAGAAGTCCAAGAAAGCCGCACCGGTGTCCGAGTAGAAACTAGAGACTTGTCTTCTTCCATGGATACAGATGACATCTTATCATCACAGGTCATCAGCAAGAAGCTGGTGACTTTCAAGGACATTGAGCAACTGCAAGAAAATAATCAAAAACTTATAGCGGTTGTTCGCGCATTGTCATCCAGGCAAGAAGAGATCGAACAGGCTACCAACGAGATAAATTCGGGCGAAATGAAGGAAAAACTAGATCGTTATATGGAACAGCTGGCAGACATGCAGGTAGCACAAGAGAGGCATGCAAAGATGATGGATGGTCTCCTGAAGCAGAGGGACACATACAAAAACATGTATCAACAGATACTGAAAAGCTCCACTGAGAAGACGCAAATGGAAGTGGAGAAAGATGTCGAAGAGCAGAAATCGAATGCAGAGCCCAAGATAACAAAGGATAATGAAGAAAAGGAGGAATGGTCCAGGAAGTTGAAAGATGCCGAGGACAGGATTAAACATATTTCGGATGAGTACGAGATGTATCGTAAGGAGAGAACCGCGCACGAGAAGATGCTGAGCGAGGAAGTGGAAAGGCTCAGGAAAGAAGCAGAGTCAAATTCGACGAGGTGTTGCAGACTGAGGGCACAATTAGACTCGGCGAACGAAAGGTTTACAATTTTGCAAGGCAACGTTGCTTCTTACAAATCTCAGATCAAGGCTCTCGAAGAGAAATGCACTAATTATAACGTCACCATCGGCAAGCACGAGCAAAGTATTATGATTCTAAAGGACGAGACGCTTGCCACTCAAAGTCGCTTAGCACGAGCTGAAATTCAACTGGAGAACCTTCGTCAAGAACGTCAACTCTTGAAGGATACCGAAGGACGTCTCTTAAAGGAGCGAGAAGTATATCAAAGAGAAAGACAGACCCAAATTTTGCTCAAAGCGGACATGGAATCCATCAAGGCCAGTCTGGAGCGAGTTCAGGCTGAAGGACAGCTTAGAGCCGAGCATAGACTTGATGACGCCAACAGAGAATGCGCTGCTCTTCGGCGTCGTCTTCAGGAGGAACAGGATCGCTTCAGAGAGCTGGCAAGTCATTTGGAAAGACAATTGGTGGTTGTGCAGGATAGATTAAAAGAAGAGCGCGAATTGAATGAGAGATTGAAAACTGAATTAGATCAAGCGAGAGAGACTGAGACCCAAAACAGTCAGAAGATTGATGAACTAAGCAATAAATTGAGACAAGCAGCCACCCATTCCATCGCTAAACCCTTGACAGGAGATGATAATCTTGTGAAAAGAGTTAAAGAACTGGAAATGCAACTGAGCACCTATCAAACTGAAGCAAAGTCACTTTCCGATCAACTGAAGGCAGCTAGACAGCAGAATCAACAATACTGTGACATAGCCGAGAGTGCTGAAACGCAGCTGAGAGAATCGACAGACGAGTACAACAAGTATAAAGAAGAATTAGAGAACAGCTTGAAAGAATCGCGCACGGAAATTCTGTCATTGCAGAAGAGAGTACAGAATCTGAATGATGATCTAGCGAAAATGTCGAATGGCAGACAAGAAACCGATTCGGTGTTGAGAGATAGATTGGCCGAGGCCGAAAGAAAAGTCGAAGAGTTGGATGAAGTGAAAGGCGAATTGGAGTTGCTGAAGAATGATCTGAAGTCTGTCTCCATCACGGCTAAGGAGGCAGAAGAGAAATATGCTAGAGAGATGATGCAGCACTCGGCCGATTTACAGGTAAGTCTAACAATAAGAAAGATAAATTGATTCCTGAAGAAAGAAATTTATGAACTATTAATTTACTTTTTTTTTTAGATATTAGCCAAATTGAAAGAACAAGCTCAACAAGTTCAACAGAAACTTAGCATTTTAACTCAGGAGCGAAATGTAGCGGTGGAAGCTTTGGAAATCGAGAAGGTAGCTTCCAAGGAAAGAGAGCAGTTGCTCGTAAATGAGATTAAGGAGTCACAAAAGAGACTTGTGGATCTGGACGCGCAAAATGCACTCTTGCATAATCAAATTCAGGAATTGGGCGACCGAGTGGCCATCATACAGAGTCAACAGACGAAGATAAGTGGAAGGGACAGCCCCGATACTAGTTTGGAAGCTCTGAATAAGAGTTTCAGTTCCGTAGAAGAGGATTCCAATTCAGCCGAACAACTGTTAAGAGTCATGAAGTATCTGAGAAGAGAGAAAGACCTGGCTCTAGCCAAATCCGACGTTCTCAGAGCGGAGAATCTCAGAATGAAATCCCAGATCGAGATAGCGGAGAAGCGGTTGAAGGAAACCGAGATCTTGTTGAATTCTGAACGAGAGAAATCCGAAATTGATGTGATGACTACATCCAAGCACGCAGAATTGCTCCGCAAGGTGGAGACTTTGAATGCCATTACGGATTCCAACCGAATCCTCCGAGAGGAAAGAGATCACTTGAGCACGAAAATCAACGAGCTCACAGCCAAAGTGAATGCTCTATCCGAAGAGGTGGTGCCTCTTCGAGATACAGCTAGAAACTTGACAGGGAAAACCGAAGCTCTGATGGAAGAGAACAACAGTTTGAAGGGCGAGGCGACCAGGTGGAGGCAAAGAGCGAACACGTTATTGGAAAAGGCGAATAAGGCCAGTCCCGAAGACTGGCGGCGGCTTCAGACCGAGAGGGAGAACCTAAGCAAGCTGTTGACGTCGGAGAGGGAGATCCACGCGAAGAGTAGCGAGGAATTTAATCAAATGAAAGTGGAGCAGGCAAAGCTCGAAGAGGAAATGGCGCAGCTGCAAAGACAAATACAAACGCAAAATGAACAGATATCACGAGTGGAAGAAGACGCTCGCAAAGTGCGCCAGGAGCTCAACGACGCACTGGCCGACTCCTCGTCAAAGGCGAAAGACTTGGCTCTGCTGCGAAAGGATCTGGCCGACAAGGAAGCAACGCTCAATGACATCAAGAACAAAGAGATTCAGATCCGCAAGATAGCCAAGAAGTACAAGACTCAGTACGAGGAGCTCGCGAGAAACGTGGAGGAAGAGAAGACCCGCAACGAGGAGGGCAGGAACGAGGACGCTTCCGGCGCGAGTGCGCAGGATCGCGAGGATCAACTGAGAGAGGAGGGTCGGCAGGAGCTCCGCCAGGCGAATACCGAACTCGCGACGAAGTTGGACGACCTGACTCGTCAGATGACGACAGCTCAGAGCGAGGCCGACAATCTGAGGAAGGAGATCGAAGCCATGAATCGCAATAATTTGGAAAAGGAGGACCGGGCAAAGCAGGTTCTAAAGAACGCCAGGACGAAGATCATGCAGCTGACCGAGTCGAAGAAGATCTGCGAGAAGGAAGTCTTGGACCTGAGATCGAGATTAGAATCCGCGGGTGGTAGCGCCGGAGTTTCGGCTGATCATTCGGACACTGAGCACGACGCGCGTCTGGTTGCGCTCAAGTCGCAGTTGGAGGGCCGGCTCTCTCGGCTGGAGCACGAGAAGCTGGAGGTGCAGGCGGAGAAGGACGCGCTCCTGCAGCGAGTCGCTCAGCTGCAGCGCCAACTATCGGGGATAAGCGGCGTGAGCGCCACTACGGAGCCGCCCACGGCGAACATTAAGCCGATGCATTCGGCTAGGGCGGAGACGCCTCTGGCGAGTATCAGACCGATGAGCGTCGTGCAGTCGAGAACAGCGGCCGTGTTGCCCACGACGGCGAGCGCACCGGTGATGGTTGCGCCTCAGCAGCAGCAGCAGCAGCAGGTGGTGCACACGACGGAGACGAGTTCGCCGACCAGCAGTCTGACCGACTTCCAGCCGGCGAGCACCAGCAGCTCCTCGCAGAGCGCGCAGACCAGCGGCCTCCGTCAATTGGTGGTGCAGCCCCAATTGAGCGAGTCCGCGGAGTCTACGCAGAGGGAGGACCCGGAGAGCGCGGAGACTCTGAATCTGCAGCCGCAGCAGCAACAGTGCCAGCAGCAGCAGCAGCAGCAACAAACGGTGGCGCTGGTGAGCCCCAGAGTGGAGCAGCAGCAGCAGCAGCAGCAGGTCGCCATCAGCGATCAGCAGCAGACTGTGGCCAGCAGCTCCACGCAGTCGGTCAGCACGTCCCAAGGCTCTTCAGGATTGAAGAGACCCCGAGCCTCGGACTCGACTGCCTCTGGCTCCGGGATCACCGAGGAGATGGATCACGGACGTCAGGAGCAGATGCAGAGCCCGAAGACTAAGAGGAGTAGATCGGACATGGGGGCTGCTGCTAGTGCCAGCGTTTCCGAAGTGGAATATCAGGTAAGAATGGTACAATAAAATGTATCATTCTTGATTATTAAATTGTATTATTCTTGATTTATAATTCAATTTTTCTCGATATTTTAACTAAAATATGGTTACAGGTGCCTACGTCAAGTCAGAGAGATCAAGATGAAGAGGTGGAAGAAGGCTGCGTAGTGGTAGTAGACTGCGACGAGGGTGAAGGTGGAAGCAATCACCAGGCCCAAGAGGAGGAGGGCTTCGACGATCCGTACGAGGAGATAGAAGAGGAAGAAGAAATGCCCTATGAGGTCGAAGGTGAGGTAGAGCGGGATAACAACGAGGTGGAGATCATCATGGAGGAGACCAACGAAGTTCCTAGGCAAGGTCAAGCATCCATCCCTACAAATCAGCAACAGTCCGAAGCCATCAGCAGCGCCGGACCGACCGGAGAACCACCGACATCCTTCACGGCGAGGTCTAGAATCGCGCCTATGCCGCGGCAGCAGCAACAGCAACATCTTCTTCTGGTAATATTCAAAGCATTTATATTTTTATTTCGAAATTTTAATTTTTTTCATTTTTAAGAAAAATTACTTTTTTTTGCACACACATCTCACATCTTATATTCTTTCTTCTTGTTCCAAAAGCCACAACCAGGTTATCCCGAAGACGGTGATGACAGTATCGTTCCTAGCACACCTACACTCTTCGTTCCTCGTCGCGATGGCTTCGGAGAAGCTGTGAGCTCTCCACAAGTTCCCCAAGGACGTTTTACGTTTGGGGATCATTCAACGCCTACGACGGCCTCCTCGACTCCGTCCCTGACGACACCCGTAGGTTCTATCAGCAGGACCATATTTGGTTCTTCCAGCAGCAGTTCTACGGTATCTCAGGTTGTCCAAGAGAGCATGGATGACAGGATAGATTTGACACAGCTGGAAGACGGCGGAACTGGCCGCAGTGTTCCTACTACGCCTCTTCAAGTCTCTCCAGCTGCGGATTTACCACCTTCGGTAAGAATTATTTTTAATAAATATATAATAAATTATTAATATATATTATATATTATTATATAATATATATATTTTATATATAAATTAATAATTTTATTACAATAATAAATAATTATATATAAACTATATATAATATTATATAATAAATTATTTGATTATAATTTTCTACAAAAATAGAAAATATATGTTAATGATTACTTTTAATTTTCCTATCGCGACTAGACTAGTGGCCAATCGGAGGAACAGGAAACCACTGCATCTGTAACACCTGTTTCGTTAACTGCCACTTCCGGCGACAGTGTCGAAGAGCCTGGCATTCCTAACATTCGCATCGTCGGCGCCGATGATCAGCAACGTGGATCGACTGAAGCCACAGAATCTGGCGCGACTCCGAGTGAAGGTACTTCATCAGATCTAGTCTATTAAATTCATTAAATAATTTATTACGAGAAACAAATTACCATTCTTCTATCACTCATCGAATTTTAACTTACATCAATCTTATCATTTTCCTTCGCAGGCATGAGTTCGGAAGACGAAAAGCGGCCGGAAGAGCCGCTAGCCTTGGCGTCCGGCGAGGACGACACCGTAGACACGGTGGAGGTGACAGAAGAAGCAGCAAGCGAACTCGTGGAGGAAGAAGTTGAAGAAGAGAGTCGCGAAGCAGAGGCTTCGCCATCCAGTAATACTCGCCAGAGGACAATGGCAGCCAGCATGGCGAATGATCCTACTGGTGCTAGGGGAATGACGGTGAGAAGATCCCCGAGGACGACTTTCAGGGTCGCCAGGGGTGCGAGGCCTACCCCGATTGTGTGGGACAGCCAATCGGGTAGAGGTGAGTGAAGAGAAGAACGATTAAATTCTTGTCTGTAATATTTTGTGATAGACATATATTTAATTAAAATATAATATATAATTATATTTTATATAATTTTCATCATTATAATTTATAAAATATCATATATTTTTATATAATAAATATTTTATAATATATTATATAATATATATATATATATATTTAATTATATAATATAATATATAATTATATTTTATATAATTTTCATAATTATAATTTATAAAATATCATATATTATTATATAATATATATTTTATATATTATAATATAATATAAAGAATTTAAATTTCTTTCTTTTTAATTCTTTAAAAAAATCTAATTTACTACTTGTGCATTTTTATGATTGATGGTTTAATAATAATTATACATGTTTCATTTTCTTTGATAAAATTAGTTTTTTTGCAGTAAAACATCCAGTTTCCAAGGATATTGGAATATTTTGCGACAAATGTTAAAATTTAATATCTTTATTATATTTTAATGATGAAATAATTTTATTTTATAATAATATTTCTAATTTTTATATTTAAATATTATTTTTTTTATTTAATTAATATCTTTATTTCTGAAGGACAACCTGTAATGCGAGGACCTGCTAGAGGAGCCGGCAACGAGGGGCCATCACGAGGACGAGGCACACGAGGCCGACGAATGCGCGCTAAATATCCTTACACTCGATATTCGTAATATTGCACAGCGACTTCAGTGTCTTGTAAGTCTTTTCATTCGTCAGACATTCTACGTAGTAGTTTATACTATCACACTATATGTTAAGCGAGTAAAGGTAAAATCGAGTAAAATGGACTAATTCATTCTCGTACAATATTTTGATTTTGTTTTCTGATTGAATTTTTGAAAAAAGAAGAAATATGATGACGAATTTGTGATGTTTGTATTATATACTTCATTCATAATATAATATACTTTTTTTCATAATATATTTACTAGAGAATATAAACAAAAATATTCTTTCTTTATAATCAGATCAAGGATTTTATCGTCATAATTTTGTTATTTTAAACTGATATAAGAAGCTGTAATAAATTTTTATAGATTTAAGAAAATGGAATTAAATTTTCACTTCTCTTATTTTCGATTTCGTTTGAAGAACAAAAACACTGAAAAATCCTATCCAGTTCCATTTCGCTTGAACGAATACATGTAAAATGTAGATCACAATTTTTCTAGTTAATAATGTAAGATTGAAATATTTTTGTGTATAAGGACTAGCGAAACTTTTTCTTACTTTTTTTCTTTTCTGACAACCAACTTTGCAGAACAGGTGTCTGTAAGAGTTGACGCCTCTTTATTGGGCATCAATCCAGTTTCGTTTGCACTCGTCTGTGTGCTAAATCGAGAATTCGCATTGTTCTACTATTTCCGTTCTGTAAACGGTTGGGGGAGATAAACGATATGTATAGCTAATAATAAAATTATAATCATAAATATTAACATTAGCTTTTCGAAATATTTTGCTTTCAGTTAAACTCTGTTTTTTTTTTATTTTTTCGGGAAAACTTTTTATTCGAATTTTTTCATCAAATTATAGGAATAAGTCAAAGGAGAAATAAGCTGCATGAATTGATATAAAAATAGCCAAAACTGGGATTTATTTTTATAAACATTTTCATCGGTTCTCATAAATTAATCGATCTATGTATATACATATATAAATTAATTAGTATAAAAATTAAATAATTGAGTGATACATATATATATTAGCTACTTAATTAGATACTACAGGAATACTGTTCCTTTCGACATGTTGATTTACATCACATCTCGACTCGCTTATCTTACTTTTATTTATTCTACATTGAAAAATAATTTGTTTAATAAATTAATTATTATGCAAAAAAAAGTGACCGCTTGTCAAAATTGCGTAACATTTAAAAAAGTAACATTAAAAATACTGTTTTTACTGGATTAAATTGTTAAAACGACGCTGAGTTGATTGCTTTATAAAAAAATCGCTTATAGTTAAATGAAAAAAGAAAAGTCTTTCTGTGCATCCGAAAGACACAGAACTATTTACATGTAAACGAAGGACGTTATTTTCGCTGCTTCGTCTGGACTTTGTTTAACTAAGCAACACAGTGTCTAACACAGCGCGCGAACAGCATCGCAATTTAACGAATCGTAAAGTTATATTTAGCGTTAAACGTAACTGTCAGTTTCGCAGTGTTATTAGTTTCATATAAATATCACGTTTGAGTGCGAGAGAAGTAGACTGGCGTCCCATTTTCCATATATCTTCATACTACGATCATAAATTGGTACGATCTCTTTATCACAATCTCGATAAAAAGTATTTTTCAACTGTTAACGATTTTATATATATATATATATATATATATATATATATATATATAATTGTTATTTTTAAAATCTTTATTTTGCATCTAACATTACTCGAAGTATATGAGGCAGAATGAGTAATGTGTGTTTACGATAGAGAAGAGTACATTGGAATAACTTGTTATATTATTTTTCTGTATATCCTATGAATTGTTCGTACATCTTTATATATTTTTTTCAATACTTTATATTGTATAAAGGAAGATATGGCACGATTCGAAATTTTTAATATTTTTTATAGGCCTTAAATTTATCATTGAAAGACTCTTACCTCTTCTCAATCATCCACATGAATCCTTTCAAAGTATTCTTAAATGTCTATGATATACTTGTTCGAAATCACAATAACTCATGATTCATTCTATTAAATAGATCCTAGAAGACTTCACATCTTCGCAAGTTGTAATTTAAACTTGTATAATCTTTGATATTCTGTTACATAATACTAGTGAGTATTAGAAGAATATTTATTTCAATCTAATCTATTCTATCTCAGTCTCTCAATTATGATCAATCGACATTTGTTTAGCACACTTATATCCATTTTTTTACACAGCATCGCTTGGATTCAAACACTTTTGATGAGCAAATCACTACTGGTATCCATCGCAAGTCTATTCCTCCTAACCAAGGCTTCAATCCTGAACTCAATCTTAAAGAAACCTCAAGTCCAGTCGCACTTTGGTTTCCATTCACACCGAATGCCATTCTTTTTGTACCATAACATTGTCTAACAGAAAAATGCAGGATGATCAGACGACAGAACAGCCTTCAGCTTCATCCTCAAGAATCTTCAAAGGATCTGTATACCAGGTAGCTGAACGTCCGTCCTGAATCTCTCGCTGGCGTTACTGATCTCGCAGCTGCACCTGCCGTGTTGCTCGACTCTGATCCACGCCCTCTTCGTGCTATTCGTCAGCAGGCTCCAGACTTCGACCTCCATCTCCTCGTGATAGATGGACGACTGCACCGGCGCGCAGCTGAGATCAGGACTGACGCAGCAACCGGAATGACTGTCGCATCTCTTCAGCACGATGTACACCGGCTGATTCGCCCTCTCGCTCGGATGCATGCTCTGCACCAGGTCGCGAAGATTGTAAGACCTCGACTGGGGCTCTCTGCAGAGGAACTTCTTGGTAGTCTCCATCGCGCGGGACAGATGGATCCTCCTGGACACCCGCTGCTGATGGTGACCGCCGTGATGAGCCGCCCAAACGAGCATCATCTGATCCAGCGTCGTCAGGATCAGGATCCAAAGTATCAGGAGGGACCTCCTCGTCGATCTGCTCTTCATGCTTGCTCCACTTTGAATTCCCTTGATTGAAAAATCAAATGTTGAATAATGCTTGACCCGAAGACTTTCTCTTCTTCCCTTTAATAATGGAAAATATCTTCTCTCTTCTTCTTCCAGGAAGAAAATGTGTATACCGACACACAATGAACTTGATGTATATTTCTTCTAAGACGAAGTATAGACTTTTCTTCACGTCGGAAGTGGCTGATGCGGACTCACGTGGCGATCCTGCAATAAAGTCCTGATTTTTGGACTTTAGCTCGAGATGTGTGAATGGGCTACGAGAAGCTACAGACACCAAGTATCGCTCGACTGAGATTTTCCCACTGGCATACGTGTATT
This sequence comes from Nylanderia fulva, assembly GCF_048542155.1. Classification (NCBI taxonomy): domain Eukaryota; kingdom Metazoa; phylum Arthropoda; class Insecta; order Hymenoptera; family Formicidae; genus Nylanderia; species Nylanderia fulva. Next base: position 3,428,876 of record NW_028189730.1, on the reverse strand, counting down.
TATATATGGAAGAGCTTGCACACGCATGCCTCATAGCGAGAGCACGCGTAAAGTCCGGATCGTGTCTGCCTTCCGCTTGATGATTCCGCTTTATTGTGCAACCGTCGTTCGCGCTTAATGCGCGACCGCACGGCCGCTGTTTAACCCCTTTGCACCTGGAATAATAATTCATAGCCGATAATCAGATTCTATCGAGTCAGTCACATTGATATGTGATACAAGATGTCCAGAGGAAATTGCTGAAACTAATCAGCTGTCATTTTTTAACGCATGCAGCTATTGAGGAAAGAAAAATTGTATTGGAAAGAGGAAAGTCTGCAGTTTTTAATGGATATAAATAAAATGTTTGCATATCAGTTTATTTTATTGATAAAAAGTAATAAAATTATTTATTGATAAAAAGTAATGATTTTGTACAAATTCAAATAGTGCGTGCTTTTCGAAAATATTTATCATTAGTTTACATATGTGATTACTAGTTCTGTTTTCATTACTTTTTTTCAATCAAATAAACTGGTATACAAACATTTTATTTATATCCATTAAAAACTGTAGACTCCTCTTTTCAATACAATTTTTCTTTTCTCAATAACTGCATGCATTAAAAAATGACAGCTGATTAGTTTCAGCAATTTCCTATGGGACACCCTGTATCATAAAATTATTATTATAAGAGCTTTGCATAATAATTCTTAACTTGAAGTGACATAAATCTATAAAAACGTGCAAATTTTTAATTGTCATAGGCAAAAATTTAGATATGAATTTTTTGTCTTTTTTTCACTTTTCTGGCATTTATTGATCTTGAAATGTTCATGCATCGGATTCATCAGGATGAATTTTGAGCTGACTTGTTCTAGGAGGAAAACGTAATGTTCTTGGAAAATCAAAGGACCCGATAATATGATTCTATGTCCCAATGGGTGAATAACCAAAGCAGATTCGCTCAATCACGTTATCTTCCTAGTATCAATTACTGATGCATAGTGGAACATGACGCATTTGTATTTCAAAGGTTTTATTTTGCGCAAATCGACTATTATACGATGACGAAGATGTCTCTTGAAAGCGTCAAAAGACTACTTTATGACGTCTTCAAAGTGTTTCACATCCTGATTTACGACACGCATTAGGCATCTTATTTAAATTTAGACTATAATTGGTTGGACTCATACATTATTTTATTATATTATTATTATATGACTATTGGAAATAATCGACCAAACTAGCAAGTAATAATCGTTCATTAAATTTTACCTTATTTCCAAAATTCATATTTAAATACTAGTGACTGTCATTAATAATTGGGAATTTATTTATAATTATTATATATATGCATTCTGATATATATTTATACTTTTGCAAAGTAATTAAAATTTAATATTCTTGTATTTATAACGAGGGGTCTCTCATCTTCGCGCGCGAATTTATTTCAGAATAAAATAAGGAATCTTCTTTTTCTACTTTTATTCTTTTTTTTTAGCAATTGGCATCTGGCTAGATGACTCAGATGAAATAGACGCTTTTATTTTTAGCGAATCCAATATACTTGGTAGTTTTTCATTGTGATCAAGTTTCCTGCTAGAATTTGCTTAGCTGTTATAATTACACATGCGATAAAGCTCAAGATCGAAGTTCTTAATTAACACAGGCGCCTCTTTATCAAAGATATGTAACACGTGTTCATAGTGTATACATAAGTTATTTTAAATTCAAAAATTACGAATACATGTATATATGTATGTATATAAGTAGCTGTAATAATCATTAAAAAAGATGTGTTAACTTTTATTATTATGTATATTATAAAAATAATTCGATTTGAATTTGTGAATTAAATTTTTAAAAATATATAATTATACATACGTGGAACAAATGATATTTCTCATCAAATTATAAACCTTTAATCAAGAATAGATTAAAATTCCAAACTACTGATAGACTCAACTTCACAGAAAATGATGCAATGAACACTAATATAAATTCCATAATAGCTATATTTTCTACTGTTTAATAAATTCATTAATTCGTAAAATAATTTATAACGCAAATTTTTAATCAAACAAAAAATTAAATATTAATTTCACATGATGATGATCTACACAATATCTTCAATTGGAGAACTGCTGGTTCAAATCCATAAGAAGATAATATTTTAATTGTTAAATAAAAAATTGATGTGTATATATATTATTTTTAAAAATTGCATAAAATTTAATTTAATAACCTTTTTTTTTTTTACGCAAGTCATTATTAGTCATGGAATTAAATGCGGATGAAGAATGCGAAATGATTTCACCGGCGCCTACAATATGATTTCACCGTAATTCTGCGTAAAGGACCCAAATACCATGAAATTCCCGTGACGATGACGTGGATAAGAACACCTATGGAATCGAGGAGATATGCCCTTTTTTCACTGGGGGTTTCCTTGTTGCTGACGCATCCGTCTGTCATTTGCATATGTCACGCTGCACCGGATGTTGCAATAATGTATGCATGTAAGGATAGCAGGCATTTCTAGATCATTTGCATATCATATATTAATTACTGAATAGTAATACATATCATTAGATTAAATCATTACATAATTAATACCTTTTTTTAATTTTATCGCACAAAATCTCTCATAAAAATATCTAAAAAATATATACATATAGTAAAAGACATAAAAGTAGTAAGATGATGTATTATCTCATCTTGAATATATTTATCCCAATCTTCCTCTCGTAGATGGAATTTCCTTCCTTCTGTCTCGACTTATGCAACTCATTGACCAGACTTCTGTTCCAGAAATAAAACATGATACTAGCCGGTTTATAATTATGACACACGATACAATCAATTTCAATGAATTCCCTTATTTTAGTCTTTTTCGTGATAATAAAGATGATTCTTTTTTTACTCGCAATTCTATTTGTTTTTCTAATTTTTTAATTGTCAAATTTCTTTTGTGATTTTTAATTATAAAAATTATTAGTCGCTACAAGATTTTCAATTAACAAAAAATACTATTATAGCTATTTAATGAGATTCTGAAGAATATATAATTAGATTTCAATTTAGTTTGCAATACGAAGTAAAATTACATAAAATACAATATAAAACCTGTAAATTGAAAAATGTGGATCAATACCGAAATATTTTAAAAATTCTTAGAACTTAAAAAAAATTTTTACTAATTTTAACTATTTAAATATTAATCACACTTAATATAATTAGACGACTCTTGTTAAGTTTGTTTCATTGTACATATTTTTCAAATTTCTGTATAAACCCTAAAACAAGTAATTGTTAAACGATCAATTGATGAAGAGAGAAAAGAAAAATATGAAAGGATAAAAACGAGAGCAAAACGAAATGAGAAAGAGAGGAGTCACGAGAAGCAACATCTAGTAATTATAGTTAACTCAAGGAGTTTCTCGGAACAATTAGACGGATCCCTCTTCGAATCTCCTCCTCTTCCTGGGAATTCACAGGGAGATGCTCCGAGCAAAGAGACATCGAAGAACAAGTGTGAGAACGAGAGACAAGAAATCGGAGAACGGAGGATGCGCAAAAACAGCCTGGATAAAAATTACACAGTGTATACACAGCACGAAAGGATTCAGATCTCCTCTGGCAGCAGTTGCAGCGAGCCTTCTCGAAAGACAAATCAAAACAAGAATTCACTTCTCCCTGGAAAAAATAAAAATTAGTTATTTTTTTAATTTATAATTATTGATGAAATCGATGTGAATTAATAATAAATATTGTAATAAATTTGTTTTATCAAGGGAGTTCTTTCCTTTTATAGATATATATTTATACTGTTATTGAGAAAAACCTTGTGCAGTGATTGAAAGACGTGTGAAAACTTTGTTGTGTCACACTGTGAATATGAAGAAATTTTTCTTGCTGCTAATCTGCGTTCAGTTCACACTAACTGTTATTGGCAAACATTTATACAGGTGAGAAGATGCTGTGTCGATTTATTCTATTAATTCCTATTTTGAACAAATTATTTGCAGGGTTGGGAAGTAACGAGTTACTTAAGTAACTTTCCCAACCCTGATTATTTGTTAAACTCTGTTCCTCTGGATTTATTATTATTCATTGTCCTTCAATGGACATTTGCCCCCTCCTAGGAATCAGTAAAAAAATTAAGCATTTACTCTCCTTGTGAATAAACACTGTAATTTATCTGCAATTTTATTTAATATCCCTAATAGCACAATTAATCCGAAAGATATTCAGAGGATATTTAAAGGATATCCAGAGGACATTCGAACATCCTCAGGATGTTCTCTGAACGTCTTCGGGATACGTGTGCTATTAGGGATAAAAATATTAAAATAAAATAATAAAATATTAAAATAAAAAATAATTAAAAAATTGAATTTAAAAAATGAAGGAAAAATAATATAATAGGAAATAAAAAAATTTAATTCCTGCGGACGCCCATGATCACAATGCATTCTTTCTGTTCGATGCAGGGATAGCAGTTTTCTGAATCACGCGCAATTGGTGTTTCAATTTCAATGCTCCTTGCCCCAATTGAGGGCCGTTCGGGTGAAGGACCTCCTAACCGCGGGTCTAGGACCTGATGAAGTCTTCTATCCAGCATCCACAGTTCTAGCTCGATGCTCAGGAGCAGGATGTTGTCCCGACCCCAAGCAAGTCTGCGCTCCGATCGAGATCAAAAACGTCAGCCTCGTCTTCATGATCAGGCACCTGATTGATCAACAACGAGATCGTCATCACGAGGTCATCCATGCTGTGGAGCACATCAAGTGCGCCTGCATGGATGAGATTCTGGCCACGAAGAATGACAAGCTTTGAACAAGGACAACAGCTTCGAAGAGAAAAATATTCTTCTTAAATACACGATTAATTAAAAATAAAGATAATTTTAGTAAATTAATTATAATAAAGAAAATAATTGGAATTAATTATAGACACTGTGTAGAAATCTATTTCTTGAAATAAAGAAAATTAATTGAATGATTCTCGTAGTTATAGAAGAAAAAAATTCTAAAAGGTCAATAATACACTATATCTTGTTATCCTCTTTCTCCCTATTTTTATTCCTTTATATTAAAATATTGTTTAACGCTAAGAAGATCGTGCTTAATGCTCTCGTTATTAGGATCTAATTTCAGAGCAGCCTCTAGTTCAGGGATTCCGTGTTGCGGTGAAGACAATTTGCAAAGTGCAGCACCTCGACGAGCATGACATCTCGCTCGCGATACTCTGTTACTCTCACATTTCGGTTCCATCAGTTCCAATACCTGGAAAGAAAAGAAAATTTTCGTTTTAATTTTTTACATTATATCTCAATTAATATATGCATAATATTTTTCTCTTCTATACTTCTTCAATTTTTAAATATTTTATACTGTAAATTTTTTCTTCTTTTCTTCTTATATCACAATTCCTCTTTATATGTATATCTTTTATCTTAATTTTTCTGAAACCTTCGAAAAATATTTCCGAATAAAATATTTTAGAATAGTATCGATTGAGGGTTCCATTACCTTAGAACAATCGTCAATGCATCTGTAATAATTTCCGAGAGCATAATGTGCTGCCGATCTGTTCACGTAGAGTGCCGTCATCTCGTTACTAATTTTAATCCCGTGTGTATACGCACTTATGGCAGCCAGATAATTTCCTGTCTTGAAGAAATCACTGCAAAAAAGATATAGAAGCAATAATGAAGTGAACAATCAAAAAGATATACGATCAAACACAGATTTTCATTAACGTACTCGCCCTTATCCTTCAACCATTGAGGATCCTGCTCTTCAGGACGAAGATCCTCGACAACAAATCCCGTTTTTCTTCTAGCTTCTACTTGTTTTGCAAGCCACTGATAAAAATATACTTGGATAAGAAGATATTACTTGTCACATAATTTATAATATTTATAATATTATTATTTTATATTTATATATTAATATATTATTATTTTATATTTATATATTATTATAATATATTATTATTTTATATCTATATTAATATTTATAATATAATTTATAATATAATTTATAAAATTTATAATAAATTAATAATTATAAACGTACTTCTTCCTCTTCAACAAGAGCACTTTCCCGGGCTGGAGTAGGAAAGGCTCGTTCAGAGAAAGTTATGTTAATGGTTCCACTTTTTCTGGGAAGTGGAACTGCCTTTGCAGGTTCATCAAATATCCGATTCATCTTGGAATATCGATTCTTCAGTACTTCGATCAAATTCTGGTCCGATCTTTCTTTCTTCACTTTTGCAGAGAATTTTCGCGAAGATTTTGGGTTCATTTTTTGGATTAAAGGATTTATTGCAGATTTTGAGGAGATGATTTCGTAATCCGATTCCGAATCTTCGGAACAACTAGATTGTTCTTGAAGATCGATCTTATTCTGAGTTGTCTTCTTTATCCCTAAACTATTATTCGTTTCTTTCTGAATATTTTCAATAAAAATTTCTTCAAGATTTGCTTTGTCAATTAATTCTGTCTTCGAGCTTTCTTTAACAATTAGTCCTTCCTCCAGTTTCTCTTCAATATTTAATTCCTCTTTCAGTTCTTTTCCGATAATTGAGCTTTCTTCTATATTTTCTTCGATAATTAATTCTTTCTTCAAATTTCCTTCGACCGATGATTCCCTCTTCGGATTTTCTTCAATTAGTTCTTCTATAATTACTGGATCTCGTTGCTTTTCCTTTATTTCTTTTAGATCTTTATTTAATTTTTCTTTTTCATTAATTTCCCAAGATTGCAGGATACCGAGTTCATCCTTGAACCATTTAAGCGGAGGCCTATCAAAAAATTCTTCGATTAAAATAAAAATTAAATAAAAAGAATCAAAATAAGTTTGTAAAAAGTAGTTTCAAAAATATATATCAATCTTTAATCGTTAATACATCAAAGTTTATGCTAAATTGTCCTATTTTTTATTACCTCGATAATTATTCCTTTAATCTTAATTATATATATAGTTGCAACTATATATATTTCCTCCGATATTTTATCACGTTCATTTTTTCGATGAAAAAAATAATATTAATTGTAAAAATTGTTTTTTTTTTAACAATACCTATATGCGTTCCTGTTTTCTTGCACCTCCCCGGAAATATCCTGAAAAATCGGCAATTCCGCCTTCGATCGCCATTCTTCAAAATCCTGCATTGCAGCTCTACGATGAGAATCTTTTAAAGCCTCTATTTTATTTAACGTGTCGGTATCCAAATTTACTTGCACCTTCACTCCTTCTTTTCGCAAACGTTGACGTTCGTCTGTAAAGCAGTGGTAAATATTTCAACAAATATTCTCATCTTTTATTAAAAATTTTTATTCTCAAAAATGAATACTTCTTTATTTTTATTTTTATAATTCAACAAATAGAATTTATTTGCATTTAATATTATTTTTAGTTTTTTCATCTTTAATATAAAAAAATTAAAATTTATTACGTTTTAATATATATTTAAAATGCTGTTGTAAAAATCTCATTTGTTTGCTTCCAAAAAAGAGCAGAAAGTGATTAATTAAAATTATATATTGTGATAAATAATAAATATCTGTAACATATATAAGTATAAAAAATTTGTTATGCCAATCTTTATTCCATATGATTATTTCTTTTTTGTTCATAGTTAAAAAATGAGGATTTATATCATTTTTTTAATTAATAAAATTCTTACCGCTTTTATACTTCACACGACTATCCGAAATACTTTGTGCCTTTTCTATAGCTCGTTTTCTAAATTCGCGTTTCTGCTCTTCATTAATGTCCTTCACGAGATTTGGCCAGACAGAAGTCACGTTTGCTTTTTGCAAAGAGAATATAGCTTCAGCATCTGTCAAAGTACATTCACTCTCTTCCTCAAGCACGTTTGCCCATAGAAATAATTCCAAAAAAAAGGGTGGAAAGCTAATCTTAAAAAAATTCAATGTCAGTCATTTAATAAAAATGTTCACAATTTTTTGATACATTTTTTAATTATAACATTTTATGCATCCCTTTTAAAAGTCACTAAAATTTTAAAACAGAAAAATCATTAAAATTCTCTCTATAATTTTAATAACAAAAAATTCTTTGGGCCTTTAAATATTTTTAATTATTTAAATTTTATATTATTGAAAAAAATAAAAATTAAAGAAGACATAAATATACCTTTACATAATCATCCATTACGAATAAGTGTACATTTTTAGGATGACCTCTCAGAGGCACGTAAATTATTATCCTCTTCTCTGTCTGTCGCCAATAATAATCCTTGATAATTATTGCCATCATTCAAATTCGAATTTTGACAAATAATTCACTCAATGTGATGCAACTTCTCTTTTTCCTTCCTTGCTTGCTGTAAAATTTTACATACAGTGCTATATAAAATATCGATCAAACGAATGTATCTAAGCAACGACATATTGTATACATTATGTAATAAGACATAATTATATTTATGATTATATTATAATATAATATAATATTATAATATTAAAATTATAATATTATTATAATATATAATATTTATATTTATATTTTATTATTATATTACATCATGATTGTATATAACCCAAGGATTATTTTTCTTTAAAAAAACATATTTATATGCAAAGCAAAGAATATGTTTTAATTTTGTTACTATTGTATATATATATATATATAAGAGTAACAAATATAATAAAAAGTCAAGTTTTATGTATCGTACGAATTACTTTTAATTAAAACGTTCAAGAGTATTTGTTTGACAATATTTTTCGTAGACATATTAAAAAGCTGCCGTTTCGCATGTACTTCCATTATCATTATCATCCTCGTCATCCTTTCTTTTTTATCACCTATTATCATCTATTATCTTCTCTCGTAAGTAACAATCTCAAATTAATTAATGGAAACGTGTACATGACCCGAATCACACACGATCCGACAAAAGCAACAGCAAAAGTGTGCGATAACGTTTCTTTTTTTAAATAAAAAATTATTAATATATCTATATATAATATATAAATAAATCAAAATATCTATAATATAAAATCAAACATATGTTACACGTTTGCCACTTACAATTAATTAATCACGTACAATATATCGTATCCGATGCTACAGCAATATGCAAGTTTACAAAGATCATCTTCTTTTTATAATTGTTGTAGATCGTTAAACAATCGTGCAATCGCATGATTGGGAAGAAACAGTTTTTTTCTGAAGAACCTTGTTGATTTTCGCGATTAATCGGATCGTGTATGAGGCGCTCCTCAAAGTTATGCGATTAAGTGATTTTGTTTGAAAATTGGCTACAAAACTTATGGTAAATCAGTCGGCTTTGTAAGGACCCCGTCTTTCAGACTCCTGCTTCCTCGCTGCAGCTACATTGAATTATGCGTACAAATTATTTTACATTATTCCGAGATCGTTTTATTAATACAAAGAATTATTTTTAAAAAATTCTCACGATTTTCTCCCATAATTCAATGTAACAAATGAAAGCGAGGCGCTCCAGGAGTTTATTTGGAGAACGGAAATACATAAATGGAATCCAAGCTTGAGAATTGGCTCAAAAAACAAAAAATGTAACGATGTTCGATTTAATTAACAATTCAAGAGAAACAAGCGATCAAATAAAACGATTAAATCATGATCAATTAAAAACATTTAAATATTTGAAAAAAAAACAATCTAAAAATCCAAGAACTTAGGAATAGAAATTCCAAGAGGATAAGGAAGTCTTTAAAATTACAAGAATCTAAAATTTCAAAGATTTCTCGAAGTTTCAGGCGATCAAAGATTTTGAGAATCCAAAGTTCGAAGAATTCTAAAGTCCAGGAAAAGAGTTTCTAAGGATCAACGATCTCAAGATTCTAAAATATTTTATCATAAACGGAGAAAATACAAGACATCATTCGACGAGAAACAAGAGAATTTGAAGAACTCGCGTTTCAAGAATCTAAAGTTCTAATGGTAACCTGATTTTTAAAAATGTATACAAATTGTAAGAAGACTGTAGATTTCCTACGGATCTAAAGATAAAGAAAAAAAAATAGGAAGGCTCAAATTTAAAAACATCCCTGAACATCTATCTAATCCCTATAATACCAAAAAAATCCTCAAAGCTCAAGATCCACAGATTCTTAAGGCTCCTGGGATCCTCGCCGCGGCTATGTCAGATTGTGACGTCAGAAGCGAGAAAGCACAACGCTAATTGATGATAAAGGGAAAAGGATAGTTTTCGAGATATTTTAAGAGTGCGCTGAAATGTTGTTTCACCGATAGATCTTTTCATCTCGAAATGGCATCTAAGAATTTTTAGCGTGCGTTTCTCGCCTCTGACGTCACAATTCCAACGCAATCGGCGAGGAGCCAGGAGCCTTAATAAATGTACAATTAAACGAGTATCAAAGGAAGTAAAAGCAAAATTTCACTATGGATAGCCGAAGTGCAGGAGGATCATACTCCGTTGACGCGTTTTATCGCCAACGATGATATATATATATATCATTACAATCCTTGTAAAAGACATAATTAATTCCCGCAGTTCGTTGTGAGTATAACAACAAAAACAAGTGCACGTCGCAATCGCTGAGCGATGCAACTCTGGAGGACTTCTATAAGAATTCACAACGAGATGAAACTTCAGGATTATGCCTCGTAGATTTAGCATTATGACACTGTAATCGGTTCTTGTCGCTCCGCGCTCGTGTAACTCATACAAATCGCATACACACGCATACACACACATTAATTAATTCGTCTCTCTCGCCAGAGTTACAGTCGTCGTTATTAATTATATAATCGTATTCAGTACATGTGTGATATTTACATATTACGTTCCACGATCGATCGAACACCTTTGAATACGTTGGCGCATTTTTGGCAAGGCGTTTCAAGAGGTGTTTCAAAAGGTGGGGATCGCGTTCAAAAGGTCTCAACGCTACTATATAAATAAGTACGCTCGTCTCCTCTCGTCTGCGCAGCCTCTCGCTTGCTCAGGATCTCTCCTCGATCTTGAGCGTCCTTGAGCAGTCCGAGCCACAGCAGTCTTGGGCTTTTAATTCTATCCGGTTTCATGTGGAATGTTCGACACCGAGTGTCCCAGAATTTACAGCGATACAGTTTGACAACGAAGGACTTATCCCCGAGTCTTTCGCGAGTGTTTGACAATTCCGCGGGGAAATTATTCTGAGAGAAGGATGCAAATCTGTTAACATCTGACATGTAAAAGTCTCGCTTTGAGCAAAATTCGGAGCGAATAAATATAAATTACGAGAAAAACGATGTCCCTTAAAATTACAAAGTAATTATAACAAGTCTGTAATGCATACAAGCTGTCTCTGATCAATTTCTTGTTCCTTTTTACAAAAAGATTTTCATCCAGATTTTGCGACACAAAATATATCTATTAAAAAAGAAGTTATTAGGAAAAATTTGTACCTGATATGAGATATTAATTGTATATTATTTTAATCTTTTATACTATTCAATATTAAAATATTATTAATAATTCAAAATCATATTCAATATAAATGTTAACATTTAATTGAAAGACATTAATTAAATAATATGCTAATATTTAATAACTATTATTGAAAAATATTAATATTTTTATTTTAACTTTTAATATTTATATATACTTTTATATTTATATTACTAACAGATTGTGTATATATATTTATTATTATTATTGATATATATTTGTGGGGTACAGGGTCCACTCGTGGTATTTAAAGTACTCAGGATATTTAAGTGCTTTCACTCCTTAAGTTCGAATAAAATAATTAAATCTTATTAATGGTCCATTATGTTTTCCAAGCACTCACTACAAGAAACTACAAAATGATGTAATTATTCAAGAAAGAAAAGTTTTCCTAATTAAAATCGGCAATTATAAAGACTCAGAAATGTTAAAAATCCAACATAATTGATCAGAGACGAACTTTAATTAATAATTCGTTGACGCGACGCATTTATATAAAATCGAGGAAAATGACGATTACGTTTCATTCGAAAGATCGATCCTTAGTTGCGAAAAAGTTATATATATATATATATATGTATGTATGTATATATATAAGTATATATATATATATATACATACACACACATACGTTCGTAGAAATAAATACGGGAACAATGCTTAATATATACGTGGCAATATATAACATATATGTATAAGTATGTATATACTATATAGGTACAATTACAAAAAAGTGTACTTAATACGGTTTTTTTATTACACATTTTCCGCGCTCTAAACCCGCTCTAGCAATATAAAAGCGGCTCGCAATTTTATATCCATCGTAAAAGAACCGGCATTTATTAAAGCAAAAATCATGCGGCCGCTAATGTAGAGCAAAACGAGTCTGGAACGCGGCTGTTTAATTCAATCGCTAGTTTTTTTACACACATTCACATACATACACACTCGTTTTTTAAATAGTATTAATAATTGAGAAAAAAATACTTAATAGCAAAAGTATAAGTATGGCGATAACAAGTAAATGCAGAGGCTCAATACGTGGCCCTCATTTAAGGAAACAGATTACACAATTAAACGAAAGCGGAGTAATCTTGAAGAAAACGTTAGTGTGTACCGGGTATCCCAGCGAGAGGCAACTTAAATTATTATTAAAATTATAACAATAATTTTAATTATTAGGAATTATTTCCACTAATTATGCACTTTCGCAATTATTTCAATAGAAAATATTAAAATTTTAATATCTTCTTTCAAAATTAAAAAAAGGCTCAAAAACTGACAATTACAAATTATTTCAAATAATTCATTAATATAATTAAATATAAATTATTTCTTTAAATTAATTTATTACAAGATTAATACTACTCTCTTAGTATTATTATGAATTATTTGAAATAATTATGATTCTTAGTCATTATCTCAGAAATTACTCAAAAAATGTGTAATTTTAATTTCAATCATAGACAGCCTGAGTTATATTTTAAAAGAACCAAAGAGTTTATGTTCGAAAAAGCACAATATTTAAAAAAACTCGCTTACTCGCACAATTCTTTCATAGATATGATAAGAACACGCATCTCTCTAGATGACATCCTATGTGAAATGGACGGCGTCATTTCTTCATTCGAATTTCAAATTCGATTCCCAATATCTCTCAATAAATATAATATATCGGTCATTTAATTCCTTTGCATTTAAAACCCCTTTCTCGAGATACTCTGTACACACCTAGCGTCGAGAAAACCCGCATTATGTATTCTCCTACCGAGCGTCTCTAATTGATATTAACGAACGCGTCTATAATTCACTCTCTAGCTATTTTTTCCGCGCTGCCTTTTCTGCTTTTCGTCGCATTCGCTCCATTTCCTTGCGTTCCTTGCGCTCGCGATCGGCCTGGGCCCTTAGCTCCTTCAGCTTGCGCTTCAGATGCGCCTTGGCTTCGTTGTAGACCCCCAGGGCCTTCAATTCCCTAGACTCCAAACGCAGCAAGTTGCTCCCGTTAATGCCGTTATCCAAAAACTGCGGCGAATAGTGTTCTAAACCGATTCCCGTAAGCCACTGGCAAACCTATAAAAGAATATTTTGTTAATCATTTATTATGACGAGAGGAAAAAAAAGAAATTAAATTATTAAAAAAACTTTTCAGCATAAAATTTCTATTTTTTTTTTGTTTTAGATATTTATTTTTAGAACGATTTGTATGCACGTGTGTGAAAATAAATTTTCTTCTGAATCATAAATTATTTTACTCACTTGTTCTTTGGACCAATCTGCAACTGGTGCGTTCTGCCAGAAGTGAGATTTTTTGTCACCTAAACCAAAGTCGCTTAGGTGAGCGGGCAACCAAACTGTGCTCGAATCTATATTGATAACGCATGCATGATGGAAAAATAAATAAAATATAGCAAGATCTTATTATGCTATTAGTAATCTCTATCGGCAATTAATCCTTCCGATGTTTGCATTTTTTCTTTTACTAATAACTGTTTTATTATTATTATTAATATTCATTTTTTCTTTAAATATCTTAAACGAAAAAAAGAAAAGGTCTTGAAATGAAAAAATCGTGCATTGTTAAAATTGTCAAGCAAGTAAAGCGAGATTATATTTCTCAATAAAGCATTATATTGATAGTGCTTTGACAGGAAGCGAATTGAAAGAAATTTATTCTTAACTTTAACTTAAACTCTCTGACTTTAATGTGCAGGGGCAAATTAAAAGAGATTGGCGCAAATTTGTTTCTTTAGAGATATTCTTGGATTTCAATTCCGAAGGAAGAAAATGCAGGAACTACGTTATACGTAAAATAGCCAAAGTACCTGCGAGACTACCGGCTTTCGAAGGACTAGGATCAACACCGGGAGGACTCACGGAACCGCCGGAAGACAAACTTGAAGGAGAGCTTCCCGGGTGATGCCAGGGCGCACCTCCGGCGCCGAAGTTCGACGGGGAGATCGATACCTTTTTCACTGCAAAAACAGCTTATTTAATTGCAATAAAATCATACTCTTGTTACAATTGTCATTTGTATCTCAAACTTGTTTTCTCTCACCTCTCTGATTAGCCTCGTTAACAGCTTGTCGTATCTCCTCCACTAGATGATGCGTGACCATCGTCGGGTCGTTATGAGGATTGTTGAGATCACTGAAGTCTCCAGAGCTCTCTCGCGAGGAGTCATTTCCGCCAAGTCGCTTCTCCCTCTCGGCTAAAACCTGCTTTAGCTGTTCCGCGAGCGACGCAGGAGGTCCAGTTAAAGCTGTCGAGAAAAATGTAATTTTTCAACGTATTGACGGATATAAAATTTAGAATTTTGTCTCAATAATAAAAAATATATTTTATTATATTTGTTTTTTTTATAAGATTTATATTTGTATTTAAATTTATATTTAAAGATAATTTATGAGTTAATTTAAGGCTTATAATTGACTATGTTTTTTATTAATGTTAAGAATATGAATTAATTATTGGTATTTTTATTAATATTTATTATTTTGATAGTATTTTTTCCTTCAATAAATTTAATTATATTTTATTTAATATTTAAATTAAGGTTAATTCCTACTTTTATTATAACTGAACGGAAAATGAAACTCTATTTATATATAAATTAAATATCATTAGTTGAATTCAATTTTTAATTAATAAATTTGTATGCAGGATACGCCCTTGAAATTATAATGCAGCAAGATAATTCTTCCTGAAGTAAATCTGATAACTTGTTTGATGTCACAATTTGAAACGCATAAAACTTACATGATCAATAATAAATCAATTAAAGCAAATATATGTTCGATATACTTTTTTGCGATTGTGGCCAGCTCTGCTCGGTCATTGCCCTGACTTGTGAGCTAATGGTACTATGCTGCCGGATCATAGTGGCATGTATAGGATCCATGTGCGATTTGCCCTTGAGCGAACTAATGGACGAAGTGCTGGAGTAAGAACTCAAATTGGATTGCTTGGACGTGAAGTCATTGGGCGACCTGCTGCTGTTGTCCTGTGAGGTGAGTTTCGAAGAGGAATCGTCATCCGTGTTATCGCCCGACTCGTCCAGACCGTAATCCTAAAATCAAACTTTACTTATTAATCATCTTCATCATTTAATTACTACAATTGTTTATTTTTAAAATTTTTTAAAATTGCATTATATTTTTAAGAGCACATTAAGCAGAAGGTCTGTTCTTTTCAGCTAAACTAACTGCACTACTTCAGAGTTTTTCTTCTTTCCAATGTAGAGTATAAAATATAAACTCTGAATTAGTGCAGTTAGTTTAGGTGAAAAGAACAGACCTAAAGTATATTATACAGGGTGTCCCATAGGAAATTGTTGAAACTATCAGTTGTCACTTTTTATCAATCAAATAAACTAATATACAAACATTTTATTTACATAAATATTAAAACCTGCAGACTTTCCTCTTTTCTACACAATTTTTCTTTTCTCAATAACTGCATGCATTCAAAAATGACAGCTGATTAGTTTCAGCAATTTCCTATGGGACACCCTGTATTATATGATCTTGAATGAATGAAAAGATCGATAACGCACGGAGCTGCTATTGCTGAGGCCTCCGGATCGTTGCTTGGGTAACTGACGATTCGCCAGACCGCCCCGGCTAGCCAGCTCCGCCTTGCTCTTCCCGGCAGAATTGTCCAGGAGACGATGGGCTGGCACGGCGCGATCCAGTTCCTCCTTCACCGGTATCGGCAGAGGCAGCTTTCTCTCCACAGTCGCGGTCTTGTCACCGTCATCCGGACTACTGAGATCAGAGGTCTCCGTATCTGAGAGCTGACAACTGGTCGACGAAGGTGGTGGTAGTATTTGTCGGCGAGAGAGCTGCGGCGTCACTATCTTGGCAGTCGTGTTGTCGTAAGGCAACCTTACAGGCAGACCAAATCGTCTCTGCGTCTCCGTCAGCTCCACCTCCAGCGTGATCACCTGAAAATATACACATTTTCGCTTTCAGAAACATCTATTTTCCGACTCGAAGTTGTGAATAATACCAGGAATCAGTCAGGGTGTATACTCAAATCTTGGAAATAATTCCCTGAGGATTCCATGATTTTCCAAGTACTTTTGTTCCAAATTCCAGGTAAACTTTAAGTATTTTAAATAATATTTAGAATACAATTTTGAATTAAGTTAATTATATAGATTATATATAATTTTTCAACATAAATAAAGTATTTCTCAAATATAATGTGTGTAATATAGTATTATATTATAATAAAATATATTTTAATATATACTTTATATACAGGATGTCTCATTTTAATGTCTCACCCGAAATAAGTTTTTTATTTTTGATTGTAGAAAAAAATGTTTCAGACAAAAGTTGTATGGTTTCGAGGACATAAGATGGTGCCATTAGTTTAACCTTGAATAGTTGCTTGAAGGACACGTAAAAGTCACCTTGAGGTGAGAAGATCTTGTCTTCAAAACTCAAAAAGTACTTGAGATAAAAATGTTTCATTATAATGCTTTGGAAAGCTCTCGATGTCAGCTACAATAAGAATATGTAATGAAAAGTAGGTGGTTCCATTTAAGAAATTAAAAGTGACCTTCACATGACCCTCAAGCAACTATTCAAGGTCAAACTAATGGCACCACCTTATGTCCTCCTCGAAACCATACAACTTTTGTCTGAAACATTTTTTTCTACAATCAAAAATAAAAAACTTATTTGGGGTGGGACATTAAAATGGGATACCCTGTATAAAACTAATAAATTTTATATTCTTTAAAACTATAACAATTTTTTAAAAAATTTCCCGAGTTTAAATCAAATTCCATGATAATTCCAGGATTTTTCACGGTAGAACAAAATTCTCTGAGAATTCCAGGTCTTTCCAGGGAGTGTACACCCTGAGTCTCTACGAGAGTCGATTTCTTCAGCATCCTACGTACTCTGTCCTTGAGACTCTTCACCAACGCGTTGTACTCTGTGTCTTTCTCTTGCAGCAGTTGCTGATAGAACTCGTCCCTGGCCGCAATGTCCGTTCGCAGCTCTCTGGTGGCTCGTCTCGCCCTGGCATACTTTTGCTGCAACGCCGCGTTCTGCGCCGTCGCCTGCGACAGCATCTCCCTGGCCGTGGACAGGTCTAGGCGGGCAGTACCCAAAGCCCTTTCCGACTCGTGAAGACGCAGTCCGGACTCCCGTAGTTTGGCCGCGTACTCCTCACTGCCCGCTCCGCTGTTTTCCAACTCCACCAACTGTGCAGGAAATAATACGAATTATAACAATTAAGCTTGTACAAGAGATATATGATAAATAATAATAAATATATAATAAAATACAACAAGAAAATGAAATATTTAATTATGTAAAATGTAGTGATGAAATTTACAAATATATTTTATATATTATATCATTATATTGTGTTATATTGAAGAGAAAAGGAAAATTATCGTTATTTAAATCCATCTGATGAGAGAGGTAGGAGACAAAAAAATCTATACTCTTTCAAAGACTGGAACCACATGACAAATGTGCCATCGGAAAGACCCCTAATGACCTTGTCAATGTTATTATTTCAGCCACAAGTTCAAAGAAACAATCAGTAACACAATCTATAAGTTATGAATATTATACATTCAATATTTCATGTATTCTGACGTAGTGCAAGCAGTGAGAAGAGCAAGACAAAAATTTGTAGAAATAAAAAAATTAAAAAAGACAAATATAAAGAAAAGCATGCTAAAGCATAAGTACAAATGCAACGTGCACACAGATATATCAAATATATCTTGTATTTTTCTGAGAAAGATTAGATTTTTTAATAGATTTTACATTAATTTTTTTACATTATTAATATCAATCTTCTTGTTAATTCGCAAGCAGTTACGTGTGTAGCATGAAGAGGATATAATACTAGTTCGATTATGTATAATTTTCTTTGTTTTAATTATTTAAATAACTATTACAATAGTACGTTACCTTTGCTTTGAGCTTTTCAACTTCTTCATCCGCTATTGCAAGTTTATACTGACTCTGCAAGCAACCAACGAGACACATAGCAAAACAAAAACAAAGAAAATCAGTGATACACACCGTGCGATTGCAGTAAATTTACATATGTGACACCCACGCACGCGGACTTTTCATTTACATAGACACAGAAGAATGTACAAAAAAAATGCGCCATATATCATAAAAATACAATTGCTGAAAACATAACTATATATATAACTTATATATAACTACAAAATACATATTATAGCTATATATATAATTTATACGTAACTATATATAACTATATTAATAACTATTTACAAAAAATATTAACAAACACTACTACACACATATACATATCTAAATAAACAGATGAAATATTTTGCTAAATAAATTTGTGAGATAATTTTGGAATAAAAGAAAAAAAAGATACATTTTCTGTGATTGAATATGAAACGTAAAAAACGTAAGCGATGATCAAACGAGATACCTCTTGCAAGAGCAATCTTAGACTGTCTACGTCGCTTTGCGTAGTGGCAGTGTGTTGTGGCATAGATGAGCTGAGTATCGGAGATCGGCTGCGACTAGAGGGTGACAGGTAGTTCTCGATGGGACTGTGAGTTGGTTCCCCTTCGGAGCAGGAGGACATCGCCGGGGAACCGGGGATCCCGCTTATCCCGCTGCCGATCGAGATATCTTCGCTGCCTCGTTGACCGTCCGGGGAAGCATCGGAGAAGTTGAGTTTCCTGGTTCACAATAAATGCCAATGAACGATCTCTTCCTTTTAATTGGCACATTATAGAATAATTTGCATTTATATATATATAAAATTTCTTTCTATTACTTTCATCCTTCTTCTCTTCTCTCTGATGTGTTTATATGCTAATGAATTATGTTTGTATGATTTAGATTTACAGGGAATTGCTGAAACTAATCAGCTATCATTTTTTAATGCATGCAGTTACTGAGAAAACAATAGTGTGTTGAAAAGAGGAAAGTCTACAGTTTTTAATGGATATAAATCAAATGTTTGTACACCAGTTTATTTGATTGAAAAAAAGTAACGAAAAAAGTGCTATTATAAAATAAAAAATGACAGCTGATTAGTTTCAGCAATTTCCTATATGAAATATATCCTGTACCTGTTGGCAGCGTTTGCCAGCTCTCTTTCCTTGTCCGCCTGGAGGCTCTGTCTGATCAACATCGCCACTTCCGAATTCTTGGGGTCCCTCTCCCTGCCAATTACGAATCGCACGAGACCGGAAGTGTTCCTCAGCACACTGGCGGCGTAAGCCTGCGTCACGCCGACCAGACTCTTCCCGTCGACCTCGACGATCTGGTCGTTCACTTGGATCCGTCCCTCGCGTGCAGCCGCACCCTTGTCCGTGATAGTTTTCACAAAAATGCCCAGCTTCTCCAGACCCGCGTCCGCGCCCACGCCCATCCCGATTATGCTGAGACCCAGGCCCTCCGGGCCCTTCATCAGCTCGACTGGGAATACCTAAGTTGTTTTTTTCTAATTAGTAGCAGCGCAAGCATGTTTTCAATTGAAGAATGCTTAATCGAAAAGAAATAAAGCTTATCGCTGGTTCCCTCAGCACTCCAAGATGCCTCGAGCTCTCATTGGAGTGGCCAACAAGTGTCGTCATGGAATTTTAGCGAGCAAGGATAGATCATCATCATCATCGGGAACGCAAGAACTTTCAGAGATTTTATACCGAATCGTAATAAACAATTCAGACCAACAATTTACTGAGAATTGTCTCTCTGAGTTCTAACCCGCTATTTTTCTTGTTTTCTAATAAAAAAAAATTCTAAACAATCAGGAAAATCGTTCGCAATATTACCTCCATCTTCTCAACGCGTTTCTCCAATTCGTACTCTGCGCTAGCTGCGACAGGATCAACGTCCTCGTTGCGACGATCATATTCGTTGACCGAATGCGTGGAGTAAACGCGCATGGGTCCAGTGTCGAAGGACACCTTGGTGGTCTTCTTCACGGGTATGGTGGTCGGGTAATCCTCGTCGTCCTCGTCGGATTCCGGAATTCCCGCGACCTCCATCCAAAAGTGGCCATCCTCGAAGTAATGCACGCCATTTTCCACGAGTACCTGAACAATCCAGAGATTTAAGTTCATAGAATTCTCCTCAAGTTCGATCATCACCAAGAAAATCATCGAAAAATATATACTTTCTACTTCATATTTTTTGTAAGAAATAATATAATGAACTTTCTAATAACAATACTAATAATGTTTAAAAAAATATATCTATATAGGTTTTTTATTCATTTGTTCACTAATTTTTTTATTACTTTTTGTGATTTAATCTAGTTAAAATATATATATATATATATATATATGGATATTGATAGTGTTCTATATTATAATATATATTACTATTTTTTGTTCTTAATATTTTTGTAAAAATAACATAAATAAAATGTCTAATAAAAAAACTAATAATGTTTTAAATATATATATATATATTTTTTTATCAATTTGTTCGCTAATTTTTTTATTACTTTTTGTGATTTAGTCTAGTTAAAAAAAATATATATATTGATAGTGTTATAATATATATTACTATTTTTCCTGGAGTCGGAATGTATTCATCCTGATGCTCGGTTTCGGTGTCGTCATTAGCCTCCTGTGTGTCGTTCAAGCTGCTGACGGAGCCTAGGAGTCCGCTCTCGCTTCCAGTCACTGATCCTATTTGGCTCTCCGTCAACGAGTCGATTGTCAGGTCACTGCGGGATCTTTGGGACAGGCTGAAACAGAGATAACGACAACGAATTAGCAACAAAACCGCAATTAGGATCTTAAGTCGAAGAGAATCTTATCAACAATTCTAAAAGAGATGGGATCCAACATTATCCAAGAGTGAAGAAAAAGTATCTAATATTCAGGACTATAAAAATTCTAGGAGTACAAATATCGAGTATTCGGGAGAAGTCGAGGATCAAAAAAAAATCTTAAAGTTCCTGGAACCTCGCCGCGGCCAGATTGTGACGTCACATGCTGCTTTCTCACCTCTGACGTCACAATTCCAACACAGTCAGTGAGGAGCCAGGAGCCCTAAAGGTTCCAAAATCCGTCGCGAAAAAACTCTCTGAAAAATATCGATAAATAGAAATGAAAAATGCAAAAGGGGAAGAATAAAGTGCAAAATAAGAGGGCGTGAAAAAAAATAAGCTCGTTCACCTATAATCATGAGTGGCGCTATTGATAAGACTGGAATCAGGAGCAGACAGGACATCGGACAGCCAATCGGGCGTGTTGTCCTGTTGGTCGTCTCTGCTATCCTGTCCTTCCTTATTCTTGTCATTAGAAATCCCGTCATCACCTGCCATCGCGCCATCGACACCGGTGGGAGACAGCAGCCTCGCTATCTCCTGCGCCTCCTCGTCCGATAGCAATGCCGAACCTTGTCTAATTTGTACGTTCACTTTGTCATTCAACTTTGCTTTTACCAGCCAACAATTAGCGTCGTCGCTGACAACTCAATCAATCTCGCGAATTAAACCCGACAGAAGCAGTCGTATCATGATTTCGAAGACATTCTATCATTTTATTTTCACGCTTTCATTTTTATTTAACATAACTTTCATTTGATTAGCTTCTTTTTCTTTTACAAATAATTTTTTTGTATTTTTATATTAAAAATATTTTATATTAAAATATTTTTATATTTTTATATTAAAAAGACTTTAATATAAAATATTATTTTAATATAAAATATTTTTATATGAAAATATTTTTATATTAAATTTTTATATTAAAAATATTTTAATATTTTTTTTATGGGAAGATAACTGAAGAATATTTTAATCTTGTAAATATTATAAAATGACATACCACCTGCTTCTGTGGTCTAATTACAAAATAACAAATTGCAATGTACTCACCTGATCTTTTTCTCTAAGATTCTGCATAGGCCAGGGGGCGATCGGGAGATTTGCATTTAAATAAATACGAACGTATTAGAATCGAAATAAAAAGAAACAAGGTCGTTAATATTAAGCTTTTTAAATCAAAAGTTACAGTATTAAATTACCAAGCTGCAGCGCAAAACAAATATTGAATATAACATCATTCCAGAAAAACACCTTTTCTTTTCATAAATAACTGATATTGATGCATTAATATATAAAATAAAATTGTCTAAAAACGCGTCTCTAAATTGTTATCGTCGGACTTCTCGTTTATAAAATTGCAAATGCATTCTAACACATCACAGATGAAAAATTCCTCTTCCCACTCGCATAAATCACTCACCGGGAGCTCAGCAGGTTCTCAGCCTCGTCCGGAGTCATGGTGTCCGGCGTCACCGGGGTGATGTGATTGACGGCGGTCTTCGGAGAAACCTCCGTGATCTTGGGAGAATTATTTTGCATCTCCAGGCACTCGAGATTGGTGACGGTCTTAGTGTCGCTGGAATCGCTGTCCTCGATCTGGCTGCTCTCCGAGGCGGAATGCTCGAGGGATTTCCTGCTCGCGGAATGTTTCTGCGAGAGCTGCGCATTAGCCGCCACCGGCGAGCCCTGGTTGTTCAAGTTCTCCGACAGTCTGAGCTTCGCCAGCTCGGCCTTCTGCTTCTCCTGCTCCCACGTGGTCTGGATCTGCTCCGTCGTCGCCTCCGTCTTCCGGTTCAGCACGTTGTTCACCGCGGCGATGCACTCCTTTCGGTTGCCGATGTCGGAGTTGGCCAGCTCCGTCGTGTACTTCTTCTCCTCATCGTTGCTCTCCTTCGCGATAGACCCGAAATTGTTCATTTCCTGGCCGCGATTGTTCACCCGATCCACGCTGTCGATCTTGCTCTCCGCCTCGACGAAGCTGGAACGCTTGCCGGACACCTCCTCCCTGTTCTTCGCGATCTTCTCCCTCACGCTGATCTTGATCTGATCATTCTTTGCATTCGAGACGGTCTTCTGGCATATTCCATCGCTGCTGGGCTTCGTCTTGACGTCCTGCAACGCCTCCCCCGATGTGGAATTCATCTTTATTGCTTCCGTAGTACCTATACTGTCATTCTTCATTTCTACACTTGGTTTAGTTTTGCATTCGACATTACTCTGCGAAACTATGTCTTCGCTCTGCAGCTTTTTAGCATACGGAGAAGGAATAGGGATATCCTTGTGCTCCAGCGGAGGATACTCCTGGTCAGAACTGATGACAGAGGGCGGACGTGGACCTAGACCAGCTGCCTGGAGATCAAGACGCACGTGAGAACGTCGAATCACCGTAGTTGTGTCCGTTTCGTTAAACTGGAACTGATCCTTCTCAGAGAAGCTCTCCATGTCCGAGATGCAACTTTGATACGTAGCTGGTTTCTCCTGATCCTCTGTCTCCAAGTCATAGCTATTGCGACCTGGTTTTGAGAAATCAATTGGGAATATTAGAAATACTGAAGAATTAACTCTTATTACGTTATAACAAATATTTATCAAAAGTAAAAGTACCTCCACAATCGATGCAAAGCAATCGCAGGCACATAATTTTTTGTTTTTGGAGTATGTAGAGCTTCGACAAATTTCATGTATAAATATTGTATTATAGTCTTGTATATTTTTGCAATTATAGGGTATTATCACCAGAACAGAATATAATCTCCATCTTAATTAATTAAATTGTGACAAAAACTTGATAGTCTTATATTAAAAGAGATGTAGATTATTTAATAGAATCCTATTCAACTTTATTTCAAGTTATTTAAATAAATGATTAATTAATATGTATTTATATCGAAGTAGCAAATAGTATCCAAATTATTGTACAACTTTTATTCTATATTTATATATTGTTTCTACAGAAAAATATATATTTACATGTTAATATTTAATTCTCTATTTAAGTTAATTTACTAATACAGAAAAAATACTCAGCATAAAAACTTTTTAATGTTTTCTCTTGTAATATATTGTTCACTTCTCATTTTATTTCTTCAATTTATACATAATTTTAAAAATTTATTAGTTTACTAATTTATATAAGAAATATATTATATATAAAATTTTAAATAAAGAAATGTTTTATGTGTACACATAAACCTACTCCTTGCTCTCCCAAAAAATATTAACATATTCCAAATTTTGTTATATATATATATATATTTGTCAACAATACTAATATTTTCTATTTTCAGAAATTTATATATCGTGTGTTCATATATCAAGGTATTTTACAAACTTGCCGTTTATAAAATGCATTACAACTCATTCTACTGTCAGAGAAGTCATTACAGTAATGAGAAATTTGCTTGGAGCACAACATTGATGATTTTGAAATTCCAAAATTCGGCGAAAAGTCCCAGAGACACTTTTGCAAAGTAAGTAAACGCGACGAGAGGCACGAACGTTTGGCCGCTGGACAAGCTACAGAGTGATTTCTATAAATAATACCGTGGCACACCGGTAGGAGAAGGCGACAGAACGGAAGAGAGGGAGAAAAGGAAGGGAGGAAGGAGGCTTGTGTCTGATACTTTTACTTTTTGGCATTTTGGCCCACTGCCATCTCAGCCCACGACAACGAAAATCGTTTGGCTTCACCAATATTTCGCGAAAATGCAGCAAAACAAATTACCTATCATATTTTAATTTATCTCATGTAATGTTTTTAATATTCTCATTATTATTATGGTTCTTAATAATTTTAATTAATATATACACATATAAAATATTATTAATTTTGAGTAATTGATTAATTAATTTAGGATAATAATAGTTAAAATTATATATATATATATATATATATATATATATATATATATATATATATATTAAGAACCATTTCATATAGCACAAGTTTGCAGCAATATTGCAGAAATATTATATAGGCATAATTTTTGTAATATAGTTTAAACAACGTTGCAGCAACATTTCAGAAATATTATGAAAATAAAATTCACGCAAAAAATATTAGATACAGGCCATTCAGTCCGATCAAGTATTTGGCACATTCCCAATAATCCAATAGTAATATTACATATTTATATTGCATTATTGCTGCAATGTTATAGAACAATATTACTGAAAGCGGACATTTTACCGTTGCTGCAACCTTGCAGCAAGATTGCTGCATCATTTCACAATGATGTAATATTGCAATGAAATGTTGCCACAATGCTGCTGCAATCTTGTTGTGCTGTATGAGATAATAATGCACGAGAATATTAAAAAAAAAAATTTCTTCTAATATCTCATATAAATCACCTGTCTGATGCTTTTCCGACATTTCCTTCTCCGCCTTCTCCTCCTTGCTGTCCTTGGAGGGCGAGCTAGGCGAGCTCATGCTGGACGAGGCGCTGTCGGTACCCGCGGAAGGCAGACCCAGTTCGGACTCTGGAGAACGTATCAGTTCGGCGCCCTTCTTTTCATCCGCCACGGTGTCTTTCCTCTTCGCATTCGCGTTGGGTCTGGCCCAATCGGGTCTAGGATCCGGCCTGACGACGTCGCCACGCGCCTCCGTCTCCTCCTTCGACGGAGTTTTTACGTCTTTGAAATCCACGGTTCTCTTCAGGATCTCGTCGTTCTTCGCCAGCCACTCGTTCCTCCACTCGGAAGTCTTTGCCGGCGAGTGAATCGGGCTGGGAGGACAATTGAAATACTCCGGCGCCTCCAGCAGATCGCTCTCCCTCCTTACTAAGACGTTATCCGTCGAGACACTTCGAGTTGGACTAGAAACCTCGTAATGCAATACTGACGACGACTTGGTTTGCTCGGAAGAGTCCTTATTGAATTCATTTGTAACGGCAGTTTTCGATTCCGCAGCTTTCTCTGCGATCGTCGAGCTTTTTGTACCTTCTTTCGATCCTTCAGTCTTTTCTCTTGAGTCCTCTATTGGCTTAGAAATCGTACTTCTGAATACTGGTGCTCCATCCGCAGATGCGGAGTGCTTCGAAGCTTCTCTCGAGCTTTCCGTCGACTTGGAAATCGCATTCTTACCTCCTTCCACAACCGGCGAGCCTTTTGAACTTGGCACAACGGGTTTGGAAATCTCCTTGGCATCCTCCGCTGGCCTAACGACTATAGTTTTGCTTCCCGGAACTGCATCTACAGATGCCGAGCTCTTCAAGTTCTGCAAAATGATCTTGGGGATGTCCTTGGAGTTCTCCGTAGATTTGGAAGTTACAATTTTGCTCCCTGAAGTGGCCTCCGGAGTCGCCGCGCTCTTCTGACCCGCACCGACCTTGGAAGCTTCCTTCTCCGCTGATTTCAAACCCGTCTTGGGGGTCTTCTGCACAACCGCATATTCCGGCAACGCGGAATCTTGAGCCTTAGCAGCGTCTTGACTCTCCTTCGCGGTGTCCTGGTGCTTCTTCGTTTTCTGAACGACGGCGTACTCGGGAATACTCGGCGAGATGTCGTCGAACCTCTCCACCGTCGCGTATTCCGGGCTCTCCAGTAGGTCGGACGGGTTGATGGCGATACTAGCCGGTCGTTCTCTCCTACCGACCGCGGACGAGTTCCGGACAGGCGGTGGCGGCGGTGGAGGCGAACGTGCCGAGCAGAAGCTCGCCGACCTGGTGGCCGGATTGGTGGAGTCGTTGACGCCGGTCGCGCTCACCGTCGAGCTCTGACAGGCGTCTACGGACGCCGACTGCGGAACCTGAGCGTTCTGCGAGTTCAGGGACGTCTGGACCAGCGAGCGATTCGGATCGGAGTTGTAGCGACTCGGTCTGGTCTTGGAGAAGTGGCTGGTCCAGTTTCTCTGCTTCTCGATCAGCTCCTTCGAGTTCGGCCGACGTTCCGGTTTCTCCGGCCGTTCCGGACGGTCGTTCTCTTTGTCCAACGTCCGCTCGACCTTGCTCGCAACGCCGGGACGCCGCTCCGGGGCGCAGTGGCCGTTCTCGAAGTGCCGCTCCGCGTTCAAAGCCGGCACGCTGGCGCTCCACGTGCTCAGATGTTCGCGACTGCCCGGCGGGGAAGGTGAACGAGGTCGCGGTGACCTCGTGGGAGAGGTGCACCCGGAACCCGAGTTCGCGGAGCTGGACCGGGACCGGAGACCGTGCAAGTTGTTGGGCTTGGTGACCCGGTCGACCCTATTCAGCAAAAACCAGAAAATTAATTATGAGAAAAATTAATAACAGAACATTATGTAACATTATATAATATATTATTTATACATATATCATGTAATAATATACATACAAGGTGTCCCATAGAAATTGCTAAAAACTAATCAGCTGTGATTTTTTAATTCATGCAGTTATTGAAAAAACAAAAATTGTCTGCAGTTTTAAATAAATATAAATAAAATTTATACCAGTTTATTTTATTGATAAAAAGTAATGAAAAAGTGATAATAATCACATAAACTAATACTAAAGATTTAATAAGACAGCTGATTAGTTTCAGTAATTTCCTATGGGACACCCTGTATAATGTAATGTAATGTAATAATATATAAATATAATGTAATAATAAATTAATAATATATAATATATAATATTGTACATAATATATAATATATAATAAATAAATAATATCTAATATATAATAATGTAATAATAAATGTAATAATATATAAATATAATGTAATAATAAATTAATGAGAGAAAGAGATTAATTTGACAAATGGATTTATGTGATTATAAATTGATAAAATCAAAAACCTCTGATCAAAAATGAAATAAAATATAAAACCGATACTATTAATAAACCTTGATGACATAATAAATATAGGATAAAGATATCATTTAAAAAAAAAGATAGAATTTCATTATTCAAACACTTACGGTCTGTTCGATTTGTTTTCCTCGCCGAGCTTCTCGAAGAGAGCTCGAGCATTGTTAAAACGTGCCACATGACTCTCCGTTCTGACTACTGTTACTTGCGTCGGGGATTCTTTCAACGGAACAGCTGGCTCCTTAAATCCCTCCGACATAATATTGTTCGTCCTATGGCTTAGATTGTCCAATTGCGGCTTGGACTGGAAGATGTTTGCGATGGCTGACACCTTGGAGCCACCGACACGTTTCTTTTCTTCTATAGCTGCCATGTCTGGCGGTAACTTGGGACAAGAAAAAATTATATTATTTATATTTTTAATATTGTTTTTTATTATTTTACATTTTATACTTTAATTTATTAATTTTTTTAATTATAATATAAAATTTCGCCTCTTCTTTCATAGAATCTCAAGATGTTGCTATCAAATTTTGGGGAAAAAATGTGTGAATTTATGTATTAAACATATTTAAAAAAAGTTAATTATTAACATCTGTTAGTATTTAAAAAAAGATTTGTTTTGACAAAGCATTTGACCAAATGTCAAATTGAAAGTGACCAATTATCAGTATGTAATAAAATGCTGTATTGATATCTTACCTTGCTAACAATAGATATGCAATTATGTATAGATGCTAATTATTCAAGCGTTTCAGCCCATTGTCATTCATGCGTTTCATTGCAGCAACTTCTACAAAAAGAGAAATAAAAAATATTAAATCTATATTTTAATTAATAATTATTAAAGATCATTGATTAGAGTATCTAAACAAGTATATGTTTTTTTTGTTTGTACAGGCGTGTATGTGTTTTTATACAAACTCATATTTATACATTTAACTATTACTTAATAAAAAATAAGTTTTGTTTTTCTTATTTTAATTTATTTTGTTATTTTTCAATAAACTTTCAATTATATTTTTTAGCTACAATTTAAGTTTGACTCGATTTTAATCAATTAAATGAATCATATTAAATTATCAAATGCTATAAATAATGTGTATACATTCGAAAATAAATTTTGATTGATATTCACAGTTGAAATCTGTATTTAGATATCATGTCTTTGTGCTGTATCATAAAAACACATACTTTCCACTACTCGTCTATAGCTATCACACATTAGCACAGTCAATTGGATTTCCTGACCTTTACAGAATTCGAATATCTACCTTTCCTAGAAAATTAATACCACACATTTCTTCTTCCGAAATTTAACTTTTGTTTAACATTCTAAAAATAAAATAAAAATAACTTAAAATAACAAAAATATAAATAATATACTATAAAAATAAAAACAAAAGAGAAATTCAAAATTAAAATCTTGTACCATAACTATAAACATTATTTTGTATAACAAATTATTGTGTGCGAATAAGAAATAATAATTTAATAATTAAATTCAATTGATATAATAATTCATGTAATAATTGGACTTTGATAAAATGTAATCAACACACACAAATTTTTTAAATAAATCTCGAATTATTATAAATTCACAGAGTATCAGAAAAAAAATATCAATAAAAGCAGAAAAATTGAATGATACAGACATAAGATATATTATAATAAGTAGGTCTGTCTCTCTTGTCTGGGCTTCAAACTCTCCTCCCATAACACACCATACTATAGCAATCAATACTTGAGTGTTGTTCCTATGGTAGACAGGTGTGAAAAAAGTTTTAATTTTGCATCACACATATAATTATCGATGTAATGGTAGATTGATTTATATTGTATGGTTGAATGATGCTTATTATGGAATTCATTGACAAGTGCTGTATCTAGAAAGATATATGCTAAGTATTATATATATATATATATATATATATATATATATATATATATATATATATATATAAATACTTAGCATATATCTTTCTAGATACAGCACTTGTCAATGGATTCCATAATACAACAACAAATCTATATATATATATAGATTTTTAATATTTGTTGACAATAAGTATATCTATACACAAACACACACATAAACACAGCTATCTATACTCCTGTGACTCATTAATGCGACAAATTTAATTTTTCCTTGTTTTTTCTTTAATATATATTGGAGTAATAATAAACAAGCAGGTTTCAGTTATCTAACCCAAATATCTAATCATAGATATCGTATAAGATAATATGATATCAATTAAACTCTAATAACTATGAAATGCATAATGATACTTGATGACTTTAGTACACAAAAATATTATCTTAATTTCCATTACAGAAAACACATTTAATACTTAAATATTCTTCAACTACAAATTGTCTTCAACTTTCACTGTTCTATTAATAAACTTACAAATTGATAAAATAGCTCAAATTTCAATGTCAAATTTCACAAATTTTGACTATTCACAAAATACTTTTGCAATTATCAGCGAGTATCTTTCTCAATTTTGCGAATTCTAATAATAATTTTTTAATCATTCATTAAACAGCTATATCTCATCAGTAAACGTGATTCTATGAAAGTAACAATTTTAAATGCAGCAAAATCAAAATATCACGAAGAATTAATAATACAATTTTCATATATCCATTGATTCTACAACCTTCTTCAAATAAAACTGCTGCGCTCAACGTCAAACATCAAACTTCCAGATTGCATTATACAATTCCACTGTCGCTGTGATATAATTTCCAATAATCTCACAATAAAAGAACAAGATTGAAAATGAAACAATACCTATCTGCAAATTCATCAAATATACAAAAGGAAACAAGATTTTTCAATCCACTCTTCCCTCATCATCAATTACTTGTAAATTACTACCCAACTTCACACAGCTTCAACTTATGGTGTCCATAAAAAAAGAGAAAAAAAATCTCAATACACACAAACGCTATGAAATGCCAATTAAAAAGTCGGCGCGTCATCTTCGTATTCGTGAAAATCGCCAGAATTTCATGAAACAAAACACCTTCC
This sequence comes from Nylanderia fulva, assembly GCF_048542155.1. Classification (NCBI taxonomy): domain Eukaryota; kingdom Metazoa; phylum Arthropoda; class Insecta; order Hymenoptera; family Formicidae; genus Nylanderia; species Nylanderia fulva. The sequence continues at coordinate 3,397,804 of NW_028189730.1, read as the reverse complement.
CAATCGCCATTACACCCCATAGGATGGAAGCCTCCCCCCTATAGGATGGAAGCGTCGCCTCGCCGGAAGTACCGCGGGAACGTCGTCGTCGTCTTCGTCGGCGGCGGCCTCGGCGTCATCCGGAGCCGCGGAAGCTTCGGTAAACACAAAGCGCGCAAAAGTCACGGATCTACTTTTCCAACTGACCCGGAAGACGATGTCACCATGTGCGCCCGAGCATCTCTCCTCTCTCTCCTTCTCTCTCTTTCTCTCCCTCCTCTCTCTCTCTCTCTCTCTCCCTTTAATCGGCACAAGCCGCACGAGTCCGCACGACTCCGCACGAGCACGCACGAACTCTTCCTCGGGAGCGCTCCTCTTATCTCGCCCTTCCTCGAAGGGCCGCGCCGACGAGAGGAGTTCGCCGAACCGTTCGCAATTCAACGTTTAACGTCGTTAACGAGACGTGATCGCCGTGACCGGCGAGCTAGAGCGACGTCGATGCCCCACACACATAACACACAACATCGCATGTACACACATACATACATAACACACACACACACACACACACACCTGTACGATCTATCAAATCCTCGGTTTTCGCGACGTGCCGTTCCGCATCGCGGACACTGCCCGACTGCCTCGACGACTGCGCGAGATCTACCAAGATGGCCGACTGCCATGCTTGTTTCTTCGAAAAAAAAACCCTAGGGATTTTTCGAATTATTTATTCTTAATTTCTTAGAGATTTCTCGAAAATCCCTAAAAAATTTTAAAAACATTTTTCTCAACAATGAAGAACAGACCCCCCAGTGATTTTTTTAAAAATCCCTGGTAATTTTTTTTTAAATCTCCAGTGATTTTTTTTTAAATCCCCGATGATTGTTCAAAAAATCCTTCGATGACTTTTTTTTTTTAAATTCTTTGGTGATTGTTCAAAAAATCCCCCGATAATTTTTCAAAAAATCCCCCGATGATTTTTCAAAAAATCCCCCAGCGATTTTTCAAAAAATTCCCCAGCAATTTTTCAAAAAATCTCTCAGCGATTTTTCAAAAAATCCTCGCTAATTTAAAAAAAAATCCCCGCTAATTTTTAAAAAAATCCTCGCTAACTTTTAAAAAATCCCCCGGTGATTTTTCAAAAAAACCCCCAGTATTTTTTAAAAAACCCTAGTGTTTAAAAAAACCCTAGCGTTTTAAAGAAATCCCCTAGCGTTTTTAAGAAACCCCTGGCGAGTTTCAAGAAAATTTCCCCATAATCATCCCTAGTGATTTTAAAAAATTCCCTAGTGTTTAAAAAATCCCTAGTCTTTTTCAATATTTTTCTGAAGAGATGCGAGAAGGCCGGGATGCCGGGAAAGCACGCCGAAAAACGACACAAGGCACAAGATGGCGACCGCCGTAACCGGAGTGTTTCGTGAGGAATTGCGCGATGCGATTTCAGGGAGCAAGGTGCTCGTCGTGGGCGCCGGCGGAATCGGCTGCGAAATCCTGAAGAATCTCGTGATGTCCGGATTCTCGGATATCGAGATCGTGAGTGGATGATGAGTTTCGATAGCCGATATAACCTCACTTTTTACGCGCGTACAACAGTTGACGTTTCTCTTCTTTTCTTATCTCGTGGTATATCAAGAGTAATGTTGACAATTTGCGGAAATTTGTATGCTAGCACGAATTATTCTTATACTTACTTGATTGTAGAATTTGTTTATTGTTGGAAATTAATTTTTTTGTATTTCAAAACATTGGTTTTCTAAAATTGCTATTTTTTGTGTGATTTATTTTTGTTTCATTGTTTTTAATTTTATTTGTTTTTAGATGCGTTAATCACTCACTTTTCAATTTTATTGTATATTTTATTAACCGTGATTTATTTTTTGTACTTTAATTTTTACATGTTTTCATATTTATAACCATTTTTATAATTAATATTTGTAATGGATTATTTTAAATTAAATCCATTTGTTTTTTCAGATTGATCTGGATACAATAGATGTAAGCAATTTAAACAGGCAGTTTTTGTTTCAAAAGAAACATGTTGGAAAGTCGAAAGCCAGTGTTGCATGTGAAACAGCATTAACATTTAATTCAGACGCCAAAGTGATACATTACCATGACAGTATTACATCGTAAGTATATATTTTTGTTTTACATTTTTGTTTTATAAACCAATATTGATATCACATTTATTCGACATTCTGTGCTTGCAGACCAGAGTTTGGCTTATCATTTTTTAAGAGGTTCAAGGTGGTTTTAAATGCCCTTGATAACAGAGCAGCTAGAAATCATGTAAATCGTATGTGCTTAGCGGCAGATGTACCACTGATTGAATCTGGCACTGCGGGTTACGAGGGTCAGGTAGAGCTCATTAAAAAAGGTCTGAGTCAATGCTACGAGTGTACACCCAAAGCTGCGCAAAAGACTTATCCCGGTTGTACTATTCGTAACACACCTAGTGAACCTATTCACTGCATTGTATGGGCTAAACATCTCTTCAAGTAAGTGTTGTTACAATGTTTAATATACGCTGAAATTGTTTGATATTTTTTACTAATTGTATATTTTAAACTCACGCCATTCAATTTTACAATAATAAACATTGCAGTCAATTGTTTGGAGAAGAAGATCCCGATCAAGATGTTTCCCCAGACACAGCAGATCCTGAAGCTGCTGGTAACATTTATTATTCTATTATTTTATTTTATTATTTTATTCTATTCTATTCTATTCTATTATTTTGCTTCATTATTATTAATATCTTGAAATATATCAGTGAGAGGAAGTAATATAAACTTTTGGTATTGTAGATGTAGCAGGGGAAGGAGCTTTGCAGACAGAGCACAATGACAAAGGCAACATTGATAGAGTCTCCACGCGAGTTTGGGCTCAATCTTCCGACTACGATCCAGAAAAATTATTCACAAAACTTTTTCACGATGATATCAAGTACTTGCTAAGTATGGACAATTTGTGGAAGAAGCGCAGACCACCGATGCCATTGAATTGGAGAGAATTACCAGATGGAGGTATGTCATTGTCCTAAATACAGAAACATTTAAGTTGGGTGTATACACTTCCTGGAAAAACCTGGAAAACCTGAAATTCTCAGGGAATTTTTTTCTACTTTGAAAAATCCAGGAATACTCATGGAATTTATTTTGAACTCAGGAAATTTTTTTAAAAATTGCCCCTTCGATTTTATTTTCAAATATACCTTTAAAACATAAAATTTATTAGGTTTATATAAAGTATATTAAAATATGTTTTATTATATTAAAAAATTATGTATAACAAAAATATAATTGATTTAAAATTGTATTTAAAATTTGTTTAAATACTTTAATTTTACTTGGAATTTTGAACAAAAGTACCTGGAAAATCATGGAATTTATGTATAAGATTTGAGTATACACATCTTGATCGAGATTAATGTCTTAATTTTCTTTCCAAAGTGGCTGGATGCAGTAAGGAGCTTAATCAGCCTGGACTGAAGGATCAACAACGCTGGAGCATCTCCAAATGCGGTTCCATTTTTGCCGACTCGTTGAAACACTTGAGCCAGGCGTTGAAGGCTTCCCAAGAAAAATCTCTGGACAATCATCTGGTTTGGGACAAGGATGATCAACATGCCATGGATTTCGTCGCCGCGTGTGCAAACATTCGCGCGCACATTTTTGGAATTCCCCAGAAGAGCAGATTCGATATCAAATGTTAGTGCAATAATCACTCCATTTACATTTATTTTTTTTTGCATATGGTTTCCTTTTTCTAAGATGTTAAAATATCTAGTCTGAAGCTACTATTCCTGAGAATTTAATTAATTTAATTCACTAATCTCGCACCTCTAGCTATGGCCGGCAACATAATCCCGGCGATCGCAACCACGAACGCTATAATCGCCGGCATGGTGGTCTTGCACGCTTTCCGTGTTCTCGAGAACAATCTGCGGGCCTGCAGGTCCGTCTACCTGCGCCTGAAGATGAACCACCGTAATCAACTACTGGTGCCGGAGAAGGCGGTGAACCCGCCCAACCCGCAGTGCTACGTCTGTGCGCCCACTCCGCAAGCCGTGTTGGCGGTCGACACCTCCCATATGACTATCAAGGAACTGGAGGAGCTGGTGCTTAAGAACAGGCTCAACATGATCGCCCCTGACGTCATGATCGACGGCACCGGCGCCGTCGTCATCAGCAGCGAGGAAGGCGAGACTGAGGGAAATAACGATAAGAAATTGGAAGAGTTGGGCATCAGGGACGGAGCGATTCTCAAGGTCGACGACTTCCAGCAAAATTACTCGCTGACTGTCTTTGTAGTTTATCGCGAGAAACCGGGGCCGAAAGACGACAGTCCACCGTTTTTGATACTAGCTGATAAGAATGCACTTAAACCGAAGGAGGACGAGGAGGAAGAAGAGGTAGAAGAAGAGAAAGCCTCGACGTCGAACGGACAGGTGAATGATTATTTCGAGATATTTGTTGTTGCTTTATTTTGATTATTTGTTTACTGATTTCTTTTTTTCTACGCAGAACATCACCGAGATATCAGATTCGATTAAAAAGCGCAAGAATGAATCTGCCGAATCTGAAATTGCGACCAAGAAACGCAGAGTGGAACATGATAATAACACGGATAACAACGACGACATTTGCATCATCGACAATGATGATGATGAACCTCGCGATAACTTACCCGAATTGAAAAAATCGTTGCCGAGGAAGCGGAAACTCTCCGAGGACACTGATTGTCTGATAGTGTGCGACGAGCATAGCGATTAGCTTCAGAAGCAAGAAAGTTTCATAATTTAACACGAGAGACGAAAGAACATTTGAAACAGAATGCGAAGATAAAGGACAAAAGGTTAACAACTTTTTCAAGATAATTAAATTGGAAATTATACTCAAAAATGAAATTTAAATGCAGAATATGGATATTTTTTTCTATTCGCTCTTTTTTCATTAAAAAGAGAATTGATATGACAATTTAGTTTTGTATATTCGAGTACAAATCGTAATGTATTAAAAGTATCATTAAAGAGTTCTTTTTAATATTATTATATAAAAAAACTAAGATTGTATTAATTATTATTATCGTTTGCTATTATAATGACTTCGATTTATAATTTTCATTTACCATTATAAAAGGTCGTAAATTATTCAATAATTAATAATTCTTCATAATTACACGATTAAATAATTTACCTTTACATAGTCTTCCTATAAAAAAAAATGTATATTTTTAAAAATTTATATACTTTTATTAAAAAGTATAAATCTTGTCCAAACCTCACAACTAAAATTTATTCTATATATATATATATATACAATTATAAAAAAGATTACATATTTTTCTCCTCCAGAATTTAATTGTATAAAGCAAAACTATTTTGAATCGAGTATTATCATTGCTCTATAATGAACTTATCTCGACTAAGAATTAAGTTTTTCTCTTAGCACAAGACAAATATTTATCTATCTTATAATCATACATCTCAAAATCCACTTGGTATCTTTCATACAGTCGCAGGACCATGTCAGGTGTCAGATCATGAAAATACTTGCATGTTACGTCAAAGTCAGTGATTCCAGTACGAGTGCGTTGCAACTTAGGCAGGTAGATCTTACTCTTGTCCAGTTTCAGCTTGGATAGAACGTAATTGATCTCCCCGAAAGTGTACTGGTCCAGTTTCAGGATGAAATTGTAACTCGTGTCGCAGACTCCGCAATGAGTATAATATTGGCCCCAGTGATCATCATCGTGATCTGTTGGTTGTCTCAGCAGCCATTCCAGGAACTCTCGGAAGCTGGGCACCACTTTTAATCTGTGAAGAGAGAAGCAGGAACTGATATTTTCTTATATATGAACCAATAGGAGATAATCTACGTATGGATTAGATACGTTTGCTATATGTGTTAAACCTTCTGTTTGTCAAAAATATACTTTGGAGGACGCTGCCACCCGTCGCGTTGGGTCGAAAGAGTTCCGGTCTCGAGAGATAAAGAATCTGACGAGCGTAGAGCCAAGATTGCGCTGTGTATCTGCTGTTGTCCTCGATACGGTCCCTGCAAGATAATTCGGTATCAATGTTTCATGATAATCTACGACATTAGGAATAATTAACAATGTATACTATAAATTTTATAACGATCGAAATCGATAATTTTGTTAACAAAGTTCTAATTTAAAATAAGATTAAATGATGTACCTATAGGATGAGACTAGTCGTTGAAACGGATGTCTGACGATGAGCAACTTAAAGACAGTATTATTGCTAACAAGATATTGGAGATCTGTCAAACTTTTTGGCGACAAAAAGTCCACTTCTCTGCAAATTGCGTGCTATCATTATTATAATATATATAATTAATATATATATATAATATATATTTATATTAATAATATATATATAATATATATTATTAATATAAATATATATTAAAAAACATAAATATATAATTAATATGAATATATATTATTAATATAATATATATTTTATTTGTGAGAATTAAATATTTACGATATTTAATTAATTTATGAAAAATTAAAGTAAAATTAAAGTAAAATTTAAAAAATATATAATATATTAATAATTAAAATAAAAATCTTTATAAAACAAATTATTTATAAAAGATTGATATAGCTACTTGTAAAAGTTGTGACTGACGCGACGGTTGCTCATGTCGGAAAATAATTTGGTGAAGCTGGTAGATGCAACTTTGCGAATCCAACAATACAGTGATTTATGTTTAGTGTTATATAAAAAATGTCTTTTAACAAGAGGAGTTCTCAGTTTGTACTTTGCGCAGACGTTCGACACCTGTTTAAGTAGGGTCGCACTCTCCTATTAACCACAGGAAAACATTAATTTAAAATATAAATATAACATTTATAATATAAATTTTATATAAATATTATTACAAAGAAATACATGTCGAAATCCAAGATTGAAAAAAAGAGCGACATCGATTATTCTTTTGAATTTTATATTATACCTGAAAATCGATAGCTTCACCCTTCAACTCGTCTATCCGCAACATTTCCACTTCCGACTCGACATTCTTCTTAATTATTCTGTCTAGAGTCGAGAGTCCAAGTGTTTGCACCTCATATTTGATCGCTGTCAAGTTACCTATCGGTTCTTCTTCCAAATTAAAATTTCTCTTCACGTTAATTAAAATCAAACAAACGACGAGATAAAACGTAGCGCATAAACCGCACTTTAAAAATTGCACTTTAACAGACATTGTTAATACAATATAATTATAAATAAATTTGATGTACAGTCACGTGACACGCCAAATAATTTTGACTCGAAAAACTCATCGAAAATATTTAAAATTTATATAAATATTTTTATTATATATAAATTTTGAAAAATTAATACACATACATAATTTAATTAAAATTTGAAACATTATCTAATAATACTCTTTAACTGAAAGATGGCAAAATCACGACTGGTTTAACAACGCATCAAAATAATACTGCGAACGATAGAATCCTTCCGCACTTTTGTCTTCTGCCAGGACACACATCTGTTGGAGAGATTCCCTCTTTGTGTGGGTAGAGATAGATAATTCTTATCATCTGTTGACATTTCTCCTTTTTCCATTTTATTAAATACTTTGTTTTCCTATGAAATTATATCCAAATATCGAAAAAAACCATTTGCAATAAGGCAAAGTAATATATTGATAATTTTCTTATTTCGTTATATACCTTGTAAATAAATCTTCCATTTACATATACATAATGCAATACATATACACATATGTGTGTACATAAACACACACACATAAGAATTATTAAATTGAAAAAAATCTTACTTTGCTTAAATTTATTGAAAAATTAATTTCGTATTAAATCAAATAAAATTGTTGCTTTCATATTCGTTAAAGATTATCTAAGTATAAATATATAATTAGGATAAGAATACATACATACATACGCCCATACGCACTGATACATATACACACACACACACTCACACAAACTGTGTCCAAAAAAAGAAATCGTAGAAAGAGAAAAAGTATCTCTTTTTACCGTACATAATTTTTATCGTATATTGTTTCTTTTTTGTAATCAGAGAGGAAGAAGGCGAAATATTCTTCGATATTATTGCATTTTGTTTGTGAAAAATTCATAGAAAGAATCGCGAATTTCAGTACTCAGTAGTTGGTACAAAATTTACTTAGTTAATCTAGGTTATTTTACAACAAAGAAAATGCCACTATCTATACTCCAGGCAGCTCGATGATTAATGATATAATTGAAGGCTATTGAAACATGATTCTTAATGGATATATGATTCAATCCGTCAATTCCCAGAATTCTTTATAGGCCTGAGAATCTATCCACCTTTGAAAAAGATATAAATCTTAGTATTTTAATTAAACTTAGTTATTTTATTTATATACAATTCAGAATTATATGTATAATTGTATATAATATACAAATATATACATATTTATTTTATATAATCAAATATATATAATTTATATAATTTATATAATTATATATATAATTATTTATATCTATATGTATATAATTTATATCATATTAATTTATATAAATTATATATAAATACAAAAAATCTAATTTTCTTATTTTTTAAACAAACATAGTAAACGATATGTCATTGTCCAATTTATCGATTAATTATTAGTAATAGTACAAGATTTGGGAATCGACGGACCGACAGGAAAATATTAGAGTGAATTCTTATCTGCGATCTCTATATCTGTGATGATCACGAGAAGAACGATGATCGCTGTGCCGACTATGACGACTGGCCGTTCTCCATAAAAACTCGTCGACGCTCCTTTCATAACTGCGTTTCTCCAGTGCTGACGCTGTCGCGCTGTAGTCCGGAGGCAGTGGCAGGCCATCGTAATATCTTTAAAAAATATATATTTTTTTTAATCTCACATGTTACAAAGATTTTTATTCAATCAAATTTCTCATTTATTATTATATTTATGTTTAATATATATGTTATATTTTGTCATATTTAATAATATAAATTAATATACTTTGCTAATTAATATATTTTGCCATAATGTTAATTTAATAATAAAAATCCTATTGAATGATTTTTTTACTTATAGTTTGTATTCTGCAAGAAAGAATGGTTAAAAAATATGTAGTTCGAGAAATAATAAAAAATATATCATAAACATATATCAAAATAATAAAAAATATATTAATAAACGATTTTATCTGCTAGTTTGGTCGATTATTTCCATAATTTATAATAAATACTAGTGACTATAATTAATAATTTGGAATTTATTTAAAAAATATATCTTTACCTTGGCGGTGGAGGAGGTGGTGGTAGGGTATCGTATGGATGCGGGCCATAAGGTGGCAATGGTGGAAGTTGATGTTGCATAGTACGCATGTAATCTGCCACATAAGCCTCCGCAACTGCAGCAACACCTAGACCAGCTCCATAACCCCTGGAATGATTATTAGAATAAGTTAACTCGCGCATAAATTTGCGACGTGCAATAATCATTTGGAAAGTTATGGAAGTTATACAGGGTATCTCATAAGAAATTGCTGAAACTAATTAGTTGTCATTTTTTAATGCATGCAGTTATTGAAAAAAAACAAAAATTGTGTTGGAAAGAGAGTAGTCTGCAGTTTTTAATGGATATAAATAAAATGTTTGTATACCTACCAGTTTATTTTATTGAAAAAAAAGTAATAGGTGCTAATAATCACAGATTTAATAACAGCTATATAAAAGATCATCAATAATATTAAAAATGACATGGTAGAAAAATTTTTACGAGTTTTCATAAAAGAACAGAATTTTGTACAAATCAAATAATGCGCACTTCAAAAATATTTATCATTAATTTACATATGTGATTTTATTAGTACTTTTTTCCTTACTTTTTTCAATAAAATAAACTGATATACAAACATTTTATTTATATCCAATAAAAACTGTAGACTTTCCTCTTTTCAACACAATTTTGTTTTCTCAATAACTGCATGCACTAAAAAACAACTGATTAGTTTCAGCAATTTCCTTGGGACACCCTGTATATTAATTGAAGCTTTCAGCGCATGTCTAATCTCGTACTCTAATCGTACTTTGTGTAAGGTGAATCTCCTCGATTGAACCATGGTGTGTATCGGTAAGAGTGATCTCTGGAACCTCTGTGATCCCCCGCGGATCCTCTGGCGAGAGAAGCTAAACGCGATCTTGAAGTCAAGAACAGTCTACGTCCCCGTCCTCTTCGTAAAAATCTGGAGCTGCTTATGGGTCTCTTATCGCGATAACGCGATGACTTTACGATGTGTTTCCCCGCTTCCTTGGACTTTCGTAGAATAGGTGTCATCTCGATTCCTGCAAACAAGTATATTCTTAATCATATATCATATTAATATATATTAATATATATATATATATATATATATATATATATATATATATATTAATATATTAATATATAACAGTATTAATTTAATACACAAAATTGTGTATAAATATATTAAAATTGGATATAATATCTTACTAATATATTTTATATACTTTTCTCAAGAGTTACCTTCGTCTTCCGGAAACAGTCTGCATAATTCCTCGGCAACTCTAGGCTCGATTTCCTGACCATCTCGGCCGATTTTGACTTGCTTGCCATCGTTCCAAGGATTGTACAAATGTAATGTAGCTGTAAACGGTAATTCCTTTCTGCAGATCCAGTCAACTTTAAATACACCACCTAAAGCCTTTGCCGATAAGCCAGGAGGTAAAACCTGAAATGCATTAAAAACGTCGCGCTTCTTTTTTTTTTTTTTTTTTTGCAATCTAAAGAACCAGATAATATATATTAAAATCAACCATATAAAAACAAATTACAATTATATATATATATATATATATATATATATATATAATTTGTTCAGATTTGCATACCCAAGAAACTGGTCCAGCGTCTCTTCGTGATTCTGTATTAAGTCTCGCAAAACCAGCGAACTTTCCCGATTCCTTCACGGAAAATACCAGCAACACGTTTCGCGATTCTCTGTAGGCTTGATTCAGATTCGCTTCATTCTGTGGCAGCGTACTCCACACTCCCTTGGCCTTGGACAGGGTCACATTCTCCGCATTATTGGACTTGATGATGAAAAATCTGGCAAAAGAGACTTGAAAATATTTAGACACTCCAAATTAAGATATTTTTTTTGTTTTTTAAACATAATCTTTTAAAGAAATATTTACATTTGATACAAATACTATGTTGTTACGTATTTCTAACTATTTGGAAAGTTTTCTAGATATTTTCCTATCAAATATATAGTACAAGGAAATAAAAAGCTTTTCCAATAACTCTAAACCTTGTGATACCAGAATATATTTTCATGAAACTTGGTCGTATCAATGTAATAGCTATTTATTGTTGTCCCCATCGAACCTTGCATCTCTAAACAAGTAATTCAACTTGGTGGCATAGTCGTAGCTCTTGGTGGTTCCCTTGCTCTCCTTGGACCTGGCTCGCTTGGGCTCAGGACTGGACGACTTAGAATCTCTGCTGGATCTGCCGCGTTTGTTGTTTCTCCTGCTACGTTTGTTGTCACCGCGCGAGGACTTGCTGGAGACTGTGCTGATGGTGGGGTGGCTTGAATTGCTGGAGTTGGAACTGCTGGAGGAGACTTCGCTCCGTGTGTCGTAGGTCTCGTCAGCTGCGATCCTCAGCTCGTCGCCGTTGTCGTTCTCGCCGCAGCTGAGATTCAGGTTGTCGCCATCAGTGTTGCTGTCCATAGTCAACCCGGAGGCTCTGCTGATGGATCAGGCAAGGTTCGCCTGCAATGTAAACACGAGACAGGGCTTATTACTAAGTCACGAGCCAAGCTGGACCACTCCGGTAGAAGGTACGATGAAGTATCATAGCTTTTCTCGTACATCTTACGACAATAGCGCAGTAGCAAGGGACTATATAGTATACAGCAAGGATAGTTCGGGGATTCTGAATCGAACAGATGGTCCACACTGTCCCGAGAACTTTCGAGCTCTCTCTCCAGCTCTTTTACACCTAACACAAATCGACCAAGGGGACACATGACAACGGCTTGACCGAGCTAAGCTCAGACTGGGCTGCTCTACGAAGTGAACTAGGCTTTACGAACAGTTCTGGAGATTATGTAGTAACGTTAACACAGGCGAGCTGAACCCTCCGCAAGTGGAGAGCTGCTCTACGGAGAGTCTCTGTGAGGAGTCTCACGAAGGAATACTTTTTTCTTTTCAATTTCTTTTCGACTTTGCGAATCGCCTCATCCCTAGTGATTTATCTCTCGTAATCACTCCATTTCTGAAAGCAGAGATGAGTTAGGTCGGAGACGATTTTTTTTTTACTTTTTTTTTACAGCGTGAACGTTTTAACTTTTGCTCGGAAACTATAGAAAGAGTCTGTTAAGAGAATTTGCGGTTTTTTTTTTTTTTTATTTTACTTCGGAATTTTTATTTTGCGCTCGTGTTTAGTTATCTAGAAAAAAGTTCGTGACAGACAATATACGAAAATTTGTGGCTCCCTCCCTCATGACTTTTCTCTCGATTTGTAAGAATGATTTTTTTCTCTCGAAGAAAAGTTTTTGTATAACTTTTTTACGAGTCCTTCCGAGGGCTCGCGACGCGCACACTTACGTGACACCCTTTGTCCCTTCACTGACACACTTCACACGATCCGTGTCCGACGCGATCCCTCATTCACGCGCACAAACACGATATGACACGATACGACGCGTGAATTTCCATGGAAGTCTCACGGACGCCCGGCGAGAATTCGCGAGAAATCCGAGGAAAACGGCACAGTCGTAAACAATCGCGCACAACAAATTACGGAATCTCAGAATCGATAGATTCACTCCCCGCGCAGCTGCGCCACGGAATAAATCAGAGCACTAGGTACACTTCGTGTCCGTGTTTTTCATCTTCATGCCAATTATCCGCCATATTGTTGATCGTGCAAGCGCGCTTTAATTTGAATAATAGAATAATAAAAATCACTATTTTTATTTATTATATATTAAATGAAAAGTTTCAATAAGAATTTTTGCTGTTAAAATATCACGCTATTCAGTATCGCGCTCCTTGGTTACGGCGTCCGGCGACGCGTTGCTAAGGAGCGAGCATATGTCAAAAAATTTGACAGAAAGTTGCAAAAAATCATATACCAAATATTGTGGCATATTTAAATAAATTTGCTATTTACAGTTTTATTATACATATATACATATATAATAATAATAATTTTAATTATAAATTAAATAAATATTATAATAAATTTATAATAAATTTATAATAAATATATATAATAAATTTAATTATAATTGGTGCATTGTGCTCTAGTTACTTATTCGATCTGGTGATATCAGTGTATGCGTTCTAGTGATTTTTTTATTAGCTCGCGCATGCGCGATCGAGCTCGAAAAAATGTAGATATGACTGCGATGTGTTGTTCAAGCGAGTGTCAAAAAATTGACATCGGGTTTAGATAGGATAAACTAATTTTTAGAAATATGTCATTGAAAGTAATTTGTACGGCTTATTATATAATTTTATGTTATTTAAATATTTCATAATTTAGACATACTTTTATATATTTTTATATCTTAAATTATTATTTAAATATATAATTGTTTATATAATTACTTGTATTTACATATATTTATTATATCTTATTTTTATTTATTTAATATTCTATCATATTTCTGTCTTATTCATATATAAATTTCAGCACAAGAATGAGTATCGCAGGTCCATTGATGACTATCAGCCTGCAGCTCCTGTCAGACGCAAGATTGGTCTATATTGGATCCTAGCTGCGCTAAGGATTGCTCTGACTTTTGCTCCACAGACAGGTTACATTCATCCAGATGAATTCTTTCAGTCCATCGAAGTTGTCTCTGGTATGTCACTGCTCTTTGTGTTGCATTCCAACACTCACTTTCTCTAAAACTCTGCTTTTTGTTTTCCTCAAACAGGAGACCACTTTGATATCGAGGTCTATAAGCCATGGGAGTTTAATGCCACCTTTCCTATACGTACTGTGTTCATTCCTCAGCTGGTAGTCGGTGTGCCCTATGGGTTTCTCAAGATATTATCTTTGTACACATTCCATTTCTTTGGATTGTCATTGAGGGGACCATACTTTTTCGTGCTTTTTCCACGACTCTTCATGTGTGCACTATCATTCCTGTCAGATTATTTTCTGTACAAGATCTGCTGCATGTACGGACAGAACTACAGAGTCAGACTCGTCACATATGCCAGTTCTTATATCATGCTGACTTATGCCACTCGTACACTATCCAACTCCGTTGAATTGGTGTTGACTGCTGCGTTGTTGTATTATGCTTCGGAATGTATGGCATATTCGGAAAAGGTACACCAATTTTTTTCCCCTATAATCAGATAATTGACTCTTCATATTTTGTTCTCTGCCATAACAAGTTTATTATATCACAGGTGGTGCTCCAAAGCGATTACCTTTCGAAGAAGTACAACGAAGCTACGACCGGAGTGGAACGTGTCAAGTACTACAAGCTCAGGGCAATGTTGCCCTCGCATTCACTGAACCACTGCTTTATGCTGGCTACAATAACGGTGATTGGGATATTCAACAGGCCGACCTTCGTCGCGTTTGCCTTTGCTCCAATTTTCTTCTGGCTGCAAAGAGGTCTGGGCTCCAGAAGCGTCGGCTTCAAAGATTTCCACATCAGAATATTTGTGTTCATTCTCTGCGGACTACCGACCGCCCTGTTACTCATCCTAATTGATAGCTTCTACTTCGGATATCTGACGACGGGTGAGATAGGCCAGTTGAAGATCGGGATGAACAATTTTGTGGTGACGCCGGTGAATTTCTTCAAGTATAACGTGAACACAAAGAATCTGGAGGCGCATGGACTACATCCTCGTTTTCTGCACCTTCTCGTAAACGTTCCACTGCTGTTCGGCGTCCTGGGCATCGTCGGGCTGCTGACGTTTACGAAAATGGTGTACAGGTCAGTCATGCATATATATCAGGCTTGGGTAATAACTATATATATATATATATATATATAGTTAATTAGTTAAAAGTTAACAAGTTAATAACTTTTGACTTGGTTTTCTAAATTAATTTTTAACTTCAACTCATCAACATTTTTCTTTTTTTATTTATTTGTTATTATAAATTTGTAAAGAATTATAACAAACAAAATTCTAATTTAATATAAATAATGTTTTTAAACACTTTTGATTTAACTTTAGTTATTTTAATCTTAACTTTAACTGAATTAATTTTTGTTTATTCAACTTTTAACTTAACTAAATTAATTTTATGAGCAACTAACTTATCAGGGTTGGATAAGTTAATGATTTTTTAAAATTAAGTTGAGTTCAAGTTAATTGCTTATTAAATTAATTTAGTTAAGTTAAAAATTGAACGAACAAAAATTAACTCAGTTAAAGTTAAAAACATTATTTATATTAAATTAGAATTTTGTTTGTTAATTCTTACAGTATATATTGTACAATATATATATATATATATATATATATATATATATATATATATATATACACGAAAACTACATTCTATGCAAAATAAAACGATTAATTAACATCAATATTCGTTTGCAGCGCATTGAAGGCGCGATGGCTCCATCTACCACGTCTGCAGAGCATCGTAGGTCTGATGACCTGCACGTTCATCGTTCCGATCGCCTTGCTGTCTCTGTTTCCCCATCAGGAGCCTCGTTTCATAATCCCGGTGCTCTTCCCGCTGGTGTTCCTTCACGCACCCGAACTAAGTCAAGTCCCCAGTTTGGACATCGTCCGAAGATTCAACGATAACAGCGATGAATCCTCCAAGGAGCCTCCTCCACATGGCAGGAAACCCAGGAAGTTGATGCTCTGGTACGTCAGCAACCTATTGCTGGCTCTCTTCTACGCTTTTGCGCATCAGGGCGGAGTTTTCCCGCTGACGTCTCACATCACGACGGAACTGAGGGCTAAACCCCATCTCACACACGTGCACTTATATACTTCGTACAGTTATTCGCTGCCTACAGCATTACTACAGCTGCGAAACACTCATAGAGTCTACCGCAGCAGCAGCAATCACAAATACAAGTTGACGCAGGATTTCCATCTGTACGAGCAGGGCGCCAAGCCTCTTCCACAGGTGTTCGACAGCATCGCCAGGAAGATCAGGGACTGCGAAGAGAAATTCGCTGTCAAGAGGATACCTTATAGACTGTATTATGCGTTACCGGCCTCCGCGATAAGCGAGTTCGTGGAACTGTCGAACAACAGATCGAACATGTTTAGATTTCACGTAGTCAAGACTTTCTATCCTCATATCTCCATAGAGAGGTTGCCGTCTTTGCGGTGGTTCGACAGACTGGAAAATCTGTTAAGTTTGCAGAGCAAAGATATCTTTAACAACTTCGTCGAAGTTACAAAGGATGTTTACGAATACATTGAGCAGTTTAAGTTGCTATTGCTAAAAATCGAATATTTTTTGCCTGAAGTAAAGCAAGTACAATGAAAGAGCATAGTAAATAATAATGATTGAATAAATTTTAAAAAGAGAAATAATTTTTCCAGACGTTTATTCTATAAGGAAATATTATTATAAATAATTACAAAATAATGAATAAAAACTAGTCAAAGAAAAAGAGAACTTAAAGTGATCAATTGTTAAGAGCTTTATAAAGAATGTTGAAACTTAGCTTAAGCAATATACCAAAGAAATATATCTCAATTCATAAAAGCCATTACACAAACATACACACTCACGTACACAAAGGTATACTTTTTATAATTTTTTACATGCAATTGTAAGAATGTATCAAATCATTATGTGATACAATATTTAACTTAAAGTTAATTAATATAAAATCTAGAAATAAAACAGTATTAAAAAAATATTTAAAAATAGATTTTGTTTCTAATTTAAAACTTAAAGCTCAAAAAATTAGTTCTTTAAATAAAAATTAATATATCGAAATAATGTATTGTTAAATTATTAAATTGAATTAAAAGCTTTCTATAATAATGAATCTGCTGAAATATTTTACAATTATTGTATTTGCATATAATTTGAGTTATATAATATTTATAAAATATATTCCACATATGTATAATGTGTGAAATATATGACATGTTCCATAAACATATAGGAAGATCATTAGACATTCAGAAATTTACGAAAAATTAATTAATAAATAATAAGAATACAAGTTTTGCATTTTTCTTGTTATTTTTATTTCCGGTTATTCTTTAACAAATTCTTTTAACAAAAGAGATATAATCTTTATAAGTATAACTTATTTTATTAAAATAAACTTATTTACTTCCCGGCATTCAATTTTTGATTAATACAAGAACAAATCTCTTTTCATTAGATTTGAGAAAAATGAATTTCTGTGTTAACTTAAAAAGATGAATCTTTTTAGAGTTAAGTCAAGAAGAACGAAATCAATTCCTTTTCGAGGAAATATTGTGCAGTGTAACATATTACAAATACAAAATGTATTTTATTCTTTTTTAATTGCACTCTTCATGTGTATGATAATATCCACATTTTTTAAGTTTAGAGTATTCAATGGAAATTCTTATGAACAAAAATTTAATTTATATATGATGGGAGGGTAAAAGAGAAATACGGGAATTTAGAGATCTCAATCATAAGATACAAATTCCCTAAGTTCCTAATTAATTTTTCGCAAAAACATCGCGTTTGGCTCTATTGGCCGAGATATATATATATATATATATATATATATATATATATATATAAAATGTAAAAATTTAATTTTTCTGATATAATTTTTTATCTGACGCATTCTTATTCTCTTACAAATTATATATTCTATCTTGTAAGAGAGAGAATGACTGTTTTATTATCAGATGCATAGATTGAGAGAATGCATATATATATATATATTTATACACATATAGAAAAATATATACACACAGTGTATCAGAAAAATTTCAGTAAAGAAAATTTTATATATTTAGCGAATTAAATGATTTATCTATTTACATGGAAGAAACAGATCACTTTAAGAAATTCTTTTCAATTCGCTGAATCCCTGAAATTTTTTCAGAACACCATGTGTAAATACACATTACAATTGAATCAGTACGAGGTATTTTTATTTTAGTATAGCTAAAATATATATTTTTTAATAAAGTTAATAATAAATTAATTCGGTATGTTATTAACATTCTTACAGTTTATTTGTAGCAGTCCTAATGTATACTAAATCGCATTTTTTTCTTATAGCAAAATATTTTTGTAATTTATAAAAATCTCGTTATTTAATCCTTTCAGAACGAGATTTATCGTCAATCAAAGATTAGCAGTACAGTAGGACATATTGTTTTTTTTTTAATTTGAGTGTTTCTAATGTAATTAAAAATTGTCAAAACTGATTTTTATACTTACATAAAATTTCAGATTTAACTACAAAAGATATTAATAATTAAAAACAATTATTTGTAGATTTTAATGATATTACATATTTTAATTACCATAATTTTTTTCATTTAATTTATGTTATGTAATTTTTTATGTAGTTGATTAACATTTTAGATTATAGAACATTGATCATTTTTTTCCAAATTTTTATCCAATCGCAAATTTATATATAAATATTTTTTTATTGTTTTATTAATTTTATTTTTTTAAATTAACTAAGATGCATTTAGATGTCATTTTCATTATAAGTCCAAGGAAGTTCTTCATTAAACTTGCTTTGATAAGCCGCGTTTCTTGCCGCATATAATATCTGAAATCGTATATAATGCATTATTAATCAGCAATATAACAAAATATTTTTAAAAAATCATCAATTTTAATTAAAAAAAATGTTTACTTTATCTTTGAATTATTCTATTCGAGAACTTACAGGATTATCAATATAAGCTTCGCAACCGTAGCACCAAACGGAGATGTCGCTGAAACTGAGCGTGATGGGATGCTCGTACTCCTGTGCGTGTTGCATCGCGTGCTGGTTTACGCTGCGAGCACAATGCACGGTGTAACATTGCAGGCAGATCCAATTCTCCGCGGTGCTACCGCATTCGACGCAAGGTAGAGTTACATCGATTCCATCTGGAGGAACCTCGTTCACCGCGGACAAGTGCGGGCAATCTCGTAGAGGCACCACCGCGAACATTTCCCCCGCTGTCAGAGCCTGTGTGACAAAGAGTGCTTTAGTTATTTTATTCATTCATATTCATTTTATATATATATTATTTTATATATTATTTTTATATATTATTTTATATATAAATTCGATGATATATTTATGTGATAATACGTGTCGGATCATCACCTGAAGATTATCGGAGAGGTAGTCTAGAAGGGTCGGTTGTGTTTCACGTTGTAGGGACGCTGCGCCTTCGTCGTCGTAATCCTCGCCTGTGCGAGAACTTCCTTGCTGACTGTCCCTAGACTGCTTCATCTCATTTACACACTTCTGTATACTCTGCGACACTGAAAGTCAAATGCATGCCTTACTTATTTTCCGATGAAATGCAATAATTATTCTAAAAGTAATTAAGTGTGATTTTAATAATATATATAATATAATATGTAATATAATATTTATTTTTAATATATAGTATATTAAAGTTAATGTATAATATTATATAATATATAGTGTAATATGTAATATAATATATATTTTTAATAATATATTATATATACCGTCCGACTTTTTAGCCTCGTCCTGTTTCGATCCAGAATTTCTCCTCGTCTCGTCCGTCATGCCTTTCGTAGGTCGCACTTCAGAATTCTTAATCTTAATATTCTCCACCTCGTTCGTCAACTTCAGAATTTCCTCGTCAGTCACCAGGTTCAGGTGATTCTTATCGATTGCTAAATTCAGTTCCAACTTCTCACTTTCGATCACTTCTAAGGCGATTTTCGATTCCGTTTGTTTCGGCTTATCTGCTATTCTTTCTTCTTCGTTCTGCTTAGTCAGGGGTTTCTTGAGTTTGGGCAGGAGCTTTTCTTTCGGCAGGGACATTCCATATTGCAGATTAGGCCAGAATTTCTTATGAGTCTTCAGCACGTTGTTGATGGAGTTGATCGCGCTGGCACAGGGGATCAAATTGGGATCCAGCATAGGCAGAGGATCGCCCAGGAGGGCTTTGGTGCACATCGTCATCGCGTGAGAAATGGAATTGATGTTGTAGCCTCCTTCAAGACTGAAAATTATGCGACCGTTCGCCAGAGACGAGAGCCAATGGATCAAATGACCGTAGAGCTCCGGACTTACCAGGCAACCTTACGAGATAAAAACAACTATTAATTCGGATCAGTAATTCATTAGAAATTGCATTTTTTCCGTAAGTCTTTATAGATTGAATATAAAATTGTATTATAAGTGAATACTTAATATTCAATAATTATCGTTTATATTATAAGATGCAATTTACCTCCAAGTGGATCACCTACGCAAGCATCAAATCCAGCAGAAACCAGAATCAGCTCCGGATTGAACTGATAAGCGATGGGCAGCACGACTTGTTGGAAAGCTGCTATGTATTCAGCATCTCCCATTCCTTTCTGCAAATATAATAAATAATTAAAATAAATATAATAAATAAAATTAATAAAATAAATGAAATAAAAATATAATTATATAAATAACTTTGAAATGTACTACTTGAAACACCCGACTTATTACTGTTTATTTACTTTATTCCACGGTATGTTCACATTGAATCCTTCGCCTGCGTTTAGACCAACGCTCGTATAATTAGCTGCCTTGGAATTTGGAAAGAAGCTTCCGTTGTCGTAACGATGAACGGAAATGTAAAGAACTTTGGGATCTTCCTCGAAGATGGATTGCGTTCCATTACCGTGATGCACGTCCCAATCCACTATCAGTACTCTAGAATACGTATTAAATATTATATTATACATATTGAAAACATTAGAATCACGATTCGATAGTAACTAGTTAATTAGTTATAAGTTAAATAAAAAAAGTAATTTTTAACTTGGTTTAGTTAATTAAAAATTAGTTAATTTTTAATTTAAAATAGTTATTTTTTTCTATAAAATTTTGAACATTGAACAACTAAATTTTTAAATAACGATTAAATTTTAATAACAGCATCATTCATATGTCATTCTAACAATATTATGAAATAAATAAAGATACTATTAGTTTATATTTTTTTCATAATTCTAATTACAACGAAAAATTCATTCCTATAAAAAAACAACATTTTTGGTTTTTTATATAAATTTTTAAAAAATTTAAATTTAAAAACAAATAACATTAAATTACAATTAATTTATTAACGCAACTATAATGGTTTATAAAATTAATTTAGTTGAGTTAATAATTTAACTTAAGTTAAATCAAAAATTAATTCTTAAAATATTTACATTGAATTAAAATGTTAAAATTTTATAATTTAATATTTTATTTGTTTTAAATTAAAATTGTTTTAAAATTATTTTAATTTAGTTGAAAAAATAATTAAGACATCTAATCAGGGGATTAGAATACATATTAAATTTTTGTAAAACATATGTTGTGGTATTGTTAGATAATTCACGACTATTCACAGAATTGAGCTGGAGATATCGTACCTCTTTAGATGATGAAACTGCACGGCGTATCGCGCAGCAAGGGCCACATTATTAAAGATACAAAAACCGCACGCAACATCTTCCTCGGCGTGGTGTCCCGGCGGCCTCACAATCGCTATTCCAGATTGGCTTTCCCCGTTTAAAACCGCGTCTACCATCTGTAAAAGGCAGCCGGCAGACACACAGGCACTCGACCACGTTTCGCTATGAAGGTAAACGGAGTTGTAATCCGACGCTTGTTTCTGCAATTCCTTTGGTTTTAACGTTGACGTCCTTTTGATGCTATCGATGTAGTCCTCTGAATGAGCCAGAGATAGCTCTTCTATTGTTGCGCTCCTCCCCTGTAGGAAAAAGAAATAATCATTTCTTTTTCCTTTTTAACTTTTCTCGAGATAGATAAAAATTTTTTAAATTAAGTTCAATATTCTTTATAATAAATAAAATATACTTTTTTTTAGGTATATAACACAGTTGAATTATCGTACTTGTAGCAAATGGCACCGTTCTAGCAGGCCATGCTTTTCATGATTCTTGTAAATGCTGGAGATACGAGCTGGCTTCTCCGGATGAGTATTGTCAGAAATATTGCAATGCTTTTGCATCTTTTCATCGTAAACGATAGACACTTTATGAGGCGCCTTATGCAACTTTGTAACTGAAAAATTTAATAGCTTTTAATAATAGCAATAATGAAATAAGAATATATTCTTGTCAATATACAAATATATATTTTTGACTTTAATGTATCATATTTTAAAATTTAAGTCTTTAATAAATAGTAAATTTAATCAACAGATCAATTATCTAAAAGTTTCTATCCAATTTTCTTCAAATATATTGCAGTTTTTTAAATACTTACATTGTATCAATTCATTCAATTTCTTTTCTATGGTCTCTAAAACTTCTTTGTTTTGTGTAGGATAGCAGTTTCTAGTTTCGTACTTGTCTGGTGTATAAATGCTGCCTCTGAAATAATGACAAGATGTTAATATAATTAAATATAATTTATAATAAAATACAATACAAAAATATTTATGCAATATTTTTAACTCTTTAAATGATTCTAATTAATCTTCTAATTAATAATACATCAAAATAATATTATATACATTACTAATGTTTATAATTTCTTACTTATATGTAACCGTAACTACATGTCGATTAGCAATTTCTTCTTTATTATGTGTTACACTATTGATACTGTGTGTTTCTTGATATTGATAACATTTCCAATATGGTCTGTGCGCATAGATTACATTCAGTATAGTGTCATGTATACTGGAATAATAAAGAGCATGTTATTATTATTAATATTGCAACAATTAATAGATAATAAAGTTAAGTTTAAAATTAAAAGTTATAGTGTAGATATACACTGTTAATAATAATAATATATTAAAAATCATGTTTAATAAGTTTTCTATTGCTTACCTTATTGATGGTAATTCGAGTGTTTGTAAAATAGGGCAGGGATCGCCCAATAAAGTTCGCAAAGTCAATGCTGCACCTTCTGCTAAAGATTTCAAGCAATAACCACCCTATATAATAAAACATTATATTTAGTACACATGTATATTTAAATGGCATAAATAAAATATAAAGATATATTAAAGAAAAAAAAAATCTTTTACCTCTAAAACTACAGCGACTTTTCCAGCTGCCAGACTTAATAACGACGATAGCAGATGTGAATAACACGCTGGAGTAATTAACATCTGGCCCTAAATATAAATGCAATGTATTTATTAACTTGTTATCTTAGCTATAATAACAAAGGTAAAATAATATGTATTATGTGTGCCACAGATACATTAACTTTGTATATGATAATTATAAGATAATTAAATAAAAATTTTTGTGATAAATAATACACACACATGATTAATTAATATAAAATAATAGAAAATTTTGTAACCTTCTCGTCACCGATTGCGGCATCGAATCCAGCGGAAATAAGGATGAGGTCTGGAGAGAACTGGGAAGAAAATAAGAAAAGAGGATAATAATAAAAAGTATGAATAAATTTACCTCTGGACAACCCAGAGCCGCATCATAACCAGCTGACACTATTATAAGATCCGGTTGAAACTACAATAATATTAGTACATTCATTAATTTGTATATTATTACTATATATTAATAAAATAAATACATAATACATACCTCATAAGCCATTGGCAATAAAACTTGCTGGAAAATCGCAATGTAATCAGCATTAGTCATGCCAGTCTTATTTAAGGGTATATTAAAGTTATAACCCTCTCCAAGATCTTCTCCAATGTAATGGAAGTCTGATTCCTTCAGATTAGGCCAGAATTCGCCGTGTTCATAACGATGTATTGAAAAATAGACTACACTGTAAATTTGAAAGCAATTAAAATTACATAATTATTAAATTCAAAATCAAATATTTAAATATTTAATATTATATATGTTAAAAATAATTCAAAACAACAATTTGAAAGAGAAAGATGAGATGAGTACCGTGGATCATTGTAAAACATTTGCTGCGTTGCTTGTCCATGATGAACATCCCAATCCACAATTAAAATCCTATTTGCCAAATTACTGCTCAAAGCTTTCTCTGCTGCAAGAGCCACATTGTTGAAGAAGCAGTAACCACAGTATTCTGATTTCATGGCATGATGACCCGGTGGCCTATAAAGATTTATTAATACTTATTAATAATATTATATGCATTATTTATCCCGAATAAAACATAATAAGATTAATAAATTATATCTAAAATTACATTATGCATGAATCTCTTATATAAAATCATTAAATAAGATTAATCAAATCGAAGATCAATATCTCATCAAGATCTTGAAATATTTCGAACTCACCTAATGATAGCCATACCATTTTGAATCTCGCCTTTACAGATTCTTTCTACCAAATTGATTGTCGAGCCCACAGCTAATAAAGATAATCTATATGTAGACTGTAAATAAAGTTAATTTATAGAATTAGATATTCAATATAATAATTTTATATATTTGTATGTGTGTAAAATATTATTTAAAATATAAGCTTATTTAATTGTATCATTATTTTTTATATACTATTTAAAAATTACACTGGACTTAATTTTTGGAATTAAAATTGGAATTTAAATAATTCTTGGAATTATACATACTGGATGAACGTAGATAGCATCGTACTTGGAGGAAAGCAATTCCAAATTCTCAGAATCTGCACAGCCATCTGTTGCTTTCAAAATATCAATCTGTTTCTGGCTATGCTTTGTCAGAATCTCATTCTCCGTAGCTTGTCTCGGTTCAATGAGTTTGCATCTTTGCACCAGGCCTAATTCTTCGCATCTCTGCAAAACTCGTGTAAATCTGGCCGGGCATTCGGGATAATTCGGATCCCAGAGACATTCGTGCTCCGCCATGCTTCGGTCAAACACAAGACCAGTTTCCTTTCGCACTACTTTGTATGCATCAATTGCATTTTGATATACATCTCGTATAAAACTGTTGTTGGACTTTTTGTCCGATACCAGCTGTCTTTGCGCTGCCTCTCGCTTGGCAGCCAACAGCGCAGCTGATGGACGAGCCTGTAATGCCAGAATATAAATGTATTATATGGATTTTAAATGTTTTGAGATTTTAAGAGTTGCATGCGTTATATATTATAATCTATGCAAATATATTTATTATATTTTTTGTAAAATATAATTATTTATTACATTTTTAAATGTAATATTTATTATATATTTTTTAAATAAATTTTTCTACATAGATTTTTAGCAATAAATCATTAATGTTTACATTTTTTGATTTCCCAGGTTTCCTCGTTTTCTTAACACTCTCAAACATATTTGTAACAGTTCTTTGGCACTTGCTGGAACTCTCGATCACTTTTATTAGCTCAATTTCACTGTCTGCTAATTGTTTAGCAGCAGTGAATAAATCTGATCTCTCTATAGGCTCAGTCTGTAAAAATATAATATTTTTTTAAACTCTAAGCATAAATATAAAAATAATATTAATATGACAGAAGGTTTTAAAATATATTATTTGCAATAAGCATTTTTAAATATTATAGTTAATGCAAGTATATTGTGAGTATAAAAATAGCACAACAATTTCCAAACCAATACAAAGGCAAAAATAGATTACAACAAGCAAACAGAAAGATGAGAGAAAACAAAAAAAATTAATTCTGAAATTTTTAATCAACATAACTCAATGAAACTTCAGCAAATGCAAAACAAAGTAGAAGTAGAAAAGAATAGCATTTGTTGCAATTTTTAAATATTATAATTAATATAAATATATATTGTGAGTACAAAAATAGCACAAACATTTCCAAACCAGTGCAAAGGCAAGATTAGATTACAACAAGCAAATAAAAAGAATTAATTCTGAGATTTTTCACCGACGCAACTCAATGAAATTTCAACAAATGCAAACCAAGTAGAAGTAAAAAAGAATAGCATTTATTGCAATTTCTAAATATTATAATTAATATAAATATATATTGTGAGTACAAAAATAGCACAAACATTTCCAAACCAGTGCGAAGGCAAGATTAGATTACAACTAGCAAACAAAAAGAATTAATTTTGAGATTTTTCAAGAACGCAACTCAATAAAACTTCAGCAAATGCAAAACAATGTAGAAGTAGGAAAGAATAGCATTTGTTGCAATTTTTAAATATTATAATATAAATATATATTGTGAGTACAAAAATAGCACAAACATTTCCAAACCAGTACGAAGGCAAGATTAGATTACAACAAGCAAACAAAAAGAATTAATTTTGAGATTTTTCACCGACGCAACTCAATAAAACTTCAGCAAATGCAAAACAATGTTGAAATAGGAAAGAATAAGCATTTATTGCAATTTCTTTGAAGAAAAACAAGCATTTGCCAGGCTCACCTTTAATCTGTCAAGATCTGTAATGCAACGTAAAGTTTAATATAGCAAAGCTGTGTGTAGGCGGTACAATCAAGCCTTTTATAGTTATGCCCCTTCTCTCTCAGACATGTTATCGCTTTATCTTCCGAGGCTAACGACAAGATAATAGTACACAAACATATATGGAGATCATTAACGATAATTAACTCTTACCATTTGCTCCAATTAAGATGATCTAATAAATGTCAAAATCGTACGCTAGGTAAACATTGACTCATCACAAGCGATGCAAATTATTATCCTCACTTAATTAATTTTTTTTTTTCTAAATTAAGCCAGAAAAGATTCGAAGACTAAAGTGCTTTTTCTTCATTCATTCACATCGTTTTATCCGTGTTTTTCTTTTCCTCCTCTTTCAATTTCGTCATTGCTCCTGCGTGTTTATGTTCCGAAAAAACACACTGACTGCAGTGTAGCATGAAATGACAGATGGACGATGAAGGGGAACAAAATGTGATTTTTATTCCCCTTTTATTTAGACTCGTACGATTGGCTGACGCCTAGGGAATTCTAGGGTCCTAAAATGTCATCCTAAAAAATTCCACACTAGGTCCACCGTCTATGGATAATTACGTGTTTATAGCCCGAATCCAGCTCAATTTAATGCCATGCGATTTTTACGATTTTTTAATATATTGCAAAAAATAAATTAAATAGGGGCAACTTGTTTTTTTAATTACGACTGTTTTTCTGCGTGCAAAATGTTTTGTCGAAGACTTCACGTGTCGATTAAATTGAAAAATGTCATGGGTTATGTCAATGAATCCAATCTTCTTGTCACATGTGCTAAACAACGTACGTAAATAGAATAATTAACTAATAATTAATTGTGATTCTGTCATCAGATTTATCGAGTAACTCGATATTTTCTATTTTACATTTTATATATATTTTCATAAATAATTAGATATATATATATATATATTTCTCTATAATTTAATTATTTCTGTATTTAAATTCTGTATTTTATTAATTATTTCATATACATATAATAAAATATAAAATAATTATACAGAATTATTAAGAAATAATTAATAAAATTTTAAATACAGAAATAATTAAATTTATATTTTTACACAGAATATTCCAAATTTCATATATATTTTCATAAATAATATATATACATATACAGTGAGAAATAAAATAATTATATAGAATTATTAAGAAATAATTAATAAAATTTAAAATACATAGAAATAATGGCATAGAAATAACTAAACTTACTCATTACACAGCCCAAAATGAGCATCCGCAACTCAGGTGGCAGCCTGCAATCAGTAACTTCTGCACACAAAAGTTGCCAAAGACAGCCAATGTCTTCGGAGACATCTCCGGTAGGAAATTCGACCACTTCAAGATGGACGAGAGGGAGAAGGAGGAGGAAAACTTCCAGGACACCGAAGGGCGCATTCCACGTCGACTGAAACCCAGTGCAGGGCAGTACGCCAAGATGATGAAGTCGCACATAGCTAAGAAGAATCTGAAATCTGCTCTGCAGGTGCTGGATCTGATGAAGGAGAACCGGGACAAGCCCACAATATACCTTTACAATCTTCTGTTGCACTCTTTCGCTGATCAGGGTGACCTGAAGCAGTGCTTTCGTCTGTACAACAAGGCGAAGAAGCACGGATTGCAGCCAAACGCAGCCACCTATACCTGCTTGTTCAATGTATGCGCTGTGTGCGACAGGACCGAGGAAGCTTTGGAGCATTTGAACAAACTGAGACAGTCCCTTTATGAGAAGCAGTTTCCCTTGAACAACACTCATTACAATGCCATGATGAAGGCGTACAGCTGGCACAACAGGCTCACCGAGGCCTTTCAACTGGCGGACGAGATGAGGGACAATAATATTCCCATCAAAGAGATCACTTACAACTCGCTATTTCACGCGGCGATTGCTGATAAGGAGGCTGGCTTGCGACACGCTCTAATCATATGGCATCTAATGCGCCTGAAGAAGGTCAACCCGAGCTTGACCACGTACAATCTGCTGCTGAGGACGATCAGAGACTCTGGTCTGGGGAATTTGAAGCTCGACGACGTCCTTATTTCGGGATGGGAGAAAAGCAGAATCGTGTTGGCGGAGGGCGAGAGGCCGAATTTGTTGGCCTCTCCACCTGTTTTGAGTTCGATGTTATTATTAACGGACAAGGGTCAGGTTGCGCAGCGTGGTGATGCTGATCCGAGAGAGCAGGTGGAATCTATAAATTTAAACGACGTCTTCGTGAATAATCGCTTGATCCTGTTTGGCGGTCTGGAAGGATTCTTGAATAAGATGGATCGCAGCAAAGTCAACCCCGACATCAAAACTATTACGTTGCTGCTCTATGTGATTCCGAACACGACCCAAGCTGAGAATCTGCTCATCGAAATAGCGGAGAAGAGGAACATCGAGCTGGACATCGACTTCTTCAACATGGTCATCAAAAGACGCAGTCTGCGATTCGATTACAAAAGCGCGAAGGTGAGATGCAGGGTGTCCCACAGGAAATTGCTGAAGCTAATCAGCTGTCATTTTTTAATATATACAGCTATGCGAAAACAAAAATTGTATCGGAAAGAGGAAAGTCTGCAGTTTTAATGGATATAAATAAAATATTTGTATAAAAATGTATTACTTTCCTCTTTTCAAGGCAATTTTTGTTTTCTCAATAACTGCATGCGTTAAAAAATGATAGCTGATTAGTTTCAGCAATTTCCTACGGAACACCCTGTATATCCAAAATTTGATTTATCATGATGCAACTCAAATTTGATTTAACATGATGCAATTTGATAATTTAGGAAGTGATAAACTTGACGGAGAAGAGGAACCTTACCCCAACTGTGATGACCTTCGGGGTCCTGGCACTCGGTTGTCAAGAGTGCAGAGACGCCCAAGAATTTTTGAGAGGAATGGAAGCTTTTGGTTACGTACCCAACAGAATAATCATGAGTACTCTCATCAATGTAGCTTGCCACAAGAAGAACTTTGAATACCTGTTATTTGTCATGAATTATATGCTGGAGAATAATATGAAACCCAACACGCAAGCCTTCAGAGACGTGGACAAATTTGCGAAAGAGATACCGAACATCAAGAAGCCGACAGTACGATGAAAAGGATCTATTATCCTAGCTACTATCATAATATATAGAATCAATATTTCTCCTATGTATTTAATAAATTTAAAAAATATTTTTTTATTACAGGGACTATACAGATTACGAAAACTAAAGCGACTGGAGAAGAACATCGAGCAATTCGAGCAGCAGTATCCGAAGTGGCAGAAGATACAAGACAATTCGTCGGAGAATTGATTGTATTGTCAGGAAAATTTTCGAAAGGATTGATAAATTGTTGTCAACACGCTCGCAAATATATACATATGTGAAATGAAGAGGCTCGAGGAGTCAGCGAAGGTAAGGAGGACGCGTCTCCTGCGTCCAAGGTCGACTTCTACCGCCGCCGCTGATCGCGCGCGACGGACAGCTTCCGCGAATGCTGAGCTTGTTGTATCCGGTAGGACCTGTCGGCTGGGCCCCGCAAGTTTCTAGCGCCACGAACTCGTCCACGTGAAGGGACGGCGGTCTGGAAGTGTTGGGCGGTCTCGACCGGAAGGGATCGGCTCCTCTTCCGACCCCGCCACCCACAGGACCACCTCGCAGTGGATTGGCGAACTGTGTGCGACCTCGTACCGGTGTCACTAAAAAGAAATAGAAAATATATAGTGGACCATGATTGTAATTAATTATTCATACAATAGATTAATGACAAACTTAAAAATACAAAGTAAGTCACTTTTCCGGGTTTTTTTGTAGTGCCGATCAGAAATCCAAAATTCAAAATGGCGGATAATAACTGAAAAAATGTTTTATCTGATACATTGAACCAGTATTTGAAAAATAAAATAACTTTTGAACTATACTAATTTTGAAAAATTATCCGCCATATTGGATCCGCAATCTTCAATTTCTAAAATCCGACATTAAACTTATAATCAGCGACCTCAAAAACATAAAAGTATGCATTATCAGTTCAATTGCTACACTGCAAAAGTGATGCGGATTTTTCCGTCATGAAGCACTTTTGACCAGTTTTATTTTGCCGAATTTTTTCGTCATTGACACTTAAAGGATTAACAATCTTACCGAATGGCTGTTTCGATTTAACCATAGGCGAAGTCTGTTTCTCCGTTCTGCTTTCCTGGTTCTCGTCCTGCGGCTTCGACTGGACAGGCTGCGTGGCGTCGTCAGGCGGCGTCTTGGAGCACAGGTTTTGCGCTTCCGCTAGTAAATTAAAGTCCGCAGGTAGCAGTTCGGTAGCCAGCGCCAGCAGGTCCACCGTATTTTCCGCCTGCATCTGATTAGCCGTCGCGAATACAAACTTCTTGGCTCGAGATGGGCTGGTGATCGCGCCTCTCTGCGAGAATTGGTTCAGGAGGGCTTCCGGCGTCGGCAGTAGAGGCTCCAACATCTCCGGGATGGGTTCCTTCTCCTCTTTCTCTTCGGCGGTCTTCAGGGTCTCCGCCAACTCCTCCGCGCGCTTCAGCTTCTCCAGGGGATGGTCGCTTTTCTCCCAGGAGATCAACGACGCCAGTTGTTGCGTCCGCAGATGCAAGGATCTCCGTTCCGAGTCGGAGGCGATCAGGTTCTCCAGAAAGGTCACGGTTAAGCCCGCGATGGGATTCGTTTCTGGGTTCTCCAGGGTGGACACGTGGTCCAGAAGCGCGCGCAAGGCGCCGGGATTGTTCTCCAGGCAGCTCTTCACGTGGTACAGGCCGTAGTTGTGGCCGACGAGAGACAGGAGAATGTGCAGCGTGTCCTCCACCACGTCCAGCTGGAACTTGGTGCTGGTCGCCAGGATCTCGATCAGCGCCGCGAGGATGGACAGAAGAGGTTCCTTGCTGGGCACCGAGTGCGTCAGTCTCTTCTCGAAGGACTCGCCGTCCTCCTGCACCAGGCTGAGGCCGCAGTCGCACAGGGTCTCGAAGATGCCGAGGATCTCGCGTTGCGCGTGCACGTCGCCGCTGCTCTTCAGGATCGAGCACATCATCTCGATGACCGGCGGGTACTTCTGATCGGACTTCACCTGCGCCCTGGACGCGGGGCTGGTCAGGGTCAGCAAGGTCGCCTTCATAGGCGCGTGTCTGGCCAGATCGCTGATCAGAGCCAGGATAGGAATGTTATTTTCTACAGGAGCGGCCGCTAGGATCCCATCCAACAGACATCTCCCGACTAGAAGAGCCGTCGGCGCCGCCAGGTCGCTCAGTTGCTTACAAACCGTCGATAGAAGCAACAGAACGTCTCTGTTCCAACTGGCGCAGAGCAGCCGGAGGGTCTCGGTGAGGTTCGCGGCTTGAGCTTGAAGGTGCGCCGACCAGAGCTTCCGCAGACCCAGGATCCTCGTCGCGTCTTCTGTAGCGGTCTCCATCGGCGTCAGAACAGGCGGCAGCAGACGGCTCAGCAGCTTCAGACCCGGTACAAAATTACAGGGCCGCAGGGAGACCATCTTCAGGACCTCACCGAGCATCTGGGTCCACAATGACTTAGCCACGTTGCCCGAGCCGTCGGAATCGACGGCTTGGGTGAACACCAGCAGCGTGCCCACAATCTCCTCGGACAGGCTCCGCATCGTCGGGTTAGCCGGGATGGCCTCGATCAAGGAGTAGACCCCGAGCAGCGGGACCACGGCCGTGAGGTCCTTGAAGTCCGTCGCCATGCACTTGATGAGTCTCTCGAGCAGCGCTCTGGTCAGCTTCACGCAGGGCAGCAACAGGGCGATCAAGGCCATTTTTCTGCGACCCGTCAGGGCGGCGCGATGGAGGAACGGTTGCTCGTAGAACTCGGACACGTTCGCCATGACGGCGACCAGGGCGGTGAGGCCGTCGGCAGCGAAGAGCTGGGTCAGGGCATTCCTGTACTTGAGCTCGACGTACGGTTCCAGGGGATCGACGTCGTGGTTGTACGAAAAGACGAGGTAATACAGGATCCTGCAGGCGGTGACCAGCTGGCCGGGCAGCGACGCGGCCTTCTCCGCGCTCTTTTTGATGCCGGCCACCAGGAGAGAAACATCGTTGTAATCCCAGTGAGAAGCCTGGGCCGCGGTGGTCAGGTACGGCACCACGTCTCTGAGAACCGCGTGCTCCCGAGCTTTCTCCAGGATCAGCTCCGCTCGATTCTGGAAGATCTCCACTCGGTCGGAGTAGCGCACGATGGCGGAGATGAGCTCGGCGGCGAACTCGCAGAGATTCGAGTCCGAGAGGAAGAGGACGAGGGTGTCTATGAAGTCGCCCAGAGGTAGAACCGCGACAATGGCGCGCAAACCCTCGGGGAAGGCGAGGAAGGAGTGCAGTCTCTTCAGGATCGTCCAGTCCGAGCTCTGCTTCAGGCGGATCAGACACTGGGCGACCTGAAGACGCCACGCTAGGACGCAACCGACCCCGGGTAGCTCGGGTTTCAAGGCCTTCAGGATCAAGCGAACCGCCTCGGTCTCCTTCAGCAGGTAGTACAGGCCCTCCTTGGTGTCGGAGAGCTGCAGGAGGAAACGCCGGATCAGCCTGATCGTCTTCAGGTCGGAGTCGGGAGAGGACAGTACTAGCAAGAGCCGGTAGATTAGCTTGTGGTGCTCGAAGTAGGCTATCAGGTGCGCGCGAGGGTTGCGGGCACGTTCCCGCTCGAACTCCATCTGCGCGCCGGCCGGGAGTTGGCGTCTAGGCTGCGCCATCAACGTCGGGGCGCAGACGTAAGCGTTCATCAGTTCCGTCAGGCCTACCTCGTCGGGTTCCCTCACCTCCTCCAGGTACATGTACACGTGGACCTTGCGGAGGAGCGAGCCGAGAGCATACTTGAGCCGGGCGAGCTTCATCGCGTCCAGCATCGTCAAGGCCTCGCTGTAGAGGTAGCTCCTCGAGTTCAGGAACTCCTGGACGATCACCGGGCTGATCAGCGCCGCGTCGAGGGCTCGCAGAGCGGAGAGCTTCACCGGCAGAGCGACATTCTCGCGCATGCAAAGCGACAGTAACTTGGACGGGGCCTCGACCTTGAGGAGGATCTCCGGACCCTTCGACAAACGACAGAGCGCCTCCGCTAAGCGAACGCCGACCTTCACATGGCGCACCTTGTACGCAGGCTGCGGTTGAGCTTTAGCGAGTTCCATATCCAGGCCGGCGTTAACCACGCTGGTCAAGTTCTCGAGATCGTCCAGGTTGGGGTCAAAAGGACCCAGGATGGCGCATAAAGTCTCGCAGTTGTGGACGAAGGTCTCTTTCTCCTGACCAGACGCGTTATGGAAATGCGAGACCGACTTCGACAGGGACTGCAGGAGCTCCTTGATCCTCGACAGGATCTCGCGGTTCGCGCATAGCTCTTCTAGGTTCTCCAGCTTCTCCAGATTCAGCAGATCCGGCGGCGCCAGGGTATAGATCTCGTCGATTTGCGACGAGGCCTCGCACTCGAACTCGATCGCAGGCGGAACGTCGTCGGTCATTATATCCTCGTCCGATAATATAGGCTCGAAGGGCTCGCCGGTTTCCTGCTCGCCCGCTTCCTGTTGCTCCGCTTCTTCCTCCTCGGCGGAGATGGATTCGGGGCTCAGGGAAATTAGGGATTCCGTGGGAGGAGACGAAGGTCGCTTCGAGGTCTTCTCGCCCGCGCTCGACGTCTCGTCCTCCCATTGCACCGATTCCGCCTTTCCAGTGTCCGATATTGATGTCCTGGATGGTTCCACCACCTGAATTGGTTGAACCGGAGGCGGTGGAGTCGCAGTCACGCATGTTTCCTGTTGATGATACAAAAACTTAAGTAAAAATATTTATATATTAAATATATATAAATATATAATATAATATTATAAAAATATAATATTAAAAATATAAAATAAAATATAACATACAAATATATATATATATATATATATATTATATATATATATATATATATATATATAAATGTATATTAAATATTTATTGACTTAAAAAAATATATATTTAATATATTATAAAAATATTATAAATATATATTTTGACTTAAATATATATTAAATATATTATAAAAAAAATATTATAAATATATATTAAAAATATATTATAAAAATATATATATTGACTTAAATATATATTAAACATATTATAAAAATAAATATATATTGACTTATAAAATAAGACATCCAAAAGAAATTTAAAATACATCCTCATGACTTAAGACGCGTTTTGACATCTTTTAGATGACGTTTGTCATCTAGAAAATTCCTTTAGAATTACTTTCATCGCTAAAAGCAAAGGTGTGTTTACCAGTGAATTCGTTGGATGTGGATTCTCATAATACGTCCAGTCAGATTGCTGTTCGGAGGAAACTTGAGCAGTGTTCTCAGTATTCTCTTCGTGCACACTAACACAAGTGGTAGATCCAGCCGCTGAACTTATGACTTCCTGAGGATTGTTTAGGGATTTGGTCAACGTGCCATACACAGCCAGCGTTATAGTGGTGTACCATCCTCTTAGAACCAAGCCATCGGTTGGTATCTGCTTCCGCTCGCATTCCAGTTGAATGTGGATGTTTTGTTTGTATTCCAAGCTACCCAAAAACTCAAACGTGGAAGCTCCAGGTTTACTGAGATCGTTCACGAAAAACTCAATTTCGAATTGAGAGGGATTGGTTGCTCTGGAAAGATAGAAAGTTTCTTTTAGTACTTCTTTAAAGATTTTAACATTAATATCTATATAAAACTTACCCAAGTCGCACTCCTCCTGGAAAGTCTGCTTGCACACGTGCACCTAATGGAATTATTCTCACTTCGCTGATATAAACAGGTTTGGGAAATTGTACTAAATCCAGATTTAATTCCTGTAATGTCCAATTAAAAAAAAACTATAAGCCATTTATGTTGTAATAGAAAATTATATATAAATTATAAATAATTTTATTTATATGTAATAAATTATATATAAATTATAAATAAAGTACAATCTGAAAATTTCTGAATATTGTAAATTTAATACATTTTTCTAAGAAAAAAAGAACAAAAATATGCTATATAGTATATAATGCTACTTTCAACAAGTATTGATTTTTTAAAATTTTGACAATTTGGACTGAAAAAGTAATTTTTAATAATCAACGATTGTGTGGTGCAAAGTATAGTTTCTCTTTCGCACATCTTTATTCTTCAATTAATGCATCATAAGCACAAGTGTCAATAGAATAAGCAGAGCTTTTTATTTATTTTTATCTTAAGAAAATCACTCAAACAGGCAGCTTTTCTGATTTTTAAAAGCTCCAATTTCCATTCTAATCCTATGAAATCTATGTAAACAAACCTCCGAGATGTCGTGGGAAAAAGTATCGAAGAACAATAATTCGGTGTTATCCATGTTTCACACCTTTCAAGTAGCATATAATCCTTCGGCAATTAATTCTTAATAATAAACTGAGTATCTTTTGAATCTCTTTTCCATTTTATTCTCCTATTTAATTCATTCTCCCTATTTTGCTTGGTTATGTTTGTACGCGCACATTTTTTCACCACCCTATATACAGTACCTAGACAAGAGCTGTCATCGGCACTTTCTGTCACTCGCAGTTTTCTCCCTCTCTGACGCGCTGATTGGCTGAAAAGAAATTATTCCCTAGAAATTCCCCATTCGACGTCAGTTTACGACGCGCTGATTGGCTGAAAAAAATTATTCCCCCAGAAATTCCCTCTTCGACAGCCAATCGCGTCCGCCTGGTCACGTGACGTCGCCCGAAGAAGTTGACAATATGGCGGCCTCCATGCGACGCACGTGCGCGAGTGAACACGTGGCGATGGATGACGACGCGGTTCAGAGCTCGAGGAGAGCTCGCAAGCGAACCTCGCGGAGCGAAAATGACGCGTCCGCGTCGAAGAGAGCGAGGGTCAACGGGTTTGTCGCGGAGGAACCGGAACCCGAAGTGTCAACTGACATCAGGACGAGTGACGAATTTGACGGACGATTCCTGAGATCCCTTCTCTCCTCCTCCAGCGGCTTGGGCTCCCTGAGGAAGTTCCTGACGATATGCAGCGAGAACGAGGAGAGGGACCTCGCAGGGGAGTACTTGCTCGCCGGTGGTGGTGTCCTGGAAGTTCTGAGACTTTTAGACTTCTCTGACAAGAAGAGCACCAGCAACGCAGTCACTGTCTTCTCCGCTGTCAATATTTTACTAATGAAGTATGCTTGTATACAGGATGTCCCATTTTAATGTCCCACCCCAAATAAGTTTTTTATTTTTGATTGTAGAAAAAAATGTTTCAGACAAAAGTTGTATGGTTTCGAGGAGGACGTAATAAAAACCATCTTATGTCCTCCTTGAAATCATACAATTTTTGTCTGAAACATTTTTTTCTACAATCAAAAATAAAAAACTTATTTGGGGTGGGACATTAAAATGGGACACCCTGTATATATGAGACACCTTGTATATTTGCTGATATTTATGTAGGTTTTCGCTTTTAATTAAGCAGATATGTTTTTCTGCTCAGCAGGATCTTGACAAAGTATCCTCAATGTCAGAATAGTGCGGTGGAAGCCTGTCGCCACCTGTTGAACTCATACATGTCTATTGTACACTCGATGCTTTCAACTCAGAGCAATGTCAAGCAGCGCAAGATAGTATTGAAGCTGCTCACAGCGGTAGTGTCCTTAAATAATAGTTTGGCTAGAGAGTTACTTGCACATCTGTCATTGCAACGAAATGTACTGGAGAGTCTAGTGCAACACACCAAGCCTGCGGATCCTCAAAATATCAGGACGTGTTTCATCCATTTTATTCTTGCTTTTCTCGTGGAAGGAGACTCATCGGTGATTAAAACATTGTTAGATAAGCATAGCTTATTTACTTGCATCTTCTCAGATTTGTTGTACGATTCCAAGGATATTGTTACTCTGATTCTGACAACTGTGAAGACATACGTATTGGAGAACAGTAGCATCACCAAAACGATGAAAGCTACATGTATTCTCTACATCTGTTCGTATTGAATCTAATATCGCTGTACAACTGGAAAGGCCCAACTAACTGGCCTAAAAATAAAACTCACTATTCTGGTGAGAACAACAGCTTTTTAGCTGACAAAGAGGTAATTAAATTAATCTTTATGGGATATTTTAATATTACAAATTACATTTCATCATTATTGATTCTCTCTTTCTATTGGTTTTTTTTCTTTATTTTTCTCTGTTATAATTTAGGCTGTCAACGATACAATTCATGCATTCTTAATCACTCTACTGACATCACATCGCTATGGAATTATTTTCCACGATCGAACATTAGGTTCGCGGAATAAACACAATCAGCTGGTGTATACGGTTCTCCAGAGTTTGGAGAAACCTTGGGAACACGAAAAGCCATCGGATCTAGTTATCAAGATAATGAGGGCTTGTCCGGATCTAATACGTTCGCAATATGTTGCCGTCGAGCCGTTTCTCGAACCTCGCGTGTCGTCCAAGTGGATCTGTCTTCTCAGATTCGTAAAGAAGGTGCAGTGAGATTTTATCTACAGGGTGTCTCATAGGAAACTAATCAGCTGTTATTTTTTAATGCATGCAGTTATTGAGAAAACAAAAGTTGTGTTGGAAAGAGGAAAGTTTGCAGTTTTTAATGGATTTAAAATGTTTGTATACCAATTTATTTTATTTAAAAAAAGTAATGAAAAAAACATTAATAACATATGTAAACTAATGGTAAATATTTTCGAAGTGCGCACCGATTGAATTTGTACAAAATTCTGTTCTTTTACAAAAACTCGTAAAAACTTTGTCTAACATGTCATTTTTAATGTTATTGACTATACTTTTCATAGCTTTTATTAAATCTGACACTATTGAAAATATTTATCATTAGTTTATGAAATTTTGTGATTATTAGCACTTTTCATTAATTTTTATTAATAAAATAAACGAATATACAAACATTTTATTTATTATTCATTAAAAACTGCAGACTTTCCTCTTTCCAACACAATTTTTGTTTTCTTAATAACTGCATGCATTAGAAAATGACAGTTGATTAGTTTTAGCAATTTCCTATGAAGCACTCTATATATATACAAGCTGTAAATTTGTATATTTTTCATTTTTGGGGTTTTTTTCGCAGGTAATCGAATCACTCGATCCAGTCAATTGCATCAAGACCTGTACTGCAGAATTAAATGCAAACAGATTGACAAATACGCTATTATCCTTGACAATTCCGGACATAATTATAAAAAACGCTATCTTGCCAGGATTAAGCCACGACAGTTTGTTTGTCAGACATGAGACTCTGTCTCTTCTTCTAGCAATGACTTCTCAGTTGAAAATCGTTTGCTC
Organism: Nylanderia fulva; assembly: GCF_048542155.1. Taxonomy (NCBI): domain Eukaryota; kingdom Metazoa; phylum Arthropoda; class Insecta; order Hymenoptera; family Formicidae; genus Nylanderia; species Nylanderia fulva. Next base: position 3,358,968 of record NW_028189730.1, on the reverse strand, counting down.
CACCTTAAAAGACTTCCACAGGACGTTCGTAGTTCAAAACCAGATAACGGATTTCATACTGAAGATTATTCCCAACTTGGAAACGATCTTAAAAGTGTGGCATCAAGCCTTCGAAGCTGATGTTAATACGATAAATTCGGAGAGCACTGAAAATATTCACAATCCGGATTTGTTAGATCATCTCGAGCTCATCCTTAATGTTCTTCACTCGTATAAGGATATATGCCCAGAATTGCTAGATAATTCGATGAATTTGCAGCCAAATGTGCTTCTATCAAGCTTAAATGATCTCCAGGATGGCGAAGAAGAGGATGGAGGAGCCAAATTAAAGAAGATAAACTGCATGAAGGTGAAAGCAATACAATTCTTGCTCGTCTTGGACTCTTCCATTTTTGCACCTAGAGAAAAAGTTTTTAAAGAAGCTCTTCCTTTTTTGATATCGTTGATTCATCAAACAGATTCTTCATTGGAAAGCTACGAGGATGCTACCAAAAATGCTATTAGAATGTTGCTAAACGCGACAAGTCTGTTTGAAAAGCTGCGACGATCAGTTGGATATTTGGATTGATGGTTTCTCAATGATAACCGATCCTAAAGAGATAGAGGAATTAACACACTGGTTTATGTCCATTTTGAAAAGTTGCATTAAACACACCGATAAATATATAAACAGTATAACGCAAGCAGAAGAAATATTATTAAATGACCAGGTGGTTAGCCTCGATGTAAAAGCAAAAGATGTAATTAATGAGTTATTTGATAAGGCCAATAAGAATCCGAGTTCCTTGCGAAAAAGAATTTGTCACAGCAGACTCGTCTTCAATTAATGGAGAATTAAATGTTGATGCAAAGAGAGATGATACGGTTAATAGTCTTGATAAGCTCAACAAAGAAGATTCCAAAGTCACCATTACGCATACTAATAATTACAGAGTGCAGAGGAATGAGCAAATTATTAATCTTGAAGAAGTGAAGAAGATGGAAAATGAGATCGATCGGCTACTTGAAAAGATAAATCCCAATAGTTTTTCTAATATTAATGACCATTCTCTTTCTTTGAAGAAAATTGTCTCTGCATCAGGGACGGCTTCAATTGATGAATTTGCTAATTTTGATAGAAAGAAAACCGACGACGTGACTGATCATCTCTCCGACCAGTTTAGCAATGAAAATCTGAATCCTTACAAAATGCAAACCTGTACGTTGGTGTCGCCGCTTTTATGTTGCGCTCTTGAAAAGACAAGAGTGAAGAATCATTCCGCCATCATCTTAAATTATTTATCCTACGTAACAATTCACACTTTCCATCATCAGATTGTTCCGGATGTATTGGTCCACATGACGACAGATTTGATTGACTTGCCGATTTATAATTATTTACAGAGTTGGTCGAGGAACGGACAACCAGTTCCTTTGAAGAATAAGCTTCCATCCTTGAAGTTATTGCGCAAACTAGGAAGCGCATTGTTGAAGGATTCCGAGGTGGACATAATCAAATTTTTCAAGCTGTTTGGAGGCGAACTTTCGTGTTGCTTCAAATATGCCGACGAAGAAGTCACTGTTAACCACTCTTTGTCTTCACACGACGTCAAGGTTTTACTGAAGACAACTGTGTTTTATTTAGCGCAGCTAGCCCAACGGGGACTCTTGCAACGGATCCAGAACGAAAATTGCAAAGTCTTGCTCATTTCTTTGCTGAACATCGCACAATCTATAAATGGAAATAGGATGTTTGTAGAAAACGTAAAATGTATCTTTACGCATCCCATTCTGTTGCATTATTTCTCGCCATTTTGCGGAGAAGCGTCGAAAGATTCGACCGAGGATATGATAACTCGGACGATCCTAGAAGTCTGCCAAGTTGTTGCATCTTTCTTCGAAAAACATGATGATGCTACAGAAACCTATAATATCTTCTTCGCATTTAGAAACAAGTTCCTCGCCCGACTGAGAAATATCGAGAAAGATCCTCTGGAGGTTTCTGATAACAATTATGCTCTCGCATTCTTGAAAGTATTACAATTGAGCGCACAAGAGATCTCGAGTTTGCTGCTTGCTTTGACAAAGCTGGAGAAAATCGTTTTTATTTCAAACGATAAACAAAGCTTGTCTGTAGTCGGACATGTCGTTCCAACATTGTTAGACATGTATTGCAGCAAAGTATCAAAATTGCAACGCAATCAATATAACGAATTGAATGAACAGTTTCTAGAAAGGTTCAGCCTACACCTGGTGTACATAAAGTCTAATAAAATACAGTGTACGGACAGGTGGGAGCAAGCTTTGGCAAAATACCTGTCCATGTTTCCATGTAATATTGCTGATGTTAGCAATATTACATGGAAACATGGACAGTTCATCAGCACTGAGACTTTTGCATTATTGTTAACGAAGGGCATCGCCGCGTCCACGATTCACCTGATAGCAATTTTAATTGTTAAAAATATCAGACTGATTCCGTCGCTGATGAAATACCTGCTGAAGTCGGAAAATATGAAACGAGGGGATATTGTGTTTCCAATATTGGGCGGCAACTTAAAGTACAAGTGGACCGAGAAGTTTCTTCAAAGTCTTTACAAGTCTTTCGGCGACGATATCGCCGCGTATCTAACCGAGCCGCAAAATCCCGTTCCCTGGATCGAAGAAAACGCATCAGCGATCGCCTACCTCATCGAGAACACTTTCGATCGTCCCTTGTGCAAGAAAACTTGCATCAGTATTTCCCAGAACGGCGATAAACTGGACATGGTACCCGTCCACTTCGTACAACTGTTGGCAAGTTTATACAAAAGGTATGAAAGTCTGATGACTGTGAAAGAAAAGCCCTTAACCGATCTGTTATTGGTATTATTACACGTAATGACCTCAACGCTGAAGAGGGAGTCGAAGAACAAGGAAAAGATCAGAGTGTTATGCGAGAAGCTGGACGGTACAGTGCTCTGTTTGAGGAAGATCAAACGCGACTTCAACTTTAGTTCGCTAAGCAAAAGCTACTCGTGGCCACAATTCACCAGGTTTTCCTTGAAGTTAGGTCTGAAGGATGCTAAGGATGACGAGATCCAGTCGAGTGTATTGAAGAGTCTGAGTAATCTGTGCGACATCGCGTATGAGGATAACGAGAACGACGAATATGCGAAGACGTTATTTGAAATGACGACCTCCCATTCAGAGTTTGTTAACGTCATGCTCAGCTCGTCCATTGTTAAAGGTATAAATTCACTTGTGCAATAATTTTATTAAGAATTCTTATCAAAGAATATAAGGAAAAATGAAGGTAACGCTCCGACAGAAAATTTTTATTTTATGATAATATATGAATTTAATTCAACATTATATAATTAATAATAAAACAGGAAAAAACAGACTTCTCAAAATCGTTTAGGATCCCCTTAAGACTCCTGACGTCACAATTCTAACATGCTCGACGAGGACCCAGAAGCCTTAAAATCTTTTTTTTATCTGCTATGAAGCGTTGAAGAAGCATATCCATACATATCATTAGGTGAACAATTTCATTTCCTTTGAATATTTTTATAATTGCAGACAATCTGGTGGAATTACTCAGAATACTCATCCGAAAGAATGAATCGGTGATAAATGTCTCGCACGTGCCCCTTTATCTCGCGGCTTACAGCGCCACTCTCAGTCACGCCGATCAGCGCATTTTGAAGGTAATACATCAAGATCATCGGTGTCGTCAAATATTGGAGTCACGATATCACGTTTAACCGTTTCAGATTCTTCGATATTACGAGGCCCATGGCGTTAAACTTCAACAGTACTGGCCGTATTTATGGGGAAACGCTGCGGCAACACGTTATAGTGTGAAGGGAGAGACGGACACTGTCCTCTGGAGACAACCCTCTACTTCAGAGATTTTTAACTTGTTTGATAAGGACATCGTCAACGAGACTATAAGAAATTATCCCATACACAGAACGTTGGAAGTAAGCGAATATGTATAATGTTCTTCTTTTGCGATATTTCTATATATTTATTTATTATATTTTATTATATTTTTTATTCATATATTTTATTTATTATATTTACATTTTATTTATTAATATCTATTAAGACATCACTTTTTTATTAGGTTTATCTTTTATATATTATATGTACTATATTTATTTTTATATTTATTTATTTTAATGTATTTTAATATTTTTGCTTTTAATATATTTATATTTTGTCATTAGTCCCGCGTGAAATAACAAATTAATAATTCTATTGTATTCCCTTGTCTCTGGCAGGCTGATGAGTTACAGGACAACACTAAGGTGTACGATCCAGCGTTTTATCTGCCGTTGCTGTGTTCTTTATTGGCAGAAAACAATGTTATCGCGTGCCATAAAATAAATCAGAGCGGCGCATTAGCCTTGGTATTCGCTGCTTGCTGCAGCGATTCGAGCGGTATTCGGATGGCAGCATATACCGTCATCTCCAGATACTATTTTCACTTGGAAGCGTCCAAGTACGATAACAAGTAGCAGATAATATATGTGCAAATTATATAATATTGCAAAATATCTCAAAATGGCCCATAACATAGAAACATTATCGCTTATCATAATTTAATTTAATAGTATATGTTTCAATTTCTTAAGTTTCAAAATTCAATTTTTATCTAATTTTTCAATACTATGTAATTAATTTCTGGTTCCTTTTATGAAGAATATATGAAGTTTAAAGTTACAGTAGGAAAGTTTACTTTTGAAAAGCACTATTCGTTATATATATATATATATATATATATATATATATATATATATATATATTAAAAGTACTTTTCAAATCTCCATTAAATCTACTTAGATGATCGAAAGTTGTAATTAATTTTTTCTATTTATCAGGTCGAAAGAGAAATTATTGTGGATGCGTCTGATCGACGCTTTACGAAATGGCATCGTACTCCTGAAATGTCCATTGAAGGACGTTAGTCTGAGCTGCCTGGTGACCACCTTTCTCGCTCGGGCCTCCTTGATCGCCAGTCAACCTCTGCATCCGCTTTACTCGTCATTGCATAGCTTCTTAATGGCCAAACCTGCGCTGGACGTAAATACCATACCAGAGCTGTTACAGTTGTTGCATAGTTCACATGTGGAGCACAAAGCGCATCGACACTGGATCCTACAGACCATTCGGGACGGTATGAGAAAGAAAGGCGACGTAGACCTCGCTTTGAAATGCGTGCTATTCAGGATGCTTCTGGATTTTTACACTTGCATATTGTCGGACTCCAAGACTAAGGTGAGTTAAAAACAATTCTGTCTCTACATGATGTGTACACTCTATATAAATGATTCAACCATGATGGAATCAAGAAACATTCGAGGTCTAATTGACCTTACCGTTTTGTGCGGTAAAGAGACAATTAGAGGCAGATTTGATTCTAAAAAATATTCCCTATATTGCTAACGAAACTTCTATTCAAATATTAATATAAGTCATGTGTTACTATTTGATTTTTTTTTTCAGAAACTGATATTGGAAGTTATTGTCTCTACTACCAAAATTCCTAAAGCATCTTTACTTCTTATACGAGGATACGGCATACTTCCTTGGTTGTACGAGATTATTCATCGTGACGGGGAAGTTTACGAAACGAAAAGTGGAGCTATTAATAGTATAATTGAAAATTTACTGAATAGCTTAGACAATTCAACAGAGGACGTTATTCATTACAAATTTCTATTATTTAGTATTCTTTTACGATTAAAAACATATTTAAAAGACAAGTATAAAGTTTGCCGTGTCATTTAGTTGCATTTTTTGCAGTTTTCATGAGTGAAACAAAATAGATGTATATATATTTTAAATAAACAAATATAGGAAAAAATATAGTACAGGAGATGCAACTAAAGCAAATAAACCTGTTACGAATCCGATTTCTCAACGAAATAAATAATTGCACTTAATATATATAATTCTGCTTAATTTATATTTATTTATTATTATTAATTTTTTGTCTTGCGAGAAATTCAAGAAGAAAGCCTCCCTTTTACGAGATTCCTCATGAGGAACCACCACCTATTGAAGAGGCTATTTCACTTACTTTTACAAATTTGTCAGTAATTTTGTGCAAAATAATTCATCCATTCTTGGCATCATTAATTTGTTTTGCTCCAGATTAATTCAAAAATTGATACTCCAAACTCCAAAGTAACAAGCTCACATGATTTGAAAAGTTCAGAATTGTCACATCTTTCAAATTAGCTTTATTTTGTTTTCTATTACATTGTTTTTGTAACTTTGCACTAACTTTTATAAGTATTATCTGTTGAAATTAATATGATTATATATAACATTTTTATTATAGAAAAAATTTATTGTATTTTATTAACTGAATTTTTTATAAATTAATTATATATTAATAAGCCAAGCTGCCCCCCTCATTTAAATATCAAAATGTAAGATGGTACAGAGATTTGTACATCAACATACTTCTTTTTTGCTATTTGTGTAGAATCCATTATGTTAGGTAATTTTAAAATGATTTTAGAATGGTGCATATTTTTTGATATTACAAGATTGTATGTTTTACTTAAAAATTTTTAGATTTTTTAATTTTTTTTATTTTGACGACGACAAACCATTCAAAGCAACTTTCGTTGCTTTGTAATTGTTTTTTGTGACATGCAGCATTTCATTTTCTTTTTTTGAATCAACGATTTCTCGCTGATTACTTTCTTGATCGACTTCATACAAATTGACACATTTTCGCATGATTTATATATATCGAATTTCTCGAGTTAATTACTTGAGACACGATTCTCTTTCGTAAAATGTCGAGTTGTGCCTTCTCCATTAATAAATAAATATCAGTTCAGGAGTAATTATTAGTACGTTATTGGCTGATGTAGAACATTTTAAATATTATATATTAGACAAATGTATATAATCTTCCTTGTAGATAATGATCCATGAATTTTATCTGATGAAGAAGGTATATCCTTCTAACGATGATGTTAGTTTATTTTATATCTATTACATATAAAATTATATAAATATAAAAGAATATATATATTTTTAAAGAATTTAAAATATTATATAAAATTAAAATATAGATTTATATCAACATCCCATTCGTTAAACGAGTAGAATTATATAGAGACCGAGAAAAAGAAAGCAGGAAGAATGAATATTTAATTAATAGATATTAAAAACGTAAAAATATTTCTTTATATTTTAACATTTTTAAAATATTTTATATTTAAATTTTATATTTTTTATATTTTATTTTTTAATTATTTATATTTTAGTAAAAGTGTAGGTTTTGTAACGGATTTTTTAAACAGCATTACGCTGCTCGATTCTTCATTAACAGTGACAGGGAAGTGTACGAAATGACAAGAGGGACTATGAATAGTAATTGAAAATCTACCAAATAGCTTAGACAGTTCGACACAGGACGTTATTCATTACAAATTCGTATTATTTAGTATCTTTGTGCGATTAAAAACATATTCAAAAGACAAGCATAAATTTGCTGTGTCATTTAGTTGCATGTTTCGTGATTGAAATAAAATAGGTGCATATATATGTATAATATTTGAAATAAACAAATAGGAAAAAAATATAGTGCAGAAGTTAAAGCAAATAAACCTGTTGTGAATTCGATTTCTCTACAACAGAAGCAATTTCTTTGAATATAACTCTATTTAATTCATATTTATTTATTTTTCCTTTTTTTTCCAAGGTATATACGTATATTCCGTTAAGAATTTAATTCAGTCTAGGGTAACAGGTTTGCACGAAAACATCCGCATCTGGATTATTATACTGACTTGAGTGGTGTCTCAACAGCAAAAACACACTTCTAATTCTTTTTTCATTACTCGTCGCTATTCCACCTTCAAATTCTCTTCCCCTGGGGAAACTTTCCGAATGATTCATCTCTGAAGGCAACACATCTATCGCTTCTGATGTCGCACCTCTGTTGAGCCTATCCATCGCAGCCTTAGCTTGTTGTGTGGTCAAGGCCAAATGGACAACATAATTTTGGTCATCTCGCGATAAAAAAGCTGTCTTCCATCCTCTTTGAGAATAGGTCTGGACATTAGGGGGCGACGGATGCACAGCGTGTCCTCTGGGATGGCCAGGATTCCCATGTCCGTGTGCGAGTCTACCCTCCGATTGGTCAAGAATTACCCCGGCATGATCGGGCGAGGTGCCGCAATAGCGAGCTCCACCGATCAACAGGATTATCTTGCCATTTTTCTCTAATTTCAGGATCTTGTCTATTCGATCGGCCAATCTTCCTTTTCGAAAGTGGCTCTTTAGCTTCAACACCGTCCATTTACGAAGTTTCGATGGACTTTCCCCGATCTGAGAGCCGATCACCGAAAAGAGACAGCTATTTAAATCTATGGAGACATTATCGGGATCTTTCCCGCATTTCAGGGTCCAATGGCCTAGAGAGGAATTAAGGAAGTGGATAGGATGGGAGTTAAGGGGATCCTAAACGTTTTTATTGAGCAGTCTGTTGGTTTTTCCTGTTTTATCGACAAAATGTGAGATTAGATAAACTATAAATCTATTTATTGGCTATACGGATTGTTTTTCACTTACAATTAGAGCGCTTCACCCTTTGTTTATATTAATATTTTAATTTGTACAGGAAAAAGATTGATCAAACTGCATATCTTCATTACAGAATTATGAATTCTAAACATTCATAATTCTGTAATCAAGATATATATGAGACTATACAGATTGATAAATCTTTTTCCTGTACAAATTAAACTATTAATATTAACAAAGGGCGAAGCGCTCTAATTTCAAGTAAAAAACAATCCGTATGGCCAATAAATAGATTTATAGTTTATCTAACTTCATATCTTGTCGATAAAACAGAAAAAAAACAACAGACTTCTCAAGGACGTTTAAGATCCCCTGAATTGGTATCAAGTGGATACTGTGAGATTAATCTTGAAATAAGTTGCCTTTGTCTATTTTTATAATAAACTCTTTGCTAACAACTGACCTATCTGTTCGGAATCTGTTTTGTGATACTCGACATCTATGGGCTCTCCTGTTTTTCGCTTCCCGATGATGCTGTTTAAACTACCATCAGCGTTCCATACCCTAATGGGTTTTCCAATTATATCACTTAAGACACAAATATGTATTAAACCAGCTGGTCCATGGCATTCCAGATCTTGTATGATGTCTTCCATGCATTTAATTCTGTCAATTCTATCTTGATTTATCTGATTGGAGTAACCATTCGATGTTCGAATTTTGCGCATCTTTTTATCACGGAATTTTTGAGCCTCGGCCATTTCTGATTTTTCCAAAGTTGGATTGCAATGCATGAAGAGCTATTGATTCTTTGGAGTAGCAATTTTAATTTGGATATTTGTGGAATTTTATGTTCTCTGTTAAAGGGGTGAGATGGAATATAAAATATCATACAAATAAAAAATATACTCGCATTTAAATAAAATAATATAGGGAAGAAAGAATACGATGTAAATAATAAGAAAAAATAAAAATTTTTATTGTGCGATAAACTAAATTTTACAAGAAAATTAATAAATTATTTTTGAGAGACTATTGAAATTTTTACAAAGCTTTAATTAAAATGGTTGAAAAATGCATATGTTTTCTTAATTATAATAAGATTTCTTGATGATAAAACAATAATTATTTCTCTTTAATATATAGTATAGGACAAAATTTTGGGAATCTCTCTAAAGATGTATTTTTTTTTGTATTATCTATTTCACTTACATTTACAAATTTGTCATTAATTTTGTGTAAAAAAATTCATCTCCTCTTGGCATCATTAATTTGTTTTGCTCCAGATTAATTCAAAAATTGACACTCCAAAGTAACAAGCTCACATGATTAGTAAAATTTTCAAAATTTTCACATTTTTCAATTTAGCTATATTTTGTTCTCTATTGCATTTTGTGAACTTGCTTGATTTTTTCCATTATCTATTGAAATTAATACATTTTTATTACAGAAGAAATTTGTTGCATTTTATTAACTGAATTATTTATCAATATTTCTAATACTATTCATTATATATGCAGTATACATTAATTCATTATATATAATATATAATATTTATAATTCATATAAATTAATTATATAATAATATAAATAAATCAAACTCTTTTTAAATATCAAAATGGAAGATGGTAAAGAAATTTATACAACAGCATACCTCTTTTCTGCTTTTTGTGGAGTTTCCATTATATTACGCCGTAATTTTGAAAATGATTTGATTTTAGAATAGTGCATATTTTTTTATATAAAGATTTGATTGCATGTTTTATTTCAAATTTTTTTAGATTTTTAATTTTTTTTTATTTTGACGACATGACGAACCATTCAAAGCAAATTTTGTTGCTTTGTAATTGTTTTGTGTGACATTTGCAGCATTTCATATATTTCTTTTGAATCGACGATTTTTCGCTGATTATTTCTTTGTGATTGACTTCATGCAAATTCATCAAATACATTTTCTTTACATATCGAATTTCTCGAGTTAATTATTTAACGCGATTCTCTTTCGCATAATTTCGAGATATTTTTATTAATATATTTTTTTATTAATATATAAATATCGGTTCACAGGAATCATTTGTACGTCATTGACTGGTACAAAACAGATTCATAGTAGTCCGGTTGTCGTAGTGGAATGATGAGGTGGGAAAGGTATGAGGGAAGGAGTGACTTTTGCTCCGATAGTAGGGGACAGTAGCGGATAACAAGTTGCTCGTATTGATTTTAAAGATTTTTTAAATATATATGATATTTATATATCAAATTTATTTATAAATTTATATATAAAATATTTATATATAAATATTTTATTTAATATATAAAATTTGTTTATATATAAAATTTATATACATATAATTATATTATTATATTTAAAATAATATTTATATTTATAATTAAATATTTTAAACATATTATATTTTTAAAATCAATCAAAATAAATATTGGACGCTAGTGGTGAAAATAAACTTGGCAAAATTGATTTCGACGTAACTAGCAATTTTATTCAATACTTTCACGACGACTTCAACGACATTGACGAAACATCATAGCGATGGGACGTGTTCCTCTTTTAACTATTAATTTTAAATAAGATCGGTTTTATGTTGCGTTAATCTCATTTTAATTGATGGAATTCTCACTTGATAAGGACCACAACCAAAGGGTCGAAACGTCGTGAAAGTATTGAATAAAATTGCTAGTTACGTCGAAATCAATTTTGCCAAGTTTATTATATTTAAATATTATATATATATAATATAAAAATCTTGTTTAATGGTTAATGATGTATATCCTTGTTAACCATGGTGTCAGTGCGTTTTATGTCTATCACATATAATTTATACAAATATAAAAGAATATATTACTTTTAAAGATTTAATTAAAATATAGAGTTTATCAACATTTTTTTGTAATATTTCAGTAAAGTCTTTTATATATTTTAATTATATCTCAATGTTATATATTATTATATATTATATTTATTTTAATTTTATATATTATTATATAGTATATTTATTTTATATATTATATTTTATATTTAATTTAAAAATTTTTCCATATTTTAGTAAAAGTGTGTCTTTTTATCGGATTTTTTGAACAGCATTACTCTGCTCCATTCTTGGTTGATCCCGGGTTTTATCGACGACTTGGGCCGGTACTGTTGTGGGCTTCTGGAGAACCGCTTACAATTCGCAGCTTTCTCCCGATGCGACCAGTCTCGACGCGGCCGCCTTTCCGGGTCTTCCGGTCGAAGGAATACGTCCTCAGGAATATGTGCAAGTTGGTCGTGTCGAGATATACTGCAAATTCGAAGTACGCTATTGATAGTGAATGAGAGTGAATTGAATCGCGCGCTCGCGTAAAAATGTGCTCGTGAACAATTTCGGAGTAATTCATCTCTCGTGATTTTGCATGCGAAGATGTCGGGAATTTGAGGTAGAAGATGCGGGATGATTAAGAATCGTTGAAAAAATCCTGTGGTTACAATTATTGGAAGAACGTCCTGAAATTTCATACACGAGTTTAAATGGAAATCAGACTTCCGAGAATTAATTTGTGAAAAAATAATGTGATGTGATAATCAAAGCGCGCGTGTATCATCCACGGAACATTGGTTGTGTCGCCAACCATTTTGAAATTTTTCGAGAAAGTAAAAGGGCTTTGTAGAGATTTCAAAGTATTCGGCTCCGATAATATTAGACTTGATAGATTGTTTGACTGTAACTAATTAATTGTAGATCTCAACTTATTGCAGAGTTCCTATTGCAAAAATTTAGTAATTTTTCTTAGTTATTTGATAAAAGAATTCTGCGGATTTTACATAAAAGATTGCAAATTTTAGTCGCTTTTGTTAAGTATTGTATATCGTTCACGCTTTACTCAAGTATATACAATATATTCAACGGGATATTAAAGTTCAAGAACTACCCAGGTAATTGTCTAACAGATATTTAATCTTTATGGTCTCTTTATCCATAAGCTTTGCTGGAGAAGCATCTAATATAATGACCGTAAAATTGAAACATCAAAGAGTTTCAACAAGATATATTCCGAGAATTGCATATTATATTATTCAAAACCTATATAACCATCATCATCAATAACTGATGTTCTTATTTTACCGCGCATTATATATAATATAATTTAATAATAATATATATATATATATATATATATATATATATAATAAATAATATTACAATACCTAATAATATAATAATAATAAAGTATATTCATTATTTTTTTATTTTATTTCCCGAAGAAACCTAAACATATATATTTAAAATGAAATGTATTTGTTTGAATAAATGGATGAAATTAAGAATTGAAAGAAATTACATTTTTGCTAAGAAATTCAATTCTACAAACATACATATATATGATCTGCAACTAGTGCGGTCAACTTGCATATGCGAGCATCGAAATCTTCTACGATACGTGCGGGCATCGAAATCTCTCTGCGTACAAGACTTTTTTGTTTCTTTAATCACAATATTAAATATATCTAATCTGTGCAAAAATAAATAGAGATAATTTACAAATAAAAATATATTTTATGTAAAATATACACACTGAAAAAAATGACTAAATTAATATATATTTAGTTTAATACTGCCAAATAAATCATTTATTTGAAACAAATAAATATTTATTTGATTTGAAAAGGATTTATATCAAATAAATATTATTAGTTTCAAATAAATGATTTATTTGACAGTATTGAAATAAATACTTATATAAGAATTAACTAAATATTTTTTTCAGTACATTTTTTTAAAAAGAAAGATATAGATATTTTTTTATCGTGAAAAAATACTTGGATTTGTTAAATTAATATAACTATTTATTTAAAACTGATCAGGGATACTTATTTCATATAAAATGTTGCAGTGGCGAAGATTTCGAAAAATATCTTAATTTTAGATATAAAATTCCATATCATTCGTTTCAGCGTGATAAATCAAATCTCATTATTACTTTAGTACAACCCTCTGAATATCATTAAACTGATGATGATTCGTTATAGCTGGTACCCAACGATCTTCGAGCTACGTGATATCGAGCAAGAAGATCGAGTCTTTGTGCGATAGCTCGTACGTAGTGCTACAAGAAGTGATGTGTGGCTTGTGCTTAACTTGGCAGTGGATTTTATAAAAGACAAACTGTCCGACATTTCGACACGGATTAAGGATTACTTTCGCAAACGACGCCTTCTGGACAAGCGTATATGGCCGGTGAGTATATCTTTGTGACTTGGGATCTCTTTAAGTGGTAAAAGAGCATAATAATCGTAGAAATTGAACCTCCATGTTGATTAAAACAGGCTGTTCACAGAATAATAATAAGAACATTTGGATATAGAGAGAATAAAATATATTCTTCCTTGAATATCAATTTTTTTCATTAATTGAACGTCATTTTCTTAATTTTTAACATCGCAATTATTCACGTTAAGGGGATGCTGCCGCAGTTCTGTTTTACCGATTTTAAGTTAGATTAGCTTCACTTTTTATTGAATATACAGATTGATAGGCTTTTGATCTCACTTTTATTACTTCTGTATTATTCTTTCATGTCATCTCTATTGGGAGCGCCATATTTTGTGCACAAATAAACTGCAGAACTTTTGTATTAAATAAGTATTGTTACGAGCTGATGCAAGAGATCGATAAAAACTGTAATTTTTTAACTTTTATTGTTTTTATACAAAATTACAGCGCTCCCCGTTCATTATTGTCAGTACTTTAATTGTGGAGAAGGATTTCTCAACCTGTATAGCCAATAAAAAGAAAAGCCCTTGAACTCAAAGTCGGTAAAACAGACGTGGTCAGCATCCCCTTAAACTCTTATTTAAAAATTTATTTAAAAAATTCGTAATTTATTTCCGAGTCGTCAGACAATCCTAGAAAATTCCGAGTTCTTTTAGTGTCTGTGTATTCAGAAAGCTTCGTGAATTGACGCAGATTATAAAGCTTGTTGGAGCACCCTGTGTGAGTATTCTCCGTATATAAAGGTTTACTCTGGAAGGCGCAAATACCGGTTTCGCGCGAGTTAGACGCAAGTGGATGTTCGCTTGTGTGCGCTCTCGTGCTTGTATGTACATACATGTGTACATTCACACGTGGCTGCTCACTCGAGAACACTGTGTTCCATCGGCAAATTATGCAATCGTATACGTTTGACTTATTCGAAAAGTGTGATGTAGGTAAATATCGATCAACAGAAAAAATTAGTACCTTTATGCAAAGTGTCAATTTTCCCTTCAAACGAAATTACGTAATTAAAAACCTCAAAAATATAAATATTACGCGATAATATATATATAGTATAGTTATCAAAGTTAGTTAGTAATGAGTAGTTAATTAGTTAAAAGTTAAAAAGGTAATAACTTAGTTTAGTTAATTTTTAACTTAAACTATAGTTACTTTTAAACTTAAACTTATTAACTTTTTTACTAAGTCAAAAATGTTTTCATCTCTGAATTATTTGTGTTATTTCTATAAAATGAATTATTTCTATAAAATCTTAAATATTAGATAGTTAAATTTTGAATAACGATTAAATTTTAGTAAGAGATAATCTTTTCATAATGTACGTATCATTCTTCAAGAATTAATTATTTTTATAATTTTTATTTTATATAAATTAAAAAAAATTTCCAAGTAAAATATTAAATTTAAAAATTGTAAAGTTACGATACTTTAATATAAATAATTTTTAAAAATTAACCTTCTATTTAATCTTAACTCAACTTTTAACTGAATTATTTTTTGTTCATGCAACTTTTAACGTAACTAAAATAATTTTAGAAGTAATTAACTCTAACTTCACTTCTAACTTAAAAAAAATAATTAACTTATCCAACCCTGATAATTCTAGATAATATATAAAGACAGAATATTTTTGCTCAGAGTGCAACCAAATTTTTAATTCTAAACGAAATTCTTCATTCTAAACCATTCTAAAGCTACGAACACATGGTACAGTATATAATACACGTTTTAAAACTGAACGCTTAGCAGTTACTGGCCCCAATCTAGATGAGGCTCTTGATTTTTTTCACTATAACGGTCGCTTCGCTTCGCGACGAAGTCAGGATCCGGCCAGGTGCGGTCAGGTATAATTTGTGCATTTAATTCTCGAATAAAATGGCTCCCTCGCGTTATTATAACGTGGGTAACGTAACGAGTCGAGTAAATGGAGAGAATGCTCGGGACTTTGCGGGATGGAGCGGTTTGCTCCGAGATATAGCGAGACGAGTAGATAATTGTCAGGTATTTTCCCCGAGTTAAGACTCGAGCACACGGGGCCCCAACTGTGCCTTTGTGTCGCGCATTTCTTGGGAACCAGAGGATAAAATTGTACCGCAATCAAGTGCGAAAATCAACACTCCTCTCATTAACCAAACGATTAAGCGATTAAAACTTGGAGCGGTTGCCTTAAAAACAACATTGGAATTCTTATTTTGTTATCATTTTCGTTTACTTCATATAAAAAATCTAATACAAAAGAGAAGGAGAGAGAATAATATTATAATATAATACACTCTTCAAAATAATTAAGAGATAAAAATAATAATATAATAATCGTTGCAATTTTGTTCAATACTAAATTTAATAATAAAAAATAATTTAATTAACAATTTAATGATGTAAATAAAAAATGAATAATCCTATCACTGCTTATACAACCCTGAAGAAGTCACGGTAGATTGATGCGGTTCTATTTGCAGTTTATGACTTCTGCCATTTTGCATCATGAATAATTGATATATGTTACGCGCAAATATTCCAATAAGAAGAAGGGTAGGTTTGCGCAGCTCGCCACAGTTAGGCATGCCGCTCGTAATGCTCTTTTTTCTTAAGCTTCAAGAATTTAAAGCTACAAGGATGCATCAAGATGTGTTGGAGTGCCTAAGGCGATTCTCTGTCTAGTCATACGAGTCTAGTCCACATTAGGGCAGCGCCCGAAGTGGACCGGAACGTACCGCAATGTTTCGGTTGAGATCAGAATCATCAGAAAATACGTTCTGGCTAATAAAATTCAAGTTCACAGAGACGTTTGGCTTCATCGAATCTTGATTCGAATAAATGTTGACAAGAACAAAACTAAAGAATTATAAATAAAGTATTGGCGAAAAAAACGTCCACCGCAGTAAGAGAGGCGCTATTAAAGCAAAACAAATATGGCCGTTGCGAATATATCAAGAACAACAGTTTGAAGTGTAAAAATTAATTTTTTTAATGCTAAAGATGTTGTCATTGCGGTTAGACACACTCTGTGATTGTACAAAAACTACGTCTTTATCAAGGAATATGATCGAAGGCCACAATGTTAGAAATTCCAGCATGATTATTATGTGCGGTGTAACTATGAAAAGTTTAGAAAAAATAGATTTATATTCCTTATGTCCACAAATAAGTGCCTTGACATCAGAATCTCATGTGACCACCGGAACATTATTAATTAATTTTTCAAATAATAATAAGATAATGTGTTAGAAGTTAAATGTAAATTCGCGACGGCCATTTATGATAGTTCACGCGACCATCACTATAGTGTTGCATTAAATTCTTAAGCCCCGAATAATCTAAAATAATAAAATTAAATAAAATATATAAGAAAAAATTTAAAATAAAATTATATGTATAGCAAAATTCCCTTGTAATAAAAAAAAATAGTTTAATAAAATATGCTATACGTGAGTTGTTGTACAGATAAATCGCGACAGACAAATTGCATATGAACGACGAACTGATTGTGATCGATAATTCGTTCTGACTTTGAGTTGTGTTAAAACAGCGGGATGCGGGCTTCATAACTTCTGAGAAAAATGAGTACTCTGTAATAAATACGGCATGATGGAAACGTTGGACTTGCAAAAAAATTATAACAGGTTACATTTATTAATAATATGCCTATTATCAATGGCGGAAGTTTGTGAAATGTTCGTAAAAACACGTTTCATGTCAATTTAAAAATACCGTTTAAGAGGAAAAATGCATCACTTGATGAGAACAAAAATACAGAATTATAAATAAAATTAAATAAAATATTTAAGAAATAATATAAAATAAAAGTAGGAAACATAATTAATTGATTAATTAGTACAATTATTATTAATAATTTTATAGTTTTGAAATTTAGATATCTCTTGTTCCCTTTATTTATCTCGCCAAAATGGTGGATTACATGTGATTAATGACAGACCATTTTCCCTTATAAATTTCTTTCTGGCTAGTTGATGATACATTTTCTCCGTATGAGAGATAATAATTAAGTACGGCCTTGATACCATTCGCGTGATATTAAGTCGTTAGATCGATTACCGGTGAAACCACGATTGGAAACACTTAAGATGGCAATTTCGTTAAGTTACTGCCTATAATATCTTACAGATAGGGCTGTCCTCAAGCAAGTCTCTTGTTCTTCGAGAAACTCGTCGAATCTGTACCCTTCAACTATCAGAAATTTGTGCGATATTTTGGCTCTAATAGACTTTAAAATATTTTACTTCTTCTTATTTGCAAAAATATAATCTATGAAATATTGAGGATTAAAAATTGAGAGAAAAAGTCTCTGGATAAATTTCGCTTTCTGCAGAGTAGATAAATATTAATCCTCACAGAATTTTCATTTTCATTTAATTTCAAGTAAATTTATTTGTTCAAACGAAATTTTAACGCGATGCTTAATCTCAAAATATTTGATTAAATTTGATATAAATATTTTATTATTAAAAACAAAGGGGAAAAAATTAAAATTAAAAAATAAAATTAAAAAAATTAAAATAATTAAAATAAAATTATAATATATAATAATAATAATAATAATATAATTATAATATATATATAATTATATTATTTAATTAAAATAAAATAAAAATAAAATAAAAATTTTATTGAA
Organism: Nylanderia fulva; assembly: GCF_048542155.1. Taxonomy (NCBI): domain Eukaryota; kingdom Metazoa; phylum Arthropoda; class Insecta; order Hymenoptera; family Formicidae; genus Nylanderia; species Nylanderia fulva. The sequence continues at coordinate 3,340,545 of NW_028189730.1, read as the reverse complement.
AAAAATGATTTTTAAAAATCGATAAGAAAAATTTATAAAATCGTGTAGTTTTTTAAAATAATTTTTTCGCCATCCTGCTACGTATTTGATACTGCTCGGGGTGTGGTAAGCTCTATTAACTTCTTTAATGATAAGAAGTGCGCGAAACACGACGGTCGGGCCTGCGTGTAATAATGTCGCAGCAGGAAACACTATGATTCACGAGATGCACCATCATCGGCGTCGCGGATAAAATAAACACGAGGAAATTGCTGGTTTTATCCGCCGCAATAGCGCTTACTTTATCGGCAAGGTCGGCTCTCGCGTTGCACGCAAAATAGAAGAGAGGAGCGAGCAAGATGATTGGAAAGAAAATCACATTTTTCCTTTTTATTCGATATAAGAGCCGAGAGGCTGCGGTCATTTATATACTAGACTCCCCTAGCCCGAGAGAATATAAGGAATAGTCGTCGGCTTTAAAATCCTCTTTGTGTTTCCTAATGCATATATGTATGAGGAAATGCACGCGGCCGGTTTATAATTCCGGAGAAAGTGTTTGGTTCATAATGAATTGAATGGACGGTAATATATAATCATATTCTATTCTATTATACACATTATATCATATCATGTCGAGGGAGATGATATACAGAAACAATCTACACGAGCACTAAAAACGCGGAGCACTCTAATATGAAACTTAATAATTTACGAAATAAATAAGACGATTCAAGAAATCATCTGGTAATATATTATTATGCTTTTTCATGCAAGACAGGAATAATAAAAATCCGTTTTGATTTTATATCTTTAAAGCTTGTTAGAATAACTGAACTATTAATATTTTTTAATGTAAATTTGAAAATACCGAACTAATAATATTTTTTATGTGAAAAAATATGTTTGATGTAAGAAAATTCTCTTCAAAATATGTAGATAAATATTTATTTGTTTCAAATAAATGGCAGAAAAAAATAGTTTTCGGAGTATTTTAAAAGTGTGTTAAAATCGCCTAAAGTTGTATGTTTTATCAAAATATCTTTTTATTTAAAAATAACACGCAAAAATGTTCAACGTGTATTTTCTCGCCTCTGATGTCACAATTTAATAAAATGTAAAAAAAACTATAATATATATAAAACAAATCTAAAATGTACTAATTGTAAGTAAAAAATTTTAACGAGAAAGAATAATTTGCGCCCTACTTATCGCGTTAAACTCTTAATTATATAGCCTATTTCATGTGGTAATTAATATCCAGTGCCTTCTATAATATTTCTATAATAAAAATATTCGATAAAAATATTTATTCAGAATAGTCAGCTACAGAAGACGTAGAGCTCGATTGGCCAAATGAGGGGGAAAAATTCCTAGGGAAAAAAACACCGCACCCTCATTTCGTGCATCCGCGACATGCAGTTCGCGCCCATCTGTTATCTGGCGAAGCGTGATTCCGTCATCGCGTGCTCGAATTCGAGGCTGTAGCGCGTGACGGAATTACATCACGTAATAAGTCAGAGGGTGCGTCCCGTATATATACCTTATGACGGTTAGACATACGTACGCATCACTGATCACGTAATAAATACAGACTTGCTTTACAGCGCGCGTTGCGCGCGCTTTTTCTGTAGTATTTATACTTTTATTAATTGAGAGACTTTTAATAAGTAGAACTAGATTAAATTCAATTTTATTCGCACTTTGCTAGATCTAAGTGGATTAATTATATTATTATCTCTTTATATCTTTCTTAAGGAGATGCTGACCACGTCTGTTTTACCGGCTTTGAGTTCAAGGATTTTTTTTTATTGGCTATACAAATTGAAAAATCCTTCTCCACAATTAAAGTACTGATAATAATAAACGTGGAGCGCTGTAATTTCGTATTAAAAAAAACAATAAAAGTTTAAAAATTATAGTTTTTCTGTCGGCCTCTTGCATCACCTCTTACTAATACTTATTTAATACAAAAGTTCTGCAGTTCATTTGTGCACAAAATATGGGGATCCCAATAGAGATGACATAAAAGAATAATACAGAAGTAATAAAAATGAGATTAAAAGCCTGTATCAATCTGTATATTCAATAAAAAGTGAACCTAATCTAACTTAAAATCGGTAAAACAGAACTACAGCAGCATCCCCTTAATGTATTTTTTTCATATACTTTTTTGTTATAATAACTAATATTATTTTTTATATGTTTTAACGGAGAATTCTGTAGCTAAAAAATATGATTTACTTATTTTGAAATTTTAATTAGAAAATTGGTAGCTTATTTCGTTCAAATTATGGTTTAATTCGCACCTGGTGAAATAAGTGGATTAATTATTATCCCAATATTTCTCTTTCTTAATGTATTGTTTCATATCCCTAAATTTTTGTTATAATAACTAATATTATTTTTTATATTTTTTAACGGAGAATTCTATAGCTAAAAAATATGAATGACTTATTTCGAAATTTTAATTAGAAAATTGATAGCTTATTTCGTCCAAATTATGTATTAATTCGCACCTGGTGAAATACTTTCACATATGAATTCGCTCGGTCGCGAACTTTTCATTCGTTATTTCTGGGGTCGTTATAGCTACACAAAAAGAAATAATAATCGCGACCGAGATTAATGTTCGAAACGAGGACGACGCGTAGGGAAGTGTAATAGTCTACCTCATTAGCAGACGCACACTTCGGATATCCTAGATCATATACATGTATACTAGCTTCGCTAGACATCGGGATAATTTACTGTACACGTTACACGGATTACACGACAAGAATTCGAGAAGCAAAGCAGACGTATAGCAGAGAGTGTGATTTAAATCTATAAATCTCATCTATGAAGCCTTCTTCGAAAAGAAAGTTGTAAATATTTCATCAGACTCCCACGACTGACTTCTGAAATTTCCTCAGCATATAGGTGTCTCATAAATAAATTACATTAGAATTCTATTTGTGTTTCGGCACGTGAATGTTTCATGATATTATTTGCCAAATACGGGTCAAATCTTATCCGCGAAAACATGCAAAAACCCACATTCCACGACTTCTCTCTATTCAAAATCACGTCAGATTGGTCGAAATGTCGCGCGACCTGCGAATATCCAATCATCGCGGACCTAAATCGATGGTTCATCGATACCAGCCCAATTCTAGCGCCAGTACGAAAGCGGATCTCGAGAGAGAACGGTGACAATAAAGACACAGTTTAAAACTAACAATAAGAATAATTGGCTCTATACCTTACTCCGCTATTCCTTTCCGATACGTTCAATAAGAAACGATTTGTAAGTAAAATATTCATTTCTAAATAAAAAATGCAATGGTGTAATTGTGATTTTTTTAATAAAAATTCTTGTAAATCTGTCTAGAATATCTGTAAATTTTTTTTTATACGTTTGTCTAATTATTTTATTTTGCATATACAGAATATTCCAGAATTAGTAGATCACCTGGTAATGGCAGATTTATGTAGAATTATTTGGAGACGATTTTTCCTCAGCAAAAATGTCGAGGCACCAATAATTTTTAAATGATAAGTGATTGAAAATTTTTCGCAAACTAAGCCTTGTGGGAAAAAATATTAACAAAACCACGTACATTCTTCAATTAATTTCAAGTAGAGTTTACTTTAATATAATTTTAATTTAAGGTTTAGTTACAAAAATACATGATAGCAAAAATTGAGAATATGTAAAAATCGTCTCCAAATAATTCCATTCCAAAAAAATTAGTCATTATAGTTAAATTTTAGCTGTTTCTACATTACAATTTGAAATTAAGTTATCATACCTAAATTTTAGTTATGATAAATTAATATTATTTTTTATATTTTAACGGAGAATTCTATAGTTAAAAATATTACTTATCACATAATTAAAATTCAGGCATAATAACTCAGATGTAATATTGGACAGCTAAAATTTAATTATGGTGACTAATTTTATTCACCTGTTATCCTGCAGGAATTTGCTATTAACAGGTGATCTGCTAATTCTGGGATACCCTGTATAAAATAAAATTAAAGACTGTACAGAGCAACTTTGCAAAGATAATTATATAATTTTATGCGGATTTAGATGAATTATAATTTCATAATATGGTCACATATGTATTACAGCGTATATTATATTATGTAATATAATGCAATTATATTTATATAATAATTTATATTTATATTATATAAGTGTATTGTATTATGTATTATGTAATATTTATATAATATTTTATATTGATATTTATTATTAATTATGTCATATAATATTATATAATATAATATAGACAATCACTTGTTATTTATCACATCTAGAAATAGAAATTAAAATATTTTTTAAATAAATAAAAAAAAATAAATTAAAATTCAATTAAACAAATAAATATATTTATATATAAATGTATTTAAAAAGATATATTCATAAATATATTTTTATATATAAATATATTTTTATCATTTTCTTAATTTTAATTTTAATTTTAATTTTCATCTAAAAATTTATTGCTTTTGTTACAGATGCGCGACTGGAATGGCAGAAAAGTTGCGCGAGGCGGCTGCTCGCGGCGACGTTGTTCGAGTTACACGTTTGCTCGACGAAAATGTTAAACCCTTGCCCGACGAGGTATGATTTTTCAAGTATCTTGGAAAATATGTGCGAAATAATTCGTCTAATGTTGGATGTTTTTCATGCAATTTCGTTTCATACAATTAAAAGCAGCAAGAAGAGGGAAAAAAATTATATGAAATATTTGTCCAACAAACTTGACCTCAAGGAAAGTAATTATAAATTTTTAAAATTTAAATTGGTGCGACAAATATAGTAATCAAAAAAAAAAAAAAATTAAATTTGCATTAAAACTGGTTTAACTCTATATAAACTCTTGATTACTCAAAAATTATGATTAAGTGCGCTTCTCCATATTTATTTCCTGTTTGCAATACTTATTTTCGATCAGACTTATCAATGTGTCTCTTAACGAAAAATGTCATCGAGATATATTTCGATAAATTAATTTATATGTATAATGAAGAACGTGTAGAGTATCGCAAAATGTTAAATTAAATTCCTCCTATAATTACTTGCGATATTAGTTGAAGGGAAAACTTTATTAACAACTCCGAGCGCGACTGACAGCAATAAATTAATTTCATCTATTAGTTAATTCACGCATCGCGATTCTCTATTATATATGTGTATGCGGTTGCATAGATTAGATTAAATTTAAAATACAGATGGACACGCAATTTGTTCAAAGCGTACGCGGAATACGAACGAATGGACCGTCTAATTGATTATCCACGCGTTTATTGAGGCTGCTCCTGCCTTAATTACGTCGATGAAATTAATCGACAGATTTTTTTCGCCGCTGTTGGGCTTGATTTATTAATCGTCATTTCTCTGGAAGACATTCAACATGCAATTTCGAAATCGCACTCTCAGACACTTATAATAAATATTTACACAACAATATAATTATCAATAGCGAAAGATATATATAACCGCAAATATTTTAAAAATTTATCAAATAAAATTTTAAAAATTTTATTATAAAATTTAATTTTTTCTGGTTATTATATGCTTCAAAAATATTTCTCTTATTTCCTAATTATTTATAAGAGTAACCAAATATTAATTTTTCTCAACTTTATCTGAGTTTATAAACACAATTAAAGATATAAAGTTTCGCAAATATTTTAATAATTTTATTATAAAATTAAATTTATTTCAGGTCATTATGCTTCAAAAATATTTTGCACTTCTCTTATTTCCTAATTATCCAAATATTAATTTTTGTCAACTCTATGTGAGTTTATATAAACACAAAGATATAAAGTTCGAACATTGAAGCAATTAATGTGTTAATATATTAATACAAGTTTAATTCTCTTATGGATAAGATGAAAAAAAGGAGCAGGAAATTCACGTTAATTTGTACCGAAACGATTATGACTCTCCGGGTCTGATTGAGAAATTTGATCAAGCGTCACCAAACGAGAAGATATATCCACTTTCGAATGTTTTCGGTGGACGGTTCTTAATTAGTGAGCTTTTTATCGAGCACACTTACCTGCAACGGTCGCACGAGGATGTTCAGAATTCTTCTCGTGTTTCAGAATGGCCGGGGGCCCCTGTTGCTGGCCGCAGCAGGTGGTCACGTGGAAGTGTGCGAGACCCTGTTACCAGAGGGCGTCGACGTTAGTGCCGCAGACGACGTGAGTAGTATTGCATCAATCTTCTTTTATATCCTAAACAAAATAGAGAAACTATTATTATTTTCGGCAAGGACAGTAAAAAGTTAGCAATCTTGTTACGAAAATTTGCTATCGACAAAAATCCCTGAAGAGGATGGAAAATATATTTCAGCAGAAGTATCACATTTTTAATCATGACGTCATTTTGACGTTTAATGACGTCAGCTTGCTCTACTTGGGATATTATAATATATATTATTATATAAAATATATTTATTATTATATAATTATAAAATAAAATATAAAAAATTTTATAAAATAATTTATAATCTTATAATATATAATGAATATCTTAATTGAACGCTATAAGAAGAATGCAGCTTATTTAGCTGTACAGAGGGGTAAATTAGACACGTCATTCTTTTTAAAATAATCTGTCGTGAAATGTTATTCAGCATGGACGCGCAATTAACATAAACATAACGTCTTTATGGAAGAGTGAATTTCTCTTCCCGGACTTAAGAAACTCTCTAGAACATAAGTTACCACCCCTGTGCGTTCGCTCGGTCGCGGTTGATATCTTCGCAAACAGATATTTCTTATACAATCCTTGAGCTTGCGGTGTCAGGGGTCAACTAGAAACTCTCCTTCTTCCGACTCGGCGCATCTTTTTTCTTCGACTCTCTTTATATCTCTCCTCTTTCTCAATTCTTCGCTGCATTTCTCGGCTGCCTTTCTTTCCCTTCTCTCCCATGTACACCGTCTGCTTAAGGCAAATCATTTCACTTCTCGACGAGGGGTAATCTTTCCGAGAAGGAGAGAGGAGAAACGCAGAGGGAGAATTAATCGATGCTGAAGGTGTAGGTCGACGCCGTCCATTCGAACATACGTGTGTTTCTCCTGTAAATAAAAATCAAATGATATTAGATTCACTCTGTATTTTTTTTATCAACAATTTCGTTCAAATTGTGCAGCTCTCGCAGAGAAATATCCTTTTTTTCAATCCTAAATTATATAATAAATTCTTTTATTTTTCGTATGTAATTTTAATTCATATTTAAATTTTTTTTATATTTATATTGAAATTTATATATATTTATATATATATATAGACAAAATATAAATAAATTAACATACTTCTGGAGGTAGATTAATTTGAGATCATAAAATACAAAAATATATTATTACTTCTTCCACTTAAATTTCCTTCCATCTGTTCTTCATTTTCTGTCATTCTTTTTGCAAAAAATATGTCGACCGTGACAGGATTCGAACCTGCAATCTTCGGATCCGAAGTCCGACGCCTTATCCGTTAGGCCACACGGTCTATTAAGGGTAGTTACCCCATCTATATGGACTCATTATTAAGTCTCGTGAAGGAATATTTTACATTTAAATATTTCGCGTTTTTTGGCTTGATTAAAATTTCTCACGTATTATTTTAATTAACGAAGAATTAAGAAAAAATTGTATGTAATGCAAACATTGAAATTCCAACCGAATCGTTGTAAATCATATAGGGTATATTACTTATTAGTATATATATAAATAGATGGATCAATAATTGCTCTATACACACACGCACTAAAAATATAAAGTGGAAAATAACCGTGATTAAAATAAAATTTTAAAATAATTAATTATTGACGATCAATATGTAATATTTATAAAACAACTTTTCTTGTTTGCTTTTTATATTCCGACGTGCTATGATTAGCAAAATAATTAACGAATGCATATGAGAATATCTGCATACATTAAGAGGGTTGGGTAAGTTTTTTTAAACTAAGTTAAGTTAAAATTAGTTGCTTATAAAATTAATTTAGTTAAGTTAAAAGTTGCATGAACAGAAAATTAATTTAATTAAAGTTAAGTTAAGATTAAATTAACTGAAGTTAAGTCAAAAATATTAAATTAGAATTTTGTTTGTTAATTCTTTTAAAATTTATAATAACGAAGAAATTTCGATTTTTATATAGAAATATATTTTGATAATTACAATTGATGACAAATAAATGTAAAAATTAATAATACTTTAATTTATAAATAATACGTTTATAACTTATAAAAAAAACAATATCTAATGGTATTTAGAGATAAAAAAATTAACTTAGGAAAAAAGTTAAGAAAAGTTTAAGGTAAAAAATAACTAATTAAAAATTTGTACATAAAATTAATACATTAAAAATATTAAATTAGAATTTTGTTTGTTAATTCTTTTAAAATTTATAACAAAGAAATTTTAATTTTTATATAAAAATATATTTTTTGGTAATTACAATAGGTGACAAATGAACATAAAAAATAATAATACTTTAATTATAACTTATAAAACACAATAATGGTATTCAGAGATAAAAAAATTTAACTTAGGAAAGAAGTTAATAAGTTAAATCAATAGTTAATTTTTAAAAACATTATTTATATTAAATTAGAATTTTGTTTGTTAATTCTTTTAAAATTTATAGCAACAAATAACAAAGAAATTTTGATTTTTATATAGAAATATATTTTTTTGGTAATTACAATTGATGGCAAATGAACATAAAAATTAATATAATACTTAAATTTAAAAATAATACATTTATAACTAATGAAAAAACAATAATGGTATTCAGAGATAAAAAAAATTTAACTTAACCAGTTGAAGTTAAAAACTAATACATTTTAAATAAACTAAGCTGTAAGTTAAAAAGTTATTCACTTATTAATCTTTTTTTTTTATTTTTAATCCTGACAATTTCTATCGCCACATATAATAACGCAATAAATACATCGCAAACATCGCTGTTTATTCAAGGTCACAATTCTACAATGACGGATCATGTAGTCAGATACTTACCCACATCCCATACACACGCACACTTGGAAATGTACACACTTTTCCACGTGTCGAGTATCCGGTGGGATGTTGCCGCGAGGAGAATACACACTCTAATGTATTCACCCCTCCTATATAAAGAGGAGAGTCGGACCGGGCATGCTAATTGCCCCCTGGACAATAGTGGGATTCGACGACGACCTGTGCGATTCCCCAGCCAAGTCGTATCGTACATCGGGAATAATTTCACTTGATTTCAACCCACGCCTACACGCGGACCATTTCCTGCTTTCGTGTTTTTCTAAACGTATTATTTTTAAATTAAAGTATTATTAATTTTTTCATATTCATTTGTCATCAATTGTAATGATCAAAAAATATATTTCTATATAAAAATCGAATTTCTTTGTTATTATAAATTTTAAAAGAATTAACAAACAAAATTCTAATTTAATATTTTTTGTTTTTTTTCCAAGTTATAGACGCGTATTATTTTTAAATTGAAGTGTTATTGATTTTTTATTAATTTTTACATATTTATTTGTCATCAATTGTAATGATCAAAAAATATATTTCTATATAAAAATTGAATTTCTTTGTTATTATAAATTTTAATAGAATTAACAAACAAAATTTTAATTTAATATAAATAATATTTTTGAAAATTAACTTTTGATTTAACTTTAGCCAATTTAACTTTACTTTAACTGACAATAAGTTAATTTTTTGTTTATAAAATTTTTGACTTAACTAAATTAATTTTATAAACAACTAACTTTAACTTAACTTAGTTTAAAAAAATCATTAACTTACTCAACCCTGAAAGTTTTTAATGTAATTAGAAATGTAATTTCAGCTACCCTGAAAAAAATATAAGGAATAATATAAGTACATTTATTTCAATACTGCCAAATAAATCATTTATTTGAAACTAATAATATTAATTTAATGTGAAAAATATTTATTTGATACAAGAAAATTTATATTCTTTATTTGAAATTGCAAAGCTTTTTAGTGCAAATATTTCAATTTTATATTGTATTTTCTTCGCGTGTTTGTAATAAGAATAATTTTTTTTAGATTGTAATCTGAAATTTAGTTATCATGCCTAACTTTTAGTTACGATAATGTTTGTTTAGCTATAGTTTAACGGAGAATTCTATAGCTAAAAATATTATCTATTACAGCTAAAATTTAAATATGATAACTCAATTTTATATGGAATATAGAAACAACTAAATTTTAATTTAGCTAAAGTGGCTAATTTTTTTCTGTGAACGCAAATATAAGAATTAGCAATTTTATGTCTTAATCTAATAAGATAAGTTAATAAATATACAAATAATAATTAAAAATAAATATTTCTGAATTGCAATATTAAATTATAAGACCTCAAAATAAATTTTAAATTCGCTCATTTGCAAAAAACATGATTAATTATGTTAATCGAATTAATTGGAATGTGAAATATTTTGCACGCTTTAAATCGCACGCGATTTTATTATGTGTATATTGCAATGAGTAAGCAAAACAGAATGTATAATTTATTTGACACTCACTAAAATATTTTATGCACCACTCGCCGCAGCAATGCTATCTCTATACTTACACATTTATAATAAAACACGAGTCGTAAAATCGAGATATTAGATTATAAAGTAATAAAATGCGCTGTGATATTATATAGCAATCACTTAATTAATTTATACTCCGATTTTAAAACACGCTTTGCATTTTTTTACTTTATTAATATTTTCTTAAATTTTTATTATTAACAAAATCATTTAAATTCTAACATTAATATTATTGTAATATATATAATTTGATAATTTTATTTTTAATGTCAAAAATATTTTTATATTTCAAAATTGCAAATATGTTGACTGTTTTTTGAAATGGTTGGCTGTTATTTTTAGGAAAATAATAAAAAATTATATTGCGTTTACATATTGGTAATTTAGAAATATAAAAAAATTGTTTGACATATTAAAAATAAAATTATACAATTATATATATATATATATATATATATATATATATATATACAATATATATATATATATATTAATGTAATATTAATGCTAGAATTTAAATTATTTTGTTAATAATGAATATAAGAAAATATTAATAAAGTGAAAAAAATAATTTTAAGTAAATGTTGAAAATAAAATTAATATCAATTTGAAATAAGGAAATTTAGGATTATAAATAAAATAATGAAAAATTTGATTCCAATTTAATCGCGCATTAAAAAATAATTTTTGACCGTGATTATTTCGATAAAAATTGCAACCAAAAACGTTTATTAATGATCTTTATATTTGTTTTATTTCATATTATTTTGTTGAAATGTAATATTAATTTTTTACTGTATTTTTTCAGAATTTAAATAAGAATTTTTAACGTTAAAAATATTTTTTCTTACATATGATAAAAATTTTTTGATTTTTTCGATCGAAAATTAAGAAATAATTTAGTTGAGCGAAAAGAAATAAATCTTCTAATCCGTATATGTAAATTCGATTCTAAAATAGTCACATGGATCAGAACTTCTTCTCTCCGAACATTTTATGTGATTACACGAGTTCTATATGTATGGGTTCGTATCGATGAAAGGCACTCACGATTTTTTTCTTCTGTGGCAGCGAGGAAAGTGCTGGCTGACACACCGTATCTTTTCCCATCGTTCTTCTTAGACTCCGGCTACATGATCACAATAAAACTGAGTCGAGCAAGCCGCAAGAAGCGCCACTAATATTATGCAGTGGCTTGAGTCGCATAGCTTTTACGATCAGAGATATATCGCCTTGACAATAAAAGACAAAACATATCATTCCACGGAGACAAGTCGATGAGTGAGAATTCAATTTAAAAAAAAAGGAATATTCTGTCAATCTTCTGATAATTATACTCGACAAGCAAACTAGAAATTTAATTCCTTGCAAAATAACATGCAATTTAAAAAACAAAATTATTTTCTGATTTGTTATAAGCAAATTGTGTGATTATATATAATATATATATATTTTATAAATTTTTATTGCTTTATTAATATGTCATGCATATATTGTTAAATATTAATCGAATAATTTCTTTTGCTTGTTTTCTGATTATAATGACAGATGGAATATTAATTATTTTTAGAGAGAGTTTAAAAATAAAAAAACAAATTTAAAATAAAATAATAAAATAAAATTTTGTTACTTGCTCAAAGGAGTGAAAAAGATAAAACTCTTACAACTAAGTATGTTATAATTTAGGGCCATAAAAAGATTAAATCCGCCATGGATTGATCTCTAACGATGAATCGTAAATATGGGTACCTCCTTTAGCATTCTATGGTGTCGTTTTTTATGATGACCAGAGAGAGGGAAACAAGATATACGGAGACAAGGTACCCTCTTGTTGGAGAATGAAAGATAAGACTTAGAACGAAAGAGCATCTTTGTACCTTTGCTCTTTCAGCTTTCCTCCATTATACAAAAAATCGTATATTCTTCTTTTCTATTGTGTGTATATGTGTTAGTATGTTAACTTTATTTGAAGTTAATCCCTATTATATTACAAAAAATATGCATCACATTTTACTCATCTTTAATATTTTTTTTCAAATTATTTAATTTATTTGCTCTTTATACTATGGTTTGATCAATTATGTTATTTTATTAATTATTGATAGTTACTAATTTTTATTTTGCTTAATGAACTTTAGCAGAATAATTATATATGTATCTGCTATTAGTGTTTTATATTTAAAAGATTTTAATTTAAGAGAAGCTTTAGAAAAACACTGAAAATATTCCAAAATTTTTTATCTTATTTTTAATCTTATTTTATTTGTATTAGTGTCTTGTATTTAAAAAATTTTTAATTTTAGAGAAATTTCAGAAGAAAATGCTCCAAAATTTTTAATCTTATTCTCAGAATTTTTTTATAATAATTATATATGCATCTTCTAGTGTCTTCTATTTAAAAGATTTTTTATTTAAGAGAAGCTTCAGAAGAAAATGCTCCAAAATTTTTAATCTTATTTTCAGAATTTTTTTTAGAATAATTATATATGCATCTTCTAGTGTCTTCTATTTAAAAGATTTTTTATTTAAGAGAAGCTTCAGAAGAAAATGCTCCAAAATTTTTAATCTTATTCTCAGAATTTTTTTTAGAATAATTATATATGCATCTTCTAGTGTCTTCTATTTAAAAGATTTTTTATTTAAGAGAAGCTTCAGAAGAAAATGCTCCAAAATTTTTAATCTTATTCTCAGAATTTTTTTATAATAATTATATATACATCATCTAGTGTTATGTATTTGAAAGATTTTTTATTTAAGAGAAGCTTCAGAAGAAAATGCTCCAAAATTTTTAATCTTATTCTCAGAATTTTTTTATAATAATTATATATGCACTTCTAGTGTCTTGTATTTGAAAGGTTTTTAATTTAAGAGAAGCTTCAGAAAAACACTGAAAATACTCCAAAATTTTAAATCTTATTTTCAGAATTTTTTAAAGAATAATTACATATGCATCTTCTAGTGTCTTATATTTAAAAGACTAAAAATGTAAGATAATTTTTGAAAATCCTTAAAAATGTTTAAACTGAATTTGAGAATAATTTTGCTTTAAGAGATAGAAATCTCATAGAGAGTGCGGCGCTCAACTCGCGTTATACTCCGAAGTCTCCGACACCCTGTATACCTCGCAGCTTGAGTGCGTGAGCACGCATGGTTTCGGTGTATGTGCGGCGATGCTGTCGCGAGTGGCATAGCACGGTTCATCGACCAGCGGTTGTCCGCCGAGTGGGTACGGGCGAGAGCAGTTGTAAGTCTCTCGGTCATCCTCTTTTGCCCGGCCGCCTTTTTCCTTTGTTGAGCTACACCGTGTACCGTACATCAGTTTCTGCGGAGCGCACCAGCTGCGCGTTATGCCGATTTTTGCGCCAACAAGGAAGAGCGAATAGCTAATTTTCACCTTGGAACTATTTCATAAATTTAGCGCCAAGTTACAATATTACAAATTCAAGATCTACCTTCATTCAGATTTTTTAAAAGCACTCCAAGTTGATCCGAAACAAGAGGAAAGGAGCAGGAAAATTCTTGAAGGAAAAGGGATTTTTTTGCTCTCTTAATATAATAAAAAATAATATGATCTTATTCGAAGACGTTAAAATTTCTTAAGTAGAAATTTTATTATTCTAAAAACAAGATAACAAAAATTTCTCTTTAAAAGAAAGAATTTTTGGTGATTTTTTGGCTTTGTTAATAAAAAATAATTTTTATATTCAAAGTCTAGAAAGCATGATTCAACAAAAAGCAGGAAAAGTTACTACGAGGCGCTAAAATTCCTCGAGTAGAAATTCCACTTTCTTTCTAATTCGCTCTTGTTCTGACAAGAAAAAAGACCCAAGAGAAGAAAGAGAAAAATTCTTTTAAAAAAGCTGTCAGTAATTTTTTTCCTCTTTCTATAATAAAAAAATAATAATCTTTATGCAAAGTCTGTCTAAAAAATATGATGAAAAGAAGATAAAAATGCTGTAGGGAGTTAAAATTCTTTAAGTAGAAATTCCATTCTCTTGGTCTAAAATAAGAGAAAAATAATTTTAATTATTTAATAATTTAAAAAATAATTTTTTTGAGAAATTTACTTAAAATAATTTAATTGAAAAAAAGAGGAAGATACTGCGAGGCGCTAAAATTCCTCGAGTAAAAATTCCACTTTGTTTCTAATTCACTTTTGTTCTGACAAGAGGAAAGACACAAGAAGAAAGAAAAAAATTCTTTTAAAAAAGCTATCAGTAATTTTTTTGTTTGCTCTACAATAAAAAAAAATAATCATTTTTATGCGAAATCTATCTAAAAAATCTAAAAAATTTGATAAAGATAAAAATAAGATAAAGATGCTATGAGGGGTTAAAATTCCTTAAGTAAAAATTCCACTTTCTTGTTCTAAAATGAGAGAAAAATTCTTTAAGGAGAAATATTTCTTTTGTTCTTTCTACAATGAAAAATAATGATTTTTTTGAGAAATCTACTTAAAAAAATATAATTTAAAAAAGAGAAGGATGCTGCGAGGCGCTAAAACTTCTTGAGTAGAAATTTTACTCTCTTCAGAGGAAAATAGAAAAATTCTTTAAATAATTTTTTTGCCTTTTCTATAATAAAAAAAAATATTTTTTTTTAAATCTACCTAAAATTTTTAAATTATTTTTAATCATGTTTTTAAGAAACATGATTAAAAAAAAGAAAAGGAGAAGGATGCTGCGAAGCGTTAAAATTGAGTAAAAATTCGACGATCACTGGATTATTCTGTATCTTAAGATTATTCTGTATCTTGCCTTTACTACAATAAAAAAAAAATCATTTTTTTAAAATCTACCTGAAATTTTTAAATCATTTTGTAATCATGTTTTTAAAAAACATTTAAAATAAAGAATTTTTACTCAATTTTCCCGCCTCGCAGCATCCTTCTCTTTCCTTTTTTTTAATCATCCTACGTAGCAAGCTGACGTCAAAATGACAGGAATCCAGTGATCGAAAAATTTTTACTCAATTTTGACGTCATTTTGACGTTTAATGATGTAGCAAGTTGACGTTAAAATGACGTCAAATGACAGGAATCCAGTGATCGAAGAATTTTTACTCTATTTTACCGCAAAAACATTCCAGGTAGCAAGCTGGCGTCATTAAACGTCAAAATGACGTCAAATGATGTCATTTTGACGTTTAATGACGTAGCAAGTTGACGTCACAATGACGTCAAATGACAGGAATCCAGTGATCGAACAATTTTTACTCTATTTCACCGCAAAAACATCCCAGGTAGCAAGCTGACGTCATTAAACGTCAAAATGACATCATTTGACGTCATTTTGACGTTTAATGACGTAGCAAGTTGACGTCACAATGACGTCAAATGACAGGAATCCAGTGATCGAAGAATTTTTACTCTATTTTACCGCAAAAACATCCCAAATGACGTCATTTTGACGTTTAATGACGTCAGCTTGCTACCTGGGATGTTTTTGCGGTAAAATTGAATAAAAATTCGTCGACCACTGGCTTATTCTCTCCATTATGTGGAACTGAATTTGTAACTCTTCCGAGACACCCTGTAGCTGGAAGCCGGGCAACCTTCGATGAATACGTCTGCGTGTTTTCAGCACGGAAACTCGGCGCTACACGAGGCATCATGGCGGGGCTACAGTCGGACCGTGGCGGTTCTGGCGCAGGCCCTCGGGACCCAGCGGGCCCCGCTGCATGCCAGGAATCTTGCCGGATTTGCACCGCTTCACCTCGCCTGTCAAAACGGCCATAATCAAAGCTGTCGAGAGCTCCTCCTAGCCGGCAGCAATCCCGATCTCCAGAATAACGTGAGCGCTTTTTTTGCCTCGACCGTTTTATCGCATTCATCACGGCGTGGATATGAGGATAAAGAGAGGGATTTTAGCACTAATATCGTGCGAAGCCAAACCCCTCTCTTCTGACGGATTTCTCTCTTTCTGTCAAAGTAACTGTATGCAATGATATAGTGTGTTATACCGTTGCCCGCAACAATTTCATTATACAGATGATAAGTCGAGATAACTATGTGTGGAAATGAAGGCTAAACGTCAAATTATAATTGTAGAAGATAGTGTTAATACGATACGCCTTTAATTGCAACGAACATATATAATATAGTATTATTATTATTATTATTATTATCGGTTTTTGTCCTCTGAGATCTCTCTTAATCCTTCTGTCGATGATGAGTATCCAAAGCAATTTTATAAATGTATCGCCGTAAAATAACGGGAAACCTCTTAAAATGTAATGGGAAAAAATGTTCAATGGCCAGCAGATGCTATAAATTAATTATTGCAGTGCAATCTATAAAAAATACCTCGATATTTAAAGGAAGAAAAAATTATACATTGACAGAAGGGTTAAAATAAATATCTGTTAATAAATGGTGCTGTCATGAATGCTTTTTTCGCAAAATAATCTAAATTTTTGAAATATGTGTTTCTCAAAAAGGAGACAAAAGAAATGATAAATTTTTAATTTATTTCAGTATGGTGATACACCCCTTCATACTTCGGCTCGCTACGGTCATGCCGGGGTAACACGTATCCTAATTTCAGCCCTGTGTAGGGTATCTGATCAAAACAAGGTAATCATTTCTTTTTTTTAGTCTTTAAGAGATTAAAATTAATTAAACGCGATCGTCACACGAGCACAAGATAAATTAATCAAAAAATTATTATATATTTTTTAAATTAATTTATTAATAATTTATTCAGTTATTTGGTTAATTATAATACCAGAGTTGGGTAATAAGTTAATGATTTTTTAAAGCGAAGTTAAGTTAAAGTTATAGTTGCTTATAAAATTAATTTTTAATTAAGTTGAAAGTTGCATGAACAAAAAATTAACTCAGTTAAAGCTAAGTTAAGATTAAATTAACCGAAGTTAAATCAAAAATATTAAATTAGAATTTAGTTTAATTCTTTTAAAATTTATAATAACAAATAACAAAGAAATTTTGATCTTTATATAGAAATATATTTTATGGTAATTACAATTGATGACAAATAAACATAAAAATTAATAATACTTTAATTTAAAAAAAATTTAACTTAGGAAAAAAGTTAATAAAAGTGAAATGACTAGTTGAAGTTAAAAGTTAATACATTTTAAATTATTGTAACTAAGCTAAGTTAAAAGTTATTAATTTTTTAACTTTTTTTTAAAATTAATTAACTAATTATTAATGAATTTGTTTTCTTAGAACGGCGACACCGCCTTGCATATAGCCGCGGCGATGGGTCGCCGGAAGTTGACGCGAATCCTCCTGGAGGCCGGTTGCGATCGAAGTCTGCGAAACAAGCAGGGTGAAACGGCGAAGGACATCGCCCGCCGAAAGAATCACTCGGAAATTCTGGAGATCATCTCCAAGGCTCGCAGCAAAAGTCGAATGCGTAGCAAGAGCCGCGAAGAGGACTTAGTAGACGGTAAGATAAATGACGGTGAAACTAGAGTCATTAATTGATTAATAATATCATCGTTATATGTGTTTTTCTTATCTATATAAAGATAAGATAACGTCAAAGTTTCATCTAGATGATCATCTATATAATTTCAATTAGATACCAGCAAACACTGGCTGTAGCTGACGCTTCATCTCATAATTTTATCTGACATTAGGTAAGGCAATGAACAAGAAGAGGGAAAAGACCGAAAGCGGCACAAGCGGTGGCGGCGGAAGCAACTCGAAGAAGGACCGGAAGAAGCACAAGACCGGCGGCAAGCAGCACAAGGTTCGCTTCGAGAAGGCCATCATGGGTCGACAATGGTCCCCTTATGGTTGCCACTATTATCCTGACCCGGAAGCGTTTCCGCAACCGCGTCTGGACTCTCTGCCGGCCGATCCTTTAGGCCGAGGAGAACAGTATTACCTGGACCTGGCTGGTAACATTCGGAAGGGTCCCGTTGGAGTCGGATACACCTGTTACTGCGCGCCGTTCTTCCGTCATATGGAGGCGAAGCTGGAACGGGACAAGGCCGAGCTGAAGGCCCACATCGATCAGGCGCACGAGAAGCTGGATCTAAAGGTGGCCTGTCTCGAGATGAGAACCAGGGGACAGATCTCGGAATTGACTCGCTGCGTTCAGGAGGAACGGTCCAGGTGTGACGAAAGATATTCCCACTTCCAGCGATGCCTCCAGCGTGGCGGCAGAGGCAGATACAGCGAGAGGCCCATCAAGACGTGCCACAATCAATTGGAGATGGTGGTTCCCGCTCGAGCGAGGTCCCTGGAGGATCTGCTGGACGATCGGCCGCACGATCGCAGTTTCGAGATCCCTGGGGAGACGCCGGTCCATCGCGGAAGTTTGGATGACCTTGATATACCGGCTATACCCAGGCTCAGCACGTCCATGAGGGATCTGCCCTCCTCGAAATCCGGAACGGCTAGATCCGCTCTTCGGGTGCTGGACGTTTCTCCGAGGCTGAACGAGACATTCGACGGGGTCATTCGTCAGGGTGGAATCTCGCCCTTAGACACGGTACCTATGGAAGTACCTGCTGTGGAAGGAAGACGTCAGCAAAGGGTGAGATTGAACTGTATTATCGTCCGTTGTAATCTCATTATTTTTCTATGAAGAATAAATTTAAAAATTTAAATTAATGCGATTACTTATTGAAGAAATGAAAATTATTTTTTATTGTTGTTTATAAAAAATTGTCTATAAAATTTTATATATAATTTTAGTCACTATTTTAATTTTATATTATATTAAACTGTGCTATAAAAAATTAATTATTAAATTAATATTATTTCAAAATATTAAAAATTGATAAATATTGACTAATAAATTTTGACACATAAAAGATCTTGTGGATCACTCAGTTATTATTTCGACATTATACTTGAATATAATTTATTAGTTATCTCGAAAGAGAGAGAGAAAGCATTTGTGCAAATCAAAACCTGATAAAACATTATTATTTATATCTCGTATATTTTTAAGGATTGCACCTCGTACGACATGCACGCCATAGCCGTGGATAATAATAATACTCGAAATATCAGCGATGGAAATACGATGGAATGGAATGGCAATCGTCGCAGCGTCCACGAGATAATTAAGCGATTTCAGCAAGTACCTGATATGCATAACGGTTGGCAAAGGATTCTCTCCAGAAGTAACGAACAGGCTAATCTGGATGAATATACCAAGTGCTCGCAAAATCAGAGAGTGCATTCTCAAGGTGATGCAACTTCAAAAAAGATTTAAAAAATTTAAAAAACACTATCATATGTTAGAATTAACAAGTTATATTAGCAAAAAATTACAAGTACAGCAAGAATGCAAAAAGAAATTATATATAAGCATTTTTAGAAGATTCAGTTAATTTAGAGGAAAAGAATTTTATTTAGATCGGATTAATAAGCTAGTTCAGTTGAGAAAGAAAAATGAAAGAGATATACTTGTCCTTCAAAAATTAAATTACGTTGCGTTAAAATATAAAGTTTTTTGCCATCTCTTGAAAACAATTTTAATATTTTTAAGAAAATTAAATCTTTCGAAAAGATACTTTCAAATCGAACTGATCCATCTTAAATGACACCGAAATGATATTACAGATAATGACAGCGAGAGCAGCGAGGGAGAAGGCGACGATGCCGAACAACCCGAGGCATACAAGGACGCGAATTGTAGAAAAAATATTCCCGAAGATGTGCACTACGACAGTATCGCGAGGATGCCTTACAGATCACGCAATCCTGTATACAGTCCGACACCGCCTTTGCACGATACCCATAACGACTCTGGATACAGCACTCGCATGTACGGCTCCAGCAAAGGCGCTTCGCCTTCGTTGTCAGGTATAAATGACGAAGAATGACACCAGTAATTTTTATGTAAAAAATATTACAAAATTTGTCATTTATTAATTAAATGGGTTAACCCTTCTGTCAATGAAAAAAGAATCGCATATGTCAAAGACATCCGTTTAAGTAGCAAACTGCACTGTAAAAAAATATGTAATATTACATAGAAATATGTAAAATTACATAAATTTATTATTTACACACATACACTGTAAACAATATGTAATATTGCATAAAATATGTAAATTACATATGTAATATTACAAAAATATGTAATATTACATAAAAATAAGTATGTAAAATTACATAAATAATAAGTGTAAAAGTACACGATAAATAATGAAAAGCTATACATTTTCATCATTTATCGTGTAATTTTACACTTATTATTTATGTAATTTTACATATCTTTATGTGTAATATTATTATATATATTTTTTACAGTATGACGTCAAAATGACGTGTGTTTGCTACCTGGGATACATTGAAAAATCGATAGTAAGTTTAATTATAATTGCAACCAGGGATGGGCAAGTTAATGATATTTTAAAAATTAAGTTTAAATTAAAATTAGTTGCTTATAAAATTAATTTAGTTAAGTTAAAAGTTTGCATGAACAAAAAATTAACTTAAAGTTAAGTTAAGATTAAATTAACTGAAGTTAAATCAAAAGTTAATTTTCGAAAACATTATTTATATTAAATTAGAATTTTATTTAATTCTTTTAAAATTTATAATAATAAATAACAAAGAAATTTTGATCTTTATATAGAAATATATTTTATAATGATTACAATTGATGACAAATAAACATAAAAATTAATAATAGGTACTTTAATTTAAAAATAATACGTTTATAACTTATAAAAATACAATGATAGTATTTAGAGATGAAAAAATTTAACTTAAGAAAAAAGTTAATAAATTTATAAGATCAAAAATAACTAGTTGAAATTAAAAATTAATACATTTTAAATTAACTAAGCTAAGTTAAAAGTTATTAATTATTTAACTTTTTTTAACTTTTAACTAGTTATTACCCAACTCTGATTGCAACTCAAGATTAGGTTCTGCCATAAAAAATGTTTCAGAAGGAAGATATTCTAAAAAAAGTATTATTTTATTTTCTGCGCAGGTCAGCTAGAATGCGACGTGATTCTACCACCTTCGACAGGAACATTCACGAATGGGGAACATCTCGCAGCTTTGCTGGAGCAGCCAAGGGGACACGATTTAACAGTTTACGAGCGAAATGCCGATAATGTTGTCATCAACATTGGAACTGCCAGTCTAGTTTAGCGCAGCCAAACATAGCTTCGACCGAAAATGACAAAATTTTAAAATATACATGTATAATTCATAATTATGTGTTACAGTGTACATATATAAAATATATATACATAGGTTGCTCTAGACTATAGAGATGTTTAAGCTATTTTATTGTCCAATATCGTCGTTACATAAGTGTCATATCCGTCCGTATTGCCATGATTTTATTTTACACAGAAATAGAAATAAATACTATAAAATAAGAGAAACTATTAAATATTTATTATTATTTGTGTAATATATGTGAATTTTGTAATGTAAAAAAAAGTAGACATAACAAGATTATCAAAACAATTATAATACAGAATCACAGCTAATCTAACCGACACTCCCGACTAATTTTCTGCCTAAAAATTTCAACTTACCTCTATTATTTAATTCCAAATATATATAATTCTCTTATATTTTTTTTATTCATATATAAAGCTTGCTTAATTTTTTAACTTCATGTGATTATCATTCGTTGATTCTATTATAATAATATCTTATAAAATGTTTGTGCATTTTTTGGATGCCATCATATTTTCTCTACAATCTTAAATTTTTATAATTATTAGAATATATTCGAGATTAAATTTTTTTACATGCAGACTATTATTTTTTCTAATATTATTACTTTTCCTAATATTAGTTTTCTTAAAACAGAATATTATTTACATTATTGACGCTTTTCCGCAATGCTAATTGGCTGTTTCAAAGATTTTCAATATATGTATGAATGAATTTTATTTTTAAAATAATTTTATATTTTTTGCATATTTATCTACAAAAATAGGGAATAATTTCTAAAATAGAAAAAAAAATTTAAACAGTGTTAATTTCTTATTTTTTATTAAGAAAATTAATCTCAACTTAAAATAAAAATTTATGAATTTAAATGATATTTACATACACAATCATACAAATAAATCTTTTTATTATTACACTTTAAATAATTCTAGTAACATTTTTTTATGAGTAGAAAAAGAGATGTTTAGACTAATTATTTTAATATGAATTAAATCTCTTCGTTCACATACACACATTATAATTTAATACTTATAATTAATAATAGGATTATAATTAATAATCTTCATTTTCAAATCACACATAAATATGCGTCTCAAGTAACATCTATTAAGGAACATGAAGACATCTAAAGATATTTTAAAATATCTAAAAGATGATAAAGAGATCTTTTCGATACAGGTTTTAAAACATGCTTGTTGTCTGCATGAATTATTACCTTGACTGGAACGAAATACTTACGAAAAAACTATTAATCAATCGATGTGAAATCGAGAGTTTCGAGGTCCTTGAATTTAATTGCTGATTTGCGAATTCGGCGTAACTTACGTCTGCGATTTACAAAACCGATTGCTTGTTGTGACCTTCGAACACAGTATATCTTCTATCTAAAACCGGTATGGGTTTGATTCAATATCAAATTTTTGCATCACTTCTATTACACGATCGTATAGGAGAGTTTTTGCATCGATGGCCCATATAAAATCAAGATGAGTAAACAGTGTGTACGAATTTTTCTCTATAAGGATAGCATTTGGCAACTGTTTATATAACTGGAGAGGATTCTAAAAAATAAATAAATAAATAAAAATGATAAAGCTAGAAATAATAATTTTTTAAATGTAAACTAAATATAACAATTCTCATACACACACATACACTGTAAACAATATGTAATATTGCATAAAATATGTAAATTACATATGTAATATTACATTAAATATGTAAATTACATATGTAATATTACAAAAATATGTAATATTACATAAAAATAAGTATGTAAAATTATATAAATAATAAATGTAAAAGTACACGATAAATAATGAAAAGCTATACATTTTCATCATTTATCGTGTAATTGTACACTTATTATTTATGTAATTTTACATATTTTTATGTAATATTACATATTTTTTTACAGTGTAACGCTAAAAATATGAGCAATATATAAAATATATAAAATCACATAAATATTTTGTTAAACATATTTTTGAACAAAATTATTTTTTTAAATTAAATTTGAAAGTATTGAAAAGTAAAACTTACATTCATAGTGATTAAATCGTTGGCACCATAAAACAAAGCTAAGGGAGCAGTGACTTTTTTTAAATTATATTTCATAGGTGTTGCCTGTTTATATCGCTTGTTATTACCCAGATATCCGTAATCGAAATCTTGAAAATCACCTACAAGAATCAATCATGTTAATAATCGATCATACACATGTAAAACATGTATGTGATTAGAGAAATAATAATAAAATAAAATATATGATAGTATATAATTGATAGAAATTGTAAGTTTTAATATACATTATTAATAAAGATTTGTAAGAATAAAATATTAATAATATTTAAGAGATACACATACCGTGAATTCTTTTCTTTATAATTAAAATTGTTTAAAAAAATACGTACCTGTAATAACATTTTGAAGGTAATGCAATAAATTTTTCTTCGAAGTACCGGCCGGAAAATGTGAAAATATTTCTGTTATTATTGTCTGCAATATTTTTATTAAAAAAGCTTAAAATACATTTTTTATGACATATCTAAAAATCTTATATTTTATGATCTTTTTTTATTATCAAAAAAATTAAAACAGTCACAAATTAAATTTCAGTTAAATTAAAATTAGCAAATTTATTCTAAAATTAGAAATACACGGTATAACTTACGGTATTAAGTTGTGCCGGATCGGATCCTGCGATTGAGAATAATAATGTAACACAGAAAGCTTGAGTAATTACATTATTATCTGGACACAATAATCTTCCTGCCGTGATGGATGTCGATGATAACGAAAATAATTCATTTATATCATGAATATCGAGAAATTCCTAGATACAACAAATAGAAAAAATATAAACATTAGATTTATAGAAACTATGTAATAGGCATCTGATATATTACAAATAAAATAATATTATAAATAATATAATAATATAATATAATATTATAATATATATAATAATAATATTATTTTATATATATATATATATATAATATACATATACAAATAAAATAGAATAATATTATAATATATATAATAATAAAAATTATTATACATGTAAATGATATTTATAAAATCAAATATTTTGTAGAAATAATATTTAAAGGAGAAAAAAATATTTTAAAAAGCAAAATTGCTTTGAAAACAGAAATATTTAAGATTTATAGATGAACCGATAATGTATGTCGAGCAAATACGAGAATCCGGAAATTATGTCATAACTTTTCAAACGTAAAAAATGGCGATCTTGAGATATGCTCAGATAATGAAGAAGACAATAAGCTATTAAGATCTTACAATTAGATAATGAGGAAAAAATGACATTGTTTGGATTTGAGTAGATTAAAAGCAGGATTTCTGGACAGCTCTAAAGAGAATTAAAGGTTTTTCGACAAGGCCGAAATGTCTTACTGCATACAAATAAGAAAAAGATCAGAAGAAAGAATACAACACAAAATATTATGAATGTTTTTAAAAAAGATTTCTATAAAATATTGCATAAAAACATTTTTAAAATTTTTTAGGAATATTTTAAAATTATTTAAAAATTTTTTGTGATAACATTTTTTAAAATATTTTAAAAAACTTTTAAAAATATTTTTAAAAATGTTTTTATCACTCAGATAATATTTTCTTAAATATTTGATACATATTTTTGAAATAGTTTAAATCTATATTCAAAAATATATTTCTAAAAATATTTTTTAAACATGAAAAGCGGACATAAAAACATTTTAAAAATATTTTCGAGAATTATTTTATCTCTTAAGAAATATTTTTAAAAGATTTTAAAAATATTTTGTGCTATAGGAGAGTCAGCATTTTAAATGAAAGAAAAAACTATAGAGAACAAGCTTTTTTTTTACCTTAACCTGTGGCGCTATACTAACAAGAAATTTGACTGAAGGACCCACTTCTTTCCAAAAGGCAATCGGTGCAAGACAAATTCCTAATTTTATTTTTGCATTGTATTCGGGTTTCGTGGAAAGTAAGACGAAAACTGAAGTAGTTCCCATCGAATGACCAATATAATGCAGATCTTTGCTTTTTGTATAATTAAGCACGTAGTCGATCATAACTGGCAAATCTTTTACTCCTACATCGTGAAAGCTTGATAATGCAAATAAATTTTAAAATATTAAAGATTTTACAAAATTTTAATAAAATAAAGATTTACGAATTTTTTTAAATATAATTAATATTTAAAAAGATTACAAAAATTAAAATAAATTTAAAAAGAAGAATTAAAAAAGGGAAGAAGAAAAAATATGTATGATAATTATACAAATAATTTAAGAGAATATAAAGATTTAATGACAAATTTTTAAAGGACGTATTTTTAAAATTATAATAATTAAATGAAATTTTTTTACCTAAATTGCCAGAAATTGGCATCACGTGGAGACATTTTGACATTTGATCTGCAATAAGTATTTCCTCTGTAATTTCCAACCCACACATCATATCCTTCATCAGCCAATAAAAATGCTGCAATACAAGATATAATGATATATAATTTTTTTGTATTTATGATAAAAATGCTGCAATACAAGATATAATGATATATAATTTTTTGTATTTATGGGAAGAGGTTTATCCAATTGTTTTTTTTTTATACAAATTGCAAAATTTGTTTTGCGCGCAAGAAAATTATGTAACATTGTGCATTTATGTAATTATGAGTAAAATCTCAGAATTCACATTTTTTAATGGATTATTTCATCTATTTTGAATAAGCAGAGAGATTAAATAAATATTTTAACTAAGAATATTGATAATAACTCGTAATAAAATAATATAATATTATGCATTTTTTTATATACTCACAATTAAAGTAACATTAAAATAACAACTCCTAGAAAAAATTTTTTATATATAATTATATATAAATAATTGTATAATTATACATATAATCATAAAAGTATATGTAAAATATGTCCATTTTTATACATAATTATAGAGTTCATATATATAATCATGTCAAATTATATATGAAACATATATATTTATATATATGAAAAAATATTTATATTTATTATATATATATACATATATATATATATATATATATATAAATTTATATAATTATATATAAGAAGCACTTTTATTTAATTATGTATGGACATATTTCATATATAATTTGCGATTACATGTAAAATTTTATATATTTCTATATAATTTTATATTGTTATCAGAGTTAATGTTTTTTCATTTAATGGATTTTTTCATCTATTTTAAATAAGATTAAATACATTTTTTAATGACGAATATTGGTAATTTTTAAATTGTGCAAGACGCGATTCTAGTATGTATATTGTTTATTGATATGAACTTACAGAGATCTTTGTTAGGACCCAACAATACCCAGCAATCGGACGAGCACAAAATACCGTGCATCATGAACACAACTGTTTTATTTTGATTTTTAGACAAAGGACTGCTAGGTATTCTGTGTATCTTCAAGTTATATCCATCTTCCGTGGTAACGGAATGTTCCTCGGCAGGATAGCCATGTCTTTCTACCAAACCAATCTGCATAAATGTATTTAAAATGAAGTTGAGACATAATAATTTTACAAGAATTTAATAATTAATATACAATAATAATTTTAATTCCTTTATATGTTAAAAAATATTAAAAATTATACTATACCCTCTTATCACTATATATTGATTAAAATATTTCTAAAGACCCATATAGTACAAAATATTTTTAAAATCTTTTAAAAATATTTCTTAAGTGATAAAATAATTCTCGAAAATATTTTGAAAATGTTTCTATGTCCGCTTTTTCATGTTTCAAAAATATTTTTGTATATAGATTTAAACTAATATTTCAAAAATATGTATCAAATATTTAAGAAAATATTATCTGAGCGATAAAAAAGAATATTTTTAAAAGTTTTTTAAAATATTCTAGAAAATGTCATCACAAAAAATTTTTAAATTATTTAAAAATATTTTTAGAATTATTTTAAAATGTTTTTATGCAATATTTTATAGAAATATTTAGAAATATTTTTTGAAAACATTTATATAATATTTTGTGCTGTATGAGATATTTCGTATATAATTTTACGATTATATGTATAATTTTATATATTTCTATATAATTTTTTATTGTTATATATAAAAAATTTTTTACCGGGTGCCATTAATTCGATGCTCTAAAAATTACAAAATAATATATTATAATAAGAACATTTTTGAAAATACTTTTTAAAAGTTTTTTAAAATATTCTGAAAAATGTTATCACAAAAAATTTTTCTATCATTTAAAAATATTCCTAAAATCATTTTAAAATATATTTATGCAATATATTTTATAGAAATATTTAGAATAAATATTTTTTGAAAACATTCACATAATATTTATTCATAATATTTTGTGCTTAAAGATGAAAAAAATCATATTACACTTACAAAATCCAATGTGGTCACCTGTTTTACTCCTCTGGCTTCTTCCGCGTTTCTTATCCTTTTTATACCGGGATTCTTAGGGAAGAGATAGTTGAACAGAGTCTGTATTTTATCAGAGAACGACAGCTGCTCTGCTTCCGACAATATTACAATAAATATTATCGACAGGAAAAACAATTTCACGCCCATTTTTATTTTTACTCCAGCGATATACTTGCGATTCTTTAAGTGGCACAGTGGAATGTAGCATGTAGATGCAAATTATTTTTGCAATATATACTTCTTATGCTTATCTCTGTTCATACATCTCTGTTGCCAGAACGAAAATCTATATATATATATATATGATATGAGATGATAATTAAAACCTCATATATAATTTTAATTACTCATTTGGTCTTATCAAAGTTCAATCTACTAGCTATTGTCTTGTTTTTTTGTCTCACAATAAACAAAGGATTTTAAATCTTTGAATACTCATGAATAGTTAATATTTAATATTTAATATTTTAATGTAATATTTATAATATTTAATATTTTATATTTTGTATTAATTTAATATTTTGTACTAATAATATATTATATTTTTAAATTCTATTTATTTTTAGAAAATATTTATTATATCATATTCTAATTCCAGTTGATCAAAATCTTGAACAAAATAAAATTAATGAAATAAAATCAAATAATTTAAGTCTAAAAGTATTAATTTTAAAATTGCAATAAAATTCCTAATTAATTTGTAAGTTTTTGAAAAAATAGCTTAAGAATAATCAGTTTCATTTTAAAATTAATATCATTTTATAATTAATTAACAATAACAGATAATTTAGAATAAAATAATTGCAGTTTAAATTATAACAAAGTAATAAAAAGAATTCTTTGAATTAATTATGATTTAAAGAAAGAAAGACTTACTCGTTTTAATCCAGTTGATCGCTCGAATCCAATAAGACCAATTTTTCAAATTAAATTTTTTCCAAATTAAAGAGCTTCTTCTATATAAATTTATTTGTTACATATTTGTTGTTAATATTTTGACGATTATTGTCACATATGCGACTAAACCTGCGTGACTTCTGCAATTATCAGCAAAAAGTTACATATTCGTGACTTTGTATGCAGTTTCTTATCTTAATATTCAGCATATTTATCACTTATTAGTTATGCACATTTAAATTTGCCCAGAAAACATATATATTATTTTTGGATTGGTTCAACATATTTATATATATTTTTAGCTCCATTGTTTTTCCAGTAATTTTTTTAGGATTTATTTTTTGTCAAAAAGTATAGTTTTTATTTCTTCTGAATCAAATTGCATAATTTTAATTATTCACATTTTGAGTAAAATGTAGCACATTTTTATTTAAATATTTACTATAATATTTTTATATAGTTATTCTCTCTTATTTTTTTCTGATTTTATTACAATCTAACGATAAGTTTATAAGATATGCAATAAAAGGTTTTGTTTGAAACAAAGAGATTTTGAAATTTAAGTTAAAAAGCTCTTCTTTATTTTTTATATTTTTATTTCAAACGTTTCAATAAAATTACTCTTATTTTTTTAGCTTGTAAATTATTTTAATATTTACATTAAATTTTCACATTTATTATTAATATAACTCATCTTTTCTATAAGAAGAGAGAAGCAAAATTTATATAGATTCCATAATTTTATTTTATTCTTTTATTTTTCTAAGAAATAAACTAATCATAATATTCTGTTATTAAATAAATAAAAT
The DNA here is from genome assembly GCF_048542155.1 of Nylanderia fulva. Classification (NCBI taxonomy): domain Eukaryota; kingdom Metazoa; phylum Arthropoda; class Insecta; order Hymenoptera; family Formicidae; genus Nylanderia; species Nylanderia fulva. The sequence continues at coordinate 3,310,671 of NW_028189730.1, read as the reverse complement.
AATTAAAAGATTTTGGACAATTCATAAAAAAATCGACGTTAAAATATCTAAAAAAAACCTTTTGTTCTATCACACATCTTAAAACAAAGAATAGAAATTTTGTTTCTGTTAATTGTTTACTATTTTGCATTTATATTTTTTTATATTACTATATATAATATACTATATAATTTATATTTTTATTAATCACACATACACACACTTTTTAACACACAAGAAATAAGACAACAGAAAAAATACCTACTGTTACTTTTAAGTATATAAAATTTGTGTAAATACACGCGAGTTCACATTTTTAAAAAATTCTCACTATTATACCTATATCATGTATAAAGTAAAACTGCGAATAAAGAAGTGCTTCATTCTAAATATATGTAGCAACCTTTTATACATAGCTTCATGGCCATATGAAAATCACCTTGATACTTCCAATGACATTCAGCCAATCAACTCTTATCGAGGAAGAAAAAAAATGCAAACTATTTGAATATAAACAAATCTTTGTTCGAATTCATTCCGAGTACTAATTCATCGCCGATTAACGAGTCAGATTAGAATCAAGATGATTGAGAACCCGGTTCTATTGTTCTATTTACATAAGGTGTACCTATAATTTTATCTTTTTTATTTTCCCAAATTATTATTGGTTATTGAAAAAAATGTTTGAAAACTGAAACTCATTCTATTGCAACATCTCTGAAAGGAGGAGGCGATCAATACAATTTGTGATATGCGTTTCCGCAATTTCAAAATTATATATTTATTTTTTGTCAAATGAGATTAAATATATGTTTTTTCTTATATAAATCACAAATGCTCGCGTTTTTATTTCTTATGTAATTCTTATCTAATATAGTTTTTTCTTATGTATAGTTCCTTCCCACCTGTTCATTACTATTCATGTAAAAAACATAAATATCCAATCCTTATGAAATATGCATAATCGCTAATTTTCATTGCATTTTTTTAGATAAGACAAAAGTAAACATGTATATATATGCATCAATAGTAAACGACGATTTTTGTCAATTAATTCAAATTATAATTTTACTTATAAAGAAAAGTTATAAATAATAATAATTTTAATATTTATTACCTTTATAAATATTTAGATAGTGTAAAAAATAACAAAACAATTTATAAAGTTGTATAAATATTATAGAAATATTTTATAAGATTGAAATAATATTTATAACATTAATTGAAGAAATAACATTTATAAGATTTAATATTTATAAGATTGAAATGCAAATACAGTAATGATGCAGGATAATTAAAGATAATTACAAAGGAGTTTGTATTCTGAAAAAAGTATAACAATGTAATATGTATAACATCATAGATATATACATATATGTATATTGACTACATTATACTATATATTTATGGCAATGCAATTATATATAACTAATGATTTGACATGCGCAAATTTGGAAACACAAGAAAATGTGCATAAAAGAAAATTTATACCATTTATATTACATATATTTTATATTTTTTTATAATTATATTAACTATATACATACATGCGTATATATAAAACTATATATATATACTATATAAAATATGTCTTTTATTATTATATATTAAAATTATATAATTTTATGAAGAATAAGTGATTTAATTCTTACAAAAATAAATTTGAAATGTAAAATAAAAAATTTTTATAATTCTTTTGAAGAATTATTTTGAAAATTGAAAACTTTTTAAAATTGGAAAAAAATATATGCTTATAAATATATTTAAATTTCCCTGATAAAAAAATCAATAGAAAACATTATAAGAACCGATAAGATTTGTAAAAAAATTTTATCATTTTCTATCGTATAATAAAATATCTATATATATTATTCTTTCGAAATATATAAAGAAATGAAACATAATATATACAGGGTGTCCGGTAACTAACGGACCAATGATTAAGGGCGGATTCTCTGGCCAATTTAGAGACAATTTTTCCTTAGCAAAAATGTTGAGAAGTCAATGATTTTCGAGTTATAAGCAATTGAAAAAAATAGGTTTTTTGAAAACTAAACGTTTTGGAGTTAGTCTAACATAATTACATTCTTCAGTTTAATTTCAGGTAGAGTTTACTATAATAAAATTTTAATTTGAGGCTTAGTTATAAAGATACATAATGACAAATATTGGAAAGTTGTAAAAAATGCTGATCTTTTTCGACATTTTTGCTGAGGAAAAATCGTTCCCAAATTGACCAAAAAATCCATTTGTAATCGTTGGTCCGTTAGTTACCGGACACCCTGTATATATATATATATATATATATATATATATATATATATATATTATGTTTCATTTCTTTATATATTTCGAAAGAAAATGTTATCGTTTTCTTTTATTTTCTGTTATCAATCGCGGAATCAGTCGTAGAATACGATAAAATTCTTATAATTTCCGCTTATTTTTATCGTTTTGTTGGAATTTATCGAGAAAAAATGATCGATTGAAAATTGTATATTTATCGTTTTTTATTTGTTGTTTTTTATCGATTTTTTATCAAGGTTTTTAATTTAAGCTTAAGGGGATGCCGGAGAGACGGCCGAACTCCGATAGGTTAGCACCACACATATCTAAACATATGCACGTATACACATATACACATGATAGGTTAGCACCACACATGTCTAAACATATGCACGTATACAACACATATGCGTGAAAATTTTCTGCACCGTTTTCTTATTTATTAGGCTTTTAAACTTATATCTAAAAATATACTAATACTTCTTCATTCAATTTCTAGTCGGAACCTATCTTATTTTGTATGTACAAACAGCAAAACTTTTATATTAAACAATTATTTTTTCGACCTGACGACAGAAGTCGATAAAGAAATTTTAGTTTTAAAATTTTTTCTTGTTTTTAACATAAAATCAGTAGGTTCCCACTTTGTTTCTGTACGTGTTTTAATTGTGGAAAAGCATTTATTATTTTATTAAACCAATAAAAAGATTTCGGTACAGAAAAATCTATAATCATCTGATCGATAAAACAGACATCCGGCATCCCCTTAAATAATTTTTAATAGATTATTTCTTAATATATAGGGAATAAAACACATTTATTTACGTCTAAAAAAGAAAATAAAGATTTTTTTATAATAATTATATATTGAAGAATTAACTTTGGAAAATAAAAAATTATAAAATTGGAAAAAAAATATATATATATATTTAAACTTTTTTAAATTTAAATAATTTTCTAATAGATTTTTTGATAATATATATAACAATTAAATATATAAATTAAATTTACATCTAAAAAGTTTTTATATTATTATTATTATATTATTTATATTCTGATTTCTGAACTTATATTGTATATATATATGTACTAATATTTATTATAATATTTATTAATGTCAATGTTATTAATATATGATATTCTAATAATTGAACAAATAATGTGGCTAGATCGCTATATGATATATATGATATATCTAATAATTATTTTAATACTGGAACAACAAAAAATATACTATATAGAATATATACATGCATACTGGAACAAGGACTTCCAGATATAATATATGATAACAAAATTATAAGTCTTTGAAAGGTTAATCAATTCATCATTTTCCAATTAGCAATAATTATATTATTTATATTAATTTCCTTAAAAGAGATGAAAGATAATTATTAGAATCTCGCTATCTCTCTCGGATGGCGCATTTCATTTTTCTACATATATATATATATATATATATATATATATATATATATATATATGCACGCGCTGCAGCGTCTAATTTACGAACACACTTTCGGAACCAATTAACAGCGATTAGGCAGTGTGCTGATGATGCTGCGTGACAAACAAATACAAGATTTCATGGTAAATCGCGACAAATTCCGACTATCCAAAAGTAGGAGCCTCGAAAACACACGTTTACAACATATATATATATAGATATTTATATGTATATATATTCGTCCAAACATACAGACACGCGTATAGATTTTGGACAAGTGTGGTGGATGCGAGAGAGAAAGGGGCGAATGAGACTTGCAGAAATTCACTTTTGAGTCAACGAGATTATTTGACAGAAGAGGCTCGAGAGAGAGATAGGGAGAGCCGAAATAAAGTCAACGAGACAGAGAGAGAGAGTTATGTAAGTGTCGTGTGCAAACACACAACAACTGTGTCGAGGCTCGCGAGTTTGACATATGAGAGCAAAACATGTGTCTACTTTGACGTTTGCGCGACGTGTTAAATGTCAAAAGTACGATGACAGGTCCTAATGTCACACGTGGAACGTCGAGCGACGATGAGCCTTCGGTTCGCCCGCTGCTGTAACGTTTGACAGATGCTGTCAAATGCCGATGATCATGGCGCAGAAGGAAGGCGAGAAGTATCCCCTTCACAGATGTATATTTCAAGGCAGTGTGAAGACGCTCAGCTCTTTAATTAAGAAACATGATATTGCCGAAAAGGATAAACAAGGTACCATCTTGTCATATTTTCATCAATATACACCATATTGCAGCAATTATATACACATATATATATATATATATATATATATGTGTGTGTGTCAATGTAATATATATTAATATCAATATGATATATTATATATTCCATCGATAGTTTTTATTGACCACCTGGTATGCAGGAGAAAATTATTAGACACTGCAAAGACTGAGCGATGTAGGGTAGCTTCCTATTTATTTAGCTCGTTGCATTCTTTGTTCCAGGGAACACACCTTTGCATTTAGCTGTGATGTTAGGAAGAAAAGGTAAGGAAATCCTTCTGTAACAGTTTGCATTTCGACATTAGTATTTATACTCTGTATATCAGATACGTAACGCAAGTTAATTGTGTAAAATTTATCAAGATTCCTTGAGATGTTTAATCAGATATTTAATTTGAGAGAACTAATGCCATTATTTGAAATGGATAAGTAAATTGGTTTAACATGTATTTTTGTTTTATGTTATAGAATGTGTTCAATTATTGCTTGCACATGGTGCACCTGTAAAAGTGAAGAATTTAGCTGGCTGGAGTCCATTGGCCGAAGCAATCAGTTACGGAGATAGGCAAACCAGTGCGTATAATATTAAAGCTTGACTTAATATGCCTCTTATTTTAATAAATATTATAGAATGTTGAAGAGAGACCTTTAAAGCTTAGATTTAAATCTTTTTCATTCTGTATACTTTATTATATGCAACAATTTGTGTCAATCAATATTTTTCTATTGATAGCGAACATTGAAAGCATTAATTGCTTAAATAAATTAGACAAACATTTTAATACAGAGAAATATAAAACTAGTTTTTTAGCTTCTGAAATAATTGAGAAATGATCTAATCATAGTGATTTACTCTATGTTTCATTATATGTATAATTACAATGCGTAAGATCTCAGAGTTGTAATATGTATAATTTTCTTCGCAGTATCATCTTTAGTGCGAAAATTGAAGCAACAAACGAGGGAACAGATGGAAGAAAGGAGGCCAAATCTAGTTGCTGCATTGCATCAAATGGGCGATTTTTATATGGAATTAAAATGGGATTTTCAAAGCTGGGGTAAGTTTTCCATGCACTGCTTTATGTCTTTAATTGCGTGATTATTTTCGTTGCAGAATTACATTGTTTATCATGGTGCACGCACCTGGAAAGGTGGAAAGCAACAATCGAGATGTTTGCTTCCGCGAATATGGCACCTCAATTTTTCCTTAGCACTCTTTTTCATCACAGTATTACTTTTGCTTTGATGTAAATTATTTTCTCTGGATTAACACCGAACTGAATAATTTATATCTCTCTTTGCACTTTTTTTTACAAAAATTTATATTTATATATAAATATTTAATGTTTTTTTTTTTAATTTTTAAATAACACTGTGTGTGTATGTGGAAATGTCTTGGAAGTTGTTAATTTTATTCAAAATTATTCAGATTTAAAACTATAAATAATTATTTATTTTTATCAGCTTTTTTTTATTAAAAATTAAAAACATGTTTTACTTTTTTCTTTAAAAAAAAAAAAATTATATTGAATAATTGGAAAGAAAGCAAAGGAATAAAAGAAGAAATTTAGACATTTGAATGTTTTGGCAGAAAAGGCTTTCTTACTATTACAATTACTATTAACAACTAATTCGGTAGAAATGGACATTCTGTAATATTTTTTAAAAATTGCATGAATTTATTATTTCATATTTATATATAAATAGTAGCTCTATATTTAATTATCGTTCGAAGAAATCTACACATCATATAAGCAATAATAATAAAACTGTCGTAACTTAAAGCATGCAAAGCAATAAAAAAAATACGATTTGAAACATCTTAAATTTTGAAAAATATATTTTGTAATCTGACATACGAATTTCTTAAATAATTAATTCAACAGTTACGACAGTATTATGATAATGCTGTGATATACCTCGTCCATCTCTCTGGATTAAAATTATGAGGTAAGTACATATAATTTATGAAGCACACTTCAATCTTTAAATCAGGTATCATAGAGTTTTCTTACAAATTTTAAAAGATTGCTATAATTAATCGAGGAATATATAAAAGTTAAAATTTTATATAAGATTATATATGTAATTAAAAATATTTTTTCTTATAAAATCTTCAATATCTTAAAAAAATATATATTTTTGATGTCATACATATCAGTTGCATACATATGCATTAAAAATACAATTAAAATATAATAAAATTTATATTTGCTAAGGATTAAATACAGAAATGTCTAAAATGGAGCATAAGAAACGAAGGATATCTTTCATTCTTACATCGAGTTTGTCTCGATTTGAAAAGAAAAAAATTCCAATTACTTTATTCTCCACTTTTTCAGGTGCATCATACATGTCATCTTTTCTTAGCTATGTAAGTGTAATTTTATATGAATGTTTCTCTCGTCAGCCAACGATAAATTCCTTTCAGTACCATTAGTTTCGAGAGTATTGCCATCGGATATATGTAAGATCCATAAAAGCGGGGCTTCGATTAGGATGGACACCACACTTGTAGACTTTAACGACATGAGATGGGAGAGAGGTGACATATCTTTCATCTTCAATGGTGACCAAAAACCCGGCCATTCGTTGACTGTCCTCGACAATAAAGCAAAACTTTTCCAAAGAGTGAGACATAAGGTTAACGCATTTACATATATGTGGGCTAAAGAAAATTGCATTGTAAATAATGAACTTTATTCTGTATCATGGTAATATTTTCCAAATTTTAATCGATGTTCTTAGCATATTTAGCGATAAATTCTGATTGTCATTTTATCTTAAGATAAAAAAAAAATCCCACAAAAAATGAAATCTATATTATCATTTTTTATCTTGCTCATTATTAAAGCAATGCTTTCTTTGTATAAACTTTTTAGGAAACTGAACTCGAGATAGAGGATGAAGTTGATATTCTTATGTCTAGCGATATTATGGCAGCACAAATGTCTACCAAAGGTATCACGTTTTCTAGAGCACAGACAGGATGGATTTTTAGAGAAGACAAAAGAGTAAGTGTACATTTATAATCATATTAATATTAAAATCGATTCATTTTTTTTTAATTATGAATTTTAATTTTGAGTCAATTATGATATTTTATACTCGAAATTGGTTCAAGCTTATATAGTAAAATATCAAAAGGGAACAATAATGAAATAAATATTTAAAATTAGGAAATGGTCGGCACCTTTCATGCTGATTTCTACCAAATCAATGGTATGGTACTAGAAAGTAGAAAACGTCGGGAACATTTAAGCGAGGAGGATCTCCAAAAGAATAAAGCTATTATGGAATCCCTTACCAAAGGTAGTTCTCAAGGCTTTAAAAACGGCGAGGTGAGATTTCAACTGAAATAAAATAATATATTATTGAGCTTTAGCTTACATAATAAAATATATAATATAATATAATATATAATATATATAATAAAATAATTGATGTGGTAATTAATCTTCTAATTTGATTTATTCAGCCTCCTTTAAGAAGAGCATCGTTGAATCCGCCACCAGAATCGAACATCACGTGGGATGAATATGTCGTCGCGCCAGCCGGCCAGTGTCCGCTTCTGGGAAGAAACCTCGTTTACAAGGAGAGCAGTAAATCTTTCAAAGCCACCGTAGCGATGAGTCCGGATTTTCCCCTCACCGTCGACATGTTACTTAACGTTCTGGAAGTGATCACGCCGTTCAAGCATCTAAGCAAGTTGCGACAATTTGTACTTATGAAGTTACCCCCTGGATTTCCAGTTAAGATCGACATACCGATTTTGCCTACCGTCACCGCTAAAATAACTTTTCAAGAGTTCGCCTTTCGAAATGACATAGATCCAGAGTTGTTTCAAGTGCCATCCGACTATTTCGAAGATCCAATGAGGTAAATTTCTACTTTCGATAAAACGGATTTTGCATATTGTATTGTTTTACATGATTACGGTCGTGCTCCCATATTAGTCATTTCCGGAATGTTAGATTTTCGAGTGATGTTGTTTTTGTGTCTCACTTTCTCGCTGTAAAAGCAGCACAAGAGATAATAAAATCAAATAAGAATTTATTTGGAAATCCGAAAGTAGCAAGAGAAGACACCGGCAATATAGGAGTTCGACTGTACATAAAATATTTGACAATAAAAAGTTATTTTGAGTTTGGACATCTCGATAGTGAATTATATATGTCGAACTTTTCGCGCATACATTACTTTTGAAATCTGACACAATAATACATTTCAGAGATTACGATGCATACATGATTATGATGATGGTTCTTCATAACGCATCATGTGTTTGAGGATAAACTTCAAGATAAAAGAGCGTTTTATTTCAACTTTCTATTATTTTAATACATTTTTTTTTATCTCGTTAATAAATTATTTTAATATTTATTTATTAAATTAATTTTTGTCCGTTAAATTATTAAATTATAAAATTTCATAGCAATATTCGCGCACAAAATAGATATTGCAGATATTTTGTAAATATAAATTGTAATACTAATATATTTTTCTTCATAATGGATTTTTCTAACAATTGCATGTTCTGTACAAGTAATTCCATCGGTAATCTCTTTCTTTCTAAACATTGGCAATATATTGTATGAAATAACTTTTTTACTGAATTCTCGAAACACGCATTTAAAAAGACATCAAGCAAGATCGACGATAATTGCATCTGTCTTGATATTATTTAATACAAGATATTTGCAAACATATCGCCGAGTCTTTCAAATCAATCTCTACATTCGATGTACATTGAAAATGTTCACTGTAATCGATGCGCGATTTAACATTTTATGTATTTGCAAGTGTTTTTCATATCATTTACAGCATTCACATCATAAATGACATTCTTACTAATCATCAGCAATCGCTTTGCAGATTTCCAGACTTATGACGCTTCGACATCCTAATATTAATCGAGGTCCACCTTAGTTTGGAGTCTGTTTTCTTCTGTGCTAGGGGACAATCTGGTTTTCGAGATTTGGGCCAGTCTGGAAAGCACCTACTCACGCCATTGTGTGTTGTTCATTGAGTAACTTATATCATTGTAATTTAATCACACATCTAACAGCGAATAGTGTCGAATATTTGTGGAACATTCGATGTAAGGAAGTAAGAAAGCTATGGGAGAAGACAAATCTGTGCACTAAAATCAGATGAATTTGCATATATAAAGCGCGCGCATGATCCTTTAATATCTCTAAACTCTCTTAATCAATATTTGTCTAACTTTATTGATAAACTAACTAATTTACAAAGATATTGCAATCGGTAGGTATATTAATATATTGCGTGCTATAAGTGAGGATAATTTAATTTTTCGAAACACCGTCTTATAGAAAAATTCTCTTATTCTCTTTTAATATATTTAAAAATTAGTGATTTCTCTTGCACGAGAAAAGTCTTTTGTTTTTAAATTCAGTGTTCCTATTGTTGCACTCATACTGGTTGATGACGTCAGAAACGAAATATTTACATATTTAGTATTATATATTTATTTCTATGTGCAAAATGTATAAATTAATTTTTATTAATAATAGTGAGAAACGAATTAATGTTATTGTACAGCGAAAGAAATATATTTATATGATTTTTCGTGGACGTTACAAGTCAATATGATTGCGATGATAGGCAAGAGAAAAATAATAATATAAAGCAAATTATAGATAATGAATGATATTGCTGTATTAGTATTCTGTACTTTTCGCAAATTATCTATCTACTCTCTAAACAGAGCGAAGATAACTGTTCACATTTATTTCTTCGCTAATTCTTACGAGCAATATGTATTTTTACTATTGAAATTTCATAATTGTAGCATTCGATCGGCCATGTAAAAGAATGTTAGCCTAGAATACATACTTCAGTATTACAAGTTCACACTTATGTAGTTTACATTGTAGCGATTGTAATACTTCTCTTTTAGTACAAAAACACTGTTTTTAAACAGAACTTGCACCAGCTTTTTATCCTTGCACAAATCAGTGCATCTTTAAAATATAATGGTTTGTACTCGTATTGTCTTCAATACTAATCGTTATTATTTATTATATAACTGTACATGTTGTAGCTATTCAAAGTATTGAAAAACTATATCTACAAACTTTGTCTCCTTTGAATGGATTTTTCTTTTCCAGCAAATTTATAATTTTTCTTATTTTTTAAATGTTTTGGTATTTAGGTATTACATTAAAATACTATAGAAATAAACAATTTAAGTTCACTTAGAAATACAAAGTACTCGATTTTATTTTTCTATAATTAAAAACAAGCCTTTCTAGACTTATACATTCGTAAAGCTCTTTCATGTTTTTGAGTTTTCAATTTAGTCTCGAAGTTTGTATATACAGGTTTTTAATACTTTGTATATATGTCGCGTTATGTGTAAATAAGAGCTTATTGGATGCTATTGTTTGAAGAATGTGAAAGTATAAGTCCGAATCAAACTTCCTCGCTATCGAATATTATTGAATAATTCTTAATCACAATAAGACCTAGCTTGATGAAGCTTTTTGTGAAGTGTGAATTTTTCAGTGAATGATAGATAAAACTTTCCAAATAAACAAAATCTTCTTTGCCTATTACTAAATTCCTTTTATTCAATTTAGATTTAAAATTTAATTTTATATATCTTTTTTTTTAATTTAATTAAATAAAGAATTTCGACATACACTTGCATGTGTGTGTGTGAGTTACAATTAGAGGTTTATAATGTAACAGTGACAAAAATTAACATTTTTTTACATGCATGATTATTGAAGAAAATTTCGACCGAAGCACCGATTCGACAAAATTCAAAAAGCAACATTGCAATACGATGACAAGTTAGAAAGTTGCCAATTGAATAATGTATAATTATTTTTATATACTTTTCCCGAATCACAGCGTGATTTACAAATCCTGTCTGTTACGTACATTACACTTGCGCGTTACAAATATCAATATATAATCAGAGGAAAGTCTGAGAGTTAGCCACACAAACATCAGGATAATTCTCAGGCTTCTTTTTTGTGTGACATGGATATTTAAATTTAAAACTCATCGATGTCCTTCGCATCGCGAATATATATATTATAATTTATATATTATATATTATTAATTTATATTATATATATTATATATATATATATATATATATATATATATATATATTATTATATATTATTAATATATTATTAAGATATTTATTTATTTATTATATATTATATATTATTAATATATTTATTTATATTTATACTTAATATTTTTGAAAATTTATCGAAAAAATGGGGCAACCTCTGCTTTCTGTCTACACGATGATGTGTAAATTTAAATACAGAGCATGTCGAAAAAATGCGACGCTCGTGGGAAAATGCGGATTATTACGCATATTATTTCGCGACACGCAATTCTTGTTAATCGTCATGTAATCCGAGCACGGTCATCCCTTGAAGTAAATCGCGACGTCACGCGAAGACGTGATCTTGGACTACTTGCAGTCATAATTTGCATGGCCTTGTCGGTTGACGCAGCCGAAACTGAAAAACGAAGTGCATATGGTGTTTTATTTATATTTTGAGAAAAAAAAGAAAAGGTCATAGTGCACCATGGGCGATAACTCTTGCACAAATATATGTCTCACTAATATTTACCCTCTTTTTGCATCGTATATATAGATATACATAGATTTGCTTCAATCGATAAATTAAATTTTTTTAAACTAATTCTTTAATTAAATTAATTTTATTTTAATTTATTACACTTTTAATTAAATATATAAAAATAAAATTTTCTATAAAAAATATTATATAAAAATTAATTTTATTTAATAAATATTATAGAAAATATATAATTCTATAAATAAAGATTATGTATGTATTAAAGTGAAAAATCGTGTTAAATAGTTAAAAATTGAAAATGGAAGAATGTTATGAGGCCGTTTTCCAATCAGATGGTATCTGATTGTGCAACGTTTGTTCTATCAAGAGTATATATTTACAATATGGAATTAGGGTGGACACGTAGGTGCTGATAAAGATTGCAAGAAGAGAGAGTTTTGTCGTCTTTTTCAGATTATTACGAAAGTTCCGGCTGTTTTCTGCATTTACGACATGTATGCGCTCTTTGCGTAAGACTGATATTTCTTTTAAGTACAATGTATCAAAAATTTGTAGACATTAAACAATAAGTTCCACTCTTGAAATTAGTATAAAGTTCTGTACTTATAGGAAATTGAAGAGCGTGAAGAGGGGATTAAAACAGAGCGAAATAAAAGCAGGAATAAATTATTTTGGCATATAGGAACTTTTTTATCTATCCTTATTTCTCGTTCTTTCTTTATGTTTTGTCGGAACTTTAGTACTGAAGGCTATTAATGAAGAGAAACTAACTCTTTGCGAACATACAAGAAACGTAACGATATGACGACGAACCTAATGTCATGACTATGTATAGAAACAGTTACATAAGATTGCATTTACAGAAAAGAAAAAAACGAAAAAAGAGAGAATTCCTTATATCATATTTATAATTAATATGTAGAATCCAATTTAGGGATAGTTTTCCCACGCTTTTTAATTGTTGATACCAAAAATCAATAATTAAACATTTCATTTAAAATTCCGTTCAAGTAAGTCCATTTTTTCCAGAGATTTACTGACTTGTCTTTTTTAATATCATCTTCTATTTTTTAATACAAAATAATACACTGAAAAAAATTAAATTAATAAATATTATTGAAATAAATATTTATTAATTTAATGATTGTTTTTTCAGTGCACAGGAAAAGATTTTTATCTGAAAACTAATTTGGAATGAGTTTAGAATTGAATAATAATTAATAAAATTTTTACAAAATAAAATAAGTATTGAAATAACTGCCTTATTAAATCGTTTATTTGAAACAAATATTTATCTGTTTTGAAAGAGATTTTCTTATATCAAATAAATATTTCTTTACACATCAAATCAATATTATTAGTTTAATAAATATTTATTCGAATTCAATAAATTGTTTTCAGTGTAGAATCCAACTTAGGGACAGATTTTCCTCACACTTTTAATTTTCGGAATAATTAAGCATTACATATAATTAACATCTAATAATATTAATGGAGAGTTTTACTGATTTCCTGGGAAAAAATTGTTTATATATAACAATATAAAATTATATAAAAATATATAAAATTATACATATAATCGCAAAATTATATATGAAATATGTCCATACATAAAGTATTTCTTTATATATAAAATATATATATGTGTGTGTGTGTGTGTGTTTCATATATAATTTGACATGATTATATATGAACCCTTATAATTTATGTATAAATGTAGGTATATAATTATGTATAAAAAATGGACATATTTCACACATAATTTTACGATTATATGTAAAATTATATACAATTATTTATATATAATTATATATAAAAATTTTGTCTTATATTTAATATCATATCAGATATTTTACAATAATGATACAGTTTCTTATAATAAAAACATAGCAATCTAGTTTTCTGGAAAAAAATGGACTTATTTATTAATTTCCGAAGAATCTTTATGTAACATATGTATATAAAAACATATATCAAAGTATGTTATTGATGACGATGGGAGACACACATTATGGCAGAACAAGTTCCTCAGAAACGAGACCGCTTTTATGTTGCAAAATTCTCTTACATTTAAACCTGTGTCACACTTGCAGGGTACTTACATAATATTCCATCTATTTGAACGGAAGGAAATGTAAAGCGGAGAGATAGTTTCCACATCTTCGGGCGTGTCGCGCCGATTCTTGTCAACGTCCTTGTCATCGCGGTCTCCTAAGAGCGACCTAAGCTCAAACAACCGAGACCACCTTGAACACCACGAGGAGGGGTATCTTGACGTGTTGTCAGAAGACAGGATATATAGAGGTTTTACACGCTGTTACAAGAGTAGATCATCTGTTCGTCTCTCGAACACTGTGTGTTTCTCCGAAAAATATGCGATTGGTGACGTTAGCAATATGAAGTACTTCCTTGCTGTAAGTCAATTAATAACAAAGTAATTTATAATAACATTATTGCGAATATCTTTCGCTTTCCCGTGAAAAAATTCTTTATATATAACAATATAAAATTATATACCCATATACACAGCACAAAATATTTTTAGAATCTTTTAAAAATATTTCTTAAAAGATAAAAAAATTCTCGAAAATATTTTTAAAATTCTATGTCCGCTTTTTCATGTTTAAAAATATTTTTAGAAATATTTTTGAATATAGATTTAAACTAATATTTCAAAAATATGTATCGAATATTTAAAAAAATATCAATAAAGAAGAATATTTTTGAAAATATTTTTAAAAGTTTTTTAAAATATTCTAAAAAATGTTATCACAAAAAATTTTTAAATTATTTTAAAATATTCCTAAAACTATTTTAAAATGTTTTTATGTATTTTATAAAAATATTTAGAAATTTTTGAAAACATTCATAATATTTTGTGCTATATGGGTACAGAGAGAAATATATAAAATTATACATATATAATCGCAAAATTAGTTTTCAGATACAAACTTTTCCTGTACACTGAAAAAACAATCATTAAATTAATACATATTTATTTCAATACTGCTTTATAAATCATTGAAACAAATAAAAAAGAATTTTCTTACACCAAATAAATAATTTTTCACATGAAATCAATATTATTTTCAAATAAATTTATAAAGAAGTATTGAAATAAATATTTATTTGAATTGAATAATTTTTTTTCACCGATTTTTTTCTGTATTAAACAATAAATAATTTAAATAGAAATTAATAACAAGTAAAATAATATTAATATTAATATGGAGAACATGCTTAAACATTAAAGAATAATTTTTTCACATTTGTAAATATAAGTGTATTGTTATAGTTTTTAAATAAAAATTTGTTGTTTCACAAAGCGAGACCAGTATACTACTTATATGCACATAAAATGTATATAAATGTATATTCTATACTTGTTTTACACAGATTTTGACCATAAGTGGTCTTGCATTATGCCAAAGTGTGACCGAATCTTCGGTATCAAAATTATTCCCAAAATTAAACGATGCACAGGGTGTATATGCAAATAATGCAGTAAACCAAGGAGATCTGACACCATCTGCGAGCGATCGAAGTAAGAATGGCAATATTTTATTTTGATTTATATTTATTATTATCGATATTCTTATTTTAATATTATTATATTGCTTAAACACACAAACAAGAAAATTATTAAATTTATAAAATTATAATATTGATGAAAAATTAGGAAATTATTAAATTATAATATATTGACTCTAAACGAATAAAGGAAACTAATTATATAAATAATACCTTGAATAAATTAATCAAACGCGGAATCCAACTCAAGGAGATCACTGGCGCATGATTCCGAATTACCATTTTTTGATATGACAATTTAATAGCCACTTCATTGCATAACGCATATAATAATAGGGCTATGCACAGTATCGTTCCATTTGCGACATTAATTATTCTGTAATTTATAGAGCATCGAATTAATGACATATTTTTCAAAATTCCGTAAAGGATCATTTATAAAAACATATAATTTATAAAAACGTGATAAACACCTACACATATAATTATTCTGTAATTTTTAGAGCATCTAATTAATGACAACATTTTTCAAAATTCCGCAAAGGATCATTTATAGAAACATATGATTTTTAAAAGTGTGATAAACACATATAATATTATTCTGTAATTTCTAAAGATTTCTAAATATTTCTATAAAATATTGCATAAAAACATTTTAAAATAAATCTAAAAATATTTTAAAATAATTTAAAAATTTTTTGTGATAACATTTTTTAGAATATTTTAAAAAACTTTTAAAAATATTTTTATAAGTGTTCTTCTTTATCGCTCGAATAATATTTTTTTAAATATTTGATACGTATTTTTGAAATATTAGTTTAAATCTATATTCAAAAATATTTTTTAAACATGAAAAAACGGACATAGAAACATTTTAAAAATATTTTTCGAGAATTATTTTGTTTTGTAAGAAATATTTTTAAAAGATTTTAAAAACTATTAAATTGTCATATCAAAAAATATTTTAAAAAGATTTTAAAAATTTTGTGCTGTATGAGATGTCCATACATAATTAGATAAAAATGCTTTTTATATATAAGTATATATATATATATATATATATATAAAATAAATAAGTATTTCTTTATATATATAAATATATATATGTTTCATATATAATTTGACATTATATATAAACCCTTATAATTTATATATAAATTTATATAATTATGTATAAAAATAGACATATTTCATATATAATTTTACGGTTATATGTATAATTGTACAATTATTATATGTATAATTATATATAATAATTATTTATATTTATAATTATATATAAAAAATTGTTTACCGGGCATATTTGTCAAAATTCCATAAAGGATCATTTATGGAAACATATAATTGACAAAAACGCGATAAACACCTACACATATACGCATATTCTGAATGATTTTCTTTGAAATCCCGTGAATCATGTGTGTTATGTCTTCGCGAGAGGGAAGGCCTTCGGACGGTCCGTCGTATTAGCATCTTATTATCACCACTGTCGTTTTTTCTCTTCTTTTTGTAACATGGGAAGCGCCCGACTCTCTCAAAGTCAGAGCGTGAGAACGGTAGTGACACACTTATGACGATATGCCGTGCAATTACTCATAGCACGACTACTATGTTATATCACGTTGGAATAGATAGATGAATCGATTATTATCACACCTTGCAATATTGTAATCTTATTCCGCAATTTACGCGGAATAGGAAATTCGCGCTGGATGACTTGTCTGTTATATATCGTGAGATCGGTATCTATCTATTAATAACAGTTTAATATTTAAACGTTGGTAATTCCATGTTCCATGCAAAGTATAAATTATACTGTATACATAATTAGTGCATGATATAATAATAATAATAACAACTTTGATATAGAAATATCAAAGTGGATTTATAAGATTACATATTTTTTGCAATAATTATTTTATTGTATGTCACATATAATTGACACGTTTAATTATATGTTAAGTAAATCTCTACAGTTTCGACGATATATTTTCATAAAACAAATATAAATTATAGAAAGCTTTCTAAAATTATTAATATGTAATAAAATTAAATTAATATAATATTAAAATTAAAAAATAAAAGCAATAATAATAAAATAAAAATCCCTTTCTAAAAAGAGCATGCAAAGTAAATTATCGCAAATATTGTTGCTGCTTTTCCGCGAAGATTCAAATATAAAATATATAATAAAATATAAAATTAAAATATAACAGTTTAATATAATATTGTAGCATCATTTATACCTGCATTATTTTTTAATGAAAATTATTGAATTGTATTTCTCAAATTTATATTAGTATATTCTACTATCAGTTTACTATATATACTAACAATAATTTGCTATCATAATTAAACTTGATAATAAAATTGAGTTTGATTTATGAATCAAAACAATTATACTTTTACGTATAATTCCTTACTGTATTAATAAATTTACTTATAATTAAATTTACTAAATTTATGTAGTATACCCCACCCGTCCGTCACGTTGCGCGTTTCGCGCGAGACTGAAGACTGACTCTCGTGCGAGCTATCGCGAGTGCGAGGCTCGACGATCACGTGACCAGTTTCGCGCGCGCAGCGGATGCGTGCAGACGCGCGAAGCGCAGATATTTTGATCGAAAGATTCTTGTGGAAAATTCGATTTTTTTTTTGTTTTCTGTTAACAAATTATATATTGATTTTTTTATATTAACCACTTAATTAATATATTTTTATGCATGTATATATATAACTTGAGATATTAATATTTTATTCATAAATTTATTTTTTCTGAATAGCCTATTTTTGATAGTTCTGTCTAAAAACTAATTTTTATAAAATTGTAGATTTATATTAGCATGACATATAATTTATTAATATAAAAAATAATTGTATTAGCATTTCATCTGACCAAAGATTATGGAGGATACCCCGGATCAATTGGAGGATATCCTGGAGGATATTCTGGATACGGAATTAATCCGGGAATAGCTGGAAACTCTATTCATCCTGGTTTATATCGCGGTAGCCTGATTCCAGGATATAATAGGGGTTATCAATATCCAGGTGGTATCATCGGCAGCGGTAATCTTGGGTAAGATTCATAATTATGATTTTCTCAATATATTTTTTTTAATATTCTTATTTTATATATTTGTTTTATTATATATTTTTGCTCTTAGACTTGTTTGCAAATGCATAAAATATTTTTATATATTAAATATTTTATCCATTTAAATATAGTTAGACATACATATAAGATTTATTAAATATTAAAGCATTAATAATAAATTTAATTATAAAAAAGTATATAAAAAAGAAATAAATATAGACAAATATAAATGAACAAGAGAAAAAATATAATTGAAAAATATAAATATAAAAAAATAAATATAAATCATACAAAAAGAAAAATAAATTTTTCCTTTTTATCGCAGGTATGGATATTATGGAAATAATCCTGGATACAGCGGCTACGGCGGATATGGAGGATATGGAACAGGATATGGAGCAGGATATGGAGGAGGATATGGCGGAGGATATGGTGGATATAATCCATATGGTTACAGCGGATATGGTGGTTATGGGGATTACGGAAGAGGAGGCCTTGGGGGTTACGGAAGTTACGGTGTCGGAGGTTTCGAGGACAGTTTAGGATATGGACGTGGTCGTTACGACGGATACGATACTTATGGCTACGGAAGCGGATACGGTACGAATTATGGCTCGACGTACGCGGCGAGGAGTCCGTATCCCTACAGTTATCGCGGTGGTAATTATGCTAATACCCTCGGCAGCCCAACTGGTTATCGCGGTTATTCTTAATAATCACCCGCGACGAATAATAAATACATGGTTTTTTGCATAATTTTCACACAAACATTACCCATACAGCATAAAATATTTTTAAATATTTCTTAAAAGATAAAATAATTCTCGAAAATATTTTTAAAATGTTTCCATGTCCGATTTTTCATGTTTAAAAAATATTTTCAGAAATATTTTGAAATATAGCCGAATTTAAACTAATATTTCAAAAATATGTATCAAATATTTAAGAAAATATTATCCGAGCGCTAAAGAACATTTTTTTAAATATTTTTAAAATATTCTAAAAAATGTCATCACACAAAATTTCTAAATTATTTTAAAATATTCCTAAAAGTATTTTAAAATGTTTTTATGCAATATTTTATAGAAATATTTAGAAATATTTTTGAAAACATTCATCATATTTTGTGCTGTATGGGTAAAATGAAAAAATGTCTTTACAAATTAATATATCTAATGCCACTTTTGTTATCAGCGTATCAATACGTAAATGCGTTAATATATATATAAGATATTTTACATGTAATACACAAAAGAGAAACGATGTGTAATTTTTTAATCTAAAACAGATATGTGTTTTATGTTGAAATAAAAAAATCTTATATTTGTACATAACACAAAACAATATAATATTATTTCTATTTATAATATTTCTTTTATTATTATTATTCCTTATTCATTTCATATTATTACATAATTTTTTATTTTAATATATTTCTCTTTCATTTGCTTTCAAAATAGCCTTTAATTAATTACGACTTCTGTTTATTTTCTGTTATTCTCTTTAACTTAAATTTAAAACTTTAATTTAAAAATGATTTTCATTAGTAATAATAATTTTTTTAATTTGAATTTGTTAATCTTTTTAGCTGCATAAATTATTGAAATCATAATTCCGTTTAAAAAATTTATAACATTATTTGGGAAAGTAAGTAGAGCTATAGTATTTTTATTCATACATAATTTTCTAAATTTATTTATAGCGATAACTTTACGCTATTCAATTAACAGACATACATTATATTGAATTGTAAATTCGGCAGTTTTTGAAAAGTAAAAAATGTATTAACAAAAATTTTTTATATATGGATTAATCGTGGATTAATCAAACATTCCTTTCATTGCTTATGTATGCAGCATAAAAATTATTAGCTATATCCTGTCATGTAATAATTGATATACTCTGTAATAAAATCATAGAAGTACAATAATTTTAAATAAGAGAGATATAAATTGCACAATTTGCAAAAATTTTAAGATAATATAATTAAATTTTACAAACCAATATATTTATATTTAGAAATATATTTTTTATACTTTTATTGATACTATAAAATGTTTAATTATTAGCTAAGTTATGCCATTCATCTAATTATTATTAAAATTATAAACTATAAAAGATTAAAAAATAACAAAATACAAAAATTTCTATATAATTTTTAAAAATATACATTTATATAGTTCTTAGAGCACCATTATATGCTATTTAATATTTCACTTATATCTTATATATGTATATCTCTCTTAGAAAATCTAATGTAAAACACTACGCGTTGTAAAAATTTTTAACTTCTATCATATATAAGATGTAATAATAAATATCAGGATATTGGTAAAAGTCGGAATTCAAGATTTATCATTATAAAATTAGATTCAAATCGAATATTATTAACAATAAATTGAAAAAAATCGACAACTAATTCACCTCTGTAAATTTTTCACATAATCTACCAGCTTCGCATACAGCACAAAATATTTTTTAAATCTTTTAAAAATATTTCTTAAAAGACAAAATAATTCTCGAAAATATTTTTAAAATGTTTCCATGTCCGCTTTTTCATGTTTAAAAAATATTTTTGAACATAGATTTAAACTAATATTTCAAAAATATGTATCAAATATTTAAAAAAATATCATCTGAGCAATAAAGAACATTTTTAAAAATATTTTTAAAAGCTTTTTAAAATATTCTAAAAAATGTCATCACAAAAAATTTTTAAATCATTTTCAAATATTCTTAGAATATCATTTTAAAATGTTTTTATGCAATATTTTATAGAAATATTTAGAAATCTTTTTTGAAAACATTTATAATATTTTGTGCTGTATGGGCGATTAGAACACTTCGTGTTCCAAGTATCTCTAATTGGCCATCCATCAGCTGTAAACCATCAGCTGGCGGACAGGCAATGCCAATATCCTATTATTTATTGATCCTCGGAAGAGTAGAAACTCTCCCTAGGAACAATCGCGATTTAAAAGTATAGTACCCAGATAGCAAAATGTATGCATTCTGTACTCATAATGTACTCATATTTCTTAAAACATGATGATAAAAACAGACACAATTTTAAATGCAGGCTCATATGCTACACAAAACACGGATATATGATATCTTTCAAATGTTTGCAAAAAAATGTCATTATGAGTACATAAATACGCTCAAATTAATATCTGAGTTCACATTTTTCGTCATATGTATGTAACGTGCTCATGATACCTCCCAGTAAGCACAAAGTAACAATTACATAATATCAATGTTATAATTTCCCACTCAATAATATAACTGTTACGTACAAGCCACACTGTAAAAAATATGTAATATATTACACAAAAATTACATAAATAATAAGTGTAAAATTGCACGATAAATAATAGAAATTTTTACCTTTTCATTATTTATCATGTAATTTTACATTTATTATTTATGTAATTTTACACATTTTTTACAGTGCATGTTATATTGCGGTTATATTATCGAGTATTATATAGAGATTATATTATTGAGAAATTATAACATTGATGTGATGTAATTGTTACTTTGTGTTTGCTGGGCTATCATCATAATATGATTACAAGACATAGGACACATTTCAATCATCTCAGAAGATCACATGATGAAGTCTGATCATCAGGCCTTTCTATCTGGGTAAGTCAGCGCGTTTTACGTTTCCGATTCCGTCTTCCTGCCTTTGCTCTTCCTCCGTTCGGCGCTTCTGCTCTTCACTGGAACATTCAAAAAGCCAAGATTGGCCCGACTTAACGCCTGCCTGAGATAGTCGATGTCGCCGAGTTGGTTCACATCGATGGTTTCGATGCGGAGGTTACCGTAGTCTTGCGCGCCACACGCGTCGCACGTGTACGGAACCGGGGTGACAGATGGGAACATGAGTTTCATTTTGCCGCTGCTGTCCGCCTTGTCGCCGGGACAGTAGGGCACAAAGATGACGGGAATGAATCCGACCTGGCCAATGACAGGGATGGGAGGTGTCGTGCCGGCCGACGCGTTGCTCGCACGCTCGTTCGGCTCAATTAAGTAGCAAGGACACGCTTGCGGGTCTGGCCCAACAGGTAACGAGAAGGGCTGGATGGAGCTGGGTGGCTGAACCCCGATGGCGTCGAGCCCGGGATTCGCCTGGAGTGACTGTTCAAGACGTGAATTTACCTGTTTCCGCGGAAGATTCAGGAAGGGTCCGTCTGATTGCAAAGACAGACTAGGTATCGATTTTCTATCCACGGAGGAATTATCGTTGTACTGTTCCTTCAGGTTCAGGTTAAACACGCTGTCCTGGCGTCCTGTTTTGCCCACTCGGCCTCTGGATGATGGCTGTTGCGAGTAGAATATCGACTTCCGATAGTCGTCTTGATGATCGCGCACGCCAAATTGTTCGTAGTCATTCCTGGATGGTTTGTTCAGTTTTAATCCAAACTCGTTCAGGTGATCGTAAGGTCGTGAAGTCTTCTGTACTGAATCTATACTTTGATAATCTTCGTTGTAGGGTAATAATGATGGTGACGTCGGGCGAGGTTGCAAAAGTGAATTGATCTCATCTGCATTGTAGGTTTCTGATTTTTCGTGGAATAATGGGACGGTGCCATATTCAGATTTATACTGATGAGGTTTATGGCTCGTGTACAATGGTGGGTTTACTTCTGCCGCATGTGATAACTTTGTCAATTCGATGTCTGTTACAATATCGTCCGTGTACGAAGAATCAGTCTTGTTTCTAGAATAATATTTCGTAACAGAATTATAATTGTTATTATGAACTGGAGAAGTTATAGGATATTGATATTTTATTGGTCTCCTTGATTTGGGTATATACCCTGGATCACCAGGCCAGGGTCCATCAGGACCTGGTGAACCAGTTGGCCATGGCCCGTCAGGTCCATCAGGTCCAACTCCTCCTTCACCACCTACACCTCCGATACCTCCGATACCTCCTATGCCGCCAATTGGACCGACAGGTCCTTCTGGACCTTCTGGACCTTCCGGATATCCTGGATAACCGGGATAAGGAGGATAACCTGGATGACCTGTTAAAAAGCAATACAGACAACACAAATAAATATGTCTTTATTCATCATGTAATTATTAATATTATGTGCAATTGCAAAATATTGTTGTAATATTGTTGTATAAATAGATATATGTATATATAAATAAATATATATACTCTCACGAATATACATAAAATGTCAAATATATAATAAGAATAGATAATAAGTTTATACAATATGTGTAAAATAATAATTTAAAACAACAATAAACATACCAGATGTATCAGGTTTTGAAGGAACAGTTGGTTTATTTGAAGTTCCGGGATATGGAGCACTCGGCTTTTCTGATATTCCTGGTTTGTTGGAAGATCCTGGATAACCTATATAAAATAATGTATTTAATGCATTAATAACACATAGCAGTAAAATAAATTCTCCACAGCTCTAATATTACCTGGTTTTCCTGGAGATCCAGGCGTACCAGGAGTTCCAGGATATCCTGGATAAGCTGGTGTTCCTGGTCGTCCTGGAATGCCTGGTGTACCGGGCGTTCCTGGTGTTCCTGGCGTGCCGGGATATCCTGGATGTGGCGGTAATCCTGGTGTACCTGGTGTTCCAGGAATACCAGGAGTTCCTGGATGTCCTGGATAAGGTGGTGTTCCCGGTCTTCCTGGTGTGCCGGGCGTTCCTGGTGTTCCAGGAGTGCCAGGGTATCCTGGATGTGGCGGTAATCCTGGTGTGCCTGGGGTTCCAGGAATGCCAGGAGTTCCTGGATGTCCTGGATAAGGTGGTGTTCCCGGTCTTCCTGGTGTGCCGGGCGTTCCTGGTGTTCCAGGAGTGCCAGGGTATCCTGGATGTGGCGGTAATCCTGATGTACCTGGGGTTCCAGGAATGCCAGGAGTTCCTGGATGTCCTGGATAAGCTGGTGTTCCCGGTCTTCCTGGTGTCCCGGGGGTTCCTGGTGTTCCAGGAATACCAGGGTATCCTGGATGTGGCGGTAATCCTGGTTTACCTGGGGTTCCAGGTATACCAGGAGTTCCTGGATGTCCTGGATAAGCTGGTGTTCCCGGTCTTCCTGGTGTCCCGGGGGTTCCTGGTGTTCCAGGAATACCAGGGTATCCTGGATGTGGCGGTAATCCTGGTGTACCTGGGGTTCCAGGTATACCAGGAGTTCCTGGATGTCCTGGATAAGGTGGTGTTCCCGGTTTTCCTGGTGTCCCGGGGGTTCCTGGTGTTCCAGGAATACCAGGGTATCCTGGATGTGGCGGTAATC
This sequence comes from Nylanderia fulva, assembly GCF_048542155.1. Lineage (NCBI taxonomy): Eukaryota > Metazoa > Arthropoda > Insecta > Hymenoptera > Formicidae > Nylanderia > Nylanderia fulva. The sequence continues at coordinate 3,285,682 of NW_028189730.1, read as the reverse complement.
CTGGTGTACCTGGGATTCCAGGTATACCAGGAGTTCCTGGATGTCCTGGATAAGGTGGTGTTCCCGGTTTTCCTGGTGTGCCGGGCGTTCCTGGTGTTCCAGGAGTGCCAGGGTATCCTGGATATGGCGGTAATCCTGGTGTACCTGGGGTTCCAGGAATGCCAGGAGTTCCTGGATGTCCTGGATAAGCTGGCGTTCCAGGTTTTCCTGGTGTCCCGGGCGTTCCTGGTGTTCCTGGCGTGCCAGGATATCCTGGATACGGCGGTAATCCTGGTGTACCTGGGGTTCCAGGAATACTAGGAGTTCCTGGATGTCCTGGATAAGGTGGTGTTCCCGGTTTTCCTGGTGTGCCGGGCGTTCCTGGTGTACCAGGAGTGCCAGGGTATCCTGGATGTGACGGTAATCCCGGTATGCCTGGGGTTCCAGGAATACCAGGAGTTCCTGGATGTCCTGGATAAGCTGGCGTTCCAGGTTTTCCTGGTGTGCCGGGCGTTCCTGGTGTTCCATGGCGTGCCAGGGATATCCTGGATGTGGCGGTAATCCCGGTGTACCTGGGGTTCCAGGAATGCCAGGAGTTCCTGGATGTCCTGGATAAGCTGGCGTTTCAGGTTTTCCTGGTGTGCCGGGCGTTCCTGGTGTTCCAGGAGTGCCAGGGTATCCTGGACGTGGCGGTAATCCCGGTGTACCTGGGGTTCCAGGAATGCCAGGAGTTCCTGGATGTCCTGGATAAGCTGGCGTTCCAGGTTTTCCTGGTGTGCCGGGCGTTCCTGGTGTTCCTGACGTGCCGGGCAATCCTGGATGTGGCGGTAATCCCGGTGTACCTGGGGTTCCAGGAATTCCAGGAGTTCCTGGATGTCCGGGATGAGCTGGTGTTCCCGGTCTTCCTGGTGTGCCGGGCGTTCCTGGTGTTCCTGGCGTGCCGGGAAATCCTGGATGTGGCGGCAAGCCCGGTGTACCTGGGGTTCCAGGTATGCTAGGAGTCCCTGGATGCCCTGGATAAGCTGGTGTCCCTGGTCTTCCTGGTGTACCAGGCGTCCCTGGTGTTCCTGGGGTGCCGGGAAATCCTGGATGTGGCGCTAATCCCGGTGTACCTGGGGTTCCAGGAATTCCAGGACTCCCTGGATGTCCTGGATAAGCTGGTGTTCCTGGTCTTCCAGGTGTGCCGGGCGTTCCTGGTGTTCCTGGCGTGCCAGGATATCCTGGATACGGCGGTATTCCCGGTGTTCCTGGGATTCCAGGTGTTCCCGGATGCCCGGGATAAGCTGGTGTACCTGGTTTTCCTGGTATGCCTGGGCTGCCAGGTGTCCCTGGTGTTCCTGGGGTGCCGGGAAATCCTGGATGTGGTGGTAATCCCGGTGTACCTGGGGTTCCAGGAGTCCCTGGATGCCCTGGGTAAGCTGGTGTTCCTGGTCTTCCAGGTGTGCCGGGCGTTCCTGGTGTTCCTGGCGTGCCAGGATATCCTGGATACGGCGGTATTCCCGGTGTTCCTGGGATTCCAGGTGTTCCCGGATGCCCGGGATAAGCTGGTGTACCTGGTTTTCCTGGTATGCCTGGGCTGCCAGGTGTCCCTGGTGTTCCTGGGGTGCCGGGAAATCCTGGATACGGCGGTATTCCTGGTGTTCCTGGGGTTCCAGGAGTTCCTGGATGCCCTGGATAAGCTGGTGTTCCTGGTTTTCCTGGTGTGCCTGGGCTGCCAGGTGTCCCTGGTGTTCCTGGGGTGCCGGGAAATCCTGGATGTGGTGGTAATCCCGGTGTACCTGGGGTTCCAGGAGTTCCTGGATGCCCTGGGGAAGCTGGTGTTCCTGGTTTTCCTGGTGTGCCTGGGCTGCCAGGCGTTCCTGGTGTTCCTGGGGTGCCGGGAAATCCTGGATGTGGTGGTAATCCCGGTGTACCTGGGGTTCCAGGAATACCAGGAGTTCCTGGATGTCCTGGATAAGCTGGTGTTCCTGGTCTTCCTGGTGTGCCGGGCGTTCCTGGTGTTCCTGGCGTTCCGGGAAATCCTGGATGTGGCGGTAATCCCGGTGTACCAGGGGTTCCAGGAATGCCAGGAGTTCCTGGATGTCCCGGATAAGCTGGTGTTCCTGGTTTTCCTGGTGTGCCGGGCGTTCCTGGTATTCCTGGCGTGCCGGGAAATCCTGGATGTGGTGGTAATCCCGGTGTACCTGGGGTTCCAGGAATACCAGGAGTTCCTGGATGTCCAGGATAAGCTGGTGTTCCTGGTCTTCCTGGTGTGCCGGACGTTCCTGGTGTTCCTGGCGTTCCGGGAAATCCTGGATGTGGCGGTAATCCCGGTGTACCGGGGGTTCCAGGAATCCCAGGAGTTCCTGGATGTCCAGGATAAGCTGGTGTTCCTGGTCTTCCTGGTATGCCGGGCGTTCCTGGTGTTCCTGGCGTGCCGGGAAATCCTGGATGTGGCGGTAATCCTGGTGTACCTGGGGTTCCAGGAATTCCTGGATATCCTGGATAAGCTGGTGTTCCTGGTTTTTCAGGAATTCCTGGTTTACCAGGTTGATCTGTAATCCCAAGATATGCTGGTATTGTTCTACTATGTGTATAGTCTATCATGTAGTATATTATTATTATTATACGAAATATATTGTTAAGTTCTTGTAATATACATTTTTTAAAATTATTGAAATTTACTAGAAATTATTGACATCATATATTAAAATCTAAATGCTTAATTAATATATACGTATGATTATATAGACAATATTATTTAGATATTATTACACAAATGTTTGCAACAATTTTATCTCCGCATTCATAATTTTCCAATAATTTTTGCTATATAATACAATATTTACCTTTACTGTGATAATCTTGCTAATCAATTAATGAAATACGAAATATTAAAATAGAAATCATTTTTTATTTTAAAAAATTATATTTAATTGTATTATAAAAATGAGTTTGCAAAAATAAGAAAAATGTAAGAAAAAAAAGAAGATAATTTAATAAAAAAAATTATGTATCATAACTTTAATCTATTATACCCCTCATTCTAATATCTTGTTATTGTGATGTATATACTGTAATACTTATTTTTAATTATAATAATATGTAATTTTCTCTTTTTTTAGATTGTCCAATAATATTTTATTATAATATATGCATTTAACAGTAAAAATAAATATTGTTTTTTAAATGTTTTTCTCGATTAAAATATTTTACATATATTGTATATATATATATAATAAAAAAAATAGATTTTATATATCCTTATACAAGAGCTTTTATTCTCTTGCAATATAATTTTAAATATTTTAAATTATTGAACATAATGTTATTTATAAATTACATACCTGTTGCACCAGGCCTATAAGGAGGTTTTACATCTATTGTGGATCCACTTCCGATAGGTGCTACTTTATTAAAATATTCATTATAAAATAAACATCATTCATATGTATATATAAAATTAAATATCATTATAATTAAATATCATTATATATAAAATTAAATATGAATATAATTACAATGCAATAATGATTTTCTATATATGCTCCCAATTTTTACGTACTTCCTGCACCTGGTGTAAAGGGTGGAACGTTCGTGTTTTCGTATTGCGCGCATACCGCGGGAAAATACAATTCTCGCCATGGTGTAACCACTCCGTGATGCTCGTGATGATCATGACCGTCTCCGGCTTCGTGATGCTCGTGCTTGTGAAGGAACAGTTCGACTTCCTTTCCCGGCCGAACTACACGATAGCCCCATCCGTCACTCACGTAAAACGTCGATTTCAGTTGACCGAACGGGTCAACGTAGCCGTAACATCCATAAGTGATACCATCTGGGCCACGCACTTCGTGATGGAATTGGCCATTTGGACCAACATCGTAACCGTATTTGTATGCAGCTATGTGTGTCAAATGTTGCACAATATTAATTATATAATTGCAATTTATTCGATTTTTTTTAATAATTTGCATGGTGCATTTTCGATAGCACTTTTTGTGTATAATTTATGTATAAATTATGGATCTTTTTATTCTCCCTCTCTTAATTCTGCCACTTCTGAATTTAATGTAATAAATTTAAATTACATATTTTTATTTTTAATGTACCTATATACAGCACAAAATATTATTAATGTTTACAAAAAATATTTCTAAATATTTATTTCTATAAAATATTAATATTTTAATATTTTATATTTTAATTAATAATTAATAATTAAATAATTAATTATAAAAGTTAAAAATTAATTAATACTTAAAAAAAGAATTAATTAATAATTTAATGTAAATTTTATTTTTGACTCACCTGATTCAAAATTTTGACTCAAATACTGAACTTTTTGTTTGTCGCTAATATTCAGAATCACATTGTTGTCCTGGTTGCTGCTTCTCGGTTCCTGAGTGAGTTGCGACACGGATGTAGCAATCACCTTGAAAACAATTATTTTTATTCATAAATGTCGAGATCATTGAACTCTGCAAATAAGTCACGAATATTTAATGTTCGTTTCAATTTTAATCTTTACTTTTTTACAAATCTTATTTAAATCTCTACAAAAAAATGGAAATATTAAAATGAGTAGGATTAATAAATTTTTAGACATAAACATACAGAATAATGTATTCAGTGAGATAAAAAATTAAAAATTAATAATCAAGCGATTTAATCGAAAAGATAATGTGTTTCAATGAATCTCTATCATCACATTAAATCATTAATAATGACTTTAATCGTCAATCAGAAGACATTTAATATTCAAATTTTTTTTATGAATCTATTATACAAATGATATACAAAAAAAAATTCCAAGACATTTATTATATCTTAAACAGACATAATATTTTTCAAATGTTTAATAATGAAATTATAATCGTTTATTCGCGTAAACACGCATAAATATGTAAGATATTATATCGTATATGCTATTTATATATATAGAAATATCTTCTGTTAATAAGAAATGGTTGCCAGTCGCAATAATTTTGCATCGTGACATTTCGAACGCAAAGCGTAATTATCAGGCGGTGTTTAAAAACAGTTGCCCTTTAATCAATCGTCAGGATTAAGTATTTGATGCGATCTATAAGTACAATCGTGAAATATCATGGTGATGATGTTTTCTATTTTTGCAGTCGCGATGCAATTTGTAACTATTAGACAGTTTAAACACAAGATGTATCGCACAATTATATATAGGAATCTCTCCTTGAACGCAATTATATTTCCGTCAATTAACTGTTTTTAATCACGTCCCATACAGCACAAAATATTTTTAAAATCTTTTAAAAATATTTCTTAATAGATAAAATAATTCTCGAAAACATTTTTATAATCTTTTAAAAATATTTCTTGAAAGATAAAATAATTCTCAAAAATGTTTTTATGATTTTTTAAAAATATTTCTTAAAAGATAAAATAATTTTCGAGAATATTTTTATAATCTTTTAAAAATATTTCTTGAAAGATAAAATAATTCTCAAAAATGTTTTTATGATTTTTTAAAAATATTTCTTAAAAGATAAAATAATTTTCGAGAATATTTTTAAAATTCTATGTCCGCTTTTCATGTTTCAAAAATATTTTCAGAAATATTTTTGAATATAGATTTAAACTAATATTTCAAAATCATGTATCGAATATTTAACAAAATATTATCTGAGCGATAAAGAAGAACATTTTTAAAAATATTTTTAAAAGCTTTTTAAAATATTCTAAAAAATGTTATCACAAAAAATTTTTAAATCATTTTAAGATATTCCTAAAACCATTTTAATAATATTTAACTATTTTAACAATATTTTATAGAAATATTTAGAAATATTTTTTGAAAATATTCATAATATTTTGTGCTGTATGGGGTTATATGTAACACATATAAAAAATACACTAACAAAAAATCATTAAATTCGATTAAATATTTGATTTCAATACTACCTTATAAATTTATTTAAAATTAATAATATTGATTTATATAATGTAAAAAAATATTTTTTTTATTATAAGTAAATTCTTTTCAAAACAAATGTGATAAATATTTATATGTTTCAAATAAATGATTTAACAAGGCAGTACTGAAATAAAAATGTTTATTAATTTAATAATTTTTTTCAATGTAGAAAAAAATTTGATGCCAAAGTTTATTGGGGAATTTTCGATGGAGAACAAAACGTTATAACAAAATTTTTTTAAATACTTCTCTAGAAAAAATTAAATCTATTTTTTTTAATTTTTTATTTAAATTAATTTAAAAAAATATATGTGACTCAATTTAAAAAAAATTAAAAAATTAATTATAGGTATTAATTAAAAATTTATTCTTATTTAATAGGATCATATTTTTTTTAATCGCTCGAACAAATTGAATTAATATCTTCAGATCGGCTGTCGAGATACACGTAACGCCAAGCATATAAATTATAAGAGTTGAAATGAGATCAGGCTACACCTTTAAATAAAAAGATTGCTCAATGCGGAACTCATCTTTTTTATCTTCGAATATACATATATTGCCATCTCTTCGATGAGGTAATATATTTCCACTTTCTCGAATGGTGGACGAACTATGTGTACCTTTCGCTGCCGTGTTTCCGATCTCAATTAATTATCCATTCTGCATAAGCGAAAGTCGAAGATGATCAATAACTAACAGTAGAAATGCTTCTTTTCATTTTCAATTTGCATGAGATGTCGACTCTCTTATACCATTTGCTTTTAGCGGATTAATTACTTCCGCAAGATAATTCAAAGGCGTTGTAAGGATAATTAAAACAAAGTATCCAAAAAAAGAGTATTTAAAAATCACACTCAAGTCGTTTTGTTTTATACGTGCACTAAAAACAAAATTTTTAACTAAATATTTTGTTAATTGAACATATAAAAATATTTTTAATTAAAATTATTATAATAATAAATTAAAATTATTAAAATCATAAATTAAAATTATTAAAATAATAAATTAAAATTTGTTAACTAAACCTTTCAATTAAATATTTTGTTAATTGAACGTATAAAAATATTTTAAATAAAAATTATAAAAATAATTAAAATAATAAATAAAAATAAAATAAATTTGACTTAAATACTAATATATATTTAATCAATCGAGTGAAGAAATTTTTCTTTCAGTGCACCAGAGGCACATTTAATAAATTTTCTTCGATCGTAAAATCTTATGCAAATCGAGTGACGCGAGCGTGTAAGAACAGAGGTGATTTGTACTTGATATATATAATATTTCCTCGGCGAGAGCCAATTTCGGAGATGAAATTTCCGCGGGCATCCGAACCCTTCCCTCGTGGCGATAATAATGTGCAATAAACGGAGGTTCCTCTCGTGAGGATCTCGGATATGCTGTTACGAAAGTTCTAGCGATGCTCTCTCGGAAGATTACGCTGGCTGGTGTCTTCACCATTTCCCTAAATGGACACGGAGGACGAAATTGGTCTCTTTCGCACTTCCAGATCGGGAGAATGTCAAGGTAGGAAATACGCCGTCGAAATTCCTTCGCGTCTTCTCAATTGGATGTTTAATGGCGCACTTAATCTGCGAGAAAGCAAGCCTACTGAAGCCTGATTAATTTTAATCCGATGAAGATATAAGTTATGGCTGCATTTTATAAGCCCTCGTATCATAAATTCATATTTAATAATCAGAAATGTGCAATTATTCGAAATAAATGCATTTAAAATGGAAATGTCTATTTTGTATTTTCAATTCAAAATACACGTGTTGCAAGAAACTATTTTATATTTGCATTCAAATGGTTTTTATTACCCATTTTTTATTTCAAATGCATGTTTCTTGCAAGTTAAAAAATTAATCGAAAAAAATATCAATAATATGTATATCTATAACAATCAAAATGTTATTAAAGAAGTCATTAAGTAAATGTCTGAATAAATAATAATCAAAATTTTCTGTAATTCTACATGTAAATACAGTTATATACAATAATTTTATTTTTTGTTTATATTAATAAAAATATATAAAATTTATAAAAGTTTAAAAAGTTATAAAAAAAGTTGATAAAATATGTTTATAAAGAAAATTTATAAAGTTTATAAAAATTGAATATAGAAATAAAAATTTAAATATATATATATATGTATATATTTGGAAAAACCATTTTTATTTTAAAAATTCATTAAAAAAATACCTATTTTCCATTTTCTATTTTAAATGGATGTCTGAGAAGCATTTTACATTTTCTATTTTAAATGGATTTGAACACTCGTTTTGCGTATCTCTGTTAATAAAAGAAAATATTACTTCCTCCATGTTTATTTTACTTGTCGAGTATCTAAATTAATTATAAAATAATCAACAGCTATGTTTTATTGCAATCATAAGTTTATCTTGTAATAAAAGAGCATTTGTGTGTATGTCACGACAATTAAGATTAATGATGAAGAGATAAAGATTAATCGAGGTATTAATTTTCCGCTTTTCATTATACATACAATTTTTCAAATTCTCCAGCAGACTTTATATTGTACGAGCTATACGGAATTACGGAATAATCTCTTGATTGTTCTCACGTCCGAAAAATAGTCTTCCAATAATATTACTTTCTCCATATTTATTTTACTTGCCTAGTATTTAATTAATTATGAAATTTTATCGAAATATTTATATATACAAGGATTAAATTTAATTGTATAATTTTCAGAATTTATTTGTTTATTATAAAATATTTAATTAATTATAAAATATAATTAATAACTATCCATACAGCACACAAGTTTGCAGCAATATTGCAACAACATTGCAATATTGCACATCTCATAGCAATATTGCAGAAATATTATATATGCATGAATTTGCAATATAGTTTAAACAACGTTGCAGCAACATTTCAGAAATATTATGAAAATAAAATTCACGCAAAAAATATTAGGTACAGAACATTCCGATCATGTATTTAACACATTTCCAATAATCCAATAGTAATACATATTACATATTTAATTTATTGCATTATTGTTGCAACGTTATAGAACAATATTTCTGAAAGCGAACATTTTACCGTTGCTGCAACCTTGCAGCAAGATTGCTGCAACATTTCACAATGTTCTCGCAATATTGTAATATTGCAATGAAATGTTGCCACAATGCTGCTGCAATCTTGTTGCGCCGTATGGGTAAGATTTATTTCTAAATTGTCAATAAATAAAGATTAATTGAGAGATATATAATTTTTGAAATTCTCCAATTGATTTCTTGTGTTATTCATAGCAACACGGGGTAATCTCTTAATGATTCTCACGTCCGAAAAACTTTCGAACAATCCGCTAGCACAATCCTATCCGATTTCGTAATCGATTCATGCTCGACTCGAAAATTTCTCGTATAAATAACGAGAGAGCGTTCGTGCGTGCTGTCAAAAGTAGCACGTGTCCTGGAGTCGCGTCATCATCATCATCATCATCATCATCATCATCATTGAAATCCCATATCCACGGCTCTCGATGTCGCGGGATTGATGATCTCAACGTTGTTCCACCCACGAGAAGGGAAAGTCTCGCGATATTCCGAGAAGGCTGAGCGGGATTCCTCTCTTCGTCGTCGTCTTTTTTTTTTTATCTCTTCTCGAGCCAGAGTTGACAGACTGTATAACGAAAAGGTTAATATATGCTACTCCCAGCCGAACCCTTCCCCGACTTGCGCACTTGCCGCGTCAAATGTTGCCGCGAGGATTAATCCCTACGGTATTTATATTGCGATATTTTAGTGGACAATAGCGGGAGAGAGACGGCGAGATTGTCAAGGCAATCAGAACGTTTAAGAATATTACATATATATATACGAGCCATTTGCTCTTTGATGCAATCTTATTTTCTTATTTCAGATCCTTCCACTCGTGACAAAATGTTATTCTAAACCTTCTTTACCTTCGGCACTCGAATTTATTGAATTAATTACAATTTTATGCTTATAAATAAGTATTAAATTTATTAAATTAATTAATTAAAAATTTAATACTTATAAATAAGTATTAAATTTATTAAATTGATTTATTAAATTGTTAATACTTGATTATAAGTATTTCTATTCGTAACAAAATAAATTATTAATAGAAATTTGGAGAAAAAAATATATATATTTATATATAAATATCGCGTTTATTAACAATTTGAAACTATACTGAAAAAACTAAAGAGAAAAAATATATGATTATTTGTCAATAATTTATAATTTATAAATTACTAATAGAAATTTTGAGAAAAAAATATATATACATATTTATATGTAAATATCGCGTTTATTAACAATTTAAAATAAAAAAAATGTTTTAATGATTTTAGAAATAGATTAAAATATATCGACTTGGGTTGTTTTCGTTACTTTTAATTTTTTCGAAAAATATAAATGTGAATTTATTTTACCTAGGTAAAGATAATCCTGTTTAAAGCAAAGATTAAAACTAACAATAAGGTTTATTTCCTAAATTGAAATAATATGTTGTATGATCTTAATAGACACACATTTATGACACCACAAATATTATTGGAATTTTATTTATACAGCATCGAAAATCAAACTACGAAAATTACGATATTACAATTTATTAATGATAGTTTCTACCTTTGGCTATTAAGCAAACACTATAAAGTTATTGACTGCGCGGTAAAATATGTTAATTTATGCAACGTCGTAAATCAAATTGCCGATATAAGCTGATAATGTGCGTAATTCCAGAAGAAATGCCTCAGAGAGTCTAGTAAACCATCTTTCAGTCAACTTTAAATTAATTAAAGAGACTACAAATGAGAAGTGACTCGAGATCTAAATAAATTATATTTTACATTTAATTACTTTCTTCGGCTCCATTGTTTTCATTATCTTATTTTTATTTTATTTTATTATTTTATTTCTATTTTATTTTAATTATTGTATTTCTATTTTATTTCTATTTTATTTTATTCTTATTTTATTTTATTTCTATTTTATTGTATTATTTAAAATTACTAACGTTAGCATATTAATATTTGCTAATTAGACAGTGTTTACTTTTTATTTGAATGCAAAATGATTTCAGTACTTATTCATGTCCATAAAACACGATGCAACTGCGTTAAATTTTTGCAGAATTATTTGGCCAGGTATACTGATTAAAAAAAGGGCAAACCAAAGAAGGGAGAGAGAATTTCGTTCAGGAACATCCGCCAGAAGAATTGAAAAAATGTGACCGCGTGCTCTTATTTCAATCGAAGATTCACCTCACTCGATCTCGACTTTCATCTTCGAAAGAACGCAAAGAATGCAATGCGATCTTTAACATCATGTTAATCAACCTTCGATCTTTAGAGTGTTGATCGTTTAAATTGCTTTCACCATAATCGGATTTAATCGACACATCTGCGTTAGTTTATTTTATACGAATATTATAATGTTCGTATATTATACAAATAAATTGTGTTTCAGAAAATTTTTCTTTTATTTTCATTTTTGTTTTTTTTTTTTTGAGATTAAAACTACTGCGTTTTTTATAAATCATTTATTTGAAACAAATATGTTTCATTTATATTTTATCAAATCAATATATTATTAGTTTGAAATAAATGATTTATATTTATTATTATAAATTATTATTATTATTATTATATTTATAATTATTTATTTATATTTATTTATTTTTATTTTATTATTTTTTTACTGCCTTAAGGCAGTATTAAAAAAGTATATATATATATATTCGAATTTTTTTTAGCATACTCAACTTTAATTATCATAATATATGTGTATAAAAATAGGAAAATTGTGCTCTCCGCGAATCTCGGCTGACGACGCGTTATCAAGACTCGATCGACGTAAACAAGGTGCACGTTCGAGACTTTGATATTAGTTAAAGGTAAACGGGACGACATTTGACGCAGCCGGATCTCTTTTAATTGCTCGTGGCGAATCTGCCAGTCAAATGGCCAAAGCTGTATCACCTTATGAATCGCGTATAGATATGAGCCGGGGATCGATGCATCATCTTCCAGTGAAAGTCACCTGTATAAGCGATTGCGTAAGGTTTTCAGCGATTTCAGCCTGGGGCGAAGCCTCCGGTACACAATTGTTTGCCTTCTGCACGGTCGACGGCATTGATCTCTCGGCCATATTATTGCATCGATATTATTGTTCGAGTTCAATCCCATACAGCACAAAATATTTTTACAATCTTTTAAAAATATTTCTTAAAAGATAAGATCATTCTTGAAAATATTTTTCAAATCTTTTAAAAATGTTTCTTAAAATATCAAATTCTCGAAAATATTTTTCAAATCTTTTAAAAATAATTCTTAAAAGATCAAATAATTCTCAAATATATTTTTAAAATCTTTTAAAAATGTTTCTTAAAAGATCAAATAATTCTCGAAAATATTTTTCAAATCTTTTAAAAATAATTCTTAAAAGATCAAATAATTCTCAAATATATTTTTAAAATCTTTTAAAAATGTTTCTCAAAAGATCAAATAATTCTCGAAAATATTTTTAAAATCTTTTAAAAATGTTTCTTAAAAGATCAATTAATTCTCGAAAATATTTTTAAAATCTTTTAAAAATGTTTCTTAAAAGATTAAATAATTCTCGAAAATATTTTTCAAATCTTTTAAAAATGTTTCTTCTTAAAAGATCAAATAATTTTAAAAAATATTTTTCAAATCTTTCAAAAATATTTCTTAAAAGATAAAATAATTCTCGAAAGTATTTTTAAAAATATTTCTTAAAAGATAAAATCATTCTTGAAAATATTTTTAAAATGTTTCTATGTCCGCTTTTTCATGTTTAAACAATAGCTTCAGAAATATTTTTGAATATAGATTTAAATAATATGTATCAAATATTTAAGAAAATATTATCTGAGCGATAAAGAAGAACTTTTTTTAAAATATTTTTAAAAGTTTTTTAAAATATTCTAAAAAATAAATAATCGAATTCTTGATGTTGCCAGTTAATTATTAAAAGGATAATAATAATTTTTTCTAAAAAATGTTATCACAAAAAATTTTTAAATTGTTTTAAAATATTCCTAAAATTATTTTAAAATATTTTTATGCAATATTTTATAGAAATATTTAGAAATATTTTTTGAAAACATTTATAATATTTCGTGCTGTATGAGGTGTATTTGAATAATATCCCGATAAATTAATCGCGAGAGTGTGTGTGTGTGTGTGTGTGTGGAGGAAGAGCGAAAATATAGAACCGGTATCTATACAATATTTCGAGTCAATTGCGATAAAATTTATTGAATTTGGCGAGCAAACATGTTAAAGCGGTACTAAAAATATACTAAGAAATGCGATAAAAGTAATAAAAAAATATTGATAAATGCGTGAGATGTATTGAAACTCTTATCTGTTATTTTTAACTGCGTGTTTGTGATACCTACCAAAATATTGACATATTCGCTTTTCTATACTTTATAAATAGTGAGAACTATTATTGAACTATAGAGAATTATTATAGTGAATTATTCGAGATATTTTGCCTGCGATTTATTTAAAATTAAATTCAATCTGTTAATAATTTTTCACAAATATTCAATTATAATTTCTTAATATTCCTTAATATATAATAAAATTTTATCTAAGTAATTTTTTAAATATGCTTCATTATTTAATATGCAAGAGTAGGAGAAACAAAAATATATCTATATACAGAATCGCACGCCTTTTATTTGAAATGCTTCCAAAAAACGTGCCGGAACGCCAAGGACGAAATGTCACTTAAGATGTGAATGACGCATCTTGAAAACGACAAGCGTCTGCACGTGACTCATTTTGATATCATCTCATCCGAGATCTCGCACTAGAAGAACATTGATACCTATTTTGGCAATAAACTCTAAACGAACCCCGACAATTAAAAGAATCGATAAAACAATTGCTGGGGAGAAAATTGCATATACAAACTTCATTTACCGAGCAATTTTTCAGGTTAATCTCGACTCCTTTTTTCTTTACATTTTTTTCTTTTTCTCCCCTATCTTTGCATATTAAATTTCTTGATATAATTAAACGTTGTATTAAAAAAGTCTACTTTAGTGGAAAGTAAAATCCACTTTAATTAAACGAAGGATCCTTGCGGTAATTAATTTATTTAAAAATTCAATGTTTAATCGCTCGTATCCTCCTGAACGCATCTTACAATAAAAAAAAAGATAATAAAATAAACAGATTTCATTAGATGCGTCCTGAATGTGAAGATACCCTCGCGAGTTTAATTTGGAACATAAAATACTCGATTCGAATTACAGAGTAATTATAGATTCTTGCGAAATATCTGTGCCATTCCATGGAAAGTGGATCTGGCAATGATTGACGACTACCGGCCATACTATAGTTATCTCGCATCTATAGAAATCTATCTTTGAATACGGTCCGTTTTATGCCTGTTACAAATCTGAAGATTTATTGATACGGTGAAAAAACATTTGTTAACTTGACTAAATCGTTCAACTAAATATTATTTTGTCAACTAAACATATAAAATAAATATTTTTAATAAAAATTTAATTTTAATAAACATTTTAATAACAATTAATAAAAATTATTAAAATAATAAATTAAATTAAATTTGATTTAAATACCAATATATGTTTAATTAATAAAATAGTAATTTAGTTAAAGGTTTAGTCAAGTTAATATTTTTTTTCAGTGTACGATTTTCTATTTGTATCAAAATAGTGTTTAAGAAATGATAATTTTAAGAAAATTAATTAAGAGGATGCTACCATTGTTCTGTTTTACCGACTTTAAGTTAGGTTAGGTTCACTTTTTATTAAATATACAGATTGAAAAATCTTCCACAATGAAAGTACTGATAATAATGAATTATTTCATGTCATCTCTATTGGGAGCGCCATATTTTGTGCACAAATAAACTGCAGAACTTTTGTATTAAATAAGTATTGTTACGAGCTGATGCAAGAGGCCGACAAAACTTAATTTTTAACTTTTATTGTTTTTTTTATACGAAATTACAACGCTCCCCGTTCATTATTATCAGTACTTTAATTGTGGAGAAGGATTTTTCAATCTGTATAGTCAATAAAAAGAAAAGCCCTTAAACTCAAAGTTGGTAAAACAGTCATGGTCAGTGTCCCCTTAAAAGCGAAGGATTTTATATCGGATCAAGCCGTATATTTAACAATTTACGGCCCGAATCTGAATTTTGTGCAAAATGTAAATTACAACAATGTTTATACTGGTGTAATAATGGCGCAATGTCGACACACATATAATAGTATTATTAATAACGCATACTGGGGTAATTGTGCGAGTTTGACATTAATTTAATAAAGAGATCTGGCAGGTCGAAGAGTCCGGGCTCACTGCATTATGCATCGCGTACGATGTTGCATGGTATCAACACCGCGGCATTGAGAGAGTTATGAATGAAATATAGTGCAATAGCATTCTCTCTCTCTCTTCCTTGAGCGAGTGCCAAGATCAATGAAAGTCTCGTGGATTAATGAGTCACGACGAAGCGCGGGTTTAATCGACTTGTAATCAGCGTCACTTTCTATTACGTACCATTACACCGCGTAAATATTACGTAATAATCGTACGTAGTTATTATAGTAATAGTAATGACCGTCAGAAACTAAATAGCAAAACTAAACGTCAACTTGACATTTTATCTGCCAGTGATATTAAATTATTTGCGCTCACTACTTATTAAGAGAAATAAACAACTATTTTTTATAAATTTATAAATATTCATAATTTTTATCTTATTCTTTAATATGGTAACATGAGCATAAGTATACTTTTTCTGAGAAATAAGTGAATTATATGAAATTTAATTAATAAAAAAACAATTTAATTAAATTTCAAAATTAGATTTAATTTCTTTATTTCCAGAAAATTTGTTATGATAAAAAATAATGATTTAAATAATTCTATTTTTATTTGATAATATAAATAACTTTTCCCTTTTTCTTTAGCAATATAGTAACATGTGCGTAAGTATATTTTTTTCTGAGAAATAAGTAAATTAATTATATTAAATAATTTAACAAGAAAATAATTAACCTTTAAAACTGAGTTTTATTTAATTATTTTTAGAATAAATTTATTAAAATAAAAAAATAATGATTTATGATAGATAATTCAATTTTTCTTTTTTTTTTTTTACAGTTTTAATAATTATAATTAGTTACATCGTGAACTTAATAACATGCGTTATTTTAATTAGCTATTCATTTTTATTAAACAAAATGATATATTTAGTAATAAGTTTTCGAAGAAGAAAAATTAATTCGAGAGCGATTGCCAAAATTAATTTGTTTTTAACTAAACTAAATTTTATAATAATTAATTTATTTATTTCTCAGAAAAAAATACTTACGCACTCGTTACTATTAAAGAACAAGATAAAAATTATATGTAATAAATATTTCTCGATCAATATTGACCACGTGACATTTATTTAATAAATTGTGAGATTTATGAAATAAATGTCAAGTGACCGAGGAATATTTAGCTCTTAAATTTTTTAAATGGCGAAAATAGAGAATCCTAATGAGCAATTTATTAAAAATAATGTATGTTTCTCTTAATAAGTAATAAATGTTCATTTAATTTTCTAAACCCTGAAGAAGACGCGCGAATATGAAGAAAGACGTACCAGGGTGAAGAGAGCAGCGATGACACCCCGCATCATCTTTAATGAGGATCTTCCCTTCTAGCAGGACATAGTATAGGACCGATCGATTTCGCAGGTCGACGACAACGAGACTGATTCCTGAAGATAATCGCACGCAGCGCGCCGTTCGAACTGAAAGACTGAACAGGTCGCCGGCAGAAAAAGGCTTTTATACAGGGTGGGGGTCGCCGACCCCCGACGGGGTCCTATACACACATATATTCACACATGCTCTCGCATCTTCTCTTTTCCCTATTCTTCTCGTTTCGACTGCTGTTCTCTTCCTCTCTTTTACATTAATTTTTTTATATAATTTTTCCATGAATTATCACTAGCGATAAAACTAATTTGACACATTATCGTTAATTCCTTATTTTGATCTTTCAAATAAATTTGTATTTTTTTTTAATTGAACATATGTTAGTATTTAAGTCAAATATATTTTCTGTTCAATTTAATATGTTATATTTAATTTAAATATTTTTATATATGTTCAATTAACAACACTTTTTATATAATTTTTCCATGAATTATCACTAGCGATGAAACTAATTTGACACATTATCGTTAATTCCTTATTTTGATCTTTCAAATAAATTTGTATTTTTTTTTTAATTGAACATATATTATTATTTAAGTCAAATATATTTTCTGTTCAATTTAATATGTTATATTTAATTTAAATATTTTTATATATGTTCAATTAACAACACTTTTTATATAATTTTTCCATGAATTATCACTAACGATAAAACTAATTTGACACATTACCGTTAATTTTTTATTTTGATCTTTTAACTAAATTAGTATTTTTTAAATTGAACATATATGTTAGTATTTAAGTCAAATATATTTTCTGTTAAATTTAATACGTTATATTTAATTTCTTTATATAATTTTTTCATCCTCAATTATCAATAGGGATAAAACTATAATTATTAATTTATTTTTACTGCTGTATCTTAATTCATCTTAAATCAAAAATATTTACACATTAAAAAAAAGAATTGTTCGCTTATTCAACTAAATTACTATTTCTTTAATTTAACATATATATAATTAGTATATTTAAATCAAATATAGTTTCTGTTAGATTTAATATATTTCATTTAAATATTTTTATATATGTTCAATTAACAAAATAATATTTATTTGTATCTTAATTCATCTTAGATCGAAAATATTTACACAATAAAAAAAGGAATTGTTAATTTATAATTTTGACCTTTCAATTAAATTACTATTTTTTAAATTGAATATCTATATATATTAATATTTAAGTCAAATATATTTTCTGTCAGATTTAGCATGTTATATTTAATTTAAATATTTAATATATGTGTTCAATTAACAAAATAATATTTAGTTGAAAGCTTTAATCAAGTTGGCAATTTTTGTTTCGTCCGATTTTGTTTCTGGATATTCTCTCTCCATTTCTGAAGATAACGGGATTAAATTGATGCGACAGAATATCTTGGTATTCGATACCACTTGCAAAAGGATTATTCCTATCATTATGCGTATCTTGATCTCGATTAGCTAAACCGATGATGGACTTCGAACGAAGATGAGTCGGTCGAATGTAGTTCAGATAGGCTCATCTCTAACTTTAAGTTAGGTTTATCTCCCACGCTCGACAGATAGCAGACGAATTAATCGATCTGAATTAATTTCTCCGTATTTAGTCAACGGTGTCACGTATTAAAGTATTCGTCAAGGCGATTAATAATGATCGGCTTTCAGAGGAATCAATTAATTACGGATCAATATGTCGTTCAATTGGATTCGAAGAATCCCATGCATTTGCACTTTCAATGTCCTTTGTGCGGTTGCTCGAGCGCGATTGACTTCTGCTAGGCTTTGTACGATTCTAGAATGCAAGTCCATTGTTCAGTCTGCAACTGTGCATTAACATTTAATTCTCTTTATGTGACTTCAGAATGTAACATCAACGTTTTATATGACGGTTTACTGAATCAATCCAACGGAAGGTTTTTGATTAATTAGTCGACTGACATAATGAATATAAATTTAAAAGAAATTTAACTTGATTAAATAACTTTCAGATAAATTATTATTTTACTCATTGAACATATATTAGTATTTAAGTTAAATATTAATGTTTCGATAGGTTTAATATATTTAATTTAATATTTTAATATTAATTTAATATTAATAATATTAATTTAATATTATTTTCATATATTTTTTAATATTAATTTAATATTTTAATATTAAATTATATTTAATTTAAATATTTTAATATTAAATTATATTTAATTTATATATTTTAATATTAAATTATATTCAGTTGAAAGATTTAGTCAAGTTCACGAAATTTTTTTCAGTGTAAGAAAATATTAGTTAATTATTCTTTAAAAAATTGTATTTTAAGAGATGAATTTATTTGCTTTTGCAGCGATCGGTAAACATTAATTGTTCATTAGCGAATGTTAATTATCATTATCTAATAGATTTTTATTATCTTTAGATGTTTTGTAAACAATAAATTAAAAAATTGCTTCAGAAAGATTCTTAATAATTGCTATTAATTGTTTCTTAATAGACGTGTTTGTGTTTCGGATAATATATAGAGTTTGATGATACCTTAAATACGCTTTTTATATAACATCAATTTATTAGGAAATCCTATTTCTAATAGACTTATCGCAAGATACATGTTTTATCTGTTTAAAAATAAACTTTCTTCTCCGAAGACTAATGTGCTTTGTCATTCTTAATGAAGCAATAGATTTTATAATATGTAAGGACCACTTTCTTCTTTTCCGATCTCAGCCTTATCTCAGCCCCAGCCCGAATAAATTAGAATTTAAATGACAATACGCAGATTCACGATAAGAAATGCAGATATTGAAAACTATTTTTAATTTCCGAATCTATTTTTGATTAATTAAAAAAAAATAAAAGTATTAATTTTCTAATAATTCTCTATATTAATTTATAAATAATTATATAAAAATATAAATAATTAATTATTATAAATAATTATATTATAAATAATTTAATATCACGGAATTTATCAAAATTTTTAAATAAATAACAAAAAATGTATAACTTTATAGAAATATGTACAAATTATTAATTTCTTAACAATGTATCTATTTCTTTCATATTATATAAAATGCAAAATTGTATATATATATATATATATATAATCCTAAATAAATAAAAATATATTTTAAAATTTTTACAAATTGTTAAGCTATTTTTTTCAAACATTATATCCGTCGCTCTAAGCGCATTTCTCCAGCAACACTATTTATTATTTCTTTATGACAAAATCGTGCATTCATTGATTGTGAAAATAATGCACAGTTTGTGGAGGTATCGTCCTACACGCAAAAATGTTTTCCAAGAAGTATAAAGAGCCCTTTATCGGATTAACCGTTCTACCTCGACGGTGGAGTCACATCTTCCTTATTTTACCTGTAAATAATCCCGACTTTGATCCGGTTTGCAATGAGAGAGAGAGAGAGAGAGAAAGAGAAGAGAGCCACCACGAAACGAAAATTCAGTAACCGATTAAAAAAAAACATTCGCAAAAAATTGTACAAAATATTCAATATTTTTAATATTTAATATTCTTCATGAATGAAAACTTTAGTACCTCAATAATTTGTAACTTTGTATTAAAAAGTTGTAAAAAAGTTATATCTAATAAAATTCAAGAGTACATAAAAAAATTCAACAATTAAATTCGGAGCAAAAAATGTATATAAAAATATTAAAAAAAAGAGAACTTTGAGCAAAAAATGTAGTACAAATGTACATCTATTTATTCTTATTCTAAATTGTCTACTGCAAGCGCGTTTTTTAACATGTAATAATATATTTATATTTTTAATATATATAGTGTCAAATTTGTGTAGCAGAAAAATATATCTGTATTATTTTTTCAAATTATTCTGCAATAAATAATAGTGGGGTTAATGAACAGATAAGATAACATATATAGACAGTAAAAAGCAGCCACATGCCTCTTACGAAATATATATTCCAAGGTAAATATAACGCTGCCTAAAAAGTTAAGGGTGACAGGAATTCAAGATATGTAAATTTGAGATGTGCCTGAAGTATGTGTAAGAATCCAGACACATTTTTAAAACCGGAAGCATATTTGCCGATTTCGACAGCCGATGATGATATTATGAAGGCTCAAAATAAAGAATTTTTATTTTTTTTATTTTTTATTTTTAAAAATTAAAAAATCTTTTTTTAAATCAATGACCTTTTTTTATTTTCTTCAAGTAAATATTTGGTTAAGAGTATTCAAAACAATTATTTTTTTTTAGTGTAATAACCCCTCTAAATACCATATTTATACTTCTTAGTTCCTAAAAAAAACATTTCAGAAATATTATGAAAATAAAATTCACGCAAAAAATATTCGAACATTCAGTCCGATCATGTATTTAACACATTTCCAATAATCCAATAGTAATATTACATATTTATTTTATCGTACAATGTTTATGCAATGTTGTAATATTGCAATGAAATGTTGCCAGAATGCTGCTGCAATCTTGTTGCGCTGTATGAGAAGCTTGAGTTTAATTTTGGAATGAGCAAGTTTTATGTGTTAAAAATATTTTAAATATTTTATCATGGCATGGCACGTTCTTCTAACGTAAGACAATATTTTTAGCCAGCTAATTTCGTCTGCAGATGCACCGTAAATGTATGTAAATTTTTAGACTGCAGGAAAGGACGATTCGTGTTAGCATATCTCGTTTACAGATCATATCAACTATAGCTGGCGAATATATACAAGGTGTTCGAAATTTAACGGATCGCTTCTCTTCTCGAATTTGAATCGATTATTTATTAATAAAAATGATTGCACAAATTGTGGTTGACAAAGTTCGTTAAAATAAAATCTTGAAATTAAAGAATTAAATAAAAATATTTCTAGAAAAATATATACTTTATATATTTATAAAACATACGATATGAAAGAAGAGCACGTATAATAACAATTAATAAAATTTAATTACAAAGACATTAAAAGAAAAGAATTAATTAAATTCTTTCATTATATTAAATGTCTTTTTAATTAAATTTTAATTTATAGATTTAGTTTAAATAAATTAGATGAAGAAAAGGTTCTATATTAATATAAAAAATTGATAGAAATTAATATTAATAATTGGCGAAAATAAAAACGCAAAGATTTGTATACACTGAAAAAAATATCTTAATTTGACTAAATCGTTCAACTAAATATTATTTTGTTAATTAAACATATAAAAATATTTAACATAAAATATAACATATTAAATTTAACAAAAAGTGATTTGATTTAAATGCTAATATATGTTCAATTAATAAAATAATAATTTAGTTGAACGGTTTAGTCAAGTTAGCAATTTTTTTTCAGTGTATTCATTAGAACGTTCTAACGTCCTAAAAAAATTAAATAAATAAGTATATAAATGTTTGCGTTTTATTTTTGACGCATCGACTCCTCTTAGCCTTCTTCAAAGTTAAAAAATTAAGAATTATTCTGAAAAAAAAAAATCTTAATTTTAATCGAGTTTTCATGATTGTTATACAAAATAGAATTTATTTTCACATACAAAAATGTTCTATATTTTACAAAAAAATTCAAAAATAATTAAATTTAAATTTAATTAAAAAATAATAAAAATAAATTAAATTTTTAATTTATAATTAAATTAAATTTGAAAATAATTAAATTTAATTCGTTTCATGATTGTTATACAAAAATGAAAAAAATTCTAGATAAATGTGGAACACCTTATATATTTATTGCAGGCACCTAAATTAATGATTATATTTATTGTATGGCACTTATGTTATATTATATAATTATTATACAGATACGAAAGAAGAGCACGGCATTGAAACGTTACAAAAGTTCATGCTGCCATTCTCCGACAGCCAATGCGTTTTTCGCATGCCGCTGGCGTAAGGCAGTTCCTCACCATGTCAACGGATTGATATGCATATTTATATGTCGTTTGAAGTCCGTTCGTTCCTTGCCCTCCTTGCTGACCACAGATGTATATGTGGGACTTACGTAAAGCTGCATTCACACGCGGTGAATGGGAGAACAAGAACTCGCTACGAATAAGTCATTTCATTTTTCATTTCATTAAATTCTAATTAAATTTTTTTCAAATTTAATTTAATTAAAAATTAAAAATTTAATTTATATTAATTATTTTTAAATTTTTTTTGTAAAATATAGCACCTTTTTGTATGTGAAAATAAAATAAAATAAAATAAAATAAAATAAAATAAAATAAAAAAATAAAATTAAAATAAAATAAAATTAAATTAAAAAAATAAAATAAAATGCAATAAAATAAAAAAAGAAAATAAAAAACAAAATGAAATTTTATCGTGAGGAATTTTCTTGTGAAGTCTACCGTCTCATAAGGGAGCTCACGTTTTATGCGAATGGAGGAAATTTTCGTGACGTGCTCCGATTCCGACCCGGAAATTCGCGCGAGTGATGTCATTCGAGATTCTGTCACGAATTTTTGTCAGCTATATCGGTCCATTAGGACTTCATGTATAGAGAGAAGATGAAATATCGCGTATAATTATCCGATAACGTGGTAACATATATGCAAGTCTTCTCTCTCCGGTTAAATTAACATTTCAAATGAATTGTGTTTTCTTTTTGGGGTTAAAATGCCAAAAATATATATGAAATACCGCGCAATTTCGCATGATACATAATTAATCAACAGTTTGTTGAACCTAAGAATGTTTTCCAATATCAATACTTTACCGCCAACGACATCGTGTACTTTCTGATATTCTGATATTAAGAAACTATCGAGCAAAATTTCGTGATGTAACGCGATAGCTTCGAAATACTATTTCTCTTTTTCTCCGCTAATTAATTCTAGAATATTTTATCAAGTTTCAAAGGTATATTCTTGGATAAAGAAATCTATTTTTTTATAACGAAAATTTAAACAAATGTCAATTTTTTACAACTTCTTAATTTTTAGAATATTAAATAAAAATTTTTTTAATTGAGCTAACTAATTTTTTATTAGAATGTTTTCATGTTAAAAACATTTAACACATTTATGTGTTAATTTAACATATTGCTGTTGTGTTAATTGAACTTAAATGTTAAATTAATTTTAAAAATAACTGAAAAAAGATGTAAAAATAACACATCATGTGCATCTATTTTTAATTTTGTGTTCTATTTTATTAGTAACAAGATTTATTTGTAATTTACAGGAAAAAAATGTTGATTTTTTATTTTATAACATAAGTAGGGATAATTAAAAAAAAACCTAAAATTAACATATTTTTAGTTAATTTTTATATTAAAACTATGTTAACTTTAGACAAAATTTATTTGAAAAATCACTTAAAGTTTTGTATTTATTTTGTGATAAATTATTCGTATTTCAATTTAAAATATCCATATTATGTTAAACTAACACACTGAAAAAAATGTATTAAATTAACAAATATTTAGTTCAATATTGTCAAATAAATCATTTATTTGCAACAAATAAATATTTATTTGTTTTGAAAAGGATTTTCTTATATCAAAAAAATATTTTTCATATCAAATCAATATTATTAGTTTCAAATAAATGATTTATTTGACAGTATTGAAATAAATGCTTATAAGAATTAACAAAAATTTTGTTTCAATGCACAAAAATTTGTGTGGACTGTTTCGAACATCTGTTAAATTTTTAACACAAATTTTTCAACTGCGACTCTATATTTGGTCGATTTTTTTAAATTAAAAAAGACACTTCTGATGCTTGTATTAATTCATCTAAAGTTATCAGATGCCGGAAATGTATCGGAATTTATCGACACCCATAGGAAAGAATTTGGAAGTTGACACGATATAAATTGTGCTAATATATGGCAAGAATTTGCCTCGGAAACCTAATCAAAGATGAATATATTATTGGAGAAAGTGTTCGCTTGTTTTAACTACGTTTAAAACAAAATCGCCTAAACACGTTCAACAAAAAATATCATTTAAAATATATGTATCTATATCGTTGAAAATAAGAATATATATGTAGGAAAAAAGAGGAAGGGAGTACTAAAATATACATGTCATTCTCATTATCTTGATCGTTGTTATAATTAATTAACCAAGACTTTTGATGCGGAATTTTGCTGCCTCTCGAGTAAGAGAGAATTAAAAGATCTTAATCTGCACTGAATTTAACTTCGCTACTTTTAAGGATATCTAATGTGGAAAAAAATTGGAAGATTGTTCAGAAGATTTGACGAAGATTTAAAAAAAGAATTTTAAAATTTAAAATTTAATTTATTTTAAATTTAATTTAATTTAAAAATTTTTTAATTTAAAAAAATTGGAAGCAGATTTGACGCATAAAAATATAGTTGTATGTTTTCAAAAAATATTTCTAAATATTTCTATAAAATATTACATAAAAACATTTTAAAATAGTTTTAAGAATATTTTAAAAATATTTTCGACAATTATTTTATCTTTTAAGAAATATTTGTAAAAGATTTTAAAAATATTTTCGACAATTATTTTACCTTTCAAGAAATATTTTTAAAAGATTATAAAAATATTTTCGATAATTATTTTACCTTTCAAGAAATATTTTTAAAAAATTATAAAAATATTTTCGAGAATTATTTGATCTTTTAAGAAATATTTGTAAAAGACTTTAAAAATATTTCGTGCTGTATGGGTAATAATGATGATATGTATGAGACGAGCTGTTGGACCTTAACCATTTCATATCACCTTATAAGTCACAGTGTTATCCAAGTCATCTTGTTACGTGGATTCCGGGTTGCAAGAAAATTTCAAGGTTTTCAAGAGAATAAAGCAAATGAATCACTATGAAGATTACGATCGGACGGCTACAGCAAATATTCGGTATAATTCCAGTTTTGATCGTAAATGTCAGCCTGAGAAGAATAGCGATATTTCACGTATCTAATTCTTCTCGAAAATTAGCCTACGCAATTATCGCGGAATGTTCCTTCTTTTTTTTGGGGAATTTACACCCGTGACGTCACGCTCTATGTTGGAGAAGACGTGGGCTTATCTCGTAAGCTCGGCATTGCAGTTTAAATCATTGTCTTTGCGAGAAGGTTAAGGACCCGGGCCATTATAGGGTGGGCAAACCGGTTTCATATTCTTCGTAACGTGAAATCACTTCAGGAAGCCCGCATACGTGTTTTTTCAAGGCGACGACCTACCGTCGTTAACTTCATTTTCGTTAATTAATGTGTGTCTCACTGTCCGCTATCGTATATCTCTTTCACAGCTGACAATCTTAATATTTCTTACAAATTTTATCTCTATTTTTTTTAAATGCATTATATTATTTATTTTATTTTATTTATTTTATTTATTTGATTTTCTTTATTTTATTTTATTTTATTTATTTTATTTATTTAATTTTCTTTATTTTATTTTATTTATTTTATTTTATTTTATTTTATTTTATTTATTTTATTTTATTTATTTATTTTATTTATTATTAAAATGGAAATAAATCCCTTTTTAGTATTATACAAATATATATATATATATATATATATATATATATATATATTTACAAATCTAAAATCGAATTATAAATATTCTAAAATATTTTAAATAATTTAAAAAAAAATAAGATTATTTCTATATTACATTTATATATAATATATATAATATATATAACATATATAATATAATATATAAATTATTATAAATAAATAAATAAATATATATATATGTATGTATAATTACAATTCTAAATCAAATTATAAAATATTTAAATGAATTTTGAAAAAATAAGATTATTTCTACATTTATATACAAATTAAAATAATAAGTTCATAAATTCTTACAAGAGAAAAAGATAAATTTCACAAAAGTCTTATTCAATCTCGCGTGCAAATCTATTTTAATTATGTCTTTTTCCTTTGAAGAAGAAATTTTTTTAATAATGATATTACATAAAATATACTGCCACTTAAAATATTTATTTTGTATAAATAAGAATATTTATTTCAAATTAATTTTCTTTGTCCAAAAAAATGTCACATGCATTTTTAACTATAGATATATCATAAATATGCACATATATTTGTGTCACATAAATTTATGAAATAAAAATTAAATCAAACTCAATTCATAAAGTATTCCTTCGCGATTAAAAATAATTTATAGGATTCTCATTACATATTCGAAATAAATTAATGTATATCTTCTGCATAAAAATGATCATACGAGCTGAATTCGAGCCAAACTGCACGGAATGTGTATTATAATAAATTAAACAGAGGGAAAACATAAATAATATAGGAAAAAATATGACAAAATTCATAAATAACATGACAAGAAAAAAATTATATAAGCAACCGATCGACAAAAAAAATTGAAGATATATGATTGCTGTTTAAAAAACTTTGTTATAAATTAAATTTCTTATAAAATATCAAAAAATCTTATTCTTTAAATTCAGAAAATATCAAGTGTAATTTATGCGTAGAATACTTGTGCAATTTCAAATGAAGAATTGCTCAAAAAACCCAGTTTAGCTATTTCCAAGAAATCGATAAAAAAAAATGAAAAGGAGGCACAGAAAAGAATGTACAGAAAAAGGGAGAATCCTCGACTCGTAGAATGCGAACCGTTGTAATAGCAACCTACATTAATTCATGACCAATTGTGGCGTAGTTCAAATGCGGAGCGAGTGTGCTCGATCCATGTAATAGATCGATCAAATGGCCGTTATCTTATATGTTCTTACAAGTCACGATCTCTTGGTAAGAACGCCGGCGACGTATTTCACCGACAATGAATGTATCTCTATCTATTGCAATACAGATGCATATTTAGGGGACTTATTATATTTAGCATACAATATCCGTATTAGCATAACGCAGGATGTCTCAGAATTTCTTCTCCATTCGCAATTAAAAATTTATTTAATTATGTGATATATATCTTTTTGATAGAAATTTTATGTATTTAATGTCGAGATGCTTGTAAAATATAATTGCAATCAATTGATATATGTTTCATATAAATATATTACATATTAATTATATTATACATATTATTATATTATATTTAATTATTATATATTTATATATAATATAAATATAATTAATATATATATATAACTTATATATAATATAAATATTAATATATTATATTTAATTATTACATATTTATATATGTATAAAATAATTAAATTGGAATTATATTAAAATTATAATATTATAATCTCTCCCTCTCATTACAATCATAAACATTTATCTTATCATTTAACACTGAAAAAAATTGCTAACTTGACTAAACTTTTCAACTAAATTACAATTTTGTTAATTGAACATATATTAATATTTAAGTTAAATATAAAAATAACCGAATAATCAAAGCAATAAAATAATCAAATATATATTTTGTTAGATTTAATATGTTATATTTAATTTAAATATTTTTATATTCTATTAACAAAATAATATTTAAGTGGAAAGATTTAGTCATAAGTTAACAAATTCTTTTTTTCAGTGAATAAATAATCAATGATTTTAAATAATTAAAAAATAAATTGTTTGCAAGTAACAGTGTAATATCGGAAATACTCGAAAGAAAGGATCGAATAACCATTGTGCATGCATGCAACATATGGCATCGTAATGCAAATGTGCGATAATTCCGTTAAAAGAAGCTTATGCAGCCATAGAAGCATTATGTGTTAAGCATGTTAATAAAGTAAATTACAATTATATCGTAAATCGTAATACGAACGCGCAGCAGTTTCGTCAAGTTAATTCCGCGCCACTGTACCTCCAAATTATTCCATATATTAATAAAAATATACGATAGTTATATTTATCTATTAATTTATTTAATTTATTAATTGTAATTATCTATTTTTAATTATAATCGCTACGTTCATATGTTTTTCCAAAGCTATATCGTGAGATTAATTTGCTAATTATTCTATTATTATATACAAAAAATCACATTAGGAGATAAATCAAATATGTTTACAGTTTAATAATTGATGTGCATCATCGACATTTTAAAAATTAAATATTTTCAAAGAAAATTTGAGCGAGTTTTTCATCAACAAAGAAATTGATAGAATATCAATGGCGTTGCAATGATCGATAAGTGAATTTATTTATTGTTTTCACAATTTTATTTGTGTAATTAATAAAATTATTTTTTCGAAAAAAAATAAAAAAACTAAAAGAAATTCACGTATTTCGATTAACACACATGTAAGAAACATTTTTATTGCATTAGACTTAAGTTTTTATTTATTATTTTAATAATAATAGAAATAAATAATAATAAAAATAGAATAATAATAGAAATAAATAATATAGAAATAATAAAGATTCAGATATCTCAAACAATTATATAATAAAAATTAAAATTTGTAATGATAACAGATGTAATAATAAAAAAATATATTTAATATATATCATTTATTTTTAGAAATTATCTGAATCTTTATTATTTATTTCTACCTTATTATTAAAATAATAAATAGAAATAAATAATATAAAAATTTAAATTTTTATTTATTATTTTAATAATAAGGTAGATATAAAAAATAATAAAGATTTAGTTTATAAAAATAAATGATATACATATATAAAATATTTTTGTTATTACATCTGTTATCATTACAAATTTAAATTTTTATTAATAATTGCTAAGGAAAAATTGTATATATAGTTTGATGAGATTCTCTCATTTCTTTAATAAGTAATATACATATTTTTCTTATATTATATATATCTCTTATGATGAGAGAGAGCTGTGTATTTCTCTGATATGTAATATTTACAAATCTACAGTCTATCTCAAGACTAAAATAAAAATAATTCGACACTCACCGGTATGATGCATCCATGAAATTGTTGTATATAAATATTCGATGCTCGAATGTTGATCTGTAAAATACAAATAATAAATATAAATTACTTAGGTAAAACAAAATATTTAGTATATTAAACTTCACAATATAATTATCACATAAAATATTAAATTTCCTATTCGTTTCTCTTGGTTATAAATGGATATTTAATAAATAAAAGATTACAATATAATATTTACAAAAAAATTTTTTTTAGATATTTAATAAACATAAAAATAACACGAAAGAGATAAATATAAAAATCTAATTCTTCCGTAACGAGTTATTTAAATAATTATAAATTATAATAAGAATGAAAGAGTTTCTTGTTTAAATTTAATAAAAAAGATTACAATAATATTTACAAAAAAAATTTTTTAGATGTTTACTAAACAAAAATAACGAAAGATAAATATAAAAATCTAATTCTTTCGTAACAAGTTATTTAAATAATTATAAATTTTAATAAGAATGAGAGAGAGAGAGAGAACAAAAAGAGAGAGAGAGAGAGAGAGAGAGAAAGAGAGAGAGAGAAGAGAGAAAGAGAACAAGAAAAAGAGAGGTTGGAAATTATAATAAATAATCTATCGCAATAATCTTATGATTAATATAATAATTCGACACTCACCTACTCGTTTTTAACCTGCTTGGATACAAATATATACACCCATCTCGTATTCTCTGCATATTTCTCTGAAGTTAACCGCACAATTTGCCAAGTATTACTTCCGGAGCTAACAATAATGCTACGCGAAAAAAACACGCGATGACAAGCACACGTCAACCTTCAATTATGACAATTAATCGAAAATTCAACAAAATATACCGCGTGCGTAATTATTTGACATTCATCGAATATATATTCTTGACGCAAGGACGACGAACCTAGTCACACGTGTCCGCGACTTGTTGTCAGACGTGACGTCACACGTGACCTGTGACGTACGCCGCGTGTTGTTGTTTGGGCCCGTTACCATGACTCCCCCACCTACGCACTACTACGCAGCCGTCTCGCGCATTTCGCGCCAAAACGTCTCGCGTGCCGGCAGGCCGGCGAATCGCGCCGTGCTTTTTTTCCTTTTTCCCTCGCATGTTCGTCTCGTGGCGATCGACAAACGTCAGAAACGCGATCCCTCCTACACCGTGATTGTATAATTCACGATTATTCGTCCGCGCGAGTAATTGTCCGCCGCATTTCCGCGTCTGAACCCAATCGCTGCCCATCGAGGTTATTTTGTCGATCCTTTTTCGCGCGTGCGAAAATAATTGCTCGGTCTCGTCTCGGATATATCGCGATATATATACATATATTATATATATATATATGTACATGATTAATAATCGGGTGTGTCGCGATAAAGTGGTGTGTGTTTGTGTGCGAGTGCCATGAAGAAGCAGGATCGACAAGGACGAGAAATCAGAGAGCAACCGAGATGAATATAAGTGAGTGTATAATAATTTTATTTATTTATTTCGGAAGGTATCAGAGAACTATTTTTTATGAAATTTATTCGTAGGTTTTTTAACATAATATTTTAATATATTTTTACCTGTATTTTTTATATTTTTATTTTTTTATATTAATATTTTTATATTTTTATATTTTATATTTTTATCTATATTTTTACAAAATATTTAATGCGTAAATTTTATTCTTGAAATGATAATAAAATATATATCACTATCTGTGTGGAATAAAATTATTTTTTTGTGATTTATTTTTGCTTTAATTTCGATATATATTTATTTACAGATCTGACAACTATTGCAGAATTGGTGAGTGTTGAATTATTTTTCTATTGCGAAGGCAATGAATTGGATTGATAAAACTATCAATCGATATTTCACATTCTCAGAGGTAAAATTTATATATGTTATAAGTATAGGTACGTTATTTTTTCAAATAAACAGAAACATGCATCGTTACGTCATAGGTAGAAATTTTGCGGGAAGATTCTCTCTCTCTTCCCCTTCCTTTTCGCTCCTTTTCTGTAAAATCGGTAAAATAGGCTGTAGGTGGATAAGTCGGTAATGTCGGTAAAATGTCATACGTGGACAGTTTCTTGAAGTCTTCACTCGATTTGCGAAATTCTTAGCAATTAAATACGCGCATTAAAATTTCGGACTGCGATTTCGATCAGGATCAATATTACGTGATTATGTTGATATTGGAATATCTTTATCGCGAGTAAAAAGCATGTCTAAGGCGAGAACGATCCCGCATAACCTTATTCAATGGGACCAGAGTGACAATCCCTTGGCCCCGTTGACAGAATGTCAGAAGGATTGTCTGACGAGTCTGGAAACTGCGATATCTTCGTCGTTTCCGTCGTCGAATCGGCAGACCGATGTAATAATCCACAGCGATGGGGAGAATTCGCAGAAGCAGGATTCTCAGGAAGGCATCCTTCCGATAGAAAGGTATCAGGAGTTACTTCAGCATTACTTGTCTTTAGAGAGGAGATACATGTCCATGTATGATATGAAGTACAATTTATACCTCGACCAGTTGAAATCGAGGAGATCTGAGTGCCACGAGGTTTGTTCCCAGATAGAGAAGGCGTTGGATGATTTTTCTGCGCTTTATAAACAGTATAATGAAGTCTCTGCTAAGACCACTTCTCTGTATGAGGCCAGCGAGCAGCTTATTTCTGATCAGAAGCAGCTGAACGCGACAATCGACAGCATCACAGAATACGTTAGATATTTCAAGGAGATCAATGTGATCGCAGAGAAACTGGATGCCCCCACACTGTCGATCAACAGCGAAACGTTCTTTGACATATTAGACAAGATTGATATTAATATAGATTTCATGCAGAGTAATTCATCGTACAATGAGAGCGGAGTTTATTTGGTACGGTACAGGCATTGTCAGTCGAAGGCAATAACATTGATACAGAATTATATTTTCAATCTCTTCTCCAAAACTACAGAGAGCATCTTAAATTTGAAGGACAATGAAGGTTCGCAGGAAAATGCAGATGCAGCGCTCGCTTTGTTCTATGGAAGATTTCAGACAATTTTGTGCAAGACAAAACCAGTCATCGAGCAGGTTGAAAGTAAATCATACAAGAGACAGGAGTACGACAGTCTGCTGTTGGAATGCCATCAATATTATTGGAGTCAGCGAGGCTTGGTGTTAGGTGCCAGCATACAAAAGTCCTTGAATTCTGTCAGGGAGAAGTACAATGGTGATCATTGTAGCTTGGTACGGCACTCTTGTGCTCTACTCTTGCATGCATCGATAGATGAACACAAGCTCTTCTATGAATTCTTCACGAAGCAATCGAGTGGGCTGACAGCGTATTTGGAGAGTTTGTGCACTTCCCTGTACGATGCACTACGACCTTTCATAATACACATCAATCATCTAGAAACATTGGCAGAAATCTGTTGCATTCTGCGAATAGAAATGTTGGACGAGTATGTGCAGAATAATTTTGAACCACTGGAAGGCTTCGGCAACATTTGCTTGCAACTGTTGCACGATGTACAAGAGAGATTAGTATTTCGCGCGCATTTGTATCTGCAGTCCGACGTGTTGAACTACAATCCTTCATCTGGAGATTTGGCGTATCCAGAAAAATTGAAGATGATGGAGGACATAGCGGAGTCGATCAGAGAAGAGACACGTCAGACTCGCATGAAGAAGATCTCGGTGTCATCTGCTGACAGTTCTGTTCTAGAGCCAGTCTCACGAAATCATATAGTCATCGATTCTATTTATCAGAAGACACACATGGGAAGTTCTCCAGCAGATTTGCATGCAATGTGGTATCCCACGGTACGCAGGACCCTGGTATGTCTGTCAAGACTTTATCGCTGTGTGGATAGATCTGTGTTCCAGTCGTTGAGCCAGGAGGCCATTTCTCTATGTGTGCAAAGCATCGAGAATGCCAGGCAGGAAATTGAGAAGAGAGCAAGCACCCTGGATGCAGAATTATTTCAGATAAAGCATTTGCTGATCCTTAGAGAGCAGATTGCACCATTTCAAGTTGACTTTACTATCAAGGAATATAGTTTGGATTTCTCCAAAGTGAAGACTGCGGCATTTGGATTACTTGAGAAGAGTTCCAGGCTCTTCACTTTATCAAACAACGCATTATTACAGTTTCTCTTGGAAGGTGCACCGCAGATGAGGGAACAACTCATCGATTCAAGAAAACATGTGGACGCAAAATTGAAGTTTTCATGTCAGCAATTGATACAACACGCAACTTATTTATTGATTAATCCTATTATCAAATTATTGGAGAAGGACAAGTTGTATGATGCTGGATCCAGTCAGGAGCAAAAGACACTAGGAAGTGCAAAGGAAGTGGCAGTCATAGTAGTCGATGTGTTGAGGATAATCAAGTTTAAATGTCCCGAGGTGCAACAATCGATGCAGTTGTATTTAGCTAATAAGGAAACTGAATTTATTCTATTTAAACCGGTAAAAAATAACATTTGCGCCGCGTTTACGCAGTTGCATCAAACGTTGAATAAGTATTACAATCCGGAGGAACTTTTGTTAATCGCGTGTCCTTTACCAGAACAGATTTCCGTTATGTTGAGTTCGACGACATTAGTTCAAGGGAAATTAAATCGAGAACCGCAATCAAATTTAAAACGGTCGCAGTCGATTACTAAACAAGAAGTCTAGTGGTTTACAAAAAGATTCAGATTTATTTATTTTATTGCTCGAAATTATATATAATAGATTATTGGACAGAATAGTGAGTTAGTTATAAATAACTTAATTATTAATAGTCTAATAAAAACGGAGCAAAAATAAAAATTTCATATGCAAGATGTACGTAACTGTTTCTGTAAACGTAAAAAAATTTTATAAGTAAAAAATAAAAATGAAGTTGAAACCAAATTAATAAATTGATTAAATTTTAGAATAAATCGAATAAAGAGATAGAGGTAGATAGGGAGAGAGAAGGAGTAGGGGTTGAAGAGAGATGTAATTTTCATATATAGTTATATTTTACAAATATAATATTTTTTATAATCTCTTAAATAAATTTAAAATAAAGTGATTAAGAGAGTTTGATTATTATTGAATTAAATATTTTGTATTTATGAAAGAAAATGCAATAAAATCAAAAATTATATTTAATACTTTATTTCTTTTTTCAAAAATAATGATTTATTTATTTTATTAATGATTGCTATATAATATAATTTATTTTTTGTTATTGCATTTCGTTTCTTAGTCTATTTTTTATACATAAAAATTTTTAATTTTTAAATTACATATCTAGCTTTTGAAATTGTATATAAAATAATGATAAATATATTGTAAATAACAGAATAAACTTTTCTAGAAGTATAATTATACATAGTTATGAAAAATGTTATTATATATGATATATAAAATTAATATTAGAAACTAAAGTTATATTATATGTATATGTACAATATATTGTATTGTATAATGTGGCAAAAATTGCCGATTTTAAGATATTAAAAGGCGCTCAAAGGTATGTGACAATTTAATTCTTATATTTATATAGTACAAATATATTTAATAATATTCAAATTATTATATGTATATTACATTTATGATGATGTCACTGCATTCTTGGACTGGTGCATATTTACTGAAACACACATTTGAAACATTAGTAAATTAAAAATAGAGAATATCATTGTTTTATTTAAAAATGTTTTATTCGAATTGGAGTGAAGATACATATTAAAATCAATTTTTTATTAAATATGCATATTATTGAATATTCACTAAATTCATTAAACACAAAAATTGTTAAATTTGTCCCTTGATAAAAATTGATATTGCATATCAGAATCTGAAAGGATTCTATAAAATCGTATATTTTTTGTTACTAAGGAAAAGGAAAATATTTTTAAAAATGTTTATAAATTTATGGCACGAATTTTACAGGCGTATATTATTCGTCAAAATAAACGAAAAGGTCTAATATACAAAGTTTATATCATACATTTTTGAACATTTGCATATTTTATGAGTTTTAATTTTGGATACTTACTCATTCGTTTACGTTTGTGTGTATATTTGAATTATGACTATAACACATTCGAGGTGTGAAACAAAAATATGTGAGAATACAGAGCATCATCGCCATAATCAATATAAACCACAATGTCCAAAATAATAATAAACGAAACTTCATCCAAAATGGACTAGAAACGTGATAATATTTTAGAGTTTCTCTCTTATCTGAAACAAGAAATGACAATATTTCATTTATTTTGATGCACTTCATATTATTTTGAAATCCACTCTATTTTTTATCATACATATATTTATATTTATATTTATATGTGTCTCTCATCAAATATTTATAAAGTATTTAATACGTGCTATTACTTATATAAAACAATTTACGAATATAAAAGCTATACGATGCTTTCTCTTCGGGAAAAAATTTTTATATATATTTATATGTGAAATATGTCTATTTTTATATATAATAATTTTTTTATACATAATAAATTGTTTATATATATAAATTATAAATTATACATAATTATATATATTTATATATATAAAGAAATATTTATTATATATAAAAAGCACTTTAATCTAATTATGTATGGACGTATTTCACATATAATTTTGCGATTATATATGTATAATTGTATAGATTTCTATATAATTTTATATTGTTATATATAAAAATTTTTCCACGGGTTAATATCTTTCAATTATTTATTTTCTCAAATTAAGGAGCTATAAAGGCTAAAAATTGCTTTTATTATTTCTACAAGAGAAAAAGTGAAATTTAATTGGGCAGCGTAATGAAGCTTTACGAACCTTTAAAATGTTTCCCCACTGACTTATCAATAATAATGAGAGGAATAGTATCGTAAACCAGGTTTTTATGAGCAAAGGCGTAATTTTCCTGTAATTCCATCTTGTACTGCTCCCCTTGAGATACACAATAATAATATTCACCAATTGTGTATTATTATAGTCGTCCAATGTTTATATTGTAAAATTGGAGCGATATCAGCTCTCGGGGTCAAGCTCAATTTTTTGCGATAATTTCTTATTTATATTCACCGTTAAAAGTCGTCAGTAAAATATGCAAAAAAAAACACATAAAGTGAAAAATAAAATATTTCACATTCTTTCGCGATTGTTAGTTATCACTGACATATTTCGCACTCTTGAGCTCGATTTTTTCGCAGATTAAATTTATAAACAAATAATACAGATATCGATTCGTCGACGTCTTGGCAAAGAATAGATTTCCAAGCATAATTACCGATATAAATATCGTTATTACGTATTATAAACTCAAGTTTGTTGCTGCACCTGATGATCCCAAATGACCTCCGCGAACATCTGGTTATGCTTTCTTTAGCTCCATATGAGTCATCATTTAAAGTAGTTTCTGCTTTATTGTGCTATTATTGACATTAGATAATCTTCTTAATTGTCTTCAATTACTTGCCATTCTTATAAGCTACTAAAGATTAAGCTACTAATTATAACAAAAAGTAGCCTTATTAAATTATACGCGTGCTCTCATACAGCATAAAATATTTTTAAAATATCTTTTAAAAATATTTCTTAAAAATATTTCTTAAAAGATAAAATAATTCTCGAAAATATTTTTAAAATATTTCCATGTCCGCTTTTTTATGTTTACAAAATATTTTCAGAAATATTTTTGAATATAGATTTAACTTAATATTTCAAAAATATGTATCAAATATTTAAGAAAATATTATCTGAATGATAAAGAACATTTTTAAAAATATTTTTACAAGTTTTTTAAAATATTCTAAAAAATGTTATCACAAAAAATTTTTAAATCACTTTAAAATATTCCTAAGACCATTTTAAAATGTTTTTATGCAATATTTTACAGAAATATTTAGAAATGTTTTTTGAAAACATTTATAATATTTTGTGCTGTATGGGGTTTTAATTTTGCGATATATAATTTTTTTAAAGCTATCGAAATAATAAAATCTGCTAATATAAATTATAATATAAACCATTCAAACTGATTATAATGATTTTTGAAATTAATTTTATAAATGCAATAAGATGATGAAATTTTATAATATTTGTGAAATTTTAAGTAAATAAACAGATATATAGAGAATTAAAAAATGTTTAAGAATTGGTAAAAAATGGATTTCTCGAATTTTATAAATCTGAAGAAATCTTTTTTGTGACAAATTCTGAAAAAATTTTTTTAATTATCTATACACTTGTTTATTTACTAAAAATTTAATAAGTATTGTAAAAGTTCATCATTTTATTGCGTCTATAAAATTATTTTCAAAAATCGTTATGAATCGGTTTGAATTGTTCATAATTCATATATTAGCAGATGTTTATTTTTTCGATACTTAGAAAAAAGTTATTTTAAAAAATGTATGCCAATGAATTAATCAAAGAATTTATTAGAAGATGTACTCTTTGGAATGTTGTATATCTGATTATATCAAGAATCTCTGACAAGTGCCTTATATAGATAACTATAAAAGATAATTTTATTTTTTATCGTACAAATTCTTATTTCTTTTCTATACTATTTATGAAGTTTATACGATACTATTACAATTATAGCGCTTATCATGATTTGAAACATAGATGCAGAACTCGATACTGCATTATTAGGATCTGGTGTACTTGAAACAGGTGGTTCAGAGGAATTTCCTTTTCCTTTTTCCGTCGTGCTGATCGTAGAATTGTTTCTTATTGCTAAAATAATATTGAAAATTAAATTATAAAAAATTAAATTTTATTAAATTTTATTTTATTTTAAATTTATTTTATTTTAAATTTTTATTAAATTTTAAATTATTAAATTTTAAGGTAATATTTTGCTAAAAATAATATTTTGAGTGACATATACTACCTAAAATCTGATAAAATCTATTAACAACAATTACTGCTATTTTAATAAAACTAATAAATATTGACAAATTTGTAATTGTAGTTAATTAAAAAAACTCACTTGTGCTGGTAGTTGGCTCAGTTGAGGTCGTAGAATTGTTTCTTATTGCTAAAATAATATTGAAAATTAAATTATAAAAAATTAAATTTTATTAAATTTTATTTTATTTTAAATTTATTTTATTTTAAATTTTTATTAAATTTTAAATTATTAAATTTTAAGGTAATATTTTGCTAAAAATAATATTTTGAGTGACATATACTACCTAAAATCTGATAAAATCTATTAACAACAATTACTGCTATTTTAATAAAACTAATAAATATTGACAAATTTGTAATTGTAGTTAATTAAAAAAACTCACTTGTGCTGGTAGTTGGCTCAGTTGAGGTCTGTACTTGTTGTCCTCTTAATACAAGTGCGGCATTTGCTGTTAATTTAAAATTATCCCGTCGAACATAATCTCTAAAAACAGTATGTCAATTTAGAGTGATTTGTAAAAATCAATAAAAAAAATTTATATAGTACAGGATGAATCGGGAATAATGAATATGATAATTTCTTGTAAAAGTAAAAAATATTTAAATTGCAATTTAATGTTTTTAGAATTTTTTCCATTTACTCATTACAATTTTCAAAATTATATTTTTTCGTGCGAGACTTTATTCTCGCGAAAATTTAATTTATATAATTAATGATTCAGAAACTATTACCTAAATGTAATATTATTTTGTAAAGGAAAAAGTTAGTTTAGAATTTGCTGAACAATTATTAATTTATTTTCAATGAAGACTCAACAAAATATTTTTTCTTTTTTTAATACAAAAGATTGATTGAAAATAATTTATGTAAACTATTCGGTCACATTTTGTATACATTATGAAGAAACTTACGTGTCGCGAATTGCATTGCTAGAAGCCACAATAATGAATAAAGTTTCCTCTAAATTAGGATGTACAGAAGTCAGATTAATCTTTTCTGATCGCAGACCCAGATTAACTACAATAATATTCAATTCTTCTGTATTTCTCAAGAACCTAGTTGTTAAACAAAAAAAGGATTAAAATTGCAATCTTTTTGTATGAATTTTATAAATTTCTATATAATTATCTCATAAATAATATAAATTTCTAAAAAAATATTAAATAGTTTTAGGAAATAATATCTTATATAGGATATACATATATATATTTATGTTTTTAAATAACAAAAAATGATTTATGTTTATGTTAATAATTGCATTTTATACATTACATTCTAATTTTATTTCTATAAATAATTAAAAAATTATCTTCAATATTTTATTTTCATAAAGTTCTATTATTAGTAAAACATTATACACATATATGTATCTCATACAGCACAAAATATCTAAAAAATCTTGTAATATTTTTTAAAATCTTTTAAAAATATTTCTTAAGAGATAAAATAATTCTTGAAAATATTTTTAAAATGTTTCCATGTCCGCTTTTTCATGTTTAAAAATATTTTTAAATATAGATTTAAACTAATATTTCAAAAATATTTAAGAAAATATCTGAGCGATAAAGAACATTTTTAAAAATATATAAAAAAATTTTTTTTAATGTTTTAAAATATGTTATCATTTTAAAATGTTTTTATGAAATATTTTATAAAAATACCTAGAAATATTTGTTGAAAACATTCACAATATTTTGTGCTGTATGGAATATTATATATTTTTATCTAACGTGCCTACCTTTTTAACACCAACACGCGAGCATCATTCAAGCTTATAAATTCATAATCTCCACTCCTATAAACTGGTCTTTTCCTCAAAAGCACTAGATCTTTATACGTCTTCAAATTACTCGCGCTTTGATTTAGTTGTCTCTCCACATTTTGCAACTTATAATTTTGATGAACGGGGAGATACGTAGTTTTATTCGTTGAGAAACCAGCTGAAGTTTTGGAATTCCATTGCATGGGAGTTCTCGCTGGATCTCTCGAGAAATATTCATACTCGTTTTCCCCCCTAACGCATCCCATGGGATCGATAGTTTTGCTCCAATTTATCTTCGTATCTAACATGGCTATTTCGTCGCCATAATATGTATATGCTTGTCCGGGCAAAAGCAAACTAAGCATGTGAAGCCCATCAATTCGATTGAGTCCGATTCGAGAGGCTGCTCTCGAATTATCGTGATTTGAAAGCTGTATTTGTAAAAAGCAATCACACATGAATGGTATAAAAAAAAAAAATATATATATATATATATATATATATATATATATATATAATTAGAATATTTATATATTTTCAAAATTCTGCCCGAGAAACAATTTTTTATATATAATTATATGTATATAAATAATTTGATATATGTATAATCGTAAAATTATATGTGAAATATGTCAATTTTTATACATAATTATATAAATTTATATATAAATTATAAGGGTTCATATATATAATTATGTCAAATTATATATAAAACATGTATATTTATATATATATGGTATATATATATATATATATATATATATAAATATATTATAAATATATTTATATAATTGTATAAAAAGCACTTTTTTCTAATTAAGTATGGACATATTTCATATAAATTTTGCGATTATATGTATAATTTTATATATTTCTATATAATTTTATATTGTTATATATAAAAAATTTTTTCCGGGTAATTATTAGTTAAAGTAAAGAATCTCTTTTAAATGTTAAATAATATAATACAAAAATAAATAGAATGATTTGAAATTTTGTTCTCGATTCTCTGATAAAATTACTTTTAATTCAGTGTTTATATTCTTACCACCCAATTAGTATTAGAATTTTCTGGAAGAAGTTTAATCCATTTATTCAAGATACGTTTAATGTAATTAGCATTACTGTTATTCTTAATGTCTGTAATGAATTTAAAATTGAAAGGTGGAATTCCTTTGTGCGTTTTATTTCCATAATATTCCAGTAAATTATCGTCAGAAGTATCGTATGATTCCGCTATTAACAACCTAATAATATTAAATCATATTAGTTGTAATATTATAATGAAATTTTTTTTATATATAAATATTATGCACATATAATATTTTATAATAATATATATTTTTATTATAATATTGCAAAGATATATAAATGGCTTAGAAATATTTAATATATCATACTTTGATGTATGTTTATTGGCCGATACCCAATCATCGATAAATTTACGAAATACGTAAAGAAGAGAAGTACTTTCGGGAAGACCAAAGGTATAAATGCCTTTTTTATTAACAGGTTCGTCTTTTAAATCTTTGTCTTCGAAGAAATACGGTACTGCACTAAATCGAAAACCGTCGACCTTTCTTTTCAACCAAAAATCAAGTATGTCCTATTCAGAAAAATTAATCATTTATCAATTATTTATGACAAAAAATTAAAATTATATTCTGGAATCTCTCATCTATTTCTTAACTAAAAATTGAAAATGTGTATATATATATATAGTTCACAGATATTGAATACATTTTTTCGAATTTTAAAAAGAATGTAATTTATAATACATATTTTCTATTCTTTTTTAATTTATTCACTGAAAAAAATTTCTTGAATTCGATAAAATATTTATTTCAATACTAATAAATCATTTATTTGAAACTAATAATACTGATTTGAGGTGAAAAATATTTATCTGATATAAGAAAATTCTTTTTGAAACAGATAAATATTTATTTGTTTTAAATAAATAATTTATTAGGGAGTATTGAAATAAATATTTATTAATTTAATAATTTTTTTCAGTGTTTGAATTAATATTACGTTGCTTTTCAATATAAAAGTTTTAATCCTTATTAAATTATGAAAAAAATTACAATCTGCTCTAAGAAAGTTAGAACATTCTATT
This sequence comes from Nylanderia fulva, assembly GCF_048542155.1. Classification (NCBI taxonomy): domain Eukaryota; kingdom Metazoa; phylum Arthropoda; class Insecta; order Hymenoptera; family Formicidae; genus Nylanderia; species Nylanderia fulva. The sequence goes on along the minus strand of NW_028189730.1, from coordinate 3,243,418 downwards.
CTTTTTAGTACTTTTAAATATTTAAATATATTATACCTTTAATTCTTTGATTACTTTCTTGTTTCTCAAATTAAGGTCTGGTTGAGAATAATGAAATTTGTGATAGTACCATTGTTTTCTTTCATCATGCCACGTCCATGCAGATTCTTCGTTATCATTGTATGTGCTATTCTATAGAAAAATTTAAAAAAATATATATTTTTTTATTCCTAAATATCTTTATTACCGTTTAAATTAAACGTCAATAATTAAAACTAAAAAATTTATTTAATTTTTTCAGTTAGAAATATATCAGATATTCATGTATAATTTAATTTCAAAAACTTTGCTTTGTCGTATAAAAAAGAATTTGCTTAAAATAGATTGTTGGACTAACGTTATATTAAATAAAACAATAAAAATGGCAAAATATACCCAGTTATTTGGTGGAATTTTTTTGCCATTTTTGTCGATGCTGCCATTGGTCCAAATATAATAGTCAGTGTATGGCTTGATTTTTTTGACCGACTTTTTGAACCATTCATGTTGATCGCTGGAATGATTCGGAATAATGTCTAGAATGACTTTTAATCCTAAAAGGAACAGTAACGTCAGTTATTAAAAATAAACAACATATATGCGGTTAAGAAAAAAATAATATTAAAATATATTAAAATAAAAACGTAGATATTTGAGAATTGCCAGACAGAATTTAAAAAAGTAAAGTTCTTCTCTCGACCGTACTGGCAAATATTATTTATTAAATCACAAGTGCAATATAGCGAAATTGTATATTATACTTAATTTATAGAAGAACACTTAAAAAAAATTAAAATAAAAAATTATATTTTACTAATATAATAGTTGTTAATTTTTACGTGAAATTAATTCTAAAGGTAGACATTTTTCAAAATTAAAAATTTTTTACAGATTTACTTTCATTACTAAAATTATCTATATTATAAAGTTTGTATATTATTATACCTCGTTTGTGTGCTTGTTGTATCAAATCATCAAAAATATCTAAATCCCCGAAAAGAGGATGTATATCCTTATAATTAGAGACATCAAATCCTGAATCGATCAATGGCGAAGGATAAATAGGATTTAACCAAATTGTCTCGATTCCAAGATCCTGGAGATAATCGAGTCGACTAATAATACCTGTAAATTGTGTCAAAAAAATTTAGCAATATATATACACACATTTATATTTTAAAATATTTTTCAAATATTGTTTTATATAGTGCATTTGAACAAATATTCACGAATATTAAAAAGAAACCTTAGATAAATTCTTATAAAATAGAGTTCTATTAAAGTAAAAATACTAAATTTAAAATTACAAGTAATTTTTGCATAAAAATAGTAATTTTACAAATATATTTTTACATTAATATTTTCACAAAAAAATATGGAAACATAAATTACAGTGATAATTAGAAAGTAATTTTTCCAGATTTGAACAAGAGTATAATTTCCATGTAAAAACCCGGGAAAAAATTTTATATAACAATATAACATTATATAGAAATATATAAAATTATATAATCGCAAAATTATATACATGAAATATGTCCATACATAATTAGCTAAAAGTGCTTTTTTATATATAATTATATAAATTTATATATATGATACATATATGTCTTCATATATAAATATATATGTTTCGTATATAACTTGACATGATTATATATGAACCCTTATAATTTATATATAAATTTATATAATTATGTATAAAAATATAATTAATTTTACGATTATATATATAATTATTTATATATAATTATATATAAAAAATGTTTCCCGGGAGTACATGGATTTTTTTCAGTTTAATTTTCTATACACATTCTAAAACAATTTGTGTGACTTACCCTTCAGGTCACCTTCGCCATCGCCATCGCTGTCCTGAAATCCTCTAGGCCAAATCTGATAAACCAATGTAGTTTCCCACCATTTTCTCCCATCCACAAGCTCCTCGCTATCCGCGCAGCTTATCAAAAATCCTATAGCGCTTATCAATACGACGTAGCGTGTAAGCGCTGACATGGCGCATTAAATTTGATAAAGCCTCAATCTGCCTGCAATTTTCGACGAGAAGCAAATTGAAGGCTTTATTCAACATTATCGCGACATGATCTCGTAGTCTTTATCGAGCGAGCTAAGGCAGCGCGATCTCTAAATTAGCAATTAGCAATTAGCGATTTACTCATTACAAGTTCGTCGAATAAAATTTCGTATCCTTACATCTACACGATGTAGTTCTCTCTTATATATTACATTATCTTATAGAGAACTCTAATCAGATTCCGTCTAATCTATAGTTTCCCAGATAAAGCTTTTCTCACAATATATTTCAATTACTATTATATGTTTTAATGCTGTTAATAAAAATATATTACTAACATTTCATTTGCGATCGAAGTTTCTTTCGGAGAATGTACTCTTTATTTAGAGTACATTTATGTAAGTGTAAAAATGCAAAAATTGATTCAATAATGTCATAAATAAACTTGAAAAAAATTTATATTAATTATAAAAAATATCTCATTGAAGCCAATAATTTTTTTCTTTAGATATACTTTCGTATTATTAAAAACAACGGAAATATTCAAATAAGTCGATTAAACTGCTCTTTCTCTCTGTTTATTAAAATTATTATTAGAATTTTTAAGAATACTTGCTATTGCAAAATTAATATTAATTTATATTGATATTAATAATCATATTAATTCATATTAATATATATTAATAAAATATATATTATATAATTATATAATATTATATTATATTATTATATTATTATATAAATAATATTATATTATTATATAATAATATAAATATATAATAATATATATTATATAAAATTTATATTAATATTAATAATCATATTAATTTATATTATTATATAAATGTTGACAGCAAATTATAGAGCTCTAAAATGATATAAAATTCAAGAAAAAGAAATGAAAAACAAATACACTTATCTCTTTCCAGAATATATTTCTTTTCCATTAGAATTATTTTTCTACTTATATTTTGCTAAAAATATGACAGTTTAATTTATTCTCGAGTGAAGGATCAAGAAAGTTAATCTGTTACACAAATTTGCTCAATCATGGTCTTTTCTTGAGAAAGAATACTCACGATTAGACGATGATTTTCATTGACCTTGAGTCTTCTTCGGAGTTTGTTAATTAATTAATTACACTTCCTACTCGATCACAATCCCCCGATATTTGATTAATATATTTATATGAATGTTTACACTTTTTTCAATACGGCTGTTCACGACATCGTGGATGATGAAAAAATGATGAGAATAATTCCACCGTCTGCATAACAGATAACTATCGTCGTGCCCCCTCCTGTCCCTATAGACGCAATTGAGATTTAGAAAGGGTAGGGATACTCAAACATTCCCCCTATTTGATCAATCGCTCAGGCAAAACCCGATAGTTTACATCGTCTCGAAGAAAAAAGTTCTCATGCATCTGGTATAAAACAGCAACGATAGATTAGATAGAGCGGTATATTCATTATTTCTATAAAATATTACATGAAAAACATTTTAAAATAGTTTTAGGAATATTTTAAAATGATTTAAAAATTTTTGTGATAACATTTTTTTAGAATATTTTTTAAAAAACTTTTAAAAATATTTTTAAAAATGTTCTTTATCGCTCAGATAATATTTTTTTAAATATTTTTGAAATATTAGTTTAAATCTATATTCGAAAATATTTTTAAACATGAAAAAGCGGACATAGAAACATTTTAAAAATAATTCTCGAAAATATTTTTAAAATGTTTTTATGTCCGTTTTTTCATGTTTAAAAAATATTTTAGCATATAGATTTAACATAATATTTTAAAAATATGTATCAAATATTTAAGAAAATATTACTTGAGCGATAAAGAACATTTTTAAAAATATTTTTTAAAAATATTTTTCACAAAATAATTACAATTGATGACAAATGAACATAAAAATTAATAATACTTTAATTTAAAAATAATCCGTTTATAATTTTTAAACCAATAATGATATTCAGAGATAAAAAAATTTAACTTGGGAAAAAAGTTAATAAGTTTAAGGTAAAAAATAACTAGTTGACGTTAAAAATTAATACATTTTAAATTAACTAAGCTTTTTTTTAACTTTTAACTAGTTAACTAGTTATTACCCAACTCTAAGTAGTATATTATTATCAGATATATATTGCACACGCATACAAATAAATTCCGTACATAGACTCTCTTTTTTATCTCTTTTTATTTTTCCGAAAATACCGCGACGATTAAATCACCGCGAAACGTCAAGGGTTAATTTGCTTTTATCTCTTTCGGCTGCATAAACATACATCGTATCTATATTTTTTTTGTCCGCCTGTCGACATCCGGGGGTATAATAAACGATATCGCATTTTCCGTTGCAACTGTTGCAGCGTGATGCAAATGTTGCGGATGATAGTTGAATTAACTGTACGTTAATTATTCTATGATGCCGAAAAATATTAAAGATTTATTATTATTATTATTATTATTAAATATTTATTATTTATTATAGCGTAGCTATAATATATTCAAAATGTTGAAAATATTTGATAAATAATAATATACATAACGCGTAAATGATACAAAAATTGATATTTAAATTGATTGGAAGATGGAAAATTATAATTGAGTTTATTTTATCTTTTGATATATTCGAAATCAGTTTGTAACTTATTCTCATAATATTTTTATTAAAAATATATGAAAGTACTTAATAAATTTATTTCTCGTGCTAAAATCTATTGCGAATATAACTTTACTTTATTTTAATTAATATTAATATGCTATATATACAGAGACTGTTGTTAATTGCATTAATTTATTATATACGATTAAAAAAATAATAATTTAGATAAGCGATATTTTCTATTCGAAACATAAATTATGAATTTACTTCCATTATGATGTTAATTAATTTATGTTTTAATTATCATTATTAATTTGAGTATAGTTTTATATATATTTCACATCTCTTGCACTTTTTTGGGGATTAAAGAAAACCAATAAACAACTCATTAATTATAAAATATTGTAGCTATTTTATAATATTACAATATAAGATTAAATTCCTTTTGTGTCGGCGATTAGATTAAAAAGTTGGTATTTTATCGTCAAATCGTGTGCATGAAATAAAATATAACACGAAAAACTCTTTAATGGCGATATGATATTCTTTGTTGTGATAAGCGTCTAATCGATATCAGGTACTATCTTATTTATAAGAAAATCAGAAGTGTGGTCTCATTGTGACACATAATAATAAATATATTATAACGTAATTTATATAGCATGTGTGTTTACACACATACATATAAAAATATGCAATATATACTGCATAATACAGATCGTGTTTCGATATAAATTAGTGCCAATAATTACTAACAATGTTGAAAAATTAGTGTAACACTGTTTATTTATTATTTACATATTATTTATTCTTACTATTATTATAATATATTTATTATTATTATTATATTATAGTAATTTCCGTAATAGAAGCACTATAATTAATCATCTGATAATGATCAAATATTTCTGGAAAGTAGTAAAAATGTAGACAATTTTTTATATTGTATATATTGACAGATATAAAATATTATTTACATATATTTATATATAATTATATATATATATGTTTATAATTATAATATATATATATATATATATATATGTTTATAATTATAATATATAGGTATATATAATTGTATATTTGTCTGCAATATTTTAATTTGCTTGTTATATTTGCAAAATTTAAATTAAATCTGAAATTGAAGAGGGGATAATATTCTTTATTTAAACTCTAATCTTTATTTCATATATAATCTTCGTCAAATATATAGTGACACAAACATCGATTGATCAGTACACACCAAAAATAATCATCGTATATCAAATATATTGTTTGAACGAAATAAGAAAGATTGGATTTTAGGTAATTATAAAATGTTCTTTTTATAATTTTATCGTATCAATACGTGGGTGTTTGTATTTCCTGTAGATTATTTTAATCTTTAGCTTGATTAATTATCCCGTAATTAATTATACTATATACAACACAGTGTTTGAAGAACAAATTAGATTGATATAAGGGAAAGAAAGGAATGATATATATATGGATTATGTATAATTCTCATAACGTTCTATTTCGTAATTATTAGGCAATAACATAACAATACATATATACATATGTATGTACGTCTACTGGCGAGCAGTATGTATGTATGTTTCGCTTATACGGTATAAAACTCACATACAACGTTCTCTGCGTCTGCTACTCGACGCAGCCTTTAATTAACTGATCGTCCTGCATCGCATGATCCGCTAATAAATACAGTTAGATGCTTTTGATCGATTGCGCGCCCTCCGGGTTTAAGAGATTCTCGTTAAGGATATTTCTGCATAATTTAAGTAAAATTAATTTCTTTAAAATTTCTTTTTTTCTTCAAAAATAAAAAAATATATCTATCCCAAGTAGCGAACTGACGTCACTAAACGTCATTCGATGTCAAAGTGACGTATGCTTGCTACCTGGGATATTACCAGCTATAATTTTACTTAAATTACTCATCTTTTCTATCGAATAATAGTGTCTCGAAATATATATAGCTATCTTAAATTAAGGCAGAACAGGTGGATTTTACAAAGATAAAACTGTCTGATGATTAGATTAAGTTATAGGTTATGTTGATCCGATATTAGATAAATTGACTTCTTCACGAGTATCTTTATTTTATTATTATTATTTTTATTATTATTATTATTATATTATTATTATTATTATATAGGAGCTTTCTTCTGTCTGTCTCGAAAGTTCTCGTTGTTCTTGAATTTGGATATTTTCCTGGGGACACAATAAATATTGACGGTGCTCGCGCGATCTAGGACGATAGCTCTCTTCCTGTACTTTTCTCGTCGTAATATATATATATTTATATAACAGTTCACTATCTTAATTGTTAATAACTTCGGAAGCGGTTTTGCAATATGGAGGCGACGTATTGCGGATTACCACAGTTTTCTCGCTGTTTTCTTTTTTTCTATAGAGTTTCTTATAGAGAACCGCCTCTTCGTAATCTTAAATCGCAAAACTGTTTTCTAAGGAACACGCACACGCACACCGACTATCCTGTACGTAATTTTTACTTTTACCCTTTCACACACAGTTGAAGATCGTCGATGAGGCGGACTTCGTAGTTCGTACATATACGAAAAATTCAGAATCCAAATTCAGACCAAAGTTCATGATTTTCAAAAATTATCAGACTATATCGATAAAACAATATTGTAATACACTGTAAAAAATATATAAAATTACATAAAAATATGTAAAATTACACTTAGTATTTATGTAATTTTACATATTTTTATGTAATATATTACATATTTTTTACAGTGTATTCAGAATCCAAATTCAGACCAAAACCGTTTTTCATAAATTATCAGACTATATCAGTAAAATAATATTATAATACACTGTAAAAAAATATATAAAATTACATAAAAATATGTAAAATTACACTTAGTATTTACATAATTTTATATATTTTTATGTAATATATTATATATTTTTTTACAATGTAACAATAACACGCAATTTATATGCGATGCATACATGATCAAGCATTCCATCCGGGCGGATGTGAAATCTTTTTTTCCTATTTTGCAAAATGAAAAAAAATTCGGATTTTTCTAGTGGATAGAAAATTTGGCTCATGTATATGCTAATAAAAAAAAAGAAGAATATTAATATCGATAAATTGCTAATATATTTTAACAAATATTATATATTGAAAGTAAAAACCGATAAGTTGGTCTATTTCTTTTACTCTGAATTCTTCATATATTTATTCTTGCAACTTTTGTTCTTCTTTCGAAGAGAGCAACAGTTATAAATATCTTTTTATTCGCTAACTAATATCGTCTACGTCGTTAAAGACATGTAAAGACAGTAAAGATAGATTGAATGATAGCACAGAGTGTGTGATATATCTTTCACACGATAGTAGTACGGTACAATAGTATAGTCATAGGTATACATACATGTGTTATACGTATATATGTATCGTGTGTCTATATATTTATGTATATTATATATATATATATTTATATATATATACATATATTATATAATATTATATAATATATATTATATATTACATATTATATAAATATATATATATATATATATATATGTGTGAATGTGTGTGTTGTGTCTATGTGTGTTGTCCATATAATATATATTTAAGAAAAAAAGAGAAATTGGAGAAAGAGTAAGAGAGGGAAGGAAAGATCCAGGAGATCTAGAGATATTTTTTTTTTATAAAATGCAGAAACGACTTATCTGGATTATTTGATATTTACAAGATGGTGCGACCAGCCCCGTGAATATGACGATAAGATTCGAAAGCAGAAATTGTATTAAAACACTAGAACTAGTACAAAATCTGCTTCTTATAAATTAGACTTATAAAGAAGTTTTTTTCTATATATCTCTTCTCCTAGTATATCCTTACGTAGGCGTCTACTTTCGAACAAATTTGTTTCTACTTTCGTTTTGTGTACATGAGTAGTTGAATTGAAGAAATCAATTTTACACATCGTCTTTTTTCAACAGTTAAAACAGTTTTTATATGATTCTCTCGTGAATTATATAAAAAAATTACAAAATAATGTAATAAATGTAAAATTAAATAAATGCTTTAAAAAAATCTTTATGATATAATCCTAATTTACAATGTCGTTCAGATCTTATCAAGATGTCAAAGTAATAGAGAGAGAGAGAGAGAGAGAAATTAATACTATAAAGTTTTTTTTTCATGGCCAATAACAATTGTTTTGTTAAAATTATCGTTTTTAGTACATGTATTTTTTATAAATATATCTAAAAAGAGAGAGAGAGAGAAATTAATACTATAAAGTTTTTTTTTCATGGCCAATAACAATTGTTTTGTTAAAATTATCGTTTTTAGTACATGTATTTTTTATAAATATATCTAAAAAAAATATTGTATTTAATTGACATCGTAAATTAAGATTATAAAATTTTTGTTGATACAATTTGTGTTAATTTAGAAGAAAAATTTTGTTTATTTGACAAGAATTGAACATAGAACACATTTAATAGAGATTATGTGTTTTCTTGAAAGGTTTTTCTTGCAAAATAAAGATTTAATTAAATGCATAAGTATTGAGAAATTGAAAGATTTTATTCTCGATTTAATCACGAAATTTCCGAGCAAAACTTTCCACTTTCTTTTAATTCTTAAATAAATGTTCGATAATTTACTAATTTGTCACAATCATGCCTCAATTAACTCTTAATTCGAACAAATATTTTTTTATCGTTGAATATTGGTCGTTTTTATAGTTCATTAATCGAACGAAGAATAAAACTAATTTAAAATCGAATAAATCTAATTATAACAGTATATATAATATAATAGAAATAGAGAAATCGATGGCTTGATTGAATCACGTTGATTTTAATCAGTCGTGTGAAATGTTTCAGCTAAAACTATTGATGCTTTTGTCTTTTGCACTTTTTACTTTCAAATATAATATCAAGAACAGAGAGAAATTATTACTCAATTACATCAATAATTCAAGAATACATTATGGAAATATACAATTTCTTTTTTTCATTTTTTATTACTTATATATACGTATTCCTTTATTTATTTATACTTTTAGCAAAGTATATTGTATATAATTAATTTTTTCAATACTAACATATACATTTATAATTAATAAATTAATTATAAAAATTAAGAAATTATTGAGAATATTATTTTTAGAGATTATTTAAAGATTTATTAAAATTGACATTCTTTCATTGCTCTATAAAATGTAAAAGTAAGAAGTGCAAAAAATTAATTCGCTTGAACTTCTACTTCAGACTTTTGATTTGTTTAGTTTTTCGTTACTTTTACTGGTCCTTGTTGTGCGTTTCGCTCAATTTTGTTTCTATACGAACGCTGATTTTATTTATTATTCGATACAGACAATTTATCTTGACGAGTTTTATATAACGAAACATATTACGAGAAAGTTATAATAATATCTATTACTTGTAAAAAAAATAATTATAGTTGTAAAAAAAAAAATAATTATACGGTTACATCACTCTCGTTAATACGCAACGACTTATTTTATAAAGATAACAAACTCGAATCGTTCCGCTTTAATTGCGCTAAAAAGATATATATCGAATGATCTAATCTATCGAAATTTCATAAGTGTCAATATAAACAGCTTATATATGTATATAATTATTCGCTCTATTATATTACGCAAAATTGGCCCGTTTAACAGTTCTTTGCAAAGATTTAATATTATTCATTTTTTATTTCTAAATAAGTTATACCAAAACAAGAAAATATATGTATATATATATATATACATATACATATATAATTTCAATGTATATTTCAATTATAGATAATAAATTTATAGCAACCTTAATATATATATAAATTTGAAGGGAATGCTGACCATGTCTGTTTTACCGACTTTGAGTTTAAGAGCTTTTCTTTTTATTGGCTATACAGATTGAAAAATCCTCCTCCACAATTAAAGTACTGATAATAATAAACGGGGAGCGCTGTAATTTCGTATAAAAAACAATAAAAGTTAAAAGTTACAGTTTTTTTATCGGCCTCTTGCATCAGCTCGTAACAATACTTATTTAATACAAAAGTTCTGCAGTTTATTTGTACACAAACTATGGCGCTCCCAATAGAGATGACATGAAAGAATAATATAGAAATAATAAAAATATTATCAACATTTTCATTGTGGAGGATTTTTCAATCTGTATATTCCATAAAAAGTGAATCTAATCTAACTTAAAGTCGGTAAAACAGAACTACGGCAGCATTCCCTTAAGTGAACAATATGAATCTAACTTCAACTAATTTCTCTGAAGTATTTAAACTAAGAAAGGGTAAAAAAGCTAATAAAGGTGAAGCTATCAATCGATCTCTTATAATCAAAGTTTTTCTCGATAACTACTGGCCCATTGATACGGCCGTTTTATTCGTTGTTTCCAATTTGTCTTAAATTTGTTTGGAATTTTTAACATATTTCCTGATACATTTAAAATTGATATTCACTGATATAACACGATAGGTATTAGGGGCTGGCCGCATATAACGACAGTCTGTGTTTTAAATATAGCGTTGATATAAATCTTGTAAAGTTTAATCTCCAATGTCTTAGATACGAGAAAGTGATCTTCAAGTATTCGCACACTTTGAAGTTCATTCGCGTGTTCGCAACATCGGAAATCGATAAGCTTTACGAAATTGTATGCACCTATATGGTTTCGACTTTTCTATTTTGAGAAAAATTAATAAATAAATAAACGACATATTTTTTGCGATTTTATTATAATAGGGAGACTGCCTTAATAAAGGCGAATCGCGATTGCGCTTTATATTAGATATTTATCAAATTAATACGAATTAATTCAATGTTTTTTGCACGCGAAACTCGAACCCGAACCGCGCGTTCGCTGTAAATTTATAATAATATTATTGTTTGTAGAAAATATAATTTGTATCAATATATAGAATCAATGTAACAAGTAACAATTTTTTTTTACGAGAAAAATTTGTCAAAAAGGCATAAATCCAAAACGATGAAAATTGTTTTTCTTCTTTTTCGCGCGAATAATTCACGCGCATCGCTCTCTTTCGCAAATATTGCATACTTAAAAAATTTGAAAATGATAACTATCGCAGTATAAATATGTATAAAAATAATAAGCAAATTTTTCAAGTAGGGTATCTCGAATTGATTCTTAATATTTTTTTTCATCTTTCAAGCGAGATCTCTTTTGATTTGAAATTATGATTGATTTCCCTCGTCACTCTTTAATCTTTCTATCCTGCAGAATTTATGAGACTGATATTGAAATTAAATATGCATTATAAATATTATCGAATATTTGTCGGAAATTTCAGGTAAAATTATTTTAATATGTCAAAGGCAAAAAAAAACAAATATAAGCGATTTTTGCAACTTATTTTTTATCGTGATATTAAATAAATCGATTTAAATGTCGACTTATAAAAATACTCCTGCTGTGTTCATTTATAATAATAGAACTATAAGGCTTTTATTTCCAGTTGTGCATTAAAAGTTACATCCATGTAATCTTTTGTTATCGATAATAATCGATTTCGCATCAATACTTTTTTCATCCATATCGCTGACCATTAATATGATTACACAAATAAACAATAACTGTATTGAATGCAAGATTTCCTTGTTGACAATAGGAGATAACTTCAGCGATTCGTTAGAGAGAGACGAGGATATTGTATTTTTAAACAATAGTAAAAACTAAAAAGTCGCTTACACAACTAATTGTTCTAAAATTGTTAACAAAAAAATTGAAAAAAAAATATTGTCTTACAATACGTGAATTGATACGCTAACAATAGGGAGTTTTTATAAATAGTATCCCCGTTATTTTTACTGTTTACAGTGTCATCTGCAACAATGTTTGTCCAGGTTTTTCGAAACATTCTCACGTCATGCAATTTAATTTTGGGTTTAATTTAAACGGTAGAAATATTTCAGATACTCGATAGTACACATACACATTTAATTTGAAAACTAAATATTAGATACATTATATTTGCATTTGGATTTATGTGTATACTTTGCGTTTGTGTGTAAAATTATTAGAATCATGTGTAAAGCAAAAAAACAATATATTATAATAATATTCGAATAATATAATCTCCAAAATAACGTCCAAAAATACACGGAGAGAATTTTTCCACAATTTTATATTTTACCACCAAATTCACTACAAATTTCATCATGTTTTGTAATAAGTCAAAAATTACAGTGATGCATGTTAAAATTGTTTTTTAATATATCTTTAAATTATTGAAACTTTACCTTATATTTTAATAAAATTAATCAAACATTTTTATATCTTAATGTGATAGATATTAAGATTTTTTATTGCGGTAAAAATATTAACCAGAGAAACTCTTAAAAAATTTTTCCAATATTATATTATAAACGTACGATTATCATATGAATTTCAAGATAAATTCCAAGAGAAAATTCTGCATTGTAAAATTTATATAAAATATTTTATATGTTTATCACTTTTTTTGGCATCTATTCTATTCAAAATACTTGAAGAATTATAAGATTTTAATATATTTTAAAAATTAAAATTTTAATATACAATATTTTAGTAAAATTAATCGAACATATTTTATATCTTAATGCAGTAAATATTAATATTTTTTATTGCAATAAATATTAATCAGAGAAACTTTTATAAAATTCTATATTGTCCCACGATTCCATGACTAAATTTCAGGATAAATTCTAAGAGAAAAATTCTCTCTGTGTAATAATAAAAAAAAATCTTTTTAAGGATTAGCTTTAGAAAAAAATACAGCACACTCTTTGCAATTTTTTTCTCCTTCTGTATGACGAAGGGATCTACTCGATCTCAATCAGCATTGTTCGAGAGCGACGAGCGATGGAATTGTTCCCGCGGGATTCCCCGGAAATTCTCGCGCGCGCGAGATATATCGAAACGCGTGACGTTCGCGAATTCTCTTCACGGAACGGCGATTTTTTTTTTTAAGCGTGTCACGTTCCGATACGCGAAATTCGGTTCGCCTAACCAAACCTATGTATGTCCGCTTTATTGTTACGGGGGCCGCAATAAACGGGTCGCCTGTTATCAGTCGGCCCGAATCGGAAATTTACAAAGGGAAAAAGATAGAGAGAGAGAGACCCTCTCGATGCGCTCTTGACGGATTTCAAGTTAACAATGTTTATCAAACTGCTAACGAATTTTTATAACACGATTATATATAATATATTATATTTTTTTAAAGAATTTTAGTTTTTTTAAAATCGAAATTGATTTGTCAAAGAAAGATCAACGACGAGTATTGATTATTTTTTTTTTTAATGGAAATGGAATTTTTAAACACGATCGAGAGCTGCATATTACGAGAGATATTATTGTAAAAATAAATAAAATAAATATATAAATTACGAAAACACCATATAAAAAAATCTGACATTCGCGATAATTTTCTGACTGATAAAAACAAATATTATGAATTTAATACTTCATTTTTCTTTATAATTTGTTGCAAAATTAATTGATTTTAAAAAAGATTTGCGCGCGGTTCATCGACGTAATGTTAAAAATGCTTGATTGAGAAGCTATAAATTCAATTATATAGCAATAACTTAAATTGTTTGGATTTCTTTCAGGCCTGAGAATGTATTTGAACACAGTTTGTGTGTGTGTATGTGTATTTTAATTTAGATAAAAAATTTAATAAAGTAAAGTTAGGCGCGCGGAAGAAAGGAACATACAACAGTTGATTATTTATTATTATTATATTATTATTATTATTATTATTGTGGATTATTATTTTTTTCGATGAATACTATTTTTTTCACGTTCGAATCTTCTTTTGTGCCTAAATTGTTTGAATAATCGAACTTTCGAGTATTATGATCCGATCAAACAATGCGACATGTCAATTCCATTTGAACTCTACGAATATATTCTTTGGGCTTGAATCTCTCTAATTTCTATTTCCAAAACTATTTCGAACAGTTCGATCACACAATTCGTCTGAATCTGTCTTCGTCTGAGTTTTAAACCTCGAAAAAAAAAATTAATCTTTGCAACGATTTTCCGATCATTCTGATTCTGAAGATTTTATCATTAATCGTGCTTTATTTTACTCTATAATTGGTTAACGTTAGGTTAACAAGGGAATCGAAAGATTTGTGCAAGTATAGGAAAAAGTCCATATTTCGTAAGGTCTACTTTAAAAATTCATTTCATATTTAAGAGTTTTACAATTTATTAATTTTTTTTATTTAAACTTTAAGCATATATCGAATGCATACTTTACGAAATGATGGACTGCATTCTTCTAAACTCTTTAATCGGGTATTTGAAAATAAAAAAAGATAGGGAGAGAGAAAGAGAGAGTAGATATGAGAGAGAAAAGCGAAAATCAGACAAGTAGATAAATAGGTAGGTAAATATAAAAGTAGGCGAAGTATAGAGAAAGAGAGATAGAGGGATAGAGAGACAGAAATAGAGAGATCGTACGTCATTTGTTGAATCCTCGTCGACGACGCTGTAAAACGTGCAAAAACGTGCGCTGAGGTACGCGTGTAGCACTTTTTGATTACGCTCGATTAATTATTTCCACTCGCTGTCGTCTCCGAAAAAAAAACTCCCATCAAGCTGGGGACCAGGTGCGCCAATCAAGTTCGTGAAGAACGTGGAAAATTGTTTTCCAAAAATAAATGTGGTATTTTCGGTAAATATTTAGAAAAGAGAACACCCTCGTACATCAATTTCAACAAAATCGCTGAGGTGTCCCTTTTTCTGAATTTTCACTTGATTTTTTTTTGGCTCTCATATTTACGTCTACGGGCATTAAAATCGCCCAGCTTGCGATTTTATTGAGGCTTCTGGAGCCTCGCCGCGACCATGTTGGATTGTGACGTCAGAAGCGCGCGCTAAAAATTTTTAGATGCCATTTTTCAATGAAAAGATATTTTAGATATGGTTTTAGGACATTTTCAAAATACCTCGAAAATGATTCTTTTTCTTTGACAGTCGATCAACAACCGTGAAATAATATCAGTAGCAAACTGACGTCTTTAAACGTCACAATGACGCCATTTTGACGTTTCGTGACATCATTTTGATGTTTAATGACGTCATTTTGATATAATTTCACGGTTGTTGATCGACTGTCAAAGGAAAAGAATAATTTTCGAGGTATTTTGAAAGTGTGCTTTGACGTTTCATGACGTCAGCTGGGCCAGCTGTCATTTTCCAGCTGTCACTTTCCAGCTGATTGATTTATAAAGGGAAAATGATAGTTTCCGAAGTATTTAAGACCTGTGTAAAATATCTTTTGATTTCGAAATGGTTAATCTGAGAATTTTTAGCCTTAAAATCACGAGGCGCGAGGACACAGGTTATGTTTGTTCCTCTCTGACGAGAGAGTCACGTTATGGACGATGGTTGATTATTGCGGAATTCTCCGGAGAACAAAGGGATTTATATTGGAACGGCGGACTCTCCGTGACATGTGTTGTTCGGAAACACTCTCTTTAGCTTCCACCTGGAGCACGCATTTCATATCGTGTGTATATATCGGCGAATTTATTACTTCGTATCATAACTGTGTAGTCTAGAATCTCTATCTCGCGTAAACAGCCAAGTCCGATCGGTCGACGAAGGTTCGGGGAGAGACGCTCTCGGATCCCGTTTACTTGTATTATCACTTGAACGCTTTGCTATTGAGTTGTCTTTTTCTCCGTGTATACGCCCTTATTCTTGTGCACACACATACTTACATAATACACAACTATCGCGCGCGCGCGCGAAACTCGGATTAATAAAATATTTTATTCCGCCTGTTGTCCTCATTTTTTTTTCTTTTTACAAGCGTTTGTTTTTTTTATCTTTTTTTTTCTTTGTTCTTTCTTTCCTTCCGCGGTCGGAAATCCTGCGAACATTTGTTTTGAGCTGCTTGAT
Source organism: Nylanderia fulva (assembly GCF_048542155.1). Classification (NCBI taxonomy): domain Eukaryota; kingdom Metazoa; phylum Arthropoda; class Insecta; order Hymenoptera; family Formicidae; genus Nylanderia; species Nylanderia fulva. The sequence goes on along the minus strand of NW_028189730.1, from coordinate 3,226,809 downwards.
ACTTGTAGCAAAGGTATCTCTCGTTGAAGTTCCGTTTTCTTTCAGTAAACAATCAATTAAACGTACTGGAACAATCTTATGATTGAAATCATTGCGTTTAACTTAATTTGTAGACTTAATGGCAGAAACTTACGTTGCCGTGTTGCAAGTTCCCCCATTATTACGTTTCTTCGCTATCGAATTAAACGTATTATCTCTTTTTCTTTCTCGTGCATTTAATTTACTTTCTTTCTCTCTCTCTTTCTCTCGGAATCTTTTCTGTTTAACTAAATATTAATATATTTATATATATATAATAATAATAATTATAATTATTTTTTAAAAATAATTATAATAATAATTATAATAGATTTAATATATATTTTATATATAAAATAATATATACATATATATATTTTTAACATTTAAAATAAGTATATTTGGATTATAAATAGATAAGAATAAAAAATTACTTTATATTCTTTCTTAATTTTGTGAGAAAGAAAAGTTGGAATTGAAAAATCAATTACAAGAAAAATGAAATAATTTTTTATATAGCTGAAGAGCGATAGCGATTTAAATTTAAGTATATATTTCAAATAAAATCTCACATTTAAAATTCATATTTCAAATGAAATCATCTCTTATTTAAAGTAAAATGAAAAATCAATAAATTCAATTTAATCTCCGAAAATAGAACATTTTCTCTGTATGAAATAGCGCACGTGTAAGTTGATTGATTAACATGAATTCAATTACGATATCAGTAGGAACAAAGGAAAAATTGCAAAAGGAATATAAAAGAGAAAAAATCGATAATTTCAAAAGATTTATTAAAATGAAAGAAATCGAACATAATATTGAATCCAACAAACAAAATTCTTGAAAAATGTTCAATCAAAAGTATTATATATATAAATTAATTTGTCTAACTACAATGGGCGACGTCAGACGCTTTAAATCAAACTACTAAAAACTATTAAATGTCTTTTATATTAATGGTAGAAATGATTGGAAAGCGCAATTCTGAATTCATTAAATATGAATGACGGAATAAAGTTAAAAAAGCTGCAAGAGATATATTAAATTAACCTTAACACTGCCATAGTTGAGGATTCTAATTAATGAAAATAGTTTTCGCAACATTTAATTATGATAATGTATTGCGGTCAGTAATTTACTTCAATTTCGAATTTAAATCCTTATTTTTTTTTTGTTTTTGTAATAAGGGACCAATAGAAAAAAGTATTAATTGCGTACAAACACAAACAACAAATCTTACAACATACAGAGTATTGCTTACACAAAAATAATTAATTATAAATAATCTAAATTTGTATTTCGACAAAATTATATATTTATATCCAAATATGCAATTTTTGCTTATAATAAACATGTATATATTTTTGGTTTATTTAATAACTTGAAAATTTGATTGTACAATCATAATTTGTTACACTTTCTCTTGTTACAAGAAACTTTTTATTTTGCGTAGTAAGTACGTATATAAATTATCGTATACTATAATAAAATAAAAAATAAATTAATGCAACATATTAATTACACAAATCAATTTTAACATATTATTACAGAAATATATTGAGCGAAAATATATAATTAACGTAATATAATTAATTGAAATATTGTTGTACTACTGAAAAAAGTTTTACATCTACATTTTTCTTGAATTTAATGTACCGCATTCTAATTATTTAATAAATATTAATATAATGTTGATATGTGTACGTTATGCAGCCACATTAGTTAACATATATCGGATTGCGTGAATGGAAGGAATTTTTTTTTTCTTAGGACGGAAAAAAAAATTTGTATTTTGAAACGAAAAATTGAATATATACGAATACACCAATTCAAACCAATATAAAATTTTTTTCTAAAAGCACGATATATCGATTTTTTGAACAAATTAATTAGATCGATCCGACGATTTGACTAGACATTATGTTGGATTATGATATCAAAATCAAAAGATTATGTAAATTATGTTTTTATTATGTTGGGAAACAAGCAAGTATTTTCCACAAAATGAACTTGCAAAATGTAAAATCAACAATTAAAGTTTAAATTACTTATTGGCGTTTATTAATTAACAGAATAAATATTTATTATCGTATTTTGCAAGCTGATTGAATTAAGTCGCGGCAAGCTTTTAAAATCAATTGATTAAATGATATGAACATATACAAAATTAAACAAAATAAAGCGTTTCGATCAACGAAATGCACTTTAAATTTTATTTATAATTCGATTATCCAAAATCGATTTAAAACTCGAGATAATTGTACGCTCTCGTATATTCATTTACGAGAAATAAAATCTTGAAAGCTGCAAGAAAAACTGCTGCATAATCCTTTATATTCGATATCATAATCCAATACGACAGAAAAGAAAGAGAGAGAGAGCGAGAGATAGAGAAAGAGAAGGGGAAATATAGAAGGTAAAAGATAACGAGAGAACTCCATCGCGAGAAGTGGAATTACACCAATGTAATCGCGAAGTAATTACCAAAGTAACAACGGTTCGCTGTTCTTTCCTCCAAATCATGCTTTTATCTTTAACGCAGATAAATAGAGCGATAGCTTGAGAATCAGGATTAACGCTAATTAACGCGCGTTAAATTCGTGCAGCAGCCACTAAATATGTCGTATATTTGTCAACTCCGATTTATACAGGTTGATATACTCACAGAAACAAACACGTAACGAGCTTGCTCGCGTGCAGCTCGTTTAGATGCAACGACTTTAAAGCGACATCCTGCAAGAAAGAGGGAGAGAGAGAGAGAGAGAACACCTCGTCTTAAGGGGATGCTAATTGTCTGTTTTTTTCGACAAATATTATTTTTATTTAATTATTTATTAGTATTTTATTATTTATTTCTTTATATAAATAATTAAATATTAATTATATGTAAATAATTATTTAATTATTTATACAGAAGGAAAAATCCTTTACTAGAATTAAAGTATTAATACTATATATATGTACATAAAAAATCCAAGAAAGTTAAATAATTAGAGTTTTCTTAATGTTTTAGGTTAGGTCGACCTAACCTAAACATTAAGAAAACTCTAATTATTTAACTTTCTTGGATTTTTTATGTACATATATATAGTATTAATACTTTAATTCTAGTAAAGGATTTTTTATTGTGTATAGACAATAAATAGTTAAATGAAAATAAAATTTGTCGATAAAAAGCACACACAGTTGACATCTTTTTAATTGGGATAGAGAGAGAAAGAGAGGAGGGGGATGTGTGTGTGAGAGAACAATTTCTTCCTTCGCAAGTGTGTGTGTGTGTTACAAAAAGCCGGTTAATCGTTACAAAAATTGCTAGCGATAATTATTATTCATGTTCATATGAGGTATTTCTCTTTCCTTGTCTGTTCATAGAACATGTCGCGATGTCTCTCTTTAAAAAATGGCCGCCTAATCCCAAGACGTACTCTAAAAATCCTCCCTAAAAATCGTACGAGATTCTTGTAACAATTGTAAACTTAAGATTCAATACTGGTCGCGCAAATGGGGAGGGGGAGGGAGGGGGAGGGAGAGATTATTCGCTCCTTCCACTCGCGAATTTATTTTACGCGACCCCCGATCAAAGGCAGTGAGGGAATCAACGAGAGAATTTTTTTTTATTTTTTTTTATTTTTATTTTTATTACGCCCCTTCTTTAAAATTGACGCAAAATTAAAGAATCGTATTTCTTTTCTCCCCGATTAATTTATATTATCATTTTTGGACTAAAATTTTCGCGGAGAAGAAATGCGATTCTCTATATACGCTTTTCTTGTGATTTTAAAAGACAGGTGCGATTTATACATTCGAACGAAGGCCGCGATGCAACTCGCGAGGGGGAGGAAAGGGGGAGGAGGGATTCTAATCAACGTTTGTCGCGATATCTAGCTATCCTTAACAATTGTAAATATGTTTCTGCTGGTATTTAATAACGTGATCTCTCTTCTTGCTGCCAAGAATTAAGGATTCACGTTGTTGTCCCGATCGACGACAATCTCGAAATCCTTCTCCGATGACGTTTATGAGAAACAGTTGATGCGCATCTGAAGATATTTGAAAAATTATTTAAACGCATGCTTTGTGTCGTAATTATTTATAAAATTATTCGATAATATTATTACTATTTTATTTCATTTTTTATTTATTTTTATTTATTTTTTATTAATAAAATAATAGTATATTGTGTATCAAGTGCGGAAAGTTGACAATTGGTCACGACCACCCCACACGAGTGAACAATTGTCAATCCGCACGTGATACACATACTATTTTGTATTACAAGTGCAGGCAAAGTGGCTTTGTGCGTGTTTTCTGTGCGCGAGGTGGCCGATCGCACGCCGCCATCTTGCGGCGGCACGGTGCGTTCACGGCTGAAGCCGTGGGCAATGACTTTGAACGCGGCTTATTCACTCACCGCGTCGCCGCTAGATGGCGGCGTGGGAAATCGGCCGCTTTCCGCACAGAAAACACGCACACAAAGTGCCACTTTGCCTGCACGTGTAATACAAAATATAATTTTTAATTAAAATTGGACTTTTCTTAATACGTCTTTTAAAGTTTGTCTAAGGTTCGAGAAAATTATATTTTATTTTATTAATAAAAAATAAATAAATAATAAGAAGTATTAATAATATTCGAATGATTTTATAAAATAATTACGAAATCTTGAATGCACGTGTCGGATTGGAAATAATGAGCAACTATATACAGTAGTTGTTCAGTTGCTATACTTTGAAGTTCAATGAAGTATATTATAATTATGCGTAATTTTAATTAATGTCGTCATTTTCCAAAACCGTTGACAGGCGACACAAAGAGAATTGCTTGATCAATGTTTCATTACGATTGAAATGATGTAAATAATTCATCTAAATCCAAGTAATTATTTCTCGCTTATCAATGCTCTCTGTATAAATTACTCATCTATATAAAATTCGAACGATACGATTTGTAACAGACTTGTATCAACAAAACATAAATTCTACGACGTTCCTATATATAAAAATTGAATTCTGAACAGTTAAAAAGATTTAAAGTATAAAATAGTAAGAAATGGAAAATAAATGTTTCATCAACCGGAGAGGGATTTTGTAAATCGTCGAAACGGGGTTGCCTGAGATCTAAATTCTACTATTCGCCATGTCTCTCACCACGAAGTCTAAACCGTATAATATGGCATTTACGTTGAAAAAGAAACGTTTTCTAGAAAAGATTTTCGATAACAATTTCGGAAGCTCCCCACTTCGGAAGCTTCCCTAGCTTCTTTTTCGCACGTCAAAGTGAATCGCGCAATTTACATGCTTGCGGTCGTTTGTCAAAAAAGTGATTTATTTATTCATCAATTCATATTCATATTTCACACAATGACAGATGGCAATGACATCGGCTGTTTCTCCGATCCGAGATGAAGGGGATCCGGGGCAAGCCTGATACCAAAATTGGCAAAACTCGCACCAAAAAAACTGGCAAATCCGTATATACGCGTATGTGTTGCACAGACACGCACACACACACATACACACACATACACGCACATTTTGTGGCTATGCAATTATTGCAACGATAAAAATGCACTATATGTTTTTCCAATTTCTACACCACAATCCGACGCGGTCGTGCAATATTTTCTCGGGACCAATCGCCATTTTTTTTTTTTTTTTCGAAATCTCAGACTGCAAAGTTTCACTTTCCAATTTTTCGTCGCGAACCTAAATTTACCAAATTTTACAAAATTTATATAGTGTAAATTTTCATCGTATATCATCGAAAGATGTTTTCAACGGATAATATTGTACAATAATTTAACAATTATTGATAATAGATTGAAAATTAAAAAATTTAAAATAAATGAAATGTAAAGAGAGATTAAAAATTTGATTTTTTTTCAAAGCTGGTCCTGTATTGCACAACTACGTTCAATATATAATTGTTCAATTTCTGCACTTCCTTTGAAATCTTGTCGCGAAAATTAATCCATCAGAGATTCCCTCGACACACAAAAAAAAGGAATATATCGTAACAACAATATATATATACGCGTGTATATAAAATTAGCGACATTGTTTGCTTCTCTCTGGCGCGAAAAAGGAATTGCACAATACAAGTCCGCTACTAAAATACCATAGAAACCTGTGTATTCCTTAGAGGATTAATAAATAAATACACGTACATACTCGCGAGATTTTTTTTTCACCGCGTACACATATATATATATATACTTTCCTTATTATATCGTCTTCACTTTTCTTCCCTCTTTATTTCCGTATATATATATATTTTTTTTTTTGTTTTTTTTGTTTTTTTTTTTTGATTGCAGCCGAATTTTCCTCGCGGGAGAAATACGGCGATGTGTGACTAGAACTTGCGCACTTTTGTCCTTTTTCCGGTTTTCTTTTTTATTTTTTTTTTTATTTTTGAGTTATATTTTAAGGCAAACTCACTCTTTTTCTCGCCCGCACTTTTTTCTCCTCCGCTTCTTCGTTAATTCTTTTCTTTCTTCGTTACTCTTTTTCTCTCCTTCGATATCGATTTCTCTTTCTTCTCTTCATTATAGACGCATTCACGCAAGCACGCACACTTGCGCTCTCAGGTATATCTACACACACACGCACACGCATACACGCGCACACATACACGCACGCGCACACAGTCATACACATAGTATCCACGCATTTAATACGTCACGCGATCATGTTCGTTGTTAAAATTGTCTCAGGTCGGGGGTGAACTTATGTGAGAGTTCCCGGCACAGTTCAGAATTCGTTCTTCGCGGAATCGTGCCATTCCGATTCCGCTTCTGTATCCTGCAATCAAAACGGGGGATCGTTTAAAGAAAGACTTGCTTGAGGAAAAATTGTAAGGGGTTGGATCACGTTGCTGAGAAAAATTTTAATTGCCTTAAATTACAAGTCAAGATCAAAATTATCACAATTGAACATTAATATATTAATATATATTTTAATATATTACATGTAATATATATAATATAATAAATATATATAATATATTAAAATATATATTAATATATTTGTATTTAATTAATTATTATACATAATAATTTATATAATATAATATATAATATATAATATATAATATATATTATATACATATATATATAATATAGAATATATAACATATAATATATATTATATACATATATATATAATATAGAATATCTAATATATAACAAAAAGAAATTAATAATTAATATAATAAATGTCAGGTGAGAAGGATAATTAGGTGGAAAGAGAGACATGTGTATAAAAATATTTGTGGAGAATAAATTATTCCTCCGAGTGAAAAACTTTTGACGAGTGTTTTGCAAAACAATGTGCGTGAAGTAAAACTCTATGTTAATTTTTGCGCGACATATTATGCGAGTTAATTTGAATATAGGTCACGTGAAACCAAACACAAAAGGCTGTCTGCAAATGACGGCGATCGTTCGCTATATTTAATCTCTTGGCTTGAGACATCTCCCCGTCGATATTAGCTTCCAAATATTTGGTCATATTAATTCATAGCGCGATTGTGAATTTTAATAGCTCACGCAGCAGCTCGAATAAACAACTACCTTTGACGTTCTTTAATGACGCCTTTAAATGATGCGGTTGTTTTTCGATTTTCCGAAAATAGACGCTGCATAAAAATATGCGTACATAAAATATATATTTTTTTTTTCTCGAAATTATATTTTTCGACAGTAGGAATTTTAGCTCTTATTGTAAAATACAAATTTAATAAGGGGCTATAAATATATTGGAAATTCCAGAAAATTTGATAAATATTATATTAATAAAATAATAAAAAATAAATTAATAAAAATATATTAAGGCTCCTCACCGCAGTCGTGTTAGATTGTGACGTCGAAGGCGAGAAAACACGCTAAAAATTCTTAGATGCCATTTTTAAATAAAAAGATATTTCAGATGGCTTTTAAAATACCTCAAAAACTATTCTTTTCCCTTGACAATTAATCAACAGTCATAAAATAATCGTGATATCAGACTGTCATGCAGAATGACTATGCATATGCAAAAATCAAAATGGACTGAGTCTCATATTACAGTCATTTTACAGCTGTTGATTGATTTACAAAAGAAAAAGGATAGTTTTCGAGGTATTTTAAGACCTGTTGTTTCATTGAAATAGCATCTAAGAATCTAAGAATTTTTGGCGTGTGTTTTCTCGTCTCTGACGTCACAATTCTAACATGGTCGGTGAGCCTTAAGAGGCTCCTAACATTGTTTTGTTTTATCGATAAAACATTATTTTTCTGCGCCCTTTTCGTTTTATTGATTGAATAAAATAATAAGTGCTTTTCCAAAAAAGTTAAAAAATACCAAAATTTTTGTGTTTTATTTATTTGTTTTATAAAATAATGTTATAAATAAAATGGATAGATGTTTATAAAATAAAGTTCAAATAAAGTAAAAATAGTAAATTTGAAATTACATATGACTTTTGCATAAAAATAATAATTTTACCTATATTTTTACATCAATATGCACATATGAAAAAAATTGCAATGATAATCAAGTAATTTTTCCAGTTTTAAACAAGTATAATTTCCATGTAAAAATACATGGATTTTTTTCAATGTATGTACTTTAAGGGGATGCTGACCATATCTGTTTTACCAACTTTGAGTTTAAGGGCTTTTCTTTTTATTGGCTATACAGATTGAAAAATCTTTCTGCACAATTAAAGCAATTTCATATAAAAAAAACAATAAAAATTAAAAAATTACAGTTTTTTTATCGGCCTCTTGCATCAGCTCGTAACAATACTTATTTAATACAAAAGTTCTGCAGTTTATTTGTGCACAAAATATGGCGCTTCCAATAGAGACGACATGAAAGAATAATACATAAGTAATAAAAATATTATCAATCCTTTCATTGTGGAGGATTTTTCAATCTGTATATTCAATAAAAAGTGAACCTAACCTAACTTAAAGTCGGTAAAACAGAACTACGGCAGCATCCTCTTAATCGTGGAGAAGCATTTGTTCTATTAAATCAATAAAAAAATAAAAAAGGGTGCAAAAATGATGATTTTATCGCTGGGAATAGGCCGGTGTTTAGGGATCCCCTTAATAAAATCCTGAGCCGCGTCGCGATTGAAGGGTGCTCGAGCAATAAGGCAGTTGACAAAGAGACTTACCGGATAGAAGTTTCGTTGAGCACACGCCTTGGCGGACGCCAGAGCTAAGATATATATACGCAGTGGATAGGCCGACGTAGTGGCGTCGCACGGGGCCTTTCTTTTAGTTTAGAAGCCCTGGATTACGCCGTAGGCCTCGAGGGTGGACAGGATGAGGTAGAGCAGCCAGAGGGAGAAGAGGAACGCGGATGTGACGACCTTCGGTATAAAAGGCCCGCCCAATTCGCCGCCGATCGACTTCGTTCGCCTCACCAACAGCACCAGGATCACCAGGCAAGCCTCGCTGCAGAATATGGTGACGGAGAAGGCCAAGCTGCGTCATAAAATATGTCACGTGGATATGGTAGTTGTCGGGAAAGCCCCCGATATGTATTTCGAATTTTAGAGCGTAGACACGCGAAACAGATCCAACTGCAAAGTATCAACTTTACGATTCACTTGGAATATAATATATATACTTCTGTATAGGTATATCTTGAGAAAATAAAATTTATTTATTTATTATTTTTATTAATTATTTTATTGTTAGTATCTTAAATTTTATACCTACATAAATATTTAAGATATATTAATAAAATTATTAATAAGAAATAATAAATTAATAAAATAATAAATTTCATAATATGAGTGCTTCATTAAAATTCCTATACTGACAAATAAGATTGTTTAAAAAGAAGATATATATAAAATAAATATCTTCTGAAGAATTTTAGTGAAGCTCTTATTGTGAAATACAAATTTGTATTACAACAAGCTAGAAATATTATTTGAAATTCCTGAAAGTCTTATGAATATCATTGGAATATATATAGAGAAATATTCGAAATTCCTGAAAGTCCTTAAGAATTAACGTGACTTGATCGAGACCTTCGATCGAAATTTTATTTACGTGCTGGTTTATTCCGTCGAACAAATTTGTATATATTTATTAGACAAGCGTAAAAATCCATAGGGGGACTTCTTCTTTCTATTTTCCCGGGGACTCTTCGAACTCTCAGATCTCACCGAGATTTCTCGCGCCGAAGATAAATGGGAAAACTTTTTCACCGCGATGGCAGATTCATTCCCAATTCCGGATCGGCAACGTCGAAACTTGGCTCTCGTTTAAGGTCGATCGACGGATGGGGCATTTGCGATCTCGATAACGTGTCGCGAACCGCGAACTCTGACAACTTGACGATGTCGTTTATTTTTTTTTTATTTATTTATTTTTTTTTTCGGAAAATTTCCGAGCCAAAATTTACTTTTGGCGAAATTGTTTGGCCTAGCGCAGCGAACACTCGATAACTTTTTTAATTGATTACAAATACGAAATACATATATTTTTTTTATAGATATATATGTGTCTAGTGTGCAGTCGATTTCCGCAAAAATGTCATCCCATATACAAAGTTGACTCTCTCGCGAGCGACAACTCTCGAAATTCTCGTAAAATGGAATATCAACGTATAAAGCCGTGGAAAAATTGCGACACTGCCTGTATGCGAAGCAGGGATTCGCAACTGACGACTTTTACATGGCAGTTTATTCTCTCCTTTCTTCTCCTGTCAAAATAATGCGCGTCGAAATGTCAAAAGTTCGAGGCGCAGTCATTTTAACGGAGAATTTATACGAGTTCCTAAGCGATTCCGATCAATTCGCGACGTCAGAAGTCTCGTCTCTATCGAGACGGATGAACAGCTGCGATCTCGGATTCTCCCGATTCGATACGTCATTTCTTAACGCGGTCAATGACAGGTCAGCTGGTTGCAAGACGTCGTCCAAATTGGCCTCATAACGCCTCGATCAGATTTCTTGGGGGAATTGTTTCACGAACGGGACCTCGTAAATGGGAAACGACGGCTGGGTTATCGGGAACACGTCGCCATTTTACCTTAACCTAGCCTAACCCGACCTAATATTGTCTCTTTCGACACATCATCGTAGGATCATCTTATTATCCGATACTATCCGATCTGATTGATTGCTGATATATTGAAAACGTCACTTTGATCTCATCTAGATTAATTAAACATATGTATTACAAAGTAGAAAAATTTGTGTTTCCTTGTTAAAAACCCGGGAAAAAATTTTTGTATATAACAATATAAAATTATATAGAAATATATAAAATTATACATGTAGTCGCAAAATTATATATAAATTTATATACCAAATTTAATATATTTTTATTATTTCATTAATTATTTTATTAATATCTTAAATTATATAGTTAATTTTTACATTAAAACTATGTTAACTTTACACAAAATTTATTTAAAATTACTTGAAGTTTTGCATTTATTTTGTTAAAATATTAACACAGTATTTGTGTCTTCATCTAACATATCCATATATTATGTTAAATTAACACATAAATTTCTGTGGACTGTTTGGGACATGTGATGTGTTAAAAACAGAAATTTTTCAACTATGTGTATTAATTAACACTGAAATATATCTCCTGAAATGCTTTAATTGTATCGCTTCAAGCGATTGCTTTATCATCTGTCGCATCAAAAAGTCAATGAACCTATATATATATATATATAGATGCCTAAGGCAACTTTAAACGTCAAAAATGTTTCGGAACTTTTTCCACTTGAAACACAAAATTCAAAAGGCCTTTGTATTCGGAAACCTCGTACAGAATGTAACAGCAGCTGCTATAAAAAAAATTGGCACGTGCAACGTGTCCAAAAAAAAGTTGATATCCGGGTACCCAGTACTTTGAACTGTGTTTGCTCAAATGTATAACGAATCGCATTCTTTAAGGCTCACTACGGCTATGTTAAATTATGACGTCATAGAGACAAGAAAGTGCACGTTGAAAATTTTTGCATGCCATTTTTAGATAAAAAGATATTTTGATGAAACACAACTTTAGATGGTTTTATCTATTTACTTTGAAATGGCATCTAAGAATTTTTGACGTTTATTTTCTCTGACGTCACAATTTAAGATGGCCGCGGAGAAGGATTAAGGAGCCTTAAGGGAATCCAAACGTCGTCCTGTTTTATCGAAACTTTATTGAATTCGAATAAGTATATTTATTTTACTACTGCCAAATAAATCATTTATTGAAACTAATAATATTGATTTGATGTGAAAAATATTTATTTGATATACGAAAAATCCTTTTCAAAACAAATAAATATTTTTTTCACATAAAGAATTTATCAGGCAGTATTGAAATAAAAATTTATTAATTTAGTCATTTTGTTCAGTGTATTTATACAGGATGTTTCATACTAAAACTAATCAGCTGTCGTTTTTTTAATGCATTTTTATTAATTTAATTTTTTTATTAATTTCTTATGAAACTCCCTGTACTTTAATCGTGGAAAAGTATTTATTATTCTATTCAACCAATAAAAATACATATGTGATTATTAGCACTTTTTTCATTACTTGTTATCAATGACATAAACTGGTATACAAACATTTTATTAATTTAATTATGTCAATAATAATTTTAATAATAATAATTTAATGTTTTAAAATAATTTTTTTATTAATTTCTTATGGAACTCCCTGTACTTTAATCGTGGAAAAGTATTTATTATTCTATTGAACCAATGAAAAAAGAAAAAAGGATGCGCGTTTAGGATCCCCTTAATTTGATACAAATAAAAATAATGAATAAATAAATGAATGAATAATAAATTACTAAATTAATGAATAATTGTTCGATATATAAATGATCGGTTTATATACTCACTTGCCGGGTTTGACGAGGAACGGTTCGCTGTGGTAGGCACGATAAATGGCGGCGATACTCCACGCGACGCCGATCCCCAGAAAGACGTTCACCGCGTTGCTCCCGGTGACGTTGCCCACGCTCGCATCGGCGTACTTGTCCTGGCAAGCTGCCACTTTGCTCGCGAACGTATCTGGAATAAATCCGAGCCTTTGTCATTTTAACGAGACGAGGGATGCGCGTATACGTACGCGTATATCGAGTGCGCCGATATATACGAGAACTACCGATAAATAACATCAAACGCGCGACTCTTGTTGGAATTTTCTTGCATTTTCTCCAGCGTTATGTTCAGTTATATTATGCTACAGAATATTATACGTGTGTACACGCAGAGAGAGGGAGATTTTTCTTCAGAATTTATCCTGAAACTCACGGTAATCACGTGGGATAAATCTGCTTAATATTTTTACCACGATGAAAAATATTATCTACCATGATAAAATGTTGAATTAATTTTACATAGTGTCACAATAAAAAATATCAATATTTTTTATTGATTTTATTGTTACAATAAAAAATATCAATATTTTTTATTGTGGTAAATACATATATTAATCGGAGAAATTTATAAAATTCTCCCATTAAATATATATATAATTAATATTTTTTATTGTGATAAATACATATTAATCGGAGAAAACTTATAAAATTATTCCCATGATTACTATGCTTTTTAGAATAAATTCTAAGAGAAAATTCTCTAGAACTCTTTACCTCATATCATTTTTTTTACTTTAGATGGAACATTGTAGTTTTTCACGGGTACCTATACATTTTTGAGAATAATTTTTTAAGATTAAGTAGGAATGAAACTCTATAGATATGAAAGAGAATGGAGAATAAAATAAGAAACTTTAAATATCTTGAGTTATATATTTCGATTTGAAGAAGCAGGGGAGAGAATTATAGATTTCGCATGCCATTATATATATATAATATAAATAATATATAAATATAATTATATTATATATAATTTTTCTTCGGCTTTTTGAATTGCATTAATATTGCGGATTATAAAATTCTAATTATTTAACACAATCATTAATTATTAAATATTAAATAATATTATAATTATTAATCAATAATATCAAAATATATGATGCAACTTTAGCAGGTCGTGTAAAACCGGCGCACAGTTCGATATATCGTTATTGTGTTTCAAACTCGCGTAATAATAAGGCTGACGACAGAAATATCTGTGCCCGATGGCCGAAAAATGTATTTGCGTTGTACCTATCGGTCGCTATTTGTTCCTTGACATATTTTTTGCCCCGTTATCACTTTTCCATCACTCATTCTTTCGCTTCTATTTTTAACAGAACATCTGCTGGATATTTCCATCAGAATTTTATAGAACCTAGGTCGGAGCATAGAAATGCTTAAACTACTGACAAACACGTCACATACATGTGTATTATTTTTTAATTATTAAATCAGTTAATTATATAAATTAATTATAAATTCATTACACAAATTGTTAATCTCAAATTTTACATCCTTTATGCAAATGTATATATTCTTTAAACTCGATATACCGGATAATTTTATAAAATGTAACGTGTTACATAAAATTGATTCATTTATTTATTATTATAATAATAATAAAATTTAATTTAATTATATTAAATTAAATATATTATATATATATTTTTTTTAAATATATTAAATATATAATATAATTATAATATATAATATATGTAATATAATACATATAATATATAATATGTATAATATAATATATACATATAATATATATTATAATATATATAATGTATATAATATATATATTTATTATTAAATATATTATTATATATATTATATATATTAATTATATTATATTATTTAATTATATTTAATTTAATTATAATATTTGCGACACGAAATTTTTTGACGTTCTGAATTGAAGGGAAACAGATTTGTTTAATAAACCGGAGAGAGGAGGCCGTCGTTAACCTTAACCCAGTGTCGCTTTTTATCGCGTACGTATTTTTACGTGCGCTTCATTCGCAGACGCGTTCGCGAGATAAAACTGCGTTTCATTGCGAGCGCGAGGGTGGATTTATGGGGCACGTCCCGTCGGGAATCAGAGATCTCGCAGTACGTAGCTGCACACCGGAACGATTTTGCGGCGAGCACACTTTGACGTTTCGAGCACCCGCGCGAGCGCGATATTCCCGACGTTTCTCGGTTTGCAGTTTCACGAGCGGCGCAACTTCAATCCAAAGTGAGTCCCGTCGTTATACGCGAAGCGACAAGTAAGAAAATCTCGCGTCACGAGATAGATTCGCGAAACGTGGCGTAATATTACGCGAGTCTCTGGGCGAAAAGGGGATGAAACGTGTGCGCGATTTGAATTCGAATAAACGCAATCGGAATTCCAGTGTACCGACGTGTTCGAATTATCGGATCCGAATATTTTCTCTGCTTTAATCATTTATTCGGGAAAATAATCTTTATTTTAATACGCGGAATTGCACTCCAAATTGTATATTTTAATGTTAAACGATTTTATTAATTCCATTAAAATAGGATAAATTATATTGTCCATATAGTGCATATAATTATTTGTACAAGAATTATACAATAAAAATCAGCAATAATATGAGCAAAAATGATTAAAAATTATTTAAAAGATTGAAGATTTTTAAAATAATTTTTGTCCTTATTATTCGCACTTTTTTAATGATGAAAATCCATATTGCTTCAGCAAGTCATATTATTGTTGATTTTTATTGTATAATTTTTAATACATAATATAAAATATAAAATATAATATATTTAATATACACAATATAATATGAAAAAACTCAAGTAAATTAATTTAAAAAATTACATTATTTAAAAAAAACAACTATAAATTCGATCTAAAAATGTCTTTGAATTTAAATAATCTGAACACACGTTTGTAGATACCTGCGTCGTATTTAGTTTGCAGAAGAAATCAAACACTCGTTCAATTAACGAGTAAAAAAAAAAAAATCTTGTATCAATTCGTATAATTTTCCCCGGCACGAGCATTTGTATTTTCGCAAAATTTATTGTCATCGTTTCTGGCGTGCAATCGATACAAAACCGAGATCTCTTGCTCCGAGCAATTTTTTCGTTTTCCTCCTACTTCGTGTTATATTCCCCTCGTGCTAATTAATCAATCGCACGCGATTGTTTACGCTCAGCTTACGTTCTCGTTGATATTTACTACTTGGCTGTCGCAGTAGTAATGCTCAATAATTCATCAGCCGTTAAATGACAGTCGGCCTTGCGTTAATACGGAGCAATAATTAATTATACTGTTTTAACGACTTGCTAATTGATTGATAAAATTATCTTCGAATTAGGTGATTTATTCATTGTCAATCGTATAAACGAAATTTGCAATGTATTGCAACGATAATTAATAGATAATTAAAAAAAAAATGGAGAGGCCTTTATTCGCGAAAACGGTGATTATGAAATGTAACGTATGGATTTGGATAATTAATTATGACGTTACGTAATTCTGTGACTTGGAAAGCTACAGATCAGTCACGTGACTGTCAAAAATCTCACTGATTCGACGTATTTCGATACAATAATATAATGACATAATATGCAGTGATAATCTTAATACACTGAAAAAATTATTAAATTAATAAATATTTATTTCAATATTGCCTAATAAACCATTTAGTTGAAACAAATAAATATTTATCTGTTTTGAAAAGGATTTTTCTGTATCAAATAAATATTTTTTACATTAAATCAACATTATTAGTTTCAAATAAATGATTTATTAGGCAGTATCAATATGCCAAATAAAATTAATTAATTAAAATATATTTATATTTATTTATTTCAATTGAAATAAATATTTATTCGAATTCAATAAATTTTTTTGCAGTGTAATAATAATTTGTGGATTTATAGTAGCAATATTGCGATTCTCGGGCACCCCATACAGGTAGATTTTTAAAAAATTCTGCTTTGTTTTGCCGTCGATGTGTGGAAAAAGAGATCTCGCAGGAACCGATCTCGAGCGGTACTTTGGGAGATCGTAGGTATCTTCCGGCATAAATATTGATGAGTTTCTGGAGAGGAAAGTTACTTGCGAAGTTTCTACGAGGAGAAGAAACACCTAGAGAGAGAGATAGAAGAGAGACAGAGAAAGAGAGAGAGAGAAGAACACAGCGACTTAAGTAATCTAGCCAGGAACCCAATACGTCATGCAAATTTCGTCAATATTTAGACGTGATGGCTCAGCTTCCAGGACAGATACAATTTTGGAAAGGCGTTTATTCCGTTATGCGATCTACGAAAAAGCAAGAGATCTTATCTCAACACTACAAAAAAGTAGACGAAGATATTGATATCGTGTATATATATACAAATATATATGAAACAGCGAAATATTTCGAAAATATTTCAGGCATCGAGAACAAGAGAGAAAGATCAATTTTCTTTAAGAAACTCTAGAATGGTTGCAAATATGAAAAAAAAAAAAAACAGAAAAATATTTCGAAGAATAAGATAAAAAGATAGAGAGACAGAGAGAGAATAAAAGTTGAAGAAAATTTACGATATAAAATATTCTCTACACGAATTTCATTGAATTTTTTAATCATATATATATATATAATATATTTAACCATTTCTGACAGAAAGCATGCTGTATTTTATACTCCCCACGGACAGTGAGAGAAAAGACAGTAAAAAAGTTATCTCGCCAAAAGAATATATTTATTTTTATAAACCTTTTTTATTTATGTAGTAAATGCAAAAGTTTCCAAGAAAAAAAGCACACGTGATGCGTCTTAAAATATTGATAGTTGAAAAGTGATATACGTGTGTAGTTTTCCGGGAAAAAAATTTTTATATATAATTATATGTGAAATATGTCTATTTTTATACATAATTATATAAATTTATATAAATAAATAAGGGTTTATATATATAAATATATAAAATATATAAAATTAAGAAATATTTATTATTAATATAATTATATATAAAAAGCACTTGTATCTAATTATGTATGGTCATATTATATATATAATTTTGCGATTATATGTATAATTTTATATATTTCTATATAATTTTATATTGTTAAATATGAAAAATTTTTTCGCGGGTCTTTATTTATTAAATTTTCTGGTGTGAAATATTGAAATAATATATATTTAGGTGCATTCACTGCGCATTAATAATATTTCATATAGACATATTTGGGATAATCAATTTCACGCAAGGCAGCCGCTGCTTTAGATGCAAATTTTCGACGTAACCTGTTGACCTAGAAACTTGAAATGTTACTGGCTGTCGTGTTATGCTTTTAATAGCTTTTAATAACGCCCACTCAAAAGAGTGACTTATTGAATGCTTTTGTTTTTGTACGAATCGAATTTTGTACGAAAATAGCAGAGGACAGAAGTTAGGGGTTGCAATATATTATTGTTGCAAATTTCAATTGATATTGATTTCTCCCCAAAGATATTTATTCAGGTGTTTCAATTTCTCTATCGAGCAGTGAAGCTTATATATAGTTTGATCTTGATACAATTAGATAGAAATATCAAAATATGTTCTCCAATATAGTATTTTTATTTTCTAATATATTATCTTTTATTATTTATTTTATCTTTTGAATAATTGTCACGTAAAATTCTTCGAAATATTCGAGATATTTGAAAAAATCACACAGGATATCTTAGTTGCAGTGCAATGTTGCAGAAAGACATTGTAAAGAGATGTAAGTGAAAAATTCCAACAATATATCGGAAGCTCAAAGGGTGTTAAAAAGATGCTTTGTCTTTTATGTATTGAATTCAATCTCTTCGGAAAAAAAATTAAGAAGATGCTATAGAGTGTATAGAAGCCACAGGACAAATCTTTAAAAAATGCCAATCAATAACAAATTTTTTGTCTAGACGAGATTGAAAAGATTATATCTGGAAAATATTGAAAGAAGATATATATGAACATTCAATTAAGCAAATAACCTTATTATTAACCTTCGATCGGTCATTCGTTATTTTTTTGCGGCCCAGGCACACATCTTGGGTCTCTAGAAAAATACAGAAACGTCTGTTTCAATGTCTGTGCGACAGATACTTGATCTTATTCTATCTACATATCACACATAATGTTACATTACAATTAATTGCAATTGACACATATTATTCGTCTATTTATTTTTCTTTCATCAAAAAATACGAAAAAAGGACTAGTATTTTTTTTTTATCTTTTAAATATCCCTATGTTTGTTCGTCAAGATTACTTCCGCAACATCATGTATAACATAGTGTGTGTACATGTTTGCAGAAACGTTGCATTAACATACAAATACATATTGCATTACATTGTCAAAAATTTTCCGAGAACGAGACATTTTAAAGGGATCCTAAGCTAATCTAAGTTTCATTTATGTTTTATCGACAAAATGTGAAGTTAGGTTCAGCTATAAATCTATTTATTGGCTATACAGATTGTTTTTTACCCGAAATTAAAACGCTTCGCCCTTTGTTAATATTAATACTTTAATTTGTACAGGCAAAAGACGGCGAAGCGTTCTAGTTTCGGGTAAAAAGCAACTTATTTAGCCGATAAATAGATTCATAGTTTATCTAATCTCACATCGCGTCGATGAAACAGGACGGAAATCACAGACTTCTCAAAGACGTTTAGGATCGTCTTAAAATCGCTGCAACTTTACATATTCTGTTTTAAATTTGACAGCAATATTGCAACCTTGCTACGCAACATTTCCGCAACGTTTCTGTAACTTTCCCGGGCTGCATAATTCAAAATGCTTACGGTTGCACGCATCAAACGTTCTATACCTATAGTAATACGAAAGGGCACGGATTGTAAGCGACCATTGTTCCTGGACTACAAAGACCGGGCTGCAATAAATTATTGCTGCTCTCTCGTAATCCCAAAATCCTGTCGCAATATGGCGGACGCCATAAGTGGAATGCGACCAATGCAAGATGTGTAGGTAAACTAACAGGAGAGAGGCATATTAATCGTCCCTTTATAATACGTGTTGTGACTTGGAATATTACTCTCTCTTTCTCTCCACTCCTTGATATCTTCCCCCGGATTATTCCAAAAATGTAGCCAATAAATTATATATATGTATACTCAATTTTATTATTTTTACTACAATATTCCAAAAATTCTTATTAACACATTTTTCACGAAATTAATCCTATCTTACATTGTTTCCGACAAATATTATTTTAATAAAAACAAATATATATATATATATATATATATATATATATATATATGTATATATTAATATAAAATCTAAAAAAATATATTTTTTTAAATATAAAATATAAAAAATAATTTTTAAATATAAAATATAAAAAAAAATATCTATTTTATTAAAACAATATTTGTCGGGAACATTGTAAGATATAGTAATAATTTCTGAATGATCTGTTAATAAGTGTATTTTTGGAATATTATTTGCAGTAAAATAACTCACGAAAACAACACGTCAACCAGATTACAGTTAACACGTACATAATATATATACGCGTTTACGATGAATATATCATACGCAACGAAAATAAATGCCAAGACAAACATACGATGTAATGCGGATGCTTGCACTTTAATAATTTTAGAACAAGGATTAAGATTCGTTGCGCAAATCGCGTATATAGCGAGGAATTTCCGAAAGTCATTCAACTTTCTTACGACATAAATAATGTTTCAGAGTGACAGCAATTACGTTCATTAAGGTTTTACAAGTTCTCCAGCATGGCGGCTGTTCAGCGCCGTTCGTTCTTGTTCGTTGAAAAAAAAGGACGACGACAGGCTATTCATTAGATAGAAAAATCTTAATAAAGCTCTCTCTCTATTATTTTTCATCTATATAATAAAGCAATTTTTCTCAAGATAAAATAAAAAGTAACAAAAATCGTAGCATCTATTTAAGTAGGATAATTATCCTAAAAATAGTAGTAGAGATTGTACAAGTTTTTTAATCATTATTTTTCGAAGTCGAGGTTATTTAAAATAATTAATAATAAATAAGATAGATATATCAAAGAGAATAAAGTGAAAAGAAACAGTACTTTATTTATTCCATAATTTGCTTCGATAATAAATTAATTATTAAATTTTTTTGCTTGAATAAACTTTGTTGAGACAAAAAATGGGGAAAGAAATTTTGCCGATAATTTCCGAGGTAACAGCTTGTAACAGCTTCACGTGGTCCATTTTGTTTGACACTTACCGGGGATGCTGGTACCAAGGGCGACAAATACCACCGCGGTGACGGAGTCCTTAATGCCCAAAGTGCAACCAAAATACGAGGCGACGTCGCCGATTACTGCCGTCACAACACCGATCCCTAGGATGCTGACGATGAAGCACAAGTAGCCGCTGGCTATATCTGAAATTCAATGAAAAATTCCTCTTTATATTTACCCACATTTCAATATCACATTTTGACAAGTAATTTTACACACACATACATATATACACATATTTATTATTATTATTTATTTATTTTTTATTTATTATTTATTTATTAATTATTTATTTAAAATTATTTTTTTAATTATTATTATTGTTATTTTATTATTATTATTTATTATTATTATTTATTATTTACTTATTTTTATTTTTACAAATTTTTTTATTTTACACACACACACACACACATATGTATGAAAAATATTAGGAGATGATTCTCTGTCGAAAATTAAGGGGAGTTCTTTATATTTTTATTTAAAAAAATATTAATAAATATTCTTTCTATTAGTAAAAAATGTTCACCAAATTTTATTTTTGTAATTTTTCTGAAATTTGAAAAGAATAAAAATTTTTAAATTGAATCTGCAAACTGTGCAAATAATGAAAATATTCCAAAGACTGGGGATAATCAGTTAATATATGCAATTATCGCGTATCGATAAAATGCCGAGAAAATAAGATTTAAAAAAATAACAAAAATTGATTAAAATAATACAATCGTGATTGTTAAAATTTATTTCAGTAATAATTGTAACGAGTATAAAATCAATAGTGTTTTTGAAGTTTAAATACATTTAAAATAACATTGTTAAATAGTGTCGAAGGAACGAATGCTTTAATTATTTTGCGCGATATGCAATTAAACTGTGTGCGAATTACAAAAGGCGACGATGCTCTCGAAAACCACCCTACATAACCGTACGTTCGAGAACTCTCAATTAAGAGTCCGCATAATTTTTTCCTCGTCTGTATTTACTCTCGGGAATAATCGCCGCACACTTTAGCTTAATCTCATATATAGGTTGTACATCAATCACGAAGTTTTAAACGTGCTATAATTCCGTCTTTATTTTCGACAAATGTAAACTCAATTTTGGCAAGTAATTTACACACATATACATACATATATGTATACAGGATATATCTAAATAAATGCGAAAAATTTAAGGAGATGATTTTTTGTCGAAAATTCATTTCTTATATTTTTATTTTTAAAAAATATTAATAAATACCCTTTTTATTAGTAAAAAATATTCACCAAGTTTCATTTTTTTAATTTGTCTGTTTGAAAAAAAAATAAAAGTTTTTTATTTTTACGTCCCTCTTTAGAAAAGTATAATTCCTCAGGAAGGGATGTAAGAGTATATGTTTATATAAGAAACTCCCCTCAATTTTCGACAAAGAATTATCTAAAATTTTTTGCATTTATTTAGATACTCTCTGTATATGCATCAAAAAATATATAAAAAATATATAAAATATATATAAAAGTATAATATAAAAATATATATAAAATATATATATATATAAGTGTAATATAAAAATAATGTATAAAAATAATATATAAAAAAGATGTGTTAAATTGAAGCTTGTATTTGTGTGTATATCTCTAAAAACGGTAGATTGAAATAATATAATATCGATTCAACTAGAACAAAAAAGGGATAACGGGTTCTGCTTCCGGTTCGGTTCACCGGCTTATCCGAAATGTTATCCATCAGTGTCATATATAAAAAAAATGTGAGAGGAACATTCCACGAACAAACCCTACTGACATTTTCATCCAGTAGCTCTCTCGAGAGAGAGACAGGACATAACGGGGCTGTCATGAAAAGAATTATACAACTCCGCAACACAATATTCGTTCTAGAGGATACTAATGTAATTTCTCAATAAAATAATCACGACTAGACGATTATATCAATTTTTAACCGCTATTAACGAAACGAAGCTCTTTCACGTCAGAATCGACATCGCACAACAAAGGTATCGATAATAACAATTCTAACAATTTTCCGCCTGCAATATAACAACAATAAAACAACTTCGAAAATAATAAATACACGCAACGAGATATTGTTTTCTCAAATCCCAATCGAAAATCCGAGTATTAAGTTCGCCAGAGAGAATGCAGAGCCAAACATAACGAGCACTTTAAAATATTGCTAGATAGCCAATTAACGAATGTAACGTTTTAATATCGAATAGATACAGCGCACTAAATGATAATGATAAAACGTTTCCGTTTCTGTGGAAACGTTTTAATCGAAAGATAAAATTGCGAAATACGAAAATTATTAAATTCATATTAATACACACATATGCATTAATATAAGAACTTTAATACTTTATAACTTCAATAGCATCTAACTTTAATGCATAAAATCATATACAAAAGTAGTAATTGCAAATATAGACAATAACTGTATTTAAAAAAAAATACTACGATATTATATTTAAAAAATTAATATATTATATTATATTAAAAAATTATATTAAAAATGTAATATATTAATATATAAGTTTTTACTTAAGAAATATTCTTTTTAAACTTATAAAATTATTTTATTATATGTTTATATACAGTTTCTTATTGTTATGCATCAAATATAAAGTTCGATGCATCCAATAATAATTTTTTGATATAATAATTAATTTAAACGCTGCTATAATTTAGATTTTTTATTTGTATGTTACAGACAGCTAGTAGCTTGAACATCCGCTGCTGTGCATCGGTGAGTGAGATAAACTTTTATTTAATTTCGAGATAACGAATTTATAGATCGGAGATAGTAGTAAATTAGTAGATAATAATAGATAGTAGTAGATAGTAGATTGTAGACAGATTCGTTGCCTCAAAATGGATAGACTAGCATAAATTAGATCAAACTTACTTAAATTGAACTTTTGATAGATTAATACTCATAATTAAGCATAATAAAGCATATCACATATACAAGTGTAAATTAAAGTATAAATTAAGGAAAAATATAAAAAGAATTTCAATTCAGATTTCATTTATTTATTTTACTTAAAGAATACGCATTTGTGATATTATTAATTGTATATACATAATGATAACTGCGTTATATAAAAATAATTTACTCTTTTAACAAACATTGATTAGCCTAATCTTTTGTTTAGCCTAGTCTATCCATCTATGTAGTGACTTGAAAATATTTTACTTTGATTGATGTAAATTCAAATTATCGATTAGTTAAATAATGTATATAATATGAACGTTTTTAATAAATTTTATTATAAATTTATTATAAATAATAAAATTATAAATTCAACGACGTATGTTAAACAATCGTGATATCTCACGATCGTATCGGAGCGTAAAATTACATTCATGCACTGGCAATGATAATTAGCCAGAAACGAAAGGAATTTCTCTCCTTCATTGAGATCAAAGCTACATCCCCAGAATGATTGTGGCCAATAAAGGTAGGTCCACTAGCCTAAAAAGCACCTAATTGATTTAATTGTGTAAACAACGCTGTTGTAAAATACAGGACAACGTAAAAACCGCGATATATTCGAGTTCATACTTATATATATCTATATCTACAATATTATATAAAAATAATATATAGTATTTTATTATATATTATATAATTTTTTATATTATATAATTATATAATATAAAATATTATATAATACATATATAATAAAAAAATATATATATATATATACAGGGTGTAACTAAACAAAAGTATACGAAGCACACCATCAGATGCAGGACGACAAACCAAATCGAAAAGTCCTGAGCCATTTTTTAATCTGAGCTTTATTTTTGACGCTATAAATTGTTAAAATTGGCCAATCAGCGCGTGGAAAACAGCGTAGATGGCGTCTTAGTAGGCGCCTGATAGTGTGTTTCATATACTTATTTTGTTTAGTTACACCCTCTATAAGTATATATGTATATGATATAAATAAAAGTTATAATTACTACTATAAATATATAATAATAAAAATAATAATATAATAATAATTATTATTTTTATCTTTAGGACGTGATGTATTGAAATTTGCGTTTATACGTTGATAGACTTCCGTTTTCATGCAAATTGCGGGAAGATAGGTAGTGCACTTCGCTTTGCACGTTGAAAATTGTCGAGCTCTCCGTGTTTTTACGGGCCTCGCTCGCGCGGAAAGCAATGGCTGATGGATCTCTCGCTTCACCTAGAAAGTTGTCAACCCATCCAGAACTATGGTATAACTAAATCAGTTTACACGGTGCGAACGTCGCCCTATTATTTCGACGCACACGTTATTGACGATCAAATTTCACTTGCCCCAATTATCTTCCCGAAAACGTGTATTCCTCCTCTCTCAAATGAATATTTATGCATATCTGAAATTTGACGAAAAATCGAAGGCTAAATTTCTTTCATACAACGTCGCCTGCAAATACAAATTTCGATACATCGTCCGTCTCTCTTCGAAACTAATAAAGCCGGACAAGAGCTGAATTTTTGCTGCTTTTCCGCAGCATCAAATTGAGATTTATGGCATTGTTTCTGCTTCTTTATGTACTCGTACCTATGTATATGTATGGCTTTGACAACAAGAGAAAATTATTATTAGAGATCTTTATGGGAAGGCACGTTTACGGTAAACGTGGGCGTAAATATAGCTTAAAGAGTCTGCAAACACGCGGTTAGTTTTACTGTTAACACGTGGCCGATGTATATTATCGCAGCACGCTTGCTGTAATCTCTTGCTAAACTCAGCTGATTTATTAACGTGTTTCGCTATCCCCTTTTCAAGCGAAACTCGCCCCTTATTACTCCCCCTGATTACATTATATGTAATAATTAATTATCGAAAAATTAGCAGGCTCGAAAACTCCCGAGAGATCGAGTATAATAAGAGCTTGTATACTATAACTTTATTAAACTAAATATCAGGAAATATTAAAGTCAATTCTAATATCAGTTTAACTAGGGTAATACTAATTTATATAATACGTTACATTTTAAAGAAAAAATATTTATATTTTATATGTATATTTTAATAATTGTCCACTTTATGCAGATGCCATTTTTTAATTTTAATTAAAAAAAAATTTAAGTTTCTGATTTTTTATTTTTGGCTACTTTTTATATTTTTTATCGTTTATATTTTATTTATTCTTAATTATTTTATTATGCCACAATAATTTTATAAAAAGTAATATATTTATGTTATAAAAAATAAATGATATAATATTATATATTGTTATGAATTATATATATTGTATATTTAATTTAATTTTTTATTTCTGACTACTTTTTATATTTCTTGTCGTTTATTTTATTTATTTTTAATTATTATTTTATTATGACAATAATTTTATAAAAAATAATATATTTATATTATAGAAAATAAATGATATAATATTACATATTATTATTATGAATTATTATATTTTATATTTAATTTATTTTCTGTATTGAAACAAAATTGCTGTATTTTTTTTCGCACAAGTTTTCGCAAATCTAATTATTTCATAATAGTTATATACTTTTAAAATATGACATTATCTGAAGCGAGAAGAGAAGCTTTCTCGAGAAAGAGAGTTTTTCGTAATTTATTAGTCTTACTCAGGCAAACCTACCGTTTCTTTTCTTCGACAAATCTATCAGTTTCTAACTCTTATTGAGAAAAACTTGTTTAGTATCTCGAACACAGCCGTACACAGAGCCGGAACAGCTATTGTCGTAAATTCTGCGAACGAAAATTACTTTGGAAAAGAGTATGCGGGTGCAGGTCGCCGTAAATCACGCGAAAATTTCGTGGAAAAGCAGAGAACGGTGCTCGCGTGTGCATCTTCTATGTATGTATGTATGTCGTGCATTTATCTCTATACAAGTATACGGGTATATTCATGGGATTTCTTAACATTTTCAAAAAGCCGCGAAACTGAAATATTACGCACACGCTATGTATTATATATATATAATCCGTAAATTAAATATTTCAATTCTCGTCCTCGTATTTTATCACCTATTTTCTTTTATAATTTCTCTCAAAATTTATCTCTCCTTTTCTGGAGGCAAAAATAAAAAATTACAAATTTTGCTAAAAATACAAAAAGATCAAATCTTCAAGAAATAAAGATATATTTTTCACGCGGTTAGACATATTATTTAAATCCAAAATGCCATTTATTTGAACCATAAATTAATTCTTAGATGTTATACAAAGCAAATGCAAGAAGAAATATTGATTTATATACAATACATAAAAAAACTAGCTTTTTTCATCAAATGTCTTATTGCGAAAAAATTGCGTTTAGGAAAATTATGAATTTTGCAACAATATCTTGCCTCATAATAGTTGCATAATTCTAGAATTTGGGTGATTTAAAAATTTTTAAATTCTACGAACATAAAATTTGAGAAGTATGCCAATTGTGAAAAATATAAGATTATTATTTCCATGACAGCCAAGAATCTTCTTTATTCACTTTTTATTTTATTTTTTTTTTTTATATATATTTTATTGTCGAGTAAAATTGTTTATCGCAAGCTTTCGATTTTGTTTGTAAAATCGGAACGTCTACATATATTATTCTACAGGGTTGGATAAGTTAATAATTTTTTTAAACTAAGTTAAATTTTGATTTTTATATAGAAATATATTTCTTAGTAATTACAATTGACTAAATAAATACAAAAATTAATAATACTTTAATTTAAAAATAAGCTAAGGTAAAAGTTATTAACTTTGTAACTTTTTTTATCTTTTAACTAATTAACTAGTTATTAGCCAACTCTGTTTATTCTACCTTAAATCTCTACATTTTTTTAACAAAAAAATTAAGGAAGTTTAAGGTCAAAAATAACTAGTTGAAGTTAAAAATTAATACATTTTAAATAAACTAAGCTAAGTTAAAAGTTATTAACTTTTTAACTTTTTTTATTTTTTAACTAATTAACTAGTTATTACCCAACCCTGTTTATTCTACCTTAAGTTTCTACATTTTTTAAACAAAAAAAGATTCAGGAAGTTTCTCATTTTGACAACTTTTAGCTATCTAAGGTTTTCTCTCTCTCGAAAAATGGGGCGAGAAGGAGCGGAATAAATGCAGGTTTGCATCTTGTAACGAAGCGTTGATTTATAAGAATGGCGAGAGAAAAAGAGAGAGAAGGAGAGAGCAAGAGGAAGAGAAGAATAAACAGGATGAAACTACGTTGCTCGATACAGTAGTTTCCCGAGCTCTTGCCAGTTCAGCAGGCTTTCGCGATTGTGCTCGCTGAAATAAAACACGTCTTTCCCTTGTCCCTTTCCTCATCCCTGCTTCGTCGTCTTTCCTCGTTTTCTTCCACCCGATGGAAGCGGAGCGTCGTGACTAAAGGCGCCGACAAACCCTTTCGTATATAGTTTGAAAAAAAAAGGGAAAGAGAGAAGAGAAAACAAAGGAAAAGTCGGAAATTAAAGAAAAGTCGAATTAAACGAAACTGAGAAGAGCGAAAAGCGCTTGGGAAAAATCCAAGAAAAATCTATGAAATAAAATAGCAGAAGCAATAAGAATTCTTTCTCATGCTCCTTACAAAGTTACAAGAGAAGAATCTATATAAGAGCCTTTTCACGTAAAGTTGATACATTTTTCTCCTGAAGTACCGTGTCTTTTTTTTATGTATTTCTAAAAAAAGTCTATATTAATCTGTTAAAATAAATGATTTAAAATCAATTTATATTTATAACTATCCCCGTTTTTTTGCATATATTTTTATATTAATTTAAGGGGATGCTTACCATGTTTGTTTTACCGATTTTGAATTCAATGGCTTTTTTTTTATTGGCTATACAGATTAAAAAATCCTTTTCCACAATTAAAGTATGATAATAATGAACGAGGAGTGCTGCAATTTCGTATAAAAAAACAATAAAAGTTAAAAGATTAGTTTTTTTATCGGCCTCTTGCATCAGCTCGTAACAATACTTATTTAATACAAAAGTTCTGTAGTTTATTTGTGCACAAAATATGGCGCTCTCAATAGAAATGACATGAAAGAATAATGCAAAAGTAATAAAAATATTATCAATACTTTCATTGTGGAGGATTTTTCAATCTGTATATTCAATAAAAAGTGAACCTAACCTAACTTAAAGTCGGTAAAACAGAACTAAGGCAGCATCTCCTTAACGTAAAAATATTAATTGAACTGTTGAATAATTTTTAATTAATAAGTTTATACGAGTATGCACCCGCAAATATTAAGAAAATCGGGTGAAAATCCGGACATGAAAGGCTTGATTCGGTGCCCCTCCCGTTTCGCCTTCCAGATTGCGCCATCATAAGCGCCCGATGATGCGTTTCGATCGAAATTCACTTTACCTTCCATCGCGTCAAAGCCGATTGCAATTTCGTGTCTGTCGACGTCGTTTTCACGTAAGATTGCAACCACCATTCGCATTTGCGAGTTGAATTATTACCCCGAGGGCATACTAAAAGCATCTTTTCGCATCGCATAACGTATATCGATTTTATCAAACTCTTTAGCGATAACGAACACCTGCTTTTCTGACCCCATAATCTTGCCGTGAGGCATCACAATAAGAACTTTCTTATATATAAGAAAATTCTTATTGTGATAGATGTCTTCAAGATATATATATATACCTTGAAGAGTAACAAATTCTCAGAAAATTTATTTTATATATAGAAAATTATATTCATTAAAAAAAATTGTTAACTTGACTAAACCTCTCAACTAAACTATTATTTTGTTAATTGAACATATATTAATAATTAAGTCAAATACATCTTTTGTTCGATTTAATATGTTATATTTAATTTAAATATCTTTATGTTTAGTTCACAAAATATTATTTAGTTGAACGGTTTAGTCAAGTTAACAATTTTTTTTAGTGTATATATATGCAAATAAAATTATTATATACATATATATATATATATATGTATATAAGTTAAAATATAATAAATTCTCTGAGAATGTATGTGTGATTTATAATAACTAATAAACAAGACAACAAATAAATGCAAACATTTCTAAAATACACTGAAAAAATTATTTAATTACTCAAATAAATATTTATTTCAATACTATTTTATACATTATTTTTTTTAAACTAATAATATTTCATTTGCTGCGAAAAAATATTTATTTGATATAATACATTCTTTTTCAAAACAGAGAAATATTTATTTGTTTCAAACAAATGTGTAAATAGAACTATTCAAGTAAATATTTATTTGAGTTCAATAGTTTTGTTTTCAATCTAGATAATCATCCTTCTTTTATATTTTACTCATTGAGATATGAAAGAAGATATATAAAACACAGAGATCTATTTTCTTTTTTTCGTACTTGCTTACGACTTTTTTCATAACTCCGTGAAAATATATTCTAACTAAATGACCTATTTACGAGAGACAATATATTCTCACTAAAAACCTATTTAACTCTTATTTCAGACGCACACAAACACACATTTCTCATTAACAGTTTGATATACTATAAAATTAAAAATTTATTACTCCTCTTAACTATATATATATATATATATATATATATATATACATATATATTTCAGGGGATGTCGACCATGTCTGTTTTACCACCTTTGAGTTCAAGGGCTTTTCTTTTTATTGGCTATACAGATTGAAAAATCTTTCTGCATAATTAAAGCAATTTCATATAAAAAAAACAATAAAAATTAAAAAATTACAGTCTTTTTATCGACCTCTTGCATCAGCTCGTAACATTACTTATTTAATACAAAAGTTCTGCGGTTTATTTGTGCACAAAATATGGCGCTTCCAATAGAGACGACATGAAAGAATAATATAAAAGTAATAAAAATATTATCAATACTTTCATTGTGGAGAATTTTTCAATCTGTATATTCAATAAAAAGCGAACCTAACCTAACTTAAAGTCGATAAAACAACAACGGCAGCATCCTCTTAAGTGATACGAATTCAGTAGAGATTACTAGTACTTACCGGTAGGCGGGACAAAGGCGAAGAGAACTTTCCAGAAGATAGTGAGCGAATGCATGAGATAATCCATCGCCGATGGCGGAGAGGGTTGACCACCCTCCTCGTCTTCGTCGCCTCCGCTGACGGTCAGCGCTTCCGTGAATTGTTCCTTCCAAGAGCTCGTGCCTGAAAATGGATTTTAGAATTCCTACATCAGAAAAAGGAGAAAAGAGAGAGATATTTAAATAAATTTTTAATTTTTTAAAATATCTTCGGTTTTTATAAAAATTATTTGAAAAAATCAATGATTATTCTTAAAATAATGAGACAATATTTGGAAAATTAATTAAATTAAATAACATTATTTAGTGATATAATTTTTGTTTATTATTATGCATTAAATAAGCGAAAAAGAAATCAACTTTTTTTCTCAGAAAGAAAACACGATACCGAATGTGTACTGATGTAGTAAACTAATTTGAGGTATACGTATGTATATTTAAAAACCCATGAGTATATCGAACAAGTGAATGAAGCGTTTTATCGAGGGCGACGGTCGAAAATGCTTTGAGCGATTCCACTTCACAAGGTGAACGAAGGCAGAAAATGCAGAAAGGAAAATCGAACAAAGAAAAGCTCACTATAATAGAGCAATGCGATATTTTCCGCTAGTCAACTTCATTATCTCACACACATACACATACAAAAAAAAACACATAAGTAGTATATTAACACTTCATTTAATTTATTATGTATAACATGCGAGATTTTATTTAAATATTTTATCTGATATATATGTATGAATTATTTATTTACACCTTTATTTGTATACTTGAATAATTATTTATTTATATCTTTATTCAAATATGGAGAGACGTGACAATTATTGACATTTATCATAAATATTAATAATTCTGTCGTATAAAATAACCGATAAAATATAAGCCTTTTGAATTTATTTAGCTGACGGCAAATCAATAATTTCTGCAATAATACGGGAAAAAGCTATTCTTTTAAATAGCCATTATTGTGTAAAACATGACGATTGCATTTTTGAGAGAAACGATTCAAAGAGAGGTGAAGAGAATGGAAGAATTTTGTTCTCTCGTGTAAAGGAGAAAAATATTTTAAAAAAACCTGCTATAAAAAAAATAAGGTGTCACCGCGACTTCTCGATCCGGAGCTTTCCGGAGGCGAGATGCCTTTGAGGAACGAAAAGCACGCACGGAACAGAGTTTCCTAACATGAGGCAAAGGAGGGCCTCCGGAATAGCGCGAGAGGAGGAAACGAACAGAACAGAGACTTCTTGCTGAAACTGATAGCTGCAGAGAGATTCGCGCTTTCCATTGTCTTCTCTGTGTCTTCGGGAGTCGATAACGAAAGCGAATCCGACACAGAGAGCGTCATTTTCGAGGAAATTTCATTGGAAATTTACGGTATTCATATAGTACGAGAGAGAGAGGTGACAATGCTGCTTCGTTAGGAATTTTATTCCGCGTTGCTAGTCGTGAAAAATTAGTCAAATTATATCATTGTTTCAATGATATAACAGTGCTATTTATAAAATTATTAATAAAATAGGTTTGTGTAATTTTACATTTTTTCTGCGGTTTGGAAAAAGTCTATCGCGTCAAATTTTTGAGGAAAAATGGCATTGAAATCTAAAAAAAATGTTTTTATTATTTTTAAACCTAAAATTATACAGATCTGTAATTTATCTCTTTTTCTCTCTAAAATCCTAAAGCATGAAAGCGTGAGAAGAATTATTTAATATATCTAACTGAATGCACGCATCTACAATTAATATCAAAGCCTTAAATTTTATTCTGGATCGCGAAAAATAAATTGCGAAAATTATTAAAATTATCATTATACTTCCATTATATAACAATATCGTTTATAAATTAATTAATAACACAGGTATAACTTTATATTTTTTCTGTGATCTGGAAAAAATCTATTGCGTCAAGTTTCGAGGAAAATGGTATTAAAATTTCCTTAAAAAATGTGTTTTTATCATTTTTGAAAATTCGTAGCAGAACTTTGGAACTTCTTTTTCAGACGCAAAATTATACAGACCTATAATTTATCTCTTTTTCTCTCTAAAATCCTAAAGTATGAGAGGAACGATTTGATATATGCATCTGAATGCTTATCTACAATTAATATCAAAGTCTTAAATTTTGTTCCGTCTTGCGGATCGCAAAAAATTATTAAAATTATTATAATAATGGTGTCAATTATAATAACGGTGTCATTTATAAATTAATTAATAATAATACAGATTTGCATATAATTTTACATTTTTTTCTGCGGTGTAAAAAAAATGGCATTGAAAGCTCCCCAAAAACGCATGTTTAAAAGTTCGTAATAAAAAATGTACAAGAGACTTCGGAACTTCTTCTTTCGCAGACCCGTGTAATTTATCTCTTTCCCTCTTTATAAAGCCCGAGAAGAACAATTGTACTTGAACACACATCTCCAATTAATATCAAAGTCTTAAGAGGATGCTGCCGTAGTTCTGTTTTACCGACTTAAAAATTCAGGTTAGGTTCACTTTTTATTAAATATACAGATTGAAAAATTCTCCACAATGAAAGTATTGATAATATTTTGATTACTTTTGTATTATTCTTTCATGTCATCTCTATTGGGAGCGCCATATTTTGTGCACAAATAAACCGCAGAACTTTTGTATTAAATAAGTAATGTTACGAGCTGATGCAAGAGGCCGATAAAGGACTGTAATTTTTTAACTTTCATTGTTTTTTTAAACGAAATTTCAGCGCTCTCCGTTCATTATTATCAGTACTTTAATTGTGGAGCAGGTTTTTTTAATCTATATAGCCAATAAAAAGAAAAGCCGCGAAACTCAAAGTCGGTAAAACAGACATGGTCAGCATCCTCGTAAATTGCCGGTTCAATTTTCCAGAGAGAGAAACGCGACGCGGCGCGGAATGGAAAGAAATTTCACGGAGAATATGAAGTAATGCGAAAAGTGAAGTATGACGGAACATGAAAACGGCCGCATAGCGCGAGTGCGGCAAAAAGGGAGGGAAATGGGAGGAGGTTGCGGGAAACGCAGAAACGTGAGAATCATGCATATGGCGTCCGGGGGGAGTCTTGAATTTCACGAGTCCCACCCCACCCCCTCTTTTTCCTCCCCCTCCCCCTCTGCATAACACGCCGCATTCCTCGGGGTTGCATTTCTGAAGAGCTCCAATCTAGATGTTCGCGAGTCCCGCGATGCGCATTTTATCCTCCATTGGGAAAGGTTAGGTTAAGCTCGGGAGTTGGGGATGTTTCTGTACCGTTCAATAATAAATTCACGACAGAGTTGGTGAAAAAAAAAGAGGGAGAGAATCCTCGGGGATCAACGTGAAAGATTTCATGCGTTTTATATAACTACATATATCAAAGTTGCAATACACCTTTCTTTGTAAGCGAGAACGCAATACAAGTCGAAAGAATTCCTTTTGCGGGGACCAGAAAACGTTAATAAGGAAAGAGAGGACGTCTATAAAAATTAAAATTACAGACTCTTATATTTATTGCTTCGAACAGAAAATGTATATCTCGTTCCTTCGAAATAACGTTATGTAAAATTAAGAAAAATTCCTTTTGCCGTACCTAACGATTTAAATTTTTAAACCTGATTCTTTCCTTTCTCCAAATAAATGGATAATGCTCCTGGTGGACCCGGAAGCTTCGTATCTTTATATATATATATACATATACACCGAGTTGTCCCCCGGAGAGAGAAAAAAGGTTTAAGGTGGAAACTCACCGAGTATTATGGAGGCGTTTGCTCGCTGGACGAGCTTATCCACTGTATTCTTGAACTCCTTGGACTCTTTGATCCTGATCTGAGCCCGGGATACCTCACCCAGCCGCGGTCTGCCCAGCAACGCCATTTTCTCCTCCTCCGTTCTCTCTTCCGGTTGCTTCATCTCGGCGGCCGCCGCCAGTCCTGCCTCCGCTGAAACCAGAAAATCGCATCTTGCTGCTTCAATGACGTTAGCATATGTTCCGCGGAGACGTGAGTCGCGAGCCGACTCGTGTGGACAGACAGAAAAACAGCGCGCACGTATCGGGCCTTCCCGTTTATTATTTTTCAAAAATTTTTTTATCGCTGAAACTATGGAATTTAGGAAAACATTTTTTTAATTTAATTTTAAATTGTTTAGTAATTTATTATTTAATTATTAATTTTTTAGTTGATTTTTAATTTATTTTTTTGGATCGTTGAGAAGTTTTTTTTAGTAAATTTATATACAAGAATTTCTATATCTAAGTGTGCAGAAATATTGACACTTTTAAATTAGACTGTTCGAGAGGAAATAAATTTTTGTTGTAAATTTCTTATTTTTCAAGAATTTTATCGCATGAAATTAAAGAATTCAGAGAAAAAAAATTTTTTTAATTTAATTTTTTTGTTTATTTTTTTAGGATCGTTGAGAATTTTTATTTAATAAATTTAATATAAGAATTTTTGTATCTAAATGTGTAGAAATATTAACACTTTTAAATTAGACTATTCGAGAGGAAATAAATTTTTCTTCTTTTTCAAGAATTTTATCGCATGAAATTATGGAATTCAGGAGAAAACTTTTTATTTTTTAAATTTGAAATTAAAAAAAATAAATTTTTTGTTTATAATATAATATTTTAATTAATTTTTTAGGATCGTTCAGAATTTTTCTGTACATTTAATACAAGAATTTGTGTATCTGTGTAAAAATATTGACAGTTTTAAATTCAAGAGGAAATAAATTTTGTTGTAAATTCTGAAGAAACGAATATTTTATATCTTCCAAAAATCATTTATTATTCGTGTTTATATACTTTTTTGCAAAAAAATATAAGAATATAAAATTACTTGTGTCTAATCTGTCTGAGAGATGGGAAAATTTATGATAAGCTATTCGATGTTTAAAGACAAGTTTGTCTGAAGATTGATCGCACGATAACAGTGCGGATAGTGATTGAGTGATTGATATCTCCGTGGAAATCTGCGCAAATAGGCTTTAAACGCGACAAACAGTTCGCGTGAACGCGGCTTTACTATCGATTTATCTCATGAATTATAGTCACGCGTTAGCCGCCTCTCTCAGGCTCTAATTCCGTGCTCCGCTACTCGCGTCTGACCACACGCCGACTCGCGTCACTTGAACCGATATTCCACTAGCGCGCACCGCGAAAGAGTCGATACACAACGACAGAACAAGAGAGTATATCCCATATGGGCCGTATACAAATACTTGGTACACTACAAAAATCGTTAACTTGCGACTAAACCTTTCAACTAAATTTCTTTTATTTTCTTCATTGAAATTATATAAGTCATGTACACGTTTGATTTAATATTATATTTAATTTAAATATAGATTTGATGTTATATTTAATTTAAATATTTTTGTATGTTTGATTAATAAAGTATTTATATGCAAGATTTAGTCAAGTTATCAATTTTTTCAGTGTATTAATTTTATCATTGCTTTACGTAATTTCGACGACAAGATTAATTTTTTCAAGCAATATTGTCTGATATATGTATATGTATTTAAAACATATATTTAAAAAATAATTACTATAAATAATTATTTTAATATATATTTTATATATATGTATATATATAATATATACTTAAAATATATATATTTAAAATTATTTAAAAAATTTAGCATGTAAAGCAATGTACTGAATTCTAGACTTCTTACACAATTTCGACGAAAAGGTTAATTTTTATAAGCAATATTATTTGATATATATATATATATTTTTTTTTTTTTTTTAAATATGTACTTAAAAAATAAATATTATATAAATAATTATTTTAATAGAATTTTTATATACTAAAAAAAATTTTTTAGGTTGCAAGGCCCTATACTAAATCTAAATCCTTGAATATAATTTGTTTAATAATAAAAATCTTGACGGTGTATTAAATTACACGAAATGTATGCGAAAAAAAATAAATCTATATGCTTCCAATGCATAAATAATCCAATTTGATAGATATTTACATTTTACATATATATTTAAAATATGTACTTAAAAATTAATTATTACATAAATAATTATTTTAATAGAATTTTTATATACTTAAGCAATTTTTTTAGACTGCAAAGCCCTATACTAAATCTAAATCCTTGAAAATAATTTGTTTAATAATAAAAATCTTGACGGTACATTAAATTGCATGAAATGTATGCGAAAAAAAAAATAAATCCGCTATGCTTCCAATGCATAAATAATTCCCCTGCAACCGCATTTATCTCCGCCATCGAGGGATGATCGATATTTTGCGTCGACGGGTATTTCGACCAATGACGAATGACGCACTCGTTGCTGTTGTCTCCTGTCCATGCCCGTAGTAGTACTTCATCATAAGAAATAGAAAAAAAAAAAATAAATCCGCAGCTGCAGATCCGAACGTATCGAAATAAAAAAAATAGCCAGGAGATAAGAGAGAAAAAGAACAAAGGATTTTATTATTATATACGATCGTGAAATTTTCATTAAAATCGACAAATTCCATCATATATTTTTAATATATGTATATATTCATTATAAAAATTATTCGCAAAAAAAAAAATAGTTTTTATTTTTGCGCTTTTTATCGTAAGAATCGAAGCGTTTAAGCGAGCAAATTTTTCTGAATTGATTGGTTACGTTTCAAACATTTCTATCGGAGAGAAAATGTGGTTAAATGTCATCCTTTTGTCGGAGATATTTCGCGCGAAGGAATCGACGAGAAAATTTCCCGTTTTCCTTCTTCGAGATAATTTCCGCTATTTTTCTACTGAATCGAAGACGATACCTTGGGATGGAATTTTGTGATTTGTGACTTACTTCATGCCTGAAATGTCGCTTTGCAGTTTCTATTGCAGTATAAATCTCGTATAAATAATATATAGGATTGCGGAATTTTGCGTCTTTTTTTTTCAGTAAATCCCTAATAAACTAACGGTTCATTTCTTCGTTTTAGCTTTTCCACTGACCTCCCATTATGGCATTACAAGAAAGAGCTTTTATGATACAACGATTTGCGACAGTGCGGATATAAATCATTCACGTAAAAAAATATATGTCTAAATACTTTTAAATATGTGGAAAATAAATAATTTATACATAGGTATTTTTTTCTATATATTTAGAAATATTTTGACATATTTTTTATGAGTTTTATATATTTATTTCATTCGTGTGTATCCAAAAATATATTTTTTAAGACGGAATATATGAAGTTTCTAAAAGTATATTAAAATTAATTTTTAATATAAATATACATTTAATATATTTAGAAAAATAAAGTAACATAAAATTTAAATAAATAATACCTAAATAAAATAAAAAAATCAAAATTATTAATTAAGATATTAGAAAAAAGTTTAACTTGTTTGAAATTAAAATATAAAAGATGTCGAAGCGAACTGTTAATTAACATAAATTTCTAGGTCGAAGATAATTAATTATCCGTCAAACTCGGGCACAATAAAATAAAAAAACAACGGCGGGTTTGTGAAAATTCATTCTTGCCGAGATCTCCGGGGATTACGTTGTCATTTTTCAGTCGCTTCCGCGTTCGAATCCTCATCCCTGAAAACATCCCTTCGTGGGCAGATATAAATTTGTTTACTTTGGCTTTCGCCGTGTTCTCGTATTACCTTCTAAAAGCTTCTTATCCCTTCGAAAGCTCATACCTCGACTAAAGCTCAGTCGAGTTGGCTTTCCACGCTGGCGAATTCAATTTCGCTCGATTTTTCCCGGACTTCAAATCGATGTATCCTGCATTATTTTCGTAACACCCCAAAGTTCGTATCCTATCGAATATATTTTGTTCGATCCCTCTATCCTCTTCGTTCTCTCTTATCGGCAATTGGGATATTAAACAATAAGAGAAGATACTGAGCGTTTCATCAATAATCGTAAATGATTGATATTTATGATTGTTCTCAAAATTATATGTAAATATATATATAATAATATATATATAAAAATATATATAATATATAAAAAATATATTTAAATATATAATATATATATATAAATTCGATATAATTGTATAAATAATTAAATATAAATATATTTGTATAATGGAAAGTTATATATATATATATATATTTTAAAAAATATAATTTTTTTAAATTGTATAATAATATATTATATTACATAAATATAAAAATATTAAGAAAAGATTTGTCTATCGTAAAAAATTTTTTTATTCCGAAAATTTAAGTATAATAAAAAGTATCAAATTTATTATATGTAATATTTTGCCTAAAAGAATTATCTTTCACAACAAAAACGATATTATTACTTACGAAATATAAAATAAAATAATTTGTTTAATAATCATGATATGTAATATAATAATGACGATAGAATAATAATAATAATGTATTATATTCGAAGTGTCGATTTGACACGCTGATGCAACAAAATATATAATAATAATCATGAAAATTCGAGATTTTCTGCGATATCACATTTCTTCGGTCTCTGTGAAATTTATCGGACTTTTACATAGAAAAGATCAGTTAAGTTAATATATATGTGTATAAAAAAAATCCCTTTTCATAGCCATGTTGGCGAAAGGAATTCGAGCTCATTAAGAAGGCGCGTTCTTTCGTACGAAAGAAATGAGGGAATACGATTTATCAGCGAGTTTGAGGAGAGTTGGGGAGAGAAAGGAAGAGGGTGAGGGAGAGATTAGTAATAGTGAGTCTCATTTTTAACCCAAATGGGGATAAAATCGATAAACGATCCTGGCCGATGAACGCCAGATGCAAGCAGGACGCAGATTTATCGCCTTTGAAATCCATCTTTCATCGGAAAAGCCAGTGGGTATAAACTCGGAAAATTCGCCTCAGAAGTTATCCCGCGTTTTGCGAACTTCTGCCGACGTCGCTGCGCTTTTCCCGAATTGAATATAACGGTGCGTTACTTGCCGACTAAATCGCGCATATCGGAATTTATCCATATGTAGGTATCTTATCACTTCATAAAATTTTTTCATTCATTTTTATTTATAACTTTTTTTTATTTATAACTTTTTTTTATTTATAACACTTTTTTATTTAATATTGCTTTGTGCTTTTTTTACGCCTATGAAAGCTTGCGAAGATGATAGAAAAATCTTTTCTTAATATTTTTATACATTTATTTATGTAATATAATGTAATATTATATTGTACAATTTTTTTTAATTTAATTTTTTTTAATATATCTAGAAATTATATGTAAATTTAAAATTGTATAATATTATATTATACAATTTTTTTAATTTAATTTTTTTAAATATATATAACTCTTTTATGATACAAATACATTTATATTAAATTATTTATACAATTATATCCAAATTATATACCTATATTTACATACAATTTTTAGAATAATCATAAATATTAATCATTTAACGAATCATCTGTTTTTTACTTACAATATTTTCATATTAAAATATTAAAAATAAGATAAAATAAAAATTATCTTTATTTATTAATTAAATAATTTTTTATTTAATTAATAAATAAAGCCAAAAGGACGTTTTTTATTAAATTCGAAACATAGTAAAATTACATTTGAAAGAATTTACTTTTAATTATTTTTTTTATTTTGCGCTCTCTTTGAATTACTTTTATTCAAGTCGTTTAGGCTGATTAATCTTTGAGCAAGAGAAAATCTATATATTGTATATATACACACCGGTAGATTTATTCTATCTTCTCTACATTGGACTTTACCGCAATCGGGAAATTTCCAGCGGAAACTGGGACACGGTGATTGAATACGAGCAGCGATAACTAATATGACTATGGCGCGTTTCCATCAAAATACTTTTTAGACTCGATTGGTCCTGGTAAGTCGGAAATACATTGATGGCGTAAAATCGCTTCCTTTTCGTAACCTTACGAACGGCGGTGGAATTTTTACGAGCAACCCTCGATCAAGACATGATCGAGAGATTATCGGAAAAATATAAAAAATTGGCTGTAGGAAAAGATCGGAGATTTTTTCGGTATAAACGATCAATAGTAACTGTATCATCCTCCAGAAAAATATTTAATTTTAATGAATTAATTTCTTTTTTAGAAAAAAAATGTAAGAAAACAATTTACGAACTATTACATGGAGGCTTCCTAATTTAAGAAATTAATAAATAATTATTTCAAGAATTAAAATTGCTAAATTTACAATTTTCCTTATATATAATTTTTATTTATATTTATTTTTATTATACATTAGTTTTATTTATATTATTTATATATAATTTTTATTTAGATATTAATATATATATTATATATATTATTATATTATATATTACTTCTCTCTTCTCTCTTCCCTCTTTCCTCTCTCTCTCTCATCTCTCTCTCTTCTCTCTCTTTTCTTCTATTCTCTATTCTTCTCTCTTCCTCTATGCCGCTTCGCCTTGTCTCGCTCTCTCTCTCTCTCGTCTCGGTATCTCTCTTCTCTCTCTTTCTTCTCTTATCTCTTACTTCTCTCTTCTCTCTTCCCTCTTCTCTCTCTCTCTCTGTCTCTCCTCTCTCTCTCTCTCTCCTCTTCTCTGCTCTTTTCTTTATCTATATATTTATTATAAATAATTTTAAGAGCGGAAGGAACAAGGAAATTATATATCGCTGT
Source organism: Nylanderia fulva (assembly GCF_048542155.1). Taxonomy (NCBI): domain Eukaryota; kingdom Metazoa; phylum Arthropoda; class Insecta; order Hymenoptera; family Formicidae; genus Nylanderia; species Nylanderia fulva. Next base: position 3,185,047 of record NW_028189730.1, on the reverse strand, counting down.
ATTTAAGTGGGCGGAAGAGGGTAGGATTTGGGAAACTTGTAGAGTGTAATCTTTAACCGGGTAACGTTCGGCACGTATGTAGGTTGATGTAGCGGTTGAAATTACTCCTGGTACTGCCGGGGAGCAAGAGTAAAGTGGATCGGCCGTGGAAATGGATGGGGTTAGGAATGGGAGTGGTTAATGCGAGAGCGGACTTATCATGGATCACCCGGACGGCTGCTGCAACCGTAGAATGAGAATTCGGAGAAATTTTCAGGTGAAAAAAGCGCACGCGCCGACACAAAAGGTGGCGCAAAATTATCTCTGTGTATATCTAAAATATTTATATAAAATATTATATATATTCACACGGTCGATAATAATCACATATAAAATAAATTAAATAAAAATTAAAAAAATATGAAGAAAAATTCCATTTGAAAAATATTCAGCTGATTAGCATCTCGATATAAATCATATAAAAAAAAATCGCTCTCTTAGAAAAGCCATTTCTCTGTGACCGCACGCTTCCGACGAAACTTTTACCTAAACGTAGTTTGTACTTTGAAGACTCACGAGAGATTACGTGCTTGAAAATTTTCAAGTAAAATGGTTGGAACTTCGTTAATTATTAGGGGCCATAGTTATATATTCAAGATCTCCTAGATTCGTTTTCTAGAGTGCACTTTTCCTGCCAAGTTTGCAACTTGTTACAATTTTTAAACTACTCCCCGCGAGTATACTTTTCATTATTATTGCTTACATTTGGGGGTATAATTTTACTACTAATTGATTACATCTCATTAATTACTCTGAATTATTTGTCTAAATTAAATTTATTGTTCAGTATTCTTTACGTATATTTTTAATGTGTAAAAACTGAAATATTCAAATAATTGAATATGAAAAAAATAAAATTTCCAACTATCTCGAGAGAGATAAATAATTTTAGTATATTTATATATATATATATTTATATATAATTTTTGTTATATATATATACGTATATAATTTATATTATATATATAATATATATTATATTATATATTATATTATATTATAATATATAATATTATATATATTATATTATATATTATATTATATTATATTATAATATATAATATTATATATTATATTATATTATATTATATTATTTATATTATATATATTATATAAATTTATATATATTAAATATTTAAGTATTTAATGGTACATCTATCGAGCTTTATTTTGACAAATGTTTTACTGACTTAATTATATTTCTCTTTACATCGATTCTTCGAGATTTGCGTACGCGTCGCTTATTTGTGAACACTTTGTCGACATATTTGCCTGACGAAGTTCGGCCCGACTTTAGCCCGGGAATCCATTTTTAGAAGCAACCTATGGCGCCTCGAAGCCAACGTAACTTACCGTCGCGGCGGTAAAGTTACTTCTAAGTGGTAAATTAGCCGTGTTGTCTAAAATTCTCGAGGCCGATCAACGGTGGAGAAGTTCCTGCGCGAATAACTAATTAAAACGCGTATATGCGCTTAGAGTAAACTTGGCTGGGATCTGTCTCCGTCTCTCTCTATCCCTCTCTCTTTGTTACTTTTGCCGTCTCGCTGTCATTGCCAAGACTTACACCGTTCAATAATTTAACGAACATCGAGAATGTAAGAGTCGCCAAGTGTTGCGATATTAAAAAAAAAAAAAACGTAACTGATATACTTCGACCGCATCTGTCCTTAGTCGAATCTTATATTGATCACTAAACTATGCTACAACTATAGGAAATTTATTGCTTCCCCAGTTCGAGAGGATCGATATTTTTCTTATCCCCCGAAAACTCGATAATTATAGGGATATATATTCAAAAATCTGAAAGTAAAATATATATGAAACCTCCTTTCGCGAACGAGTTGTCAAAGTTAACGAGTTCGGCAAGAGGAGTTTCGAGTATAAACATAACGCAAGATCCCAAAACTTCCGTGAGATTGATTAATTCCTTAATTAAAAACAAATATCCGTGGCTTAATTAGCTTCCTCTTTGAAAAGTAACCGACCAAGACTCTTCTGTTTCTTTGAAGGGAAAAATGCATAAATTTTTCGAAACTTATATATGTAATTAATATAATTATATAAATTATATATATAATATATATAAAATATTAATATATATAAAATACATATATAATATACATATATAAAAATATAAATAAAATATAAAATAAATATAATAAAGTGTGTGAGAGAACTCTGTGCAAAATCAAAAATTATACAAGCAGAAATAGAGGGAAAATGTCCTCTGCGTTTTTTTCAACGCGATTCCTGCGATTCTCAAGAGGGTTGACTGAATGAAACATGGCCTGTTGCCATTTCTATCGCGTATATAACCAAAATACTAACCGATTTTTCGTTACTTCAATCTAAATTGTATTTGTCAGGGGGATGACAATGTTTTATAGGGTGCGAGAAAGTTTTCCCAACATGCCCCGAGAGCTGTTTTTCCCTAAGCGAGGAAATTTTCATCCACCTCGAGCGCTATTTTATGACATTTCGTATTCAAATCACGCGATTCGATATTAATTTTCGTCTTCCACGTCGTATTTACTTGTCGCCATTCTCCTCGCGAACTGACAAATTTGTCAGACACTTTAATTTGCTACAATAACGGCATTAATTATGTTATTTGGAATATAAATTTCTAGATATAATATTTTATAGAATATATACGTATATAATTTATATTTATAGACCACACTTATAAATATAGATTCTATAGGAAATTTTATTAAAAGTTTTTTTTTTATTATTTTTATATTATTTTATAATTTTTATATTACTTTTTAATTTTACTTGGAATTTGTTAAAATTTTAGTTCAGGGTTTTATTTACAATTCTCGCTTAAAGTTTTATATTAAGAGAATATTTTTGTCATAGAGCTCTCTATTTAGAGAAGATTTTAATTGAAAGTTATATATATAATTAATAATAACATAAAGTAAATATATAAATATATAATATAAATATTTAATAATGTAAATTTAAATATATATATATATATATTGTATATATATATATATATATATATATATATATATATATATATATATATAATTTCTACCGCCAGTATAATCATTGGTAAAGAGAAAAAGCGTCTCTTTTCTCATTGCCTTTTTTTCCTCCCGCTTCTTTGGCCCTGAAATAAAGGGGCCGCATTTAGTACCGACATAAAATCCACCCGAGCGAAATCGCTTCTGTCCCGGTGTTTCCTACGGAAAGCTTGATATATACCATTGGCCTGATCGTGCCCCCCGATTGTTCCCCTCCGTTCCCTCTCTATTTCTCGGTCGCCCTTTAGTCACTTCGTATCTACTTTGGCCGGTCTCGCTTTGCTCAGACCAAATACTATAAACACTGGCGGTTCCTATTTGGACGGCTGAATAATGAAACCCCGAATTCCTACGCGAGAATTGCGGAGCCGTGGAATTAGCCGAGAATACTGAGATTAATCTTTAACTTAATAATGTGGGATGGAAAAAGGTACGAATGAATAATTGGAGAGATCAAATATAAGAGCAAAGGAAAGCCGATTGATTATATCTAATAATAATATTTACTAATTATATATATTGTATCTATATATTTTATATATATTATAATATATATAATATATTTTATATTATTATACTATATATTATATATTATTTTAATGTATATATATTAATATGTATATAAAATATATTATATAATATATATTATATATATATTGTATATTATATATTATATATTATACAATATAATATACATGTAATATAATATATATTATAATATATAAAATATATATTTATATTATATTGTATATTATACAATATAATATACATATAATATAATATATATTATAATATATAAAATATATATTTATATTATATATTATTATAATATATATCATATATTATATTTTATATACATATTATATATTATATAATATACATATACAATATTATATATTATATTATCTATTTTTTAAATTATATTCTATATATTAAAAGCAATCGCAATTTTTGTAACGAGATGTAAAAATAATGGAACATAAAAATAAGCTTCTTTGCGTAGTTTCTATTTTTCTGTTGTAATTTTTCTTCAAGCTTTGTTTATATTATAACAATACTGTCATGGACAGATGGATCTTGTCGCAATATTTTATCGCGCGAAATATCACGATCGGTTAGAATTCTTTGTAAATTGTAATTTCACCGTAGACATTTGCTAATGGCATCATAGTTGTGAGCGCATTATCTAGAGCATAATAAACACAGTTATTAATAACCCTCGACATTATTTCATTACCAGCGGAATCTTATGTTACGCTCGATCTGGCACGAGCAATTTACACCTACGTCGTAAAAAAAGCCTGAATGAAGAGACGAATATAGAACCGGTGGGCAGTGACAAATGTGTCGTGTCGTCTTCGTTGCATCGAGAGGTGCCACTTTAAAAATTTATATATAATATTCAATAATACAAATTATAAAAATCACGAAGCCCCTATATATCCTGAAAATTCTGAATAAAAGTTATGAAATTTTATCGCGAAAATTCGAGAGTGCAATGAAAACCTATCGCTAAAATCAAATTAAAAAATTGAAAAAATTTTATCATATATTGTACAATTTTTATCAATTGCGAAAGTCAATTTATCTAGCGACTCCATTCATTTTTCATTCGGAGATAAAAAATGGGATGATAAAAAAATTTGCATCGAAGCGAATAAAAATGATGATTTTTTTTCTTCCAGAAATGAGAAAGTTGAAATTGTACTTTGACAAATTTCGTTTCGGCTCGTAAAAAGGTCAATTTTTCCGGTGCTTATCCGAGTTCGTTAACGCGAATGACGTCAGTCACAGATGAAAAGAGAGTTTCATCATGGTCGAGGTTATTCTCGTCACTTATCAGTGTCTGACTACGAGTCGGAAAAGAGACTGATTTCTGTCTGGTACATCGACCTTGCCACATTCAGCTTTTATATTTATATAATTTTATCATTTTTTTCAAATATTATATATACATATGTGTACATTTTTTTGAATAAATAAAAGGGTTATTAATGATTATCATATTTGTTATAAGAATCATGAATAAAAATAATATAAAAATATATATTTTGTTGCGAAGTAGATAAAAATATAAATGTGTTTAATAAAATATGTAACAAAAATAAATAAATAATAAATATCAATAATAAATACAAATATAAATAATAAATAAAAATATATACATGTATGTATATATATTTGACAATTGTGAATAAAATTTACGAAGATTTATTACGAAGAAAAATAATAGAAACTTAATCAAATTATAAATAAAAATCAGGAAACCTATTAAACCTAACTTGTTATCTCACTAAACACACTTAGTGCACTGAAAAAAAAAAAATATACTGAATTCGAATAAATTTTTATTTCAATACTACCTATATTGATTTGATGTAAAAAATATTTATTTGCTATAAAAAATCCTTTTCAAAACAGATAAATATTTATTTGTTTCAAATAAATGATTTATTAGGCAGTATTGAAAAATAAATATTTATTAATTTAATATTATAATATATATAATATTAATATGTATATAAAATATATTATAAAATATAAAATATATATTATAATATATATTATATTAAAAAAATAAATATTTATTAATTTAATAATTCTTTTCTCAGTGCATAAACGTATAGAATTGAGAAATAAAAAACGTACATGATTTGTATAATAGTATAATGAGTGTCATAAAGAAATAAACGTCATACTTGTATCTGTCATCACTTATCGATCATGTAATGCATGCATTTCTAAGGACTTTACGCTCGACATACTTTTTCTTTTTGTTCGCGAGACAAAGCAAAAATATATATATATATACCCAAAGCCACATAGATTTACATATATATACCCTTTAAATATTGCAGAGGGAGAAATTGCTCCGATTTAAACGTGAAGTACATTTGCGAAATAATCATAATACACATATTCGCACTCACACGCGAAATCTCGGACTGTTATCATTCGCGTGCGTTGCATTACAGCTTATCTTTTATTCGCTACGTTCATTCATAACTGTTATCATGGAAGTTGATAAACGATTAATCACGTTGAATGAACGAGTCGATCGATGAATCACCGCTTTGTTGAATGCTTTAAGCCGTCTTATGTATGGAGATTCCTTTATGTTACATCGATATTATTATTTCTTCAATCAGATTCGCGATATGCTGAAGAATGTCATTTATTAATGTATTCCTTTCATGTTTATATACATATTTATTTATCTACTTTGCTTATTTTAGCCTCTGAATAATATATATATATATATATTCTTTCTGCGAAGAGATACCTTTTTAAAACTTTTATTACTTGTAAGGGGGACCTCGCGAACTCGAAAATTCTGATTTCGATTAAACTTTAATGCAAGGGGGAATTAAAATGTTTGTCGTATTTTTTGTTCTTTCTTAATTTTTTAAAATTACATTCTTTTTATTTTATTTTTATGTTTTAATTTTAAATATTGAAATAAATTCCAGTGTTTATTTAAAGGGAGAGCAAGTGCTTGACTGTTTTTCTAATTTCAAGGGGAATAGATATAATTAAAATTTTTGTTTTATTTTTTGTTCTTTCTTAATTATTTTTAAAATTAAATTCTTTTTATTTTATTTTTATGTTTTAATTTTAAATATTGAAATAAATTCCAGTGTTTATTTAAAATGCTGAATTTTTTTCTGAATCCAAGGAGGCTGTAATTAAAATTTCCTATTTTTTTTGTTTCTTTTTAATTTTTGTAAATTAAGTTCTTAATTCTTTTATTTTATTTTCATTTTGAATATTAAATATTGAAATAAATTCCAGTGTTTATTTAAAATGAGAGCAAATGCTGAATTGTTTTTCCGATTCCAAGGAGGATCCGAATCTACACATGAGAAATGGTTTTCATTCGTAGAGCTTTTTATACGACGATCTCGGATGGTGATAGTTAATTTGTATACAGTAGAGAGGCAAGGAAGGCGAATAGGTAATCCGACAGCTATATTAGACAGACATTAACGAGCGTTTGGCGGATATAAAGACGCGTTTTATAGGCGATTCCGTTATGTTCACGAGCGCATTTTAATGACAAACTTGCGAATATATCGAATAACGCGGCCAATAACGGCCGGTTATTGTTCCGTATAGAAAGCAAACTCGCGTACAATGTGCGGCCCAGAGTGTTACATATATGCATAGAAAAAGGAGAGACACAATCCCTGATACGCCACGCTCGGCTAAGCTTCCCCATTCAAAATTTAATAGCGTTTAGCGTTTTGAATAATATAATATTAGTTAACGGGAGAGACGCAAATTTTGACAGCTCCGCAAAATCATATAAGTAATCGCCGATAAAAAGCCGGCAGGTCTTAATCTCTCATCCCCCTATTGTGTTTCCGGTATATATGTAATAGAATTTCGCGGATTACACCGCGAACAATTAAAAGCGGACAGATACACACAGCTGTCGTAAACAAGTTTCGACTATGTAAATTTCGAGCTGCGGGAAGAAAAGAGAGAGAGTCCCGGGAAGCACCCGGGCTTGCGACCCAGAATACGCCGACCATAAAACGCGGGCTTGTTACACAATGCACACGCGGAGAGAGGCTTAGAAAATAAATGAGAATCGCAACGCACCGACCGAACGAGGCGCGAGCTTTGGGCAGCTTATTGGAAACGTAAATGGGTCGTCCGTAAGTACCCGCGTGTGTGTGCGTGCACGCTCCTCTATTTCTATTAATAAATGTACGAAGTAGATAATTACGCGCGCGTACACATTTGGAGGGAGGACAAGATAAGTGGTGGGGTCACGCATATATACAGAAAGTTAAGGGTCTCTCATCAATTATGTCGAGAGAGATAAATTAATGGAAATTATTCGTATTGTTTTATTATATTATTATTTATATATTAGAATTATATATATTATTTAATTATATATTATATCGTATATATTATATATTATGAATTATATTCATATATTAATATATTATATATTAATATATAATATACTATATAATATACATATAATATATAATATATTAATATATTATATATTATATGTATATTATATAGTATGTTATATATTATATGTATATCATATAGTATATTATATATTAATATATTATATATTATATGTATATTATATAGTATATTATATATTAATATATTATATATTTATATTTAATATATCTAATTATATAATTATATATTTAATTATATATATAATTATAATCATACATTATTATGATTATTTATTCTTATTTTTATTTAATAATTTTTATAAATAAAATAATATTATATATTATAATAATTATTATTTTGTGATTTAATTATTATTATGACCATTTTTATTATAAATAATCGATATGAATATATTATTATTATTATTTACTGTATTAGTTGCATTTTTCCTTAATTAATTTATGCATAAATTTATATATACAATATATTGATTAATAAATTAATAATTACTTAGTGAAATAATATAACTAAACAATGTTAATTATATTATGTCTATCATAATTGAGGTTGATTCTCTTTTTATTTTCTCTCTCTCTCTCTCTTTTCGTTTTTCATTTCCGAGATCAAGATAAAATCACAGATAAAATCCCAATTATGATAGAAATAATATAGTAATTTTATTTATATATACTTTAGTACTGAAACAAAATTAATTTATTTTTATATATTAAGATTTATATATTATTATATTATATATTAATATTATGTATCATATATTATATTATATATTGCATATTAATATATTATATATTAATATTAATTTGTGCATAAGTGAATGTAATGAAAAATGTAACGAAAATAAAAATAATAATTCTAAAACTAATGATACCAATATATTTACATCGATTATTTATAATAATGATCATAATCATAAAATCCTAAAATATAACAGTTCATATAAATTAAAATAAGAATTACAATAATACGTGATTACGATGATAACGATAAATTTACATTAATAAATAATTTATAACAAATAAACGAAGTAGTGTTGTCAAGACACGCAACAACTCCGGTGAATAAATTTCGATAATATCATTCATATAATAATAGAAAAGAGATGAGTTAAATTCCCGCACCCGCGGCGTTTTTGACGTTACATTCCCTCGCGCGCATCTTATATATACACGCTACAACTTAGTTATACAACCCCGGACGTAGTTTGTCTAGTTTGTGATTGACGTCAGACTGTATTTAAAGTTCTATAGAGAGAGAGCCGGAGCTTAGACCAGTCACGCGATACTCGTCGTGGATTTTCCTGACTCACGCAGCCTGCGAGGGATCATGGATCCCATTACAGCGTCCAAGCCTCGTCACGTCCTCTCCCGTGCATCCAACTTTGTTTATTCCCCGCCATTATCCAGGTCTTTTCATTACGGGTTAATGTGTGTGTCGTCAACAATCTAATCGCTAACTCTCATTAGAATTTTAATATCTCAGCCGAACCTTCCTGCGCGGATCCAGGACGCACATTTTAATTATATTAGCGAATTCATTTTTTACCATTTATATATCTTTTATTCTTATTTTTGTATATTTTTTATTTTTATTTTTTCTATATTTTTTAATATATTTTTCAAATTTATTTTCCTGGTTTTTTTATATAATTTATTTTATTTATTATAATTTAATATTTATTATTAATTATTATTATGTAATTATTATGGTAATTTAATTTATTTAATTTATGTAACTTTTTCTGGAATTTATTATATTTTTTACATTCGAGAAAAAATGCAAAAAAAAACTTTTTTTAATATTTGCAATATTTTTGCTTTCTGCTAGAATTATTTCTATAATAAATCAGTTTTAAAAAATCATATATTTTGTAAATAGAATAAATTGAATATTCAGTATCTTACATTTATCTGTCAAATTCATTTTTTCATCATTTTTCTATTTTTCAAATTTATTTTTCTGTCATTTTTTGTGTAATTCATATGATAATAAAAAAATGTTTGAAAAATATGTTTGCAATATTTTTGCTTTGAAAAGAGAAAGGGTGGTTTTCTATATATTTTATTTAAACGGGAGATTGATAAATTCGAGATGCAGCGTGCTCTAGATGCAACTGCACCGCGGGGAAACGTAGACGGAGTCGGTGGTTGGTGAACTTCGTCAGTCTGGTTTATAATTGGCGTCAGACCGTATTTATCGTCTTATATCTCTCTCTCTCGTATTACTCGCGCGAGGCCACGTGATAATTTTGAATTTTCGGATGCGCCGCGAAGCCCGATGCATACACAAGTGCAAGTGCACACTCGTATGAAATTCGCTTTGCAATTCAGAAACGTTTATTGCCGAAGGTATCATATTTGCGTTAAGTGCACATACAATCGATACCGTATCAATATTAATGTTTGCATAAATACCGATAACGTTACCCGATACACATATTTTATCCAAATCATAGGAAACATGATACATTTTGTATTAACGACGATATTTTATACTGTATACTAATTTTATGTTAATGTTATGTATTATACATAATATATAACAATTAATGTTTAAATAAATATCGAGCATCGAAATAAATTAAAATACTTAAATTGAATTGTAATATATTCAATAAAAGTTATATATATATCTGATTTTAAGAAAATTACATTCTGTCAAATAAAATTCTATACATTACGCAATTTTTTTTCTCTTTCACCCTAAGAGAATTTAAGCTAATTCGCGAGCTTTATTCGTTTGTCAAATATAAAAATTGTAGTGAATTTAAAATATTCCATTTGACGTATATTACAATTTTAATAAATATTTTTTAATTTCAGTTTTGATAATTATACGTAGAAAAGGTTCGGAATGAAAAACCAAGCTTTTCTAATGAGAATGCAGAGCCGCGGCACAAAACACGTGTATTACAAACCGTCTGATCACGATCCTTGAACCGCTGGCAGAAATAAGTACAAACGCGTGTAGGCACGTGCCTAATAATAGGTACAAGCTAATACGCGATGCTAATACAGATTATCCGGTATTACACATTTTTGCGGCTTTCCTCTCTCATTTGTTGTTCATTTCATTACGCGATATTTACTCGCTTGTCAAATCAGTTTTTTTTTTTTTCACTTTTTTTCTTATTTTTGGCAACAGATATAATGCAATTCTGCACGGAAACGTCGACGCAAAATTGTTCGCAAATAAACATGACAGCTCGCAACATTACGGAAATTTATTAGCTTGTGACACGAATTCTTTCTTATTAATATTATATTATATCATTTATTTTTCCTTATTATTATATTATATATATATATTTTTTATTCTTATTATGTTACATATATTTTTTCTTTTTATTATATTATATTTATATTATTATCTTTTCTTATTATTTCTTATATAATAGTATTATTAAATATTATATTAATATTTATAATTATTAATAATAACAATAATAATTTTATATTAATTTATATAATAATAATATAATATTATAAAATATAATAATATTAATATAATTAATATAATATAATAAATTATTATTAAATAAAATTATTCTAATGAAAAAAGGACGTTTATGTTAAAAATGACATTATTGAGTTGAATCTAGGTTGAATTTCGAAAGGGGGTTTGAATTTCGCGAGGGCGTTTTCCACTGAAATTTTACGACATCGCCGAAACTTGCGGGAATAATTCTCCGTGGAAAGTTGCAAATGTGCTATGAAAGGTCGCTAATTATTCGACTATTCAACACGAACTCCGCGATTTCATTAAGCGGTATACACGTCGCTCCTCCTTGAACTCCTTGAGAAAATTCACAGGCTATTAACGGGCCGCAAGAGAGAGAGAGAGAGAGAGAAGAGATTCACCTGGGATTCTCCGCTATTTTCCGGCCCACCCATATTCGCCAGAGAATCCATAATCGCCTTCCCTTTCATCGAACTTTTCGATTACCGGTTGAATAATTAGTTCGACCCAAGTGGCGATAAAAACTGAAGGAGAGAAGAGACATCTCAAGAGAGAATCTCAAAAGAATGGAAGCGTCTTCTTGGTCGTAAAAAAACTCGAGTTATTTTAAACGCGAATTATTCTCAAAGCAAATGTTATGGAAAGATGAAAGTAAAACAAATACTACGTGACGTGAACCATTTTAGACCAGATGTTTTAAAAGAAATGTAAATTTACTTCAAAAAAAAAATTAAAAATAATATATACACACACACACATATATATATATATATATGTGTGTAAATTATATATTTAATTATATATTATGTAATTAATATTTCAAAAATATATAATATATATAATTATATTATATTTTATATATTATAAATAATTTTAATTATTAAAATTATTATTATTATAATATATTATTAATATATTATAATGTATTATAGTATATTATATATAATATATTATATATTATATACTTAATATAATATATATAATATATAATATATTAAATATAATATAATATATAATTAATTATGTATATATAAAATGTATTATTATTTTTTCCACTATTTCGCAAATAAGTACTTGGAAGAAGTACTCGGAGTGCCATCGATACTTTCGATAATAATCATCTCACCACTATCGGAGATAATCGATATCGATGTGTCAAGAATGCTCGAGAATCAAAGCGTTAGTCTCTCGTGCACCACTACTTAAGTATCGCAAACATCTCTAGATATGCATCGATCCGGGAGACACCGACACGATTTTGGCAACCTCCGCTGATATTTATAGATAGATACGCGAAAATATTTAGTATCTTCAAGAACGCGAGACGCATAGACCCGTAATTTTAACGCGCGTTTAAAGGGAGTTTGTTTTTACTTCAATTTTTACAAGTGCCTTTAATACAGAAATTTTTCACAGAGAGAAAAATTATATAAAACTAAAACGGTATTTAATGTACTGCATCTACGATCCAAATTTTTTCAGATTATATAATAATTATATCATATATTACTTGTATGTGCAATATTATTAAAAAATATTATATGTTATTATTATAATTATTTCTATTATTTTTTATATAAATTTATATTATAATATAGATTTGTGTACAATATATTTTTTATAATATAGATAAATAAAAGAAAAAATTAAATTTTTGATAAAAAGTTTATAATATTATACAGAATATCCAGTAGATGTAATCAATAAAAATTTTTTCCTTCTCGAGAAAAGATATTCTCATGTCGGAATAGTTTATACTATGAATAAATGTAAGTCATTTTTCTTCTGCAGTTATAAGATGATATATTATTATAAATTTACAATATTTTTCAGACTTATTTCTTTTAATTTCTCCGACCCAGATTTAGAGAAAGCTTAATAAATATATTTAAAATATATATTATTTTATTAAATATGTGATTTTATGAAAAAACATACATCTTTATTTTAAAATCAATCAAAATTTTTTCAGCAACAGAAATTTATTCACAATAAATAAGGAGATAAAAGAAGAGCACTAAAAATTTTGTAACAAAATTGTAATTTGCTTAGTTGCAAATATAATAAAAATTTGAAACGCGATAAATGTGACAATCTCTTCCGCAAAAATATTGTCCCCAAGATAAATCGAGGAAGCTGCAATTAAAAGAATCATCCAGCAATTCCTAGACACCCCGTGTACACCGTAATGCATATGCATAAGCATCGCTGCACTGTTCGTTGCACATGTTAGCGCAACCTCTTAGCATGCAAATCGCAATTGCATGTGCACGCGGACAAAACGAAATCGCGTACGGGTTTTATTCATCGCCCTCCCCTAAAAAAACTCACCCAGATCAAAAACTTCACTCGCGAGATTTATCGAATTAAAGAATTTATTGTGGGACATGAAATTTTTAAGTATTCAAAATATATATAATTTATATTTTAAATATTTAATATTTTTTATGTTCCAATATATATAATTATTATTGAAACATAATATATTAAATATATTATATATATTATAAATGTATATTCCAATAAATATATTGGAACATATAATATATTAAATATATAAAAAATGGAAATAAAGAATATCCTGCAGGATGTAGAATTTAGCTATTTATAAAAATAAATATATAGTAAAAGATTATTATATAATATGCATATATAATATTTTCCTTTACTCCATATATATTTTATATAAAAAATAATTAATATACATATATTATGTATATTAGTATATTAATTATAGTTACTTTTAATGTCTATTTTGTGTATATTTATAATTGATATAAAATCTATAGAATTTTATATTATAGAATTTGTTATAAATAACCTTTACGAATTAATGTAAAGGTTAAGATCGCAAAAAATTGCGAGAAGTATAAATATGCGCACACCTGTAAAAAAACACAAAAAATCGCGCACTTTAAAATTTCAAGAAATATAATAATAAAACCATGAGGGGAGGAATTAACATTATCTTTCACATCTTATTTTAGTTTGCACGCGAGATCTATCTATTCAAAAAACGCTCTATTTCTACTTTTTTAATGTAAACGAAGCTTTGTGGATCATGGCAAAGCTATTAATAATGATCAATTATGGGAAAAAAACGCTACAGCGGATCGCTATCTATCGATCTTAGGTTTCATATTTTGCAGAAAAATCACGGCAAAATAATTATAAATCAATCTAACTGAATTTTTATATATTTGGGATATACTAAAAATTATTTTAATCGTCAAGGGAAAAGAAGAAATAAATAAATATGTGTGTGCGTGTATATGTGTGTATATGTGTGTGAGAATCTGGCGTATTATTTCGTGGAAATTTAAATAATTATCTTTATTTTTAATAATTTTGTATAATTTTTGTTAATTTAAATAATAAATAGTTCGGACGGTGAAACAAAAAAAATAATTCGGGACGAAATGAAACGCCACGTCTCACTTTTTCTAGGAAAAGTGCTACACCTTTCAAAAGCAAGATTATAAAAAATCGAAGCGATGAGACGCTGGTCAATTTTCGAGAATTTTATTCTAAAAATAGTATTTATTCTGTGTATTTTTTGTCTAAAAATAGTATCGAGAATTTCTCCGTCGAAATCTCGTGATAAATGATCGCTCGTAAATTTTGTATGTATATAAAAAATGTGTACATGCTACTGCGGTTAATCAATCAACCAATCGGCGCAGGACTAATTAATGCGCAATAAAAAATGAGGGAGAGTTCGGACAAGCGCAGAAAAAAGTGTCCGTTTGTTTGTTGAAAACTTACGTTCAATTACGGCGAATCCAGGTAGAGAACCACCGCGTGACACATGCATGAAGAGACACGTGGAAATCAGTTTTTCGTCAACAAGAGCAATTTGTCGTCAACATATTCTCATCGTGAAATAGAATTTAATCATATACAACGTAATTAATCGTAATAGCGTCGCCAATCGTCACGTTCGTGCTTTACAATCTTTATTTTCTTCGAACAGAGATCGAGAGAATATTTTTTTCACAGCTTTTTTTGCCAATTTCAAAATAATGTCTTTTTTTATTGCGAAAATGTCGACACATTTTTTTTTTTTTTTTTAATTTATCGCGAATATCGGGTATTTATGCATAAATATCCAACGACATAATTATCGGTCGATGCTATATATATTTGTTTGTGGATTCGTCACACATTGATGGAATTTTAAATCCGATACGCATTTAATTTCCACATATGTCATTGTTGTCGGACGAAGCGAAATAAATAAATCAGTTTTCGCGCGCGCGGCATTTTCCCATTTGGAACCGAAGTTTTCTCGTCAGAGGGGACAAGATTGGCAAGATTTCCAAGTTCGTATCGCCAAAAATTGAATCGAGAACACGAAATGGCAGGAGGAACGCGAGCAAGTGACGGCGCTATCGAGAAACCGAATGCCGAAATTTCGAGAGGGGTTTCCTTGTTCTTGTTTTTCGCGTGCGTGTGTACAAGGTGAGGCATTTAAATCCGATCATCTGAATTTCCTTTGCGAATATGCGAAAAAGCTCCTCGAAGAAAAGCGCTGGGTCAACGATTTTTTCTTTTTTTTTTTTAGGATAGAAATATAATAATTTATATTATATTGAATCTAAACTGTTTTACCGACTTTTTTCAAAGGCTTTTCTTTTTATTGACTATACAGATTGAAAAATCCTCCATAATTAAAGTACTGATAATAATGAACGGGGAGCGCTGTAATTTTGTACGAAAAAAACAATAAAAGTTAAAAAATTTCAGTCTTTTATCGGCCTCTTGCATCAGCTCGTAACAATACTTATTTAATACAAAAGTTCTACGGTTTATTTGGGCACAAAATATGGCACTCCCAATAGAGATGACATGAAAGAATAATACAGAAGTAATAAAAATGAAATTAAAAGCCTGTATCAATCCTGTATATTCCATAAAAAAGTGAACCTAACCTAACTTAAAGTCGATAAAACAGAACAACGGCAGCATCCCCTTAAAGATATATTTTTTTAGATATATAATTATAAATTACTTATAAATTATTTAAATTTAATTTATAAAAATTATAATAATTCTGATATAATTATAATTATAATATAAAATAATATAATATATTATTTTATATATTATATATATTTATTATTTTATATACATATAATTATAATATATACAATTAAATAATTAAACAAATTATAAATTATAATTAAAACTTAAAAAAAAAATATATAATATATGTATATAATTAATTATTCATAAATTTTAAATGCTTTTCATCAGTATGTTGACCAGCATTTCTTTCGAGGTTTTTCGTTTCGCGTATCGATTTAAATGTCTGATCCTGCGTGAAAAGAAGAAAGGTAAAGGGAAATTGTTGTCGGTTTGAATATTTGTATGTCGAGAAAATTGGAAAATTCAAGTACTCACCTCCTTGCAACATCGGCTCGCCCAATTCGACATAAAGGAGAGCATCCTTCTCGTAAGAATCCTCCTCGATGATTTCTAGATTGAGGAATTTCCTGAAACAATCGGAGAGCACTCTTTTTAAAACAACTGCGGCGAACGAGACTCGACATTTTGTTTTCATGTTTTTTCTCCTGTTTCCTATTTAAACACTGAACTTGTCAAATCACTATCTCTTCGGCGGCGGAAAATTAAACTCGTCGAAATTATTGCCGCTTTCAGTCTTCCCTTTTGTGCGGTAATCGATTCATTAGAGACGAGAGTGCCAGGACGTTTAAACGCGAACTGCCCCTCGTCTGTTTCGAACTACATGAACAGCATCGTCGGGAAACAAAGAGTGAGAGAAAGAGAGAGAGAGAGATCGATTTATTACTTTGGATAATTAAGTGTCGAATAACTGCAACTTGCGGACGCGTATTAACGTCAGGAGGCATAATTGAGGGCTGCTTCCGGAAAGTGTGCTATTTTCTGGAATATTGCTAATATACTCCCGATAGGGTGGTCATCAATTTCCGTGAAACGCGGAAAACCGGAAGACCTTTTGATATTCAAGATTAAATATTCTCCTTCGTCTAGATTCGATAAGATTTTGTTTTGAAATTAAGGATAAATAACGAGTTGCTTATTATTTTTAATATATATTTAATATATATATTATATTTATTACGCTAAAAAATTATTGAATTTGAATAAATATTTATTTGAAACTGATAATATTGATTTGATGTGACAAATATTTGTTTGATATAAAAAAATCTTTAATATTTTATTTAATATTATATTTAATATATATTTATTACACTAATTGTGTAAGAAAAATTATTGAATTTGAATAAATATTTATTTCAATACTGCCTAATAAATTATTTATTTGAAACTAATAATATTGATTATTTATTTGATATAAAAAAATGTTTTTTCGAAACAGATAAATAATTATTTATTTCAAATAAATGATTGATTAGGCAGTATTGAAATAAATATTTATTAATTTAATAATTTTTTTTTATATAATGCAATAAAAATTGATACATTACTTTTATACAATTGAATCCATTTTATTCGTTTAATTATAATTTAATAAATTATGCATTATGTAAAAAATTACAGCCGAAAGTCTAGAAAGTGTATGATATAAAATATAAAGTATCTCGCGCGTGAATTGTTGATTTTTTAATGCGTTTATTTTTCGATATTTTTATATACAAAATATCACTAGGAGAATTGATGTATATTTTTAGAAAATCGTACAGTTTTATTAAAAAAAAGAAATAAAAATAATTGCTTTTGTGTATGAAACAAATCTGGCTGCAAAATATCTTCATTCAAAGCTTACAACATTTATTGCAAATGATTTTTCCCAAAAATGAATGGTTTCAGAGATATATTGAGCTTTGAACTTTGAACGCGATATCCTGTATATTTAAATGATATCCCTCTTTTTCATATTTAATATTTAATTAAGCAATTAACCAGAAAAAATTAATTTCGATTGAAATAAATATATTGATATTTTTCTTTATTTCTTTACAAGTATCGGGATCGTATTTCCTTTATGCGTGAAGGATTTTGCTGCATTGTTTTAAAAGACTTTCAAGTTGCCACTCGATAAAGATATATATGCAACGGAACTATTTTTTTATATTTATATACACGCGACTCTATTATTTACAGATCCAGCGATGTTTCCACTCAAAAAAAAAAAGGATAAAATCGAACGACTGCTGACATTTTCTTTTTTCTTTTCACTTTTATATGCGAAACGTTTTCTATCATCGCTTACAACACAAAAAAGCTCCCTCTTTTGTGTTCTCTCGCCCGCAAACAGTATGCGATTCTTTATGAAAGAGATCTGTTAGTGGCAATAGATTAATAGAGCTTTCGAAAAGCCTTTAAAACGTTTGTCGTGCGCTTCAACTTTTCACAACTTGCGGATCTCGCAAAAGTTTCCAAGCTCAAAAGCTTTCCATGGTTGCCTCCGGCTACTTATGACGTATCATGTATGTACCTACATTTTTCTAGATGCACACGTATTATAGGCGGTAAAAATTTATGAGATTGTTTTTAAGGATTATTACGCAGTTCTGTTTTCTTGTTAAAAATGGTCCCCATTAAAATTTTTGTGTTAAATTTTTAACACATTTATGTGTTAATTTATTAAATTATTAAAACAACTGAAAAAAGATGCAAAATTAGCACAATGTGTATTTATTTTTAATTTTACACAATCAATGTGTTTTGTTTTATTAGTGGCAAGATTTATCTGTTGAAATTTACAGGAAAAAAATTTTGATTTTTTATTTTATATAATATAAGCGGAGATGATAAAACCTAAAATTAACATATTTTCAGTTAATTTTTATATTAAAACTGTGTTAATTTTACACAAGTTTTGCACTTATTTTAAGTTAAAATATTAACACAATATTTGTGTCTCCACTTAAAATATTTACATTATGTTAAATTAACACAAAAATTTCACATCTATTAAATTTTTCCACTGTGTATCCATACAGCACAAAATATTTTTTAATTTTTTAAAAAATATTTCTTAAAAGATAAATAAATAATTTTCAAAAATGTTTTAAAAATGTTTCTATGTCCGCTTTTTCGTGTTTTAAAAATATTTTCAGAAATATTTTTGAATATAAATCTAAACTATAATATTTCAAAATATGTATCAAATATTGTCTGAGCGATAAAGAAGAACATTTTAAAAATATTTTTACAAGTTTTTTAAAATATTCTAAAAAATGTTTAAATAATTTTGAAATATTCCTAAAATCATTAAAAAATGTTTTTATGCAATATATTTTCTAGAAATATTTTTTGAAAACATTCATAATATTTTGTGCTGTATGGGTAAGTTTGTTGGAGAAGAAAGTCTTGGATAATTTTGAAGTTGATGTTTACGGTGTAAAATAGAATTTAAACGTTTATTTAAAGTTCGACGTCCGATAAAAGAGGAAGTTTAATATTATCGCCGCGTGTAATCGTTATACATGCAGAAACCGCAAGAAACGTAATG
Source organism: Nylanderia fulva (assembly GCF_048542155.1). Lineage (NCBI taxonomy): Eukaryota > Metazoa > Arthropoda > Insecta > Hymenoptera > Formicidae > Nylanderia > Nylanderia fulva. The sequence continues at coordinate 3,165,097 of NW_028189730.1, read as the reverse complement.
GCGAATTTATAATGACGGTAATTTCGCCTTTTATGATAAAAACTATACGGTTTTTTGCGACGCGAGGAAAAAAAATGTCGTAATGGTCTGTTGTTGTTTTATGCATTTTTCCAACGCGATATCGATCTTATCGATCCCAGCAGTAGCTATTAACCCCTTACTATATATTTTGTATAATAAGGATTCTCGATAGAGAGGAGAAAGAAAATATTTTTCGCCTCTAAACCAAATCTATACGGGCACTTTTTTTTTATCGCGAACGATCCAGTTTAAGTCTCCGGGTCGTAACGTATATAAAGCATAGTTTGTAGTATCGGGAGGATAAAAATCTCTCGTTTTAATTATCCCAGTAATGCCGGAGAACTGCCGCGTCAGAAGACTGAAACGTATTATTGGACTTGTGTGTATGTGTATGTATATATATATATATATATATATATATATATATATATATATACACAATATTATCGGAGTCCGTTTGCTCTTTCCCGGAAGACTCGAGACGACCATTTGTTACTTTCTACCCTGAAATATCTACCTAGGAGCTATAAGAAGTTGCGAGCTTGCAGCGACAACCGGGGGGTAACACGTGTGAAGCAACTTGAAAATGTCAAACATATGTCGTAGGCCACACACATCGATAGAGGTTAGGTCGTGACGCTTTATATACGGGGTGGCCGGAGATAAAGCGCGAAAAGGAAACGCGAGCTTGCGTGGATGGCTCGCTGTCACGTTGACGTTTAAACTTTGCGCGTCGAGGTTCCTCCGGTTCTATTTATTCCGCTCGCACGTATTTCGCGTATCTGCCATTTTCTCAGACTATTTTACGAAGAATTTGGTCGAATTGCGAGAAACGAAATTATCCCGAGAAAATAGATTTTTCTATAAAGTTTATTAAGCTCTAACCTAATCTAACACCGGGGAGCTTGCGCTGTCAAATCAGCTGCGATCTGTCATCCATTTTTGAAGAACGAGTTCAAGACAATATTATAAGAGCATATTTATTTAAATATATATTATAGTATTTATTATTATTATTTTTATTTATTAATATATTATATATTAATATATTAAATTAATTATATTTATATTTAGAATATATTAATATATATTAATGTATTTAATATATTAATACATATATATATATATTTAATATATTAATATATTATATATTTAATATATATATATATATATATATATATATATTTAATATATTAATATATTAATATATTAATATATATTAATATATCAAATAAATAAATAATATATATTATAATATATATTAAAAATTGATTTAATTATATGTATATATTAAATATAAAATAAAATATAAAATATGAATAAAAATCGCAGATCTGAACACGTGGGTGACTAATGTCATCCGGGCGTCCACTCCTAGAATGAAGAGACCGCCATTTTAGAGAGTAACAAAAAACAGAGGATTAATTAGTCGTCGAAAAGAACCTTGAAGAGGATTTTCCGAGTACCTCGGATTCCCCGAAAGTTTTCTCTGGGGGAAAAACTTCAAGGTAAAATTCTATACGCGACAGAGAATTCTGGGAGGGAAAGAAATAAGAGAGAAAGAGGGAGATCGGTTGCATAACACGTGTGTGTGTCGAGAGCTTTTCATAATATGCAGTCGTGCAGTAATACGAAACCGTGCAAGTGCAGCGGAACGAAAGCTCGTTAAGGCGAAGAACTTCATTTAGAGGCGTTATAATTAAACCGGTTAATGCTTTGGTATATCTTGCGATGAAGCACCGAGTTACACGCGAGACTTAATCCGCGTTCATTCATATCCCTTTGCGATCGATTTGTCTCTCGTTGCTTGTCTCTACACACTTCGTCGACGTAAAACTCGGAAAATTTTCTGACAAAGATATACATATATATGGTATGTAAAAGCGGTGTGTTTTTTTTTTTTTTTTTTTCGCGGAACCGACCTCGAGAATTCCGCGAAAATACGACGCGTTCTCGTATCGCTTATTTTTGCATTTTAATTCGCGCCGAGAGGAATTTCATCGGTCTTTGAAAATGTTCAATATTTAACCGCGAACATTCCCCCTTCTTTCTAGGAATGTAAAGTCGCCTCGTTACACCCGACGAAAATGAAGCACGTCGATTACTCTTATCCCGCGGGAAAAATGGCGGCCGCAAATTTATTAATCCGCGAATCCCGGAGCGACGCGCGGCCGAGTTTGCACTTAATTGCGAGTTATCCGGCTACAAATGATGGCGGAAAGCCGCGTAATGCGTTTTAATGGGCCGAGATATCGTCTAACGCGATTAACCGACCCTTTGTGCTGACGAAGGTCTTAGGGTCTTAAGGTAAATTGTATTACATCACGCGCGCGGCTCCTCCGAAATGAGTTCATTCGCTTTAACGAACCTTTGCCTGAAGGGAAAAAAACGAAAGAACTTTAAATTACATCCGCAAACTTTTCGATTTCCTAAGTTCCTACGAGTATCTTCCAAAGTTGCCGAAGAATTTGTTTTAAAAAATTCTAAGTAGGTCTGTAAACACTGCGTTTAGTAATCGAGCGCATTAGCTAATTGTATGTATAAGTAATGATCAAAATTATTACTTATAAATTATTAAAAAATAATAATTTTATATTTAATATATTATTTTTTGTATGATTTAAATTATATATAAAAATATATTAAATGTATATATTAAATATATATATATATATATATATATATATATAAATACATAAAATAAAAATTATTATATATTATTATTATAATATATTATAATATATAAAATAATATATAAAATAAAATAACATATTTTATAATATATAGAAATTATATATTATTATTATTATTATATTATTTCTGTTTAATTCTTATTACTGTACGGCTTTATTATTCCAGTTTGTTTACAGTGTAAATAATAATATAAAATTTATATCCGCATCTCTGTTTCTCTTTCTGAAAAAAAAAGGAAGAAAAAAAAATCACTCTAGTTACTCCGTTTTAATATTCTCGTAAGAGTTTATTTTCCGGGAACATATATAATTAATTCCTCCTCCACACTCTCTATTCTACTTCGCTGCTTCCTTATTCGTCTTCATATGTGCATTAGCAAGCCCCGACGTAACGCTTCCGGGGATGAATCTGATTAAGCGCCGAATGAATTTCAGAAATTACATGCTCGACACGTAATAAGCAAAACCCAAAATAGCAAATGCGAAATTTCGAGCGAATTCCGAAGGGGCGAGAATCATTCGTAAAATCCGGTACACAATATTGTTTTGACAACGTTAAATGAGCTCCGGCGTTCTTCGCTCAGGCATTTCGCATCTTTCAAACGATTTTCCTCCTCGCTTCACAAAATATGAATGTAATATTATTCATATATAGATAAATAAATAATCGAATTAAAATTGAATCAAGTAGCGAAATGTTCGGCAATTACTAATTAAAAATAACTCAATTAATAAATAATAACAATATGTATATGCGGTATTATGTATTATTAATATTGTGAATCCTCTGGTAATGAATATTATATTACTACTATAAATAAAAATATTCGATATTTTGAGACAGAGAAAAAGAGGGAGAAATAATTAATAATAAAACAATAAATATATATAATAAAATAATTGTGAAGTATAATAAAATCTAATAAGTCATCATTATTTGTCGTAATGTCTTTTTTATATAGGTATAAAGATATTTGAAAATGTCAAAATATTATCGGATAATATTATTAATAATTACATTATACAAATGTATAATTAAAATAATAAAATACTAAACAAGTCGATTAGTACATTTTTAATCAACATTTATTTATCGAATAATATAAAATCATAATCTTAATAAATAGAGAGAGAGAGAAAATGAGCTTAATTAATTACATCATTAACATATGGTATATGCGTTAGATATATTAAATAAGTAATAAATTAAACGATAAAATTAAAAGGCTAATTTTATATACTTTTTTATATTTATATATTTTATATATTTTTATATATTTAATATAGTTTTATATATAATTTAAATTATACAAAAAATAATATATTAAATATATTAATTTTCTATATCGAGATAAATATAAAAAGATACGTAACGATAGGCGACGTAAGAAATACAATTGCAAGATCCAGCCCTTTTCTTCTTCGTCGGATAGAATTCGATTCCTTTACTTCTATCCCAGATAACTCATTTGTCATCCGAAAAACATCTCCCGCACGAGTGCGCCCTAGTAGAAAGAACATACATTTCGGAAAGCCGCCGTTCCGTCCACCATGCGAAATAAAGCCTTGGTCCACTTGGACCGTTCTTGCGTGAGACGCGAATTGAAACGCTCACGCGAGCGGAAGGGTGACAGAAAGGGTCCTCACTCTCGGTGAAGAGAGATTAAAATAAAACGACGGATTTAGCACACAAATCGCGACGTCCAAAACACAAACATCTGCACATGCATAGAATTTTGTCTTAAAATTATTTACCCCGACAATTGTGGGATAATATACGAACAATTTTTATTGGAAGACATTTTTCAGTTTCTCTAATTAATATTTTTACCGCAATAAAAATATTAATAGATATATTAAATATGTTCAATTAATTTTACTAAAATATTGCATATTGAAATTTCAAGATTTTAAAGTATATTAAAAATTTATAATTCTTTAAGTATTTTGAATAGAATAGATGCCAAAAAGATATATATTTTATATAAATTTTTTAATGCAGAATTTTCTCTTATTGTTAGAATTTATTCTGAAATTTACTTGATAATCGTGGGTTTATAATATAATATTGGAAGAATATTTTAAAAGTTTCTCTCTGATTAATATTTTTACCACAATAAAAATATTAATATCTATACCGCAATAAGATATTAAATATATGTTCAATTAATTTTACTAAAATATTGCATATTAAAATTTCAAGATTTTAAAATATATTAAAAATTTATAATTCTTTACGTATTTTGAATAGAATAGATTACCAAAAAAGTGATACACATATAAAATATTTTATATAAAATTTACAATGCAGAATTTTCTCTTAGAATTTATATATTTTGAAATTTATATGATAATCATACGTTTATACTAAGATATTCGAAGAATTTTTTAAGAGTTTCTCCGATTAATATTTTTACCACGATAAAAAGTATTAATATCTACAACAATAAGATATAAAATATGTTCGATTAATTTTACATTTATATGTACATAGTAAAATATGTATTATGTATATATTATTTATTTTTAATATATATATATATATATATATATATATAAAAGTTTGTTTTTTATTTATATTATATTAATATAAATTTATAATGTTTATTAATTATTATTTTTTACATTAATTTATTTATATTAATATTTTATTTAATATTTTATTTTAAAATTAAATTATAAAATATCTAAGATTTACAGATACATATAGTTTTTTATATATTAATTATATATAAGATAGATACATTTTGGAGGGATTTTATCGACATTAAAGCCCCGGATGTTCGTAATGTTTCAGGCGATGCGGAAGGCGACGCCTTTCTCCGACGGGGTCGATCGTCCTAAAGTAGTATCACAGCAACCGAGCACGATTTCTGGGGGTTGCTGGAGCTGCTGGAGCTGCAGGGTTGGCCAAAAGAAACTTGCAGGTATTTAATATTATTTTTAAAAAATTATTTATTCTACATTTCATTAACATCCCTCGCATAAACACATTTTTTTTTATTTGCGAGTGACGATGTATTATTTTTTTTTAAGCGTAATTTGTTACCGATTTAGAAATACGTCTATGCGTATTTTCGAGAATTCGTCAAATTTGTCTAGACGCTCTTATCACAGAACGAACGAGAGCTCATTAAGGACTGATTTGCATGGATTTAAATAACGTCGCCGGATTAAATAACCGAACGGTCACTTGGCACCGTTAATTAAATTAATTAGCGTCAGGACGGATCGGATTAAGGGTTCACTCCCTTTGGCACATTACTTTTCTTATCGGTTCTCCCCCTTTCTTAGGGGCGCTCTCGTACTTTATACAAACATATTAAACGATATATATATACATTTATTTATTTTTATTTATTACATTTATTTTTATATATATACATTTATTTATTTTTTATTTAATATATACATATATACATATATATGTGTGTATATATATATATATATATATACACATATATATGTATATATGTATATATTAAGTAAAAAATAAATAAATGTATATATATAAAAATAAATGTATAAATATATAATAAAAAATAAATATATATGTATATATAAAATATAATTAATAATATAAATAAATAAAAAATAAATACCAAAATATATTTTTATTATAAAAAATATATTTATTTTTTCTATATATATATATATTTATTTATTTTTTATTTTCTCGCGCGAAATTATTGCTTCCCCTCGATCTCAAGTTACTTCGATCAAAGTTTGGGAATCTTAAGGGGCGGCCAGGTGGCGATAGGCGCCTCTTGGTTTATCGGGGACAGATAAGCACCTTCCACGTAGTCGAGAGACACGGATGAACGCCGGCGGGAAGGTCTGACTATAAATAGCATTAGAATATCCATTTAAGTCCGTACGCACGTTAAATCGATCGACCTCCACCAGCTACAATGAAGTCTTACGTTATACCGCCTGATAAACACACCATCTCTTCTTCTTTCTCTTTCTCCCGCGCCCACCCTCTCGGAAAAGGGAGGAAAGCGAGTTTTTATTTATATATCCATATAGCGTCTTTAATCGCGCCTGGGGACGGCGAACACGTGGCGCATAATTTAACCCTTCTGTCGTAACGCATAATTTTTCACCTCTCCGTCGATATGAATATATATGCTTATATACCCCCTGGTGTCGTGTTTTCGACACATCGCCGCAATTTTTTTATAGCACTCGCCGGGCATCGAATATTTTTTTCTTTTATATTTTAGCTAGATTTCTAAATTCAAAGGTTTTCTGAATTTTTATTATATATTTTACTTGTATTATTAATTTTTATATATTTCATGTATTTTTTTTTACAAATATTTATTTATTTTATGCTTTGATTATATCCCCTACAGCACGAAATATTGATGGAATATTGCAAGAATGCTGATTTATTTCTGCAAATGTGAATATTATATTTATAAAATATTGCAGAATATTTCTTATTTTTTTATTTTCTTTATTTATTCAGACATTTTTATTTGTCCGATTTCTGAGCAGTTAATTTAATATTTGAGTTCTCTGTGTTAGGACCGTATCAGAAAAAATTAAACTGATAAAAAATATTTTGCAATGTCTCCAATAAAATAATTACTTGTAATATTTGCACAATATTGCTGCAATATTTGTAATATGGCGCGATATTACAATATTTTAGCAATATTTCGTGCCGTAGGGAATTTTATTTCGGGCGGAGGAAAATTTCAGTACATTTTTACACCCGTTCATGACGAAAAAAATTATATATAGCAGTAATATTTTGCAATGTCTCTAATAAAATAATTACTTATACACTGTAAAAAATATGTAATATATTACACAAAAATATGTAAAATTACATAAATAATAAGTGTAAAATTACACGATAAATAATAGAAATTTTTACCTTTTCATTATTTATCATTTAAATTATTAATGTATTATAATTTTACACATTTTTTTTACAGTGTAATATTTGCACAATATTGCTGCAATATTTGTAATATGGCGCGATATTACAATATTTTAGCAATATTTCGTGCTGTAGGAAATTTTATTTCGGGCGGAGGAAAGTTTCAGCACATTTTTACACCTGTTCAATGACGGAAGATTTAAATATACGCGTCAAAAATTAAAAATTCTATATTTTTAAAATCCACAGAGAGGTAGTACTCGCAATAAAAAATATTTTTTGCTCGGAACAAATTCGGAACGCTATTTCGATCGTAATCCTTCCAGTTTCAGTTGGAAAAAGAAAACGTCGTCCATCCATCTCATTCGGAAATTTCGGATATATATGCGATCATAAAAAAAAAAAGAAAAGAAAAGAAAATAGAGAACACAACCTGTGTGTCTGATCTCGTATTCGTCTCATTTCTCACCGAATCTCACGCTGGTATATCGAACCGTCCGGTGTCGATATCCGGTTATATTTCCTTCTCCAAAATTCTCAGCAAGCAGGAAGATTTGCCGGAAATTGCGTGTCGCTGACTTGGAGTATTCGTGACAATTTCACGCCGTAGAAAATTTCCTTCTTTTTCGCGAAAAGGAGAAAAGCGCAGCGGAAACACAGTACATATTTAATGTGTATATATATGTGCCGGATGTTTCATGCGATATATATGCAGGATCAGCTTTAAAAATGGATTATCAAAGTACAAAATTTAAGATCAATTTTTCCTTCGCGTCCGATGCACTAATATCAATTTATTACGTAATAAAGTATAGAATTATCAAATAAAATTAAAATAAAATCTATTTCTTAGATTATTTATTAAAATGTATAGTATAATTATTATATTAATTTATATTAATACATTTAATATATTAATACTTTAATTAAAATTTATTATATAATAAAATATAGATTTATTACACAATGAAATATAGAATTATCAAATAAAATTAAAAAATGTATTTCTTAAACTATACTTATTAACATTTATTATATAATAAGTTATATTAATTTATATTAATAAATTATTAATAAATTTAATATATTAATATTTTATTAAAATTTATTATATAATAAAATATAGAAATCTATATATTAGATATATAAATAAAATGAGAATTGTTGAAATTTTATTTCATCTAACAATAAGTAGCGGATAATACGTTGCACTTGTTTCTTGAGAGTAATGTTATTAAAACTTTGTTCTATAGAACATGAATATTATATATATAAAGCTTCATACGAACTGTTCGCGATTAATTTTGTTCGAAGTAACGGCGAAGTTTTCAAACGATCGCGTGAATAATTGCACGATTTTGTAGTAAATTTATCGCGCAAGTCAAGTGCCTTTCTCGCTGCAAATTGCAGCGAAAGCTGCATTTAACTGCATTAAAGCCATCCCTCGCACGCCGCATAATGTCCCCACGTTACACTATACCCATCGATATGCGCGTAAAGTATAGGCCATGTGTAAAATCCCGATGTAAATCGTCCACGTTGCGCGTTATATACGTTAAAATATGTATGCGTTTGCGTAAAACCTACAGCGTAAACCGCAGAGATAAATAAACATATCCCGTGATTTACGAAGAAATCACGGAGATACTACATATTCTAGAGAACTAGTTTAGATTTGGATCAGATCACCCTAAATCGATGATCGGGAAGACGGATTTATCGAATTCACCACAAATCTTATTTTCGTTTTATTACGCGCGTTCCTGGTATGATTTTTAATAAGTAAAGTCTTCTGAATTTTATTTTTTGTATTATTAATTTTTATATATTTTATGTATTTTTCTACAAATATTTATTTTATGTCTTTTATAGAAATATTATTTTTACTGCGATTTTTTTCCATTATGGATTTTTTTTATATCAATCAAAACGAATTTTAAGTTTTATTAAATATTATATTTTTATATGAATTTCTGAATTTTTTAATCCCAAAATTTAAAATCTTATTTTCATGTCTCTCTAAAATAGGTATATTTTATATACGATGTCTTTTGCGTAGTCTTGTAAATTTTCATTATAAATTTCAATTTTATATTTTGTTTTCTGTGTCGCTAATACGTTCACATACATTTTATACATTTTTTATGAGTATTAATTTTATTGCCTTTTATGGAAATATTATTTTAATTACAATTTTCTATTCCGAAATTTTTTATATAGGCAGTCGAGCGAGATTTTAATTTTAACTAAACATTAAATATTTTTAATCCCAAAATTTATTTCCATGCAAATTAAATTTATATTTTATACATGATGTCGAGTATATAATAAGTAAATTTTGTCCTTCCTCCAAATCAGCCCGGACGATAAAATTTGTAGGCGCGCGTTTCTCGGGGAAAATGTAGGTCGAATCCACGGGGGACGAATAGAAAAACTCATCGGTCGTATATACTTTGAACATCACGGATTATTCCAGGACGTTTGATATGGCGGCGCTTATGTTTGCTCGAATGTTGCGTATATTGCCTTGGCAATCAAAGCGATCCTTCGAAACGGGCGCATACGCGTTTGTATTTATCCATGCTCTGCACATAATGGCTTGGCAAATATTCGCTGCCACCCTACCGCCCCATTCATTCTCGTCTCTCGTCTTGTTTCACTCTCTATATACAGTCTGTAATTCGGCCTGTAACCCTTTTGATGTGACGCGCGGTGTGAAATATGACCAGAGATGCGGGAGAATCCAATTATTTTGCACGATTGCACAGGAAAAAGTGTATAATATTGTGTCTCTCTTTTTTTCAGAGTTAAATTATAAAAAAAAATTGTACATACGTATATCCAGATTTATTTATCGTTGCCTTTATTGATTTCTTTATGCTTCGCTATGAAAGCTTTAAATGCGGGTGTGGTCGAAGTCTTGTTAAACATTTAAAAACTAATTTTTTATATTTTATATATTGCAATATATAATATATTAATATTGATATATTAATATATTATATATTATACATATTTTAATACATATATTTTATTAATATATTTTATGTAATATATTATATATTAATATATTAATATATTAATATATTAATATATTAATATTAATATATAATATATTGTAAATAAACAAATATATATATAATCAAATAAATGTATATAATAACAATATATATAAATATACACTCCTCAAAATAATTAAGGAATAAAAAAATTTCTGTTAAATAAGCAAATTTTAAATAGCTGTAACTTTGTTTTGAAAAATGAGAATTTAAATTTTAAAAAAGGATTTTAAAGCTTGAAATCTCTACTTTTGAAGGATCATAGCTTTTTTATTTTTTTCAATGCTGATATTTTTTACATAGAAAAAACGGCGAAATTAAGAAAATGGAAAATCTTCTTCTCACTTTGTAGACGTGTCGCATTCACAACAAGATTGGAAAAAATTTATGACTTTTTCGCATTAAAGCTTGAAATTTTCCCTGCAAAATCGTTTTTTAAAATTTAAATTCCGATCTTTCCTTATCAATTTATCGCAAATTAAAGTGAAAATCGCATTTTCTCTTTAATTTGCGATAACTTGATAAGGAAAGATCGAAATTTAAATTTAAAAAAACGATTTTACAGGGAAAACTTCAGGCTTTAACGTTAAAATATCAGAAAAAAATTTTAAATCTTCTTGTATATGTAACATGTCTATAAAGTGAAAAAAAAAAGTTCCATTTCGTTATGTTCGTCGTTTTCTGTATGTAAAAAATATCAGAATTGAAGAAAACGAAAAAAGCTATGATTTTTTGAAAGTAGAAATTTCAAGCTTTAAAACCCTTTTTTAAAATTTAAATTATCATTTTTTGAAACAAAGTTACAGCTATTTAAAATTACCTATTTTTAAACCATTTTTTTAAAACCCTTAATATAAATAATAATTTATATATACATACATATATATATATATATATATATAAATTAATAATTTATATATACATACACACACATATATATATATATAAATTAATAATTTATATATACATATATATATATATATATATAAATTATAATATTTAATATATTGTAAATATATAAATATATGTATGCTCTTCAAACAAGAGGGATATTTTTTGGTCCTTGAACGAGGGTAAATTTTACGTTATGTAGGAAAGAGAGATGTGCGTCGGACGTGTATATTTTCACGACAGGATAATTTGTCTCGTTTCATTGATGGAACATGCAGTATAACGTGATATGTCGCAACGCGAAGCGTTGCATAAATGGGCCAACGAGGGGAGTGGGAAGCTCCTAGAATGCACTACATTGCATCCTTGCACCCTCTGACTCCGACGTCAGATTGCACCACCGGGAAGCTAGCTTAAACAATTGAAATTGTAAAGAAAAGTCGCCGCGTCTTTTTTTACAGAAGTGTAGTATATTTTACGAATTTTTTTTTTTTTTTTTTTGCTTTTGAGAGAGAAAATGAGATGACACTTTACGCCTTATTTTTATTTTACATTTTTTTATTTAGAAGGGAAATTAAATATATTTTTAAATTATTTTTTAATATATATATATATATATATATATATTTGTTTTTCGTGTACTTCGCTAATATCTAATACTGGTTTGATGTACGCAATTCCCACATGGGTATATGTATTTATTATATATTGTAAAAAATATTTCTAAACAGATATATATACATATAATGATAAAAATATATAAAGTAATAATTTATATATAATACAATAATAAAATATTTTATAATATAATACCTATATATTTTTAGAGACGCTTTTCTTCGAATGCATTTTTAAATGCAGAATGCAAGATTGAAACGCAAAACATTTATTATGCAAGGTGATAATTTTAGAATAATCCGCGGATTCGCGGCAAGAATGAAATAATAAACGAAGATATAGGTACGTCTTTGTATTGTTTCCTAACGAGTTTACAGTCGCATTCTTCGAGGGAGATTCTAGCGCAAAATCCGGATTAATTCCAATTTAACTATTCAGATAAAATTCGAGATATAATGCGTATATATTATTATATAGCCTCTTTCGTTATGTAAGAAAATGGAGGGTTTCTCTTCCTCTATCTGCGGAAGTTCTTCGCGATTCTATTATATATTAAAATCAGCGAATCTACTCAGACTCTGCTGCTGCACGAACAACAAGCTTATTTGCAGTCCTTCCACGGCGAAATCGCCCTCTTTTCTAGGAACTTTAAGTTTACTTCAAAAGCACCGAGAGGTATAATAAGCATAATCTCTCCTTGTCTCTTTTTTTCCACAATAATTGCGTCACAGTGGTACCTTAAGGTCTTTATAAGCATGTCCGGAATGAAAAAAATATATAAAAAATATATGTATATAATTCTGAAATTTTCAAGTAATAAACATTAAACGATACATATAATAAAAATAATAAAAATTGCAAATCGTCCAAGAGAAATTGAAAATGTATATATAGGTACGATTTTGTTACATTTTTAAAATTTACATGTCGAAAAGCGACCAAGAATTTTACCATTGTTAAGACTTGGATGTATATACGCGGGTAATATGTGGGTTAACTGTTGGGATCTTTTTTTTATCAGGGACGAGCTGAAGTGACGGCGAACTTAACAAAACATTAGCTAATGGAACGGGGAAGCTAAAATCACATTCGAGAGCTTTTCGGAGACGTTAAAATCCACCACGTGGTCCCCGATAATGGATGCCTTCTATTCCACGTGCGCGTATTAAGTAAACGCATTATTGTCTTAATATATAACGTAAAAACAATTAAAGTACACACATATTTTTTAATTTATTTAATTTTCAATTTAAAATATTAATATTAAAAATTAAATATAATAAAAATATAATAAAAAATATAATATATGTATATTATATAATATATATGTATATTATAAAATATATATAATATACATTTTTTTATATTATATTTAATATATATATGTATATTATATATTAAATATAATATTTAAATTATTAATATAAAAAATTAAATATACATATATATGTATATATCTTAATTAGTTTATCATCCAAAAATCCCGTTTGTTTTTCTACTCACTTCATCTTCAAACATTTCCCGCATTGTTCGGATCTTTTTCCGGACAATGAGATTTCTCGAACAAGGAGATTTTTTTACTACGAGACCAGGAGACGTGTAACTCGAAGTCTTAATAGTAGCCTCCCTTTTTAACCGCCCTCTTTTTCCTCGGAGATGAAAGGCTCGGTTTATATTGCGCCGGGCGAAACTTTCAACGAGATCGGCAAATTTTAGCACACGTGCTACCGACGATAATTTTATAGCGATAATTTCTTCGCGAACGTTTAACAAGATGGAGGTAAGGGGTAAAGACGTGTAGGAGAAACGTGTCTAACGGGGTCGTAAAGGTAAGATCGCGCGCGACCGTCCATTATCGCGTTTTCCCCAGTAACCCCGATACAAGAGCAACTTTTCATTTCGCGCACGTACCGAGTTAAGCGCACACGGGGTATAAAACGCTACCGGTCAGGTACGGCTGTTTTTCCTATTAACCCTCAAAACACCCTAAGCCACTTTATGTCTCGTGTGAGGAACATCTCGCGCGCTTCCGAGTCGCGTTAAATAAATTTAATTTGTTATATATATATATATATATATATATATATATATAGGAAAATAATATAAATATTATATATAGAAATTTTATATAGATTATAAAATTATATATATATATATATATATATATATATATATATATATATAATATATAATATATATCTAAAAAATATTAATGTGTACATAGTAAAATTAATCGAACATATTTTATATCTTATTGTGATATAGATATTAATATTTTTTTATTATGATAAATATTAATCAGAGAAACTCATCGAATTCTTCCAATACCATATTACTTCGTAATTAAAATTCTCTCTATATGCAAAAATATCTCAAAATCATCTCATTTGCAAACCCATGTTTATTGAATAATTTTGAGGCATGCTAAACTACCTTAAAATATTTTACATTTTTTCTCAACACCTTGTATATTATATGCAATTTAATTTTTTTATTCTAATAATATTGATTTGATGTAAAAAATATTTATTTGATATAAGAAAATCCTTTTTAAGATAAATATTTATTTGTTTCAAATCAATGATTTATTAGATATTTATTTATTCGAATTCAATAATTTTTTTTTCAGTGTGAGGAAGATATGTACATCGACTCGATATCGTTGTGAACAATGATAATCGAATATTGAATTGTTTTTTTTTCCCTGATTAACTCTTTCATTGCGCTTTTATACTTCGTGAGCGATCTGACATCTCGGATGACAGATCAGCTGTCACCTGATATTTGACAGATAAGAGTACAATCGGTGTGAGAGCTTGTTCATTTCGGGTAAAGTTTAATATACTGCTCCCAAAGGACAAAGATAATAATTCTCCCATACGCTCTTCTCGAGTTTACAATAATATGTTGTTACTGCAGAGATTGTGTATTTTAGCAACTAAAACTGGGTTTGGAGGGCAGTGAATATACATAGTAATTTTGTCTCGCACCATATAGTTATACTTTTGTGCATCAGGAAAGATACATTTCTTTTTTTAAATTTTACAGTTTATTAGATAATATGATGCGGCGTTAAAGGAACAAATGGCGCGTGTGCACTTTTATAGTAATATTCTCTATCTAGTAAATTAAAAAAATATAATAATATAACGCGCACAAAAAACGCAGCATTTGTTTACAGAAGAAAAAACTTATGCAGTGGAATTGTGGATCACTCTGTATAATGTAACCGACTAACTAACGTTGCTTCATTAGAAACCCTCGAGACTTTATCCCTTTAGAAAAAGTTCCACCCTCGACGAGCACTTTTATATTTAGCAATTTAATTTTACCTGAACCTTCTAAATCGATAAATTTAATTTCTCCCGTGTAAACTCTCTTCTTCGTCAAATTCAACTCGATATATCGGTGATTTATGTTAATTCTATTCTTAGATCGATATTCATCGAGAATCTACGAATCTTTCATGTGGTTTCAAAATTTTGCTACAAATATGTTATTAAGAATTATAATATATAATTTATAATAATTATTTGTCTTATTGAATGAATATTCTACTTTCAGATTTTATAAATGACTTTCCTCTCTCAACCGTTTTAATTCAAGTTATCAGTACTTTTACCAAGCATGAATTAAGGTTAATTCGAGTAATCTACGAGCAAAACTATATAATAATAAGTTATAATATGGTAGAGGAGCATGATTTGCATATAAATAAAACTTTGATTATATATATTTGCATTATTAGCATAAATCTTATTCTAGCGCTATCAATCAAAACTTTTTAATTCTTAATATCTCGACTATAATCTCGCTGACATTGACAAGATATTTCGCTAGGCATTAATTGGCTCGGAATTTTTAAATTTAAATTTGCACAAACTGTTTTAAAATCATCTCGCATAAAAGACCGAACGAAGAATGAACAAGTACGACGACAATATTTACCGATGACGAAGTATTTCTATCTCGTTTGTGGGTCACTTCAAAAGGTAACTTAAGTCGCAAACTCTGAACATTCTTTAACTATAGATCGCGCCGGAGAGTGGAAAGTTTAAGAAAGATTTATTCTGAAATCACACAGTAGGGAAAAGAAGTAGTTCAGTAAAAAATTCTAAAAATGAATTCAGTACACAATGTGAAGTGCCACTTCTGTAAGAAAAATTATTTGTCTCCGATCGTAAACAAAGTATGAAAACATAATAACGATCGATTTGCTTAATAAACAATAATTGGTAATATTTTTTAAAATAGAATTTTTTTCTTACAACTATTTTTTCTCTTTGATTAAATTATTGTTATATTTAAACAATAATAAATTTTTAATTAATTTTATTTAAATATTTTTATGATTGTCTTATGATATTTTTAGATTAAATAATTGGTAATATTTTTAATTAAATTATTGTTATATTTAAATAGTAATGAATTTTTAATGATTAATTGTATTTAAATATTTTTATGAGATTACATCTTATGATATATTTTTATATTAAATAATAAATAAAAATATTTCCTCAATATAATAAATAATAAAAATATATATTAATTACTTATTATACTCGTATGTTTTCATCTTATTTGAAGAATATATTTTTCTCTAAAATTGATACTTTTTGAAAGAAATTGGTGGCGTCACGCTTTTTAGCTCTCTACTTCAGCTCTTAAAACTTCGCGAACACGATTTTCTCGCAACTCTATTTCCCGACCCGAATCGTAAAAAGAGTGCTCGATTTAACATTAAATACTTTTTAGAAAACCTCATAAAACCGTTCTGACGCGACGTTGTTCAATCAAGCAACAGGGGTCGCGAACAATAGCGCGAAATTAAAGGGTTACAATGTCGCTATGCAATTTGAAGGCAAGATTAAGAGCAAGGATGATCTACAGAAGTGAGAAGATCTTATCCCCTCTTGACACGCATATTTCCATGAAAATTTTAATAAAATTAATGAAGAAAATATATGCTAAATTATTTTTTTTTTATATTAATTCATATTAATTTTATATTAATGTAAATTTTAATAGAAAAAAAATATGTGTATATTAATTTTATATTAATGTATGTATATTAATAAAATAATTTATATATTTAATATTAATATTAATATTAATATTAATATAATTTACAACATATAATATATAATATATAAATTATATTAATATATAATATATGTATGTTAATATATAATATTAATATATAAAAAATATATGTTAATATAATTTATATTAATATAAATAATGTATCAATTATATATAATTCGCCAAGGGCGACGATTATAGCGAGTTAAGTTTCGAAAATAAAAATTAGCATATATCATAAATGGAGGCATGTTTTAATAATAATTTTAAGATTGAACCGCGCACACGAGAAGGCACCACTTTGCGTGACAATCTGAATAAAACTTTTCCTGAGAAATTATTCGATGACGGTTGCTTCATTTCCAAGGAGACGAAACACCCCTTTAGTTTCTTATCTATACTGCAGAAAACCCCCCCTATTTTTATCCGAGGGACGGCGACAATCTGACGATGCTTATCGGGGTGACTGGGTAACGTTACGTCTCTCGTTCGGCACGCCACATTTTCTTTTATCAAGATCCTCGACGGAGGCCCTCGAAAGGGATATGCGATAAATTGCGATTACTCGAGAGAACGAAAACTGCTCCGTTGTGTTCCGCCGTACTTACATTTATAAGATCAAGTAGCAATATATTCAAGTGTTGCATTATATATTTCAAAGAAGAAAAATATCAAACATAAGCGTGAAAATTATATATAGAAATATTGCACGCGCAATTATTATATAGAAATTAAATAATATAAAAATTATTAATAAAAAATATAATTAATATAATATATAAAATATAATATAATAAAGCATTTTTCAATTATTTATTATTAACAAAATTAATGAAGCTATTCAAATGTCGTATGAAATTATTATTAGAAATGAAAGATACGTTGTTAGAGCAGTGTCTTCAAAGTAATATTATAAGTAACGAAGCGGCTGTCATATGAGATTGCACAGTTAAAATTAGAAGAAGATCCGGTGACTTATGCGATATTCATGAAACTCTCATTCCAAACTTTATACATTACGTGATACAATCTCGACATATATATTTCCGGATACATAAAATTTAACAAAATATGATATACACTTAGAGAGAAAATTTTGTGTTTCTTTTTTTGTTATTTTTGTTGCATGAGCAAAATAAGTTATAAGATACTAGAATAAATAACAGATATTTCTCGAATAAAAAAATATCTTAAATATATATTAATATATATTATAGTATATATTATATATATACATATCTATATATATATATATATATATATATATATATATAATATATAATATATTATAATATAATATATATATATATATATATAATATATTGTAGTATATATTACTTATTTATTTAATATATTAATATACATTAATATGTTAAATATAAATGTAATTTTTTTCTTTAATATATTAATATATATGAAATAAATAAATAATAGAGATATATATAATAATGATCTTGATATAAATCTATATAATAATGATCTTAAATAACACATTCCTTTATCAAGATCTAATAAGTGTGAAAGTATCGTATAAACAAATTTTAAAATTAATGAATCTAAATTTACCTACAAAAATGATCTTCTACTTCCATGATAATTCCATGATAATTCCATGATAATACGATTCGATTGTCAACACTGAGCTCCCCGTCAGCTGAATTCCGACAATAAATCAGTCATGCTCAACTAATCATTAAATACTGACTGACCTATATTGCTAAATATCACGATTCGAAAGCTCTCGCACGTTTTATTTACATATGCGTAGGTTGAGCTCATTTTCGAATTAATAATTGTAGAAATATCGCATTTATAAAAGTTATAATTTAATTATATAAATTATTTATGTTACATAAATCATAAAGTGAATTATTTATAATTTATTTATATGATTTGTAATTTATTTATAATATCGACGATACATTTTCCACACCCTCGCACAAAATTACGGTATTATTCCAGATATTATTATCAAGTCACGTCATTTTGCGAAACAAGTTCTTTGAATGTAAACGGATGAAAGGTCGGCCCTCTAATTGTCTCCTGCCAGTCGCTAATTACTGATAAGGCTGTGATAGGAATGCATTGTGTATGCTGCAGCATCGCGCAGTATCCCCTGTCGCATAGTTAATTGCAGTAGACGAGCGGTCTGTATTCGATCGTGCGTTATTACGGGAAATTTCGATAGCCTATATATTTGCGGTATATATAATACAAAGTAGAATTAACCGGAAATTTCATTTAAACTATCAATCACGTGCGAATTAAATAATACCTCGAATAATATATATGTAAATTTATAATATCTCAATTAATATTCGTACATATGTAACTTTTAATTTATATAATATGTGTAACTTTTAATATATGTAATATATGTAACTTTAAGCATTTAGTTTCATATAATGAAAATATATGAATAAATAATAAATGATAAAATATATGATGAAAAAAATTCCATAGTTTTTAGAAAATAGAAATCAAATTTTTGGCATAATACAAAATATTAATAATAATAATGCAAAAAGTAGAATTACCCAGAAATTTTATTTAAATTATCAATCACATATGAATTAAAAATTAAATAATTTAAAAAAATTTTTTAAGTAGTCAAATAATATGTATTTAAATTTCATAACTTTTAATATACCTTTAATGCTGGAGCATTTAGTTTAATATGATAAAAAATTCCATAAAGTTTTTATAAAATAGAAATCAAATTTTTGGCATAATATAAAATAAAAGTAATAATGCAAAAAGTACGATTACCCAAAAATTTTATTAAAATTATCAATCACGTATAAATTAAATAATACGTCAAATAATATATATATATATATATATATATATATATATATATATATTATATGTCTATATCTCAATAAATATACATTCATAATTTTTAATATATCTTTAATGTGAGAGAATTTAGTTTAATATGATAAAAAAATTTAATAAAATTTTTATAAAATAAAAATCAAATTTTTAGCGTAATGCAAAAAATATGAAATATTTAAATTATCAGTCATACGTATATAAAAAATGTTTATTATATATAATATTTAACATACCTAATATATGAGAGAATTTAGTTTAATATGATAAAGTTTAATGAAATAGAAATCACAGATAGGACATAAAATGATGAACAATAAATAATAAGCTTTAATTTCCACTCGATTATTTATAAATGTCATCAGTCGCGATCTTTTCGAGGGTGGTTAAATTGTTATTTTAGAGGAGGGAGGGATAACATCTGCCGATCTAATTATCCGACGTGAGTTTCTAATTACCGATCGTGTCGCGATAACGATCGATCCTTACATATAGTACTTAGCCATTGCGGTTGTAACATGCTAGTTACAAGCTCCTTCGGTAACCGATACGATCCTGCAACACTATCCACGATAACGCTACTTCGGAATAACAATAATAAAAGGGGGATTGTATTTCTCTTTAAAAAGAAAGGTCGCTTCTGTAGAAAATTGGCTGGATATAATCCGGAAACACTTTGTTTTCTGATCATTCTAAACAGAGATTCAATTAACTTTTATTGAAGATAAACACCAAGAAAATACTTGCTTTTTTATTTTATTTTTTAATTTATATTTTATTTTTTAAGTTTAAATTTTTTATTTTATTTATATTTTTATTTATTTATTTTATTTATGTATTTATTTATATTATATTTCGTTTATATTTTTATTTATTTATACTTTATATTTATTTATACTTTATGTAAGTTTGTTTTTTTATTAATCTATGCACTTTTCATTATATCTTTGCTATTTTGCATTTCCCTGTCTCTTTTGTATACTAAAATAGCAATTTAATCATCTTTACGCTCGTGAAAATTTTTGTTTTAATAATTAAAGTAGAAAGTTTCTTCTCTTTTATTGACTGACTATATATTAAGTATACCTTTTAATGTAGGCTCTTAGACTTTGCAATCTTCTATAATGCACATTAATTTAAAATCGATGTAAAGAACAACTTCTTCTTTAATCGACAAATATGTATAATTTTAAAAATACACTCTTGTAAATATATATATTTTTATTTGTAAGAATAAATATTTATAATAACATTATGTATAATAAAATAAATATTTTATTATCAAATAATTAGAATCAGTAAAAAAGAGAAAAAATTCAAACAAGAGACTATCAATAAATACAAGAAAGGTACACCATATTATATTTATCACAATTAAAACTACTTGAATCAAAAATTTTTTCTCGAATAAATTAAATGAGTGAATTATATGATAAAAAAGTTCCGCTAAATTATATAAGCGTAAATAAATATAATATGGAGTTTCCGATTAATTATATCAATAATTACGTTTATATATTCACGATTTGAGGCAGATGGTTGAGATTAAAGTAAGAAGCACAAAATTGACGTTGATGGGGAAGTAGGCATAGTCAATTAAAATTAATTAATATGTACCTTTACCTTGTCTTACGTATTTTCTCTCCGCCATTTCTGATCGATGCTACAATATACGCTTGTATTAATGCATCTATATATCTCCCTTCTAGCAATGAATTTCTTATCGATCTCTCTTTACGACCTTACCACGCTCATTTGACGCGATCTTACGAGCTACTGGGTAGCTTCTGTATCGAGAAGCTGTAAATTATGAAAATCACATCAACCGCCTTCCCTTTTTATTCGTATAACGCGATTAACTGCGTTGAAACAACATTTCTCCGAGCTTTCCAATAATTTTCTTAAACGAGAATATATATTATTTTCTCTTGTTTCCATTTCAATTCAAGTATCGATTCAGTGTTATATTCGATTCGTCAATATCGAAATGTCAATTAAAGAATTGGCACAAATATTACGTATATATATTTTAATAATATATAATATATATTATATAATAATATATAATAATATATAATATATTATATAATAATATATAATATATTATGTAATAATATATAATATATAATATATTATATAATAATATATAATATATAATAATATATAATATATTATATAATAATATATAATATAAAATATATATTATATTTAATAACATATTTTATAATATATAATATATATTATATTTAATAATATATTTAATAATATATAATATATAAATATATACCTTTTATTTCTTTCTCTCCCGCGAAAAGATTATATCGATTAATTATGTACGATGTGGAGAGAAGGAGAAAACGATTATCCATAAATACGTAGAATTTTCTCTCTTTCCCCTTTTTTCGCAAAAATTAGAATTTTATCGATCCCCGGACTCTATGGGGGACATTTTCCAAACATCTCTCTCTCTCTCTCTCTTTTCTTTCGAACGTGTAGGAGTTTATTTTTTCTTCGCGACATTGACCATTAAAACAAAGACCTCGCCACTAAAGCCTGCTATTACATAGGTCGATGACTCCAAGGCCGAAATAGAAAATAGAAACAGTAAGACGGAGAAAGAAGGAGAGAGAGTACCAATTTTCCCTCCTTTTCTTCGTAATAGCGATCGATAATTGCACTTGATTACCCTCCTGTCGACTTTTCACCTTTTCCTCAATTGGTTCAGGTTTCCCAATCACATATTTTTTTGACACATTGCACAGAAACAATTTATTTACGTCAGCTGTCAGCAGTGTTTGCTGTTATCTAAATAAAATTATATAGATAAAACTTTGGCGTCATTTTATTTTTATATAGATAAGAAAAATGTGTATTAAAAAAATTTTAGAAAATCATAGCACATAAAAATATTTAAATAGTAGAACTTAAGCAGTAAGCGATAAAAATGTATAAATATATTTTTATATTTTTTTTATATTTTTTTTATAATTTTTTTATAACTGTGTTTACATAAGCAGTCTTAAAAATTATTATCTAGAAAATTATCTAGATGAATCGCCATATAATTTACCTCGATATATATCTAGATAAAATTATATATGACGATTCATCTAGATAATTTCCTAGACAATAATTTTTAAGACTGCTTATGTAAACACAGTTTTTAATAATGTAAATATACCTAGATAAAATTATATATGACGATTTATCTAGATAATTTCCTAGATAATAATTTTTAACTTTTTCCAGATCATTATTTTTCAATATTTAAAATAAAATCATCTTCATTTAATCTAAGCTAAATTTACATATTTTTATCTCATCTTTATCTAGCTAGTTTAAAAATTATCTAATTTCCGGATACGAAGGAAGCCCCTGCTTTGTTTTGAAGCAAAAATTCTTGTCACACACATTCAAAGTCGCGTTCGTTCGTCGACAGAAGGGTTAATCTCATAATTCATCAGGGATTATCGTTACGTCACTCACTCTGTCTGATTATCCTCGAAGGTCAGGTTGCCCTCGATGTGCATGTACTGTTTGCCCGGCTTCGCGGTGCCCTCCACGGTGCGATAGGGGATGACGACGCGACCACGGGCCCCGCTGTAGCGCACCACCCGCAGAGGATACTGCCCCACGCTCTCCACCAGCTCCACGTCTCTCTCCGGGAAGCCGAAGATACCGCTGTGGTCGTCGTCCAGGATCATCACCGTCGCCAGACTCGGCGAGACGAGCATCGCCGGCTGCGATACGTTGCTGAGCCTGCAGGCAAAAGGTAAGGATGCTCATTCTTTTACGTCAAATTGTTTATGTGAAAAATTATATGTAAATATTTTTTAAAAAGGAAATTTAATTACTTTTAATTATTTAATTAATTCATTAAATATAAATATAATATAAATATAAATATAAAAATAAATATAAAAAATAATGATATATTATTTAAATATTATATTTTATTATATAAATATGTGTGTGAAATATTTAACATTTTTTATTTAAAAAAATTTTTTTGATTTTTTTCAACATTTCCAGACAAAATCGAGATGTATGCACTATTTATGATCGATCATGAAAATAAGAAACTTAAAAAAATTAAGAAAGAAGAAAATAAAAAACGAGGGAAAATTTAATTATGCCCCCTCCTGTAAAAATATCCTGCGTGATCATTAGTGACATTTGATATTAGAATTAATTGACACATCTTCTGCATCAATCAATACAAATGACATTCGGGAAGATTTCCTCTCTCGAGATTTTCAAATTGACAAGCTTCTGTAATTTGTGTCGAATGTCACATCGGATCTCTTTTATTTTCTATCTAAAAATGTCATGCTGCGCAGAATACCTTAATCAAGTTTGCAGGTAAGCTAGTCTATAATTTCGCCGTGTGAATATTCGTCATTTACAAGAGATTTCTTCGAAGATGTTATTTTTATCGCTTGACCTCCTTTGATATCTTTTTACAAGGATCCCTCTCTTACATTGCTTTTTTTTATTTTTATTTAAATTCTTCGATCTTACCGTCAAAAAATTTAAACAAAATTTTCTCAACACATCTCGGTCGTAGAATATTATTTTATCACAAAAATTTATATTATTTCGAATTTTAATTACTTTTATATAATAATATCGTGAGATATTAAAATTATTTAATTTCAAATTATTATATTAAAAACTCATCAGCTTGTATATAAAACAATAATTAAACATTTTAATCTGTCGCAAAGATAACATTAATGTAATTACTTCGTTCAATAATTATCTCTCCGCGCAATTACATTTTTTCTCAATATATTTTATATTTCTCGATATTATATTTTTCTTCTATTAAATTTGTAGAAATAAAACATTTCTACAAATTTCTTACACGACAGAGAATTGAATAATATACATTTTGACGTTAAAATAATTTGCGCACACGCGAGATGAAATTATAAATGACATAATATAATCTACAGATTCTATGTGTGTGTGTGTGTGTGCGTGTGTGCATAAAGATTATTAAATAACAATAGTTTTCTTTTCGACCCACATAAAATATAATCAAAGCGATACTTTGTTAGGATAATCGACATCCTTCGTGCGCAATTTTCGTTGATCTCTCTTACAAGTCGAATTATACACGTAAGTGCATGTATACGTGTGTGTGCGCGCATTTTACTTATAGATTTAATTGCGCATGCATGCGGTTTTCACGATGCAATCTAACATGCGAGGTTACGTTGGAGAAATAACAGAAAATATCAGGTCAGCCGAGACTAGACCAATAATAACACGAGCCCACAATTTACGATCGTGGCGTGAAATAAAAGAGTCTGGCTCGTTCTTTAATTGCACTTTTTGTTTCCGAAGGCGAAACGTATATATATATACATATATATATTATACTTTCCCACGATTAAAATACATATAGAAACAAAGCGCGAAGCTACCGATTTTATGTTAAAAACAAAAAATTTTTATTTTGTTAAACAAAATTTTTTGTAAAACAAAACCGAAAGTTTTTTGTAAAACAAAACCGGAAAGCTTTTTGTAAAACAAAATTTTTTTACATAAAAACGCTTTTGGTTTTGTTTCACAAAAACTTGTTTAACAAAATAAAAATTTTTTGTTTTTAACATAAAATTGATAGCTTCGCGCTTTGTTTCTATATGTATTTTAATTGTGGAAAAATATAATTATCATTTATCTTTCTCTCTCCGAGAAGGCGCGACGAGTCCCGAAAAAGGGAATGAAAAAAATAAATGACATGTAATGAATGACTAAAGTCGGTACATGCAACACCTAATTGTTCTTTATTATATCTGTCTGGGAATGTGTTTTTGTGACGCAATAATCGGGCTCACGGATTTCTTCCCACGTAAAGCAGGCTTACTACTGGTTATAATTGTTCACTTATGACATCATCATAATAAGTCAATGTTAACGAGCAATTTACTTGAAAAAAATTTTTAACGCATTAAAAGCGACAAATTTATACGAATTATTAATATAAATATTATATACAATTATATATAAATATTTAAAAATTTTAATTAAATATATAAGTACATAAATATATTATTATATATTATTTAATATAATATTATTATATATAATTATGTATATATTATATATAAAAATAATATTATATTATAATAATATATTACATAACATTATATTATATAATATTAAAATATAAAAATTTTATATATAAAATAAAACATAGACGGTATTAAATATGTTAATTGCATTAATTATCAAATTAATCTAATATGATAATTAGACGCATATGCATATATATTATGCGGTTAAATAAGAATTAAGAATTCTCGAATTTATCAATTTTCTCATAAATTTATTTCGAACACCTTATTTGGAACGTGTGTGTCGAATAGAAAGCTGGTAGTAGCAGCTTAAATTGCACAAAGAAGAATGGCCAGGTTAACCACTTCTAACGTCCTTGATTAAATCGAACTGTTAGCAACTTATCCAGATGAAATTGCGGATGCCGTTCGTTCGAAATGAATTGAATGATTGCCTCTTTGGTGCTAATCAATGATTCGCGATCACGAAGCGCGCTTTAAGAACCACGCCTCTTTCGCGAAGGAACTTGAAGTATCTTTCAATGGCAGAATCTATCTAGACGTATCTAGATGATATCATATTAGAGGGCTCAATTATGCAAATGCTCCACAAACGATCGTCCGGGCAATATTAATTCGGGGGGTTAATATCAATAATTCTGTAATAATTATGAGTGCTTTCGAAAATGAAATTCTCCGATTAAAGCAAGCGATATATAATGACGATTTATTCTCCATTTAATCTTAGATGAAATTTATTAAAGGAAAATGCATATAGAACAAAAAAATTAATTTTTTCATTTAACAAAAATTGTTTTTGATCGAAAGCTTTTTGTTTTACAAAATTTTTTGTAAAACAAAACCGAAAGCTTTTTGTAAAACAAATTTTTTTTACAAAAAGAAGCTTTCGGTTTTGTTTCACAAAAAAAATTTGTTTTACAAAAAGCTTTCAGTTTTGTTTCACAAAAAATTTTGTTTAACAAAATTAATTTTTTTTTTGTTTTTTTTTTGTTTTTAACATAAAATCGGTAGTTTCGCGCTTTGTTTCTATATGTATTTTAATCGTGAAAAAAATATAATTATCATTCTATTCAGCCAATAAAAAGAAAAGGGTGCGCAAAAATGATATTTAATCGATAAAACAGGACGATGAAATTCACCTGACGTAGAAATGCTCGTCCTCTTCGAACAGCTCGTCGTCGATGACCGAAAGCTTGATCGTCTTCTTGGTCTCGCCGGGCTCGAAGGTCAGGGTGCCCTTGGCGCTAACGTAGTCGGAACCCGCCTCGGCGGAGCCGTCCTCCGTGCAATAATCCACGCTGCAGACCTTATTAAGGTCGCCCCCGGCCCTGGTGACTCCCACCTCGAAGGTCCCGACGTTCTCCATCACCGTGTAGTGGCCAGGCTCGAAGAACACTCTCGTGGCATTGACGTTCTCGATGTCGACGCTCTCGGCCTCCGCCTTCTGCAGCTCGGCCTTGACCTCGCTGAGGTCGCTCTGCGCCCTTTCGCTGATCTTCCTGCTGAGGTTGCCCGCGCCCACCATCTTCCTCGTAGCCTGCACCCGGTAGAAGGCCCGGCTCTTCGGGCCCTTGCCCAGCACCTCCTCATGAGCCATAACCTCGAGTTGCTCCAGGGGTAGAATCGGATACTTCTTCCGCAGCTCCTTCAGAGTATTGATGTAGTCTCTTCGCGTTTGCTCGAACTCCTTCGCTTCGGGGGAGTCGATGTCGGCCAGGCGGTCCATCATGCCGTGGAGACCATCTTGCTGCGGCTTGATCTCCAGCTCCACTCCTATCTCGGAATCTCCGGCCTCCGCCTGCACGATCACACCCCGCTTGTTCATCCGGTAGCCCTTGTGCAGGTACTTGTAGATGAGCAATCGACGATCAGCGACCCAGGCAGTCAGCACGGTGGCCGGGAAGAAGAGGAAGGTCAGGATACCCTCCCAGATCTCGAGCACACCCGGACTGGAGACCGCGAGGATGATGTACAGCCAGACGTAGGCGAAGATGCTCCAGGTCGCGGTGACGAAGAAGACGCGGAGGTGCTTGATCTTCCGGGTCTCGCCGTTCGGGATCACGAACACGCACAGGGAAATGATGACAAAGAGGTTGTAGGCGGCGGAGCCGACGATCGTTCCCGGGCCGAGTTCGCCGGCCTGGAAGTTCTTCGCCCAGATCTCGATGATGGACAGCAAAATCTCGGGCGCGCTGCTACCGAGCGCCATCAGGGTTAAATTCGCCACCGTCTCGTTCCAAACTCGGACTATCACGATCTGGGGCTCTCTACCGTGACGGCGCACCACCAGCTCCTTCTCCTTGGACGTGATCACCTCGATAGCGGCCATGAAGCGGTCGCTGATGATCGAGACGCCGATGAACAGGTATAACAGCAGGAAGAAGTACACCAGGCCCCGGAAGACGATCTCGATCAGGTATAGGTTCTCCTCCGGGCGCCAGAGGGGTATCATCAGACCCGGCTCGCACTTCACCGAGTAATTCCCGGGCATGTTGGAAAATCGCGATTGGATCCTCTAGTAACTCGATTGTCGTCTCCACGGGAATACAAATCCGCCGGGAGTCTCGTTCTTCATTCAGAGCGGCGAGCAACTTTTCTTATCCCGGCGTGTTTCTCTCTCGATATATACGTGACTCGCTCTTTAGGGATGAGAGAGAGAGAGTTCACTCCCCTTTCCAGGGAGCAAGAAACAAGAGGCGGGTTTCTGCTTGAGACGGAAAAGTTGCTGCTTTTTTTTTCTATCGCACACTGATTTGATCTCGGAAAAAAGAAACCCTCCAACGAAATTCGACGCGCGACGCAGCCTCGCTTCGGGGAGAAATGGGGATGCTATGTTTTGCAACAACAACCGATATAGCACCAAGTCGATGACGATCCCGGACCGGCAATTTCAACTCTCTCTGATCGAAATCCTCAACATCGTTCGGTGGAGGATCCCTTTCTGTCTCTCACTGTCCTGATCCTTTTCCCTCTTCACGCACACTCGCTCTCTCTCTCTCTCTCTCTCTCCCGCCCCGTAAAACTCGCACACACCTATATACCCTCGCACACCGATCCTCTCGCCGAGGTAGACGGAGAGCTAGAACCGCCACTGCGGGCCACCCTGAGGTAGGTACATTCGGGAACCGGCTACCGAGGGAACCCGCCAATACCACCGCGACAGTGAGCTCCCATCATCATCGAGGCGGGTGACCCTTCGACACCACCGGGGGCAGCAGAACCGTACCGGGCCGCGTTCGAACGAACACTGAAAGAGGAGAGAGAGAGAGGAAGAGAGGAAGCTAGAGGAGAGAGTCGGCCAGACCGAGTGGGGAGTGGTGTCTCGAGCTAGCCAGACGCGGCCACCCTCCCACTGTCCTCCCTCTTCGACTCCCCTCTTCGGCCGACCTCTCTTCCGTCTCGCTCCGACTTCGTCCTCGACGCTCCGATGATATTTTTGTCCTCGTCTTCTTCGTCGGGTCGACGCTACCTCCGTTCTACTCTAACCCACGACTAGAGGAGCCTAGGTGGTCTCCCCGTCCTTGTCTGTCGCTCTTCAGGGTATCCCTGTCTTCTTCCACCTTGCTTCGCCGCTGCTATTTCCGTCCTTGTTGACTTCCCTGATGATGATGCTCCCTTTCCTACGTCGAGCTCGAAGAAACGTTCTCCCTCTCTCTCTCTTTCTTTTTCTCCTCGTATCTTCCTCTCTCCACGGTTTTCATTCCTCGTCACGCTTCACGCGGCGCAGCGGCATCTTGTATACGTTTGCGCGTGTAGAATATCTACCCTCTCTAGTAGCGTCCCCCACTTTCTCTATCTCTCTTTCTCTGTCGCTCTATCCGCTCTTTTTCCGTATCCCCGTATTTATATCCTCGTCCTCGTCGAACCCTATAGCGCACACCACCTGCACCCCTTCCGCTCTTCTCTTTTTTCTCGCTCCGCGACGTAGCCCCTTTCTTCGTTCTACCCTCTTTCTCTCTCGGATTCCATATCAGGGGTGGCCATAACGCGAATCTCCGTTCCACCCTTCGTGCGACGTCGTCGAATCATTTGATTTCTCACTTGTGATCAGGAGTGCGCAAATATCCCTAATAGCACAACATATCCGAAAAATATTCAGAGGACATCTTCGGAATGTTCTCTGAACGTCTTCAGGATATGCGTGCTGTTAGAGATTTCTTTTGCTGTGAAGGACTCTGTCCACCTCGATGATTTTTATAAAAATCATTCTTTTTCCAAGTTAATTAACTAAACATCTTCAAAGAATTTTAATCCCAATTTATACTCTTCTTTAACTTATCCGAAAGTAGGTTCAGTTCTGCAATCTTCTTTTTAAAGAAGGAAAAAATAAAACAATTTCTTAAGTTTACATTCCTACCCTAATAACACACAATATCCAAAAGACATTCTGAGAATATTCGTAGGATTTTCAGAGGATATTCCTAGGATTTTCAGAGGATATCCATAGGATATTCGAGGATATCTTTAGGATATTCAGAGGATATTCCTAGGATTTTCAGAGGATATCCATAGGATATTCGAGGATAACTTTAGAATATTCAGAGGATATTCCTAGGATTTTCAGAGGATATCCATAGGATATTCGAGGATATCTTTAGGATATTCAGAGGATATCCATAGGATATTCGAGGATATTTTTAGGATATTCAGAGGATATTCCTAGGATTTTCAGAGGATATCCATAGGATATTTAGAGGATATCCATATAATATTCGAGGATATCTTTAGGATATCCAGAGGATATCCAGAGGACATTCGAACGTCCTCAGGATGTTTTCTCAGAGTGTCTTCGGGATATGTGTGCTGTTAGGGTATAAATACGAAGACGGGGGATGGATATTTAAATGTTCTTACCCCTCCGATGTTATAGTATCGCAAATATAATTCAGTTGATTGCCACTGTTCAACGCTGAATCTACTTCCAGCGCCTCCCCGATCGCTATCTTCGTCGCTCTCAGAAGCTTTCCAACCCCTCTCCGAGGCTATCCACGCCTTTGCCCATCCTCCCCATGTTCTCCATCCCTTACACAACTCGCGCTCTCTCTCTCTCTTTCCCTCTCATCCCTATCCGCGCCTGTGAACTAGAGTAAGCTTGTATAAAGGATGATTCAACGTACCGCGTATTTGGGGTGGTCAAACTTGTCAAAAATTATAGTACCGACATTTTGTATTCGATAAAAAATTAATCGAGCACAAAATACGTCACATATATTATATGAGATATTAGGAGAAATGGTATATATGTATATAAGGGTGAAAAATGGGGGTTGAAATTTTCTCGCACCCTCTCGCTGAGCGAATATCCCCGTTCGCGAAGTCTCTATGTACGGTCTTGCCTCGGACTCGATCTTCGTCGAGCTAAAACGTCCACCCTCTTCCCGTCCTCGTCGCGTCGCGCATCCCCTCGTCGGCGCATGCGCACCAGCCCTATGCGTAACCGACACCCTGAAGAGGCTCTCGCCCGCTTCGACACCTCAGCCGGCTCGATCAGTTCTACAGTTCTGCACCGAGGATGCAGCTCGTGTTTACACGGAGAGAATTTTCTCTTAGAATTCACCCTGAAAATTATGGGACAATATATGGTATTGGGAGAATTTTACAAGAGCTTCTCTGATTATTTAAAGTTTATTTAATTCGAATAAATATTTATTATATTTTAGTACTGCCTCTAATCAATTATTTAATTGAAACTAATAATATTGATTTTTGATGTGAAAAATATTTATTTGTTCCAAATAAATAATTTTTGTTATAGGCAGTATAGAAAATAAATATTTATTAATTTAATAATTTGTTTTCAGTGTGTATAATAAAAAATATTAATTTTTTTAAGGTAAATATTTTTAATCAGAGAAATTCTTATAAAATTCTTTCAATACCATATATTGTCCCATAATTACAATAATTTTTAAGGTAAATTCCGAGAGAAAATTTCCTCTGTTTAATTATGATGATTCTTACGACTATTGTACTCTGATAAGCGATGATTGACCACGTGATCATTAATCAAGTATTTCGGGAATAGTCATCGATCATTATCGTATCGTTTGTAAGCTATTTTTTTTTCTTTTTTTATCAAGATGAAAGTATATTGTCTTTACCACTTTATTCTTGATTTGATATCTTTTGTAATAATTTTTTTTTTAGTTTAGAGACTATTTTTATTTTCTGAGAAATTTATTAAATTAATATGAAATAATCTTACATGATAGAAAATTGGGGGTGCGATTATGAAACCGCAATTAATGATTAATATAACTGTATCATAATAATTTACATATATATATATATATCGTCTTTTTAATTCGAATTTTTTAATTTTTAAATATTCTTTATCGCAAGAAGTTTATCGCGTAATATAAACATGAGGTATACAGGCGAGAAAGAGAAGGATCTCTCTGCGGTTCGGCTACTTTTGCGGGGACGCGACATGCGTTTAATCCTGCAGTGCAATTTTCTCTGGGAAAGGGGAAGATATAGAACGTTTGGAGCGAAAAATTTTACCGCTGTCATGGAAAAGAACGGAGCTCGCGAGAATACATACAAGATGCGAGCTTTAAACGGCTGCAACATCGCTCTTGTGCTCCACTTGTTTCCTCGGTTTTTACTATTATTCGCTATATATATATATATATATATATATATATGGTAATTAAAATCGGAAAATTTCAAGCGCTTTGTAAGCATGAAATTTTAATAATTTTTTAAAAACGTCAAAAAACATGATATTAAATTGTTGTTGTCGGTTTTATA
Organism: Nylanderia fulva; assembly: GCF_048542155.1. Classification (NCBI taxonomy): domain Eukaryota; kingdom Metazoa; phylum Arthropoda; class Insecta; order Hymenoptera; family Formicidae; genus Nylanderia; species Nylanderia fulva. The sequence goes on along the minus strand of NW_028189730.1, from coordinate 3,132,165 downwards.
ATAACAATTATTTTTTAGACGACTTTTGATAATAATGTAAAGAGAGAACAAAGTATGAAGATTTTTACATAAATATAAATTTATATATAGAATTATTAATATAAACGCAATTATGAAATTAAATAAAAGAACATTGCAAAAAAAAACAAATAAAATAAACTAATCTATATTATATTAATATAATGACGCGCGTATAAAAGAACATTTTATGATGTAAAAAAGTTTATTAAAGAGCATTAATCTAAAAATAATGCGTACATGAAATGATTATACGTGTAATAAAGCATTAGCAAAGTACTTATATTTGTTTATAATAAACTGGAATATTCACTGTACTTTGTCATAATTTCTTAAGCATTTAAGCGCTACGAAGCTTAATCTAAATTAAACAATTATCATGATATTGAAAACTTTAACTAATTATTTATATTCTAAAATTATTTACGAACACAAATATATAAATTCTATATATAATGATGCTTAATTAAAATTAAGTATAATGAAAGGCGATTTTCAAAGTACATCTTAATAAGATTAAAACGATAGAATTATAACATTGGTTCTTATTTAGCATATTTTCAATTAAATACTGTTAGGTTCTTTTAATAAAACATATATCTTTAAAAAAATATGTTATGTAGATATCCAATTGCGGTTTCAACCAATAAAAATATTTTCTTGGCTTGTCACCAATATTTTTAAATTTAATTTAAATTAAAATAATAAATTTGAATTTTATTTTTTAATTTTATATAGAATGTTCTCAAAAACAGTATTTAAATTGAACAGTCAAAAATCGAAGAATCGATATTTTGCAAGAAAATGCTTTCATTATTACATTAATAAAAAAGAATCATCATTATTCTTTAGCCTTTCTCTTTTAAAACAATTAAAAACTAATGATGTATATGAAGGCAGCATATTCTGTTTTAAATTATCGAAAAAAAATTCTCGAAACAACTCATATTTTTTTGTATGTTACTTATGATTAATTCTCCATCAGGAATTTGAATCTTTTAAGGTACAAGCAATTTTTTATTTTTTCCAAATTGTTTAAATTTCGCTTTGGATAAACTATTAATTAAGTTTAATATTTGTCTTTAAAATCTATTGTGGATATATATAGAGATATTAACATCCCAGGTAGCAGACTGACATCAAATGTCAAAATGACGTCATTTTGACGTTTAATGACGTTAGTCTGCTACATGGGATAATAAATAATTTTTTTAATTTTTCAAAAGTCTAGAACAAAAATAATGATAATAATAATAATAATAATAATAATAATAATAAAATAATAAAGAATGAACTTAAAAGATCCAGTTTGCTGATTAGTAAAAAGAAATGACTGCTGACGGAGGGTTAATTAATTTTAATAGTCATCATCTTCATTATCTTCATCATCATTGTCCTGTTCATCATCATCCTTGCATTGGCACTGTGCGCACTCGACTCGCACGTTCTTCAAGTGTAATGTCAACTGTCCCGGAAGCAGCTCGAACGCTTCCGCCCTCAACTTCAGCATGGGATTTTTGTCAACGTAAACGTTCCTCAAAGAGTTGATGTTCCTCAACGACATGTCGTCCAGGTCGGTGAAGTTATTTCGCTCGAGATTCAATTCCAGGATGGATATACTGCGTCTGCCACGCGTATATCCATTGTGCCGGAAGTTGCTTGAGTCGGTTTCCGGAAAGGTCCAGATGCGTCAGTCTTTCAAGGTGGAAGGCCCGAGGTTCGATCGTCGTTAAGGTGTTGTCCGACAGATATAGAAATTCGAGTCTCTTCAGGCGGCAAAAGGTGTCGAGAAAGATGGCGCTGATGCGATTTCCGGTCAGATTCAGGCTCTTCAGGTGCTGCATCGGACAGACATCCGGTACCGCGGCGAGGAAGTTGTGAGCCAGGGAGAGTTCGTTTATGAAGAGGGTCTTGTTGAAAGTGCCCTTGGCTAGATCGGCGATCCTGTTGCCGGACAGGTCCAGCTTCAGCAGGTACCTCATATCGTAGAAGGCGTCGAGGGTCACCTCCGCGATCTGGTTCCTCGATAGAGACAGATTTTGCATTCTGTCGGCGCCTTTCAGAGATATGGACTCTTCTCCACAATCCTCGAAGCACACTTGGATGATTTTGTTGTCGTCCATAGAAAGATCCTGCAGATACCTGCAATTATTTGTTCGAATTACGAAGAAGAAATAATAAGCAATAATAATAATTAATAGAAGCAGGAAAAATAATAATAGATAATAATCACAGTTGTGCCAACAAAAGTAAGAAAACAGTAGAAATAGCAATAATAATGATTAATTTATTAATATTATTATTAGTTATATCATCATCATTATCATCGTCATCAACATCATCATCATCATCAACATTATTATTCCTGATGGAGGTTAATCATGAGTAATATACAAAAAATACGAATAAATTCAAACCTTTTTCTTTTATTTTAATAATTTAATTTTATATTATTACTTTTTAATTGTTTTATAAGAGAAAGGCTAAAGAAGAATGATTTTTTTTGCTACTGTAATAATAAAAGCATTTTCTTGCATAATATCGATTTTTCGATTTTTTACTGTTCACTTTATATACTGTTTTTGAGAATATATTCTACACAAAATTAGAAAATTAAAATTTGTGATTTTGATTCAAATTAAATTGAAAAATATTGGCAAGAAATCAAGAAAATTAAATATTTTTGTTAAAAACACAACTCGATATCTAATATCACAATATCTTTGTTTAGAGATATATGTTTTATTAAAAGAAACTTTAATTTTTCGAACAGATGCTCTTTTAGAAATGGGAAAAAAAATATAATAAAATGTTAATACCTGAGTTTCTCCCGCTCGACCCGATCGATTAGATTTTTATTCAGATTAAGATGGGTCAACGTCGCCGGAATATTGTCGAAGACAGCACTGGTGGAACTGATGCTGTTGTTGCACAGATGCAAATGATTGAGGGTGGGCGTTGCTATATAAAAAGGCATCTTAAAATTCTGCAGTCGATTGTTACACAAATGCAGATGCTTCAGATTTGTGAAGGTCTCATGTTCTATCACAAATTCTGGATTGGAACTATCATCGTAACTGCCGTCGTTATCGTTGATGATTAGCGTCTGCAACTTGTCGTTTCCGTGCAACACCAGCAACTTCTGTATCGGAATCCTGTTTTTGGATAAGTTCAAGTGCCGTAGATTCCGCATGCTGCGAAAGGCGAATGGCGAAATGTCGCTTATGTTATTGCTGTCAAGACTCAGGCTGATGATGCTGTCACTGGTGATAAAATCCCGACCGATTCTTTGAAGGCCGACGTTAGTAAATCTGAATGACAGGTCGGTCGAATAGAAAGTTGCTGGTGGCGGTTGTGAATGTATATATATGAAGTCTTGTTCCTCTGAAGATTGTTGATTATTTGGTTGATGATTTTTGATAGGATAATGCGTCGGTGGTGACGTTGTATTTTGGTGAGATGGCGGATACACGGTAAATCCTGACCTATTCGGTGTATATGAGTTTTCTTCATTCTTGTGACGATCTTTGAAAAAATCAAGGTCCGTTTTTGCTAACGATAAGTATACATCAAAGACGAAGAAAAGGATGATTTTTGGGCCTAACGCCATCTGAAAAAATTAAGAACGAACGTATCAGATTATATAATGTGTAAATTAAGATATTTGAAATATAAAATATATTAAATATAAAATTAAATATATATATAATTTAAAATAATAAACAAAATTAAGATTTATAAAATAAAGGAAAATTAAAGTAAATTAAAGACATATACTTTAATCACTTGCATACGATAATAATAAATACAAATATAAATTTTGTAATGACATAATGTAAGACACAGAAAGCAAAAAATATCTTTTTTTGAATTTTAATATAGTTACAAATAAAATAAGTAAATTGTGATATTTAATTGCGAAATATAATTTTTTTATTCTCAAAGATTATTAAATATTTATAAATTATTTTACTGTAGCCACATTCGAGCATAAAGGAATATTTAAATATTACAAGATTATTTTTTTACAAATATAAAAATATATGACTAATTAATTTCATCGTATTAAATGAGAATGAATCTCTTCCTCTATTAAATAATTAAGAATTGTGAAAGCAAACTTATGTTGTACGAAAAAAAATTATAAAAAGCTTGCTTAAAAAATACAAAGTTTAATTTAAAATATAATGTAATATTCTTGTCTAATAATAGAGAATAAAATAAAGCAAGTATAAAAATTTATAACACTTACGATTTACTATTTATTTTTTTCTTAAAGTCGAAGGTTTCTTCTGATCAATTCACTCGAGCAGTCCAACACCTTTTGTCGCGAGCAAGCGAATTTATCTTCTTATATACTGACGCTGATCTTTATGGGGTCTCATCTTCGCGCGCATATAACAGTATATGTTTATGTAACGTATCTCACACCAGTTGAAGTATGCATTTGCATCGCATTGTGAGAGAATTTAATTAATTTAAAAAAATTTTTAATTTATTTTTAAAAAAATGTAATGCATTTGGATCAAATGTTAATACATTTGATTATATAATGTAACCCAGATATATTTGCACACTCTTTAGAGTTTAATTTAAAATTAAGTATATTCTAAAAGTAAAAATAATAATTTTTTTTCTGAGGCTGCAAATATTTAATGTGCAATATATTCTAATTGTATTAAATTAATTTTAAAAAAGTATATGCATATCACTTGTAGAGGTATAAAATTAAGTATTTAAATTTTATTATATATAAATTGAAATAAGATATTATTTTACATTACATTACTTATTAATTTTATTTATTAATTTATATTAAAAACATGATTTACTTGATACATTAATTACTAGCGAGATTACATAAATATAATTTTACCTTACTTTTAATACAGTACATTAAATAAAATAACATATTTTGTAATTCTTCTTTATGTTTCTTTTTTATATAATGTATAATAAAAATATATAAATTTATTTCAAGAGATATTTATGCAACAAAGAAAATTACATTTATAATTAATTATTATATAATTATATATAATTAAAAATATTATATGTATATATACATATATAAAATATATATAGAAAAAAAATATATATATACACATATGTAAAAAAACGTAAGAAATGATGAAAATTACATATGATGCTTAATTTATTTAATACTTTTATATCAGATCAGAGCAATCATCGTACTCTTCTGAACATATATATATATACAGTTAAAGCCTATCTCATGCCAGGGGACTTCACCGGACTTCTCATGAACGTAATACATTCTTACGGCTAGTCTTACGCAGTTATCGCAGTATAAACCGTCGACAACTAATGATATAAATAATCTGCAGCATCTAGTGAGAAGCTTGGCGAGATGCGTTCTGAGAAGACTCGATAAGTAGCCTTCAGCATCGCGAATCTCGCGCGATATATAACGAGACCCGAAGCTTGGAATATTCGTAAAAATATTTGAAAATGTTACAGCAATCATTTATTTACATATATCTCGAATTCATAAAGCAATTTTAAAAATTATCTCAAAAAAAAATTATTATTTAGGTGATCAATATTTTTTTAGTTAGATTCACTTGATTAAATAATTATATAAAAAATGAAAAAAAATTTTTTTTTTTTTTTAAATATTTTTATATCGATTAAAGTGAAAAATGATTTATATGTGATGAATAAAATTATTACGCAAATATCCGTTTTCTTGATAGTTAAAATAACGTCTGAAAATAAAAATTCTTTTTTTTTTAACATTCATCAGCAGCATATTCAGCAGATAGCAGAAATATGACGCGATATATCAACTAGCGACAGAGGTTTCGAATATCTTTTTCCTGGTGCACTAAGATATATAAAAAATTAAATTACATAATTATATAACATATAAAAAAGTAAAATTATTATTTATATTATTATATATATTGATATAAAATTACTGTTCGAATAAAAATAAATCGATCACATACATACAAAAAATACAATTTTTATTTTTAATTACAAGAATGACATACAAATATTATAAGTTTGCGATGTACTTACAAAGATAATCAGAGTCGCAATTAAGAATACTTATACGGCGTACCCCATATAGCACAAAATATTATGAATGTTTTCAAAAAATATTTCTATAAAATATTGCATAAAAACATTTTAAAACTGTTTTAGGAATATTTTAAAATGATTTAAAAATTTTTTTGTGATAACATTTTTTAGAATATTTTAAAAAACTTTTAAAAATATTTTTAAAAATGTTTTTTATCGCTGAGATAATATTTTCTTAAGTATTTGATACATATTTTTGAAATATTAGTTTAAATCTATATTCAAAAATATTTTTTAAACATGAAAAAGCGGACATAGAAACATTTTAAAAATATTTTCGAGAATTATTTTATCTTTTAAGAAATACTTTTCAAAGATTTTTAAAATATTTTGTGCTGCGTGGGACAATATATATGCAAATTATTTTCACTAATCTAGAACGCATTAATATATTCTTAAATATTCTTAAGTTCTCCTGCGCAGAAATATACATATATATAAATGAGAGAGATTATACATATATATGCAATATTAGATATTAATACTGAAAATATATTTATATTATTTATCGTTTTTATTAATTTCATGCCATGTAAACGGTAATTGATTCCGGCAAATGTAATAATTCAAGGGAACTTATTTTTGTAAATGTGTTATTTACCACAGATAAATGTTTCAACGAGGCTATCGAATTTATAGCCACATCTACAACATTTACAAATAGATTCGAATTTACATTCAAATATTGTAAATTAATTAATCGCGTTGCCCAATTGTGAGGCAAAGTTTTCAATTGATTATTCGAAAGGTCTAAATATTCTAAATTGTTCAAATCTGAAAAGCCTTGTCCAATATCTTGTATCTTGTTGCCTCTCAACGACAATTTTTTTAATGACGTGAAATACATGAAAATATCGGAACGAATGTATCTAATCAAGTTAAAACTCAATGATAACTCACTGAGTTGCTGCAAGTCGTTTAATAAAGGAATATCCGTTAGTTTATTATAATCCAAAAGAAGAATTTTCAGCACTGGAAATACTTTGAAACTAATAGTAGATACAGTTGTAAAATCATTATTAGACAAATCCAATTGTTCTAAATAGGGTATGTTAAATATTCCGTGGCCTTGAACTAAATTCGTGCAGTTTGACAGCGATAGAATTTTCAATTTTTCCGAAGCGACATTGATTACTCTTAAATATCTGTTTCCGTCCAAATACAAGGCGGACACTTCCGCCATGTTTAACATCGTCAAATTGTGCAGGTGATTGTTTTCCATGTGGATGACCCGCAAAGATTTTGGTATTTTTTCGAAAAACGTTGGTTCTATTTCTTGAGCCTTTATGTTATTTAAATCAAGCTGCACCAATTTTGGGAAAGATGTCTTAAAATCGTTCAGTAAAGCGGATATTTCGTTCCCGCTTAAATCCAAATACTGCAGATTTGGTAAACTCATGCCGGTGCTGTCAAAAATTATGTATTTATAAATTTCATTGGTTTCTGCTTCGAGATCTTTTGCTTCCGATGAGGTGTAATAATATAGATTTTGCGACGTTTTTTGGTAACTTAAATCCAATGTTTTTAGATTCGGGTGTCGAATGTAATTTCTATTATAGATGTCAAACTTATTTCTGGATAAGTTTAAACACGATAAATTCGGAACTTGATCCAAAATGGTGTGAATATTTTTTAGATCATTGTTTCGAAGTGATATATGTTGAATATTATTGCTTGTAATAATGTCATTTTTTAAAAGCTGTAAATTCATATTGTCCAAATTTAGACGTTCAATATTTCCGCATTTTTTCTTTTCGTTTTTTAGAAAATTAAAATTATAGTTTCTGTCATGTTGACTGAAATCAATTGACACTGTTCTGATAGTATTCTTATAATATATTTCTTGTTGATAACTTTGTACAACAAATGTCATCAATAATAGAAGTAATATTACAAACTTCATCTGCAAAAAAAATAAATAGATAATTTGATATTATATAACATATAATTATTAAATATATATCATAATGTGGAAAAAAATTAATAAGAATTAAAGAACAAATAAAATTAACATAAAAAAATATATAATATATAAAATGTACAATATATAATAATATATAATAATAATATTATATATATATATATATATATATATATATATATATAATTTGCTAGTCAAATCAATTTTTTTCACACGTTTAACATTTGAACCAGCATTTGCTAAAATCCCTTTTCACTGTTTGAAAGTTAAACTGCATTTAAAATTACCACAAAAATATGATGTAGCCTTAGATAAATAATTACAACAATCAAAAAATTTCTATAGTAACTGATCAAGAATTTTCACATTTTAAATTTGTTCACTCCTTATGAATAAAAAAAATTTTATTATAAACATTTTCTATAAAAAAAGAAAATGTTAAAATAATGCTACAATTAGCATCAATAATTCTGAGTAATTATAATTATGATAAAAATTATTGTAATAATAAAAAGTATAGCGAAAATTGTTACGTTACAGAAAAATCTTAAATATATTGATTTAATATTTTCTCGATTTAATTATAGTATAATAATAAAAACCATAAAATAATCAGCATAATGGAGAAAGTAAATAGAAATATTATATTCTTATATATTCTCTTATAATGTTGAAACATGTAAAATACATATAAAATATATTGCATAAATTTTTACAAGAAAAATAATGGAAATGTAACTTACCTTGGATTTAAATTTTTCCAAAAACTCGCTCAATTTTCAATTTTCAATTTGGATTTGTTTAGAAAATACTATTGTTTCAAATCTACTTGAGTTGTCTTTTCACTAAAGACTGTTCTACGGAATTGCAGCTTGTATTTATACTGTTCCATGGTATTAGAAATCAGCATTGCTTATCTCATATTTCTAGAACATCCGGTTGTGTGGCAATATCAATGTTAAAGCCGATATATAAATAACAAATTTATATAAATAACAAGTGAACTAATAATCAAAGATGAGCAAAAAGAAATAGATATATGTACATATATTTAAAACAAAGAGAAATGAAAATATTTACACGAGATATTTATCCTACTGGATCATGAATAATTAACACAAATTAATAATTGAATTATTATATTAAAGTATATTAATTTTTAAAAAATTATAATTAATTAAAATTTTATTTAAACTATTTAATATTTCAAATATTGCTTTTTCCTTTCTGAAAATTATTTTTTTTTATATTGTATGAAAACCACGAAATTTTTGTGCTGTTTTCATGAATTTGTATTAATTCTATTTTCATTTTACATCTTTTATTCCATCTTTCATCCATCTTTCATTAAATTAAGTTATTAATTGTTTTCATGCATTAATGAACAACAATTATTATGTAATAATTAATACAAATATTCGCGCGTTAGTTTCCCATACAGCATAAAATATTATGAATATTTTCAAAAAATATTTTTAAGCATTTTTATAAAAATATTGCATAAAAACATTTTAAAATAGTTGTAGGAATATTTTAAAATTTGAAAATTTTTTGTGATAACATTTTTTATAATATTTTTAAAAACTTTTAAAAATATTTTTAAAAATGTTCTTCTTTTTATCGCTCAGATAATATTTTCTTAAATCTTTAATACATATTTTTGAAATATCAACTTAAATCTATACATTTATTATTTCTGAGAATATTTTTTAAACATGAAAAATCGGACATAGAAACATTTTAAAATTATTTTCGAGAATTATTTTATCTTTGAAGAAATATTTTTAAAAGATTTTAAAAATATTTTGTGCTGTATGGGTTATCAGCTAATTTCCTTATTACGAAATTTAAATTGAGCATTTAAATTAAGATAATAAAAAAATAAGTAATATTTGAAATAATGAAAAAGATACTTTAACGTTTCGTGAAATTCAAGTAATCAATTGAATTAACCAAGTTCTCGTCGGGAGGAAAAAGCTAATTAGGAAGTTTGAAAACGCGGTTTACGATGTTCTCGTCACGTTCGTCGAGATTGAGACGAGTAATCAGAGGATTGTTGAGACGAGTCCCTGAAGCCGATGATCGCTTCGTGCCGGAGAAAAGAGATGAAGCTGCGTCGTCTCTCGTGAACCAAATATCCGACTTATCGATCTGTAACGTAATCCTATATTATTAAATTCGAATTTCATTTTAAATATATATGTGAAATTTATTATCGAACATCTTTGAAATATATATATTAAATATATTTAAAATATATATATTGATAAATTTATATTAAAATTCTCGGGGAAGAGAGAAGTGGTAACATCCAAGCTTTGTGAGTTTACATGCGTTCTTAACGATTTTCGTTATTGTTGCTGGAAGCTTGTGGTTTCCGTCATTGAATTTTATTCGTATCGATGCTTTATGTGCTTCCAAAGTCTCTGTAACAAATAAACAAAAATTGATTTCGCATCGATTCTTTAACGCTAATAATTTATAAATATATAAGAAAATAATTTTACAAATTAATAAATAAATTTAATTAATGAATTAAATAAATTTAATAATTAATTTATTTAATTAATTAATTAAATATAAATTTAAAAAATAAATAAATAAAATAAATTTATTAATTTTAATAAATATTTCTGTACTTTCTCTAACACAACATATGTCTACGTACTCCTCTGTTCACGGTTTCGAATATGTATTCACAAGCTTCATCGTAGGCTCTTTCGAAGAACACCGCACTAATTACAATACCAAGCGTGAATGTAGAGCTCCGCTTACATATGTAACGATAAAATAAACAAGCCGCCCTATCGAGCATTCCGGCGATCAGAAAAATGATCGAGGATAATTGCAGAGAGTAAAGAGACGTAAAATGAAATATATAAGTTGTCAAATCACATTCATTTGTTTCTTCAGTGAGATGACATATATGTAATTGTAATTACATGGTGATCAGAAAAATAATTAATCGGGAATTATCATAGAGAAATATATTTCAGTTGTCGAATATTATTAAATAAATACTTATTTGATATAATAAATATTATAATGAAATTATCAAATATAAACTATATAATTATACATTATTTAATAATTATATTTAATATTTAATTATTTATATTTAATAATTTTATTATATAATTTTATTATATAATCACATTATATTTATTAAATCTCTTCAAAGAAATGGCATATTACGTCATTACGTATCGAATATAATCTGCAATCTCAACATTTTTTAACGTGATATCTTTCAAGATTGGTAATAAATCCTTCTTTTTAGAATTTTTTTAATTTAAAGTCTATATAGAGAAGTCTACGATGTGCGAGAAATTTCAATGTGATAATTTACGAAATTCTATACACTTTAAATAAATTTAAAAAACTTGCCACTTTTCAAAAAATGATAAATATATTAAAAAATACTATAATTATTTTATTATTATTTCATATTTATATTATAATTTGTTATTCAGTTTTACTTAATTTCAATTTAAAGTTTCTTCTCTTTCCCTCTCTTTTTCTATTTATAAAATAGATTTTTTCAATTTTTCTGATTCCATTTTTATGAAATTATTGTTATCAATGGCTTAATTATAACTTATCATCCTAAAACTTATCTATTCTCGTTATACACTTCATTTCCGCTTTGCTATTTAGGAGGAAAAGATAGCAAATAATGAAACAAGTTATCCCCCATTTTTAATGCACTACGCGATTTCCGAATATGATATGTCTTTTATCTAATAATGTATATACAAAACATTTATTATTCTTTTTCATTCTAATTTTAAAAAATTTTGTTCATTTATCAATATTAGTATAATGCTATAATTATATATCTTGTAAATTGCGATACAAACGCAATAATTTTATTTGAAAAAAAATAAAATCTTCTCATACAAAATGTTTCCCGAAAAAATGTTCAAAAATAACTTTTCAATTGAGAAATACTTCTCTTTTCTTTTTATCTTTCTTTTTTCCCGCTTCAATTTACAGAGTACATTTCGCGCGTATATTATTAATAAAAAATATAATATATATATTATTAATAAAAAAACTTCTCATATTCATATTTGACCAAATCTACACTTCTAAATCCTACGAAAGTATGTTAAATAAATTGCATCGATAACGATAAAGAATTAGGGTAAATAGAAAACCAATCTCGATTGTATTTAATAATCGCAAATGTCTCTATTCTTAACAACGACGCCATACAAAAATGTATTCAACAAATATATACATCTATATGTATATATACAGTTGGAATCTGCAAAAAACATGCACCTTTTAACCGGGAAAATATGCAGAGCATCTCGCAATGTCTCAATTTGAAACTTGATCATTTATACAACACACGTCTCACATATTCTATCATATTTTATTATCGATGAAGAGTTTTCGAGATAGTGATCGGTTCCTGGAGCACTTTGCGCGATATCCTAATTTGTCCGGACACCGGGTCTCGTCCAAAGTACTTGACTTGTATCTCTTGGCCAACTTCGAGTGCCAGAACACTGGGATGATGGATCTTGCGTTGGTCCAATTGGGAATTGGGCAACAATACTGGCACCATGTTGTTGTACAGCGTCACCATGACTCCAATTTCCCGTATCTCTACTATTTTCGCAGTATAAATGGAACCGAATTCCAAGGTCGGCTCGCGATCCTTCTGCAGAATATTTTCTATCATTTCCTTAGCTTCATTCATGGCGTCTTCGTTTGGCGCAAATATAGAGTACGTGTTTTCGTCGTGCGGAAATATCTGAAAAGCAGTATTGAAAGTATCAGTATATTTCAAAGCTAAATAAAAACGGCGACAAACAATTTAGTTTAGATTTCATAATATTAGGAAAGTTTTGGTGCTTCTTTTCAAGAATTTCATAAAAAATGATCTTACTTGCACTCCGGTTTCCAAGAATATCTTCTTTAAATTCATCCCGCCGATTCCGAGAAACTTTCCTCTTTGATGAATAGGAACCTCCAAGCTGTCGACCACAGGCATTTTGTCCTTTTTATGTTGTTGCGGTGCTCGTATCACCTCGTTCATGATTTTAATGATATCCCATTTAGCGACTGTCGCTTGTTGGATACACTCCATTATGATTTTTAAAGGAACTCCTGGTATCTTTACATCGGCCTGCAACGCGGTGAACCCTCGCTTGGTGCCTGCTATTTTAAAATCCATATCTCCGAAATAATCTTCGATTCCCTAGCAAATAGAAAATTGATTATCAACCGTGTTTGCTGTTATCTAAAATTATATAGATGATCATCTAGATGAAATTTTGACGTCATCTTATCTTTATATAGATAATAAAAATATATATTATCTATATCTGCATATCTTAGATGAAAAAAAGCATTATCTTTACTCAATTATCTAGAATAATTTTCAAATAATTTTGGTTTAGAATCATAGCACATAAAAATATTTAAATAGTAGAACTTAAACGATCCAAATTTATAAATAAAAATATGAATACATATATGTTTTATATCCTTTTTGCAATTTACATTTTTTTATAACTGTGTTTACATAAGCAGTCTTAAAAATTATTATCTAGATGAATCGCCATATAATTTATCTTTTATCTAGATATATTTAAAACAAAATCATCTTCATCTTATCTAAGATGAATTTACATATTTTTATTTCACCTTTATCTAGCTAATTTTTTAAAATCATCTAAGCACAACACTGATTATCAATCAAAATTCATCAAATTACTAATCTGATTTGAAACGTAAATATAAAATGTACATCAATAACTTCCAATCTATTTAACTAAAATGATCCGATGTTCCAAACACTTACCAATATATCCGTCAGTATCTTATATTGGTCGATATCCATGTTGGTTTCATTGGGCTTAGTCACAAGGCCAATGGCCACACCTGCTGCTGACGAAGAGATAGGAACGCCTGCATCGAGCAGTGCTAAACTTCCGCCGCAAACGGTAGCCATTGAAGAAGAACCTGTTTTTACAAGACAATACGGATTAATTTCGGGGAAATTTTCGTTCCTTATTGCGTTATATAAAAGCAAACTTGAATTAGCTTTAATGTCTCCTCACCGTTTGATTCCAAAACCTCGCTAGTCAGTCTTATGGTGAAGGGATAATCCTTTGGAAGAATCGGCCGCAGAGCTTTCTCCGCCAAAGCGCCATGACCCAATTCCCGGCGATTTACCCGACCTACGTATCCCGTTTCATTAGTCGCATAGGGCGGAAATTCGTAATGGAGAAAGAAATTCTTTTCCTTCACGCCACTGCCGAGAAATAAATTCAATTTCAAACATTTGCTTTTCTTCCTCAAGTTAAGGCCTTTTTTATACATTGTAAAAAAAAATTTGTTAACTTGGCTAAACCTTTCAACTAAATTACTATTTTGTTAATTGAACATATATCAGTATTTAAGTTAAATATACGTTTTGTTAGATTTAATGTGTTACATTTAATTTAAATATATTTATATGATGAATTAACAAAATAATATTTAGTTGAAAGGTTTACTCAAGTTAATCAATTTTTTTTAAAGTGTATCTTTAGATTGACTCGATCAATTTTCGTCGGTATTTTTGTCATCGAAAGAACTGGTAGAAAAAAACCACTATATACCTAATTAACATTGACATGGCGTCCATCTTGAGCGCACTTTCCAAAGAATCCAGAGTCACAGTACACATGACCTGGGTCTGTCCCCGTTGTAACACAGCCGAGCCATGAAGAGGGTTAAAAAGGTCTACCTGACAGGATATGTCGCGTATACCTTCCATTAGGCGACCGTCACATCTGCAAATTGTTGAATATTTTAAACATTTGAATGATTTAAGGCTCAAGATAGAGGCAATATTTCATATTTAATCAATATTTTGCACGATATTTTATAATGAAGATTACCTGACATCCGTCTCTAAGATCAGTGTCCTGAAAATGTCTTTGGTAATCTTGGCAAAAATTCTTTCCGCTACTTGAACCTCATAATCTGCATTACCAGATTCCTTCACCGCTTCAAGAACATTATTTCTTAAATCGTTAATCGCATTGTCCCTAGAAATCTTATCATGCGTGTGATCTGAAAATATATCTCGCAATTTAGTCTCTGCAAATTGCTTCACAAAACTACTCAGATCCTCATCGGTTTGCGATTGCTCGTTAGTTTCGAGCTTCCTTTTCGTTTTGCCGTATAACTTCTGCAAGTTCGCTATCGCGTTTACAATATTCTGGCATTCTTTCACGCCGAACTTTATCGCCTTCTTCAGATCCTGCTCCAGTATCTCATTGGCCGAACCCTCTAACATGACAATCGAATTATGCTTGGTTGCGGTGATAATCAGATTTAATATACTATCTTGAATTTGACGTCTCGTGGGGTTGATTATAAAATCATTGTCGATCAATCCGATTCTGATCGCACCCACAGGACCGTTCCAAGGAATATCGGAGACGCTGAGAGCCGCAGAGGCTCCATTAATGGCAATCACGTCAGGATCGTTTATGCCGTCGACGGCCAGCATGTTGCACATAATCTGGGTGTCGAAGTGGAATCCCTCTGGAAACAACGGCCTTATTGAGCGATCGATGACTCTGCTCGTGAGAATCTCGCTCTCGGTGGGCCCAAGTTCTCTCCGTAAAAAATTCGTAGGTATGCGACCGGCTGCCGCTGCCTTCTGTCTGTAGTCCACGACGAGTGGGAGGAACGAGGAGTTGGATGAATGATGCTTGCAAACCGCTGTGACCATAACGGAGGTGTCACCCAATGACACGATTGCGCTGCCGTCTGCGAAACGTGCATATTTGCCTGTAGACAGGCTGAGCTGTTTGCTGGAAATAGAAAAAATTATTAATTCCTTCGAAGATACATATAATATGTGTTTTTCTATTGTATTGTTCTTGGGATAACTTGTAATTAATTTCTTTTCTAATAAGTTATATTACAAGTTATTATTAGAAGCATAATTAATTCTAATATATAACTTTCTTGAATTAGAAGAATTTTAAGAATGCTCTTCAAAATTTTTAAGAAAAAATCAAGTTGATCAAACATTTTATTTTAATGTTAAAATTTTATTTTATTATTAAAAATATAGTAAGAATGGAACGCCTTATATAAGATACGTGTACAAGTAATATAAAGCTTTCTTCAATTAGATCGAAATGTTGACAACTCAAGAATTTTAAGAAATACTCTCCAAAATTTTCAAGAAAAAAATAAGATTGATCAAACATTTTATTTTAATATTAAGATTTTATTTTATTATTAGGAATATAGTAAGAATGGAACGCCTTATATAAAACACTTGTACAAGTAATATAAAGCTTCCTTAAATTAGATCGCAACTCAGGAGAATTTTAAGAAACATTCTTTGACATTTTCAAGAAAAAAAATAAGATTGATCAAACATAGTACTTTATCTTTAAAAATATATATAATACAGTAAGAACACTATAAGATACTTGTACAAGTAAAAATGATGAAAATATATTGGATTTTTCATAATCACATTTCCATGCAAATTTACATTTTGTTTTAAACAGATATGAATTTTATAAATTAAAAATATGAAAAATATATATAATTCTTAAAAAGAAACCACAATAAGATTCAGGTTAGGATAGAAGATGCACATGTGATTATATTCTCACCCATCAGACAACGTGATGACTTCGGTGCCGGCATTCGTGTGACTCGCCCTCCTGGCGTTAATAAACTTAACGTAGGACGTGTTTCCATTTTTGCAGAAATTTTTGCCAGCCAAAAGCACTGGCTTGTGATATCTGAGTAACCTAAAAATTCTCGTTGACACCATCATTTTTGGCGGTACACTGAGGGAATAGCGGACGATCGCTTATTCAAGAACACTCGCAGGATAAGAGACTGTAATTTTGGTTCTAGTCTACACTAAAAAAAAGTGTCGGTAAACTTAGCAGAGACTCGAACTCAAGTGCGCCTAAATCGGGGACGATTCTCCTCTGCTTTCACTAAGTGATGCACATAGTTTGTTCATCATCATGACTTTGCTTCTACGTGTTATTTATAAGAAATTCAAATCTCTTCTTCTCTTTTTAGAAATCTCGCATCTTCTCTTCTTTCGTTCTTTTCTCTTTCTTTCACATTTCTTCCCTCATCTCGATCGCTTCCCGAAAATTTCTGAAGAAGATGATGATGTTGATAATGATGATGATGATGAAGATGATGGTGATGATGATGATGATGATGATGATGATGATGATGATGAAGAAGATGAAGATGTTGATGTTGATGATGATGATGATGTTGACGAAGATGATAATGAGATTCAAACGAGATTACGAAGGGGAAGGGATGAGTCTTCTCTCGGCTCCGAAGAAGGAAAGAATCTCGTGATTTTTCACTCACGCAGGCAAATAGCAGGCAACGGAAACGACTCTTCCTCTCCTTCTACGACGGTAAATGCAGTTTCACTTTCTCATTCCGCACAAGGTGAGATGCACGACGTGAATCTCTTCTCGTTTGTAACAGCGTGTGATACTTGAAGATCCACGTAATAAAACAAGATTCTGCAAACATATTTCATATATATATTAATAATTGCGAATACATAATTTATAATTTTCTGTTCATTAAATAAATTCAAAACTGATCATTCTTATATTCCTAGACAAATCATCAAGATGTATCTTCTATTAATTATTATAATTTCTTTCATTATAACATAATATTATAATTATTTTCTATGTTTCAGATAATCGAAAAATCTAACGATAAATACCGTCTGTCCATCCATGAAGATATATACAGGATGTTTCTAAAACTATATCAGACATTTTAAGGGAGACTTTTTCTTCCAACTTTAAGGGGCTATCACTCGGAAAGAAAGTATGTTTATAGGACCTTTTCTTTTTATTCTGACCCCTAGAATACGCCCTTAAAATATCCGACACAGTTTTCGAAACACCCTGTATAATTACGAATCGGATGTCCTTGAAATCTCATTAGAACACGTTTAGAAATTTTCAATTAACACGTTTATGAGTCCTTCATAGGCGCGAAATACCTTGGCGATCCGACAAACGTGAATCGGAACAGAGGATTATCGTCGGTGGCGATTATATCATTATATCGACCGCGTTTCTCTCGCGCGAGTAGAGGTGATTCGCTCTCGAAAGTCGTCACCTCGTTCGAGTATATAGTAAACGAGCGAAGGAGAAAGAGAGATACGGAGACTCGCATTGCCCTCGGTTTCTTTCCACGATCAATCTCTGATCGTTAATTACAATCGCGCCCGACTTCTCGCTGACTGACGGACATTCCTCGACCAAGGAAGAAAGTCCCCCCGAATTCGGAGTAATCCCGCGAAAACTTTGTCCGAAGCGAGAGAAAGCTCCTCTTCGTCTTCTCCCTTTTTATTCGATTCGCTCCGTCAATTTTTTGCCGCCGAGAGACACACGTTGCAGGGACTCGCTTCGATCGATTTCCACTTCAGCATCCACGAGAGGGAAATCTCGCCTCATCTCGCCTGATCGATCCGATAGGAGATTCAAAGGAAGCTTCAAAGAGCCCTTGGAGAACCCAATTTCAGAGAATACAAAAAAAAAAAAAATAATTAAATTGCATCTCGAAGAATAGAAAGTCCCATATCTTCTTTTCATCAGCATTATATCTTCTCTTCAGCATCGTCTTCTTCTTCTCTTCCAGGGGACGCGTCTCTTTCTTTAGACCGGATTGGATCTTCCTTTCTGTAAACGATGACGATCGATTTTGGGATCACCTCGTCACGTTCCTCAGCATCTGCTGGACTACATGATCGCTCGCTTTCCCCCCTCTCGCGTCGCTCGACGATCACTTTCTTCGAGATCGCTTCGCGCCGAAGGATCTCCGCTCGCGCTAATCCTACTCGAGGATCGATCGGCGTCGCCGAAGCCAGTCGGGCTATGCGGATCCATAAATCGTAAGCTATCCGGCTCTGGATGTTCTCGATTTCCCTGGCGATGTGCCATCTTCGCGGCGATCTGCTTGTCCTGCTGGTGCTCGTCCTGGCGGAGGCCCAGTGCGTCATGATGAGGATCGTCGGAGAGAATCACTCGAGTGAGTACCTCTCGTTACAAACTTTTTATCGCGTTTTTTTTATCTTCATTTTTTCAGTCCAGATCTCGCTTAATCCTCGATTTTTCGAGTTTACGAGTCGGTATTAGACTTTTAAACACGCACAAGTAGCAACTGACGTCATTGAACGTCAAAATAACGTATCTACGGACATCAGCTGTATAGATTATAAAGATTCGTGAAGATGATAAAAAATACAAGGATGACTTTGGATAATAGAATGCGGATGCCCGGCAGCGTCGCAGAGGCAGCCTCGCTCGATCATCTCGTCGAAGATCCAAGGATTGTTATTGAAGGACGACGTCTCGCCCTCGTCGACGATCACCGCCACCGCCACTACGACGACCACCGGTCGCATCTTCAACGGCAAACCCAGCAGGAAGGGCGCGTGGCCCTGGCAGGTGTCCCTTCAGCTGTTGCATCCGAAACTAGGCTTCATCGGCCACTGGTGCGGGGGTGTCCTGATCGATCCCAAATGGGTGATCACCGCCGCCCACTGCGTTCACAAGTGAGTCCTGCTTCCTCGCGGAAAAGCTTTAGAATCGTGTGGTTGCTTCAATTCGTGTGATTTTTTCCCTAAAATTTAGATAATTCTCTTACTCGAGAGAAGTATTTTTTTTTTTAATCTTCATCAAACTCCTCGATGTTATCCTTAAGTAACTCTCAAGTGGACGCTTATTCCAGTTATTAACCTCATGCTTCGTATACTCAAATGGGTGTTTACTTCAGCGAGCTGTTTAATTTGCCCATCGGCGCGCTATGGACGGCTGTGGTCGGCGAATGGGAACTAGACTCCGGGGGACGCGGATCCGCCCGTTTGCCCGTCGAGAAGGTGATCCTTCACGAGCGGTTCAATAATTACGTGCACGACATAGGTGAGTGCTCGGCATTTCTTCAAATTCAATACCTTCAATAAGCTTCCCTAAAATCCCGAATCTCGTCGTTGTAGCTCTAATGAAGCTCGCCAGGCCGGCACCTCTGTCCAAGTTCGTTCGCACCATCTGTC
This sequence comes from Nylanderia fulva, assembly GCF_048542155.1. Lineage (NCBI taxonomy): Eukaryota > Metazoa > Arthropoda > Insecta > Hymenoptera > Formicidae > Nylanderia > Nylanderia fulva. The sequence goes on along the minus strand of NW_028189730.1, from coordinate 3,112,024 downwards.
TTCCTGGTCCCGGTCAGTTCATCGGCAAAGGTCACTGCGTGACCTCCGGCTGGGGCCGATACGGACCCTCGCCCTCGCTCTCCACCGCCCTTCTGGAAGCCAGCGTACCTCTTCTGAATCTCAAAGAGTGTCTCCAAGCCTACGCCACCACGGTGCCCATCAGGAAGGGTCATCTATGCGCCGGTCACACCGATGGTTCCTCCGGAAGCTGCGTGGTGAGCACCTTTTCTGAAAGTTAATTCGCAAATAAGAAGATTCCCCTTATTTCTAAATACTACAATATATAAATATTTAATATTATATTAATATTTAATATTATTAATATTGAATATTATATATATAATATTATATTAATATTAATATTTAATATTAAATATCAATATTATCTAGTGTGTAAATTTATTTAGTTAATCATTATTAATTATATATAAATTGTATTATATATAAAATTTAACTAATAATGAATTTAAAAAATTTATATAATACATATAAATATATATTATTATGTATAATATTGTAATTATGTACAATATATTACTTGTAATTTCTCTGTCTATTCTAATCTTCAGGGTGATTCCGGAGGACCTTTGCAGTGTCGTCGCTCCGATGGCGCCTGGCAACTGGTTGGTGTCACGTCCTTCGGCTCCGGATGTGCCAGACCGGGTTATCCGGATGTATATACCGAGATACAGCATTACTTGAACTGGATTAACAAGACTATCAGTGCGAACAATGACGACGATATATAATACGCGGTGGCAAATACATTTGTAAATATCAAAACACATTGTAAATATGTTAGTGTACAGTTATACATACAATTCTTATTTGTATATAATGCATATAATCCGCGTGTGTTCATGCGTTGTTGTATATTGTACAGTAAGCTGATTTGAAATTTTAACGCTCTGGAGAATATATCAGTTATATATATATATATATATATATATATATATATATATTTATTCTAATTTTACGTTTAACATCTGTTCTATTGTACCGTAGCTTAATTCTTTGCGTTCCAAATATGCCAATCTAATTGACCTTCGAATTTGATGTCCCACTTCACGTCATAAAGGTGAAGTACAAGTATAATTCTACTTTATTTTCGAAGTGGAACATCCAAACTGAGTTTGTACACACATGGAATAGAATTTTGTTTCAAACAAAAAGTACCGATATTTTTCTATTCGGCTCTCATAGTTAAAATATTTTTTCTTTTTATGTAAATACAATACTTTGTTAAGATATATTATAGTGATTTAATTTTTATTTTGGTGCGTCATATTTTATGTTGTACAGTTTTTTTGTTTATTATAATTTTATTATATATATATATATATATATGTATGTATGTTTAATAAAATAATAAATTTTAATTAACGATGTGAGAGAAAAGGGGAAAAAATAAATAAATATTAACTAAAAAATGCATGACGGAGGACAGATGGAAGAAAGAGAGAAATAAGAATAAGGATGAAAACTATTATAATTAAATTCATGTAGGTCATATTCCCCTCCCTCGTCCACATGAATCTGACATTGTAGATAATAAACACAGATAGAAAGCCGAAGATATTGGTACTGATACCGACGTATACACGCTCCTCATACATATAGTTACTCGCAATAATCGTTTTGTTCATATAATATTTTCTGCAAATATGACCAGACAATAATTACGGCCGTTTTGTAAATGATCCGGTTGAGTAAACGTCGGAATCAAAATAAACAGGATGATAGGTCCCGGGGCTTGTAAAGATGTTCCTTTTCCGGGACGTTGGTCGCGGTCAGTTAAAACTTTCACGGTTGTTTATTCAGCCGGAAAAGACGCGAGACGCTTTAAATCCTTGATAAATTACATCGAAGGAGAAGACATTCCTATATATATATATATATTCAAAACACATCACGTTCAAAAATGCAATAAAATTCCTGCGAATTATAAAGATACGTATCTACTTGCTGTGATATCCACTTAATTCTTATAAAAATTCTATTCCGTTATGGATCGGGTCGGTTTTATCGGAAGAAAAGAAATGATGAGTCACAATACGATCATGTTCCATTAGATGGAACGCAATGTTGTTTAATAATAATGCGAAGCGTTTCTGCCATAAATGATGACGCTAGAGATATCGATTCGTACACGAAGGGCGCACGCGACATACTGTGTCATCGGGCGAAGCCTTAATTAGCCTTAATTATTAATTACAGGTACATATATAATTCGTGCAAGCGGCATTTCGCGAATACAATTGCGTACGTAGGTGTTCCGATGCTCACAAAGCAAATATACATCTTCCACAGCGCGCTAAAGTTGGATTCCGAAGACCTCCGCGAGAGAGCGTCATCTCCAATGATTCCCGAAATTAATCCTTTTATATCATGCACCTGTCGTAAAAACGTAACAATATTTTGTAATTATTCATCCACATCTTTAATTTAATAGTACATTAAAATTAATGATAGATTTTTAAAGATATTTCTTCAGAAAATATATATTCACTTTAGTTTTACGTGATTATTATTGTAATGAAATATCTTTGATGGATCCTCGAAATATCCTTTATTTATTCCGTGTTATTTTTAAAAATGTATCTTTAGCTATGCAAATCGCTCGAAATTAAAATACAAGGTGTAAAATGTATATTATATTGACCAGGTAGCAAGCTGACATCATTCGACGTCAAAATGACGTCATTTAATGACGTTTAATGACGTCAACTTGTAAAGTAAAATAGGTGGCAAGTAAAATAGGTAATCTTACACTTCGAAATTGTTATTTCGAACGAATGCTTCCAATTTGAAAAACAATATGACAGTTCGATGGATATATTTTGTATACACACACGTGTTGCACTTCGTTCGATGCAGTTATGTAACGATAGAAGTAGCTTCTCAGCATCGAAATCCTTATATAAATGCAGATGTTCCCTCGTGCAGATATATTCTCTTCTTGTGGAGAAATGGCTTTTCTTTCTAACTTTCAACACATCTCTATATTTCTATTCGTTTCGATAACGTAATGACGCGAAGAAAACTGTCAGATAAGAAATATAAATAAGAAATGTCACTTGATGCTCACATTCATGCACGTTTTTAGAACACAATTATATGTATAATTAAAATTATCAAAGATAATATATTAAAAAATTGATAAAATGCATTGTCTTTAATTTAATAGTATATTAAATTGATGATGAACTTTTTTAAGGAATGTTTCTTCAGAAAAATTTTTCTTATTTTTTAATATATTAACATATATATTAATATAATTTAATATATTTTAATATATTTATCTGAAAAAATGTAATCTTACGTTAGTAAATATTATCATATTATAAGATTCTGCAAAAAGTTTTAAGATTAGAAATGAAACATGGACGCAATACTTAAATTTAAATAAAAGAATTTTCTTCTTAAAAGAACTTAACAAGTAGAAATAAAAATATTAACTAAATCTAAAATGTCTCCTTAAAATTTACGCTAAAACAATATTGCTAAAGTTTGATACCAAACCTTAAGAAACACCGTGTATATACATACATTCATGACAATATCCTATTTTGTGCCTCTAATGTAATTACCTACTAATTAGTAATACATAAAGCACACATATACACACGCATGGCAATTTGCTAAGTATGTTATTTGATTCACTTTCATATCTCTATGCATCATAAATATCAAATATGACTATATTTGAAAAAAGTCTTAATATTCAAAAACCAGTTTCATTCTTTTCAGCATATTTTTTAAATTATTTGTTAACGTGTAATTAAAAATAAACAAATCTTGAAGCAATATATACTTCTTTAGTATATCATTAATATAAAAGAATACTACATCTACAGACAGGAAATTCCATAAATATATATGATAAATAAAATATAAATATAATGAATATATGTATATAAATAAATAAATCATAATATATATTTTTTAATCGAGACTTTTCGTCGCGAATATTTAAAATTTAAATCCTTGTAATTGAATAATCATCGCCTGCGCGCGCGCATTTCTTTATACTCCCGCCCATCTGGTCCCTTCGTGTCACCCACCTGAGTGACTTTTCCATCATTGTATTCGAATCGTTCGATCAGTAGCATACTTTCATCGCGTCGAGGAAAGTGAGCGAGAAATCCGGCCGGGCGAGAGAAGAAGATTAAAAAAAAAAGAGGAAAGAGAAAGAAAATAGCGGCGCCTGGAAAGATGGCGCCATTTAGAGCTGAAGGCTTTCATGATACGCGATTCTCTGATTCTTTTCGCTGAAACCGCGAAATTCCGAAGTGGAGAGTCTCGCGTGCTATCGATGTCAAATACCGTGAACAGGCAAAAGTATTAATACCTTTTTAATTCTATTTTTATACGAAGAGAGAAAAAGATAGAATTTTTTTTTAGAAATTATGTATTTATTGTTAATGATAAATTATTTAGTTAGTTATTTATTTTATTTATATAAGGATATAAATTGATTATTTTATTTAAATTTAAATATTGGTGGCAGTCGGTGTTTTCTTTTCAATCTGTTTTTCATAATAAAAAACTTTTTGCAAATAATAATATGATAGTTTTTAATATGTTAACATTTATTTAAATTAAATTTTTGCAGATAAAAATATAACAGAAAATAAATAGGAGAAATTTTCATCTTTAAAAAAATCTATTAATTTTTCAATTTTCGAACATTTTTCTTCATAAAAGGATATTTGTATTTTTATTTACGCGAAAATTTTAATTAATTTGTAAACTTTTCCTTTTAATTATATTCTTGCATATTTTTCTCATTTATATATATATATATATTATGAATGAATAAATATTGAGAGAGAAATTATTGAATTATCGAATTGTCATCTAAACTTTAACATGACAGAGATTCCTCAATCTATAGAATCGATGTTTCCTCAGCAAAAATGTATTTTTCCAATAAAATTCTTCGCACCTTTTTATATCTATATAAATAAAAACCTCAAATATAAGAATTCTATTAAAGCAAACTTTACATGAAAAATTCACAAAAGAATTAAATAATAAAATATACTGTCGATTACCAGGTTCCTCTTAATTTCCAATTATTTATACTTAAAAAACGAACCAGTTTCGCCAAGGAAAGATCGACTGATTGAAAGACCTCGTCATCGAGAAGCCTCGTCGCGGAAAGAGAGGGGAGAAAGAATTCGAGGAGAGAAAAAATCTACTTAGCAGCGAAAAAAAAACAGAAAAAGAGAACAGCTGATCCGCTGTCAGAGGATGATCATTTTTCAAACGAGGCACTCGTGACATGCGCACGAGCGTTTCCAGGCTTGAGGCGCATCGCCAGGGTGGGGAAGAGGAAACGAGAGGCTCGCTTTAAGATGGCCGCACCCCACACCTGGTGTCGCGCGTGCACCCCGTAGAAGCGTCGCGTCGTCGCGCGAAGCGCTCCGATCTCGCGAGAGCGAGCTGTCACGCGAGTGAGGTCCCGGTGAAGGTGTGAGGTACCCTCGTGAAGCATCTCCGAGGAGAAAGGACGTTCAAGAGTATCCTCGGCGTCGGTGACGCTTCGCTGAGCTCCGAAATATCCCTGAATGTAGGATCCTCCCTCTCGATATCTATCGCTCCCTCTGTCTCTCCCTATCTAGATCTTGTAAACGCGCTTCTTTCTTAGAGTTGTGATCCGTAGAAGGGAAGCTTCGATTCACGACGTTCAATGTCACCTTAATACCTCGGTGCGTCCGCTACGTCGTCGGGTTGTGTCTCCCGGATGTGAAGATGAAGACAGCTCGGTGTTGATAAACTTATCGACGACTGTTTCTCTCTCTCTTTCCATCGTCTCTTCGCGATAACGTGCTGATAACGCCGTCTCCGTTAACAGATCCAAGTCTCTGAAAATACCAGCATCGGTGAGTTCAAAGTTCCCGATCAAGATAGACGCGTCTTAGGTCACTTTATTAGAGAATACATAAAATCCAGAGAAGATTTCCGCGAGTTTCTCCGGAATTTTATTGACTTGCAAGATTCTCGATTATTTTCCTCTTTTCGTTTTATTTCATTTCATTTTATTTTATTTTAATTTCTCGAAAGTGATGTGCATTGGTACGCGTGAATAGACGACCTTCCATCGATCGCGGTTTGCGTTAGCCCTTCCGAAAGTCGCGGAATATATAGGGTGTCTCGCAAACACACATCCATCAATTTTCGTGGAATCGTTACAAAATCACAATTATAATTCATTTATGTAATTAATGATTACTAATTAGTCTTAAGAGAATCTTGAAGTCATATATCCAAAAATTAAATGAGCTGTAAACTAATGTTATTATTCATACTTGTGTGTTCAAATTAATAATATATAAAATAATTCACAGTAATAAGTATTAAATAAAATAAAAAACTGTAATTATTAATATTAAAATAGAATAGCTTTCTATAATCAATAACAAGTAATAGATGTCATATTATCTCACAGGTTGTACGATAAGAAAATACTACCTAAGGAATCCCTGGCAAGATCAACATGAGCAGGAACAGCGAAAGTGGAATTTCCCTGGCGACGCCGCCAGCCATCCACGTCGGACCCATCGTCACTCCTGGGTCCAACGAGACCATCTCCATCGTGATACCGTTATCGACTCAACTCACCACAATGGCATGTCAGAAGGTCTACAAGGACTGCAAGGATTGCAGTAAGGATGCGAAACAGTCAACCGCTCCGCCTAATCCCACTCGAAGGTACCAGAAGAGCTGGAATGTCCTTAAATTCCTGAGACAATCATAGTTTCCTAAAATCTAATTGTACATATATATATAATTATTATTGGAATATAATATATTAAATTTATTATATATATATATATATATTAAATATAATAATATATTAAATATATATTATAGAACTTAAATATCCTAGTGGTTTTACAATTCTTTTTTTATTTTATTTAATTCTAATAATTTTTTCTTATAAGACTAATTATTAATTTTTACCTTCAATTCTAAATTAAAGTTACAAATCCTCTCTTTTTTCCTCCAGTCCGAGAAACGACAGGACAAAGGGCTGTCCCTTTCCCACGTGCTCGCGATACGGTCGAGCGTTCTCGAGGGCGCACGATCTGAAGCGACACATAGCTCGGCACGCAATGCGAAAGGAGAAGCTGCAGCTGACCGATCAACACAAAATCGTTGTGGAGAACGTAGGGAACGACGCGACTCTACGAAGCGTCGTGCTACGCTGCGCCGAGGACAAAGCCGGCTATCCCTGCCCGCGTTGCAAGAAGAGATTCAGCGACGGGGATAAGCTCAAGGTCCACCTGGCCTCGCACGACAAGGTACTGTCTCATCATTTTTATGTAGATTGATTGAAGTCTCCAGTTTATTAGTTACCTGTGAATATACAACAAATGTTTCTGTAAATCAGGCAGTCTTTTTCATTTCTTTTCCTGTATCTTGGCAGACTTATTTTTTTATATATATGTATATAAATTTATATACATATTTTAATATTTTTGTTTTTTATATTTTATATATTTTTAATATATATATTTTATGATATATATATATATCAAATATATATATACATATATTTTGTATAAAATAAAATAAAAAAAAAAAAATATATATATATATATATATATATACATATATGAAATATATATATTTATATTATATTATATTTTTTTTCAGACAACACCAAAGAACCATTCAAAGCCAGAGGAACATACCAAAAGCCTACTGCACGGTCAAGCAACAGTGAATAAGTCGTCGAAGGATGGGGAAGACGAGTTCTTCCTGGAGGAGATGTTACTGCTGAAGAAGGTCCCGCGAAGGGCGGACAAGGACTCGAAGATCCGCTGCGACTACTGCTCCAAGACGTTCAAGACCAAGTGGACCCTGAGCTCGCACGTGGCCGCTCACGAGGGCCGCTTCCAGTTCGATTGCGGCCAGTGCGGCAAGAAGTTCGTGCGGAAGAGCCACTACGAGGGTCACGTGCGCTCCCACGAGGCCGCCAGGCCCTACAGCTGCGAGCAGTGCGGCAAGACGTTCAAGGAGCTCAAGCATCGTCGCGAGCACACCAAGCGGAAACACCCGAGCAACCAGAGCGCGATACAGAGCTTGCTGGACAGCATCGGACCCTGCGCGAGCGAGGAGGCGAGCATCGACCAGGCCAAGTTCACCCTGCTGATGCCGGTGAACTTTGGCGGGTAAGAAGGAGATTCTCTCGCCACCTTTGAAAGCTTCCTGTGGATCCCTCGAGCTTGAATTAGAAATGAGGAGGCATCTTCGGATCCGCGAGACCTGAGATTTCTTGGAACACTGTTCCCTGGAACCATGGGGCCTTCGGTACTTTAACTTCTTGGAACTCTCTCCTGCTCGGAAGAATGAATTCTTGGATCTTCTAGCTACTCTTGGGGGATGAAAATCTTCCTACTTATTGCTTAGAGTACTGAATCCTCGCAGAAAGTTACATTTCTTGAAACTTCATTGTTTGAGCTTCGACCCTCAACTAGATCTTGTATACTTGAGAATTTTAACGATCTTCGAAATATACCTTTTTGAAAGCGCGGAACTCTGAAAAAATCATATATTTCAATGACAATTTTAAATACAGGGACATTTATTGATTGACAAATTAAAATCATGCGAACTCTTTACTGATTATATTCTATCTGTTATTGCATACTTCACGAGAAAAATAAATCTTGAACAAGTGAAGCCATTATCTTGTATTCTGTTATTCGCGCGTTTTCTTAGAATTCCTATATAAAAAAGCTATATGTTTATATAATAAAATTGTTCACGATTTGAAGATAATTTTAACGAAATATCAAGAGGAAATTTAAAGCTAATTTGCGGTTCCTGTTTCCTCATCGCAATCATATCAGAGAGGAAAAGTTATTTTTGCGAAAGAAATCGATATAAATATTTTTTTCGTATGTCTTCGCGTCTTATATTTATATATGATAGTATAAATTGATACAAAATATACAGAAAACTTCCTTTTTTCATTATTTTGCAATAAATAAAAATGCATTCAATATATCTATAATTAACTTAATCTATATCTGTTCTTATAATAATTGCCATTAAAATTATTTAAAATAAAAACAATAAAATAAATTATTACAAATATTTAAGATAATTCACGCACTGAAAAAAAGAAGTTTTCATATCCTGAAGCTGTCGTTGCAGTGGAAAGATCGTGATTGCGAGATCAGGCGGCTCCTTTGTTTCGCGCACAAATTTCGGGAGTTCTCACTCTGTCCAAGGAACTCTCGCAAAATTTCGGAAATTCCTATCCTTTCCGCAAACGGAAATCCGTAGCGATTCACGAACCAAAGCTATGCAAGAACGCACGTGATCTTCGTGATTGATCGCGATCGGTTGCGTGATTGGTCGCGATCGCCAATTCCTACGAAAAAGGAAGAGGAGAGTTTTTACATGGATCCGAAACGACAGAAAGTGTCTTCGCGAAACGCGCGAGGATGCAAACCAAATGTGCGATACACGTTGGATACGATGCCGCCGGAAGTTCTCGGCATCATCCTGAGGATGCTGTCATTGCACGACGTCGCTTGCACGGTTCGTCTGATCTCCAGGTAGACGATCTCCGTCGATTCGGCGTAAATAAATGTTCAAAGTTTGGAAAATTGCGGAGAAACTTCGCTGGAAACTAACTCTCGAAATACATATAGTTTTGCAGTAAAAAATATCAATTTAATTATATATATAATATTTAGTTATTTATATTATTATTAATTATGTGTATAGAATATTTAATTATATAATTATTAATTAATATTTATTATATATTAATTTTTTAGAATCTCTATAGACTATATAGTTGTCTCTATTCATCTCTTCATAGATATTATATTATTAATTCGTAGATTTAATATTGAAAAAGCTAATTTATATTATATATATATATATATATATATATATATATATTTATATTTATTATATATTATATATAGAGGAAATCCCAAAACACAATCGTCATAACTATTCTTATTTAATATTCCTTATTTTAATTCTACTTTAAAAAGTCTCGAAAGGGAGAAATTGATCTTGCTTATTAGAAAGCGAATTTGTCACAACTTCAAAGTTCGATAATTTAAAATTTTCAGATTTAAACATGACGTTGTTCGAATCTTTTTATTTTCTCAAAATCCAGCTTCTCCTAAGGCCTCTACATTAAGGAAATATATTGAGACAAAGTCTCCATTAATCTAATCTCACCTTTGATCCTTCCTCGAACAGACGTTACTTCGATGTCGCCGCAACTATATTAAACAGCGAGTTTTTGATAGCCGGCACGAGGCTGGAGATCGCGATGAAACGTACAGAGAGCCTCATGAACGGCGTGAAGACCGATGTTGAGTTGCTCGAGTACAGCAGCATCTTCAACGCGCTGGAACTCATTCGCTCCCAGTATCAGATGCTGAGAGCGGTCACTTGGCGATATACGCATCCAAGGTTTCCTCTATGTTCTCGTGTCTTCTCCGAGATTTAGAAATTTTGTAAAATTCCCTAGAATTAAGAAATTAAAGATATAAAAATATATATCCGGGTATTTAAAAAGAAAAAAATCGATATTATAATACACACATGTACAAATATTTATATTTTTAAGAAACATTTATCTTCTTGTAACAAAAAAGTTTTAATATATATTCCTCAATTTTATTTAATTATTTATAAGAGATAGAATCTCTTCAGAAAATTTATATTTCTTTAAATATTTATCTTCTATAAAAAATATTCTTCCACAATTTTCTCTATAATTTAAGAAATAATATATCTCTTCAGAAAATTTTTATTTTTAAAGAATATTTATTTTCTACAAAAAAAATATATTTCTTAATTTTCTTTAAGAAATTAGCGTCTCCTCAGAAAATAATTATATTAATTATAGTTGTATAATTATATAGTAACTAATGTATTTGTTATTAAGAATAAAGAGAAAGAACCTAAATACATACTTTCTTGTTCATTTAATTTCGTTGAAGATTGCGCGATTCACCTACCACGTGCTTCTACGGCGGAAAGGTCCTCGACAATCTCAACTGCTTGCTGCAAACAATTCTTGATCCCGGTCAAGTGCCCACGAACGCCTTCAACTACGTCGATCTGCAGATCTTTACGCGCAGCTGCGAAAACTTCATGGATCATTTCGAGAAGATCACCGAGCGTAGGATAAACAGGTAATACTTGCCTTCATCACTTTACAATTTTGTGTGGCTACTTCAAACTGTTTAACAAATTAATTGCAATCATCAAGAATCAGTAAAAAAACATTCATTGATAGATCCGCTCTAATCTCGGGTTGCAAGATCGTCGACGTCCTAGACTGTCTTGGAGAAGGTCGACAACTGTTGAGCTTGAGGACTTCGTCAAGGACAGGAAACCCCATGGTGAGGGAGGTTTCGATACAATTCTTGAGTCCGGAAATAACATTGACAAATTTCTTGAGCTTACAAAATATCCTCGAAGTATGTACGTTTTTCATTAAGACTCCTCATGTCAGATTGTGACGTCAGAGGCGAGAAAATACACGCTGAAGATTCTTGCGTGCCATTTTTATAACTTCAGATGGCTTCAGCACACTTTTAAAACAGTCCGGAAGCTATATCTAACATAATCGAATTCATCGAGATATCTTTTTATTTAAAAATGGCACGCAAGAATTTTTAGCACGAGCCTTCTCGCTTCTGACGTCATAATCCAACATGACCGGCGAGGATTCAGGAGCCTTAATACTCGAAGAACATTTCGTAGACGATTCTCGAGGGAAAATCTGGTAGCAAGGATCATTCGAATCGCAGACTCGACGTGAGTCCGCGTAATTCCTAATTTTCAGGTCAGCATGCAGCTCAAGTACGTCCTGAGACACGCGTGGTTCACGTGTCTTCGGGTGCCCAACACGAATAATGAATACTGCTGGCGAGACAGGCAGCGTTACATGTACTTTAGACTACGTCGGCTGGTCAGCAGCTTCAACAAGCATCTGTTCCACAAGCTGCATTACGAGCGCAAGCTCGTTCTCCGAACGGTAACAATTGATTAAATAATGAGACTAATTTTATCTAAAAAAAAAAGAAACAATGATTATGTAATACATTATTGAAACAATTTATGCAATAATTATGTCATATATTATTATGTAATATATTACACAATTTTTAATTTTAATAATATATTATAATATATATATTATTAAAATAATTATAATAATAATTAGAATAAAATAGATTTTGTAATACATATTAATATACTGTGTATTAATATATAATAATGATTTTTAGAGCAATAAATTTTTCCAGAAGAAAAGAATAATTTTTGAAATTAATAAGACGCATTTTTCCAGGCATCATCGGTGACGTCCCGGAAACCGCCACCGGCTTCTACGTACTCGGGATATGGCGAATACGGCGGCCAGTTCTTCTATTACGGTAACATGAGCAAGTATGCCTACGAGAATAAATTCAAGTACGCGAGATCCGGTAACGCGCAGAACACCGGCGGAGAGCTCCAGGAAGGGACTAACAAGCCGCATCGCTTCGACCTGGTCATCGGAGTTCAATTGAGGTCTGACCCGATGAGAGAAATAGAAATAAAAAATTGCAAACTCAATTTTGTAAACCATTTTTCCTCCAAACCCTTTACTCCCCTTACTACCATAATAATTAAAAAAAAACACCTTGCACAAAATAAATATCTCTGTATAAACAGAATTTGCATGCATATCCAGCTAAAATAATTCAAATATAATTTCAATAATTATAATTTTTCTAACAAATAACTACTGAGTGACTAAGTAATATTTGCGTCAGTGTTTTTTTTCTCTCTTATTAAGAAACAAGATAAAAAAACAATTTGTGTTTAATCGTTTAGATGTTCGCCAGAATTGGCTCCGCTGTCAATAAGGACGAGTCTAAAGATCGACGATCTGGAGGACCGCCGTCAGAACTCGCGTCAGGAATTCTATCTGAAGCTAAGCACGAGGTGCATAGCTTCCAAAGCTAACAGATTGCCGAGCGTCTTTACCTGGGAGGTGCGCGGTCCTCGAATAAAGAACTCGCAGTGTTGTTGAATCGCGCGTATATATGCACTCTTATATACAGGATATCTCACAAGAAATTGCTGAAACTAATCAGCTGTCATTTTTATAATGCATGCAGTTATTGAGAAAACAAAAATTGTGTTGAAAAGAGGAAAGTATCAGTCTACAGTTTTTAATGGATATAAATCGAATGTTTGTATACCAATTTATTTTATTGAAAAAACTACAAGCTTTCCTTTTTCCAACACAATTTTGGTTTTCTCAACAACTGCATGCATTAAAAAATGACAGCTGAGTAATTTCAGCAATTTTTTACGGGGCACCCTGTACATGTCCTGTAAAATGATTATATCTAGCATCCGATTTTTTATACCTCCAAAGATGAAAAATGAATTAATTTTATCCTGCGACTTATCGATGAAAAAAGTAGTTTAAAAAAAAAAAGCCTTAAAAGATTCTTCCTTGACAAAAAGAGATACTTAATGTATACAGATACTTAATGTAAACTATACCGACGAAATTGACGTGAAAAGAAATCGTATGCATACGTCGAAATAAATATAATTCTTAATATTATCTAGAATTTCAACTTACGATCTATCTTTGCAAATATCGAATAAACAACGACGCAGTTAAAATAAATGAGATGCATTTATTTACACGAGGATCTTCTTCAATCACGAAGCGGAGTTCATCACTTAGTTCACTGACGCAGTCATGTTGATCATCTCGTCCTCAGATGCGTGATGAGGCTGCCACGTAGCGGTGTTCAGTTTCTTGGCGCGTTTCTCCAGGATAGAATAGGCGAAATGATTGAGCATAATGCCCTTGGGCAGGGCGATGCCCTGAAAGCGGTACAGGCCGTTCACAGGTCCATCCTCGAGTTTGTGCACGGCTGTCACGGTGACGCGTCCTATCAGGCCGCTGTTACAAACCATAGGACCCTTGCTGATGTCCACGTGATCCCCCAGACGGTACACCGTCACTTTATCATTATCACTGTCCTTGGCGATGCTAGGTATTTGCTCAGACTTGAAGGGATTATCCTGCAAAGATGCAAAAATGATATCAGACAGTTTTATGAAACATACAGAAGTAAATCTCTCTGTTTCATACCTGAAACATGTCCAACGCAACACCACGTGGCACTTCCAACCTCTCCAGCAGTAATTCCCGGTTTGTCAGCTTGACAAAAAGCGCAGACATAGCTCGCAGCTCGGAATCTGTCGGTCTCCAGTCTTGCAGGTCGACAAATACATCATAAATAAAGCTTCCGGAGCGGATCGATGGCGCAGGGAAGCTGTGCAGGTGCACACCCACGTGATCCTTGAACGCGCTGTCCGCAACAGCGCCCAGGATCAGCGAACACGTTCGCCAGAAGATGTGGTTGACCGCGCCGGTCCGCGGACTCTGCATAGTCACCAGCTGCAACTCGCATCTGTCCTGCGTGAAAGGTCTGTGCATGTCCCAGATGCGACCGTCCACCAGAGCGATCGCGGACGCCTTGGAGACGTTCTCGGAGATGTGCCTCGCGCAGTCGTACGGCGTCGAGATGTTGCGGTTCATCGCCATCACCACTTCATCCTCCACCGACCTGTACGTCACCTCTATCTTCTCGATCCTACCCAGCTCAGATCGCTGCCTACGCTTCTCCTCCTCGAACAGCTGATTCCTCCGCTTCCTCGCGTCCACCTTGGACAATGTACCGGCGCATCTCGTCGACAGGAGATGCTGCGCTGGCAGCACACAGAGCCTCCTGCACCTGCAAAACAATCTTCAATCAGTGCTGAAGCTCGAAGCTAATATAATCTTAATACAGAGATATATCTTCAAAATTTCTACCACTTATTAAATAAATATATATCCCAGGTAGCAGACTGACGTCATTAAACGTCATTTTTACTGGGATATAAATATAAAATAAATATGAAAATAAATTTTTTTTAATAAAAAAATATAAAAAACGTGACAAAAGATTGAAGATTAAATTGCGTAGTCTTCATATTTTCGAATAAAAAGAAGTACATACCCTTGAATCATGTTTTCTCTCTTTTAACCAAAGAGCGTGTTCAACAAGGAAGTTATCTAGCACATGTATCTCCGCATGTTCGATTTGACAATGTTTACCTATATTACTCTTCTGATCTTAGCAATAAAATTGTATATAATTCGGTGTGTTCTTGATGTCTTTTTCCTCGATTAACTTAAAAAACGGTCAAGATTCACTCCGGATTATATTCGGTTAATCGTCAAGGCACATTTAACCTTAACCTCGTCAGAATGGAGCTGCGCATTGCGCATGTTTTAAAATACATTTAGCGCGAGAAAAAGGCGGGAAATTCAAAATTAAACATCTAATTGATTACACTTCAATGACAATTGCAATTTAAAATGTACAACAGTTAAATAAAATTAACTAAAATTGAAATGGATTAGTACATATATAACAAAACTTGTAATATTAAAGTTTCTCATTTCTTCTCATTATTTCAATAAATGTATGTTGTATTTAATAATGTATTTTCAATAATTGTTTCCCTTATTAACTTTCTCATAAAAGACAGAAGTAAAAGAAAAATAAATTTATTTTAATAGATTCTTAAAATTCTTTTATTATTTTGATGTGTATATATGTTGAATTAAATAATATATTTGAATACAATTGTTTCTTCTTTTTATTGTTTTCACATAAAGAAACTTTTCACATAAGGACACTTTTGACATAAGAAAAGAAAAAAATGTTCTATAAATTGCATCAAATTTTTACTATTAAAAAAATTTAATGAATTTGCGAATATCTCGAATAAGAACAAAATTAGCTATAAGATCAATTACGTGTACACTAATCATAAAACATATTAAAATTATGATATAATAAAAAGCGATAATTGAAACAGGATTTGCTTCATTTCTTATTCATTATTACATTTTCTTTGGTTGCCTTTCGAATAATTTTATTTTTTATATATATCTCCAATTTATGAAATTCATCTGACTGTAATACTTCTATCGCGTTATGCAGAATAAATTCCAAACAAAGATCCTGAAGTTCCTAAAATTTATATTAAATTCCCAGTAAGCAAGAAATATTTAATCAACATTATATAATGTTGATTTTATATAAATTGTCCAAACGTTATAATGTTGTATAAATATGTTGAAAATATTATTGATATTCTAAAAAATGTTTTAATTGATGTTTTATAAATGTTTTAAAAATATTATTTAATAACAATGCTCTCAAAATATTAATAAAATATTTTAAAAACATTAATTTCAACATTACTGAAACCTCTAGATCAATGTCAAAGTTTGTTCACAATGATGTTGCATATAATGTTAAAAACTACATACTTGACAGCAATAATAACGTTGTAGTAAGATTTTTTGCTTACTGGGTTTATACTAATTTATATTTGATGATATATTGTATACCAATCCTTAATTAATAAATTTCAACTGTAAAAATCATTAACCACAAATCTCTGATACTACTTACCCTAACGTTGTACTTGATCACCTTATTGTAGTATAAAGCTACATTGGATATAACCATTGTTTCCTCTATTATCTTACGACACTTATCCTTAAGATCAGTGTCAGCATACACATCAGCCAATTTCATAAGTTCTATAACAGTGTCGTTTTAGTTTGCGAGTTTTAAATATGTAATAATTTAAGCATACAATCAATTAAAAATCACCTATTGTATACTCCGAACTTAAATCGATTTTCCTAGTATATAAATATTCGAAGAAGGCTTTGTATTCATTCTTTCATTATTTCAGTGTGTATATATATATTGTATTTTATAATATATTTTCAACTGTTGCATCCTTTTATTATGTTTTCGCTTCTGACAAAAGGAACAAAAAATTTTCTATTCAGTTCTCAAATTATCATCATTGTTGTATTCTAAAGTGTACACTTTCTTGTCCTTCATCACAATTAGAGCTCTATTTCCAGAGTCTGTTTTAAAACAATATAGCATAAGTAACAAAATTTTACGTATAAACAATAATAAAATAATATAAAGATGAATCTTACTATATACCATGACCATGTCAATTTTATTGATAAAATCCCATTTTAGAAAGTTCAAAATCGGCCAGTATCTAAAAAAAAACGATGTTTTCCTTAAGAATCTGTATAGGATATTTCTCTCTTCCCGTCTCGCTCCATCTTTTTATTAACAGATGATAATTTTCTGTAACATCGTTGGAAGAAACGCTTTATTTCCAAATACGCAAATGAAAAAAAGTCAGAGACAAGGAATAAACGAGAAAGAGTAAATTTGATGTCTTCTTACTGTTTTCTGCAAGAGCGTAATATAATCTTCTTCATTCTTAGATTGATTGGTACCGGCTGTATATAATTTCCACTCAGATGGCCACACACATATAAATGCCTAATTAAATACTTCACTTCTTCTTTAGATAAATAACTTGAAAACTTGAGATATGATGCGTTGATCAAAGCTAGAATCCAAATAACAGTCTCGAGAATATGCTTAAAACCTTCCTCTTCCATGGATAAAGAGCACCTGATTTTGACCTTCGATGTAACAAATATTTGGCTGACAAGTTTCAATTATTTTTAAAACCTATAACGCAAAATAAAAATACAGGTAATAGGAATAAGGAATAAAAATATATCTACTACACATACATACATTGACATATACATGGACACACACACAGTCGGACGGAAACAAATAGCAAACAATTTTTAATTATATCAAATATACGATATACGATACGTATTAATCACCATTTTATAAAAAAAAAGACGTTGAATAAGCTGTGCAATCGAAATTCTTTCACACTGCTCGTTAGTTTTCTTGATTATTATCCAATTAAGTTAATCACCTCAAATCAGAAATACACGAATCAAGTGATACTGATAAAAATTAAAAATAGACCGTTATATCTATATATTAATACATTAATGTACAATGTAGATTTTATAAAAATTAAATATATATTATTTATTTTTCTCACTCTTATATTATCTTGATATATACTTGTTGTATTTGATAATATATTTTTATATAATGTTTGTGCCTTATTATGTTTTCACTTTTGAAGATTATATATTTGACAAAAAAAAGAAAAGACAAAGAAATTTTTGTGAATGACATCAAATTTTTAATATTTAAGAGCAATTTAATGATTTTTTCAAATATTTCGAATAACAATAAAATTAGCTAAGATCAATTATATGTACATTAAGCATATCGTATTACAGTAATATATATAATTGGAACAAGATTTACTTCACTATATTATAAATCCGCATATATCGCTAGTGATGTACATGAATATAAAAATATATCGTCAATTTCGTCCGAAACTTTTGTCAGAATTTTTTTGTAAGAGTTACATTTAAAAAATATCTAAAGTAAAATATCTAAGCATGAAATACTCTTCGAAGAAATTTTTTCATTATAATTCTGTCTAATTTAAAATATTCTTCCGACATTAATATGCTTATGATGTGACGCCGAGCAAATTTGAAACTAAGCTCCTCGAGTTCCTAAAATTTATATGATAAACAAATAAATACATCGTAATTAAGGAATTTCAAGTCATTAAGTGCAAACGGTGATACTTATACGTTAAAATTGTACTCGATAGATTCTTTGTAAAAAAAAAGTACATTTGACTCGGTCATTGTTTCATATATCATCTCATAACACTTTGTTTTAAGACTAATCTCATCGTACTCAATAGCCAATTTTATAAGTTCTGTAACAGTGTCGTTTTAGCTTGCGAGTTTAAAGTGTGTAATAATTTAAATTTATTATTAATTCAAATTCACCTATTATATTCTCCGAAGATAAATCGATTTTTCTAGTATATAAGTATTTCAAGAAGGCATTGTACGTGATGTAGGAAAAATCCGATATAAAATATATTGGCACACCATCTGAACTGTAAAACAAATATGTTGGTATTACAAAATAATCACGATTGAAAAATTTTCAATAAGAATAGTTTATATCTACTTACTTTGTATCATTTTTAGTCCAGTCAAAATAAAATATGAAATAATTACAACGATTTTGAAGAATAGCTTTGCGAACGAAAATAGAATGTTCCTCAACTTTAAAAATTGCATCGTATGTCACCTATATTGGAAAAAGACAAAAATAATTAAAAACAATTAAATAATATTAAAGATAATAATAAATGCAAAACGATATTCACATTCCAACAAGATTACATGATTTTTCGTTAATTCATATAAGTATATCCGAAGGTGATACTAGGAATATTAATTTTAATTAAAATTATCATTATGATTATAATTTATTTCCTCTATATAGAAAAAATTTTTCAATACTTTTTTTGAAAAAAAATCTATAAATTTATATTGTACTTAAAAAAATGTAAAATAAAAAAAAATCTTTTTAAGTATTTATAATCTTTTACATTAATCTATCTGGTTTTATTGGTGCTACATAATAGAAAAAAATGCAGACAAATGACAGAAAACTTACTGAATCATTAAAAGATGTTCCCAAATTGTCGAATAATACAGGTTCATATATATTTTGTGTATCATAAAAATCATTTGTAATGACTTTAAAAGGTGTCACCATAGTTCTCAATGAACTAAATGCAAATGCGTCGTGAATTGTTGCTAATTGCGTGGGTAACGGTCGGCTAATGTCTTTACCAAAACATTCTCCCCATACATAGATAATCCCAACATTGGTGAGAGCAACGCTTAAGTTACCGTGGGCACTGATATCCTCAGCCGGCTCGGGAATGTCCACCTGTCGATCGAATCATTCTTTATTATGTTACTCTTTTCATTTACATTATTATTAAAACATTTTTTAACTTTCGTGTCAAACAAAGCATATATTACCATGCCTGCAGGAGAGAATTCTTGATTGTTATTAATTATGCCCAGTTGTTTGACATTGTTAAAGCCCCAAGCATAAATGTATCCTTCATTTGTAAGCGCTAATGTGTGTTCAGATCCACAGGCCACCTTAACTATACATCAATATCGATCATAAAGATATTCGATACTGCAACATACCTAGAGATGAATCTCAAATATAAATTAATAAAATTTACTTATTCTTTTGTCCGACATTTCAGTTATTTCGTATGGGGATTTGTACATCTCAGGATAAGAAACATAAAAATCATGATTGATATTTTTAAATGAAATCTGATCGCAATCGTTGTTGCCCCAACCGTATACTTTGCCCGTGTCAGTAACAACCATGCTAAAGTTTGCGCCACAGGAAATATGGGCAATCTTCTGTTCTTCGAAATCAACCAGTGATGGCATAGTGACATCAACTTTTGATGCGATTCCATTGCCAATTTGTCCAAAAGTATTTTTTCCCCAAGCATACACCTAAATTGCAAACAATAAATATTTCTGACAAATAAAAAAAGCAAAGATTATGGAACACATCACTTTTAATTCTTTATACATTTCTCTTCATCTCTTTATGCAACTCTATTTTAAAAAGAAAATTTTATACTTGAAACTTTAACATAAAAGATAGAGGAGGAAAAGTGGCATAGATATAAAAAATTGAAAGTGGCGTACATGTATGTTACATAGCAAACCTACATGATCAATTGATTTAAACGACAAATATATCATGGAGAATACATGCAGTGATGATCACTCTGACCAGTGATGGACAGGTAAGCAAAATTTAAACTACAGTAATTAATCATCATTCAATTAATTGTTCAGCTTAAAAGAATGATTATTATTATCACTGTAGTTCAACCTTTGCTTAACTAGCCATCACTAATTAGAGCAAAGTAATGATCATTGATGTATGCGTTAATCAAGATATATTTGTTGTTTAAATCATTCAATCATGTAGATTTACTTTGGAACATAAATATACCCCAATCATCATCTATTAAATCTTTTATATCCTTCATGTTGAAGTTTTAAATCTTTTAAAATAGAGTTGTAATATTATTTAAAATATCTAGCTTTATATGCAGAATGTTATATTTAAGTATAAAAACACTAGTAGAGAAGACTTTACAAAATACTAATTATGTTTAATAATATTCAGTCCTACATATGTTTCTCAATTTAATTACCTTATAAATTTACTGGCTATGTTAATACACATATAAAAAAATTAAATGTTTTCTCACACTCATACGATATTGTGAAGGTATGTATATATACATATATATTGTCTTAATTTTTACAAAAACAGATTAAATGTAAAAGTTAAAAATGTGCTGTATAATCTTTAAATAATTAATTGTTTTTTTTTTGTAAAAATGAGTATTATTATCACTGTAGTTCAGTTTTTACTTACCTCTCCATCACTAGTTAAAGCGAGATAATGGGAATCGCTACATGCGATTTCGATAATACATTTGTCATTTAAATTATCCAAGCGTGTAGGTTTACTTGGAAACATAGATATACGCCAATCGTTATCATCATCTATGTCTTCTGTTGAAAAGTTCCAACAATAAACCTTTTAAATAAAGTTGTAATAACAATTAGGATATCTCATTTCATACATTTGAGTGTACAAGCATATTGATAAAGACTTGATCAAAAATTAGTAATGAAAAATTATTGTCATAATATTCAGTATTATATATATACATAAAAGTGCTTTCTGTTTATATATTGTTTTCTCACACTTATACAATATTATGGAAGTATGTATATGTGTGTGTATATATATATATATATATATATATATATATATATAGCCATTTATTTTCATCAAACCAAATTATAAATGTATAAAAGTTAAAAATAATGTGCCATATAACTATCTTTGTGTTTTCCCCATTTATCCAAGTTATTTTCAAAAATTTTTTTGCATTCTTCTTGAGAAAATTTACTTCTCAGCAAAGCAATTTATTATATATAATCTTATTTCTTTTTATTTTAATTTTAATAATTTTTTACTTGTATTTTATAATGATTTTACACATGCGCAGAATGAAAATATTGCCCACGTAATCAGTTTAACATAAGAATAGAAAGATAGAACATTTTTTTAAATTCTTCATGTCTATATTTACTACAATATCCCTGAAATAATACCAGGATAATGCTATTCATAAATTCCTTTTTTCTTAAAATATCAAAACATAAATTTTCATTTTTACCTGCTAAGAAGAATTTAGTAGTAAAACGAATTTAGTATTAAAAAGGCTATAAAACCTCATATCAATCTTATCTTTTATAGTTGAAATTTCTTTCCAAAAACTAAAATGTACCATTCAAGGGATATTAATTATTTAATGTGCTTTACCTTTCCATTTTCGGTAAGTGCCATGGCAAAATGCGTATTGCAAGCAAAGCTCTTTATGTTTCTCTCACACAGTTCTTCTATCTCTTTTGGATGAATACCAATATATCTGTCAGATTGCA
Source organism: Nylanderia fulva (assembly GCF_048542155.1). NCBI lineage: Eukaryota > Metazoa > Arthropoda > Insecta > Hymenoptera > Formicidae > Nylanderia > Nylanderia fulva. Next base: position 3,089,577 of record NW_028189730.1, on the reverse strand, counting down.
AATGATCATCACTGTTGTATTCTAAAGTGTACACTTTCTTGTCCTTCATTACAATTAGAGCTCTATTTCCAGAGTCTGTTTTAAAACAATATAAGTAACAAAATTTTATATATAAACAAAAACAATAAAATAATAAAACAATATATAAAGATGAATCTTACCATATACCATGTACATGTCAATTTTCTTGATAAAATCTAAATTTAAAAAGCTCAAAATCGCCCAGTGTCTAAAAAGCAACAGATATACCTGTTTCATGACTTCGTATTGCAATTTTTTCGTTTTGTCTAACTCCATCTCTTTATTAACAGGTGACAAATTTCTGTAACATTGTTAAAAGAGATGCTTTATTTCCAAAGATGAAAAAAAAAATGAAAAAAAAATTAAAGCCAAGAGCGAACGAAAAAGGGTAAATTTGATGTCTCCTTACTGTTTTCTGTGAGAGCAGAAGATGATCTTCTCCCTTCTTAAGTTGATTGGTACTGGCTGTATATAATTTCCACTCGGGTAGTCACACACATAAAAGAGTTGATTAAATACTTCACTTTTTCTTTAAATAAATTACTTGAAAACTTGAGATCTGATGCATTGATCAAAACTAGAATCCCAATAACAGTCTCGAGCGATAATATGCTTAAATCCTTCCTCCTCCACCAATAAACAGCACCTGATTTTGACCTTTGAAGTAACATAAACCTTTAGGACTGACGCGTTCACTTATTTGTACAACCCATAACACAAAACAAACATACAGGCAATAGAAATAGGGAATCAAAATATATCTATTATACATATACATATACATATGCATACACATACATATACATGACACACACACACACACATTTGGACGAAAACAAATAGCAATTTTTAAATTAAATCAAATATACAATAATCAATCATCATTATTTTATGAAAAAGAAAACTCTGAATAAGCTCTGCAATCAAAATTCTTTTATACTGCTAGCTAAGTTTTCTGTTATCATCCAATTAAATCAATCACCTCAAATCAAAAGTACACAAATCAGAAGTATCTTCAACAAGGAAGTCATCTAGAATATATGTTTCTCTGCATGTTCGATTTAACAATATTTATCAATATTACTTTTCTGATCTTGGCAATAAAATTGTATATAATCCGGTGCATTCTTGATTTTCTTCTTCTCAATCTTCAACAACAATCAGGATTCACTCAAGACTGATATCATAACCCAGCTAGCAAAAGGATACAAACTTTGCACAAAGATTGCGGCAAACTCGCGCAGGCCTTTGTAGCAAAATTGCAACAAGGTGTGTCCGCATTAAGCTGAGCTTTTGCTGGCAAGGTTTGTCACAACAGCGTGACGCAAAATTCACGTAAATAACAGAGCAAGCTTTGCCATGCGCGTCATGATAGCAAATTTGTGGCAAGAATAGGGCAAGGTTTGATCTGGCACTATAAGACGCAAAATTCACGCAAATAACAAAGCAAACCTTGCCGTGCACGATGTGATAGCAAATTTGTGGCAAGAACAGGGCAAAGTTTGCTCTGACACGATGAGACGCAAAATTTACGCAAATAACAAAGCAAACCTTGCTGTGCATGACTTTAATAGCAAATTATAGCAAGAACAAAGCAAAGGTTGTCGTAACAGTGCGGATTGTAATTAATATAATAATTTAATGAATTAATGAGCTCATTAAAAAGATTTTAATTAATAGTATATTAAATTTTATATAAATAGATAAAAATAATTAAATTTTCTTTATATTTTATTATTATTATTAATATTAATAAAAAATATATAGAATTTTAATTATTTTTATATTTATTTATTTATATAAAATTTAATTAATGCTATTAAAGTCCTTCTAATGAGCTCATTATTTTATTATTAATTACAATCCGCACTGTTAAAACCTTTGCTCTGTTCTTGCTACAAATTTGCTTATATATTTGATTATATCAAATTTAATTAATACTATATATTAATCTCTCTAAATAGAGGGATAATACTTAAGCAATTTTTTTAAAGTTTCTATTATCAAAAATGTTTTATATTTATTTCCATATATTTATCTTCAAATTTTTATTTTTAAAAAATCGGATATCTATAATTTATAATCATATATATAAAGACATAAGCGTTTTATATGTATATATAGACCGCTATTTAATTAGTATATATATCACTGCTCAATCCTGAAAAACTCGATCAATCGGCGTCACGAAAGGAACTGACCGAAGCTACCTTTTCTTTCGCTATTATAATGATATTACATATATCGTACGACGAGTTTGTCGAACGTAGCAATTGGTTAACGAATAGAGAATTTCTAAAGTTTCTATCTAATATTCAATCGTTACGTCCGACCACCATCATTTTGTAGTATGAATGTAATATCGGCCTTAGACAATTGTGCTTTGCTTCACGCGTATTTAGACGGCGGGAAGATTGACACCATCTATTGCAGAATTATATAATGACCTTAAAGGTGCGTACAGACTTACAACAGAACATCGTAACGTAACACCGTCGCGTAACACCGACGAAATGCATGGACAATACCCCGTAACGCTTAAATGTTTGGTGCGAGGTACTGTCCATACATTGCGTCGATGTCACGCAACGGCGTTACGTTACGATGTTCTGTTGCAAGTCTGTACGCACCTTAATATAATCAACATAGTTAATTTAAAATCTTGAGCCTTAGAATTATTCGTAACATGTTTAGATTTTTAATCTCTTTTCAAATATAATAATTATAGACAAATATAAATATATTATCTATATAAATATAAATATACTGTCTGTAGATATATATTTGTCTATAATTATTATATTTGAAAAGAGATTAAAAATTTAAACATGACAAATGATTGTAGTATCAAGATTTTAAATTAACTATATATGTTAATTATATTAAAGCCATTATAATTCTGCAATAAATAGTATCAATTTTCCCGCCGCCTAAATACGCGTGAAGTAACGCATTATTGTCTAATAGCGAAAAAAAAGATGTTCTGTCAGTTCATCTGCGACATCTGATTGATTGAGTTTTTCAGGCCTTAACGGTGATATATCTAATTATTGAATAACGGAAACGATTTTTATTTCTTGACGATGTTATTGGACGCTGAGCCAAGTTGAACACCATTAATTTCGTCTTGGGAGTTCTCAACTAATAATAACAGCAACACCTGAAATATACAATATATACAATAGTACGAATATATCTAATACTATATTGTCCGTAAAAGAAACTTTATTGTCTGTCCGAAAAGAATCAGCAACGTTAAAGGAAGCAGCATTATCCAACTGTTTGTGCGTAACAGGATCTTGTGAAACATTTGAATGTAAAGTATTTTTAATTTCCAAAGTAATTCGCCTTCGTTGTCTCGCAGACAACCGGTGGAAAGATTTACGCGAAACAGAATATTTAACTGATTTCATACTTGCCTAAAAAATCTTCTAATCCTCTGCGATACCTTGCGGCACTTAGAACTTGGAAGCTCGTCTCAAAAATGTGGGAAGCTTCTAGAATTATAACCTCTGTGATAACCTTGCAGCACGTATGGTAGCACTCACGGTGGTTGAATTTAGAAGAACGCGGGAACAGTGCTGGAGGTTACAGGACAAAAATTCGCGCAAACGTAGTAGCGCGCATTAAAAGCGCGCAAACGTATGTGACACATGACTACGCCATGCACGGCAAGGTTTGCTCTGTTATTTGCGTAAATTTTGCGTCTCATCATGCCAGAACAAATCTTTGCTCTATTTTTGCCACAAATTTGCTATCACGCCATGCACAGCAAGGTTTGCTCTGTTATTTGCATGAATATTGCGTCTTATCGTATCAGAGTTAACTTTGCTCTATTTTTTTCGTAAATTGTTTGTTATACCGTGCATGGCAAGATTTGCTCTGTTTTTGTCACAAATTTGCTTTATATCGTGTATCACAAGATTTGCTATTATTGACGTAAAGTTTGTATTTCACCATGATACCATCATTTGCTCTCTTCTATAAGTAAAATTTACGAACAAACTTTTCTCTGTTAATTGCAGCATCATATAACGAAAAGTTTTGCCGTTAATTTGTTCGAAATATTTAGACAAGACGAAGCAAGGCAAATGTTTGCCAGAAAATTGTTGTTAAAATTAAAGCAAACTTTGCCGAAAAGCTTTAACGAAACGTGATTTTATCACTCTTGGCTAGCTGGGAAGCTGCGTTCGAAAATTACACTCTGACACGTCAGAGTGTCGTTCTATCTTTGTTCAACTTTCTGCAAGTCACAAAGATAGAATGACACTCCAAAGTGTCAGGTGTAATTTCCGAACGCAGTCAATGAAGCTACGCACATGTTTGAAACATTCATTTAGCCGGAACAAATGGCGGGAAATCTAAAATTAAACATCTCACAATTTATCTCACCTTATATTTTATATACTACTTAAAAAATTGAAATAAACATATATGTGAATACATGAATATATTATATATATATATGTGTTTTCAAATTATAACAAAAAAGATCTACTAATAAGTATAATCTACTAATAAATATGCGATGACTGAAACACTAAGTTCATTTAATTACTGAGCGTGTATGACAAATATTACATGCAAAAATATAAAAATCAATCAGCGATTTCTCTCGAAATTTTATGTCAAAAGGAACTCTCTGTAAAAAGTTATGTTCGAAAAATATTTTCTTTAGCTACTCTTTGAATAAAATTATTCCTTATATTTATATCTAACTTAAGATAATCTTCCGACAGCAATACATCTTTCATGTGACGTAAAGCAAACTGAAAGCAGAACTCCTCAAACTCCTAAAATTCACACAATAAATAACGATTAATTGTTTAGAAATACAAACATTATAATTAATGAATTCCATAATAGTGATTAACCGAGAACTGTGAAATTTACCTTAACCTTGTACTCAATCGCCTTGCTGTAGAAGAAAGCTACATTGGATGGGGTGATAGCTTGTTCTACTATCTGATTGCACTTCTTCTTAAGACTAGTCTCATCGTATTTGTCCGCCAATATCATTAGCTCTGTAATAAGTGTGGTTTCAATTTGCGAGTTGTAAATTCATGATAATATAAATTTCCACAAACTCAAAAATTTACCTAATGCATTTTCCGAAGGTAAATCGATTGTACCGGTATAAAAATATTTCAAGAAGGCTTTATACACGATGTAGGAATATTCCTTCAATACAACGTATACTGAATCTAGTTCACTATTAAAATCAACATGTTAATATAAAATAGGTTTAAAGATTTTCAATACAGAATAATTTATTCTTAAATGTTTACCTGTCATTATTTTCAGTCCAATCATGCTGAACCAGGCATTCGAAATACTGCCAACGAATCTGAAGAATAGCTTTATGAACGTGAATACGTTGTCCTTCGACTTCTATAATACAATCACTCGTTGACTGTGTTAAAAACGAACAAAAATCATTAGAACGCTTCAATAATATTAAACATAATAATTAATATATATTTTGCAAAAAATTTACATAATTTATCATTTACACATTAAAATTCCATATCATTAAACTAACACTAGAAATTTTATCAGTCATTATAACTGTAATTTATTTCCTCTATATAGGAAAACTTTTTCCAATCCTTTTTTTGTAAGAAAATCTGTAAATTTCTATTGTAACTTCAAAAATTACAATAGAAATTAGTCTTTCTCTTTAATACTCCCTATGTTCTTTCTATATTAATCAATTTCAATATATATACACAATTTTATATATATTTATAATGCAAAAAAATATATATACAAAAAATAACAGAAAAAGTACCGGATCATCGAACGCCATTCCCAGAACATTGAAAGGAAGTCCCAAAGATATATATATATTCAATATTTCTTCGATGTCACTGTACAATACAGGCAACGGCTTGTGCATGACTCTCATCTTACTGTACGCGCATGCATCGTGAATAGTGGACAACCCTGTGAGAAATGGAGTGCTAATATTCTGACCGAAACAGTCGCCCCATACATAGATATTCTTCTTATTATCAATGGCAACGCTGAAGTTCCCATAGGCAACAATGTCCGAAACCAACTCGGGTATGTCCACCTATCGATAAAATCATTCTCATTATTGTTTTCGTTTCACTTATCGTGACGATTTAAATGTTTTTTCAATTTTTATCAATAAATCATGGATTACCATGGTCACACTGGAAAATGACAGATTATTATTAACACCTATTTGTCCTTTATCGTTGTTGCCCCAGGCATAGACTTTTCCTTCATCAGTAAGCACTAACGTGTGCTCAAATCCACAAGCCACCTTAACTGAAACAGCAATGTTAATTAAAAAGATATAAATTTTAAATATAAACTAATTAAATTTACCTATCACTTTGTCGTTTACGTTAATTTCGAATAATTTCGAAAAAAATATGCATGAATACGGCAAATTCATTAAATATCTGTAGTCAATTTGACCGTTTTTATTGTCGCCCCAACCATACAATTTGCCCTCGTCAGTAACAACCATGTTGAACTTTGAGCCACAAGCGATATGGACAGCATACTTCTTTTTTAGTCCAGAAATCAGGTTCGGCACAGCAACTTTATTGGGAATTTGGTCGTATTCACTTCTACATGAATGATCTGGCATGTGGATACCAACCTGTCCATAACTATTATCTCCCCAGGCATACACCTAAATTACAAACAATTGTTTAGCTTGTAATAATTATTGTTATTGTTATTATTGTAGCTCAACCTTTACTTACTTGACTGTCGCTGGTCAGAGCGAGAGAATGATAACTGCCGCATGCGATGTCTACGATACATACTTTTTTGAACACTACTCGAGTAGGCGTGGGCTGCATAATGGGAATTTGCGATCCGTTGTTCAATTCGAACTCACTGAATTTCCAGGAATAAACCTTTTTCAAAAATACGTATAACAATGTATATTTTTTTCAATTCTAATATAAATATACGCACACTTGTGACACATAAAAGTGTATATATATTGATTAAATTTTTACAAAATCAAATTACATGCACAGAGTCAGAAATGACGTGCTTTTTCTATCTCCATTCATTTGTTACAAATATTTTCCATATCTTTCATTTTCGTTCAGAAAATAAAGTTATAGTGTTTTATCTTCTATGTTTTCAAATCTAAATATAATTTTCATTGAAATAAATTACCAATTATAGCCACATATCTGTAATTTTATCCATCAAACTATTTTACTTATTAAATACTCCTTATCTAGTTGTTCTACTTACACAATGCGTAAAATGAAAATGTTGAACATACATTCAATTGAAAATGAGATAAAAAAACATTGGTTCTTTCAAAATACAAATTTCTATAATTAATTCTAATAATATTTGCAATTACATATTCATCAAATAACACAATCTAGTCTTTCTTAAATTTTATTTTTCGACAAGAATAGAAACTTTCACTATCTTTTGCTCTTTAAGAAGCACTAGCAGATCCAGCGGGCAGGAAGGGGGAGAATAAAATCCCTCATTCAAATTAAAAAAAAAATCATCGTTGATCTTTGAGTAAAAGCTAAGCATAAAACAAAAAATATTAATTAAATAATTTTGTAGAAAGTTTCCCCCCCTGCACAAAATCAAAATCAAAATCCACTAGTACTAAGAACACTTTAAAACTTAGAAAAAATATAAATTCTTCTATTAATTTTATCTTTTAATTTCAGGTTGAAATTAATTTTGAAAAACTTAAACGTGCCAAATGAGAAATATTAATTATTTAATGTACCTCTCCTTCTTCTGTAACTGCCAGGACAAAAGCTGAGTTGCAAGTAAAAGTCTTTATGTTTTTCCCACATAGTTCTTTGACCTTTTTTGGATAAAGACCAATATGTGTATCATTAATCTTCAAATGATCATCTTTATTATAATCTAAGTTGTAGACGTTCTTGTCCCTCGTCACAATTAGAGCTCTGTTTCCTTCGTTACCTGTTTTAAAATGCCAATTCATAAATAACAATTTCATATAAGCAAAAACAATAAAATAAAATATAATAAAAGAGAAAAAAAGATGAAAATCTTACCATATACCATGACCATACGAATTTGTATGATAAATTCTGGCTTTAACAGGTTCAAGATCGGCCAGTTTCTAAACGATGATGTATAGATTTTCTTCACCAGATCGCATAACAATTTTCTTCTCGCATCAGTCTGCATTTCTCTACGACAGTTGATAAAGTTGCTGTTAATTATTTACTCACTTTGACTTCATTGCATTAAACTGTGTGCAATTATTTCAACACTGCTATCCAGCAAAGATATATAATGTATATAGAGAGTCACTAAAAACTTACTCTTTCTTGTTCGTTGTCTCTGATCTTTCCGCCTGCATCTCTTCGTCTTCTATACAAATACAGTGCAAACTGCGAATATTTCGTCGATGATAGCAACTTGGAAAGTTTTAATATGATTCTTCTTTCTTGAATTATATGCCTGAGAGTAAAAACACATACAATATTGAAATATACACTATAAAAAATGATTGTAAATTCTTTCTTGATGAGTATCATTTACCGTTCGACTTCTGAAGACACCTTAAACCAACTGCACGCACAGTATAATCACGTTGCCGGTTGCATGTTTGCAAGTTTTTGTTTCTACGAACGGAAATTGATATATATACTGACTAGCGAGTTCAGTTATATTTCCGCGTAACAATTTGAATTTGATTCAAATAGAAATTTAAATACTGATAACGGAGCTAAATTGATGAATAATACTACACACATGAAAATATTTATGCATATAGAAAAATGAACAAATTGTATTATTGTAATTTGCGAAAATTCGTTATATTAAATTTTGTATATATTATTTTTTATGCCGAACAGTACTTGTGTATGTGTGTATGTATATATATATATATATATATCGACACATTTATATATTAATTAATGCGAAATAATGAAGTGAATTTTTAGTCAATCACAGATTTTCGCGAAGAACAATTAAATTGTGGATATGAAAAAGAATCTAATTTCGTATTCTGCAGAATATATAATTACCGTTTTCGATGTGTATATATATATATATATATATATATATATATATATATATATATATATATATATATACATACACACATACACAAGTATATATATATACATCGAAAACGGTAAATATATATTCTGCAGAATACGAAATTAGATTCTTTTTCATATCCACAATTTAATTGTTCTTCGCGAAAATCTGTGATTGACTAAAAATTCACTTCATTATTTCGCGTTAATTAATATATAAATGTGTCGATAATTCAAATTCAGCTTATATTGCAAATAAAAATAAAAACCGAAAAATTGAACAAAAAAAAGTGTGTGTATACACATATACGATACGGTAGAAACAAAATGCGACCAATCTATTATATAATTAAACCTAACTGATATTGTAAAAAAAGGGGGGGAAAGAAAAAAGAAAGAAAGAGAACTAATAACTTCGATCGATATCTCTTTGAAATTTTTTACGTGCAGATATTTCTATATTTATCTCAATTAAATAAATTCTCAAATCAAATAAAACATATGAATTAAGAGATTTGAGAACTAAGAACTAAAAAATTGAAATATTATATAATAGAATATCTACAATGTAATTTTATCGGAACTTGTAATATTGAATATTTATTTCTTTAATTTTGTGTACATGCTTCTGTGTGATAATTTAAATAAATATTTCTCTCTTAATATTCACATTAAAACAAAAAAATCCTACAGATAACATCAAATTTGTTTAAGATGGATATTGAACAAATTTTGCAAATAAAAAACAAAAAAAATGAAATAAGATCAATTACATGTACATTGAATATATATCGTATGTAATATTAATCTATGGAATAATATAAGTACACACACACACACACACACACACACACACATATATATATATATATATATATATATAATAACTGAGACATAAAGTTCACTTCATTATTGGGGGTGTATAACAGATATTACATATAATAAAAAAAAATCAGATATTCTCGAACTTTTGTCAAAAGGGGCTCTCTGTAAGAATTGTGAATAGAAAAACATCTTCTCTCTTGCTGCTCTTTAAATAAAAATATTTCTTATATTTATAACTTAAGAAAGTCTTTCATGTGACGAAAAGCAAAGTAAAAGCAGAACTCTTCGAACTCCTAAAAATCACACAATAATTGATGTATATTGTTTACAAATACAAACATCATAATTAATAAATACCATTAATAGTGATTAACCGAGAACTGTGAAATTTACCTTAACCTTGTACTCAATCGCCTTGCTGTAGAAGAAAGCTACATTGGATGGGGTGATAGCTTGTTCTACTATCTGATTGCACTTCTTCTTAAGACTAGTCTCACCGTATTTGTCCGCCAATATCATTAGCTCTGTAATAAGTATGGTTTTAATTTGCAAATTGTAAATTCATAATAATATAAACTTTCACAATCAACTCAAAAACTTACCTAATGTTTTCTTCAAGGATAAATCGATTGTACCGGTATATAAATAATTCAAGAAGGCTTTATAGACGATATAGGAAATTTCCTCCAATACAATATATACAGACAAATCTAGTTTACTGTTAAAACCAATAATACGAAATAATCAAGGTTTAAAGATTTTCAATAAGAATAATTTCTATATGTTTACCTGTCATTATTTTCAGTCCAATCATATTGAAACTTGTTTTTGAAATGCTGACAACGAAACTGAAGAATAGCTTTATGAACGTGAATATGTTGTCCTTCCACTTCTATAATACAATCACTCGTTGACTGTGTTAAAAACGAACAAAAATCATTAAAATCCTTCAATAATATTGAACATAATAATTAATAAATAGGGATTTATTCTAAAAAGTTTACATAATTTTTCATTTACTTTAAAATTCGACATCATTAAAGTGACACTAGAAATTTTTATCAGAGTCATTACGACTGCAATTTAGTTCCTCTATGTAAAAACTATTTTCCAATTCTTTTTTAGTAAAATCTGTAAATTCGTATTGCACATAAAAAATTCACGGCAGAAATTAGTCTTTCTCTTTAAAATTCTCTATATCCCTTCTACATTCAATATTAATCAATTTAATACTTATATTTATAATAAAAAGATAATATACATATACAGAAAAAAATAACAGAAAACGTACCGGATCATCAAACGTCAATCCCAGGACATTAAGAGGGAGTTCCAAGGATTTTAATATATTCAATACTTCTTCGAGATCACTGTCTAATATAGCCATCGGTTTGTGCATGAATTTCATTCTACTGTACGCGAATGCATCGTGAATAGTAGATAACCCTGTGAGAAATGGGGAAGTAATTTTCTGATCGAAACAGTCGCCCCATACATAGATAGTCTCATTAGTGCCAACGGCAACGCTGAAGTTAGCGGAGGCACCGATGTCCAAAACCAACTCGGATATGTCCACCTATCGATAAAATCATTCTCATTATTGTTTTCGTTTCACTTATCGTGACGATTTAAATGTTTTTTCAATTTTTATCAATAAATCATGAATTACCATGGTCACACTGGAAAATGACAGATTATTATTAACACCTATTTGTCCTTTATCGTTGTTGCCCCAGGCATAGACTTTTCCTTCATCAGTAAGCACTAACGTGTGCTCAAATCCACAAGCCACCTTAACTAAAACAACAATGTTAATTAAAAAGATATAAATTTTAAATATAAACTAATTAAATTTACCTATCACTTTGTCGTTTACGTTAATTTCGATTGGGTGCGCATAATGCTTGTATAAATTCGACCCATTCATTACGAATGTGTAGTTAATCTGGCCGCTTTTATTGTCGCCCCAGCCATACAATTTGCCCTCCCCAGTAACAACCATGTTGAACTTTGAGCCACAAGCTATAGAGACCACATTCTTCTCTTTTAGTCTAGAAATCAGGTTCGGCACATCGACTTTATTGGGAATTTGGTTGTAATCACTTTCACGTGGTATGTGGATTTCCAACTGTTTATAACTATCATCATCTTTATATAGCTTTTGGATACCAACCTGTCCATAACTATTATCTCCCCAGGCATACACCTAAATTATAAACAATTGTTTAGCTTGTAATAATTATTGTTATTGTTATTATTGTAGCTCAACCTTTACTTACTTGACCGTCGCTGGTCAGAGCGAGAGAATGATAACTGCCGCATGCGATGTCTACGATACATTCTTTGAACATTACTCGAGTTGGTGTAGGCTGCATATTAGGAATTAAAGATCTTTTGTCCGATTCAAACTCACTGAATTTCCAGGAATAAACCTTTTTCAAAAATATGTATAACAATGTAATAATAGCTATACCTTTCTTGATATCTTATTTCATATGCAGATATATATGAATAAAAACGTAGAGAAAACTTAACAAAAAACTAATGATAAAGTATATTTTTACAAAACCAAATTGCATGCACAGAGTCATAAATAATATGCTATTTCTATCTTTATTTTCTTCATTTGTTAGAAATATTTTCCATGTCTTTCGTTTCTCTTCACGGAGTTACAATCTTTTACATTCTATTTTTTAATTTTAAATATAATTTTCATATTAAAGTAAATGGTCACATATCTGTCATTCAAACCAATTTACTTATTACATATTCTAATCTACTTACTTCATTTACATTACACAGTGCGTAAAATGAAAAAATTGCACATTTATTCAATTGAAATTAAGAATTAAAAAACATTGCTTTTTTCAAAATATTCATTTCTATAACTAATTCTAATGTTTACTATTATATTCTCCAAATAACACAATCTATTCATTCTTGTAATTTCTTTCTTTTTATGTTATCATAAGAGACAAATATAAACTTTTATTCTTTTTTGATCTCGGAAAACACTTCAGAATTTAGAAAGATTATAATTTCAAGAATAAGATTTATATCAATTTTATCTTTTAATATCAGATTAAAACTTATTTTGAAAAATGTAAATATGCCAAATGAGAAATATTAATTATTTAGTGTACCTCTCCTTCTTCTGTAAGTGCCAGGACAAAAGCTGAGTTGCAAGTAAAGGTCCTTATTTTTTTCCCACACAGTTCTGTTATCTCTTTTGGATAGAGACCAATATGTGTGTCATTAATCTTCAAATGATCATCTTTGTTATAATCTAAGGTGTAGACATTCTTGTCCCTCGTCACAATTAAAGCCCTGTTTCCTCCGTTACCTGTTTAAAATGCCACTCCATAAATAACAATTTCATATATGCAAAATCAATAAAATAAAATATAATAAAATAAAAAAGATGGAAATCTTACCATATACCATAACCATACGAATTTGTATGACAAATTCTGGCTTTAACAGGTTCAAGATCGGCCAGTTTCTAAAAGACGACGGATACATCTTCTTCACTAGATCGAATGACAATTTTCTCTTATATTTCTGCATCTCTCTACGAACAGTTGATAACGTTGCACTTTAATTATTAACTCATTTTGACTTTATTAAATTAAACCACGTGCAATTATTTCAACATTGCTATCCAGCAGAGATAATGTACATAGAAAGAGAAAGACATCAAAAACTTACTCTTTCCTGTTCGTTGTATCTGACCTTTCCTCCTGCATGTCTTCTTCTTCTTCTATACGTGGTGCAAAACGAATTTTCCGATGATGGCACTCTGTGACTTGGAAAAGTTTAATAACCTTCTTTCTTGAATTATATGCTTCCAAGAATAAAACTGCATACAATTATAAAATATATCTTATACAAGATGTCTGAAAATATTTTATATGTACCAATCGTTTTTATAGTTCTTCCTTGATTCATCAAAGATATCTATCGACATTAAATTCGTCAGCCCAGTCAGGGCGCAAAAATGCAACTGCGCGGTATAATTTATATTCGCAGATGTTTCCAATAACGGAAAATGCTATACAGGGTGTCCGGTAACTAACGGACCAACGATTACAAGTGGATTCTTTGGTCAATTTGGGAACGATTTTTCCTCAGCAAAAATGTCGAAAAAGGTCATCATTTTTTACAACTTTCCAATATTTGTCATTATGTATCTTTATAACTAAGCCTCAAATTAAAATTTTATTATAGTAAACTCTACCTAAAATTAACTGAAGAATGTAATTATGTTAGACTTTTAACTCCAAAACGTTTAGTTCTCAAAAAATCCATTTTTTTCAATTGTTTATAACTCGAAAATTATTGACTTCTCAATATTTTTGCTAAGGAAAAATCGTCTCCAAATTGGCCAGAGAATCCGCCCTTAATCATTGGTCCGTTAGTTACCGGACACCCTGTATATATATATAAATAAATAACTAGAAAGTACAATTACTTCCCTAAAATGATTTCAATTTGATTCAAAAGATATAGTATATTGTTAACGAAAATAAATTGATGAAGAATGTAACATACATATAAAAATATATGGAAAGGAAAAAAAATACTGTAATACGGAAATTTGAAAAAATTATTGAATTTTGTACTTATTATTTTTGTTGCCTAACCTTATGTTAAAAGATATTGTTATAGATATCAAATAAAATTGCACTGAATTACGACATCGAAAAATAAATTATTTTCTGCAGAATACGAAAAATTAAACATCTACAATGTGATTTTATGGGAACTTGTAATATTGGATATTTACTTCTTTTATTTTGTGTACATGCTTCTATATTTGATAATATATTTCAAATAAAGTTTTCTCCCTTAATGTTTTCAAATTATAACAAAAAATTATACTAATAATAAGTATACATATGCGATGACTAAAACACTAAGTTCATTTCATTACTGAGCGTGTATGGCAAATATTACTTACAAAAATACAAAAAAATCAGCGATTTTCCTCGAAATTTTTGTCAAAAAGAGCTCTCTGTAAAAAAGTTACGTTCGAAAAATATTTTCTTTAGCTGCTTTTTGAATAAAATTATTTCTTATATTTATATCTAACTTAAGATAATTTTTTGACAGTACTACGTCTTTCATGTGACATAGAGCAAACTCAAAGCAAAACTTCTCGAACTCCTAAAATTCACACAATAAATAACGATGTACTGTTTAGAAATACAAATATATTATAATTAATGAATTCCATAATAGTGATTAATCGAGAATTATGAAATTTACCTTAGCCTTGTACTCGATCGCCTTGCTGTAGAAGAAAGCTACATTGGATGGGGTGATAATTTGTTCTACTATCTGATTGCACTTCTTCTTAAGACTGGTCTCACCGTACTCGTCAGCCAATATCATTAGTTCTGTAATACGTGTGGTTTGAATATCTTTGAGTTGTAAATTCATAATAATATAAATTTCTACAATCAAGTCAAAAATTTACCTAATGCATTCTCCGAAGGTAAATCGATCATGCCAGTATATAAAAATTTCAAGAAGGCTTTATAGACGATGTAGGAAAATTTCTCCGATACAACATATACCGACGAATTTAGTTTACTGTTAACACCAACATGTTGACAATACGAAATAATCAAGGTTTAAAGATTTTCAATAAGAATAATTTATTCCTATATGTTTACCTGTCATTATTTTCAGTCCAATCATGCTGAAACTTGTTTTTGAAATGTTGACAACGAATCTGAAGAATAACTTTATGAACGTAAATACGTTGTTCTTCAACTTGTATAATACAATCGCTCGTTGACTGTGTTAAAAAAGAACAAACATCATTAAAATACTATAATAATATTAAACATAATAATTAATAAATACAGATTTATTGTATAAAAATTTATATAATTTTCCGTTTACAACATTAGAATTCGATATCATTAAAGTGACACAAGAAATCTTTAGCCATTTATCAAAAAGCCATTGTAACTATAATTTATTTCCTCTATGTAGGAAAACTTTTTTCCAATTCTTTTTTTAGTAAAATCTGTAAATTCGTATTGTATTTACAAAATTACAATAAAAGTTAATTTTTCTCTTTAACATTCCCTATTTATTCTTTCTATACCCTATAATAATCAATTCAGTACATATGTATATACGCGTTTTTATATTTCTAAAACAAAGATAATTTACATATACAATATAGAGAAAAATAACAGAAAACGTACCGAATCATTGAACGCCATTCCCAGAACATTGAGAGAAAGTCCCAGGGATTCTAATAAATTCAGTACTTCTTCGACGTCACAGTCCGATACAGCCAGCGGCTTGTGCATAACTCTCGTACCGTGCGCGAATGCATCATGAATAATGGATAACCCTGTGAGAAATGGGGTGGTAATTTTCTGATCGAAACAGTTGCCCCATACATAGACAGTCTTATTAGTGCCAACAGCAACGCTGAAGTTAGCGGAGGCACCGATGTCCAAAACTAACTCGGGTATGTCTACCTGTTAATTAAGTCATTTTTATTATTTTGTTTTTCGTTTTATTTATCGTAATGATTTAATTGGTTTTTCAATTTTTATCAATGAATCATGGATTACCATGGTCAAAACGGAGATTGATAGAGCATTATGAACACCTATTTGTCCTTTATTGTTGTTGCCCCAGGCATAGACTTTTCCTTCATCTGTAAGCGCCAAAGTGTGCTCAAATCCGCAAGCCACCTTAGCTAAACAGCAACGTTAATCATAAAACTATAAATTTTCAATATAAACTAATTAAATTTACCTATCACTTTGTCATTTACGGCAATTTCGAATGGGTGCGCATAATACTTGTATAAATTCGACCCATTCATTACGAATTTGTAGTTAATCTGGCCGCTTTTATTGTCGCCCCAGCCATACAATTCGCCCTCGCCAGTAACAACCATGTTGAACTTTGAGCCACAAGCGATAGAGACCACATTCTTCTCTTTTAGTCCAGAAATCAGGTTCGGCACATCGACTTTATGGGACATTTGGTTGTATCCACTTGAATATGCGTTTGACTTGTGGATACCAACCTGTCCATAACTATTATCTCCCCAGGCATACACCTAAATTACAAACAATTGTTTAGCTTGTAATAATTATTGTTATTGTTATTATTGTAGCTCAACCTTTACTTACTTGACCGTCGCTGGTCAGAGCGAGAGAATGATAACTGCCGCATGCGATGTCTACGATACATTTTTTGAACACTACTCGAGTAGGCGTGGGCTGCATAATGGGAATTTGCGATCTGGCGTCCGATTCAAACTCATTGAATTTCCAGGAATAAACCTTTTTCAAAAATACGTATAACAATAATGTATAATAATAACTATATACCTTTCATGTTATCTTATTTCATATGCAGATATATTTAAATAAAAACATAAATAGAGAAAACTTGATAAAAAAACTAATGATAAAGTTTGATATTTTTTTCAATTCTATATACATATAAATGTTTCTCAACAAAATACTTATTGTGAACAGATATAATTAATATTTTCTCACACTCGTAACATATTATAGAAGTGTATATATATTACTTAAATTTTTACAAAACCAAATTGCATGCACATAAAGAATCAAAAATGATGTGCTATTACTATATCTTCATTTTTTCATTTGTTAGAAATACTATCTATATTTTTCGATTCTCTTCAGAAAATAAAGTTAGTCTTTTACAATCTGTTCTTAATTTTAAACATAATTTTTATATTGAAATAAATGGCCAATTATAGTTACATTTATATCTGTACTTTCATCAATTTACTTATTATACATACTTTTAACTTTTAACTACTTGTGCTACTTACATTACACAATGTGTAGAACAAAAATGTTACACATACATTTAATCACAAATGAGAATTAAAAAACATTGCTTCTTTTAAAATATTCAATTCTATAATTAATTCTAATTTTTACTATTACACATTCTAAAATAACACAATCTAGTCGTTCTTGTATTTTCTTTCTTTATATAATATCTCGTACAACATAAAGAGAAATTTTCGCTCTCTATTGCTCTCTAAGAACCACTAGCAGATTCTAAAAATGGAGGGGGGAAAATCAAAACCCCTCATTCAAATAAAAAAAACTCTTGGTTGATCCTTGAGTAAGCTAAGCATGAAACAAAACATTAATTAAATAATTTCGCAAAAACCCCCACCTCCCCCTATAATTGATATCAGGATCCGCTAATGTTAAGAACATGCTTTAGAACTTACAAAAGTTGTAAGATCTTATATCAATTTTATCTTTTAATCTCAGATAAAAATTTATTTTGAAAAACTTAAATGTGCTAAATGAGAAATATTAAATATTAATTATTTATTAGAAATATTAAAAATATTAATTATTTATTAGTATACCTCTCCTTCTTCTGTAAGTGCCAGGACAAAAGCTGAGTTGCAAGTAAAGGTCCTTATTTTTTTCCCACACAGTTCTGTTACCTCTTTTGGATAGAGACCAATATGTGTGTCATTAATCTTCAAATAATCATTTTTGTTATAATCTAAGGTGTAGACATTCTTGTCATTCGTCACAATTAAAGTTCTGTTTCCTCCATTACCTGTTTTAAAATGTGACTTCATAAATAACAATTTCATGTAAACAAAAACATTAAAATAAAATACAATAAAATAAAAAAGATGGAAATCTTACCATATACCATAATCATACGAATTTGGATGATAAATTCCGGCTTTAAGTGGCTCAAGATTGGCCAGTTTCTAAAAGACGATGGATATATCTTGTTCATTAGATCGCATGACAATTTTCTCCTCTTATATTTCTGCATCTCTCTACAAATAGTTGATAAAGTTGCAGTTTAATTATTCATTTACTTTGACTTTAATTAATTAAACCGTGCTATTATTTCAACATTGCTATCCAGCAGAGATAATGTATATAGAAAGAGAAAGGCATCAAAAACTTACTCCTTTTCGTTCTTTGTCTCTGACCTTTCTTCCTGCATGTCTTCGTCTTCTAAACGTGATGCAAAACGAATTTTCAGATGATAGCAATGACTTGGACACCTTTAATGATGCTTCTTTCTTCAATTATATTAACCCGATAATAAAAGCGCATAAAATAATGAAATATACACTATAAAAATGACTAAATATAATTTCTTTTGCAATACGTACTACTCGTTTTCCTCAGTTCTTCCTGCAGGATATCGTTAGATTACTAAGGACACAAAACAACTGTAGGGTATTACGCGTTGATGTTTACTACTCTTCGTTTTCAAGAGCGAAGATGATATACATGTAAACACACACTTAATAAAGGAACTGTTTTCAGTTACTTGCGTATAAGAATTAAAATTTGACACACATGTGTATATATATATATATATATGCATAGAAATATGAACAAATTGTATTATTGTAATTTGAAAAATTCATTATTAAATTTCGTATATATTATTTGTTGCCGAACCGTACTTGAAGATATAGATATCTAGACTTAAAATGCGGGCAATCTATAATTAAACATAATTAATTGATATTCTAAGAAAAAAAGGAGGGGGAAGAAGAAAAAAGAGAACTAAACTTTGATCGAAATCTCTTTGAAATTTTTTACGTGCAGATATTTCTATATTTATCTCAATTAAATAAATTATCTCAAATCAAAAACTATATATGAATTAAGAGATTTCAGAACTATAAGAACTGAAAAAATGAAATATTATATAATAGAATATCCACAATGTAATTTTATAGGAACTTGTAATATATCGGAACTATTTCTTTCTTTCACTTTGTGTACATGTTTAAATTTGATAATATATTTTAAACAAATTGTTCCCCCTCAATTAATTCACATTATAGCAGAAAAAATTGTAAATTTAAGATGGATTAAATAAATTTTCAAATATTCCGAAAAAAATTAAATAAGATTAATTAGATGTATACTGAATATGTATGTCATGTAATGCTAATCTATGGAAATATATATATGATAATTGAAACACAAAGTTCACTTTCTTATTGAACGCGTATAGTAGACAATACTAGTCCACATAAAAAAATAGACAAATAATAATCAGCGAAATTTTGCTCGTAATTTATTTCAAAACTGGCTCTTTGTACAAAAGTTATGTTTTAAAAATATTTTCTGCAGTTGCTCGTTGAATAAAAATATCCTTTATACTCGCGTCTAACTTCTTATATTCGTCCGATAATACTACCATTTTTATGTCACACAAAGCAAATTGGAAACAAAATTCCTCGACTTCCTAAAATTTACATAATATTTGACGATATATTGTATACACATAAATCGTGTAATTAATAAATTCTAACATTAATAGCGATAAATAGCGAAGTGTAACACTTACCTTAAAATTGCACTCAATCGCCTTGCTGTAAAATAAAGCCACATTGGATGCTGTGATTGCACGCTTTATTAATTCATGGCATTTTATCTTAAGCTGAGGCACACAGTATTTATCGGCCAATTTCATAAGATCTGTAAGAATGTGTTTTATCAGTTTACAAGTTCATAATAACTTAAACTTACAATCAACTCAAATTTACCTAATGCATTCTCAGACGGTACATCAACTGTTCCAGTATATAAGTATGTGAAGAAGGCTTTATAGACGATGTAGGAAAAATCATACACACAGTATATATCTATTGGCATATCTTCAAGACTGTTAAAACCAATGAATTGATATTACAAAACAATTAAGACTGAGATTCTCAGAAGGAATAAATTACTTTTAAGTTCTTACCTTATATTTTTATCAATCCATTCCTGTTTAAACATATGTCTAAAATACTGACAACTATCTTTCAAAATATATCTGTGAAGGTGAATACGTTGTCCTTCAACTTTAACAATAAAATCGTAGGTCGCCTGTGTCAGAAAAAAAAAACAAAAATTGTTATAAATAATTTAATATATAGAATCAAATGTTTTATATTAAAAATATCAAATGTGAATATAAAAAGATTCATCTTAAAAAATTTCACAATTTTTCGCTCATAACATTATAATTAAAGATAGCTGCATAAATGTTGCAGTAGTTATTTTATGATAGCAATTTATTTTTTCTATGTAAGAAAAAGTTTTCCAATTTTTTTTTATAAAATATGTAAATTCGTAATGTACTTGAAAAAAAATTACAATAAAAATTAACCTTTATAAAACTCCACAAACTTTTATACTAATCCAACATAATATACATATATGGTTTTATATTATATAACATGACTCTATATATAAAATATATAGGCAAAAATAACAGAAGACGTACCGAATCATCGAATGTCGTTGCCTGATTGACTCCCGAGGATTCCACTGTATTTAATAATTCTTCACTGTCCGATACTACCAACGGCTTGTGCATAACTTTCATTGTAATGGACGATAATGCCTCATCAATAGTGGAGAATTCTGTGTGAAATGGGGAGAAATAATTGTCACCGCGATAATCGCCCCATATAAAGACCGACTTTGTAATGTCAACAGCAACATTAAAATTATCATAGACAGCGATGTCCTCAACCAATGTGGACATCCTCACCTGTCAATTGAATCATCATATATTATTCTCATTTCATTTATCGTAGCAATTATTAAAAGGTTTTTTCAATTTTTTTTAATAAACAGGATGTATACTCAAATTTTATAAATAAATTCAATAATTTTCTAAGTACCTTTGTTCAAAATTTCAAGTAAAATTGAAGTATTTAAAAAAATTTTAAATACAATTTTAAATTAAATTCATTTTTAATGTATATAATTTTTTAACATAAATAAAAAATTTTTAATATAATATAATATTATGTTTTATAATAAAATATATTTTAATATACTTCTTAATATAAACCTAATAAATTTTATATTTTTTAAAGGTATATTTGAAAATATAAAGTCAAACAAGCAATTTTTTAAAAAATTCCCTGAGTTCGAAATAAATTCCATGAGTATTCTAGGATTTTTCAAGGCAGAAAAAAATTCCCTGAGAATTCCAGGTTTTTCCCGAGAGTATACATTCTGAATGAATCATGATTTACCAAAATCGGAGCGTAGTGGAACGCCAAATCATAATCAGCGCCTAGTTGTCCTTTATCATTCTTGCCCCAAGCATAGACGTGTCCTTCATTCGTAAGCGCCAACACATGCTCGGATCCGCAAGCGATTTTAACTAAAACATCAAGATTAATCATAAGGATATGGATCATTATTAAAATTCTTCGAAACGAATCTCGGATAAGAAACTAATAAAATTTACCTATAGTTTTATTTATCATAATTTTGAGTGGGTTTATGTCAAATCTCCATACTGCACCGCTGTTTATAATTATGGAGCGGTTATTTTCATCGCACCAATCACACAGTTTACCCCAACCATACAGTTCGCCCTCATCAGTGAGAACCACGCTAAACTTCGAGCCGCAAGCAATAGAGGAAACCTTCTTCTCTTTTAAAATATGTTTCACGTTGCATGGAAAAATGAAAGGATTAGAATATTCATGTATATAATATTTAGATGACTTTTGATGCCAATCTGTCCATAAGTATTTCCCCAAGCGTACAACTAAATTACAAAGAAAAGTGATTAATTTGGAGGAATGTGACTATTGCTATCCTTACTATTGTAGTTCAATCTTTGCTTACTTGGCCATCGTTGGTCAAAGCGAGAAAATGTTCACTGCTGCATGCAATGTCCACGATACATTTGTTTCTCACATTGTTGTACTCCTTTGGAATACGTTTTATTTTAAGAACAGTCCATGAACAGTGCCTCTTGAAGCTCCAGAAGAAAAGCTTTTTCAAAAAACATAATAATGTATAATGATAACTATATCTTTGTTGATATCTTATTTAATATATACAATGATATATTTCAGTATGCAAATAGAATGCACAACTAGAAAAAATTTAGCAAGACTAATATGATGAAGTTTCAAATTATATAAAGTACTGTACACAAGTGTTTCTACATAAACTTATAAATTCATTGATTATATATAACATTAATAGAGAATAAAATTAAAACTTTTGTTAAATAAAATTAAATACTTTTGTTAAATTTAAAATTTATATTACAATAAATTTACACATATACATATAGAATGAAATTACAACATATACTCACAACTATATATGTATATTCACAACTATACAATAAAATGAGAATACACATATAGAATGAAAATGTTGTACCCATTCAATTTAAAATGAGAATCAAAAAACATTGTATCCAACAAAATTATTATTTCTTTACTTAAATCTACTAATGTTTATATATTTTTCTAAATAGTACAACCTAATAGTTCTTGCCTATATTTTCTCTTTTCTTAAAATATCTTAAAATTAAAACATTAATATATTCATTTTTACTTGCTCTCTAAGAAAAATTTAGAATGTAAAAAAGCTATAAAACCTTATATTTAATCTTATTTTTTACCCAGTAAAATTTATCTTCTTAATTAACCAGTTTAAAATCTATATTAATATCTATATTAATATATAAAATTAAGTGTATCATTGAAGAGATGTGAAGAGATATCATTTATTGTACCTTTCCATCTTCTGTTAGTGCTGAGGCAACATATGGGCTGCAAACAAACGTCTTTATGTCCTTTCCACACATTTGTTCCATCTTCTTTGAGTAGAGATCATGTGTGTCCTTACTATTCCAAAGATCATATTTACTACATTCAAAAGTATATACATTCTTGTCCTTCGTCACAATTAGAGCCCTATTACCATTATCTGTTTCAAAACGCCACAACATAAGTAACAATTACATGTATAAACAAAACAATAATAAATAATGACAATAAAAATAATAAAATAGTAAAAATAAGTTAAATATCTTACCATATACCATTACCATGCGAATTTGCATGGTAAATTTCGGTTTTAGCAGATTTAAAATCGGCCAGTTCCTGAAATTCGACGAAATTAATTTTACAAGATTGCATGGTAACTACAAATAATTGGTAATTTTCAATTTATTAATTCACTCATCCTCACTATAACTTGGATTATTTGTACTTTATCTTACGCGCTTATCGTTTTCATCTCTTGCATTATACAGGGTGTCCCATAATTCGCGAATCACCTTTCATGGGCAGATAGAATTATGGACACCCTGTATATCTTGCAAACATCTTTAATTATTTCAATATCGATATCTAGGAATATGAATAGAAAATTAAACAAAAAGAAGACATCAAACTCACTTCATTATTTTATTCGTCCTCGAAGACTCTGATATCTCTTCCTGCATATCTTCGTCTTTCTCTTTTTCTTGAATGGAGGGATTATCTACTAAGCTATACACTGGGTTATCCGACGATGAGCTATTCATCCGTAATTTATTCGACGATAAGAAGCCATACGACGAAGAGCAATCCGAAAAGTTCTCCGAAGAGTTCTTCGACGATGAGGTTTCCAACATATTCCACATGATCGCAACGTGATTTAAAAAATATGATTCTTCTTGCTTAAATTATATGCCTGAAAGTCGCAGAAACACATAAAATAAAATATATATTACAAAAATTATTAAAAATAATTTTTACGTATTACTATGTATTACTCCTTTACTTCTAGAATATTGTTTAGAGATGCAGCAGAACAACCACGTGTTCACTGATGCAAATGCGGCCTCATACTGGTACTGGGTATCGATTCTGTAATTTCTTCTAAAGTAAAAATGTGAAAAGTAAAAAATTTCCGCCAATCACAAATTGAATTTAAAATGAAATCGATATGCGATTGGTGGAAATTTTTCACTTTTCACGTTTTCACTTTAGAAAAAGTTACAGAATGGATACCCTAGTCACGGCTCACAGCTGGTGGTCCTTTGTTCTTTCGAAAAGTGGAAACGGAAAATAAAATGCATATATATATATTCATTTGACTAGAGAGTATCACTTCCTTAATGGCTAAAGTATGATTCGTCGAAATAGAAATTTTAGAAATTACATTGTAATTAAAAAAATTTGTTACTAAATTTAATATACATTTGTCGCTGAACTCTCCTGCAAGATATATTTTTATAGATATCTAACAAATAAAAAATCACGAACTTAATTAAAATACCGAAAACGAAAATTATTTTCTACACAATATAAAATTAATTTTTTTTCATACGTCACGTTTACTTTTTGCGCGATATAGTAAATTGATTGAAAATTTCTTCATTATTTTGCATTAATTAACGTGTTTAATTCATATATTCAGCTTACATTTTGAATAAAAATCAAAACCTAATAATAAGTGAACAAAAAGAATAAGTATCTATACGTGCATTGTACATAAATACAACAAAAAACGGGCAATCTGTAATTAGACATAATAACTAATTGATGTCACTAATTCTTTTAAAAAACCTGATTAAACCTTGCTATGATCGAAATTTCTTAAAATTGTTCACGTGTAGATTTTCTCTATATTTATTTCAATTAAATAAATTATCTCAAATAAAAAACTATGAATCAAAAACTATCAATCTGTATCAACAGATTTAAAAAGAACTAAAAAAATGAAAAATTATATATAATAATAAAACATCCATGTATAATTTTATGGGACTTGTAATATTGGAGCTATTTATTTCTTTCATTTTATGTACATGTTCTTGTATTAGATAATATATTTCAAATATATTTTTCTTCCTTAATGTTTTCACATTATAACAAAAAAAAAATAATAAAAATCCTACAGATAGCATCAAATTAATTAAGATGTATTGAATGAATCATGCAAATATATCCCGAAAAAATTATAATCAATTACATGTTATATATCTATAACATAGCATGTAATTGATTATATTTTTTTCGAGATATGTTTGCATGATTCATTCAATATATCCTAAATTAATTTAATGCTGTCTGTAGGATTTTTATTTTTTTTTAACGTTATATTTATATATATTAACGTTACATTTATATATATTATATTATATTATATATATATATATATATATATATATATATAGTAGTAACCCTTTGCTTAGAATCCCCAGCTTTTGCCACTGAGACTACTCGAACCTGCGTTCCGCCTATTATTCGCCTCAGGCGAGTTTCGACGCAACGTGCACGATCACTTGATAACGCAATATATAATGTAACGTTAATCTATGGAATGATAAGTATAATACATGATGGCTGAAATACAAAACTTCATTATTGGGCGCATATGACAAATATTACTAGTCCACATAAAGAAAAATCAAATTTCACTAAAACTTAATGTCGAAACTGGCTCTTAAAAAAGAATTCTTAAAGATCATAAAAAGAGCTAATAGAGCTTTTAAAAAAGGGTTTTGTTTTAAAAAGGGTTTTGTTTTAAAAAGAGTTTTGTTTTAAAAAGAGTTTTGTTTTAAACAGTTTTGTTTTAAAAAGATTTGCTTCGGCAGCTCTTTGAATAAAAGTATCCTTTATACTCGCGTCTAACTGTTTATAATTATTCGATTGTACTACAACTTTCATGTGAAACGAAGCAAATTGGAAACAGAATTCCTCCACTTCCTAAAATTTATATAATATTTAATGACATATTGTATATACATACATCATAATTAATAAATTCTAACATTAATAGGCGATTAATTACGAACTGTGAAAAGTACTTACCCTAATATTGTACTCGATCGCCCTACCGTAAAAGAAAGCTACATTGGATGTTGTGATTGATGACTTTATTATTAATACGCAATCTTCCTTAAGATTAGTCTCACTGTATTTATCGGCCAATTTCATAAGATCTGTAAGAATGTATCAGTTTGAGAGTTTTAAGTTCCTAATCATTTTAACTTACAATCAACTCAAATTTACCTAATACAGTTTCTGAAGGTAAATCGACTTTCCCAGTATATAAGTATTTGAAGAAGGCTTTGTAGATGACGTAGGAAAAATCCGATACAATGTATCGCTCTGGCTTACTTCGCACACTGTTAAAACAGTATAATGATATTATTAAACAACAATTAAAATTGAGAGGTTCTTATAAAGAATAGTTTATTTTAAAAAATTCTTACCTTCTATTATTTTTAGTTTGATCATGTTGAAACATATTTTTAAAATACTGACAACGATTACTCAAAATATAGCTGTTAACGTAAATACAACCTTGATCTCCAACGCAAACAATAAAATCGCTCACTAACTGTCAGAAAAAAAAACAAAAATTGATAAAAATAATTTAATACAAAAAAGTCAGATATTTTAAATTACAGAAATATCAAATGTGAATACAAAGATTCATACTAAAAATTTTACATAATTTTTCAATTATAATATTAAAATTCAATATGACAGCAGCAGATGTTAAAGAAATGATTACAATAGCAATTTATTTTTTCTATGAAGGATAACGTTTCTTTTAAATCTTTTGTAAAAATCTTACTTGAAAAAAATTATAATCAAAATTAGTCTTTATAAGACTCCATAATCATTTATATTAATCTAACATAATAAATACATATATATAATTTTATATCACATAACATAAAAAATATACAAAAAAATAACAGAAGACGTACTGGATCATTGAATCCGAATTCAGGATAATTGAAGAGAGAGCTCAGATAATCGATTCCAAAGGATTCCGAAGGACTCGGTAATTCATCTTTATTATCTGATACTATCAAAGGCTTGTGCATAACTCTCGTTGGAGTGTACGCAAATGCATCGTGAAGAGTGGAGAATCCTGTGGGAACTGGGACAGTAATCTGCTGACCGAAACACTCGCCCCATATATAGATAGTCTTATTAGTGCTAACAGCAACACTCAAGTTACCGTAGGCAGCGATGTCCGAAACCAACTCGGGCATCTTCACCTGTCAATCGAATCATCCTCTATTATTCTGTTTCCCATTTAATTTATCGTAGCAATTATTAAAAGGTTTTTCAATTTTTATTAATCAATCATGGTTTACCGTGACAGGAGAGTAGTAGAACAAGCACCGAGGATCGCCTATTTGTCCTTTATTGTTCTTGCCCCAGCCAAAGATCTTCCCTTCGTTCGAAAGCACTAACGTGTGCTCGAATCCGCAGGCGACTTTAACTGAAACATCAACAATATTCATTAAAATATAGCTTAATATTAAAATTCGTTGAGACGAATCTTGGATATAAATAAACTAATCAAATTTACCTATAGTTTTATTTATTATAATTTTGAATGGATGTGGATCATATGTTTCTCCTTTATAGCTGCGCATAATTTTCCATTGGTCGTTTTTGCAATTCTCATTATATCGTCTGCCCCAACTAAATAATTTGCCTTCGTCGGAAATAGCCATGCTGAACTTCGAACCGCAGGCGAGAGAGGCAATTTTAGTCTCTCTTAAACGTTTCACTTTGCGTGGATAATTGAAATTATATTTATTAATTTTGTATCCTCTATGTGTATATTTTAAGACAGATGGCTGCTTCTCGGTGCCAATCTGGCCATAGTGATTATTCCCCCAAGCATACACCTAAATTGTAAAAAATGTTTTGGAGAAATGTGTAATGACTATTGTTATCGTTATTATTGTAATTCAAACTTTGCTTACATCGCCATCGCTGGTCAAAGCGAGAAAATGATTATTGCTACATGTGATGTCCACGATACGTTTCTTTCCCATATATTTGTAATATGTTTCAAGTTTTACCACTTTCATCTCCTCTTCCATTTTGAATGAATTTTGCTCTTTAAATCTCCAGAAAAAAACCTTTTTCAAAAATAACATATAATAATAACTGTACTTTTCTTGATATCTTTTATCATGTAAAATGATACGTTTGGATACAAAAGCACAAAAAAAAAGATTTGGCAAAAAACTAATAATGAAGTTAGAAATTATTTAGAGTACTGTATATATATACAGTAACTATATATAAACGTGATAAAACTTAACCTTATATAAAATAAATTCACTTATATTTGATAGACATAATAAAAAAAATTAAATATTTTCTTACACTTGAAATATTATAAACGTGTATATGTATATTGTCTTAATTTTTACACGACCAAATTGAATATATAAAATAATGTGCTATAATCTTTACTTTTCTCGTTAATTAAAAATATTTTCAAAATATTTCGACATCTCCCACTATCCTTCAAAATTACAATCTTTTACATCCTATGCTTTTAATTTAAAACTATTTTCATATTGAGATAAATGTCCAATTATAGCCAAATATATTTCAATCTAAAGCTATTTATTTATTATATATTCTTAATTATTAAATATTCTTAACTTTTTTTACTTTTATATTAAAACAATTTTACACATATACATAAAATGAAAATGTTGAACCCATTCTATTTAAAATGAAAAACGAAAAACATTGTATCTTTCAAAATTCTCATCCCTGTAGGTGTGTCTAATGTTTATATATTTTTCAAGTTGACACAATCTAATATCGTTTGCCTTTATCTTTTTTTCTATATATTAAAATTAATATAAACTTTCATTTTTACTTGCTCTTTAGAAGGATAATTTAGAACTTAGAAAGCTCTAAATCTTATATCAATAAGTTTATTTTTTAAACACGTAAAATATCTCTCCATTTATTTAACCAGATTAAAATATATTTTTGTAAACTTAAATGTATTCAAAAGATATGAAGAGATATGATTTGTTATACCTTTCCCTCTTCTGTAAGTGCCATAACAATATGTGAGTTGCAAGCAAATGTCTTTATGGCTTCTCCACACAGTTCTTCTATCTTCTTTGGGTAGAAACCAATATGCGACTCCCCACTCTTCTTCAAAAGATCATCTTTGTCGAAATAAAAACTGTATACATTCTGGTCCTTCGTCACAATTAAAGCCATATTACCATCATCTGTTTCAAAATGCCACAACATAAGAAATAATTTCATGAACAAAAAAACCATAATAATAAATAAAAGAAATAAAACTATAATAATAAAAATAAAACATTAATAATAGTAAAAAGATAAATCTTACCATATACCATAACCATGCGAATTTGCGTGATAAATTCCACGTTTAGCAGACATAAGATTGGCCAATTTCTAAAAGACTGTGGATATTTGGCCTCGAGATACCGTGGCAAATTTCTCTCCTCGCCTTTCAGGATTTTTCTACGAATAATTGATATAATTTTCAGTTTATTAATTCATTCAACCTCATCATCACTTTGATTATTTGTACTTTATATCTCGCACACTTATTATTTACATCCCTTGCGCTATTATATCTTGCATATTTCGACATATTCGATAACATGAGATATGCACACCAAAAAAAAAAAAAAAAAAGCATAAAATTTACCCTGTTTCATTCGTCCTTGACTCTGATCTCTCCTCCTGCGATTCTTCGTCTTCATCTTCTTCTTGAATGGAGACATCCTCTTCTTCAAGAGCGAGATCTTTTTCTTTTTCATGAGAAAGATCCTTTCTTTCTTCTTCTTCTTCTTTTTTTCTTCTTCTTCTTCTTCTTCTTCTTCTTCTTTCTTCTTCAAGGGATAAAATTTCTTCTTCTTCTTCAAGAGAGAGATCCTTTCCTTTTTCTTGAAGGGAGGGATCTTCGTCCTCTATAATGCTAAACGAATCTTCTGTCGATGTCGATGTATCCGACATGATAGTAACGCGATTTGGAAATTAATAGTTATTTTTGCTTAAATAATAAAATGTACACCATAAAATGAGATAACAATAATTTTCAGGAATCGTTATGCTCCTTCTTTGGTATATATATCATCGAACGTTTTACGGACGCAACACCACGTGTACGATCACGCTGACGGACTGACGCTATATGCTAACGCTGGTCCTTTGTCGTTTGGTCCTTTGAAAAAGCGGAAGATGAGATATATATACCTACACTTAACTAGAGAGTATCACTTCCTTGTAACGGCTGAAAATTCAACTCGAAAATGATTTTAGTATTGATAATAATAAATTGACTTATAACATAGCATATATATATGTAATTAAATAGATTTTGACACAGAATATAAAATTAGATTTTTTTTTCATACATCATTATTTGTGTATGTGTGTATACATACTAATTTGGCAGGAAAAAAGGCAATTTGTATATAATTAAACACATAATAAGCAATTAATATATCACTTATGTTTATACTTAATATTAAAAAAACTAAATTCTGTGATTGAAATACTTTGAAATTGTTCACGCGAATTAAATTATTACTTTTAATTATAAATATATATATGAATCAAGCGATATACGATTGTAGCTGGAATATAAAAAAATGGAATATTATATATATATATATATATATGTATATATATATATATATATATATATATATACGTAAAAGTTAAATATTAAAATACAAAGTTAGATGTTAAAAATACAAAGTTAGTTAAATATTAAAATATAAAGTTGAAACGATTCTTCGCTGTTGACCAATAGATATGCAAGGCGATTGGTCTGAGATGCCAAGTTATGCGGCATTTGAACATGATTATCGTTTTAACAAGTCCTTTTTCCCGATATTTCAAGTGTGTGTTGCGAAGTCTGAATACCAAATGTCCTACATTGGTATTGACATTTGGTATTCAGACTTCGCAACACACACTTGAAATATCGGGAAAAAGGACTTGTTAAAACGATAATCATGTTCAAATGCCGCATAACTTGGCATCTCAGACCAATCGCCTTGCATATCTATTGGTCAACAGCGAAGAATCGTTTCAACTTTATATTTTAATATTTAACTAACTTTGTATTTTTAACATCTAACTTTGTATTTTAATATTTAACTTTTACGTATTGATAAAGACTGTAGTGCAGTCGAAACGTTTACAATTTATATCGATTCTGTAACGGAATGTTAATATATATATATATACATATGAGAAAATAAAATCATCTGAATTGTAAACTTTATTATCGAAATTTACATCATTGACTATTTATTCCAATTCTTTTATCATTTAACTATATACATGTATGTTGATGTATTTAAAAATACAATTATACAATAATTGTTTCTCTCTGTTTTCACATTTTTGTGAAAAGTAAAAAAATATAAAAAAATTCACTATGGATTTATATCAAATTTATTATTTAAGATATTGAATTAATTTTGCAAATATCCCGAATTCAGGTAGAAACCAATATGTTTGTCCTCAGTTCTTGAAATGATCATCTTTGTTGTAATCTAGAGTGAATACATTCTCGTCCTTGTATAACAATTGAGCCCTATTACCATCTTCAGTTATATAATACCACACCATAAAAAAACTATTTCATGTATGAACAAAAACCATAATAATAAAATTAAATTATCACATATATTAATATGTAGTCATTAATATATCACCTATCTTTATACTTTATATTAAAAAAAAAACTGACTAAAATCTGTGAGCGGAATTCTTTGAAATTGCTCACGCATAATTTTCTACATCGCCATCCTATTAAATTACTCCTAATCAAAAATATACGAATCAAGGGATACTGATTAGAAACATGGAATATTATATATGATAATAATCGTCTGAATTGTAAACTCTTTATATCATTGATTATTTATTCCAATTTTTTTATCATTTGACTATATACATATATGTTGATGTATTTAATAATACAATTACACAATAATTGTTTCTCTCTATATTTTCACATTTTTGTCAAAAGTAAAAAAAATGAAAAGAAAAATTCACTATGAATTGGTATCAAATTTATTATTTAAGAGATATTGAATTAATTTTAATCATCATTAATTTCATATCATGTCATGTTAATCTGATATTAAATATTATAAGTTAAAATGATAAATAAATAGATTTACATTATTATAAAACTAAAATATGAAACAAATCGCTTGCACACATATAAAAATAGAAAAAATCAATCGGAACATTTCACCTGAAACTTGTTTGTTGCAAAAGAAATCACGTTCTAAAAGCATTTTCCTTTGCTGCTCTACGCATAAAAATATACTTTGTACTCCTGTCTAACTTAAGACAATATTTTCGAATAATACTATGATTTTCATGTGACACAGACCAAATTGGAAGCAAAACTCTTCGAATACCTAAAATTTAAACGATATTTGACGATATATTGTATTCAAATAAATTACATCAATAAATTTGAATACACAACTAATAATACCAAATAACCACGAATCTATAGTAATTACCTTATCATTTATCAAGACACACCATTAACTTTTCCTTAAGTCTAAGTTCATTGTACTTATCAGCCAATGTTATAAGCTCTGTAATAAATAAGTGTTATTTGTATTTGTGAGATGCAATCCATGATAATATAAGCAACTCTATCAACACAAACTCACCTGATATATTAGTCAAAAGTAAATCAACTTTGCCAGTATATAAATATTGTATGTAGGTTTTATAGACAATGTAGGAAAATTTATCTGGTACA
Source organism: Nylanderia fulva (assembly GCF_048542155.1). Classification (NCBI taxonomy): domain Eukaryota; kingdom Metazoa; phylum Arthropoda; class Insecta; order Hymenoptera; family Formicidae; genus Nylanderia; species Nylanderia fulva. Next base: position 3,056,279 of record NW_028189730.1, on the reverse strand, counting down.
TTGTATACTGGCAGGCCTACTAAACTATAAAACATATATGTTGGCATTATAAAATAATCAAGTTTGAAAGATTTTCAATAAGAATAATTTATTCCGAAATGCTTACCGTTTATTATTTTCAATCCAATCACGTTGATCAAACTTATTTTTAAAATACTGACTACGAATTTTAAGGATAGATTCGTGAGCGAATATTTGATCTTCGCCGATTTTTATAATTATATCGTTTGTTGTCTGTAAAAAACAAAAATAAATTTAAAAAACTTAATAACATTAAAGATTACATGAAATCGAATAGAGATTCATCATCAAAATTCAAATAATTTTTCGCTTATAAAGTTAGAAATAAATGTGACTAGAATGGCACCAGAAATTTTAATCAGTCATTACAATTAATTGATTTATTTCTTTATGTAGCAAAAAGTATCCCAATTCTTCTTTAATAACATCTGTAAAATAGTACTGTATTTTTTAAAAAATGCAATAAAAAGTAGTTTCTCTCTCTTTAGTCTCTATAAATTTATGTATATACTAATAAATTCGACAAAAATATATGCAGACTAGTCCCGAATTTCACGAATCCAAATATCATAACAAGAAATTTCACGGAAAGTTAAATTAAAAAATTTGACATATTTTATTCTAAACAATCATTTTTGGAGTAGAAAAGTTTAAAATTAGCATATTATAACGAATAAATACATATAGTATGTATAGTACGCGCGCGCGCGTGTGTGTGTGTGTGTGTGTGTGTGTGTGTGTGCGTGCGTGTGTGCGTGTGTTCGCTCTTATATCCCATAACGCAAAAAGTGTTACAAAGAAAAATAACAAAAGACATACCGGATCATTGAACTTCATTCCCGGTAGATAGGCTTTATCTATGAGTTCAAATATATGTAATATTCCTTTTACATCACTGTCTGACACAATAAGCGGCTTGAATGTAACTTTAAATTTACTGAAAGCGAACGCATCTTGAATTCCGGAAAATTTCGTGGGAAGCGGAATTTTAATATGCTGACCAAAACAGTCGCCCCATACATAAACTATGTTATTATTACTGAGGGCAACGCTTAAGTGTCCGTAAGCAGCGATGTCCTTAACCGATTCGGGCATGTCCACCTGTCGATCGAATCATTCTCTATTATAATGGTACTCGTTTCGTTTATATGGCGGTTAATAAATGTTTCTCAATTTTTTAATTTTTATCAATAAATCATTAATTACCATCATCGGAATCGGAGCAGATTGGCAAATCAGAATTAGTACCAACTTGTCCGTTGTGGTTCTTGCCCCAAGGAGTAGATATCTCCCCTATCCGTAAGCGCCAAAATGTGTTCAAATCCGCAGGACACCTTTTCTGAAACGTTAATGTCAATCATGCAGATATTCAAAGCCACATTATCAGATATAAACTAATCAAATTTACTTATTCTTTTGCCCGTAATTATTTCTTCTGGGAATGCGTGATAGTACTGGCGATATAGACCAAAAATTGAAATCTCGCTATTCTTATTGCTACCCCAACCGTATAATTTGCCAGTATCAGTAATAACCATGTTGAAATTTTTACCGCAGGCAATATGAACAATCTTTCGTCCTTCCAATTCAACCTGTGTTGGCAGACTGATGATTTCGTCGGAGCAGTCTCCGTTCCCAATTTGTCCACATTTGTTTCTTCCCCAAGTATACACCTAAATTGCAAACAATTGTTTAGCTTGTAAGAATGATTATTATCTCATTATAGTTCAACCTGTACTTACTTGTCCATCTTCAGTCAAAGCAAGACAATGATATATGCCGCATGCAATGTCCACAATATATTTATCGTCTAAACCAACTAATCGAGCAGGTGTAAAATCCGTCTTAGAAAAATATATTCTTTTTTCCAATATATCCTCAACGTGTTCCCAGAAATAAACCTTTTTAAAAAAAATTACGCAGTTCTTGGTTAATAAATAAACTTTCCTTGATATTTTAGTTTACATGCTGAAATATACATTTAAATATGGAAGTACAAAAAAAGAACTGACAAACAACTCGTAATAAAGTTGAGTATTCTTTAATACCGTGTGTGTATGCATATACATAATATATATACAGGGTGTCCCTAAAGTTACCACTCCTAATATTTCGGAAATGAATCAAAATTTCAAAAAATCGATTTTCAAGGGGGGTCGCCCCTCTTGGACCCCTTTGAGGGGCGATCCCCTCCGACTCCCTTAAAATGATCGAACACGTGTTTTGCGATTTTTCGAAATTTTGATTCATTTCCGAAATATTAGGGGTGGTAACGGACTTTAGGGACACCCTGTATGTATATATACATACATACATACATACATACATACATACATACATACATACATACATACACACACACATATATATATATATACACACACACACATACATACAGGGTGTCTCTCTCTCTCTCTCTCTCTCTCTCTCTATATATATATATATATATATATATATATATATATATATATATATGTACGTATACATACAGGGTGTTCCATCAAAAGTGGCCACCCCCTTTTATCTTTGAAACTAAGAGATAAACCATAAAAATTATATATGAAATTAAATGGCTCAAACATAGATAGTTTTTGTAAGCAACCACTGTGCCCACAAAAAAGTTCAGTTTGAGCCATTTAATTTCATATATAATTTTTGTGGTCTATCTCTTTTAGTTTCAAAGATAAAAGGGGGTGGCCACTTTTGACACCCTGTGTGTGTGTCTGTGTCTATATATATACTCATTAGTAATATTGACAGACAATTAATATTAAATATTATATAATATTAAATATCACACATTAAATAATATAAAGTGTGTACCAGTGTTTCTGTCATTTTTAAAATCCAAAATTGAATGTGATAATGAGTCAGAAATGGTATGCTATATAAGTATGCAATCTCTAATTTCTTCTTTCTCTCTCTCTCTCTCTCTCTCTCTCTCTCTCTCTCTCTCTCTCTCTCTCTCTCTCTCTAGAAATATTTTCAAAATATTTCCACATTTCCCCACTCTCTTTCGGAAAATAAAAATTACAATCTTTTACATTCTATGCTTTTGAATTTAAACATATTTCCATATACTGAAATAACTGCCAACTCTAATTAAACCTCTCTGTATACATCCAATCAGAGTGCAATTGTTTTATTTAATATAAAATATAAAATATTGACTAACTTTTTCCACTTATATATTGCAATACTTTTGCTCACATGCCAAAAAAAAAATGTTGTACATACATTCAATTTAAAGTGAGCATCAAAACACAACATGTTTTATAAAATTTTTAATTCTATAACTAATTTTAATATACTTGTTATAATATTCCTCAAATAACACAAACTAATTGTTCATGTATTTCCTTTCTTCTTACAGTTAGCTTAAAATATAAATATAAACTTTTACTTCCATTTGCTCCCTAAGAAGATTTAAAACTACGAACATGATAAAAATAAATTTTATCTATAATAATAGTTCACTCTGAAAAACATAAATGTATCTTATGTGGAATATGAATCATTTGGTATACCTCTCCATTCTCGAAAAGTACATAAACAAAATATGCGGTGAAAGCAACAGTCTTTATGTTTTTGTGAAAAAGCTCTTCTAACTGTCTTGGGTAGGGTGTTTTAATATTCAAATGATCATCTTTGTTATAATCTAAAGTATACACTTTCTTGTTCTTTGTCACAATTAGAGCTTTGTTTCCGTCACCTGTTAGAAAATGCCACAGCATAAAACACAATTTCAAGTATAATCTATGAATAAAATTGTAAATAAAAATAATAAAGAAATGAAAAAGAAAAAAAGAGACCATACCAACATATACCACAACCATGCGAATTTGCATGATAAATTCCAAATCTAGCAGATTCAAGATCGGCCAATTTCTAAAAGCTGGCGGATATATACACTTCTCGAGATCAACCAGCAATACTCGCCTTTTGTCTGTCAGCACACTATAAAAAATTGATTTTCAGTTTAATTACACACTCATCAATTTCGATTTTAATTAATTGTATTTTATTTCGAACGCTTCTCTCGTTTTCATCACTAGCATTATTATCTTACCGGTGTCTTCCATTATTTCTATATCGCTATTTAAAAACGTGGATAGAGAGAAAAAAAACACATCAAACTTACATTATTTTGTTCGTACTCAATTTTGATCTCTTCTTCTGCACTTCTTCTTCCTATAGAAAAAAAGTCTTCGTTGATTTTCGTAATTATATTATTATATAATTATATAATATATAATTATATTTAATTATATAATTATATTATTTGTTGCCTGGGTAAAAAACAAAAATCGTTAAAAATAACTTAATAATAATAAATCTGAATAGAAAGATTCATCTTATTGACTTGATTCCCTGCTTATAATATTAGAAATCAATATCACTATAGTGACACTAAAATTTTAATCAAGGAGTCATTATAAATACTTCATTTTCTTTATGTCGAAAAGTTTTCCACATTTTCTCAAATAACATTTGTAAATTCGTATTGTACTTAAAAAAAAATACAATAAAAAGTCTCTCCATTGCCCTTCAGTCTCTATAAACTTATACACTACTCAGTTCAACAAATGTATATGCAGGTTTGCGCAGAAATTCATGGATCAGAACATGATAGAAAGGAAATTTTCAAAAAAATAAATTAACAAAGCATTTGCCACTTTTCATTCCAAACAGTAATTTTTGAGATAAAAAAATAAAAAACAATTCAATGATGCCAAATAGATGTGTGTTTGTGTGTGTATATATATAAATGTATGTTTGTATGTATATATGTATTCACATATATATATGGTTTTTTATCAAATAATACAAAAAAGTGTAAACAAAAAAAAAATAACGAAAGACTTACCGGATCATCGAACTCCACTCTCGGAACATCGACTTTCAGAGAGTTAAATATGTTTAACATTCCTTCTAGATCACTGTCAGACACAATAAGCGGCTTGCACATGACTTTTAATTTAGTGAAAGCGAACGCATCTTGAATTCCAGAAAATTTCGTGGGAAGCGGAACTTTAATATACTGACCAAAACAGTCGCCCCATACATAAACTATGTTATTATTACTGAGGGCAACGCTCAAGTAACCGTAAGCAGCGATGTCCTTAACCAACTCGGGCATGTTCACCTGTCGACCGAATTATTCTCTATTATAATAGTACTCCTTTCGTTTACATGGTGGCAAATAAAATATTTTTCAATTTTTATCAATAAATCATTAATTACCATCATCGGAACGGAGCAGATTGGCAAATCAGAATTATTACCAATTTGTCCGCTGATGTTCTTGCCCCAGGCGTAGATATCTCCCCTATCCGTAAGCGCCAAAATGTGTTCAAATCCGCAGGACACCTTTTCTGAAACGTTAATGTCAATCATGCAGATATTCAAAGCCACATTATCAGATATAAACTAATCAAATTTACTTATTCTTTTGCCCGTAATTATTTCTTCTGGGAATGCGTGATAGTACTGGCGATATAGAACAAAAATTGAAATCTCGCTATTCTTATTGTTACCCCAACCGTATAATTTGCCAGTATCAGTAATAACCATGTTGAAATTTTTACCGCAGGCAATATGAACAATCTTTCGTCCTTCCAATTCAACCTGTGTTGGCAGACTGATGATTTCGTCGGAGCAGTCTCCGTTCCCAATTTGTCCACATTTGTTTCTTCCCCAAGTATACACCTAAATTGCAAACAGTTGTTTAGCTTTTAAGAAATTATTATCATTGTAGTTCAACCTTTGCTTACCTGTCCATCTTCAGTCAGAGCGAGACAATGAGATGAGCCGCATGCGATGTCTACAATATATTTATTGTTTAAACTATTTACTCGCGCAGGTCTACCCTGCGTATTAAATAAAAACGATCTGACTGCAGTACGCATGTGCCTCCAAAAATAAACCTTTTTAAATAATAGCAGTTCTTAATTAATGAATAAACTTTTCTTGATATCTCACTTCGTATGTTGAAAGATACATTTGAATATGGCAGTACAAGAAGAAAAAAATTGACTAACATTTGTAGTAACGTTAAACATTATTTAATTGCGTGTGAGACTGTGTGTGTGTGTGTGTTGTGTATGTGTGCGCCTGTGCGTGTATAAATGTGTGTCTGTGTGCGTGCGTGTAACAATAAAATTAATGACAATGTTGACAGACAATTAATATTTTCTCACACATAAAATATTATAAAACTGCATACAAGTGCTGTCATTTATAAAACGCCAAAACTGAATGCGATAATGAATCAAAAATGTATGCTATTAAATCTCTATACTTTCTTCGTTTGTAGGAACATTTTCAAATATATTTCAAAATATTTTCAGATATAATCAAAATATAATCAAAGCAATTATTTTATTTAATATGAAACCTTGACTAACTTTTTCTACTTAATATATTTTAATACCTTTGCACATTTAAATATTTTAATACCATTGCAAATTTAAATTTGCCATGGGTGTAAAAATTTGCATATAAAGTAAATAATGCACACACATATATTTGATTTAAAATTTTCAATTACATAACTAATTCCAATATGGTTTTTACAATATACCTCTAATAACACAAATTAATTATTCTTGTATTTCCTTTCTTTTTACAATAGCATGAGATATAAATATAAACTTTTACTCTCATTTGCTCCCTAAGAAATTTTTAGGCTACAATAGTAAGGTAAAAATAAATTTTACCTATAACAAAAGTTCATTTTGGAAAATTTAAATGTGCCATATAAGGAATATGAATTATTTGGTATACCTTTCCATTTTCGAAAAGCACATAGACAAAATATGCGGAGCAAGCAATAGTCTTTATGTTTGCTTGAAGCGGCAATTCCAACTCTTCTGGATAGAGCGTCTTATCATTGACGAAATGATCTTTTTCGTTATAATCTAAAGCATAAACTCTCTTGTTCTTCGTCACAATTAGAGCCTTGTTTCCATAACCTGTTAAACGCCACAGCATAAGTAAAAATTTCATGTGTGCACAAAATCAATAAAATAATGAAAAGAAAAAGAAAGATGAAATCTTACCATATACCATAACCATGCGAATTTGCATGATAAATCCCAGGTCTAGCAGATTTAAGATCGGCCAATTTCTAAAAGCTGGCGGATATAAGTACTTCTCGGGTTTGACAAAAATTCGCCTCCCCTCTGCCAGCATCACATCACTCTCATCTGCCTGCATCTCTCTATGAAAAGTTGATGTTTCTGTTTAATTATTTATTCATTAATTTATTCTTAATTAATTGTATTTTATTTCGCATGTTTCTCCTTTTCATATTTTGCACTATTATATTGCCGGCGTCTTCATTGTTTCAATATCACTATGTAGAGACGAGAATTGAAAAAAAAGAAACACCAAACTTACTCTATTTCGTTCGTCCTCGATTCTGAACTATTGATACGATGCAACTTGTACAGTTTTAATGATTTTTCTTCCTTGGATTATATGCTTGAGAATGAAACCGCATACAATAATAAAATATATGCGCTATAAATAATAAGTCACAATCAATAATTTCGCCGTAACATGCACCACTCGTCCTTTTCAATTCTTCTTGCTAGATATCATTAAGACACAAGAGAAAGAATATAACTGTGCGGTATAACCGCTCTAATGTTTATCCCCTGTTTTCAAGGGCGAAAGATATATGTTGACGCTCGACTAAAAGTTTCATTTCTGTACCGATTAAATTTGATCCAAAATAAAGATTTTAATACTGATTAATGGAAAGAAATTGGCGAATAGTACAACATACATAGAAAGATATTCATACATATGAAGATATATGCACAAAAAACTTAATTAACTATGCATTATTGTAATTTGAAAAAATTCTTAATTAAATTTCGTATATATATTTGTTGCCGAAGCGAACTGAAAGATTATTTTTATAGATATCTATCAAACACAACCACATCCAATTATGACATCAAAAACTAAAATAACTTTTTGCAAAAAAGAAATTCATTTATTAATGTATGTATGTATTCCAATTTGCTCTTTCGCACAATACTGCGTAAGTTGATTGAAAACTTTCTTCGTTATTTCGCATTAATTAATGTACCAAACTAAATATTCAGCTTACATTTCGGATCAAAATCAACTTTATAATTTTATTGTTTACATACAGCTTTCTCTATATTTATTTCAAAATAAATTGCCAAATCAAACATATTCGACTCAAGTAACACAGATTTTAAAAGAAATGAAAAATGAAACATTTATATATAATAATAAAACATCTACAATGTAATTTTATTATGTAAACTTGTAATATTGCAGCTATTTATTTCTCATTCCTTCATCTCGTATATATATTGTATTTGGCAATATATTTCAATAATTTTTTCTCCCTTTACGTTTTTACTTCATAACAGATAAAAAAAAAAGGAAACAAATTCACTACAGATGACATAAACTGTATTAGTTAAGAAAATTTGAATAAATTTTACAAATATTCCCAATTACAAATAAAATTGATAAAATCGATTACATATACTGAAAATATATCATAATTGTTTTTATCTATGGAATGATAGATATGATAATTAAAACAGTTTACTGTATGATTCAGCATCTATGGTAAATATTACTAGTCCACACAAAGAAATAAGAAATTCAAAATCAGCGAAATTTCGCATTTATGTCAAAACTGGCTCTTTGTACAAGAGTTATGTATTAAAAGCATTTGCTTTGGCCGCTTTTTGAATAAAAGTATCCTTTATATCCGCATCTAACTTCCTATAATGATTCGATAGTATTACAACTTTCATGTGATGCAGAGCAAATTTAAAACAGAATTCCTCGAGTTCCTAAAATTTACATAATATTTGACGACATATTGTATACACATTAATCGTAATTAGTGAATTCTAAGATTAATAGCGATTAATCGCCAACTATGATACTTACCTTAACATTATACTCGATCGCTTTCCCATAGAAAAAAGCTACATTGGATGCTGTGATTGCTTGTTCTATTAACCGACCGCATTCTTTCTTGAGATTAGTCTCACGATATTCATGGGCCAATTTCATAAGGTCTGTAAGAATGTGTCGTATCAGTTTGCGAGTTTTAAATTCGTAATAATTTAAGCTTACAATCGAATTTACCTAATGCTTTATCCAAAGGTAAATTGATTCTCCCAGTATATAAGTATTTCAGGAAGGCTTTGTAGATGATGTAGGAACAACCTGATACAGGATATATCTCTGGTGTACCTTGCAACACACTGTTAACACCCATATATTGATATTACAAAACAATTAAAATTGAGATTCTTAGGAATAGTTTGTTTTTAAATTTTACCTTTTATTATTTTTAGTCTGATCATGTTGAAACTTATTTCTGAAATACTGACTACGAATACTCAAAATAACTTTGTGAACGTGAATACATTTATTTTCAACTTGAACAATAAAATCGCTCATCACCTGCATAAATAAAAAGAAACAAACATCGTAAAAATAACTTAATATATTAAAAATATCAAATGTGAATGAAGAGATTCCTTAAAAATTTATATAATTTTACGCTTGTAACATTAGAATTCATGATGATTTTAAGTAATACCAATAATCTTAATGTAATTATTATGATTCCAATTTATTTTTCTCTGTATAGAAAAGTTTTTCAATTCTTTTTTATAAAATCTGGAAATCCGTATCATACTTCAAAAAAATTACAATAAAAATTAGTCTTTACATGGCTCTACAAACTTCTATACTAATACAACATAATATACACATGGTTTGTATTATATAATACGAAAAAAATATACAGAGAAAAGTAACAAAAGACGTACCGGATCATTGAATGCCATTTCCAGACCACCGCAACCCAAGGATTCCATTATATTGAATACCTCTTCTTCAATGTCCGACACAACCAACGGCTTGTGCATGATTTTTACAGTGTGTGAAAATACATCATGAATAGTAGACAATTTCGTGAGAAATGGGTAGTTAAAACACCGACTGAAACAGGCGCCCCATACGTAGACAGACTTGTTACTATCAACGGCAACGCTGAAGTTACTGCAGGCAGCGATATCCGAAACCAACTCGGGCATGTCCACCTGTCGACCGAATCATCCTCTATTATTCTATTTCTCGTTTCATTTATCGTGACGATTATTAAATGAGTTTTCAATTTTTATGAATTAGGGATTACCAAGGTCGGAGTGGAAGTATCCCTATACTCATGAATGCCCAATTGTCCTCTCTGGTTCTCGCCCCAGGCATAAACTTTTCCTTTATCCGTAAGCGCCAACACATGCTCGACGCCGCAGGCCACCTTAACTGAAACATCAACACCAATCATTATATAAGGTGCTACTCGATATTAGAATTTTTCGAAACTCTTGAATGTAAGAGAATTAAAAATTTACCTATAGTTTCATTTATGATAATTTCGAATGGATATGGGTTATACGTCTCTGGCCAGGTTGATGACCCATTATTTCTGGCTATGAACTGGCTGTTTTTGTTGCCCCAATAACCTAGTTTTCCCCAACCATATAGTTGGCCCTTGTTGGTAACAACCATGTTGAACTTTGCGCTGCAAGCAATAGACACAACCTTTTTCCCTTTTAAATCATATCTTATCTTGTGTGGCACCTTGACATCATCAGCATAACTGTCGTGTGTACATTTACATGATTTTTTGCCAACTTGTCCATAACGATTATTTCCCCAAGCATACACCTATATTATAAACAAATGTTTAGTTTCAAAGATATATTGAAAATAGACTGGCTGTAAAATGTTTAGTTTGTAAGAATGTGACTATTGTTATCGTTATTATCGTAGTTCAATCTTTGTTTACCTCGCCATCGCTGGTCAAAACGAGAGAATGAAAATGACCGCAAGCGATGTCCACAATACGTTTGCCGTTAAAGTCGATTCGAGAAGTCGTAAACCTCCCCATTTCATATGGATGCAATTTGCTGTCCGATTTGTCATTGACGCATGTCCACGTATAAACCTTTTTCATAAACAATGTATAATTTAATATCTTTCTTCATATCTTACTTCACATGCAGAATACATTTAAATATAAAATCACAAATAAGAAATGCTTGACAAAAGACCAACAATGAAGTTTAGAATTATTCAGAGTACTAGATGTAAATGTTTCTCAATAAACTTATAAACTCATATTGATCATATCGACAAACATAAGAAAACTGAATATTCTCTTACACTTAAAATATTATGAAAGTATGTATATACATTGTTTTAATTTTTACAAAACCAAATTGAGAATATATAATGCGCTATAAGTTTTACTTTCCTCATTTGTTAGAAATATTTTCAAAATATTTTCACATATAAAATCTTATGTCAATCTCTTCAATCTTAAAATTTATCTTTATTTATTTAACCAGGTTTTCAAAATTTATTTTCATAAACTTAAATGCGCCGTTCAAAAGATATAAACTCTTTATTATACCTCTCCTTCTTCTGTAAGTGCAAATTTGCCATAGATTCTGCAAGCAAAGGTCTTTATATTTTTTCCACACAGTCCTTCTATCTTTATTGGGCAGAGATTAAGATGTTTGTCAGTTTCAGAACAAGCAGCTTCTTTACAATCTAAAATGTACACATTCTTGTCCTTTGTCACAATTAAAGCTGTGTTTGCTGCATATATTTTATCATCCGGCGTTTTACATAACCATATGTTGGTGGACCACCCTGTAAATAACAATTTCATGTATAAAGACAAACAATAAAATAATAAAAAGGAAAAAATTAATCTTACCATACACCATAACCATGCGAATTTGCATGGCAAATTTAGGCTTTAGCAGACTCAAGATCGGCCAATTTCTAAAAGCTGATGGATACACATGCTTTGCGAGACCACATGGCAATTTTCTCTCCTCAACTTCCTGCATCTCTCTGTGAAAAGTTGATCAATTTAAGTATAATTAATCGCTCATTCACTTTGATTTTAATTAATTGCACTTTATTTCACACGCTTTTCATCTTTTGCACTATTATCTAGAGATGTGGACAAAATGAGAAAAAAATATCAAACTTGCTCTATTTCTTTCGTTCTTGACTCTGATTTCTCCTCCTGGATGTCTTCTTTTTCGTCGTCTTTTTTATCATCTTTGTCTGCTTCATCATCGTCTTCTTCATTTTCTTTGTCTTCTTCATCTTCTTGATCTTCTTCGTCTTCGTTATCGTCATTTCTTAATCCTAGCAGAGGTTTTAGGTTGAGGCCTTCTTCTTCTTCTTCTTCTTCTTCTTCTTCTTCTTCTTCTTCTTCTTCTTCTTCTTCTTCTTCTTCTTCTTCTTCTTCTTCTTCATCATCGAGTAAATATTTCTTATTTATTTCTCTAAGTATCTTTTCTAAGTCTTGTTTACTTTCGTCTTTTACGGGGTCTGTTATGATGCAAAAGGAGTCTTCCGACGATGTGCTCGACGTCATAGTAATGCGACTTGGAAAGTTAATAAGTTCTTGCTTAAATTATAAGTCTGAAATAATAAAATATACACTATAAAAAGTGAGTAAAAATTAATCTTCCGCACTATCACTCGTTATGCTTTTTTTTGTTCGATATTGTTAGATCGTTTAGAGATACAACTCATACAACCACGTAGGACACTCACATTGATTCTAATGTTGCCTTACCTCATGCTGATCGTCCTTTGTTATCTTTGGTCCTTTGGACAAACGGGGGAGCGGAAGTTGAGATATAAGGTCTGCTCTTTTTGACTGCATTGATTCGGATGTATTTCTCTTTCCTTCCAATATGGACTAAAAAAAATTAAGATAAACTCTGAATTAGTGCAGCCAGATCAGCTGAGTTCAGCCGAAAAGAATAGACTTATATATATACACTTGACTAGAGAATATCACTTCCTTGTAACTAAAAATAAAAGTAAAAATTTGGTTTGTCAAAATTTTAATACTGATATTTTAATATATAATAAATTGACACAAAATATAGAACATGTGTATGAGAATATACATACACAGAAAATTATAAACAAATAATGTATTATCAAAATTTGAGAAATTTAGCAACATATGTAAAATATATCTTTCGTACAATATATAAAATTAAATTTCAGCGTCAAAAGACGTCACGTGATCAAAAATAAGGGTACCAATTTGTCAATTTCGGTCACGTGACGTCTTTTGGCGCTGAAATCTAACGTCAAAGCGTCACATGAAAATTCAGCCTTACATAAAAGCAAAAATATCGAAATAACAGAAATTATTTTTCGCAAAATATAAAATTAGATTATTGTTTTATACATCACAAATTGCGATATTGTAAATTGATTGAAAATTCTCAATATTATTTCATATTAATTAGCTGTTAGCATGTCTAATTCGATTTAATTTACGATTTCGAATAAAAATCAACCTGATAATTAAACAAAAGGAAGTTGTGTGTGTGTATACATACATACATATATTAAGTTGGCGAGAACAAAAAAATCTATAATTAAAAATGATAGATAATTAATATATCACGTATCTTTAAAAAAAAACTGTCTAAACTCTATGTCATCGAAAGTCCTTGAAATTGCTCGCATAGTTTTCTCTATTATTGCTATTCAATTAAATTACCTCGAATCAAGTGATATTAATTAGGAAAATGAAATATATATATAGATACCTACATACATAACATACACACACACACATATATATATACATACATATATATATATATATATATATATATATATATATATATATATACATATATATATAAATAATTATATATGTATAATAAAATTATTTATAAAATAGATTTCATCAGAACTTATAAGGACTTATAGGAATTAATCCTTTATTATTTCAATTGCATATACATGTTGTATTTTATAATATATTTACAACAATTGTTTTTCTCTTATATTTTCACTTTTTTCAGAAGTGAAAAGAAAAAATATTTACCATAAATATCAAATTTATTATTTAAAGAAGATTGAATTTTGCATGCAAATTATCCCGAATTTTGTAAAATTAGATATGATCAATTACATGTATGTACACTGACAATGAATATATACATATCATGTAATGTTAAACTATCTATAGTATAAGTAGAAACTATAAATAATTAGAACAAGATTCACTTTATTATTAAACAAGTATGGCACAATTCACTAAGCACATATAGGAACATAAAAAATCAGTCAGCGGATTTTGTCCGAAACTTGCTCTTCATAAAAGAGATCACGTTCTAAAAACATTTGCTTCAGCTGCTCGACGCATAAAAGTATCCTTTGTAGTCATGTCTAACTTCAGATATTCTTCCGATAGTATTACAACTTTCATGTGACGCAAAGCAAACTGAAAGCAAAACTCCTCGAACTCCTAAAATTCAAATGGTATTTGATGATATTCACATAAAATATAATTAATGAATTTTAACATTAGCAGGGTGTCTACTCAAATTTTGTTTAAAAAATATTCCCTGAGAATTCCCTGATTTTAAAATTCCAAGTAAATTAAGAAAATTTATAAATGCAGATTTTTAATAAAGTTTTTTTTATTGTATACACTTTCTAATGTTTTTATAGATGCAATTGCAAAATTATCATCAAGAATGCAGTTTTCCTAGCATTTAATAGTGATTTATTAATTATGGAATTAATTTGGACAAATAAAATACGATATATCATATCTAAATAAATAATCATTAAAAATATGTGCAAAAATATAAAATAAAATTTATTATTATTTATTATTATATATTATTATTATTTATTTATTTATTAAATGAGTATTTTTATTTAAATATTATATATTAAAAAATTGAACAATTTTTAAAAAATCGTTTTAACATTTTTGATACTAAAAATAGATTGTTAATAAAAAAATTACATAAAATTTTAAATAAAACTTAAATATAGTAAAGATATATTAGACATATATTTCTTAAGCTATATGCTAAATAAGAATGAGATTATCAAAGAAGCAATTTAAAAAAATTGAATGCCAATTAAATTTATGAGAATTCCTTTATTTTTCAAGGAATAAAATTATCTGAGAATATCAGATTTTCAATGTTTTTCTTTTCGGGAGTATACATCCTGATTAAAATAACAATTAACTGCAAACGTATGATATTTACCTTAACATTGTACTCAATCGCTTTATTATAGAAGAAAGCTACATTGGAGGGAGTGATTGCTTGCTCTAGAATCTGGCTACACACTTTCTTAAGTTTAGTTTCACAGTACTCGTCGGCCAATATCATAAGATCTGTAATAAAGTGTCATTTTAGTTTGCGGATTGTAAGTTTGTAATAATCAACTAAATCAGCTCAAACTTACCTAACACTTTCGTCGGAGGTAAATCAACTTTACCAGTATATAAATATTTCAAAAAAGTTTTGTAGACGATATAGGAAAAATTCGATACAGAGTATATCTCTGGCGTATCTCGCGTACTATTAAAATCAATGTATTGACATTACGAAATAATTAAGATTAAGAGTTCTAAAGAAGAGTAATTTATTTTTAATACTTACCTTTTATTATTTTCCGCCCTATCATGTTGAAATTTATTTTTGAAATAGGAACTACGAATCTTAAGAATAATCTTATGAACGTAAATAGATTGTCCTTCGATTTGTATAGTTATATCACTCGTAGTCTTCGTCAGCATAAAACATAAATTGTTAAAAATAATTTAATATTAAAAATACTATTTTAAATTAACATGGATTTATTGTAAAAAATTTACACGATTTTTCGTTTTTTAATTAACATTATAATTTAAAGTGACTGAAATAATATCAAAAATTTCAATCAAAAAGTAATCATTACAATTACAGTTTATTTTCTCTACAAAAAAATTGTCGATTCTTTTTTTAAAACAATCTGTAAATTGGTATTGGACTTTTTAAAAATTTTCAATAAAACAAAAACTTTAAGTTTTTCTAATTTTGATTCACAAGTTTAAAAAATATATAGATATAAAACACAAATATATTATATATATATATATATACACAGGGTGTTCCATAATTCGCGAACCACCGCAAATGGGCAGATAGAGCGTGTTAAACTGAATAGAAAAGTCCTGTATCATTTTGCGATATTCGCAATAATTATTGAGTTATTTATTAAAATATCTAAACGAATAAGCAGGTAGAAAGCATTATTTGATCGAGAGACGGCGTCATGCAGCGAGCGGCGATCAATGTAGTGGCGCCGAAAAGTAAGATGATACTTTTGATACTAAGCGGCATATAACAAATAAGTCATCTGACATGCACACCGAGTCCGGCCTACCGCTTTCTACCCGCTCATTCGTTTAGATATTTTAGTTAATAACTCAATAATTATTGCGAATATCGCAAAATGATACAGGACTTTTCTATTCAGTTTAACACGCTCTATCTGCCCATTCGCGGTGGTTCGCGAATTATGGGACACCCTGTATACATATAATATGTTAATTTAAAATACTATTTTTAATATTAAATTATTTTTAACAATTTATATTTTATGCTTATATATAAAATATATAAAAATGTATATATATAAAATTAATTTACAATATATATATATATAAAATATATAAAAAATGTATATATATATAAAATTAATTTACAATATATATATATATATATATATATATATATATATATATATATATAATGTATATATATATATAAATAATCATATACATATATTGTATCCAGTTTTTATGCTACATTACACATAAAAATATGTATAGAAAAATGACATAAGAAAATATACCGGGTCGTCAAATGCCGCTTGCAGAACGAATGCGAAAGATTCCAATATATTCAGAACATCCTCGATGTCACTATTCGTAGACACAGTCAGCGGCTTGTGCATGTCTTTTATTGAAAGCGCAAATGCATCATGAAACCTCGAGAAGCCTGTAGCAAACGGGACAACAATTTCCTGGCCGAAACAGTAGCCCCATATGTAGACAGTGCCATTACTGTCAATGGCAGCACTCACGTCATCGTGGACAGCGATGTCCAAAATCAACTCTGGCATGTCTACCTATCGATCGAATCATCTTTATTAATCTCGTTCCATTTCATTTATCGTGGTAATTATTGAAGTTTTGTCATCAATAAATCATGACTTACCAAATTCGGAGCAGGTTTTAGTTCATTAGTAGTGCCTAGTTCTCCATTATCATTATTGCCCCAGGTATAGATCTTTCCATTATTCGTAAGCACCAATGTATGAGCGAATCCACAGGCCACTTTAACTAATCAATGTTGATGAAGATATTCAATACAGTAACATTCTTTAGATACAAGTCTTAAGAAAAACTAATTAAATTTATATACCTATTGTTTTACCTGAGACAGCAGTAATTTCGTGTGGGTACACGTAAAACTTGTCCGAAATAACAGAACTATGTTTTTTAGGAGGATTAAATTTTGATTTGTTGTTGGCAGTTAAGTAATAGGTAATATGCACTGAAATCTGGCCACTTTTATTGTCATCCCAACCATATAGCTTGCCCTTGTCAGTAATAACCATGTTGAATTGTGAGCCGCAGGCAATTTGAACAACCTTCTGCCCTTCCAATTCATGTTTCACCTGTCTTGATAGATTATCCAAGATATCTAAGTGAGTGCTGCCAATCTGCCCCCATTTATTTTCTCCCCAAGCGTACACCTAAATTACAAACAATTGTATAGTTTATAAGAATGACTAATATTATCGTTACGACTGTAGTTCAATCTTTACTTACCTTTCCATCACTGGTCAGAGCGAGAGAATGATGTCTGCCACATGCAATGTCCACGACATATTTATCGCTTAATAAACCAGTTACTCTAGTAGGTGTGGAAGCAATCACAGATTTGCTGTCCAAATTGTAATATTTATCGAACCTCCACAAATAAATCTTTTAAATAATAATATCTATTTTTATGTCTATAGCTTCATATGTGCAGGGAGTTATTATCTAGAGATAACAGCACTGTTAAAGAAGACTGGACAAAAGACTAGTGATGAAGTTTGGTATTATTCTGTATTATATGCAAGTGCTTTTCGATCTTATAAACTTATAAATTTACTAGCCATATTGATAAATATTAGAAAAAATTGTTTTTTTACACCTATAAAATATTATAAAAGCATATAAATTGATTAAATTTTTACAAAACCAGATTGAATGCGCAGAGTTAAAATGCATGCTGGAATCTCTGTTTCCCTAGTTTTAGTTTATCAAAGAGAACAAATTTTTTCAAATCCTCTTGTTAAGGAAATAAAAATTATTCTTTCATAATTATTCTGTTGATCTTAAATTTTAAAAATATTTATATATTGAAATTAATATTATGGCCAAATATACAATCTCTACATCCCAGTACTCTATTTATGTATTCTTAACAACTTTTGTTACTTATATTTCATAATAAGTACACACACATGTGTAGAATAAAAATGTTGCACACATAATCAATTTAAAATAAGAAAGAAATAAGAATAGAGAGAAATCACATTTTTCAAAATTATAATTTCTAATAACTAACTTTAATAATTGTTATTACAATATTCCTCAAATAACACAACTAGGTCATTTTCTTGTCAGTATTTTCTTGTTTGTACAGTATTTTAAGACATGAATATAAACTTTGATTTCTACTTGCTCCCTAAAAGCAGTTTAGAACTTGGAAAAATCATAAAATCTGATATAAATCTTATCTTTCAATTAGACTGAAATTGATTCCTATAAATTCAAATGTGCTGTTCGAAGGATATAGACTCTTTGACATACCTCACCACCCTCTGTAAGTGCCAGCACAAAATATAAGCTGCAAGCAAAAGTCTTGATATTTTTCCCACACAGTTCCTTTATTTTTTTGGTTGGAGACCGAAACGTGTATTAATAGGCTTCAAATGATCATTTTTGTTATAATCTAAGCTGTATACATTCTCATCCATTGTCACAATTAAAGCCCTGCTACCGCAGTCACCTTTGTTACCTACATATTTCAAAGTGTCACAGTAATAATATCACATATAATAAGAAGTAATATAATAAAAAGGGAAAGAAAATTGAAACTTACCATATACCATAACCATTCGAATTTGCATGGTAAACTCTGAATTGAGGAGGCTTAAAATCGGCCAGTGTCTGAATTCCGATGGATATATCTTCTTTGCGATTTTGTTCTTCAACGAAGACGGAAGATACTTATAAGGCTGAAAGTGTCAAAGCGAACGCAGCCAATGCATATAAACACTTGACTGACGCATTTCACAGACTTCTAACGATAAGAAATTCAAAACTGAGAATTTCGAATGAAGATATAAATCTACGCATAATGTGCAACGAAATAAAAATGTACACGGGAAAACTGAATAAATATTATAAATATAAAATTAATAAATTATATTATTCTAACTCGAGGAACTTTTAATTACGTACGACGATCTTCTGTTTATGATTTCTGATGGAATAACCGAAATCAATATCGATATTTCCGACATCTCTCTGAAGTGAATCGCACTTTGTGACGTCGCAGTAAAAATTTCCCGCAAAATTTGAATTTTTCTTGTCACAATTTGCATTTTGCACGATATATCGAATATATTAAAAATTTTATTTTATTATGCATTAATAACATGTCAAATTCGACATTTAATTTCCACTTTTTATCCAAAATAAATTTGACAATAGAGCAAAAATTTTGGCGAGAAAAAATTTTTGAAGAAAAAAGACATCGAATTAATTATTTAAATGGGATTAATTTTGCAATTACACCAATATAAACCAAATAAGATTACTTGCACATACACGAGTATACAATTAATGTAACGTTAACCAAGAATAATAAATAGAAATGATAAAAAAAGATCAAGAGTTACTTTTTATTAAATAAATATGACATATATCGTTACTGCACACAAAAGAAATAAAAAATCAATCTGCGATTTCACTCGAAACTCATATCAAAGCTCTTCGGAAGAGTTATGTTTGAAAATCATATTCTTTGACTGCTCTAAGTAATAACTGATATTGTGTGTCCCTATCTAATTTCTCATAGTTATTCGTAACTACTACATCTTTCATGTGACGTACAGCAAATTGGACACACAATTCCTCGAGCTCCTAAAATTTACACGATATTTAACGATACATTATATTCACAAAATAAATCGTAATTAATGAATTTATTGTTAGTGACAACGAACAAACCTAGTGACGAAATTTGCTCTTTGTAAAACAAATTTACGTTCTAAAAAGTTTTGCTTCGGCTGCCTTACGTATAAAAATATCTTTTATAATCACATCTAACTTAATATATTCCTCAGACAGTACTACATCTGTCATGTGACATAAAGCAAACTGTATACAAAACTCTTCGAGCTCCTAAAAATTAAACGATATTTTACAATATATTGTATTCATATAAATCGTTATCAATTAAATTAATAAATTTTAATAAACAATAATAAAAATAACGATTAATAGCAAGCTTCTGATTACTTACTTTAGCATTGTACTCGATTGCCTTACTGCAGTATAAACCTACATTTGACGCGACGATTGCTTGCTTTATTATTCGACTACACTCTTTCTTCAGAAAAATCTCATCATAGTCGTCGGCCAATTTCATAAGGTCTGTAAGAAAGTGTCATTTCAGTATGCTAGTTTGCAAATTCGTAATAAATATAATTTAAACTTAAAAGCTCTATTTCACCTAATGCATCCTCTGAAGGTAAATCGACTGTCCCTGTATATAAGTATTTTAAGAAGGCTTTGTATACCGTGTAGGAAAATTCATCGGATACAGTGTATATCGACTCACTGTTAAAAACAACGTAATTATGATATTACAAAATTGATTGAAAAGTAGAGGTAATAGTTTTGCTTTTTTTAATACTTACTCTAGATTGTCAAACCAATCATGTTTTAACTTATCTTTGAAATGTCGACAACGAAGTTGAAGAATGGCTTTATGAACGTGAATACGTTTTCCTTCAACTTGTATAATAAAATCGCTTGTTACCTGTGACAAAAAAAAAGTTTAAACTAATTTAATAATATTAAAGAATTAAATACTTATAATATTAATATTATATACAAAATTAATGCCCGAATTTATTGTAAAAAATTTCCATGTATTTTCATTTTTGCATTTAATTAAAATAATCATTATAACTACAATTAATTTCCCTGTAGAAATGTTTTCCAATCTTAAAAAAATTCAATAAAAAAAATATTTTTAATCTTTGTAATCTTTTATACTGACCAACCGAATATGAAAAGATATGCATATATCTATTATTTTATTCTACATAATCCAAAGTATAAAACAATACCAAGAAACGTACCGGATCATCGAATCCTGCTTCCAGGAAATTCAATATATTCGATACTTCTTCGAAATAATAGTAATTATTTGTAGATACAATCAACGGCTTATACATGACTCTTGAGTCACTGTAGGCGAACGCATCGTCAATCTTGGAGAAATCGGTGGGAAATGGAACGTTAATATACCGATCGAAACAGACGCCCCATACATACACAATCTTATTATTACAGAGAGCAACGCTCAAGTTTCCACCGGCAGCGATGTCCTTAACCAACTCGGGCATATCCACCTGTCGATCGAATCGGTTTCTCTGATTATGTTACTCGGTTTATTTATCCATGGCGATTATAAAAAAAAATTATCAATCTTTATCAATAAATCATGAATTACCATGGTCAGAGGGGAGGATAACTCATCATAATTAACACCTGTTTGTCTTTTATCGTTCCAGCTCCAGGTATAGATTCTTCCATTATCCGTAAGTGCTAACACGTGATCAAATCCACAAGACACCTTAACTAAAACAATGATGATCAGAAGGATATTCAATACTATACACTCTTAGAGATAAATATCAGATATATAAATCAAATTTACCTATCACTTTTTCTGCAAGTAATGACATACTTTCACATGTATGTTCATAAAAATAAGAATCAGAATACATTAAAATTTGATACCAATCGTTGTTGCCCCAACAGTGTAGTGTGCCCATGTCAGTAATAACTACGTTGAAGGATGAGCCGCAGGCTATATGGACAATCTTCTGTGCTTCCAATTTATGTTTTACTTGCCTTGGCAAACTACCATCAAAAGTACTTGAGTTTTCAATGCCAAGCTGTCCATAATCATTTTCTCCCCAAGCATACACCTAAACACAAACAATTATGTAGTTTGTAAGAATAATTATCATTATTGTTATATATATAGTTCAATTTTTGCCTACCTTTCCATCATTAGTCAGAGCAAGTGAATGATCACTTCCACATGCGATATCTACAATATATTTGTCACTTAAGCCAGCTACTTCAGATACAACCATAGATGAATGTGATTTGTCATCCGAATCTTGCCTCTTGTCGAAGACCCAAGAATAAATCTTTTTTAAAAATAAAATATTTAGTACTTTATTTTTCAATTTTTTTTGTTTTGTATGCAAAATGTTACATTTGAGTAGAAAATACAACCAGAGAAGATTTAATGAAAGATGAATGATGCAGTTTGGCATTTTACTGTATACAAAGAATTACTTTTAATAAACTTATCAACTCATTGGCCATACAAAATTAAATGTTTTCTCACACTCAAAAAATGTAAAAACATTTTAACTTTTAAAAAATTAGATTCACTGTACAAAGTTTTAAAAACGATACATATTGTAATCTCTACTTTTCTTATTTATTATGAATTATTGCAAAATTTTTCCACATGTCTTACTCTAATTGAAAAAATAAAAATAACTATC
Organism: Nylanderia fulva; assembly: GCF_048542155.1. Lineage (NCBI taxonomy): Eukaryota > Metazoa > Arthropoda > Insecta > Hymenoptera > Formicidae > Nylanderia > Nylanderia fulva. Next base: position 3,033,452 of record NW_028189730.1, on the reverse strand, counting down.
TTTCACATGTCATTTTATCTTAAAATTTAAAAAATATTTGAAGAATATTGTTACTCATAAATGTACTTTTAATCAAAGCATTTCATTATATATTTTTAACTACTTTTTCTAATTATATTTCATAATAAGTTTACCCATATGTATAATATGAAAATGTTATACATGAAATATAAAATAAAAAAGTAAATGGAAATTGAAAGATGTCACATCTCTGAAAATTATTATTTCTATAACCAATAATTTTTACTACAATATTCCTCAAATAACACAATCAAGTCATTTTGTCATTTTATATATTTTCTTTCTTCTTACAGTATCTTAATAACAAACATAAATATAAACTTTCAACTCTACTTGCTCCCTAAGAAGTTTAGAGTGTAGAAAAGATATATGTGAAATCTAATATAAATCTTATCTCTCAATTAAAGTAAAATTTATTTTTAAAAATTCAAATATGTCATGTGAGAAATATATGAACTATTTGATATACCTTTCCTTCTTCTGTGAGTGCCAGAATAAAAGAGCAGCTCCAATCTAAGGTCTTTATGTTTTTCCCACACAGTTCTTCTATCTTTTTTAGGTGTTGGCCAATATGTTTGTCACTAGTCTCCAAATAATCATTTTGGTTGTAACCTAAGTTATATACATTTTTGTCCTTTGTAACAATTAGAGCGCTGTTACCTTCACCTGTTTTAAATCGCCACAGCAAAAGTAATATTACACACTGTAGTAAAAAAATATGTAATAATAAAAAGATAGAAAGAAGATAAGACATTTTTTATCATAATTCATATCATACACTGAAAAAAGTCCATGCATTTTTACATGGAAATTATTTGATCAAAATTGGAGAATTACTTGCTTATCACTATAATTTTTTTTCCATTTCTTTCAAAGTAAAAATACATATTAATGTAAAAATACATGTAAAAAAAATATAGGTAAAATTACTATTTTTATGCAAAAATCACATGTAATTTTAAATTTACTATTTTACTTTATTAGAACTTTATTTTATTTATCTATTTTATCGATAACATTTAATAGTATTTATATATTATTATCATTTCCCATGTGTAATCCCATGTTCAGTGAAATATTGTTAATCTTGAAACTATTTTAGAATATATTTCATATGAAATTACATATAATCTCTGTAATTTTCTATACTAGTAGCAATAGTGCATGACTATGCTGGGTTGAAAAAACCTAGCTTAATCATGTAATTTTACATAAATATTTTTGTCAATGTACACATTCTTAAATTTTTATATTTTATGAATACCGCTCGTTTTAGGCCTTTTATAATATCAATTTCATTACATTCTTAATCCTTTGTCATAATTAGACCTTTGTTAGCATAGTAACATGTTTTAAAACGTCATAACAAGTAGCAATGTAATATATTGGAAAAACAAATTAAAAAATCAAAATAATAAAAATAAAAGAATAATCGTACCATATACCAGAACCATGCGAATTTGCATGATAAATTCGCACGTTAGCAGGTTACAAATCGGCCAGCTCCTCAAATCCGAAGGATATATCTCCTTCACGACATCACATGACAAATTTTTCCTCTCTTCTTTCGGCATCTCTCTGGAAACAAATAACCTTCATTTTCATCTTCAATTTTAATTAATTGTTTTTCTCCTCATTTTTCTGCCATAATTTCGATAGGAAATAAAGAAAAGGAAGACATCAAAAACTCACCCTTTTTCAGGCGAACTAAAATGGTCGAAGGGAGTCTCTAAACTTTTCTCCTGCTTCTCGTCTTTGTTTTCCGAGGTACGATGCTTCTTTTTCGACGAATAAAAATATATACACGGGAAAACTGAATAAATGTTATAAATATATAATTAATAAATTATATTATTCTAACTTGAGGAACTTTTAATTACGTGCGTGCGACGATCTTTCGTTTATGATCTCTGATCGAACCGAAATCAAATACGATATCTCCGACATCTCTCTGAAGTGAATCACACTAAGTGACGTCGCGGCAAAATAATTTCCCGCAAAATTTTAATTTTTTTTCTTATGACACAATTTGAATTTTGCACAATACGATCTATATATTGACTATATTGAAAATTTTCTTCATTATTATGCATTAATAATAACATGTCAAATTCGATATTTAGCTTCCATTTTTTAGTCAAAATAAATTTGAGCAAAAATTTTGGAAAGAAAAAGAGATAGGCCATCTCTAATTAAATAAAACATATGATTACACAAATAACTGATCACATGCTTTGTAAAGATTATATATATATATATACATGTGTGTATCAAATAATATTAAAAGATGAAACAATACATAATAATAAATAAATTATCTACATTGTAAACTTTATTATTATCGAAACTCATCTATGCTACTCATTTCTTACTTTTTCATTATCTGTATAGATACATATATTATATATTATATTTGATCTTATATTTGATAATAAATTTATCATAATTGTTTCTCCCTTATGTATTCATTTTTTGACAAAAGACAAAAGTAAAAAAAATTTCCTACGTATGGCACATCTCAAATTTATTAGTTAAGATCAAAGAATTGAATAAATTTTGTAAAAATTAAATATCTTATAAGAATAAAATAAAATAATCTCAAAATTAAATACATTAAATAAGATTACATGTTTATCCTACACATACATACAAGTCATGTAATATTAAATTTTAAAATGATAGAAATGATATCTGAAACACAGTTTACTTTATCATTGAATGCGTAGGGCATTATCGTTAGTGCATAAATAATAAAAATAGGAACCAAAAAATTAGTCAGTAATTTCGCTCAAAGCTTCTGACGAAACTTGTTCTTTGTAAAACAAATTCACGTTCTAAAAACATTTGTTTCGGCTGCTTTACGCATAAAAATATCCTTTATAATTACATCTAACTTAATATATTCCTCAGATAGTATTACATCTTTCATGTGACAAAAAGCAAACTGTAAACAAAACTCTTCGAGTTCCTAAAATTTAAACGATATTTTACAATATATTGTATTCGCATAAAAATTGTTATAAATTAAATTAATTGAATTTTAATAAACAATAATAAAAATAACGATTAATCGCAAATTTGCAATACTTACTTTAGCTTTGAACTCGATCGCCTTACTGTAGTATAAAGCTACATTGGACACGGCGATTTCTTGCTGTATTATCCGACTACACTCTCTCTTAAGATTAGTCTCATCGTATTCGTCAGCCAGTTGCAAAAGATCTGTAAAAAATGTGTCGTTTCAGTTTGCGAGTTGTAAGTTCGTAATAATGTAAGCTTACAATCAATTTTAATTCACCTAAAGCATCCTTCGAAGATAAATCGACTTTCCCAGTATACAAGTATTTCAAGAAGGCATTGTAAACGGTGTAGGAAAATTTTTCTGATGCAATGTATATTATTGGTTCACTGTTCAAAACATGATTATTGATATTACAAAATTAGTTGAAAGATAAAGTAGTTTTTTTTCTTAATACTTACTCTTTCTTTTTCTCATTCCAATTATATTGAAACTCGTTTTTGAAATACTGACTACGAATCTGAAGAATAACTCTATGAACGTGAATACGTTTTTCTTCGACTTGTACAATACAATCGCTCGTCGTCTGTCAGGAAAAACAAAGATTGTTAAAAATTATTTAATAATATTAACGATAATATTAAATGAAGAGATATTTAGCTTAAAAATTTACATCATTTTTCGCTTAATTAACAGTAAAATTCAATATGACTGAAATAACACCAGGAATTTTAATCAAATTCATTACTATAATTACACTTTTTTTTCTGTGGAGGAGAAAGTTTTCCAATTCTATTTTAATAAAATTGTTGTATAAGAATAAAATTGTTACGATAGAAAAAATAGACTTAAAAAAATTACGATAGAAAATAATTTTCACTAATCTTTCAATTACTCAATCTAACTTGAAGAAAAGATCTCATGCTACATAATGCGAAAAAATGCAGGTCAGTAATATCAATGATGAAAAGACGTACCTGATTATCGAATGCAGCTTCCAGAGATTCCATTACATTCAATACTTCTTCGACGTATTCGTAATCATCCGTAGATACAATCAGCGGCTTGTACATGATTTTTGACTTACTATACGCGAACGCGTCGTCAATCCTGGAAAATCCCGTGGGGTAAGGAATGTAAATATCCTGGCCGAAGAAGTTGCCCCAAACATACACAGTCTTATTATTGCTGACAGCAACGCTTAAGTTACCATAGGCAGCGATGTCCAACACCTTCTCCATCTCAGGCAAACTCACCTATCGTTCATATCATGTTCTATTATTCTCTATTATTTCTCGTTTAATTCATTATTAAAAAATTCAGTTTTTACCAATAAATAATCATACGTTACCAAAGTTTGAGAGGATATCTGTCTGTTCATACCGCCCACTTGTCCATTAATGTTCTTGCCCCAGGCATAGATCTTTCCTTCATTTGTAAGTGCCAATGTGTGCTCAGATCCACAGGCCACTTTAACTGAAACATAAATGATGAGAAAAAGAATATTCGATATTGCAACATTCTTAGAGACAAATCTAAACTAATCAAATTAATCATTTACCTATTTCTTTTCCAAAGACTACAATCTCATGTGGATGTACATAATAGGTTTGCTGTTCAACATTATTTAATATTGTCTTATTAACAGAACCAAATGTGAAATGTGATGGAGATTTATTTGTGCTAGAAATAGATTTGACAGAAGAAAAACCGATAGGAGAGGGGACAGTTATGGGATTCGGAAAAGCAAACGAAAAACTAGTATTGTTTAAAGTAGGATTAACAATTGTTTTAGAATTGAATATGGAACTAACTGGTATAGGTATATTTATGACAGTGGGTTTAGGTTTACTGGGAGTTGAAGTAGAAGCAGTAGAAGTAGAAGCAGTAGAAGCAGTATAAGTAGAAACAGTAGAAGTAGAAGCAGTAGAAGTAGAAGCAGTAGAAGTAGAAGCAGTAGAAGTGACATTATTCATTAAAATCTGGCAATTCTCGTTGTTGCCCCAACCATACAGTTTGCCCATGTCAGTAACAACCATGTTGAAATTTGAGCCACAGGCAATATGGACAATCTTATTCTCTCTCAATTTATGTATCACCTGTTTTGGCAGACTGATATCAATGAAATCAAAGTTTTTATTGCCAAACTGCCCATTTTTATCTTCTCCCCAACTATACACCTAAATTACAAACAATTATGTAACTCGTAAAAAGAACTATTATTATTATTATTATTATATTGTAGTTCAATCTTTGCTTACCTCTCCATTACTAGTCAAAGCAAGAAAGTGATTACTGCCACATGCAATGTCTACAATACGTTTCTCGCATAAACCAACTATTCGAGTAGGTTTGGATTGAATATTGATTATAGATGCATACGATCTATCCTTCATTTTCAACTTCTTGCTCAATCTCCAGTAATAAAGCTTTTTAAAAAATAGCATTATAATATCTTTTTTGAAATCTTACTTCATATGCAGAATGATACATTTGAATATATATAAAAACACAGCAAACATGACAAAAGATTAGCAATAAAGTTTGATATTACTCTACATTATATATAAGTACTTCTCAATAAACTTATAAAATATTATAGAAGTAGATATGTATATATCCCTATACATATATTATTTTTATAACCAGTACGACCATGTAAAGAATTAAAATTGTATAATTAAATATATAAAGTTAAAAATGTGCTCTAATCTCTGATTTCCTTGCTTGAGATGTTTTCAAAAGTTTCTCCACATTTCCTATTTTCATTGAAAAAATTAAACTAAATCTTTTACAATCTTTTCTTTGATCTTAATTTTAAAAATATTCACATATGATCAAATATTTGTATTTCTTAATCAAAGTAATTTATTATATATATATCCTTAAATATTTTTTTTACTTATATAATGATTTAATCTGCATGTATCTAATAAAAATGTTACATATTGATTTAACATGAGAAAGCAAATTAGAATCGATATATATTTTTTTAAATTATCTCTATAACTAACTCTTTTAATTTTTACTATCTCTCAAATAATGTAAGGTTATTCTTGTCAATATTTTATAGTCTTAAAACATATAATATCATAAAATGAATAAAAATTTTCATTTCTATTTGCTCCCTAATTAAATCTTCTAACAGATTGAAATTTATTTGAGAAATTCAAATGTGCCATTCAAGATATAAATTCTTTGATTTATTACTTCTCCCTCTTCTGTAAGTGCCAGCATAAAATAGGTGCTGTGAGCAAAGGTCTTTATGTTTTTCCCACACAGTTCTTTTATAATTGTTGAGTAGATCCCAATATGTGTGTCAGCATTCTTATCATTCAAATAGACATTATTTCTATCATAATCCAAATTATACACATTCTTATTTTTTGTCACAACTAGAGCTTTGTTAGCGTAGTCACCTGTTTTAAAACATCACAAGTAGCAATGTAATAAATTAAAAAAAAATAAATTTTTAAAAATAAATAAAAAAATAAAAATAAAAATGAATAAAAATTAAAAAATCAAAATAATAAAAAGAAAAGAATAATCGTACCATATACCATAACCATGCGAATTTGCTTGATAAATTCGGGTTTTAGCAGGTTAAAAATCGACCAGCTCCTGAAATCCGAAGGATATATCTTCTTCATGAGATCGCATGACGAATTTCTCCTCTCGTCATTCGACATCTGCCTATATGATATAAATAATAATTGTCAACTCTTAATTTAGTAATTACTTCTTTATACACTTTAATTAGATTTCATGTCGCTTTTTGCTTTCACCTTTTCAGCTATTATTTTGCCAGCGTTTGCGATATAATGATTAGAAGAAAAAAAATAATATCAAACTTACTCGATTATTTCGTTGGTATATAAAAAATTATTCTCCTGCGATTCGTCGTTTTTCATGGTAGAAAGCGAATTATTTAACGTTGACATGATAGTCGCGAATTTTTACTACCGTAATATTTGATGAAAAGCGCAAACAAAGCTTTTTTCTTCTTGTTCGGATTCTTGACTTTGAAACAAACATTAACCAAATAAGAAACCTAGACACAATATAAAAAGAAAGAAAACAATTCCTCTTTAATCACTTTAATGTATCACTTGTCCTTCTTCGATTGGATGTATTGTTGAATTACAAAGGGACGGAAGATATAACTTCATGCATCAAAAATGCCGAAGCTCTCTGTTCTGAAGTTATCTACAAAAGCAAAATTTGAAACATAAACAAACACTTGGCAGACGAATTAAAAAATAGACTTTTATACAGATGACAGACATAAAGACATGTAAGTAACACGTGTGGACAAAAATATATACAAGGAATTCCAGCTTCAGGAATGTATAGCAACATGCGACATCTCTCATATATGTACGCAATTTGTTGTCGAACCGAATTATTACGTCATTAATTATGACGTCAGAAGCAAAATTTAATTTTCTGCAAAATATAAAGTTAGTTTTTTTTCACATGCCCACGATTTGCATTTTGATATTATGGTTTGATTAAATATAAAAAGTATCTTAATTAATGTCTAACTCGATGCTGAATTTAAATTTCTTAGGCAAAAGAAATGATTGAGAAAAAAGAATATTAGTTATGTATTATACAAAAATATATAGATTAATTTTATAATAGAATTATTATATATATATATATATATAAAATTTTGTAAATATATTTATACATATATATTTTTTGACATATACATTAATTCTTTTTGCTAAACTATCAAATTTTGACTAGAAATATAAACTGAATATAGAATTAAATATACAAATAATTGTAAAATTTTCGGTATATTTCATTAATATATATATATATATATATATGCTTCTAAAAGATAGATTTTTATCGGAAAAAGATGAAGGACGTCGGAATAGATTAGGTGAAATAGTATAGCCGAATAATCGGTCTGTAACTATTCCCACATCAAGGGACGTCTTTATTACCGATGATACGTTTGTTTCAATCATTCAAGTATAATTTCAATTATACATATTCGAAAATATACATATATCTACTTACTTATGTTTAAATGTGTAATATACATATATATATATATATATAATTATATATATATATATATATATATATATAATTATACAATCGACATTCGACACTCATCGATTCCTTCAGACATAGAGATAGAGGAGGAATGCAAATCAAAAATGTCGAATGTCGGCGTCACTTTAAGGCACCCGTTATAACATTAATAACAGTCCATGGAATTGATATCCTTCTGGTTGTACATTGTCAGTATGTCGTCCAGAATCGATTCGAAGCTACTGGTGTACGTCTTCAGCCAACGGTTCTTCTCTTCGATGTAAGCGTTGATGTCGCAGTTGAAGATCGCGCGGAGAAAATCTTGACGTGTCACAGACGAGATGTAATGCAGCATCTTCTTTTCATTCTCCTTCGTCACCTCGCCGTCCATGTTCATGGAGGTTTTGTAGATGGCTACCAGCAGATTGGTGTCGTTCGCATCTACGATCTCTTCGATGACGTGCGAGGCGTTTCGCGTTTCCTTGTCGGAAGGAGACGAGGGTTCCAGCGGTGTCTCCTTCATATAAACGGTGTCTATCGTCGCGTTGTTTTTCACCGGTGACGAGGGTTCGTCCAGTTTATACTTCAGCAGGCAAGATTTCAGCTTCTCGATTATTATAGCGGACGCTTTGCACACCTCAAAGTCGCTATCGTCCTTCAGGGTCACCAGGAGCACCTGACAGAATTGATTTATGAATTAATGTACTCATCTATTTTCTTAATCGCATATATTAGATCTAGAGAGAGATTTAAGAATATCAAGGTGTATACTTAAATCTTGGAAATAAATTCCCTGAGGATTCCATGATTTTCTAGATACTTTTGTTCAAAATTCCAGGTAAAGTTAAAGTAATTTAAATAATATTTAGAATACAATTTTGAAATAAGTTTATATGTTATACATAATTTTTTAATATAAATGAAATATTTTTTTAATATAATAATGTAATATAGTATTATATTATAATAAAATATATTTTAATACATACTTTATATAAAACTAATATAATATAATATAAACTATAAATTTTATAGTCTTTAAAACTATATTTTAAAATCAAAGAGGTAATTTTTTTTTTAATTTCCTGAGTTTAAATCAAATTCGATAATAATTCCAGGATTTTTCAAGGTAGAACAAAATTTCCTGAGAAGTCCAGGTTTTTCCAGGGAGTATACACCCTGAATATGAAACTTGTAATTTTCAAGTTCCGTTACTTACACCTAGGCAACTTTGCCTTGCCAACTCGTCCAATGCTTTATTCAGCCTCCTCTTAATTTCCGTCTCATTCAACGCCATAATCTTCCTGTGCTCCTTGGAGAAGGTCACGTTCGGGAAGGAATCGTCGAGCATTCCCTGATCCGTCAAATGCGACTTGACGAAGTGATCCCAGAACGTCAACGCATTCGTCTTCACCTCCCAGTGCAAATCAAAGACAGCCGCCACGGACATCGCTTGCAACATCGAATCGATGACTTCTTTCCTACGAATCAATATATATATATGTGTATATAATACAATTAGTTAAATTATCCAACTCCATTAATTGATATATTTAAATGTTCTACATACGACCACTTCTGATGAACGTATAACTCTTTGATCAGATTCACAGCCTCCCTTCTGACTATCGCTTCGCTCTCGTTCTCGAGTAAATAAATCGCCATTTCCTGTAAAAACCAGTCCATTCAATCTGTTGTCTTTCTGAACGACCCACTCACAAGACATGTACAAGTAAGAAATAATACACACGGTTAAATCTATTTGCGACAACTGTTGCTCCCATAGTTTGTTGATGCGCACGATAGTCGAGATGAATGTCAACGCCGATGCTCGTACGTAACTTTCGCCATCCGTTTTGACGATTTCAATCGCCACCTTTGGAAACTGATTAATCAACAAGAAATCTTGAAACGCTGGATATTCTGTGAAAGAAAAAAAATCACACTGCATTTCTATGTATGTGTTATATTAACTGAAATACAGATAATTACATAATTCATATGTAGTTACACATGCACCAATCTTATTTTGATTCACTTACTATATTCGGAGATCGTCGCGATGGTGTTGAGAACCTCGAGAACACTGTCTCTTACTTCCCAATTGGGATCGTGCAGCCTCTTGAAGAGCATAGGTCCTATCCCATTCATATGGCTGTCCGAATCCACGAGTAGCGCCAAATTAGGCGGCATAAAGTTGTGGATGGCGAGCTTGCACAATTTCAAAGCCTTCATGCAAATCTGTAAGAATTGAGAATTCTTGTGAAAAAAATTATCCTTTTTTTAAACAATTACTTATAAAACTACAAGGTTCTTTTGTATTTAACAAAAAAAAAAAAAAAAAAAAAAAAAAAAAACACTTTTAATCTATTAATGCAATTTCGGCAATCGATTTCTTACCATTGGTTGTATTCCAGAATGATTGAGGATTCCTTGTGCTAGAGATAATACACATATCGTTTCTACACATTCCTGCCACTTTAGTTTAAATTTCTCTGTCATAATGGCTAATCCATCGAGCAGTGACGCTAGTAAAATAGGATTGTCGACTATAGGATCACCTCCTAATATCGATTTGTAGTGAAACTTTCGCTGATGTTCTGAAGGAGAGGTGTTGTTCATATTCGACGATACATGATTTTTCGTTTCTCCACATAAGTCTGGCATGTAACTCTTCAACACGTGGCATATAGCTTGAAAGGCGATTACTGCTACATCCTAAAAAATATGACAATAATCAAAAAGGAGTTAAAATCTAACTTAAAATCTATAATTGCAAATGTATAATTATTTGTAATAACTATAAGTAAACTTAGAAATGGTGCAATTCAAATATATTGAAAATGCTTATTGAATTATAAGTTCAACCAATATCACATATTTAAAATTTTAAAATAATATAAATTCTGTATACATAAAAGAGTAAATAAAATAATTGTAGATTTTAATTTCAAATACAAATTGTAAAATAAAATTATAAAGTAATTATATAAATAATTAAATGTTAGAATTATATACATTTATTGTAAGAGAGAGATTATGCACATTTATAAAAAAACAAAGAAAAAAGATACTCACTCTATCCATTATATCTGATATTTCAAGCAGCAGATCGATAGACACTTTACAAATTTGCTCCACTGGAAGATCTCCCTTCCGTATGATGTCCCTCATGTTGTATGCTAATCTTTGCACAGTGGTACATGTTACATCAAAAAGTTTATTAACAAACATATCGAAAAAATCATGATTTAAATGATTCTTCTTTATACACACACACAATGGTAGTATCTGTAAACAAATAAAAAAATATATTTTTTAATACTATCATTTAAATATGTATGCTTGCATATAAACAGATATGCACAATATAAACAGTAGCTTACCATAAGAGCGATACCTTGATGTTCAAACTTGTGCTCCTCTGGTGGAACAATCTCTTGTAATGCGAGCAGTTTCTTCCAGTATACCATGGAGAACTTGTTACTCCTTACCACCTCTATTATATACTTCTTTGAGAGTAGCATCATAGATATATAGCACATATCAAAACAGAACTTTTGCCATGCATCGACATCGATCACATTGGTGTGTTTTTTGATTCCTTGCTTTAGTTTCAAAAACAGCAAGAGCAGCAGCAATTTGTGCACATGCTGAAGAAAGCGGGTGCTTATGCACGCCTCAAATAGCGCTTTCACCCGCATCTCGAGGTTCACGAGTCTCTCGAGCAGCTCGGGAATATTGTTGTCCAGACTTGCAAATACCGTGTTCTCTAAAATACTGGTCAATAGGTCCAATGTAGCACACAACAGCCTATTCTGTTCCAGGTACGTCTCCTCGAGCGCCTGATGCAGCTGAGCATCCGAAGTATTGTTCATTAAAGGAGCAGCAACTGCCAGGATGATCTCTGTACAAACCTCAATGTTCTTTTGCTCGTACATCAGCAACGTCGACAAGAATTTCTGACTCTCCCTTGTAACATACATTGTGTGATTCCAATGTGCGCACTTTACGACGTCCCTCCACACACCTGTCGCATTTAAATAAGAAGAAAATAATAATTTACAACTAACCATTTTATAAAAGAATTAATAGAGAGATAAGCTTAAAATACACTGATACCATTTTATAATCTTTTACATATATTTTTATTTTAGGAAAATGTCATTACTTATTTCTTAATCCATGACTTTAGATGGTATTTATGAAAATATATACACATGTATAGCAAAATAGTTGAATTTTTATCCCTTTGCTCTTTGCAATACAATTTTAAATAAATATTAAAATTAATAATTTACAATCTTGTGAGATGCACACCAGATTTTATCACCCATTGCCTGCCGCTTCGATGAGCAATCAAGTCTGACAGCATTGTAGTGTATGCCATTTTAATAGATGCAGGTAAGTCATCTCGCTGCAGTTGCAGAATCTTGTAGAGTCTGTTATACACATCCTGGCACTGCCAGTAATGATAACGCAGCTCATGCCGGGAGATAATCCCCACAAGTTTCAGCGTAAATGTAATCACGGGCTGGGAAACATTCTGTCCAGATTCCCAGACCTCCAGAGCCTTCGGTATCCACTTTTGAAAAACCTCGCAGTATTCATAATCGACTGTGGCACCTGCAAAATTCATGTCGCAAGTTATTCATCGCAAGATATGTATCAAATAAAGCAACGAAGGTATATAATTTACATCTTTCTTAACTTACATTCCTTTGTGTTCTCCGCAATGTGACTGAGCAGGTGATCCAAGTAGGTTGTCGAAACGACGTTGTAATCTGGCAGAAGGAACAGGTTCAGGACTTGCGCCAGAACATCCTCGTTCCTTTTCTGCATGGTGTTTTCCAGGGATATTAAGATTCCTGCGACCGTCTCAAGGAGCACCTCCTGGACTGGATGCGATCGGCAGCGAGGAATCAAGAACCTCGAAGCAATAGAACGTAGCCTTGTTTATACTCTGCAAATAAGGCGCACGATTGACGATTAAAATTTATCAGCAGGACGAGAAAATGTTTATACAAGAGGCTGATAAGCACTTACATTTTGGAGATTCCTTGAGAAATGTATTACGTACTTACGACATGTTCAAGCGACGAGATAAGCATTTTTTTTTTAATACATCGCGATGAAACCATCTATTCCCTTTGCACGTGCACCAGCGAGACTGAAGACTGAACGAGATTTTGAAGAGTATATCAGTGTATTCGTTTGTCCCTCCAACCCTCACTCTCACTCTCCCCGTTATCGTAAAATATCACCGATAATACAGTAGATGATATCATGTTCGATAATGCAGAGCACTGTAATTTTACATTTTCAATCAATAAGGAAGATAACGCGCTTATCAACGAATTGTTAATTCGCGCCTTTTTTAAAATTATAAATGTTAATAAATAGTATATATAATAATATTCTATTATATTTATATTATATCTTTATATATTATATATACTAATAGTGTGTATATATATATATATATATATATATATATATATACACACTATTAGTATATATATTTATATATAATAAACTAATAGTATATATTAAATGTAGAATTATATTAAATATGTAACACGTTATATAACGCAAAAAGGTAGATAACGTGTAAACTAGCAAAAATGTGATCATTATAAATGTTCAAAATATATTAAATTAATAGAATTAATTAAATATATAAAACGCACATTTTATAACGCAGAGGTAGATAACGTGTAATAGCAAAAACGTGACTGTATTTCATAAAAGCTTGAATAAAATACATACTATGTAGCTGTGAAGCATATCTGCGTAATTACACAATTTTATCCGATAAGAACCTTTTACGTTATAATAAACTTCTATATCATATTATACGATTTTTCATATACATATATATATATATATATGTATAAATATATGTACCATTCAATATAACATAAACAACGCTATTACCTGTAATTTTTGTGTGTGCCATTTATATATAATACACCTGTTTTAATAAACAAGGATTCTCAATATATATATATATATAACGTTAGTTATCTTGTTATTACAAGATCGGAAGGAAAGGAACGCGAGAAAAACGCTCGCATGGATGTAAGCTTAAATGCTTTTTGTAATGCAGTGCATCTTTTCTCAAATTCCTCTGTTTCTCACAGTCATAATTCACAGTAACTGACGTATATTGAAAGATATTGAGAAGTTTTAAACAAAATAAAAGAACCGCGTACGAGATCCTTTAGTGTGTGTTGAAATCTTTATAATAGTCTTTAAAATCTCAAGACTTCTAGATTTCCAGCAATCTTGAGACAACAAGTCTTAAAGATTAAAAAATGGGCATGTCGAGGTATAAAAATAAAAAAAAAAAATTTTAAACTTGCACAAATGTTAGAACTATCGAAGGTGTAGAAGTGTCAGGAAGTATCAGGAATAAGGATTCCAAACTTCCAAACTGAATTTGCGAAACAATGATCTTAAACAAAAATTACAAAGTCTTTCGATTCGATGTAACATGACAGACAACGCATCTCGAGCTAAAGCATATTGTATTATTGTTGTAAAAAACAATTTATTAGCGAACAAAAAATATTTTTGAATTATTAAGATTGCAAGATTTGCTTCTCTCATGCACTACATTTATATCCTTAATTCCTCGATATCGAGATTCCAGGCTTCGCAGCTCCAATGTCATCAGAGCTTTTCAAGATTCTAAATTCCAACGTTCTGACATTCTATAGCTAGGAAATTTGAGATCAAAGACTTCCAAGTTTCAAACGCACCATGTTTTCTAAGTTGACGATTCAAGACTTCTAAAAATTCTGACATAAAAAACATCTAGAAATTCTGAGCGCAGGATATTTCGAAAAAGCGCCAAGCTTGCAAGGCTAATAATTAAAAAATTCTGATTTAAGAAAAATATTTTTAGGCTCTTTTTTTTTACATGAATACATTTTTCTTGAATAAAATTTTAAAATTATCGCGATTGCAAGTACTTGGATTTGTTGACTTATAATATTCTGTGATTTATTAAATATTTATAGACACCTAAATGCTTAAACACTTTCAGAATACATATATTTTAGTAAGTTTCAGAATACATATATTTTAATAAAGTATTATACATATAAAAGGCTAATAAGAGCAGAAGTAATATTACGGTTATAAAAACTAATTTATTACATTTAATCAATATATACTGATAGAAACAATAAAGTTTAAATTAATATAAAATTATAAAAATAAACTCGAAAGTTAAAACAAATAAAAAAGCGAACGTTTCGATCCAATTTTTCGGATCTTCTTCAGCGCAGTACACAAAGCAAATTTGCTTACTGCGCTGAAGAAGATCCGAAAAATTGGATCGAAACGTTCGCTTTTTTATTTGTTTTAACTTTCGAGTTTATTTTTATAATTTTATATTAATTTAAACTTTATTGTTTCTATCAGTATATATTGATTAAATGTAATAAATTAGTTTTTATAACCGTAATATTACTTCTGCTCTTATTAGCCTTTTATATGTGTAATACTTTATTTCAATTAAAGAGCATTTAATTACATATATTTTAGTAATAGATTGCTTTAGATTTTCAGATCGTTGAAATGTCTGGAATCTTTGGAATTTTAAGGCCTTAAAATATGTCAGATCCTCGCGCGATCGTTGAATAAAAAATTTCTGAAAGTCTCCGAGACTAAAATCTCGCTGAAATTTGACTTTGCTTACTTATAAGATCTGACACAATCTCTGCGAGAGAACTAATTACATCTTTCCTCAAGTAGAATTATGCTTCCACCTCGGTAATGTGCGCTAAATAATTATTCAGGCTCAAAAGCTAAACAAAATGCATACCTGTTAAATCGTGTTAACATCGCAACGCTACACCCTAGTTACTTTCGTTTACGTTCTTAAACGCACATAGTAAGATACAATAATAATATCGCAAATATATACCGTGTAGATGTTCAACCGGCGTTCGCGCTCAACATTTATATTACGATTACTTGGAACATGGAAGCAACATGTCAATGTTTCATTTTTTTTCTTACGTAGAACACTCAAACGATATTAATTGCGTAGTACGAGAAAGAGCTCGGTCTGAATGGTACTTCAGGCATCAAAAGGAATCGTTGCAGGAAGCGGGATGTCGTGGAGAGAAGCACCCCGTGACCGAGAGGCTTCGCAATCATTCGCGTCATTTAAACTCTACAACTGCCATTCAGATCGGAATTATTTCAAGTCCTGTGTCTTAGAACAATAGCCCGTGTGTTTACATTAGAGCTGAAGTAGTAATGGTAGTTAACGAACAAAGTAGACGTTCGAAGAGAAAAAGCGCCGACCTGGTGGTGTGTCTAACTCCGAATCGCGTATCATCTTTAACTGGGACGCACCATTTAGAGAAGTATCCTGCGCGCGTAAAAGGAGTTTCCGTAGAGAGTCCTCTTCTCTTCGAATAGACGACTTATGTCTTCGCGATGTCCATCGGTGATCCTGGATGGGGAGCAGCGACGTTCGCCGTAGGATTCGGAGCGATGGTTGGAGGTCCACCAGGACTCACGATGGTGGGTGGTATTGCCGGCTTCACAAAACGATCCGACGTGCGTCTGCTGGACGGCGCCACGATATGTCCCTGTTTCGCATATAAACATGTTTCGAATAAATAAAGAATTCTTTCAGAGTACCTTAGGAACAAAATGATTTTTCAATTCCTTTTTATATTATATTCTTATTACAATTCCTTATTTTGTTGCACAAAATTAATTAAATATTAAATAAATATATAGAATATAGATATATAATAAATTTATAATAATGAATTTATATTAATGAGAGATATAATATATGGAATTTAAAAATAATTTCATTACCTGGCTCTTACTAGCCCTTCTTATATCTAAATTTGTATTTATACATATGTATAAATACAATCTTTTCGATTGATTATTAAAAAAGAATTATCTCACTCCAAGAAAAAATTATTGTGTCATTTCCTTATGTGATCATTTACCCCTGAAGGAGGCGACGAGCTCGCGAAAGGAGAGGCAGTCGGTTGGCCGCAGGCATAGCACCGGTTTGCGTTGAAACCCTCTCTGGACGTTGAACCTAGCACGTTAATACCTAGTGATAAAATGCGTATTCACATAAATTTACTAAACACAGAACGTGCATCCAGAGAGAAGAGCGAGAGCACTGATTTTACTTACACATATGCATTGCATCATTCCCTTTATATTCACATATAAATTGTATTTTCTGTCTTATATCATGCTCCTTCTAATTTTATTTATACAAGAATGAAGTAAAAATAAACTTTTTAGATGAAAAACTTACCTGGGCTTAGTGGCCTTGAGGAACTAGGCGAAGGATTGTAGGGCACAGGACTGGACAGAGTGCGTGTCCTTATATTTCCCCCAGACATCACAATTTCATTATAGTGCCGTTCTTCTTCCATCTCCAAACTGTAAGGTCACATGTTTATGAAATTAAATATTAATATTGATATCTTTTTAACCATGTCTGAGATTTAATTATGTTGTAAGAAGAGATAAATCCAACTTATGTCAATTATGTTGTTATGGTTATTTAAATTAAAGTTTACCATAATTAAAAAATATATATATATATATTCCTTCTAAAATAATCTAAAAACATATATATAAACTAATATGTGTCTTCAAGCACTGATATTCAAAATACAATACAAAAAATATTTAATTGTAATTGTAAAATTTATCGTAAGCAACAGAATTAATTTTGTTGAATATTTATTTTTTATTCATTATAATTCTTGAAACATCTGAACTATCCTTCTAACATTTTGTTTAAAAAAACTACATATAATACCTTGCACAAGTCACTGAAAAATAAACTGTACTTTGCAAGTTATTTGAAAGCATTAAAAACAAATAAATCATTCAATATGAATAAAATTAGTATATTTTAATAGTTTTAATTTGAAATTCGTTTAATATAAAATGTCAAATATATAAACAATTGTTAAAAAAGAGTTGATATTCCTCTGTGTCAAGAAAAAACTGACTAAATTTAACACATTAAAATTGCATAAATAAGAAATATGGTAATTTCAGATATATTTTTAACAACTTTTTGCTCATTTAAATTGGGGATTTAAGTTGTTACAGAGGATTCGTACTATTATCGCTGCAGGCATTAATATATACAGTCAAGAAGCTTGACACTGACCTGGATTCAGACTCTGAAAGATGTCTGCACAAGGCCTCGCGACGCTCCACCTCGAGCTGCAGTTTCCTCTGCAATCTCAGATTCTCCTCGCGTATTTGCTTCTCCTCGTTAACGTATCGCTTCATTTTCTCCGTATCTAGTAAAATCAATTGGTACTAAATTTCGGTGAAAAAAAACGCCTCGGTACAAAAATTAAAAACAAATCAAATTGATAATCCTTACGTTCCTGCTGCGAGATAAGCAGAGTGTGTTTTAATCGGGCGACCTCGCTTCTCAGGGTTTGAATGTGAGTGCTCAGATTCGTAGCTGTATCGCCGTTGTTGATCTCCCTGGGGGAAGTAGGATCCGACACTGGCTGGTCCAGCTTAATCTGCAGCATCCGCTTCTCTGCCTCAAGTTTATCCATTCGCTTCCACAGTTTGTTGACTAAAGCCTCTTGCTCTTGCTCCAGAGTATTCTCCAGCTCGACCTTCTCACGTCGCAGCTGCTCCAGATTACTCTGTTTAGCCAGAGTCTCCGCTTCTAGCTTCTCGATCTTCCTCATCAGCTTGTTTACCAGGCACTCCTGCTCCTGCTCCAACGTCTGTTCCAGTCTGCATTTCTCCTGCCGCAACTGGTTCAGCTTCCTCGACAGATCATTGGTGAGGCACTCCTCCTCCTGCTCGTAATGATGGGCCAGAGTTTCCTTCTCCTTCTTCAAGGCCTGGATCTTCTTCAGCAACGTGTTGCTTATGAACTCCTCCTCCTGCTCGGCCTTCGCTTGCTGCAAAAGAATACAAGAACACATCTGACATCTCTGCGCAGGAGAGAAATCAAGAAAAACCGATCCGCAGACTCACTATAATGACAGACGCCTGGCGCAGACCGCGATTCTCCTCCTGCAGAGCCTTCACTCGCAGCTTGTACGTCTCCAGCTCGACCTTGAGCACGCGGTTGTGCTGCTGCAGGGACTCGATCCGCTTCTGCAGCTGCTCGCGCGTCACCGGCGAGGGCGGCATCATAATGGGTCCGCCGTCGATCGAGCTCGAGTCGCTCTCGGACGCGCTATCGCGATCGGCCATAGTTTCTTACCTCGGGGGCAAACGCAACGGGGAGGACAACGGAGGAGGGTACTAATTGCGAGCCGGTTGTCGCCGGCCGTAACTCATCGCACGTGAATATACACCGGGGAAGGAAAGGTTGGCCGCTGTCACCACCGGCGCGTTGCCACGCGAGCAAATCTCGTCCTCCGTAAAAACGTCACCCGACTCGCTTAACGCGTCCGGAGTGAACGAGAGGGAGAGAGAGGAAGGAAAAAAACGGTGTCGTGGAAATGATTATCGCGCGACCGACATGTGCTCACTTGTACGATCCTACGATGGCGTATCCGGAAAAACCGGGGGATCAGCTGTTTCTCTCTCCGCCTCGCTTCGCTCGCCGCCTGTCCTGTTCCGTTCCGCGAAGCTCTGCCGCCGCGACTCGTCGTCGCGTTACGCCATTCGCTGATGAATCGCGAGCCCTCTGGGGGAACTGCTGCGGAAACTTCGAGCGGCCTAAAGTCACTAGACTTATTAATTACGGATTCGCAACACGTGCTGGATTGAACGTCTCCGGCAATGCTTGAACGCGATTTCAGATAGAATTGATTGATAAAATTGATTTAAAACTTTTTCTTGTAATTACTAATCTCTTACGAAGATGAGCGACTCCGAAATCGAGAAGAATTTAGAGTACGCCAGTGATCAAGATGTTTCCAAGCATCACACAAAACTTGTCGATGCTGTAGAACAGCTGGATAAAGGGCGAAAGTAAGAAAACAATGTGACGATACACTAAAATAAAGTCAGATACTTGGAATTCTTATTCCAGTTCTTATTCAATTTGATTAATTTTAGTATATTAATTTTCCTGCCTTCGCAGAATGAAAAAAGCTGTGAGGACCAAATCCATTATACTTGAATTTCTTATTCTAGTTCTTATTCAATTTGATTAATTTTAATATATTAATTTTCTTCTTTGCGCAGAGTGAAAAAAGTTGAGAGAAGCAAACCCAGTATACTTGAAATTCTTATTCCAGTTCTTATTCAATTTGATTAATTTTAATATATTAATTTTCTTTCCTGCGCAGAGTGAAAAAAGCTGTGAGGAGCGAACCCAGTATACAAGTATCGGAGTATCACTTAGTAAAATCTGGAGTGACAGATAAGGATACTGTGCGTATAGAAGACTTGGTGAAGTCACTGGGACGGAAGGGAGATCAAAACAGTATAAGTAAGAAACTCCGATATATTCAACAGAAGAACAAAGTTCTTCCTAAACCATTGGAGAAACCCACTGCTGAAAGAGTAAGATGTCTTACTGAATTGTCCAATAAATTGTCTTGTTTAAAAATAATTTGATTTCTTGTTAAGCTTGATTTCGTTTTTTGCTTTTTTTCTTTGACAATCTTAAATACTTAAATCACTAAAATTAAAATTCTAGATTATAATATGTGATATTATATTTTACTATCTTTCAAATAATATAAAGAGTCAAAGTATATGTAATATTTTTGAACAATAATTTAGACAAGAAGAAAAACAAAGAACAGTTATCTAAGTCTAAATTACTTGCAGATAAAAAGGACAATTGGCTATGACAGTGTCAAAAAGGAGCTGAGCAAATGGAATGGTATAATTGCTAGGAACAGAACATCTGATCGGCTGTCTTTTCCATTAGAACGTACGGCAAAAGTGAAAAATTTCAATTCTTCAAATATTCCGGAGTTTCTAAAGGGATTTAGAACAAAATCTGATCTGATGAAAAAATTTGAAGAGGTAGATCCATCGTTACTATATCCTTCGGTCGAAGAAGAGAAAAAGGATGATGAACACAAATCAACAATGAAAGAAATTATTTCAAAGAGGAGGATAGCTGCCAAACTCAGAGCACAGCAGGTATATAAATAATATGTAACTTTTTAAAGATTGTTAAGAAAGTAGGAGATAAAAAGTAAGCCTGATGAGATACCAACTTTGATTTCTTTATGTTTTTAGTCATACCAAGAGGCAAAGGCGCGTCGCCAACGCAAGATAAAGAGTAAGAAGTTTCATCGCATTCAAAGGAAAGACAAGATTAAGCAGCAGCTGAAGGAATTTGAACAATTGCAATGTACTAATCCAGAAGAGGCTTTGGCAAAGTTGGAACAGTTAGATAAAACTCGCGCGGAAGAGAGAATGTCATTAAGACATAAGAATACAGGTCAATGGGCTAAGAATAAACAGATCAAAGCTAAATATAATAAAGACGTAAGTACTATTTTAATTAGGGAATTACTTTGATATTAATAATATTTGAAGTGATACTGTAATAATATGTTCTTTTTTTATAGATTCGACAAGAACTTGCCAATTCATTGGTCATTAGCAGAGAATTGACACAGAAATTACAGAGAATAGATAGTGATGATGATAGTGAAGAAGAAAAGGAAGAAGAAGAAGAAGCTGAGATATTGAAGAAGGAGAATAATGAAGTGAAGACTGAATCTGAAATTGATGATTTTATCAAGAATTATCGAAAATATTGGGATGAGAAGAATCAGAAAGAAGACAAAAAAATCGAAATTTCGAATAAAATTATATCGGAAAAAGAAAAGGTGACACAGAAAATGAATCGCAAAGTCAAAAATGTACAACAAAAAAATAATACTTCACAGGAAAATGCAAGTAATACAAAGGGCAATGATGCAAGTAATGCAAAGAGCAAAAATGCAAGTGATGCGAAGATTGAAAATTCATGTGACACTGTAATAGCTACAACCGTATGGCAGATTGAAGATTATAATAATGAAACAGTTGAAGAAAGTAATAATGAAAATAAACTGTGTGATAAGAAAAACAAATCGAAAAATATAGACGAATTGTTTTACTCCATGGAGGAAAAGTTAAAGCATAAAGTCGATCTAAAGCTGCAAAAAGTGAAAAAGAAATTTAAGCTAAAGAGTGATGAGAAAAAGCAGGAGGAAGAGAAGAAGGAGGACGAAGATGATTTGTTGAATCTCGAATTTGAGAACTCTAAACAAAAACCTATCTTAGATTGTCCATTGGAGGAAACGACCTCTAAAGAAAATGTCCAGGCGAATAAGAATCTGATGAGTTTGAAAACAATAGTGAATACAGAACAGGAATCGACTAGCAACAACCATGAGGTGGAAATAGATCCAAAGAAATATTCAGCTGCGAAACCAGAATACTTAAAGACACAAATGCCAGATGTAGCGATAGATGAGGAAGAGAACAGCGAAGATGAAGAGAAAATGGATAAAATAATGGACGAGGCATTTGCGGACGATGGTGTTGAAGAATTTAAAAAGGAACAGAAGGAGGAGGTATGTAATATAAGAATTTTAAAAAACTATACTTTGTTAACGCAAACAGATACATAAATACATGTGTAAAGATATTTATGTATACATTTCCTATTTTATCTTGGAAAAATCAATATTGTTTGCAATAGATCATAAATAAAATTTTGTTTTTATGAAGAATTAACAGAAATGGTTTTTTTATAATCTAATATAATTGTAAAATAATTCTCTCTCTTCAGATGGAAAAATCGCAGCCGAAAACCATCGATCTGAGTTTGCATGGATGGGGCAATTGGATGGGGCCGAACATTAAGAAAAGTAAAATACGTCGTAAAAAGAAGAAATTCATATTGAACATGCCTAAGGAAACGCCGCGTAGACCCGAAAACCAGGGAAAAGTAATTATATTCCACGATGATGACAAGAAGTTGAGGAAGCATCAAGTCAGAGAGCTACCGTATCCATTCACCAGGGTCAAGGATTACGAGGCGAACATCAGGGCACCTATCAGCAGGACCTTCGTCCCGATGAACGCTCACTTAAAGATGATTCAGCCTACGGTTAACACCAAGCTTGGACAGGTGATCGAGCCGATGGACGAAGATGTGTTGGTGAAGAAACCTATGTTGAAAAAAGCGTTGAAACGACGTATTGATAAAAAGAAAGACAATAGAAAAAATACTGCAAAGAATATTAAAAAGAGACGCAAATCAAATGTAACTGCATAATAAAATTAATTCTATCGAATTTCATTATTGTACATAAAACTTTTAATAAACTATATTAGTTACTAATGCGATATTTGATTAGAGATTATAAATTGAGCATAAAATTATTTCAAAAGTATGTAAGGAAAGAAACAGAGATATATCAGTAATTCACACAATGTTTCTTAAAATAATTTTTGACATGACTTGACTTTTATATTCTTAAAAGAAAATGACAAGATAAGATCTTTTTTAAATCAACCAAAAGAAATTAAATTCGTATTTGCTTTTAACTGTATGATTAAAATGATAATAAATATCTTTGCAAGCAACCTTTATTCTTAAAATATTGTGCATTATTGATATTTATTGTTCATTTTTGTTTTACATTTTATCATTAAAAAAATCTGATTATTTCTATATCTCGACTATTATTTGCATTTTATTTATCAATTTTATCTCTGATAATTGAATGGAAAAGTTCCAGTTTTTTAAAAAGTCTATTTTTTAAATATAGTGCTTATGTTTAAATTATAAACATGTAATATATATTAATGTTCAAATAATCAAAATATATATCGCTGGTTATTAATGTACTAATAAATGTTTGATCTCATCAGTTAATCAATAAATTAAATATAAACGTGTCCATCACGCTATACATATGTTATATTTATCTCTTATCTGTAAAATAACGCGCAATATCTTATCTTACAGAAATATATTTATATAAACATTAATTTATTATCTCAAGATCAACGTACTAATAATAATTCGCATTGAATGTAAATCAATATGAAATTACATATAGAATTATATTTATTAAATTATACAATCAATATTTCTATAGCAATAAAAATAATAAAAATTCGTAATATTTTGTCATACATCATTGCTATTTAAATTCCAAGAGAATTTTTTATTTCAATCGAGGTGAAAAAAAAAAAAATCCTCGACATTGATTACAAAACACTTAGAAAGGCTTCCCCTCGTTCCGCGCGTCGTCCAATGGCAGGCGCGGATCTCGGAGGCCGCCATGTTGGTCCCTAGGAACGGCGGCCGCCCATTGGCCGGCGGCGGCGGCCGCGGCGCGGCGCTCGCGCATGCGCGGGCCGCGCGTAGTTCGGCGCGACGTCGCTCGCGCGCGGCAGAAGCGCGCGAACCGTGCAGCGCGGCGGTTGGCTGTCGACGGCGGCGGCGCAGCAGAGTACGGCGCGTGTGTGGATCCTGGCAGCACCGGCGACCTGGTGGCATATCGCATCCCGTTTCCCCGTCAGTCAGTCAATCGGTGTGCCTCCGTTCCGCGGTGTGGTCAGTGTGTCAAGTCAGTCCACGGGCGCGCGTGACCGGGAGCAGGGTGTTCCTTCCGCGAACGTATATTCATTTTCCTCGAACTTCGAGCGGGTCGATCCGGGCGCGCCGAGATATAGAAAATAATAACCCCCCAGAGAGAGAGAGAGAGAGAGAGAGAGAGAGGGAGAGAGAGTGTGAGAGAGAGAGAGATAGAGAGAGTAGGTAGGGGAGATAAAAGCACACGAATTGCGTGCCGCTCCGCAATTTCGGGCGACCTCGCGACGAGGAAGACGACGAGGAAGAAGAAGACTACGACAGAGGATGGCGGACACCAAGGACGACGTGCAGTTCTTCGAGGGCGTCGAGAAGCTCCTCGAGATCTGGTTCACCAGCTCCAAGGGCCTCAAGCAGCACCAGGGTGATCTAAGGCAGATACCAAGGTAAGTGGTGACTTGAAGTTAAGTACGCCGCCCGCCGGCGTCTCTCGTTCGCTCTGCTCCGTTTTTCCTCGTTCTCCTTCATCTCCTCTTCTTCCTCCTCGGCCTCCCCCCGCCTCCCCCCCCCCGGGAGTAATGACAATCGGCGCCGGTCAACCAGGATGAGCGATGACGAGCCGGCGTCCGAGAATTCGTAAGCTAGGTTGGTTTCTGGTCCCAGCACTTTTGACAGTTCCAGCCTCGCTCTGCAGCATCTTCTTCGAGGCCGCGATCTCCAGGTGGGCGACACGGTGGGAAAAAAGATTTTGACAGCTCGGGGTTGGTGGAGAATTTTCGGGAAATTCTCTGGTGCTTGTTTAAAGGTGGCAAGATTTTTTTGACAATTCGGATATGTCAAAGATTGGGTTAGCGAGTTGCGTGAAAATTTGAAAATGGCTGCACGCGCGTCGCATTTTATGTATTTTATGTTTTTCTCGTAGTTTTCGCGGAAATATTCTTCGCGTCGGTTCTTGTGTTAATAATCAGCTGTCTCGTTTGAAGTATCGATCTAGAATAGTTTGGATTTCTGTCTTGGATAATATGTGGAAAAGGAAATATACGTGTGACCTTGAAGGACTCTCGCAGGTCTTCAAATTGAATAAAATATATCGAACGATACTCTCGATCTTATCTCGATCTTTAAATCTTGCCAATGTTTTCATTTCGCAGTCTGGCATCCACTATCTAAAGATTACTTCGATGAGAAAATGAAAAAGAGACGTTTCATAAAGATATATAATTTTTGCCGTTTATTTATTTTCATTTATTCATGCGTTTATGGTATACATTTTTTTTTCAAAATAAATTTATTAACTTATTCATTGATTTTATAATATTTATAAACTTATAAATTAATACATTTTATAAATTTTATTTTATTATTTATACATTTATTAATTCACAAGCACATTTTTCGGCCTCGCCTTATGTCCATATTTAGCATCGAATTGCTTTAATTTATTAATGAATTTATACATTTATTTTAATTTAAAAAATTAATTATGAATTAATAAATTTATAAATTAATAAAAATTTTTTCAAAATAAATTTATTAATTAATTTTATAAATTTATATAAACTTATAAATTTTATAAATTTTTTATAAATTTTATTCTATTATTTATAAATTGATTAATTTATAAATTTATTAATTTATAATTGATTTTTAAAATAAATTAATAAAAATAAATGTATTTTTTCAAAATTTTTATTAATTTATTTATTAATTTTATAATATTTATATATAAATTTATAAATTTTATAAACTTTTTATAAATTTCATTCTATTATTTATAAATTTATAAGCACACGAATAAATAAAAATAAATTTATTTTGAAAAAATAAATTGATAAGCACACGAATAAATGAAAATAAATCTCTTTTGGAGTGGCGGTCCACATGTGGCGGTCACATGTTGGCTATTACATAATCGCGGATTGATAGCGGCATAAAAAAAGCAACACTGATCTGAGGAGGCGATTGTTGCGGTTTGTGTTTACGACGCGACGTGTCGGGGGTGTCGTTGAACCTCGCAAGGTGCATCTTCGAGCGATGCCGACCACCGACGTTTATTTTTGCATATATATCGCGGTGACCAATAAATTTAGAAGCCTACCTAGTCGTCGCAGTCGAGAAGATCCGGGGCTGAGAGCGCGAAATCGCGATGAAGATTTCGATCGGTTTTTTTTATGAAGACGTGCGACCTCGACGTGAGGCTCACAATAATCCGTAATAATCTCTGGCTTGAATGACTGAAAAAAAGTTGAATCGCTTCGAGTTTAGAGATCAAGGTCTCGCAAGTCAGGTAAACAAACGTGAAATACCTCTGGCTTCGTGTCTCCAAGATATTCAAACAAGTATTAAAGCATAGACAATTTAATTTAATTAATCAGCTGTTTTCTGTCATAATAATGATTTTTCCAAATATAATTATTTAATATATTTATAAATATATATTATTAGATATAATTTTTCAAACAATTGTCTCTTCAAAAAATATCATAAGGGAATTATAATTATTATATAATTGAATATATATATATATATATATATATATATATAACATATATATTTATAAATATATTAAATTATAAAATTATTAATTATTATACACACACACACATATATATATATATATATATATATATATATATATAGATAATTGAAATTATATATTAACGAAAGTTATAATAAAAGATTCGTACATTTTTTATACATATAAAGATCGATTTTATCATTTAATTTCGACGCAGTAATAAAGGGTTATTATTATTATTATTAGGGGTTATTATTACGAGAGATTAGTCAAACGTGCTTTTTATGAAATTTTTCGATGCAATATGAGTGGAGTGTTATATTTTTATATAGAAATAATAAATCGAAAAAGCTTTGATATATATAAATGCAAATTTAATTATATGGAAAGGTCTAATAAGAAATTCCCATTTTGTAATAAAATAAGTATAGAAAAATTGAAAAATAATTTAAATTAAAATAAATTAAATGTTAAATAAATAAATTAAATATTTATTATGTAAAATAATATATTAATAATAATATAACATATATAGAATTTAAAAAAAATTTTGACATAACATCTAGATATTTCCATAACTGAATTTGCATGTATAAAAATAGATCCACAGTTTTTATCGGCGACAAATAAGAGTGATAGCGTATTATCTCTAATCTAAAACGTTTTTGTGGAATTTTTATAACGTCCTTGTACGATGCTTGCCGAAATCCGGACTCGAATTTTTGGCGATCTTACTTAACTTTACTACATAATCAATTTGGTCGGTTGACTGAGTAATAAGTAGAAAATCTCTAATTTTATTTAACAATTAATCAGCTGTTTTTCTCCTATACATTTTTCGATTCTATAATAATGAATTTTTCAAATATAATTATTTAATATATTTATAAATATATATTATTGGATATATTTTTCAAATAATTATCTCTCGAAAAAAATTATTATAAGAGAATTATAATTATTATATAATTGTATAATATTTATATATATACACTGAAAAAAAATTGTTAAATAAATATTATACATATTTAGTTCAATATTGTCAAATATTATCATATTTATTTGTTTTAAAAAGAATTTTCTTATATCGAATAAATATTTTTCATATCAAGTAAATATTAGTTTCAAATAAATGATTTATTTGACAGTATTGAAATAACTAAATTTTTTTCAGTGTATAATTGAAATTATATATATATATATATATATATATATATATATATAATTATTTTAATCATTAATTGCTAGAAAATATTATAGTAATAATTTTTTATACCATATATGAATATAATTTTTTATATATTTTTTCTATATATATATTTTTTTATATCTATAATATTTATATATATAATTTCTATATATATACATATATATATAATTATTATTTTAATCATTAATTGCTAGAAAATATAATAATAATTTTTTTCAGGCAAAAATGGGAATCGCTGTTGAAGATGGTCCGTTGCGAAATTATAAGTTTCTGTCGCAACGACCAAGTGGATGCCTACGTTCTCAGGTAAGTCGTTTTATATTTATGATCCGAAAAATTGACCCAACACGAACTTAGGTAACAAATCTATTGTCGGATTTATAAAGGAATTCTTGAAGCCTAAACCTTCTCATCAATAGTTTCTGCATACTTTTGCCTTTCGTAAATTTCTTCAAGAAATTCTGAAGCTTTTAACTTCCATAACTACAAATAAATTGTTTTCATTTTTAATTTAAACAACGTTCATTTGTTCGTCTATTAAAAAAACCTAACATTATTATTTTGATTTTATTTTCAATTTGTACGAGTTATATCTAATTAATTATTATTCTTATTAACTTTTTCAATATTTATAGTTTTTACGACGATTTTCCAGTCGTAAAAAGTTGCTTCAAATATCATAAATTCGTGAAAAAAATATAAAGTCTCTAAAAAATTCTCTTAAAAAGTATTAAGTTTCTATAAAAATTATCAAATCTGAAATCCATTAATTTTCTCAACATCAATAATTTTTGCGATAATTTTTCAATCACAAATTGCTTCAAATAGCATAAAAAAATTGCGAGAAAATATAAAATTTCTTAAAAATTCTTTAAAAAATATATTAAATCTCTACAACAATTATAAAATGTCTTAATTATTCTAAATAAATAAATAAATAATAAATATTTTTCCTCGAAATTCCGATCAGGCTTCTTTTCCTTATATTTAATCTCGAATGATGAAAATAAGTCTTTATCAGATTTTCGTCTTTACATTCCATAGCCCTAATATATACTTTGATAAGGATTGTAAACTCTTATTCCTGTTAGCTTTGGATAACATTCTCTATCATATTTATATACAAATATAATATAAGAAAGATATGCATTGTCTGACAAATTTAGTTCGAACCTAAATTGTTTTCCTCTTTAAAGTAGAATATTCTTGCATTTACATACTTATTTCAGTGACATTTTTAATTATAAAAGTTGATACTTGTTGTCGAAAACTTTGAAAAGTTGAATGAAACTCGGCTTGTATCACTTAAAAAAGTTATTCGTTCACTATTATTAAATTTCTTAATATTTTTATCATTTCTTCGCTATTTTCTCCGAATATTTCAGCGAGAGAGAAATATCAAGACACATTTTTATAATATTTTCTAGCAATTAATGATTAAAATAAGAAATTTCGGCGAGAATCTTAAGCAAAAGCGAAAGTAAATAACTTTGGTAAATATTTGTTTCTAGTCAGAAGTTTATTTTCAGAGCCTTTAATTTCTCGCGTTTATTTTACATACATAAATATTAGAGAATTTATATAAAAATGGAGCATTTATATATATATATTGTATTTCAAAAATAGCTAATAAATAATTTTCCACTCTAAGCATTAATTTAAAAGAGGAGTTTTCGACAAAATTATATCGATAATATTATATATTGAATATTATTTTTAAAAAATAATCCGACTTTTTTCACTCAAAATATTATAATAAATAATACAAATTAAAAATTAAGTTCGACAATATAGGAGATAAATTTCGAGGTTCTTTATTTATATTCTAATTTAAACTCGAATTCTCATATTAAGATAGAGTTTGACAAAATATTTATATCACTATTTTAAATAAGAAAAAAAAATATTTAAATCAATTTTTAAAAAATATTTATATTACTTAAAATAAAAAAATAAAAAAATAAAAAGCTTAAAAAAATGCGTTGTTAGATTCTAGTGATTATAAAATAAAATTTGAATAGTTTCAAAAGAAGGTGACCCCTTAAAGTATCACAGCTGATTAAAAATGAAAATTAAGATTAAACAAGAAGGAGATAAATTCTCTTAATTTGTAAAATCGAACAAAATATTTATATCGCATTTTTTTAAATAAAAAATATTTATATCGCATTTTTTAAATAAAAAAGGAAATGATCCCTTAAAGTATCACAGATGATAAGAAATGAAAATTAAGATCATACAAGTAGGAGACAAATTCCCTTAATATGTAAAATGGAGCAAAATATTTGTATCGCATTTTTTTTTAATAAAAAGGGAAATGATCCCTTAAAGTATCCCTTAAAGTATCACAGATGATAAAAAATGAAAATTAAAATCAAACAAGTAGGAGACGAATTCCCTTAATTTGTAAAATGGAGCAAAATATTTATATCGTATTTTTTTTTTTTTTTTTTTTTTTTTTTTTTTATGAGAAAGCAAATGCGCCGTAAAATAAAATTTATCGGGGGTGAGCGAGAGAGCCACAACGGCGCAATTTTTCGTGACGCGCGAGGCAAGTCGAGAGCGGGTTGGCGCTCCGAGGGGCGTTCCGAGGAGAGAGAGAGAGAGAGAGAGAGAGAGACGACGGGATGAAAAGTGAGAGAGAGAGGCCCTCACTCACCCTCCGTATGTGCTGTATAATCGATATATCGAATTGTTTTGATGGAGAAGAGAGATATGCCGTCCGGCCCGGCCGGCCGCGACGCCACGGGACGGGATGAAACGCGACGTGCCCCGGTTCCAGAATATTCGAGGGTGCGCGGGTCGACCCAGTGCCGCTTTCTCTCTCTCTCTCTCTCTCTCTCTCCCTCTGTCGCGATCCACCCCTAGAAATAAATATAGTCAAGGTGACACTTTCGCGCCGCTCGGTCCTCGTGGCGCGGTTCCTCCTCCTTCAATTTTGTTTTCTCCTTATACTAGAATTCTAAGAGGAATGTATCAGAATTTTTTATATATTTATATGTAATATATATTTGTATAATATAATTATATAATATATTTTAATATATTTAGTATATTTTTATATATTTAATATTTTAATATATTTAATATATATATAGTAATACTTCTTAATATATTTAATATATTTAATATCTTTAATTTTAATATATTTACTATATTTTAATATAATTAATATAATTAATTATATAATTTAATTATATTAGTAGATGTATATATATACCTAATAAGATAGATTATATATATTACTAGATATAATATATATTATATATATATAATATATAATATATCTATACACCAGCTATAAGGAAATTAATATTACTATATATATATATAATGAATACGTACAATATTATATATTAATAAATAATATGGATATAAGTATATAATATATATAATTATATATATTTATATATATGTATATATACATATATTGCAAGATTAATAAGAAAAGATTGATATGAAAAAGTACAATATAACGAAGCGACGTAAAATAGAAACAAGAAAGGAAAGATAAAAAATAAATAAGAATGAAGATAATTTGAATATTTTCGGAGAAAATCCAAATTATTCATTTGACGAAAATGTTGGAACTCATCTCAACTTGTGGTGCCAAATTCTTGAAACTCAGGCTTATTCAGACTAGTATTTCGACATTTATATTGTATCTACCTGGTACTTTACAAAATGCCATTCCTTTTAGACAGAAGAAAAAGATTGAATGTTTTCGCTTGATCCTGCTTTTCTATTTCTTTATGCTTGTTTATTTTAGAGTCCTTTTAAAGTTTTACAGAATTTTCAGTCTTTCCTCGAATACCTTAAATAATCTCCAGTTTCATCTGTCCCTATTTGTACAAGAAAAAGAGGAATTTTTTATAAAAACTTGTCATTTTATTTGACATATTTCACGTGTTCTACTTCGTTTAAATTCGTTCTTTAATCCTTCTTAACATTTTATTTTTTAAATTCTTAAAAAAAGACTAGTATTGTCCCATAAAACTTGAAAAAAAAAAAAAAATTTGGATTCACATAATTTTTCAAATGAATTTTTTATCGGCGTCGCTTTTTTTATCTTTATATTCCGATTTTTATTGCTTGCATGCTATTTGACAACGAATGCATCAAATGATGCAACGTTTCGACCATTTGAATTTGAAGCTACGATTTTTTTATCCTCGCAAATATTTATCGTCAGAAATTCCAGATTTTTTGTCCTCCAACCGGAAAACCCGAAATTTTTTCATATCAGCAACATGATGCATACTATGCAACGTGATGCATACTATGCAACTACGCGTTTACCACGAGGCTTTTATCGTGCATTTTATTTATCGGCATCCTTATTTAGACATTCTTGAGACAAGTGTCGCCGTTACTTCTCTCGTTGTCTTCACGGAGGATCTTAGGGTCAACGTCTATCGCTGATAACCCTTGATGATCTATTTTTAAAACAATTTTACATCGTATTTTCCGGCTTTTACTTTCATCGCTTTTGTCGCGTAGAATTTTTTTTAAATATTGCAAATATTGCAAATCAACCTTTCCACGTATTCGGGAATTTACATTTTAATCCGAAATAATCTTACCGTAAATCATATTTAAAAAAAAAAAATATATATATATATATATATATATCGAAAAAAATTTGTACTTAATTGATGTCGATTTAGAAAGAGAATAAATGAAATTAATATTCGCATGATCAGGATTAACATTAAATTAGAAGTAATCTTATCGTGAAATTTTTTTTTTATATCAAAAAAAGAAAATTAAATCGAGAAAATTTGTACTTCAAATGATGTCGATTTAGAAAGAGAATAAATGAAATTAATATTTGCATGATCGGGAGTTTACATTAAATTCGAAATAATTTTATCGTGAAAATTAAAAAAAAAAATCGAAAAAATTTGTACTTTTATGATGTTCATTTAGAAAGAGAATAAATAAAATTAATGTTTGCATGATCAAGATTTACATTAAATTCGAAATATTATCGTGAAAACTTTTTTTTTTCAAATAAAAAAAAAGAAAATTAAATCGAGAAAATTTGTACTTTAAATGGTGTTTATTTAAAATGAGAATAAATGAGAAAAATATGATCGAGAATTTACATTAAATTCGAAATAATCTTATCGTGAAAAATATTTTTTAAATAAAAAAAATAAAGAAAATTATTGAGAAAATTTATACTCCAAATGATGTTGATTTGGAAAGAAAATAAATGAAATTAATATTCGTATAATCGAGAACATTTACATTAGTTTTGACATAATCTTATCGTGAAAGATATTTTTTTAATTAAAAAAAAACAAATAAAAGTATCGAGAAAATTTGTACTCTACAAATGATGCTGATTATAGAAACAAATGCAATAATACAGAAATTGTACATAACAACGTATAAATAAAATTAAATTTTTAAAGAGATGTCTCTGAAACACACGACATTTGAAATTTATCTCAATATAATTCTCGTTTGATCCACTTATACTGAAGATAAAAAATTGTAAAAATAAATCACGAGAGTATCTTTTTTCTATTTATCGGATCCCGGGAAAAAATTGTTTATATATAAAACAATAAAAAATTATATAGAAATATATATATAATTAGATAAAAGTGCTTTTTATATATAACTATATAAATTTATATATATAATAAATAAGTATTTCTTCATATATATATATAGTATAATATATATGAGAATGTTTCATATCTAATTTGACACATGATTAGATATGAACCCTTATAATTTATATATAAATTTATATAATTATGTATAAAAATAGACATATTTCACATATAATTATTAAAATTAAAATATATTATATATGTACCTATTAAATAAATAATATAATCAAAAAATAATAATACATTATATATTAAAAAAAATAAAATATATTATATATTAAAATATAATATAAAAAATATAAAAAATTAAAATATAATATATTAAAATATAAAAAATTTTTTCCGGGATCGTATAATTAACTCCTTGAGCGAACTATGATAGAGATGAGGCAAGTTTTCGTCGATTTTTCTTCATTAATCGTAATCGAGAAAAGAATATACAACTATATATTCTCTGAATGAATGAATTATCTTGCCGCCGAGATAAAAAAAAAAAATAATTCATGTGTCGACATAAGAGCCGCGATACGCGAAGCTGTGACGTAACCGCGAGGATATGTTCACGTGCACCCTCGTCGGGGAAACGCGCGGTTGAGTATTTTCGCGAGTTATCTTCAACCGGTTGCATTCTAATAGAGAAGCAGAATCCGAAAATAGCGACTGCCACGACAGCCAAGCAAATATCTTTTAATAACCTTCATTCTCTCAGCTGACCTTCGCTGAGTGGCCCATACAATGGATAAGTTAGTCATTGCAATTAGCGAAGGCTAAGTAATTCAAGAGATTGAAATAGAAGAAAAAGAGAGAAATATCCGATGGATTCGCGAACGAAGATTTTCTATTATTTTGAATATATATATATGGTAGTCCAGTAAAATTAGACTTTGACTTCATCAAAATTAGGACCAAGCTGAATTTTTGTGGAGACCTTTATTTCGGTGTTCTAATAAAATCCTGAAAAGTAATTCATTTAATTTCAGCCTTAATTTCAGTCTTTAATTTTAGCCAGGACATTTTTTATATAGGGGATAAAAGGGGGTAAATTTTAGTTTTTTGCCATTATCTCGAAAACTATCCATTTTTCGAGAAAAATAGTTATTATCAAAATTGTAGTTCGTAAAATTTTCTACAAAAAAGATTATTATCCTTTTTTTCGTACAACTAATCGTTTTTGAGTAAAACGTGCGGTAAAGTTGCAATATTTCTAATATAATTTTTCTGCACCTCTTATTGTTAGTCACATATAATATTATAATAATGTGCACATTTTCTTTCAGACTTAATTCGCTCCCCTTTATTTCGATGTTCTAATAAAATCCTGAAAAATATCCTTAATTTCAGCCAGGATGTTTTTCGTGGGGGATAAAAGAGGGTAAATTTTAATTTTTTGCTATTATCTCGAAAACTATCAATTTTTCAAGAGAAATAGTTATTATTAAAATTATAGCTCGTAAAATTTTCTACAAAAAAGATTGTTATACTTTTTTTCGTACAACTAATCGTTTTTGAACAAAACGTGCGGTAAGGTTGCAATATTTCTAAACGGTTAATTCCACGAAAAAAAAGTTTTGTTCTTTTTAAGTCGAATTTTACTGGACTATTATGTATGTAATGTCTTAAACACTTAAAGTATCGTGAACTTTGCTCTCAACCATCGCAACCACAAGCCATTAGTGAAGAACATTGATTTATGATCTTTTAGCTCATAATAATAATGCCACGTGCACTTCTGATTTACATAAGTACATATCAAGTTGAATAAAAATTAAGCAATTATTTGAAATAATCAAATCAAGCGATAAGAAAAATTTGAAAATCAAGTCAAACGAGATTTTTTCATTTAAAAAACTTAAATAAAATTGTAGATTAATTTTTTTCCCAGAATTTTCGTGTTCTTTTTCTTCTAGTTTTTTTTAGTAAAATAAATTTTTTAAATTTACGCTTCGAATAAATATGAAATTTATTATGATCAGAAAAATTAAATTTTGAAATAATCAAGTCAAACAAGAATGTTTTTCATAAAAATTAAACAAAGTTATCGGTTGAATTTTTTAAATCCTACACTAAAAAAAATTTATCTTGCATAATCTTAAACCTTTCAACTAAAAATATTTAAATTAAATATAACATATTATCTAACAAAACGTATATTTGATTTAAATACTAATATTTATCAATCAACAAAATAGTAAACAAGTTAACAATTTTTTTTCAGTGTAGAATTTTTATTTTCTTTTTCTTTGCGGAAAATAAAATTTTTGACAGTTCAAATAAATATGGAATTTTTTTCTTTTTTTTTTTTGCGGAAAATAAAATTTTAAATAAATATGGACTTTATACTATCGTCGAAGTGGGTTATCAGAGAAAATGTTGGAAATTAATGAGATTTTTTGCCTTGAATAAATGTGGAATTTATCATCATATCAGAGTAAAGTTAGAAAAATGTTAAAGATTAAATTCCACTTAAACATCGTTGTTAATTTGAGAGCGAAACTGGCTAATCAGTGCGATCATTTTATCTTATCCGCAGCGAGAGCAGCATGTTCGTATCCAAGCGCAGGCTCATCCTGAAGACTTGCGGTACCACTACGCCGTTGCAGTGTCTGGAGCCACTTCTGGAGCTCGTCGAGGAGTACACAGGCTTTGACGACGTCGAGGTAAAGGACGCCTCTGACACGAGTGAAGAATCGACGAGGAATCGAGAGAACACGCTTCGGATTTATGTATATTATTTATTTATGCAAGGTGTCCTAGAACTGTGTAAACCTATGCGAACGGCAGATTCCTAGGATCATTTGGAGACGATTTTTCCTCGGCGAAAACGTCCAGGCACCAATAGTTTTCGGGTTTTTCCCAAACTAGTTTTGTGGAAATAAAATCATGCACTGAAAAAAAAATTTAGTTAATTCTTATAAGTATTTATTTCAATACTGTCAAATGAATCATTTATTTGAAACTAATAATATTTGTTTAATATGAA
Organism: Nylanderia fulva; assembly: GCF_048542155.1. Classification (NCBI taxonomy): domain Eukaryota; kingdom Metazoa; phylum Arthropoda; class Insecta; order Hymenoptera; family Formicidae; genus Nylanderia; species Nylanderia fulva. The sequence continues at coordinate 2,996,521 of NW_028189730.1, read as the reverse complement.
AAGTATTTATTTGATATAAGAAAATCCTTTTCAAAATAAATAAATATTTATTTGGTTCAAGTAAATGTTTCATTTCACAGTATTGAACTAAATATCTATTAATTTAACAAATTTTTTTTCAGTGTATTCTTTAATTAATTTCAAGTAGAGTTTACTTTAATAAAATTTTTATTTAAGACTTAATTACAAAGATATATCGGGAACATTAAAAAAAATAATGGTCTGCCTTGACAACAGGTTTACGGATAGTTCTGGGACACTTTGTATATTCCATTCTCCAACTGTAAACATAAACGTAAAACATCGCCGAAATTACGAAGAAAATTCAAGTAAAAGAAACAGACATTATAGGAAAAATTAGACAAAAATACCAACTTTATTAATATTTAATATTAAAAAAAAATTGAAATAGAGAGAAAGAGACGAGCAAAGAGAAATTCGAAATTATAAGAGGAAAGTTCAAGGAGAGGAGGCGGACAGAAAAAGATTTCATTTACTAATATTTTCCATTGTAAAAACAAATGTAATAGAATAGAGAGAGAGCTTCTTCTCTCAGATCACGTTGGCTCTTACTTAGGCATGCGGTGTCTTTAAGTTTTAAATTCGACTGAGCGCGTGATCGTGATAAAGGGGGATTAACTCCTTCCTCCCTTTGTTTGAAGAATGCTTGTTAGCTATATAACTTGACCTAGTGCGCGCGGATAAGAAACGCGACACTATATACGTGGTCCCTCCGCCACGCGAAACGCGTCTCTCTGCCGCCTCCTGGTTTATTGATCTCGTCTCTATCTCTCTCTCTGCGATATACACCTTTCCCCTCGCGCTATCTGTCGCTCGTGTCGCGAATAAGGAGTCGGACGAGTAGAGATCTTTTCTCCTTCTGCGCCTTCGTCGAGAATTTTGACATTTCGCGGTTCCCTCCCCCCACCCCCTCCCCTCGAACAGTTTGACAGTTGGAGGCCTCTCCTCGCGATACCGATCTTCGGAGATTCTAGGAGAATGACGAGAAATATTTTAAATTCGTCGAAGGAACATTTTTTTTAAGTCAAACACTTCTTTCGAAGAGTCATATTTTTTCTCGTCAAATCAAGCTGTTTCTTTCTTTTTAAACTCATTTTTTACAAATATTTAATAATATATTATATAATATATATATATATATATATATATATATATATATATTAATATAATATATTAATAATATATTTAATAATATAAATTTTTTATAAAATATTATCACATTATTAACCGCGTTCTTCTGCGTTTGTTGCAGAATGTTTTTTATTCCCGAAAGAATTACAAGAAGCCGGAACTCCAGATATCTCCGCATCAGACGTTCGAGGAAGAAGTTGCTCTCCTGGATTCCCTCTTTCCTGGTAATTATCGTGCATGTCTCGATTAATTCGAGTATTTAATTTTATTCACGAATTAAAATTGAAAACTTTGAGAAGTTTTAATTCACCTGAACCTCACATACACTATTTATGGATCTGTTGAATATTACTAAAAAATATTCTCATTATTAATGAAGCTTTTTCTCCTCAGTTACTTCCCCAAGTAGCAAACTGACGTCATTAAACGTCAAAATGACGTCCAAATGCTTGCTACTTGAGTTGCTTTTCCCGGTTGCTTATTGGAAAATCAGGGACATAAAGATAAAAATGAAAGTGGAGATAACATTTCCAAGTTCTTAGAATGCTTAAAGAATGGAAGATACAAAGTTCTTAAAGCGATAAAATTTTTTCCGAGATAAAATTAACACCCTATCTTATTTCAGATGACAGCGCCTATTGTATGGGTTCTCCAGAGACGGATTGCTGGTACCTCTACACTCTCATCCGTGATAAGTCGCTGCAGGATCCAGAACCGGATCAGACCCTAGAGATACTCATGACGCAACTGGATCCGGATGTCATGTCAATCTTCACCAGAGACGTTTGCTCGTCCGCTGACGAGGCGACAGTAAAGTCGGGGATCGACAAGCTCATCCCCAACATGATTATAGACGACTTCCTGTTCGAGCCATGCGGATACTCTATGAATGGCGTGTCTAAGAATGTAAGTCGAGCTTTGAAAATAAATATCCCTGCGAGAGATCCGGGAAAAAAATACCTTTCAGAAAATAACAATGCTTTTATACAATGCTTTTATAGTATCTTATTCTTCTAATTAAAGCTTCTGATTCTCCATTGCATATATTATGACGTCAAAAGTGGAAAGTTTTTTTATATTGCATATATATATATATTTCTCTTCAATTCAATAAAGATAATCATTCTAAGTTATCAAGATGAAGATCAAAGAAGTGATGAAGAAAACTTATATATATATATATATATTTCTCTTCAATTCAATAAAGATAATCATTCTAAATCATCAAGATGAAGATTAAAGAAGTGATGAAGAAAATTAATATATATATATATATATATATATATATATATATATTAGAATATTTATTAATTTTCTTCATCACTTCTTTGATCTTCATCTTGATGATTTAGAATGATTATCTTTATTGCATATATATATATATATATTAGGATATTTATTAAATTTCTTTATCACTTCTTTGATCTTCATATTGATGATTTAGAATGATTATCTTTATTGAATTGAAGAGAAATATATATATATATATATATATTAGAATATTTATTAATTTTCTTCATCACTTCTTTGATCTTCATCTTGATGATTTAGAATGATTATCTTTATTGAATTGAAGAGAAATATATACATATATATCCTAGCATATAGTATATAACTGTTATCATCAAAGAAGTGATGAAGAAAATTAATAAATATTCTTTTATATATATATATATATATATATATATATATATATATATATATATAAAACTCACATCTCTTTTCGGCGTCTCCTCAGGGCAGCTACATGACGATTCACATCACCCCGGAGCCCGAGTTCTCGTACGTGTCGTTCGAGTGCAACGTCCCCGAGAAGTCCTACGACGAGATAATCCGTCGCGTGCTGAACACCTTCAAGCCGGACAAATTCGTCGTGACGATCTTCGCCAACACGCAGTCCGCGGCGGCCAATTATCCGCGCGACCTCAAGGAGCGCTCCGACTATCTGAATCGTACCGGGGACTGGCTGCGCACCAACGTGCAGTATTGCCACTTCTCGAGCTACGATTTGACCTGCGCCTTCTTCTCGCGCTTCCCGAGCTGAGGGTTCAAGGACGCTTCATTCGTCCCGGGCCCTCCCGGGACCAATGAAGCGTGCACCATTCCTCTTCTGCCTCTCCGCCTCGCTCTTCGTGACCGTTGTGTCCGCGACGACGCGGACACGACGATCCCGAAGAGCGCAGGCGAAGAGTGCTGTCCCTCTCCCACGCGGGCGTCCGTTTCCTCGGAGGCGATCCGATCGGCGTCGTTGCCGCATCTGATGACCGCGTCGAGCACGATGACGACGACGACGACGACGTCGATGACGACGATGAAGACGCCGCGGTCCAAGGTCTACCGCAAGACGTCCCTCAGGAATCCGTCTCTCAACTGCGAGATCGTCGTCGGCAACGGCAACGTTCTTGAGAAGAACGGGGTCGTCAGATACGTCAGCGCCCAGGAGAAGAAGCAGAAGAGGAGGAGTCTCGCGGGAAGCGAGATCGAGCCGAAGAACGAGAACAAATGGAATCTCGACGACATCCACATCACGTGCAATCCACTCTCGACGCCGTATCCGTATTCCACGCCGGCCGCGACGACCACGACGACCACCACCACCACCACCACGACCGTCACCAGCAAGACGACGACGGAGAGCGACGAGGAGCCGAAGAGCCGCAGCTGCGGCAGCTTCCTACCGATCCTCGCTCTGATCCCGCACTCGGTCATCAGTTTCCAGTATCTTAGCCCGAAGATGAAGTTCTCGTGGTGGCGGAACAAGATCTCGTGAAGACACGCGTAGACGTCCACCGTCGTCGCCGCCGACGTTGTGCGTCCCCGACCTGTTTTATGAAGAGAGACACGCCTCTCTTTTTACCTCGTAGCGAGCTCTCTCTCTCTCTCTCTCTCTCTCTCTCTCTATCTGTCTCCGTTTCTTTGCTTGTATCTCTCTGTATCTCTCTATTTCTATGTCACGTCGGGCCAGTCTTCATCAATTAAATGTGCGAATCCCGAGGAAGGTATCGTCTCGCAAATCCATCTGTATTCACATTAGTTGTAACTTTCCGAGGGTCCTATTGTCGAAAACAAAAAAAAAAACACAAAAAAGAAAAAAAAAGAAAATGCATGCCACGGTAATCTTAACGCATTTTTGAAACGCGTGGCGTTTTTAGAGATAGTCCTCCGATGAGTTTTCGTTGCCGGATTGTCACGAGGTTCGGTTCCGCGATGTTGAAGCATTTGAAATGTCAAAGTGTATTAAGATTCGAAAGATCTTCGGATTTAAGATCCAAGGTTTTAATTTTCTGCAAGAACGCTGTACAAGTTTTGTAACAACCATCTGTCAAATCTTTCAACCTCGCGGAAGGTAGAAAGTACGCTGACCTCGTATTTATTACATCTTTTGTATACGATATTTGTTTTGATTTTGTCAACGCGTTGTGACGGATTTCCTAGTCGATCAAAGTTCCTCCTTCATACGACGCGTTTTTAGATTCTCGAGAATCTGCGCCGGAAGAATATCGTATTTCATTTCCGGATATTAATCCTGCAAGGCAAAAAAAAAGATCCACTCAGATGTTTTAGAATCGAAATGACTTCACGTTAATTTAATTAAATTGAGTATACAGATTAAAATTGTTCATTCTACGATTTAAATTCTCGACGCTCGCGTTTCTTTTCTTCTCTATCTCGGAGAGATATAAACATATTCCAAGATCCTAGAATATCTATGTAAGTGGCGCAAAAAAATCAAGAATTTAAAAGACCGTAGAACCTAAGAATCCACAGTTCCTAGAATCTAACACCTAACGATCCAAAGACCCTAGAATGTAAGGATTCAGAGATCTTAAAATTTAAGAAGACACTTCAACACATCGTAGAGTGTAAGGATCCAAACTATTTTGCAGAATGCGAATATAATATTCAATTGAGTAAAATCGAGCATTCGAAGATTCTAGAATGTAAGGATTCGAGAAAAAGAAAGATATCAAATGTGTAAGCATTTCCTGCGGCGAAAGTGTCAAGCGAACATCATTGTTATCAATCTTTTAATTGTCGAGAGCGTAAAATATGATGAGAAGAAATTTTTAATTGAGATTTTAATGTAAAATTGAAGTATACATTGGAGAGCTGGAAGAAACTTTTTAACATCTCGACGATCAACCTTGAAATGAAATTCTCGGTCGAGGTAAAAATGTCTGTCTAGAAATTTCTGTCATCGACTTTGTTACGTGCGATCATTAATATCGCGGTATAGAAAATTATACGCGTTTCGTTGATCTTCCTTACAACTCGTATATAGAAGCAGCAATTGTATGTACATCGCAGAAAGTAAACTCGATCTAACAATTGTCGGTTGTTGATGGAAGGTGTCGCGATAAGGGAAAATAGTACCAGTTTTTTTTCTTTTTTACACTTTTTTGTTCCTATTTTATGTTCCGTTAATTAATATAGTCCTTATATTTATAAATATGAGAGAAGATATTATGAGTCACACATGTGCATGTATACTTGTTTCGCTCGCTCGAGAGTAATTTTAACGACAGCTCTCGCGATTGAGTTATTCTGACTGTTATAATTCACATCTAGATTAGATGTACATCGGATTATACGATATGGTGGATTTCGTTTCTTTTTTTTTTTTCATACAAATTTCGTACGCAGAATGAAATATATTGCTGATGCTACGATGGAATCGGTCACAAGTTGTCGTTTCATCAAGCAACAATTCGGTTTCTTGTGTATCTTTTTTTCCGATTTTAATAAATCATTTGCGCAAGCATATGCCGTTGTCTTTTCCGTTGTCTTTGATTTTTTCAAATTTTCTCCTCTGTCTTAACTTATTCAAGAAACTCGAGAAAAGAAAAATATATGTACATCTTTTGTTTTTATCTTAATAAGTAAATTTATATATATAAAACATTTTGTAATTATCGTTTGAATAATCAGATTTCTCGATTTACCTCACACGATCGACTCGAGTTGTGACGTCAAAATCAAGAAAAACAATTCACCTTTCTCGCTTCTGACATCATAATTCAATGTGACGTCAATGAGGGACCAAGAAATCTCACGATCGATTTCACACTAATGTCACAATTTTCATTATACATTTTTATATTTTTATAATATTTTATATTTTTAATAATATATTTTGTTTCATTATTTTTTTAATAGTTTTTATTATTTCATATTGTCATTAATCATTAAATCTCTATATTTCAACGAGTTCTATTAAATATATGATTATTAAATAAGATCAATCGGTGTACGATTAAGATAAGCGCGGTTAAAGAGAGAGTACAAATAATTAATCGAGTATAAAAGATTTAATTGATAGCAAATGTCAACATGATAGAAAAATTACTATTATACCGTGGAGTGCTTTCCGAAGCATATTACTATTCGTTGCTAAATATAGATCACTGTTGCATGCTAAAGTAAATGAATTTGTGTAAAATATATCTATGAAATAAAGATTATATTTAGTCAATGAAGGTGTCACATATAAATTTATTAGTCGTCGTTTTAAATTAATATTGTATTTTTTTTCCTTCAAAGTTTAACTTCAGGTATTTATTTAAAAAATATTAATTAAAAAAAAAGAATGTTTTATGTATATTTCTTATTCTTTTTCTCTCGCGATATACTTCAAATTGTACAATTGTGCACATATATGATAAGCAAACGATAGAAATATACTTGTGTTGGGAGGAAGGAGAAGTAATTCTGATCCCCGAAAAGGTCATTGTTAGATCGTGGCATTCAATTTGGGGTGTTGACTAAAACGCACACGTGCTCCACCGAATACAGCATTGAATCTGGACCGAAACCCGATGTTCCGCTGCGTCATTTCCTCCTGCGCGATCGCAGATTTATCCCCCTCAAACTCGTTTCGGATCCTATCCAGAGCTGGATGTGAAAAAACGACCTTACAATTAACGTTCCATCTTCTCGAAATATCCAAATTTATCAAGATGAAAGAAGGTGGAGTACGAGTTATTTTTTTTTTCTTGCAACTATATCCTTCCTCCCTCAAATTCAAATATCCATTTACGTCTTCCTCTTCCTTTCCTCTTGATTAATGAACCTCGCAATTTACGAATCACGTCATCATACGTTGTGTTACCTTTTTGCAGATCCATCTCGTCCATCTCGGTGTTGCTGATCTTCGAGAGCTCGTTCCGGAAACTCCTGGTGATCCTCTTGCGAATGTAATCCGCCTGGATCTCCTGCTTCGTCCTGGGCACCCGGAAGCGGATGCAGCAGCACAGTCCGACGACGAGGCTCAGCAGAACGGAGAGAACGATGCCGGCGAGCTGCCAGACGCGGAATCCCGGAAACACCTCCTTCTCCAGCCACTGTTGCACCGCGTCATCCACGCAGTCCTCCATCCTCGTGGAAACCTCGCTCGACAGGCAGGGAGACGCCGAGGACGCGCTGGATGACGTCGTCTGTTCCATTGTGTGCTAAACGAGGGTGTAAATCCGAGTTCCGAGGAGTCTTTCTAAAATTCGAATTTGTCCTCTCGAATTATATTCGGGAAAAAATACGTGATATTTTTGATTTAAAACATTGTTATTCTGTCGATTAGACTTTCGTCGATGCGTATTCACCCTCGATAAGACATCTCTGAACTGAGGAACAAAATTCACGGCAGTGTCAGAAGGCTCTGGAGGGTGTGGCTGACTTAATTGAACGACATGTTCCGACACTCCCTATTTTACGCCGCTCACTGATTATCAATACTTACAGATCGATACTTACAGATGTAGAAGTAAGTTTGTAGATTGTTAATTGTCGTTTTTATTATCTTTCACAATAATAATCGAATGTATAGTCGTTAAGTAGACGATAAAAGTAGTATCGAAAAAAAAAAAAAGAATTATTATTTAATACTATTTAACAATATTTTTTTGTTCGTTCGACGAGCTGAAACGCGCGTGAAATGTAAAATGATTTGTTACTCTTTCCTTATTTAGTTTTCGTTATTTCTGACGATTTAAAATGTTGCCCCAAAAAATTCATCAAATTCAAATCACAGATTTAACAGACTGTAAAAATGCAAAATAGTGACCTGTCTCTTTGAAGGATATCTAAATCACGATTTCATTTTGAAGGAGTTCACCGTAATCCTATGTATTCGGTTGACAAAGCGCCAAATGTGTAATTGAGAATGTAACATATAATAAATTGTTTCATTGTAACAACCAGCTTAATATATAATGGAATCCAAACTTGTTGAAGTTTCAGCGGTGTGTGTATTGTATTCCAATCTAATCACACTGTAAAAATCGACAAAGTGTTTTGCGTAACGAGCAATATTTGTAATAGTATTAACTGTCAACCCGCCAGTACACAGATTGTAACAATAGTGTCTTCGAATATTCTTTCCGGATAATTGCTTAACTAAACCGACGCGAAACTGTGTGATTCTGCGTTGCTTCCTTACTTCACTTAAACGCGACGCTACGCTCTTTCCTAAATATAGGGCACTGTTTGTGAAACGGATTGAAACTCAAAGGTCCCCGAAGCACTTAAATTCGCCGATATCTCGAACGAATAAAGGAATGCCTTCGCGGAAAATCTTGTTTGCAGGAGACCTTTCCGACACCGCACTTTCTCTAACCGCGCACTCTAATCTCCCCTTAAGAAGTGTTAACGCTTTCGCTCCTCCGGTACACTCATTCTTTCCTGATGAATGTTCGTCCTCTGCAAAGAATTGTAAATTTAAATAATATAAATAATAAATTGTAAATAAATAATATATAAATAATAAATTGTAAATTTAAAAAAAAGAAATCCGACGAATCTCCTTGATAATATAAGGATCGTTATAAAGTGAGTTGGAACAAGCATAAAGGTAAGGTAATACATATATTTCTAATTAGAAATGTTACAAAGTTGTCGAATATTTTCCAATATTTTTTATGTAATATATATATATAAAAGATTTTTTTAATAATTTATATATGTAATACTACAATTAAATGATTATGTTATAATCACATAACTGTCACTTTTATGTCAGTCTTTTTTTGTAATGTTAAATATTTGGTTACTCACGTGATAGTCTTCTTCTCAGTGTTCTTGGTCTGAGATCTCGCTCTGTTCAGCACTTTAAGGAAGTCCGTCGTCTTAGTACGCATTCTCGAGTGAATGTAAACCTTACTGCATTTAATATGATAGTGCAGATAATTCCTAAACATGTGTATCAGGTCGATGGTGTTATCACGCGATTCTCGATTGGTGTGACGTGGAAACAGAACTGCAAAGTACAATTTTATGAAAATTATTTTATCTTAAAATATCAGTGTAAAAAATCAATATAAAAAATAATTTTAAAAAACTTGAGAATTTCATAGTAATTTATAATTAATTAATTTTTTATCATTAAATCTTTAAAAAATTCTTAATATTTAAATTTATTTAAATATTAAGTATCAAATTTCAACAGTAAATTTTATATATTTTATTTTTTATATGAATATCGAAAAATTGTTTCAACTTGATGCAACTTAATAAATGCTTGAAAAACAAATCAATCTTTTTTTACCGAATGTAATGTAGCCAATGCAATCTCCAACTGCCGCTTCAGAATCTTGTAGCTCCAACGGTGGCTCGCGATGGTTGAATAAAACTTGTGGTGCAGTGTGACTTGCTCGCCTGCCCTCTTTCAATTCTTGAAGAAAGAGTTTGCCAATGACCATGTCATCCTCATCCTTGAATATTGTGCTAAATACTACTGTGACTCTGTCGCTTTTGGCCTCTACATACCTTGATGAGAATTAATAAGAGTTAATAATATAATAATAAGAAGAATATAAATTTCTCCAAAATATTATTCCAAACTTTTTACATTGTTTCCTCATCTCGATACTGGATGACAGCCCTCTTCTGTACTGGCCTACCCGGAGAATCGCAATACTCTTCCTGAAAATCAAAGTACTTCTCAAAGACACTGGCAAAGCAATGTCTCTTCAGCAGAGCAACTTTCTTTACTAATCCCTCCCAGTCTTCTGGTAACTTTTCTAAATCTATGAGCACTGATACATTGTAACCTGTGGAAATGACAGATAAATTTAAATAATTAATCTCTCTTGTTCCCAAGTATAAAGGAAGTTTTAGATAAAACAGATATCTAACCGCTTTCTGGCGCGATGAGATGAGTCCCATACTCTCGTTTGAGCAATTCATCCGCACCATGCTCTTGCAACTGTTTATAAAATTTGAGCAGAATACTTATCTGCAAAAGAAGCATATTTGTAATAAAACAGAATTGGCGAGCTGATACAAATGCACTATAAAAGATTCATTAGAATATTTGCTTACTCTAAGCTTCGATTTGTCTCCGCTGAAGTTTGAAATGTGAAATAATACCCCATCAAAATCAGCTATAATAACATCTGTCGATTCCTGCTTGTGTCTACAAACAAAAAACAGCGTGTCAAAGGGAAGTGATCGCAGAGCTATCAATTTGATAAAAACTTCCACATGGCACAGCAAATTTCTAAGAAAACTTGAAGGTAAATCCTGGGACGAGATTTTGAAAGAAAAAAAGAGTGAAGTAAAACGCGAAACATGATGTCAGGACGAAAGTAAATATCGACCTGAAGGAGCAGCGGTCTCGGATTTGAAAAAAAAAAAAAAAAAAATGGTTTGACAGGGACTTTTCGCGGAGAAGAAAAGTGAAAATTTCGCCTTCGGACACCGCCCCGGCGCCACATTTCCCGGAAAAGAAGGTTATGCGAGGAGATAAGGCGGGCCCTCGAGGATCCTCGACGAGGAGGAGAAGTGACGCGAGGTCCTTACCCCGACAAGGCGTTCTTGATTTTGTTCGTCAGCGTTTCCTCGAGTATCCTGTTGTGTATCTCCAGCAGGATCATGATTGCTGCCAGAAGAGACGTCCGCGATAAGGATAATCCGGGACACACCGTGGACAGACCGCGATGACGGATTTGTCATCCGCAACCGACTCGATGCTCCGCACTTGGTCGATAAAATAGACCGGCTGTCACTCGGTCAATAATGCGGAGTATTCGCGCGCTCGAAATGAATTTCGTCTCTATATCGCGCCTTATTAAAAATAAATACTGTCATTCGCGATATAGAAATATATATTTCGCCCCTTATTCTCTCGGTATTTATTCGCTCCGGAAATTACGAAAATACGAGCGGTCGAAACGAGCGCGAAGAATTATTATTAACTCGTCATTTCCGCTCTTCTGGATCCGATGACATGAACGGTTCGATTCCGCGACATTCCTTCCGTCACGCGCGATTTAAATTTGATCGACTCTCAAAATAACATTTTCAATTATATTTAGATTGTAATATTACATTTATACAACATTATTTATTTAAGTACGTTTATATATATAAAAATAATTTTATATAATAACAATAATACTAACAAACTTTGTAATGTTTGTTATTTAATTAATTTATTACTCTCGATAATTTATAATAAATATATAATTATAATAAAAATTATAATATAACAAAAATGATATATTAATATAATTATTAATATATATTACATACATAATATTAATATGTACTGTGAATATATTTTATAATATATATAAATATATTTAAAATTCCTATCATCAAGAATAGCAAAATTGTATATATAAATAATTAATTATATTTGCCACTAAAGCGATTCGCGATTCAAATTTACGCGCCAGTGAGTAGCGGCGGCCATATTTAATTCGCGCGGCGCAAGGAATCTCGGAACCGAACTGCAGCGTCTCTGGACTAACATAATCGCGCGCAATTGTTTTTTGTGTGGTGTCGGGAGCTGTGCTGAAGCTATTGCAGATAAATCGAGCATCGAAATCGGGTAAGTATCAGAAAAAATGGAGTCAATTAACATTGTAATTAACCTTGTAATCATTATGGTAATTATTATATTGTGGCACGATACTACGGTCATAAAAATCACTCGTCTTCTCGCTCGTCTTCTTCCGCGAATTCAGGTTAAGAGAATGAATCGGTAAATATTTCCCGTAAATAGTATTCTGAGTCGATTCTTCATTATTATTATGTAAATTTTATTATTCAAATACTGTACGTATCTATCAAATACTAAATATTATAGTATATAATATTATATATGTATGTATACCGCGAACGTGCGATAAATTCATCAGGTGATTTCCGTGCGACCGTAGTTGAAAACGTTGTATTAACAAAATAATCGCGACATTTACTTTTCGGGAATGAACATTGCTAGCAAGTAAACGTATCAATATTGGGAGTATCGAGAAAAATATTGGGTGGCACTGTATTATGCGTAAATATACTATTTTAATGTCGATAGCTCCACAGTTCCGTCACGTGAACTCCGCACAACCGTAGTGCAAAAATATATGAAACGGTATAATATCGGGAATGCTGAGGAAATTACAGGGCGATATTTATTGTGATCTAGCATATAATTTATTAAAAATATTTATATTAAATATATATATATATATATATTAATGTAAAAAAAGTTAATTTTATTTTTTCACTCAATATAAATATGTATATGTATAAATCTATTATAAATTTGATTTTTCAAATTATTGTAAGGAATATTTATCTCCACTTTGATATGATATATTAATAATGTTTTAATTTAATTTTTAGGAACAAATGGATAAACATCAGGACAGGAGCATCAGGAATTCAATGCAGCCAGGTAAATGTAACTACAGTGCTGGCAAGTAAATTTGTTGATAAATATATTATTGTTTTAATTTGTCATATTAATTGCTTCTTTATTAATCATTACCACAAGTAATTTGATGAACGCATTATACTTGCACAAATCATTCTAAGATTAAAAAAATAATATAAATGTTATTCTCTTACAAAAAAAATTGTACGAAAATTTATTTTATTTTATATTTGTTTCGTAAATCTTGCTTAATTTGGCAAATTATTATTCCTTTATTATCATCACAAGTTTGATAAACGCATTATTTTACGTGTGGAAAATCATTTTAAAATTAGAAAACATTAAAATATTATTTTTAAGTAATAATGAAAAAAAAATAGTAAAAATATGTATTTGTGATGAAAATTTGTTTCGTACTATTTTTATATTTCTATATGTAAAATAAATGTATAGCATTGTTGTTCGGGCAATTGAACATTCGGTTACACGGATATAATCGCAGACTGAATATTGAATATTCATATAATATCACAGCTGTGTTGCTGAACTTTTATGCAGCGCTCTGTTCTTTTTCCTTTTTTCGATAAAATGTGAAAGAAATTATATAGATATTTTCCCTTCTCTATTCAAACTTATTGCAGACGTGATAATAATTAATTATAGAAGACTTATTTTTAAATAGGTCATTATTGAAAGACTATTAGTTGATGTATCGGATAATCGTAATTGGTGATCTCTGAAAATTAACATTAAGAAAACGCATTGGCAGTGAATTTTATTATTTAATTCTTTACAATAAGACGAACGTATCGTTTTCTCCAATATTAAATTTGATATAAACTCTCAAAATATTACAAAAATTAATTAAATTTTATACTTATAATAAAAATTAATCACTTGTATTCTACTGTATGTCTAACAATAAAAAAATCGTACAGAAAGAGTTAATACTAATATACATACATATAATTGAAGTAATGAATATGTTCAAAATGTATCTAGTTTAATATGAATCCAGAAAAATATATTGACAAAAATATATAAACATATATTTGTATATATAATAATATATGAATGTATATAGTTTTATTAATTCTGAAATATCCGATAAGAAAAGGACATTTAAATTTAATAATTTAATTTACTCTAAATTATATTTGCATACAGTACTTTTTCGAGTTTTGACCGGAATTTTAAAATCATGGGAGGCACTTAAAATTGAATGAAGAGAGTATCTAAAGATAGTATATAACTAGTAGATATTCAATAAAAGAACTTTATAAATTATGTATATTGATGATTTAATTATGCTGGCTATGATTCATTTTGAAGAATTGAAGCGATCGAACTTAATTTCTTAAAACTAATTGTTATTTAATTTATGTAATTCAATTTTTAATTTAAATTAAATGCGAAACATGACGCTATCAATCCAACACACCCAAAAATTCCAATAATTCTCCGATCATCTTAGTGGAGAGAAAAGCGTCGATTTTTTCTGTCGTTAGATGTCTAAGTCTTTCCATAATCGTGGCATCTTTGAAGAATTCAGGTGCTGTATCGGATATCACAGCACTCAATACATTAGACAATTCTTCATCGTCGAACAAACCTGTGACGCGAAACTGCGAATAACGAGAGGAATTAATTAAAAATAAAAAAAGTAGGGCAAAGTGAAAGGTAAAGGTATTATAGTTTAAAATTGAATAAATTATTGAGTAACAGTTTCTATATTTTTTATGGAAATTTTTTATGGAAAAATAATCGTTTGGTTATATACTTACATCTAGGGCTCTCAGAGAAAGCTTCAATTTCATATTTCTCACTTTGAAATGTTCTCCATTCACTGTGAAACCAATTTCCGTCTCCAAAACGAAATCTCGCGCGGACAGGCTGAAAATAGAATATACATATAAAACACGCACATTCTTAGTTTCACTTTTTACGATCTACTTGTTTATTTTTAGATCGGAAAAATTGCAAAGAAGTCCTATTATGATACTACAAATACTTTTAAGAACTCTGAAAAAAAATTAAATTAATAAATATTTATATATGAAAAAATAATTATTAGATACAAGAAAACTTTTTTAAAACAGAGAAATATTTATTTGTTTCAAATAAATGATTTTATAAGGCAATATTGAAATAAATGTTTATTAATGTAATAATTTTTTCAATGTAGAAAGTATATGTCATTTTGATATTTAATGACGTCAGTTTGCTACTTGGGTATCCAAATGATTTATTATACATATATAAACGAAAATGAATAATGAGATAATTATATATTCGTCAAAGTTCTGTTCGGTTTTTGCAGAAGAAAATAAATATACTCACTCTATCTCACCGTTTCCGTAAAATTCATAAGAATCAGCGTTTCCTTTCATTGTATAATCGGTACTCGCGGTTATTAAAGGCCAGGAGAGATTTATGTTGAGTTTCATACCAATTACTTGGAAATCACCCTCGATGACTTTGTACTCGGATAAACCATCCACGTTGACGTTTGTCAAAAGCGCATTTAGGCTGAGAATATATGCAGAAATATAAAATATTACTATAAATAGTACCCGTGAAAAAATTTTTTGTATATAACAATATAAAATTATACATATAATCGCAAAATTATATATGAAATATGTTCATACATAATTAGATAAAAGAGCTTTTTATTTATAATTATATAAATTTATAATAAATAATATATATAATATATATATATATGTTTCATATATGTATAATTTGGTATGATTATATATGAATCCTTATAATTTATATATCTCTATAAATTTATATTATTATAAATAAAAATGGACATATTTCACATATACATATAATTAAATTTAAAAAAATTTTTTCCCGGGTATGATCAAGATATTTTGCCCTATTGCTGCAATTGACATTACCTTAGATTGCTTTGCACTAATTAGCAAAAATATATACATATAAAAAAATATTTACAGGAAGATAAATCGTAAATTCTAGGCTTTGACAAAAATAGGCAGGAAAGTACGGAATAAAAATAACGATCTGTGAAACTGTTGTGATATACAAGAGCTATACTTTTTTTTACAGCGAATGTAAATATAACTTAATTGAAGAAAAATTAAAATAGCACGCACTTTATTATTTGCTCGTATAATTTGATCGGCATTTGCTTCGCAGTGAATGGATCAAGAACCGGAATTCCGAGCGATTCATTTCCGGTCTTTAATATGATCTTAAATTTTTCGAGAAACTCCTCAAACATGGTACGTTTTGCGAACACGTCTGTAAATGGAAATAAAAATTTGTTTAATTAGCAAAGAAGATTATTTCCAAGAATATTTTACGTAAAAACATTACGCGAGAAACTGAAAATATCTGTAGAATCATGAAAGTTTGATATTATATCAAAAATGAGCTGCATAAAAGTAAATTTTATTTATTAATATATATTATTAATATGTGTATTTTAATATATATTAATATATTATTAATATTTATTTATTGATATATTATTAATATATATTTTATTTACTGATATATTTAATATTAATTATAACTATTATATTGCAAGATGTATTAGAAAATATAAAAATAATAAAATAAAATAAAAATAAAATGAAAGGTCATATAAATTAAAAACAGATATAGCACGAAGAAAAATAAATGTAAGAACGTGACGTATCTTTAGAAAAATACTACTCGATATATATTTACGGAGAAATTCTAGAACAAAAAGAGAATAAAGCGAGAAAAGAAATATTGATATTTACTTACGATAACCGTTCGTTTCAATTGCCCGAGTAAGGCAACAGATCAGGATAAGCCCAAATGCCATGTGATTCATTTTTCTGCACAAAATAAAAAAGCTGGAAATGGAGAACACACACAGTTCTCTTTCCCTCGAGATATATCATTCTCATTGTTAGATTTAATGAATTTGCCGAGGGCATCGAGATTACACAAATTATTTCCCAGACGTCAAAAGTCAACTTCTGCGACTGATTTTGACGTAAATGTTTGAAAGAAAAGTTTGCACATTTTTACGCGCATCGCGAGAGCGTATATAATTTATATATTTAAAGCAATTTATTATTTATGTATTCGAAATATTCAATATTATTTATAAATATTTGTATGCTGAAAAAAATTGTTAACTTGACTGAACCTTTCAACTATAAATTATCGTTTTATTAATTGAACATATATTAGTATTTAAGTCAAATATACGTTTTGTTAGATTTAATATGTTATATTTAATTTTTAAATATTTCTATATGTTTAATTAACAAAATAATATTTAGTTGAAAAATTTAGAGTCAATTTAACAAATATTATTTTTTAGTGTATTTATATATTGAAATGACGCATATATATTTACTAATTAATACATACAAATTCTTGTTTTTTTTTTTTTTTTCGATGACACGAGTCACGCTGTTTGTAATTTGAATTAAGAAAACAAAGAAACTGCGACTCGCGAAAAAAATATGGGCGTATTTATAGAAATTGGCTTGATTTTTATGTTATCGATATATATCGGGATCCGCCTAGACATTAAGATCTCTTATCGATCACGATGTCGTACAACGATTCGATTTTTGCGTAATCCGACGAAAAGATCTGATCTCGAAAAACTGGACGAAGACACGCGCGAAAGATTTTTTTTTTTATTTTCTTATGAAAAAGCGTATATCTCGAGTTATCTGCAATCGTGAAACTGACGTTGACAAAAGTTTTCTCAACCGCGCGTTTATACGAAGCTCAATCGAGTATAATTATTTAATTGCAATTAATTTTGTTCTGAAATTGATCTCATTTTGTTTCTTCAATCTCGTCTTATCGCAACGATCAGATTAGATTATAGAAGAAACTCGTAACGCAATTAATTGGCATAATGCAGAAATGTTGTCTATAGTAATTTAATAAAGTCGTAAATCGCGTATAATGTGTGATCCAATAAAAGATTCGTATTATTTTTGTCGTCTCGAAATTGAATAAATTTCTTTTTTTATGTAGTATTTTTTAAATAATTTGTCTACTTATTTAATAGTAAATCTAACAATAAATAATTATAAGAGATCTTTGCTAAAATCGGATTCCCGAATCTTCACAAAAGTCGGAGCTTAATAAAAAATTGTTCTAATCAAGGGTAAAAAAGAAATAATTAGTTTAGATATCAAGATTGGTAAATCAAATTTATTTGACAAATTCAAATCGATTATTTTTTTATACACTCGCTCTCTCTCTCTTTCTCTCTTAATCATAGATTTTATTGCATTGTTATTACGTCATAATTATCTAAAATTCTTTAATGTACACAGTGAACAAAACAATATTTCTATCTCACTTCTTTTCCCAGAATAATTTTATATAAAAATTATACATTATATATTACAAAATTCTTTTTTTTATTTATTTGGCATGTATTATGCTTTATAAAATTTTTAATAATATGTCTCGTAGTCAAAAATAATACAAACAGTGGAAAAAATATTCTCTCACACCCATAATTTTTATCAATAATTACGCTAATAATTGTATTGACTTTATTTATTAGCAGTTTTAATTTTCATTTACGAAATATAAATTCCCAATAAAATTGGTATATACATTTCTATTTCTCGTTGACATTATCAATATGTATTATTATACATTTCATCGCTTAATCGATCGCTTAAGTTCAAGTAACGCGAGTACATAAACGATTGATCGAATGACAGTGGGATTTGACTACTGATCTCTATATAAAAAAAAGAACTAATTCTAAAGACCTATTAGTTTCAATAGCTCCACTAACGTCATAGTGGACAGAAACTCGTTGAGCTTGTCTATAACAAGAAGACCAGCTATCTCCGTAATTGTGTCATGATAATCCTGGATCAGCTGAGGCACCATGTCAGAAATGATAGCACTTAGTAATTCGGACAGTTCGTCATCGTCGTAAATACCTGTCGCGTGAAACTGAAAAAAAGAAATTAATTTTTCATTAAAAAACATTAAAATAGCAAAAATAAAGAATAACGAAAAAATTGATTGAAATTTTAGTCGATAAAATTGAGGGGATCTTAAGCTAATATAAGTTTCATTTTTGTTTTATCGACAAAATGTGAAGTTAGATTCAGCTATAAATCTATTTATTGGCTATACGGATTGTTTTTTACCCGAAATTAGAACGCTTCGCCCTTTGTTAATATATTAATACTTTAATTTGTACAAGAAAAAGATTTATCAGTCTGTATAGTCTCATATATCTTGATTACAGAATTATGAATTCTAAGAATTCTAAGCATTCATAATTCTGTAATCAAAATATATGAGAGATGTACAGATTGATAAGTCGTTTTATTGTACAAATTAAAGTATTAATATTAACAAAGGGCGAAGCTTTCTAATTTTGGGTAAAAACAATCCGTATAACCAATAAATAGATTTATAGTTTATCTATAATCTCACATTTTGTTGATAAAACAGGACGGAAATCACAGACTTCTCAAGGATCACCTTAAGAACGATTGAGAAATAGAAGAAATTATATATTTTAAATTATTTTAAGACAGAGAAATTATTTTAAAAAATAATGAAGGATTTTTTGTTTTTAGCACAAGAATATAAATAATTAGTTTTCAAATTAAAAATTCATGTAACATATTTTTTTATGGTATTAAAATTGTAGAAAAATCATAATATAAACTTGGAAGAATTGGTATCAATGAAAAAAAAGAATAGAAAAGAAAACGAATATGTGCAGCATAGAAAAATGTAATATCCGGATTATGAAGCTGAAAACATGTTTTTGTGATTTTTAATTTCTTTTCCCCTTAACTTAAACTTCCTACATTTAATCGAAACGAGAGCTTACGGCGGCAACTTTTTGTCCTTTGTATAAAACAAAGGGAAAAGTACTTTTCTAAAAGTTTTTAATTACATATATTTTTCTGTTTCTTTTTTGCTTAGTAATTACTTGAAAATCATTAACGCAAAGTCGATATTTCATGTGCAACGATTGAATATTTGCTCCATTTGCGAGTTCTGAGGATTATGATTAAGAAAAAAAGAGAAATTCAGTTACTTACCTCAAACTCTCTCAAGGAAATCTTCATACCTACGCTCTTCACTTTAAGATATTCGCCGTTTATTCCGAAAACAACTTCCCCTTCGAAAGAAAAGTCTCGTGCGGCTGCCCTGGAAATTGAATACATATATCCTTTAATCTCTCATGACCTGAATTTTTAAATCAATATTGATAAGACATCTTCTCTTATAATTAATAAAAATAGAAATTTAATTATCGAAAAAGTAGAGTATTTAACAATATCGATGTGTTTTTCGAAGATCAGAAATTTTCTGCCAAAAAGTTCGTGTCCAATATTTTTAGTTTATGCGTGCAAAAAAAAAACATTTATTTAAATATAAAGTTAATGCTTCCATTTTTAAACCAAAAATGTATGGACATAATTAATGTATTAAATGATATTGATTGTATAGATTAAATAGAAATAAAATAAAAATAGAAATTATTTGAAATAGAAATAAAAATTTGAATCCCATAATAGGGTCTCGCGGTTTCTAAAGCTGGGCTTGAGCACTGTAAAAAAAAAAAAAAAAAAAAAAAAACAACATTGACGCGATCGCGTGTTTCACGTAAAGCATATATGAATTCAGTTACGATTTAATAATGCCCTTTGTTGCACTTGACGTTATTTGATAACATCAGGAAAGCGCTCAATGAAAAACAGCTGATTCATTGTCAATCGTACTCCCGTCTTTTTTTTGTTTCACACGGTTATATTTCATGCATTGTGTTTATATTAAGTGAAACGAAATGGAAAATGTAAGGGTTTTCTGCGAACGAGAAAAAGCCGGCGAATAATAGTAAAAATTCTCATAATAAATATATTGAAACATGTATTATTTAATGAAATAATATTTTAAGATGCTTTAATAAATATTATTTTGTTAAATAATAAATAATAATAATTATTGCAACTGTAAAATAATATTGTTACGAAATAGAAATGTGTGTTATATATTATATTGTATAATATTGTATAATATATATGTATATAATAATATATATATAAATATATATGTTTGATATATAATTTGGCATGATTATACATATATGAACTTATAATTTATATATATATATATATATATATATTTATATAAAATTATATTATGTATGAAAATGGACATATTTCACATATTAAGAATTAATATAATTAAGAAACATACTCACTTCATTTCACCATGGCCGTAAATTTGAAAGTTAGAGGCGTTGCCATTTATGGAGTAATTTGTACTCGCGACTATGGACGGCCAAGAAAGATCCATGGTGAGTTTCAGACCAGCTATCTTGAAGTCACCTGAGTTGACATCGTATCCGGACAGACCCTCCAGTCTGACGTTTGTTAAAAGACCGTCCAACCTGTAGATATGCCGGAAATCGCATAAGGAAATTGTCAGACATTGTTAAATAAATTTCGCAGTTTTGTTTATTATGACTCTTATTGTTAATAATAATTAAAGATCGTTTAATACGTTGATTGCCACGTGCACATTCAGTTAATTCACATCGCAGGAAAAATTTTTTTATATATAATATATAAATAATTGTATAATTATACATATAATCGTAAAATTATATGTGACATATGTTTATTTTTATACATAATTATATAAAATATATAAATCATAAGGATTCATATATAATTATGTCAAATTATAGATGAAACATATATATATATATATATATATATATATATATAAAGAAATATTTATTATTTATATATATAAATTTCTAATTATGTATGGACATATTTCATATATAATTCGAAATTGATAATATTGATTTGATGTGAGAAAATATTTATTTATAAGAAAATTCTTTTCAGAACAGATAAATATTTACTCGTTTCAAATAAATGATTATTGCGAAATAAATATTTATTAACTTAATAATTTTTTTCAGTGTATATAATTTATGCACTGATAATAATTCACTAGTCTTTATTTTAATAGCGATAATATAAGCCAAAAATATTAATTAAAAATTTGTACAATTACAAAGTTAATTTAAGGCGTTGGCAATCAACGTGTCACTTAAAACAATTAAAAATATAGAATCACAATGCACTTTAGAAAATCCTCATCAATTGCGATCGGTAATTCGTCCGCGGTGAACGGATCGAGGACCGGAATTCCGAACGTGTCATTTCCGGTCCTTAATACTTCCTTGAATTTTTCGAGAAAATCTTCGAACATATTATACGTGCCACGTTCCAAATATACATCTACAAAAAAGTGAGTTCAAGAAATTTTACGCAATAATATACATATAAAATTACCGTCAAAAGCAAAACGATATGTACAAGATAAATAATTAACAAAACGATTACGTAAGCCAATAAACGTACGGCGAAGGAAAGGTGATATAAGAAGCAACGCGACGTGTAACCAAAATATCATCACTGTGAAATCATAAACAAGTATATAAATATAATAATATAATAATAATATAAATATTGTATATAATAATGATATAATAATAAAATATATTTTTAAACTTATATGTATATATCTATATATAATATATACATATATATGTATATTATATACTACATCTTAATTATACAAGACTGTAAAAAAATATGTAAAATTACATAAATAATAAGTGTATAAATAAAAATGTATACATTTTTATTATTTATCATGTAATTTTACACTTATTATTTATATAAACATATGTAATATTTTTATATAAATAATATATATTATATATATAAATTGCATAATACATATATAAATTAGTAATATTACATATTTTTTACAGTGAAGGTGAGAAAAATAATGTAAAGAATAATAGAAAGAAAACAGTATATAATTCTGTGAAGCAATTTAAAACAAGTAGGAGAACAGAAAGCAGACGAGCATCGAAACAATATTCAAAGTTACAACATAAACGTAAACTATGAATAATATTTTTCCATAAAGACATTATATAGACAACACAACACAGATTTTACATATTATTTATTTATAAGACATATATTGATAAGATGTCAAAACTAAATCAATCTTTTTGCCAATATGTTTATGAGTAGAAATAAAAAACAAATATATAAATATTGATGTAAGAGTATGAAACATGAAGATAATAAAAAAATATATATTATATATATAAGTCGTTCACAGTATGTCGACGCTATTTGTTTAATTTGTTGATTATAATAGAGTTATTTTCATTTTAGATTAATTGTTATCTATGAAAAAAAAGTAGAAGTATATGAAGGTAAACTTGTGATAAGATTGAGCAAATTATATAGGTTGGCATTTACTCCATTGAAGCAAGATAATAGTGCATTTTTAACTAAAAATTTAAGCAAAGACGTATTTTTTTTTTAACATAACTCGATAATAAAACATATTTTTCTACATTTTTATATAATAACTTGTTTCTCGTTTCCACCCATAAAACACACCGACAAAGTTTGATGGTTCAATTTTGACACACTCTGTAGATCTCTCATCTAGATCTCTATCAAAAACATATGCTCGAAATAGATAACTAAAAAAAAAATAAAAATAAACTGATTAAAAATTAAAGTAGACTGAAAAGAGAGAAAGTAGATCGTTGAAAGAAAAAATAGCATGAGGATAGAAAATACCCGGGAAAAAATTTTTTATATATGTATAACAATATAAAATCATATATATATAGAAATATATAAAATTATACATATAATCGCAAAATTATATATGAAACATGTCCATACATAATTAGATAAAAGTGTTTCTTATATATAATTATATAAATTTATATATATATAATAAATAAGCATATCTATATATACATATATAAATATATATGTTTCACATATAATTTTACATGATTATATCTATATGAACCCTTATAATTTATATATAAATTTATATAATTATGTATAAAAATAGATATATTTCATATATCATTTTACGATTATATGTGTAATTATACAATTATTTATATATAATTATATATAAAAATTTTTTTCCAGGTAGTATAAACGAAATATATTTCCAAAAGGAAAGAGAGAGAGAGAGAGTGAGAGAGATTCCAGAGAGAGAACTAAAAGTCAAATACATAGATATCAACTTACTTCTGGCGGTAGCCGTAATTATCACGGAAAGGAAACAGATCAGGCCACCGAACGTTATTGCGATCTTCATTCTTCTGTGGAAAAATAGAAAATATCGTCGGTTTAAAGCTACCTAAAGGAAGGAGGTCAGGATAAGACCTGGCAGTATACTTTTCGTCACTATGTTGTTATCACTAGCCGCGAGTTATCAGCGAATTATTATATATTATGATACATCACACGATTCCGCAAGGATTAATCACCTGAATTGTTGGCACAAAAATCGTTAACTATAAAAATCGGCACTTTTCTGCCTCCGAATGCACTCGATCGGCCACGTTCACAGCCGATTTACGTTCGACTTTTGTATATAATTGAACTTATTACGTATACAAGTCGTTCGTTTAAGTCGACTTCGTCGTTTCTGCAATTATATATGACCTGCGCGATAAGAAAACCACGCGAGTCGTAATTAAGACAATTCCCCGACCTTATATATATACATATCGTATTTTATATATATATATATATATATATATGTGTGTGTGTATGTGTGTGTATATAATACGGTAGTCGGTATCGGATCTCTATAAACGTCGAGATCTCTTATCTTGACTGACAACTTATCGGGACTTGATGAGATAATATTGACCAATCGAGGAAAAAATCGAAATACTACACTCTACCTTTCTTCATTGTCCACAGAAAATTGTTCAGAATCTTCCAAGAATATTGGATCTTTCGTTCACAATCTCGACGCTGACAGTTAAATACGGAAAAAAAATTAATTATTAAACTTGAATTTTTCACTCTGTCTTTATATTATATTATATATCTGGAATTTAGTTACCATGCTTATATTTTAGCTATGTATAACTAATATTTTCAAGCTATTTAGTACAGAATTTTCTGTTAAATTATGATTAAAAATATTAATAATTGTATAGCTACAATTTGAATATGATAATTAAATTTTAGGTGTAATATATAGGGACTTTTAAAATTTAACTAATATAAAATGTGGTAGCTAATATTTTTGACAATTCTTTAGACGAGACAATTATTTTCATAGAGATGTGTTAGATAAAATGTATATATTAAAATAAATATATATTTGCGTGTATGTATATATGTATATATATATACATATATATATATATAAAAGATAGATTTTGCATATACTGTTATTCAAATTATAATTTGAGTGGTATGTGTGTATAAATTATAACGAAATAATTATTTTCGAATTTCTTTCTAAAAAAGGCATGCAAAGCCGAAAATATTGTTGCTGCTTTTTCGCGATGCTGATTAGCAGAATTGGGAAAATTAATGATTTTTTAAAACTAAGCTAACAATAAGTTGAAGTTAGTTGCTTATAAAATTAATTTAGTTAAGTTAAAAGTTTTATGAATGAAAAATTAACTTGGTTAAAATTAAGTTAGGATTAAATTAACTGAAGTTAAATCAAAAGTTAATTTTTAAAAATATTATTTATATTAAATTAGAATTTTGTTTGTTAATTCTTTTGAAATATATATAATAACAAAGAAATTTTGATTTTTATATAGAAATATATTTTTTGGTAGTTACAATTGATGACAAATAAACATGAAAATTGATAATACTTTATTTTAAAAATAATACGTTTATATAACTTATAAAAGAACAATAATGGTATTCGCAGAGACAAAAGAAATTTAATTTAGGAAAAAAGTTAATAAGTTTAAGGTAAAAAAATAACTAGTTGAAGTTAAAAATTAATACGTTTTAAATTAACTAAGCTAAGTTAAAAGTTATTAACTTTTCAACTTTTTAACTAATTATTATCCAATCCTGTTAATCAGTCCCGCTAATTATCGTATATATAAATGCAATCGGGTCGCTTGCCCCGACATCGTGATCGCGACATTTTTTATTTAAGTGGCCAATTCTGGAATACAAAATATAGTGAAGTGCCCCAATTCTGGAATACAAAATATAGTGAAGTGGCCAATTCGTGAATATCCTTGCGGGGCCTTAAAAAAAGCGGCGACCCAAAAATGAACATGGTCTCTAGCAGGGGAAATCTGAAAAACCGGGAAAAGCCAGATTTACTATTTATCTGGATTTTTTCACATTATTCTACATTTCTCTCAATTATTTGAAATTTTTTATTCAATAAATATCTCAAGGATTTCATGATTTAATATTTAACTGCATGATTTATCATATAGATATATGCAAATTATATATTTGGAACAAATAATACTAAAAAGTCAAGGAAAAAATTAATTCCTGGTCTTGGAAAATCTGCAAAAGTCAGGGAATTTTTTCATTGAGTCTGCTGGATACCCTGATGGAGCATCGGTTTTATTCGCGCGTGAATAAGCTCTCGCGTTTCACCGAAATGCGTCGAAAATATGATACCTAAAAAATGTTGACGCGCGAAAAAAAAACGAAAAAAAGTAACGCGAGTGCAAAGTGTTTCAAAGTTTTTACGAGTTTCCGGACGCAGAAGTTGGTCTCCTGCAGGAAACATGGATGGCACCGGCGAGGAATCTCCGGAGAAGAGGAATCGTCGAAATGTGAGTCGAATTTATTTAAAACAAAGTGATAAATATAAGGCCAACTTATCGAGCTGAATATTCGAGATGTTCAGTCAACTACCATTTATTACATGTATAAATTATAAAACTACAGTCATTATATTATATTAAAACTAACGCAAATTAACGCAAATTACAATCATTCTATAAACGTTTCGACCGCACGCGGTCTTCTTCAGTATAATTATTGAAAAATAAATTCTTACAATTCACATGATATCGAAATTTAATTATAGTTATTCAGAATCGAGAGTTTTTGAGCAATTAACGCGTGTTTCAATCCGTCCTGTCCAACAATGTTCGCCTCGATATGATCTCTGATTTTGTTCAGATCTCGGATGATTTCATCGTTAATATGCGAGAAATTAACCCGTACCGTAGGCGCTGCGATTAATACGAAATTACCGATCAACGTATGTCCAAATTATAATATATATCCCCTACAATTGGTAGTATGCTTACCTATCATCGTTCTTCTTGACAATTTTGCTACTTATTAACAGTTATTAAGGATGACACTTAACAAACAACAATACAGAAAGACAGCTCATTTTAAACTCTACTTGATCGGAGAGCGTGCGTGTTTATATATGATCTAATATCTATGTTTTACTCGTTAATGTCCTATTTGTCCTATTATTATTTATTGTTCGCTAATATATCCAAAATATCAAAATACGACTCGCTAAGTAACTCAGTATCTTTGTTTAAATTTAGTCCATTTTTTTGTTCCTTGATATGTAGCATCTCAGAAATGAGTCTTTTATAATAATTATTTTCGTTGTCCATGATCTTAACATTGTCCCAATTAAAAGTATGATGTTCATTTATTATGTGTTCAGAAATTACTGAATGTTTCGTTGAGTCCAACCTAATATTATTTTTATGTTCTTTTATTCGCGTCTGCAATTGCCTCTTTGTTTGGCCTACATAAGATGCATTACAATTATTGCAACTGATCTTATAAACCACATTCGAATTGCATGGATGTTTAGTTTTATCTTTCTGTGCTTTAATAATATTATCCAGTTTGTTGAGACATCTATACCCTACCATACAATTTTTATTTTTCACCGAGGAAACAATCATTTCTGAGACCCTATCTATATACGGAATGACAAAGAATTTTTTATTAACCGAGTCATTTCTTATACTTTTTGTTCTTTCTATGTTGGCCTGTCTCTCTAAAATGCTCCCCTTAGATATGATGTGTTCTATCCGATGATTAATTTTGTTAAAAATCAGATCAAGAGGGTAACCATTGCTTCTGAGTATATTAATAATTAACTCCAAATTTTTATTAAAAAATAGTGGATGTGATAGCAATAGACATCTGTCTACAAGGTTATATATTATTCCAATTTTGTGGCATAATGGGTGGTTTGAATAAAATGATAACGTCCTTCCTGAGAAGGTTTCTTTTTGATACCAGTCTATATATATTTTGTTATTAATAATTTTAAGTGATAAATCTAAGAAATTCAAGCTATGATTAACCTCTTGTTCGACCGTGAATTTAAGTCTTTCATGATAGTTGTTAAAATTATTCACAATCTGAGTCATATTAGTCATAGAGGTGGCCACTATTATGTCATCCACATAACGAAAATAAAACAAACATTCCAAATTCAACGCTTTGAGAACTGTATCCTCA
This sequence comes from Nylanderia fulva, assembly GCF_048542155.1. Taxonomy (NCBI): domain Eukaryota; kingdom Metazoa; phylum Arthropoda; class Insecta; order Hymenoptera; family Formicidae; genus Nylanderia; species Nylanderia fulva. The sequence goes on along the minus strand of NW_028189730.1, from coordinate 2,968,375 downwards.
AGATCTTGCATAACCAGGTCTGCAATAATTGGTGATAACGGTGACCCCATAGGGGTCCCAAACGTCTGTTTATAAATTATGTCATCAAATGTAAAATATGTAGAAGTCAATATGAATTTTATACCCCCCAAAAATTCGTTTTTCGGTATTTTAGTATTTATTCCAATGTGATCCCATCTATCGTTAATACCGTCAATCGCAAGATCCAGAGGAACGTTCGTAAACAAAGACACCACATCCAAGGAAAACATCCTATCATTCTCATCAATCTTTTTACCAGACAATATGCTGTACAAATCAAAACTATTATTAATATGACTTTTCGCTTTGGGTAGGCTAGTTCGTAAGGTGTTTTGTAAAAACGAAGCCAGCGAGTATAGAGCCGTATCAACTGATGAAACTATGATTCTAACCGGATAGTTTTCCTTATGGATTTTAGGTAATCCATACGCTTTTGGAAGGAGAGAATCACTACAACGTAATTTATAATATTCGTTTTTTGAAATATAATCTTCCTTAAGCCATCTCTTCAACAAACCATTCAAATCGTTCTCTATTTTTTTGCACGGATTTTTTTTTGACAATAGTGTAAGTGTTGACATCTTTTAAAACGTTTTTCATTTTGTTAATATAATAAGATCTATCCATCGCGACCGTAGCATTACCTTTGTCCGCGCGTGTGAATAGAACATTCGGATTGTCTTTACAAAATTTTTTTAAATCTCTGTGTGCACCAAGTAATTTTTGTTGACTTACGTCATTTTTATCCTTCGTGTTAAGAAGTTGTGCAAATTTTGGAACCGCGATATTTCTGATCGTTGTGAGATTATTAATATTATTTCGTTTGCTATTACTCTCTATGTCCTTGATAAATTCATGTATCGCTGTTTTTTTACTAATATTCGGAAGACAAAATTTATCACCCATTTGCAACAGATTAGATACGTTAGGCGGAATGTCTGTGTTGGATAGATTAACAAACCATTTTTTATTAGTATTTTCCAAAGGGTTAATTGTATCATTGAGAAATTTATTGGCTTCAATGTGTATATTGATCTCCTTGGCATCATTAGTGATTGCCCTGAGAGAATTTTGTGATATTTTCGTCGGTTGTGAAGTTTCAAAATGTAAAGAACAATGTATATCTATAGGTTTGATGCTGTTGATATACTTGTAGTATTGTTTTCTCTTAAGCCAATTGAATTTCTTTTCATGTGCAGTAACCAATCTGTTGTGGCAATTTTTAAAAGCAATGTTATGATGTTCGAAAATTCTATTCCACGCGAGTACAGGCAAACGATTAAATAACCCGCTAGTGAGATGAAAAATCCTATTTTTTAATGACTCTACCTGTCTATGCAAATCAAAAATTTCAATGCTCATCGCATTTGTTTTGAACTTGTACAACATACTATCTAGTCTTCTGATTGATCTGTGATGAAAAACGTTAAATTTAATGCGGCAAAAACCTTCCAAATGTAAGGGGAGCATTTTAGAGAGACAGGCCAACATAGAAAGAACAAAAAGTATAAGAAATGACTCGGTTAATAAAAAATTCTTTGTCATTCCGTATATAGATAGGGTCTCAGAAATGATTGTTTCCTCGGTGAAAAATAAAAATTGTATGGTAGGGTATAGATGTCTCAACAAACTGGATAATATTATTAAAGCACAGAAAGATAAAACTAAACATCCATGCAATTCGAATGTGGTTTATAAGATCAGTTGCAATAATTGTAATGCATCTTATGTAGGCCAAACAAAGAGGCAATTGCAGACGCGAATAAAAGAACATAAAAATAATATTAGGTTGGACTCAACGAAACATTCAGTAATTTCTGAACACATAATAAATGAACATCATACTTTTAATTGGGACAATGTTAAGATCATGGACAACGAAAATAATTATTATAAAAGACTCATTTCTGAGATGCTACATATCAAGGAACAAAAAAATGGACTAAATTTAAACAAAGATACTGAGTTACTTAGCGAGTCGTATTTTGATATTTTGGATATATTAGCGAACAATAAATAATAATAGGACAAATAGGACATTAACGAGTAAAACATAGATATTAGATCATATATAAACACGCACGCTCTCCGATCAAGTAGAGTTTAAAATGAGCTGTCTTTCTGTATTGTTGTTTGTTAAGTGTCATCCTTAATAACTGTTAATAAGTAGCAAAATTGTCAAGAAGAACGATGATAGGTAAGCATACTACCAATTGTAGGGGATATATATTATAATTTGGACATACGTTGATCGGTAATTTCGTATTAATCGCAGCGCCTACGGTACGGGTTAATTTCTCGCATATTAACGATGAAATCATCCGAGATCTGAACAAAATCAGAGATCATATCGAGGCGAACATTGTTGGACAGGACGGATTGAAACACGCGTTAATTGCTCAAAAACTCTCGATTCTGAATAACTATAATTAAATTTCGATATCATGTGAATTGTAAGAATTTATTTTTCAATAATTATACTGAAGAAGACCGCGTGCGGTCGAAACGTTTATAGAATGATTGTAATTTGCGTTAATTTGCGTTAGTTTTAATATAATATAATGACTGTAGTTTTATAATTTATACATGTAATAAATGGTAGTTGACTGAACATCTCGAATATTCAGCTCGATAAGTTGGCCTTATATTTATCACTTTGTTTTCAATACACGAGCGACAATTTATATTAATTTATTTCGAATTTATTTAATTCATTATTTATTTTGATAGAGCGATAGAAATATAAAAGTATTTCTGAACCGGATTTCGTGTCAGAAGAAATTCGATATAGCACGTTGCAGTCACTTTTCAGACACTGAAAGATTTTTCTTAAATATCTATGAAGAAGTCTTTTCGCTTCTCGTAAAATCACTTGACATATATTATTTAGATAAAATTATTTCTTCAAAGTTATTTAAGCTTAATATATTTATTAATCATATCTATTTATTTCTTCATACTTTTCTTGTAAAGTTACTTCAATTTTTAATCGAATAAAAATAAAAATAAAAAGATATTTATTTCTTCTTCCAAAAAAAGTCAAAACGAGTTTACTTATAGCCATTTTTCTACATTTAAAAAATTATACTATATTAATATTGGTGGAAGAAAAACGTTTAAAAAAAATTTTAATTAAAAAATTCACTTTTGACAATCTGTTTAAACAATTGCAATTTCTAAACTTTACTTGATAGAAATTCGGTGAATTAAAAATATGTATGCATTATAAAAACTCTTTTAATTAAAATTATGTACAAATTCGGCCAATTAAAATTATGTACATGATAGAAATTTGAGAATTGAAATTATGTCCCTTTCTAAAAAGAGGCATGTAAAAGTCAATTTTTGCAAGTATTGTTTTTCGTGATGCTAATTTTTTTTTTTTTTATAGCATCAAGCAACTGTCATCGCGAAGATTAATACAGTTTGACATTTGTAAAATGAAAAATAAAAATAATATCATTGGCGCGCGCTTGTGTGTTCTCTAGTTAATTAAAAATAAGAGTTTCTCCGATTAATATTTTTACTGCGATAAAAAATATTATAAATATTATATAAAAAAAATCTATCCGTGTAATATAAAAAAAATGATCATGGTAAAATCAAAATTGAAGTTGAAAATACATCGATGAAAGATTGTGCATCGACAGAATTGAATTAACTATAATTAATCTTATTTTGAGGCACGTTTGTTTTCATTGTTTTCGCATAATAAATTTTTCATTCGATTAGATAAACGAACGATTTGATTGCGAAGTATCTTGTTGTTGTAATTTATAACGCGCGCAAATCTGAAATCAGAATATCTCTGAGTTATCGAGATTAAACTTCCGATTGCGACATCGCGAATATGGATTTTTATTTGTTATTTTCTTAATAAAAAGTTATACACGCGCGCATCTTCCTTGAAAAAGGGAAGAAAAAAGAGAACGTTGGAGGAAATCAAATGATCAACGAGGGGAATTGAGAGGGAAATCTCGCTTTTAGCGAGATATTTGAGAGAGAAATACCTATACTCTCGACAGTCGTTCAGATTCAGTCATATTCGCAGATACGCGAAGTATCAGCGAAAAAGCACCGTGGAAAATTATGCTCTCTCATTTAACTAATCAGCGTGCATTACGTTATTAAATTACGAATCCTGCATCTCTTTCCTTTTCATACATATTATATATTTATTTGAATATATAAATTATGTGTATCTATAACTCATCTCTTATGAATTGTTGAAACATTATTATGTTATAAAAATTATATCTTTCTTAATTTTTGTGTATAATTGATTAGACAAAATCTTTTATACACGCACTTTTTTTTATTTTAATATATGTATAAATTATCTGCACTGAAAAAAATATTTATTTCAATACTGCCTAATAAATCATTTATTTTAAAATTATAATAGTGATTTGATGTGAAAAATATTTATTTGTTTCAAATAAATGATTTTTAAGACAATATTGAAATAAATATTTATTAATTTAATAATTTTTTTAGTGTATTTTATTATATATTTATTTATAAATATATATAATTGATATGGTTCAATAATAGATTAATAATAATAATCTATTATTAAAAGCCTGAATATATGAATTCTATATATAATTAATTAAATATGTATTAAATAGAGATTTTATTTTATATTATTTTATAATATATATATAATATATATTAATATTATTAATATATATTTAATATATATTATTGAAATATATTAATCAGAGTTGGGTAATAATTAGTTAAAAGTTAAAAAAAGTAAGTAACTTTTAACTTAGCTTAGTTAATTTAAAATGTATTAATTTTTAACTTTAACTAGTTATTTTTGACCTTAAACTTATTAACTTTTTTCCTAAGTTAAATTTTGTTATCTCTGAATACCATTATTATTTTTAAATTAAAGTATTATTAAGTATTAATTTTTATGTTCATTTGTCATCAATTGTAAAATATATTTCTATATAAAAATCAAAATTTCTCTGTTATTTGTTATTATATATTTCAAAAGAATTAACAAACAAAATGCTAATGTAATATAAATAATATTTTTAAAAATTCACTTTTGATTTACCTTGAGTTAATTTAATCTTAACTTAACTAAATTACAATATATATATGTATCGGCTGTAGAGCTTAAATGCGATGTCTTTTACGTTTGAAAATTAATTTTTTCCACTAATTAGGAATAGTATCGTCGGTTTGGATCTAATTCCTGCGTTCCCCTTAACTAAATTAATTTTATAAGCAATCAACTTAAACTCAACTTAATTTAAAAAAATCATCAACTTACCCAACCCTGATATTAATTCTCTACATATCTCTTATACACACAAATTATATAGTCCGGATAATATATCAATTTTACTACTAAATATTTGTCCAAATATTTATTTACAATATAAATTTTTCATCGACATTAAAATATAAACACATTGAAATATAAAAATTCAATATTTATTAAATTAAATCTCATTATATTTATTTCACTATATTAAATTTTTTTTTTATAATATTATCTTCATATTTAATTCTATTACATTCATTTCATTATATCAAATTAAATATTCATCTTAATATTATAAATCATACAATAGACATCTCTCTCGTTGCACGATCAATTAAAAAATGACACCCTTCTTAATTTCCAATAACGAAAGATCTTACTTGACCCCAACGTTCCGCACCGTGCCCAACTTCTCTCGCGCTATATTACAGCAGTCGTACACGCTATAAACCATCCTGCTTTAAATTCCAGGCTCTCTCTCCGTCGCGACCAGGGGGTTGGAGTAGAGCGACGTAACGCGCAGAGGGAAGCGGCAGAAGCGACGAGAGAAGGGCTGGCGACGAGGAGCTTGGAGGGCGAGACGGGATTGGCGGCAGCGAGCGCGGCGACGAGAGGGTTGAGGGTGTTCGCCGGGGGTGGAGAGGGTGCGTGTCGGGGTAGCGAGAGGAGGGATGCCAGGCCGCCCGCCGGTTCACCCTCACTAACCCGCGGCTCGCTCGACTCTTCAGTGCGGCCTGAACGGTTAACCGGCCTACTTCTCTCTCTCTCTTCCTTGCGCTCTCCGCCGTTTTGGTCCCGCGAATCGCCGCTGGAGTTCTCGCCGTCGCGACAGCATCAGCATCATCATCATCAGCATCAGCGTCATCGTCATCGTCATCGCCGGCACACCACCACCACCGTCACCGTCAACACCACCTGGAGGCTGGTGCCGTATTCACCGATCCGGATGTGACATCGCGCGAGAAGAGATGTGAGATAAGGAATCCTCGCCAGGAAGGACTCCGCTTCTCTCTCTCTCTTTCCTTTTCCACCCTCTTTTTCTCTTTCTCACCCCTATCCGTCTCTCTCTCTCTTTCCGTCTTCGCGAGATCAAGCTCTCTCGCAGCCTCCGCGGCGGCTCGCCGCTGCGGATAACCGGCCTAAGGGATAGAAGAGGAGAGAGGGTGCTTTTTGTTCTTCTCCCGCTCGCGAGTGCATTTTTCGAGATCCCGAAGGGAGAGTGTCTCTCTCTCTCTTTTTCCCCATCTATCTTTCTCTGTCTATCTCCTTCTCGTCGACGCTGACGACGACGAACGGACGCTACCTCGCTCCAGAGGGGTAAGTGTCTATCTCTTTTTATCTCTTTCTCTCTTCTATTATAACGAAGATCGATTCTTCTCTCTCTCTTTCTCTCGGTTTATTACGCGGCCTCCCGTAAAAAGAAAAAAAAAAAAATATACGTCTCGTCTCCGATCGCGTCCTCGCTTTCTTCCCTCTCTCTCTTGGTGTTCCCGCTATTCTCATTATGTTCTCGTTATCCTCTCCGCGCGAAACACGACGCAGAAGGCCGCGAGAGGGAGAGAGAAAGCTGCGTGGATCTGCGTGGGGCTGCGTAGACGACAGGCGGAAAGGGGTGGCCTGCGATGACGGTTGACGGCTGACTCGGAGCAGCCGAACAGGCCGGATCGTTCGCTCGCGATCAGAAGGGTTGGAGTTTTAACGGGGTGTCTAGCGCTTAGAAATCTGGAACACCGGCCAGTCAGGGAATTTGAGAAATCCGGAAAGTCGGGACATTTTTTTTTTTTTTTTTTTTTTTTTTTTTACTATTTCTCTGGATTTTTCTGTACATCTGTCTCAATAATTTTGACATTTGTTGGGTTCAATAAATATCTCAGGATTTCGTGATTTAATGTTTAATTGATTTATCGTATAGATATATGTAGATTATAGATTTGGAAGAATTAATGGTAAAAAGTGAATTTCTGGGCTTGGAAAATCTGAAAAAGTCGGAATTTTATAAATCTGGAATTGTTAGGGAAGAGTCAGGAAATTTTACTATTTAGCTTTTGGATTTTTGCACATTATTCTACATCTGTATCAATAATTTGACATTTTTTATTAAGTAAATAAATATCTCGAGGATTTCATGATTTAACATTTAATTGATTTATCATATAGATATATGTAAATTATAGATTTGGAGAAAATAATACTAAAATGTCAGGGAAAAAGTGAATTTCTGGGCTTGGAAAATCTGAAAAAGTCGGAATTTTATAAATCTGGAATTGTTAGGAAAGAGTCAGGAAATTTTACTATTTATCTTTTGGATTTTTGCACATTATTCTACATCTGTATCAATAATTTTCTGGGTTAAAAATCGATTCGTTAATTTATATTTTCATCGTCGTATTATTTTATTTCAATGTGTTTGATAGAGATAAAATAAAAAAAATTTGATATATTATAAATAAAAAACGTGATTATTTAAACAGTTTATAGTGACATGTTTGTTTCGATTATCGTACATAATGCAGATTGTATAATTGATTTAAATTTTTGTTTTTTAACTTCCGAATCTTTTTATTGTTGACAAAACTATCTCAAGGATTTCATGATTTAACATTTAATTGATTTATCATGTAGATATATGCAAATTATAAATTTGAAAAAAAAAAGTCAGAGAAAAAATTAATTTGTGGTCTTGAAAAATCTGCTGGACACCCTGGTTAAATTTTCCTGAAAATTAGTAAATTAAATATAAATTATTGTATATGATGAAATGAAATTTCTTTCACATTTGAAATCTACAAAGGCGCACACATGTCTGTCTAAACATAAGCTGCGTGGAATTACATGTTTCGCAATGTACCGTCGCGAATTACAGATCCGAATCTAAAAGGAGTTTTACGAGAGAAAGAGGGAGAAACGAATGAGTTTTAGGATGTAGGGGAGACTGTAAAATCGCAAAAATATGCTAAACCTATCTGCAATTGTTCTTTGAAATTTTTTGTGCTTCTCTCAGTGTGCTATTTATTTATTTGGCCGCCAAGAGTTATAATTGCAAACTCTGTGCGCATAATTCTCCTCATTGAAATATTTATTCAGATCTATTTCATCTGCATAATGTGATAAATAATGCATCGACTCCGAGACTGCACTTTTAAATTATAGACTTTAAGTACGCTGGCTTTTTTGCTCAGTATATATATATATAGAATATTTTTTATTTATTTGTATATTTTATATAATAAGACTAAAAGCATATCTACACATTTATATATTATATAAATTATTTCTTTAATATTAACATAGTATGATATATAATATATATATATATATATATATATATATATATATTCATAAAAGTACATATGAAAATATATAATTGTTATAAAATTATATTTATTAATTATATTACATCTAATATAATATATGAAAGTGTAGACGTTTTTTCTTATCGAAAAAACTTGGCAAAAGGGACGTGTCGATTCCGCGCAACTTCTCCCTGAAATTACAGGCTTTTGATCCGCTGCTCGGCCGCTTTTGTTCTTCTTTCCACCGAATGTAACAAGTATATACACATCCTGCGTTTGAAAAGGATCGTGCTCGGCGAAACTTTTTGCATGCGCGAGGCATACGTACTTATATATATATATGCTGGATAATGTGTCGATTAAAGGCCGCACCATATTATCCACCCCCTCCGGCCATCTCCCCCTATTTTCACCCCGGGTTACTCGTTGTGGAATAATTAACCGCTATGCAGCAACGTACCGCGAAACGACGCGATCGATTTTAGGTCACGATCGTTCGCCCGTAATCCGATTAGTTTCTGCAACAGAATGATAAGTAACGACGACGGCGATAAACAATGACGCCACCAAGCGGAGGAAGGGGGAAAAGGAACGAAGAAACGATATAAAGGACGACCCTCCACGATGGCTTGTCGTCCCGGCCCTATTATCGAGCGAAAAAGTTGGCTACTTTTTTTTTTTTTTTTTTTTTTTTTTTTTTTTTTTTTTATTCCCTTTTTTCGTCAGTCGTCCGATAAGTGGAGCGAAAGTGATGTGCGTTTGGAGTGTTTCTATTTTTATATTTAAAACATTTTTCTTCTCTTTTCGGTTACTGTAATCATTAATCGCGCGCTTAAATTCAGTGTTTTTGCGCCGCGAATAATAATCTAACGATAAGATAGGGAGGAGGCTGATGTTTGCCTCTCTTTCTTTTTACGTACTGTGAAAAGAAATTTGGTAACTCGACTAAATCTTTCAATTAAATTGTAATTTTGTTAATTGAACATATATTAGTATTCGAGTCAAATATACGTTTTCTTAGATTTAATATGTCATATTTAATTTAAATATTTTTATATGTTCAATTAAAAAAATAATATTTAGTTGAAAGGTTTAATCAAGTTAACAATTTTTTTTAAGTGATAATGAAAAGAAATTAACTTGACTAAATCTTTCAACTAAGTTGCTATTTTGTTAATTGAACATATATTAGTATTTGAGTCAAATATACGTTTTCTTAGATTTAATATGTCATATTTAATTTAAATATTTTTATATTATATGTTTAATTAATATTTAGTTGAAAGGTTTAATCAAGCTAACAAATTTTTTTCAGTGATACGTCCTGAAAAGAAATTTGTTAACTCGACTAAACCTTTGCTATTTTGTTAATTGAATAGATATTATTACTGAAGTTAAATATACGTTTTGTGTTAAATTTAATATGTCAGATTTAATTTAAATCCCCCAAATGACGTCATTCGACGTCAAAATGACGTACGCTTGCTATCTGGGTATTTTTATATGTTCAAAATAATATTTAATTGAAAGTTTTGCTCAAGTTGCCAAATTTTTTTATAATAAATAAAACTTTCGGCGCTTCGGGAGTGTTTCCCGCAAATTGACATTAGCCATTGTAGGATAAAAGCGAGTCTTTCTGTCAAATGAGGGTTCGCCATTAGGCCTCGTTATTGGTCCTTCGCTTTTACTTAGTCGTAACGTCGTTTCGTGACGACGTATCGTCAAAGGAAAAACATTTTACACGAAAGACCCTTCCTCTCTCTCTCTTTCGCTCTGATTGGCAGAGTCGGGTCTAATTTCCCGTCCAATTTGCACTTCGTACGATCCGGTGACGTCACCATCTGTCATCTGTATTTTTTTTACCTGTCAAACTCCTTCGCTTTTTTTTTCACACGTCGCCTTGGACGAAACAAGGTATCTCTTTTACCGCAGAAGGCTCCTCCGTAAATACTTTAACACTTTACGTTCGATCGTGTCCTGCCATTATTTACTATACACACATCGGCGAGAAGAGGAGCGATTCTCTATTTTTATCTAAAGTTATAACCGCGTTCGTGGGGGATAATCGGGATAATTTATCGTTCGCTCGAGATTTTCACGGATCTTCGCAATTTCTTCCCCAGATTTCTCATTATACATTTTCCCGGGGCGAAAAAAAAAGAAACAAACCTCTCCGAGCAGTTTCGCTCGAGATTTTAATTTCCGATCGATTCGCGTCCCGCCGAAAATTCTCCAGCAAAAATGGAAATTCCAAAGCTGGAAAGGGACGAGTTTTTTTTACTTTATTTGTAGTGCACAGAAAAAGAATTTGTTAACTCGACTAAACTTTTCAACTAAATTACTATTTTGTTAAATCGACATATATTAGTATTTAAGTCAAATATACGTTTTGTTAAATTTAATATGTTATATTTAATTTAAATATTTTTATAGGTTCAATTAACAAAATAATATATTTATTTCGAAATCAACATATCATTTCTATAAATATGTCGGCTAATTAGGCTCCTACAGCTGACATATTTATAAAAATAATATTTAATAATATATTTAATAATATATATATTATATAATATATAATAATAAAATAATATATTTTTTTTTATTAATATATATTTAATAATATATATTTATAATAATATTTAATAAAAATAATATTTAATTGAAAAGTTTAGTCAAGTTAACAATTTTTTTTCAGTGTACAAATTCGTACTATTTTGGACATAATTCCGGATGGAATCTAAAAAAATATTTACAATATTAAGAATATTATTCGGCTCTCGAAATCGACACATAATTTTTATAAATGCGTCTGCTAATTTGGCTCAAGTTAACAAACTTTTGTTTTTCAGTGTACAAATTCGCACTATTTTGGACATATAATTCGAGAGCATAATTCCGGATGGAATCGATAGGATCCGATCGTGTGAGGGAACGAAAAGCTCGGCAAAGCGGCGAAAATCGATTTAACTGCGAGGAGCGAAAAGTTGGAAAGCGACCGGAAGCCGGAGAGGGAGAGGAAGGAAGAAACGGAGCGTGAACGCGGAGAGCAAACGTTGAACGCACAAACACGCGCGGGAGTTTGGCCTTTGCTTTCCGTTTGCACACCCAATCAGGATCGGATACTAAAAATAGGAGTACCATGACCGAACTCGGCTCTCTAACGCTCGATTCCACAATTATGCATTTCCTCGATTCGTCGCCGCCTTTTTCCCCTTTTTTTCCCGCCTTTTTTTTCGCCGTCAATCGCTCGCTTTCATTAATAGAGAGTCTGGCTCCAAATTCGCGACGCAAAAGATTCCAAAATCGATGCCAACAACTCCAAAGTGGTTCCAACTATTTTTGAAACAATTTTCGCAGAATTTTTTTATTATTGATTGAATTATGAGGAAACATTTGAGGGAAAATAATGTTCGAGAAGAAGACAAGCATTTTTTTTCTCTATTTAATTTTTAAAAAGTCTGTTTAAATATACCTTTCAGGTTTGAGGAATTTAAATTTCGATCTATCAAATTTTCGAGGATTCCGAGAAATAAAATTCTGTCTCTCTTCTTCTTTTTTTTTACGTCTAGATTCTATAATAATATTTTTTATTAATAATTTAACGTTATAATATAATTTCTATTAATATGGTATAATTTTTATTAATAATATAATACTAGGATCTAAAAGAGAAGAGAGTGAGTTTGATTTCTTCTCTTTGATGATTTATACGAAACCGAATATTAATAATATTGACACACTTTTTTTATCGATGAATCATACGCGTTACATCATCAATAGCGTTAGCGCGAAATATTCATTGTTTTGTAGATTGGAATTTATAATTACTTTCATTCCGGTCGCAATCGAATTATTCACATTTGTAGATAGGTAATGTCGCTGTAAATTGTTTTCGGAAAACGCGCGTTTCCAGGGATTTATAAATATATATTAAATAGGTCAAAGTCGTCCCACGCGCGCGTAATTATCGTCCGTCGACGATATTTTTCTTTTTTTTTTTCATAGATTTAAGAATATTAATAATATTTTTAAAAATACGAGAGACAACAACGCATACGCGTAATGTTTCTTCTTTTTAAATTTCCGCTCTCCACTAAAAACTATTACATTTCGCTTTAAACGCGAGTAAATGGCTCGGAAATCTTTCGTAGATAAAGACCCGAAGCACATCCTCGCGGGTGCAAAGTCACGTTTCAGCGTTGATGAAATCAGCGCTCGAGAGAGCCCGACCGCGTTTCAAGAACCTTCGTACCTAACGTAAGTCCCTATATACCTTCGCGAACGCGATTTCGCAAAGCAGATAAATCAGCGAAGCACGGGATTTTTCGAATAACAGCAATCCGCCGAATCTCCCAATCTATCTTATCGCCAGCGATTAAATTGTTTTTGTATATAAAAAAAAATTGCGATATCGGTCACAACTATTCACGCTTTAGAAATATTAATTTTACCGTGGATATAGAGAAAAAAAATCTCTTCCAATTATTATTATTATTAGATTTATATATTATTTTATTTTATAATAATATAAATATTATTATGATTATTTTTATTATTAAAAAATCTCCTTGTATAAAATCTATTAATAATAATAATAACAACGTTGTTACTATTATTAGATTTTATGAAGAAACTTTTTAATAATAATGTTATCATTGAGAGTAATAATAATAATTAAAAGTAAAATTTTTATTATGCACATAATAAAATTAATCGAACATTTTATATCTTGTGGTAGATTAATGTTTTTTTTTTGTGGGAAAAATATTAATCAGAGAAACTCTTAAAAAATTCTTCCAATATCATATTGTCCAACAATTACCATGATTTTTATGGTAAATTTTAAGAGAAAATTCTATCTATGTAATACTATTAGTACACTGAAAAAAAATGATTGAATTAATACATATTTATTTCAATATTACCTTAGAAATCATTTATTTGAAACAAATAAATATTTGTTTTGAAAAGAATTTTCTTACATCAAATCAATATTATTAGTTTCAAATAAATAATTTATTTTGGCAATATATTGAAATCAAATACTTATTCGCATTCAATAAATATTTTTCAGTGTATCTAATTAATACATAAAAAAATATATAACTATGTTCTCTTATATGCATTTTATCGCAAAAAAAAATTAGTTCTTTATTCTGAATGAAAAAACTGTTCGTCAGGTTCGAGTTTAAGGGAAGATGGTCGCGCGAGAGGCCGATCTTCGCCGTCGACGATCGCGGAAGCAACCGGTGCGAGGAGGCGAGCGCGCAGAATGAGGAGAGACGGCGAGCGAAAGGGCAAACGGAAGGAAGGAAGGCAGGAAGGAGGGTACATTTCTCAGGGGTTTCTCGCCGGCCGGCCGAACGATTTTTCTTTGCGGCGGGTTGCATCGCGCTGCATTGCGGCTGCGACGCGGCGCGACGCGACGCGACGCGACGCGACGCAATGGCCGTGTGCCGTGTTGTGCGCTCGAAAATGCGGTGGTGTACCGTCATCATCGTCAACGGCATCACCCGATCGCGAAAAGGCAAGAGGGTGAGAAATGATGCACCCCTTCCTTCTGCGGATCTGCGCGATCCCGGCGAACGCTAGCGATGGGGTTGATTAAGTGTCTTATACGAGCCTCGAATCTGTTTGGATTCGAATTTTATAGGATCACTTGAAAAAGAACGGGTTTTTTTTAGTAGACTCGAACTTGCATATTATTTTATATTATTTTATATATTATTATTTATATATATTTTTTATATTATTTTATATATTATTTCTATATATTATTTTATATAAAAATTATACATATATATACATATATATATATATATATATATATATATATATCACAAAAATGATGAAAAATAAAGTTAAATTCGATAAGATAGATTATAAATACTCAGATAGATAATAAGATAGAGATTATAAATACTTATAAAAAATTATATATATATATATATATATAATTTTTTATAAGTATTTATAATCTCTATCTTATTATCTATCTGAGTATTTATAATCTATCTTATCGAATTTAATTTTATTTTCCATCATTTTTCTGTTATGAACATTTATATTAGGAATTTATCTGAATGTTCATAATAGAAAAATAACGGAAAACAAAATTATTCGAAACGTTTCTGAATAGATACATAATAGATGCCCTAGATAAGATATAGAGGTTCGAATCTTTTATAAATATATTTATAAGAAATTTTATGTATATATTTTGTATATATAACTATATATATTCTCATATAAAATAATATATACAAATATAGAAAATAAAAATATTAAAATGATGATATATACTATAAATAAATATATTTATATATTATAAATATATAAATAATATATATATATATATATTTATAATAAGAATTGAATTACTTTGCAAGAGTATACAACATATTGAAACACGATTTCTTATGAGTATTATTCGAATCCTAGAAAATGAAATTTGATTATTGGATTCGGATTTTTATATATGAAGTTGATCCTATCTCTAGCTAAAATATAGCGGAATAGAGGATTCGGTAGATCGAATCCGTGGATATAGTTCGGCTAAAAATTCGCTTCTATTATTAAAAATTGTGTGTTATTGTTATGTGAAACCCTCTTCATAAATATGTCGGTATCTTTATCGATTATATCGTGGTTTCTCTCCCCTCCTTCTCTCTCTCTCTCTTCCGTCCGATGCATACTCTCGTAATTTTATTCTTGTCTTTGCTCTGAAGAATTGATCCTGGAGAATAAATACGCGCGAAACAGGGACATTTTCGTGTGATATTTGCAATCAAATCGAGATTGCACGCTTATGAATTTTTCACTGTCAATATCTTGTTATTTCTCGAGGCGTCCTCCTTAAGTTTTTTCTCGGAGAGTTCAAAGTAAAAATATTAAAAAGCGCCTCCTCTTTTCTCCTGATTTTCATATTCCATTTAATTTTTATTTCCTACGTCACATTTTTTTCACGATTTATATAAATATATTTATATAATATTTATATATAAATCTCGAAATATAATATTTAATATATATATTTTTTTGCGATTTATTCTCTAATGGACTTGTATTTTTTATTTTACTTCCCAGTTTCCTCCCGAATAAATATATGGTTTAGGTGGAAGGATCTTGCAAAAATTCCCCCGAGGGGGTTGATCCTTCCCCCGCAAGATCGACCGAAGAAAGAAAGCCGGAGAGGGAGAGAGGATGGAAACGTCGAGTCGAGAAACGAGAGGAGCGAGAGAAAATAGGACTCGGTGTCTGGTTCGGTGCCTGGCACCGGGTTCCGGTGCCCGCTGTTTTATCGCACATGCCGCACGAACGGGCGAATTTCCGATTGCCCGCCAAAATATCAACCTCGCTTCCCGTGACAAGCCGAGAGAACCCGGGGAGCGTAAAGTTTTGATAAAATTCATCAAATACACACATATTGTATACACATACACCGAGGGCGGCTTATCGATGGATCTCGTTTACTTTTTACGGAGTTGGCGCGTCGCCCGCTTCGCTTATTATCGTTAATGTGTTTGGAATTCTCGACTCGCGCGAGAAAGAGAGAGAGGGCGAGAGTTAACGAGACCTTTAGTTTTAACGATGTGCACCTAGCCAGCCACCCTCTCTTTTCCCACCCCTAACTGCAAAAACGCAGCTTCGGACGCGAAGCGAGTCGCCTGTTAGATTAGGTCAATATTTGGCTCGCTTACGCGGGTAACCGGGTCAAGGATTGCCGTCGCCGAATGCGTCTCTATAACGTTTCGATAACGTGTATTATCGATGTATACTCTCCCAACGCGCTGCTCGCTTCTCGTTTCTCCATCTCGTTCATTCGGAATTTTGTCGCGCGAGTTCAACCCTCCGGCCAACTCTGCTTTTAGTTTACTCTTTCAGGGTTCACCCAATTCAGGGATATCGACGATTGTTCGAGAAATCATAGGGTCGAATATCGAGTACAGAACTCGAAATTAAATGTTAAATATTAAATTTCGCATTCAAATTTAATATCTTCATTATTGGAACAATTGGTCACATACACTTGTCCCCTTCAGAATACTTATTATGAATCTAACCTGTTCGGAAAGGTTTCCAATGATTTGTTTTTCCCTAGAGAATATAACAAGAAAGCTCTATAAGAAGAAATGTTTCCGAATAGATAAACCCGAATTGTAAACCCTTTGCCGGGTCCTGAAAGAGTGTCCTGGGACCTGTTCGCAAAGGTTATCGATCGGAATGATTTTGTTTCTTCCTAGATAATATAATAAGAAATCGCTATAAGAAGAAATATAGGAAGAAATGTTTCCGAATAGATACATAATAACTGTTTGGGATATCGCGAATTGTATAAACCTTTTGCGGAGTCCTGAAAGAGAGTTCTGGGACCTGTTTCTCGGGAAGGTTTCCAATCGGAATAATTTTCTTTTTCCCTAGATAATATAATAAGAAAGCTCTATAAGAAGAAATGTTTCCGAATAGATAAACCCGAATTGTAAACCCTTTAAGAAGAAATGTTTCCGAATAGATAAACCCGAATCGTAAACCCTTTGCGGGGTCCTGAAAGTGGGTCCTGGGACCTGTTCGGAAAGGTTTCCAATCGGAATAATATAATAAGAAGTCCCTATAAGAACAAATAGATACATAACAGCTGAATATCGCGAATTGTAAGCCTTTCGCGGAGTCCTGAAAGAGGGTTCTGGGACCGAGACACTTTTTCGGCCTCAATCGAAGCCTCGGTCTGATGATAGGACGGGGTGGTTGGCGGTGGTGGATGGCGAACGGGCTGACCTAGAGATGTCACTGGGTTAGCGTGTCCATGGGCCATCCATAACTCCTCCCGTCCATCCCTCTCCACCTCTCTGATGATACCCGGCTATACACGCTCGCTTTTACCCTGTCATAGAGAGACGAGACTGCGGGTCCGACTGACCCGCTCGCGTGTTTCCTGTACCTGCAACGGCGAAATATGCAAGCCGACAGCACTTGGCGTGTCTTCGGAAGACGAAGACCGACGATGACGTATGACGTTGGGGGCCGAGAACAATTAGAGGAAAAGGAGAAAGAGGTTCCTCGATCGATTAATTACTTCCTAAAAATTGCGAAAGGGAAAAAAGAACACGTCTTTTGTAGAGAACACGCGTTCCCCGGTGCAAATTCCCCGAAGGGACGAGTATTACTTGGAGTACAAATCGTTCATCCGGATGAACGAGGCTGCGAACAATGCCGCGGTCCCGATTCATCCTCGAGCGGACGCGATAGAAAATTCCGCGTCGCGGGAGAAGAATGCTCGCGCACGCTATTTTCGCAGAATATCCCGGAGAAACGCCGGTACCGAGGCTTCACTTCACTCTCTCTACAAGGTGTCCCCGGAACCGATAGGACGTCTTCTTTTATTACCGCTCGTTCGGAAAAGCGTCATTTATTTCTGTTTAAGTAGAATAGCCCGAAATTTGTTCTGTTGAAAAGGGAAAGAAATAATAATATTTTATTCGACTAATATTTAAGGGAATGCTAACAGAGTGAAAATTTTTTTTACTAGAATTAAAGTATTTATAATAATAAATGTGAACTGCCATATATGTATAGGAAAAAAACAAGAACGTTAAATAATTCGTTTTCTTATTGATTAGGTCAACAATGCATAAAATCGATAAGAAAATTAATTAGCTTTCTTGTTTTTTTTTTATATATACATTTAGGGTAGCTCAGATTTATTATTATGAATACTTTAAATCTAGTAAAAGATTTTTTATTCTGTATATCCAATAAATATAGTTAAATGAAAGCTTCTTGGTACTCGCAACGACATGTTAGATTATGACGTCAGAGAAAATACACGCTGAAAATTTTTGCGTGTCATTTTTAAATAAAAAGATTAAATATACAAAGTGTATTAAAACCATCTATAGTTGTGTTTCATCAAAATATCATGTTATCTAAAAATGGCAAAAACACAAAAATTGTGTATTTTCTCTGACGTCACAATCTAACACGGCGAGACCCAGGAAACTTTAATCTTTATCATAATTAACAGAAATGTTTTAAAACAAAAATCGAAAACAAAATTCGTTGCGGTGAAAAATCTTGAAAAATCTGATGAATTCTTGTTTTTCTTTTTTCGGAACACCCGATGGAGAACTGTCGATGCATATTTCGCTCGAGCAGCCGGTCTCGTTTTTCACCCCTCTCCGGGGGGCAGCGCGGGGTGGAGGAGGGGGATGATTTCCTAAATGTCCGCGTCGCAAAATTCAACGAGCCGCAGTGCAGCCAGCCAAGCCGAGGCAGTGACGCCCTGACCTTTCGTTTCTCGGTCAACGATCGTCCGTGTGTCTGCATCCTGCACGTGTGTGCATGAATGTCTGTGTGCAACGAAAATTCGCAGACGTTCCGTCCGATATCGTCAAACCGAGGGGGTAGAAAAGGAAGACTGTCGCTCTCTTTCTCTCTCTTATCTTTAAACAAGGTGTATACTCCCTGGAAAAACCTGGAATTCTCAGGGAATTTTGTTCTACCTTGAAAAATCCTGGAATTTGATTGAAACTCAGGGAATTAAAAAAAAATTGCCCCTTTGATTTCGAAATATAGTTTTAAAGAATATACAATTTATTAGTTTTATATAAAGTATGTATTAAAATATATTTTATTATAATATAATACTATATTACATTATTATATTAAAAAAAATACTTCATTTATGTTAAAAAATTATATATAACAAATAATTACTTTAAAATTGTATTCTAAATATTATTTAAAATATTTTAATTTTACCTGGAAAATTATGGAATCCTCAGGGAATTTATTTCCAAGATTTGAGTATACACCCTGTTAAAGAGACAGTTCAATTAATTTAGGGGGGTCACCAATCTTGAATAGAGAACGGGAATAGACCGGGGCGCTTCTATTTCGAGATCGGACGATGGAATAATTTTCGCGAATTTTCCCATTTCCCCCGTGAATGATCGAGTTACGCGCGAGTCAGCTTTAATTAAGTCTTTGTATAAAATTCGCCCCGAATATATATATATATATATATATATATATATATATATATATATATATGTATATATATACTTCAATTCCTCGCTCGGGATCTCGTATCTCTTCATCCTTGAGGAAAGACTCCCACGTTTCTCCTTCTCATTTCCCGTTTATATGCGAATTCCACGTCGCTTGTCGGAGGGAAGGCGAATACACGGACGACTGGAATTTCTAATAAGCACACACACACACACACACATACATATGTGTATATATAAACGTCACGGACGACGCATACGAAATACGTCAAATAACGAAATCGTAGATCGCCAGCCGGTCGAAATGAGGGTGTCGTCGCCGGATATGTCAAATTTGATACGACACATGAGATAGCACGACGAAAGGGAGAGACAAAGAATTTTGTTCTGCGAGAATTTTGTTTGCTACCCGACTTGGTAATCAAGTATTTTCGAGTAAACCGGTTTTTTATATCTCAACTGAAGCGGAATTTCATTCTTTTTTATACCCTTATTATGTATTTTCTAGTATTCATGTTCCAAGTAGCAAACTGACGTCATTAAACGTCAACTGACGTCATTAAACGTCAAAATGACATCAATTGACGTTTAATGACATCAATTGACGTTTAATGACGTCAGTTTGCTACTTGGGACATGAATACTAGAAAACACATGATAAAATAGTCAGTTTGCTACCTGGAATATCTTCATCTACACAGATAGAATTTCCTCTTAAAATTTACCGTGAAAATCATATCGTGATAAATATTAATCAGAGAAACTCATAAAATTCTTTCAATATCAGGATTTTCAGGATAAATTCACGGAGAGAATTCTCTCTGTATACCTACTATCATTATTGAGCACTTGGTTTACATCTGTACTGCTGTTCTCTAAAACCCTTAGGGCTAACTGAAGCTACGATATGAAGCTAAGCGTATCCCTCTCCTTCCAGAGAAGTAATCCCCAAATAATGAACCTACGAGGGTAGACATCCCCCTGGACGGTTGTCAGTGTTTCACCCCCTTCGCACTTTCGACCTACCCTCGTTCAATCACTTCTATCTATCTCTCTCTCTCCGATTACTCACAATCAGTTTCTACGTTGCAGGGACGAACGATGCTTCACGAACGAAGAATGTAGACGGAAAGGAGGGCAGGGCAAGAGAGCGAATCTGCCTGTCGCGGATTCGGAGGAGGACATCGCCGCTGTCTGAAGTCTAATCGAGCACCTTCCTCGCGTCTTCCTCGCTGTAAGTGCTGCAAAGAAAGCGCGGAAAAAGAGTTGGAAATGCAAACTGATGCGAAAGAGGGAAAAAGGATTCCAATTTCCGGATGGTTACGAAGGCAAATTGTCACTTTAGCAGAGAGCGTGTGATTTAAAAGAGTGGAGATACCCCTTTTATGCCTTTGTCTTATCACACTTTAATCGAAAAACGATTCTTTAATATAATTAGGTAAAGTGCGAGGACGGTTTCAGCCAAAGTAATTACACGAATCGATCACGCCGGTTGAATGCGTGCGTCAGCAATTATCGCGATGGATATAATTTGAAATATATTTATTATGTCGGATTGATATATATATATATATATATATATGATGTATATAGGTCGATTTATAAATAAGTTCTCTACTTACTATGCTGAATTTTTATATTAAAACTTATTATAATCTATATATATCATACATATATACATATGTCAATTAGATATAATGAATATTTATTTCAAAAATTTATTTACCATCAATTTTTTAATCTGTTATAGAAGCTTTTTTTCTTACAAATTCATCAATCTCAGCATCATTATGAAAAATTTAATGAATTTTTGAGTGACCTAAACAGATGGAAATCTGATAAGTCCGAATAATAAGGAAGATGAGGTAGAATCACTGATAAAGAAAGTTTTAGAATTTCTTCTTCAGTTATTTTTAGCTGTAAGTACACGAAGAGAATTTTCTCTTAGAATTCACCCCGAAAATTATGGTAATCGTGGGACAATTTGGAAGAAATTTATAAGAATTTTTCTGATTAATATCTACCACAATAAAAAATATTAATATGTATACATAGCAATTTTTATTATGTATATAATCGAACATATTTTATATCTTATTATGATAGATATTAACATTTTTATTATATATTGTTTCACGATTTCTAATTGAACAAAATTGAGCTGATTGTTTCAATTTAAAAAAAAAAACTTACAGTTTTTCAGAAGAAAAATGGTTCAATAATTATCTATTGCGAAACTTAGTTATGAATCGATTCAGTAATTCTTAACAAAAAAAATGGAAAAAATGTATTATTTTATAGTAGAAAATAATTTTCACATCTCAAAATAATTCAGCAAAATGGACGAATTGAATTTCCAAAAATCGTTCATGAATCAGCTGTTCTGACAGGACGAAAGGAAATTTAAAAAAATCATTTTTACGAACATTCAAAATTTATAGGGACTTTTTTGTTCATTTAAAAGTAATACAATCTATTCTTTTCATATATTTTTATCTAATTGTGATGGAGATGTTAATATTTTTATTATATATTGTCCCACGATTACCAAGATTTTCAGGGTGAATTCTAAGAGAAAATTCCCTCTGTAGTTGAACAAAATCATCTGTAGTTGCTGCTTGTTTCAATTAAAAAACAAAACTCATAGTTTTTCAGACGAAAAATGATTCAATAACTCTTAACAAAAGAAATTGGAAAAAATGTATTATTTTATGTAGTAGAAAATAATTCAGCAAAACGAGCGAATCGAATATCCAAAAATCGTCCCTATAAATCAGTTGTTCTGACAAGACGAAAGGAAATGAATAGAAAAAAATCCTCTCTATATGAGCATTCCAAAATAGGGTCATTTTCGCTCGTTTGAAAGTAGCGGAGTCTATTTTGATCACATCCTGTCTCGCAAAAAATTCGGCGCTCTCTCTCTCTCTACGCACCGAGTTTAATCGTGACATCGTGACACTCTGGATCACGACCCTATCCTATCTACATACGTAATCTGAATAGAAGGCACACGTATAATGCTGCCGCAGTGTGCCGAGGGAAGTAACTAGTCGGCTTCGGTGGCTCTAATGCGACGACGGCCTCGCGACTGTTTGCCAATCGTCGTCGTCAGTGCTTCGTCGACGGGGTCGCCGAAATAGTCACTGTCATTATTATCGCGCTACACCCTTCCTTGGCGATCCTTATCGCGGCGCGCGACTCCAATCGAGTAATCACGTCATATCAAGATATATCGATAACTCGCGGGGGAGAAGGAAAAGTGTCGAGGACGGGAAAGTGACGGAAATCTCGTTGACAGTAAACCTCGGGGTGAGTCCGCAGAAGAGATCTTCTCTTAATATTCGTCTGGATTTTTTCCCCTTTATTTCGACTCTTGGAACGAATCAGGAAAAATATATTGACAGTGTCCGCGAAAATTCAAAAAAATTAAGCTAGGTAATTTCCTTTTCATACGAAGACTTCGATCATTCGACGCTCTCTCTCTCTCTCTCTCCTTTTAACGTGCTAAACCAATAAATTCCAATTTCTGACGACGCGTTAAAGCCGCGGCCTCGTGCGTAAACTTCCGCGTGCGACGACGTTCCCGTGGACGAGTTGCGTGTGACCGAACGCGGGTTCGGAACACGTAGAAGGAAGTTGCTAATCAACCGTGGACCTTCGTGTGGTGTAACTAGAGACTACTATCATCCTACTAATCCCTCCTAACGTGTGTGAGACGGGGAAAGGGAGAGAGAGAAGGAGGGAGGCAGCAAATCGACGTGTTATCGGGCACGCTGCTATCATCATCGTCTCGATGTGATGTGCGAAAGTGCATTTGGAAACCTATTATATGCAATCTGTACGGAGAGTACTTTTCTCTTAGAATTTAGCCCGAAAATCACGGCAATTAAATAGGAAATATTTTTCATATTTTATAGTTATCACAATAAGATGTAAAATTTGTTTCATCAATTTTGCTATGTACATATTTAATTTTTTTTATTGTAAATATTTTTAATCAGAGCAACTCTTATAAAATTCTTCCAAGATCATATATATATATATATATATATATATATATATATAACAAAGAGAAAATTTTCTTCCTATACAGATGTATACAAATATGTCTATATAATATGAAAAAAAGGGAAATATATATATATGAAAAAATATATAAAAATATATATATATCAAAAAATATATATAAATTATATAAAATATATATACATATGTATGTATATATATAAAAGTATATATACATATAATACATATAAATGTGTATGTACATATAGAAATATATTTTTTTATTGATAACATACAATGAATAAAAATGTTATTACTTGTTGCGCGTTTTTTTTGCGACAATTTGTTTGGCTAATTTGAAATCGAATTTTTATTGGCAAAAATCTCGATAGTTTTTGAACTTATCGGAGAAGCTTTTCAAGAAGTTGAAATTAAAAAAAAGTTATATTTTATCTTATCAGGTGAAACTGGCTTTGATAGATATTAAAATTCAAGGTTTAGTTACAGAGAAATATATATTATTATTAATCAATATTGTTATATATTATTTAATATCAATCAATATTGTTATATATTATTCAATATCAATCAATATTGTTATACATATGTTATTCAATATCAATCAATGTTGTATATATAATTATGAATCAATATTGATAGAAAAAAACGGAGCATTTAAGATAGTTTTACGAAGGAAACATTGAACTCAAAAAATAATTTATCGTTAAGAAATAACGCAGTACTTGTGTGAAAAAAAATCGTATTAAATCAATTATATATTTTTAATATTGCAAATATATTTCGTAGCATAAAGAATGATCTACAACGAGTGTAGAAAACTTCAACAACTTGTTACAAACATTATTTTTCAATAAAAAAATGTTATATGAACATCTTATTTTAAGTTTGCACATTTCGAGCACTTTTGTTATGACTCATGCACCAAAATATAATTTTCCAATAATAATTGTGAATTTAATAGAATAATAAATAGAATATATTTGTTGTTTTTGGAATTGCAACTAGATAAAAATTAAATCTACTACTTATGCATTAATAAAATTTTTTGATCTTTTGTTGTTCTACAATTAATTAAAATTTTACACTTTTTTTGTAGATCATTCCGTATATAATTTTTTATCATCGATAGCGTATAATAAAAGTATTATACTTGTTGCACGTTACTTTTTTTCTTTTTAGCAACAGTTTGGATAATTTAAAGTCGAGTCTCTTGGCGAAAATCTCAAGGCACCGATAGTTTTCGAACTATCGGAAAAGAAGCTTTTCAAGAAGTTTGAAATTGCATGGAATTAAAAAAAAGTTGTATTTTATTATATCAGATGAAACTAACTTCTATAGAAATTAAAATTCAAGGCTTGGTTACAGAATTGGAAAAAATGGAGCACTTCCAAAACAATCTCGCTAAAAAACATTGCTTCCAAATGGAAAAAAAATCATTTATCGATAAGAAATAACGTGTTATTTACGTTAAGAAAAATCATAAAAATATTAAGATATGTATTTGCAATATATTAACATTTTTTCGCGTTATTTTTAAAATTTAAATACATGTATCCATTCAATTGAAATCGCTAATTAATTGCAATATTTTTATAAGACCATCTTTCCGGGTTTTTTTACCATTATATAATTTTTTTTTAATTTAGAAGATCGAGTTTGATGGGTAAGAGAGAATTTCATACGTGAATTTAATTTTATCTTTAATACCCTACAAGTCAAAAGTTTTTCTGCTTCGGTGTCTCTACAACATCGCCCTGGAATTTGCAAGATTGCAACGTTGTTAATATGTTTTTGTGCTGTATGAATACTCTGATAAATTCTTGACTCCGTCGTTGAAAATTTGCGTTCAAAGCCTTGTAGATTCTATTAAAACAGCACCCAGCTTTAGTTTGTAATTCCGAGACACTCTGTGCATATCACGACGATGTATTTCGATGTATCGAGAATATCAACGCGGCACATATAGAAAAAGTTTTCAGCATAAGGTTTTTATAGAAAGTTTGATTAAAAAAATTATCGACGAAAATTATCAGGTGAAAAACACTTTATTATTTATTAATGAATTTATTAAATCTGTCACTATAGAAATAAATAATCAATTAATAAATAATAAAAACACTTTATTATTTATTAATTGATTATTTATTTCTACGGTGACAAATTTAATATTGCAAAAAAATGAAGAATGGCGGAAATTAAATGTTCGTCTTTTACTGAAAATGTGCGAGAAAATAAGCAAGGTCACGTATCGGCTGTCCGTCAATTATATAACGACCTTACCACGACAATAAATTGTGAATGCTTGACGGAGGAGTCGGCGTAGTAATATGGAAAGAAACGTGTCCAATTATTATTCAACGAAATCAATTATAATACTTATAATAGCCTGTCTTCGTCCAAGGATATCGAAGAGTCTTTTCTAATCTCTTCAACGCTCTCTCGAATTTCTTTACGAGTTTTTCCGATAAACGAATAATTATTTATGCATTTATTCGCGAGAAAAAATGGCGAGAGTAACGCACATACTCTATATTATTGTTTAAATATTTTTGGAAGGGCAAAACGTGTATAAAAATTAATATTTTTTAGCTGATTTCTTTCTAATCCAAATCAATCTGTAAATCAATAATAATTCATATATAATTTATATAATATAAATATGTAAGTATAGGGACATGCAAATTATATATTATATATATTATTATATAATATTATATAATATATAATATTATATATACACATTATATAATATATATAATATATAGTATATATTATATAATATATAATATATATAATATTATATAATATATATTATATGTATATAATTTATATAATACTAACAATAAAATATAATTCAAATTATATATATTATAAATGTGTTAAAAAAGTAATATATAATTAATGTTAAATTAATTAGCCTAAATATAGTATTTTATTTATTAAATTAACTTAGGTGAAATTAAATGTTAGTCAACTTTATCGGCGTGGTTTCGGATGTTGTAAACCGCAGCGTCTCGTGTTTCACCACGAGGCAGCTTCAATTACAGCCTCAGATAGGGTTACTTTGTCTCTACGGAGATAACTTCGCGCTAAAGGGGGAGTTCGAAGCAAAGGGTGGATACCGTAGAAAGGTAGATAAGGGAAAGTAAATATTTAAGGAAGAAGATTGATATACTAATTCTTCGACGCGCCGTTGCTGGTCGATTATTCTGTTAAATGTGTCTTATTTTTTTTTCAATACCCCACGAAATCGAAAATCATCCCCTGGCACTTTTTCTCTTTCTCCCTTCTTTTTTTAAATTGTCCAATAACATTTGTTTTATTTTATTTTTTTTTGTGTTTCGAAATTAATACATTGTTCGCAAATTATGCATCACCGCATTTTCTCTTATTTTTTTATGTACCCCTCGAAATCGAAAATCATCCCTTGTGGTTTTTTCTTCTCTCCCTTCTTTCTTTAAATCGTCCGATAAAATTCGTTAAATTGTTTCATAAAATTTGTTTTATTTTATTTTTTTTGTGTTTCGAAATTAATGCATGTTCGCAAATTATGCATCGCTGCATTGTCTCTTATTTTTTTGAAGTACCCTTTGAAATCGAAAATTTACCTCCGGCTCTTTTTCTTTCTTTAAATTGTCTAATAAAATTAATTTAATTTTTTTCCATTTCGAAATAAATGCATTGTTCGCAAATGATGCATCGCCGCATTGGCGCATTTTTCTGCATCTTTCATGTCAACCCGTGCTTGCGTCAACCGGATGGAACATAAGACACATTTCGGTTGAAAATAAGTCCTGCTCGCGATACATTCGACACGTGTATACGTGAATGTGAGATCCATTTCTATCACGGGGATGTTAGACCGAATGCAAGGAAAAATTTTATATATTTATAAACACACGTATATTGACATACGAAAACCTTATTTATTCTTTGCGCGTCTCGTTTGACACTGTTTTAGCTCTTTTATGCAGGAATTATGCAGGGTGATCTGCAACGAGTGTAAAAAAACTGGGACAGCTTGTGTTCGGGAGATAATTTGAAGTAAAACATGTTATATATTAAGAGCATAGATCCTATTTCAAGCTTACATTCGAGTTCAGGGAGCATATTTTAAGCATTTTTATATGTATATAACTCGTACACTAAATTGTTATTTTTCAATAATAATTTTAAATATATAAATAAAATATAGAACTAGATATTAAAGCTTTTATTTATTAAATTAATACAATTTTGATCTCTTGTAGTTTATGATTAATTGAAATAGGATCTAAATGCATATAACATTTTTCACTGAAAATGATCTCAAAGTTTTTTTACTCTCGTTGTAGATCACCCTGTATAATGATTATTTATTGTAACATATTTACTCTTAAAAATCAAATCTGTATCATTCGTCAGATGAGAAATGAGCAGTTTCCGATAGATTAATCCACTCCCTCACTCTTTCATCGCAACATTTCCGATCGTAAAGCGGAAGACGTAATCGGAAGCAACGTGACACGCAGAATTGTTACTTCAAACATTTGTATACCAAGTAATTTGTTCATTTTCATTCGCGTTACACGTACACAAACACGTGCAACTAACTAAATACACCTTACGCGAGAATGAAAAATAAATTTACACAAAATTAATAATTTTGCAAAAGTAAGACTTCTTGTACAAGACGTGTATTATATGTATATTTATATTTATCATTATAAATTTTATAAAATATTATAATTTATAAAAATTTATATTTTTTTTTTTTATTTTATTAATTTATTGTTTTTCAGTTTTATTAATTTATATTTTTTAATTATTATTTTTTATAATTTAATACTTTTTTAAAATTAATTAATTATTATTTATTAATTTATATATTATTTATAATGAAAATTACTCGACCGATACTCTATAACGATTTCTTTTTCTCCCTTTTGCAGCCGAGCAGGCAGGATGTCGAGAAATCCTAAAAGTTCCTGGCGAACCGGCCCCGGCAGACTGGAGGCCCTGTTGACGCTGAGTCTGATCCTGCTCCTCGTCCTGCAGCCGGATCCTTGCCGAGGTTCGCCGTCTCATCGCAGTAGGCACCACGAGCACGAGCTGCACGTCGCGCAGGAGGGTTCGTCGTCGTCGTCGTCGTCGTCGTCATCGTCGTCGTCGTCGTCATCGTCATCGTCATCGTCGTCGTCGTCGTTACGCGATGATTTCGACGTCAGGAGTTCCAGGATCAGCGAGGAGCTACCGCGAGCGTCCGCCTTCACCGGCAACGATCCGCTGGTCGTACGTACCAGAAAGGGCATGATCCGCGGTAAGACCCTGACCGCCACCACCGGCAAGGAGGTCGACGCCTGGTTCGGCATCCCTTACGCCCAGAAACCTCTTGGTAAGCTCTCTTTACGGAGAAAGGAAAGAACAGTAAAAGAAACGTCACAAGTAGCAACTGACGTCATCAAAATTTGACGTCATTTTGACGTTTGATGTCATTTTGACGTTTGATGACGTCATTAGATGTCAAATGACATTATTTTGACGTTTGATGACGTCATTAGATGTCAAATGACATTATTTTGACGTTTGATGACGTCAGTTTGTTCCTAGGGTCGTTTAATGACGTCATCCGACGTCAAATGACGTATGCTCGCTACCTGGGGTAAAAGAAAAAAAAATAACGCTTATATAAATTATAAGTTCTCCTAATGTTTGTTGACTTGGTAAGAAATTGAGAAAAGTGAATGATAAAATTGTATATTTTCTTGGGGGGTTAACTTCAAGTGAATGATATATTTAATTAGAGATTCTTGCGCAGGTCCTTTGAGGTTTCGCCACCCGCGACCGGTCGAACGCTGGCCGGGCGTGCTGAACGCGACCTCGCTGCCGAACAGCTGCGTACAGATCCTCGACACGGTGTTCGGCGACTTCTCCGGCGCCACCATGTGGAATCCGAACACGCCGCTGAGCGAGGACTGCCTTTACGTGAACGTGGTGGTGCCGCGGCCCAGGCCTACGAACGCCGCTGTCATGGTATGGATATTCGGTGGTGAGTTCCCCAGTGACGACAATCCATCATCAGTCTCTACCTTCGTTCCAGGCCTGGTGTCATCGTTCTTTATTACGCATTTAGTAGATTCCAGTTATTTACCGTGATTGTGAGAAGCATTGTATAATCATTTAAAATGCATTTTCTTCAAAGTACTCGTCTGTACGTTTCTATCACAACGACTATAAAGCTGTCGGAAGTATTATTGAAAGTTATTTTGTGTCTAAGCTTCTCTACAGTCGTATTCTGAATAACGTCAGTAGCATCATACTGTGTTTATGTCAGTCATAAAGAATTTTTTTTCATTACCTTGTCACGCGGTATATTTACCCTGTTAACGTTTCAATTAATGGAATTTGCAATGTCGTTGTTATAGATATTTTCAATTGCGGCATTTGAAAAGATCGAATAATTGCTATTATGCTGTTAGAGGATACAAAAGTATTTGCATATTGACAGTATGAATAAGGCCACAAAATATTCGTGGGAATTTCTGTCAATCAATTCCGAAATTAAACCTTTTGAAGCTACTAGTATTAGAACCAGAGAAAATTAATAAAACGCGATTGATGTATGAAAGATAAAAAATATAATTAATATACAATTTTATTATTAATTACAATAACATAATTTCTTTTCTTTTCAATTTTCATTTGTTTAAGAAATTTGAATATTATATTATCAATATATAAATAATATATACAATATATAAACAATATTTTTAAAAATACACATATATTTTTTAATATAATAAATATATATATATATATATATATATATATAATATAAGAAAAAGAAATATATGTGCGCCAGCATTAAATTGTGCAGCTGCGAGAAACCCAAGGATCTCTGCGACCTCTCTTTCAGGTGGCTTCTACTCCGGCTCGGCCACCCTCGACGTGTACGATCACAAGACCCTGGTCTCGGAGGAGAACGTGATCGTGGTGTCCATGCAGTATCGCGTGGCCAGTCTCGGCTTTCTGTACTTCGGCACGTCCGACGTGCCCGGTAACGCCGGTCTCTTCGACCAAATGATGGCCCTGCAGTGGGTGCGCGACAACATCGCCGCTTTCGGTGGCAATCCCGACAACGTCACGCTCTTCGGCGAGAGCGCGGGCGCGGTGTCCGTCTCCATGCACCTCCTCTCGCCGCTTTCCAGGTCAGTTTTAATCAGACAGCAAACAGATATCGAAGATCCCGCGATATGAAATTTCAAGGAATGTAAAAATTATATTCTTTTTATTCCTTTTTGCAATATTATTGGATATTTTTATATATTATATGTGTATTTTATATATTATTATTATATTATATATTATATGTTATAAATTTTTGTTATATTTATAAATTTGAAATATTCTATTTTTTATATTTTTAGATAGTAATTTTATTTAAATGATAAATATAAGAGTATTACAAGTTTTTTAAAGATTATTTAATATAATAATTATTATATATATTATAAATATTATATATTATAGATTATTTAATATAATAATATATTTAATTATAATATAATTTTTAAATATATTTTTTTTTCGAGTCGGTATAAAAATGACGTTTTCAATTGTCGCTAAAAAAAACCCACCGGGGATTTCCGCTTGCAGGCACCTGTTCAACCAGGCCATCATGCAATCGGGCTCGCCGACCACGCCGTGGGCGATAATCTCGCGCGATGAATCGATCGTGCGCGGAATCCGGCTGGCGGAGGCGGTCGGCTGTCCGCACGATCGCGACAATCTGCGGGAGGTGATCGACTGCTTGCTGACGAAGGACGCGGAGGAGCTGGTGAAGAACGAGTGGGGCACTCTCGGGATCTGCGAGTTCCCGTTCGTCCCGGTGATCGACGGCGCGTTCCTCGACGAGACCCCGCAACGTTCCCTGGCGACCACGTCCTTCAAGAAGGCGAACATCCTGATGGGCTCCAACACCGAGGAGGGCTTCTACTTCATCATCTATTATCTCACGGAGCTGTTTCGCATCGACGGCACCGAGGACGTGAAGGTCAGCCGCGAACAGTTCGTCAGCGCCGTGTCCGAGCTGAATCCCTATGTTAATCAGATCGGCCGGCACGCCATCATCTACGAGTACACAAACTGGCTGCACCCGGACGATCCCGACGCGAATCGCGACGCCATCGACAAGATCGTCGGCGACTATCAGTTCACCTGCAACGTCAACGAGTTCGCCGGCCGTTACGCCGACACCGGCAACACCGTCTACATGTACTACTTCAAACACAGGTAAAAGGAGATCGATTCGCGCGATACCATTCCCGCGGCGACTACGGTAGCTTGGAAAAGCTGCAGAGATTATTTTATTATTGTTTTGTTATATTGAATTTTTATGTCTAATGCAAAACGCACATTGGACATACATTTTCTTAATAAGATGTCTCTTGGTGCAACCATATGTACTTTTGTCAACGTATTTTATATCGCAGCTACTACTGCGAATTAATAATGATATATTGTGTAAATGGAGAATTAAAAGAATTTTTTTCAAATTTTATTCATCTGTCATACGACTAAAGAAAGTGCAATTTTAATCAGATCTATGAACAATCCGTGGCCGAGGTGGACTGGAGTTATGCATGCCGACGAGATAAGCTATATTTTCGGGGAACCTTTGGACCCATCCAAACGTTATACGCAAGAGGAGAAGAATCTTTCAAAGAGGATGATGAGATACTGGGCGAACTTTGCAAAGTCGGGGTAAGATTTCCGTCCACAAATTAATAATCCGACTTTCATCTTGAATTTCTTATTTTTGTATTGAAACATTTTTATATATAATTTCTGAATTATAATACAATTGTGCAACGTTAAAAATAAATCTAATTTAGAAACGAGTAAACATCTTTGAAGCTGAATGTAGGACATATTAAATTGATTAGAGAACTGTTCCTTTTATATGATTTATACTGTTCCTTTGATATTAATTAAAATCACCCGGATAGAATGTCAACAAATATTTTCTCATTGATCTAGTAAAGCCGGATATGTCAATTTCATTATTGTGCACGTCTATTATCCCTATTACCGAAATATCTCGAAATTCCCATTATTCGGAGATATTTCGGTGCTGCGTCAGAGGACAGGCGATATATTTAGACGCGTGATTTGTGTGATCGAACCAGGGATCCGAATGTGGGCGACTCCTTACGTGATACACAGTTGGCTTACTGGCCGCAGCACACCGCCGCTAATAAAGAGTACCTGACCTTGGATATCAACAACACGGAGATCGGTAGCGGACCCAGGGTGAGGCAGTGCGCCTTCTGGAAGAAGTACCTGCCGCAGCTGCTCGGCGCTACGTGTAAGTACCTTTTTTGTTTTCTACGTCACAATTTAAGACTCTTCTGTCAAAATATAATTACACATTTCTCATTAAAATCAAATTCTTTCGGGTATCGAAATTATAATTTTATATATATATATATATTAATATTAATATTATATATATTATATATATTAATATTATATATATTATATGTATATTAATATTATATATATTATAATTATATTATACATATATATATATATATATATATATATATATATTATATATGTATAATATAATTATAATATATATAATATTATATATACATATATATATATATATATATATATATTCATTGATGGAAGGGTTGAAGAACGATAAATCTTCGTAAATCGTTGCTATCTTTTGAACGAGAGCCCCGGCGATCGCTTTCGAATCGAATAATCGATCGCGCTCGCGAGAGCCTCCACCTGTCACAGATGCAAACGGGAATGACAGGGGGTTGAGATTCATCGAAGCATCGAGGCCCTCGACTGCGTTACTTACTACGGCGCGGATTGTCTTGTGTATGACACCTGTTGAGCGCCAAGTACGTTTGATTGTTCTCGCACGCTCTCGAGAACTGCTTGGGAGACGTCGCATTCCTAGCTAGACGTGGACCTAGATATAATACACGTCGAACGCAAATACTCTCCCTTCTCGCATACCTAGAGGAAGAGAGAGAGAGACAGAGAGATCGAAGGACGCTCTTCAAATCGGACCCTGGAGACCAAGATTCCGAAGGTTCAGCTAAACAAGGGAGCTCCTCGGGGAAGATGATCGAAATTCCCGTGTCGGAGCAGAGGATGGAACGTTGCGGAAATACTGGGGAGTAGAGTCGCACTTATTGTGTGTGTACGAAGCGACTGCTGAGGCAACGCTCGAGTTTGCATCATTTATTCAGAACCGCTATCAAGTGCGCTTCGCCAAGTGTCCCACTTAAGGAAGGCGCTCGCGCGGCTTCGCTCGACGACGGGAGATCTCCCTCGGGGAAATCTTACGAGATACATGCTGTCCACCTCCTTTCACACAGTCGGACAGCTATATTTCCGTCGCTCTTAACAGCCGGAGGGGCAGGAGGATGAGTCTTATTCGCGACCGATCGTTATTTCACGGATAATAATAATCGCGATATCTCTCCCCTGTGTGATTATCGCGATTATTGTCCAAGATGTTGCGGAGAAATTTTTGACGTACGAACACAGGTGGTTTATGCACTGAAGAAAAATTTGTCAACTTGATTAAATCTTCTTTAAGATATATTAGTATTTAAGTCATTTAGTATACGGTTTGTTAGATTTAATATGTTATATTTAATAGATATATATTTACAAATAAAATATATTAATATATTTACAATATATATATATATTTTTTTTATATGCAATATTATATATATATATATATATATTAAATTAACAAAATAATATTTAGTTGAAAGATTTAGTCAAATTAGCAAATTTTTTTCCAGCGTGTAAATTAATTATTCAATTATTGTGTTATACCGTGAAATAAATAAACGAGAGTAGATATTCTATTAAGATGAAGAAGACGAAATTCTAACGTTGCGAGGACAAAGAATATTTAATTAAAAACAGCGAACAAGAGGGCGAGAAAAACTCTTGAAGATATAAGTTGGCGAATCTGAATGAAACCACGAGCGTTTCTCAATAATCAATAATATTAAATAAAAGAAAGAGGAATCAAAGAGAGAGCTTCTCCCCTTAAATTTCGACAATCCAATTCGAGATGCGGGACCCTCATCCCCAGGCGCGAATATATTAATTATTTGCGTACATATATCGCGTTTCTGGCGAAAGCCGGGTAATCGTCTTTGCGGGCGGAGATTCATTAATGGACTTTCATATATACACGTTATTCGCGATAACAGTCTGAAATTTGTACCTGCTCGAACAAAACACAGCGTCGCTTTATATGATAATTATTACGATTACGGTATAAAGCACCGATCTCGCGCACGCCACGGAATTAAACGGCGTAGCGTGTCATCGCAGTCACGAAAGTTGTAATGTCACCCACCGTTTTGCACCACAACTGTATTACATTATTACAGAAACGAGAAAGAAAGATGTATTTACGTATTTATATATACGCACATTTATATGTATATCATATCATATATTTAATTATATATTATTTATTTGTTTTTATAATTATATATATTATATATTTATTATATTTTATTTTTATTTTATATTATATATTATATATATATTTTTTAGTTATATATATTATATATTTATTATAATATTTTATATTATTTTATGTTATATTATATATATTTTTTTAATTATATATATTATATATTTATGTAATTATTTATAATTTGTATATTATAATGTACATATATATATATATATTTAATTTTTTATAATTTCAAACTTTTAAAGATATTTATGTATACAATAATATATAAAACAAATATAAATATATTAAAAAATATATACATAGTGTATAAAAATAATACATATATATATATACTTAATAAATATATTTTATATGTATAAACATAAAAAGTTTTTTAAAAATATGTATATACATACATAAAAAGTTTATAAAAAATATACATGTGTGTGTATATATATGATATACGCTAAAGTTCCTTTTTTCTCATTTCACGCGCGCGACCAAGCGAAAATATCGTCCTCGTTAGAGAGAGAATTCTATCGGTCCCTCGATACACCCTGACAGGAAAACATCGGCGGGAAAAGGATCGCGATAACGGACTCTCTCGTAAATTTCGTATAACTTGGAAATATATAAGCTTTGTAAGCGCGGTCGTTAAGACGACGGAAAGGAAAAAGACACTATCTCGCGCGAGAAATGTCAAGAAACGCGTCACCGCTGCTGCCGAATGTTGAATTTGGCATCTTTCTTTTTCTCGAGAAAGAAAAAGAGACGGAGGTATTTTAGTTCTGCTCTCGCAAACAGAACTTTTAATTTATACGGAATATTTAACCCAGTCCGGGCTATGAAATATATTTGTTCATATTCATCATTGCGATCTCTATCTTTGCTCAAATCTGCAACGAAGAGAAAG
Organism: Nylanderia fulva; assembly: GCF_048542155.1. NCBI lineage: Eukaryota > Metazoa > Arthropoda > Insecta > Hymenoptera > Formicidae > Nylanderia > Nylanderia fulva. The sequence continues at coordinate 2,932,332 of NW_028189730.1, read as the reverse complement.
AGAGACGATCAAAATGTTTTTTTCCAAATATTTTCAAATATGCAAATTATAAACTGTTAGTATGTAGAATTTTAGAGCGATAAATCGACGGAATTGAATTCCTTTGAGAGATAACTTTTACGTTAATTCTGTCAATAATAAATAACTATATAAATACTCGCTGTATGTATTTGCAAGGTAAATTTATTTTCAACAACCCTTCGCACATTAACTACAGACCCCGAAAATCATGCGTTTCCCTGGTTATCAAAGAGGAGAAAAAAAAACTCCGAAGGGTGCGAGTAAAAATTAAATACATAAAAAAATATACACGTAAAAATATACTCCGTACCTTAACGCGAATTAATTATAAAAGACTATTTGTGTGTGTGTGTTTTCTGTGTACTTAAAAGAGAACGACAGATATGCGAGTGCAAATAAAAGAAAATGAGAGGAAAATCTCTCGGGCAAATTTTCCAACTCAGAGATATATGACGCGAAATTAAAACAACAGAACAAGAACTCTCGCGAACAGAAATACGGTTACATCATCGAATAATATAAAGTATGAAAATTAAAAAGAGAAACAAATTTATTGGCTGTATATTTTTTCGATATATATATTTTTTTCAGTAAAAAATTAAAATTTTGTCTAGAGAGACTGATGCTTTTAGTAACAATAAAATCTCGATCGAACTCTCTTTTTCTCTATTAGAAATTCACTTGTTCATTTAATATTAAATTATTTATTTGTAATTAATTAAATATTATTTAGTTAATTAAATTTTTCTTCGCTATTTGTAGAAAAATTTTAAAAAATTTTTATCTAGCCAGATCAATATATACTTGCATCTTTTATATTGAATAACAATAAAATCCCGATAATTAAATACAGTTCTTTAATATATTTCTATACTCTTTCTATTAAATATTTCTTTCTGATTTATATATAAAGTATGTATTTATCCAAAATTGAGAATTGAAAGGAGATTCTTGAAAACTATTTATAGGGTCGTAGAAGAATATTAAATTATTTATTTTTATTTAAATAAATATTTTTCCTTTCCGCTATTATTTCCATTTTTTAAATTTATTTTTATATTAAATATATATTTCTATAATTAAATATATATTTAAATATACATTTCTCTACATTTTTTCTTTCATTTATATATACATATAAAATATATAAATACATATAAAAATATATAGATATATATATTTATATAAAATTGAGAATCGAGGGTAGATTCTTGAAAACTGTGTACAGGGTCGTAGAAGAATATTAAATTATTTATTTTTATTTAACTAAATATTTTTCCTTTCGCTATTATTTCCATTTTTTAAATTTATTTCTATATTAAATATATATTTCCATAATTAAATATATATTTAAATATACATTTCTACATTTTTCTTTCATTTATATATATATAAAATATATAAATATATATAAAAATATAGATATATATATATTTATATAAAATTGAGAATTGAGGGTAGATTCTTGAAAACTGTGTACAGGGTCGTAGAAGAATATTAAATTATTTATTTTTATTTAACTAAATATTTTTCCTTTCCGCTATTATTTCCATTTTTTAATTTATTTTTATATTAAATATATATTTCTATAATTAAATATATATTTAAATATACATTTCTACATTTTTCTTTCATTTATATATATATATAAAATATATAAATATATATAAAAATATATAGATATATATATATTTATATAAAATTGAGAATTGAGGGTAGATTCTTGAAAACTGTTTACAGGGTCGTAGAAGAATATTAAATTATTTATTTTTATTTAACTAAATATTTTTCCTTTCCGCTATTATTTCCATTTTTTAAATTTATTTTTATATTAAATATATATTTCTATAATTAAATATATATTTAAATATACATTTCTACATTTTTCTTTCATTTATATATATATATATAAAATATATAAATATATATATAAAATATATAATATATATAAAAATATATAGATATATATATTTATATAAAATTGAGAATTGAGGGTAGATTCTTGGAAAGTGTTTACGGGGTCGTAGTAGATATCTTTCGTTAATCGGTTAGCGGTTTCGCGGTCTGGAGAGCCGGGGGTGGGAAAAGAAGGGTTGGATATGCGGAGGCTGAAAGGGGGTTAAACGCCCGGCAGTTCAGAAGTTAAGGGAGGAAGTTTCTTCGCGGCGACGTGTGTTTGTCCGCGAAACAACCCTCTCGCACGTGCAAAAGTCGGAGTCTCTCTCTCTCTCTCTCTCTCTCTCTCCCTGAGGATTCGCAACGACGCGGTTTAGACGCGCCGCGAGTTACTTACCCGCGGCATCGATCCGCGCCCTGCCTGCTGGCTACCACCACCATCAACCACCACCCCCTCTCTCCCCCCGCCACCCCCCGTGCTCCGATATACTACCCCCGTTTGTTCGTTTTGTTTCGCTGCGCCAAGGCGAACGCGCGCGCGATCGAGAAGTCCCCTACTCCTCTTCCACCCTCGCTTTCCAACCCCCTCGAGGGGTGGAAACCCCCCGGCGCGTCGATCTTGCGACGCACAATGCGAAAATTTGCCTATCTCTGAAGATCTCTCGGAGAGGGATTCCTTTCAAGGGCTACCCTTTTTTGCTCCGAAATTATATTCCGTTCGAAAAGATCAATATGGGAAATTTTATGTTGTTTGGCTTTAGGGGGTGATTTTTTTTTAGACATTTTCTTGAGATCGAGGAAAATTAAAATGACACATTTATTAAATAGATGCTTTGGAGAAACTCCTCGTGGTGCTTGATAATTAATTGAAATATTGAGAAAAATGTATTATTATATGGGAAATTTTATGTTGTTTGACTTTAGAGGGTGATTTTTTTTATACATTTTCTTGAGATCGAGGAAAATTAAAATAACACATTTATTAAATAGATGCTTTGGAGAAACTCCTCGTGGTACTTGATAATTAATTGAAATATTGAGAAAAATGTATTATTATATGGGAAATTTAATGTTGTTTGGCTTTAGGGGGTGATTTTTTTATAAACATTTTCTTGAGACTGAGGAAAATTAAAATGACACATTTATTAAATAGATGCTTTGGAGAAACTCCTCGTGGTGCTTGATAATTAATTGAAATATTGAGAAAAATGTATTATTATATAGGAAATTTAATGTTGTTTGGCTTTAGGGGGTGATTTTTTTTAGACATTTTCTTGAGATCGAGGAAAATTAAAATAACACATTTATTAAATAGATGCTTTGGAGAAACTCCTCGTGGTGCTTGATAATTAATTGAAATATTGAGAAAAATGTATTATTATATGGGAAATTTTATGTTGTTTGGCTTTAGAGGGTGATTTTTTTTTATACATTTTCTTGAGATCGAGGAAAATTAAAATAACACATTTATTAAATAGATGCTTTGGAGAAACTCCTCGTGGTGCTTGATAATTAATTGAAATATTGAGAAAAATGTATTATTATATGGGAAATTTTATGTTGTTTGGCTTTAGAGGGTGATTTTTTTTATACATTTTCTTGAGATCGAGGAAAATTAAAATAACACATTTATTAAATAGATGCTTTGGAGAAACTCTTCGTGGTGCTTGATAATTAATTGAAATATTGAGAAAAATGTATTATTATATGGGAAATTTAATGTTGTTTGGCTTTAGGGGGTGATTTTTTTTTAGACATTTTCTTGAGATCGAGGAAAATTAAAATAACACATTTATTAAATAGATGCTTTGGAGAAACTCCTCGTGGTGCTTGATAATTAATTGAAATATTGAGAAAAATGTATTATTATATGGGAAATTTTATGTTGTTTGGCTTTAGAGGGTGATTTTTTTTATACATTTTCTTGAGATCGAGGAAAATTAAAATAACACATTTATTAAATAGATGCTTTGGAGAAACTACTCGTGGTACTTGATAATTAATTGAAATATTGAGAAAAATGTATTATTATATGGGAAATTTTATGTTGTTTGGCTTTAGAGGGTGATTTTTTTTATACATTTTCTTGAGATCGAGGAAAATTAAAATAACACATTTATTAAATAGATGCTTTGCAGAAACTCCTCGTGGTACTTGATAATTAATTGAAATATTGAGAAAAATGTATTATTATATGGGAAATTTTATGTTGTTTGGCTTTAGAGGGTGATTTTTTTTATACATTTTCTTGAGATCGAGGAAAATTAAAATAACACATTTATTAAATAGATGCTTTGGAGAAACCCTTCGTGGTACTTGATAATTAATTGAAATATTGAGAAAAATGTATTATTATATGGGAAATTTAATGTTGTTTGGCTTTAGGGGGTGATTTTTTTTTATACATTTTCTTGAGATCGAGGAAAATTAAAATAACACATTTATTAAATAGATGCTTTGGAGAAACTCCTCGTGGTGCTTGATAATTAATTGAAATATTGAGAAAAATGTATTATTATATGGGAAATTTTATGTTGTTTGGCTTTAGGGGGTGATTTTTTTTTAGACATTTTCTTGAGATCGAGGAAAATTAAAATAACACATTTATTAAATAGATGCTTTGGAGAAACTCCTCGTGGTGCTTGATAATTAATTGAAATATTGAGAAAAATGTATTATTATATGGGAAATTTAATGTTGTTTGGCTTTAGGGGGTGATTTTTTTATAAACATTTTCTTGAGACTGAGGAAAATTAAAATGACACATTTATTAAATAGATGCTTTGGAGAAACTCTTCGTGGTGCTTGATAATTAATTGAAATATTGAGAAAAATGTATTATTATATGGGAAATTTAATGTTGTTTGGCTTTAGGGGGTGATTTTTTTATAAACATTTTCTTGAGACTGAGGAAAATTAAAATGACACATTTATTAAATAGATGCTTTGGAGAAACTCCTCGTGGTGCTTGATAATTAATTGAAATATTGAGAAAAATGTATTATTATATGGGAAATTTTATGTTGTTTGGCTTTAGAGGGTGATTTTTTTTTAGACATTTTCTTGAGATCGAGGAAAATTAAAATAACACATTTATTAAATAGATGCTTTGGAGAAACTCCTCGTGGTGTTTGATAATTAATTGAAATATTGAGAAAAATGTATTATTATATGGGAAATTTATGTTGTTTGGCTTTAGAGGGTGATTTTTTTTATACATTTTCTTGAGATCGAGGAAAATTAAAATAACACATTTATTAAATAGATGCTTTGGAGAAACTCCTCGTGGTGCTTGATAATTAATTGAAATATTGAGAAAAATGTATTATTATATGGGAAATTTATGTTGTTTGGCTTTAGAGGGTGATTTTTTTATAAACATTTTCTTGAGACTGAGGAAAATTAAAATGACACATTTATTAAATAGATGCTTTGGAGAAACTCCTCGTGGTGCTTGATAATTAATTGAAATATTGAGAAAAATGTATTATTATATGGGAAATTTAATGTTGTTTGGCTTTAGGGGGTGATTTTTTTATAAACATTTTCTTGAGACTGAGGAAAATTAAATTGACACATTTATTAAATAGATGCTTTGGAGAAACTCCTCGTGGTGCTTGATAATTAATTGAAATATTGAGAAAAATGTATTATTATATGGGAAATTTAATGTTGTTTGGCTGTAGGGGGTGATTTTTTTTTTAGACATTTTCTTGAGATCGAGGAAAATTAAAATAACACATTTATTAAATAGATGCTTTGGAGAAACTCCTCGTGGTGCTTGATAATTAACTGAAATATTGATAAAAATATATTATTTTTGAAGATTGCAAAAATATTTTAAACACAATGAAATGACACATTAATTAAAATTGATAGCACTTCTCTATATTTATAGCTTGTATTGATTGTTTAATAGAAACATTGTCTCAAAATAAAATTATGTCTAGACAGACTGAGTCTTCCGTCTCTATATTTGGCATATTTACTTAATAAAAATTCGATTGTTTCTCTTTTTCTCTATTAAAGATTTATCACTTGCTTATAATTAAATATCTTCCCTTCGATTATTTGTAGAAAAAAAAATTTAATAATAAAAAAATAAATTTTTGTCTAGATTTTCCTTCATCTCTTATATTTAGCAATACAAAAATTTTGATCGTTTCTTCTTCTTTATTAGAGATTCGTCATTTAAATATTTTTCACGATTATTTGAAAAAAGAAATTTTATATGTAAACGCAGATATTAAGTATGATAAATTATTTTAAAATTTTTTCCTAATTTCGAACGTTTCAAGACATCCAAATTTTCTGCTGAAGATGATCCAAAGAAGAGTCAGAAAAATATTCAAAACTACAGAAGAATTTAAAAACAAGTTTCGCACCTATTATTCTGTTTTATTAGTCCTGATTTTGTGCTAAAATATTTATTTCTAAATTAAAAATTTCTTGTTAGTTTTTTTCACCTGATTTTATATATATATATATATATATATATATATATATATATATATATCAAAGCTTTTTCAATTTATTATTATTATCATAATTAATTATTTATGCCGATTTCACGGAATTCGCAGAATTCTCTTATTACACATCTCCTTTTATATTTATTTATACACATACATATCAGAATCGCTTGAATTTATTTATTATATTAATTAGTTATATATTTATTATAATTATTTATATATATTATTTTATATTACGTTATATTATTACTTAATATTATTTAATATTATATTTGATTTCCTGGAATCCTCTTCTGACATATTAACCTTTTTAATACCTGACTTTGTATTTATATACGTGTCAGAGCCTTTTAAATGTATTAATACAATTATTCCAAGTAAGACGGACCTTTTTATAAATATTCTAAGAGACCTTTCTTCTTCCAGCGAAACTGGAGGTCGGGTCCAAGGAGACCTGCAGCGGCACCAGCCTCGCCGACTCCGGCGCGACCCGGCTACTCCTGATCTTGAGCCTGTTATTGACCGGCCTCACTACTCTGCCTCACATCCAGCACGACGTCAGAGGTATCGTCTAGCTCCCGGCCGCCGGAGCCGCCGTCCTAGCCCCGTCGAGCATCAGCAGCAGCAGCAGCAACAGCCCGTTTTCTCCCTGAAGAAGAAGAAGAAGGACGAACTCGCGCGAGCGAGCGGACGGAGGAAGAAAGGCGCGAAAGAACGAACGAGGAATGATCGGGAAGACGACGGCACCGCGCGAGAAACAGACATATCAAGTAGTAGACGAGTGCTCGATCGCCGGGGGATCGACGATGAATTCGATAAACAAACACGCCCGCGTCTGTGAGAGAGAAAGAGAGAAAACTATGGGGAGAGATCCTTCTGGGAACCCGGTGGAATCGATGAGCTCGAGGCTCTTCTTCAGGATCTCGAACGGGGATCGAAGGAGCCTCGGAAAAAATAGGGTAAGAGAGAGAGGAAATTAAAGGAAGAGGGTCACCGATTCCTTACATGGGCGTCCGCAGGATTTTTTTCCAGGATGGGGCATAATTAAATTTTTTTACTTTTTTAATTTAATTTCTCTGTTATTTTATTTTTTCATATTAAATATATTAAATATATTAATATATTATAATATATTAAATATATTACAATATATTAATATATATATTTATTATATTTATAATATATTTGATATATTAATATATTTAATGTATATATATTAATATAAAAATATATTAATATATTTAATATAAAAAAATGAAAATAAAATATCAGAAAAATTAAATTTAATATAATATATATATACAAATAAATTCCAGTGTTTAATTGCTTGATTTTTCACTGATTTCAAGGGGGGCAAATGTCTTCTCTCGCTCCCCTCTGCGGACTCCCAAGGTTCCTTATAAAGCGAAGCGGAGATGATATAACTGGAAACTATCGGCGAAACATTAATTGCGGAAACTTATGTAATTGCGCTGATTAAAGTTCCTACTCGGAGTCTCGTCACTCCCGAGGTTTGACGTTTTCGCAAACGAGGCGAGCGAGGTGTGAGGGATGTTCGGGGACACGCGCGAGAAGATTCCGAGACTCGAAACGTCTTCGCGAGAAGAGGAGGATTTTAAAATTTCAAGACTCTCTCTCTCGAGAGAGAGAGAATTCACGCGCGCGAAAGAGAAAGAGGAGAGATTCGCGTCACCGGAAGTTATATCACGGTGGGAATTCTCGTCGCGTCGTAAAACTATCGTTACGACCACGTTTCTCTCTCGTCTCATCCGGGACGCGGGAAGATTGGCGCTTTTTTTTCTTCTTCCACACGATCCCGTCGTATATCGTTATGTGGGTCACCCCCGGGGGTCAAAGGGGGATTTTTATGAACACGAATCGCGTCACGTTTATTACCGAGACGTTATCCCGCGGGACCAGGGCAGAGATGTACAAGGTGTTTCACGTAGATAAGGTGCGGACCGGTATATTCCTCTTAAAAAAAATACCCTTTTTCTTTTGGCAACATTTCCAGAGATGCATCGCTTCCCAGATATTTTTCATATTATGAAAAATATTTTTTTTTTTTTTTTCATTAAACTTTTGCGATTTATAGTGCTGAGTAATTTAATAAGATAGAGAGAGAACATATTTTTTCGTTAAAAATTATATGCTAGCCCTTCGTCGAAAAATATATATACTTTACTGATTAAGAGAATTTAAAATAAAATGTTGTCGAGTACTTTATAATTATTTAAAAATCACTATAATTTATATATATATTATATTTTAATTATTTATACAAGTGTATTTTATTACAATGTAAATGTCAGACTTTATTATAACAGAATTACCAAAAGCATTTAGCACAATGGAACAAGATGCTCATTTTTGACAAGAAATATGATAATATTTATCTATACATATTCTATCTACATGAAACACCTTTTTTATATCGGATACAGATATGTACTTGGACAGAGAGTGATCGAATTCAAGAATCTGAAATGTCAGACTTCTGTAATTTCGTCTCGAGTCTCACTGGACCCGCAGAGCTCCTCTTGCAATATAACGAGATTTGCGTTGAAATATCTTTGAAAAAAAATCTGTTCCCTTATCGATATGCGCCCGAAACCGTTCAGAGAGGGAATCAGTTTCCGCCCGATCGGAGAATATCAAGTTTTCAAATCGATAGGTATATAAAATAAATCGCGTTTCTGCTTCGTAAATATCGCATATCTAATCTGACACGTGACAGTGTTACGTTAACCCGATATATCCGCGATTGAAATCAATCTCAACACCGTTTGCATTGTTGCGTTATCGATCGATAATATCTAGCGACCAGGTGACAAGCATTTTCGCTCTTATCGCGCCTTCGCAGAGATTTCAGTCCCCGATTGAGTGATAGATATCGAAATTCGCGTGCAAGATTAAGGATCTGTCTAACGAAGTGGGAATTATTTCCCCTCGTTGGCCGCAATGTGCACCGATGCACATCCGATTTGTACTCAATACAGCCGACGGAGATGAGGGCGACGTCGCGTGAAATTGCTATTGGCCCCCTTTCCGAATAACAGACAGACTCGGCATTTTCGCGATCTATCTCCGCATCTGTCACGTGTATATGTGCGTGTATATCTATATATATTTTATATATATATATATATATATATATATATATATACGCAAAAATGCAATAGGATGCGAAAGTCAATCTACACTGAAAAAATTTGACAGATCGCAGGTTTTTAAGATTTCCTAATCTAAGATGATATATAGAATAAGTAGATAGGCATATAATATATATGATGATATGAATATAATCGAAGAATATATATTAGATATATATATAAATTATAGTATATATGAGATGAATATATGGTATAATATTAATATAGTATATTATAGTATACATTATAATAATTATAATAGGTAATAATATATAATTATATAATATATAAGATAATATATTATATAAATTAAAATATATTAATATATATTATTATATTATATTATTAATTTATTTCCTCCTCGTGCGCGCGAGAAAAAATAATGGGAAGAGAGAGAGACGCGATGTTGTATATTTATTTATTTTTTTCACTCCGACCGGGGAGCTAAAAGCTCGGATTTTTCGACGAAAATTAATTAAAACAATGATAATCGCCGCGCCTCTTCAATCGCCGAATTCACCAGCGTCAGCTGGAATATTTCCAGGAAGGTTCACTCGCTATTGATTTTTGTTTCCGCTTTTGTCGTCGGTAAAAACTCCCGGTGGACGTCGAAACTTTTGAAATCCTCGTTCCGATATATCTCGTTCGACTTTTTTCCCTCCCGCGAATCGCCATCAATCACGCGCGCAATTGTCCAAAAAATAAGAGACTCGAAATTGAAGGACACTTTCCGCTTTCGGAATTTTTATTTCTTCCTTTTTATTATAACAAAAATTATCTCTCGCTTGTCCTTGATTGAATCCTGATGAAGAGAGGCCGGATTCCACCGAGATTTCCGGGGTCCCCTTGGGCCCACAACCTAGCTAAGCTAACTTAGCTGTACAACATCGTTATACAACGTAAGTAGACATGTAAAAAAAAAAAAAGAGAGAGAGAGAGATAGAGAGGGAGAGAGAGAGGAGAGTACTCGCTAGTTCGCAGTAAGAGATAAGAAAAAAAATGTTATTACATAAGACAAATGGCAAATTAAAAAAGAAGTTATAGAACGATTTATCAAGAAGTCTGTACAAAGGACTCTAAACGATTAAAATAAAATCCGACGTCGTCCACGACATAAACTCGAGCTTCGACGGACCCGAGGATCGTCGAGATCGATCGAACATTATAGCGAAAGTGAGAGAATATTGTATGTGTGTGTATATGTATGTATGTATATGTGCGAGAGAAAGAAAGAGAGAGAGAAAGAAAGAAGAAGCTAAAATATATCAATTGAAAAAAATGATAAAAAAAATATTAAAAAAATAAAAGGGATAAGAAAGAGATCGCCTTGATTGTGGCTCTGTGTGCGTAATTTAAGATGTATAATAATACTAAGACGAAGGGATTCTATTTCGCCGGTTCTCCACACACGAAATATCGAAATAACTCATTAGGCGTCATTTTTACTCGTCTTTTGTCTTACAAAGAATTAAAAAAAAAACTATATATATATATATATTGTATATGTATATGCGCTGCGGAGACCACACACGTTATTATTGAGAGACGCGGAGAAATATCGATATATCACGCTAATAATAATAATATAATAATAATAAATAATAATGTTAAAAATAAAAAATTACACGATAGCGATAATAAGACGAGATGATATCAACAATGATAACAACGGTGGAAAGCGACGATAATGAGATGGTGATAAAATATAATAATTATTATAATAATAAATGTAAATCTAACGATGAGAGATAATGTTAACGATAATTTTAATGAATAAAAAGTAGCGCGATAAAAAAACGGTACTATATATAAGTATAATAGTGACGAGAAATTATAAATAAATCAAACAATCGATTTCGAGGTCGAAGGGACAAGTGTCTGAGAAAAAGAGGGACTCGAAATCGATCTTCGAAGAGTTTTTCGCGTCGATACCTCCGAAATTTTCCATCTCGGTATCGTCGTGTTAAAGTTGCACAAATATATATCGGCGAAAAAAAGGGAGATAAAATTTAATATATTATACATATTATAAAATATATATATATATCATTTTCATGCGATATTCTGAATTAAAATCCGGATATCCGGATTTGTAATCGCTGAGGAATCAAAAAAATCGAGCAATTTTCCATTCGAAATTTTAGAAAATTGAAAACGGAAGAATCTTTGCGAAACAATAGGTCAAACGCTCTTGTACGAAGCTATAAAATATTTATCCGAAAGGATCGGATATCCCTCGTCGCGAGGGGCCGCAAATATCCAGTTAATTTAATATCCGGAAACTATAATTACTATCCCGACATATCCGGATTATATCGGAATCTAATATCCGAAGACACAGATTTATCCGGAAAATCCGCGAATAAATTAACTCGGATAATTAATAAATCAACAATTCGGATCTTTATGTACTATTTATTTCGCTAATAACATTATGGGCAAATCGGACAGAAGAGTCGGATTGCAGAGCACGGTGTCGAGAATTTTGTCGAAATTAATAAATAACGATGCGAAAAGAAAAAGAAATAAATATATGAAAATAAAATAGAAAGGAGAAACGCTCTCTCTGTATTTATTTTCGCGTATATAAGTCGCGTCATATAGTGTGAGGTCAGAATATCAGCAAATTCGTATTTAGCGTTCTAGGCATCATATGAGGATTCGCGTCGATGTTGTATGTGTTATATATGTGTGTGAGTGTCTTGTCTGTGCGTTCTCTCTCTCTTGCGTTGTCTATGCGTGTGCGTATCAACGGCACCAATTATAAAACAAATAAGGCAACGATGTATTTTTCAGATTATAATCAGTTTTCAATCGTTTATTTTTTCTAATCGACGATAAGCCTTTGAAAAATCTCGTTGTGATAATTTAATCCGTGTAATTTTGTTTATTTAACATTATATATACAAATTATATATGTATTAATGCATATTATATATTTAATTTATATATTTATATATATATATTTAATATATATATATAATATCTTTTATGTATAATTTATATAAAATATATACAACAGATATTTACAATATAATATATATAATATTCTCTATTATATAATTATATAATAAATATAATATATTCTATATATATACATTAAATGTATAATAGCTATAACTGTGGGATGTTAAATAAACTCAAAATTACGTCGTTTCTTATTATATAAAATCTCTATATAAAAATTCGACATAAATAATATCCGCAAAGTGGTTTCTTCGGTAAGAAAGAGACCAATTCAAAAGTTTTCCTTTTAAAGTTGGCTACAGAGAATATTTTTCATGCGGTGCCGTCGAACGTGCGCGTGTCGAGCGACACGACAGATAAATCGCAACTTTCCGAAAAGAAAGTATAAGAACAACAAACGGAACGAGACGAACTTTGAGCGAAAAGTTTAATATATCGGAAATAGCGATTATCGCTATCGAAGTTCGAAGTGTCGAAGCGATCCAATTTTAAGATATATACATATAAGTGCGATATATACATATATATATATATATAAATATACATATATACATATATGTATATATATAAGTCAGTTGTCGTATAAGAAGCTACCTCTTTTCCGAGTATAAAAAAAACAAATCTCGCTGCTTGTATAAATTTCTTAATCTTACGATATAAAATAAATCTTGCGTAGCGAGAGGGATGAAGAAGACGAAGAAGGGTCAACAACAGACGAGAGAGAAGGAAAAAGCGAACAGACGCGAGAAAAACGACGCGGACAATCCACATCTTTGTTTCTATTCGCAAAAAGAGAAGAAAAAAGTAAAAAAAAAAAAAAAAAAAAAACAATTAAGCGAACAGACGTGGCGCGCGAGAGGACCAAGTCCTCTTCTTCTCGGACTTTCTTAAGCCCCGAGAAGAAATATAGTTCATCGAGGATCGTGTGGTCGTTTCGACAAATAGACGGATAAATCTCTCTATATAAATATATACAGAGTGCATCTAAATAAGTGCGAAAAATTTAGCTGATTTTTTTTCTCGAAAATTAAGAGAGGTTTCTTATATATAAACATATACTCTTATATATCCTTCCCTGAGGAATTACACTTTTCTAAAGAGGGAATTCTTGCTTAATAACGTATTTTATTTTTTTTTCTTAAAAACTATTGATTTTACGAAAAAAGTAAAAGATATAAAAAAGTTTCTAAAGTAATCAAACTTTCTAACCCATATTTTTAGATGATCGTATTCCGGTCCGTTAAAAAGTTGTTGGCTTCATCCCCTTATAACAAATAGGAAGATCAAAAATAAATATTAATAAAAATATAAATATCCTTTTTATTAGTGGAAAATATCCACCAAGTTTCATTATTTTAATTTGTCTGAAATTACGTAAAAAGCTCTTCAGGAAGGATATAAGAATACATGTTTATATAAGAAACCCCCTTTATAATTTTCGACAAAGAATCACCTCCTAAAATTTTTCGCACTTATTTAGATATGCCTTGTATATATAATATAATATATATTATTATATTAATATAATATAATATATATATTATATTATATATTATATAATATATATTATAGAGGCAGAATCGCCCCTTTTTTCTCTCTCTGTTTTCCAAGTGCTTCGAGAAAAGGATTGAGCCGGTCCAGATGAGGATGAAGGCTCTCGGGAAAGAGAAGTCTCGCTTTCTTGTCGTCGATGGGACTCGCAGCGCGTTGCTGAAGAAAAGTAGCCCGCAGGCCTAAATACGCTCTAATTAATTCAAACTGAAACAAAAGAGGGGAACGATTATAACTAAATGAACTAATGAAAGGAAAGAATAACGACAAATCGTTGTCTCTCTATCAGCTGTCGGCGGCCGGTCGCGCTTCGATAAAACGCCCCCTCTCGTCAGAGAAAGGCGATGCGGCTCCTCGGGGGTGCGTCTTATCGAGGATCGGATCCAGCGACGTGCAACCATCGCGTGCAACCGCCCGCTTAAAGATACCTCTTACTTACTCGCAAATTCGCCAAAGAGAATGAAAAAACGAAAAAAAATAACTAACTCAAAAAATTGAGATAAGTCTCTTTACATCCTCTAATATCTCGATAATAGGAAAAGTATAATTTATATTATATCTACTTTACGACAATCTATATATTTATATTTCATTATAACACGAACACACACACACACACAAACACACATACACACATATATATTCTCTTGTCATCTACTTTATATTATAATAATCTATTCATTATTATCTCGCGAGTAGGTGACGCAATAAAATAAGAAAGAAATTCGACTTTAAACGCTTCACGTAAAAATATATCTAATATCTAATTGCCTGTCGATCGGAATATAGAGCTTCTATATATACATATACATATATTGATCAAAATCGAGCGACGAAAAAAAAAAATAAAAGATAACGCTGATGTTGAACTACTATCTCCCGCGATAATAAGTATTTGTAGGTCTTTTGAAAAAAAGAAAAGAAAAAAAAACCGAGACTCTCGCTCGCCGTTGCACGCGGTTGGGTTGCGACGAGGATGATGAGTCTCTCTTGGTCGCGGCGAACGACCGATCACCTAACTTTAACATAATTATTAATAATTACTTATACATATATAAATATATTTAAATATAAAATTAATGATAATGAAAAAAGAGAGAGACACGTATATATACAGAGCGCCCGTTTTGCGGTGGATTAAAAAAAAAATGAGAATTTTTCGCTGGTAAGATAGACACTCCGTATATATGTATATCTTGTGTGTATACTTCTATATACGAGATTTTTTGGAATAAGAACGATCTCTCTGAAAAAGAAAAAAAAATGACTGTTCGGCGACTCGGAATCTTGGGGACGAGAGGGTCCAGAGGGCGAGAAAGAGAGGAAAGAATTGAATAGATTGTACAGATTTATCAGAGATTTATCTCTCCGAGTCGCGGAACATATATAATATATATATAAATACTGATCGTTCCCGTTTCGAAAGGTATATATGTATGTATATTAAACATATGATTATTATAATCAAGTAGATTACGTACGTATTATACGAACGACAAAATCTATCGCTTGTATATACTGAGAATATCATAATAAAATGATGTACGAACGACAGTGCGAGATCAGTCAGTCTGTCTATCTCTCTCTCTCTTTCTCTCTCTTTCTCAAAGATCGAATTCTTCCACTCCGACTCTCTATTTTTTTTTCATTCCTCACTATTAACTATTTAAAGTTAAGACAGATAACAAGAAGATGTTCCTTCGACGGTGTTGAAAAATTTTATTTCTATTCGTTCAGACACAGTTAATTGGAGTTTACAAAAATTGCATCTGGTAAAAAATAAAACATGAAAATCGACGTAGAATCTATAATTGTAAAATCGTTGCAAAAGTCGGACGACTATGCTATGTATATTATATATTATCGCAGGAATGATAAACGAAATTGACTTGTCGCAATTTTGCTCGACAGATTTGACACATTATATTAAATACAATGATTTATAAGATCGTTCTCAATTGCATCGGCGAATAACAACAATTGTCCCGTTTCTCTCTTCGTTCCAAGCAGAGAGATAAGAATCTCGAGTATACCTTGTTAAAAAAATCACCTTTATCCAAGATCTCACGAGGAAATCACGCCTGAGATTAATGGCATCTTGTTTTTCGCGACTTATTGTCGATGACACGCCGATTAGATTGCACGGTGAAAAAAATGGCTTCTTACTTACGAGCAAAATGCTAACGAGAGAGCTAAATGCGAGGGAGGAAGCGAGTCGCCGAAGCAACGCGACCCCTTCCTACGTCAGCCTATACGCGACTATTAGGAATCTCGTCGCGAATACTCGTGCAGCAACAGACAGATTTGGCGATTTCCGTCCATTTCCGTCGAAACGTATCCTTAGGGCAAATACAGACGGATTACGTCCTAAAAGCGCCGGCCTTGGCCGCTTTAATGATAAAGGTTTTTACCGTGTTCTCGTCCAGCTTCGCGAAATTCTCCGTCTGCGTCACGGCTGTCATGTGGTTCAAGGCGAACTTGAAGCAAAACTCCTCGAGTTCCTGGAAAAATCACATTTTATTTCAATATCTCTCATGTCATTTTATTTAAATATATATTAATATAAAATATAATATATATATATATATTGTGTATATTAATATTTATTTAAATAAATATAAATATATTAATATAGATTTAATATATATATATATATATATATTTATTTATATTTATTTAATATTTATTTAATATATATTTTAAAATTTTAAATATATATATTATATATTAATCCCTAATTTATATGGCAAAAAATTAAGTCTCCTGAGTGCTTGTCATGTTAGATAGTGACGTCAGAAGCGAGCTAAAAATTCTTAGAAGCCATTTTTCAATGAAAAGATGATGTTTCTAATTTCTGGTTTTATCACACTTTTATATGTTCTTTTCCTTTGACAATCAACAATCATAAAATAATTGTACAGTCATTTTACAGCTGTGGATTAATTGTAAAAGAAAAAGGATATCAAAATTATCTTTTTCCAAATGGCATCTATGAATTTTTAGCGCATTTCTCTGACATGGTCACAATTCCAACATGGTCTTCCTCTTAAAATTAATTCTACCTTGGCATTGTACTCGATCGCGACGCTGTACAAATAGGCCGCATTTGATATGGTGATTCCTTGCTTTATCATCTGAATGCAATGTCTCTTGAGATTATTTTCGCAGTACGCGTTAGCCAAATCCAGGAGCTCTGTAATGAAGTGTTTAGCTTTAATCGTAAGGTGATGTGTGAATCCTGGGGCGTGCTTATGGCTCGAACTTACCTAACGCCTTCTCCGCAGGCAAATCGATCATGTCGGTGTACAGGTACTTCAGAAAGGCTTTATACACGACGTAGGAAAATTGATCGTGCTCGATGATACTGTCGGGAAGAGCACGCGATGCGATATAATAAAGCTTGAGAAGTTTCTTTATAGGAGGAACAACGTCGCCGAGTCTCTTTATAAGTCAATGATTACCTCTGATTGTTTTCCGCCCAGTTATGCTGGAACATGGTCCTGAAGTATGGAGAACGGATCTTCAGGATAGCCTTGTGGACGTGAATCGAGTGTCCGTTCACCTGTATTGTCAGATCGCTCGTCGACTGTGGGAGGAAAACAAATTGTTAGAAACAAATAAAATAATATTAGATTAATGCGCCTAAGAAACATTTGTCATGTATTTGTCGATTAAAATATATGAACAAAATATATCTCTACGCAATTTTAAAGAAATTTTCACATCAAAAGGTGCGTGTATATATGTGCTCTCTCATCTGTATCTTTTTCCATCTAGAAAGAAATTTTTCCTCCTTTACGTCAGAATCAGTCACTCTATTTAGAGTAGAATTCAATAAAGAAATGCACGCGTGCAATAAATCTTATATACATAATAACTAGAATTGTTATCATATTACATATCATGTATGTAAACATCAGTGATAAAACTATATATGTATATATGTATTTAATATAACACTATGTATATATATTACTAATGAGAAAAACGATGTTGTCAGCTGTTAGATCTTTCCTTCTCTCTTTCTAAAGTCTCTCGTTACAACTAATTTAATGCTCATCAGTCGTTAAGTTGACGTACGGAATCGTCGAACGCGGATCCCAGACATTCCAATATGCTCGAATCCTCGTTCGCGTGCAAAATCAGTGGTTTATGCATGACACTGGGCGATCCGTAACACGCGAGTGCATCGTGTATGTTCGAGAATGGGGTGGCGGTCGGGGTCGTGATGCTCTGTCCTCGACAGTGACCCCACATGTAGACCCGTCCGCCTAGGCCGACGGCGACGCTTATGTGATTGTAGTGCAGGGCGGCGATATCGGACACCCTTCCCATCTCGTGGCTGACCTGGTCATACAACTATCAATATAAGATTCTTCTAGTTTCCTCTTTTTCTTCCATTTGCTACGATTAACAAACGATGAAGCCTACCAAGACTGGATTGCAGGCGTTTGTCTTGTTACCAATTCCTAATTGACCGTAACTATTCCCACCCCAGACGTAGAGCTTCCCCTCGTCCGTCAGCGCCAACGTGTGCGCGTATCCGCAGACCACTTTGACTGAAATTTCAAGTCAACGTCAAGTGCTTGCGTCTCTTGCTTGAGGAATCAATTAAAGGATGAACGGATAAATCACCTATTACGATGCCTATCAGCGAGCCGACTCGACTAGGAGTCATCTGATTCACGTAATTGCCTATTCCCAGCTGGCCAACACCGTTGTAGCCCCAACCGTACACCTCACCGTTGTCTGTTACCACCATACTGGAGGTTTGACCGCAGGAGATGTGGACGACCTTCTTCCCGGCCAGGTTGGAGTTCACTTGTCGCGGGGCGCCCTGATTCGTACTGATACTGCTACCCACTTGTCCGCAATTATTTTGCCCCCAGGCATACACCTGGATTCAAGTAAAAGTAGTCGTTAGATTTGTGACTACCGTAAATTGTACTTGTCATCGTACTCTGATCACGACTCACCTCCCCGTCTTCGGTGAGAACGATGGAATGATGGCTCCCACACGCAATATCCACAATGCGCTTCATATTCAAACCTGCTCCTAGAGTAGGCATGTTTACTAGAGTGGGTGTGAGGCCTTGATTGCACGTTCCGTTTCCTAATTCGCAGTAGCCATTGTGACCCCAGGAATATACCTTTCCAAAATAATAATTTTACTAATATTGATGTCTCTCACATTCTTTACACATGTATTTAGTTTAATGGCTTTAAAATTCTTGGGAATATTTTATAAAATTGCTGTACATGTTGACAAGCATGTTTTTCTAATAAAATATTTTGTTCATAAAATATATTATATATAAAATAAATATTATATAGTCATATAATTGTATTGCAAATGTGCAAAGTAAATACATGTATATTAATAGTACGCTTTGCTTTTAAACTTGTCTATGTAAAAAGTTTCATTGAATTTATATATATAACTCGCACTGTATTCAACATAAGTATACCTCTCCCTTCTCTGTGAGAGCCAAAACGTGAGGTCCACTGCCATAGGCAAACATCTTTATATCTTTGTCGCACAAGACTTCTATCTTCTTTGGATGCAAAGTGCTGTGAGCATCGCTGGTTCCCAAACAACCAGCAATGTTGTTGCCTAAGCCGTACACCATCTTATCTTTTGTCACAATTAAAGCTTCATTTCCCAAGTTACCTGTTTCGGAAGGTAATAAAACGTCAAATAATAATAACGTCAATGCAGAGGGATGTGTAGGAAAAAGTAACAATTACCATAAACTACCACCATGTGAATTCGAGAGACGAATTCTGGCTCCAGTAAGCTGAAGATTGGCCAGTTTCGAAGATCCAGGGAATTCATATTGCGTGTAAAATTATTTCATAAACAAAATGTCCCTCTCAGTCTCTCTTCTTCAGTATCTCTGATTGTAAAAAAAGATTTTATGATTTTTCATGACTTAATTTATAAGAATTTAACTTAATAAAAATAAAAAAACAGTTTAAAATATAAATAAATATATTTATAATTTAAAAAATATAAAATTTATAAAAACTCTGAGATTGATTTTTCCGTATTATTTAGAAAAAGAAAAAATGTTTTCTAATGGAGGAAAAAAAAATATAATCTTATCGACCTTTGACAGATTTTATTATTCCTGTTACGCGCTCACCGATAACGTTTGACATATTAATTTTATCCCACGTACGTCGCTTTTCATTCTGCTATAATTTATGTGCATCCGTAATTATTTCCCACTTCGCGTCTCTACACAACAATTAATTACATTCATCAATTTTCACAACATATTCATCATTATACGTCCCCAGGTCCGCTTCATCCTTTGTTAGATTTCCGTCTGCTTCGATGACAGCCTCGAATATACACACATGTCAATATATAGATCAACCGCGAATTGATCTTGAAAGCTCGGCGTCAATGAAAACGCGAAAGAATCTAGACGGGAAACCTCCATAAAAACTCCGAACGTTATCGATCGTCCCCCATCGAAATACCGGAGCCAATGAGAAACGTCAAAAAATTCCCTAGGCCGAAAAATCCAGTTTCCCGCCAATCAGAATCCGTCCTCCAACAATTCCACCTTCTCTCTACGTCTCTTCGACAGTTCAGTGGCTCACAAAGAAGAATCGACCCCCTCCACCACCTGGACTGTCACGGCGTCGATCGCCTGAGGTGAATCCGGGTGACAGTTCCAGAAGAAGAGGATTTGTGCGCCCGCGGCCTCCTGGTGGACCGTCAACGAGGACCCTCTCCGAGGCAAGCAGGGAAGAAAGAGAGAGAAAAGAAGAAGATCCCGATACGCGACGACGACGTGTGCACGCATGCACGATGACGGGGTGAGGGAGTGAAGGGGATGAGAGGAGCGGCGACGGCGGCGTCGCGGGTCAACGTGAGCCGCCGCGATAGTGACACCTCTTGACGTTTCTCCGGCGCCCAGCCAATCGGCGATGCCGATCCCCCTCGGCCGCTCACGTCACTCGCCGCGACGGCCCGATCGCCGATCGGCGGCCCCTCGTCATCGCCATCCCCGCGGATGATCCTGATCCTCGGCGGCGGCGAGCGTTCTCGCGTGCGGAGCGGTCTCCCGGATCGTTCCTGAGGGCACCGCACAGGTACTCGACACGTTGCGCTCTTCGGTAACTGTTGGTGTGTGTGTGTGTGCGTGTGTGTGTATGTCAAGATCGTTGTATTAATAACGCTCCTCCGCTTGCTTGCAGAAAATAGATTTTTATAAAAAAATATTCTATGGGTTTTTAGGAAAAAAATGGAAAGTCACTTGTGCAGGGTGATCTGTGACAAAAAACGGGTTCAGAAGGGGATTTTAAGTAAAAAATGACATATGAATGTATAGATCCTATTTCAGTTAGACTGGTGGATCAAGGTTTTGTTAAAAAATGCTGCGATAGGCTTGCAGAGCTGGAAAAGCAAAATATGTTCTATTTATAAATTAACAATTGTACAAACATGATGATTACTCTGTATAATTGACATAATAGTAATTAATCATGATTGTATTAATAACGCTGTCCACTTGGTTGCAGAAAATAGATTTTTGTGACAAAAAACAGGGGTTCAGAAAGGGATTTTAAGTAAAAAATATCATATGAATGTAGATCCCATTTTAGTTAGACTGTGGTGGATCAAGGTTTTGTTAAAAAATGCTGCGATAGGCTTGCAGAGCTGGAAAAGCAAAATATGTTCTATTTATAAATTAACAATTGTACAAACATGATGATTACCCTGTATAATTGACATAATAGTAATTAATCATGATTGTATTAATAACGCTGTCCACTTGGTTGCAGAAAATAGATTTTTGTGACAAAAAACAGGGGTTCAGAAAGGGATTTTAAGTAAAAAATATCATATGAATGTAGATCCCATTTCAGTTAGACTGTGGTGGATCAAGGTTTTGTTAAAAAATGCTGCGATAGGCTTGCAGAGCTGGAAAAGCAAAATATGTTCTATTTATAAATTAACAATTGTACAAACATGATGATTACCCTGTATAATTGACATAATAGTAGTTAATCATGATTGTATTAATAACGCTGTCCACTTGGTTGTGGAAAATAGATTTTTATAAAAAAACATTCTATAGATTTTTAGAAAAAATGGAAAGTCACTTGTACAGGGTAATCTGCGACAAAAATCAGAGAGTTTGAAGGACATTTTAAGTAAAAAATGTCATGAATGTTGATCCCATTTTAGTTAGTTGGACTGTGGTGGATCAAGGTTTTGTTAAAATGCTGCGATAGTAGATTTGAATATCTAGTTATAATTTGAAAAGCAAAATATGTTCTATTTATAAATTAATGAACAATTATTGGAAAATAATGATCTTACATAAAAGTTTTTACTTGTTGATTGTCCTGTATAGTTGGCAATAATAATTAATCATGATGAATAGTATAAATAAGTGATATTATTAATGTATGTGATTTCATTCCGTAGCAGTACGCACATGAGATGGGTAGCAGCGCTTGGTGGCAGTGTGCCGCGTGTCTGAGAACCCAGGAAGAGGACATTTGCGAGCTGCAATTAAACCACTGTAATCTCTATGATGTACCACCCGATGTGTTCATTTATGAAAGAACATTGGAAAAGTTGTATCTCGATGCCAATAGAGTGAGTAACTTCATCGATTAGAAAGCGAATACATTTTAATTACAACTGTATCTAATGTGTGTCTCTTTTTTCGATTTTAGATAAAAGATCTTCCCAGACCGTTGTTCCAGTGCCACGAGTTGAGAGTTCTCTCACTTAGCGATAATGAGATTACTACGTTACCACCCGCCATAGCGTCATTAATCAACTTAGAACACCTGGACCTCAGTAAAAACAGTCAGTACATTTTCATTGACAAGTACATGTAAAACGTTACATTTAAGAAAAACTCAATTTTACACGCTTGTGTTAATCCACATTTTTGTTTAGATTTGACATTAGATCTTTTGCTTAAATTCGATTTTTATTCTGTTGATTTCATGTATATTTTTCTTGCAGGTATAAAGGACTTACCAGACAGTATCAAAGAATGCAAGAGTCTTCGCTCCATAGATATCAGTGTCAACCCCTTCGACCGTTTCCCGGACGCTATAACGCATATCGTTGGTTTGCGCGAGCTCTACTTAAACGACGCGTATATAGAATACCTGCCGGCTAACTTTGGACGACTGTCAGCCTTGAGGACGCTCGAGTTGCGGGAGAACAACATGATGACGTTGCCTAAGAGTATGAGCCGTCTTGTCAACTTGCAGAGGCTCGATATCGGCAACAATGACTTCACAGAGCTGGTGAGACCTGTTGCTCTTCACCTGAAATTCTACTTGTTCGCTCTTTTTTTTTTATATGCAAATGTCTCGAAATCGCTGAATGTTAAAGTAAGCTTGAAAAGAAAAAAATAATTTCATTTTGCTTAAGATTTTTCAATTATGGCTTCCCCAGAGAAAGTTTAACTTGCACAAAATAAAATGACATGAAAACAATGTGAAATACTATCTAAAAATTGTAATGCATATACTGTTTGCGACAGCCTGAGGTCGTCGGGGATCTCATAAATCTGACGGAGCTGTGGATTGACGGCAACGACATCAGGCGTGTCCCGGCGAACGTCGAGCAGCTCTACCGCTTGAATCACTTCGACTGCACGATGAACGCCCTGCACGGCCTCCCGATGGAGGTGCGCGGCTGGCGCGACATCGCGATCATGAATCTGTCGTCGAACGAGATGTACGAGCTGCCCGACACGATGTGCTACCTGCGCACGATCGTCACCCTGAAGATCGACGACAATCAATTGAACGCACTGCCGAACGACATCGGCCAGATGTCGAGCTTAGAGGAGCTTATAATTACTAAGAACTTTCTCGAGTACTTGCCGTCTTCGATAGGCTTGCTGCGCAAGCTGCACTGTCTCAACGCGGACAATAATTATCTGCGCGCGTTGCCGGCCGAGATCGGTAGCTGCACGGCGTTGTCCCTGCTATCCCTGCGTTCGAACAATCTGACTCGAGTGCCGCCCGAGCTCGGCCATCTGTCCTCGTTGAGGGTGCTCAATCTCGTCAACAACTGCATCAAGTTTCTACCGGTCTCCATGCTCAACCTGAGCAATCTGAAGGCGCTGTGGCTGAGCGACAATCAGAGTCAGCCGTTGGTGCCGCTGCAGCAGGAGTTCAACTGCGAGGAGGACATGATGGTGCTGAGCTGCTTCATGCTGCCCCAGAAACCGCGGCAGGATCTGGAGCGTGAGTATCCTGTCGTTTCCGCAGGAGATTGAGATACAAGTTAACATCTTGATTTATAATTAGCATAGATTGTTCACAACATTTCGCTCTTATTGGAAAAATTGATTTAAATATCTTTTCAGTGACTTATAAAAAGATTATTGATTTCCTTTTTTTATATATATGTGTGTCGCTTTACTTGTTAGTGTCTATATTTAAACTAATCAAAATTGCCTCGTTGCCGGCCTCTCTTTACATCATTGCACGCTTTTTTCGTATACATGTATATTTATTTAACGACAAGATGCAATATATTTATGTGCACGCTACTAGTGGAAGAAGAAGAACACGAAGAGCACGAAGACGAGGAATGAAATGGTGAGAGAGATATATCAAGGAATATATATCAAATGTCAAGAGATATCTTGGATTGCGACGAAAATAACCAGCAAAAATTATTGATGATAATTCCCGAATATTAATCCTGTCTTTAATAATGTATTTCATCATTCATAGAAATGGCGCAGACCGCAGGACCGATTTCGAGTTCAATCATCGGAACCGGCAAGAGGATATGTTTCGCTGCTGAGGTAGATTCCGAAGTCCCCAGGCAACTTCATCGAGCACCAACCCCTTACCCCAAGGAGCTACGCAACCTTGCTAGGCACGCTCGTAATCTGCATCATCAGTCCATTCACGATCAAAGAGTGAGTTGCCCATCATTTTTTCATCACGATGCATGACAATATTTCTTCGATGAACATAATCAAGTCTTCGTTTAGCTATAAACATTTATTGTATTATCAGTAATATGATACGTGTAGTAGTCACATCATATAATAAAAACAATTTAAATAGTTGCTAATATTCTAATATTAGAAATTCTTCTATTATTAATATTATTAATATTATATTATATTATTATTATACTATATTATTTATTTATTTATTATTATTATTTTTCTATTATTAATATTCTACTATTGTTCCAACAGAGCACGCCTTCATCTACAACCTCTACCGATCGTAACACGGCGAAGAACTACAACAAGAGCAACAGACCGGTGGAACCCGGAGCGACGGAGCATTCGGTGTCGGAGGAATCGTCTGACGAAGCGAACAAGACGGTGCTGGCGAAAGAGAAGAGTCCGGATATCCGGGAGGCCAAGTACATCCGCAATCCCACGTCCGATTACGTCGCGAAAACGCCAACGGTATCCGACTACGTCAACTCCACGTGGAAACCAGACGAGTACTCCAAGGCGAACACGGCTAAGATAGTCGAGTCCGACAAGTTTATCGAGCCATACAGGACGGCGATGTCGGGCGACGCGACGGACGGCAAGTTCAGCGAGCAACAGACGGCGCGGGTGAACGTCGTCCCAAAACCCTGCGACGTTCCACCAGCTCCGCCGCCGTATCACATCGCGGCAGCCTTCTCCAAGAAGGCCGCTCTCTTCCAGCAATTTAATAATCGTAGGTCATTGTTAGAGCTTACAGATTCTTTATTCTTTTTTACTATATTTTTTTATATGTTTAATATTTATTTTTTTATTTATATATTTTTTATATTTATATTTATATTTTTTATTTATATTTTTCATTTATATTTTTATTTTTCTTAACACTTCTGTCAATGAATAGGTATCCAGAGCAACTTGAAAAAATGATTTTTTTTAATAGAAAATTATTGTAAATAATTTGAATAATTCAAAATGTATTTTTAACTAAGAAATGTAAAATTATAATATTATACAGTTATATAATATATTTAACTGCAGAATATAAAATATATAATATTATATATACAAAATTATTATATATTTTTGACTGTAAAAAATTTTTTGGAAAGCTTGAAGAAATTATTTTTAATTATATAATATTATATAATATAATTATATAATATATATTTAACTGTATAATAATAGTATATATATATTACACAGTTATATATTATTTGTACATAATTATTATATATTTTTAACTGTAGCAAAACTCTAGAAAGAAGTAAGTTTTGTAATACGAATCTGAATTTTTCCAGCGATCGAGGCGGACCCGCATTTGGCCCCACTTTCGTTATCTTTTAACTCGTCGCCAAATTCGCCCGGGGTGTTTCCGGACGTCTCGAAACAGAAGAACTTGGACGCGAACTCGGTGAAGGCCGAGGAATGTGTGGCACCGGCTGATCCGGCGAGCCTCGTCGATTCTAGCTCGACGAACAACGGACGGACGGATCCTCTCGATCGAACTTGCACGCCGAATCTGGATTCCGGCGGCGATTCCGAGCAGAACGACCGCGCCTTGAAACCGAGCAAGATCCCGGTTCTCAAGAGCAAGCACGCGGAAAATTCGAGTAACGAGGCGAACTCGATCAAGGCTCTCCCGGAGGAACACGACGGGACGAATAGGACCTTGAATACGGTTTACTCTAGCATACCCACGTCGCCGATCACGGGGAAGAAATATCGGAGCCCCTTATCAGTGCTCGATCGCTCGAGGAAGCTGCAGAACGGGAACGTCGCCAACCACAATTCGTGCGACAACGTCAACTCGTCGGCCGAGTTGACGTCGAACGTTGTCAGTCCCGTTCAAACGAGCAGAAGCGTCGCCGACGAATCCGGCGTCGCGTCTCCCGCTAAGAGCGACTCCTCGGGCCGAGAGACGCCGAGCAATACGGGTAGTAAATCTCAGGGCGACGCGAGCAACGTCGAGATCTTTAAGGAACACGAGAGTTCTGCGTCGAGTGAGACGTCCGGGTCGGAGAGGAAGCCCAAGTTCAATTGGATGTTTGGTCTTCACAAAAACGCGAATGTGGTATGTACTCTGGGATTAGTTTTCTCTGTTAAGAATTATTTTTCCAACTTTCAATCATTTTTTTACAAATAAAAATCTATAATCATTAGCTATATATTCTATATTTTTTATATAATATAGTCTATTTTTTATATATTGTATAATTAAAATATGTAATAAATTTTATATATGTATGTATTATAATTATATTTTAATTATATTTTTTTACAGTTTATGTATGTATGTAATTATGTTTTATTCTGCAGTTAAAATATATTTTAAATTATTATATAATAATAATTAAATATAATAATAATATAATAATATTATATAATTAAAAATAAGCTTCAAGCTTTCCAAAAAATTTTTTACAGTCAAAAATATAATAATTTTGTATATATAATATTATATATTTTATATTCTGCAATTAAATATATAATAATTTTGAAAATTTCTCGGCAGCTGCCTGTTCAAGTAAGGAAAAATCCAGGTCTCGGCTTCAGCATAGCTGGTGGGATAGCGGGTGCAGAGACAGTAAGTAGAGCATACGTATGAATTAATAAATATGTATTTCAACGTCGAATTTGATATTCGTTTTTCGTGTTGAAAGATCGATCTTCCAACATATCCTTTTTGCAGGGAATAATCGTGACGAAGGTGAATCCCGACGGGCCAGCTCAGGGTACTCTTCGACCAGGAGACAAGATTCTGGAGGTAGACGGTATCGATTTCACCAAATCCGATCACAATAACGCCGTCGCCGTTCTGCGTGCCACCGGTGCTGTTGTTTCTATGATGATAAGTCGCCATCAATGATTGTAAGTTATTCGAGGCAAAAAAGCAAAAAGAAAAACAAAAAGGGGAAACTTTTTCTAATTCTTTTAGATGACATACGATCGCTTTACATACTTCAGACTGAATACATTTTATAATAGCTCTAACATATATATATATACATATATTTAAATATATTCTTTAATAAAAAAATCTGTAAATCACGCGATATATATATATATATATATATATATACACACACACACATGAACGCGTCACGTTTGTGAGAAAACGATAGAGATATACAGAGCTATGTTAATCGATTCAATCGCAAATGTCGGAATTTTTCGTATAAAAAATATTTCAGGTGCAAATTGAGAGAGTAAAGAAGCTTTACTATCTATATCATATGCTTCTTTACAAGCGATTTTTTTTTTATTAAATTAAGATTATCCTTAATCTTTTCGAGGGGACCATATCTCTTTCATGTTATAGTTTTACGAAAGAGTTAAAATGATAACATTTTTTGTACCAAAAAATTATCTTGTCTCAATCAGAAATATTTCTCTTCAAGTCTTACAATTTTTCCTATGTAGATTCCGAGACGATTTTTCAATATATTATTATATAATATATTCAATATATTATATAATATATAAATTTTTGTATTTCGATATTTGTGTGGATCGATTAAAGCAGGACACTCTGTATATATATTTGCGTCGAAAAAGATTGTAAACGAGTTAAGATACTGCTGTCGATCGTTTGAACGCAGGACGTGAAAGGTGTGTGTGATGATGATGATGAGCCGCGAGAATACATAATATTATATATAGAGTATGTTATTTTTCAACACTCTGTGTTTGTGCGGGCGGATTAAACGAGCAATCTATCCCGAGTTATCATAGCTCCTCCTCGACTAGAACAATAACGTCTTTCCCGAAATTTCTAGCTCCGCGCGTCTGCGGGCGATGATGTTGATTAGATTAGTTGATTTATATCTATATCTGTGCGTTTCTCTCTTCGACGAGAGTGAGCCGACAATGTGCCAGAAAACAAAGTACTATTTATTATCCATATACATAACATATTAATTATATTGAGAAAAAAGTATATATTATATATATATATACATATATATATATATATATATGCATATATTATATATATATACATATATATAAACAAATTTATATCTGTAGAACAGGAAAGCTAGACGAGGTTCCCACAGATTTCAGCGCTGTAAATAGATATCTTCCAATTATCCCCGTGTCAAAGTGTTCACAGACTGTTTCGCCGAAAAATTCACTTCTTCGCGCGATTTGAAGTTGATTTTCATCTTTGTTTAAGAAAATCGACCGAAAACGTGCGAAGCGAATTAATTAAACACTTGTTACGTCTTTCGTTTCTCGTTATTGACTGAAAAAAAAAATGTTCTTCAAGGAAGAAAGTCGACTTTGAATTCCCTGAAGGAATCTACGACGAGGCTTCCGTTATAATCGTTTCTAATCGTGATCCGAATGTGATAGCGATCTTTATCAGTTGTTGAGACTATAATAGTTGTTATTGCGTTACGGCAAAGCTATAAATTTTATGGATTCGATCGATGTTGTAGAGACGAGAGAATAGTTCTGATAAAGCGTTCACGCGAAATAGTGATGTTATAATGAAAAATCGAATTTAATTCGATTTTTATTCCACTTGCGAGGGACAAATATAGCTACTCGAGTCGAACTGCTTCCATATAATTGGACACACATTCGGGATTATTATTAATAATAAAAGGACGCTTCTCTCTGTCTGTGGGATCCTTGTCGCGACCTGTCTGGTAGGAGAGAAAAAAATATTCTTCTATGTGCCGTACTTATATTATATATCGATAATTAGTATTTATACTCAGTGTCAGTGTCTCTCAGAATCTCTTTCTTCCTCCCTTCTTCTCTCTATCTCTCTTGCACTTAGCCCCTATCAGAAATTCACCTTTTCAAGCGATCGAAAAACGATGATGTTTAGATCCTTCAACACTGGCGCATATTTTTATAACAAAAATTGAAGGGCGCATCCGATATTGCATCAAATACGTATTAAAGATGATATAAAGAATGTTTCGTTTATATCTTCATGCATTTACACATCGGTATACGAGATGTTATTTATTACACTAATTGAAGATAATAAAAAATATAAATAATTAGGTTAAATATTCGACGACATTATAACGTTTATAAATTTTATAAAATATATATAATATATAAAGGCGCAAATTTTTCATTATTTTATATACGTATACAAGTATATAAATTTAAGAGAAAAAAAGAGCGCGCCAGTGCTTAAGGATAAAAGGCTACACGCGAGGCTGATGTGGCTGATATATATCTAGCATTATTTTGATTTCATATCATTGTTAGATTATATATACATATATATATATATCTTCAAGAGACCAAAACACGCACGAAGGGTCTTTCGAAACGCGATTATTTCGGCTACTGCTCGCGTTTTTATTCCCTTGTTTTCGAAGGAATCGTAGACAACCGTGACAGCTGATAATAAATAATCGCACGAGCGTGATACGGTAGATCGATATAAATTTTTTGCACGAAAAAAGAATGAGAAGAACGTGAAGGATTGAAAATTGATAGCACAAATAAAATCGTTATTCGGTTACACAAATATATATGTTGCGTTTATATATGTATATATATTATATATATATTGTGCGCATTGTTACAATTCAAATCGGTGTGAATGCAAAGCTATGTAAGGTCTGCTGGACATTTCACATCTTTATTTCTTCGAAAAATCCGGAATCGACACATTTCGCCGCAAACACGATTCCACAATTCACTTTATTTTATATCTTATCAATATAATTCATTTTTTCTCATTAATAATTTTATATAAATTATATATAATTAATGCTGAGCTGTATTATATATATATATATATATATATATATATATATATATATATATACATATATATATATTTAATATATTTATATATATTATTTATATATATTTAATATTCATTAATTAAATATTATAATTATATAAATAAATATATCGTTACAATTAGAAATGATAATAAAAAAATATCGCTTCGCGTTTGCCAAAGAAATGTCATTCGAGAATCTCGAGGATTAAAGTCCTCCCATTCGAAGGGAAAAAATGTGGAAGGTCCGGAGCCGAGCGCGTTAGATTAATTACTTGTTGTTTATTAAGTTAGTGTCTGTATTTGTATCTTCGTTCTCTTCGTCGATGTTATGTACAATGTATAAGATAATTTACGGTAAGTTTACGGTCGGAAGGAAGGAAGGAAAGCCGCCTTGTTCGAATTTGAGAAAGAAGAATTGTCAGTAGAATTATTCGTACCTAGTCAGACCCAGATAACGAATGTGTTAGTACTTTCCTTTTTCGTCGACTTGATTTTGTCGACCAAGATTTGTGTTTCTTGCATTTAATATTAACGTCGCGACGTGAATCTGGACTTCCAATCGCAGATTTTACCGCTGAAAGTGTTTTTCTTTTTATATTCTCATTTTTCTCTCGTTTATAAATATTCTCCTCATCTTGCCGCTGCATTTGATTCGATGCGTCAGGAAATATATTTAGAGATGGAATAGTTGGTCTCCATTCGCTTCTTCAAATTTATCTCGACTCCCAAGAGCCGCAGATTGACTGTTTCAATTGATTAATGTCGTCAAAGAGTTGAAAACGCGCGAAAAGGGAACGAGATTAATACTATATATTATATATATATGTATTCGCGTTGACGGAGAAGTTTCCACTTTCATGGACCACGAGCACACATATTGTACTCTTTTCTACTACTCTAAACTAAACAGACTGACTACCTTTTGGATACCTATTACATACGTGTTTATTACGACGTGTCTTCGAAGAGGAGGACCTTTTCGAATTTATCTCTTTTTTGTTAATTGAAATGTCAGTTGTAGACTTGAAAAAAAAATCGAATAGCGATTCGAACCCGCCTCCTCTTCGAGCACGCTCGTTATCGTTATCGGAGTGATTGCGAATCAAGATTTTTGCGCGAGTGAATGAAATTCCAAGTTGTACCCATGAGTGTATATACTGATAAGCGATTAATCGTGTGTGCGAAAGCAATCAAGTGGTTGTACCTTTTGCTTGCGATACGTTGATGTCCGTTCACTTTCGTTTCACTTTCGCATCCGTTCATTTCCGCGTCTTGGAATTATTGTTTATCTCTTGAGAATTCAATGCGATGTTAATTATAATTATAATAGACTGAACTGTCTGATTCGCGTTAAAATGCACGGTGTGCCTCGCTTTTGTTATTCGGCTACGCCGTCACCTGGTCGCAAGACACTACCGTGTATTTTGGTATTACGTTCTTTCGAAAAATTTCTTTTCACGTTGAACTGGAGAACGATTTGTCGCTCTCTCTATCTCTATCGCGGTACAACCACTTCGTTAGCGTTCAATTATGGTTGTCATATATTGAATAATTTATAGTTTGTAACGGATCGATGTACAAAGAAAAATTAATCGCGTTCTCCAGCGGACGTCGTCTTCTGATATACAATTACTATATGCATTTTGAATATGTTAGTGGAAGATGTCTGATCTTTAACGAGAAGTCCTAGTTGGTTGTGCAGCAATAAATAAATTAATATTTACGTACAAAGTGATTCAAAACCGCGATTCGTCCCTACTTCGCGCAGGAAGAGATTACACTCGTCTCTCCGACATTAATCATTTCGTGCCAAAAGCGAGAACGAGAACTCCTCCTCCTTCTTTATCGGATCGTTGCATATGCAATGTCGCATCCCGACGTAAAAGCCTCAGTTTCACGATATTCCTTAAGTCTCTCTTCCGATCGAATACCTAAGTATCGCGTCCGAGATACTTTTACAAAAGTGCGCTCGATTCTCCTCAGGTAGAACTCGTAAAACTCGTAATGACATCACGATAACGTCACTTCAAAAGTCTTTTTAGAAACAAAATTTTATATACAATTATTTATTTGTTCTATTGTTCACACATATTCTAACAATATTCAAGCGAATCTTTAAATCATTTTTGTCTAGATAACTTTTAAGTGATGAATAAAATCATAATGACATATGAGTTTTATATTCTACCTGAGTCTCTCGAGTAAATTTGTGTAGAGCGAAAAAAAGTCTTGCAATTATTTTGCGATCTTGAAATAACTCGGTGGAGGAGAATTTCGCCCGGTGTTAAAAAAAAAGAAGGAAATTATACATCTATAAATTTGTGAAAAAAAAATGTTTCTTTTTTATTTTCAGCCGTATTTTCCTTCTAAACATCCTGTCGTGAAAGAAATGGTTGTAAGAATACTCCGCCGAATTTCCAAGCACATCCAAGACTCCAAGAATAAATCCTCCCTCGTCCTCCTCGTCACGAGCCGATCAGCAGATGCATCGGATTTTCCACGTAGTGCTTCCACAAGTTGGAGAACCTCGCCACGGTGACGCCGTCGAGGACGCGATGATCCGCGGCCCAGCTGATCGACATGACGTAAGCCGGAATGACGTTTCCCGCGTCGTTGAATCGCGGGACCTTCTGCGCTCTTCCGAAAGCACCGATTATTACCTGGGGCGGCAGGATCACTGGTTTCGTGTACGTTCCACCGACCTGGAATCGATGAGATTTATTATTGTAATAACAGAATCGCGAATTACCAGGATTTATATATTATTTCTGTTATTTTTATATATTATGCATTATTTTTATCATTTTTCTATATTATATATATATATATTATTTATTATACATATATATTATTTTTGTTATTTTTAACGGCGTCAAAATTCGGATTCCCTCGGGATTGCAATTGAGAATATGATTTTTGTATAAATTTTAATGAAGCCCCTTTGGCTCCCGCGAGTTAATTAAATTCCAATTTTGGCACCGTCGAAAATCATAGATTGATGGGCGAAATTCAGTTATGTCTCATTCAGTTTGACCCTTCTGACAATGAAGAGGTATCCAAAACGTTAAAAATGTCTTTGGATTTTTTTCCAAAATAAAATACAAAGGGCCTTTGTATATAAATTTTTGTGTTCACCTTATATAATGAAAAAAAAAATATATATATATACGTATAATAATTTATAAATAGATGTTACAAATAATAGTAGATTAGAATAATTTATAGATAATGTTACGCAAAAAATTGTCGCGGTTCAATCTGTGAAAAACATTTGATTGATAACCAGGAACCTGTACATGGAAAAACGAAAGATTCCACATTGACAGAAGGATTCATCAGTCATTATCTGAGCTTACCACGCCTATGTTCGACAACGAGAACGTCGTGTCTGTCAAATCACCGAGGGGAATCGCCGACTTCCTGCCGAGTTCCTGGAGCCTGTTGAGCTCCCGCGCGATTGCGAGGATGCTGAGATTCTGCACGTTCTTGATGTTGGGCACCACCAGGCCCTCCGGGGTGTCCATGGCGATGCCGATGTTGTGGCTGTCCAGGATTCGCAGCGTCTGCTCCTCCTCGTTCAGCCAAGCGTTCAGCTCGGGACAGCGCTCCAACGCTCGCGAGGCAGCCTTCACGAAGAAGGGCATCAGGCTTAGGGAGACACCCTCGTCCTTCAACGAGTCCTTCACCTCGTTTCGATATTGTATCACCCGATCCACTTGGCACTCGTCGCTGTAGACGAAGTGCGGTATACTCTGCAAGAAGTTCATGAAGTAGTAAGTTCCTCTTTTTAAGAGAAGTGAAGGAAGCTTAGTTTATTAATTAAATAAAAATAAAAATATTGTAGATGAAATTTGGAGATATTGTAGAAATATTCAGATTATATGTAGAATTGATAGGAATATTTAAACAAAAATAAGATAAGATTATTTTATACATGTTAAGTGTAATATATATATATATAAAATATATATAAAATATATTGAAATTAACAAAATTTGTGTGCTTTTAGTATCTCGATGGGGGATCCCTTACCAGGGATCTAGTCATAGTCTTCCACATGTGTTTCGAGTATCCCTTCAAGCCGACGATCCTCCCCATCACATTCGGAGAAACTTCCGCTTGGACTTCCGCAGTCGCGGAAATCTTCCGCAGATGAGCCAGCACGTCTTCCTTGAGCACTCTACCATCTTTGCCGGTCGCCGTTACGTCCTTCAGCCTCACGTTGTTCTCCATGGCGATTCTCCTCACTGCTGGGGTCACCAATATCTTCCCTGCGAGATTGTCCTGCAATTCTGACTCTTCTTCATTCTTCTTCTTCTTCTTGTTGGAACCGTCAATCACCTGGTCCCGGTCACCTTGAATTTTCTCCGAACTTTTCGCGACGTCCTTCGAGTCGTCCTCTATCTCGATGTCCAGCAACGCCGCCCCGACCATGGCGACGTCGTCCACGTTGTAGTGCAACACCTTGACGAGGCCGTCGTAGGGACTTGTGATCTCCACCGACGCCTTGTCGCTTTGCACCTCGCAGATCTTGTCGAACTGGCTCACCTGGTCACCCGGCTTCACGAACCTGAAATAATTCCGCTTGCTATATTAAATAACATCTTTGTGCAGGATTTGCCCAATTTAGAAGGATTAACTTAATTATTAAAAGTTAGATAAATTATTGTACTTTGGTTGTTAATTTAATATTAATTTTTTATTGATATTATTTATTATTAAAAAAATTATTATTTACTTAAAAAATTGTATTTGCTTTTATAAACTTTTTTTTCTAATAACATTAAATTCCACAGTGTATGCGCGTCGCCATCCGAACAAATGCCGAGAGGAACAAAGGAGCGGGATGCTGTCGGAGCGTACCATTCTTTCACCGTGACGTCCCGAATCCCTTCGCCGATGTCTGACAGTTGAAAGGGTACCACTTTGCCGGGACGGAGCATGCTGGTGGACAAGAAGCGACATATCGAACCGCGCGATCTCTCAGCCTGCGCAGACAGAAAAGTTTCGTCGAGTTGCTTTGCGAGTACAATGATAACAACAATTTTATTGAGCGATGGGCGACGACGCTACGCGTAAGATACGCGTATATGACATTTAGCAATGTATTTAAAAGGAAGTCCATAGAATTTTGCGGAATTGTGGCAAATGTGGGTAACTTGAATCGGGAGTTGCGCGATAAGGTGAAAAGTATTAAAGTAAAATAATATATGAAACAATGAAAAATATAACATACAAATATCCGCATAAATTATTATAAACAATTGATAATTTCATTTTAATTTTTAAACTAGACAAGCGTACGTCATTTTGACGTTTAATGATATCATAGTTTGCTATTTGGGTATTATATATATTATTATATATACTCAATTAATTGAGATCTAATAATTGTTATTTTAAGTTTATAAATTATCCTGAATTATATGTTGATTTTTTATATCGATTTTGATTGATTTGAAAATATAAGGGATGACGTATATTACTCGTAGCAATGTATTATGTTTACTGCGCTCTTTTCTTATAAATAATTTGGAATCGGTTATCTTCTCACTCGGCGAACACAAGTTAAATTAAATATATTTAATTAGAGAGAAAATATTTGCTTTTCCAACGTATCAAATTAATTTCTTTGTACAAAATGAAATAAATTGGGCGAAACATCTATACACGTGGATAAAAAAATAATGTAACGAAGAGCAAAATTTTCTATTTTCGCGATTCAATCAACAGATACATTCCACTGTTTATTTCACGATCACTGTTATTTACTTGACGATCGCATACGGGCGACCACACGCGATCGACTCGTTGTATTTAGAGGTCACTGATTGCGTTGGCCCAGTGCCAGAGTTCAATCCGACTCGCGGCTTGTTGACGCGCGCGCGACTATGGCACGTGGCACTCATTGCTTTTTGTGCAACTGCACAAGTTTTGCCGAACGTTCTCTCGCGCGTTTATTTACCTACATGTAAGAGCTTTTTTCGTCTTTATTGTAACCGGCAAACTTACCAGTCGCGCGGCCGTCAGCAAGCGCCAGGGGAGAGCCATCAGCTGATTCCTTCAGCTGTCAAATTAGCTGTCAAATCCGTTCGAGGAGGAGACGCGCGACAGCTCCCACGGGTTTATATATAATCGTGACTATCAAATATGTGCGTTATCACTCGCGCATGTTTATTCACGAGAAGTTATGCAATCGTCGAGTTCGTCTCACTTACGCATTTCGAGCACGCATTGTGAAAATAAGTGTGTAAAGTTATTTTGAGAGAACTTTATCGGGTATCTAAACTGGGTCTACTTTTTATAATAAATTTGTATAAATTTTTATAGTACACTTATTACAGAAAGTACAAAGTTTATAATTTTTGAAACGATATTTTGTTTCTGAATAATTTCGAACTAAATTTCTGTGAGAGATTGTAATGTGAACGCGTCGATGGAAACGTTAGAACTAATTTTCGGGATAAGATAATGGAAGATATCGATTCCAGATCCCCCTGGCGTTCTAAAGAAGGAAAATGCAGGAGAAAAGGAAATCGTTCATAGGCGTCGAGATGCAGAAATTTCTATTTTATATTCACCTCTTAACATTTTTTTGTTAGATAAATATATATATTTTAAAAACTCTGTAACTCTATATAGATTTTATATACTTGATTTTTATATCATCTACTCTGAAATTGTTATTGTTATTCACTAGATCGATTTTTTTATACGATAAGGGAATACAGTGACGAATTTTTTTTCGCATGCAGGACACAGGAAATTGAATTTCGTGGAATTATCATGTCGGAATTTCGAATCCTCTTTTTCCGGAAATGATGGATAGCAGGTGGAAATATAGATACACGCTCTCGATACGCCATTCAATAATTGTTTTATTTTCCAAGTTCGATTTTCCGTTTCTCCCTCTCTCTCTCTCTCTCTCTCTCTCTCTCTCTCTCTCTCTCTCTCTCTCTCTCTCTCTCTCTCTCTCTCTCTCTCTCTCTTTTCTTTCTCTCTCGCACCACGCGCGCTCGTTACAATAGAAAAGATATCATTTTTTTTGTACGTCGCTTTGGCTTCAGCGACCGCGGGAGTCGAGCGATTTGATCGTCGATAATACAATAATAACGCTCCTCTTGCAATTACTCGCAAAATTGATCAAACGTTTAACACAAAATTCTGTAGAGAATTTTTTATAATTTAATAACAAGAAGGCTGACAAAAGAGATGCAGATACATGCGACACTATTATTTTTTTATCTTATGTATACCAGAGATTATAAATGATATATACATACATATACATATATATATATTTTTTTAAATGTCTATACGTTTATAGATAATTGATTGAAATTTTCTCCGAGACGTTTGATCAGTTTCGCGAGTCGAGATTATTACAATAACAAGTACGAAAAGGGAGGTTGAGAAACAACCAGGTGGGAACAATGTATTCTCGATTAATACACTCGATACTGGAGGGTTTACTCCGATAATTGCGCTCGCTTTAAGTACATTTATTTATTGTCCGCTGTGTATACGATATATCTTGTCAAAAAGCTCTTTCTCTCTCTCTCTCTCTCTCACTCTCTCTTTTTCTCAGAGGACGTTAAACATCCTCCCACGGAGATAACTAAAGAAATAAATAAGACGAACAAATATATATATATAAGTCAAATCGATGCGAAAACTCACACTTACATATACATATACATATATCTCGCGCAATTCAAAATCATACATTAGTGAGGTGCTCGACTAGAATTAGTGGATCACTCGGTATATATCAACTTGATAATCGATAAATGCACGTACATGTGTGGCTCTGTGTGTATGTGTATATGTCCCCTATGTGTATATGCGTTATAATTTATTACACAATAACAGTAACAATAACGACAATATGCGATCACGTGGTAACGATCAGTATATAATCTCGATACTTTTCTCTCTCTTTCCTCCTTTGATTGACAATAGACAATAGACAATGTTGCGAACGATATAACGATGATAATCGCGAGACGCTCAGCGTCCCCGTCATATATTTTGTCGATTTTCAAATTTTAATTCAATTATTATTCTCCTTTAATAAAGAAATTAAAGTTTAAAAATCGACGGGGCCCAAGTAGCAAGTGTACGTCGTTAGGCGTCGAATGACGTCATTAGACATCGAATGACGTCAATTTGCTACTCGGGGGGTCGAAGAATATACAATATATAATATTCCTTATCAATCTTATATAATCTTTCCGCCTTCAACTTCATATGTGTATATACGTCTACAATTGTGCCACTTGCTCATTATTAGTTCTGCTGGTGGTGCTGGACGTTAACGAGATCTCGGTGACCCCCACGGATGTCCTCACCGTCGCGGTTAGGGCGCTTTGCAGGGGCACATTCTCGCTCGCCGACTCGCAGCCTGTGTCTGTAAAATGAAAATTTTATTAGCCATTAGTCGAGCGAGAGAAGAGCGAAAGATATTAAGCTAAGTGCACGAAACGCGACGCGATGTGACGTTGTGGTCCCCCCAAGGGTGCTTTCGCCTCCGGGGGTTTTTCCTCTTTGTCGTGTCAGCGTAACCACCTATGCGGTAAAAATTTAAAAAAAAAATTTTCTCGTAATTTACTCTCCCGAGTTGTTATCGATCGACGTTCCGTTTCTCCGCGAAAATCTAGTTTGAAAAAAATTGAGAATATTTCATATTTAAAGTTTGTAACCATTAATATTAATTGATATTTTTATTTCAAGATAAATTAATAATTAGATTTATCATATATATATATATATATATATATATATATAATTATATAAAGAGATATATAATTTTATATACATATAAAAATAATTTTATCTTTATTGTATAGGGTGAATTTAATTTATTAATCGATGACTAAATTTTGTACGTCTGAACTCTTGAATATTTAATCTTTAAACGTTAAATTAATAACAACATATTAAATTAATAATTAGATAATAAGTTATATATAAAGATAAAATTACTAATAGTTTCATGAGCAGGAATATAGGGTAAATTTAACATAAATTTAACAGAATTTTGAGTCTTTTTGCTCGTCTTTCTCTCTCATTTTCTGGATGAAGAAAAGGACTTATTACGTAATCGCTGTCTCATAATACAAGAGCCATGATGTAATGTATATAATACAGTCAAGCGCGCGTGTCGCTCCACGAAATTTCCCAAATTTCTCTCGAATAATCCACCTATACATTCGCACAAGCGGAGAGACAAAGGAGAGAGAGAGAGGGAGAGCTAGGCGGTATTAACTTAATAATTTAGCATCGCTTAGAGCGGAATCGTCCGAGCCCAACT
The DNA here is from genome assembly GCF_048542155.1 of Nylanderia fulva. Taxonomy (NCBI): domain Eukaryota; kingdom Metazoa; phylum Arthropoda; class Insecta; order Hymenoptera; family Formicidae; genus Nylanderia; species Nylanderia fulva. The sequence continues at coordinate 2,892,232 of NW_028189730.1, read as the reverse complement.
ACCATTAATGTATGCGCGCGCGCTCGCTCATTCGCCCTGTAATCCCTTTCACGATTGACGTAGCCGCGTAATAACCCTTGATTGTTAATCACAAAGCAACGGAGCAATAAAATAATTGAAGCGCGGAACGTCGCGTCTCAATATATCAATTGCGCGTCTCATATCTTATCCATAGGAAGAACTTGAATGAGATTCTAAATAAAAAGACAGCAGGGGGCGCGCGTGAGGGATGATGATGACACGGCGCGTTATAAATAAAACGTTTAATAAACGAAGAGCCCTTCCAAATCCGCGCCAGGATTGGCCCAGATTTCAGTCACGGGCTGTGTGTTACATCCAGCCGCCGTCACGTTATCGAATATCAAGCCGTCGCGTCTCTCTCTCTCTCGCGTATCGATTACTTTCTTTCGAGCGAAAGCCCCGAATGGATGACGAAGCGATTCGTCGTCGTCGTCGTCGTCGTCGACTAGGATGTCATGAATCGCGAAGCCGCAGGTCCCCTTTAATCCTTCTGTCAATGAACGCCCAAGTAGCAAACTGACGTCATTAAATGTCAAAATGACGTCATTAGACGTCAGTTTGCCAGGACATAAAACTCATAATGACATCATGGTAACGTCAATTAATTTTCAATTTTTGAAAAAAGTTTGATATATTACAATTATTTATTTATTCTATTGTTCACATATATTCTAACAATATTTAAGCAACATAAATTTTTTGAAAATCATATAAAGCGATTATCTTATATATTAGGGAGCTTTGTAAATTTATAATTCCTCTTGTCGCGTCTTTAAATCATTTTTGAATAATTTTTGTCCAAGTAACTTTTAAGTGATGAATAAGATAATGATGGTGTCATTATGAGTTTTATGTTCTACCTGGGTTGCTACTTGGGCGGGTACCCAGGTACCTGAAGAGACTTTAAATGTCAACACAAAATATGAAAGTAATTAGCTCTTTTATTTATATTTAATTTTATGAAGATATTGTCGAGAAAAAAAATACAAATGGTACCTGAATACCCATAACATTGATTAAAAAAAGTTATGTAGAATGTCTTGAAGAAGAAGAATATCATCTTCATATTTATCGTCCGCGAAGAAGAAAAGAAGAAAGTCTTATTTAAACTGGAATAAAAAATTCAGGCGAATTTTAATTATTATCGTTCCCGCAATCGCTTTCTCTGTTAAACATCTCCGTAATTTCCCTCGCTATTTTCTCCCGAGGAATATTTCAAGAGGAAATAAAAAAAATGGATATTTATAGAATATTTCACGCTCCCTTTGAAAATATCACTTTGCGCGCATTTTCGTTCTATTAGATAAATAATTATCGCGCGCATTATTCACGCGCTATCGAACGACGAGACGATATATCGAATGTAGCGGAAAGATAACGAGATCGATCGTCATTGTGTCGGTCGTCGCGCGTTTTCCAGGATGGGAGAGAGACGAGAAAGAGAAGAAAAAAAGGGAAACGCCTTCTTCTTTTCCTCAGTATCAATTCGCGCGGAGGATTTCGTCGCCCTATAAAAAAAAATCCAAAAAGAAATGAACAAATCCAGTTAATGATCCTGAAGAAGACCCTCACACTTGGTCATGGACGAGGCGCCGGCGCTGCTGCCCTGCTTCTTGAAGGTGCTGCCCATGCAGACCTTGCCGCGTATATTCTTGTCCGGCTGGAAGACGATGATGTAGACCTTGGGCGAGTATAGGCAGACCAGGGTGACGGACGCGCTGAGGCTGATCGCGACGCAGAGGGTCGTGATCTGGGTCTCGTGGGAGTTCCCGGTGCCGAAGTAGATCGGCACGAAGGCGAGCCAGATGATGCAGGTGGTGTACATGGTGAAGCCGATGAACTTGCTCTCGTTGAAGTTCTCCGGTATCCTGCGGGTCTTCACCGCGTAGACGGTCGAGATGAGAATCAGCAGGGCGTTGTACAGCTGGGAGAAGAGGAAGCTCATGTCCTGGATGTTGCACTTGAGGATCACCTGGCGGCGATCCGGGTACGAGTGCCTGGTGCCCGGCGGCTCGATGATCATCCAGACAAGCGTGAGCACCACCTTCGTGGGAAAGCCATTTCTCTCTCTTTCCGTCTTGTCTATCTGTGTCTTTTTCTCGCGAAACCAACGAGAAAAGATCGAAAAAACGCGCGAGATAACATCAAGGGTATAAAGCACCTATTTCGAACCGAATATAGTATATCAGTATATATAATAAAGTAAAAATATAAATTATTAATTATATAATAATATAATATACATATATAATTATAATATATATATATATATATATATATATATATATATATATATGTAATTATAATATATATAAATATATATAATATATAAAATATATATATAATATATAATTAATATAATATATATATATATATATATATATATATATATAATAATGTAAATTGTAGGGAAAAAAACTTTTATCCCGGGCACGCGGAGATTTTTTTCATCTTGCAGCTTTTTCTTATTAAAAATTATGAAAAATCGAGGCAACTGTTCTCAAGCGCTGCAAAATTGCAAATCTGCGTTCTCTCGACTCTTTTTCCCTTTATTAAGTCTTTATAAATATGTACTCTTTCGTGGATAATTAATTCGAAATAATTAACATTGCCTTGTAATTACTATAAACTTTTATCGTATCAAATTAATTGATTATAATTGCACTAATATAATCGTATTTAATATTTTATTTCTTCTTATTGCACATTACGTAAATAAATAAATAAACAAATAAACAATGATATATGTATATATATAAAATCTCATTAGATCTTCATGAAATGTGCGTGGATGATTTAACTCGGAACAATTAATCGCCTTACAATTACACAAGCTCTCATATTGCGTCATTCGCGTATTGATTAACAATCGCGTGTTTATTTCATTTCCTGCTACGCATTACGAAAATCCCGTGTTTGCTTTAAATGAACAAATAAACACGAATAAAAAAGAAATTAAAAAAACAATATTAAATGACAAATAAATATAAAAAAATTAATTTAGCAAGTGAGAGAGAGAGAGAGAGAGAGAGAGACGACGACGACGACGAAGATGCTTTTGAAAAACAAACGCTCATCGGCTCGAAATAGAAACTTCATCCCCATCAGGCTCGACCTCCGCTTTACCTGGAAGGCGATAAGGGCGGCCGCGATGCAGACCTGGGAGGTCGGACTGATGTACCGGGGTCTGATCGCGGACCTCGAGGCCGAGTCGAAGATCCTGGCGATCCTGTTGGTCTTGGTGAGCAGGGCGCCGTAGACGGTGCTGAAGCTGACGCCGACCCCGAAGCGCTGGAGAACGCAGGTCGCCGTCGTCGGGGTCGCGAGCAGCACGAAGGTGTTGAGGTAGCAGACCAGCACCCCGGCCAGCAGGATCGCGGTCAGCTCCCGTCCCGAGGCGCGCACCACCGGGGTGTCGCGATGTTGGAAGAGCAGACACGCCACCGCCAGAGTCGCCACGATCCCCAGGCAGGATATCACCGCGGGCGCGATGGCGAAGGCGCTGCTCCACCTGGTGATATAACAACATCAGCTTTCAATTTCTCGATCAATCACTGGGATCAAGAATTTTTTTTATCAATTTGTTTTTTATTAAATTGCACGGGAATTTTTTCTCCTATTATAATTTATATACATATTTCATGTATATAAATTATATATATTATATATATTATATTATTATATGCATTTATATTATATATTAGGTATATTTATAATTTTTTTGATTATTTCGAAAAAAGAATTTATTTTTAATTAAAAAATATTTTTCAAAACTAATATAATTATTGCTTATAGTTTCTATTATTTTTTTCTAAACAATAAATTTAATATAAGTATTTTGTAATATAAAATATATAATACATATTAAATATAATATACAATATAATATATAATAAAATATTTAATATTGTATAAATAATATAAATTAAATATAATACACAACATATAATATAAATTAAATATATAATATATAATATATTAAATATTGAAATATATGAAATTATTATATTTATCATGACATAATTTAATGAAATTGAATTCTCTTAATCCAACTAAAATCTCGCGTTTTTCCAATTTCGCAGCCCTTGGTCGCGCATTTTCAGATCGATAACGTTCTCCTGACAACATCAAGTTTAAAGGGAAAAAAAGGAAAAAAAAGAAGAAGGGAGCGTGAACGCGCGCACCTGATATGCTTGATCGGAAGCTGGTAGCAGCCCCGCTTGTCGGGGTGGGGCCAGCGGCCCGGGCCGCAGTCCATGCAGGTGTGCTCGTCGTAGACGTACTCGTACGCCTCGCACTGGTCGCACACCCAGCAACAAGTGTCACCCTGTTGCTTCTTTATCATACCTGGCTCGCAGGGCAGCGAGCACGCGGAGATCGGTATGTCCTTCGTTCCTCGCGCCCACACCATCTCCTCGGTGCGAATGTCCAGGGAGTTGTACCATTTGCCCACCACCTGTCGGCAGCCACCAGCAGATTTGTCTCTCTCATCCCCTGCGCTCCCTCAATACGCAAATTTCTCCCGTTCGCGACGCTTGGCAGCTGATCAAATCCTCCGTCGAATTTCATTTCATTTCCGTCAATTGCGGAAAGAGAGAGAGAAAGAGAGAGAGATTTTTTATTTATTTCCTTGCGGTTGATTTTAATTATACGCCTGATGGAGAAAATTTATTTCAATTAAATAAATATACATATATAGTGTAGATATAATTTACATAATAGAATAAATATATTTTATATTTTCTCTCATGTTTGTACATTTATAAAAAATTATATTTCATTGAAAGAAAATTAAATGAAACATTTTAAAGATTTTTTCATGAATATTCTATACGTATATAAAATGTGCAATTCAAAAATTTTATTTAAATAATTAATCACTATAGTTTGAAAAAAGTAATAAAATATATAATATATAATATACAATATATAATATATAATATATAATATATAAATATATAATATATATAATATATAATGTGTATAATATACAATATATAATATATAATATATAAATATATAATATATATAATATATAATGTGTATAATATATAATATATAAAATAATATAATATAATATATAATATATAATATTGCTTAGAGAATTATATTACTTAGGTAATTAAAAAAACCTGCAATCACTTTTTATAAAACGTTGTTTGAACGTCGTTTGACCCGATCGTTTTTCTTAGTTTGAAGCTCAAATTATTGCCTCATTTACTTCTGATTCTCTCTCGTTCTTTTTCTCTCTCTCTTACTCTAAACACACCGTCATATTTTTCTTGTCCTAGAGCTCGAGGATCTAATTTCGCATCGGTTTTCCCCCGGTGGAAAGCGTTTTCTCGGAAGTTTTTCTTCAGGGCTCTCGAAAGTACAGTCACGGCGCAACTTTAATTACTCGTTAAAAAGGCAGAGCCACCCCTTTGCGCATTCGCTTCATTCGATTCCGCGTCGCATCATCGATCGTGCCGACTTTACACGCGTATTACCGAAAGCAGACATGTGAAAACCGATATACATTTTATTTATCCAAAATATCTTCTGGGAAAAAATACATGTATATGTGATATATCGGTATTTTTTTAAATTTAATTGAAAACTAGCAGCAACTGAAACAATCTAGGTCAATGAAAGATATAAATCGAATTTATTTACATCGATATTTAAAGCTCTCGAGATTATATTACTTTCGTTATTATTATATTATTATATTTGAGAAATCGATACGGCATTTCCGACAATACCAATTTCAAACTCTATAAAACTCTTTAAATTATCTTCTCGAGTGGTTTTTCGAATTAAAAGAATTCCCCGGCGTGTAGAAAAATATAGTCGAACTTTTTGCTTTCGTTATGTTTCATATACTTGAGATGAGATACCGTCGAACTGTCGAAATTAATGTTTCGAGCTCGAGGGATCCGAATAATTCGAGAACTCGGAACGGTTAAAATTGTTCGACCGCCGGAAAATTCCATCTCATTCGCGAAAGGGGGATGTACGTGAAAATGAGGAAGTTTGTAGAAGCCGAAGGTGGAGCGAGAGAATCGGCTTCTACCTCTCGGTGTTCCAATTCAACTTGTCGCTCGCGACAGGGGAGAGACAGTTTGTTCAATTATGCATCGGCGAATGAGATGAGGGATACGTGATTAAGGCGACTCGGAATGAGTGCCCTACCTGATACTGATAGCCGTTCGTCCCATTGTTGTTCGCCTCTTTGCGAAAATTCAGGATCTCGTATCGCGCCAGACCGTCCCCGTGCTTGTCGAACTTCACCTCACTTCCGGCAATGTCTGCAAAATCATAATAATCGCGATGATCACTAGGTTCGATATAATTAATACTATATAATAAATAAATAAATAAATAAGTAAATAATTATATAATATTAAATTATTATATAATAATTAAATATTTTATATAATAAACAAATAATAAATTGAAGAGGCTCTGATATTTTTGATTAAATATATATTTCATTAAAATATACTGATACATTTTATTAAGTATTTAAAACAAAATTCAGATATGTAAGAGCCAGGCACAGTTTGTTATTATAAAATAAATATAGAAGAATTTTAAAATAATTTTGTTCTGCCTAATATCTTATCAGCCCGTTTATTCAAATCCTAATTAAATTAAATATGTGAAAATTTGAGTCAAATTCAATAATTAAGCTTCCAGAATTCGAATAAGAAATAATTTTTTAATTTATTGTACTTGCGAAATATCGATCCTAGAACTTATAATCGAATTTTATATTTAGTAAAATATATAAGTATCGAAATATATTATAGATTCGAGGTAGAGACATAAAAAGTTTGAACCTATCTCGTTCAAGCTTGAATCTACTTGAATTTACTTTTTTTCAAAGTAATCATAGAGAATTTAAAACCATGTAAATAAATTCGAACCTTATACTTAATTCCATCGTTAATGAGTTATGAATCTTAAAAACCCGAGTAGAGCGTAAAACTCATAATGACATCATCATGATTTTATTTATCACTTAAAAGTTATGTGAACAAAAGTGATTAAAAATGATTTAAAGACGACGAGAATCAAATTTAAAGTTCCCTAATATAAAATAATCGCTTTATACAATTTTCGAAAAATTTATACTGCTTGAATATTATTATAGAATATGTGTGAATAATATAATAAATAAATAATTGTAATATAAAAAACATTTTTTCTCTCCAAAATAAATTTTAAGTGACGTCATCATGATGCCATTATCAGCATTATGCTCTACCTCAATTTTAAAAATGGCTAAAAAATATGTCAAGTACAACAAACATAAAATATAGAATTATAAGAATTTTCAAGAACGAAAATGAGATGAAGGAATTTTCTATTACTTCGCTTTTCACGAAAGATTTCAGATAAATATTCAATTTTCTGACATTATAAAATCACTTCTATATAATCCGACGCTGCATTCCTTCCAACTCGCTTCTTTATACCCGACAGTCTTTTATTCCGCCAGCCTCTCCGTGCATTTCTTCAGATCGTGCTCAACAGAGGACGATAAGAAGTGCGTGGCACCAGGAATAGAAAAGAGCGTCGGGTGCACAAATGCACAATGGGAGGCGAACAAACGGCGCGTCGCGTCCGATTATATTCCGCGTTTCATCGGATTCCACTCACCTCTAAAAGACACGTTTAACAGATAATCCCGATAGAAGGCGCCGCGGTCGTAGTTGGCCATCGACGAGCAGAGGCCCTCCTCGCGATCGCGGCAGAGGTCGCGGCGCAGATTGTGCAGGGCCAGGGCGAAGGCGTAAACCGCGTCGACGACGAACTGCACCTTGGACTCCTGCTCGTAGCCGCTGTCCTTGTCGAGTCTGAGCCAGGGCGAGCACCAGGAGACGCTATGATTGCCGGAACCCGCGTGCTTCCAACTCACCCCCTGCTGACTCAGGGCCTTCCTCCGCAGGGTGCAGTCGAACACCTCCTCCCAGTACTCGCCGAACCAGGGGTTTCGCCGGTTGTTATCGGGGGTGAGTCGCGCCATGTAGTCGTCGAAGCCGGGAATTTTCTTCGACTGCAGCTCGACGGTGATGGCACCCTCGGCCTCCTCCTCCAGGCCCTCGATCAACTTGCTCTGTCGACCCCATCCGTCGCTCGCCAACCACTGCGGGGTAGTTTATCATCGTTTAGGAGAGAACACGTTATTATACAGGGTGATTTACAACGAGCGCAAAAAGCCTGGACAAGCTTGTTCGGGAGGTCGTATATTTGAATTTATGGATACTATTTCTGAATTAGAACTACGAGAGGTCATAGTTTAATTTGCGCTAATCAATTTGATTTATATAATATCTAGAGTTGTAATTTAATAATTTTTCAGTTACAATTAGCAATTAATAAGCTGTGGAATTTCTTTTACACTTGTTGTAGATCTTACTCTGTATATTCATCTTATCCTTCGATTAGAAATTTCAAGAAATGTGTATAAATATTATAATGCGATGGAAATATAAATATAAATTAAATATAAATTAAATATAAATTAAATTGCAATACTAAATTAAATAGCTAATATTAATAAGCTGTGGAATTTTTTACACTTGTTGTAGATCTCACTCTGTATATTCATCTTGTTGTTTGATTAGAAATGTGCGAAAAAATAAAAATTTATTATAATACGATGGAAATATAAATAAAAATAACATATCAATGAAATATAAATAAAATATAATTAAATTGAAGCTTTCATCCCTCTGACCTGAAAGGGCTGGCTGAGGTTCAATCGTTTGGCGGCCTCGAGGATGCCGCGGGCGTCCTCCGCCCGGGTGAACAGGACGATCGCGCGGGCGTTCGGCTTCTTGCTCAAACGTTGGATGATCTCGTCGAACATCTTGTCGTCCGCAGCGCTGGGCACCTTGACCGCAGCCGCGATGCAGACGTTTCGCTCCGTCGCCTCCCGGGTGAACACCTCGATGCCGTACTCGCCGTAGCTGCCCTCCGAGTAAACGGTGGAGACGTACGACCAGTTGGCGCTCTTCACCACGTCCACCAGCGCGATCGACTGGAAGGTGTCCGGCGGTACCGTTCTCGCGAAGTAATCGAACCTGAGGAACCAGTGAACACGGACACACTGAGAAAACTATCGTGATAAATAATCGGGAATTTTGCTATTACTAAATCATTTTTATTATTAAGAAATATTTATTATAATTTTTTTATTATATTAATATATAATATATAAAATATAAATATATAATATATAATATATAAAATATAATATATAATATACATGCCACGAATTATCGTATATGAAATAATACTTTACTTTGCTTAAAATCTTGGGTCATTAATAATTAATCCTGTATACGAAAATTTAATTAAGAAATTAGTTGGTCTAAGAAATGAATGGTTAATTAATTCAGATTTGAGCAATCCAGAGAATTAATTATGAAAATCCATAAGCTCTTTAATATTGTTTGAGATTCCCCTGTCGCACGCTTAAACCGTCGTATCTTCAAAGATATGTGCTTGTTAAAGTCATTTAGAACGACTGTTTGAACAGGAGTCGGAAGTCTTCTAATGACAATCATATACACGACATCGGCAAACAATGTGACAAACCGTTTGATAGAAATGTCAGGAGTTCACGTTAATTACCGTCAACGTCTTGAATTCGACGAATCGGCGATTGTTAGAGCTAATAATTGAAGAGTTTATTTTAAAATCATCATGTCTATGAATTCGTGTTTTATGAGAACATGGAGAATTTAAATATTTAATACAAATATTTTGTCTCCTCGTAATTAGATGTTATGTATCTTTTCATTTTTAATATTTTAATATTTTATATCTTTTATTTCATCAATCTACGAATACTTGAATTTTCTGAAGAAAAATCCTTATCAAATAGAAATTTAAAAAATATGCATTTGAATTTATATATAATTAATTATATTTTCTCACACAATATGATTGCAATTATTGGCGCAAGAATTGTTCTATCCCTTTTTCAGTTGTCGTTTCATCATTTTGTTAAGATTATTTTATATTTAATTCAATTTAATTTTATTTTATTACATGCTTTCATTGTTCTTTATTAAATTCTGTTTCGAATAAAGTTACTAATTTAAATTTTTAATTACTGAGAGAGAAGCAAAAAATTATTTCTCGTCGGGCAAATTGTATTTCTACAAATTTAATTTTTTCATTTTACTCGACAGACCCAAATTAAATTTTTTTCATCAATTTACGAAAATTACAACTACATATAAAAATATTCAGTGTTGTGCTTAAATGATTGTAAAATTATGTAGATAATGATGAAATGAAAATATGTAAATTCATCTTAGATACGATGAAAATAATTGTGTTTTAAATATATCTAGATAAAAGATGAAATTATATGGCGATTCGTCTATCTTATTTCCAGATAAAACACGCAGTTACGAAAAAAATGTAAATTATACAAGAAATATAAAAATATATATTATTGCTTCAATTCTACTACTTAATATTTAATATAATATTTTTGTGTTATGACTTTAAACCAAATTATCTGAACATTATTCTACATAATTTAGTAAAGATAAAACTTTTTCATCTAAGATGTAGATATAGATAATACATATTTTTATTATCTATATAAATAATCTATATGAATAATCTATATAAATAATTTATATAAATAATCTATATAAAGTTATCTGTATAAAATTAAAATCTATATGACTCCAAAATTCCATCTAAATGATCATCTATATAATTTGATTTAGATGACAGAGCAAACACTGAAAATAATAATATTACACCTGGTCTTGTCGCTGAGCGCCTTGGCGGTGGAGGCCGGCGAGATTTGGGGGATGTGAAAGAGCCTGAGGAGATTCGCCACCTGGAGCGAGACCGAGCTGTAGGATCCGCCGATCACCCCGAAGATGGGTCCCGCGCTCGCGGTCTTCTTCACCCTGGGCGTCGACCTGTCACCGCACTCGAGCACGCTGATGTCGATGTTGGACAGGGACGCCCGAACGAAGTGCAGGCTCTGATTCAGAGCGTACGTGTCGCGGCCGCACGTGTCTAGGATGTGCACCCCCAGGGTGACGCCCGGCAGCATCTCCTTCTCCTGATTGATCCTCTCGACGGCGAAGAGCATCGCCTCGAGACGCTGCATCCCCCGATGATAAATGTTGGGTCCGCACGCGGTTCCGCCGCCTTTCTCGTGCACCGGAAACAACCCGCCCAGGACGATGTCGCCCGGGATCAGCACCGCCTCGCTGTGCGTCCTCGATTGCGCCAAGGACACCGATGATAGCCGCTGCAGCGACAAGGTCAGGAGCAGCAAGGAGGGCCAAGGCACGCGCTCGCGCATCTTAAGCTCGCCAGCTGCGGTCTGCTTCGCAGTCCTAGCTTCGTCGGAATCTAGGATCTTCGATCCACCTCGTCCGCGTTACATCTGTCAAGGTGAAGACTCTTGGTCTCTTATCACCTATTTCCGGATGAAACAGCTCTCTCTCATGTCTCTCGCATCAATCTCGAATCCGTCTTAATTCCTTACTAACGTGTTGGATCCTTCAAGGTTGTTTCCAGTCTGTCAATTACGGTGCAATTAAGGGGATGGTTGACCATGTCTGTTTTACCGACTTTGAGATCAAGGGCTTTTCTTTTTATTGGCTATACAGATTGGAAAATCCTTCTCCACAATTACAATACTGATAATAATAAACGGGGAGCGCTGTAATTTTGTATAAAAAACAATAAAAGTTTGAAAATTACAGTTTTTTATCGGCATCTTGCATCAGCTCATAACAATACTTATTTAATACAAAAGTTCTACAGTTTATTTGTGCACAAAATATGGCGTTCCCAATAGAGATGACATGAAAGAATAATACAGACGTAATAAAAATGAGATTAAAAGCCTTGTGTATGAAAAGATACGTACTTGAATTATTCAATAAAAAGTGGACCTAACCTTAACTTAAAGTCGGTAAAACAGAACTACGGCAGCATCCCCTTAAGAGCCTACGAATTTATTTCTCGAGATAGATTGTGTTACTTACCGCGTTCTCCGCAGACGGGATCCTCCTCGACGGGCCTCCGCATCCGGAAGAAGCCGGATTCCTCGCCATCGATTCCGGGTGTACGAGCACCGACCGCGAACTTGTGCTTTTTGACCTTTCCTCGGGCGACACGCACCCTTCCGCATCCCTGTCGAATGGTTTCCGGTAGAAGTCCCGGGAGAATCGACGTCGATTCCCTCTTCTACGATTTCTTCACTTTAGCTTCCTCTGAAGATTTCTTAAATCGTGTTTATATATATATATATATTGTTTTTCGGATCCTCTTGCCAAGTTTTTGTTCCCTCGTTTTTTCACTTCAAAGGCCAGCTAGACAAGAACACAAAATCCTCTCCGAGATCCTCTCCAGGAGGACTTGAAGCTTCGCATCCGATGCGATTATCCTCGGACTGTTCCGATAAACGGTTCCGGAATCGAATATCGGAAGACTCAGGTTCCGGAACAATTATTCGGCGTCGTCGGGGCCATCTAGGAGTCTACTCCTCTTCTCGAGTTAGGATTCCCTTGAATTTCCGATTCTTCTTCTTCTTTTTCTTCGCAGTCGTCCTATTTCATCCGTTTTTTTTATCGAGACTCACGACTCTTCTTTTTTTCTATGAAATGAAATCTCTTTTGAAACAAACAAGTTTTTTTTTTTATTGTATATATTACAATACAAGGTGTATATAAATAAGTGTGAAAAATTTTAGTTGATTCTTTGTCGAAAATTAAGGGGGGTTTCTTATATAAACGTATCTTCTTATATTCCTCCCTAAGGAATTACATTTTTAAAAAAAAAAGTTAGTTTCATCCCTTTACAACGACACAGAAAAATATTAATAAATTATATAAATAACAATAAAAATAATAATAATAAAATAATAATATAATAATAATAATAATAATAAAATAATAAAATAATAATAATAATAATAATTTTATTAGTGGAAAATATCCACCAAGTTTCACTTTTTTAATTTGTCGGAAATTTGAGAAAAAAAACTCCTCACGAAGTGATATGTTTATATAAGAAACTCCCTTAATTTTCGATAAAGAATCATCTCCTAGAACTTTTCGCACGTATTTAGATACACTCTATATATTTATTTATTTATTTTTGCAAGATGTATGCAACTCCCTTATCGAGAGTCTTTCAGCTTCGTATTTACCTTCTTTCGAGAGCAGGTAAATTTCCGAGCGGTTAAACGGATTTAATTTCACCGAGATGGGGTTTAACGAGCTCGCTGATGGCGGTGGTAATCGTGATCCGGCTTTAGAATCGAGACTGCGGTCTTGTTTTGAATTTCAAAGTGACGACGACGATTCGACGATGAGGCGCGACGATGAGCCGCTTCGCTGGATCTCTTTCATTATTTTTATTCCGAACTCCTCAGGATCAAAGGTGTCGTAGGACGTAGAACTCGCGCGAGAAATATTCCTCCTGCAAAATTCGATTCGTTTCATCAGATCTCCAGGATCTACTCGTAATCTCTACAATTACAATATTCAATATATTATACAGCAGAAAATATTTTAAAAATCTTTTAAATATATTTCTTAATAAAAAATAAAATAATTCTCGAAAATATTTTTAAAATGTTTCCATGTCCGTTTTTTCATGTTTAAAAAATATTTTTGAATATATAGATTTTAACTAATATTTCAAAAATATTTAAGAAAATATGATCTAAGCGATAAAGAACATTTTTTAAAATATTTTTAATAGTTTTTTAAAATATTCAAAAAAAATGTTATCACAAAAAATTCTTAAATTATTTTAAAATATTCCTAAAACAATTTTAAAATGTTTTTATGCAATATTTTATAGTAATATTTAGAAATATTTTAGATGGTTTTAAAATTAGCTAAAGATAAAGATGAGATGAAAATGTGTAAATTCATCTTACAATTAGATAAGACGAAGATAATTTTGAATTATATTAATATTTTATTAATAATATTATTTTTAAGACCGCTTATCACAGGTAGAAGATAAAATGTATAATGACATCGTTATGAATTTATTCATCACTTAAAAGTTATCTGAAATTATTTAAAGATGACAAAGAAATCAAATTAAAAGCTCTCTAATATAATATATAAGATAATTGCTTCATATAATTTTCAAAAAATTTATGTCCATTGAATATTGTTAGAATATGTGTGAACAATAGAATAAATAAATAATTATAATATATAAAAATTTCTTTTAACATGAATTTTAAGTGATGTTATCATAATGTCATTATAAGTTTTCCAAGTTCTACTTGGAATGTAAACTCAGTTGTAAAAAATATACATCATAAAAAGGATATAAAAATAAATATTCATACTTTTATTTGTAAGTTTTTATCGCATAATTTCTACTACTTAAGTATTTTTATGTGCTATGACTATAAAACAAATTTGTAAGATATAGATATATTTTTATTATCCATACACTAACAACAAATTATTAAATTAATAAATACTGTCTGATCAATTATTCATTTGCAACAAATAAATATTTATGTGTCTTTTGCACAGAGTTTTCTTATATCAATATTTTTCACATCAAATCAATTTAATCAATATTATTACAATTTCAAATAAATAATTTATTAGACAATATTGAAACAAAATATTTATTCGAATTCAATATATTTTTTCAGTGCGTATAAAAATATAAGATACCAAAATTTCATCTAGAGATTTCCCAGATAATCATCTATATTATAATTTTATTTAAATAACAGCAAACACTGAGAACTAGTCTCGCGTATGCAAAGTTATCGGGAACGTTGATCACAATGGGGGGAGGTAGCGCAAACTTTCCGGATTATATAGAGGTTGGATCTCTCTCTCTCTCTCTCTCTCTCTCTCTCTCTCTCTCTCTCTCTCTCTCTCTCTCTCTCTCTCTCTCTCTCTCTCTCTCTCTCTCTCGTCTAGGGAAATGATCGACGACGTCGATGGAGGTGACTTCCGTGCGAGAACATATCGGCTTTCTCTCTCTCTCTCTTCTCCACGTATCCGCTTTTCGGACTAATAATTTCGCCGACAACTTCCGGCCTGTGATTGCTCAGGAAACTGCTAATGCGCGCACGCCCTACATGCATCCCGATGCAATCGGCGAGGAAGGGGAGGAAGGGATGCATCGAGACTGTATCGACGAGAGCAAAGTACGAGGGAGGTTGGGTGGATCGAGCAAGGGCAAGGGCGCGGATTGTTTCCCTCTTTCTCTCTTTATATAAATATATATATATAAATAAATCTTATATACTTTTCTTTGAATAAATTCTCCTAATCATGTTGCGCTTAGATGATTTTACAATTGAGATGAAAATATGTAAATTTATCTTAAATAAAATAAAAATAATTTTATTAAAAATATATCTAGATAAAAGATAAAATTATATGATTCATCTAGATAACTTCTATCTTAGATAAGATGATTTTGTTTTAAATATATCTAGGTAACAGATAAAATTATATAACGACTCGCAGTGTTGTGTTTAGATGATTTTAAAATTAGCTAGATAGAGATAAAAAATGTAAATGCATCTTAGATAAAATGAAGATGATTTTGTTTTAAATATATCTAGATATAAGCTAAAATTATATAATTCTAGATTATTTTTTAGATAATTAAGATTATTTTTACGACCGCTTTATATAGACATAGTTATTAAAAAAATGTAAATTATATACAGTGTTGTGCTTAGATGATTTTGAAATTATCTAAATAAAGATGAGATAAAAATATGTAAATTTATATTAAATAAAATGATTTTGTTTTAAATATATCTAGATAACAGATAAAATTATATAACGACTCGCAGTGTCGTGTTTAGATGATTTTAAAATTAGCTAGATAGAGATAAAAAATGTAAATGCATCTTAGATAAGATGAAGATGATTTTGTTTTAAATATATCTATTGTAGATAAAAGCTAAAATTATATGATTCTAGATAACTTTCTAGATAATTAAAATTATTTTTACGACCGCTTATATAGACATAGTTATTAAAAAAATGTAAATTATATACAGTGTTGTGCTTAGATGATTTTGAAATTATCTAAATAAAGATGAGATAAAAATATGTAAATTTATATTAGATAAAATGATTTTGTTTTAAATATATATCTAGATAACAGATAAAATTATATAATGACTCGCAGTGTTGTGTTTAGATGATTTTAAAATTAGCTAAATAGAGATAAAAAATGTAAATGCATCTTAGATAAGATAAAGATGGTTTTGTTTTAAATATATCTAGCTAAAAGATAAAATTATAAGGCGATTTATCTACATAATAATTTTTAAGACTGCTTATATGAACACAGTAATAAAAAAAATGTAAATTATAAAAAAAAAATATAAAAATATATGTATTCATATTTTTATTTATAAATTTTTATCGCTTACTGTTTAAGTTCTACTATTTAAATATTTTTATGCGCTATGCTTCTAAACCAAAATTATCTAAAAATTATTCTAAATAATTTAGTAAAGATAATACTTTTTGTCATCCAAGATGCACAGATATAGATAATACCTATTTTTATTATCTATATAAAGATAAGATGACGCCAAAGTTTCATCTAGATGATCATCTAGATAATTTTATTTAGATAATATTAAACACTGATAATATACATATTTTTATTATCTACATAAAGATGACACAAGATGACACCAATATTTCATCTAGATGAAATCATCTACATAATTTTATTTAGATAACAGCAAACGTTGCTCCTAATATATACATGTTGAGATCGCTTAGCGTAATCTCGTAATCATGGAAATTTCTCTCTCTCTCTCTCTCTCTCTCTCTCTCTCTCTGTCTCTTTTGGGGGTGAAACCGCGCGGAAGCGGCTCAGATGCGACGACACGTAATATGTAAACACACGTACGTAATATCGCGCGAATCCTATCGAGAGATCGTCCCGATAATCCTACAACGGATTCGATCTGACAACGAAACCCTGATGGACCGAGATGGAGATCCCCTATTCTCTCTCTCTCTCTCTCTCTGAGATGTAACTGCTTGCAAATACGAGAAGGAGACAGCGATTATGTAAACACACACACACACACACACACGTACATATATTCGAGATTGCCTCTTTGTAATCTCCGCGATCGAGTTCGAACTTGACGATGAGGGATGAAGCAACCCCAAGAGAGAGAGAGAGAGAGAGAGAGAGAGAGAGAGAGAGAGAGAGAGAGAGAGAAGATCCCTTCGGAAGGAATAAGCTGCGTGGGAATAACGTGGAAATGGGATGGGAAAAGCGAGGAGGTGGGAGATTACTTCCGGCCGTAATCGACCGAGCATCTTTGACGTTTGGACAAATCGCGAAACTGCGGCGGAAGAAATCAAATCGCTCCTTTTGTCTCCCATTCCGACTATCTTATTACGCGAAAAGAAAAGCGAGGATTAACGAGTGTTTAAAGCGATATTTAAAGCGACAGAGCGTCTCTCCTCTTTAAGGATCGGGCTTCATTTTCGATTTGTTTTTTTATTCGTTTATTTATTTTTATTCATATGGACTGTACATGCAATATGTGTATAATAATGCTTATTAATTATTTATTAGTTTAGTAAACATTATTATACACATATTTGATACCGTATATAATAATGTATATTGTTAGATGTGCACCATTATTATACGTATAAAACAATAACGTAATAATAATAATAACAGTAATAATAATAATAATAAAAATAATAATAATAATATAATAACAATAATAATAATAATAATAATAATAATGTACAATACATATTATTATTATATTTTATTATATATTATTATTACATTTTATTATATATTATTATTATATTTTAATAATAATAATAATAATAATGTGCAATATATTATTATTATATTTTATTATGCATTATTATATAATGACACACAAAATAGTATGCAATGTATTTATCCTTGAAGAATCGTAGATTGGAGGAAGCGAGATTCGTGTTTGGAAATCTTGTAATTTAATGGAAAAGTCAGTTTAACTCTTTTACGAGACTTTTATATATATATATCTCGCTAATCATCTTTCCATAAAAATCTTTCCATAAAAAGACTCGACGATCGAGAATTATAGTTAAACGAAATAGCTGAAGCCAATATAAGCTTATTTCTCTTTTTACGCTAATACATTTTCTCCTAATAATTCAATTTCCATTAAGAAAAAAAATAACTGATAAATTCTTCTAATATCTATCGATATTTATTTATACATATTTTTTTATACATATCACATGTATAAAAAATTAAAAAATCTATAATGTGAAAACTCTTTAACAACTCGATCATTTTTTCGTAAAATATATTTGCAGAAATATTTTATGAATAAAGTTAATAAAAAAAAAAAATATATATATATATATATAATGAATATTTAAACAATATAATATTAATAATATTATAAAATATTTAAGAATATTTATAAAATAATTATAATAAAAAATTATTCCAAAAATATTTTTGTGAAATAAATAACTAAAAAATGTTTTCTCTTTTAACAATTCTTCTGAATAACATTAAATTAAAAAAACTCATCTGATAAATATAAATTCAAGTATGAAAAAGAGCTAATAAGAGTTTAACCACGGATATTATTTAACAAATGACTATACTTGTTTTGTAACAAAATAAGTATAGAAGAATATTTTTTAAATATTCTATATATCAAAAAATTACTCAATATTTAATTCATTTTACATTAAAAATAATTTCGTCACGTCTTTTCATACTTGAATTTTTTCTCAATAACTCTTTTGTAATTCGATACCGGGAAAAAATTTTGTAAATATAATTATATATAAATAATTGTGTAATTATACATATAATCGTAAAAAAAATTATATGTAAAATATGTCCATATTTTTATACATAATTATATAAGTTTATATATAAATTATAAGGGTTCATACATATTCATGTCAAATTATATACGAAACATATATATTTATATATATATGAAAAAATATCTATTATATATATATAAATTTATATAATTATATATAAAAAGCACTTTTATCTAATTACGTATGGACATATTTCATATATAATTTTATATAATATATATATTTCTATATAATTTTATATTGTTATATATAAAAAAATGTTTACCGGGCAATGTTAACACTTGTAGTATAAATTGAAATATAAAAAAAGCTAATAAGAATTAAGCACGGATATTAATTGACATATACTAACTATACTTCTTTTGTAACAAAATAAGTATGGAGGAACATATTTAAAAAATTCTACATATTAAATTATTAATACATTATTCAATATTTTACATTAAAAATAACTCCGCCGCGCCTTTTCATACCTGAATTTCTCCCCAATAACTCTTTTGTAACTCGATAATGTTATAACACTTGGTGTATTATTCGTACCGATAATTGCCGCGTCTCGGTGAAATTCCTCATTATGACAGGATGCTAATTGGTCCATTCGGAATCCAGCGATGCAGCAGAGAAAACTGTGGGGGTGGTTTCCAAAATTCGTCGCTCCTTTCCGTTTGATCTCGCAATTTCCGAACAATAAACACAAATCGATCTTCCCACTGTTTTTTTTTTTTTTTTTTTTTTTTCGTATATCCTTTCCACGTCGAATCGTCTTATCGATCGATATCTCGCGTCATGCGCCGCTCTTGACAGCGATATACGGGCGAAAAATCGTTCGGGATCGCGAGAATCGAAAGTCGGAGGAATTTCCTCCAGGAATTTCGCGCTAATCGATTTTCCGACGAGAGGAACAAACGGAATCTCTCTCTCTCTCTCTCTCTCTCCCTTTTCAGGACTTTCCCTCTCGTTGCCTTCTCGTCTTTTACTTTCTCTCCCCGGCGCGGCGACGGGGTGAAAAATCGAGCGTTGGCGTTTATTGCGTTTTCCCGCCCTCGTTTCTCGCGAATTCAAGCCGCGATCGGCGAGAATCCTCGGCGCCTCCTGTCATTCCCGATTTGACAGTTCCGCTCCACGTGAGTCCACGCGCGATCTCCTCCGATTTCCAAGTCACGATGACAGATCGGGACAGAAGAAGCACTCTTTCCTATCCGAAATAAATCCGCGAGATTCGAAGAAAGCCTCCCTCGCGACGCATCTCGCTTTCTCAATTCCGAAGGTCCTTCGACCTCGATCGGCGATCGATTAAAAGGGCCGAAAAATCGGGGGTTGAAAAATCGTCGGGCGATTTCAAAATCTCCTTTCTCGCGTGGACGAAATTTTCCGTCGTCCTTTCTCGCCCCCGTGTTCGCCGGAAGTCCCGAAGGGCGCGAAAGGGTGGATAGAGAACGTCCGGAGGTGACGTCGCGCGATCGCAGCCGCCACAGCACGACTGGCCGAACGAACGGGCCGGAACGAGCGGGCCACCCTCTCCCCCTTTTTCCTCCCCCCCTTCCGCCCCCCCCCCACCCCTCTTCGTCGAGCCACCCTCGCGCTTGCCCTCCCCGACAGTGCCGTACGTATAATTTTCGCGCTTTATGCAATCTTTCCTTTTCGCCGCCCGCAATTTTCCGTGTCGCCCAGAATTATCTCACCCTCTTTTTTTTTTTTCTTCCACCTTTGAGCGAAATTTTTTTTCAGGGGGTGAAAGACGCGTGTCGACCTCTCGAGTCGCCCTTTTTTTCCCTCTCTCTCTCTCTTTGCGAGTCGTCATCCGTTCCGGGATACGAGAGTTTGAGTGAAGAGCGTTCGTGGACGACGTCGTTAAGATTTTTCCTTTTACCACCCTTTGCCAGTTTTCTCTCTTCCTCGCGGTCTTGTGTGTGCGAGTCAAGGGATGGGAACCTTATACTTGAAACACATGCATACTCAATGCTCCTCGCACTTTGTTCTCGCCAGATGGAATATAAAACTCATAATGACGGCATCGTGATTTTATTCGTCACTTGAAATTAGCTGGGAAAAATGATTTAAAAATGAGAAGAGAAATTATATATAGATTTAAAGCTGCTTTAATATATAATTTTCGAAAAATTTGTCACTTGATAATATTGTTAGGGAATATGTGTGAACAGTAGAATAAATAAATAATTGTTATATAAAAAATTTTTTTTTTAAAATAAATTTTAAGTGACAAGTTATCATGATTTTATTCATCTTTTAAAATTATCTGGACAAAAGTGATTTAAAAATGAGAAAAGAAATTTTGAATTTAAAGCTCTCTAATGTGAGATAATCGCTTTATATAATTTTTTCGAAAAATTTGTCACTTGAATATTGTTAGAATATATGTGAGCGATAGAATAAATAAATAATTTAATATAAAAAGTTTTTTTCAAAAATTGAAAATGAATTTTAAGTGACATCATCATGATTTTATTTATCACTTAAAATTAGCTGGAAAAATGATTTAAAAATGAGAAGAGAAATTATATATAGATTTAAAGCTGCTTTAATATATAATTTTCGAAAAATTTGTCACTTGATAATATTGTTAGGGAATATGTGTGAACAGTAGAATAAATAAATAATTGTTATATAAAAAATTTTTTTTTTAAAATAAATTTTAAGTGACAAGTTATCATGATTTTATTCATCTTTTAAAATTATCTGGACAAAAGTGATTTAAAAATGAGAAAAGAAATTTTAGATTTAAAGCTCCCTAATGTGAGATAATCGCTTTATATAATTTTTTCGAAAAATTTGTCACTTGAATATTGTTAGAATATATGTGAGCGATAGAATAAATAAATAATTTAATATAAAAAGTTTTTTTCAAAAATTGAAAATGAATTTTAAGTGACATCATCATGATTTTATTTATCACTTAAAATTAGCTGGAAAAATGATACAAAAATGAGAAAAGAAATTATATATAGATTTAAAGCTCCTTAATATAAGATTCTCACTTTATATAATTTTCCAAAATTAATGTCGCTTGAATATTGTTAGAATATATGTGAACAATAGAATAAATAAATAATTATAACATAAAAAAATTTTGTTCAACAATTAAAAATTAATTTTAAGTGACATTATTACGATTTTAATCATCACTTAAAATTATTTGGACAAAAATGATTTAAAAATAACAAAAGAAATTATAGATTTAAAGCTCCCTAATGTGAGATGCTCGCTTTATATAATTTTCAAAAATTTATACCGCTTGAATATTGTTAAAACATATGTGAACAATATAAATAAATAATTGTAATATAAAAAATTAATTTTAATAAAAATTATCTGGATAAAAATGATTAAAAACGATTTAAAGATAACAAAAGAAATGATAAAAAAGCTCTCTAATATAAAATAATCGCTTTGTATAATTTTCAAGAAATTTATGTCGCTTGAATATTGTTAGAATATATGTGAACAATAGAATAAATAAATAATTGTAATATAAAAAAGTTGTTTCAAAAATTGAAAATGAATTGACGTCATCATAATGTCATTATGAATTTTATGTTCTATCTGGGACTCGACTCGAAATTCCCGGAATTTCTCTCGTCTTTTGCTGATAACGCGGAGGGAAAATTGAATTTTGACACATGACGGTGTCAAGTGTCATCACGCTACGTTCGAATTTTTTTTTTTTTTTTTTTTTTTTTTTAATTCAGTTCCGCGAAAACTGAAATATAATATATCGAAGGAAAAAGAGAAAAGAAGGAAAAAGAGCCGTATTGTGTCTTCAAAAGAGATATTCTTTGAGAAAGAAAAACAGGAAGATACAATCTCGTTTTCTGGAAAACTAGATAGAGAGAAAGAGAGAGAGAGAGAGAGACGTTTATAAATCAAATCAATCACGGCTTTCTTGTTACGAGAGAAACATAAAATAGAGCTGTGTAAATATATCGTATGAATGAAGCTTTAATTTTACATTACATTACGTTACGCTTGACTTGTAAATTTTATGCAAATATTTCTACAATGTACAGATATAGTACATAAGTTATTCAAGACCTTCTGAAAGCGACAGAATTTCCTTTCATCACGCTAATACGTCTTAGTCAATTTTAAATCGATTTCTCTTCAACGAAACGAGGCGAAACTTCTTTCTAGTTTCTTTTAAACAATTAATAATTGAATAATTAAATATTATTAAGTAAATTAATTTTTGTATGACTAACCATTGCAAATAATTAATAATTAAAATTAGGAGACATTTTCTAGCGAATTAAACTTTAAGAGAGAGAATGAGATGAGATTATGTAAATACGATATAAATAAAATTTTCTGATTTTTAAAAATTACAATTTCAAGATAATTGATTAATTTTCGAAAAAAATCTAAATTTATAAAAAATCAATTAAAAAAATATTAGTTATCGCACAGCTACATTTTATCTCTGGATGTTACATCTGAAATTTAATTACCGTGTCTAAATTTTAATTATAAAAATTAATATTTGTAAGCTTCGTTTAGTATAAAAAATTCCTCGTTAAATTAAAGTTAAAAAATATATTTAATTATATATATATATATATATATATATATATACATATATATATATGTATATTAAATTGAGTTACCACACAGTTAATACACAGATTTTAGGTATCTCTGTTCCATACCTGACATTTAATTACCATGTCTAAATTTTAGCTATAAAAATTAATATTCGTACGTTTCGTTTAGCATAAAAAATTCCTCGTTAAATTATAGCAAAGAAATATATTTAAAATTATATTATATATATTGAATTTTTTGAGTTACCACACACAGTTAAATAATAGGCAACTAAATTTCACAGACGGAGACACCTAAAATTTAGCTGTGACAGCAAATTTATTTTTATATCTGTCTTTTTTTTTATGTAAAGCACGTGTCCACTTAAAAATTCGATCTCGTATCTCTTTCTCTCTCTCCGACTTTAGATCATTGCGTGTTCCAAATAGGAACGTCATGCTGCACGAAGTCCAGCAATAGGGATAAGTCATTTTATTGATCCGGCTTAATATCACGCTCGTAGGCTACCTGTGCTCGCTCTGCTTGCTGAGTTTTCTCTTTTCACGGTGGAAATATATGCACACGCGCGTATATATCCGCATATATATGTGTGTGTATACGTATATAATACACACACACACACACATACACATATTGGCGAAATACGTAAAACAGATAATGAAAATGTCAATATAGTAAAATGGGCTCTGCGAGATCCACGCGAGATACGCGACTTTTATGCGTTCCCGATATATATTTATTCCCGACTAAATACATATTTGGATGCGGGAGAGATATACATGTATGTATGTATATACATAAAGATACTTCTCCATTCATCTCTTTTTCGTTTCGCGTTATCGAGTGGAAGACTCGATTAGAATCGTGTTATACGTAAAAATGTACCTTTTATACAGTGTTGTGCTTAGATGATTTTAAAATTAGCTAGATAAAGATGAGATAAAAATATGTGAATTCATCTTAGATAAGATGATTTTGTTTTAAATATATCTAGGTAACAGATAAAATTATATAACGACTCGCAGTGTTGTGCTTAGATCATTTTAAAATTAGCTACATAAAAATGAGATAAAAATATGTAAATTCATCTTAGATAAGATGAAGATAATTTTGTTTTAAATATATCTAGCTAAAAGATAAAATTATAAGGCGATTTATCTAGATAATAATTTTTAAGACTGCTTATATGAACACAGTTATAAAAAAAATGTAAATTATAAAAAAAAAATATAAAAATATATGTATTTATATTTTTATTCATAAATTTTTATCGCTTACTGCTTAAGTTCTACTATTTAAATATTTTTATGTGCTATGATTCTAAATCTAAATTATCTCAAAATTATTCTGGATAATTTAGTAAAGATAATATTTTTTTTCATCTAAGATGCACAGATATAGATAATACATATTTTTATTATCTATATAAAAATAAGATGAGGCCAAAGTTTCATCTAGATGATCATTTATATAATTTTATTTATTAGATAACAGCAAACACTGACCTTATATATGGAGAGCATCTGATAAAAGTGAATTAAAATTATTTCTCAATGTCGAAATTTTTTTCCCTATTATTGTATATCGAATTTCTTTCCCTATTATTGCATAAACTTTCGCGATCTCGTACAAATCGTTGTATGTATATAATTAAATGTCTAATTAAAATCCTTTTACAAATCCTTACGAAAGTTTTCTTGATAGAATCTCCTTAATGGAGAGAATCTTGATTTTTCATTATTTATTTTCTACTTCCAGACATTGTGTGTGCCTTTATAATTAAACGGTAAATTAAAATTCTTTTGAAATTTCGATTTTATCGATAGATTCTTTCTACATTTGAAGTAGGTTTTTCATTTTAATATATGTATATCTTCTTTAATTAAATTTTGATTTAAAATTTCATTTTAAAAAATTAAGATTTTGTTGATAGATTTTCTAATAAATTTAAAACCAAGTTTTCTTTCTTTTTATTATAAATTTCCGTTAAAAGATATTAATTATATTGACATATTTTTCAAGAAACTTATATTTCTTTTTTTTATTTCAATTCATCATTTTATATCGTAAGCTTCTCTTTCTTTTTCTCTCCATCTTGTTGACTTATCGCGAAAAGTTTGACAATTTATAGCGCGCGTAAATTTCTGGCGAAACTTCAGCTTCTGCATATCAGCTTGTGTAAATTTTTTCCTCAAAAATTATATTTTTAGATATTATCTCGATTTCGGTTATAAGGGGATCCTAAAGCTTTCTATTTTAGTAACAATAAATAACGATTATTTTTGTGCACGCTTTTTTTAAATTATTTATTGGTTGAATAAAATAATAAATGCTTGTCCGTGATTAAAATATACATACATGGAGAAAATTTTCTCTTAGAATTTACCATGAAAATCACGGTAATTTAAAATTAATATTTACCACAATAAAAAATAAAGTTAATACCTACCGCAATAAGATATAAAATATATTATAATATATTATATATTATAATATATAATATATATTATATATATATTATAATATATAAATATAATATATATTAAAAATATTAATATATAAAATATATTACAAAATATATTATGATATTAAAATATATTTTAAAATATATATTTTATATATTTTAAAAAATATATTAATATAAATACATATATATATAAAAGATATATGTTCCATTAATTTACTAATCAGAGAGACTTTTATAAAATGTCTCACGATAAAAAATAAAAGAAATAAAAAATTAAATTATATAATTATAATTAGGTTGTCTGGTTTTGTTTCTAATAATAAGCATAAGTATATATTATTCCGTTCAATCCATAAAAAGAAAAGCGCGCAAAAAATAATCGTTTTTTCGGTGAAACGGAACGGCTTTAAGATCCCTTTAAATCCTTCCACAGAGATAGGTTGAGGCACACACAATTTCAGCGAGTTTGTACTGCACATTTTTTTCTATACTGAAAAATCGGGAGATCGGAGAGACTTTTTCAGTGGGTTATTATCCGTATTAGAGAGTGTTTAGTTTTAGCCTGGCCCGAGATTTCGAGACTGTTGCGAGATGAGGAGCCTCTGTGTTGGGAATCGGGGGCTCGCGAGGGATTATACCAAGGAAGATTGACGGTAGGAAATGGAACGAATACGACAATGGACACATAGAAATAGAGAGAGGGAAAGCTTTTGCTATGCTTCTGGCATGAAAAGCTCTCCTCGCTCGGGGGCACGAAGCTATTTCACTTAATGCGGATGCGAAGAAAACGCGTATATCGCGAAGCGCCGTTACGCAAATCTCTTCATCCTATCCTGATTTTCTGTTTCATAACGAAATCTCCGGAGAGAAACAGAGAGAGAGAGAAAAAAGAAGGAAAAGAGAGAGAGAGAGAATGAGTAGGCCCCTATTCTTAGGCGACGTACAATCGAGCAAGTTATCGTGTTACGTGTTCCTTACCCGATACGTCACGTACAGATATAATACTTTTGGCCGGAACCGGAATTAGGTCGCGAGAAAATATCGACGGCGCGCGCCATAATTAGGATAAGCGTCGCGACATGGAATATCGAAGAAAGGAGAATGACGTGACGTTTTCTCGGTCTCCATTACGCGCGGATTAATTTTAATTTTAGACAATCGCATTTTTTGTATTCCGTGAAATGTGCAAGTATATCTGGCCCCTCTTCCTTATACAAGCTCGAGTCCCAGGTGGAACATAAGTCTTAATGACGTCATCATGACTTTATTCATCACTTAAAAGTTATCTGTACAAAAATGATGAAAAAAATTATTAAAAGATAATTTCGAGATATTAAAGAAAGAAATTATACATTTAAAGCTCCCTAATATAAGATAATTTTTTAAAAAATTCATGTTGCTTAAATATTGTTAGAATATGTGCGAACAATTGAATAAATAAATAATTGTAATATAAACATTTTTTTTTTCCCTAAAAATTGAAAATGAATTTTAAGTGACGTCATCATGATTTTATTCATCACTTAAAAGTTATCTCGACAAAAATAATTTAAAGATGACAAAACAAATTATAGATTTAAAGCTCCCTAACACAAGATAATCACTTTATATAATTTTCAAAAAATTTATGTTGCTTTAATATTGTTAAAACATATGCGAACAATAGAATAAATAAATAATTGTAATATAAAAAAATTGTTTTTAAAATAAATTTTAATAAACGTTATCTGGATAAAAATGATGAAAAATGATTTAAAGATAACAAAAAAAAAGTATAAAAAAGCTCTCTAATATAAGATAATCGTTTTATATAATTTTCAAAAAATTTATGTTGCTTGAATATTGTTAGAATATGTGTGAACAATAGAATAAATATATAATTGTAATATATAAAAATTTTTTTTCAAATTGACTTTCAAATGACGTCATCATATGCTGTCATTGTGAATTTTATGTTCTACCTGGAATTATTGATTCGCGCAATCAAAGAGACAAATGCGATTATTATCGCGTGACTTTTAAAAACCGCGATCATTTTATTATTATCCGGATAAAACATTGATTTTAATACTGCGAATATCGCGATAAAAAGCGTGATTTTTGCGTAATCGATGATGATTCAATATCTCGCGCGTCCATTTCCTGTCATATTGATTTCCAACAAGTGTCATTAATTATCTATTAAGAGCTTTCGATAAGAACATCGAGAAGAAAGAGAATTCATGAAAATTTATCATAAAGCTTCTTCCAAAAGGAAGACTAATTATTTCATTAAACATTGCTTTTTATACAAAAGTGAGGAAAGAGGAGAATCTATTTTTATTTTTTCATATTTTAACATCGATATTATTTTAATACACTTTATTATTAACGCGCGAAAATAAATTGTATTTTGTTATAAATTTACTGTATTAAAATATTTTACGGCAAATTGGTTTATTGCTTTTTTTAGTGCCTGCAACACGCGATGCACAAACATCGATACTGCCCTCTCTTTTTGATATTTAATTGAGATCGGAAGATTCCAAATTATCGCGAAAACCAGTCATCGATTCTACGAGAATAAAGAAACAGCCGTTAATTAAGCCGTCGACCTACATCGACAATATCGCGATTCTTAATCTGTCCCTTAAAACTGATCAATGTTACGCGTTGATTATTAATCGCTTCTCGCCGTATAATTATTGCGAGTGTCGCCGTTCGTTTATTCCGCGATTAAAGATCCGTTATAAACGTTCGTGTTCGATCGATTCTGAAACCGCCAAAGCGCGACCAACCGCAACCAATTTTATTTTACCCGATGCTATGTCCATATAATCGAGCCGTGAAATTATTTTCCACAAACTCTTTATCCTAAATAAAGAAAATCAATTTAAAAAAAAAATTGCATTTTAAACAAAATGTCATTCGAAAGGATTTTTATTGAAAAAAATGTATTAAAAAAAAATCTCGCTTAAAAAAATTTTATTGAAAAAGAAATTCTTTTAACAAATTTGATTGGAAAAGAAATTCTTTTAACAAATTTTTCTGAAAAAAATTCTTCAAAAATATTTTGAAGAAAGAAATTCTTTAAAAAAATTTTATTGAAAAAGAAATTCTTTTAAAAAATTTTAAAGAAAAAATGCTTTAAAATAATTTTATTGAAAAAGAAATTCTTTTAAAAAATTTTCTGAAAAAGAAATTCTCGAAAAAATTTTAAAGAAAAAATTCTTGAAAAAAATTTGATTGGAAAAAAATGTTATTTTATAGCAAAAAATGACATTTATTTCAACAAATTGCAGCACGATATTTTTCTCACTTGTCCTTTGTGATCGGGATCATTGATCCTCCGCACGTCTTGGAGCTCAATCGTGGAGCGTCTAACAGTGGATTTTCATACTCCTGATATCTGATTAGCTCTTTTTAGGACAAGAGAATTGAACGGAGAAAAATGTGAGAACGTGGGTCGAATAAATGGGACGATCTTTCGCTATTGATTCGCGCTTCTATAACAGCGAGTACGGGAGATATCGCGCGATCGCACGACGTTGCTCTTTCTTGGGATCCTTATTCTTCTCCTTTTCTTCCGAAAAAATGACGGCGTATTACCAGGTATTTTTCGACTCACCTCTGCCCGAATTTTACCTTGAGATGCCAATAAGTCGTCCATGCGTGCGCCTGAGGATGCTTTGATAAGATAAGCTCGAAGTCGCATCTCGCGTTGTGTGTACGCCTCGTTCTGATAGGAGAGAAAAAAATATTAGAAGTTTTGCCAAGAACGAACGTAGGTAAATAAAATCGCACGACTGCGTCGCGAGAATTTATTTCAAACGCAAATGCGGAAAGCAAAAATATGTGGTTCCGAACATACACGATAATATCAAGAAATAAATGTCTTGCGAGATGTAGATTAATATTTCAAAGCATCTGGATATTTTAGTGTTAATTATATTATTACGTGCATGATATGATCGAGATAATAAATACAGTATCGAAAATAATATATCTCAAATTTAATTAATTTAAAATGTATTAATTTTTAACTTCAACTATTTTTTACTTTAAACTTATTAACTTTTTCCCTAAGTTAAATTTTTTTATCTCTGAATACCATTATTGTTTTTTTATAAGTTATAAACGTATTGTTTTTAAATTAAAGTATTATTAATTTTTATGTTCATTTGTCATCAATTGTAACTACCAAAAAATATATTTCTATATATTTTAAAAGAATTAACAAACAAAATTCTAATTTAATATAAGTAATTCCTTATAGAAATTTATCACTAGTAACGCCAAATTATCACTTATTTCGAGTACTTAAATTACTGTATATCAATATATTTTAAGTACTCGAAATAAGTGATTAATTGGCATTACTAGTGATAAATTTCCACAAGGGATATTTTTAAAAATTAACTTTTGATTTAACTTCAGTTAATTTAAGCTTAACTGAACTTTAACCGAGTTAATTTTTTGTTCATAAAACTTTTAACTTAACTAAATTATAATTTATAGCTAATTTTAACTTAACTTAATTGTAAAATATCATTAACTTATCCAACTCTACAAATTTCCGGAGTAATTATAAATATAAAGGTTTTACAAAATATATAAATTATCTATTTCATAAATATATATACATACATATATATATATATATATATATATATATAGAGAGAGAGAGAGAGAGAGAGAGATTCCTAAAATATAATATATATATTTCGTGCATATATATAAATTGCTATTTATAGAATATATAGATATGATTAAGTGTGCCATAAAATCCTTTTTCTTATTATTTTTATTATTCATATAATAATATTCTCTACTTATTCAAGCATCCTTGTTGCAGGTTATTTTACATTCACATGTAAAATGAATGAAAAGACCGTATATACTGCAATATCTCGACAATAAAATAAACTCAATTAAATTTCCTGCGTCTCTCGTAAACTAAGAGTTCGTTTCAAAGCTACATAAGTTCGAAATAAAAAGAAAATACCTTTCGATCGATTATAATTTCAATGCACTCGCCGCCGCAGATTATCAATCGTTAACCGTAATGGCGGTTTGAATCGACACTTTGAATTCGCGACGCGACGACGCGATGATGAAGGATACATATCGACATATTTTATTCATCAGATTCCTCAAAATATAAATAATTGATCGATCTAATGTTTTTAATCCTCGTCGCACTTACCATATCCATCGTTCTTGGCCGATTTCTTCAAGATCGCGATCGAAATTCCTTGCGAAAATACACTCCGATCAGTCGCGTCGGAATACGTCCGCACTCCGCGCATGCGCGCGCACAACTGCGGCGCGGCAGCGCGCCGACCTGCGCATGCGCGCCCCTAGCGGCGGCACGGCGAACTGCGCATGCGCGCGCCACTGACAGCTGACAGCGCCACTGACAGCTCCGCTGGACCTAGAAGGGAAACTCGCGCCAGCTCGTTGCCGATTGGCCGAGATCGTTCTCGACCAAAAATGAACGGGCAAACCAAGTTCGGAAAATTGTGGAAAATTTTCTCTCCGCGTCGTAAATAGACGTTCGCGTCCGACGCTGCTGCTGTAGGCGTCCTGCGTGTAGAATCAATCGGTGACGCGCGCAACGAGGCCAGGAAGATGTAACGCAACTCTCGCATTCCTTTCGTCGCACGTGCGTGTCTTTTATCAACGAGATATCACGGGGCATCGTCCGCTCAAGTTCTCCGTTCGTGTCAGACATCGGTTCTATATCTTTAAGCATGAATGGGCAGGTGCATTCCTCGCGGGAGAGGTTAGGTGAGTGAACCCTCGCGCTGTTTACGCGATTTTCGGCAGTCGGATTTATTCGTCAAACTTTGAGATTTTTGTGCATTTTTCTCAGCCTTCTCGTCTCCTCCCTGCGTATCTGCATTGATCTCGTTCGTTCGGAGGCGAAATGCCTTCACGTAACGCGAAGGGCGTGTGCGTGTATTTGATACGTATATTATGCATTCTTGCAAAATTTGGCAGTGAAAGTGCATCGCGCCGATAGGACAGAGTCTTGTGTAAAAATTTTCATCTCGTCCCCGATGATGCTTCTCAAGATTTTTCGCTGAAATATTTCTTGAATTTATCGTTCGGCTGTTTAGCAATATTTATTATGTTTGTTTCAAACGATAAAATTAACAAGAACATATAATTGCACGATATGTAAGCTAAATGCAATATAATGAATTAAATCTTCAGAATAAGAAATAAAAGTGAAGTTGAAATTAATTAAATGCATCTCTCTGTCAGAATATTAGTAATTTTACATTTATTTATTTCTTTTTTTGTGAATATCTTTATTGGAGCTTGATATAATTTTTATCTTTGAATCTTCCTCCTCAAAAAACAAAGAGTATACTATTTCTGTTAAAAGGGAGACAAAGTTGCCTGCTAATATTAGCTATTTTTATCTTTGTTTTGTGTACTTATATATTTAATCTATGTTAAGTGGTATCGTAAGCTAAATAACTGGTTCTGACACCTATACTCCGGTATAGAATTACGTGATAAACACCTTACCAACAAGATAAGAAGTGCAAGAAAGGCAACACAGGCACGTCTCTTAATTTGTTTACTTTGGTGATTTACGTATTATAACAGTCTGCCAGTGCTAATTGCAGAGCCAGCATTTATAGTCTGGATTATATGTATCAGCGAAAGCCAGGTATTAAAGCACAGAATAGTATAATAAAATTAATAAAATGATAGAAAAAAATTATATAGATGAGGAAACAGAGAATCAGTAGTAATTAATATATAAAATACATATATAGAAATAGCAAAGTGATAGCTATGGGAAATTAAAATAATTAATAAAGAAAAATGTTGCATACATAACAACATTAAGAAGATAATAAAAAATATATAATAAAATAATAAAATATATATATATATATATATAATAATAAAATATTCTATATCGTGCAAGTTATAATAATATTCAACTGTCAAATCTGACTTATGAATTATAAATATTATAGTTTTAGAAAACGAGTTGAAATATTGTCTCGTCTTTTTATTTGATCTTTGTCTCAACAAAATACATTGAAGATGTCAGACGTGGAATACTTCAATGATACTGTTTCAGGTTGTTTTGGCCCTGCCAATTTCGGACTATTTTCCGGGATGATCCCTGATCGTGTACCGGGTATACAAATTCCGATCTCTGATCGCGGTCTTGGACCATCCGAGATACCATTGGACGACAGCATGGCTGTTACGGAGGTCGACAGCAAAGTCAAGACTAAATTGCTCTCCATGTGGAACAATGTTAAATATGGTTTGTATATTTTTTTTATTTTGCAGTCAGATTTCATAATCATTTTATTTTTCAAATTTTTATATGTCATGATTGACATATTAATAATAAAGTTATACACATATATAATATTTTACTTATATAATAGAAAATTTATAATATATAATAATATATATATATATATATATATATGTATGTACATATATACATTAAA
Organism: Nylanderia fulva; assembly: GCF_048542155.1. NCBI lineage: Eukaryota > Metazoa > Arthropoda > Insecta > Hymenoptera > Formicidae > Nylanderia > Nylanderia fulva. The sequence continues at coordinate 2,858,828 of NW_028189730.1, read as the reverse complement.
ATAAAATATTCTTACATCAAAAAAAGATAGATTTTTATAATATTAATTTAATAATAGTTTAATATAAATTCTCATAAGAATTGTAATATAAAAAAGTTTCTCCTCTTAATAAAGGCTGGACCGTGAAGATGAAGACAAACTTCTCAAAGGAATCTCCAGTTTGGTTGCTAGGTCAGTGTTACCTAAAAAAATCGGAAGATCCTTTGGAGAGGGCATCGGAAGCTTTAGAGCCAGTTGGTACAGGGAGTCAGGTTTCTTTGGCGATGGATGCCGCAAACTTTGAGAACACGATAGAGGAGTTTAAGAGAGATTTTGCCTCGCGCATCTGGTTAACATATAGACGAGAATTTCAGATACTTAACGGTTCCACCTTTACCACAGACTGTGGCTGGGGTTGCATGTTGCGCAGCGGACAAATGATGTTAGCGCAAGCGTTGGTCTGTCATTTCCTCGGACGGGGTAATTATTCCTTACTTTTTAAGCATATTTTGATCCAACAAATTTTTCTTGATTAAAAAAAAAATCAAGTTATGAATTAATTTTCTTTTAAAAATAGGAAAAATCTTGAAAGGACGAATTTAAGATAAGCCTGGTGAAAATAAAAGAAATTAAATGGAAATCAATTCAATTATATTATTATAAATGAGAATTATAACTTTTAAATTCTATAATTTTCGATAGTTTTTAATTTTATTTGATAAGCTCAAATTTTGTTTATACTAATCTGATTGCTATTGTGTTATATTATTAGAACTGAATAAGTTTACTTATTTTAGAATGGAGATGGCGCTCGGAACAGCAAGCCGAAACTCTTGAACAAAGGCTGGACGAGCGTAATCATCGAATGATCATCAAGTGGTTCGGTGATCAATCAGAATCCCCGTTCTCTATACACAGGCTGGTACTTCTGGGCGCTTCCGCGGGAAAACGTGCCGGCGACTGGTACGGACCCTCCTCGGTGGCGCATCTCTTGTGTCAAGCTGTGGAATGTGCCAGCGAACAGCACGACAACAATCTCGATCAGTTGGCGGTATACGTCGCTCAGGATTGCGCAGGTTGGTGACCAATGAATATAGGACTGCATAGAAAAATATCCATTTTTCTGCAGGCTGGAAGTACAATGGAAAGGTAAAAATTTTACGATAAGTTGCGGGGAAGATGATACATAACATAAAATTATCAAAACATGAATTTTTTTGCATACACTGAATTTTGCATTTAAATGTTAAATTTAATAGAAAAGATTGCTGTGCCGAATTGAAGAATTAAATCAAACTTTGTTTTCTATATGTATCTAGTATATCTACAAGACGTCGAGAATGTTTGTCGGACTCCCGATGGTAAATGGAAAGCGTTGGTGTTGTTGGTGCCTCTGCGGCTCGGCGCCGACAAGCTGAACCCCGTCTACGCGCCTTGTCTGACATCGTTACTTACGTTGGACACGTGCATCGGCGTGATCGGCGGCCGACCACGACATTCACTCTATTTCATCGGCTACCAGGACGATAAACTGATTCATCTGGATCCGCATTATTGTCAGGTAGTTTTCAATCTTTTAAATTGAAATACATATATATATTTATCTTGTATTATTTATATTATTATAATATATTTATATATGCATTATAATTGTACATATATTATATATTAATTTAAATATTTGAGATATAATGTTTAAACATGCATTTTTTTCCGCTAAAGCTAATTGTCTTTAAAATTTGTTTCTTCTCCATTACACTTGACGTGTTTATTTTTCAATTTATTTTATCTCATTTCAGTTCACGCTTCATATATTTATCATGTTGACTCATTCTGTAATTATATTACTCGTATTTCTCTCTCTCTCTTCGCATTCTTTATCAGTTACTAAGAACAAAATTTTATTCACTAGATATTGTATTACTTGCCTGCTTACTCATTCGTTCACTTACAGGAAACTGTAGATGTGTGGAAAAATGATTTTCCGTTAACAAGCTTCCACTGTGCGTCGCCGAGAAAGATGTTACTTTCGAAGATGGACCCTAGTTGTTGCGTAGGCTTCTATTTTCCCAATAGGGAGTCGCTCACAGACTTTATGGAGACAATTCGACGAGTAAATATGCATATTTTTAATCCTAATGTAATTGCTTAAGTATAGTTTAGTACAGCAAATAAGATAAGGTAGATATCTCCTCTCGACTTATGTATATGAGTCATTGGATTTTAGAAATAGAAGATAAGTGAAATGGAACCGATTCTTAGAGTGAGATAAATAGAAAGATAAAATCTATATTTAATTTTGTGCGTAAGGGGAAGAATCTCAAGGTAAAACTTATTACAGTTTGTGATACCGAATCAGAAGACGAACTATCCGATGTTCCTGTTCTGCGAGGGAAGTGGCAAGGATCTCCAGCAGGGTATCGAGGTCGTCGAAGGTCTCTTACCGTCTACAACTTCGTTCGTCGGTCACGAAACACTGGAGGACGATCTGTATGAATCTGAAGAGTTCGAGTTGCTGCAATAAGAAAGGACAAATAGGTGATATGCGAATGAATATCGAACGTTACTCTCTCTACTCTTCATATATTCGCTCCTCCGTAGCGAACATAAGAAAACGTAGTAACACGAGCAAGAATTTATTCTACCGGAACGGTAAAATCAGAGCGGAAAGATGCAGCTCCATGATCTCAATGCGTGTTTGAGGATAAGATTAGAGTTTCACGCAATGACCAGTTATTGTTATTTACGAGGTAAGAAATAAGGAAGAGCATGATGTTATTCCCGACGATATTCTAGTACAACTTAATCGATTAAGCTGACCGTATACATATTTTCGATCATGTGCGATATGTATATATTATACACAATCGTTTGAGAAAGCACGATTTTTCTCATTTTCTGATTGTCATTCGTTAGTAATAATTACTAACAAAAAAAACTTGATATGACTTAATATCATAATAATTTAGTAACAATCATTTTTATTTATTTTGCATGTTACAAAGCGATACATTTGTACATTGTAAATCTTGAACTGATTTTGCGAAGACGCGCTTTAAATTCCATTGAATTTAAATCGAACACAATCTTGTGATACTAAGTTTGTAACAAGTTTTGCTAAATTAGCTCTAAAATATAAATGAAAATAAAAATTCGCGCGGAATATAAGAATATAACAGTTCTCAAGTCTGATTTACTTAAAGAAAAACATAATCAAGCACTAACTTATTTATTTATTTATTTTTTTACGACTGAATAAGTCCTGAGTAATTTCTGCCTTGAGAAAGGAATAACGAGGGATTCGTAAGCATGGTATATACAGGGTGAGGCAAGCTAATAGTGTACGCCTAAATATCCATCCAAGAAAGATCTGACATCTGTATCTATTTATAGATCTATAAAATAAAAGGATTGATATCTAAAAATATATATCTAATTGAGATAAAATTATTGAAATTTCGAATATTTTGATTCCTCGAGCGAATTTTTTCCCTGTTATTATACATATATAATCCTATCTTTAAATTGTACAAGTTATCTTTAACAATATTTCCGTGTATCTTTGGCAGACAAAAATGTTTAAAGTAGAAGAGAGTAGAATAGAATATAGAAATAGAAAAGTATTAATTTTTCGCGTTCTGAAAATTAAAAAGGAACACAAGTGGATAATACTCAAATGTGATGACAAATAAAAATCTATAATTCTAAATATATAATAAAATAATGTGTATATATAATAGAAAAATAAGAATAAAAAAGGGGATTAGTTGAAGAATTATTCAGATGTACTCTATTAGAAAGATATGCTTCATCCTGTATACGCATATACATATACAATATATATATATATTCATATGTATATGTGTAATGTACTTATATTGTTAAAGATATCTGCGTAATATTGAACATTGTTATCTCTCTTACATCGATAACGCTATATACACTGGAAATAAAATGAAAAATGTGTGGCGATTAATCTTAGAGTGTGTCATCGATTTTGTTAATCACTACTTTGTACTATGTCTTGAACTTTGGCCAAGCAACTTAGCTCGCAAATAATATATTCGTAAAAAAAAGATAATCACAACAATCGACAACTCGCTTTAACTCGCCTTTTTAAGATGCAAAACGAGTGCTGTTTCAGCTCACTTTGCAGAATTCGAACTAAAGATTAATACGACACGATAAACGTGTACAGGGTGTCCCGAAAGTATTCAATCGCGACAAATCTCTCTCAACCGCTCGTGTTACCTCGACAATTTTTCACTACGGACAAAATTCCTTCATCAAAGAAAAAACGTTCAGTACTTTTGAGACGCTCTGTATATTCGTTGCTACTTTTAATTGGTTCTATAATAATAATATTTTAATACATGTAACTCTCGTGCGCTAAATCTAGTTGCTATCGAGAACTATCGTTATCATTCATCAAATGAAGCTATTGCAAGATCTCGGCGCATCGAAAACAACTATTATTGTCGATACGATATCATTGCAAGCAACGTGACTCACGCGTGTGTGCGTTTGTACGTGAGGAATGAGTACGCAAAGTAACGTGTATAGTGCGTGCTCTCTCGTTATGCTATTGCTAGATGTAAACAGTTTTTGCCGGACAAAAGCGCTTGTTATTCGAGATCGTGTGCACGAATTGGAGAGAGATCCCAGATCGGTTTAAATAGATCTGTCTGTCTCACTTCTCAGATATGGAAGATTGTAAAAGATATCATTTCATGTTTTATTTTTTCATTCTTTTATCTAATCTTTTTTTCTCTGCATCTACGTGTGCGTGAATTTAATTTTTAAATATATATATATATATATATAAATAGATTGATTTAAGAGAGAAGATATCTTGTATCCCAAGTAGATTCAACATATGAGAGAAAGAGATAGAGAGATCTATATAAGATCATCCTCGTCTATTCAAGTATATTTGTCTAGGAAAAAAATTGATCTAAAATTCAAAAGTATTGTGCTATACAATTCTTGATTTTCGGCCACATCTCGTCGGTGGTGTTGCCGTGAAAATCCTTCAATATTCCAATCTCGCGATAAAATCGCACAACCGGCTCGGTCTTCGTCGCGTAGTCCTGCAACCTCCTCTGCACGACTTCCGGTTTATCGTCCTCTCTCTGACTCAACGGCTCACCCGTTACATCGTCTTTACCCTAAAAAAAAAAAAAAAAAAGGAAAAAAAAATTAGCATCCAACTATGAATTGTTTGCGTTACAAATTAAGATTCATAGCATGATAGAAGACTAGGTTTCATATATATGTATATAAATGTTGCACAACTTCTATTATGTTATAATCGACTTCTATATATTGTAATGGCATAAAATTAGACCGTTTAGGTTCGCGGCGTTTTGCGCTCTCGTTTACGAGATCCGATTACCGGGACACGTGGGTCGTTGAAACCGATGTTGTAGACCCTTCCGCTGGCCAGATGCACCCACCTACCCTTGACCCGGTCCAGGATGACGGAGGTCGGCACCACGAGATTCAGCACGAGATTGATCGGCTGCAGCTTCTGCAATCGTTCCGCTTGCGTCAACGTCCTCGGGAATCCTGCACCGTTGCCAAGAAATTTGATGCACGTCTACGTTAGCGACAACCTTGACAGCAACACAACTCATTTCCGTCACTCACCGTCCAGCAACCAATTCCGATCCGTCACCGATTCGATCTCCTCGTCGATGAGGGATATCATCGTGTCGTCCGGTACGAAGTTTCCATTGTCCATGTACATCTTCACCTCCTTACCTAGATCTGTATATAAGAAACACGTGCGTTTTTTCCCATAGCTAGCAAACTTACGTCCTTTTGACGTTTATGACGTCAGTTTGCTACTTGGATTAAATCTCTATTTAAAATCCTGCAAAACAATTTTATTGATAATTTTATCGATGTAGATGTATTTTTAAAATACAATAAGAAAACCAGGACATTTCTGTACGATTTTACAATTAAATAGAGATTATTTAATCCGAGTAGCAAACTGACATCATTTTGACGTTTGTGACGTCAGTTTGCTACTCGGATTAAATAATCTCTACTTAATTGTAAAATCATACAGAAATGTCCTGGGTTTTTTTTTTATTGATAATGTCGAGATGATAGATGTATTTTGAAAATGAACAAATTGCTGAAGAGGTGAAAGCGCACGTGGAGCTTTATCTCTCATCGAAATGAAAAAAGTTATACGACCTGTCATCGAGTTTATGAATTACAGATTGATGAGTGAAAAAAAGTGGAATAATTTGATCGAAAATAACTTTCGACTGGGAAGTACGGATTGTCGCAAAAAAATCGAGGACGCGTTACCGGTGCCGTTGGACACGTGGAGACGCAGCTTGTCACCGCTGGAGATGTGGGCGACGTCGAACTGCCGGACGATCCTCGTGGAGACGGTGCCCTTTCCGGATGCCGGGGCGCCGAGGATGACGGCCCTGAGGACCGCGGCGGCGCGGCACGTGGTGATCGCCACCATGAGGAAGAGGCTCCGATCTACGACGCTGACTTCCTCCACCGTGCGGTCAACGTGAGTGCGGAGAGTGTCGTGGAAACGTTACGCATGGTCCGGACCCTGTTCTCCTCTTCTTCCCCACCCTTTCTTCTGCTACGATTACCGCGCGCGGACTTTGACAGGACGAGGTAATCAGCTGACGGCGACGTGACGCAGGTGCGTCGTGACGTAACCATCGTTTCGTAATCGTCAGCGCGCAGGCTCGTCGAGGATGACGTCGAGGACTCCGACTGCAGTCGTCTTGGATTAATTGTATAAATTTTTATTTTTTTATTTTTTTATGAAAGTATTATTATATATATTATATTATTTTTATATTATATATATCATAGTATTTTATATATATTCTATTATATATTATATTATAATATATTATATATATTATTTGATATATATTTTAATATATATTATATTATATATTATATATATTATGTTATTTTATATTTATTATATATTAGTATTATTATATTGTATAATTTTAAGAATAACATTCATTCCATAATTCAAAATTTGCGAAGAAAAAGTGTAGTGCGAGGGAATTTTTTGAATATCGCAAAAAATAAATAGCATTACGATGTATTGATCGATATCTCTCCAATAATTGCGGATCCTGATTGAATCGATCAAATATGACAGAATTGTCGATTATAACATGAGGTTTTGAAGCGGAGCGAAATAGCCGCGAAACCAGCGTCACATGTCACGTGTTATTGAAAAATTAAATTGCGTTCGGAAATCTATTCACCGAGGCACAGTCGCATTCTGATTGGCCGATCAGAGAAGCCTCCCGATTGGTTACTCACCTCGATGATAATTTTCCGAGCGCAATTCTCGGATATTTTTGTATTTCTGTATTGGCAGCCCTGTTGGCGGCTAAGACGCCATATTTCTTTCTGTTAGAAGTCGGAGGCTCGTTCTCTCGTAGCTTTTTTCTTTTCGTAAAAATTTCAAATATCGAGTGTCGCAGGATCCGTAATTAAATTACAATCGATTCACCGAAATGTCGGAGGAGGAGCTCCCTCAAAAGATACTGGAGCGGATCACAAAAGCGCAGATGGAGTTGAAACTCAGACTCGAGCAGGTGTCGAAGCTCAGGAGTGAGTGCGATTTTTTGGAGAATTATTCTCTTCTGTTTTCCTCATTTGCAGGATTGGGTAATATATATATAATTAGTTAATTAGTTAAAAGTTAAAAAATTAATAACTTTTAATTTAGCTTAGGTAAATTATTAACTTTTTTCCTAAGTTAAAATTTTTTATATATTGTTTTTTTATAAATTATATTTATTTTTTAATTAAAATATTAATTTTTACGTTTATTTGTCATCAATTATAATTACCAAAAACATTATTTCTTTATAAAAATCAACAATTTTTTGTTATTTTTTATTAAAAATTTTAAAAGAATTAACAATAAACAAAATTTTAATTTAATATAAATATATATAATGTTTTTAAAAATTATCTTTTGATTTAATTTAAGTTAATTTAATCTTAACTTTAAAAGTAAGTTAATTTTTTGTTCATGTAAACTTTTAACTTAATAATTAATAAATTAATTTTATATATGTATATTAATTTAAAAAAAAACCATTAACTTATCCAATCCTGCTTATTTGAAATGTTAAAATTAACGAGTCGACCAAAAAAATTATAACTTATAAAATGAAAAATGTAATCTTTCTATAATATATTATTTCTAATATTATTTCTTGCGTTGCAGTTGATTGCGCCAGGATGCAACTGGAATTGTTGAAGCTCTACAAGCCGCAGTGTTTGGAGATACTGAAACCATTGGAGATCGTATCCAAAGGCATTCCTCGGAATAATGATGATGATGCTGACGACGCTGACGAATAATTGAAGGTATATCGACGAGAAGATATATTTATGTTGAAATATATTTATTACACTTTGAATATAGGTAGGACTGACACATCGATGACCATGTATCCGTGTAACGCCGTTTTATAACGTAAACAATACTTCTCAGGTAGCAAGCATACGTCACTTTGATGTCAAATGACGTCATTAGATGTCAAAATGACATAATTTTGACGTTTAATGATGTCAGTTTGCTACTTGGCTCGATACAATAGACAGATAATAGATATATTGGATTTTTTTATGAAGATAGACTGACAGAGAATTGGAAGCTGCGTCGCGAGTATCTCTCCTTTCTTCTCTTTTTTTCCCCTTTCTTTCTTCTTTTTCTTCCCTTCATCATCTTCTGGAACCGGCGCAAAATTCTAGAGCTTACGAAAAAAACTTATATTTAATATATATAAAACAAAATCGGCGCAAAAATCTCCTCGCTGAAATTTTTCACGACGCGAGTAATTATTATTATTTTTTTTTTTACACACAGGAAGTGTTACGCGATAAGTACAAGTTGAGGCGCTAGATGAGGAGAGAGACAGACGCGTTTTTTTCTTTTTTTATAGTTTTCTTGCTCTCTTTAGATACTTAACGATAATAATTTATACACATATATACTTTTGTATTTGATTTCGCGCCCGATTTCATTTGCGAGGCGCTCGTCCGGACGTGACGCTGCCCAGGTAGCAAACTGACGTCATTAAACGTCAAAATGACAAAACGTCATTTTGACGTTTAATGACGTCAGTTTGCTGCCTGAGTAATTCGTCGATGATTACATATGTATATCTATCTGTGTTCGAGGGTTTCTACCATTATTGTCCCTATATAATTAATTAATCTCGTTGTTCAGTTCAGAGCGGAAGAGAAAGAAGGTTCGTATGGAGTTTTGGAAAGCGCAAATGTATGTGTATATATGTGTATATATGTGTGTGTATGTATGGCACACACCTCGCAAATAGATAAAACGCCTTGTCAATTTGTTATTTAAATATATATCATCTACTTCTTTTTCCCTTTGAAATAAAAATTCTTACAATTTTCTTTCAACAGATAAATAATGCAATTATTTTTATTAATTAGATATAATTATATATTTTTTTTGAAATTTTTTTCTTAATTCGGGATCCTCTGAAATTATTTGTCGATCTCTGATTTGTATGTAAAATCATGAAAGAGCGTCGTGTTGCAAAAAGGAGCTGGAGTCGAGTCGTACTTTCTTTTTCGAGATCCGAATTTGTGGTCTCGAATCGAAAGAAAATGGACATTCTAAATTTTTATTTGTCCTTTTTTTATTTCGATAAACGATATAATTCTCTTGCTAATTATTTTTTAGATCCAATTTATTTCGATTCGAGAACAACCTTTCGTGCGCCAGCCCGAAATTCAACTCTCAGCGGATACCACAGAGGATCTTCCAGACCCCTATTTAAAAAAAGAAACTTTACAACAATTAATAATTAATATAAAATGCAAGAAAAAAGCCTTATATATATATTCGCGTTACATACTACACACATACAAGATGATATGATTAAAATCAGTCCTTCATAGATCTTTCTTTTTCTAAACGAGATTTTATATGTCAGAGATCACAGAAATTTATAATGAATTATATATATTGTATATATTATATATTATATATATTATACGTATTACATATTATATATTTAATATATTATATATTTAATATATTATATATTATATATTAATATATTATATATTTAATATATTATATATTAATATATTATATATTTAATATATTAAATATTTAATATATTATATATTATAATATATTATATATTATATATTTAATATATTGTATATTATATTTAATATATTTAATACATATGTATTATATGTGTGTATTTTTTATAATAATTTAATAATTTATATGATATCCGCTGAGAATGAATCTCCTGGATTCACGTTTTTATCATTCAAACACCCTTATCGGTGAGCCGCCGATTATCCGGACGAAACATCCTCTGGAATATTAGAGGAAAACTTAAATAAATTACAATATATATGTATATCAAACAAGATTATAAAAACAACAATACAAATTAATCTCTCGATACAAAAATTATCTCCTTGAGCCAGGAAATCAATCTTAAAAAAAATATCCGGACAATTGGCGGTCCGACCGTGGTTTCCGGCGCGGAACCTCGGGGCTTCCTCGGTCTCTTATCGTTCGGACAAGGTTTGCTGCAGGGCGTCGAGAGCGCCCGTGTGATGCGGACGATGTCCCGACGACGGCGACGAGGACGAGGAGGCTGGTGTTTCGTACGCCGACGACGTGCGGAAGTAACGGTGCTCGTATCGCGCGTTATAACGTCGTAGACAGGAGTCGCGGCGCGCGCGACACTGCGCGACCGCGGCCCCAGGAGGCTGCAGCTGCGACAGGAGCAGCGCGGCGTTCGCGCACGAGGACTGTCCCTCTTTGGAGGGACGCAACGTGTCGCAAACCTTCCCGACCTCCGCCGCGTAATTTGCCAGGCAGGGTAGCAACCCTTCCTCGTCGTGCGCCTGTAGTAATGATAAGGGATTCGTTTTATCACGAGGATTATCTCTCCCTGGCTAGAATTTTTGAAATAATCATAGGTATTAGAATGTTAGGAAGAATTTATATATATTTTTTTAAAAGACGATAATATAGATATAAAAGATTTATATATATATTATTAAAAAAGATAAATATGGAGGTAATATATGATATGTATATTTAGAAAAAAATATATAATATTAATATATCTTAATATAGTATATTATATTAATTATATTATATTAAGATATTATATAATATTAATATATCTTTATTTGTATTTTTTAATAATGTATACAGGATGTAACTATATAAATAAGTGCGAAAAATTTTAGGAGATAATTCTTTGTCGAAAATTAATAAGGGTTTTTGTATAAACATATACTTTTATATATCCTTCCTGAAGAGTTATTTTTTTTCAAATTTCAGACAAATTAAAAAATGAAACTTGGTGAACTAATAAAAAAATTTTTTTGTATTATTATAAGGGGTGAAACTAACTTCTATTTCATTTTTAGTACATGTTTATATAAGAAACCCCTTTAATTTTCGACAAAGAATCATCTAAAATTTTTCGCACTTATTTAGATATATCCTGTATAAGTTTTTTCTAACATTCTAATATCATTTTTTCAAATATTGTATGTCTTTTGTTATATATATAAAATTAGTTAAAAAACAGTGAAGAGTAATATGTATATATTTTTAATTAATTTTATATATATAAAAAAAACATTTCTCTTAATATAACATTTGCTTCGCATTAAAAAGCTTTTTTCGAATATTTAAAATAATCTCGTTTCAATATTCTTTTTACATGAAAAAATAAATTTACCTAAATTGGAATTTGTATTTTGTTAATATATTCAGAAAAACATTATGTATATGTTACATACATATAAAATTGAAAGAGACACTGGAGAGAGGATAATATATTTTTTCTGATATGTTGATGAAATGTAAATTCCAGGATATATTTTTCATATAAAAAAAGATTGAAACAAAATTATTTCAAATATTTTAGAAAGATTTTCGACGTGAAATACATATATTCTCTATTGTTATATTTAAAAAAATATTCTCAAAGAAATATTCAAAGTTTGGAAATAAGGAAGAACGTTTTTTTATGTGTTTTATAAAATTTTTATATAAACTACTATTACAGATGAAATTTGCATATAAAATTTTTAAAAAATTATATCGTGGAAATGCAAAGCAAATAAGTCTGTAATATATAAAGATGCAAATTGAGTGTACGTACGCAAGCTTTACATATCTGCAGCTTCACGCAGGGCACGTAAAGCATTCGAGATGAATCTCCGGCTAAATTATCCACGGTTCGGCATCGCCATTCGATGGCTTCTAATTCCGGGCAGCTTCTAGGTTCCTCGATAGCTGAACAATTCAAACAATTGTGCATCATATATATGGTACATAATCTATACAACTGTTACATTTAAACAGATTAATTAAATTGCAGCCCGAGAAAAAATTTTATATATATATATATATATAATTATATGTATATAAATAATTGTATAATTATACATCGTAATTATAATCGTAAAATTATATGTGAAATATATCTATTTTTATACATAATTATATAACTTTATATTTTATATATAAATTATAAGGGTTCATATATAATCACGTCAAATTATATATGAAACATATATATTTATATATATATGAAGAAATATTTATTTATTATATATATAAATTTATATAATTATATATAAAAAGCACTTTTATCTAATTATGTATGGACATATTTCAGATATAATTTTGCGATTATATGTATAAAAATTTTATATATTTCTATATAATTTTATATGTTATATATAAAAAATTTTTTCCGGGGAGGTAATCAAATTATTAAAAAATAAAATTATAAGAAAGAGAAATCTAGATATTTTTAAAAATCGTCAAATTAATTGTTTCTTTTTCATTAAAAAATTGGCGAATGTTATTGTTGTTAAAGATGAGTCTTTCATATAATTTACATAATTTTCTATACTACTCCCTAAATTTTTTTTCTTATACTTACATTCGCCGTCATCTACGTTATTACTGATACTGTTCCGTTTATCATCCGTCCTACGAATGTTATCGCTATTAATGATAGGGCTACCGTTGCTATTTTCGCGGAAATTGGATGTCAGATTGTGCGCTTCTTTTTCCGTCTTTTGCGACTCTTTCTGAGCCGCGATGTTACTTCGGAGATTGTTCAGCGCTTTCTGCAGCCAGTCAGCTGCCGTAATTCGTGGCCTTACTTTATTATCTAGCAGCTAAACATAAATTTTATTTTATTTTTTGATTATTCGTATTATAATTTATAATTTATTAATTATATTATTTGTGCTGGTCTTTATAATTTATATCTTTCTTGTACATTTTTCGTTTAATCGTAATTATAATTTTAAAAAATTAAATCTAATTTTAATTATATTATATTTGTTGAAAATGTTCATATTTAAATAGTGAAATAATTAATAATTTTGAGAATCAGATACTCTGAGAAAAAAAATTTTACACATTTATGTTTATCAAATCAAATAGAATTCTACAAAAATGCAAAGCAAAATTACCTCGTCCTCATCCTCTAAATTGGAATTTCTCATTGCTTCCTTGAGAATCAAGTTTAAGTATCTTAATTTCAGATCCTGCAGTTGTTTGTCCTTTTGCTCGTTCTCATCATCCTTCGGTTTCAAATTTTCGGCCATATTCTGTCGAGAGATTTACAAAAACCTCGATTATTATTTATTTCATTAATATAGAAATTATAATGCAACAAATTTTTTTCTGATATATATCCTTCTTTAGAGAATATTATTATTAATAATAAATTAATAATATATATATATATATATATTATTTCAATCTTTAATTTATAAATATATATATTTATAAATTAAATATTGAAATGATAATATATTATAATAATATAATAATATAATTATATAATATTATAATAATATATTATTATTTCAATATATATATATTTTTTCAATATTTAATTTTAAATATATATCTACTTCGTAATAGCGCTGCAACATCCACTCGTCGTCCTGATTTTGCGTGTCCTGTCCGCCCGCGAAGGTAGCCTTCTTCTTTCTACGATCGATGCCGAAATATTGGGACCAATCGACACTCTTCTTTCTCACTTGGACGAATTTCGATTTGTCCTGTTTCGTAATATTTTCCTTTTGACCCTTCGGAGACGGCGTCACTTTCGGCGGCATTTCCGATGATGCGCTCTCGTGACCGTGTTCGTGATCGTGGTCGTGTTCGTGATTGTGTTCGTGATTGTGGTCGTGATCGTGATCGGTTTGATGAGTGCGATTATGCACGTCCGTGGATTGCGTGCCAAATAGAGCTCCCAGGTCTTGAGCAACCTTGCAATAAAAAAATACGCATTTAATGCACAGCTGTGTTGCAGTTTTACAGGGTGCATCCAAATAAGTGCGAACAATTTTTGGAGATAATTCCTTGTCGAAAATTAAGGGAGATTTCTTATATGTTTAAACATAAAAATTAAATTAAAAATAATATTAATAAATATTAATAAAATCCTTTTTATTAATGGAAAATATCCACCAAATTTCATTTTTTTAATTGTCTGAAATTTGAGAAAAAAAACTTCTTAGGGAGGGATATAAGATCTTATATATATATATATATATATATATATATAATGTATATACATATATGTAATTTATAAATATATATATTTATATAAATTAAATATTGAAATTATATAATATATATATATATATATTATTAATTTATTATTAATAATAATATATAATAAATATAAGAGATCTTATATCCCTCCCTAAGGAGTTTTTTTTCTCAAATTTCAGACGATTAAAAAAATAAAACTTGGTGATTTTCCATTAATAAAAAAGATTTTTATTAATATTTTAATATTATTTTTAATTTAATTTTTTTGTTTATACATATAAGAAATCTCCCTTAATTTTCGACAAGAAATCATCTAAAATTTTTTGCACTTATTTAGATACGCTTTATATACATGTATACAGAAGTGTATGTTAATATAGATAATATTTCGTTATAATGGAATGATATTAATTCGATTTGAAAATTAAAAAACTTATTATATGTCGAGGAAGCAAATGATTATACAACAGAGGATGATCTTTATCCTCAACCCTTTTGTCAATGTATAATTTTTATTTTCATCAATATATGGATGTTGGTACCCAAATCTTTTTCATATTGCACAATTTTTTTATAACGCATTGAAAAGAATTATTAAATTAATAAATATTTATTTGTTTTGAGAGAGAAGGATTTTTTCATATCAAATAAATATTTTTTCACGTCAAATCAATATTATTAATTTCATATAAATTATAGTATTGAAATAAATATTTATTCGAATTCTTCTTTTTCAGTGCAGTTACTAGACATCGAATATTTTTTTCCTGTTAAAAATTTAGGATACTTTCGCGAAGGTTTTTTGTATTTTGTTTTGAGTGAAGAATTTTAGAGACACATTTTCAACATTTATGAAAATTACTTTAAAATTATTCTGGTACCCGTTTATTGACAAAAGGATTAAATAAATCACTGAAAACAAAGTTAATTCTTATAAGTATTTATTTCAATACTGCCAAATAATTATTTATTTGAAACTAATAATATTTATTTGGTATATGAAAAAAGATTATTTGATACAGGAAAATCTTTTTCAAAACAAGTAAATATTTATTTGTTTCAAATAAATGATTCATTTGACAGTATTGAACTAAATATGTATTAATTTAGTGATTTTTTCAGTGATCCTTTTATCGTATCACCTTAGGATCCGTGGTCTTTAGCTTAGTCTGGGTGGGTCTGGGGCTTCTCTTAGCGACCGGATAACGCTTTGTCAGCCTGCGATAATTGCCGAATTCACGACCGATAGGATATCGGCCGTTGACGTTTCTACGTTCCAACGTAGGCGGCAAGTACAGGATATTCTGATCCTGATCCGCGAACTCGTCGTCGTTCTTCCTCGATGACGAGTCCTTGCTAAGCAGATCGCCCCAAGACATTGGTCCTGCCGTTCTGTCGAGCAAAATTGTTTTTTAAGCCATTAATGGTTATCAATATGTAATTTTATTTAATTTTTACTTATCGAAAATAATGTTATTAATAATATGAATTTTTATTTAATTTTGACAGTCATGAAAATTTTTCTCTTTTTTCATAAATATCCGATAAGATTATATTTGCATCACAGGAAATTTAATTGTATTCGCGAGGACAGAAATATCTGTTTTTCTAATAAAATGGAATTTAATTTTTATTTATTTAAAATAAAAATTATAATACAAATTAATAAAAATAAATATAATTGATAATGTGAATTTTGAATAATCATGCAAAAATTATTTTTAGAGGTAAGATTGTATTTGTGTCTCAGGGAATTTTTTTTCATAATAAAATTTTTGTTTTATTAGAGAAATAAGAGAAAAATATACATATTTCTCTAAACTGAAAATCTTATTGCGAAAATAAATAAATTTCTGGTAATTTACAATCAAATACCTCCAAAAAATGTTTTTCACGAAATTAAATTAAAATTTATCCAAAAAATTTATATTATATCAACTACATTATTTACAGGGTTGGGTAATAACTAGTTAATTAGTTAAAAGTTAAAAAAAAGTTAAAAAGTTAATAACTTTTAATTTAGCTTAGTTAATTTAAAATGTATTAATTTTTAACTTCTCAACTAGTTATTTTTTACCTTAACTTATTAACTTTTTTCAACTTTACCGTTTTACTTAAAAACGATTAGTTGTATGAAAAAAAGTATAATAACCTTTTTTGTAGAGAGTTTTATGAGCTACAATTTTGATAATAACTATTTTTCTCGAAAAATTGATAGTTTTCGAGATAATAACAAAAAACTAAAATTTACTCCCCATTAAAAAAACGCCCTGGATAAAATTAAGGGTATTTTTCAGGATGTCACTAGAATATCGAAATGAAGGTCTTCATATAAATTCAGCTTGCTCCTAATGTTGATCAAGTTTTGCTCTTTTCAAGTCTAATTTTACTGGACTATAATAGATCTTGAGGAAAAAAGTGAAAACAATTGGAGGAAATCCAACTCACTCGTATACTTTGTTCCCTCTACCAGCTCTGTATCTGTCATACAGCGATTGTAATGCGGTTAAATAGTCGTCGTCGTCCATCTCGTCGAGCGAACCGTACGGAGCACCGTCGTGCAGCTCCTCCAGGAACAGCCTCGCCAGTTCCTTGTCGTCCAGGTTCAATCGGTCGCCGGCGCCGCCTCGTTTTCGGCTGCCGCTTCGCTCGCGTTCGCGAAAGATGGAGGCCACCGGTTCCTCCTGCAAACGTGTTAATTATCTTGAAAAATGAGAAATTGTCTGGAGAAAAATTCCTCAAATTGCGGAATAACAAAAATTTATTAGACAGGTATCTGACGAAATATATCAAAGAATTCACCTGTTCGGGTAGAGTCTCCAAATAATCGAGCAGCGCTCTCTCGAATAATTTGTTGTTCAGGCCCTGAAGACCCTCCCCTACTGTCTCTAATTGGCCATTATCTGAAATCGCGATAAAATTAATTAATTAATTATATATAAATTCAATGTTATGTAAAATTCATTTAAAAAAATGTTCATTAAAAATTCATTAAAAATCTGCATATAGTATTGGAAGAATTTTATATGATTAATATTTAGCGCAATAAAATTAAAAAAAAAATAATTCTCTGTGCACTGTCAATATATTACAATCTGAAATCGTGATGGAATTAATTAATAAAGTATATAAATTCAATATTATGTAAAATTTATAAAAAAATGTCTACATATGATATTGGGAGAATTTAATAAGAGTTTCTCTGATTAATATTTAGCGCAACAAAAAATATTAATATGTACATGCATAGTAAAATTAATCAAACATATTTTATATTTTATTATGGTAAATATTTAATTAGAGAAACTCTTATAAAATTTTTCCAATACCATATATTATCCAGATTATCACGATTTTCAGGATGTAGACTCTTAAAAAAATTTTCAAACTAACTCAAAGATATATAATAATAAATTATAAATAATAATAAATATATAATATATAATAATATATAATAATAAATAATGTATAATATATAATATAATATATAATAATAAATATTAATATAATATTCTTACCCGGCAGAAACTCGATCTCCTCGTCGTCCTCGTCGAAGTCGCGATCGAACTTGCGGTCGGCGCCGCCGTGATACTTGAACGAGTGGAGATCGTTGTAATATTCCGGCGAGTCCGCCGCGTCCAGGGATCTCTGCTTCCGCGCGACCGCGTCCAGGGCGCTCCTTAAGGACTCCCGATTCAGCTGCCGAGCCGCGGGAACCAGAGCGTACGCGCCGGCTCCCAGGATCAGCAGCGGCAGCATCCACCTTCGCGATGCCATATTTAATGCTTGAACTGTTCGGGGAAACATCATTTTGTGCAATATATCCAGGAAAAAATTTTTATATATAATTATATATAAATAATTGTATAATTATGCATATAATCGTAAAATTATATGTGAAATATAAGTCTATTTTTATATATAATTATATAACTTTATATTTTATATATTGTATAAATTATAAGGGTTTATATATAATCATGTCAAATTATATATGAAACATATTTATACAATTATATATAAAAAGCACTTTTATCTAATTATGTATGGACATATTTTATATATAATTTTGCGATTATATGTATAATTTTATATATTTCTATATAATTTTATATTATTATATATGTATAAAACCTAATTGGTTTTTTAATTAAATTTATTTTTCCAAAATTTCTCTTTCAAATATATATGTACATATATTTTTTTTCTATTGCATTTTTATCTACATTTTTGTATTTTTGTGCAAAAGTTTTATATTAATTTATATTAATTTATATAAATTATTTTTTGAATTTATACACGGAGAGAATTTTCCGAGGAATTTACCCTGAAAATTATGATAATTGTGGGACAATACAGTATTAGAAGAATTTTATGAGTTTCTCTGATGAAATATTTATCTCAATAAAAAATATCAAAATATGTACATAATAAATTTTATATCTTATTATTGTGGTAGATATTAATATTTTATTGTGGTAGATATTTAATCAGAGAAGCTCTTATTAAATTCTTCCAATATTATTGTCCTACGATTACCATAATTTTCAGGATGAATTCTAAGGAAAAATTCTCTCTGGGTACGAATTTATTTTTTTTTTTTTCAAATTTTCTCTTGTAAAAAAATACACATGTCTTTCTTACATTTCTATCTGCATTTTTATGCAAAAGTTATATTAATTTATAAGTCATATATTAATTTATATCAAATTATATAAATATTTTTAATTTTTATATACATAAAGAAGAGTTTCGATACTGTTAATTAAACAATATATATTTTATATTTATTTTTTATTAATTTAAAAAAGTAGAAACTATATAAACTTGATTAATCTCTCTGAGATAAACCTTACTCTTTTAGATATATTTATAATTTCTTCATTTTTAAAATAGATTTCTCGACTGACTTTTATTCGATTCTTCTCAATCGTAAAATTAAAATCTACGTCATAATAAATATATATAGATATATTGACTGTGTCTATTTTGCATACTGTGTACCAAGCTGATATCGATTTTGTTAACAGGGTAGCGAAGTCCTTCGCGCGAATGAAGACGTATCGAGAGGGATGTAACGAAACTGCGTGAGCCAAAACAAGATTGTAATCGTCACTCGTGGAAAAATTCTTCATACACTGTATGTACAGATTTGAATTATTTGTAAATTATAATACTTGAGACCTCAAATAAGGGAAAACAAGAAAATATACACTACAAAGAAAGTACGAAGAAAAGAAACTATTGGAAAAAAATTCTTTCGAACATATGGGATAATTTTAAGCGATTAAACAAATTGAATTATTTAATTTATAATGAAGTAAACATGAAAGGGCGACATACATTATGATAAATTAAGTAATTAAACTCTGTATCGAAGCAATTAAATGCATAAGCTGTGTTGTCGCGCAATACAAATATATGTCTTTCGGGATCGATAAACGTACATAAAATTCTTACTGAACTGATATTCAGCAGCTGTGTATAAATTGCAATATACGTAGATATTTCGCACAGATTGATTTGCAAATATTTGAGCCGACATTTAACCTTTCGCTTTGGAGAGCGCTTGAAATGTCATTAATAAAATTGCCATTGTGCGCTTCAGTAAAGATATAGATTAACTTATTTTAATCTGCGATTATAATTATTTATAATAATTGAAATGCAGTTATATATAATTGTATAATTTATCAATTGTTTAAGTTATATAATTAATATAAAATAATTTATATATTAATTATGTTGTATTCATAATATCAAAAGTAAGAATCGTCACGAAACATTTCATTTATATTTTGATATCGTACACTGAAAAAAAATAAAATTAATAAATATTTATTTCAATACTGCCTAATTATGCCGATTAATTATTTGAAGCAAATAAATATTTATCTGGTTTGAAAAGAATTTTTTTATATCAAAAAATATTTTTCACATTAAAACAATATTATTAGTTTGAAATAAATAATTTATTAGACAGTATTGAGAAATAATCAATATTTATTCGAATTAAGTACACTTTTTTCAGTATAATAAAGATACGAGCATAAGATTTTTGACATTCTCATTTACATAAAACTTGATTGATTGTATAATAACTTATAGTCGTCGTACACTAAAAAAATGACTAAATTAATACATATTTAATTCAATAATGCCAAATGAATTATTCATTTGTTTTGAAAAGAATTTTATATCAAATAAATATTATTATAAATATTATAAATAAATATTTTCCATATCAAATAAATATTAAAAATAAATCGTTTCCAGTAGTCATCGCGATTAATAAGACATGATCCGAATAATTAATAATTAGTAAAATATTGTGTTTAAATGAAAAAGAGCAAAAAGGTCAGATATTTGCGGCGCGGATCGAATCGTGAATTGCTGACCCGACGTTTTAATTCGCTTGTGTCAAGTAATTTCGGCGAATATTTAATGTCAGCGATATATCGAAATAGCACGAAAATAACGAAGCGCGCGAATAATAAGTTTCGCAATTTTTCACCTCGACAGCGAAAAACCGGGATCGAGAAAATCCGGAGTCGCACGATGGAGAACTTCTTTTTCCCGCACAATTATATATATATATTATATAATTAATTAATTCCAATCGGTCAATTAATTTCATCGGCGATTCGATTGCGCGGACACGCACAGGAATGTCGAAGAGGGTGGAGGAAAAAGGAAGAAGATGGAATTACGACCTCGGAAAATTGCGCGCACTGTGTGAGGTCGGCGAAATTAATTAATTGGAAATTAATTGACGGTCCTATTCGCGTGGGACGTACCTGGTCGATTTTAATGTCTCATCCGTCCTTCGACAAAACCCCGGTGACTTGTCAGTTTTCTTTCCTCTCTCTCTCTCTCTCTCGTTTTACTCCTTTTATTTTTGTTCAGCTACGTCGCAACGTCTTCGACGACGATGTTTCCCGGATGCGCATGGAACCCCGTCCTCGCTCTCTGCCGACCAGGACGACCGCCAATGGCGACGGCTTTTATATAGGGCGACAGGGCGCGGGATCGATAGAAGCGCGCATGGAACTTTGACAGCTCGCCGGCAGCAACAAGTAAAAGGGGGTTGGCGGAGGGGGTGGAAGTTAAGGGGTGTGTCGCGTGCGAGGGGAGCAAACACGCCGACCGGAAAATTCTCTCTTCGACGATTTTTCCGCGCGATATCCATTTTTTTGGCGATCTTACTTGATATATCATTTTACGGCGTCCTATATTTATCAAAAAATTTCTTCGCTCAGTATATTTATCTATTATATATGTATATATTAATATAGATATATATATATATGATTTATGATATGATAGAATATATATATTAGATAGTAACGATATATAGAGATATTTATCTCTATTATATATTAGACTATATATGATTAACTATAGGATATATAGAGAGAGAATTATATTATTATATATATATTATATATTATATGATATTATTATATATTATATATTATATTATATATATATTATATATGATATCTATTCTATATATTATATATATTACTTATATTCTATATATTAATGTATATTATATATATAATTATAATACGCATGGAAAAAAAGTATCGAGTATCTCGTATTTTTTATTTCTCTCGGTGTAAGTGTATCGGTTTTTGCTTTTTGCAATTTCGGATAAAGTTATTTCGCACGTGGGCATTTTTGTAAAAATTTAATTGAATTCGCAGCTAGCGATCGTCGGGAAATTTTTAGGCGAAATATTTTACGTTGAATCCCCGTCTCGAAAAAATAATGGGAGGAAATTAATTCGCAATTGGACGTAAAAGGATCAGTTTAAATGTAAATGCTGTTGTGTAAATGAATATACTGAGCGAAGAATTTTTTTAATATAGAACGCCGCAAATATCTGCTCGCTCTTTTCAATAGCTGAATAAAAGAAAGAAATCATTAAAAAACTTACACTGATATAATTTAATAATGACGTTATGTTATTAAAAGCAGGCTAGTTTAAAATCGCAAATTTTACTTGCTTTATGACAAAAAGAGACTTTGTTTTTTTCTTTTTTACAGCTTTTTTTACATTATTTTTTTTTGCAGATTTAAAAAATATAAAAATGTATAATATATTTGCATAGAACTCCTCTGTGTGCGATCTTATATATATTTATATATATGTATAAATATATGTGTATATATGTTTTTAATCGAAAGATAAGTATATACGCAAGGGCAAAGTCTTATCGCGTGAGTTTCGAGAATAAAAGCTCAATGATAATGGAAATATCATTTGGTTTGCTGCGAAATGAATTGGAACGAAGAAAGAGCTTAAATCTAATGAATTAATTTCTTGTACGTGCAAAAAAAGAGAAGAATTCTACTCAGAAAGCATATTTTTTAGTCGTGCAAAAAATACCTTGCAGATTATTTACATTTATAAAATACATCTATATCTTTTTATATAATTATATATATAATTATAAAAATATTTATATAATACGCATGAAAAAATTATCAATGTTTACGAATATGTAATTTAACGATTAATACGCAATTATAAGAAAATGGCATAAATATGCATATTATGTTAATACGCGTATTAAAGTCTGTATAGAGTGTTCAACATAGATAAATAGAACGTCCAGTAGATCGATAGAATCAATAAAATGATTCTAAAAAATTGGAAAATATTTTTTTAAAGTATTTCACTTTTACGATAAAATTTTTTTTTAGTTATGCAATCATGTATTTAATATCTTTTATTTGTTTCTTCTTTTCGTAAAACATAATCGTCGATTCTACAATTTATACCGAATACTATAAGAACATTTTACAATTTGTTTTTTTCAAATTACGAATTATTATAAATTATCTAGTTCCTCATAGATCTCTTTAGTGAATTGAAATATTTATGTTCTTAAATATATAAAAATGTTACGATAATTGTTCACCACAAATAATCTATCGGAAAATATATTTCGCAAAAGATTAGTAAATGACAATAAAAATTAATCAGCCATAAATTAATAAGATATTACAAACAATTGATTAGAAAATCAAATATATACAAAAACAGGGTTGGGTAAGTTAATGATTTTTTTAAACTAAGTTAAGTTAAAGTTAGTTGCTTACAAACTTAATTTAGTTAAGTTAAAAGTTTTATGAACAAAAAATTAATTTAGTTGAATTTAAGTTAAGATTAAATTAACTGAAGTTAAATCAAAAGTTAATTTTTAAAAATATTATTTATATTAAATTAGAATTTTGTTTGTTAATTCTTTTAAAATATATAATAACAAATAACAAAGAATTTTTTATTTTTATGTAGAAATATATTTTTTAGTAATTAAAATTGATGACAATAAATGAACAAAAAAATTAATAATACTTTAATTTAAAAATAATACGTTTATAATTTATAAAAAAACAATAATTCAGAGATAACAAAATTTAACTTAGGAAAAAGTTAATAAGTTTAAGGTAAAAAATAACTAGTTGAGATTAAAAATTAATACATTTTAAATTAACTAAGCTAAGTTAAAGTTATTAACTTTTTAACTTTTTTAAAACTTTTAACTAATTAAGTTACAAATTAAGTTACAAATTAAGTTACAAATTAAGTTACAAATTAAGTTACAAATTAAGTTACTAATTAAGTTACAAATTAAGTTACTAATTAAGTTAATTAAGTTAGTTATTACCCAATCCTGTATAAAAGTAACGCGAAGACATATGTATAAAAAAAAGAAATTGAAGAAAAGAGGAACAATCTGCATTTTTTTGCACACTCGTCACTGGCGATTTTGGCTCTCGATTCGAAAGATTAGCACTTTTGTGTTATGGACAAACGTACTATTATCGATATCTACCTGCGATATCGCTTATCCGCGTCAAAGATAAATGCTGGATTTATCAGGAACGATAACAAGGTAGACTAAAGAATTAAATCGCGAATGATCCAGCAGTGCTCGCTCGACGTTTCGCCCGAAAATTCGGAGGAAAGCGAACAAACCTCGGAATAAGGGTGACAGATCGATCAGCTGATTTCTCGCGCAGCCTTATCTATGGATTTGGACCAATTTTCTTTTTCACGCAATCAGGTCTGTTCTTTCCCAGCTGAACTGACCTCTTCTACTGCATAATAAAAGGGAAAGAATGAAACTCTGAACTGTTGCAGCCGGTTCAGAGAAGAGAGGAGACCCTCATGCGATACACGGAAGCGGAGCCGAGGATGGAGCAAAGAAGTTTTGTGCAACAGCTGAACGAGGCGTCCACGAGTGGCGAACAATCATCGGCAACCGGTATCAGACAATGAGCGATATCGCGTTCTTATCACAAGTCAGGCGCGACGTTATTCTTGTAGAAAACGTTATATCGCGCGCTTCTCTTTTTTTCCCGGATCCCTTCAGGAACGTCGTCCACAGGAACGCAGACGATAGAGATGCAGGAAAACGCGCCGATCATTTACGCCAACAGCAACATCATCACGATGCAACCGACAGGTGTGTGTGTATGTGTGTGTATGTGTGTGAATATACATGCTTTGTGACAGCTTACATTGAAAAAAAATTATTGGATTAATAAATATTTTATATTTCAGTACCTTATTTAGATCATCAGTGTTTGCTGTTATCTAAATAAACTCGTGAAAAAATTTTTTATATATAACTAATATAAAATTATATAGAAATATATAAAATTATACATATAATCGCAAAATTATATATGAAATATGTTCACACATAATTAGATAAAAGTGCTTTTTATATATAATTATATGAATTTATATATATATAATAAATAAGTATATTTTTTCATATATATTAATATATACATGTGTGTTTTATATATAATTTGACATGATTATATATATGAATCCTTATATACTTTATAATATAATAAAATATAATTTATAAAATATAATATAAAATAAAATATAATATAATTGATATAAAATATAATTATGTATAAAAATGGACATATTTCACATATAATTATATATAAAAAATTTTTCCCGGGAAATTATATAGATGATCATCTAGATGAAACTTTGGCATCATCTTATTTTTATATAGATAATAAAAATGTGTTATCTATATCTGCATCTTACAAAAAAAAATATCCTTACTAAATTATCCAGAATAATTTTCAGATAATTTTGGTTTAGAATCATAACACATAAAAATACTTAAATAGTAAACTTAAGTAATAAGCAATAAAAATTTATAAATAAAAATATGAATACATATATTTTTATATCCCTTTTATAACTGCGTTTACATAAGCAGTTTTAAAAATTATTATCTAGAAAATTATCTAGATGAATTGCCGTATAATTTTATCTTTTATTTAGATATATTAGATATATTTAAAATAAAATCATCTTTATCTTATCTAAGAATTTACATATTTTGATCTCATCTTTATCTAGTTAATTTTAAAATCATCTAAGCACAGCACTGTGCCTTATTTAGATCATTTATTTGAAACAAATAAATATTTATCTGTTTTGAAAATTTTTCTTGTATCAAATAAATGCTTTTTCACGTCAAATGAATATCATTAGTTTGAAATAAATTATTTATGAGGCAGTATTGAAATAAATATTTAAGTATTTAATTAATTTTTTTACAGTGTATTAACAGCTAGAATATTCAATCAGATATTTATTTTTTTCCTCCTATAAAAATAAATATATATATTTATAAGGAATTACTGCATTACTGGGTTCATATAGAATTTCTAGTAAAAAAGAGATCAAACGGAGAAAAGAGTGTACTTATTATTTTATTTCAGTTTGTCCTATTTTATGTTTTATTAGATTCTCCTACACAGAGATAATTTTCTCTTAGAATTTATCCTAAAAATTATGACAATTGTAGGACAATATATGGTATTGAAAGAATTTTATGAGTTTTCCCTGATTAATATTTACCACAATAAAAAAATTGTATAGTAAAATATATTACTAAAATGTGTAAAATTAAAAATTAATCAAACATATTTTATATCTTATTGTGGTAGATATTAATATTTTTTATTGTAATTATTATGATTTTCAGGACAAATTCTAAAAGAAAATTCTCTCTGTGTAGAAATCTTATTATTAGTTTAAAAATTTTTACTTATGGAATATACAATATATAGAAATATTTAATAACTTAAAATAAAACAAATTGAAATAAAATAATTACATATATCTTCGCTGTGATAATAAGATAACAAACTTATTAATGACTAGCATTCGATAAAATATTTCTTTGTCCTTTTTTCTATAGATAGATATTTAAAAGAAACTATAAAGAATTATCATTACAGAAGTTAGGAAAAAAGAGATCGAATGGGGAAAAAAATGCATTAATTATTGTATTAGTATATATTAATTATTAATTTATTTACTTCAATTTGTCTTATTTTACATATTATTAGATTTTCTTATATGTATTTGAACGTAAAAAGTATATTATTTTATTTTAGTTTGTCTTATTATTAGTTTATTATTTTTTTATTACATAAACAATTTTTTCTACATATAATTCAACTAAGAATATTATGTATGTTGGAATACATATGAAAAATTAATAATATAAATTAAGACAAACATAAAAATTCTTAATTAAAATGAAGTTTATAATATTGTTATCGCAAAATAGATAAAGAAGAAACATTTTATCAGCGTCAATTATGCTGAGGTAATCGACAATT
This sequence comes from Nylanderia fulva, assembly GCF_048542155.1. NCBI lineage: Eukaryota > Metazoa > Arthropoda > Insecta > Hymenoptera > Formicidae > Nylanderia > Nylanderia fulva. The sequence continues at coordinate 2,831,530 of NW_028189730.1, read as the reverse complement.
TTTTTGATTTTATTGTATCTTATTTTTTTACGAAAGTGCATCGCACAAGAACTGCAATTGATATAAAAACGTGGGAAGAATAATAGTTTATTAATGTATATTTAATTATTTAACTATTATAATAATATGTTTAACTATTATAATAGTATATTTTACTATTCAAATAATACATTTAATAATATATACTATTATAATAATATATTTAACTATTATCATAATAGTTTAATTTCTCCCACATCGGCCTTCAATGCGGGTTAATGAGAGTCTGCGTTACATAACACGACGGAATCGATCTCTCGATTAATTCGAGTGCCCGCGTAACTTAATAAAATTCCGAGAGGTCTTTCATGTTTCGTCACATAATCACGCTTCTTGCAGAAGGCGAGCTCCGATTTCCGCGAAGACCTATTCCCGTCAACACCCTGGACTGGATCTCGACGCCCAGGGCGCAATTGAGCGCGACTTCCGGCACGCAGTTCCTGGCCGGAGTCGAACAGTTGGAAATTCAGCAGGTTATTGATTTGAGTACTCGTACGTACAATATATTTCAAGCATCTCACGCGCGTCTATCACAAGAAAGAGAACGAAACAGAAAAATATAGAAAATAATTAGAATATATAAAATAATATAATATAATATATAAAATATAATATATAAAATAATTTTATATATATATATATATATATAAATTTATTTTTATTTGCTGCAGGAGTTGGTATTTTTAATTTTTAAGCATTTATATATCTTTCTCTCTTTCTCTTTCTCCTATTATAATATTAATTATATATTACATGTATACATATAATTAATATTATAATATTAAATTTTATTTACAGATTATTTAAGAGGTATATAATTTACATTTATTATTGTTACATAAATTGTAGTAGAAATTTTATTTTTTATAGTAGATTGATTTATATAATATTTAAAATTATATACAATATATATAGAGTAATTATATACGCACATAAAAAAAAGAAAAATTTATATATAAGTAAAAATAAAATAAAAAAATAAATGCAATATACGATTTACGCGAAATACTCGGTAGTACTCGGCAGAACGGAAAGAGGAACTCAGTACAGGGTGAAAGTGCCGCGGGCGGAAACGCTGTTCCTGGCGATGGAGTCCAAGATGGAAACGCAGTCACGAATGTTCGGCTGGTACAAGGGTTTTGTGCTAAATGTCCTGGATCAATGCGGCGAGACCGCCTTCGTCATGCGAAAGGATCCCAGTTGGATGCACGTGCCTGGATCGCGACAGGCAAGTTAACATACCGCATATTATTTGCGCTCACGTCTTTGAATCGGTGTTTGTTAACTGTCGAGGTTCGCTATGCCTCGGAAATCTTGTAAATATATATATATATATATATATATATATATATATACATATAAATTATAAATATAATTTTTTATATAATAAAAATTATATATATATATTTAAATATATATATTTATAATTTATATATATATTTATTATATAATTTTTTATATATATTTTTTATAATTATTATATAAAAAATTATATATATTATATATATATAGCTATTACATAAAAGTTATATTAAAAATATATAAATCTAATTATATACATATATATACATTATGATTAAAATTACATTGAATAACAGAGATATCAATTTAGACTGAAAGGAACAAAAAGATAGCAGGATTGCACTTCGATAGTCGAGTATATAAACAGAACGATAAAAGATAAAAGACCTTGACAGATAGATGTGTGACGAGTGAGTTATTTTGATCTTTGTGTTTGATAATCTCATGCATTTTTGCAGAAAATCACAGTGGAGAGCGCGAATCTCATCGGTAGCGTGGAGGAGAATTTCAGTTTGGTGGGACCAAACTTTACGGTGTATGATGCGTACAAGGAACCGCTCTGTAATATATACGGACCCAATATCTGCGGCTGCTGTATGTACAAAGAAGCGCAATTCCAGGTGAATAAATCATCCACGTATAAAATATGCGAAGACGCCACGAGTCTACGATTTCTAAAAAATTACAATTATCTATTAAGCTTGGTGGGGATTGGAATCGTGCAAGTTTGTTTCAATATGTTTTTGCTTATCACGCATAATTTTAATATTATTCATACAGAAATATGTTAATTTCTGCATACATAAGAAGACAAAGATATATACATAAATTTAAATATATTTATTGTATTTAAATATCATATTACTATTTTCTATACAATATTAATTATATTTATCTATTCAGTTTTTATATTAATTTTCATTTTTTTAATGTTATATTATTAATAAGTAGATGTAAGAATAAAAAAATATTAAGACATCATATTTTTATAATAAATTAATATAATATTTTTAAAATGAAAATTAACAAAAACTTCTAATAGATGAATATAATTAATATTCTATCAAAAATAGTAATATAATATTTTAATATAATATTTAATATAATATTTTAATATTTTTCCCGTTTTAGATCATATCTGTAGATGGATCGCGCCAAGTCGCATCGCTGATACATGAATGGGATCACTTATCGGTCGATTATATTCTATTGCTCACATTTCCAGTAGAGACCGATGTGAAATTGAAAAGCCTACTTCTCGGCGCATCATTCTTGATAGTTAGTGATCGATTTTCTATTACATCGCGATAATCGCTTTCTGATATATATATAATAATAATTATTATTATATAAGCAATCATTTAAATATAAAAATATAGTAATTGTATTTATTATTGAGGCCGCCTCATATTTTATAAAATTTCTTCGTCTTGTTTCAGGAATACTTATATTTTCAACGAATAAGAAAAGCGTCCAGGAGATAGATATGGTTATAAACAATTTATATACAATTTAAAAATCATCATTTTTCTCTATGCAAGCGCAAGTGCATACACAGGTATTTTTTGAGGAAATAATTTATATTTTTCCTTTTATCAGAAATTTCCTTATATAAATACGTTATATAAGCGCGACACGCGCGATTGGATCATTTATTAATTATTCAATATTCTATTTAGTATTGCATCATATATGTATATAATAAATACTTATCGCGAGACTATTATCTGTTATACGAATGCAATGTTTGCAAACAAAGAAATTCCCATTTTTCAAGTAAAATTTCAAATGACTAAGTATTCTTTTTTTAAAACGTTCGAACATATTAATATAAAACTTGAGCATATCCTTTAGCTTTAGATATATTTAGATTTTTATTTGTATTTTATATTCAATACATATTTGTATTATATTCATGTTTCTGTATAAGAATTATGTAGATTAGAAAGAAGAAAGAGTTAAATAGAGATTAAAATATACATATCTATATTTGAAATTGTATATATATATATATATATATATATATATATTATATATAATAATGTCTCGTTGATATAATATATATATATATATATATATATATATATATATGTACATATATATATAAATCAGAATTAATAAAAATTAATTTTTAAAAATTATATATATATATTTTTTTCAGCATTTAAAGTAATATTAAAATATTAACAATATTAAAGAAAAACAAGTGCTGACAATTGACAATATAAAGTCCTTCGAACACACTTTATCAATAGCTGTCTACTCAAATGCATAAAGTGCAAGATAAGCACTTTTCCCTATGCTAATATGTGCGCTGCAACAATTTTCATTGTTACAAAATCACTCGTACGATATGTATAAACAATACGGTTCAATGAAGAAAAGATATGCTTTCAATCAACGAGACATATTATTATTAATCAAAAATATTAATCTATAACGTGGGAATAAATTGGAAAATTAGAATTATTAATGTATAGAACTTCAAATATCCATTTTTTACACAAATCTTTCTTGAAAAATAATTACCAATAAGTACTAATTTATTCAAAAGTATATCTTGGATTATTATCTCGTGTCAAACCTGTTGGCTCCCAGATGCAACAAGAAATTGTTAAAATAAAATAGAGGTAGGAAGGAATTAATGTCTTTTGGAGAGAAAATTAATGCGAATCGATCGATCAAAATTTTGAATTGCGACCCATACCACAAAAAATATTGTTTTCAAAAAATATTTCTAAATATTTCTATAAAATATTGCATAAAAACATTTTAAAATGCTTTTAGGAATATTTTAAAATGATTTAAAAATTTTTGTGATAACATTTTTTAGAATATTTAAAAAATGTTCTTCTTTATCGCTCAGATAATATTTTTTTAAATATTTGATACGTATTTTTGAAATATTAGTTTAAATCTATATTCAAAAATATTTTTTAAACATGAAAAAGCGGACATAGAAACATTTTAAAAATATTTTCGAGAATTATTTTATCTTTTAAGAAATATTTTTCAAAGATTTTAAAAATATTTGGTGCTGTATAGGGAATCAGTAAATTATTATTATTATTGATAAAAGATGCTATATTTTTCTCGCGCATTTATATTAAAAATTAATACATAAAAAAGAAATAAATAATATAATTATATATTCTAATAAATTTTTATGTTATGTAGGCATTCAATAAACCAAAATTTGTGCATTCCTTCAATATTAATAGATGAGAACTATAAAAATCGCTGGAAAATTTGGTATAAAAAATTTTGAATGAATTTATGTCATTAAAACGTCCGACTAGTGAAGTGTTGGACTGACAATGAATGTTTTGTTCACACGTGTTACGAAAGTATCCGAATCATACCGAAATTTCTCGCTGGCAGCTGCCACTCTTCAGTTTGTACATCGTATATAAAGCTGCGTCTACAACTCGGCTTAAGTCAGTTTCCAACGTTCGCAAACGTGCTTATTTTATGCCATATTATTATCGTCGACGCCTTCGTGGAGTCGTCATCCAAGCGATCCAAGTCGTTGTCCGAGTCTCCATTCATCTACGGCGAATCCTTTGTTTCCTCTATTCATATAAAGCGAACCGGTCTTTCGCGAATTTAGAATATATAGTGACTGATTGTGAGAAAATATCAGGGAAGAGAACATATATATACTCAGGTAAATCGAAAGAAAATACGTAAATATACAGAGTTGTGTCGCATGCAGGACAATTAAAATTTTTATGCATTTTTGGGAGATCTTTTATATGATAATCGATCGATATTTGACACGTGACTTTGGATATAATGAGTAAGTTCTGCATCACACTAGTATAGAAATAATAATAATAATTTTCGTATGTCAAATATATGACAATATATATATTTAATAATTAACACATAATTGATCGTAAAGAATAATTTCCCAAGTAGAACAGAAAAGTCAACATAATGTCAATTTGACGTCATCTTGAGCAAATTTGAACTCCAAATTTGATCAACATTATTCAAAATGATATTATTTTGATTTTCTGTTCTACTTGGATTAAATAATTGTAGCCACGATTTTATTTGATTTAATTTATTTTTTTTATTTTTACTTAAATAAAAAATACTGTGAAAAATTTGCAATTAAATACACACCCGAATATTAGTATTGGATAATTTTTTAAAAATCTACTTTGAAAACATTATATTCAGTGAAAATAGTAGAAAAAATTTTTGCTTGATATTTAATATTGCAATAAATTACGTAATTATAATTGATAATCGATAATCTCGAAATCTGATTGTGGATAGGATAAATTGTTTTTTCAAAGTTATTTATAAATAAATAATTTGATTTGGATGAAACAAGCAAGAAAAATAGAATAGAAATTATAGAAGCATACATTTTTTGGCAAACACAAATAATGCAAAATCATTATAAATTATTGAAGATAATTGTGTGACATTAGAACATTATTTATACAACGCAAAATTAATTTTAATCTTACAATTAGAAGTTAAAAAGATATTCAATTTAATTTTCTATACATTTTAAATATGCCACAACGACAATATGTGTGCTCATTTCGCGGTTGTCATAATAATAAAAAGAAAACAAAACTGCGAATACATAATTATAACTTAAACATAGAAATTTTATCATAAAATTATTTTTCTTTTTTTCATCAAATTTAATACTATATTTTTACACTATAAGAATTTTGAGATTATAATTAATCTTTATATTACATTTTTAATAATTTAAAAATAATTAAAAATAATTGAAAATAACTAAATATAATTAAAAATAAATTAAAAATATAGTTAATAATATAATGGAATATATTGTTTACATTAATAAATAATCAAATTTCAATTAGACGTTAATTAAAATGAGATTTTTATACGCATATATAAATATAGATATATAAAAGAGATTAGATGTAAATCACTTATTTCAAGAATATTTACTGCATACATACATTTTTTTTCCTTAAATAAGATTGATATCTATTGACATATTTTTTTTCCTTAAATAAGATTGACATCTTATTCAAGGGAAAAAATGTATGTATGCAGTAAATAATCTTGAAATTAGTGATTTACATCTATTTATAGATGCGCGTATATTCTAACAAGCATCGTTTTAAGATTTCAATCCTAATATCTATGGTACATTATGTTACACGCACAGAATTAATTGAGCTATTAATTACAATTACATAACAGAAAGTTGCATTCTTCGCTGATATAACAAGAGTTCAATATGAAGTGTTACATAATTTCAAAGAACGATATATAATTATAATAATTTAATTAAATTTCTGTGAAAAAATTAAAGAAAAAAAATACAATATATATATTCCATATTTTCACTTTTTGAAGGAATTGTAAACTTAAATTTTAAACAATGGACGCTCGAGCTGCATTCGGGTACACTGTAAAAAATTGATTGAATTCGAATAAATATTTATTTTAAATTAATAATATATTGATTTTATGTGAAAAAGTATTTATTTATTTCAAATAAATGATTTATAAGACAATATTAAAATTATGCAATTATAAAATAAGATTTTAATATAAAAATAAAATTTATAATTTTAATAATTTTTTTTCAGTATATAAATATTAAAATTCTTGTCGAAAAAATTAGGAGATGTACTTATTATGATTTGTTAAGCTATGTGTCACCTTTTTTCATTGTCGTGAATTTTTTCGACAGCAAAAATAAGCGACATATAGAATCATAACGCAAAAAATATGATAATTATCAACACATTAATATTATTAATATATTTCATTTTACTATATAGGTATTTGGGAAGCATTTGGGGAAGTTTGATATCATCGCAGAGGATACAAAAAGGAGAAAGAATCGGGTATATCCCTACTACTTCCTCAAAATCAACAAATATAAGAAGTATATAAGAAGTGATATGTTTCCGAACCTTGCCAGATTGTCGAAATAAAAATAACAGACAGTTGGAACTTCGAAAAGCATCAACAGGCATCATTAACGAAAATTTACTTAAAAGGTAAGTAGTAATTCTAAGAAAGTGTAATTTACAAATTTCTACAATTGAGAATTTATTAGCAAATAAAAGTTCGACCGTTTGAATATTACAAAACAAAATCTACTGTTATTATATACAAAACAATTCTAATTTCCATACATTTCCATATATTTCCAATTTATCGTGCAATTTGTTCCATATTGTTCGGTTGTTCAACAATCGTTTTTCTTACTACATATATTTTTGATTATAAATCTCGTTTATCGATTTTTATTTTTTATTCACTGAATATGTTATTTACACGAACTTTTATTTGCTTAACATTTTTAATAAATAATGAGAGCGATAGAATTTTTAAAATATATAATATATACACGGTGTCCTATTTTAATATTCCACTCCAAATAAGTTTTTTATTTTTGATTGTAGAAAAAAATGTTTTATCATATAGAAAAAACTAAATTTGTCTATAAAAAAAAATGAAATATAATCCAAGGAGAACAGAAAAGTCAAAATGATGTCAATTTGACGTCATATTGACTAAATTTATGTCATTTTTTGGTCAATATTTAATCAATATAACGTCAAATTGACATCATTTTGACACCTTCTGTTCTCGTTGGGAAGATAATAAAATTTTTTCATAATAATAAACAATTTTCTTTTGAAGAATATATAAATTCCAGGACTAATCAGTATCATCTAAAAAGAAAGCATATATTTCTAAATTAAAAATTTATATCATATATACATGTATAAATAACTAAATAAAATAAGAATTATTTATTTGCAGATAATTTTTTGAATCACAATAATATGGCTCTACTCGCAATTTTTGGTCTTCTAATTCTTCTGTATTATCTCGCCTATCTCATTCTTCCCTCCATTCTGGATTGTGATCTAATGCTGGCTTATAAGGAAATATTCGGCAAGCCTGTTTGTAAGTACATACATCTATTTTTACACGATCTAAAAAGTGGCGAGAAATTTGCTATTTTTCTTCGAGCTAAATATGATAAAATAAACAAATAAAATAAAAACTCATTTATATGCAATTTATGATTAATAACAGAGTGCGAAGAGTTTTCGTAAATATTAAATAATACATTTTATATTTTAATTTATTACATATGCATATATATATATATATATATATATGCATATGTAATAAATTAAAATATAAAATGTATTATTTAATGTTTACGTTCTATTATCTATATATAATATATCTATATAAATTTTAATATTAAAAATATACAAAAAATTGTTTTTAAATACATTTCTAGTATTAAAATTAATATTAATATTAAAAGATGTATTAAAAATTTTTTATATAAAAATAAAATGCTATCCCGCAAAATCTGTTGTACAATTTATACAAATCCAAAGTAGAAGTTTAAATGTATAAACGAATATCTGTATCGATTTATACTTTCATGCTTATTTTCAGCGTCATTAAAGGGCAAAGTCGTGTGGATAACAGGAGCGTCCAGCGGAATTGGAGAACACTTGGCTTATGTGCTGGCCAAAGCAGGTTGTAAATTAATCTTGTCTGCCCGGAGGGTCGCCGAATTACAACAAGTGAAGAAGAGATGTTTGGAAGGTAGACTGACTCATCCGATAATAAATTGGTGATTTTTTTTCAATTATAATGATACACCGTGATTATTTTGTTCACAACCGTTCCATTTCTCTTCAGGAAACAAATCCTTGAGCGACGATGATGTGGAAGTGTATCCTTTGGATCTGCTTGATGAGGACTCGCACAAGAAAGCCTTCCTGCACGTAATCGACAAATTTGGCAAAGTACTTTCGCTTGTTTATGATCTATTAATTTTTTTATTATTCATTAATATATTATTTATTATTTATATAATTTTATCATTGATCCTTTAATTTAAAAAAGGAGTCTTATTACGATCCTCATACGCATATATGTATCTTTCAGTTGGATATACTCGTTAATAATGCCGGTCGCAGTCAAAGGGCACAATGGGAGGAGATCGAGATGACGGTCGACAGGGAAATGTTCGATCTGAATGTGTTTTCCTGCATATCCTTGAGTAGATTAGCGGTCAAGCACTTTTTGCAGACAGGTACAGGTCAAATCGTAATTAATTCGAGCGTCGCGGGATTTTTACCAGCAATCAAATCAGCAACCTATTGTGGTGCCAAGCACGCGTTGCACGTAAATATAAATCTTTTTTAACTATATATATATATATATATATATATGTCCCAGGGTGTCCCAGAACTGACGAAAGTTTTTAATGACAGATTCCTGGTATCATTCGGAGACGATTTTTCCTCAGCGAAAATGTCGAGACACCAATAAGTTTCGAATTATATAAGCAGTTGAAAATAAAGGCTTTTTGGGAAACTAAGCCTTGTGGAAATAAAATATTGACAGAATCCACATTCTTCAGTTAATTTTAGATAGAGCTTTAATAGAATTTTAATATAAGGCTCAGTTATAAAGATATATAACAAAAATTGGGAACATGCTAAAAATGATGGCCTCTCTCAACAATTTCACTAAAAAAAATCGTCTCCAAATGATACTATTTATCTATAAAGAAAAAAAAATGAAATATAAGATAATTATTTGCCAATAAAAATGTTTCCGCCAGTTCTGAGACATATATATATATATATATATATATATATATATATATATATATATCATAATTTTATTTAACTGAATACAATAATTCATTTCACTTCAAATATGTGAAATTAAATTCGCAGGGTTATTTCAAATCGTTGATGATGGAACATCATGAAAGTAACATCGACGTGACGATCGTTTCCCCGGGTCCGGTGCAGACCGATTTTCTAGCAGAGAGTTTCACAGAGAAAGCTGGCGAGGTATGTAAAATACATTTTGAGATTTATAGAGTGCGTATTTTGCATGAAATTTATATTACGACGGCGCAACTGCATAAAAAAATAATTACATAAAATTCACAATTTTATTTTGTGTTCTTGTGAAACTATATTTTAACGAAGCAACATTCGACTCTCACGAATTCCTGTGTTAATTAATTACAAAATTTACATACACACACACATACACATCCAACTACTATAAATAAATGCTAATAAATTTTGATTTATTTAGAAATACGGAGTAAAAACGGAAGTAGACAATAAGTCTAAAGTAAGCGTGGAACGTTGTGCAATTTTAATGGGTGTAGCAATTGCAAATAAGCTGGACGAAGTATGGATCGCTAAACCGACGGCCTTGCGATTGGTTTACATATTTTATTGTTTCCCGAATTTTGCAAAATGGTATATAGATTAATCTCTTATTTAATTCCTGCATGTCACATAATTACAATAAATTCATTCGGTCATCAAAATTTAGCTTACAATTAAATTTTATTTTTTATCTAATTTTGATGTATAAAGCATTTGAAGAGAGTCGAATACGCAAATATCTAGAATATATAATTATAAATTCTCTTCATTGCAATTAAAGCTTACTTAAAGTAAACTTACAAAATTAGAATTAGAAAAACGAAACCGAATGAATTTTTTGATCGATTTTAATATCATTGCGTTACTTATTGGTTTTGTGTTTTTACATAGGTTTATGAAGTCTCTGGGCACAAAATATCTAATGAAAGTACGAGATGCTCAGGTTTCCAAACAAAATTGACTCTTATTATCATCGACGAACGATAATAATTTGATATTATTGTACTGTTTTTTTAACCAAAGGTCCTTTAACATGTGATATCATATAAGAATATATGCTAGAATATGTATAAATAAGTGAATAAATTTTGCGATTTTATTATATGTTTATTTTTTATGATGTATTATTAACGATAATATATATTCTTATAATTAGCAAAAGAAATGCATTCCGATCTGCTGTTTTTTGTACACAATTAATTACTAGACTACGTCGACTTTTTCAACTTTGTCATTGTTTCTCTAGCTTTCTTTCCTCTGAGGATAGCTTCCTTGAATAACGAACAATAGAGCTCTATGGCGCAGGGAGAGTCGTCATTTCCGGGAACGGGGTACGTTATAAGATTCGGATTGCAATTCGTGTCGACTACGCCGACGCTGGGTATGCACATCTTCGCCGCATGTCTAACAGCCGGATGTTCAGCCAAGACGGTGTCGAGGGTATTGAGAAAGATACAGAGATCCGGCAGCCGCGTCATGGCCCTAAACTGGTTCTCCGAATTCGGAAACAGTCCTAGTCGCCAGAATCTCGTGTGCGAAAACTCCTGACACTCCTTGGCCGTTTTGTCCACTATATACGTGGTCTGGGGATTTCGCGAGATGAACAGAATTATACCGCCTCTGAAGGCGATGTGAGCGATGAAGTTCAATGCTTGCCTGAGTAATTCAGCAGTTTGATCCAAATCGATTATTAAGTGTCCTAGTCGAGATCCGAATATAAACGTCTCCATGTGCTCGTTCAATGATGTATCCTTGTGGCCATAATGTACCCTCGCATCGTACAGGTCCTTCACGGTGAACAGTTTGTGAACTTGAAAGAAGTCTGGATGTATCAGCGGATTTAACGTTTTGCCCACTGGATTTTCTGAAATATAATTCTGAAGTATAATTGACAGATTACAGAGATATTTCTTTGTAAAAATATTTATATAATATATAAAATTTTATATATATATATATAATTATATAATATATAAAATTATATAATATATAATATAAAAAATTATATAATATATAATATATAAAATTATATATTATGATAATAATAATAATATATACAATATATATAATATATAAAAAATTGATAAATGCATTAAAGATACATGTACATGTTTCTGATTCTTCGAAACAATATGAGAGGAAAAACACAACACTATAATAGTGGCAATAATTCGACAAACCGGCTTCTTCCACATTTGATTGCGTCTGAGTCGATAATTGACATCGGCGAAGATAGGAATTACAAACGACAGGCCGTGAACATTTCCAATCCCTCGAAACTGCGAATAGAAAAAGTTTTGTTAAATATATACACTAAGTAATTTTTTAATTAATCTCGCGTTATATTTACGAAAAATATAATACGTTTGGAAAATATTCTCCTCGCAAACAAAGACATTCTGTTGAAAGTAGGCGAGTTTGTATCTCAATTTTATTTAATTTCCGAGAGGAAAGAATTGTAAACAACAAGAAACAGATTCGTTAGGTTATGTCACGGAGTTATAGAGGTTAGGTGGTTGATTTGAAGCGAGGATGATATAAAATATGTAGAGAGGAATATTCCAAGTTTAACCGAATCGTGAAATAGCAAATAGCTTATAATTGCGTAAGAGGCGCTGTCATCGATTTTTGGCGGGCTAAAAATTAAAATAAATCACAAATAGATAAAAAGATAGATAAGAAAATCGTCAATTAATTTCATTAATTTTATTAATGTTGAGTAAATTTTAATTTATAGGCTGGTGTTATTTGCTCTAATAAAAATTAATGGTTCAATATTTTAAGATGTATTAATGAAACTTATAACACGTTTAAACAAACTTTGCGTACTCTTTTGTTAAAATAAAAATGAGAATATAGAACGTTTAAATTTAAATATAGAAAAAATTTATTGATGTGCTGGTATTTACAATTTTTATAATTAGTACACGTATAAAATACACGCAGTTAATATAAAGTATAATCGCGTATGTATTAGTGCAAATAAGTTTATCGGATGTTATAAAAAGAATGAATATTTTATAAGTACATTGAGGTATACATCCTTGAATATTTAAATGTTGCGACACATTTCGATTGTGTAAGAATTTATATATATCAGGTAAACACATTTTTTATAAATAATATGTGTACGTAAAGTTATTAAAATATATTGTAGAATATGAAGTATACTTACATCATTTTCTTTTTATGAATCCTGGTACAATTTTTAAAGAAATATAAAACGGTTTTTCTATAATATAATAAAATGCAGAGACCAAAATCGTTTCTTTTTTTTACAGTAAAATGTTTTTTTGTACGCGTGTTTGTATATTTAATACTTTTCGTAAAGTATGTAGATTTATGAAATAATATTTTTTTAAATATACATACACTTCAATTTATTTATTATTTACTAAAGACTATTATTATTTGTGTAAAAAAAAAAATATATATATATATAATAACTGTAATACATACATTAATTGTGTTTGACTCGCCAAAGAAAAGAAAAAATGATTCAAATTAATAAACATATATGTAACAAGTTCACAAATTATAAATTTTAATTTAAGAGTTTTTAACAAGGCTCTGTAGTATTAATATAAATTTAACATATAAGACAGGCAATAAAAAAAAAAAAGAACCAAATCGCGGATGACAGTGCGTTATCCTAAACGAAACTAAATTTTTGTCGTTAGAATTAAATACCTGTGCACAAGGCACCAAATTTTACTTGGACACGGTCAAGATATAAAATTGGAATAATCTCTACAAGAGATTTAATTCTATATATCCCCTTTTCCCCCCTAAGGAAATAAATCCCCCTAAGGAAATCGATTCCCGATTCAGCGACTTTCGGATCTATATTTTTCTCTCGCATTTATTTTCTTAGGGGGGAACAGGGGATGTATGAAATTAAATCTCTTGTAGAGATTATTCCAATTTTATATCTTGGCCGTGTCCAAGTAAAATTTGGTGCCTTGTGCACAGGTATTTAATTCTAACGAAAAAAATTTAGTTTTGTTTAGGATAGCGCAATGTCATCCGCGATTTGGCTCTTTTTTTTATTGACTGTCTTATATGTTAATTTTATATTTATAAATTTTAAATTAGCAAATTAATTAAATGAGTTTCAAATTTATTCAGATTTACAATAAGTTTGCATAAACTTCAACTGTCGCTATCGTTATATATATGTATATCATTTCCATTCTTCTTATTTTTCAATTCTATACATATGTATATAATATTGCTTTATATCCAATTTAATTCGATTTTAATTCAGATATTTATTGTTCAGACCAAATTGTTTAAAAAACATAATAAATAATATATATATATATATATATACAATTCTTCGTAAAATTTAAACAAATTACATGTTGAATACAAAACAAATTACATATTGTGATTTTGCTTTTATTGGAGAATAGTGCATGGGCGAATGCTGTATAAAATTGCTTACATTGTATAAATTTATTCTCTCAACTTTGACCAACATTTTCCGGTTTATTGATATATATATATAGTTCCATTCTCCTTTTTTTCTCTCTCCCAGTCTCTCTCTGCTAAATTTTATTACTTGTATATAATCGAAGTCTACCTAATGTTCAGTTTTAATGTAACAATATCTACTTAAAAGATATAATAGTGAGTTTAAGCAAACTTGTACATATTTTTTATTGTTGTTTTACGTTGTAAATTACATTTGTTTTATTTTATAACAATGAATAAGAATACAATTGATCCAGCTAAGTCGATTCCGGCATTTTACGCTGGACAAAGTATATTTTTGACAGGCGCAACAGGATTTCTAGGCAAAGTATATTTCGAAAAGATACTGCGATCTTGTCCGGATGTTCGAGAAATATTTATATTGATGCGTCCAAAAAAAGGACTGAATATTAACGAAAGACTTGAGAAAATATTAAACTTACCGGTAAGTTATTAATTTATCACAAAAGATATCTTTTGAAACATACTAATCATTTCCTTAAGAATAGTTATAACATTTCGATTAGAAGAATTTTTAGATTATTTTTTTATTATTTTTATTATTTTTGTTTTTTTCTTATTTTGTTATATTTTTTATTAGATTATATTTTTATTATTTTTTTTATTATTATTTTATTATTTTTTTATTATTTATTAATATATGAAATAAAACACTGAGAGTAATTATATGAATTGTAGATAAAGTGATTTAAAAATATCCCATACAGCACCGTTAGATTGCAAAAACATTACAACAATCTTTCACCGCAATATTGCAATATTGCAAATTCACTGCAAAATGTTGCTACATCATTGCTGTTGAATTGCAGCAATGTTAAAATGTCCGCTTTTTAGAAGATAATAAAATTATTGATTATCGTTAACATCTTTTATTGTACAATATTGCAAAAACTTATTTTATTACAGTATTATACCCAGCAAATACCAAGTTACAGTTATATAATTGTTAGTTGTAATTTTCCACTCAACAATATAATTGTTATAATACACGTATTATATTTTTGAGTGGGAAATTACAACTAACAATTATATAGCTGTAACTTGGTGTTTGCTGGGTATATGTATATATATTACAATATATAAATTATAGAATTTGGATTACATGCAATATTTCCGAAATATTAATGTCATGTTGCTACAAGTGTGCTGGAATTTTGTGCACCTATATCTCTGCAATGTCTTTATAATGTTGCATTGCAACTTGCAACATTGCAACGTTGCTGCAATATAATTGCAATAATCTGTGCTGTATGGGATTTTACAACTTTTTCGTAAAAATATTTTACAGTTAAACATTATGCCAAATATTCTAATAAAAACTATATACACGTAACATTTTTTTATTTCAGTTGTACAATAAATTACGACAGGAGCAACCTTTAAATTTTAAGAAATTAATTCCAATTTCTGGCGATGCTAATCAAGAAAATTTAGGTTTATCAACTGCCGATAGACAAATGCTGATTGAAAGAGTAAATATAATAATTCATGCAGCCGCATCCGTGAAATTCAACGATACCTTAAAATACGCCATCCTTACTAATACCAGATCAACGAGAGATATATGTATCTTAGCCGAATGTGTGAAGAATCTAATCGTAAGTAAATTCGAGGTTGATTCTACATTCGCAATATTCTTGAAAAAAATTCCCTCGTATTTCATTAAGTGAAATAGCTTACATTGGGTTTTTATTTAATTTGTGATGTAGTAATATTTTCATTGCACATTTATTTCTACATGTTTTTCTTGAGGTACATCTTTCTAGCTTAACATGTGAAATATATATACACATATGTTATGTATATATTTACAAAAGATATTATAAATATAAGAGATGTACATTGGTACCAATTAGTATAAATTATTTTTTTATCGAATTATTTGATTGAATGTAGATTTTATTCAATAAGAAATTTAACTGGATATTATTTTGAAGCAGAAAATTAATTATAATAATCTGTCTGAAATTAAACACAGCTATATGTTTTGCTCTGAACTCTATATAACTATAGTATTTTGACTAAAATACGATTGTATAATATTAATTTTTTTATCTGTTAAAGGCCTTAGTATATGTTAGCACAGCATATTCACATTTGGATAATCCATTTATAGAAGAAAAATTATATTCACCTGTAGATGATTGGCGGAAAATGATAAAAATGGCTGAATCATTGGATGAGCATATCTTGAATATTTTTACAATTAAGTAAGTGTATCAATCATAAATCAAATACATCATATGCTTATATAAATTTTAAATGTGTCAATTAGAAAATATAAAATTATTCTCTTCTATTAATAATGTAATATTCCAATTATTTTTGATCATTTTTTCATGATTTATTTCAATATTTTTGTTTGACATTATGTGCAGATGTTTGAATAATATTCCCAACACTTACATATTTTCGAAAAACTTAGCGGAGAGTGTAATACAGGAATATTCTTTGTCCTTGCCTTGTGCGATTGTGAGACCTTCCATAGGTAGGTATCTTTTTTCTTTAATGTTAAAAACTTTGTCTTTCCTTTTCTTTAATGTTAATTGTAATATACAAATAATGCGGAAAATATATATATTTATATTAAATTTTAAATTTTACAGATAACTTAATAACATATTACATCATTATTAAGAATAAATATATGAAGATTCTACGTATTAAAAATATAAAACAATTAAAAGGCCATAATAAGAATCATGCGTAGAGGTCGTGCACGCAATATAAAATTAAAGAGGATAATAAATTAAAGTAATAAATGAATCATACAGTTGAATATAAATTTAATTATCTGACGTTTCGGTCCCATTTTGGGCCATCTTCAGAGATTCCAATGCCATAAAATAAATAAAAACTCGTGTGTTTAAAGACTGCATACTGCGGATCGATCTATCGTCAAGGAAGCCTCCCATCGATACCAAACGATAGAAAAACGCATCTCCATGCACTCCATTAAACGAAAGAACAAATACTGCGAGAGCTGTCAACAATGTACACTCTTCAAACGACACATTACAAATGACGAGAGATCAAGATCCGCAGTATGCAGTCTTTAAACACATGAGTTTTCATTAAATTTTATGGCATGGGAATCTCCGAAGATGGCCCGAAGTGGGACCGAAAATTAAGATAATTAAATTTATATTCAACTTTATAATTCCTTCGTTACTTTAATTTATTATTTTCTTTAATTTTATATTGCGTGCCCAACCTCTACGCATGATTCTTATTGGCCTTTTAATTGTTTTATATCATTATTAAGCTTTTATATTTGTATTTAATATAGTTAATATATAATATATTATTTAAACATATATTGTTTATTAAATATTATTTAAACATAATGTTACTTAAAACAATTTATTTATTTATTTTAGATAACAATTAAAATATTTCAATTCTACTACAGATACTATATGTCAGATAATACTTATGTTTTATGTAAGGAAAAAAAGAAGATATATATAGCTCTCTTTATTATATCTAATATAATTTAATAATAATATTAAAAATAATTCACATTTGTTAGTTACATCTTCGTGGAAGGATCCATTCCCAGGATGGATCGATTCTTTTAATGGTCCAATAGGACTGATGGTTGCTGCCGGAAAAGGATTAATGCGAGTAACATTAGCTAGCAACAATATTACAGCAAATTACATGCCAGTAGATACTGTCATCAATACTATAATTCTTGTAACTTGGAAGCTTGGATTGACAACGTATGATCATCAATTTATACTTATCAATTACAATTTAAACTTGTGCATATTTATATTTGTCAATGCATCCCTTATTTATATTATATTTATGTTTGTTTCTTTCTTTTTTTTGTATTAGAATTTACAATTAAAAAATCACATATTTATTCTAAATTGAATTTATTTTTTTTTTTGAGTAGAATTAAACTATAATTTTAAAAAATCATATAAACAAATTTTTTTAATATATTCTCATTATTACAGCTTAACTCATTAAAATGTGTTCAAAATTTTAATATTAATGAATTATCGTAATTTTAGCATACTTATAACATAAAATCTTATAATCTATAATATTTATATAAACAAGGCATTGATTAATTTATAATATCTATTATTAGTTTTACACCAGCTTCTACATGTTTTGTTGTAAACTGTACTTTTCCGAATGAAAAAAATGTATCATTTCGGGTATTTTGCAACATTGAAGCCAAACTTGTAGAGAAGATACCACTGTATGGAAATGTTTGGATTCCTCATGCATTATTTACTGAAAATTATGTTACGTACTATGTACTAACCATAATATGGCATGTCTTACCAGCTATATTACTAGATCTAATTTTAAAATTTTTGAGATATCGACCGACGTAAGTACAAATTAAATACTTTAAAATATTTAAATTTATGCAAAAAAGTGATTCTTTAATATTATATAATACATTATACTTTTCAAAAAAAATTAAATGAAAAAGTATAAAAATTTTAAAATTTTACAAATAATTATAAACTGCCAGAGAGTATAAATTATATATTATTATACTTTTTTGTGTGTAAAAAGAAATGAGATATGAATAAAAACATATGTTAATTCAGATATAAAGTTTTTCTACAAAGTTTAATTCTTTTATTATATTCTGTTTTAATATAAATATTAAAATTGTTATGTTTCATAATGGCAAATATATAGGATATTGGAATTGCAAAAAAAAATATATGTGGCCAATCGTGCTGTTCGACATTTTATGTGTAACGAATGGGAATTTGAAAATACAAATAGTCGAGATCTAATGACACTGATACCATCTGATAATCGAGAAATATTCTCGATAGATCTTTATGATTTCGATATAAAACAGTATATCACGTAAATATAAATATACATATACGTATATAGTTTGACTTTAATAGACTTAAAAATATTTATATTTATAATTGTATATATCATAGATGTTGCTATTTTTTGATTATATATCATTATATTATTTATATTATTTGTGTCACAATTTGATTATACACTACTATAAAAAAAAAAAATAATTACAGATAACATTTTTCATCCCAAAAAGTTAAAGAGACAAACTTTTTCATTTGAAGTATTCAATATACAAATTAATTAATTTAACATATGTAGAAGTTATGTAACATAATGGCGGGCGTATGATAAATAAATTAATAAATGTAACAATAAGTTAACTCTCCTAACAAATTTTTTTATAAATTTTTTGAATTTTTAATTGTTGAGAATACTTAATATAGTATATAGATCAAAATTTATAGCAAGTTAGTCAATAGTGATGCCTTTTCTTTGATATGTTTATATATATTGTATATATATATATATATATATATATATATATATATATATGTAGGTAACAATATTAATAAGGTTAATAAGTTTAAATATTTATTTATAATAATTATAATATTAATATATATTTATTTTATCATTTCAAGGGATGGATTGATAGGGTGTAAAAAATATCTCCTTCACGAAGATGTGGAAAATTTAAATAAAGCCAAAACTCATTTTAAAAGGTGCATGATTATGAGTTATTTTTAAAATATGTTGAAACACTGCTGTTATTTAAATATGAGATAGAACAATGTGGAAATTAAAATATAGTAAATTTGAGAAGCAATAAAATTTTTTTTAGCAGAGCGTATATATAATTATATATTGTTGAAAGTTATTATGTAAATTATAGATAATTATTTTTATACAAAATTGTATAGGATGTATTTAATTACGCTCATTCTGTTAATATTTTAGAGTGAAGCTGTTTGTTTCAACATTGAGAATTATTATCGCTATTACTATGCTGTGGATGATGATCAAGTGGATATTCTCTTAAACATTTTAGGTCACTTGATTTATAAAATTTATGCGATATGTTATAATTAATTAGATATGTTATAATGAAATCAATAAAAAGTCATGGCTCTGTTATTATTTAATGATATAAAGGTTTCACTCAGTGAGCTTTTAGAGCTTAGGCGCAGTAAACGGAGCGCAGCATTAATTGAGAGCAAACAATTGAGAGTTATATTATTTTAAAAAATTTTTTAAATATTAAACAATGAATGTGAACACAGCATTGTGCGAATTTCTTTTTTCACGATACCTTATGTATCTACGATTTCGGAACAATTTAAATCTATCATTAAAATTTACTGCGTCTATAGGCTCGCATAGTCAGCTTACTGAGACCTTTATTTTTCTTTTAATTTCCGAATGTCTATTATGTACATATAATTTTAGTTTGTCGAATATTATGTATATATCATTTTAATTTCTGAATTTATAAGGGTTCATACATTACTATATATTATTATATATGAAACATATATATATATATTCATATATTGTATAAATAATACTTATTTATTATATATATAAATTTATATAATTATATGTGAAAAGCACTTTTATCTAATTATGTATAGACATATTTTATATATAATTTTGCAGTTATAAGAATAATTTATATATTTCTATAAAATTTCATATTGTTATATATAAAAACATTTGTTCTCGGGTATTTTTATTATCTTTTATTTTACAATTCAAACTATAAATCTTCATAATGATAATTACTTGATGCCATTAATATAACGCACAATGTTAATCGATTTATCAAGGCTAGTGACCTTTGAATGACTCAGAATTATTTTAGAGAACATGCGCGAATGACAATTTGAAAATCAATCAAGTGCCATCAAATTTAGAACTACAACTAACAACGAACGTATCGCGCTGTTACCAAGTATATAGCTTATATCCGGAATTTTTCTGGTTTTGAACGATTTTTCTTCAAGAGAGATATTTCTAAAACTAGAGCCTTAATAAAAAATCGAACGACACTTTGCTTATGTAATGTGAGTATATAAGCTTTCAATTGCGACTAGTTTGGAAATGATTGATGCAGTCAGTTTTGAGAACTCGAAAATTTTCAACCAAAAAAGTGAAATTTTTCACATTTTATTTTAAGAAGCTGAAAAGCTTTCAAATCTCAAGTACATACTTCGCATGTACACACATTTAATGTGATTTTTTCCCTCAAGGTGTTTACAACAATGTTTTGTTGTAAACTGTATTTTTCCGGATGAAAAAAATGTATTATTTCGAGAAATTTGCAATAGAGTGAAAACACTTTCGACAGAGCTTTCTTTGGAAAGAACTCTCGGGATCTCTAATACATTATTTGTCTAAGGTCCAATTATGTATTACATATTGGTTATATTGTAGCATATTTTACCAGCTATATCAATAGATTTGCTTTTAAAACTTTTGGGATATCGATCTATGTAAGCATCAAAAACGAATTAAAAATACTAGAGCGTATAGATTTTTATATAAACCATTAAATATATAATTATATAATTTAATTAGTATATGATTAAAAAGAGTTAAAGAGGGAAAAATATGAGAGAGAGTTGAGAGAGAAAAAGAAAAGAGAAATCTTTTATGTAAAAGAAAATTCTTCATTCTTACAATTAGTGAAGCACTAATTATTTTTTTTCTTTATCAATTTAGAATATTATTTTCCACTTTACTTTGTACACAAAAAAATCGTCAAAATAAAATTTTAGTTGATTATAAAATTATATTATTGTAATTATATTATTATTATTATATTATTATTATTAATTTATTATAATTATATTATTATTACTAAAATTATATTATTATTATTTTTCTTGATTATAATTGTACGCCTTCTTACTTTTTTTTAAACTTGAGTTTTTGGATTCAATCATTTTCGACAATATATGAAACATTTACTTTTTTATAAAATGCACAAAAAAATTTTAGTTTAAAAATAATTTTTAAAATCGACATATCTACTCATAACAATAAAAGCATAATAAAAAATGTATAATTATAAAGTATTGCCATTATCATTCAATTATTGTATATAACTTATGTACATCTAGTTTAATATAATAAAATTATATTTTTTTTTATTAATTATTTTCAAAGATAAGTGAACACATTTTTTTCTCTTTTACTTTCGTTATTTTTTAAATATGAAACTTTTAATGAGAAACATTTTTATGGAAAACATTCATAAAATTTATATTGAAGATAATTTTAAGCTGTTAAATATATAATGATTTTATATCATTTTGAAGAAATGCAATAATAAATGTCAAAACAAATCTTCTTCATGAAGACGAATCAATTAGATGCAGCCAAAGCACATCGTAAAAGGTAAGTGTAAAATGTAAATGGAACATTGTTGTTGTTTATATGTGAGATATACAATGCGTTATAAAAAATTAGACATTAAAAAAGTGAATACAATGTTAAAATGCAAAAATGCAAAAATGTTTAACTGAATATTTTATTTTCTTCAAGAAGCTTTAACTAAAATAATAACTAAAATAATTTGAAGTAGCAATTTTTTTAAGTAAATAATATTTTATTAGTAATTATAGTAATTAATATTAGTAATTAATATATATATATATATGCATGCTTTTTTCTATTCTGAAATATTTTAACTTTTTAATATGTAAAATATAAGTAATATTTGTACATTACACATATAAAATATTTCAAAGAATTAAGAACAGATTATTGGTTACAAATATAAGTCCAAATATTAAAAATGGAATTTACAAACAATTTATTGTTATAAAAGTTATAACAGATAATTATTTCTAAATTATTTGTAAGATATATTAATTTATTAAATATAACATTTGTTTATTTTAGGGTGGATCTATTCGTCTCAACATTTAAAACTATCATGGCTATTGGTATGCTATGGATAATATATAAGTGGATGTTTTTGTAAACACGCATACATTGAACATTTTAAATCCTATTTCTTTTTAAAAAATTCCACAATTGTATACTTTATTATATAATTGTATATTTAAAATTGTATACTTATATAAATTTAATTTATAATGATTAAAGCAAAAATTAAAATAGA
Source organism: Nylanderia fulva (assembly GCF_048542155.1). Taxonomy (NCBI): domain Eukaryota; kingdom Metazoa; phylum Arthropoda; class Insecta; order Hymenoptera; family Formicidae; genus Nylanderia; species Nylanderia fulva. Next base: position 2,808,070 of record NW_028189730.1, on the reverse strand, counting down.
TACATGTATTCTATTTTGATATTCATTATTGTACCTTTTATTTTTTACTATAACATCAAAATAGAAAATATGAACTTATTATTTAAGATAATAGCTAGCGATTGAATAATTATAAGAATGAAATGTTGCAAATGAGAATGGCAGAATTACATTACGTAGTTACATTATGTAGATAATTAGCCAAAGAAAATTGTATAGTACCCTTCTTTCTCTTTTTTTCTCTCTCTATTTTTGAGTATTACAATATATTTTAGATTTAATATTTTCTATAAATTTTTTTATTTTTTTTATTTTATATTTTTTAAATAGATAAAATAAATAATTTTTTTATTTTATAATGTAGAAATAATTTTGAAAATTTAATTCGGATTACAAAATAACGAACAGCATTTTCTAATTTAAATATTCTTATAGCGACACACACAATGCTGCATATCTTATATTTCAAATATTATTTTGATTATATTTCAAATATTACGTGTAATCTGCATTAATAAATTATTTTAGGAAGCTCTATAAAAGGTATAATATATAATTATAGATAGAGACACAGAACATTTTAGTCATTTATATATATATATATATATATATATATATATCTTAAAATATATAATTTCTTAAAAATATAATAGATTATTAGCAGATTATTTGAACATCATAGATTGTATAGATTAATTATGGTGTGCTAAATTTCATTTTTTTTTTAATTTGTACATGTGTAATCGACAATTCTCGATTAATATTTTTTAACAGAAATTAACTGATAAATCTGTCAAAAAATATTAATTGTGTCTAAAGAACGATAACATAATATTTAAGATACTAGACTACACATGCGCGCGCCATTGTCTGATTTCATTATATGATTTTATTTAATTTTATTTTGACGTTACGACGATGTCACGTATTGCATAACTTGTATAGAGTGAGAAATTATTATTGCGTTTTATGATAATTTTTGACATAAAATAAGCAGTCAACCTAAGATATTATAGGTGCCATTAATTTCAATAAATAATATTTGTATGCATTAATGTCAAAGTTTAGCGGATATTCCACAAAAAGTGAATATTTAAGGAATATCGTATATCAAAGTATATCAAGATACAAATAACTTGATTATTTCAATCCTAAGACATACTTTTGTATTGTCACAACAAAACGTATTTACATATCAGAACTAAATTATTTTAAACTAATTATATATGTACAGTTAATAAAACATAAAATATTGTGAAATACAAAGTACTTATTTTCTTTTATAAGTGCTAGAAACATTTACAAAGAAATAAGCTTTTCCAAAATTCAATAATCAAAATAATTTATTTTTCAGCAAACATATATTTATCGTATACATAAATGATTTTTGTACTTATATTTCTTGTAAAACAATTAAATTTTTCGAAACTACATATAAATATATGTTTAAAATATTTTTATTATTTCATTAAAAGATATTATTAATTGTGGAAATAATAACTGATACATAATTGTGTCTAATTCGTTAAAAATAAAGAGATATATGTAAAAACAAATTTCAAACTTGAACTTAATTACAATTGAATTTAACATATAAATGTGTAACAAATTCACAAAACTAAGTTTGCAATAAGTTTGCATAAGCTAGAGCTACTTATCATTTTCTTTATCACCTTCATCACTTATTTTTTTCAATTATATATACGTGTATTATTCTATATGTATTTTATTTCATTTGTTTCAATTATAAAATTCAGATATTTATATGTTTAGACTAAACCGTGTATGTTAAAAAATATAATAAATAATTTATTACATATATTAAATAATAACTCAAACATTAAAATTTAGACAAATTATACATATTAAATATAGCATATATACATTGCATATTATAATTTTACATCATTATTGGTTGTGTTATTGATGAATGCTGCATATAATTCTCTGCATTGTATTCCTTTTTTCCGTTTTGACCTGTAGCATTTCCGGTTATTTGATAAACAAAATTTCAATTATTTAATAAACATAGCTTCACCTTCTCGTTTATGTATTTATGACTTTTATGAAATCGTAGTGTACAGCTACCGCTTAGTAACAACATAGACATAAAAGAGGCAACAACGTGTTTTAAGTATATCTGCAGATTTCATTTGCTGCTACGTTTTTAATACCGTTTTACGTTGCTTTATTTTAATAACAATGAATAAGAATACAATTGATCCAGCTAGGCCGATTCCGGCATTTTACGCTGGACAAAGTATATTTTTGACAGGCGCAACAGGATTTTTAGGCAAAGTATATTTCGAAAAGATACTGCGATCTTGTCCGGATGTTCGAGAAATATTTATATTGATGCGTCCAAAAAAAGGACTGAATATTAACGAAAGACTCGAGAAAATATTAAACTTACCGGCAAGTTATTAATTTATCACAAAAGATATCTTTTGAAACATACTAATCATTTCCTTAAGAATAGTTATAACATTTCGATTAGAAGAATTTTTAGATTATTCTTTTATTATTTTTATTATTTTTGTTTTTTTCTTATTTTGTTATATTTTTTATTAGATTATATTTTTATTATTTTTTTTATTATTATTTTATTATTTTTTTATTATTTATTAATGTATGAAATAAAACACTGAGAGTAATTATATGAATTGTAGATAAAGTGATTTAAAAATATTTTACAACTTTTTCGTAAAAATATTTTACAGTTAAACATTATGCCAAATATTCTAATAAAAACTATATACACGTAACATTTTTTTATTTCAGTTGTACAATAAATTACGACAGGAGCAACCTTTAAATTTTAAGAAATTAATTCCAATTTCTGGCGATGCTAATCAAGAAAATTTAGGTTTATCAACTGCCGATAGACAAATGCTGATTGAAAGAGTAAATATAATAATTCATGCAGCCGCATCCGTGAAATTCAACGATACCTTAAAATACGCCATCCTTACTAATACCAGATCAACGAGAGATATATGTATCTTAGCCGAATGTGTGAAGAATCTAATCGTAAGTAAATTCGAGGTTGATTCTACATTCGCAATATTCCTGAAAAAAATTCCTTCGTATTTCATTAAGTGAAATAGCTTACATTGGGTTTTTATTTAATTTGTGATGTAGTAATATTTTCATTGCACATTTATTTCTAGATGTTTTTCTTGAGGTCCATCTTTCTAGCTTAACATGTGAAATGTATATACACATATGTTATGTATATATTTACAAAAGATATTATAAATATAAGAGATGTACATTGATACCAATTAGTATAAATTATTTTTTATCGTATTATTTGATTGAATGTAGATTTTATTCAATAAGAAATTAAACTCGATATTACTTTGAAGCAGAGAATTAATTATAATAATCTGTCTGAAATTAAACACAGCTATATGTTTTGCTCTGAACTCTATATAACTATAGTATTTTGACTAAAATACAATTGTATAATATTAATTTTTTTATCTGTTAAAGGCCTTAGTATATGTTAGCACAGCATATTCACATTTGGATAATCCATTTATAGAAGAAAAATTATATTCACCTGTAGATGATTGGCGGAAAATGATAAAAATGGCTGAATCATTGGATGAGCATATCTTGAATATTTTTACAGCTAAGTAAGTGTATCAACCATAAATCAAATACATCATATGCTTATATAAATTTTAAATGTGTCAATTAGAAAATATAAAATTATTCTCTTCTATTAATAATGTAATATTCCAATTATTTTTGATCATTTTTTCATGATTTATTTCAATATTTTTGTTTGACATTATGTGCAGATGTTTGAATAATATTCCCAACACTTACATATTTTCGAAAAACTTAGCGGAGAGTGTAATACAGGAATATTCTTTGTCCTTGCCTTGTGCGATTGTGAGACCTTCCATAGGTACAGTATATTTTTTTCTTTAATGTTAAAAACTTTGTCTTTCCTTTTCTTTAATGTTAATTGTAATATACAAATAATGCGGAAAATATATATATTTATATTAAATTTTAAATTTTACAGATAACTTAATAACAGATTACATCATTATTAAGAATAAATATATGAAGATTCTACGTATTAAAAATATAAAACAGTTATAAGAGGCCAATAAGAACCATGCGTAGAGGTCGTGCACGCAATATAAAATTAAAGAGGATAATAAATTAAAGTAATAAATGAATCATACAGTTGAATATAAATTTAATTATCTGATGTTTCGGTTCCACTTCAGGCCATCTTCAGAGATTCCAATGCCATAAAATAAATGAAAACTCGTGTGTTTAAAGACTGCATACTGCAGATCGATCTATCGTCAAGGAAGCCTTCCATCGATACCAAACGATAAAAAAACGCATCTCCATGCACTCCATTAAACGAAAGAACAAATACTGCGAGAGCTGTCAACAATGTACACTCTTCAAACGACACATTACAAATGACGAGAGATCGAGATCCGCAGTATGCAGTCTTTAAACACATGAGTTTTCATTAAATTTTATGGCATGGGAATCTCTGAAGATGACCCGAGGTGGGACCGAAACTTAAGATAATTAAATTTATATTCAACTTTATAATTCCTTCGTTACTTTAATTTATTATCTTCTTTAATTTTATATTGCGTGCCTAACCTCTACGCATGATTCTTATTGGCCTTTTAATTGTTTTATATCATTATTAAGCTTTTATATTTGTATTTAATATAGTTAATATAAAATATTATTTAAACATAATGTCGCATAACTTGGCATCTCAGACCAACCGCCTTGCATATCTATTGGTCAACAGCGAAGAATCGTTTTAATTTTATATTTTAATATTTAACTAACTTTGTATTTTTAACATTTAACTTTGTATTTTAATATTTAACTTTTATGTATTGATAAAGACTGTAGTGCAGTCGAAACGTTTACAATTTATATCGTTTCTGTAACGAAATGTTATTTTAATTATCTAACTATTAATAAATTTTTACACCTTATTTATTTGCTCGTTTAGTTGGCCTACTATATTTGATTTTTTTAATTGTATTATTTAAACATATATTGTTTATTAAATATTATTTAAACATAATGTTACTTAAAACAATTTATTTATTTATTTTAGATAACAATAAATATATTTTAATTCTACTACAGATACTATATGTTAGATAGTAAATATGTTTTATGTACAAGGAAAGAAAGAAGATATATATAGCTCTTTTTATTATATATTACAATAATATATATAATAATTTAATAATAACAATAATCCAAAAAATATTTGATTTGTTAGTTATATCTTCGTGGAAGGATCCATTCCCAGGATGGATCGATACTTATAATGGTCCAGTAGGACTGATGGTTGCTGGCGGAAAAGGATTAATACGAGTATTATTTGCTAGTAACTGTATTTCACAAAATTACATACCAGTAGATACTGTCATCAATACTATAATTCTTGTAACTTGGAAGCTTGGATTGACAACGTATGATCATCAATTTATACTTATCAATAACAATTTATACTTATAATATTTATATTCATCAATGCATCTCTTAATATATTTTATATTAATTTTTTTCATCTTTTTTTATATTAGAACATAAAGTTAAAAAATCACATATTTATTTTAAGTTTAATTTATTTTTTCTGGAGTGGAATTAAAAAGTAAGATTTTAAAAATAATAAATATTAAAAAATTGATTAAATATAACTATACATTTTTAATTCTTGTTAACTCATTAATTTATGTTAAAGTAATATTTTTAATATTCTTCAATTATCTCGTAATTTATAATTCCGTATATACTTATAATATAATATCTGATAATCTATAATATTTTTATAAACAATGCATAGATTAATTTATAATATAATTTATTATTAGTTTCACACCAGCTTCTACATGTTTTGTTGTAAACTGTACTTTTCCGGATGAAAAAAATATATCCCTTAGGGAATTTTGCAATTTGGAACTCAAAGTTTCGGAGAACGTACCACTGGATGGAATTGTTTGGAAACCTAATACATTATTTACTAAAAGTTATGTTATGCACTATGTACTGACAATAGCGTTGCATATTTTACCAGCTATATTAATAGATCTGGTTTTAAAATTTTTGAGATATCGACCTATGTAAGTACCAAACAAATTAAATACTTTAAAATATATAAATTTATACAAGAAAGTGATTCTTTAATATTATATAATACATTTTACTTTTCAAAATAATTTCAACACAGAAGCGCATAAAAATTTGAAAGTTTTACAAATAAATATAAACTTCAACATAGTATAAATTATATATTACGTTTCTGTGTAAAAAGAAATGCAGTATGAAAAATATATGCCAATTCAGGATAAAAAATTATTCTAAAAAATATAGTTCTTTTATTATATTATATTTTAATATAAATATTAAAATTGTTATATATGTTTCATAATGGCAAATATATATAGGATATTAAGACTGCAAAGAAAATTATATGTGGCCAATCGTGCTTTACAACATTTTATGTGTAACGATTGGGAATTTGAAAATACAAATAGTCGAGATCTAATGACACTGATACCATCTAATAATCGAGAAATATTCTCGATCGATCTTTATGATTTCGATATGAAACAGTATATCACGTAAATATAAATATACATATACGTATATAGCTTGACTTTAATAGACTTAAAAATATTTATATTTATAATTGTATATATCGTAGATGTTGCTATTTTTTGATTATATATATTTTTATCTTATTTATATTATTTGTGTCACAATTTGATCATACACTACTATAAAAAAAAAAAATAATAACAGGTAACATTTTCTATCCCAAAAAGTTAAAGAGAAAAATTTTTTTATTTGAAGTATTCAATATACAAATTAATTAATTTAACATACGAACAAGTTAAATATAATGACGGGCGTATGATAAATAAATTAATAAATGTAACGATAAGTTAACTCTCCTAACAAATTTTTTTATAAATTCTTTGAATTTTTAATTGTTGAGAATACTTAATATAGTATATCGATCAAAATTTATAGCAAGTTCGTCAATAGTGATGCCTTTTCTTTGATATGTTTATATATATTGTATATATATATATATAGGTAACAATGTATATAAGGTTAATAAGTTTAAATATTTATTTATAATAATTATAATATTAATATATATTTATTTTATCATTTTAAGGAATGGAATGATAGGGTGTAAAAAATATCTCCTTCACGAAGATGTGGAAAATTTAAATAAAGCCAAAACTCATTTTAAAAGGTGCATGATGATGAGTTATCTTTAAAATATGTTGAAACACTGCTGTTATTTAAATATGAGATAGAACGACGTGGAAATTAAAATATAGTAAATTTAAGAAGCAATAAAATTTTTTTAGCAGAGTGTATATATATATATATATATATATATATATATATATAGTTGAAAGTTACTATAAAAATTATAGATAATTATTTTTATACAAAATTTTATAGGATGTATTTAATTACACTTATTCTGTTAATATTTTAGAGTGAAGCTGTTTGTTTCAACATTGAGAATCATTATCGCTATTACTATACTGTGGATGATGACCAAGTGGATATTCTCTTAAACATTTTAGGTCACTTGATTTATAAAATTTATGCGATATGTTATAATTAATTAGATATGTTATAATGAAATCAATAAAAAGTCATGGCTCTGTTATTATTTAATAATATAAAGGTTTCACTCAGTGAGCTTTTAGAGCTTGGGCGCAGTAAACGGAGCGCAGCATTAATTGAGAGCAAACGATTGAGAGTTATATTATTTTAAAAAATTTTTTAAATATAAAACAATGAATGTAAACACAGCGATGTGCGAATTTCTTTTTTCATGATACTTAATGTATCTACGATTTCGGAACAATTTAAATCTATCATTAAAATTTACTGCGTCTTTAGGCTCGCATAATCAGCTTACTGAGACCTTTATTTTTCTTTTAATTTTCGAATGTCTATTATGTACCTATAATTTTAGTTTGTCGAATATTATGTATACTATATTAATTTCTGAATTTCTGTTATGTACAAAACAACATAAGTGCGCGCTTTGCGTGCGTTATTGATATATTACTCGGGGAGAAATTTTTTTTTATATATATAATTAGATATAAATAATTGTATAATTATACATCGTAATTCTATAATTGTAATTGTAATATTATATAAAAAATATTTTATACATAATTATATAAATTTTTATATAAACTATAAGGAAGAGAAATTTAAATCTCAATTTAGAGATTGTTCTCCGTTTTAGCGAATTACTAAGTATTATATTTGGCTCTTTACAGCGATACATCTTCTATATATATTCTTGTTATTTACGATAAGAGCGTTTTAGCTGTATTATTGTTATAAACTATAAGAGTTCATACATTACTATATATCATTATATATGAAACATATATATATTTATATATTGTATAAAAAATACTTATTTATTATATATATAAATTTATATATTATAATTATATATAAAAAGCACTTTTATCTAATTATGTATAGACATATTTTATATATAATTTTGCGGTTATAAGAATAATTTATATATTTCTATAAAATTTCATATTATTGTTATATATAAAAAAATTTGTCCTCGGGTATTTTTATCTTTTATTTTACAACTCAAACTATAAATCTTCATAATGATAATTACTTGATGCTATTAATATAACGCACAATGTTAATCGATTTTTTGGCTTGTGACCTTTGAATGACTCAGTATTATTTTAGAGAACATGCGCGAATGACAATTTGAAAATCAATCAAGTGCCACCAAATTTAGAACTAAGACTAACAACGAACGTATCGCGCCGTTATCAAGTATATAGCTTATATCCGGAATTTTTCTGGTTTTGAACGATTTTTCTTCAAGAGAGATATTTCTAAAACTAGAGCCTGAATCGAAAATCGAACGGCACTTTGCTTATATAATGTGAGTATATAAGCTTTCAATTGCGATTTGTTTGGAAATGATTGATGCAGTCAATTTCGAGAACTCAAAAATTTTCAACCAAAAAAGTGAAATTTTTCATATTTTATTTTAAGAAGCTGAAAAGCTTTCAAATCTCAAGTACATACTTCGCATGTACACACATTTAATGTGATTTTTTTCCCTCAAGGTGCATGTAAGATTTGTATTCAATTGATGACTTCTGTAAGTACATACTTTAATAGGAGATAAATTGCATTTGTGAATGTTCAAGTGTATGAGTAAAAAGCTCGCGATTGAACGACATATTTTGACAGTACAAATATGTCGAGAAGTTAATAGTGTAATAAAATAGTGAGATTACATTGATTTATTTTATGTACATTAAATTAAATAAAAAAAAGATAAAGAAGATAAAGCGAAGAGAAAAGAGGAAGAAGGAAAGACAGATTAGAGAGAAAGGTGTGTTTACTTTATATATATGTATATACTATATACATATATATAATATTATGTTATATTATATTATATTGTACATTATTAAATATATTACAGTTTATTATATTATATTATATCATAATTTATGTTAAATGTCATACACACACGTCATATAAAATAATAATTTTAAAATATAATTTTACTAACATATATTATTAAAATTAAATGTATGAAAATGTTATTTGAAACATAGTTTCACCCTCGTTCATGTACTTTTAATGCTACTATAAAAACTTTATTTATAAAATCAAAGTGTAGCTAGTTAGTATAACGAGATTATTGACTTAAACAAGGCAATAACGTTTTAAGTACATTTGTAGATCTTATTTACTGCTACGTCTACGTTGTTAAAACCTTTTTACGGTTGCTTTATTTTAATAACAATGGATAAAAATACAAAAAATCCAGCAAAATCGATTCCGGCTTTTTACGCTGGACAAAGTATACTTCTGACAGGCGCAACAGGTTTTTTGGGCAAAGTATATTTCGAAAAGATACTGCGATCTTGTCCGGATGTTCGAGAAATATTTATATTGATGCGTCCGAAAAAAGGACTGAATATTAACAAAAGACTCGAGAAAATATTAAAATTATCGGTAAGTTATTTATCAAAATAGATATCTTTTGCAACACACAGCATTTTATTAAAAATTGTTATAAAATTTCGATAAAAACTTTTAGATTATTTTTTATTATACTATATACCTATTTCAATCAAAATTAATTTTATAATTATAATAAAGATAAAAAAGTATGAGTTGAAACATTGAGAGAAATGTTTAGAATAATTATATGAATTGTAGATAAAGTGATTAAAAAATATTTTATAACTTTTGCGTAAAAGTATTTTACAGTTAAATATTATTATGCCAAATATTCTAACAAATACTATTTAGACATAATATTTTTTATTTCAGTTATACGATAAATTACGACAGGAGCAGCCTTTAAATTTTAAAAAATTAATTCCAATTTCTGGCGATACCAGTCAAGAAAATTTAGGTTTATCAGCTGCCGATAGACAAATGCTGATTGAAAGAGTAAATATAATAATTCATGCAGCCGCATCTGTGAAATTTAACGATACTTTAAAATACGCCATCCTTACTAATACCAGATCAACGAGAGATATATGTATCTTAGCCGAATGTATGAAGAATCTGATCGTAAGTGAATTCGAGGTTGATTCTGCATTCGCAATATTCATGAAAAAAATTCTCTCATTGTATTTCATTAAGTGAAATAGCTTACACTGAGTTTTTATTTAATTTGCGAAAGATACAGTAACATTGTCATTGCACATTTATTTTTAGAAATATGTTGTTCATAAGGTACATCTTTCTAGCTTAACATTTGAAATATATATACACTTGCATATATGTTATGTATATATTTACAAAAGACCTTATAAATATAAGAGATGTACATTGGTACCACTTCGTGTAAATTAATTTTTTATCGTGTTATTTACTTGAATATAGATTTTATAAAATAAAAAATTTAACTGCTTATTACTTTGAAACAAAATTTAATTATAATAATAATTATTTTAAAAAATTAAAAAAAAAGAAAATAGTCCATGTATTCTGCGTCCCGGAAAAAAATTTAAAATTAATGTCTGAAATTATGAGCATAGCTGTATGTTTTGCTGTGAACTCTTTATAGCTATAGTATTTTGACTAAAATACGATTGTATAATATTTATTTTTTTATCTGTTAAAGGCCTTAGTATATGTTAGCACAGCATATTCACATTTGGATAATCCATTTATAGAAGAAAAATTATATTCACCTGTAGATGATTGGAAAATGATAAAAATGGCTGAATCATTGGATGAGCATATCTTAAATATTTTTACAGCTAAGTAAGTGTATCAACCATAAATCAAATACATCATATGCTTATATAAATTTAAATGTGTCGATTAGAAAATATAAAATTATTCTCTTCTATTAATATTGTAATATTCCAATTATTTTCGATCATTTTTTCATTTCAATATTTTTGTTTGACATTGTGTGCAGATGTTTGAATAATATTCCCAACACTTACATATTTTCGAAAAACTTAGCGGAGAGTGTCATACAGGAATATTCTTTGTCCTTGCCTTGTGCGATTGTGAGACCTTCCATAGGTATGTATCTTTTTCTTTAATGTAAAAAACTTATTCTTTCCTTTTCTTTAATGTTAATTGTAATACACAAATAATGCGGAAAATATATATATTTATATTAAATTTAAAATCTTACAGATAACATAATAACAGATTACATCATTATTAAGCTTTTATATTAGTATTTAATAGTTAATATATAATATTATTTATAAACATATTGTTCATGAAATATTATTTAACAGCTTTTATATTAGTATTTAATAGTTAATATATAATATTATTTATAAACATATTGTTCATAAAATATTATTTAACATTAATGTTATTTACAACAATTTATTTAATTATTTTAAATAACAATTAAAATATTTCAATTTTATTAGTTGCTATATGTTAAAGATAGTAAATATGTTCTATGTACAAGAAGAGAGAGAGAGAGATGATATATGTAGCGCTTTTTATTATATATTATTATACAATACACAATATCGAAAATAATTTAATAATAATAATAAAAAATCTAAAAAATATTTTATTTGTTAGTGATAAATTCGTGGAAGAATCCAATCCCAGGATGGATTGATAGTTTTAATGGTCCAATAGGACTGCTGGTTGCTGGCGGAAAAGGATTAGTGCGAGTAGCATTAGCTAGCAACACTAGTTCAGAAAATTACATACCAGTAAATACTGTCATCAATACTATAATTCTTGTAACTTGGAAGCTTGGACTGACAACGTATGATCATCAATTTATACTTATCAATAACCATTTATACTTATAATAATTATATTTATCAATGCATCTCTTAATATATTTTATATTAATTTTTTCGTCATCTTTTTTTATATTAGTACATAGAGTTAAAAAATCACATATTTATTTTAAATTTAATTTATTTTTTCTGGAGTGGAATTAAAGTAAGATTTTAAAATTAATAAATATAAAAAAATTGATTAAATATAACTATACATTCTTAATGCTTATTAACTCATTAATTTATGTTAAAGTAAAATTTTTAATATTTTTCAATTATCTCGTAATTTATAATTCCGCATATACTTATTATAATATAAAATCTGATAATCTATAATATTTTTATAAACAATGCATGGATTAATTTATAATATAATTTATTATTAGTTTCACACCAACTTCTACATGTTTTGTTGTAAACTGCACTTTTCCGGATGAAAAAAATATATCCCTTAGGGAATTTTGCAACAAAGCATTCAAAGTTGCAGAGAAGATACCATTCGAAAGAATTGTATGGACACCTTCTACATTATTTACTGAAAATCATATTACGTACTATATGCTGACCATAATATTGCATGTCTTACCAGCTATATTACTAGATCTGATTTTAAAATTTTTGAGATATCGACCTATGTAAGTACCAAACAAATTAAATACTTTAAAATATATAAATTTATACAAGAAAGTGATTCTTTAATATTATATAATACATTTTACTTTTTAAAAAAATTTCAACGAAGAAGCATAAAAAGTTGAAAGTTTTACAAATAAATATAAACTTCAACATAGTATTAATTATATATTATTTTTCTGTGTGTAAAAAGAAATAAGATATGAAAAATATATGCCAATTCAGATAAAACGTTATTTAAAAAAAATTAATTCTTTTATTACATAATGTTTTAATATAAATATTAAAATTGTTATGTTTTATAATGGCAAATTTGTATAGGTTATTGGGACTGCAAGGAAAAATATATGCGTCCAATCGTGCTTTACAACATTTTATGTGTAACGAATGGGAATTTGAAAATACAAATAGTCGAGATCTAATGACACTGATACCATCTGATAATCGAGAAATATTTTCGATCGATCTTTATGATTTCGATATGAAACAGTATATCACGTAAATATAAATATACATATATACGTATATAGCTTGACTTTAATAGACTTAAAAATATTTATATTATATTTATAATTATATATCATAGATGTGTTGCTATCTTTTGATTATGTATCCTTATATTATTTATATTATTTGTGCCACAATTTTGATCATACACTACTATAAAAAAAACATAATAATAACAGGTAACATTTTCCATTCCAAAAACTTAAAAAGACAAACTTTCTCATTTAATGTATTCAATATACAAATTAATTAATTTAACATACGAACAAGTTAAACATAATGACGGGCGTATGATAAATAAATTAATAAATGTAACGATAAGTTAACTCTCCTAACAAATTTTTTTATAAATTCTTTGAATTTTTAATTGTTGAGAATACTTAATATAGTATATCGATCAAAATTTATAGCAAGTTAGTCAATAGTGATGCCTTTTCTTTGATATGTTTATATATATTGTATATATATATATATATATATATATATATATATATATATATATATAGGTAACAATGTATATAAGGTTAATAAGTTTAAATATTTATTTATAATAATTATAATATTAATATATATTTATTTTATCATTTTAAGGATTGGAATGATAGGGTGTAAAAAATATCTTCCTTCACGAAGATGTGGAAAATTTAAATAAAGCCAAAACTCATTTCAAAAGGTGCATGATGATGAGTTATCTTTAAAATATGTTGAAACACTGCTGTCATTTAAATATGAGATAGAACAATGTGGAAATTAAAATATAGTAAATTTGATGAAGCAATATAATTTTTTTTAGCAGAGCGTATATATAATTATATATTAGTTGAAAGTTACTTATGTAAATTATAGATAATTATTTTTATACAAAATTGTATAGGATGTATTTAATTACGCTCATTCTGTTAATATTTTAGAGTGAAGCTGTTTGTTTCAACATTGAGAATCATTATCGTTATTAGTATACTGTGGATGATGACCAAGTGGATATTCTCTTAAACATTTTAAATCACTTGATTTATAAAATTTATGGGATATGTTATAATTAAATCAATAAAAAATCATGGCTCTGTTATTATTTAATAATATAAAGGTTTCACTCATTATCAGTGAGCTTTGAGAGCCTGAGGCGCAGTAAACGGAGCGCAGCATTAAGTGAGAGCAAACGATTGAGAGTTATATTATTTAAAAAATCTCTAACATATAAAACAATGCATGTAAACAGAGTGATATGTGAATTTCTTTTTTTCACAATACCTTATGTATCTACCATTTCAGAACAATTTAAATTTATCATTAAAAGTTTACTGCGTCTATAGACTCGCATAGCAAGCTTACTGTTGTGAGACCTGTATATTATTTTTTTTAAATTTTCGATTGTCTATTATGTGCATAATTTTTAGTTTGCCGATTATTAATTATGTATGTAGGCGTATCTTTTATACTGAACTGTAGCCGTATCTTTTATCGAATATCGAATCGATCAATTAATTATTGATTATTGAAATGTAGGAATGCAGGAGAAGGCCGGATGAATTTAGTTGAATCAGGAAAAGAAGTCAGGTTCGGAAGATATATATATATATGTGTTTATTGCGAGTCGAAAACGTCTTCGCTGTCCAAGTCCCGTTTCTATTCTATCTTCCTTCCTGCCGCCTCGATATTAAAGATCTTCTGCCGGTTCGTGAGAGAATGCGTGCTTGTATCTCGATAAAACGCTCCGAAGATGATGTTCTCAACAATGATCGTTACTCAAAATCGCCGGTACTTATACCGCTCCTAATTTTATCCCTTCCCGTCAGGCTCGGGCCAATCGCTAAGCGACAGCTAAACTTTACTCGGATTTTGTTATTCGAACGGTCGCGTCTGTTATTTTCTAAGCCGATCGCTTTCTCTCACTGTCGCACACAGTATAATAAATACAAATAATCAAACCCGAGGACAAAACGACAAGACGCACTCGACAATAACGTGACAACGCGACACGTACAATACATCCTGAAAAATAATAATGATTGCACGCTTACATGTATGTCATTTTAATTTCTGAATTTTTGTTGTGTACCAGACAATACAATAAGTTCGTGTTTTGCACGCGTTATTGATATTACCCGTGAAAAAAATTTTTATTATATCTTTTAAAAATATTGGAAAAACATATGGCCTAACGTTACGATATTTAAATTAGAATCCTAAACTTATTGACAAAATTAATTATTGCAATTAGCAATTTAAATTCTTTAAAAAATGAAAGAGTCTGGTTAAAAATATAAAAAAATATTAACAGATTTGTTTTCCTTTTGATAAAAATGTGTTGGAAAAACACGTGACCTAATGTTAAGTTAATATATCTAAATGGGGACCCTAAAATAATGTAAAAATTAATTATACAATTATTTTAAATAATTGTATAATCATACATATAATCGTAAAATTATATGTAAAATATGTCCAGTTTTATATTTAATTATATAAATTTTTATATAAATTATAAGGGTTCATATATAATCATGTTATATTATATATGAAATATATATATTTATATAAAGAAATACTTATTTATTATATATATAAATTTATATAATTATATATAATTTATTTAATTATATAATTATATATAAAAAGCACTTTTATCTAATTATGTATGAACATATTTCATGTATACATATATAATTTTGCGATTATATGTATAATTTTATATATTTTTATATAATTTTATATTGTTATATATAAAAAAATTTATCCCGGGTATTTTAATTTTTTATTTTACAATTGTTAAGCTGTTAACCTTCACAATGACAGTTGCTTAATGCTATTAAAATAATATACAATGTTAATCGAAACAACCTATCAAGGCTGTGGCCTTTGAATGATTCAGGATTATTTTCTAGAATATGCGAACGACTATTTGAAAATCAATTAAGTGCCTAATAACATATAGAAATAAGGCTAACGTCAAAAGAATCGCATTGCTACCAAGTATAATATATAGCTTATCTTAAAAATTTTTCTGTTTTTGAATGATTTTTCTGTTAAAAGATATATTTCCGAAACTAAAGTCTTAATCGAAAATCGAACGACACTTTGCTTATGTAATGTGAGTATGTATAAGCTATCAATTGTGACTAGTTTGGAAATGATTGACGCAGTCAGTTCCGAGAACTCGAAAATTTGCATCCAAAATTGCGAAATTTTTCACATTTTATTTTAAAACTTTCAGCTTACAGATTTCACGTATACTTATACTTCGCACGCACACACTCAATGTGCTTTTGTTCCTTAAGGTGGCGATTCATATCGTACATATGTACGATTCGTATTCAATTGATGACTTCTGTAAGTACACTTTAATAGGAGATAAAATTAATGTTGAGGTGTGTGAGTAAAAAACTGTCACGATTGAACATATTTTGACAGTTTAAACGTGTCGAGAAGTTAATAGTGTAATATAAAATAATGAAGGCAAAGAAGATAAAGCGAAAAGAAGAAGAGGAAGAAGGAAGAATAGATTATAGAAAAAGGTGTGTATATCTTATATATGTACATACTATTATATTATAATAAAATATACAAATATAATATTATATTATATTATTAATATTATATTATAATTGTGTTAAATATCATTTATATATGTATACACACACACACACACACACACACACACACAAACACACACCAGGTAACAAATTGACGTCATTAAAGGTCAAAATGACGTCACTTGACTTGATTTTAGAACCAGTTTGTTTCTAGACAAACTTCGATTCGCCCTCTGCATTTTCAATTTAATATGGGAAGATATCAAATAAGATAAAAATTATGTAAAATTTTTAAAATTTTTACTTACTTTATAAACAAAACTAAGAATAAAATATGAAAAAAATTAAAATATAAATTCAAATAAACAAAACATTAATTTTTTGTACGTTTCTTTGGTACGTTTACAAATTAAGAAAGATATATTACAATGAAACAAAAGGTTAAACAGTTAAAAATAGTACTTGCGCGATTTTAAAACGGCACAATCTTTAATTATAATTTCGAAAATAAAAGACAAGTAACCAAATCATTTTGGGCATGGCGTTTCCTTCTCTTGTGGACTCTACTATCTATAAAATTAAAGTGTACAGCTACCGCTTAGTATAACGATATTGACTTAAAAAAGGCAATATCATTTCAAGTGCATTTGTAGAATTTATTTGCTGCTGCGTTTACATTGTTAATACCGTTTTGCTTTATTTTAACAACAATGGATAAAAATAATCCAGCAAAATCAATTTCGGCTTTTTACGCTGGACTAAGTATACTTTTGACAGATGCAACAGGTTTTTTGGGCAAAATATATTTCGAAAAGCTACTGCGATCTTGTCCGAATGTTCGAGAAATATTTATATTGATGCGTCCGAAAAAAGGACTGAGTCTTAACGAAAGACTCGAGAAAATATTAAACTTACCGGTAAGTTATTTATAAAATGGTGATATCTCTTGTAACACACAACATTTCTTTAAAAAATGTTATAACGTTTTGATAAGAAGAGTTTTTAGATTATTTTTTTATTATATTATATATGTCAATCAAAATCTTTCAATTTTTAATTGTTGATAATACTTAATATATAGTATATCAAAATTTATAGTAAGTTAGTCGACTTTAATGCTTTTTGTTTAATGTTTATATATACATTGGTAAAAATATATATAATGTTAATATTTACTAATAATATATAATAAGCTTAAAATATTTACTTATAATAATTATAATATTAATTTGTATTTATTTTATCATTTCAAGGAATGGATTGATAAGGTGGAAAAAATATCTTTTTCACGAAGATATGGAAACGTTAAATAAAGCCAAAACTTATTTTAAGAGATGCATGATGATGAGTTATTTTTAAAATATGTTGAAACACTGCTGTGTTATTTAAATATATAGTCAATTTAAAAAACAATTATCATTTTTTTAGCAGAGTGTATAATTATATATATATATATATATATATATATATATATATATTGTTGAATGTTATACTATAAAAACTATTTACAAGATATATTTGTGTGTGTAAAATGCATTTAATTATGCTTACTCTGTTGATATTTTAGAATGAAGCTGCTTGATGCAACATTAAAAATTATTATCGCTATTATTATACTGTCGATGATGACCAAGTGGATATTCTCTTAAACATTTTAAATCACTTGATTTATAAAATTTATACGCTATGTTAGAATTAAATATGTTATGTTATAATATAAAACAATAAATGTAAACAGAACGATGTGCGAATTTCTTTTTTCACGATATTTTATGTACCCACAATTTCGGAACAATTTAAATATATATTTAAAATTAACTGCATCTGTAGGTTCGCATAGCCAGCTTACTGAAACTTTTATATTATTTTAATTTTAATTTTGGAATGTCTATTATGTACATAATTTTAATTTACCAATTTTTAATTATGTATATCATTTTAATTTCTAAATATTTGTTATGAATC
Source organism: Nylanderia fulva (assembly GCF_048542155.1). Lineage (NCBI taxonomy): Eukaryota > Metazoa > Arthropoda > Insecta > Hymenoptera > Formicidae > Nylanderia > Nylanderia fulva. The sequence goes on along the minus strand of NW_028189730.1, from coordinate 2,789,103 downwards.
AAACAACACAAGTATGCGTGCTTTGCGCGCGTTATTGATATTACGCGGAAAATAATTTTTTATATATAATTATACGTATATAAATAATTGTATAATTATACATATAATCGTAAAAAATATTATATATGAAATATGTCTATCTTTATACATAATTATGTAAATTTTTATATAAAGAGTATATTATAAGAGTTCATATATAATCATGTCATATATAAAACATATATGTGTATGTATATATATATATATATATATATATATATATATATAAAGAATTACTTATTTATTATACATATATAAATTTAATTAATTATATATAAAAGGCACTTTTATCTAATTATGCGTGGACATATTTTATATATAATTTTGCGATTATATGTACAATTTTATATTTTTCTATATAATTTTATATTGTTATATATAAAAAAATTGTTTTCCCGAAGAATATATATTTTCTAATTTACTATTAAACTGTTAATCTTCACAATGACAGTTGCTTGATGCTATTAATATAACACATAATGTTAATCGAGACAACCTATCAAGACTTGTGGCCTTTGAATGACTTATGATTATTTTAGAAAGATGCGAATGTTTATTTGAAAATCAATTGAGTGCCATCAAGTATAGAAATAAGGCTCACGTCAAAAGTATCGCCGTTATCAAGTATATAGCTTAATATCCGAAATTTTTCTGTTTTTGAATGATTTTTCTGACAAGAGAGATATTTCCAAAACTAGAGCGGTAATAAAAAATCAAACGACACTTTGCTTATGTAATGTGAGTATATCAGCTTTCAGTTGTGACCAGTTTGGAAATACGATTGATGCAATCAGTTAAAGAGAAAAGTGTGTATTTTAAAATAATTTTACTAATACATATTATTAAAATTAAATGTATAAAAATTTTCAATAATTTTTTTTTTTTAATCTAAAAATATGCTATAATATATAATAATTAATATATGTCATAATATACAATTGAATTTAGCAAATAAATGTGTAACAAGTTCACAACTATAAACTTGGGATAACTAAGTTAGTAGATATTAAATTTATTCAATACTGCAATAAGTTGGCATAATAATTAAGCTATAGAACTATTTATCATTTTCTTTATTATATCTTCATCACTTATATTATTTAATTATTATATGTGTATTTTACGATACACACATGACGATATTTTAGTCAATTTGTTTCGATATAAATTCAGATATGTATTTGTTTAGACAAAATTGTTTAAAAATACAATAAGTAATTCATTACAGTAAATACTAAATCAAATATTGAAATTTAGACAAAAATTACATATTAAATATAGCATAAATTGCATAGTATCATTAATGGTTGTGTTGTTGATGAATCCTTCATATAATTGTCTGCATCGCGTTTTTCTTTCTTTATTCAGGTTTGATCGGTAACATTTTCGGTTATTTGATAAACATAGTTTCATCCTCTCGTTCATGTACCTTTGATTACTATTTATATAAAATCGAAGTGTAGCTACCGCTTATTAGTATAACGGATATATTGATTTAAAAGAAGCAATAACGTTTTAAGTACATTTGTAGATCTTATTTACTGCTACATCGACGTTGTTGATACCGTTCTACGATTGCTTTATTTTAATAATAATGGATAAAAATAATGCAGCAAAATCGATTCCGGCTTTTTACGCTGGACAAAGTATACTTTTGACAGGCGCAACAGGTTTCTTAGGCAAAGTATATTTCGAAAAGATACTGCGATGTTGTCCGGATGTTCGAGAAATATTTATATTGATGCGTCCGAAAAAAGGACTGAATATTAACGAAAGACTCGAGCAAATATTAAACTTACCGGTAAATTATTTATCAAAATGCATATCTCTTGCAACACACAGCATTTCTTTAAAAATTGTTATTAATTAACATTTTGATAAGAATAATTTTTAGATTATTTTTTATTATATTATATACGTCAATTAGAATTTATTTTATAATTATAATAAATTTGATAATAAAGTATATGAGATGAAACATTGAGTGAACGTATAGACTAATTATATGAATTGTAGATAAAGTGATTTAAAAATATTTTACAACTTTTGCGTAAAAGTATTTTACAGTTAAACATTATTATGCCAAATATTCTAACAAATACTATTTAGACATATTTTTATTTCAGTTATACGATAAATTACGACAGGAGCAGCCTTTAAATTTTAAGAAATTAATTCCAATTTTTGGCGATACCAGTCAAGAAAATTTAGGTTTATCAGCTGCCGATAGACAAATGCTGATTGAAAGAGTAAATATAATAATTCATGCAGCCGCATCCGTGAAATTTAACGATACTTTAAAATACGCCATCCTTACTAATACCAGATCAACGAGAGATATATGTATCTTAGCCAAATGTATGAAGAATCTGATCGTAAGTGAATTCGAGGTTAATTCTACATTCGCAATATTCATGAAAAAAATTCTTTCATTGTATTTCATTAAGTGAAATAGCTTACACTGAGTTTTTATTTAATTTGCGAAAGATACAGTAACATTGTCATTGCACATTTATTTCTAGATGTTTTTCTTGAGGTACATCTTTCAAGTTTAATATTTTAAAAATATGTATATATATGTATATATAATGTATATATTTACAAACATATTTTAAATAAGAGATGTTTCAATATCAATTAGTATAAATTAATTTTTTATCGTGTTATTTAAATAAATGTAGATTTTATTGAACAAGATATTTAACTGTTTATTACTTTCAGATAGAAAATAAAATATAATAATATAACTATTATATATATAAAACATTTAAAAAAGAGAAAATAGTCCATATATTTCACGTTCCGGAAAAACAAATTTAAATTTAAAATTGATATTTGAAATTATAAACGTGCCTTTATTTTATGCTCCCAATTCTCTAACTGTAGTATTTTGTGACTAAAATACGATTTTATAAGATAAATATTTTTATCTGTTAAAGGCCTTAGTATATATTAGCACAGCATATACACATTTGGATAATCCATTCATAGAAGAAAAATTATATTCACCTGTAGATGATTGGCGGAAAATGATCAAAATGGCTGAGTTATCGGATGAGCATATCTTAAATATTTTTACAACTAAGTAAGTGTATTAAACATAAATCAAATGTATGATACGCGTATGTAAATTTTAAATATGTATCAATTAGAAAATATAAAATTATTCTCTTCTATTAATATCGTAATATTTCAATTATTTTTTTGATCATTTTTTTAATTATATATTTTAACATTTTTGTTTGAAATTATGTGCAGATGTTTGAATAATATTCCCAACACTTACATATTCTCGAAAAACTTAGCGGAGAGTGTAATACAGGAATATTCTTTGTTCTTGCCTTGTGCGATTGTGAGACCGTCCATAGGTACGTAACTTTTTTCTTTAATGTTAAAAACTTTGTCTTTCCTTTTTTTTAATGTTAATTGTAATATACAAATAATGCGGAAAATACATGTATACATATATGCGTCTAAATTTTAAATCTTACAGATAACTTAATAACAGATTACAATAACATATTATTAAGATTTCTATTTGTATTTAACAGTTAAAATATTTTAATTCTATTATACTATAGATATATTCATATTCATATTCATATTCTATTATACTATATATGTTAGATAGTAAATACGATTTATGTACAAGGAGAGAATGAATATATATGTATATATAGCTCTTTTTATTATATATTATAATAATATATATAATAATTTAATAATAATCATAAACCAAAAATATTTAATTTGTTAGATGCATCGTCGTGGAAGGATCCAATCCCAGGATGGATTGATACTTTTAATGGTCCATTTGGACTAATGATTGCTGGCGGAAAAGGATTAGTGCGAGTAGCATTAGCTAGTAACAGTATTTCACAAAATAACATACCAGTAGATACTGTCATCAATACTATAATTCTTGTAACTTGGAAGCTTGGATTGACAACGTATGTTCAATTTATATTTATAAATTAATTTTAACTTATGTACATTTATACTTATCATTGCATCTCTTATTATATTATATTTATATTTATTTCGTTTTTTTGTATTAGAATTTACAGTTAAAAAATCACATATTTATTCTTAATTGAATTCATTTTTTCTGGAGTGGAATTAAACTAAAATTTTAAAAAAATCATATAAACAAATTTTTTAAATATATTCACATTATCACAGCTTAACTTATTAAAATGTGTTAAAATTTTTAATATTGTTTAATTATCGTAATTTCAGCATACTTATAATATAAAATTTTATAATCTATAATATTTATATAAACAAGACGTTGATTAATTTATAATATAATCTATTATTAGTGTCACACCAGCTTCTACATGTTTTGTTGTAAACTGTACTTTTCCGGATGAAAAAAATATATCCCTTAGGGAACTTTGCAACATAGGATTCAAAGTTGCAGAGAAGATACCATTCGAAAGAATTGTATGGACTCCTTATACATTATTTACTGAAAATCATGTTACGTACTATGTACTGACCATAATATGGCATGTCTTACCAGCTATATTACTAGATCTGATTTTAAAATTTTTGAGATATCGACCTATGTATGTATCAAACAAATTAAATACTTTAAAATATGTAAATTTATACAAGAAAGTGATTCTTTAATATTATATAATACATTTTACTTTTCAAAGAAAAATTCAACGAAAAAACATAAAAATTTGAAAGTTTCACAAATAACTATAAACTGCAACATAGTATATATTATATATTACTTTTTTGTGTGTAAAAAGAAATAAATTATGAATAAAAACATATGTTAATTCAGATAAAAAGTTATTCTAAAAAATTTAGTTCTTTTATTATATTATATTTTAATATAAATATTAAAATTGTTATATATGTTTCATAATGGCAAATATATATAGGGTATTGGGACTGCAAAGAAAAATATATGTGGCCAATCGTGCTTTACTACATTTTATGATTAACGAATGGAAATTTGATAATACAAATAGTCGAGATCTAATGACACTGATACCATCTGATAATCGAGAAATATTCTCGATCGATCTTTCTGATTTTGATATGAAACAGTATATCACGTAAATATAAATATACATATACGTATATAGTTTGACTTTAATAGACTTAAAAATATTTGTATTTATAATTGTATATATCATAGATGTTGCTATTTTTTGATTATATATTTTTATATTATTTATATTATTTGTGTCACAATTTGATCATACACTACTATAAAAAAAAAATAATAATAACAGGTAACATTTTCCATTCCAAAAAGTTATAGAGAAAAATTTTCTCATTTAAAGTATTCAATATACAAATTAATTAATTTAACATACAAACAAGTTAAACATAATGGCAGGCGTATGATAAATAAATTAATAAATGCAACAATAAGTTAACTCTCCTAACAGATTTTTTGATAAATTCTATGAATTTTTAATTGTTGAGAATACTTAATATAGTATATAGGTCAAAATTTATAGCAAGGTAGTCAATAGTGATGCCATTTCTTTGACATGTTTATATATATATATATATATATATATATATATATATATAGATAACAATGTATATAAGGTTAATAAATTTAAATATTTATTTATAATAATTGTAATATTAATTTATTTTTATTTTATTATTTCAAGAGATGGAATCAAAGGGTGTAAAAAATATCTTCTTCACGAAGATGTGGAAAATTTAAATAAAGCCAAAACTCATTTTAAAAGGTGCATGATGATGACTTATTTTTAAAATATGTTGAAACATTGCTGTCATTTAAATATGAGATAGAATGATGTAAAAATTAAAATATAGTAAATTTAAGAAGGAATTATATTTTTAACAGAGTGTATATTTAATTATATATTGTTGAAAGTTACTATATAAATTATAAATAATTATTTTTATACAAAATTTTATTGTTGCATTTAATTACGCTTATTCTGTTAATATTTTAGAATGAAGCTGTTTGTTTCAACATTGAATATTATTATCGTTATTACTATACTGTGGATGATGACCAAGTGGATATTCTTTTAAACATTTTAAATTACTTGATTTATAAAATTTATGCGCTATGTTAGAATTAAATATGTTATGTTATAATATAAAACAATAAATGTAAACAGAACGATGTGCGAATTTCTTTTTTCACGATATTTTATGTACCCACAATTTCGGAACAATTTAAATATATATTTAAAATTAACTGCATCTGTAGGTTCGCATAGCCAGCTTACTGAAACTTTTATATTATTTTAATTTTAATTTTGGAATGTCTATTATGTACATAATTTTAATTTACCAATTTTTAATTATGTATATCATTTTAATTTCTAAATATTTGTTGTGAATCAAACAACACAAGTATGCGTGCTTTGCGCGCGTTATTGATATTACGCGGAAAATAATTTTTTATATATAATTATATATAAATAATTGTAGGTAAAATTATACATATAATCGTAAAAAATATTATATATGAAATATGTCTATCTTTATACATAATTATGTAAAATTTTATATAAAGAGTATATTATAAGAGTTCATATATAATCATGTCATATATGAAACATATATATGTATATATATATATATATATATATATATATATATATATAAAATTACTTATTTTTTTACATATTATACATATATAAATTTATATAATTATATATAAAAGGCACTTTTATCTAATTATGCGTGGACATATTTTATATATAATTTTGCGATTATATGTACAATTTTATATTTTTCTATATAATTTTATATTGTTATATATAAAAAAATTTATCTTGGGTATTTTAATTTTTTATTTTACAACTGTTAAGCTGTTAACCTTCACAATAGCAGTTGCTTGTTGCAATATTAAATAATATACAATATTAATCGAAACAACCTATATCAAGGCATGTGGCCTTTGAATGACTCAGGATTATTTTATAGAATATGCGAATGACTGAAAATCAATTGAGTGCCATCAAGTATAGAAATAAGGCTCACGTCAAAAGTATCGCGCCGTTATCAAATGTACAGCTTAATATCCGAAATTGTTCTCTTTTTGAATAATTTTTCTGTCAAAAGAGATATTTCCAAAACTAGAGCGGTAATCGAAAATCGACCGACAATTTGCTGATGTAATGTAAGTATATCAGTTTTCAGTTGCGACTAGTTTGGAAATGCGATTGATGCAATCAGTTAGAGAGAAAAGTGTGTATTTTAAAATAATTTTACTAATACATATTATTAAAATTAAATGTATAAAAATTTCCAATAATGTATTTTTTTTAATCTAAAAATATGCTATAATATATAATAATTAATATATGTCATAATATACAATTGGACTTAGCAAACAAATTCACAACTATAAACTTGGGATAACTAAGTTAGTGGATATTAAATTTATTCAATACTGCAATAAGTTGGCATAATAATTAAGCTATAAAACTATTTATCATTTCTTTTATTACATCTTTATTACTTATATTTTTTAATTATTATATGTGTATTTTACGATACACACATGACGATATTTTAGTCAATTTGTTTCGATATAAATTCAGATATGTATGTGTTTAGACAAAATTGTTTAAAAATACAATAAGTAATTTATTACAGTAAATACTAAATCAAATATTGAACTTTAGACAAAAATTACATATTAAATATAGCATAAATTGCATAGTATCATTAATGGTTGTGTTGTTGATGAATCCTTCATATAATTGTCTGCATCGCATTTTTCTTTCTTTATTCAGCTTTGATCTGTAGCATTTTCGGTTATTTGATAAACATAGTTTCATCCTCTCGTTTATGTACCTTTGATTACTATTTATATAAAATCGAAGTGTAGCTACCGCTTATTAGTATAACGAAATATTAATTTAAAAGAAGCAATAACGTTTTAAGTACATTTGTAGATCTTATTTACTGCTACATCGACGTTGTTGATACCGTTCTACGATTGCTTTATTTTAATAATAATGGATAAAAATAATGCAGCAAAATCGATTCCGGCTTTTTACGCTGGACAAAGTATACTTTTGACAGGCGCAACAGGTTTTTTGGGCAAAGTATATTTCGAAAAGATACTGCGATCTTGTCCGGATGTTCGAGAAATATTTATATTGATGCGTCCGAAAAAAGGACTAAATATTAACGAAAGACTCGAGCAAATATTAAACTTACCGGTAAGTTATTTATCAAAATGCATATCTCTTGCAACACACAGCATTTCTTTAAAAATTGTTATTAATTAACATTTTGATAAGAATAATTTTTAGATTATATTTTATTATATTACTATATATACGTCAATTATAATTAATTTTATAATTATAATAAATTTGATAAAAAAGTGTATGAGATGAAACATTGAGAGAAACGTATAAAGTAATTATATGAATTGTAGATAAAGTAATTAAAAAATATTTTACAACTTTTGCGTAAAAGTATTTTACAGTTAAACATTATTATGCCAAATATTCTAACAAATACTATTTAGACATAATATTTTTATTTCAGTTATACGATAAATTACGACAAGAGCAGCCTTTACATTTTAAGAAATTAATTCCAATTTCTGGCGATACCAGACAAGAAAATTTAGGTTTATCAGCTGCCGATAGACAAATGCTGATTGAAAGAGTAAATATAATAATTCATGCAGCCGCATCCGTGAAATTTAACGATACTTTAAAATACGCCATCCTTACTAATACTAGATCAACGAGAGATATATGTATCTTAGCCGAATGTGTGAAGAATCTAATCGTAAGTAAATTCAAGGTTGATTCTACATTCGCAATATTCCTGAAAAAAATTCCCTCGTTGTATTTTATTAAGTGAAATAGCTTACATTGGGTTTTTATTTAATTTGTGATGTAGTAATATTTTCATTGCACATTTATTTCTAGATATTTTTCTTGAGGTACATCTTTCTAGCTTAACATGTGAAATATATATACACATATGTTATGTATATATTTACAAAAAATATTATAAATATAAGAAATGTACATTGGTACCAATTAGTATAAATTATTTTTTTATCGTATTATTTAATTAAATGTAGATTTTATTCAATAAGAAATTTAACTAGTTATTACTTTGAAGCAGAAAATTAATTATAATCTGTCTGAAATTATGAACACAGCTATATGTTTTGCTATGAACTCTATATAACTATAGTATTTTGACTAAAGTACGATTGTATAATATTAATTTTTTTATCTGTTAAAGGCCTTAGTATATGTTAGCACAGCATATTCACATTTGGATAATCCATTTATAGAAGAAAAATTATATTCACCTGTAGATGATTGGCGGAAAATGATAAAAATGGCTGAATCATTGGATGAGCATATCTTAAATATTTTTACAGCTAAGTAAGTGTATCAACCATAAATCAAATACATCATATGCTTATATAAATTTAAATGTGTCAATTAGAAAATATAAAATTATTCTCTTCTATTAATATTGTAATATTCCAATTATTTTCGATCATTTTTTCATGATTTATTTCAATATTTCTGTTTAACATTATGTGCAGATGTTTGAATAATATTCCCAACACTTACATATTTTCGAAAAACTTAACGGAGAGTGTAATACAGGAATATTCTTTGTCCTTGCCTTGTGCAATTGTGAGACCTTCCATAGGTATGTATTTTTTTTTTTTTTCATGTAAAAAACTTATTCTTTCCTTTTCTTTAATGTTAATTGTAATATACAATTAATGCGGAAAATATATATATTTATATTAAATTTAAAATCTTACAGATAACATAATAACAGATTACATCATTATTAAGCTTTTATATTAATATTTAATAGTTAATATATAATATTATTTATAAACATATTGTTCATGAAATATTATTTAACAATAATCTCAGAAATAAATATTTTTATCGGGTCTCAATATAAAGAATATAAATATAATGTTTTCTAAATCGGCCAACAGTGCCAAAGCACGAAAAATTAATTATTCGGAACTGTATCTCTTGGTTTGAGATCACAAAGTTCCATATATAAATTAATCTCGAAACTTACATATGGAGAAATAGGCGCGAAAAATATAGGTCCAAAAAGTCGCTGAAGCGGGAATCGATTCTGCGTCTTTCACTTTCCGGACGACTGATCTTACCAATTAAGCTATTCAGACCCTATTTAACAATAATGTTATTTACAACAATTTATTTAATTATTTTAAATAACAATTAAAATATTTCAATTTTACTAGTTGCTATATGTTATAGATAGTAAATATGTTTTATGTACAAGGAGAGAGAGAGAGAGAGAGAGAGAGAGAGAGAAGATATATGTAGCGCTTTTTATTATATATTACAATACACAATATCGAAAATAATTTAATAATAATAATAAAAAATCTAAAAAATATTTCATTTGTTAGTGATGAATTCGTGGAAGGATCCAATTCCAGGATGGATCGATACTTTTAATGGTCCAATAGGCCTGATGGTTGCTGGCGGAAAGGGATTACTACGAGTATTATTTGCTAGTAACTATATTTCACAAAATTACGTACCAGTAGATACTGTCGTCAATACTATAATTCTTGTAACTTGGAAGCTTGGATTGACAACGTATGATCATCAATTTTTACTTATCAATAACAATTTATACTTATAATATTTATATTTATCAATGTATCTCTTAATATATTTTATATTTATTTTTTTCGTTATTTTTTTTTTATATTAGAACATAGAGTTAAAAAATCACATAATTATTTTAAGTTTAATTTATTTTATCTGGAGTGGAATTAAAGTAAGATTTTAAAAATAATAAATATAAAAAAATTGATTAAATATAACTATACATTCTTAATGCTTATTAATTTATGTTAAAGTAAAATTTTTAATATTCTTCAATTATCTCGTAATTTATAATTCCGCATATACTTATAATATAAAATCTGATAATCTATAATATTTTTATAAACAATGCATGGATTAATTTATAATATAATTTATTATTAGTTTCACACCAGCTTCTACATGTTTTGTTGTAAACTGTACTTTTCCGGATGAAAAAAATATATCCCTTAGGGAATTTTGCAATTTGGAATTTAAACTTTCGGAGAACGTACCACTGGATGGAATTGTTTGGAAACCTAATACATTATTTACTGAAAGTTATGTTATGGGCTATGTACTGACAATAGCGTTGCATATCTTACCAGCTATATTAATAGATCTGGTTTTAAAATTTTTGAGATATCGACCTATGTAAGTACCAAACAAATTAAATACTATAAAATATATAAATTTATACAAGAAAGTGATTCTTTAATATTATATAATACATTTTACTTTTCAAAATAATTTCAACGCGAAGAAGCATAAAAATTTGAAAGTTTTACAAATAAATATAAACTTCAACATAGTATAAATTATATATTACGTTTCTGTGTAAAAAGAAATGAGGTATGAAAAATATATGCCAATTCAGATAAAACGTTATTAAAAAAAATTAATTCTTTTATTACATAATGTTTTAATATAAATATTAAAATTGTTATGTTTCATAATGGCAAATATATAGGGTATTGGAACTGCAAAGAAAAATATATGTGTCCAATCGTGCTTTACTACATTTTATGATTAACGAATGGAAATTTGATAATACAAATAGTCAAGATTTAATGGCACTGATATCATCTGATGATCGAGAAACATTCTCGATCGAGTTATCTAATTTGGATTTTGAACAGAGTATCAGGTAAATATTAATAATATACATATATATGCATATATATCTTGACTTTAATAGACTTAAAAAAAATTTATATTTAAAAATGTATATATATCATAGATGTTACTATCTTTTGATTATGTATCATTATATTATTTATATTATTTGTATCACAATATGATATAATGCACTACTAAAAAAGAGAGAGAGAGAAAAAAAAAAATTTTTTAATTTGAAGTAATCAATATACATATTAATTGATTTAACATATATATAAACAAGTTTAATATAATGGCGGGCTTATAATAAGTATGTACATCAATAAATGTAACAATAAGTATTAATTCTCCTAACAGATTTTTTATAAAATCTTTCAATTTTAAATTGTTGATAATACTTAATATATAGTATATCAAAATTTATAGCAAGTTAATCGACTTGGATACTTTTTTTTATATGTTTATATATACATTGATAAGAATATAAATAATGTTAATAAGCTTAAAATATTTATTTATAATAATTATATTATTAATTTGCATTTATTTTATCATTTCAAGGAATGGATTGATAGGATGTAAAAAATATCTTCTTTACGAAGATATGAAAAAGTTAGATAAAGCCAAAACTCATTATAAAAGGTGATGATGAGTTATTTTTAAAATATGTTGAAACATTTCTGTATCATTTAAATGTATAGTAAATTTAAGAAACAATTATCATTTTTTGTTGAGCAGATAAGTATATACATATATATATATATATTTTTTTTAAATTATATATATTATATATATACTCTTAAATTATATATATTATATATATACTCTTAAATTATATATATACATATATATATATATATATATATATATATATATATATAATTATATATATTGTTGAACGTTATGCTATGAAAATTGTAGATAATTATTTACAAGATATATTTGTGTGTAAGATGCATTTAATTATTCTTATTCTGTTAATATTTTAGAATGAAGCTGCTTGATGCAACAGTAAAAATTATTATCACTATTACTCTCCTGTGGATGATGACCAAGTGGATATTATTTTCAACATTTTAGATTACTAATTTAAAAAATTTATGCAATATATATATGTTATAAATCTGAGTAAAATATCACGCCAATATCTTGAAAATATTAGAGGTACGATAAAATGTTTCACACAAAAGTTGTGTGGCTTCGAAGGGAATATATAATATATGAAGATCACCTTAAATTTTTTAAATGGAATCCCTTGTTTTTTATTACATATTCTTTGTTGCTTATCTCAACAGTTTTCCAAAATCCTAGAATATAAGTATTTTTTCATGGAGTACTCTTTTATAAGATTTAAAGCTAACAATTTTTTGGCATAAGATATATATATATATATATATATATTATATATATCTTTTATAAAATATTCATTTTTCAATAATTATACCTTAATACTTTTTTGCACAATATATAATATAAGAACAAGAAAACAGATAATTGTTTAAGAAAATATGTAATATATTCAATATGCAGCTGCATATTTTTTTTAAATAAGTAATTATATGTATTTTTCTACACAAATTTATTGGTCTCATTATTCCGTACAAAAAAGTAAAAGTTATATGATTACCGAAAATGGAATATTTTACAAGATATTTTACATTTATGTCAAAAAATTGTTAGCTTCAAACCTTGTTTAGAACTTAAAGAGTATATACTAGCCCATGAAGAAATACTTTATTATAGGATTTTGGAAAGTTCTCGAGATAAGCTATAAGAATAACATGTAATAAAAAATAGGGGGTTTCATTCAAAAAATTCAAGGTGACCTTCATGTGACCTACAAACGACTATCCAAGGTCAAACCAGTAACACCATCTTATTATGTCCCCCTCGAAGTCAAACATTTTTTCGAGATATTTGCGTGGATAATTTAAAATAAGACACCCTATATATTTAATTTAATTATATATCTATAATTATATGTAATATATAACAAGATATAATTTATATATATTGTTATTTTGTAAAATATGCATATATAAATTTTGGTGTATATGGTTATATTTGGTGTATAATTGTTGATAATACTTAATATATAGTATGTCAAAATTTATAGTAAGTTAGTCGACTTTAATGCTTTTTGTTTAATGTTTATATATACATTGGTAAAAATATATATAATGTTAATATTTACTTATAATATATAATAAGCTTAAAATATTTACTTATAATAATTATAATATTAATTTGTAGTTATTTTATCATTTCAAGGAATGGACTGATAGGGTGGAAAAAATATCTCTTTCACGAAGATATGGAAACGTTAGATAAAGCCAAAACTTATTTTAAGAGGTGCATGATAATGAGTTATTTTTAAAATATGTTAAAACATTGCTGTGTCATTTAAATATATAGTCAATTTAAGAAACAATTATCATTTTTTGTTGAGCAGAGTGTATAATTATATATATATATATATATATATATATATATATATATATAATTCAGGATGTATATATATATATATATATATAATTCAGGATATATATATATATATATATATATATATATATTGATGAATGTTATACTATAAAAAATGTGGATAACTATTTACAAGATATATTTGTAAGATGCATTTAATTATGCTTACTCTGTTAATATTTTAGAATGAAGCTGCTTCATGCAACATTAAAAATAATTATCGCTATTATTATACTGTGAATGATGACCAAGTGGATATTTTTTTAAACATTTTAAATCACTTGATTTATAAATTTTATGCGCTATGTTAAAATTAAATATGTTATGTTATAATATAAAATAATAAATGTAAACAGAACGATGTGCGAATTTCTTTTTTCACGATATTTTATGTACCTACAATTTCGGAACAATTTAAATATATCTTTAAAATAAACTGCATCTGTAGATTCGCATTTTAATTTCTAAATATTTGTTATGAATCAAACAACACAAGTATGCGTGCTTTGCGCGCGTTATTGATATTACGCGGAAAATAATTTTTTATATATAATTATACGTATATAAATAATTGTATAATTATACATATAATCGTAAAAAATATTATATATGAAATATGTCTATCTTTATACATAATTATGTAAATTTTTTTATAAATTATAAGAGTTCATATATAATCATGTCATATATAAAACATATATATGTGTATATATATATATATATATATATATATATATATATATAAAGAATTACTTATTTATTATATATTGTTATATATAAAAAAATTTTTTTCCCGAAGAATATATATTTTCTAATTTACAACTATTAAACTGTTAATCTTCACAATGACAGTTGCTTGATGCTATTAATATAACACATAATGTTAATCGAGACAACCTATCAAGACTTGTGGCCTTTGAATGACTTATGATTATTTTAGAAAAATGCGAATGTCTATTTGAAAATCAATTGAGTGCCATCAAGTATAGAAATAAGGCTCACGTCAAAAGTATCGCCGTTATCAAGTATATAGCTTAATATCCGAAATTGTTCTGTTTTTGAATGATTTTTCTGACAAGAGAGATATTTCTAAAACTAGAGCGGTAATAAAAAATCGAACGACACTTTGCTTATGTAATGTGAGTATATCAGCTTTCAGTTGTGACCAGTTTAGAAATACGATTGACAATCAGTTAGAGAGAAAAGTGTGTATTTTAAAATAATTTTACTAATACATATTATTAAAATTAAATGTATAAAAATTTTCAATAATTTTTTTTTTTAATCTAAAAATATGCTATAATATATAATAATTAATATATGTCATAATATACAATTGAATTTAGCAAATAAATGTGTAACAAGTTCACAACTATAAACTTGGGATAACTAAGTTAGTAGATATTAAATTTATTCAATACTGCAATAAGTTGGCATAATAATTAAGCTATAGAACTATTTATCATTTTCTTTATTATATCTTCATCACTTATATTATTTAATTATTATATGTGTATTTTACGATACACACATGACGATATTTTAGTCAATTTGTTTCGATATAAATTCAGATATGTATGTGTTTAGACAAAATTGTTTAAAAATACAATAAGTAATTTATTACAGTAAATACTAAATCAAATATTGAACTTTAGACAAAAATTACATATTAAATATAGCATAAATTGCATAGTATCATTAATGGTTGTGTTGTTGATGAATCCTTCATATAATTGTCTGCATCGCATTTTTCTTTCTTTATTCAGCTTTGATCTGTAGCATTTTCGGTTATTTGATAAACATAGTTTCATCCTCTCGTTTATGTACCTTTGATTACTATTTATATAAAATCGAAGTGTAGCTACCGCTTATTAGTATAACGATATATTGATTTAAAAGAAGCAATAACGTTTTAAGTACATTTGTAGATCTTATTTACTGCTACATCGACGTTGTTGATACCGTTCTACGATTGCTTTATTTTAATAATAATGGATAAAAATAATGCAGCAAAATCGATTCCGGCTTTTTACGCTGGACAAAGTATACTTTTGACAGGCGCAACAGGTTTTTTGGGCAAAGTATATTTCGAAAAGATACTGCGATCTTGTCCGGATGTTCGAGAAATATTTATATTGATGCGTCCGAAAAAAGGACTAAATATTAACGAAAGACTCGAGCAAATATTAAACTTACCGGTAAGTTATTTATCAAAATGCATATCTCTTGCAACACACAGCATTTCTTTAAAAATTGTTATTAATTAACATTTTGATAAGAATAATTTTTAGATTATATTTTATTATATTACTATATATACGTCAATTATAATTAATTTTATAATTATAATAAATTTGATAAAAAAGTGTATGAGATGAAACATTGAGAGAAACGTATAAAGTAATTATATGAATTGTAGATAAAGTAATTAAAAAATATTTTACAACTTTTGCGTAAAAGTATTTTACAGTTAAACATTATTATGCCAAATATTCTAACAAATACTATTTAGACATAATATTTTTATTTCAGTTATACGATAAATTACGACAAGAGCAGCCTTTACATTTTAAGAAATTAATTCCAATTTCTGGCGATACCAGACAAGAAAATTTAGGTTTATCAGCTGCCGATAGACAAATGCTGATTGAAAGAGTAAATATAATAATTCATGCAGCCGCATCCGTGAAATTTAACGATACTTTAAAATACGCCATCCTTACTAATACTAGATCAACGAGAGATATATGTATCTTAGCCGAATGTATGAAGAATCTAATCGTAAGTAAATTCGAGATCAATTCTACATTCGCAATATTCCTGAAAAAAATTCCCTTGTTGTATTTTATTAAGTGAAATAGCTTACATTGGGTTTTTATTTAATTTGTGATGTAGTAATATTTTCATTGCACATTTATTTTTAGATGTTTTTCTTGAGGTACATCTTTCTAGCTTAACATGTGAAATATATATACACATATGTTATGTATATATTTACAAAAAATATTATAAATATAAGAAATGTACATTGGTACCAATTAGTATAAATTATTTTTTTATCGTATTATTTAATTAAATGTAGATTTTATTCAATAAGAAATTTAACTGATTATTACTTTGAAGCAGAAAATTAATTATAATCTGTCTGAAATTATGAACACAGCTATATGTTTTGCTATGAACTCTATATAACTATAGTATTTTACTAAAGTACGATTGTATAATATTAATTTTTTTATCTGTTAAAGGCCTTAGTATATGTTAGCACAGCATATTCACATTTGGATAATCCATTTATAGAAGAAAAATTATATTCACCTGTAGATGATTGGCGGAAAATGATAAAAATGGCTGAATCATTGGATGAGCATATCTTAAATATTTTTACAGCTAAGTAAGTGTATCAACCATAAATCAAATACATCATATGCTTATATAAATTTAAATGTGTCGATTAAAAAATATAAAATTATTCTCTTCTATTAATATTGTAATATTCCAATTATTTTCGATCATTTTTTCATGATTTATTTCAATATTTCTGTTTAACATTATGTGCAGATGTTTGAATAATATTCCCAACACTTACATATTTTCGAAAAACTTAGCGGAGAGTGTAATACAGGAATATTCTTTGTCCTTGCCTTGTGCAATTGTGAGACCTTCCATAGGTATGTATTTTTTTTTTTTAATGTAAAAAACTTATTCTTTCCTTTTCTTTAATGTTAATTGTAATATACAATTAATGCGGAAAATATATATATTTATATTAAATTTAAAATCTTACAGATAACATAATAACAGATTACATCATTATTAAGCTTTTATATTAGTATTTAATAGTTAATATATAATATTATGTATAAACATATTGTTCATGAAATATTATTTAACAATAATCTCAGAAATAAATATTTTTATCGGGTCTCAATATAAAGAATATAAATATAATGTTTTCTAAATCGACCAACAGTGCCAAAGCACGAAAAATTAATTATTCGGAACTGTATCTCTTGGTTTGAGATCACAAAGTTCCATATATAAATTAATTTCGAAACTTACATATGGAGAAATAGGCGCGAAAAATATAGGTCCAAAAAGTCGCTGAAGCGGGAATCGATTCTGCGTCTTTCACTTTCCGGACGACTGATCTTACCAACTAAGCTATTCAGACCCTATTTAACAATAATGTTATTTACAACAATTTATTTAATTATTTTAAATAACAATTAAAATATTTCAATTTTACTAGTTGCTATATGTTATAGATAGTAAATATGTTTTATGTACAAGGAGAGAGAGAGAGAGAGAGAGAGAGAGAGAAGATATATGTAGCGCTTTTTATTATATATTACAATACACAATATCGAAAATAATTTAATAATAATAATAAAAAATCTAAAAAATATTTCATTTGTTAGTGATGAATTCGTGGAAGGATCCAATTCCAGGATGGATCGATACTTTTAATGGTCCAATAGGCCTGATGGTTGCTGGCCTAAAAGGATTACTACGAGTATTATTTGCTAGTAACTGTATTTCACAAAATTACGTACCAGTAGATACTGTCATCAATACTATAATTCTTGTAACTTGGAAGCTTGGATTGACAACGTATGATTATCAATTTTTACTTATCAATAACAATTTTTACTTATAATATTTATATTTATCAATGTATCTCTTAATATATTTTATATTTATTTTTTTTTGTTATCTTTTTTTATATTAGAACATAGAGTTAAAAAATTACATATTTATTTAAGTTTAATTTATTTTTTCTGGAGTGGAATTAAAGTAAGATTTTAAAAATAATAAATATAAAAAAATTGATTAAATATAACTATACATTCTTAATGCTTATTAATTTATGTTAAAGTAAAATTTTTAATATTCTTCAATTATCTCGTAATTTATAATTCCGCATATACTTATAATATAAAATCTGATAATCTATAATATTTTTATAAACAATGCATGGATTAATTTATAATATAATTTATTATTAGTTTCACACCAGCTTCTACATGTTTTGTTGTAAACTGTGCTTTTCCGGGTGAAAAAAATGTATCACTTCGGGAATATTGCAATTTGGAACTCAAATTTTCGGAGAACGTACCACTGGATGGAATTGTTTGGAAACCTAATACATTATTTACTGAAAGTTATGTTATGCACTATGTAC
Organism: Nylanderia fulva; assembly: GCF_048542155.1. Classification (NCBI taxonomy): domain Eukaryota; kingdom Metazoa; phylum Arthropoda; class Insecta; order Hymenoptera; family Formicidae; genus Nylanderia; species Nylanderia fulva. The sequence goes on along the minus strand of NW_028189730.1, from coordinate 2,769,675 downwards.
TGACAATAGCGTTGCATATCTTAACAGCGATATTAATAGATCTGGTTTTAAAATTTTTGAGATATCGACCTATGTAAGTACCAAACAAATTAAATACTATAAAATATATAAATTTATACAAGAAAGTGATTCTTTAATATTATATAATACATTTTACTTTTCAAAATAATTTCAACGCGAAGAAGCATAAAAATTTGAAAGTTTTACAAATAAATATAAACTTCAACATAGTATAAATTATATATTACGTTTCTGTGTAAAAAGAAATGAGGTATGAAAAATATATGCCAATTCAGGATAAAAAGTTATTCTATAAATAGTCAATTCTTTTATTATATTATATTTTAAGATAAATATTGAAATTGTTTCATAATGGCAAATATATAGGATATTGGAACTGCAAAGAAAAATATATGTGTCCAATCGTGCTGTTCGACATTTTATGTGTAACGAATGGAAATTTGATAATACAAATAGTCAAGATCTAATGGCACTGATACCATCTGATGATCGAGAAACATTCTCGATTGATTTTTCTGATTTGGATGTTGAACAGATTGTCACGTAAATATTAATAATATACATATATATGCATATATATCTTGACTTTAATAGACTTAAAAAAAATTTATATTTAAAAATGTATATATATCATAGATGTTACTATATCTTTTGATTATGTATCATTATATTATTTATATTATTTGTATCACAATATGATATAATGCACTACTAAAAAAGAGAGAGAGAGAAAAAAAAAACTTTCTCATTTGAAGTAATCAATATACATATTAATTAATTTAACATATATATAAACAAGTTTAATATAATGGCGGGCTTATAATAAATACGTACATTAATAAATGTAACAATAAGTATTAATTCTCCTAACAGATTTTTTATAAAATTTTTCAATTTTAAATTGTTGATAATACTTAATATATAGTACTAGCTTTTCGGACCGCGCAAAGCGCGGTCCTCATATAGCCTATATTAAATCCGTTTTAACACAAAAAATTAATTCTTTTTTTGTATTACCGCGAACTACTTCCACATTTGTTGTCCGATTTTCACGAAATTTATATCAAAATAAATGTTTAAATTTTTTTTGGGTGGGTGCGTGGGTGGATAAATAAAGTGATAAAAATTTGTTAAAATCATATAGTAGCCATCCCGGACAAAATTTGAGTACAAATTTCGAAAAAGTCTGTGAATAAATGTTTGAATGCGTGGGTGGATGCATGGGTGAGATAAAACTTAAAAGAACCACACAGCAGCTTTCTCAGAAAAATTTGCAACATTTTTGTACCAATTTCGTGAAAATTGGTCCATAAATGCGCATGCGTGTGGGTGAATGCGTGGGTGGAGGTGTAACACTTGAAAAAACCACATCGTCGCCATCTCCAAAAAATTTGCAACATTTTGGTACCAATTTTTACAAAAATCCGTTCATAAATATGCGATTGCGTGGGTGGATGCGTGGGTGGGGGCGTAAACTTAAAAAACCCACACAGCAGCTTTCTCAGAAAAATTTGCAACATTTTTGTACCAATTTCGTGAAAATTGGTCCATAAATGCGCATGCGCATGGGTGGGTGCGTGGGTGGAGGTGTAACACTTGAAAAAACCGCATCGTCTCCATCTCCAAAAAATTTGCAACAATTTGGTACCAATTTTAAAAAAATCGGTTCATAAGTATGCGATTGCGCGGGTGGGTGCGTGGGTGGAGGCGTAAACTTAAAAAACCCACACAGCAGTTTCCTCAGAAAAATTTGCAACATTTTTGTACCAATTTCGTGAAAATTGGTCCATAAATGCGCATGCGCATGGGTGGGTGCGTGGGTGGAGGTGTAACACTTGAAAAAACCGCATCGTCTCCATCTCCAAAAAATTTGCAACAATTTGGTACCAATTTTAAAAAAATCGGTTCATAAGTATGCGATTGCGCGGGTGGGTGCGTGGGTGGAGGCGTAAACTTAAAAAACCCACACAGCAGTTTCCTCAGAAAAATTTGCAACATTTTGGTACTAATTTCGTCAAAATTGGTCCATAAATGCGCATGCATGTGGGTAAATGCGTGGGTGGGTGAGTGGGTGGAAGTGTAACACTTAAAAAAACCGCATCGTCGCTATCTCCAAAAATTTTCCAACATTTTGATACCATGTGTTCAGAAATATTGCAAAAAAAATTTTTTTTGCAAAAACATACCCTCCTCTGAGAAAAAAAAATAAAAATAAAAAAATTAAAAAAAAAAACCCACAGCAGCCACCCCCGAAAAATTTGCAACATTTTGGTACCAATTTCGAGACAATCGGTCCACAAATGCGGAAGTAGTTCGGGTACAGACAGACAGACAGACAGACAGACAGACAGACGGACGGTGCTTATATATATAGATATCAAAATTTATAGCAAGTTAATCGACTTGGATACTTTTTTTTAAATGTTTATATATACATTGATAAGAATATAGATAATGTTAATAAGCTTAAAATATTTATTTATATTAATTATATTATATTATATAATAATTAATTTGCATTTATTTTATCATTTCAAGGAATGGATTGTTAGGATATAAAAAATATCTCCTTCACGAAAATATGGAAAAGTTAGATGAAGCCAAAACTCATTATAAAAGGTGATGATGAGTTATTTTTAAAATATGTTGAAACACTTCTGTATCATTTAAATATATAGTAAATTTAAGAAACAATTATCAGTTTTTGTTGAGCAGATGAGTGTACATATATATATGTACATATATAATTATATATATTGTTGAATATTATGCTATAAAAATTGTAGATAATTATTTACAAGATATATTTGTAAGATGCATTTAATTATTCTTATTCTGTTAATATTTTAGAATGAAGCTGCTTGATGCAACAGTGAAAATTATTATCGCTATTACTCTACTGTGGATGATGACCAAGTGGATATTATTTTAAACATTTTAGATTACTAATTTATAAAATTTATGCGATATTTATATGTTATAAATCTGAGGAAAATATCACGCCAATATCTTGAAAATATTAGAGGTACGAAAAAATGTTTCAAACAAAAGTTGTGTGGCTTCGAAGAGGATGTATAATATATATATATATATATATATACTTTTTACTTTTAAAAATAATTTCAACGCGAAGAAGCATAAAAATTTGAAAGTTTTACAAATAAATATAAACTTCAACATAGTATAAATTATATATTACGTTTCTGTGTAAAAAGAAATGAGGTATGAAAAATATATGCCAATTCAGGATAAAAAGTTATTCTATAAATATTCAATTCTTTTATTATATTATATTTTAAGATAAATATTAAAATTGTTTCATAATGGCAAATATATAGGATATTGGAACTGCTATATATATATATATATATATATATATATGGTGTCATTGTTTTGATTTTGGATAATTGTTTGTAGTTCACATGAAGGTCACCCTAAATTAAATGGAACCCCTTGTTTTTTTATTACATATTCTTTGTTGCTTATTTCAACAGTTTTCCAAAATCCTAGAATATAAGTATTTTTCATGGAGTACTCTTTTATAAGATTCGAAGCTAACAATTTTTGGCATAAGATATATATTGTATATATATCTTTTGTAAAATATTCATTTTTTGGTAATTATACCTTAACACTTTTTTGCACAGTATAATATAAGAACAAGAAAACAGATAATTGTTTAAGAAAATTTGTAATATATTCAATATGTGCAGCTGCATACTTTTTTTAAATAAGTAATTATATGTATTTTTCTACACAAATTCATTGGTCTCATATTATTCCGTGCAAAAAAGTAAAAGGTATATGGTTACCGAAAATGAAATATTTTACAAGATATTTTACATTTATGTCAAAAAATTGTTAGCTTCAAACCTTGTTTAGAACTTAAAGAGTATACTAGCCCATGAAGGAATACTTTATTATAGGGTTTTGGAAAGCTCTCGAGATAAGCTACAAGAATAACATGTATTAAAAAATAGGGGGTTTTATTCAAAAAATTTAAGGTGACCTTCATGTGACCTACAAACGACTATCCAAGGTCAAACCAGTAACACCATCTTATTATGTCCCCCTCGAAGTCAAACATTTTTTCGAGATATTTGCGTGAATAATTTAAAATAAGACACCCTACATATTTAATTTAATTATATATCTATAATTATATGTAATATATAACAAGATATAATTTATATATATTGTTATTTTGTAAAATATACATATATATAAATTTTGGTGTATATGGGTAAACGTTGTTTTTATCTAATATCGATAATGTAAATATTCATGTTACGCAATTTACCTTATATCGATAAGAAATGATCCAATAAAATGTACGATTTTAAAATATTGTACATTTATTTCATTTTATCTCATATTTAATCCAAATTTATTTGATCTCGCTTTATTTCAGTACCAGAAGATGTAATGGTGTTTATGTAGCGACACGGTATATATTTTATCTTCGAGATCGAATCTACATTTGGGCCATTGCTCCCGCGAACGTACAATCACCAGGAAACTGCCAGTCATTTCTTCGTCGTATTTCGGCTAGATCTCGCGGAGCGCTCGATAGTGCGAGAGAATTTAATGTAATCGAGCAACTGATCGAAACGAAATGGGAGCGGTACGAATAATTAACGACGACCGTCATTTTCACGGCGAGCTGGCCAGTGCCGGACAAAAACTCGTCGTTGTGGATTTCACTGCGAGTTGGTGAGAGTCTTTTAGGTTACATCCATTTTTTTCTCTTCCTCGCTGCTTGTATCAGTTTCATTGAATTTCGCATTTATTTGAGACCACAGATGCGCACGATCGCGTTCATTCGTACTTCAGAATTATTTTTCGACCTGAAATTGATGAAAGACCAGCCATTAGAAGTAGAAACGTGAACTAGCAAAAAAAGTAAGAATTACGATATTAAATAATCTCTTGTGATTAGAAGATTCTATTTATTTCAGTCATATTGCTCTATAATTTCTCAATTAAAAAATAATAAGAATGTTATTAAATAATCTCTTGCGAATGGAAGATTCTATTCATTTCAATCATATCGCTCAATATTTTCTCAATTTAACAAAATAAAAATGTTATTAAATAATCTTTTGTGATTAGAAGATTCTATTTATTTCAGTCATATCACTCTACAGTTTCTCAATTAAAAAAAAAGTTAGAATGTTATTAAATAATCTCTTGCAATTAGAAGGTTCTATTCATTTTAGTCATATCGCTCTATAGTTTCTTAGTTTAAAAAAGAAAATAAAAATGTTATTAAATAATCTTTTGTGATTAGAAGATTCTATTTATTTCAGTCGTATCGCTCTACATTTTCTCAATTTAACAAAATAAAAATGTTATTAAATAATCTCTTGTGATTAGAAGATTCTATTCATTTTAGTTATATCGCTCTACAGTTTTTCAATTAAAAAAAAATAAGAATGTTATTAAATAATCTCTTGTGATTAGAAGATTCTATTTATTTCAGTCATATCGCTCTACAGTTTCTCAATTGAAAAAAAAATAAGAATGTTATTAAATAATCTCTTGCGATTAGAAGATTCTATTCATTTCAGTCGTATCGCTCTACATTTTCTCAATTTAACAAAATAAAAATGTTATTAAATAATCTCTTGTAATTAGAAGATTCTATTCATTTCAGTCATATCCCTTTATATTTTCTCAATTTAAAATAAAATAAAATAAAAATGTACACTTGTATTTTCGATAAAAAAGGATCTAATTTTACCTCTCTGTAAATTTCAAGTGTACTTTGCTTATTATACTGCGCATTACAAGTTTGTACATCTTTTATGAGAACTTATAGTTTGATATTGCGATGATTAATATAATATCTTGCTTACTCTGTGATTGCGCAGGTGTGGACCCTGTCAAAGAATTGCTCCGATATTTGAGCAGCTGTCGCTGAAGTATCCTAAAGCAGTGTTCCTGAAAGTGGACGTGGACAAATGTGTGGACACTGCCTCGGTACAGGATGTGCGTGCAATGCCCACTTTCATCTTTTATCGCAGACGCGCAAAGCTGGGCCAGTGCCAGGGCGCAGATCCAGTTGGACTCGAATCGAAGATCCAGCAGTTCTACAGTAGCGGCGAGTCTGATGATACGGAGGACACGGCCGGGGATTCCCTGTCTGGACATGTACGGAATACCGATAATGCTTATTATCACATCTTCGTAATGATCTTCCTTGCTGTGATTCTGTACTATTGGAATAAGTATCAATGAAAAAATTTGCTACTATGATAATAAGATCTGTCGAACACAGATATTTTCTTCTAAATTTTTCACATTTTTTTGGGAAGTATTAGATTTTTATGCAGAATTTGCAGTATGCAATGATATGGGTAAAATATTGATAAAGAATACAATACAGTTTACTAGCGAAAAGCGTTAAATTGACAGAAGAAACAAAAAAACATTCAATTATTTGTAATCTTCATTAAAACTAACTTACGTAAAATTTGTTTTATTTTTTATTTACTAACAATAAGTTTTAATATCTAAATTTGTATATTTTCAAAGCTTTATTTGCCAGAATTCTTTAATTTTTGTTTTTAATTGGCATATTTTTTTATCAATATCTTACCATTCTGCAGTCTAATTGACATAAATAAATTTTATTGAGAAATTAATATTCGGCAAAAAAAAATTTTTTTGTACATATTACTTTGTTTTGTTGTACTTTTATCAATTTATTTTAAAAAACTATTTCTCAATATATATTATAAAAATTTTTTAATTCTATAAGATTTTATAAGAATTTTATGTGGCAATATTGAAAAAATTAAATTTAAAATTTTTGTATGTAGAACTAGCTTAAAAAAATATGAACTTTTTTATTATATAAGTTGCAAATATCAAAGTAACGTTTATATAATATCCGTTTTTTGATATCATATTTTAATATTTCTACATGCATCTAAACTTGATGGAATCTTCGTCAAAAATTTAATTAATTTCTATAGAATCAATTTACAGTTGTTCTTGAAAAATATCTTTTATAATCTCATATTATATTAGTCTTTTACATAAATAATTGAAATATTTCCTGCTTATATTATAATATAAATATATCAAATATTAATGTATATGATTTTATATTGGAAATAATACAACTTTGATACTTGCTTGCTTATTGATCATTTAATAACCTTCATCTGATATTCCACTTAATAGCACAAATCTCTCAATATTTTATTGAAATAAATAATGAAAAATCAATGAGATTGTAGATATTAACTAGCAATATTATTATTCAATAATAATTTTTTTGTCAATAATTGTTATGAGAGAAAGAGGGAGAGATGGTAAAAGAAGGAGAAAACATTAGAGATTAAAAAGATGACTTAAAAAATTAATTGGGTAAAAAAGATATAATTTTACATGAAATTAAATTCAAAAAAATTAAATGTTAAAAAATATTTAAATTATTCATTAAAAGAGAGAGATACAGTTTTTCAATATGTATGTAATATATATGAAATTACTATGATTGTTATTAAAATTATATATATAGTTATATATTTATATAAAGTTCTAGAAAATGAAAATTTAAAGTGAGTTCTTCTCAAAATAACTTGCTATTTCTCTTTTTTCATCTCTTTGTCTTAACTCCTTTTTTATTTTAATTTCATTCTATTGTAAAATAATAACTATATATATATATATATATATATATATATTATTTTGACACATGTTGGCATTAGAATCTAAGCTTATCAAAATTATATCAATTTGAAATCTTATTAAATTGATTGAAATTGGTCCTATTTTATTTTTCTTTTATGTGTGTGTGTGTGTTGTGTGTGTGTGTTGTGTGTTTAGAGTTATTTGATTAATATTATAATTTACTGAAGCAAGATTCTGCTGGTATTTCAGATGGACTTGTCCAGTTTTATAATGAAACAGCAGTGCGAGTGTTTAAACGAGTCGGATCATCACACTTTCACTCAGTGTTTGAATTCGGATACTGGATATCTTCAGAGTGATGAGGATGAACAATTGATAATGTCTATCGCATTTTCGCAGCCCGTTAAAGTTCATTCCCTCAAGATCAAAGGACCCGCAGAGAATGGGCCAAAAAATATCAAATTATTTATCAATCAGCCTAGAACGATCGACTTTGAGATGGCGAATTCCAATACAAGTGTCCAAGATCTAACGTAAGTTTTGTATTAAGATTGATAATTTAAATTATTGTTGAATAATTAGTTATCTGAGTATTCATTCACATTAATGTAATAATGTAATATATAAATTAACTTTATATTTGACTACTTATCTATTATTTAAATTCATTATTCTATTCGTTTCTTTGTTTTGAATTTACATAGATATATAGAAATAATTTGATCTGTACACACAAGTACAAAGATCATATTCCTGTATTCAATGACTTACAATGTTAAAATAGAATCTTCTTTGCAATATTTTTCTAAAGAATAAATAAAATATCATAATTTTGTAACACAGATTGTCGGCTAAGGACCTCGAGGAGGGAAATCCCGTTCCATTGCGTTACGTCAAGTTTCAGAATGTGCAGAACTTTCAAATATTTGTGATAGATAATCAGAACGGCTCGGAGGCGACAAGAATTGACCACTTAGTCATAATTGGTTCGCCAATTTCGACCACGAATATGGGGGAATTCAAAAGAGTATCCGGCAAGAAAGGAGAGAGTCATTGAACAATTTGCCTGTAACAATAATATCAGGACATTATCAGAAATTCTTATTTACATACTAACATTCCCCCATTGTTTCTTTGTAAAATCGTCAGATGTAACGAGACTTGAATAAAATAATCTAATTTGCATAATGTGAATAATGTAATTTTATAATGTTTATTATTATTTTACGAATAAATATTATAGTGCATATATACTTACATACAAATAATACAAGTTTTCTTAAATTTAACTTTTCAATATCAATTTGCAGTTATTTATTTACGCTCGCTCTCTTCCTCTCTCTCTCTCTCTTTAATTTTATCTTCCTTGATACTTAATAAAACAATTTATGCATTTCGTTTGATTAATTAGTTTTACATTGTCTTCACATTCTTTATTTTGACTCGTATTTAAAAAAGCAAATTACAAATTTCTCTCATTGACCTTGTAAGACAAAATAGCTCATGGTAAGAGATTAAGAAGTCTCAAATCACAAAAATTAAATCAGATAAAAGAATGATCTCTTGGCAAACTGACAATTTTGATTTAGGAATTATATAATAAAATTGTGTATTAATCTTATATAAATTAAATTATACATCTCTAGAATAACAATTCTTATACGATATTCATCAGCAAGCTTTATGGATTCGCCAGATTCCACCGCATCGACAAGCTCGTGTCCATCTTTGGTCCCAGGCTCTAATTGCAGCTGTCCTTGTCATATTCTGTACTTGCGCTTTACCACCACATCTGAATACATATATATATATATAAAGTTATTAATGCTATAATATATATAAAAGAAGCAGAATATTTTTTATCATTATTGTAATCAATTACCTCGTGCATTGTTTTACTAAAAGCGGTTGTTTTCCTAAATATAAGTGTCGTATTGTATCCACAATCTGTCCACTGTGCATGCAACCTTCAACGGGATTCATTTCCGGCATAAAAACTAGCTGCTCAGGTTCCACCCCATACTCTAACTGCATCCAATTATAACAGAATAATAACATATAAATACAATAATTAAAAAAAGTTTGAGCATTTTTCACAAGATAATAATTCTAACATTTTTTTATTTTGAAAATATAGAAAGTTAAAAAAAAAATTTTTTTACCTGTAATGGAAGATTTTGAGTAAATATAATTGGCGAGACTATAGCAGTTATACTATTTCCTTGATGTAATTGTGGAATCATGATTTGATTTGGTAGCAAACAGCATTCATCTGGAAAAAAAAAATACTATGTTATTTTTTCAGCATTCAGACAAAATATTGTGTTTCAAATTAGTCACAGTATATATACCTTCTACATGCAATAATGTATTTATAAATAATTGTATATGTATAATATTAATTATAATTTTTATAGAGAAGAAAAGAAGATAGAAAGCAGATATAACATTTTTTTAAACACTTATTGTATAATAATATTGTATATTTATAATTGATATTCTTTATTTATAGCAATTTTTCTTTAATTTCAACTTTTTTCTATTCAAATCATATTTCTTTTTAACTTATTATTATAGTTAATTGGTTTTAGTAATTTAGTAATTTAATTATCTTGAGGAATAAAGGTTTTTAGCAAATTTTCTTCATTGGATTGTAATATTAACACTGGTTTTTCTAGTTGTTCATCCACACATGAATCGATCTGAAGAAAAACTTCTGTTTTCTCATTGACTGGACTCTCCACATCTGCTATAAAGTAACTTGACTCGTCCTTTGATTTCTTTAACCCATCCTTTTTATTTTTTGTATACTTTACATCTTTTATATTCTTTTCCTCCTCTATATTTTCCACATTCTTCATCTTATTCTCAGTCGTTTCATTCGAGAAGAAATGCAGCAATTTTGCGTTCTCGGCTCTCTCAGCTTCGCGAATCAAATCGATGGAGAACAGCTCTCTTGGTGACATCGGCGTCTTTGGAGATTTTGTCTCGTCCGGAGACGATACTGTCACCAACTTGAGATAATCTTGCAAAGGGTTCTCTTCAACATAGTTACTAGCAATGTCCAAGTGAGCCGTCTCGTCCTTTTCAACATGCACGATTCCGATGTCTTCGATATTTTCACCAGATATCTGTCTGTGTATCGTCAAAGGTGGGAGATCTTTCTTGAAAAAATTTCCTCGATCATTTTTCTTAGATTCTGGATCCTGCGAATCATTCAACTTCTCTGTCTCGGGAGATTTTGTATCTTTGGATGATATTTGGTAGATGTTCAGAGATCTCTCTACATTATCCGAGCCATATTTCGAGATCACGTTAATTTTAGAATTTTGTTTAGTCAGCAAAATCCTCCAAAAAATTATTAATCCACACATGATTATGATCCAGATTAGAAATGCAACTGTCCAGAAGAGAAGAGGCCAATATGAAGGCCAGAGTCTAGATGCGTAGCATATGGCCCATATTAGAGGACTCAAGACGAACCAATAAATTAGAAACACACTCAAAATTGACCAAGGAAACGACAGGTGCTCGCACCTTTTCAGTATAGCCTGCTTGTAAATTCCATGTTTCTCTTTGCACATTTTGTTTTCCTTCAAAGCGAGAGAGTCTTTATGCTTTATTGCAAGTTTGGTAGTCATTGTTCATAGATTTTTCCTTATAATATTACTTTTTTCTTTCTTATATATTATATCCTTCTTGTATATAAAGTATTTATGTCATATTCTATCGTTGCTTTTTTTATAATAGAGAAATATACTAATTGTATAAATTATTACACACAAAAATTATTACTAATAATTATACAATTATATAAATTATTTTATATATTATATTATTATTATATATTATATTATATATTATATTATAATTGAATATATATGAACTATATAAAAATTATTATATAACTATTATGTTATATACGATGTAAACTGGTTAAATACTGTGATAGACTGAGTCTATCCACTTAGAATTATTCTTGTAAGTCAGGATGTGGTTGTTTTATCAAACTTCCTGACCACAAGTTATAGTAATCAAATAGCAAATGTATAAAGTGAAAGAATTCACTTTGCTTCAAATTTGTTTTTGGCAAGAATATTTGGAATGTAAGAGGCCAAATTAATTTAATTTTTTGATGATAAGTTTTAAAAATACATGTAAGTGAAAAAAGATAAATATACAAAATATTTAACTTAGGATAGAATCTATCTAACTAAAGGATATTTTAATCTTTAATTTGATTGCTTTATTATCACAATTACTTTAAGTTATGTCAAAATATAAATCTTATTTTTTTTTAATTAAAATCAATCAATGAATCCAATTGAGTCCTATATCCAATTGAGTCATTAAAAGTGCCTCGTATTGCAATAGAAATATGTAAAATATTTCACAAAATCTAAAAGATTGACAAACATACCGATTAAACCATCATCTATTTGTTGTTGTTGTTGTGTGTCTCCACTAGGTTGTACTAATTTTGATAACAAGCAAAATAGCAAAGCCAGAACATCTAAATTATCCGTACTGCGAAGAAATACTGGAAGACATGATGGGCGAAGCAATCCCCAAATACGTATAATGACCAGCAGTTCCCGAACGGTATTTAAGGCCTTGTGATCTTTAAGAAGTTCATACTGTAAAGCAAAGAAAAAACAACATATAATCCGTGAAAATATGTGTGTTTAAACTCATATAAATTTTTATAATTTAATTGTATCATTATATAAGAAATAAATATAAAATATAACATGAAAATAATAGATTTACAGAAAGTACTTACACCACCAGTCTTTATTTGCATCCTTTGCTCAGGCAATCTAGCCAGCAAATTCAAAGCTAAGTCAGCTACCCATTGAATAAGTTGCTGCAACGATTGCAATGTGCTTGGCTCTACTGTAAATTCTTTAGGATCGAGATGCAATAATACCTAATAAAACATTAAATTAATTTTATTCCAATTTTATTAATTTTATTTATTAATTTTATTATTAAAATTTTTCTTTTAGCTGATCACATCTATCATTAATACTTTATCATTTATTATTGATTTATTTATTTTTAAATCTCTACATTTTCGAATTTATCTAAATCGAGCAAAAATTATATGAGATTTTTCAAAATATTAATTATATATTTTTATATTTAAAATGTGATATTACCTTATCAACATTGTCAGTGTTATCAGTAATAACATCTGTTATCACCGCAGTCAAACTCTCTGCTGGACCTTTGTCATGGGATATCAGATCTGATGGCCTTAGCAGAGATTTGAAGGCTGTAGCTACTGAATGTATCATTAATAATGATGACAAGTCTGCTGCCTTATTTTGTCCTGACACTGTTCCCAGCATTCTGAAAATATTTTGCAAGCACATTTAATAATTTAAATTTTAAATAAATTTTTTTTATACTTTTTCATACTTCAGAAATTAGAAATTAAAGATTATTTAAGATGACTCAAGTTTTATGTAATAGACTCAAGACTTTCAATTTAAAATATAATTTTAAAAAATTTTCTAAATATCTTCTTGCTACAAAAAAATTATATTAAAAAACTACATTTCTAAATTTTTTCAATTTTACCTGTATAATGATGTCTTAATGCATAAAAATTGAATATAGTGATACTGTTGAGTAGATTGTGATTGCCTGTTGAAGGAGACGTCCAATCTCTCGCACAGTGCTTCGATCATAGACGATCTCAGACATAAAAGTATATCTAACCAATCCAATCCTGTTACAAGACAATACTCCAATAATGTGCAGGCATAACTCATTGACATTGATGTACCTGTAAATACCATAAATTATGTAAATCAATTTGAATATGGAAACACTGAAGAGTCATAATACTCTCGAAATTTCTAACAAGTAAAAAAAAAAAAACGAAATAAGATAAATTAAAAATCATCTTGATATCATACCTGTAGTACCATCTGGCAATAATTTGTAAAGATACAGATTGCCATGAGTATCGCATGCAAGAAGCACACATCCCAACCATGAGAGATCCATATGAGCGATAGATACTGAGTTCTTGAAATACTTGTTACTAGGTTCATCTTGACGCCACCCTGTATTTAAAGACGAAAACGCTACTTCCTTGAGACAATCCAGGCGATTTAGACAATGCACCGATGAATCCGCCAATGCTATTATCACATAACTGGGAGGGGGCAATGTTGTCACTATGGATAATTTTGTAGTTGCTATTGCTGTAACTGGTGATTGGCAGCGATACTGTGATTGATATTGCCAAACCTATGAAAACGACAATATATCTATAGAAACAATAACTAAAGTAAATTTATAATAAAAGTTTTCCCTCCTGCATTACTTATTTATATCATTATTTCATATTTTTATTGTACAAAGCAATAGAAGAGCATTGCAAGAGGCAAAGTAATAAAAAATAGGGAAATATAGAATAAAAATAATATGACAGTTTGTAATAATAATTGAATACTTACAACTGTCTTGAAAGATTCCAGACTTTTTGGCTGGAACAATTTGTGAACCGGTTGAGATTTTTCTCGCAATTCCCACACTTCTACAAATCCACCATTCTCACTATTTGCTGCAATAACCAAGGAATCTGCGTCTTCTCTGACCACAAATTTCAAATGTGTCACAATTGTACCTGTAAAAAAATAAAAAATAATATAAAACTATTTATAAAATGTACTTCAAGCCCAACAATTAATTTGAATATAATTTTGCTTACATGAATTATCTTTGGGTGCTCCATCTTGCAAGAAAAAGCTTGGTAAAGCTTGTGAGGTAATAGTGCATTTATCATCATTTTTGCGCACTAATACTCTGTAGCACCTTATTGGCAAACAGATGCTACCACTGCTAACTGCGACAAGGAAGTGGCCATCTAAAATTTACAAAGCAAATTTTGACAACATATTCATCCTATATGTTTTGCACACATGATAAAAAGTACTTTTTCCATAACACAAGTCGACTGCAGTTATCCTGTGTCTTGTATTGCCAAGACTCTCTGTCGAATAGCAAATCGGATTTTGCAAATCTTTTGTAATCATGATTGCTCCAACCATACCCGTCGTTGATACCACCAGCACACCTTCAGCAGCTCTGCCGCCAAACTGTCTTACTGATGGTGCAAACAGTAGATGATTAAATTTCTCACTGTAATGGATACTGTCCTTCTTCTCTGTCACTAATCCTGTCTAGAAAATTAATAAACGAGCATCTTAGATCAGAGTCTCTGCCTTATATTAAAACTTATTAATATACATATTAATAAAACTAATTAATATATGTATTAATAAAACTTACAGATTAACAAAACATTTTGAAAAACTTTTTATTGTTTAATATAATAATTCGAATATCTAAATACCTTTTTGCCATTGTGGAACCATGCAGCACCTAATATATGTTCACCGGGAAAGTACGTAGAGCCTATTAGCACCCAATCATTTAAGATATGATCCTTAAACATCCACAACTGTACATTTCCAGCTGTATCTGCCATTACCAATTTGTCACCAGGTAAATCCCATTCCAGTGCAGTAATGTTGTGTTTATTAGACACAATTCTAAAAATATGAAAGGCTTTATAATTTGATCTCAATTTTTTTGTGAATCTTTTAAATAATAAAAAAAATGTAATAAAAGTACTAAATTGATTCTTTTTCATAAATGTTCAAAGAAAATATTTAGGAGAATTGAATTAAATACTTACTTATGAGCGTGCCATGGCATATTCAAATCTGCTACATAAACATGACAACCCCGTGTTTTGCCACTATTATCATCCAACTCCGTCATTGTAGTAAACGCTACAATATTTCGACTGGATAAGGAACATAAAGACTGTCCATTGTACAAACTGGAAAAAAGTAATATAGTTAATCAATGTCAAATATGTGGTTTACAAATATTTTTATAATTGTGCAAAAATAAAACAATAAGTAAGCATAAATATATCTAAGCATGTCATATTTAATAAAATATTGACATTTAAAAATTATTGACATTTCTCTAAATTGAACACATGATACATTTTACTCATTGTTTATGTCTCAGAATTATATGTCTAAGAATTTTACATGTTTGTTTACAAGAAATATAATAAAGATATAATTTTAAGAATTGTACCATTCTTGATTGGAAAAAAGTTTGGAGGAGCTTTTCCTATTAACAGTATACAATAAATCCATCTTTATAATTATTTTTTTGTAATTGATATCCCATAACCAAAGAGAAACCTTCTTTCTGCTACAACACTGTTGACCACAAAAAGGTTGGTGTCAAATTCGGTCAAACGGATTCATACAAAGGCGAACGCAAAATGTACGAAGGAATTGACCAATCAGAATCCTCCGTTTCTATCTCCAGAATTCTTTGATTTCTTTTATGTAAATAATAATAATAATGTTATAAAAATATTCTAAATTTGTGTCAATTTTTATTCGAGTTATCTAGTAATAATAATAATAGTAATAATAGTAATAATAATAGTAATAGTAATAATAATAGTAGTAGTATTAATAGTAATAGTAATAATAATAGTAGTAGTATTAATAGTAATAGTAATAATAATAGTAGTAGTATTAATAGTAGTAGTAATAAATAATAGTGGCAATAATAATAATAGTAATAATAAAATAATAGAAATAAAATATAAACAATAGTAATAATAATAATAGAAATAATAATAATAATAATAATAATAGAAATAACAATAATAATAGAAATAATAATAGAAATAACAATAATAATAGAAATAATAATAATAATAATAATAGAAATAATAATAATAATAGAAATAATAATAATAATAATAATAATAGAAATAATAATAATAATAGTAAAAATGTTGCTATAAAAGCACAAATGTGAATAATATAAATATAATAAAATAAATAAAAAAAATATTGATTTTATATAATTTTACGATTTTTCTTTTTATATATCAACGCAATCATCGAAATACATAATTTGAATGAACCGCGTGTTGGAACCGAAATGGCGGATATTTAGGAACTACATATTTCTCTTTCGAGTTTCCTATCTAGACTTTTGCATACTTTCTGCCCGTTCGTGATAATTTCTCGCGATCACGATTTTTATACCGGTTCGTCGTCGGTGCAGATTTAATTAATTTCGCATTTTCTCGAAATGGCTCAGAATAAATTCAGCGAAATGGCCTCGCGCTTCGGCAAAGGCCCGAACGGGGTTCCGATGGGCCTGAAGGTCCTCGCTGCGGCTGGTGTCGCGGCTTACAGCGTTTCTAAGTCCATGTACACAGGTTAGGTCCGAGCCTGCTTAAATTCCTTTTTCAGGATTACGTTCCGAAACATCCTCTTCGAGGAAAATTTTTTTTAAAAAACTATAGATTTTCAGTGAAATTTTCCTCGAAGACGTTTTGGGACATAACTCAAATATTACAATTATTCTCCAAAATTATTATTATTTATCTTGGATTATAATAATGATTTTCAACGCGAATTTAATGAACTTGCAGTCGAAGCCGGTCACAGAGCGATCATATTTTCTCGACTGGGAGGCATTCAGAAGGACATCATGACTGAGGGTCTGCACTTTCGTGTTCCATGGTTCCACTATCCGATCATTTACGACATCAGGAGCAGACCTAGGAAGATCTCGTCACCCACAGGATCCAAAGATTTGCAGATGGTCAACATTTCTCTCCGTGTTCTATCCCGTCCTGATGCCTCCACGTTGCCAGCCATGTATCGACAGCTTGGCCTTGATTATGATGAAAAGGTAAGAAGAGTTGCATTATGTAATTTTTTAAATTTTGAAATTGTACAAAATAAATTACATTTATTTTAGTTTACGAAGATAAATTGTTTTGAAATTTATCTTCATGTTCGATTCTGACTTATAAAAGGATATAAATAAATATATACTATAAATTAATATTGTTAGATTAATATTTTAAATTACATTAAGAATAATTCATAAATCAATTCAGGTATTGCCAAGTATTTGCAATGAGGTGCTGAAGTCTGTTGTTGCTAAATTCAACGCTTCACAACTGATAACACAAAGACAGCAAGTATCTAATATGGTGCGCAAGGAATTAACAGAACGAGCTCGAGATTTTAATATTGTTCTGGATGATGTCTCAATAACTGAGCTTAGTTTTGGTAAAGAATACACTGCTGCAGTTGAGGCCAAACAGGTAGCTCAGCAAGAGGCCCAACGAGCTGCTTTTGTAGTAGAAAGAGCTAAGCAGGAACGACAACAAAAAATTGTACAAGCTGAGGGAGAAGCAGAAGCAGCCAAAATGATATCCTTTATAAAAAGAAATTATAAAGACAATTTTCTTCAACTAATTTATAATAATAATCCATTTTAATCTATTGATTTAAGTTAAAGGGAAAAATTGTGAAAGATGTTAAAATTTTTTTAGAAGTTTTTTTTTTGTGATTTTTATAACAAGCAAAACTTACAATTAGATTCTGATTTAATTAAATTAATATACAATAATATTGAATTTTCTTCAAAAACTGTAATACATATTTGCCTTGACCACAATATACCTTGGTCTAGCTGTCAGCCAGAATCCTGGATATTTAAAATTGCGCAAAATACGAGCTGCACAGAATATTTCGCGTACAGTGAGTATCTTTGTATAATATTACAAATTTATCATAAAAAATTGCTGAGATTTTTAAGCATGTGAAAAAGTTGTTTTGATATTTTGTATAAAAATCAATGTTTAATATATATATGTTTAAATTGCTAAGGAGAAATTTATTTTATTTCAGATTGCTAATTCCCAAAATAGAGTGTTCCTCAGTGGCAATAGCTTGATGCTGAATATTCAAGATCCCAATTTCGATGAGGGTTCGGATAAGCTGAAAAGTAAGAAGTAAAAATCATCAAAGTCGCGCGTCATTCCTTTTTATTTCTTCTTTTTTCACGTTTCTTTTTATGGAACCTAAAGAATGATTAGTTATGTACAATTATATTGTGAATATAAGAGATCGTTATGCGTTTTCCGAAAACTTACGGATTATACATTATACATTCCCATTACATTGTGCTCTCCTCCTCTCTATAATTATGCTCGCTCGCACATATCTGCTCGTTTTATTCGAAATCAATTTGCATACATAAATTTTAAATTAATCCCCATGAGATAAAACGTCAAATTATTTCTTGTTCAAAAAAATGACTCTGAAGACAAGTTCAACAATTCTATAATATTAGGTTATTAAATATCTAAATAATTTAAAAAGAAAGAAGTATTATGGCAAATTATCGAGGAGATTTTGGCAATGTGTTACAAATCTCATGAAAACGTTATTTTATGTTCTTTAATAGGAGACTTTAATATTATAACAAATATAATGAAATGTGTAGGCAAAAAGAATGTACCCAAACTAGATAGAAATAGGGAGATTATTACTTTAGGAGTTGTTTAACAATTTATAATGGGTATTGCATAAATTAGCTGCTTATGCGTAGATGCCCAATGCTGGCTTTTTCAGGTCACGAAGGAGTGAACTGGAAGAGTTGGGATGAGGCGGCCGATTGTGCCATACGGAGTCTAAATACTAGTTCTCATCGAGCATTGCTAGATACTGGAAAACTCAGCATTGAGGCCCAACCACATAAGGCACAAGTCCCTTCGTCTCTCCTACTGGAATCAGCAGATGATGGTGTTAAACTTATAACACCATGATGATTTTGCGATGCGAGCACGTTTTTTTGTTTAACACAAGCTTTCCTTGTCCATCCTTTTGTTGAAAGATATTCTATTGTCTACATTTGAATAATTGATATGATAAAAGGATAAATTTTCCTAATGCAATGTTAGATTTGTTTTCGCTCTTCTATATTTTTTTATATTTAAAATGGGATTTGTATGCAAAAAAAAAAAAAATTAAAAACCACATACAGAGGCTGAAATGAAAACGAACAAATATTACAAGAAATCGAAGTGTAATCTTCATATTTTTTTATCTTGGTCTAATTTTAATATAAAATTGTAGATATATTTATATATGTGTAATGTTATTGCATTTAATCACTTGAGTGGTGACAGTAAGTTAAAAAAAAATAAATAAATAAATAAAATAAAAGCCAAAAAAATTATATATTAATGTATTTTAATAGATACAAAAATTTATATAAAAATAAAAATTAAAAAAAAACAAATAAATTAAATTAAAATTGCATTTTGCAATATTTTGCATCACGTGGCATATATAGCCTTATCCGGCATTTGTGAATAGTGGCGCCAGCTGGTCGATGAATAATCCGCAGGAGTCTACAATTCTTGGGCAAAATTATTGTAAATAATTGATTGAAAAAGCAAAAAAGTATGTATGTACTACATTACTTTTATTTATTCCTCCAATATTTTTATTAAATAAATTGCAAATTTATTTTACTCACAATTTTTGTACTCTAACCTGCAAATTATACTCAACTGTGTTTTGAACAAATATGTTAACTAATTATTTATATATTACATATGTTAAAATCATAAGTTATTTGTGGTTGCTTAATATTGTTCGTTTTATTCTTATTATTACGATTACTATTATATGTATAATTTTATATTATTAATATAATTTTATTGTATTATTAGTTTTTAATATATATATATATTAAATTATTTAATTCAATATTAAATACTATTATTTTATTAAATAATTATTTATTAATAATTTAATACTAATATATAATAACTAGAAATGATCTTCACCTTCTATGTACATATTTTTATATTTTTATGAAATTATTCTTTTAATGCAATTTTTTATCAATTTATATATTAGCACAATATAATTTAAATATATAAATACTATAACAATTATCGTGCCAATATATTTTTTGAATGTAAAAATAAAATAAATTATTAAATCTGCAGCTCTTGCAACGGCTAAAAAATTTTAAATAGTGACTAATAGGATGACGTAATCTATGCATTGCTTGTGATATTCTATTGCATCATCTTTTACAGATGGGTGAAGGTGATGATAAACTGGCAGAGTGTTCTCTGACAAGGTAAAGATAGAATCTTATTATTCCTTGCTAATTGATTTATCTATGTATTTAGCATAATTATATTTCTGATTAAATACCCACAAAAATAGGGACAAATCTTGCTTATATTTTTTAAATTAAGAATTACATTGGACATTTTATATTTTATGTGCAAATTGATATATATTATTACCATATGATTAAAATTATAACTATGTTTACATAATTATACAAATGATTAATTAGAATCATTATTATCAATATTTAAAATAATATTTATATAAACTTTTGTGTTATTTCATTATGAAGAGATGAGATATCTAAAAAAGCACTTAAAAAGCAACAAAAGGAAATGCAGAAAGCAGCAAAAAAGGCAGAAAGAAAAGCTCAAAATGTAAGTTACTATATACATATATATATATATATATATAAGAATATTATTATTTAATAAGGAAAAAAATTATTTTTTTCATTAATTAAATAAATATAATAAGTATAATTTAATAAACCGATAAAATAAATAAATATTACTTTATATAATACATTCTCCAATAGACTCAACAAGAATCTATAAATGAAGCTGAAGATGTGTCTGCGGGAAAGTATGGACAAATGGATATGATTCAAAGTAAAGAAAAATTCGAGGATAGAAAGTTTACAGCAATCAAGAACCTGAATAAAAATCTGCAGGATCAAATGGTTTGGTTGAGAGGTCGTTTACATATTAGTCGTGCCAAAGGTAAACAATGCTATATTTTATGGAATATATATTAATTTAGTTATCTGCAAATAAAACTTAAAAAATAAAAATATATATTTTAACATATATTATAAATATATTATAAATATGTATATATATATATATATATCTTATGTTTATTATACAGGCAAGCAATGCTTCATCGTATTAAGACAGCAATCATATACGGTGCAAGGATTAGCTGCTGTGAATGAAACAATCAGCAAACAAATGATTAAATTTATTTCCAAGTATAAATTCTGAAAATATTTATGAAATTTATTTCAAGTACTTATACATTTTATATAATTAACATGGCGTCACTTTCAGCATCACAAAAGAATCTATAATTGATGTCAAGGCCGTAGTGAAATCCGTATCATCAAAAATCGAGTCATGCTCGCAAAAAGATGTGGAAGTTCATATAGAAGAGGTATTTGTGATAAGTGCTGCCAAGCCGCAGCTTCCCTTACAGATAGAAGACGCTGCGAGACTTATCAATGAAGCAGATGAGACGGCGTTGAATATTCGAGTGAATCAAGATACCAGACTGGATAATAGAGTACTAGATCTGCGTACTCCAGCTAATCAGGCGATTTTCAAAGTAGAAGCTGGCGTTTGTAAGCTCTTTAGAGACATTCTAACGGAGAAAGTAAAGTATAATAATTATACAATGCTTATTTTCATCAAGACATTTCGTTTTAATTTTATTCTTTCCAGGGTTTTGTCGAAATTCACACTCCTAAAATTATCTCTGCAGCCAGCGAGGGTGGAGCGAATGTATTCACAGTGTCTTATTTCAAAAACAATGCTTATCTGGCTCAATCGCCACAATTATATAAGCAGATGGCGATTGCTGCTGATTTTGACAAGGTTTTCACTGTTGGTGCAGGTATATCGCGTCCAATAAAAATAAGAATTGTCTCCTTGAAAGTTGTTACTAAAAATGTGATTAGTTTTCAGAGCGGAAGATTCCAATACGCACAGACATTTGACAGAATTTGTAGGTCTTGATCTGGAGATGGCTTTTAAATATCACTACCACGAGGTAGTGGACACTATCGGACAGATGTTCACCGAACTTTTTAAAGGTTTACGTGACATGTTAGTAATATATTTATTATATCCTTTTATTCTTGATATGTGTACAAAGTTTTTGACTCACAATATTTATTTCATGGGAATTCAATAGTTATGCGGATGATATAGCAGCAGTCAGTCAACAATATCCCGTGGAGCCTTTCAAATTTCTCGAACCAGCTTTGAAATTAGAGTATCCACAGGCGATCGAAATGTTAGCGGAAGCAGGTGTAACTCTCGGTGAAGAAGATGATCTGTCGACACCAGATGAAAAACTCTTAGGAAAACTTGTTAAAATTAAAGTAAGCTGTTGAAAAATTTCAAATAGAGTTATAGCTGAAATAATGGATCTTTAATAAGACGTTTTGCTTAATTCATTGTAATTGTTTTTATGATTTATATATCTCGAGATATTAAGCTTAAATTTGAGAATTTATGATCAATATGAGAATATATGCATTTTCGATTTTTATTATAAACATGTTATTTTCAGTATGATACGGACTTTTACATTTTGGATAAGTATCCTCTTGCTGTGAGGCCTTTTTATACAATGCCGGATCCAAACAACCCTGTAAGTATTTTGATGATTTGATTATATAATAATATAATATTTTCTTTTACTGATAATTAATCTTACAATTGTAGAAAGCGTCCAACTCATATGACATGTTTATGCGAGGCGAAGAGATTATATCTGGTGCACAACGTATCCACGATCCAGACTTTCTGACTGAACGAGCTAAGCACCATGGAATCGGTGAGTAAAACTTCTGCATAAGCTTTTCAATTTTTTTGATTCAGATTTGACCAAAAATAGTTAAAATTGCAAAGAATTCTTAGAGTCAGAATTTTGAATTTTCAATTTTTTGTAATTATGCCACATATCATAGATATATTATTAATTTGTCTGCTATATACAACATAAAAGAATTGTGCCATTTAAATATAGAAAGTCTCGTCATGCATAATAAAACGCTTAATAAAACAGTTATTCGATATTATTAATTAAATAAATTATAAGTTAGATATATTATAATAAATTATATATATTAATTAAATTTTTTGTTTCAGATATCGAGAAAATCAAGTCATACATCGACGCTTTTAGATATGGCTGTCCGCCGCATGCTGGTGGCGGTATAGGTATGGAACGCGTTGTGATGCTGTATCTCGGTCTGGACAACATTCGTAAAGTGTCCATGTTTCCGCGTGATCCTAAACGGCTCACTCCATAAAATAAATTGCATTATTTCAACAGATATTCTTGTATACTCTAATGTAAAATCTTTTATCTTAAATATACACGCACTTTATAAATGATATTTAACATCACTTTTTATTTTCTTCTGTATGTATTATATTATATATGTATATGAGTATTTTTTTATTTCTCTTTTTACAAATCTCACTTTAAAATATTTCTAAGAATAATATGCAAAAATTTTTTAGAATTATTTTTCAATATTTATTTTTTCCTGTATATACAAAGATTGTACATTGCAATTGCAGATAATGGTATAGGATCATTTACTTATAAGACATTAAAAATTTTTATAAATCAGATATCAATTTTTATATGTATATTTTTTCACGGTTAAATATATCACGTTTACATATATAATATTTACATAATTTGAACATATATATATATATATATATATATATATATATATATATATATATATGATCTACACAAAATAAATATTAAATTAATCGATATATATTATAAAATTAAAAGATATATATAATTGTATAAATTTTTAAAAATAGTAACAGCACATTATTGTCTTACATCATAAATACATATATTAATAGCATAATTGTTATATACAATAAATTATTATAATAATAAATAAATAATAACAAAAATAAGTTTTTAATAATAAATATATAATTTTATTAGTATTATTTTTAATTTATCGCGTAATATTGTGAAATGCAGATTGCGAGATTAATTATAATTTTATATAAAAGAAAATTTGTGGAGAATCTTTAACATACTTTTTCCGTAAATCCATGCAATATTTTCAAAACCTTTCTTTGTTTCCTTTCTTGTGACGACAACAATGCGAATAGCGAATCACGTCTTAATATCCATATCCTTAGTAATCTAAATCGTAATTCAATAAAAATATATAATTTTAATAAATGATGTAATCTTGTAAAAGCCTTATTTAAAATTATTGTGAAATCTTAAAACACTTTTAAATAATCATAGATTATAGATTATAGATTCTCATACAATAATAATTATACATATAAATGTATATATATAAATATTTTTTATAAACCATTTCCATAAAATTATTTAAATTTACCTGTAAACCATTAATTCGATCATCTGATGCACTGCATCTCGATACTGTTGTTAAAATTTGCCGAGTTCTTGCAAAGAAATCCCCATGGAAGTTTCTATAAAAACAATTTTTTATATGTGTACAAGATCGAATATATAGTCGAAAATTTTTACAACTAAATATATCCTTTGTGTTAAATCGAAAATTATATATCCTATAAAAATGTCAACATCAATGCTACAGCGAAAATATATATGATGTTCATACAGGAATAATTCTTTTCTTGTTTTAAAGTATGGTCATTTAGAATTTAGAGCGTTCAAAAATCCTCATATGTAACGGAAATCTTACCGCATATCGCGTTTAGAGTATGTTCACTAATAAATGGAAACAGTTCTTTTACAACAGTGCCTCCTGCGTTCTTCAAAGAATTTGCCATACAATCGCCCTCCTTGATCAGGATATCAACAAACTGATTTACTATATTAAAATGAAATGCAGGTGTTAATAATTTTCGCCGTCTTTGCCATTTAATGCCTAAAACAAAAATAAATTATATGTGATATAAAATAGTTTAATATATATATGTTTAAGTGATAAATCCTTAAAAAATATAAATTAACACAAGCGCGCGCTTCGCGCCATTGATATTATTTCTATTATTTATTTTACAACTGTCAAACTGTTAATCTTCGCGATGACAGTTGCTCGATGATCATAATTTTAATTTATCAAATTTCTGTTAAGTACATAATTTTAATTCTCCGAATTTTTATTGTGTATTGTTTGAGAACTATTTTGTATATATGTATCTCTTTATATTTTTTTTATTTCGTTTAATGTAATCGAACATAATTACATGCTCGAAGCGAAGTTATATTATTCTTTGATAATAATAAAATTTAAAAATTGCAATGTATGTATAAAATTATTATTGTAATGCATGCATAAAAATATATTTATTAATTATGTGATTCATAAAAATTCAATATATAAATTTTTAACCAAAAAAAAAAAATTAGTACATCCCACATATCTATCACGCTGCGCGTTTCGCGCGAGACTGATTCTCGTACGTCGTACGGGGTACAGTCGGTACAGGGCATTGCAAGCGCGGGACCGTTGGTCACGTGACCACTGGTCACGTGACTTCGGTTTCGCGCTCACGATACGCGATACCTCGCATGAGAATGAGAATCAGTGTCGCGCGAGGCGCGCAGCGTGTTGGATGTGTAGGGTGTAGAGTCTCGCACGAGTCTAATGAAAGTGTAGATATTTTATCACAAGATTCTTGAAGAAAATTTTATTTCTTTGTTTGCATTTTCTATTAAAGATTTAAATATTAAATTTTTATGCAGTGCATAATTAATTAATGTATTTTTATGTATGCATCGCAATAATATATTTTATACATATATTGTAATTTTTAAGATTTTATTATCAAAGAATATAACATAACTTCACTTTGCGAGCGTAATTATATTCGGTTAGATTAAATGAAATAATTATATATATATATATATATATATATATATATATATATATGTTATATATAAATTTAGTATTTATAAGCAGATTCATTATATGTATCTTTATTGTATATTATTGAACTTTTATTAGAAAGAATATTATTTAATAAAAAGAATGCTGATAAGCATTCCTGAATAATTATTTAATAAGAATGCTGATAAGCATTCCTGAATAATTATTTAATAAGTAATTAGCATACAATAATTTATGAATTTGACTTTTGTTTATTATTATGCATACATAACAAATTGTATGTTAATTAATGTAGATGGATTAGAAATTTTACACTTACCTGGTGAACCACGTAATAGCAACATATTTCCAATAATCGGATAGCTTGGTGGTCCTGGTATAAGATTAATGAGTTGCCTGTTTCTTCCATGATATAAGTAATAATTATACACCAATAAAACAAAAATAAATAATAACAATATAGTAATAAACATTGCTGATGTGATGTCTTTGACCGTTTAATTAAACTCAATTACTTGCTCTTCGATCTTCTTCACACTTTCACACACGTGTCATGAAAGAAATATAAAAAATATTTGCTTTATTAACAATTACTGACAATTGTTTTGATATCTTAAATATATATTAATTTTGAACGTCGTAATTATTAAAGTACATTAACTGTATATTTTTTAATATTAATAAAAGTTTAATAATATGTAATAATATTAATAATATTAAATAATATTAAATAATATATTATGTTATTAATAATATTAATAATATTACAAATAATATTATAATATTAAATAATATTAAATAACATTAATAATATAAATAATATTAATAATTTAAATAATGTTATTAATAATATTAAATAATATTTAAAAAGCAATATAAAGATATTAATTTGTGTACATTGTAATAAAAAAATTGCACAATATAGTTAATATATATATATATATATATATATATGTAAATCCATTGAATAAAAAATAAAAGAAGGAACAATTGCTGAATTTTTAAGAGAAAAGGAGGATGGCGATTATGTCATCGAAAATTTTACGTTATGGATATAATTAAGAATGTTGGTAATGTGTATAAAATAATGTATAAAGCGAATATAATACACAAATAATAGTTTAATTAAACATGAGGGTCATTATGCGATGTCACTTATGACTTTATGACATATCATTGCATGTTCTTACACGGTTTTACTTTTTCCGGTTTTTTATTCTTTGAACCAAGTAAAAAATTTTTATTTGACTATTGTGCATTATTGCTTTTTATTAACATTTTTTGAAAGAAAATAGCTATTTAGGGCATTAAATTTGCTAATTAGATTTCGTCGGTTTCCATAAGTTTACCTTTTTATAAATACTGCCGATTACCTCTATATAGTAGATTGTCTAATGTGACAATTAAAAAAACACCACATAAATATTTAAAATGGAATAACTAATCTTATCAAATAGATACATTGAACCAGTATAATAATTCTTCGCGAACTGACAATCTGAAATCTGCATATATAGTTATATAGATATTTTTTATATATATCCGTATGATCGTTCTACAGTTCAAGTGCATTAAAAGTCAGAGTTCCATCTTAAGAGATAGAATAATTTTATATCGATTGAAGACAAATATTATTTAAATGATAAAATTAATGATTGTGTAAGCATTTAAAATGTGTGATTCAAGATTTTAAAGTATTGATTAATACGATTATTTTTGTTTAAAATTATTCTTACTCAACATCGAGATATCAGTATCAATATTATCGATACATAACAAGAAAGTTTTTTTCTGTTTATTGATAAACTTTTATTAGAAAAATGCATATGATAACATTCTAACATTCTAAATTTTTAGGTAATTGGAAAGTTTTAGTTAATATCGATAATCATCATTTATAATAATTTCAATGAAATGATGGTAAAATATCGGAGTAGAGCGTACAAAGATTGTGTAAAACAGTCATAAAAAATTGTTACATAAGAGAATGTGTCTATTGATCTTCATCTTTAATTAATTAAAGATGTATTTCTTATTTTTTGGGCTATTTTTAAAATTTTATTTTACTACATTTCTTGTTCTATTTTTGTGATTATGTTTATAATTTTAACTATTTAAAAAATTTTTTTAATTAATTATAATATCTTTAATTAATCAAAGATGTATTTCTTATTTTTTGGGCTATTTTTAAAATTTTATTTTACTACATTTCTGGTTCTATTTTTGTGATTATGTTTATAATTTTAACTACATTAATCATTAATTAATCGGACTTTGCTCTCGGTACTTTGAAAAATGTATTTTATGATCTATGACTTTTGTTTTTTTGTTAAAACACAAATTTTAATTTTAACGGATTAGAAAAAGTCAGATGCAAATAGTAGTGCGTCGATTTCAAAGAAAATTGTTTTAATGAGGTTGAACCCATTGAAACTGAATAATTATATAAAACATAGTTTTAATGAAAAATTGATTTTCCTTGAAACTGATTTATTTGTACACATAATACTTTTTCTTGTATTTTTTTTGTTAATTTATTTTTAATGATAAACAAGTTAATAGTATGTAACGTGTATAGTTTAAACTCTATGTAATAAAAAGTTTAATTTAAATAATATAGGTGATTGTGCAATATTAAAGTTAAATATATAACAAAAGTTAGTAGGTGCAATTATACATAAATAGGAAATTTATTAAACTACCTATTATTATAATTATCAATAAAAAAATCAAAATACAAGAGTTTTTTAATTTAGCTATTTACTAACAATAAGTATATATCAATAGACTGTCTCAGGTAGATCTATTTTTCGAAAAAAAATAAGTTTCTTTACAAAATTTCCGAAAATATATCGTCTATAAAATATTGCAATTTTTAGTTCGAAAATAAAATTAGATTTTCATAAATTTTTATAAAGATATATTATATTTTATATAAAATGTATAGTTATTACTTACTTGAAACAAATTCGCCGTACAATTTATCTCTGTGAGAGAATAAATCAAGGTTTCTATAGTGGTCGTAGAAACTTCGAAATTCTTAATTAAACAACTTACATAACTTTAAATTGTTAATTCAGAAATTTGCCATCGTATAATAATTACTTTTCCTCTATTTTTAAGTATAGATAATACAAAATTGTATAAATGAAATTTTACCAGACCCACCTGGACCATCGATATAAAAACATTTATCATTATTATTATTTGTTGTTGTTATTAAAATAGTATCAATAATTTCTTTTTGTTCTGTATTTAATTGTTCATATTGTCGCATACCTATCGATGTATCTTCTTCAATCTGTTCTTCATTATTTATCTCTTGTTCTTCTATTTCTTGTTCCATTTCAGGAAAATTAGAGATATTTGAAAATTCTATGCAAAATAAACGCGAATTTTCTCGAGTTTTTTCAAGTGAATTGCAAGTCGGCGGAGAGGAAGTAACGCGAAGGAAGTGAAGTCTACCATCTGTCATTGACTTGTGTCAGTTGTTGTGTGTTATATGCAACTGTTTAACCTTAACCTTTACTTGTTATTCATATGCTGTCATTGTTTAATAATAATTTGAGAACTGATGCGCCGGTTGTAAGCCGGCGCGTTCTCTACCCAACGTTTTTTATATTGCGAGATGATGTTCCAGCCGTGAGGCCGTTCCTCCGATTGCAGGATGCAACGAAGGATAGATAAACCCGTGTGGAATATCCACACGGAATAATTATTATGTTCCGCTCCTTGTAGTAAAGGATTTATTATTGCGGTGTCCAAGTGTACCGCTCGTCTGAGTACAAAAGGTTGTTGTCGATACACGCGCAGGTTTATGTATATTTTCGCCGAGAAGTAAGTACAGAGAAGTGTTGAGAAGTGAGTCGGAGAAGCGTTTGCTTCTCTATTTATATTTTGGGGCTATCCCCACGTATTTTTATCCGCGAATCGCGTAAGACCATATTTTCGACTAATACTTATATTTTACGATTGGCTATCTTCTGATCGTCGTTGTAAGTACGAAACAGTCATTATTTAATAATAGAAAAAGAGATTAAAAAAATAAAGTCATAATACAAATTTTAATTGACAAATTAAGAATAAGCGTGATAAATTATAATTTATCAAATGCGCGAAAATAAATGTTTTAATGCATAGAATAATTTTTCACAAGTTTTTGAATAAATTATTCTAACGAACTTCTATTATTGAAGCTTATGAAAATTATTCTATATGCATTAAAAACTCATATGTCTCAAGGATATATTGGGTAGATATACAAAGGAGAAGATTAAAGAAATAAAGTCATAGTACAAATTTTAATTGCAAATTCAAAATGAGCATAAATTATCAACTATAAAATGCACAATAATAAATGTTCTAACGTATAGAATAATTTTTACAAATTTCTTTCACCGAAACTTATGAAAACTTTTTCATCCATTAAAAATTCATATTTGCAAACTTTTCATTATTCTTTTATGCTAATTTTTAAGTATTGTAGTTAAATCTTTTATTAATTATAACTTCAAGAATTTTATATTCCGTTAAACATAGCATTAGACATGCACTGGTTGTATAACTGAATAAGGGTTAAGCAGTTGCACAAAGTGAATATTTTTCGCTTTTGATTTTATGATAAATAAACACGAGGAAAAATTGCAATGAAGACAGCACTAAGCATAATTCGAGCGATAAATATAGTTGCTAGAAAATCAAATCAATCTAAAGATTTTTAGTTTATTCCTAATCGAGAATGACAATAATTTGCAACAAAAATGTATAAGTATGTTATAAATTAAATAAATGTATACTAAAAACAGGAAAAAGAGGAAAATTATATTAAAAACATCCAACTTTTTAACAAACGATTTATTACTTATTGAATGATTTCTATGTACGTATTTTATTACAAATAATTAATTTTGTATAAGTAAATATCAAAATAAACATTTGAATTACAAAAGCCAAATTTTTTAATTTTCAAAATTGAATCTGTATAGTATATTTGTAAAAAATAACAATTTAATTAAAAGAGTTAAATAAATTTTTCTGAAGTTTTAACTTTCCTCATTTTTTGTGAAATAAAATTCCTAAATATCGACATTGTAGACTTTTCCATTATTAATACACCAACATAGTATACCACAATGTGTTTTGTAAAAATACGGAAAGGTTAAACAATGGCAACTGTTTAATTTGCAATCATATTGCCGTACTTGATGTAACGATATATATATATACCTTTCTTTTCCTTTCTTTACATTTCTTTCTATAATCATACACATGAATATACATATGTTCTTGCTCAAAACATAAAAAATAAAAAAAAATATATATATACATATGTGAAGATAATAAAAATCTAATAAAATCATAAACACATGCACATCATATGTATATGTCGTTAATGTTAATTTAGTAATATATTAATATATTAATATGTATGTTTAGTTAGCATTAATTTTTCAAAAAAAGTAATAATGGAGATAAGTTTGCAGAATCATATTTTGAACAAATTTATATACTAAAATAATTTTAGTCAAATAATAAATTATAAATAATAGACAGTTATTAAATTTCAAAATTCTATAATTTTAAATTTATTAATAATGTGTAAGCAGTATTTTCTATTTTAAATAGATCTATTTTATATATTCAAAATATTTATGTAATTTTATGTGCAATTATTTAAAATACTCTACTAAATTGTATTTATGTATATATTGTGATTGATATTCTGTGTATAACTGATATATTTTAACAAGAAAATCTTTGAAGTACAACTTGGTAAAAACATTGCAAAACTACAGTAATGTGACTTGATAACATACAATAATAATTAATGTGACCTGAGTTCATACAGTCGCAAGAATCTAAATAGGAATAATCAATTAAATGGATTTGCTTATATAAAGAGCTGTTCTATTGTGTCTAGTTACGTATTCTTATTTGTAGCGCAAACAATCTAGCACTAATATTAGGAATATCAAGAACTTTATTTAGTGTTGATAATAAACAAGCTTGTGGGTAAGTAAATTATTTTTTTTTCAAATTTTTAGTTATACACACCCAATCTTGATAATAAACAAAACAAAGTATATAAAATATAAAAAGGTATATATTATTTTTTAGATTAACATAATAAAAAATAATTAACATTATGGCGGAAGAAACATACGAAAACCCGTGCATTAATATTGATCCTGGTAATGAAATCGTTATATCTGGTATTGCTGGTAGATTTCCAAATTCAAACGACATGAATGAGTTAAAAGAAAATCTTTTCAACAAAGTTGATCTCGTTAGAGCAGATCATGACCGATGGAACATAGGTAATAATAATTTAAAGTTTTACTTTTACTTGTGATTGGTTAATTTATAAACTAGCTTTCTCTTCTTCAACAATTACAGTTACAATAGTTAAATGCTATAAAAATTATATTTTTGAATAAAATGTCACATTAAAAATATACCAGAAATTATATTACACAAATGTTATAGTTTTTAAGAAATTATTTAATTTGTTAGAACATCCGGAATTACCAAAACGCATGGGAACAATTAATAATGTGGAAAAATTCGATGCTGATTTCTTCAACCTATCTTTCGAGCAAGCAAACACACTCGATCCTATGTCAAGAATGTTACTGGAACATACTTATGAAGCAATTATCGATGCAGGAATCAATCCGAAACAATTACGAGGAAAAAATACTGCCGTGATTATAGGGACATCTTTTCTTGAATCACAAGAGAAATTTCTTTATCAGAATCTTCAGGTAAAAAAAATTATTGATTAATAAATACCGAGACAAACTTAGTTGAGATGAAAAATTATCTTCGTATATGTTAAAATTTGTTATTGCTTACTTATAATTAGGTGGACGGTTTAGGCATTGTTGGATGTAGCAAATCTACAGTGGCAAATATGCTTTCATATGTTTTGGATTTGAAAGGACCATCTTATTCTGTTGACACAGCATGCAGCTCTGGTCTGTATGTTTTGGCACTTGCTTATCACGATATCATGTCAGGCCGATGTGATGATGCCATAATTGGAACTTCACAGACGTGCTTTAATCCTACTTTAAATTTGGATTTTTCTCGTCTTGGTATTTATTATACTACAAATAATTAATATTTGATCAGATCATATATGTCCAGTGTTGTGCTCAGATGATTTTAAAATTATCTAGACAAAGATAAGATAAAAATATATAAATTTATCTTACAATAGATAATAAGATAAAGATGATTTGGAATTTAAATATATCTATAGACAATAGAGAAAATGATATAGCAATTTATCTAGATAACTTCCAAATAATATTATTTTTAAAATCGTTTATATAAACAATTGTTTAAAAAATTGTAAATTATTAGAGGGATATAAAAATATAGTCATAATTTTATAAGTAAATTTTCATTGCTTACTGCTTAGTTCTACTATTTAAGTATTTTTATGTGCTATGACTCTAAAGCAAATTATCTAAACATTATTCTAGATAATTTAGTAAAGATAACACTTTTTTTCATCTAAGATGCAGATACAGATAATATATATTTTTATTATCTATACAGAAAGATAAGATAACGTCAAAATTTCATCTAGATAGTTATCTATATAATTTTATTTCAATAACAGCAGACACTGTACACGTCTGTATGAGCGTGTATGTGTATGCGTGTATAAAGATATATACTGTATGATTTTAGGTGTTTTGTCATTCGATGGTTATTGTAGGCCTTTTGATACCGCCGCTAATGGTTATTCACGAAGCGAAACGGTGTCTATGTTATATCTTCAAAAAGCAAAAAATGCTAAAAGAATTTACGCCACATGTAAACATATTAAAATAAACAATGATGGTTACAAGAAAGAAGGAATTACGTTTCCATCGATGCAAGTCCAGAGCATTTTACTGGAGGAATTTTACAACGAGTGTGGAATTTCACCGTTGTGTATAGATTACATTGAGGCGCATGGTACAGCTACGAAAGCTGGCGATCCGGTAGAAGTAAATGCCATTTATAACATTTTGTGTAAAAACAGAAAGACTCCGTTGATGATAGGCTCGGTTAAATCCAATCTTGGTCACAGTGAACCGGCAAGCGGTTCTACTCAAATCGCTAAGGTAAAATAATTTTTTAGTACTTATTAAAGTAAACTCGAGTATAAAAGTATGCTTTTTGCATTTTAAAAAATTACAGCTATCTTATTCGAGTTTAGCTTATAACGTTTTCATAAGAACAGTAATTATGAATTTTGGCGCATATGACAAATGATTTTTATTTCTTATGTGACAAAAAATATTTCCCATTAATTCCTGTATTACGAGCAAGCATATAGTAATTTTGAAGTGTTTATTGTCTCACAATTGATTTATATTCGCAAAAATCAAAACTTACTTATTTTTTTAATTTTAATTTTCTTTACTAATTTTTGAATTAATTAAAGAATACAAATAATTTGTTGATACATAAATATAAATATATACTCATTTCTACATAATTAATTATATTGGATAATTAAGGTAATAATAGCATTCGAAACTGGTCTTGTTCCACCAAATATTAATTATACATCGCCACGAGATGATATAGATGCCTTTGTAAATGGAAGCATTAATGTGGTTACAAATAACCTGCCACTTAAAAATGGTTACATAGCCATTAATTCTTTTGGTTTCGGAGGATCAAATGCTCATACGTTACTAAAATGGAATACCAAACAGAAAATTAATAATGGAACAGTGACTGATAGTTTATCAAGACTTGTGACAGTGTCCGGACGCACTCAACAATCAGTTAATTCGTTTTTAAACGATGTCAGTATAATTTAAAAGGCAATATTATAGTCAGTAATTAAAAAATACATTGTTACACAAATTTTAAGAAAATTTTGTTTTGTAGATCGCTAATCATTCGACAGACGCAGAATACATCCGTTTAATACACGATATCCATTCCGACAATATAGAGGGTCATCCATGGAGAGGATATATTATATTAAATACTTTGCAACAAAATTCAGTAAGGAAAATTCAAAATAATCAGAATATTAAACGACCTGTTTGGTTCGTTTTTTCCGCCATAGGCACACAATGGCCAATAATTGGTATTTATATTCAATATTTTGTTTCATGTATGATAGCACATTTAAAAAATAATTAAGATTTTAATTATTATTTCTAATAATAATTTAAATATACTCATTATTTTTAAATTTAATTATCTCTATTTTTCAGGTCACAATTTATTAAAGTTTGACGCCTTTGCGAATGCTGTAAAAATGTGTGACGCTATTTTAAAATCATATGATATAAATATCATGAAAATTTTAACAAAACAAAACGGCTGTGAAAGTGCATTACATGCATTTGTTGGCATAGTCGCTATTCAGGTAAAATATCGTATATTATACAATATCAAAAATATATTTATTATATTTAAAATTATATAATATCGTAAATATATTTATAAATATATTTATAGTTAATAAATATTATAAATATTCATTATAACTTATAATAATAATGGTATATATTAAAAATATGAATAGCGTTTTTAAATATAGTATAGTATAATAAAATTATCTCTTATAGATTGGCTTAGTAGATCTCCTAACAGCCTTAGAAATTACTGCTGATTATATGATTAGTCATTTCGGTGGTGAACTTGGTTGTGCGTATGCGGATAAATGTTTAACTATTGAACAAACTATCCTATCGGCATATTTTATTGGTTTAGCTTGTATCAAAGGAAATATAATTCATAACTATATGGCACTTGTAAATCGTGATTACGAATGCCTTAAAGATATATGCCCTGCGGATATTGAAATAGTATGCTACAATAGTCAAAACAGCAACATTATAAGCGGGCCTAAAAAATCCATAAAAAATTTTGTGAAAGTATTACAGGTATTATTGTTTAACTTTTAAATTTACTTCTTAATCATTCATCTTTGACTTGCCTATTTTTGCTTTAAAAATATTTAACTATTTAACTATGCTACTTGTTTGTATTAATTAACTGTGTATTATTAGATTAATAACATTAACGTGAAAGAAATCTCCTGCCATGTACCATATCACAGTC
Organism: Nylanderia fulva; assembly: GCF_048542155.1. NCBI lineage: Eukaryota > Metazoa > Arthropoda > Insecta > Hymenoptera > Formicidae > Nylanderia > Nylanderia fulva. The sequence goes on along the minus strand of NW_028189730.1, from coordinate 2,733,297 downwards.
ATTATTTCGCATCCGTGGAAACTCAGATTTTGAGTAACTTGAACCAAGTAATAGCGCAGCCGAAAAAACGAAGTTCAAGATGGATCAGTACTTCCGTACCTTGCATCGAGTGGTCCAATGAAGCATCGAAATTATCTTCAGCATTATATCACACGCATAGTATATTAAATACCGTCCTCTTTGAACAAGCAACAAAATTAATTCCAAATAACGCCGTGATAATCGAAATTGCACCGGATGGCGTACTGCATCATATCTTGAAAGAATCTTTACATCCAAATGTGACAAACATTGTATTAACTCAGCGCACTGAACAAAATACCACCGATATAATTTTGCAAGGGATTGGAAAACTCTACAACTGTGGCTTACAGCCACAAATCGCTAATTTATATCCGCCAGTAGAATTTCCAGTTAGTCGAAGCACTCCTATGATCTCTCCGTCTATCAGGTAAAATGCAACCTTATATAGACGATTTCATTTATTTATATATAAATTAAAAACATTTAGAGATACAAGCATATACATAATATATATACTCCTCGAAATAATTATGAGATAAAAAAAATTGTCTAAAAAACAAAATTTAATAGCAAAATCGATTTGTACAATATGTTAAGAAATCTTGAAGAACAATTGTATAACGTGGTGATTTTTTAACACATCGATCATTTTAAACATATGAATATCTATAAAGAAATTACCACAGCAAGTCTGTGATTTTTTGTCAAGTTTGGGTTAACACGAGGCACAAAACTTTCAATTGAGAAAATTTCATTAGTCACTTTATGTAACTTTTTTTTTAAGTTTAAACAACAAGAAAAAATCTCGCAAATTTCTTTGTTATTTTCACCTATTTGTAAAAATAACGATAAAATTAATGAAGTCGCTAGTGAAGAGTAAAACCATACGTATTTATTGAAATTTCGATTTGACTGGCCAGTACAATTTAAAACATTACGTTTCGACCCTTAGGTACGGGTCCTTTTCAAGTGTAACTGTCAAGATGTTGATTCGACAGCAGTAAAATTACTCAAGAGTAATTTTACTGTTGTCGAATCAACATCTTGACAGTTACACTTGAAAAGGACCTAAGGGTCGAAACGTAATGTTTTAAATTAAATTGTACTAGTCAGTTAGGTCGAAATTTCAATAAAAATACGTATTTGTAAAAAGTTCACGAATTAAAAAAAATTCAATGTCTATATCATACTATAAAGCAAAGATTCAGCTTTAAGAATCCATTCTTAAAATTGCTGTACAATGATTTTTAACAGAGTTATGAACGATTAAAGTGAAAATGACATTTTTTCTTCAATTTGCGATAACTTGATAAGGAAAGATCGAAATTTAAATTTAAAAAAACGATTTTGCAGGGAAAACTTCAGGCTTTAACGTAAAAATGTCAAACATTTTTTTCAAATCTTTATATGTATACGACATGACTACAAAGTGAGAAAAAATTTTCCATTTTGTTATGATTGTTGTTTTTTGTATGTAAATAATATCACAATTGAAGAAACTGAAAAAAGCTATGATCTTTCCAAAATAGATATTTCAAGCTTTACAACCCTTTTTAAAAATTTAAATTATCATTTATTAAAACAAAGTTACAGCTTTTTCAAAGCTTAATTTTTGAACAATTTTTTCTTGAACAATTTTTTCCGACACCTTAATTATTTCGAGAAGTGTATATAACAACAAACAAGATTTTAAGAACCGTGTTATACAGATGGGACCATTCTGAAGACTGGTTTGTGCCAATTTATCAATCACAGAAGTATATAAAATCTGGCGAAAGACATGTCGAAGTCAAACTTAGCGATCATTGCTATGATTATATGACTGGTCATGTAATCGACGGTAGAATTTTGCTACCAGCGATGGGATACCTCGCTCTCGTTTGGGAAACAATAAGCATGATGAAAGAAAACATATACACAACTATACCAGTAGTGTTTCGAGATATAAGTTTTATTCGTGCTACTCATTTGTCGAGCGTTGTAAAGTTGACAATATCAATACAAGAAGGTATTTAAAAATAATTTGTGGCCAGAATAATTTTAAAATTATTTTATAATTATCTCGTAACTATGTGCAATATTAAATATAAAAAATTACAGTCAGTGGAAAATTCGAAATTATCGAAGGAGATAGCGTTGTGGTCACAGGTACTGTGCATACTGTAACAAGTCCAGACCAAGAAATGATTCCGACTAATCTGTTGCCGAAGATTGCTGACGAAAAAGAATACATGACCGTTCGGGACATCTACAAAGAGCTGAAATTACGCGGCTACCAATATAGTGGTTTGTTCCGCGGATTAAAAAGCGCATCTATTTCAGGCAACAACGGACATATTGCTTGGAAAAATAATTGGGTAACATTTATGGATACAATGTTACAGCTACATATTCTTGGATACGATACTAAGGATTTATATGTTCCTACGAGTATTCAAAAACTGGTGATCGATCCTGCACTTCACACGTCAAAGCTGCGAGACGTGGTAATAAAGGACGATACACGTATGTATCTAGTCGATTAAAAATTTAATAATTAAACATTTTTAATTATATGAAATTAAATATAAATATTTAAAACATTGATATTATACTTATTCCATTATTTTTAATATTATGTAAAAGAATCATTGTAGCAAAGTTCCTACTTTAATTGTCTGATTATAGAATTACCAGTAAGGGTATACAGAGACGTAGATGCGATTATATCTGGAGGAATAGAGATTCGAGGTGCTAAAGCTACCACGATTTCTCGCCGTAAAATAATCCAGAATCCCGTTATCGAGGAATATGTATTTGTAGCTCACCATGATCGTGCGATAATTTCTTTGAGCGAAGCAATACAGATTTCAACGCAACTCGCGTTAGAAGATCATCAAATCGTTAAAGTAAAAGCTGCTGAATTAATAGATGAAATCGATGATGTAGCATTCGAAGATTTATCATCTTTGTCATTGATTGAAACTCTTAATGATATACCGCTAATACAAACGAATATTACTTTATTAACATCATCGAATCGTTTTGATCCAGCAAAATTGCCGCACAATGTTGTAGTCGGAAGTTTAAACAAATCATCTGTAGAAGATAAAGTTTTAATTGCTGTTGGATTTAATCTATTGGCAAAACCACAAAACTCATTAGAACAACTTTTATCGTACGTGAAAGAAGGTGGCTATCTTTTGTCGCGTGAAAAGTGCAATCCAATTGATTATGATAAATTGCGAAAATATGAATTAAATGTTATTCTTGAAAAGCGTACAGAGAGAGAAGTAATCGTGCTGCTAAAGAAAAAAGTTCCGATAAAGCAAATGACTGTTGTCCATATAAATAATGACAATTTTCATTGGCTCAATAAGCTAAAGTTGCTTATGAACGATGAGTTGCAATTTGATAAAAACAGTAGAATCATAATTGTTGGAGAAGGAGAGTGCGGTTTGTTAGGTTTCGTCAATTGTTTGAGGAAAGAATCAGGCGGCGAGCTTGTCAGAGGTATACTTATTCAAGATCCAGAAGCTCCTAAATTCTCTTTACAAAATCCTTTTTATATGCAACAATTGCAGAAAGACCTTTCTATAAATGTTTTACGTTCTAATAAGACCTGGGGATCTTACAGACATTTAAAACTGGCATGTACCGAAGTAAAACCTGTTCGAGCCGCCTACGTTTGTCAAATGGTATATAAACATTTTTGTATTTATATATCAATAAAGTATCAATTTGTATTTTTTATTCTATGATATGCAACTTAGCTATTTAAAATTTCATTTTAATCATATATATATTTTATATATAAAATGCTTTCTTATATATCTGTAGGTTCGTGGTGATCTAAATACATTTTGTTGGACTGAAAGCGATATACCTATCGATACTTGTAATGAAGATTTAGTACGTGTAGTATATTCATCTATCAATTTTAAAGATGTAATGTTAGCAACTGGTAAATTAAATTCGCACACAACAGCAATATTTCAAGGACGATTTCAACATATGTCGCTCGGAATGGAATATGTTGGGTTAGATACCAATGGACAACGCGTAATGGGACTTCGTGATAATAAGTCAATATTAGAATTGTCCACCCTTGTAAAAATTTATCACTAGTAACTCCAATTAATCACTTATTTTCAGTACCTAAAATATCGATATACAGTAATTTAAGTACTCGAAATAAGAGATTAGGTACTCAAAATAAGTGATGAATTGGCGTTACCAGTGATAAATTTCTATAAGAGCAAACAATTAATATATTACATATAAAATATAATCGATTAACACTGCTCTTTCTAGATGTATAGCAAACGTCGTTGTCAAAGACAAAGATTTATGTTGGAACATACCTGATACATGGACGTTAGAAGAGGCAGCTACAGTTCCTTGCGTTTATAGTACTTGTTACTTTGCCTTATACATTCGTGGGAAGATGAAGAAGGGCGATAAAGTACTAATACATTCCGGAACTGGAGGCATTGGACAAGCAGCTATTCACCTTGCTCTACGAGAGGGATGCGAGGTGTTCACTACCGTAGGGACAATTGAAAAGAGAGAATTTATTAAGAAAACATTTCCGACTATTAAAGATGAGCACATTGGAAATTCTCGTGATACTAGTTTCGAACAAATGATAATGTCGCAAACAAACAATCGCGGCGTGGATATCGTGTTAAATTCATTGGCGGAAGAAAAGCTAATCGCGTCTATTCGTTGTTTAGCACGAAGCGGTCGTTTTCTGGAGATTGGCAAGTTTGATCTTATTTCTAACAATCCTTTTGATATGAATCTTCTTCGAAAAGGCATTAGCTTTTACGCAATTCTATTAGAAAATATGTTTGTCGGTTCTCACAAGAATAAATCCTTATTGTCCAAAATGATGGCTAACGGTCTGAGAAGTGGTGCCATCAAACCACTTCAGGTGAACGTTTTTCCAAAGACAGAAATCGAAGCAGCGTTTAGATACATGGCGAGTGGGAAACATATTGGAAAGGTATATTAGTGTAACTGGAAAGGGCTGATAGTATAACCTAGTTCACAGTTTTTATAAATAGTAATATATATATATACCATTCTTAAAAATTTCAATGTCTAATATATATATATTTTTTAGATAATTTTAAAGATTCAAGAGGAAAATTTACCTTTTAAAGCATTTTTTCTCGCACATCGCCGTTTTTATTGTCTTAACAATAAAAGCTACATTATAATAGGAGGCCTTGGTGGATTTGGTTTGGAGTTAACCGACTGGCTAATAATGCGAGGTGCAAAGAACGTCGTATTAGTTTCGCGAACTGGAATCAAAAATGGTTATCAGCGCATCAAAGTTAATTTGTGGAAATCCTACGGTGTAAATATTCTTATCATCAAACATATAAATGTCGTCAGTCGTGAAGATATCAAATATCTCTTGCAAATGGCGGAAAAAGAAGCACCGGTAGATGCAATATTCAACCTGGCTGTGGTCCTGAAGGATAATGTTCTGAAGAATCAAACTGCGGATACTTTTGTGGAGTCTTTTAAATCGAAGGCTTGGGCGACGCAAATGTTAGACGAACAGTCCAGGAAAATTTGTCCTAATTTACAGCATTTTGTAATGTTTTCTTCCGTTTCTTGCGGCAGAGGAAACCCTGGACAAACTAATTACGGCATGGCTAATTCTGTCATGGAGAGGGTGTGTGAGAAGAGGGTGAAGGATGGATTACCCGGACTGGCGATTCAGTGGGGAGCTGTAGGTGATGTGGGGCTTGTTGCTGATATGCAAGAAGAAGATAAAGAACTCGTTATCGGTGGCACTTTACAGCAAAAGATATCCAGCTGTTTTGAGGAGCTCGACAAATTTTTACTTCAAAGCCGACCAGTTGTTAGCAGCATAGTCGTTGCCGAGAAAAAAGCAGGATCTTTCGGACTTGACAATATGGTGGAAACTGTCGCTAATATTTTGAGTAAGTATTCGCATTGTTAAATTATTTCATAAAATATATAATTAATCTTTTACTGTAACTTTTCTTTATATTAATAGATGTAAAAGACTTGAAGAAGATTAGCCAAAATACATCTCTATCCGAGCTTGGAATGGATTCTATGATGAGTGTGGAAATCAAGCAAACTTTAGAACGAGAGTTCGATATCTTTTTGTCTATACAAGAAATACAAAATCTTACTTTTGCAAAACTCGTCAAAATGTCGAGCACTAATACGCATGCTAAACAATCAATCGACACAAAGGAATCGAATCTTCTGAAATTATTCAGTCTCCTAAAGGACGAAAATTTTACAACAGAGATCTGTTTAGATTTCCCGGCTAAAGAAGAGAAAAATACAGTTCAAATATTTTTTATACCGGGCATCGATGGTTGTACAAGTGCATTTAATTATTTCGCATCAAAGATTAAATTCTCAATGACATTCTTGCAGTGTACCACAAACAATATTGACGCTGTAAACACAATATCGGAAACGACCGATTGTCTTATAAAGGTATTGTTATTGTATTATTAATTTTATACACTAAAAATATGTGTTTTATAAATTGTAGCATGTATAATTTTTTTAATATAAATTAGATATAAAGTTCATCGTGAATAATTTTTATAGCACGTAGCATCAAGATTAAAAAATGGAAAATATTTTGTATTGGTGGGATATTCTTTTGGATCTATTATCGCAATTGAATTAGCAAAAAGATTGGAAGTTATGAATTTTAAAGGACGACTTGTTCTCATCGATGGTGCTCCTGAACAAGTGCGAATATTAAATAAACTTTGTTTTCCAAGTTCTACCGATGCAGAACTTCAAATTGATACTTTGATCTTTATTATGAAAATTTATAATGTAAAAACCAATGAAAAGGTATATATATTTTATATACAATATAACTTCGTATATAATACTAATTTTAAAATTTTTGTTGTTTATTCTGTAAATTAATCTACAATTAATCGTGTCTCGATAAAAGTAGCTCTCGCAGTCTCATTTATTTGAGAGATGCGCGCGCATTTCTGGTTCCTCACATTATTTTCGCTTTGTATAAATTCTTCAAGTAAATAGTTATTTAAAAACAATAGTATTGTGATAGAAATTTTTACGTTAAAAAATTTTTTTTAAACACAATATATATAAATTCTACAGGTTTTAATGAGTTTAAAGGAATGTAAAACTTGGGAGGAGCGATTTGATATGTTTGCCAAACACTTTTTAGCAATAAATACATTACTTTCACCTATAAATTTAAAAACATTGTGCATTACGGTGTACAAACATTCCGTCGCAATTCGACGATATTATAATCCTTTTACTTTATCCCCAATACAATCACCGGTAATATTATTGAAACCAACATCTTCGTATGCATTTGAGATCGAAGACGATTATGGTTTGCACAAGGTATTGTAAGAAAAAATTTTATTTAGGTTAACTATATTTAATAAATTAAGTTCAACAAAATTTATTTTTAACGAAATATATATATTTTAGATAACTCAAAACAAAGTAGAAATACACTCCATCACAGGTAATCACGTGACGATTTTGAGAAATGAAAAAGTGGCAGCAGCGATTAATGGAGAAACGCTATAATATTATTATGTGCAATAATATTCTTTATAAATGCAAGGTGATCGATGAGCAAAAAAGATGTGTAATTCATAAGTAGCAATACATTTTTTTCTTAAAATGAGCTATGTATTTTCATTACATTAATTGATTTTTTTCATTATTTTATACCTAAAAGTATGAAGGCATGACCATTGAAAGCGAATAATTTACAAGATATTTTTTATTTTAATTTAACGTGGTTTTATATAAACTGTGAAATATTTCATAAAATATTCACATTTTCGATGATTGTTTCTTAATATTTTTATAAACAAAATAATAGGAAAAATCATTCAGTGTAAATGAGAAAATATTTATTGTTTTTAAGAAAAACTGTATTAGGATACTAGTTTTGTAAATTACATGCATACTTTTTTATTAAATATATATACTATATTTCTCATAAATATAACACCCAATTATATTATAAATAATAAAGTTTATATCGAAAAAATACTGTAATGTATTTTATTAATTATTTTTATATAATGTCATTATTATTTTGAAGAAATATAATTTTAGAACAGTACACTTCGTTTATTTTAACCTGTCCTTTTCTTTTTACTATAACTTTTAATCAACTGCACAATTTAAGATTTTTAAAAATTAATAGTTTAGAATTTTAGAAACTTGAATATCCATGGTAAAAAAGAAAAATACTTTTCCACAAAAGTTATTTAGAAAATAATAAAATTTCCTAATTTAAGTAAAATTATTGATTTTTCTTATTTGATCACTTAATTATTTTTTTCTAAAACGAAATAGAATTTAATTCGAGCGAGATTGCAAAAAGCTATAGCTGTACTTTTAAGCAAAGCAATACACATTTTTAATTACTTCCAAAAAATATAATTATTTTGAATGATGAATGTGCTTTTACGTGGCAAATCTGAAGTAGAATGATTTCATTTTTTAGCAATCAGAGATGTCGAGTTTGATCAAAAATTGATTATATTTTTAGTTTGTAAAGATAAACTTTGAAGCAGAATTAAAAATTTTTATAATTTATGATTGCCCAATAATACAACGTTAGATTATTCATATGTTTTTCTTCATACTTTTCATTATAAGATGGAAAATATTTTCTTATATTTTCGAATACAATTTTTCATTTTTCAAATTTTAATCAGAAGTTATTTCATAATTAATTTTTCCATAATTTTAGAATCGAGGATAATCCATCATGTTATATGAGAATATTTTTTCAATATTTTTTATTATTGAACGGAGGACCATTTTAATATTTCCCTATATTTTTAAACACGCTCTTTCATTTTTTGAGAGTTTTAATTATTTGGGCTGCAATTATTTTTTTCATAATTTTATGTATAAATGTAATGCGTAGATTTCGGATTATATACAAATTGCATATTTGTTACTTTTTGCACATTTAACGACATTAATAATGTGAACAAATTATAATAGTTTCATATTAATATTTATAAATTGAAAATAATTATAATTTATTCACATTATTAATATTCTTGTAGAATATGCAAAAATAATAAATATGCAATTTACATATAATCCGAAGTTTAGTAATATGTAATAATGTCATGTTGCATCATGTTCAATATTTTTTATTATTAAACGGAAGACCATTCTATTAATATTTTTTATATTTTTAATCGCGCATTATTTCATTGTTTAAAGATTTTTCAACATTATAGCGGCGTCCTAGTTAAAGATATACATATTGCATATTTATTGCTTTATATACATAATGACATGTATGACGTAAGTAGAAAATATGACGTAAGTAGAAAATGCATTGAATATAAAATGCAGTTAAATGTATAATACTTCCTACAAAAGCAAAAGTCGCTTTATTATGCCATTATAACAGCAAATTCCTACTTTATTATGCATTTGCTGAACTTTAACACAATGTAAAATATTAAGTTGATTTTCATTTGAATATGTCATTATACTGATTAATTGTATGCAAGAACAATATCCGGCATTATGTAAATGTATAAAGAAAAGAATTAATTTTGCTGTTGTATCAAAAACGTCATTGCTTTGTATATATTTGATGTGACAGCAATTAAATTTTGCTGTATTATAACTAAGGAAGTATTATAACTAATTTTTTAATTTATTTAATGTTAGAGCAACGTCTATTTAATTGATAAAATAAAAAAATTTTGCTGAGTTAATTTGTTCATATAAACATATTAATTTGTTATTAAAGCAAAATAATCTATTTCTAACAAATATATATTTCGCTACTATACAGTAAAATCATTATTGCTGATGATCATTGCCAAATAAAGATAATTTTTGTCATTATAGTAAAACAATTTGCAGGATTAGCACATATATTTTCAGCAAAATAAAATTAGTATATAAAAAATTAATAAGCTAATATAAATCATTTCAATTTTGTTCTATCTTATTATTGATTTGTTTAAACCATTTATTGTTTAAATAATTTAAAAGAAACTTGCTTTACAAATTTAGTGACACGTTTGAAATCATTTATCTGAATAACGTATGAGTATTACACTATATTTTTTCAACCTTTTTGCTAATTTGTCTCAATATTTAGTTATTTAAACAAATAACTTTACTTTATATTTATATTTAGCAATCCAAAAAGCTTCTGTATTTTGCATTAAATTTTGTTTTTTTTGTGCATTTTCGTTATATATTATATATAGTATTTAAATGTAGAGATTTGGAATTTAGCAATCCAAAAAGCTTCTGTATTTTGCATTAAATTTTGTTTTTTTGTGCATTTTCGTTATATATTATATATAGTATTTAAATGTAGAGATTTGGATGTTGATGGTATATGAACTACCCGTAAAACTGCTTAAGGGCACAAATAAAAAAATACGTGTCAAATATTTTTGATAGTACTACATTTTTGCCAAGTTTGAAAAAGATTCGAGTGTATCACTTGGATAGGTTTACTTGTTAGTAACGTCCTAAATCACGATGAATAAGATATATTTAAAATATATTTAAAAAATCTAACTGTTTACGAACGATTTGGTACTTATTGAATTATTTCTATCTATTTTTACTAGAAATAATTATTTTGTTATAAATAAATAGTAAATTAAAAATTTTTAATTACAAGTTAACTTTGAAAATTTTTAAAACGGCATTTGTAAAGTATATATGTAAAAAATAACAATTTAATCAAAACAACGATAAAAATTAATGAAGTCGCCAGTGATGAGTAAATACTTATTTTACATACAAATTTAAATTGTACCATACAAATTTAAATTGTACTGGCCAGTTAGGTCAAAATTTCAATAAATTTGTATGGTTTTAATCAAAACAGTTAAATATATTTAACTGCAATTTTAACTTTCTTCATATCCTGTAAAATAGACTTTCTAAATATCGATATTGTAGACTTTTTCAATACTATTATTCGAATATAGTGAAAATTATCAATAAAAATTATCAAGAGTAAATTTTATAATTTTATTGATAATAAATAAAACAAAGTATTTAAAAGTATATTACATCTATACAATTTTTCTCGATTATTTTGGGTATTTAGCACTTTTTTCATTACTTTATATCAATAAAATAAACTAGTATACAAATTAAGAGTTTAACAAGGCTCTGTAATATAAATATAAATTTAAAATTTCGTTGGGATAACGCATTGTCATCCGCGATTTGGCTCTTATTGCCTGTTTGACACTTTAAATTTATACTGGTATATACAAATATTTTATTTATATTAGAGAGTTTTTGCAATATCATCTTTTAAACACGCTGTTTTAAACACGTGAACGCTGAAGTCACGTTGTTTCAATCGAATCTTTACAGTAGTCTACGTTAATTATGAACCTTATTTATTCAAAAATAACGTCATACGTTATCTGGATAGCGTTACGGTGAAACATGCGCTGCGTTTGTTTTTTCGATTAAAATAACATGACTTTAATGTTCACCATATCTGAAAGACAGTATTACAAACACTCTCTATTTATTAAAAACTAAAAACTTTTCTCTTTTCAAAAAATTTTTTTGTTTTCGCAATAACTGCATGCATTAAAAAATGACAGCTGATTAGTTTCAGCAATTTTTTATGGGACTCTGTATTTTTACTCTGTATATATATATTGTGAATAATAGTTTGTGTATAATTGAAATATTTCAACAAAAAATCTTTGAGGGAAAAATTTGAAAAAAGATTGTAACAATATGACTTAATATTAGTGATATGACTCAATATTAGAAAGTTCCGGGATAAACTTCATACCTGGGTTCATACATATTCGCACGATTGAAAATAGGAATAATTAATTAAATGATTTTGTCTATATAAAGAGTCTCTATCTATGATTTCCATTCACTTCTTATAGGCAGCGCAAACAAATTCGTACTAATATTACGAATATATTACTAATATTACTAATTGTGGGTAAATAAATTATTTTTTTTCAAATTTTTAATTATACACACCCAACTGTGATAATAAACAAAACAAAGTATATAAAATATATATACAAAAGTATAGATTATTTTTCTAGATTAAAATATTAAAAAATAATTATGGCGGAAGAAACATACGGAAGACCGTGCATTAATATTGATCCTGGAAATGAAATCGTTATATCTGGATTTGCTGGAAGATTTCCAAATTCAAACAACATGAATGAGTTAAAAGAAAATCTTTTCAACAAAGTTGATCTTGTTAGAGCAGATCATGACCGATGGAACATAGGTAATTATATAATTTACAGTTATATGTAATTAACTTGTGATTGGTTAATTTGTAAACTAGCTTTCTCTTCTTCAACTATTATAGTTATATAATATAGTTAAATGTTATAAAAATTATGTTTGTTTTTAGTAAAATGTTACATTAAAAATACACTAATTAAAAAAAAAAATAGAGAACACCTTTTAAACCCTAAAAATTAGACCATTTTCAAACTGTTGAAACTATTAAATAAAGCGTCTTGTAGGAAAAATTTTGTACTTTCTGAAACGTTAGTTGAATTTTTTGAAAGAAATTTTTTTTATCGAGTTTCAAGTTGTCAAAGAATAATTTTAAGAAACAAAACAGTATGTTCGTTTTTAAAGCATACAATAGAAAAGATTAACAAAATTTAAAAATCCATCGACTGTGCGTTAAAGTTGAAACTTCGAGCTTTAAAATGTTTTTTTAATATTTGTTCTACGATGATTTCTCGCCGAGTTTCAACAGTTTGAAAATGACCTAAGTTTTAGGGTTTAAAAAGTGTTCCCTATTTTTTTTACTAATGTAATTAAATACTATAAAAATTATATTTTTGAATAAAATGTTACATTAAAAATATACCAGAAATTATATTACACAAATGTTATAGTTTTTAAGAAATTATTTAATTTGTTAGAACATCCGGAATTACCAAAACGCATGGGAACAATTAATAATGTGGAAAAATTCGATGCTGATTTCTTCAACCTATCTTTCGAGCAAGCAAACACACTCGATCCTATGTCAAGAATGTTACTAGAACATACTTATGAAGCAATTATCGATGCAGGAATCAATCCGAAACAATTACGAGGAAAAAATACTGCCGTGATTATAGCGACATCTTTTCTTGAATCACAAGAGAAATTTCTTTATCAGAATCTTCAGGTAAAAAAAATTATTAATTAATAAATACCGAGACAAACTTAGTTGAGATGAAAAATTATCTTCGTATATGTTAAAATTTGTTATTGCTTACTTATAATTAGGTGGACGGTTTAGGCATTGTTGGATGTAGCAAATCTACAGTGGCAAATATGCTTTCATATGTTTTGGATTTGAAAGGACCATCTTATTCTGTTGACACAGCATGCAGCTCTGGTCTGTATGTTTTGGCACTTGCTTATCACGATATCATGTCAGGCCGATGTGATGATGCCATAATTGGAACTTCACAGACGTGCTTTAATCCTACTTTAAATTTGGATTTTTCTCGTCTTGGTATTTATTATACTAAAACTAATTAATATCTGATCAGATCATATACGTCCAGTGTTGTGCTTAAATGATTTGAAAATTACCTAGATAAATAAGTTGACATGAAAATATACAAATTCATCTTATAATAAATAAGATGAAGATGATTTTGAATTTAAATATTTCTACATAAAATGTACATAAAATCTATATAAAATAAATCTACATAAAATAAATCTACATAAAATGTACATAAAATCTACATAAAATCTACATAAACATATCTAGATAAAATTATATAGCGATTTATCTAGATAATTTCCAGATAATATTATTCTTAAAATTGTTTATATAAAGTTATTTTAGAAAATGTAAATTATAAGAAGGATACAAAAATATAATCATTTTTTTATATGTAAATTTTCATCGCTTACTGCTTATAGTTCTACTATTTAAGAATTTTTATGTGCTATGACTCTAAAGTAAATTATCTGACAATAAACATTATTTTAGATAATTTAGTAAAGATAACACTTTTTTTCTAAATTGCAAATATAGATAATATATATTTTTATTATCTATGCAAAGATAAGATTTTATTATCCATGTAAAAATAAGATGACGTCAAAATTTTATCTAGATGGTCATCTATATAATTTTATTTAAATAAATGTATAAAAATATATTCTAAATGATTTTAGGTGCTTTGTCACTGAATGGTTATTGTAGGCCTTTTGATGTCGCTGCTAGCGGTTATGCACGCAGTGAAGCGGTGTCTGTGCTATATCTTCAAAAAGCAAAAAATGCTAAAAGAATTTACGCCACATGTAAACATATTAAAATAAACAATGATGGTTACAAGAAAGAAGGAATTACGTTTCCTTCGATGCAAGTCCAGAGCATTTTACTGAAGGAATTTTACAACGAGTGTGGAATTTCACCGTTGTGCATAGATTACATTGAGGCGCATGGTACAGCTACGAAAGCTGGTGATCCGGTAGAAATAAATGCTATTAATAATATTTTGTGTAAAAACAGAACGACTCCGTTAATGATCGGTTCGGTTAAATCCAATCTTGGTCACGTTGAACCAGCGAGCGCTTTTACACAGATTGCGAAGGTAAAATAAATAGATAATTGTTATGTATTCATTATAATATGTTTATGATAAGAAAAATAATATACTGTAAATTTTGCGTGCATATCAAATGATTTTTATTACTCATATATGGTGAAACATATTTCCCGCACTCATTTCTGTATTACAAGCAAGCATGAAAATTTTGAAGTGTTCATTATTATAAAATAACTGATTTATAAAAGCACAAAATAAATTTTACCTATTTTTATATTTTTATTATTTAAATTAATTTTTGAATAAATTTAAAAAATTACAATTATATCTGCGATTATATACGCATAATAATTATAATAAAATAAAATATTAAAATAACATTACGCGATTTTATTCGGATAACTTTATAATACGTAAAAATATATTGTGACATAATTAATTTTATTGATTTTTAAGGTAATAATAGCATTCGAAAGGGGATTCGTTCCACCAAATATTAATTTTACATCGCCACGAGACGATATAGATGCCTTTGTAAATGGAAGCATTAATGTGGTTACAAATAACCTGCCACTTAAAAATGGTTACATAGCCATTAATTCTTTTGGTTTCGGAGGATCAAATGCTCATACGTTACTAAAATGGAATACCAAACAGAAAATTAATAATGGAACAGCGACTGATGGTTTATCAAAACTCGTGACAGTGTCCGGACGCACTCAACAATCAGTTAATTCGTTTTTAAACGATGTCAGTATAATTTAAAAGGCAATATTATAGTCAGTAATTAAAAAATACATTGTTACACAAATTTTAAGAAAATTTTGTTTTGTAGATCGCTAATCATTCGACAGACGCAGAATACATCCGTTTAATACACGATATCCATTCTGACAATATAGAGGGTCATCCATGGAGAGGATATATTATATTAAATACTTTGCAACAAAATTCAGTAAGGGAAATTCAAAATAATCAGAATATTAAACGACCTGTTTGGTTCGTTTTCTCCGCCATAGGCACACAATGGCCAATAATTGGTATTTATATTCAATATTTTGTTTCATGTATGATAGCACATTTGAAAAATAATTAAGATTTTAATTATTATTTCTAATAATAATTTAAATATATTCATTATTTTTAAATTTAATTATCTCTATTTTTCAGGTCACAGTTTATTAAAGTTTGACGCCTTTGCGAATGCTGTAAAAATGTGTGACGCTATTTTAAAATCATATGATATAAATATCATGAAAATTTTAACAAAACAAAACGGCTGTGAAAGTGCATTACATGCATTTGTTGGCATAGTCGCTATTCAGGTAAAATATCGTATATTATACAATATCAAAAATATATTTATTATATTTAAAATTATATAATATCGTAAATATATTTATAAATATATTTATAGTTAATAAATATTATAAATATTTATTATAACTTAATATAATAATGGTATATATTAAAAATATGAATAGCGTTTTTAAATATAGTATAGTATAATAAAATTATCTCTTATAGATTGGCTTAGTAGATCTCCTAACAGCCTTAGAAATTACTGCTGATTATATGATTAGTCATTTCGGTGGTGAACTTGGTTGTGCGTATGCGGATAAATGTTTAACTATTGAACAAACTATCCTATCGGCATATTTTATTGGTTTAGCTTGTATCAAAGGAAATATAATTCATAACTATATGGCACTTGTAAATCGTGATTACGAATGCCTTAAAGATATATGCCCTGCGGATATTGAAATAGTATGCTACAATAGTCAAAACAGCAACATTATAAGCGGGCCTAAAAAATCCATAAAAAATTTTGTGAAAGTATTACAGGTATTATTGTTTAACTTTTAAATTTACTTCTTAATCATTCATCTTTGACTTGCCTATTTTTGCTTTAAAAATATTTAACTATTTAACTATGCTACTTGTTTGTATTAATTAACTGTGTATTATTAGATTAATAATATTAACGTGAAAGAAATCTCCTGCGATATTCCATATCACAGTCATGGTCTCGCATCCGTGAAAACTCAGATTTTGAGTAACTTGAACCAAGTAATAGCGCAGCCGAAAAAACGAAGTTCAAGATGGATCAGTACTTCCGTACCTTGCATCGAGTGGTCCAATGAAGCATCGAAATTATCTTCAGCATTATATCACACGCATAGTATATTAAATACCATCCTCTTTGAACAAGCAACGAAATTAATTCCAAATAACGCCGTGATAATCGAAATTGCACCGGATGGCGTACTGCATCATATCTTGAAAGAATCTTTACATCCAAATGTGACAAACATTGTATTAACTCAGCGCACTGAACAAAATACCACCGATATAATTTTGCAAGGGATTGGAAAACTCTACAACTGTGGCTTACAGCCACAAATCGCTAATTTATATCCGCCAGTAGAATTTCCAGTTAGTCGAAGCACTCCTATGATCTCGCCGTCTATCAGGTAAAATGCAACCTTATATAGACAATTTCATTTATTTATATATAAATTAAAAACATTTAGAGATACAAGCATATACATAATATATATACTCCTCGAAATAATTATGAGATAAAAAAAATTGTCTAAAAAACAAACAAAATTTAATAGCAAAATCGATTTGTACAATATGTTAAGAAATCTTGAAGAACAATTGTATAACGTGGTAATTTTTTAACACATCGATCACTTTAAACATATGAATATCTATAAAGAAATTACCACAGCAAGTCTGTGATTTTTTGTCAAGTTTGGGGTAACACGAGGCACAAAACTTTCAATTGAGAAAATTTCTTTAGTCACTTTATGTAACTTTTTTTTAAGTTTAAACAACAAAAAAAAATCTCGCAAATTTCTTTGTTATTTTCACCTATTTGTAAAAATAACGATAAAATTAATGAAGTCGCCAGTGAAGAGTAAAACCATACGTATTTATTGAAATTTCGACCTAACTGGCCAGTACAATTTAAAACATTACGTTTCGACCCTTAGGTACGGGTTCTTTTCAAGTGTAACTGTCAAGATGTTGATTCGACAGCAGTAAAATTACTCAAGAGTAATTTTACTGTTGTCGAATCAACATCTTGACAGTTACACTTGAAAAGGACCTAAGGGTCGAAACGTAATGTTTTAAATTAAATTGTACTGGCCAGTTAGGTCAAAATTTCAATAAATACGTATTTGTAAAAAGTTCACGAATTAAAAAAAATTCAATGTCTATATCATACTATAGAGCAAAGATTCAGCTTTAAGAATCCATTCTTAAAATTGCTGTACAATGATTTTTAACGGAGTTATGAACGATTAAAGTGAAAATGACATTTTCTCTTCAATTTGCGATAACTTGATAAGGAAAGATCGAAATTTAAATTTAAAAAAACGATTTTGCAGGGAAAACTTCAGGCTTTAACGTAAAAATGTCAAACAATTTTTTCAAATCTTTATGTGTATACGACATGACTACAAAGTGAGAAAAAATTTTCCATTTTGTTATGATTGTTGTTTTCTGTATGTAAATAATATCACAATTGTGAAGAAACTGAGAAAAGCTATGATCTTTCCAAAATAGATATTTCAAGCTTTACAACCCTTTTTAAAAATTTAAATTATCATTTATTGAAACAAAGTTACAGCTTTTTCAAATTTGCTTAATTTTTGAACAATTTTTTCCGACACCTTAATTATTTCGAGAAGTGTATATAACAACAAACAAGATTTTAAGAACCGTGTTATACAGATGGGACCATTCTGAAGACTGGTTTGTGCCAATTTATCAATCACAGAAGTATATAAAATCTGGCGAAAGACATGTCGAAGTCAAACTTAGCGATCATTGCTATGATTATATGACTGGTCATGTAATCGACGGTAGAATTTTGCTACCAGCGATGGGATACCTCGCTCTCGTTTGGGAAACAATAGGCATGATGAAAGAAAACATATACACAACTATACCAGTAGTGTTTCGAGATATAAGTTTTATTCGTGCTACTCATTTGTCGAGCGTTGTAAAGTTGACAATATCAATACAAGAAGGTATTTAAAAATAATTTGTGGCCAGAATAATTTTAAAATTATTTTATAATTATCTCGTAACTATGTGCAATATTAAATATAAAAAATTACAGTCAGTGGAAAATTCGAAATTATCGAAGGAGATAGCGTTGTGGTCACAGGTACTGTGCATACTGTAACAAGTCCAGACCAAGAAATGATTCCGACTAATCTATTGCCAAAGATTGCTGACGAAAAAGAATACATGACTGTTCGGGACATCTACAAAGAGCTAAAATTACGCGGCTACCAATATAGTGGTTTGTTCCGCGGATTAAAAAGCGCATCTATTTCAGGCAACAACGGACATATTGCTTGGAAAAATAATTGGGTAACATTTATGGATACAATGTTACAGCTACATATTCTTGGATACGATACTAAGAATTTAAATGTTCTTACGAGTATTCAAAAACTGGTGATCGATCCTGCACTTCACACGTCAAAGCTGCGAGACGTGGTAATAGAGGAAGATACACGTATGTACCATATCTAGTCGATTAAAAATTTAATAATTAAACATTTTTAATTATATGAAATTAAATATAAATATTTAAAACATTGATATTATACTTATACCATTATTTTTAATATTATGTAAAAGAATCATTGTAGCAAAGTTCCTACTTTAATTATCTGATTATAGAATTACCAGTAAGGGTATACAGAGACGTAGATGCGATTATATCTGGAGGAATAGAGATTCGAGGTGCTAAAGCTACCACGATTTCTCGCCGTAAAATAATCCAGAATCCCGTTATCGAGGAATATGTATTTGTAGCTCACCATGATCGTGCGATAATTTCTTTGAGCGAAGCAATACAGATTTCAACGCAACTCGCGTTAGAAGATCATCAAATCGTTAAAGTAAAAGCTGCTGAATTAATAGATGAAATCGATGATGTAGCATTCGAAGATTTATCATCTTTGTCATTGATTGAAACTCTTAATGATATACCGCTAATACAAACGAATATTACTTTATTAACATCATCGAATCGTTTTGATCCAGCAAAATTGCCGCACAATGTTGTAGTCGGAAGTTTAAACAAATCATCTGTAGAAGATAAAGTTTTAATTGCTGTTGGATTTAATCTATTGACAAAACCACAAAACTCATTAGAACAACTTTTATCATACGTGAAAGAAGGTGGCTATCTTTTGTCGCGTGAAAAGTGCAATCCAATTGATTATGATAAATTGCGGCAATATGAATTAAATGTTATTCTTGAAAAGCGTACAGAGAGAGAAGTAATCGTGCTGCTGAAGAAAAAAATTCCGATAAAGCAAATGACTGTTGTCCATATAAACAATGACAATTTTCATTGGCTCAATGAGCTAAAGTTGCTTATGAACGATGAGTTGCAATTTGATAAAAACAGTAGAATCATAATTGTTGGAGAAGGAGAGTGCGGTTTGTTAGGTTTCGTCAATTGTTTGAGGAAAGAATCAGGCGGCGAGCTTGTCAGAGGTATACTTATTCAAGATCCAGAAGCTCCTAAATTCTCTTTACAAAATCCTTTTTATATGCAACAATTGCAGAAAGACCTTTCTATAAATGTTTTACGTTCTAATAAGACCTGGGGATCTTACAGACATTTAAAACTGGCATGTACCGAAGTAAAACCTGTTCGAGCCGCCTACGTTCGTCAAATGGTATATAAAAATTTTTGTATTTATATATCAATAAAGTATCAATATTAAATTTGTATTTTTTACTCTATGATATGCAACTTAGCTATTTAAATATTTGTTTTAATCATATGTATATATATATATATATTTTATATATAAAATGCTTTCTTATATACTTGTAGGTTCGTGGTGATTTAAATACATTTTGTTGGACTGAAAGCGATATACCTATCGATACTTGTAATGAAGATTTAGTACGTGTAGTATATTCATCTATCAATTTTAAAGATGTAATGTTAGCAACTGGTAAATTAAATTCGCACACAACAGCAATGTCTCAAGGACGATTTCAACATATGTCGCTCGGAGTGGAATATGTTGGGTTAGATACCAATGGACAACGCGTAATGGGGCTTTGTGATAATAAGTAAATATTAGAATTGTCTAAACAATTAATATATTACTTATAAAATATAATCAATGAACACTGCTCTTTCTAGAGGTATAGCAAACATCGTTGTCAAAGACAAGGATTTATGTTGGAACATACCTGATACATGGACGTTAGAAGAGGCAGCTACAGTTCCTTGCGTTTATATTACATGTTACTGTGCTTTATACATTCGTGGGAAGATGAAGAAAGGCGATAAAGTACTAATACATTCCGGAACTGGAGGCATTGGACAAGCAGCTATTCACCTTGCTCTACGAGAGGGATGCGAGGTGTTCACTACCGTAGGGACAATTGAAAAGAGAGAATTTATTAAGAAAACATTTCCGACTATTAAAGATGAGCACATTGGAAATTCTCGTGATACTAGTTTCGAACAAATGATAATGTCGCAAACAAACAATCGCGGCGTGGATATCGTGTTAAATTCATTGGCGGAAGAAAAGCTAATCGCGTCTATTCGTTGTTTAGCACGAAGCGGTCGTTTTCTGGAGATTGGCAAGTTTGATCTTATTTCTAACAATCCTTTCGATATGAATCTTCTTCGAAAAGGCATTAGCTTTTACGCAATTCTATTAGAAAATATGTTTGTCGGTCCTTACAAGGATAAATCCCTATTGTCCAAAATAATGGCTGACGGCCTAAGAAATGGAGCCATTAAACCACTTCAGGTGAACGTTTTTTCAAAGACAGAAATCGAAGCAGCGTTTAGATACATGGCGAGTGGGAAACATATTGGAAAGGTATACTAGTGTAACTTGAAAAAACTGATAATATAACCCAGTTCACGGTTCTTAGAAATAATAATATATGTATCATTTTTTAAAATTGCAACGTTTTTAATATATATTTAATTTTTTTAGATAATTTTAAAGATTCAAGAAGAAAATTTACCTTCTAAAGCATTTTCTCTCGCACGTCGTCATTTTTATTGTCTTAGCAATAAAAGCTACATTATAATAGGAGGCCTTGGTGGATTTGGTTTGGAGTTAACCGACTGGCTAATAATGCGAGGTGCCAAGAATGTCGTATTAGTTTCGCGAACTGGAATCAAAAATGGTTATCAGCGCATCAAAGTTAATTTGTGGAAATCCTACGGTGTAAATATTCTTATCATCAAAAATATAAATATCGCCAGTCGTGAAGATATCAAATATCTCTTGCAAATGGCGGAAAAAGAAGCACCGGTAGATGCGATATTCAATCTGGCTGTGGTCTTGAAGGATAATGTTCTGAAGAATCAAACTGCGGATACTTTTGTGGAGTCTTTTAAATCAAAAGCTTGGGCGACGCAAATGTTAGACGAACAGTCCAGGAAAATTTGTCCTAATTTACAGCATTTTGTAATGTTTTCTTCCGTTTCTTGCGGCAGAGGAAACCTTGGACAAATTAATTACGGCATGGCCAATTCTGTCATGGAGAGAGTGTGTGAGAAGAGGGTGAAGGATGGATTACCCGGACTGGCGATTCAGTGGGGAGCTGTAGGTGATGTGGGGCTTGTTGCTGATATGCAAGAAGAAGATAAAGAACTCGTTATTGGTAGCACTTTACAGCAAAAGATATCCAGTTGTCTTGAGGAGCTCGACAAATTTTTACTTCAAAGCCGACCAGTTGTTAGCAGCATAGTCGTTGCCGAGAAAAAAGCAGGATCTTTCGGACTTGACAATATGGTGGAAACTGTCGCTAATATTCTGAGTAAGTATTCGCATTGTTAAATTATTTCTCATATAAAGTATATAATTAATCTTTTACTGTAACTTTCCTTTATATTAATAGATGTAAAAGACTTGAAGAAGATCAGTCAAAATACATCTCTGTCCGAGCTTGGAATGGATTCTATGATGAATGTGGAACTCAAGCAAACTTTAGAACGAGAGTTCGATATCTTTTTGTCTATACAAGAAATACAAAATCTTACTTTTGCAAAACTCGTCAAAATGTCGAGCACTAATACGCATGCTAAACAATCAATCGACACAAAGGAATCGAATCTTCTGAAATTATTCGGTTTCTTAAAGGACGAAGATTTTACGACACAGGTCTGTTTAGATTTTCCAGCTAAAAAAGAGGAAAAGACAGTTCAAGTATTTCTTATACCGGGAATCGATGGTTGTGCAAGTGCATTTAATTATTTAGCATCAAAGATTAAATTCTCAATGACATTCTTGCAGTGTACCACAAACAATATTGACGCTGTAAACACAATATCGGAAACGACCGATTGTCTTATAAAGGTATCGTTATTGTATTCTTAATTTTATACACTAAAAATATGTGTTTTATAAATTGTAGCATGTATAATTTTTTTAATATAATTAGATATAAAGTTCATCGTGAATAATTTTTATAGCACGTAGCATCAAGATTAAAAGATGGAAAATATTTTGTATTGGTGGGATATTCTTTTGGATCTATTATCGCAATTGAATTAGCAAGAAGATTGGAAGTTATGAATTTTAAAGGACGACTTGTTCTCATCGATGGTGGTCCTGAACAAGTGCGAATATTAAATAAACTTTGTTTTCCAAGTTCTATCAATGAAGAATTGAAAATTGATGTTTTGATCTTTATTATGAAAGTTTACAATGTGAAAATCGATGAGAAGGTATAATCTATAATGTTTTTCTAATATAAATGAAAGTGTTTTTTATTATTGTTACACACAAACATTATATATGAAAATGATTTCCATCAAACTCTAATTAACTTAATCGTTAATTAACTTATGTAACAACCAATTCATCGAAATTTCTAACAAAACAATTTTCATATATACATATAATTTCGTATATAATACTAATTTTGAAATTTTTGTTGTTTATTCTGTAAATGAATCAACGATTATATCAATCGGGACAATGATAAAAGTAGCTCTCAGTTTCATTTATGTGAAACATCTTATGTTTCTTACATTACCTTCATTTTGTCATACGTTCTTTATAAGTCAACAGTTATTTAAATACAGTTATATCGGAATAGAAATTTTTACATTTTTTAAAAAATGATTTAAAAACAGAATATATATATATATATATATATATATATATATATAAATTTGACAGGTTCTGATGGAATTAAAGGAATGTAAAACTTGGGAAGAGCGATTTGATATTTTTGCCAAACACTTTTTAGCAGTAAATACATTACTTTCACCTATAAATTTAAAAACATTGTGCATTACGGTGTACAAACATTCCGTCGCAATTCGACGATATTATAATCCTTTTACTTTATCCCCAATACAATCACCGGTAATATTGTTGAAACCAACATCTTCGTATGCATTTGAGATCGAAGACGATTATGGTTTGCACAAGGTATTGTAAGAAAAAATTTTATTTAGATTAACTATATTTAATAAATTAAGTTTAACAAAATTTATTTTTAACGAAATATATATATTTTAGATAACTCAAAACAAAGTAGAAATACATTCCATCACAGGTAATCACGTGACGATTTTGCGAAATGAAAAAGTGGCAGCAGCTATTAATGGAGAAACGCTATAATAATATTATGTGTAATAATATTTCTTATAAATGATGGGCAAAAAGATATGTAATTTACAATACATATATATTTTTTCTTAAAATCAACTATGTGTTTTCTTTACACCAGTTTATTCTTCTTATTATTTTGTGCATAAAAGTATTAAGACAAGACCTTCGAAAATAAAAAAGTATGTAATAAAAAAATATAATCAAATGCACACACACACACACACACATTAAAGTCATTAAAAGAAAACATAAACTTCAATCTTAAATTTTTACATCGTTGTTTTAAGTAAGATCCATTTGAAATGACAGCTAATTATTTTTAATAAATTCTTAAAATAGGATTAAAAAATCCAAACAAAGTGGCGCCAAACTAGCTGAACTAGAAATAGACTCAATGATAATTTTAATTTCCACATTATGTACATAATTTTAAATTCCGCATTTTTATTATGTATACAATTTTTATTCTTAAATTTTTATTATGTTCATAATTTTAATTTGTCGAATTTCTATTATGTATACAGAATTATAATTCTCCAAATTTATATCACGTACATAACTTTATTTCATCAAATTTCTATTACTTATGTGCATAATTTTAATTTTCGAATTTCTATTATGTACATAATATTATATCTTAAATTTTTATTATGTACATAATTTTATTTCCGAATATCATTATTATTAATATATATATATATATATATATATATATATCATTTATTATTAATATATATTATATATATATATATAATAATATAATGATATATATATAATATATATATATAATATATATTAATAATAAATGATATTCGGAAATAAAAATTATGTACATAATAAAATTTAAGATATAATATTATGTACATAATAGAAATTCGAAATGGAGAAACGCTATAATATTATTATGTGTAATAATATTTCTTATAAATGATGGGCAAAAAGATATGTAATTTACAATACATATATATTTTTTCTTAAAATCAACTATGTGTTTTCTTTACACCAGTTTATTCTTCTTATTATTTTGTGCATAAAAGTATTAAGACAAGACCTTCGAAAATAAAAAAGTATGTAATAAAAAAATATAATAATCTAATTTTTACATCGTTGTTTTAAGTAAGATCCATTTGAAATGACAGCTAAATTATTTTTAATAAATTCTTAAAATAGGATTAAAAAATCCAAACAAAGTGGCGCCAAACTAGCTGAACTAGAATAGACTCAATGATAATTTAATTCCACATTATGTACATAATTTTAAATTCCGCATTTTATTATGTATACAATTTTTATTCTTAAATTTTTATTATGTTCATAATTTTAATTTGTCGAATTTCTATTATGTATACAGAATTATAATTCTCCAAATTTATATCACGTACATAACTTTATTTCATCAAATTTCTATTACTTATGTGCATAATTTTAATTTTCGAATTTCTATTATGTACATAATATTATATCTTAAATTTTTATTATGTACATAATTTTTTATTTCCGAATATCATTTATTATTAATATATATATATATATATATATATATATATATATCATTTATTATTAATATATATATATATATATATTAATAATAAATGATATATATATATATATATATATATATTAATAATAAATGATATTCGGAAATAAAAATTATGTACATAATAAAAATTTAAGATATAATATTATGTACATAATAGAAATTCGAAAATGAGAAGAAACGCTATAATATTATTATGTGTAATAATATTTCTTATAAATGATGGGCAAAAAGATATGTAATTTACAATACATATATATTTTTTCTTAAAATCAACTATGTGTTTTCTTTACACCAGTTTATTCTTCTTATTAATATATAATATTAATATTATTAATATATATATATATATATATTAATATTATTAATATATATATATATATATATATATATATTAATAATAAATGATGAATAACATGACTGTACTGTGCAGCAACCTCACGGTGCTTTTGGCGCGAAAACGACGCGGATGCGCGCGACGTTCGATACCTCGATATCTCGATCTCTCGATACCTCGCATGCGCGCGCAGAGTCGCAATATAACCTCGTTTAGTGTTGTATATAACCAAAAAATGACAGAATTATAACAAATGCTTCAAAAAATAATATAAGAAACCTACAAAACACAACAATTGAACGTAATGATTGAAAATGAGGAATATGTCATTACGTAATATATTTTAAAAATATATTTTATACAATTATCTTGTTCAATTATTTTGTAAACAGATCATACGATGCTAAAAATGTGTGTGTGTTTTGATATATAAAATCTATTGTTTTATACTATAATATTGTAAATAAGTAACATCAGTACGATCAGTTTATTCAAAATATTGTATAATAAGATCGATAATAGTATTGTGAATAATTATTACATGATAATTAAAAATGGTAAGTATACATACATATATATATATATATATATTTATATATATATATATATATATATTTATATATATATATTATATTATATATATATATATATATATATATAAATTCATAAATATTAAATATTAGTTTCATTAAATATTAATATATTACTTTAATTTTAATTAATAAATAAATTTTATTCTTTTCAGGCACGAAATGCAGAAAAGGCTATGTAAGTATATCTTTAATAGATTTAATTGAACTAATTAATAATCTACTTCTTTATTAATTATAATAGTAATTATATTAATCATAATTACTAATATCAATAATTAATCTTCAGGACAACACTTGCTCGTTGGAGAGCAGCACAAAACAACGAAGGAGCAAAGAAGGAACAGGAGCGAAGGCCATACCTAGCTTCAGAATGTAGGGATTTGCGCAAAGCAGAAAAATGGAGAATGCAGATAATTCGGGAAATTGCGAAGAAAGTTGCACAAATTCAAAATGCTGGGCTTGGCGAATTTCGTATTCGTGATCTGAATGATGAAATTAACAAATTGCTTAGAGAAAAGCGGCATTGGGAAGCGCAAATAAAAGAGCTTGGTGGACCTGACTATTCCAGAGTTGGGCCTCGCATGTTAGATCATGAAGGACGTGAGGTAAAATTGTAGTTACATTATTAATGTTACTTCCAACCATATCGAAGAATGTCAAAAGCTTTTCAAATATTAATTACAAGGAGTGCAATTGAATCAATCAGTGATGGGTAAGATACATTTAAAATGTATCTCGATACAGATACAGATACGTGTAAAAAAATATATCTAGATACAGATATAGATACACAAATTAAAATGTATATAGATACAGATACTCAGATACTTTAAAAATATCTCAGTTATAATGGTAATATGCACAAAATGTACTGAATAATTCTTTTATCTTTATTAATATTTCTGTTTATATTACGACTTTATTTGTTAGTCTTAACACGTGAAAAATGCCTCAAAGATATCGTCACTCAAATTATTTCATCACGGTACTAAAAAATTTGACCAATGCTTAATAATAGCTCAACCGGTGTTGATGACGTTATGTTGATAACTTGCAGTTTTGATTTTTTAATAATTTAAAGAATTGAAGTATTCAAAAAAATATGTGAAAATGTATCTGCAAATGTATCTGAAAAAAGCAGTTCAGATACCATGTTTTGTATCTAGATACAGATATAGATACTTCAATTCGAATATATCTTAGATACAGACTCAGATACACAAAATGTATCTAGATACTACCCAACACTGGAATCAATATACATTATGCTGGATAATTTTTGGATGCACTATACATATATGTATATATATTTCCTATATTTAATATAAGATGCTTATATTTGTAAAATTATACAGAAAAATGTTTAGATGCACTCTACATATATGATAAATTCTAATAATTGTCTTGATTAAATAAACAGGTTCCTGGTAATCGAGGGTACAAATATTTTGGAGCTGCCAAAGAGCTGCCAGGTGTTAGGGAGTTATTCGAGCAAGAACCACCACCACCCCCTCGAAAAACACGTGCAGAATTGATGAAGGACATCGATGCGGACTATTATGGTTACATGGATGACGATGACGGTATTCTGGTACCATTAGAACAAAAAGCAGAACAAGAAGCGAGAGAAAAATACATTAAGGAATGGACCTCCCGTGAGAAGGAACCAGAAGCCGAGGTTGAAACAACGGCGCAGAAACCAATTCCTTCTCAGCAAGATATTCAGGAAGCGCTATTGCTTCGAAAAAAGAAAGAATTATTGGAAATATATGGACTGGAATAAAGTTTGACTTGAGATATGTTCCGATTGCGATAATAACTATTCGTAAGTTTATTGATTTAATTATATATTAGAATACATTTTTATAAAACGCGATGGAGATGTAATAATTATTGTTAATTTATAAGTACGCGTAATAACATTGATTAAGATAATTAGTTTGTGCAGTAGACATTCAAACTTGAATTAATGTTTATCGAGAAACGGGTGCTGTAGATAAAATATAGATCAAAATCCAATATTATAGTCTGTTTATAATCTTCGCGATCTGGTATCTTTTTCATCATTCGATCTCGTATTTCGCGATTTTTTTGGGCAAATTGACAAAAATACAATGATTCAAATGACATAACGATTTAACAAGTAATCATTTTCTAATCTAAAAATTGTCGCACTCTCTTATTCTCACAAAGGTGTCTCTGGAATGTAACAAATCCATATGTTGAAGCTTGAGATCTCTCAGCTTTCTTATCGTCTCGATACTACAAGCGTCTATCAATTAATAGGAATGTTAAATGCACGTAACATCACTTTTTTTCTAAAAAGAAAAATTCGTGATTTCACCGCATTCTCTTCAGCTAGGGATCGTATAATCCCATAATGCGGTGTTCTAAAATTAAAAATGTATAATGGTGGTCCGATCACTCCCTACATAAATCCAATATTATCGACTTATCACGCAAAACACTAGAAAACGCTGTTGTAAGATTAACGTTATCACAATTACATTACATCAGATTCAAAGAGTTAAAAGGCCTAAAAGTTATCCTGAAAAACTACCCGCTAAAATTCAACATATATATTATTCACATAATATGATTAGAAATCTTGAAACTTTCTCAAATCCAGTTTGTATCTTGTGTAAAACAAATGTTGTTCAGTAATAATCTTACAATCGAGAGATATTAATACTACATCGCATTGATTAATTTACATATTTAAACGTTTCTCTCCTCTCTTCAGCATCGTGCTGTTTATAAACAGACTGTGCATTAAGATATACAATAATATCGCTAGGACTCAGAAGTACTATAACAATATCAATTAACACATAATGCAGCTAAAAAAACTTATCACACTTATATCCTAAATGTGTTTTAGAATCCGTTTTAATCGATTCTATTAGCTCACAGATATAGTTTTTTTACACCTCGTATAAGTACAATTGGAATAATTATAAGAGTATAAAAATCCCTTATAATTTTCTCTCATTATAACATATCCAGTGGCGATTAAAATCGAAAATGTGAATAATAACGCGTATATATATCCTCTTAGAAGAAAAAAATCCAGTTTAAGCTGCGAAAAGAGTTTATAAATGAGATGATTTTCACTGCATCTAGGACTTTGTATGCTTAGAATATTCTAAACTCTTATTTGCAATACATATAAATGCGTATACACAAAAGGAATTCGTACTGCGCGCATAAGGAAATTCTCTTCGTGTCTTAAAGGAGATTTCTGAGTCCCGGCAATCATTTTTTATTTCTAAAACGTAAATGAGACAAAATAGTTCGAGCATGGATTAATAACCATGATGAAAATTTACCACTAAAGGCTTGAAAAAGTCAAGCGTTAAATAATTCACAGCATCTGTTTGTCCGTTATAATCAGTGGCTGGTTTTATCCGCTGATCTGGGGGGTCTCCTAACGATTGTTTGGTCTAAACCCACCTTCCACACTATCAATGTACGTGTATATATGTATATGTTTGTGTGTACGCATTTTTATTACTAATATTAAATTTAAATGATCTAAAAATCGTGCTCAGGTAATAAAGGAAATGTGATTTTCTATAGAGAACAAATAAATAATTTTTATAAAGTTAATAATATATATCAATGGAAATAAACTAATTTGATATAACGTATCGTTAATTATTATATTACAGAAATAACTCTTTCATAAATTAAACTTTTCAAACGCGAATAGATAAATCTTTGCTCTTTAATTTTAACAGTAAATTTTACTTAAAAAAAGACTAATATATAATACTTAATTATTAAAATATTCAATATTGATAATTGTTTCTGTATCATATATCTCTCTTTATATCAAATGAATTTTATGATATCTAACGTGGACATTAAATCCATTTTTAAGTCGTATCATCTCTACTTCTGCGTGTTCTCTAATATAACTTTAGTATGGTGAGAAAACCCCCTTGCTCAAAAATTCTAATAATAATGCATATTTTATATACCACGTGACTACATGATCTAACGTGTATGCATGATCTCGTGTTTATGTTTCTATTTCATTTATATTAATTATTATATCGACTCTCCAAACACATCTGCGTTCACGGAGTGCGTTTTGCGAGTCATTGTGCGTCGTTGAATTGTGGATTTGCTCGTCCCGCGATTTTATTCCACTTCGATTCGAAGTCTCCCTAAAATCATCAATCCATTCTCGAACCATCTCGAGAGATGCCCGTGTTCTTCATTTCATCTTACCGCCATAATCTCTGCCGCTCTAAAATTCGTCCGCTAAGTCTAATCTTTTTTCCCCTTTTTTTTCCAGGCATACCTGAACGAAACGTAAAATAGCGTTTGAAAGATCTTTTAAAGTTAGAAGATTGGTGATTAATTATAAATTAATTGGAGATTAATAAAAATTGCGCACAAATAAATGTAACTGCATATAAGTACAGCGGTTTATAAGCGGTTTTGACAGATGAAAAATGCGGTTGCCATTTAAATTTTGCAAGACAATGTTGATTATAATATTGAGCATCTCAATGATCTCGAGATGGTTTAGCTTAACATTATTGTTAGATATATTAATTATTAATTTATTACACAGCAATAAATCGTTAGTTCTCTCTTAGTAACAACGTCCTTTCCACGTACTAGCTTCCTATTTTTGTGACAAATCTTGGCACTAGACTAGACTGATCTCTCTCTTGTCATTCCCTTTACAGTTACATATATATATATATATATATATATATATATATATATATATGTATATATATTACTAAGCGTGTACGTTTCATTCAGGTATGTTTAAGTTGTGATAGTAAGACTGAGTATCATATTATCGATACTAGGTAGAAATCTAATAGCTAATAATCTCTCAATGTTAAATGCACGGGGAGAACACGGGCTCAGTATTTGTCATATCGATTCATATGAGCAAACACAAGCAAATCGAATATCCGTCGAATGTATGTACAATACATACAATTATATACCGTAAGACGGGTAATATCGACACACTGATACAGTAATACAGCGGTGATTTATGATTTGATAAACAACAAGTATTACTGAAATATATGTATGTACAGCTATAATGAGCAACGTATTCATTGAGAATCACAAAAAATATAAATCAGAAGAGAGAAAATGTATTTTTGACAAGCAAGAACTACTTTTGAAAACTTGATTGTGCGAACTTATAGAATAATAATAATTAATAATTTTTAGAAGTTTACATTCTATAATATTAATAATTGTAGTTTATTTTGAGAAACATTTAAACTTGCAGCAGAGAAATAAAGAGAGCGAAACTTGATATTTTTTAATGTAAAAAATTAAAATAGCATAAACAAGTTCTAAGAAAAAAAGTGATATTCTCAAATTCATTAAAAGTGCTTATTATCGATATTAATTTACTAGTATTTGCTAAAGAAACTAAATTGCTTGGAAAAAAAACAAGGAAGATGTGTCTCAACAATTTCGTTACTCTATAAAAACAATAAGCATAATATAATAATAAATTCACTGTGTCGATGTTATCCAATTTCAGGGTGGACACACAAATCATTCGTTTCTATATAAATTCATCAAATCTCTAAATTCTCAAATTCATCAAATCAGAAATTTTTAGGAATGAAATATTACTTTTCTATCGAATCTCTAAAGATTTATGTAACTTTTGTTAGGCTCTCTCTTTAATGCGAGTTTTTAGGAATATTTTATAAAATTACAAGGGAACTTTTTGCTTCTCCTGAAACTTCGAGTCTCTCCAAAATATTTCCACGAGAGTTTTTCTCGCTCTTGAAATATTTCCAAACTTATTGGAAAGTTCTTTCTTTCTGTGTTGCATGACCACCCTATGTCTTACAATACTATGAAGTCAAAAGATATAACTATTTGTGTATTTTCGAAATGAAAATACACAAATAGTTACATCTCATTCCGCTCGGCCGCTCAAATTTCGCTTACACTTTACGACAATTCTCCATTTAGCGTGGCACGCGGCCTAAAGAGGGTGAAAGGCACAAAGTAAAAAATAAAGACGATCCAGATTGGCTCAGGCACATGTCGAGTCGGAGAGCGTCGTAGCACGTGACAGGACAGGCACGATGAGGCCCGGAGGTGTCGATATCGTCACGTGATCATCCGGGATCCTCGACATCGAAGATTAATAAATCGCACCGCTCCCATCAGCGTATCAAAAAGGAAATGTACTTGGTACATTTAGACAAAGAGTTTGTAACTCAGAGTTTACAGCATTCCAAACAGCATCCCGAACAAAACAAAAGCCCAAACAACTTTGAAAATATGTCTAAAATTTAAGTGACAATTAAAGCATCTCTTTCTTTTTAATACGTGTTACTTAAGATGCCATTTATAGATATTTGTGTAACTTGTCTCTAACAGATGTCTAAAGAACATCTATTCAGACATCCTTTGGTCTTTGTCGCCATTTGTGATTTTTATTTAATAGACATACAACACTGGAGCATCTTTACGCGATGTCATTTGGACAGTTGCGTTGTTTGGGCTCTGACTTATGATTGACAGACCGACTGGAATATTGACTTCCGTTATTTCAACCAGGCAGTACACAACATGTGTGTCTCCGCGCGAGATAAGAGGAAAGAGAAATCTCCTTCGAGATAAAGCCACGAGCAGTTATTCTTTCTCAGAAATGCGCATCTCCGTTTCCCATACTTGTCGCGGCAAGTATCGGTGAAATCGATTTCGCGCTCGAATGGCTGCGTCGAGAATGAATCCAAAAGGAGGCACTCACTCGAGAATGCCTCAAGGACGCAACAGCGAGTGCCAGCGTTGTACTTGCGTCGGTTGCCTAGCCGTCCGCATGTCGTTCCAGTGCTGCAGCTCCTCGGATCCGGAGCTGTTCAGACCCATCGAAAGCCAGCCGATCATCTCTCGTCCCTTTCTACCCATTCCGCTCCGCCGACGATTGTAAATGGATAGGAAGAGCGTCACGTCTCCCAATTGGAACAACGCGACCTATGTTCACAAAAAAAATTCCATATTTTAAGGATATAATTAGATATTAAGGCTCCTAAATCCTCGCCGCGGCTATGTTGGATTGTGACGTCAGAGGCTAAAAATTCTTAGATGCCTCTGACGTCACAATTTCAACATGGTCGTCGAGGAGACAGGCAGAGAATTTTCTCAGAAAATTACCTGAAATATAAAAGTTTCCTTGTAGAGGGGATTCGGCTGGGCGCGCTTTAGACCAGTTTTCGACCGGCCCATCTCGTGGTTGTTGCTGTCGACAAGAGCCAATTTCACGTAGGTGTCGGGTGGTTTCGTGTCGTTTCCGCCTCCGCCGCGGAAATGGGAGCCTTTGATTATCTCCACCGATAAGCGGCCGGTCGTGCCATTATACGCCAGACCGATTAAAATTTCGGCGACGCTGCCACCTTTCATACTGCTGCCATAAGGCGGTATAGCTGTGGAGGCATAGGACTGAACAGACTGCTGGGATCCCGTGGAATCGCTACGAGTTAGACTGCTGGTGGTTCCCCAATCCTGCGCCTGGAAATAAACAATGAACCTCCTTATTCGAATACAATTATTTTCTCGATAATTTTAAGAAATTAATTTCCTTCAAGTTTACTACAGAAAAGTATCTCAACTGTATCCTGAGCATGAATTCACAATATCTATATCTATATTATAATTGAAAGAGATTTTAAAATGGACTTACCGAAGAAGAAAGCGGCGGTTGAAGAGTCAACCAAAGAGTAGTTTCCAGCTGAAGATTAATCTGACCAAAGGATACCCTGGCCTCGCCCAACAATCTCTCCCGACGCATCATTCTACCACCCCAAAGGTATACCCTTAGCCGCACTCCCATTGCGTTCACGTCTTCTGGATTTACGCGAGGAAGTAAAAAGCTCTCCATGTATTGCGGCGATGTCCCTTGCCGAACTCGAGTCTTGCGTCTTTGCTTCTTTGATGGCAGCAAGACTAATCGTACCTGGCTGCCGCCGATGCCGGGGGGATAATTTCGTCCTTGTAACACGTGAACCTAGCAAAACAATTGTATTTCAATTGTCGCGCAATATTCATAATATAATATAACAAGATAGAAAATAATATAACAAGAATAAGAGAATATAACAATAATATAATAATATAATCATAACAATAATATAATCATAATATAACAAGAATAAGAGAATTTTAAATGCTTTTAAAACTTATAAAAATTAGGAAATAACATTTTCATTCCTGATTAAGTTTTTTAAGTAAATGTGTAAATAAATAAATGATAACAGTCGAAATGGTAATCAACTAATATCAAGTTATAATTTAAGATTGACGTTTGTTTTAAAAAAGATACAAGAAAATATAATTATAATAGAAATAATAAAGATAAATATAAATTCGAAATAATAAAATATTGGATATAATTATACGAACTGTCATCTCGCGCATTGGGGCATCGTACATGAAAGCGACTTCCAGACTACCAACTTCCTCGGCAGCCATCGTCCCCATTGTTGTGATGGCATCGTTGGTCGTCGATTCATTTTGCTCGACTTCTATCTCCTGCTCTCTATTGTCGAGTATAATGTTAGACGCCCCAACTTCTACTACGCACTGAAGATATGAAAAAAAGCGAGAAAGAAATACATGTATTGCATCTTGATTCGCTTGGAGCAATTTTTCTTAATTTTTCTATAAACAAAATCAAGAATTCACCTGCTGCTGATCCGTTGGAGAGTGTTCCTCGGTGCAGCTACTGGAAGTGGTCCCAGCATCTACAAATCACGATTATTAAGAAAATTCATTTGAATAAATACTATTATATATATATATATATATATACTAATTTCCTTAATTATTGTTGATTTATATATTTTGAATATATTTTTAATTAGTTTTATTTTCTTAATTTTTAATTTTCTTACTTATATGCGCATGTTATCAATATTAATTATTGCTTATTCTTACAATTCTACTTTATTGTTATTTACTGACCTACGATAGTTGTTGGTCCATCTTCTGCTTGAATAGTTAACGTGTCCGGTGGAGGATGTGAACGCAAATTTAATCGTCGGAGAGCGTCTTCCTCCGAATCGGAACTGGTTTCCGGATCTGTATAGGAGAATGTCTTCCCTAGGAAGCAGATATATCGATTATTAGGAATTATTTCTTATGTTTATTCTTCGCTGCGCAAAGAACCGAGCATTTCTTTCAAAAATTTAGCAATTATTCGATGCAATGAATGATTTATGGATCCATCCATCCGTCTTTCAATCTTAAAATTTATTTAGGAAATTTAAAATAAACTCATAATCTCGCAAGAGGAGAGAGAGAGAGAGAATAAAATTCAAATAAAATCGAAAATTTAGAAAGGGATGAAAATTTGCAAGAAGGGACCGGAACGGGGAGATCGATATAAATCATATACCTATGTTTTTCGAGATTTGAGATGTGGAGCTGTTGGTGGACTCACAGAGGGGTACACAGACTCCGCCGAAGAGCGCCGTGGAGGATGGCGGCGTGAAGCACCACTTCCGGGATAAGTAGAGGAAAAGGGCCAGCAGTAGTACTACGAAACCGGCAACGGCACCCAGAACTGCAGTCGCTTCCACAGGTACTGAAACATCCCCAAGAAATATTATTAGATTTAATATTATTCAAAAATATTTTATATAATATATATAGAAAAATATTTTAATTATTCAGAAATATTATTAAAAAATATATTATTAAATATTATTAAATTTATTATGATTCATGCAACAGAGTAATTTTGTAGATCCCTCTTTTTCTCCCTCTTTTCTCTCCCTTTTATTATACATGTGAATTTTTTAAATAATTGTATATATAAAAAAATCCAGAACAATATTAAAATTATAATTAAAAGTATAATATTTTTATTTTTATAATTTTTTTATTAATTTTTATGAAACTTTTAATTTTTACCGCTGTAAATATTCAGCAGGGTTGGGTAAGTTAATGATTTTTTAAAACTAAGTTGAGTTAAAGTTAGTTGGTTATAAAATAAGTTGCATGAACAAAAAATTAACTCGGTTAAAGTTAAGATTAAATTAACTGAAGTTACATCAAAAGTAAATTTTTAAAAACATTATTTATATTAAATTAGATTCTTCTAAAATTTATAATAACAAAGAAATTTTGATTTTTATATAGAAATATATCTTTTGATAATTATAACTGATGACAAATAAACATAAAAATTAATAATACTTTAATTAAAACAATACGTTTATAACTTATAAAAAACAATTATGATATTCAGAGATAAAACAAATTAAACTTATTAGAAAAAAAAATTAATACATTTTAAATTAACTACGCTAAGTTAAAAGTTATTAATTTTTTTAACTTTTAACTATTTAACTAGTTAAATTATTACCCAATCCTGATATTCAGCCATACGTAGCGTATAAAATCCTTCTAGTCATTGTATACAATTGAGAATCATCATATACATTCTGTGTACATAATAATGAAAAATAAATAAAGAAGGATAAGAAAAAAAAAATTTCTTTTTTGTGGGTCTTAAAAGTCTCTCTCTCAGAAAATTAATTCTAAAGAGTCAAAAGATATCTTCTTCTACCTAATGTGTTATAATATATATTTTAATTTTTTTTTTTCACTTAAAATTTCAACCCCGAGGCTAATGTATATAGGTACCGGTGTATCATATCGGTTGTCGTATCGAGCGCGTTAACGCGACGTCGACATATTACGCCGTAATGACCTGGAATAATTTATTATCGCTCCAGTTGACACAAACTACCTGCGACATGGAATTGCGCAGCGTCGCACGCACGTTTAACGCAGTCGATCGTAACAATAAAAAAAGTCCACGTCTCGGATATCCTCCCACCTTTTCCTGGAAAAATCGCGACCTGAATTCCAATGAATTTTTCAACGCGCCCTTCCTCGACCATTTTGACTCCGGAAATTCGCGGAATCCTCGTTCCGACAATCGTCAGCCCGTTTCTCGGAAAATCGGAGAATCCGCTTGCGCAATGCGGAGGATTCTCGATCATTCGAAACTTCATCTCTTTCCCCTGGATATTTTTCTCCCATCTCGAAAATCAATGTCGAAGGCAATTTCGCTCGCGGCTATTAATACGGATTCCCAATTGACGTATCTGCCTTTCAACGCCCTAATAAAAATAGGGAAAAGAGGAGAAGGCGAGCGCGAAGGGAAAATGGGATTTTCTCTATCTTTCTTTTTTAAATTTAAATTCTCACGATTTATACCGTCCTCGTCTCGAGGACGCTCCCTCGAGCGACCCTCCAGACCAGGCGTTCTCGGCTACTCCGAGACTCGTCGCGCAGCAGGATGACACTTAAGTCCGAGCGGACATAGTGGACTTACCCGCCAAGAAGTGGTCTGATCCAGCCAGAATCATGCTCGACCGCGGTGTCGCGTTAAGATCCTTCCTTAACGTTCGGCTCTCGGCGGCGCGGCCGGGGTTGCCTCTCGCACCGGAATAACGAGACGCATCATTCGCCTCGGCTGTCGCCGGGCGTCCTCCCGTGACAGAAGCGTGGCTGGCTGGCTTCGTCAGCTAGCCGCACAATAATACGTGGGCGGGGGTGTACACACAGCACTCTGTTGCTCGGACCGACGCGACGACGTGCGCCTGCCGCACCGAGACCCGTCGTACACGCATGCGCGCTCCGCCCGCCTCGCTCAGGCGCAGTTACGTCACTACTGTCAGCTGACACCTGTCACTGGCGGCGCGGCGCGCTGCGGGAGAAGGAAGACTCCTCTCTCTCTCTCTCTTTCTCTCTCTCCCTCTCTTTCTTCCTCGGAAAAGCTTTGGAATATTTCCTGTTGATTTGACCTTAGCGAGGATTATCGAATCTGACAGCTGTCAAATTTGACGTTTCATCTTACCGTAGAATTTGTCGAGTAATTAATTGTCAAATGATGATTTTCGTTCGGAGGCGACCGAATATAAATGTCGCCGCTTGTATTGACACTTTCGGAAGAGATGGTGCTTCTTCCTTCTCATCATATGCGCAGTTGCGACTGTTCATTCATGTTTGGAGAACTGTACGATGTGTGGACTTCGTACTCTCGCACTACGTTTTCCCGAATCTAACCTAGAAAAAGAGCCGCCACTTACGCTCGCGAAAGGAATACTCTTGTAAATATATGTGTAAAGTAATTTACGTTTAAGGTAATTTTTTTACAAGATTTTTCATCCCAGATTTAGCAGAAAATATGCGCATTATTTTACTTTATTCAGACGAAAGTGAATATTTCCTCGGAATGTCGAAGTTGAGGTTATATAGTCATTTTATCACAAATTACGAAATTTTAATTATATTCTCAATATTTTAATATAATTAAGCTACAATTTTCGATTATATCGATGCTGTCAAATTTTCTTGAAATAAAATTTGCTCGAAATTTGAAGCACTTTTTATCTTTGACAATTAAATATTTATTAAAAAAATGATTCAACTTGAAATTTATGAGAATAATTTATTCACTTTCTGCCAATTCTCTTGAGAAATATTTTTATATTAAATTATTATCATATTGCTTTAATGTAAAAACATTCAATAATTTTAGTTTTTATTCTGTTTATCAAATAGGAGAAAACATAATGATGAACTGCTTCACTATTTTGCAACTTAAACAAAGATCTGCAATTTTAAACAGAGGTCTAATAGAGCAATGTCTGAGGCAATATCTAATGTGTCAAAGCAGACTCTACGTCGT
Source organism: Nylanderia fulva (assembly GCF_048542155.1). NCBI lineage: Eukaryota > Metazoa > Arthropoda > Insecta > Hymenoptera > Formicidae > Nylanderia > Nylanderia fulva. Next base: position 2,693,862 of record NW_028189730.1, on the reverse strand, counting down.
AGAAAGTAAAAACCGTTACAGACATTGTATCAATACAAAAGACCGAGCAATTCAAAGGAAAACATGGCGAACACGTATTTTGCAGGATATTAAACATACGAGAAGAAAAGTAGAAGAAATCATTGAAAAAGAAAATATCTGGACGATACCCAATTTGCTTTGTATGGGTCGTATAGTGACATCGCCATTTTTAAGTTATTTGATCTTATCGCAAGATTACCAGGTGCGATTCAATATTTTGACAAAGATATTATTGCTAAAATTTATCTCATCATCATGCAATATTAAGTTAAACACAAATATATTGCAACATAGCGTGAAATTCAATTTCTAATTTGTTAACTATTAAATGGATTTTATTTAGATTTTATTTAAAATTTTTTTCTATAATTAAAATAGAAAAATGTGTCAACTATAATTCCTTTGCAATTGAATTTTGCTAGCATCTATAATTGTTCTCTATCATATTATAATAGTTATATTTAAAACTATTTTTCTGCCATGGCATAGATAGCGCTATGGCTGCTTGCATTTGCAGGAGTCAGTGATTTAGCAGATGGATGGATTGCACGTACTTGGACATCGCAGGCTTCTAAACTTGGAAGCTTTTTGGATCCAGTGGCAGACAAGTTACTCGTGGGCACGTTATTTCTCTCTTTAGCATGGGTCGGTCTGATACCTGTTCCACTTACTTGTCTTGTTGTCTCACGTGATGTTGCTTTGGTGACTGCTGCATCTTACATTAGATATCGCTCCCTGCCTCCACCGGTATGTGTACTATATATACCTATTAATTCCATTATACATTTATTTAGCTCAATGAATTAAACATGATCTTTATAATTTCAGAAAACCTTGGCAAGGTATTTTGATCCCACACACGCTACTGTACAATTAGCACCAACCTTAACGAGCAAGCTGAATACCGGAGTGCAATTGATTCTGGTTGCTGGAACACTGGCTGCTCCTATTTATCACTTCGTAGACCATCCAGTTTTACAATATCTCTGTTACATAACAGCATTCACGACTATTGCAGGAGGTGTTAGTTATCTGTTGTCAAAAGATACGTATAAATTATTAACGAGAAAGAAGAGAACTCAGACTCCTTAAAACTAGACTGTACAGCATCAATATATTATATATACAATGTAAATTATGTAAGAATTTATTGTTTGCATTATGTGATATGTATTACTTTTGTATTATTATATCTGTACAGAGGTTAAAATAATAATGTTCTTATTTTTAAAATTTAAAAAAAAAGAAAGTATATATTACTCAAATTTCTTCTATAAAATTTTGCACAGTCTAGTATTTGATACACAGATTTATGTAAAGAATGATCCTTTTGGAGTAATAAATTTTCAATATATATATTATAGAAATATATTTTACAATATAATATTTTATATTTTATTTTATAATATATAATATTTGCAATATTATATGATTATCATGCATGTTTGTATTTTTTTGTGAAATTATTTTACTGAAATTGAAATCTGCGCATGCGCAGAACAGATTTTCTTCCGCGATGCTTCTGCGTGAAGCAGAATCTGCGTCTCTTTAAACGTGGCCTTGTAAATATATAAATAAAAATATTTATATATCGAACAGACACCGTGTGTCCAAAAATCGCGATTAAAAATATTGTAAGGCAAATGAATCGCAAATAACTCGAAAAGATTATTCGGTGATTCAACCTGATCTAACTTTTTAACCTCTGCATGTAAACACGAGAGTTTCAGGAGCGAATATGAATCCCACGCAAATATTTCGGAAAACACTGACGTGTTTTACGATCGGGAGAAGGAAATTACATATAACTGCTCACTCGTCCTTCTACGAACGAGATCGAAGATCAGGCTGGAAAATAGTTTATGATAGACCACCACCGCAGCAAAACTTGAGCCTTGTAGGCAGATTTCGCGAAGGATGCCGGCAGTTCAAGGAAGAGTTCGGTATCTGGCTGGAGGAGAGGAAGGAATTGATGAAAATGGATCCTACTATTATATACAGGACGAATGAAGTGGATGTTGTGTGGCGATTCAAAGGGGACCCAAAATCCTTGGATCAGTGGGTCACCACCTGTGACAGCGATTATGAGCAAGGCTTTTCAACAGCTAAGTAAGTATTAATAATACTTATTTATATATAAATATTATATATATATATATTAATATTTTAATATATATAATTTATATAATTTAATATATATAATATATATAATACATTTAATATATATAATTAAATATTTTAACTATTAATAAATATATATATATATAACATTTATATTATATGTATAATTTACTCATTTTACATTAGTAATTTGTCATCTTGCTTCTTTTTTAGATTAGAATTGTCTTCTACTGGGACCGGCCTATTTTCTGGCATATTAAGCACTCGTTTGCCCAAAGACGGTAGAGTAAAAAATGCTGGCTACTGTAATATTACCTCGGTACCTAAAGAAAAATCCTTCAAACGCGAGGTCCGTCACGATTGGACGCCATACACTCACCTAATTCTTCGTGTCAGAGGAGACGGCAGGTGTTACATGCTGAACATTTCAACCAGAGGCATATTCGACTTGATGTGGAACGACGTGTATCATTATGCCCTTCATACCAGAGGAGGACCTTACTGGCAATACACTAGGATACCATTCTCCAAATTTATCTTCTCCAGTAAAGGCAGCACGCAGGATGGTCAAGTGCCCATAATGCTGGGTGAAGTCGCAACTTTTGGAATTTCGATATCAGACGACGTTCCTGGACACTTCAAATTAGAAATAGATTATATTGGTTTGGAGTGTGATGAATATCACAATGAAGAGTTTGCTTATGAATCTTACAATTTGGCAGGAGTCAGATTTTAATTTTTACATACAAAAATTAATGAGATTCGCGTGACCTTGTTATTCTCTACACAAATGGAAAGTGTAAATAGAAAATATGAAAAAATATGGATTGTACAGTATGAATAATAAACTTGTATATAATTTATTAATACGTCCATAAAAAGCAAATTAATTAGTTTTCCTTTATTTTATCACTTAGCGGAAACACATTTGTTAATTATAATATTTAATTATAATATTATAACATATATCTAATATATATTTTATCTATTATTAGATATCTATATTTAATATTAATTAGAATGTAAACATTTATATTAATTTATATTTATTATATTTATATTTATATTTATATTTATTATATTTATTTATTATATTTATATTTATTATATTTATTTATAATTATATTTATATTAGTTTTTTTATGAAAAACACAAATATTTATCTGACACAGATTGGATAACATATAGAGTTTTTCTAAAAATTGTTATCAAGGATTAGAAAATCTCTAGTCGATAGCCAATCAGAATTAGAGAATTTCTGGTCGGCAGCCAATCAACTTGTCGATCAACTGAAATGTCAATCTTGGTTATGCGTATGTTTAGCGATCAGCTGATATCTGATTAAATCTGATATTCGTATTGTCGAATTGTGCAGAGTTTTAGACAATGGCATTTCAGGATTATTTGTATAAATATTATTTATATTTTTTTTGAAAATAATACTCTTTGAAACGATGGCGCAAAATGATCAATTAAACTTTCCTAAAAAAACAAAAAAATTATAAATTTATATTCGTGTTGTTTACTTTTGAAATAGATTTGAGGTAAATGAAATTATATATTGTTATTTTTTATATCAGAGATAAGATGTAAATTATAAGAGATTTATAACATAATATAATTATTAATATATTTATTTACATCTTGTTTTCGAACTTTACTTTATATTTTAAGCTCTGGTTAATTTTTAAGACTAAATTTCTAGATTTTGATTTTACACATTATTTTTTGATATAATTTATATATATATTGCATAATATAATATTATATGTATGCATTTGGATTTACATAGGTTTATTTAGTAGCTAAGATGACCTCAATGTTTGATCAGTACGAGCAAGCTTCTCAGCGTTCCAAGCAAGTGGTTGCACCACCGATTCGTCCAGACATTGTAAGTTTTTATTATTGAATATTAATTAATAACATTAATATTTAATTATAAACATTAAGATACAATTGTAATATTATTTTACAGAGCACAGCAGGCTTTATTCAAATGAAGCTGCAAGATGATGGGCCAATATTTACTAAACAAAAAGTTAACTTTTTGCCATCCGACAAAATTCTTCACTTGGCTGTTAGCAGCAACACGATTGTGATTGCTATGGCTAACAACATCTTGTTGCGCATTGATATGAAACAGCCTGACAAAACTGAAGGTGTGACAACTTTTTTTTTATTAAGTAATAATAACAATATATAATCTTGTAATGAAAAATTGTATTATAAATGTAGATATTTAATTTGTGTAAAGATTAATTAATTTTTTTTATTTACTTGACATTAATTATTTCTTTGTATTTAATTATTAAATGGAGAGCCTTATATTTTTGCTTACAGAAATCGACATTTCCAAATATGCATTGAGCATGAAGATGTCCAGTTTGTTTCTGGATCCATTGGGCTACCACCTATTGATAACTCTAGTGCCAAGACATGGAGATAGTCCACCTTCGGAGATATTCTACTTGCACAGGAAGACGACAAAGCTCAAGCAGGCTGGCAAGTTCAAAGGTCATGAAATCACTGCGGTGGGCTGGAACTTTTCCAGCACCTCAGAAACTACCTCTGGTCCAATTTTACTGGGCACTTCCAAGGGTCTGATCTTCGAAACTGAGATTGGACTGGATACTGACAAGATTTTTAATACAAGTTTGGAGCAATATTGGCGTCAGGTATTATAATATTTACATACAAATCGCACATTATTCCCTATACCTACCCTTAATCTCTCATCATTATCACTATTCATTGTTAACAAAGCTTCCGAATTACCTGCCTCTTTATGGTGCAAAAGAGGTGGGAGGATTGGTGAGTTCATGTATTCTTCTCTTCTACATTGTTATATATAAATTAATATTTATTATCTATAAATTTTTATATGTAAGTTATATATAAATTACATATAAATTAATATATATAAATTATTGTATATAAATTGATATATATAAATTATTATATACACATTAAAAATATATTTTAATATAAATTATTTGCGTGCATTTAAATATAATTTAAATTTATTTGAAATAGTATGTGAAATATCTTTGATTTGTTTAGGTATTTGACCTGGGGAAAAATAGTAAGCCTCCAATCACTGGAATAGAATTCCACAAAATACCTAACTCGGATAAATATGTGATTATTGTGACTACACTTATGCGCATTTATCAATACATTGGTACTATTGGCAATCCCGAAGAGAAACCTCTCTTGCAACAAGTATTCTATAAATATCTGAATGCGCAAGGTAAGAAAAATATATAAAAGTCTATATGAATGATGTTAATATTTTAAATCAAACTTGTAAGAATTCTGTAAAATAAAGGAAAAGGTTGTTTAATTTTCAAAGAAATTAAAAGAAAAACATTGTTACATGTTAAGGCTACCTATTTTAATAAATGAATACATATTTGTTGCAGAGAGTTTCAGTGAAGTGATAAATTCTCTGCCATATTCCAAAATGCAATTCTACTATCCATCTTTGGGTGTTTTACCAAAGTCATTTGGATGGTTGACAGAGACTGGTATTTTATATGCCCAGGTATAATTATGCTCTATGGCATTTTAAATTTCTAAAAATTATAAATCTAAATATATATCTCAATCTTTTTTACTCTCTTGATTTCTTTCTTGAATTTTCCTTTGTATTTAATTTATAACTCTTTAAAATTTTTATAACTTTTTTATTTCTTATAATAACCAGTTAAGAAATAGAAAAAGTACAAAAATAAGTACATAAAATATAAAAAGAAGATCAAGATTGTATGATGATTTTAGGTGGATCCGAAGTCGGATACAAACGTACTGATCAATCAGCAGATGTTGACGTGTCCGGAAACAAGTTTAATGGGCAGCAATGTTTCACAAACCAGTTCGGTACCATTATCCTTCGTATTGACGGAATTCCACGCGTTATTGTTATATCCAGATCATGTAAAGGGCATATCGCTCTTGAATCAGGAACTGATATTCGAAGATATTTACAATGATGTATGTGAATTTTTCAATTATATTTAAATTACAATTTATATTACAATTGCAGCTCATTAAGAATTAGAAAATGAAAAAAATTATAATTAAAATAACAATACTTAATTATTATTAATTGTAATAAAATGTAATATTACATAGCGCATTATAGCTAAATCTTCTCGCGAGATAATTAAATACAAACTGTGTACGTGTCATTTAATTATGTTTAGGCGATCGGCAAATTAATTGGCATCACCAAGGATCCCGCGACGAGATCGATTTGGGCTTATAGTGAGCGAGCAGTCTTTAAGTACAGAGTAACCAAAGAAGATAGGAATGTTTGGCAGGTAAAGAGAAAATAAAAATAACACTTTAGAAATGATGATAATATGGATGTGTCTTGTCCAGGTGTACGTTGACAAGGGTGAATTTGAGCTGGCTAAGCAGTATTGTAAGGACAATCCAGCGCACATTGATCAAGTACTCATCAAGCAGGCAGAGATGCTTTTCAAAAACAAAGAGTAAGTAGATTTGTGTTTAAAAGTGCAAAGTATTCTTTCTTCAAAATATCATCTAGTATTATCAAATATGTAATCCAAATTTGAATATATTATAGGTACGAGAAGAGTGCTCTAATATATGCTGATACTCATTCTTCCTTCGAGGAGATTTCATTGAAGTTTCTGCAGGAATGGCAAATTGAAGCATTGAAAACGTTTCTGCGTAAGGTAAATTAAATATAAAAATTATATTGATAAGTGTAAGAATCACCCAACACTTCTGTTCCTATTACAAGTAAATATTGAATACATAAACATGTGTAAACGTTATTTATTTCAAGAAACTCGACGGTTTAAAGACTCAAGACAAAACACAGATAACAATGATTGTAATTTGGGTGACGGAGCTGTTCATGAACCAAATGGGGGCCTTGCGCAGTAGCAACACATCCTATCTTCACGATTCGCAGTACATAGAATTACAGAAGCAGTTTGATAGCTTTCTTGCCATTCCTAAAGTCGAGGTAAATAAAAAAACAAGAACGGATTGTAAAATATAATTTAAATATATATATATATATATATATATATATATATATATTTGTTATATATTGCATTTTTTTACACTTTTGGCACTTTATAAATTAATTTGACTTATAAGTTTAATTAACTTTAACACTAATCAGAGCTTTTTTGGATGCTTAGGAATGTATAAAAAGAAATCGTAGTACGATATACGATTTGATGGCCAATCACGGCGACAAGGACAATCTAATACGTCTTACAATAATGCACTGCAACTACGAGGAGGTGATTCGTCAGCATCTGTACAAGAATAATTATCTGGAGGCGCTTGGAGTACTCAAAAGTCAAAATAATAAAGATCTCTTCTATCGATTTGCGGGGATATTGCTGCAAGAATTGCCACGGCCTACGGTAGCTGTTTTGATCTCACAGGGATCATCGCTGAAGCCAGCAAAGCTTCTGCCAGCTTTGGTCTCGTGCAACAGTGATGAGAAACATGTAAGAAACAAGTTATTACTCTTACATAATAATTTAGAAATTATATAATAATTTCTTTGATAATTTATCCTTTTTTTCTATAGGCGAAAGAAATTATTAAATATTTGGAGTTTTGCGTGTACAAGCAGAGCTCGCAGGAGCAAGCAATCCACAATTTCCTTCTATCATTGTACGCGCGTTACAAACAGGACGAAGTCATGCGATATATAAGTTCTCAAGGTAAATATCTCGCACGTTTTATGAATCTGCTTCAATTATAAATAAATTGATATATCTCTTAAAGTTTTTATTACAAATGTTAAAAAAGTTTTTATTATAAATTATAATTTAAAACAACCTTTGAGATGATCTATTACTGTTAATTCCAGGGCAAGATATTAGCATGGTGCATTATGATGTGCATTACGCATTACGATTGTGCCAGGAAGTTGGCTTGACAGAAGCCTGTGTGCAGTTGTCAGCTTTACTCGGTTTGTGGGCTGCTGCAGTTGATCTCGCGCTTACAATCAGCGTCGATCTCGCTAAACAGATTGCCGCTATGCCTTCTGATCATGATGACGAGCTAAGAAAGAAATTATGGTTAAAAATAGGTAAATCAAATTTATTATTAAAAAAGTCTCGTAAATCTGAAACTTATATTATATATATATATATATATATATATATATATATATGGTATATAATTATAATAAATATATAATAAAATAAAAATATATATATTTGTTTTAAATTATTGCTAAATAGATTATTGTGCTGTGTTGCAGCGGAGCATGTGGTGCGAGAAAAAGATGACATACAGCAAGCAATGGAATTTTTGCAGCACTGTGATTTAGTTAGGATAGAAGATATTTTACCATTCTTTTCTGATTTCGTCACAATTGATCATTTCAAGGAAGCTATTTGCAATTCTCTACAGGTACAAATTAAAACTTTGTGAATATATGCAATTAGATTTAAAAAATTAATTTCTTGTTACATTTTGATTTCAAAAACATTTCGAGAACATTCTGTATTATTAATTTTAGCATACTTTGACTTTCTATATATATAGTGATAATTTTATATAAATATTTGATCACAAAAAAGATTGTGTATACTGTGAGAAAAGTGAAGATTATAAAAGAAAGATAAGAGAACTTTCTTTCTATTAATTTTTCTTTTAATATGTAATAGGAATATAACCAGCATATTCAAGATCTTAAGGAGGAGATGCAAGAAGCTACAAAGGCAGCAGAACTAATCAGGAAGGACATTCAAGCCTTTAGAACCAGGTATTTGACAAATAATTTTTTAAAATTATTTTATTTCTTTAGTCCAATTCAATTTATTAACATCTTATTTCATATAAGATGATTGTTTATTACATTAATATAACATTATAAATGTCGTATGTATCGCACATTATTTCTATTTTGTATCTAATTATCAATCTACTTTCTTTCAGATGCACCTTTGTGCATGCAAGGGACACGTGCAACACATGTGAGGTGCAATTGCTGTTGAGACCTTTCTATGTCTTTCCTTGTGGTCATAAATTTCATAGTGATTGTTTGGTGGCGGCGTTAACGCCGATGCTGTCTATGGATCAAAGAACGAAACTGGCGGATCTTCAACGACAATTAACTGCTATCTCGAATCGCCCCGAAGACACCACCTCGATGACATCCGTGTCTTTATCTACGAGAGACCAAATCAAGGCCGATATTGACGAACTGGTCGCCTCGGAATGTCTCTACTGTGGAGAGCTTATGATAGAGTACGTTTTGTAAATACCGCGTTAAATAATTTAAAAAAAAGTATTAAAATTTAAAGATTATTCGTAATTATTCGTATCTGAGAATAATTTTGGATCTTAATGAATCTCAATGCGATTATTTTACTATTTGTATTATTGATTATTTTTCTTACAGGTCAATAGACAAGCCATTTATCGAGGAGGAGGATTATGAACGTGTGATGAAGGAGTGGTCATAATAAAGCTTCTGTGTAAAATTTGAGAATTTTTTTAAAAGAAGAAATTAATTATGACCTGTGTGATAATCATGACTTGGCCATAAATCAGCCATCTCAAAGTTGACGCTTCGAGTTCTGGTATGATTTTAAAAATTATATTTTCTTTCGTAATTATGTACATAATCGAAGATGTGTGAATTTAAGAAAATCCAAAAGGCTACATATTGAACTCCAACTTCAAACTTTTATTCGCGATTATTATAATTTAGAATATTAACGATTATTATAATTTATATGTATATTAGAATTATAGTCGATTTTTTAAATCTATTTTAGATTTTTCTCTATTCCAAGTCAGTTGTTTTTCTCTAAATTAGAAATCTCTTTTTATATTGCTCTTTCACTATTCACATTCGCGAAATTAGAACAAAATAGATGGTGCAATATTTTTATTCAACATAAATTTCATGTTATATTAGAATGAAAATGCATATTCAATCTTAGAGCAGAGGAGATATTCCATTTTAATGATCTTATTATAGAGAAAATCGACTGCATAATTGAAATTCTATATTTAATTATTTTATAATAATACGCTTAACTGTTGCAACAAACAGACTCAATAATTGTAATAAATTTAATTGTTCCAATCGACTCTTTTCATTCCCACTATCGAATAATTCATTTTATTCGCATACTCAGAAATAAATTTAAATGGTTTAAATGGTTACACAAACTATCAACGTTGAGATCAATACTCATGCCTCATAATATATTAATATTTTTTTATGATATTATCTTCAAACTCTTTGAACATTCACACACCAATTGTTACTTTGCAGTTTAAATAATTGTATCATTATGTATTAATATTAATATCAATGTTTACAGTATTATTATTAAAGATATTTGTTTTCATATAAGTTAATGATGATTAATATAATAGAATTCAATACATCTTTAATTATCAATCACTTTTATAGCTAAATGTTAATAAATTTTTTAACACTAATACACAATATTTCATCACTTAAAATAAGCAAAAAAATACAAAAAATTGCGCAAATAGTTTTCTGACGAAAAAGTTTGTTTTGTAATTTTCAGTACTATAAATTATTGTTAGTTAATTATCTCATTTACAAATATTCGTTTTTTTATTTTATAACTATTTAGATTCAGAGAGAGAGAGAGAGAGAGAGTATATATGCTATTAAAATTAATGCTCAATATCATTTTTTATCTGAAAAGAAACGCAGACTTCGTTTTTCTAATTTCTTTTTTAAAATTAATCTCGAAATATTAAGAAATCTCCATTTCTGCCTTTTTGTTTTTTTTGCTGACAGACTTATTGCCGTAAACGTAGTAACGTAAAGGTTTACTGGCCCATTCCGAACCACAACTGTCGATTCCGATTCTGGCGGATTTGACGATCTTGAAATCTCCCGCTGCGCCATCATCCTCGATCCACAGACCTTTCCATGTACAAAGAGAATATCTGTTGTGTTCCTTGTTCATCTGATATGCAATACAAAGCTTCGAAGGACCATTGCACAGTTCGTGTGGCTTTAGATTGGTTTTCTTCGTCTTCGAAGTGCGCTGATCAGCCATGTATGTGATACCATCCAGAGGCTCGAGAGCTCGGACCAGCACTGCGCATCCGTCACCTAAGATCTTACCAACAGGTGAGATGAAATCTTTTGAAAATATAATAGATTGTAGATACAAACGTACTCTTTTTAATTTTCTAAAGATATTGCAAATGACATTAGAAAAAATGCTCCTTTTCATATAGATAAAGAGGCAATCAAAGAGCGATAGGAATGTATAATTTATTTTTTTATGTTGTAGCTTAGACCCTGCACAAAATATATAGGATTTTGACCTTCGGTGGAATTGGTTTTTTTTTGTTCATATGTTGTAAATTATGTCCTACTGAACGAAAGATGTAATACTCTCAAAACTAAATATTGGATAGTTATTGAGTTACAGCCAGTCAAACAACTCGTAGAATCCAAGTTTTTCATATTTGATTGGCTGTAAATCAATAACTCTATTATTTAGCTTTCAGCTCATTCCAGTTTTTGGTCAGCAGATCATAAGCTACAACATATGAAGAAAAAAAACTAATTCACCCAAAGTTAAAATCCTACATAATGGTGCAGGATCCTTTAAAAGCAAAGAGCCTTTCTTTTAAAGAAAAACTCCTTGAAGACTAAAGATTGAATATTATCATGATTTTCATTTATAATCTTATTACATTATGCAGAGTATGTTATTATATATTATTTAATTCATAATAATAGGGCTACAGTTTCAAAGCATATGCACAGCATTTTAATTATAATTTTTCATAAAAAAATAATCGTTTTTTAATAATTCTAATTAAAAACTGAAAAAACTTTTTGAGCAAAAATATATGTATATTTGTGAAACAAAGATCCGAAATTCATCCTTCGGATATAGATATACTTGTAGACATGAGAAATTCTATATTTAATATCTACAAAACTTTCTTTAATATTAATTCATCGCGACATAAGCATGCTTCTCGTACTCGGGATCTTTATCGCCAACGCTGGCGCTTCCCAGGACATAATATCGCGTAGTTTTCGTACAGTTAACATTATCCGACGCAGAATCTTTGGCCGGTACAGCTACTATGGTAGGAGACCTTACGAAAGGTTGACTCTCGAGCCACAGATTATTACACGCGTAAGCGAGTTTTCGATCGAAAGCGTCCTGCTCGATCGCAAACGCGTCGCAAATCTTGAACGGATTGTCACAAAGTTCGTATTGTTTTAAGCGCGTCACACGTCTCGCGATTTGCTTTTCTCTTCCGTTAGCCTTGCGTTCCATGTTTCTTAGCAGTTCCATATACTCGAGGCCCATCAGCGGTTCCACCGCTTTGATCAATACATGCGCGTTTCCCTCTAAATATTCAATATTATACTAATATAACATTAATAACACATCAATGAATATAGATGATCCTTTAGATAAATGTTCTCTTTTGAATTCGATCCGCACGATGAAACCAAATTCTTCATTTGTTACATTTGATATAATATCAAATTATTATATTAATTGTCGCATTTATAATTGCGTGAGGATTAATTACTCTAGTGGTTGTTTATTTTAAATTTAATTGGAAACCGCCCATGATATTTGCAATATTTTTTTTTAGATTAATTATTAATATAAATTAAATAAACAATATATAATGTTACTTTAACATTTACGTGTTGTTTATTAATTATACTATAATAATATTAATTATATATATATATTATACTTATATATATATATATATATATATATATATATATATATATATATTAGTATAATTAATAAATATATTTTTTAGTATAATTAATCTAGCAAAAGTATTAAAGAATGCCCACCTTGACTAGAGATATTGAAGCAATGGTACATGCCATATGTCATGTAAACATAAATAGTTCCTGGCGGCATGTACATCGGCAGATTACGAGATGTAACTTTATTCTGATAAGTATGCGATGCTTTGTCGATCGCGCCCAAATATCCCTCAGTCTCTACAATTCTCCCTTTGAGGATAGTGCCGTTCTCCAGATACCTTACAAGTATTTTCCCTGTAGAAAAAATAAAAATTTTATTAAACGAATATTGCTAAAATGCAGAATAAAATTTTGAAAAATTATAATACTTTGGAAATATATATATATATATATATATATATATATATATATATATATATATATATAAGCATATATATATATGCTTGCTGTAACAAATTGAACATTTTTATCATTACACATCTTACGTAAGAGAAGCTTAATCCACAAACCTAGGAGTTGCTGTGCTAGTTCCTCACACGGAGTATCAAAGAATTCGTATTGCAATCGATTGGAAGATAGCTCCTTTTCCCAGGGTGTCACAGGAGGATCCTCTAATTGACTCAATTCTTTCTTCATCATCTGTAAGTCCACAACAGCTCTTAGTTTTCCTTTGCCAGGACTCGTGTTTGGTTTCAACTTTTCTCCTATATAAAGTAATTGATTAACAAGAATATCTCTATGGAATCAAGAGTCTTGTAATTAATCAATTACTTAATTTTGTAACCAACCCTTGATGCGAATTTCGGTATTTGGCTCTTTCTGATTACTCTTGGATTTCTTAGAGGATGTAGTAATATGAGCATCGCTTGTGTTACCTGCATGCTTGCTATTTTGATTTTGTAAAGACTTGAAGTTCAGTTTTTGTCTCTCCTTCAATGCCACCTAATGACAGAAAACAATAATGAAAATGCAGAATTGTATGCCATTTTAAATAAAATATTTGCAACTTGGAAAAAACTGCAAATGTTGAACAAAAAATTGCCATAAATTAAATCAATAAAAAATTATTTTGATAATAGTCTATTAGTCAGAAAAGCTTAATTTATTACAAAAATTATAAAATATTATATAAACCATTGATGTTGTTTGGATCTTTGATGTAGTTTCCTCATCAATCTTTTCAATAGTATTTTGCTGCTGAATTTTTGCAGCTGCTCTCGTTCGTTTCATCAATTTATCTTGTGTCACAAATTTAGTTGTCTCACAGCTTTCAATTGTCCGAATATGAAGTATTTCTACAAAAAAATAAAAGGAGCATTAATATCAAAATTGGAACAAAGTTTACAATTGTACTTATTTCGTTATCACAAATAAAAGGATCAAAGACATCAATTCCAAGAAAATGTAAAAGAAATTTTACAAAAATAACAAAAATAGATTAGAAATATTCTTGAATATCTTTTAGTCATGAACATCTGTGTTTATTTCAAGTTTGTTCGACAACGAAGTTTCAAAATTGAACATCGCAAATTCTAATTATATACATTTTCTACAACACTTAAAATATTTATTCGTAAATTTATATATGAAATATTATTGCATAGTTTTACGATTGATTAGTAAGTTTTATGTATCATAAAAATATATTTCTCATTTTTATTTAGCCTAATGTAACGAGATAAAACAAGTTTACATATACATGTAATATTTACATATATTTATACATGCATGCGTATAAATCGTAACAATAAGCAGCAACAAAGCATCCCGCGTGAAGTGACAGATGACAGCTGACAGCTGACAGCCGGCGTTGACAACCGTAGAGAATAAATTAACTAGAAGTGAAACTTGAGCTGCAAGCGAATCCGATCAATCGCGATCAAAATGCTCGACTGTGATTGGTCGACCCACTTTACCATCTAACATTTTCCATACTTCGTGACCTTGAAGTTCCATCCGAACCACTCGCGTAGCCATCTATATAACGCGGAGCGATAGACGAACGAACTTGGCGGTTCTGTGCTTTTCATATATTTGCCCATTTTTTTCGACGCAAAATCCTTACAGGACTTCGCCAGTTTGTGTCAATTTTGACATTTAAGCGGAGGACGAAGCGAAGAAGGCGAAACGCAGAAGGAGGAAGTCGAGAGAAACCGGTGAATGAAGAGAAAATCAAGTCTCCTCGTTCCAAACTCGCGCTTTGCCGCTCGACCAATCAGATGCGTTCCCTCTATTTTGTATCCTCTCCCCCTTTTCAGAAACACTTTCCTGGCTTCGTCGTCTTCCGCGAAATCGTGTGCGCGTTCGAATTCTGGTGTTTTCGCTGGTTTCCTGCGGTTTTTGGGCTGTCGAGTGCGAGTGCTTCACGTGGACGAGGTTGCTGCCGTGAAGAAGGTGTTCTCCACCGGGTGCAATGCCGAAGGTGAGTCGATCCAAGGAGATCAATCAATGTCAAGGTCACGCGCGATCTCAACCCGATAACGCGAGATTGCGTTTAGCCGTAATAAAATAATTTGCAGGTGATATATTGCGTGCTTCAGCACTCATTAATGTAACAAATATGAAAATAATGACCATTAATCAAACTTCCATCCGATTAATTACAGAGCCAAACATATAATTAATATATACATATTCTTATTTTTTCCCCCTATTTTGTCATAACTTATATATATATATATATATATATATATATATATATAATAAATATAAATGTTAAACATATATATATATATATATATATATATATATTACATAGTATCTATATATGTGTACTATATAAACATTTATATTATATATATATATATATTTGTACTATATAAACATTTATATATTATGTTATGTATATATATATATATATAATATAATATATAAATGTTTATATAGTACACATATTATAGATATATACTATAGAAACTAGTCTTATATAAGACGATGATACAAACATTTACATTTTTGGTTAAAATGGAATTTTTCATAATGAAGATAATAATGTATGTACATACCATGTCGACATAATCTAATATTTGAGGGAAATTGAAGATACTTAATGAACGCCAATAATAATCTCATATTTAAATGTACGTAATTGCAGTAATTAACTATGAGCTTGTTGTTACAATATTTAATTGACATTTGTTTCCAAAGACAATTGAATGAAGGATTTCGATGTTTCAGATCTGAATTATATTATTGATTTATAGATTTTTGAGTTATTATTAATAATAAATTAATTGATGAGCAAGACATAATTATCAGAAAGGAGAGGAGGAAATTAATTGATAAAAATAAAATCCAAATGACAAATACGTATATATAATAAATATAATTAAATATAATAAAGATTTGTGTGTCTAGGAAGATTATTAATATTGTTTAATGTCGCACATTGTATTTTATATTAATATAAAGAATATTTCAATATATATACTATTAATATACAATGAAATTTTACTATATAATATTATTTTAATATACATTTTCTATGCTATATTGGAACATTATTTATTTCATATTAATATAAAATATATTTTATATTGATATAAAAAATATCTTAACACATATAACGCAATTTATTTACTATATAATATAATTTTAATATAAATTTTCTATGCTATAATTGGAACATTAATTTATATGAAATTTACTAACTTAACTTGGTATACTTTTTTCTAATTATATAGCTCCTTTGATAAGTATCGAGATTGATTATCTCTTTTCAATGAGAATCAATTGAACTTTTCATCAAAGTCGAGCTCGATAATTTTCGAGATTTTTATTGCTTAACGGACTGCTGGATCTCCAGCAAGCTCTTGCCCTTCGTCTCCGGGATCAAGTACCATATATAGGGCACCGCTGTAAGAACGACAAACCCGTAGCTCCAGAAGACGACTTTTTCCCCAGCCGCAGCGATGAAAGGCTGAAATGTCCTGGCGAATAGGAAGGATAATGTGGCATTTCCCGAGGCGATGCAAAGAGACGCCAGAGTCTTGAGATTCGCCGGAAACATCTCTCCCAGAAGAGTCCCGGGTACCGGGATCAAGCCGTAGGATACGAAGAGATTGAACGAAAGCAGGGATGTGATCGGCAACCACGTCAACTTTTCGGGATCGAAGTTCAGGGAAAGAAGATGAAAGTGCAGACCGAGAGCGACGAGCGAAACGAAGACGCCGACGCAGGAAACGATCAGCAGATTCTTCCGGCCGAGAGTATCCACCAGCAGAACCGCGGTGGAACCGGCCACAATCGTGGAGAAACTCAACGCCATCACCACGATCGACGGGGTGATGCTTACCCCGGAATTGGTCACGACGATCTCCGCATAAGAAGTCATCGTGTTGTACGCGCTCGTGTAAACGAAGACGTTCAACCCGAACAGGATTAGGATTTTTTTAAAATTTTCTGTAAATTATTTTGATTAATTGATTCATTTTCATTGGAGTCTTACGAGTTTTCTGTGATGTAATGTAAAGGAAGAAAAATATTTGTATTTAGAACAAAGAGAAAAAGATATCAACTTGTACATATAGATTTTTGATTCAATTTTTCAAACTTAGCTTTTTAAATTGTTTCCAACAAAATTTTTGATACTTGATTAGACTTTTTTTAAATATTGAATTTTTGAAGCTTATAAAATATTAAAAGACCTAGCACCAAATCCATAGGATTTTGGCTTTCGGTGAAATTGACCTTTTTTTCCATATATTGTACTTTATGATTTGCTGAACAAAAGATAGTTTCAAAGCTAAATATTCGATAGTTATTTCATTACAATTAGTCGCATTACAATTTTCGTGTTTGGCTAATTGTAAATCATTAATCATTTATTATTTAGCTTTCAGTCTATTACATTTTTTGTTCAGCAGGACATTTGTAACAGCATATGGGAAAAAACAGTTAATTCCACTGAAAGTCAAAATTTTATATATTTAGTGGAGTCCTTTTTAAAACTTTAATCTTTACTATTTGAGAGTTTTTGGGCAACTTTATAAAATGTCAAAACTTTTTAATTTTATTTGAATTCTTAATTTGTGGATTCTTTATTTCTGTCTTCGAAAAAGAAATATTTGTTATTTTTTCAAAATTTAAGACCATTACCTGGTAATAGGAAGTCTTTAAGCTTCGTCAGAATACTGACGCTGGCGCCGTTAACAAAGTCCTGGAGCTGCTGCAGCTCGGCCTTGACGTCAGCTTCTCGTCGGAACCACTTGAGAGATGCCTCGGCCTCATCGATATCACCGTGAAGAGCGTAATGATAGGGCGACTCGGGTATCAAACTGAAGAGGGCCACAAAGAGGATGTTCGGCACGAGGCTCACGTAGGCGAACATTTCCATAGACAGATAAGGGCCCATCACGGTGGCCAGGAAAGTACCCACGGATGCTACGTTTACATTCATAGATATCTGAATAAGCAATCACATGTTATGGTTTATTACTTTCGTCACATTGTAAAACTTGGCAAACATGTGGATTTTATCCTCGAGATTATTCAGTTAAAATAGCGATGAGAAAGAGAGAGAGGAGAATTAAAAAAAAAATAGAATAGTAATCAATATTTCTCTTATCATATATATAGTATTGAGTTATTAATTTTAAAATATTTGATATTATCTTGTATTACATAATCGCATAACGTTATGTATAATATTTGGATTATTATTTGTATTATACTACTATTATTGATTTTAATAAATTCAATTTATTCGTTATTAGTAATTAGCGAAATGTAATAATTAAGTGATAATAAGTGAATACGGCGAAAGAATTGATAATAGAGAGACGAATTTTTTATAAGAAATCTTTATAATTCTTTAATAATTTATTTTAATATTATTTAATATTATCTTTAATTACTGCGAATTGTTTGAATAATTTCTTTAATATTAATCATTTAAATCTACGAAAGGATTTCTTGATATAATTGTAATAAATCACAATCTGTCGCTCTGTTTGTAATCTACTTTAATAGTCTTGAGAGAAGATAACGAAGTTTAAATATTGAAGATATCGTTTAAATCGAAACTCGATTGATCTCGTTTTCATATCAGTCTGTCTTTTAATACTCATAATGATAGTAAATATTATAAATGTTACATCCAGAATCTAAATTTTAGTAGATATTATTTGTATAGAAATGTCAAAGAATATAATCTCAAACTAATAATTTAAAAATCGTATATATTTCGTGAAAAAAGGTCTCGCATGATGATTTATTAAGGATATTTTTAAGAAAATTAAAGAAAAAGACTATGCGAAGAAAGAGGAATTTTAATGAAATAATGAAGTTACCAGAGAGCCACGTATGGCAGGGTCAGCGACCTCGCCAAGATACAAGGGCATCGCGGGCCACAATATGCCCGATCCGACTCCGGAACAGAATCTGGAAAGGTAGAGCGACGTGACCGACGTGGCGCAGATGTTGAAGATCCAGCTGGAGATCAACGGCAAGCCCGATAACAAGAGCGTCCTTTTTCGTCCGACATACTCTGAGGGATTGTGTCGTGGAGAGACGCGTGTTAAAGACATATCATCCTGAGAACAAGATCACCACAACTCAGAACTGCGGCTCGATCTCTTCGAAGGCGAGAGACGCCATTCTTTACTTCCATTTGCGCTGATAACTCATTTTCTTGACGACGGATATATGCTGAAGAAAGGAGGGAAGACGAAGGATTTCAAGGATTCAAGGACAATTCAAGGAAAAATAATAGTTTTAATCGCAAGACTTTATGGAAATATTAGGATTAGAATTTTGAAGAGATTTCGAAGACACGAGAATTTTAATTCAAGGTGTAAAAGGATGTAAAAATGTGTAAACGATATGGACGATCTCCAGGATGTCTCTAAGGATTTTTGTGTCGCTATATTTCACAGCTCTATTGTTGAGACACGAAGACTTGCTTCCGATTTTCGGCTATTGCTACTGAGTCGTGGCTGGCTTGCTCTTTGGAAGAAGATTCAAAACAGTTTAAACGACAGATCGAAGAAAACATTATTGCACAGAAAGGACTAGATTTTTGTTATCCTGTAATTGTGTGATCTAACAATTTGCCTGTTGAAGTAAGAAAAATAGAATAATGCACATGGTATATAAAAACATGTATTAATGATGAAAACATTATACGGTTTATGTTAAAGTATTAATGTACAGACAATATATAAAAATTTATAAGAATAATTAATTATTTGTTAATTATTATATTTAACGTGATATGTATAAATTATATTAATAGAAAGATAATTAGCAATTAGATCTATGCGGTTTTTTTTATTTTTTTATTTTTTTTTTACAATAGAACTTAAGCGACGAATTTGACCGAATTAAAGATTTATTTCTCTAAAGTTATGATTGATGAATCTTGTTTCCAGCAATGGGAGCGATGGCGGAGGATTCTTACCTTGGCAAAAAGCACCGAGAAGCGCCCCAAATAGACGTCCGAGGTTCAAAAGGGATGCCACCCAAGATGCCTCGGTATCGGTCAGTTTCAAAGGAATATCCGCCTCCGCTGATGTTAGTTGTGCTAAATACGGTGATGCCCAACCAGTTGCCAGACCGCTAACGATGGCTTCTAGACTGACTGTTTGGCAACGTATCGGAAACGTATGGGACGTCGTTTTAAGTGCAGCAATAAAAAAAGAGAGGAAGAGAGTAAAGAGGTAGGTCTTATTTGAGCAAAAGGCACTTTGTTACGCATAATATTCTTTGAATACGAAGTACACGATTTTTAATTGAATATATTTGACAAAATAATTTATTTATAAATATAATTATGATATACATAAAATATAATTTACATAATTTTTCAACGAGTCATACTTATTTTATAGTTGGCAGGTAGAGAAAAGAATTAAGAAATATAAGTTTCAACGCTGTTTTATGTACAAAACTATAGTATAGTTTAAAAGTTATTTCTAACATAGTCATTTTCTAGCGAAACTCCTTTCTCCTTTTCAATATACATAACATATTACATTTAGTTTTCACGGTTAATTTAATGCAAAATATCAAAATGTTTATTCATAAATAGATTTTAATTAAATTAAATACACTTTACACGTGTCAATATTTTAAAATAAATTTTGTTTAATTAGATGAAGGAGACTTACTCGTGAGAGCAGCTAGCCATTGCGGCCAAATGGTGATCTTTCTTTTGTCGTCGAGGACTTTAGGATTCTTGGCACAAAACATCTTTCCTTCAAAAATACGTACAAGGTATATGTAAATCACATTTCACGCGTCTCGTTACACAGTCGACTGATCCTTGCGGGTTCGGGATCGACAGTTTCGCTTCGGAGAAAAGTCGAGGTAAATGCATTTACATTCCGATAAGGATGCGATTTATTTATGGCGTCATCACGCATCGCGTGATTTCATGATACGCTCTCATACAACTACCGGTGTATTTACACTGGCGTAGGGATCTATAAAAAGATATGTCACGGTCGATCTACCATAGTATAAATTCGACCATGTGATGATGATTTTACACTCTAAGACAGCATGATGAAGTTGCAAAAAAAGTTTTGCGCATGTAAAATAATCTTGAATTTTCTTCTAAACAATTTAAATTGCAAGAATTAACCGATCTGGTGATTAAAGCAAAGAAGACCGACTTGACAAAATTATGACATACTTCTCAAATAGTCACGTGTCTAGGAACAATTGGAAAATTTTAAACTTTTCAACCAAAAGCTCGACTTTTTAACCGGGATTATTTAGAGTTGGAAAGGTCAAGAATTTGAATTTCTATGTAACACTCTAAAATTCTGAAAATAACCAAGTATTTAATTATTTCAAATTGAAAAGAATAACAATTTTTAATTATATATCATCTCAAAGACATAATTAATATTAAATAAACAGGAATAATGATTTTATGACTTTTTATTGAAGATATCAGAATTTTATATATATAATTGTTTATCAAAATGCATATTTATACTTGTATATGTACATATGTATATTTGATATCTTATTTTTTTTACTTAGAGTAATATTGACATAGATAAACAGAATATTTAATGTGTCTTAACGTTTAATTCCTTGAAAGCTAGAGTGGCTTTTCGGTTTTGGGAAAATACCAGGCAGCGTATGTGTAAATATTGATTAGAAATCGTAGCGGTAATTGACGGGAATATTGTGCATTCTTATCGCGAAAACATGTCTGAGCACCTCTGCTAGTAAAAATACCGAAATTCCAGCCACCTTTATAAATTTATTGCCTTGACGCGAATATAATCACATTTCACCTTTTCTGGGACATTCTTGTTGAGAAAAAAAATCTCGTTAAAAATCTCTATCTTTTTATATATACTATATCTGTTTAATATAAAAAAATATTACAATGTCGTGATATTTTTTTTATTTTAGAGAATGTGAGCCTTATTATATAATTTAAAATAAGAATTTTCCTTCTCGATATATATGTGCATGTTGATCACATTTTATCCTACTATCTTTAAAAAAACTAGATATTCTTTCAATAACAGATTGTTATCAGACATTTTAAAATCGATTTTTCTTTCAGCGAAAATATCAAGCCATATATTATAATATTTCAATTATAAGTGGCCGAGAAGGAAAGAGAAAAAAAGGGAGCTTTCGGTGACCTAAACTAATCCCAGGTGGAATTCCCTCTTTAATAGAATTTTAATTCGAGGCTTAATTATAAAAGTATATAAGTGATGCTAAAAATTGCAAAGTCGCGATAAATAAAATAATTGCTTCCCTTGGGAAGGAAAAATCGACTTTAATCACCTTTATTATCGCTTCTTATTTGCTTTGCGTTTTGCGCAAATAAAAAAAGAATTGACAGCGTAGCAATGGAGGAATTTTCTTTAATAATTTCGCATAATGAAGGGAGAAACGTCGTACTGCGAATTTGTAATATGCAATAAACACGAGACGAAAATGGCATGCGACTCTTCCGAGCGTATTCCTCTCGTTCGTTTCTCTTTTTTCTTTCTTTTTTTTTTTTTTTTTCAAATTTCATACTTCGTATTTCTCCTCCCTAATCGCAGCATTCTTTCGCTCGCTGCCGAAAAGCACCGTAACTTCCCCAAAAGCACCCATTCGCGCGAGCGCACTCTCTGATTATTCATATCCAATTTCGGCGACAAAACAACCCACTCGCGCGTTCCCGTTCGCCAACCCTCGTTTTCATCCCCTTCTCCGCCTTCATCCCCCTTCACCCTCTGGCGCGGCGCCCCGAAAAGTGCCTGAAAACGGCGCGATGCCTCCGCGAGAGCATCGTTTCACTGCGGACGTCGCGCATTTCCGGCAACATTCGTGCGGCCCTGACAGGGACGGGATTGTCAGGCGAAATTATTTTCTGCTCGCAAATTATAATTTGTATTTTTTATTAAATGATTTTTCGCTTAAATCAGAAACGATTACGAATCATCCGAAGCCTCGCTTAACACTACACTGTAAAAAAAATATGTAAAATTACATAAATAATAAATGTAAAATTATACATGATAAATAATGAAAAAGTGAACATTTCTATTATTTATTGTGTAATTTTACACCTATTATTTATGTAATTTTACATATTTTGGTGTAATATTTTACATATTTTTTTACAGTGTATCAAGATCAGAATCTATCAAACGTTTCGTTCAAATTGAAATTTTAATTTGAATTTTAAACATCTCTTGCAATCTTGCAAGAATAAATATATTTTTATATATTTGTGTAATTATATAATATATTTTTTATCGCGTTTTATTAAAAGAGAGACTTCTCTTTTCTCTCGGAATTATTTGTTTTTAAGAAAGTGTTTTAAGATATTTATTTTAAAAGTATGCACGTGTATTACTTTCTATCTTTTTTGCTTTAGAGAATATTTTACAATGGAAAATGTTTTACCTGAATAAAAAATATTTATTCTAAAATATTCATGCTATGCTGGGATTAACTAAGTACTTTTTTCCAGCTCTTAAAAAGAAAACAATTTTTTTATACGTTATTATTATGTATATTAATGTATATCAGTTTATTTCTATAACTTACATCCTGATAAGCAACATGTAAAATTAAAGCTATCAAAATTTTCAGGGGAAAGAAGAGAGAGAATCTCTCTTTCAATAAAATACAATAAATAATACACTTAATAATTATATGTATATCTGTAAAAATGTATTCTTGTAAGATCTTGATTAATTATTGTGCGAAAATGTATCTTGAATTCCTAAATGTTTTATATGATGTCTTTTATATACACATATTTAAAAAAAAAAAAAAAAACATTTATATACAGCCGCAAATATTTTTAAACGTAAAATAGAGAAAGGTAAAATTTCTTAATTAGTTTCCTCGACCCTCTTTCACGCGCGGCAAATCGGAATTCCCTTTAATGCGGCTGACGGGCTTTAAATTCAAAACCGCGAAAAAAGAGGGATAAAAGACGCGCGTGTCGCCGAAGTGTTTCTCCTGGAGGACGAGATTTCTAGTCACATTCCTGGCCGGCGCTCGCACCCTCTCGGCTCCCATGCGGGGGTGCATTCAGTGCGAATCGCGCAGTCGCCCGAACACCTCGGAGAGGCTGGCTCCGGCGTCGTGATCGCGTGCGAGGGAAAAAAAAGGGGAAAAGGGAAGAGAAACGGGGGCGCGCACGGAGACGAAGAGAGAAAGGCGAGGGTAAGAACTTCAGGAAGAGAGAGAGAGAAAGAAGAAAGCACTCTCTTAAAGCCGAGAGAACTCAACGTGTCCGTGCATCCTCCTTCAGGAGAGGATGACGTTGTTGCCCATGACGTCGCGTAGGCGCTGCGGCCGCGGAATCCGCGTCCGCTGCTGGCCCTATTATTGACTCGGGCGGGTTGGTCCGGCGGCCATGACAAGGAGTTGTATTTTCCCGCGAGGTCGACAGATGGCGCGGCGTGTGCGGTCCGCCACCCTCCGCCTGGAATGCTCTTGGCGAGGATCCTGCCGACGCTATCCTGCCCCACGGGTCCATCCACGACGCTGAGGGCGACTCGACGACGGCCAGCCGGAGGGTATCTCGACGCGGAGCGTCCCCGCGAAAGCGCGAACGTCACCGAGTGAA
Organism: Nylanderia fulva; assembly: GCF_048542155.1. Taxonomy (NCBI): domain Eukaryota; kingdom Metazoa; phylum Arthropoda; class Insecta; order Hymenoptera; family Formicidae; genus Nylanderia; species Nylanderia fulva. The sequence continues at coordinate 2,668,903 of NW_028189730.1, read as the reverse complement.
CGCGAGAGCGCGCCCGCGCGCGCGCGCGCGCGTCCGAGTGGAATCGTGCGGGGCGGAAGCGGTGCGGAAAGTCCATTTCGGAAAGGCCGTATCTAGGGTGGACCAAGGACACCCCAAACAGGGGGTGATCTGCCCTGTCGGAACGCGGGTGTTAATCCCTCGCCGGGAGAGACTCGTCGCGGTGGAGGATCGCTCGCGGAGGATCTCCGACGTTTCGCCGAACGGGGTTATTCGAGTGGCGCCGAATCAGGCGGAGCGAAACGTCACAATCTGCCCTCGGGAGTGCCGTCCACCATTTTGGCTGCGCGGAGGTTATTCTCGAGTGGAAAGCGTCGGGACGTCATCCGGAGACGACATCCGTGGAATTTCGGAGTAATCTCTTCATTCTCTTTCTCTCTCTCTCTCTCTATCTCTTTCCTCGTTCTCTATCTATCTCTATCTTTTTATATCTCTAAGCTCTCTCTCTTTCTTTCCTTCTTCCTTCCCCTTCCTTTCCACTTTGCTATCGCCACGGTGAGCTTTCCGGTGATCAAGTAGAGTGATTTCCGGGGGAGAATCCGTGTCGCTTGCATAGGGATCAGCTGAAGCGGATCGGGAAAATCCTGGGAAACCTTTCGGGAACATCGCGACGCCTTGGGACTGGAGCCATTTTTATGCGCTGCATGCCGGGAGGAGCGGCTCTCCCGCTGGAAACTGGGTTACCGCGTCGCTTCCGCTGGAATTCCTTTCCTGCTCGTCGCCCGGAGGCTCGTAGATTCGTGTTACGGGGCTGAAAAGCGTGCTCTGCCTTTGGCTCGGGAAAGCCTTTGCGCGCGATTAATGGCTACTTGGTGAAGGAACTTGGTGCGGGCAGGAAAGGCGTGGATTTCGAGAGAGAGAGAGAGAGAGAGAGATTGAGAGAGTGTGTGTGAGAGAGAAAGAGAGGAAACGTTTTGTGTTGGAGTGATTAATATTTTGACAGAGACAGAATCGAGATATATATATATATATATATATATATATATATCGCGATTCTCTCTCTCTCTATATATATATAATATATATATATATGTATAGAGAGAGTGAGAGGGAGAGAGAGAAAGAGAAAGAGAGGCGTGGATTTGTATCCACGATAGAAGAGATTTGTGCGTTCTGGGTGGAATTCTGTGCGAGTGGGAGAGAAACGGCGCCGTGGATCAGTATTATTGAAATGTGTCCAGGTTTTTAGGCAGCGAAAGCAGTGCGCGGGTTCGTTTGGTGGATCGGTGCAGTTTTTTCTTTCCTCGACGAATCTATCGTCATGCCGGAAGAGGAGATGCGCGGATCCATTAGTTGATGAAGAGTAAACTGTGCTTCGAGGAAGAGTCACGCGGGCAGAGAGCTGGATCTGTATATGTGAAAACTGCGAAGGGACATTTCAGACTGACGGACACTAATCGATCGAATCGGTGAATTGTTAAATGGATACGTGGAGGAATGGAAGAGGCAAGATTTGTACATCGAGGGAGAAGAGAAACATGGATTAGCGAGGATACTTCATTGATCGAGAAGGGTGGCTGCGAAGAAGTAAACATCGTTTCGCATCCGACATCGATTTATCGAGGAAAGTAAGATGCTGAGCAAGTCTGCAGGAATCTTCGGGAAGGAAGAATCGCGCGCTTATCGAGTGTCGGGAAAGATATTCTGCAGAAGAGCGAGATGTAGATCTGTGATCCCCGTCTGTTGAAAAGCATGACGAGTTAATATCATCTCCGACAAAGGCGTCAAAATTAATTTCGCGCTGAGGGAAAAAATTGCGACTTTTCCCATCAAAAGATGAGGGATTTATTTGATTGAAAAAATACTGCTCGCTCGAATCGCTTTGGAAAACTCCTACCTGCGTGGCCTAGAAAACTCAGCATCCCAGGAATATCGAGGGTTTTTGCTCGCTTAGACAAAATTCTTCACAAAAGCACATCCTGGTACCAAAAAAAAAAAAAAAAAAAAAAATTCTTTTTTGCCGCCAAGAATGCGATTTTTGTTTGCTTGAAAAATCGCTGATTTCTTGAAGACTTCTTTATCTGTCAACGTGTCTCTGCTTAAAGGATATTTATTTGGAAGAAGAATTTGCGATGGCAAAAATTGCAGATCCCTCTCTGCGATTCTAAAAGTCGGAACTTTCTCCACCTTCAAGGAGAGGAATCCTTTCGCGAGAGGATGCAGCGAGAGCCGAAGGACTCGTGGGAGCTGAAGGGATGATTAATAAAGACTCCATGGAATTCGCGGGGCGGCAACCGATGGTGGTTCTTCATGGAAGGTGGCTGAATCTGAAATAGCGTCTCTCCGAGAGAGTCGTCAGATGTAACGTTTCGCCTTTTTTCAAGGACATGGCCGAGAATTAAGAGACTCCGATAGGCGTCCGGTACGCCAGGAAGGACGATGGAGCTCGAGTGATTTCGGCAATGGACCGATAAGTAGTTTTAGATGTTTCGTACGGAGTCCGTGTAAGATTGTCGAGATTGTCGAGTGCTACGGAAATAAAGTGATACTCCTCGCTTCGAAGGATTACGATTACGAAGGGCCAGGTTTCTCCGTTTCGCGAGACGTGAGTATTTCGTCACGCCATTTTGTATTATCAAAATATGCGAGAATTGATCGTGAATACAGGGTGTCTAGCGGCCAGGGAAATCTGGAAAACCGGGAAAAAAATTGTCAGGAAATTTTAGAAATCTGGAATTGCCAGGGAAAAGTCAGGAAATTTTACTATTTATCTGGATTTTTTCACATTACTCTAAATTTGTCTCAATAATTTGACATTTTTTATTACATAAATTTATTGGGGTAATATTTTTTTTTAAATAAATTATATTTTTATTATTTTTTTTAATACAAAATATTGCCCGAAATATTTGTAATATAAATTGAAAAAAATAAATTATTTTATACAACAACAATATGTATACTATACAAAATATATTTTATTAGAAATATTTTATATAATAAAATATTTTTATATCATGAGATTATATACACTGTCAGGGTATCTAGCGGTCAGGGAAATCTGGAAAACCGGACATTGTCAGGGAATTTTATAAATCTGGAATTGTCAGGAAATTTTACTATTTGTCTGGATTTTTTAACATTATTCTACATTTGTCGCAATAATTTGAAAATTTTTATTAAATAAATATAAACTTTTCCTCGACTCCCAGCACGCTAATTTTCTGTGTTAAATATCGATTCATCTACAGCGTGTTTGTTCATTTATATTTTCATCGTCGTGTTATTTTATTTCAATGTGTTTGATAGAGACAAAACTAAAAATTTGATTTAGTATAAATTAAATTACGGAATTTTTTTCATTGAGTCTGCTGGACACCCTGGAATAGATCTTTAGAAAGAATGCAAAACGCGTGAATTATTTACGGCTTTTTTTTCTTTCTGTATCCCGAAAAAGTATGGTTTTGCTTTTTTCATGGTATTTTTTTATGAAGATACTTGCGTACACTGACAAAAAATTTATCGTATAAATATTTATTTCAATGCTGCCTGATAAATCATTTATTTGGAACTAATAATATTTATTTAATGTGAAAAATATTTATTTGATATAAGAAAATCCTTTTCAAAACAGATGAATATTTATTTGTTTCAAATAAATGATTTATTAGATAGTATTGAATAAATATTTATTTATTTAATACGTTTTTTTCACTGTATAAAAAGAAATTCTACACTGTTTTATGTAAGATAAAAATAATAGAAGTGAGTTGGTCAGGAATTTCTGTTCTTTCATTAATTGCATTTTAAATCGTAGCTCGATTATTAATACGCGAAATGATCCTTTTCATAAAAAATATCGAATTTCAGTTTGCATAATAAATTGATCCGTAAGATTGACAGAAAAAGAATAATGCGATTAGTCTAGGCGACAGTTCGTCAATTAAATTAATTCGATAAGTATAATAATAGACCGGCTCGCTTGTCTGCGATTATAGAAACAAGGATCTAAAAATTGAATTATTAATATCGATATGAAAACGACTTGATATAATAATATAAGATAATAGGATTATTTAATTTCAATAAAGTGAAATTGCTGGCAACGTCGACATTTTATTTGAATATAATTTTTGAGAGCGTCCATATATTATCCATTTTTATATTCTAATTTCTGTTCTAGCATTTCTTCGAATTTAAGGGATAATAATTTGATATATAATTTTTTCTTTGCAAACTATTGATGATTATTATGTATTTTTTTCAAAGGATGTATTTATAAAAATATATTATTACTCTTTAATTGTCGCAGAAAATAATAATTTACCAGCATGAAAGAATAATCAATAATACATTTTTATGACCGACATCCCATAAAAAGTACATAATATAATCAATATTTTGCAAAAAAAAAAAAAAAAATTTTGAATATTTAAGAGAAAAATCTCTTAAATTCGAAGAAATGCCAGCACATGATAGAAGTTAGAGTATAAATTTAATCTTGACGACAGATTTATGCGATATTATATTTTTTTTAACGACACACCCTGTTTTATGAAACTCTGAAGCATCGGAAATAATAATGAAAATTAACAGCCACGAACTTTTCGCAGAGTGCGAAAACGGCGGAGCATTGTGTTACGGAGTAAACAGCAACTTAAGTTTTAAGCATTTCCCTCGGGTGGAGGATGGCAAAAGAGGGTGCTCTCGAAGGAGGGTCAGGATCCCGCAACCTGCAGTCCCATCTCTCACCCCCATGCACCGGTATATAAAGCCTCGGGAAAGCGCTAACCCACATGCTCGTTCGTACGGCAAATCATATTCAGTTCGCAAAATGAAAACCACCCGCGATGCACACGCCATCGCATCCGTTTCCGCCTCCTTTTTCCCTTTACCTGCTCTCCCTCGCTGATGGATAGGTATAAATGCGACGGAGAGGGAAATCGTCTTTCGCGAAGGAAATCTTCGATTTTAGATAGAGAAATTTATATACCTTCTCTTAAAAAAAAAAAAAAAAAAATTGCAATTTTGCTTTTTTTTATCAAACAAATTCAGGGTATCTAGCGGCCAGGGAAATCTGGAAAACCGGGCATTGTTAGGGAAAAGTCAGGAAATTTTACTATTTCTCTGGATTTTTTCACATTCTACTTTTGTCTCAATAATTTGAAATTTTTTATTACATACATTTATTGGGGGTAATATTTTTTTAAAAATAAATTGTATTTTTATTATTTTTTTTAATACAAAATATTGCTCGAAATATTTGTAATATAAATTGAAAAAACAAAATATTGCTCGAAATATTTGTAATATAAATTGAAAAAACAAAATATTTTCTACAACAAAAATATGTTTACTATACAAAATAAATATATTTTATTAGAAATATTTTATGTAATAAAATATTTTTATATAATGAAATTATATACACTGTCAGGGTGTCTAGCGGTCAGGGAAATCTGGAAAACCGGACTCATTGTCAGGGAATTTGATAAATCTGGAATTGTCAGGTTTTACTATTTATCTGAACTTTTTCACATTATTTTTTGTCTCAATAATTTGAAATTTTTTATTAAATAAATATAAACTTTTCCTCGACTCCCAACACGCTAATTTTCTGTGTTAAAAATCGATTCATCTACAGCGTGTTTATTAATTTATATTTTCATTGTCGTATTATTTTATTTCAGTGTGTTTGATAGAGACAAAACTAAAAATTTGATTTAGTATAACATTTAATTTAACATTTAATTGATTTATCATACAGATATATGCAAATTATATATTTGGAAAAAATACTAAAAAGTCAGGGAAAAAATTAATTTCTGGTCTTGGAAAATCTGAAAAAGTCGGGGAATTTTTTTCACGGAGTCTGCTGAAAATCCTGAAATTTTATACTAAACAACTAGATTAAACTCGACGCAAATTTAGAGAGAATTCCCTCTAATTAAACCGAAGAAAATATTAACAGATGTAATTCGCACGAAAAACAGAATTTAAACGTGGGATAAACAGTAGGGTAAATTGTTGAGGTTTATAATGAGCGAATAATACTTTCTCCAACCTCATTGTGGAATTAATTACCGTATAATTCCCACCGGTCTTATTATATTATAATATTTGTGCTCCTCGATATTTATTTTATTAATTGTAATTAATTAGCCGACTTCGCGGTTTGCTTAACGTAGCATATAACGCCAAGCATATTATGAATATGCTATTAAAGGCAAATTTATATATTAATTTATACGTGAAACGAGACGCAATTAACTGCTTTTGTTATTCTAAAGATGTCGATGTATAAAAGAATCAATTTTAATTTAATAGAACAAAAATCAATCGACAAATTTAAATTATTTATATAATACACGCATAATAATAATAATTACATGATAGAATCTTTCTAATTTTAATCTATTCTGAAGATTTCTTTAATATAAAAATAGAAATAAAATTAAAAACTTTAATAGGTATTAGATATTATTTTTATAATATTTTAGTTCAAAATTTATTTACTGTGATTTCTAAGGCTGAATATATTTGAAAACGGCAAGAAATTTTTTTTTCAAATTTTATTCAAGGAAATTGACTTCAAGTTGACCCTAAAAAACTTACAATTTAAGTTATTTATTTATTTACTTTATTTTTTAGAACGGATTATGTGTAAATAATATTTCAATTCAAGGATGGGGGATGATTCTCTGATCATTATGTCGAATTGAAAACGAGGGAAAAGAAGGCTGGGAGACAGAAGGGATGCGATGATCGCGCTTCTTTCAGCATCGGGATCATTATATACAGTGGTGATTTGTGGCGCCATTAGATAAGGGGCGCATCCGAAATGCGTTTCGGAAAAGCGAGAGCTCGAAATTAATTGCCGGAGTTTGGTGCGAAAGGATGAGGAAGAAGGAAGGAGGGGCATAAATTTGGAGAATCCTGAAGGATATGGAGAAATTTTTCGCTGCTCAGCCGAAATCCGATGAGTTTCGCGACAGTCACAAACAGAAAGCGCGTTTATCGCGGCTGATCTAGTAACACTGTAAAAAAATATGTAATATATTACACAAAAATATGTAAAATTACATAAATAATAAGTGTAAAATTACACGATTAATAATAGAAATGTTTATCTTTTCATGTAATTTTACATTTATTATTTATGTAATTTTACATATTTTTAATGTAATTTTACATATTTTTTTTTTACAGTGAAAGTTAGCACCCCCGTTTATAGAATTTTGATGTAAATGATAGAATCCGGACTCTCCTTTTCTCACAACAAAGTATTAGAATTATTGATACATTTCGAAAAGGGCGATCAAAGTGAAAAAGTGCAAAGAAGGTAATTTTTCGTGTATCTTTAAATAGATTGATTTTAAAGTTTTTTTAGCATATTAAAAAAATAGAGTAGAAAATAATAGGTTTTTTTTAGAATGAAATTGTTTACTTGGCATTAAAATAGATGTAAACTTGAAATAAATTTAAAGGAGATTATTTTTATATACTTTTTCTCGTGATAAAATATGTAGATGTAAATAAAGATTGCAGGCAAAAACACCTTGGGGGATAAATAACAATGATATACGTATATGTACAGAGTAAATATGTAGATGGGATGTTTTTCCAATTTGATGCAGATCGCAGAGATATTTAAACCACAATTTAATTAGGTTTATTAAGCTCATTATAATTGGGATTATTATAAAGGATAAGTAAAAAACAGTGGCTTTTAAAAGTTTGTAATAATGTATAATAAATTCCATGTTAAAATTTTACATTAAAAGTAGAGCATATTGTAATCTAGGATGAATACAGAATAAATTTTAATTTTAAACCAAACACAGGAGATTAGGATTTGAGATAATCTCGGAAAATCCAGTGCTTCTAGCTGTATATTTCCTAACGGCGTTATTAAACTTGGACAGAAGTAAAATAAAATTTTTTATATTGTTATTATATTCTTATAAAAATGAAAGAAGTCATAAAGAGACTTTTATATTTGCATTAATGTTTTATTTATATATGTATATAAAAATATATTTCACGTAGAAAGAGCAAATTTATTTGTAGAACCAGATATTGCTGACAAATTATTATTTAATATATATCAGATAAAACTTTTATCCTTGTAAAAAAAAAATCTCACTAGTTTTTATAACTCACAATTTTTATTAATGAAATGTTACATATGTATAATTAACAATCTTATATACATATATATTTATTCTTTTATATAAATATTTTTTTATTCAATTGAAAAGCAATAAGAGACAGAGGGATGGGAGAATGTTTCCGAAGCGTGAGAAATTGATTAAAAATGAAGGAATTGAGTGTGAAGGGCAGGGTTAAGCAGATGTGTATCTAAAAGTACCTGAAATACGTATTTAAATATACATATATCTTATTTAAATATTGAATAATCAAGTATTTTGATTTTTCTAATTAATTATTTAATTTAAATATATCTGGTATTTAAATGTATTTATGCTATTATATGTTTATTTTAATTATTATTATTTTTTTTATTTATTATTCTATTTTATATTATTATTTTATAATTATTATTATTATTTTATTTTATTTTATTATTATTTTATAAAGTTTAAAGCTCAAATAATTTTTTATTACAATAAAATCATTTACTATTATTTAAAAAAATTTAATTTTCTAAATAATGATAGATAATCTTACTGTAATTACTTCAATGTCAAGTATATAATGAGAAAATTAAAAAAATAATTGTATTTAAAAGTATTGATAAGTGTATTTAAATACAATTAGTATTCAAAAATATATTTGAAAACCAAAGTATTGAAATATAGGTCAAACGGTATCTTGTATTGAAATCTTGGATTTCGAAGTATCTGCTCAACTCTGTAAGGATAAACGCATATAGGGACACACGTTCGATGACTCGCGATTGCGCTTTTCCGCGGCATGGCATCGTGTTCGTAACTTTAAGAAAGTATAACGACGACCGATGCGCACGGAAGAATTGATTTAGTATGCTGTAAAGTAGTGCGGCGGTGACCCCTTTTCGCGAAATCGATATGTACACTTCGATACACCCGCACGCGTTACCTAAGTTCACGTGCACCCACACGAATAAAGGTACATATGTGTATGTGTAGACACACACGTATGTATCAGGATATACCTACATCTCTCGAATCCCAATATCCATTTTGCTCTCCCTCACTCGTTGCTTTTCGCTCCTTTTCGTCCTTAAATTAAAACGTCGATCGAAAGAGTTCTTCAGCTCTGCATCTCGCAATCTATTGCATTTCTCCCTCGCATTTTGCGCTTAAACGAATAAATATAATTTGCTTTGTTTAAAAGCGTGATTAAAATTCTTGAGACACTTTTTATTTCTATGATAACAAAGTATATTTTGCTAAATTGTTATATATTTTATGGGAAATAAAAAATATTAATATGTACATAATACATTTTATTTCGTATTATGGTAGATGATATTAATATTTTTTATTATATCTTTGTAATATATTGACGATGCACAGAGAGAATTTTTTTTTTTTTAGAATCTACTGAAAATCGTGATAATCTGGACAATATATGGTATTGGAAGAATTTTATAAGTTTCTCTAATTAAATATTTACCAAAATAAAATATAAAATATGTTTGATTAATTTTACTATGCATGTACATATTAATATTTTTTATTCTGATAAAATATTAATCAGAGAAACTCTTATAAAACTCTTCCAATACCACATAATCGTGGGATTATCATGATTTTCAGGGTAAATTCTAAGAGAAAATCCTCTCTGTGTATATTGATCACTTTCTTCTAATCGAAGATGCTTATAAGAAATTAATATAATAATTATATGGTTTATTTTTTTAAGATTCTGGCCGTGTATTTGAATATAATAATTTTATTAGGATTTATAGCAAGACCAAAAAATATAAGTATATCTTTACGAGAAAGAAAATGTAGAGAAAAAATTATCTGTAAATAATTTTTTTTATAAGATGCATGGCTTATTTTTTAAAGATAAATAATAAATATTTTAATAAATATTATTTTATAATAAATATTTATGTATTAATAATTTTTTTAAGATAATATTAATGTCCTTATTTGTTTCCGATCCTATTTGAATATAATAATTTTATCAGAATAGATCAACATAAGTATATTTTTACGAGAGAGAAAATACATTTTTACATTAGCATTTTATATACAAAAAAAAAATTAAGTAAATAAATTTCACAGAGAGCTGACCGAGCATAAAGAATAATTAACCTCGCGGTTAGTTTCCTGCAGATATAGGAGGAGCGAAGTAGTTGATTCACTCTTTAAAATGATAATGTGACATTTTATTTTATAGGGAGGAGGATTTTAATCAAATATGCGACTTTCAAAGGGGAGGCCGGACAGGAGAGAATGCATTCTATCGATAGTCCGAGTCGGATAATAGCGAGAGGACGGAAAGGAGAACGAAGGGGAAAGGATTCTTAAAAATGTTCCGGTTTTTTGGAATTTCCCTAAATTCCCCGCCGCTAATGGCATTGAGGTCGCGAGTTGCCCGAGCTATCCGAAGATATTTCATAATGATTCACGGGCGCATCCTGCAGGGGTAATATCCCCGGTGGGAGGGAAGAGGGTGGGACGACAACCACCCCCGATGTAAATCACGTCCCGTTCTTGTCGGCCGGAAGGGCGAGCAAAGTGGATGGGAAAGCCCGGGTCTCTCCCTTCCTCTCTCTGGTCCCCGAAAAATCATTCCGGCTTTTCCATTAAAAAGTTTGATTCGCGGATTCGTGGTCGACGTATACCCAAGTCTCTCTCTTTTTCTCTCAGGGTGGGAAGTTGGTCGTCCGTCTTGAGAAAAGGGAGGAGAGACACTTGGCTCTTCTTCTTCTTCTTCTTCCGAAGTCCGTTTTGTCTTCTCAGTTGTTTCCGTAATGTAGCGAGGTGTATTTTCGTTGGAAATTCTTAAACTTTCGCGCACTGTGACCATATTGGACGGTGTCAGAAGCGAGAAATCGCGCGTCATGTTTCCTCGCGATGAGCAAAGTTGAAGTAGACACGAAATTTCTCCTTCCCCACGCCGTCAATTCCCTTTTTAGACTGACAGATAAGGGATATCGGTTGCTCTCGAATGTAACTCTCGCGCAAAATGGCTCGTTCTCGTGTTAATTAATCGTATGTATGTAAAACATAATTAATTTTGTATTACACGTGCAGGCAAAGTGGTACTTTGTGTGCGTGTTTTCTGTGCGGAAAGCGGCCGATTTCCCACGCCGCCATCCGGCTAAAGCCGTGGGCAATAACTTTGAACACGGCTATTCCCGCACCGTGTCGCCGCAAGATGGCGGCGTGCGATCGGCCACCTCGCGCACAGAAAACGCGCACAAAGCCACTTTGCCTGTACTTGTAATACAAAATAGTACACAATATACTATAGTATAATGAATGTACGTATCAAGCGTGGAAATTATTTATTTTTTTTTTTTTTTTACTGTTTGAATGAATTTTGGAAAAGAATGTTTATTACGTGCAAATAAAATCTCTTTTATATTTAGTTTTTTTCTTTTTTACTTAAAACAGAATGAATTTCCTGCACATATTTATCTACCTTTATTTTTAAACATTTTCAAATATTAAAAAAATTATTGGAAAGTTTTATCTTTTATCTAGTTTACATATTTGCCAAAAATCTTTTCACGGAAACAAGTAAAAAAATTTTTATTTCTCTTTTTTATATATCTATGTATATATATTATTTGTATAACGTTATTCATGTTATATAACTTACTTTTATTTCACTATTTCTGCAAAATACATTTTCTCTAAGAGCAAACAGAAACGTTTTTGTATTATTTGTACATGAAAAACACATCCGCGCAATCGAGAAATATCTTGAATACAAAAATAATATAAAAATATTTCATGTAATTATAAGTTTTCCGTATTTTCTATTGTAGAAAGTTATATCGTGAAAATTTATTTTCTGATTTTTCGCGAGGATGCGGTATATGTTTATAAAATATGTATGTATTCTACATTTTTCAACACTATTTTTATATACATACATATTTCGATTGAAAAACAGAAAGTTTTTACAAATTTCCTGCATTTGTTTCTAACGAAAATAAAAAAATAAAATCGAACAATTTCGGAAATATTTTTTTTCCCTCGAGCAAGAAAAACAGAGAAAAAAATGTTCTCCATCAAACGTTCCGGATTTCATACACTGAAAAAAATTTAGTTAATTCTTATAAGTATTTATTTAAATACTATCAAATAAATCATTTATTTGAAACTAATATAATAATATTTATTTCATATAAGAAAATCCTTTTCAAAACAAATAAATATTGATTTGTTTGAAATAAATGATTCATTCGACAGTATTGAACTAAATATGTATTAATTTAGTCTTTTTTTTTTTCAGTGTAGGAATATTTTCTCGCGGAGTTGCACGTCTTCTCTCTTGATGCTTACCATATCTTTTCATTTTTCCACCATCCGCCACTATCTCCGGGTCAATTTGAAGGAAGAGGTGCGCGACCGTTCAAAGTCTCGTCTAACTTTAAACGACTTCGTACCTCCGGCACCTTCTCGTCATCAGGAGACGAGAAAGCGACGCCTTCGTCCTCTCATCGTCGTCCTTATCGTCGGCCTCGGCTTCTCGCAACAGCGCCAGTTTGCAAAGTCGCGATGTTCGCCGATAAAAGTTACGTCATTTAGTGAAATTCTTAACCCCGACCTCTTCTCTCTGCTTCGTCTCCTCCGAACTCCGGGAGGACGAATAGGATGCGCGTAGCGAAGAGAAAAGAAATGACAACGAGAAATTTAGGAAGGAATGACGTTTATTTAATACTTAGGAAATTCTTCGGATGTCGAAAGTAAATTTCTTCAAGCAGGATATCGCGTCACGTGTAGGATTTATCTGACAAGCTTTTTTTAGCGGAGTATATAAAACATGGTTTATAGAGAGGAACGAGTGAAATAGTAATATGGAATTAAAAATGAAAATTCTCTCATTGATATTATCATATTTATTATTTATACATGTAAAAATTTTGCGATAAATGTGAGAGTGTAAGAAAAAATGGGATAAAATTTAAAATATATATTTTCTGCGAGATTAAAAATTAATTATGTAAATATTCTGAAAAGTGCTGCTGGAGAATCGTTCTATAAATTTGAAATATTTTTAAAATACTTTTTGCACTAATCTTATGTAAAATTGGATTTCGATCAAATTGGCTGACTTTTTGATATATTGTACTTTATGACCTACTGCACAAAAGATGTAATAGCTGCAAAGATAAATAATGGACAATTACTGAGTTCACCCAATATCCCTGTTTATTATTTACTTTATTAGCTACAACATATGAGAAAGCCAGCTAATTTCACCGAAATTTAATTTCATCTGGGATTTCATATAAATTAAATATCCCGCATTAATCTTGTGTAAAATTGAATCTTACACAGAGAGAATTTTCTCGTAGAATTTATCCTGAAAATCATATAGAAATTGAGGGATTAATATTTACCAATAAAAATATTAATATCTACCAATAAGATATAAAATATGTTTGATAAATACTATGTACATATTAATATTTTTGTGATAAATATTAATTAGAGAAACTCTTATAAAATTCTTCCAACACTGTCTCTCGATTACCATGATTTTCAGGGTAAATTTTAAGAACAAATTCTCCGTGTAGCAAAATCTGCTGGTTTTTTCATTTGTTATAGCTTTTGATTTACTTAAAAAAATGTAATATGCTCAAAACTAAATAATATAAAAAATTGCTAATTTTACAACCAGTGAAACATGAAAAACTCGAGTTGTTTGACTGGCTGTAACTCAATAATTATTTATTATTTAGCTTTGCAATTTTTTGGTTCAGCAGGTCATAAGCACATGAAACATATGAAAAAAAACCAACTGATTCAAACGAAATCCATTTTTACACAGAATGAGGGATACCTTGCGAAAGGTTTTCGAATTTTTCCAAAATAATTGGCAACTCGAAAAAGGAAAAATGCACAACATTCTACGCCGAATATTAAGATACGCGTGCACCGGAATGACGTGGAATGCCTTCTGATTGTTGCAGAATTCCTGGCATGCGTAGTACGGGCGAGTCGGGCATAGGGCTCGTTCCGGGACTAGCGAAGGGATCAAAGGAGGGTCGTCTGGCCGCTCTCGAGCGGTTTGAGGACCGGTGAGCACGACAGGGCGAGCAACCCCCTTGCCGAAGACCAGCAACCCTCCCGTCCGTCACTGTCGACGAACAACAGAACAGGTTCGTACGTACACATCTCTGGTGATCGATATATCTATCTATATTACATCGAAACTCGATCCCTACTGGGATTAGAATTTCCGCGTGGGGGATTGACATTTTTTCGCTTTTGATCTCTATATAATTGGAAATGCTATTGCGCGAAAATAAAAATTTTTGCATTTATTTGAAATCGCTTTTCATCTTTTATCGGTTTAAAGAATTCTCCGTATATATATATATATATATATATATATATATATATATATATGAGACGATTTATATTAAATTATTTTTTAATTATATTTTAAATTAACGAAAGTGAATTTTTGAGATACTTTTTTCAGTTAAATTGTCTTTCTCTGTTGAAAGTGCAAAATTAATTATCCAACTTATTTCATTTTAAGACTAAATTGGTGATTTTTTATAAATAATTTTCTGAAATTATGTATGAAAAAATATATGTGCAAATTCAAGAATATAAGTGTCAAAGAAGAAGATATATGCGGAACAGCTGATCTTTGACATTTCGCCTAATATTTATTAAATTATTGATTGTCCAACTTTCTTCATTTTTAAGACTGAATTGGCAATTTTTTTCAAATAATTTAAAATAATATAAAAACATATATATGTGCAAATTTAAAAGTATATAAGCGTCAAAAAGGAACAGCTGATTTTTGACAGTTCAATATTTCTACGCGCGCGCGCGCGTTAATTTTTAAAATAATATCTATAAAATTAATGTTAATTTAAAGTTTCAATATACTCATTTCAAATATGCAAAATTTGCATATATGTATGCCGAAATATTGGTATATAATTATATTTGTCGTTTTCGGGATATCTCGCACGCGCGAGAAAATAATATCTCGCGATATCCGTGACAGTTTTCGCCAGTTATGGGAAAGGGATTAATCTAATGTTGGATTGGATAAGGGGTGCGAATTATGACGTCGGTCTGCACGTGCGGGTCGACGTCTCACGTGGAAGTGGATCGATCATCCCTTTCGAGAGCGGATGTTTGCGCTAGGAATCGCGGAAGGGGTGGAAACGGGCCGGGAGTTATCGAAGACCCGGCGAGAACGGTGAGGGGGCTTATCTCGACACGTGAGACGGTATTCTATTATACGTTTCTAACGGAGGGTGCACGATCGCTCGGTTAGACGCATTGTAAACAGAACCATTTGTCAGAAGCATCGTCGCATCCCCTGCAGGCCGGGAGGAATGTTACTAGGAGCGGTGTCTCTTGAGCGGCCGAGGGTGGATAATTGAATATCGCTTTCGTAGATTTTCGTATATCAGTGTCGTTCGCTGAAGAAGTGTTCCGATAAATGATTTGTAATCTAAAAGAACTTATTGGTTAATCGAGCACTTTTTTTAGCTATATATCTTATTTTCTTTTTGACGTACAAAATTCCACGGATTTTATTTTGTATACTCTTAAATTTGTACACTTTCTTTAACTTTGTATGCAATTTTAATTTAACATTAATTTAAGATATTAAGATATAAGAATTAACGCGCATGCGCAGAAATACTGACCTGTCAAAAATCAGCTGTTTCTTTTTGACACTTACATTTATACTTTTAAATTTGCACATGTTTTTATATTGTTTTAAATTATTTGAAATAATTGCCAATTCTTAAAAATGAAGAAATAAGTTGGATAATTAATAATTTAATAAATATTATTTTGGACAAAATTAGGCGAAATGTCAAAGATCAGCTGTTTCGCATATATCTTCTTTTTTGACACTTATATTCTTGAATTTGCACGTATATTTTTTCATATATAATTTCAGAAAATTATTTTAAAAATAATTGTCAATTTAGTCTTAAAATGAATAAATAAGTTGGATAATTAATAAATTAATTATAGATATTATTTCGGAAAGATTAAGCGAAATGTCAAAGATCACCTGTTCCGCATATATCTTCTTTTTTGACACTTATATTCTTGAATTTGCACGTATATTTTTTCATATATAATTTCAGAAAATTATTTTAAAAATAATTGTCAATTTAGTCTTAAAATGAATAAATAAGTTGGATAATTAATAAATTAATTATAGATCTTATTTCGGAAAGATTAAGCGAAATGTCAAAGATCAGCTGTTCCGCATATATCTTCTTTTTTGACACTTATATTCCTGAATTTGCACGTATATTTTTTCATATATAATTTCAGAAAATTATTTTAAAAATAATTGTCAATTTAGTCTTAAAATGAATAAATAAGTTGGATAATTAATAAATTAATTATAGATCTTATTTCGGAAAGATTAAGCGAAATGTCAAAGATCAGCTGTTTCTCATATATTTTCTTTTTGACATTTTACTTTTAAATTGACATATATATTTTTTCATATATAAATTCAGAAAATTATTTGAAAAAAAATTGCCAATTTAGGTTTGAAAATGAATAAATAAATAAATTTGATGGATATTATTTTCGGAAATTGCGCGAAATATCCAAGATCAGCTGTTCTTTCTTGTTGACCACGTTATCATGTCGAGTTTTTATCTCTTCAACGTCATCTACTCTTAAATGCGACGGCGGGCGCGTTCGGGGAAACTTTTCGATCCTCTTTGGTGATTTAAAGCGGTCAAATGTTTTTTCGTCCCTCTTCCACCCTTCTTATTCGGGGAGGAGGATGCGGCAAAGTTAGGGAAGTAGATCGACCGGTGTACATCGGCGACTTTTCGAACTTGTCGAAGAATGTTGACGTCGACAAAGGCGCCCGCTCTTCAACAAAGGATCACGAGAGTTGAAACCCTACCGGGATCCCGTGGGAGATCGGCTCTTGCCTTACGATTCACTTTGCAAAGTGCATTCAGAAAGCGATCATATTGTTTTCTAGCATCGTTATGCTTACATATGTGCGATAATGCGTTACACACATTGCATACGTGGGCGTCCGCAAGATTTTTTTTTCAAGAGAGGGCATCATTAAATTAAAAAAAAATTTTTTTAATTTAATTTTTTTATCTTCATTTTTTTAGTATTAAATATGCAAAGAAATTCCGGTTTTTATTCAAAAGGAGAGCGAGTGCTTAATTTTTTTATTGAATCCAAGGGAGAGCAAATGCGGACGTTCATGATGTATATATATGCATATTTTCACGATGTAAATTCATAGAAGAATTATAACAAAATTCTCGAGAAACAATAAAATATAAAAAATTGATAAAGTTGCCAAAAGTGCAATAATAAAAATTTAATAAATTAGAGTAGTAAAAATAATTAGAAAAAGATTCGAATTAAGGACCACGAGAAATTAGGATTTTAAATAAAATGGAATCAAAACGTAATCAAAATTACGAGTCTGTAAGGGCAAACTGAAAATGACGGAAGTTCTTCAGAATGGGGCACGTTTCGAGATTTCTCGGCGACCAGTCACGCTCATCGTTCAACCCTATCTACCCGAGAATGATTTATCTACCCCGCGAGAGGGTCAGGATGATCAATCTATATCAATCGCAACTGCGTGATAAAACCAAAAGCAATTTCTCCCGCGGAGATAACAGCTTGTCTTCCCAGCCATAGTCTCATGGATGAGTTAGCAACATAAACATTGTCTTAAAAACCACACTTTAATAATGTATAGATTTATTTAACAAATTTTTATAATATTTTTATTAACATCTTTCGCGCGAAACAAAGTTTTATTTATCTGTATATATTTAGGTATAGGAAATCTACATTTATATTTGAAATACAGTACAATTTTTTTTAGTACCTAAACCTTCCAACTAAATGTAATTTTGTTGGTTGAACATATGAAAACATTTTCAATCAAATATATTTAAATTTAACAAAAGGTATATTTGATTTAAATACTAATTATCCAACTTATTTCTTTATTTTTAAGAATTGGCAATTATTTCAAATAATTTAAAATAATATAAAAACATGTGCAAATTTAAAAGTATAAATGTAAGTGTCAAAAAGGAACAGCTGATTTTTGACAGGTCAGTATTTCTGCGCATGCGCGTTAATTCTTATATCTTAATATCTTAAATTAATGTTCAATCAACGAAATAGTAATTTAGTTGAAAGGGTTTACAATCTTTTTTTACAAAAAGAATTGTCATATCTTTTTTTTTTTTTTTTTTTTTTTATTAAGACACTTGCTTTCAAAGCAAGAGTACATAAATCTTTTTTTTTCTCAGGCGAGAGAATAAAGGAATACTTTTATTTTGCTTTATCGTAAACTCTCGACGCGATCTTATAAATGATGGAGACAAGTCTCGAAGAGATCGCGACACCCTTTCGGAATTAAAGCCGCATAATCGTCGGCTCTTCTCGTTAACTAGCGAAAATAATTGGCCGACGAAGAGCCGGCAAACGTCGCAGTCTATCTGCGATAAGGATTCGAGACATCTCGAGAGGAGTCTCGAGAGGGTAGGTCGAGGAGGACGTCAGTTTTTCCGTAAAGAGAGATAGAGAGAGAGGTGGAAGATACGGACAGGAATGGGGTGGAATCGGAAGAGACGGGGTGGAAATTCATTTCCTTAATGGAGGCTGGAATACTGTATACTTAACCGACGGTGACTAAACACGTCCCCCTGTTTCTCCCCATCGTTTTCATTCTATCTCCAAATCACCCGATAGAGTATAACGTGGTGCTACACACAAGGGACTCGGTTGAACAATTATACAAACTGTCCTATTGCTTTTTTGTTATTTTAAATATGTATCCCAAGAGTATATAATAAGCATGTACCAGTGTGCAACCTGACACATTTTATATATTTTAAAGAGTGCTATACGTCAAGGATAGAGAAGCTGTTTTTTAATTATACACAGAGAGACTTTTCTCTTAGAATTTACCCTGAAAATCATGGTGATCGTGCGACAATATGGTACTGGATGAATCTTATAAGAGTTTCTCTGATTGATATTTATCACATAAAATCTCACTAATTTCAGTATGGAGTTTGTATCGATTAAACAATTGCAGAGAGACTAAAACCTTTCTAAAAAATTTTATTAATTTTTGAAATCTATTTATTTTTTGTTTGAAAGAATTTACAAGACTATGCAATACCTAAGTATCAATTGATATATAATAATAAGAGACGTATATAAATTTACATCTTAAAATTAAAACATTTCTCCGTGTTCTCCCGAATTGAACAAATCTCTTATTCATGGAAAAAATATTAGTTATTATGTCTAAATTTTAGCTATTGTAAATAATATTTTTAAGCTATATATAGCACATAAAAATAATTTAATAATAATAATATCGATATTTTAATATTTTTTAATAATATTTCATAATAATTTCAGATTCTAATATAGGGACACCTAAAAAAATTTCTTTTTCCGCGTTTATGTCATCCCACGTCGCAGATCGTAAGTGCATAATTTTCGTCGGGTTATCACGGGACATGTTATAAATGTTGTAACAGGAAGGAAGGAGGAGATAATATTATATTTGATGAGGAATGCAATTAAATGCGGCCGAATATCTCTCTGTAAGTCGGGAAATGCGAGGGCCGCGAGATGTAAATGGGTGAAAATCGCGACGGAATATAATATGTCGCCGGCTATAAATAATATCGCGGAGAGAAGGAAAAGAGACGACGGTGCTGGGTGGGCGACTGCTGTCGCAGCTATTAATTAGACGAATTAATTGCGCTCATTAACGAGTGCGCAGGAGTTCGCGCGATGAGGAATGCTTTTTTTTTGTTATATCCTTCGTTGTTGCATCGGAGATTTGCCCGGGTTTTGTTGCACCTCCTTGTTCCTCGATAAAAATGTTCATTTCCGCGGAGAGAAAAATATGAAAAATTTTTCAATCTTATATATGAAAATGTAATATATAAATGATACGTGTGATGGAGCTTCGAGCTTTTATTTCTAT
Organism: Nylanderia fulva; assembly: GCF_048542155.1. Classification (NCBI taxonomy): domain Eukaryota; kingdom Metazoa; phylum Arthropoda; class Insecta; order Hymenoptera; family Formicidae; genus Nylanderia; species Nylanderia fulva. The sequence continues at coordinate 2,648,791 of NW_028189730.1, read as the reverse complement.
TTGTTGTTATTGTGGATTTTTTTTAATCATAATCCATTATTAATACAAAGATTTAATTCAAAATTAATTAGTACTTTTTAAAGAAACTTGCCTTGTCACTCTTAAATAATAATATTATTGTATAAACAAAACAGTAGTTTCTTTTTTTATGTACATTCAAAATGAGAAAGTTTCACTATAAAATATCGCTTTAAGTTTATTTAATGCACAGTTGATATATACCAACTTTTATCTACCTATTTATATAAAATTTCTATAATATATTTTAAGCTTCTTAAAGTATAAAACCTTCAATTTTTATTATGATTTACGGGGACAAGATTTTTTTATTACCTTAATAAAAATATAAGCTCTATTTATAAATAATGTAATTTCTCGATTCAATTTATAATATACTTATCAGCGACAAATAACTATATATAATCGTATCTAGGAGCATCTTTTCGCGCTCGTGAAATTCTAATTCTGTTATTTTCATCGAGGGATGATTCTCAGGTGGATAAAATTCCCTCTATTATCGAGTAGACGTTCCGTCTCGCTCGTGTAATCGCGATGATTTTATCAGGCGATAAAATGTTCAATAGCCTTACCCCTCGTTTGCCGTGGAATTCACTTTTCCCCCGGTTCGTCGAAGGGGATGTAAACAAACAGAGGGGAGATATGAATTTTACCCTCGAGCAAGAAATTTGTACGAAATGTATAAAATAAAGACGATTCGAATGAAAAAGGCACATGAAAATAACACGGAGAAAATTTTCTACACTGTAAACAAAATATGTAATATTACATAAAAATGTGTAATATTACATAAAAACATATGTAATATTACATACTTTTATGTAATATTACATTTATGTAATATTACATTCATGTAATATTACATTTATGTAATATTACATATTTTTATGTAAAATTACATAAATAATAAATGTAGCAGCTATATACATTTTCATCATTTATCGTATAATTTTACACTTATTATTTATGTAATTTTACATATTTTTATGTAACATATTACATATTTTTTACAGTGTAGGTTTTTTTAAATCCAGAATCTCGAATTTATAAATGCGCACAATTGATCTTATCAATTTTATCGAGCTGACTGTTCGATATAATTATTGCGTGAATAAGTTGATTATTATATTTGCGATAACGATATTACTTGAGAAAATATATATGTATATATATTGTATTTTGTATTTGCTTGTAACATTAATTTATCATGAAATTATCTACTTATTTATTATCGATTACACGTTGAACGAGTTTTCAAGGAAAGATTGGAAAGCCCGAATGGCATAAAATGTCGATTAATTGAGCATTGAGTTAATTTATTTCTCGAATTCCGGTCAATATCGCCGCGATGTCGATAATTAAAATAAACAACTTATATATCAGTCTCATTCGCGTGTAAAAAGTTTTCAAATCAAATCGCGATGCAAATAAAAGTAAGTTTGGTACTTTGCGAACTTTGAATGCCTTTATAAGCTAGCTTGGAGGACAAAAGGGAACAATGGCGCAAAATGTAAATTGTCCGGAATAATAGAAAAGAGAGGATATTATTATACTTAAATATTTCGATATTTAATGATAAAACACGCGGGAGAACAAAGTAAAGAAATAAAAGCTATATTAAAAGTTATACCAAAAATTCACAAATTCATTTCTCATAAAATGAGTATAGACGATAACTATATTTAATATATACATTTTTGTTGGGATAAATTAGTGAAATAAATTATTAAATGTACCCACAGATAATTTTTTCTTAGAATTTTCCCTGAAAATTATGACAATCGTAGAACACAATATGGTATTGGAAGAGTTTCTCTGATTAATATTTACCACAATAAAAAAATATTGATTAATCTACCACAATAAAAAAAATATATTCGATTAATTTTATATATTTCTATTGTGGTAAATATATATAATATATTAATCAGAGAAACTTTAAATATTTTTTCAATACATGATTTTCAGGGTAAATTTTAAGAGAAAAAATCTTTTTAAAATTAATTATTTAATAAAAAATACAATATAAAAACGAGCGTTTGATGTTAGATTTGCTCAGTTATAAATCAAAGATGGAATTATGTGCCTAATTGAAATTGTAATGTTGACCGTTCTAGGTCGGGCTTTTTAAAGCGAAATAATTCGGGAATCTCTCTAATTTGTGTTTAAAGAGGTGCCTTTGTACAATATTTTCTATTATTTTTAATCCAGTGAAAGGGGAATTATTCGAGGAAAGACTGCCAATTAATTATATATCCAGTATCCTCGAGTGATTCTCCTTTAAAAAAATATTAATACCATCTACAAAATTAATCGACTATTTTGTATCTTATTATGGTAGATATTAATATAATTACACTGAAAAATATTTATTGAATTTGTATAAATATTTATTTGAATACTGTCTAATAAATTATTTATTTGAAACCAATAATATATTGATTTGATATAAGAAGTATTTATTTGATATAAGAAAATCCTTTTGCAGTATTGAAATAAATATATATTAATTTAATAATTTTTTCTTCAATGTAGATATTAAAATTATTATTTTATTATCGTGATAAATATTAATTAGAGAAACTCTTATAAAATTCTTTCAATACCATATTGTCCCACGATTACCATGATTTTCAGGATAAATTCCAAGAGAAAATTCTCTTTTATTAAAATTAATTATTTAATTTAAAAAAATACATACACAATATAAAAACGAGCGTTTGATGGCAGATTTGCTCAATTAAATTAAATATGAGATAATATGCCTAATTGAAATCGTAATGTTGATCGCTCTAGGCCGGGCTTTTAATAAAGCGAAATAATTCGCGAATCTCTCTAATTTGTCTCAAAGCGGCGCTGATCGCCTTAAAACGATGAAAGGAATCGAATTTGATCGCATTGGTCCGGATCTCGAATGGGTCAGGAATTAATTCCTTCATGTTTGCTTCGATGGCCGGCACTTTCGCTCGAGTTGGCACACTCGATGTCCGCCATGTCCTCGATGTCAAAGGCATGCTTTATCTCGAAACGTCGATAACGCGCGATTCGAGAATCAACGTCGGAAAATAAACGCGAAATAACGTAATAATTTGCGCTGTCCCTGACTCTGTGTCTGACAACCATAAGACGTCATTTATCAGAATTGCGATTCTGCGGAGGAGAAAAGGGTGAAATTGATTATAGAGATAATATACACGTGTTTTTTCTCTTTTTTTTTGTCTCTCTAACGAGAGATTGAAAACCGATTCACGAAGATTATTCATTTTTAATTTTATCCAGGCTTCTTTTTCCTTCAAATTCGTGATACATTTTTTATATATTTTCTCAGGAAAGAAAATATTGAAACGTATGTTGGAAATATTTTTTGACTTTTTTTGTGTGTGCGGTGTTTCGATTGCAATAAACTTCTGGCTTTCTTTCTCTCTCTCTTTTTCTTTCTCTCAGATATCCAGCTCTTAGACTTTTATTATTGTATATAAGCTACATAGTGTATATATACATAGAGAGGTATGAAAGGTATATAAAAGAGCTGTAAAAGAGCCGTATGCCCTCATTCCACATGTTATCTGGATGAAAACTTTTCACAAATTGTTACGTGACTGTAGCTTAATTAATTGTATCCTACAGATAAGCTACTTCGGAAATCGCTATTTCAATTCTAATGACAAATGATAAATCTGGGTTGATTTTTTTATCGACCATAACATTAATAAAAAATCATACATCGTAATTTCAAAATGTTTTTTAAATCTTAAATTAAAACTTCAATTTTTTTTTTGTGCGGGATAAAAAATTTATCTTTCTCTAAGCTTAGAGTAATTCTAAACGTCCTGGAGAAGTCTGTGATTTCCGTTCTGTTTTATCGACAAAATGTGGTTAGATAAACTATAAATCTATTTATTGGCTATACAGATTGTTTTTTCACCTGAAATTAGAACGCTTCGCCCTCTGTTAATATTTATACTTTAATTTGTACAGAAAAAGATTTATCAATCTGTATAATTTCATATATCTCGGTTACAGAATTATGAATTCTAAGCATTTATCATAATGCTGTAATCAAGATATACGAGACTATACACATTGATAAGTCGCTTTTCTCTGTACAAATTAAATTATTAATATTAACAAAGGGCGAAGCGTTCTAGTTTCAGGTAAAAAACAATCCGTATAGCAACGTATAACAATCAATAAATAGATTTATAGTTTACATAACTTCACATTTTGTCGATAAAACAGGAAAGAAACAATAGACTTTTCAAGGACGTTTAGGATCCCCTTAAATAAGATATACAATTTTGTTCGAATATCGATTATTTATTATTATTATTATTATTATTATCATTATTATTATTATTATTATTTTATTATTATTATTATTATTATTATTATTATTCTATTATGAGCAATCGGATAGAAATCGCCGAAAATGTGATATCGAAACTCGATTTAACTCGAAGTGCAGGGTCGAGTGAGATGTGTCTCTACGCAATGAAACTCCTTAATTAATTAGTGTTAATTAACAAACGTGCGGCGAAGCTGTTACACCCTCTCTCTCTCTCTTCCCCCTCTCGGTTTTACCCCGGTTCACCTCGGAACTCCCGAGGGATACTTGAGTGCTGCCTTTGAAGCTGCATTCGGTTGCAGATTGCAGGTTGCGAAAGGGCCCCAGCCCTTTCCGCACAATATTCGGCAATGTGCCCTTTGGCCGTCTCCTAAGGGAGGGCGGGTCTGTCGCTCGTTAATTAAATATCGCTGTCGCGCTAATTTTCGCGGCGATGTTTCTCTAATTATTCGCCGGTCGAAGCAACCTGTCTCTCTCCGATTACGCTTAGTTGCTCAAATAAGACGACGAGCCGCGGAATAATTTCCGAATTCCGATGCGCGATTTAGACTCCCTTTTTTAAATTGGCTTTCTCTCATTCTCGTATAATGTGACAATTTTCCTGTGTAACGAAAACAGAGAAAAGGTAACGTAAACGTAAAGAGCTTTTCATGTTTTTGTATTACACGTGCAGGCAAAGTGGCACTTTGTGTGCGTGTTTTTTGTGCGGAAAGCGGCCGATTTCCCACGTCGCCATCCAGCGGCGACGCGGTGAGCGAATAAGCCGCATTCAAAGCCATTGCCTACGGCTGAGCCGCGTTCAAAGTTATTGCTCACGGCTAAAGCCGTGGACAATGACTTTGTACACGGCTATTCCCGCACCGTGCCGCCGCAAGATGGCGGCGTGCGATCGGCCATCTCGCGCACAGAAAACGCGCACTCGTGACCAATTGTCAACTTTCCGCACTTGATACACAATATACTATTGTTGATGATATAAAAATACCAAATACAACAAATGTGTATTAAATTAATATATCTTAAATTTAATCATCTGCAAAAATATGAAAGAACTTTTTGGTCTCACTTCAACCCCTTTTCGTATACACATGACAAAATGTTTCTGGCTTTTGACTTGCTTTTTAAGGAGGGTGGACTCGCCCACCCTCGTTCTTACGTCCGACTCGTCTGTTTTTCCCCGGGGAGCAATTTTTGAGTGACAAATTGTTGCTGCACGGCCGTCGGCGTTCCTCGAGGGTTGGGAAGGGAAGAAGGGTTGTTTCGCTGTCCCACCCTCCTCGCTCCCGCCGACGTTACGTCACTATACGGCGCGTTGCTTTGCGCGGAGATGCGGAGTGGCAAAAGGGAGTAGGGTGGCGGAGAGAAGGTCGATCAATATCAAGCTAAGCGTTCAGCACCTCTACCAACCTCTGTGGCGACCCGAGCAACGGCACGTCCCGCTCGTTGCAGCCGAATAGATTTCGCGAATCCAACGTGGAAAGCCGCGACAGGTCCTCCCCTTCTGCCGATAAATTATTATATGTCCAGAATCCTCGAGTGATCCCCCTTTCGCTGGATTGAAAATGGGAGAACTCTTCGCCCAGAAGAGTTTCTCGGATTATTATTTTTGTCGCGATAAAAAAGAATTAAATAATAACGTCTACCGCAATAAGATAGAAAATGTGTATTCATTATTTTTATTATTAAATATTAAACTCTTAGAAAATTTTCTCTCTACAATATATGATTTTATTTTTAATCCAGTGAAAGGGGAATTGTTCGAGGAAAGGCTGCCAATGAATTATATGTCCAGTATCCTCGAGTGATTAATATTTATCATATAATCAAAAATGATATTAATATCTATATTACAATAAAATATAAAATATTGTTTTTATTATTAAATATTAATCAGAAAAATTTTTGGAAAATTCTCTTTGTACAATATATTCTATTGTTTTTAATCCAGTGAAAGAGGAATTATTCGAGGAAAGACTGTCATTTAATTATATTTCCAGTATCCTTGAGTGATTCCCCTTTAAAAAATATTAATACCATCTACAAAATTAATCGAATATTTTGCATTTTATTGTGGTAGATACTAATATTATTACACTGAAAATTATTTATTGAATGCAAATATTTATTTCAATACTGCTTAATAAATTATTTATTTGAAACCAATAATATTGATTTGATATGAGAAATATTATTATTTGATATAATAAAATCCTTTTGTGCAATATTGAAATCAATATTTATTAATTTAATAATGTTTTATTGTAGATATTAATATTATTTTTTTATTGTGATAAATATTAATTAGAGAAAAACTCTTATAAAATTCTTCCAATATTGTTTCACGATTATCATGATTTTCAGGGTAAATTCTAAGAGAAAATTCTCTTCGTGTACGTGTATAAATAGAGTGTGTCTTATTAGATACGAGTTTGCGATCTATAATTTAAATTACAACAGTAATATACATTTCTAAAATGAGCAATTAATTGTGAGGTATCTTATTGTAATCTCTCTTATTTCGTTTTACATTTCCTTTCTTATACTTTAATTGCGTCTTCCTCCAATACTTTGTACAGATATGAGCAAGAGTGGCTTTTCACTTTTCTATAGTTTCTTATTTTCTTTGTATTTTTTTTTTAAATTCTTTTATCGGAATCCGGTACCAATCTCTTTTGATTTGTACGACTCTTTCCATTTTTTTTTTGTCATTTAATTTTTTTACACGAAAAAATCGTAAACTATGAAAAAAAATTCTTGCAGTAAGAGAAATAAAATTGGGAGATTTTTTTTTTAATTAAAGAATCAGAAGCACGGATTGCCCTCTTGGAATCAATAAAAAAATTAAGCATTTGCTCTTCTTTTAAATAAACGTTGGAATTTATTTTCATATTTAATATAAAAAAAATGCAAATAAAATTTAAAGAAATGAAGAAATAAAAAACAAGAAATTTAATTATGCCCCATCTTGGAGAAAATCTTACGGATCCTACTTTGATTATTTCAGCGGGGATTTCTGAAAAAAATCTCGAATAATATTGTACAATAATGTAGAACCGAGACTGGGATTTGAATTCCTCAATTTTGACGACACATAACTTCTTGGCGGAAGTCCGAGTCGAGATTTCCGGGACGGCGCGCAGCGGAACACGTCGGAAATTAGAGCCCTGCATAATGCAAGCTTGCGCGCTATTAGGAGCCAGGCAGGCGGTCCTCTTTGTTCTTAAGTCACCGATGCGAATTAGCGACGTAATAAACGTATTCTACGTTTATTAGCGGAAGTTTCTAGTGCCCGAAACTCGGCGGCTTCCGGCGGCGACACGGTTAATTTGACGCGCTCGGCGAATCCGAGGGAGGAAACATCTTGGAGAACGTCTCTTATCTCGAAATATCGAAGCGACGAAGTAAATTCGATATTACGGCGAATTATCTTCCGCTCTATATGTGTACGTGTGTATTATTGTACGTATGCGTACGTCGATATATATACATATATATAGGGATTGCTTCGCGAAAGCAGAACACCTTTGCTGGTTGGTAACTTTGCCGTAAGCGGAGTTAGTTTCCGATTTGCAATGTACTTGTGTACGTGCAAACAATTAGTATCATTAAATAGGAGAATGTAATTTCTTATTTAGGATCCAGTCTTTGGCAAAAGAAGATAATTGCGTGTCTGGAAAAATTGGCTGCATAGAGTCTGAAGATTTTCTCCAAGTTTAAGACAAATAGTACACAAAATTATGGTAATCGTGGAACAATATTGGAAAAATTGATTATAGATTTCATAAATATTTATCACAATAAAAAAAAAGATTAATACGTACATAATAAATTTTATTATATATAATAGTAAAATTAATCCAACATGTTTTATATCTTATTGTGGTAGATATTAATATTTTTATTGGGATAAATATTAATCAGAGACTCTTATAAAATTCTTCCGTGATTTTCAGAGTAAATTCTAAGAGAAAAAAATGTCCTCCGTGTATTCTTTCAATTTTTTTCTTACTTTTACGCAAGTAGCACGCTGACGTCATTAAACGTCAAATGACGTCAAGATGACGCGCGCTTGCTACTTCGCTAACTTGAAGAAATCCTTCATTAAAGCTCGAAGAAGGGAACATTATTCCACATTTTTTCCCGTGAAAAGGGGGAAAATATCTTTAATTGAATGGTCGATTGCGCACGAGATCTATTATCGGGACACCCGGTAAATATTGCACCCTCGCGTTCAATTTCTATCCCTCATCCCCCTAGTATGTCGTTACGTTATACAAGTTCCGCGATAACGTGCCGGTAACCGTAAGATATAACTTTCGACGTAGTTTCCTGTACCCAAACACGTACGGGTGCATCTGTACGTGGACGTGTGTGAGCATATATTAGGAATCTGTATATACTGAGCCAACAGTATCGCGTGACAGGCGGTTAACGAGGCTGCTGCGGCTACGGAAGACACGATCTTACAGAGCACACACAGGACGTATTTCCGGGCTCTCATATAATTAGCGTCCAAAATTCATTTTTTTATATACTGTCATTTTTCTTCACGACCGATCTCTGATTAATCGCGAATGTCAGCCTCATCCGCTCTCGATTATAAGATCAGCGTTTACCCTTCTTTCTTCCTGTCCCGTGCGATAATTTTTCCAATTTCTATGAAGAATATTGTGGGTAATATTTAAAAAAAAATCAATTGCATTTTTTTATTTATTTCTTTGTTTTTTAATATAAAATATTGCTCGAAATATTTGTAATATATAAATTGGAAAAAAAGAAAATATTTTATACAACAAAAATATGTTTACCATACAAAATATCTTTTATTAGAAATATTTTATATGTAATAAAATATATTTTTACAGAGTAAAATGATAACACAATGTGTATTATGAAGCTTCCCGATGTTCCACGTATGCGAAGCATTTGACGTCTGATTGGCCCTTTGTATTCGAAGGGGTTGAATTGAGCGCGAACTGGTCTTACGATGACGATAATCATATCGATCGTCCCTGATGCTATAGAGTGCAGTGTACCACTGATCAACTGTAACAAGAGCACGATTGCATTGTGTGCACTGCTAATTTTGCTGTCGCGGCTGCGACACGTCGGCATGCGTGCGCCGTTTAAGCAGAGTTAATTATCATCGGGACAATAATTAATTACGTTTGTTCGGTTCATCTTGTAACGTTGTTTTCGCAACGTCAATCAGTCGTAACGACGATAAAACCTCTATACGTATAAATGTATTGCAACAGTCTTTCCGACGAGAAATGCGTATAGTTGCATTATTATACAACAGTGCAAAGTAATACATATTTTTTCTATTAAATTCGATAGAATATATTGGTTTTATAGAATTAAAACAATTAAATGTAGAATTTAATCTTCTCAAAAGTATAAATGTAAAAGATTGAAAAAACAAATAAGACCTTAAGCTTTCGATGTGAATGTGTATTTAAACAATAATATTGATATTTAAAAATAGTCTAGCCAAATATACAGATGTCTCGAAATTGAAGAATTATCTGTTAATGGCAGATTTCTAGTTGGAACGAATAATTTTCAAGTTATAAGCGTTTGAAAATAAAGGATTTTTCGCAAACTAAGCTTTGTAGAAATAAAACTACAATTTTCAATTAATTTCACATAGAGTTTATTTTAATTTAAAAACTTTAATTTAAGGTTTAGTTATGTATTAACAAAAATGGCCTCTCCCGATATTTTAGATTAGTAAAAAATCGTTTCCAAATGATCCTAGAAATCTGCCAATAATATAATAGATGCTTCGCAAATTTTAGAACATCTCGTATATCATAAAAGTACAAGATAATTGAATTTCGATTTATTTACAAATAATATACCAATAAATTATTCAATAAGTAAATTAACGATTGAATAAATATGTATATTAAATTAAATGGAAAGGTACAGTTGCATATTAAAAAGATAGCGAAATCATGAGTAATAAGGACCCGAGTAGAAACATTTCTGTAAAAACTGATCAATATCTAAAAACTATCTAGTTTTTCTAATTAAGATTTTTCCATTATTTATTAACCAATAATTAAATAATATTTTTTTCGAAATTTTATAGCCAGTTATTAGCTATAATATGATATTCGTTTTTCATTCACCAGATGGCGCTTGAGAAATATTAATATTTTGCTCGAGCGGCGTATAATTTTCGTAGATTGAAAAGTTGAAAGGGATTCCGGGCTGAGACGAGATTAACGAATGCGATAAATAAAATGAAACAATGGCGATTACGAGTAGCCTTTTCCAGGAGGAAGGAACGAGGGCTAATGGAGAATGCGCGATACAGACCAGCCACGTCTTAACGTCGCCATTACTCGACCAACAAATAAGATTTTATGACCCCTACGACCCATTTGCCGGTCACCGGTCATCGACCAACCGGCTCGTTCGCCATTTATTTTTTTTTTCTTAGTCTTGATAACGAGAAACGCCGCACACGTGGAATTATAAATATTAAGGCTCGGTATAATATTTACATATGCAATCGATTAATTGTTCCTCACTAATTGGAGGCTAATGGAGATAATGGCCTGTGTACGCAAATCAAGCTTCAAGGAAGGATGGGTGGAATATGTAAATACATGAAAATCATAATTGGTAGCGGTTTTTTCTAAATGGATGGATCTTGATTTAATTATGCGTTTTTAAGATACATTTTTAATTGAAGTCGCGACGAATTTTTTTGACGGATGATTTACGCGATTTTTTATTTCTTTTTTTTTTATAAGTAATCTATAAAATTATAAAAAAAATTATGCAACAAAGACGAGCGTCGTCGTATTTTTTTTCTCACCACTAACGTTATTTCCGTTCGATACTTTCTCGTTCGCAACTTTGCCGGGCGAAGAAAAATGGGGATCGGATCGGAAAAATTTTAAATTAAAGTCGTGACGAATTTTTTTTGACGGATGATTCGCGCGATTTTTTATTTCTTTTTTTTATAAGTAATCTATAAAATTATAAAAAAAATTATGCAACAAAGACGACCGTCGTCGTATTTTTTTTCTCACCCCTAACGTTATTTCCGTTCGATACTTTCCCGTTCGTGACTTTACCGGGCGAAGAAAAATGGGGATCGGATCGGAAAAGACAAGAGGAGGAAATATCTGCAGAGGGCGAAAGTCAACGGACATGAATTTATTGCATCCAGACGAGGCGAAATCGGTCGAAGGGAGTGGACGATAGAGGAGCAATTCTGGGGGATAAAAGGGGGCTGGTGCGTCGCTTATTATACTTATTATTTATCATCCTTCATAAATAGATCTCCTCTCCGGGTGAGGATGCTTCGAATAGCCAGATAAAGGACGGGATAGTGATTTATAGGGGTCTCGAATTAGTGTCACTCACATATGGCCTTTTTTTTCGCGAATTAATCCGGATACGTGATAATATACCGTATTTTCGGAGATCAATCAATCGGAATTATATGATCGCTCTATAAATCGATTATTTAGTCGTCAAATATAGTTTCTCTATACATTTTCGTCGACAATATTTTTGGGAATGAAATTTTCGGATTTTATTCCAGATTCTTCTCTTTTATTTATTCGATGAGTGTGCATTTTTTAGAATTTTTTGAAAATATTTATTATCTCGAATTATGACTTGTGAGTTGATTTTTAAGAGGAATTTTTTGACAGCTTTGATGACGTTTATAATTTTAAGTTTTGTATAATAATATTATAAAAAATGAATTTTATTTCAGATTCTTCTCTTTTATTTATTCTATGATGGTGCATTTTTGGAAAATATTTTATCTCGAATTACTACTTATTGATTTTCCAGGAATTTTTTGACAGCACCGATGACGTTTATAATTTTAAGTTTTGTAATATTATAAAAAATGAATTTTATTTCAGATTCTTCTCTTTTATTTATTCTATGATGGTGCATTTTTGGAAAATATTTTATCTCGAATTACAACTTATTGATTTTTCCAGAGGAATTTTTTGACAGCACTGATGACGTTTATAATTTTAAGTTTTATAATATAAAAAATGAATCATAATTATTGCAAAAGACAGTTTATCAATTTTAATATGTCACAATATATAATTTTGATAATTTATAGAATTACATATCTCTAAATTGTAAACGACGTTTAAAAAATGTAATTGTTAGCTAGACAGTTTATCAATTTGAGTCGGCGCAAAAGTCACAATATGACGGAGGAATAATAATTGCCTCGCATAGATATCTGAAGCTAATCCAACTTGGAATCTACTAGAATGGCATACTAATTCGGGTACTTTTAGACTCGCATGACCTGGAAGTAAAACAGACGGATGGAATCGAGAATCCATTAGTGACCGATTGAAATTCCGATCTAGTTCGCTTAAGAGCGAAGTACTTAAATACTTTTATGCGAGCGACGAACATCTTTCGCCGTTATTATAGTTTCGTAAGAGTCCATTACCACGTCGGTGGTTATGAGATTAAAAATTTTCCAGCTTGGAAGGCTTTCGCGTTGCACGAAAAGCTGTAGAATTGCGGGATTACTCAAATCAAATTTGTCTCTAGTGAACATTTACGACAAGGATCTTCTTTTTTCTTTGTTATCACAATAAAAATCAAATGACGCGAGCAAACTTTATTTTTTATAATTAATTATAAGAATAAAATTTATGATCAAATTTCCGATTGAATAATGTATATAATTTATGGTATAAAATTTATAATAATTAAAAAAGTAATAGTATATAACGCAATATTTTTTTAAATATAATTCATTGATTTTCGAATTAAATATCGACTGATATTATATTACAGAGTAAGTTAGCGAAAAATAAAACTATAAGAATGAAATTAATTTTTTTTTTCTTTTAGATCGAATGCAATCGTTATTAATTAACAGTTTCTTGCGTTGAAGTTGCGGCGAATCTCGTAAAATCGGAAATTAGGGGGCCATGTCGGTGGGTGGGCGATAGCCCAGGTATTTAAATGGATTCAATTTGGATCGGTGCCAGGCAGACTCGTGCCAACCCGTCGAAAGATGCTCGTAAAAGATGAAACTCTCGACTCGTCATCGGACGAATTAATCGCCATTCGACAATTAATCTCGGCGAATCGAGTCGCTATTAAAGAAATCTCGCGATGCGATAGATCTGATTTGAGAATGATGAAGATTCGTGTCGGACTCAACTCTTCTTCCTACATTATGTTATTGTATAAAGCAATATTTTTATTATTAATTAATTTTTTATCTTATTATCTTAATTAATCTTTGATTAATTCTTTCAATTTTTTATTTATTTAATTTTATATTTTATTATATTAATTTTTGTATCTCATTATAATATAAAAAACATAATTGGTGTTATATATTTAATTAGTTTGTTTTGTTGCATAAAGCGATATCTTTATTATTAATTGATTTTTAATTAATTTATTCAATTTTTTATTTTGCATTATTATTTTACATATTTAATTTTTGAGTAATTCATTCAATTCTTTATTTATTTAATTTTATATTTTACATTATTCGTTTTTGTATCTCATTATAATATAAAAAACAATTGGTGTCTCATATTTAATTAGTTTGTTTTTTAGTGTAAAGCGATATTTTTATTATTAATTAATATTTGATTAATTTATTCAATTTTTTATTTTACATTATTAATTTTTATATCTCATTAATATAAAAAACATTGGTATCATATTTAATTAGTTCCAAACAAACTATTATTTTTTATAAGAAGGAGAGTATTGAAAAATAATGTTTCGTAAAAACATTGTTTCTAGAACTCACATTTTTATTTAATTTATTTCCCTGGATTTGTTTAATTTTTTTGACTCATTGCTGAAATTTTTCTTTCCTTTACAGAACAAAGCGTCCCTCGTCCGAGTATTACCACTATACTCTGGAGAATTTGTCGTCATAAATATTTCAAGCGGCGTCGTTTTGACTTAGGAATGTCGTCCGCGTCGCGTTTCCGCGGACGGGCGACGACATTCTTCGACGTGACTTCCGAAATTTCGTCGGCATTCCCGGCATTCGGGAAAACGTGGCCGCACGCGTGACACGTGTCGCACGCACGTCGACTGCCGAATAAAACCATTTGTCAAATTGCGTTCCACCGAAGGGAGAGGGCGCCCCGAATTTCTTGACGCTCCAATCGCGGGAATCGACAGCTCGCTCGAACCAGAAGTGATGTCCAAAGATGTAGGGTGGATAAGAATGAGAGCAAAATATTTTATATGTATAAAGGAAAGGGAGAGGCCGACACATTTTTGAGAAAAAAAATAATGCTGGATATTTCTTGTGAAAAATATTCTAAAAATGTTTTTTTTCTTTAATGTCAATATTTTTCCAGCTAAAAAAATTCATTCCATTCTTAATTTTATTTTTGTCTAACTTACTCTATAATATTAATCGAGATTTAATTCGAAAATTAATGAATTATATTTTTCAAAAATATAATTTATTGACATTATAGACAAAAAATATCTTTAGAATATTTTTCACAAGAAATATTGTCTATGTAAAGATCACATCTATTAAATAATGAATAATGGATGCATTAAATAACTCAAATAAATTAAGTAGAACGAAAAAAATAAATAAGACATATATCGTATTAACTGGACTTGAACTTAAAAATTGGCAATTTAAGTTGAATTTAGAATTGGGAAGAGATATTTTTTATCGATCTTAGAAATCGAAGGACGCGAATCTTTTTCTTTCTCTCGGGATTTTTTAATCAAATTAGTAAAAAATGAAATATCGATGTTCCCTCTCGATATCATATCTCTGCGTCGATTCCGAGCGGCAGAAGCGCTTTTCCAGGTCAAACGAGACAGGAAACACCGCGGGCGGTTTTCGCAATTAGCGAGTTTAACGCGTTCCACTCGTACGAGAGGTTTTTCGGTTGCGCTTCCAGCGCATCGACATATCAAACGCCGTTACCAGATGTTTTTCGCATTGTTTTCAATATTTTTTCGCCTGACTTCCTCGAGATGACGCAAATATTGCTCATAAGAGTAATCCATGCAAAATAATTTATTTTATCTCTTTATATTTCTAGGCGAATTTTAATATTCCTATTATATACATAAGAAGTATTTCTTATTTACTAAAGAAAAATATTTTTTATTTTTAATATTCGTCGATCTCGACTTTTTATATTAATATTATCATATTTTTTTAATACTATTTTTCTCAAGGATTTTATGGTTAATTATTTTGCAGATGTCCTGACAGTGGACCGTGTAAAATAATTAATTTTATCTCTTAATAATTCTAGGAGAATGTCATGTATATAATAAGAAATATTTTATTCTAATATTCGTCAATTTTCAAATTTTTTTATATTTATCACGATTAATTAATATAATTTTTCTCAAGGATTTTATGGGGTTAATTATTTTGCAGATGTCCTGACAGTGGACCATGTAAAACAATTAATTTGATCTCTTAATATTTCTAGGAGAATGTCATGTACACATAATAAGAAACATTTTTTTCTAATATTCGTGAATTTTCGAATTTTGTCATGTTCGTCAGGATTAATATAATTTTTCTCAAAAATTTTATGGTAAATTATTTTGCAGATGTCCTGACAGTAAACCATGTAAAGTAATTAATTTGATCTCTTAATATTTCTAGGAGAATGTCATGTACATGACATAAGAAACATTTTCTTCTAATATTCGTGAATTTTCGAATGTTGCCACGTTCATCAGGATTAATATAATTCTGGATGGTAAATGATTTTGCAGATGTCCTGACAGTGGGCCCCGGGCCACCAGGATGCCGACAGACGACGACTATGGCCGAAGAGATCGTCTCCTGTTGCACCAGCACCCTATCGCTCAGTACGGATCCTCGTCAGCTCCGCTTCCCGGATCGAGCGCGCCGAATTCCGGTGGCGTGGGGACCCAGATCGGTCCCAACAATCCCAGCGACTGCTTCACGAAGCTACAAGCGGAGCAGCAGCAGCAGCAATCGTCCGACTTGCGTTCGGTGGCGAGCACCGCGAGCCAGTCGGGCCAAGAGCGTTACCAGTCGGATCAACAGACCCAAAGCAGCGAGCATGTCGGGAGCCGAATGGTCGATCGGCACGAGAAATCCGCGGAGAAGCCTACGATCGACTTCTCCAAGTGCGGTGAGGGTCGTTCGTCGGGTTGCGAGCGCTTCGGGCATTACCAGGCTCCGAGCGGTGGCGAGCATGTGGGGAACCGAATCGGTAGTGAACGGCACGAGAAGGCCGTGGACAAGTCTTGCATCGATTATCCCAAGTGCGGAGAGACCGGTCGTCCCTCGAGTTGCGAGCGTTTCGGACATTATCAGACCTCGACGTTCGGCCAGTCCTCGAGCTTGCACTACGGCGCGCATTCTAACGCCGATCGTTTCGCGCGATTCAACGATCTCAGCGCGTTGCACGGCGAGCAACGGGTGGTCTCCGCTGGCGATCGCTACTCCATCTGCAACTCGGAGCTGCACTTCGATCCCACGGGCTCGAGCGGCTCGGGCGAGTACGCGAACGCGAACGCGCTCGTCGGCTCCTTCGCCTCGGAGACGTTCCCGTCGCCGCCGTCGCCGGCACCGGCCAACGATCGCTTTGTCCCGCCACCGCCACTGTCGCCCAGTCCGAGCGAGAAGTACGCCTCGAGCCAGAGCCTGGCTGGTTACCCTGCTGCTGATCGCATTTTGCCCCCCAATTCTCCGGGGCCCAAGTATGGCGCCGACGGCGCCTCTTCAGCATCGCCGATGCCCGCCAAGGAGCGCTTCGCCTCCACCGAGCGGCTGTTGGCCACTCAGCAGTCAGCCAGCGGCGACCCCAAGGATCAGCAACGCTACCCTGGATCATCGTCCGATCATCGTCTGCTCTCGGGCTCCTCCCCGGTTCTGGAGGGACTTCAGACGGGACTTCAGAGCGGCGGAGGAGGCGTCTACGCCAAGGACACTCGCTACGCCGCTATTTCCGCGGACAGGATACTGTCCTCCTCGCCGATACACGCTCCGGTACCGGAGAGATTCAAATCGGAAAGGTACTTGGCCGAGTCGCCCGTTCACGATAGATATCCTCGACAGGATCCATCAGCGACAGCACATCACGAGCGGTATTCGGCGATTGCGGCGGCCACCGAGAGGTGAGTCCATCATCTGTCAACTTGCCAGAGTTTATTCATTATTTTGAGACTTATTACTTCATACATTATTGTATCCCTGTTACTTGCGAGTAGTTATGATACTTTATTTACTTTTGTATTTTAATATTTTATTAGTCTCTCTTTATCCGTTTAATATACCTGACTGATGTCTATTAGACACTATTCTCTTAAAACATTTTTGAATTTTAATCATTCTGTTCTTTCTTTTTTACAAGTACGTATTAATCTCATCTACCTTTAGAACATTAATAGCAAAATCATTTATGTTACTGAATCTCCTTTTTGTATAGTTGTATTACTAGGACTAAAAATATAGTCGAAACGTGATTTGAAGTAATAAAGAAAATTGCCAGTTTGGTCGAGAGAAAGGTGTTTAAATTTATTCTTCATTCTGACTGGCGAGACTTGAAGAGTGACACGGTTAATTAATTTAATATTTTAATTTATTTTCTGTAGTATTGTTCACTTGATAAGGACCACAATCACATGGTCGATTATTGAATTCTTCTTATTGCTTCATATTTTTCGTTTGACGTGTCCGCAGGTTCCTCTCGAATTCGCCTAATCCTGAGAGCGCGCATCAGCGCTATTCATCGTCAGAGCGCGCGTCTCTTCAAGCCTCTTCCAGCAGTTCCGAGCAAAATCGGCGCCTCTACACTGACAGAGGCGTCGAGACAGTTTGTCAGAAGTATACGGATCGATCGATCGGCTCGCCGGCGTCCACCGATTTCGGCAGATACTCTGGCTTCTCGGAAGTCGGCAATCAGACGCGATCGTACGTGTCCAGCAACGATCGCTTCAACGATCTCGCTCTGCAGCGCTGCAGCCAATCGCGCTCGATCGACAGATTCTCCAGCGACCGATACCTGGCTGGATCGTCGCCCGCGCACGACGGCAGGCTGTCCGGTTCCGAGGCGTCGCGATACCTCGTCTCCTCCACTGAACGTCTGCTGGCGCCGACGTCTTCCTCGCCGTCCTCCTCTTCAGAGACTGGTGAGTGCGCTCAAATTCTAGAAATATCAGTTAAAAACCCTGTTTTCATGGTAAATAACGACATGTATTGAAATCAGGGTATTTTTCATCAACAGAATTCTTGCTTCAGTGCTTCTATTTAACGACAGATAGATAAATTGAATAGAATAATCAATGTATATTGTGTCTCTGCCAATTTCCATATTTAATTTTTTGTTGTATCGAAATATCTGTAATTGAAAGATGTTATCGCGCGATGTTTCTCTTTCGAGCTTTTTATTTCACGATTCACAAGCGATATGATTCTCTGTTTGACGCTCAGGCACCAGGTACCACTCGCCCTACACGACGTCCACCGGCACTCAATCATCGGCTTCCAACGAACGTTTCCCGTCAATTTCACCAACGCCCGAAGCGTCGTCGAACGTTCACCGCAGCAATGGCGGCAACAACGGCTATCAAAACACGAAGAGCACCGTCGACAAGTATCTGGTTTCGAAATCTGTTCAAAGCGGCTATGATCGCTATTCGGTCGGCAGCCAGAACGATCATCAGTTTGGTCAAGATCGATACTTTGCCTCCGGCGGCAACGGCGACCGTTTTCAAGCTACATCCGGAGCTGAGCGTTTTCACGCTTCTGCTGATCGCTATTCACCGGCGCGCAGCGTCACCGACAAATATCTGTCTCTGCCGAAGCCCAAGGACAGGTACACCGGCCGTATAACGCCCATTTCTTGCGCCACTTCCGTCGTAGCGACCTCCTCGACCGATCGCGCTTACGGTTCGTCGAGCGCGAGCTACGTGCCACCAACTGCGCATACCCCTGTTGAACGATATGTACCACAGCCGCCGCCCGAAGTGCTCTACCCGGACAGGTAAAGGGACAAACACAATAAGGAATTTCATTCCTACTCCTTCCCTTAACTCTCATTTTATTACAATCAGAGTTCATTTGAGAACATTAGCTGATTTGTTGAACGGAAAATTCATTTTTTTATTCCAATTTTATGTAAAGTGTGAGGTTTTTTGTAAGGAAAATTGTTTGATTTTTTAGTATTTTTAATTTCAATTTTATAGTAAATTAGTGTGAGGTTTCTTTGTAAGGAATTGTTTGAATTTTTAGTATTTTTAATTCCAATTTTATAGTAAATTAGTGTGAGGTTTCTTTGTAAGGAATTGTTAAAATTTTCCTTACAATAAAATTGGAATTGTTCATTTGAGAACATCAGCTGATTTGTTGAAAGGAAAATTAATTTTTTCATTCCAATTTTATGTAAATTAGTGTGAGGTTCTTTGAAGGAAAATTGTTCGAATTTTAAGTATTTTTAATTCCAATTTCGTATAAAATTAGTGTGAGGTTTCTTTGTAAGAAATTGTTAGAAATTTCCTTACAATGAAATTGGAATTAGAGTTCATCCGAGAACATCAGCTGATTTGTTGAAAATTGATTTTTTAATTTCAATTTTATGTAAAATTAGTGTGAGGTTTTTTGTAAGGAATTGTTCGAATTTTCCTTGCAATGAAATTGGAATTAAAAAATTAAACAATTTCTTGTTCAGCAAATCAGCTGATTTTCTCAGGATCCAACTTCACATAAGATTAGCGCGGAATTCTTGATCAGGATCGTGCTATATAAATGCCAATTGTTTTTCCACCGCAAAATCTTGTACTTCCTATCAACATTACCGCCTTCCGCGAATTTTCTGTTGAACCATAAGTCTGAAATTTTCCTGTTTGTCTAGGTATGTGGACAGGTACGTGCCACCCGCGGCGCACACGCCGACCGATCGATACGTGCCCGCGAGCGATCCAGGCGATCCATACATGCGTCGGGACCTTGGCTTTCATCATCATTACCGGCTACCGCCGCCCGCCGGTTTTCCATACCAAACGCCGCACTTCCGGTTCCGCGGCTTCGCGTACGCGACGTCCGCGGGCGGCCGGCACGGCGGCAGCCCCGGCTCCAGCAGCTCCAGCAGCACGGCGTCCAATCAGAGAGAGACCTTCGTCACGTCGCCGCTGCTGAGGCCCAAGGCTCGCGCGTCCGCGGTCGAGTTCGGCGCCGCCACTTCCGCCGCCGCGACGCCGACGACGACGGCCGGCCGTCACGTGTGCGCGAACCCGGCCGCCTGTTGCGGAGACGCGTCAGCCAACGGAAGAGGCTGCTGCCAGATGAGGAGGTCCCTGCCGCCCGGGACCCTTCCGCCGATACCCACCCAGACTTCTTCATGGTGAGTACTTTTATTTGCTTTATTCGAGGCGGAATGATTTATTGCGAAATTAAAGTGCGGTAATAATTATCAAAATACAAATATATAAATTGACGGGTAATTATATACGCATATTCCACAAGATTATTTATCTTCATTTATGCATTTTAAAATGCATGAGATGTTATATGTATATTTATCTACAATGTTTCTATGACGTTTGTTAAACGTGAATATTATGCAAGCTGCTTTTATTATAATGATAATTATGAAAATATGCTTTTAAAGAGACGGAGCAATTTATAAAACTTAATAATGCAGGATACATTTATTTCTTCATTTATTATTATTGCTTTACATTTTATATTCCCGACTATCGTTGTTAGAAAAGCATTTTTATCTTTCAGTTTTTTCCTTGTTTTATTCATATAATTCTCGTAAATCCATGATTGCCCTCTTTTAAGAGGCATAAAATAAAAATTAATACAAGTCGATATTTCGAAATGCGCGCACAGATATTTTTCTAAAAAAATTATATAAAAAGCTTTTTTTGAGATAAACTTTACGAAATAAAAATACAAATTTCTTCATCTAAATAATTAAATAAACAAATCGTGAAATAATGTTGAAATAGACAATCATATTTATTAATACAAAAATATGAATTCTATTATAAATATCTGATGAAGTATTTCAAGTGTACTCTAAAATAAAAGCATTGAAATATCTCAAATGCTTTTTATTATTCAGCGATGCAAAAGCTTTTTGCTACTAGAGATAAACAAGCAATTAATTTCACAATTAATAAATAATAATAAATTGAATAAGAGTACATTGGTCCATGAATTGCTCCACTCGTTCGATGCTACTTGCTGCTTCTTCTTCTCTTGTTTATCTTTTGCGCAGCTGTCACTCGACACTCACTCGCGAGAATAATGCGGTTAATTATGAATTCGTGCTAATCAACAGAATGCAACGATCGCTCGGCACTTTGCATAGCACTATATCAACGTTAAACTTTATTATACCGCGACTGGAGAACAATGCGAGTACTACGATTCTCTCGGAAATCTGCGGTCTTACAATTCTGTATCTCTGTTGCTGATAAACAATGTAAAGAGAGAGGCAGAAAGAGAAATTTATTAGTTTGAAAAGAAACGGAATATTCTAAATATACACTTATTTTTGATTGTATTAAATATTATTTCTAATTGTATTATAAATATTTAAGACAAAGAAAAAATCCTCAAACATTCAAATGTCAAAATCAGCTGATTTCTCGCAGAATTTTCTCTCTCATATGATATTATAGATGTCATAGGAATTTATTACTACGAAAAGAAACAATATTCTAAATATATTTTTATTTTTGATTGTATCAAATATTTAAGGCAAGGAAAAAATCCTCAAATATTTAAATGTCAAAATCAGCTGATTTCTCGCAGAATTTTCTCTCTCATATGATATTATAGATGTCATAGGAATTTATTACTTCGAAAAGAAACAATATTCTAAATATATATTTATTTTTGATTGTATCAAATATTTAAGGCAAGGAAAAAATCCTCAAATATTCAAATGTCAAAATCAGCTGATTTTTCGCAGAATTTTCTCTCCTTCTCTCTCTCTCTCATATGATATTCATTCGGCTCTCGTTCCTGCGGTGTAATAACAATATAGCGCCCTTGTTTGCATATCGTATCCTTATATCGATGTATGCTTATCCGATGTTAGTCGTGCGACGAAGCTCGAGATAGCAAGTATAGTATTAGCTATGTCTTTGTTATTATCCTTCGAAATGCGATTATTTGTCATAAATCGTGATTATAAGTTTTGGCGCGGTTGATTGAACTCTCTCGATAAATGTATTTTATATTAACAGTTTCGCGTTATGACACAATATACATGCATAGAAATGTAAAAGTTAAAATTACACATAACTATATAGCGTGCATACAGAAAATTGCAATATTCGAAAAAAAAATTATATAATTAGATTTGTTAACTTTTCGCACGGACAGATTTCGATCAAATTAAACTCGTGATTAAAATCGGTGAAAAATTCAAAGCGCGAAAGGCAAAATATAATCTATTGCGATCGTATTTGAAGAAATAATTGTTATATCCGCACATAAAATCTCGCAGATATATAAAACAATTTATAATTACTGTCACACTTTGATTCTTAGTTCGAGTGAATATATCCGCTTCGATAAATAATTGTCGCTTCAATACGAGCGGATTTATGACTATAGGCTAACGAGAGTCATTTAATCGCAAGTATTTATTAGGCAATGATTATTTACGAAAACAATGATGATGAATTTATATCTCGCGTATTTATTTTACGCAGAAATCAACTCTCTCTCTCTCTCTCTCTCTTTCGATGGAAATCACAAATTATTGTGATTTCATCGAGATCTTTACGCGGGCGATAATTATTATTTCTTTCAATATGCCTGGATTATAAAATATATTTCGAGCTTTGAATTTTTCACCGATGTAATTTGCTAGTTATTATCGGATTGAGAACGCGGCTGCGATTGTACAATTGAATAAGCCGTATATCTGAAACGCGTATTATTAATTAATTTAAAAAGGGACATATTTCGCGCATATTTTTTATTTTTATTATATTAATTATTTCGGACAAGCAATTAATTATTTATATTCGGGGCTCATTCTGGGAATAACAGCGCGCTGTTGTTACGTCAACGCGTCAATATATCGATTTATCGATATTTCGATATATCGATTTATCAATATTTCGATATATCGATATATCGATTTATCGGTATACTTATATCAAATCCTTATTTATTATATTTCAAGTAAAGAATGATTCGTTCATGTATAAATTTGACGTGAATTTTCTTTCTCGCTCCGTAACAATTAACAGTAACAAATAATAACTTTGTTATAGACTCGTATCGATGCGTCTTTATACGCGTCACTTCCGTAACCCGTCAGTCGTGCTGCGAGACTCGAACGAGCCGGTCGCGAATCGCGATATTATCCATTCAAAACACCGATTATTCGCCTAATATTAATTATCAGTTCGCGCATCGTGATTAAATCGCGCGATAAACGACACAGGTAATCGCGACGACGAGGCTGTCTGATCGAAGTAACGAAACGGTATGACGTATCGATTTGTTCTGCAATGTATACCTAACCCGTACACGTGTATCTCGCGCGTCGAAAATATCTCGTGCTCGCGATATCGAATTTCGATTATATACATTTTCTGACAGTTCGTATCGCGTCATAGTCATTAATTCTTCTAATATCGGAGCAGAATCGACGCGTTTCTCTCGATCAATAATAATAATAATAATAATAACAATAATAATAATAATAAATAAAAACGTTGCGGTTATGATATGGATCGATTTGTGGAACAACATCGCGTTTAATTATAATAAGTAATATAGTATCGTTGTAATTCGTAAAAACGAATATCGAGTTTTTTTTATTCCATCGATATCTGTAAATTTAATTATCATTACATATTTTTGAGCGTGACGAAATCAGCCAGCATTTACTTTATTTTACCGTGAAATAAAATAATCTAGCTTCTCGCATTCTTCGATTGTCATTAAATTAAGTGCGATTCATGTCTGGAAATGTCTCTGCAAAGTGTCACGTGATTGTTGTATATTCTGCTGATTAATTTGCGCATGCGATCATAATTAATTGCGAATGAGTGTCAAGTGTCATGAAGTAACAATAACAACAAAGTAAACGAGAGAGGAAGAGGAGGAGGCTTGAACAATTGGTGGAATCAATTAACAAGGCAAGATATTTATTTAATTTGTTATTTATAAATTGTCAAATTAATTGTGTTTATTTATTTCCCCGTCATGCGATATATTTTATACATTACTGTATATGTAAAATTTTTTTTAGATTTTGTTTTGCAAACTTGATTAATTATCATAAATGTGTAACATTTACGATAAATAATACTAATAATAATAATAATAATACTAATAATAATAATAATAATAATAATAATAATAATAATACTGTAATTAATTATTAATACTATAATAATAATAGAGAGAATTTTCTCTTAAAATTTATCCTGAAAATTATGCTAATTGTGGGACAACTTGATATTGGAAGACTTTTATTAGAGAGTTTCTCTAATTTTAATATTTACACCACAATAAAAAATATGAATATTTACAATGAGATATAAAATATGTCATAGTAAAATTTGCTATACATATAATTAATATTTTTTATTGTGATAAATATTAATTAAAGAAACTCTTATAAAATTCTTCCAATACCATATTAGAGTTACATTAATATTTAGATTATTGATACAATAATGACATTTATGCGCAATAAATTAATTTTTATTTTATGATCTTGAGGAGTAATGCATTTTTGGGAATTCATTAAAATATGGAAATATGTACAATAAGGAATAGCCAAAAAAAGCGACTAAAAATAAGTTTTTTTAAACGTGATTATATAAAAATGTTAAAACATCCGAATTCTAATTTTTTTTTTTTCGAAGGTATATTAAATACGAAAGATTTACATCTTCCTAGCTATAAAATAGCTATAAAAATTTACAAAAATTATAAAACTGAAAATACAAGAAATATAAAAAAAGCCAAAATATAAATATAATTTTTTTAAACATGATTATATGAAAATTCAAATTCAAATTCAAATAGTTTTAAAGCATTCATATCTCAATTTTCTTTTTTTTTCTCGAAAACTGTACGGTATACAAAATTTCAGAGCACCGAAGGATTACCCTCGTATCTTTCGATAGTTATGAATTGCGATGTATATTGCGCGTGTAATCGCCAGAGCCGAGAGAAAAAGCAAATCGTTGATTAGGGCGAGCTTAAGAACAGGCGAAAGCCCATAGTATGTGTGTTGAGAGCTTGCTCGTGTAACGGGGAGATTATAGAGGGTGATGGGGGGAGGAGGGGGAGAATGGCTTCCGCAATATGCACATGCTCTCGCGTAATAATGCGCCTGTATATAATAGAGCTCACGAATTAGAATGGAAGAGCCCCTTAATTGAGGGATAAATATTATTTACGAGAACGATGGGAGGTGTGAATAAGAGATTTTTTTTCAGCTCCGTCGTTCTTTTTTATGGAGATTTTATCGAAAAATTAATTCCATCTTTAATATATACAATATTTTATATGAAAATTTTATATAAAATATATATTTTATATGAAAATTTTATATAAATATATATTTTATATGTTTATAATTTTTTTGGCATTTATTTATAAGTTTTTCATATATTTTAAAATGATTGAAATTTTACTATATATTTTAGTAAAATTAACTAAACACTTTATATGTATATTATTGTGATAAATATTTTTTTATTGTGTTAAATATTAATCAGAAAAATTTATAAAATTCTTCCAATATTACTCTCGATTCTGTTAAGTTATATATTTCCTGTTAAATCAAGTTATAATTGATCAAGTTATAGTTATTCTCCTGTCCCAATTTCAATTTCTACTCTCCACGCTTGTTTATTTCAATTTAATTAGCAATTATTTTATTAACATTGATTGATCATAATAATTACAGAAAACAATTACGCGCAAAATGCTGCGGATGAGTGTTAAATATAAAAATTGAAATATTGTATATATAATATCAGAACGAGCAAAAGTAAATTGAAATATTACGTTGTTTATAATTGATTTTGCGATTCAGTTTATTATTAATTCGAATGATAAATTGATCACGTATGAAATCCACAATAAATATATCTCCGGCATCGGTCTGCACAAATATTTTAATTAAGCATTAGAGACCGGGACATTACTTTTGAATATTAATTATTATTATTGTTTTTAAATAAATAACGGTAAAAAGCCATTTTTTGAAGCAGAAAATTTACACAATTAAAATTATTCAGTCTGACGAATTGTAATTAATGTTCATAATTGGAGAACACGCGATATTGCATATCTTGTGTCTCTCGCGCCCTCTTTCGGACAGATCAATAATAACAGATATAACTACGTCATCGAGCGAGAGAGTATCTCGGCTCGTTCGCTATTAAAGGTATCTTAATTGTCACTGAAACGATTTTACGCGGGATGTGAAAGATATGGAAAGGAGTAAAACGAACTTTGTTCATCTCGCGATACTCCATTAACCTGATTGCCGCGACTCTTTTGGAGCTTTCAATTTTTGCACCGCCAAATGCGGTCTCGCGTTCTAAATTTCTCCGGCTCGCGTTTAAAAAACCCCTCCGTTCTTCGTTCTTTTGAATCCTCGAATGGATGCGCACCGAGAATGAAAGGCGGCTAATAATCAATAAAGGAATCGCCGCGATTGTTGCCAGACGTAAAAAGAGAATCGAGGACACAGAGGACAAGATATATACTTTCGCGGCAAGTTTCAACAATTCGATGTTGTGTATCGCGAAATAGAGTTTTTTTTTCAATCATTTTTTGCGCTTTGTTATGCTAAATGTTTGCATTCAATTTAATCGATACACGGAGAGAATTTTCTCTGAAAATTATTAATCGTGGAACAGTATTGGAAGAATTTTATAAGCTTCTCTGATTATTATTTAAGACAATAAAATATATTTGTCACAATAATATACATATACAATGTTTGGTTAATTTTCCTAAAATATATAGCAAAATTTCAATAATTTTAAAAGATATTAAAAATTTATACCTTCAGTGTTTTGAATAGAAGAGATGTCAAAAAAATGTGTGATAAACTTAAAATATGTATTTTATATACATTTTTTAAATAAAAACAATGCAGAATTTTCTCTTCGAATTTATCCTAAAATTCATATGATAATCGTGAGTTTTTTTTTGGTATTGGAAAAATTTTTATATAAGAGTTTCTCTGATTAATATTTAACACAATAAAAAAATATTTATCACAATTATATACATTGATTAATTTTACTAAAATATATATAAAATTTTAATAATTTTAAAATATATTAAAAATTATAATTCTTTAAGTGTTTTGAATAGAAGAGATGCCAAAAAAGTGATAAACATATAAAATGTTTTATATAAATTTTACAATACGGAATTTTCTCTTAGAATTTATCCTAAAATCTATGTGGTAATATAATAATAAAAATATTGATGTGTATATATAGTAAATTTTATTATGTGTATAATAAGATTAATGGAACATAAAATGAAATATTTGTGTATATAGTCAATTTTATTATGTACATAATAAAATTAATAATATTAATGGAACATAAAATTAAATAAGTAAAACTCTTCTCTCGACTGTACTGGCAAATATTATTTATTAAATCACAACGTTTCGCAAATCACTTGATTAGGACTCAAAGAAGGGTCAAAACGTTGTGATTTAATAAATAATATTTGCCAGTACGGTCGAGAGAAGAGTTTTACTTTTTTAAATTCTGTCTGGCGATTCTCAAATATCTACGTTTTTATAAAATTAAATAGTTTAATTCTATTTTAGATAATTATTATAACTATACTAATTATTCTAGTACTTAATGGGGCTATCCTTAAATTACGTAAGGCTTCTTTTTTTTCGATTTTTGATTCCTCTCTTTTGTCCTTTTTTTAACGTAAAATTAAAAAATTTTATTAATAAAGTTTTTTTAAATACTCTAATTCTATTTTAGATAAAGAATTGATTAAATGAGTGATGTGAAACTTGAATAAATTTATTGTACCAAAGTACATCTTTTCCCAAAATATCAGGTCACATATTTATTATTTTTACGTAATAGTTAAAATTAGTTGATCAAAACTAATCAATGAATAAATGAAATTAAAAATTCATGCTTATTTGACGAATAAGAATTTTAGATTATATTTTATTAGAGGACATTTTTAAATATCTTACGTAAGAATTATTTCAATCCTCCTCTCTTTCTCTATTATATATTTTACGTAAAATTTAAAAATTTTATCAAGATTTCTTAAAATATTTTAATCCTGTTTTAGACCAAGAATTGATTAAATATGAGTGATGTAAAATTCGAATACACTTATTATACCAAAGTAGATCTTTTCCCAAAAAATATCAGGTTACAAAAATGAAATCATGATTTTTTGACGAAAAAAATTGTTTAATTTTCTCTTATTAGAGAACATTATTAAAAATAATAAATATGTAAGAATGATTTCAACCTCCTCTATGCAAGAAAATTCTGACCTTCTTCTCTACCCAAAAGTCTTACGTAAATTCGGGATATGTATAAATCCAGTAAAATCCAATGAAGAATTTGACAAATAACATTATATAAATCATATCAACATTATTAAACATATAACACGCATGTACGGAATATAACGTCAATTTAATTAGCAAATGTTCGTGGAATATCTCGAAATAATTTTCGACCAAGTCGATCTTCACGTAATGAGCAGAGTCCACTTTTGCTCCGAAATCCTTCATTCAAATTTCATCCAAATTAATCCAGATTGCTTCAGTATGATCTCTCTCTCTCTCTCTCTTGCGAGGGTGTGGGATGGGAAGGGGTGGACGAATGACCCGGAAGTCGTAAGGGGAGCATCCGGGCATTGTCTCGCGTCGGCAACGACGATGTTCCACGAGCTGCTGGCAACTTCGGTAATTATGTCGTGCTCGTGAGTTTAACTGGCCCCGTCGCACGAAATTGCAATCTGACACCGGCCGTCGCCATGTCAGTTTCAATTAAGGATTTTATCCTTGCGGTGGTCGTCCCTTCGCCCTCTGATCTTCGACAAACAAATGTGCCGACCAAACTATTAGCCTTTCATGAATACCTGTATATATCATTCTTAATGAGCTCTGACTTCAGCATCTTTTATTTTTTATTGGCGACGCGATATATGCTCGCTATTTTAAATATAATATATAATAATATACACATAATATATAATATATTTAATATTTAATATATAATGTATATAAAATATTTATATATTTTATATATATATATATAATATATAAATATTAATATATACATAATTTGTATAATATATACAATAAATAATAAATTTATATATATATATATATAATATAAATATTAATATACATAATATATATAATACATATAAATATTAATATATATAAGATATATATAAATAATATATATAATATCAGGATCAATTGTCAGGGAATTTTATAAATCTGGAATTGTCAGGGAAAAGTCAGGAAATTTTACTATTTATCTGGATCTTTTCACATTATTCTACATCTGTCTCAATAATTTGAAAATTTTTATTAAATAAATATCTCAAGGATTTCATGATTTAACGTTTAATTAATTTATCATATAGATATGTGTAAATTATATATTTGGAAAAAATAATACTAAAAAGTCAGGGAATTTTTTTCATCGAGTCTGCTGGACACCCTGAAAGTTGAAAACTATCTCTTCATGTTTTGTCGTGAATTTCGTGCACTTTTCCTTTTATGTTGAAAATGAAGGAACAATAAAAAATGATATGCGTATAAATTTATTTTTAAAGAATTATAATTTAGGAAAATATTTTTTTATTTATTGCAAAAAGAAAATAAAACATTAAAGTAATATATTTGATCCAATTATCGAGTGTGAAGAAGCAGGAGATTTATTTTCCGAATTATACGTCCGTGTTTATATATAATATCTAACACAGCCGTACGATAAATAAATACAATTTAAGCTAATCTATATTCTCCAGACATGCAAGTTGCATAATAATGCGTTAGATAATGCAATAGTAACCCATGCTGGTTTGGAGGCTTTTAGTGGAATCTACGCAAACCGCGGAATCCCATTAGATCCCATCATCTCGTTTATACCCTCTTAAAATACTGTTCATGCATTATTATCGCGCATGTGTACAATCGATTATCTCAAAAATATGGCAAAGAGGAGGGTGCACTCATTTTCCGGGAGACCGAAAATTATCGTAGAAATATAATATCACGGATATTCGATTATGCACGAGAAAGCTTATTGCATAAAGAATTCAAAATACGTATAGGTACATTTTCATTCGTTGAGAAAACAGGTCATGCATTTTGTTTATTCACTAACAAAACATCTGATTTATTTTTTATTATTTTTGGTATATTTTAAGTACAGATTATTCGTGCGTATTTTTGCGTTAAAAAATTTCTTTTTGTAAAAAAAATAACAAAAATTAAAAAAATTAGTTGTACGTAAAAAATAAGTTTTTACAAAAATTAATTTTTAATATATTTTGTATTAAAAAATTGAATTAATTTTTTTTACAAAAATTAATTCAATATTTTTAACACAAAACTTATTTTTTACGTACAACTAATTTTTTAATTTTTAATCTACAAATAAAAAAGGCAATAAGAGCTAAATAAGTTCTATACTAGAATTATATTTGTGAAAATTTTTAATTTTCATTAATTTTTTTTTTACACAAATTTTTTACGCAAAAATACCCACAAATAATCTGTGCTTAAAATATACAAAAATAATGAAAAATAAATCAGATGTTTTGTTAGTGAATAGTTTCGTATTAAAAATACTGAATTAATTTTTTTTTTTTTTTTTTTTTTTTTTTTTTTACAAAAATTAATTCAATATTTTTAATCCGAAATTTATTTTACGTACAACTTATTTTCGTCGTGCTATATATTTTAAACGCAAAAATAAGCGTGAAATCAACTGCACGTTTAAACGTTCCAATCTAATCCGCTCGGCAGGTGAAAGTAAACCTTCGTACGATATCTAGCTACATATCTGCACGCTATAAAGTGTATATACACATGAAAATACACCGGCTAATAGTGTACATGTGTGTCTTTTTTCTGCGAATCGAATTGCGTAAGAATTCTCGACTAGTCATCATTCATGTTTATTTTTTGTTCTCTATTCTTGTGCATTTTTTGTCCTCTTTAACGTTTCTTCACGTCTTACCTGTTCAGTTCTCTTCTCTGTCGGATTGTTTTTCTTTTTCTCTCTTTTTCTGTTTCTTTTATTTTTTCTCTTCTTTTTTTAAAAATTAATCTCTTTTACTTTCCGGTGTATTTCTTAGGTTTTTAACATAAGTCCCGTGTCTATTTTCGTAGTTCATTCTATTCGTTTCTCTATCTCTCTTTTTCTCTTTTCTTTTCACACATTCTCTTCTTTCCTCTTCCAGATCTATTTATAAGAATTTACTCACCTCTTTGTGCCATCTGTTACTGCGCTCGTCGCAGTATCTTTTAAATCTTTCAAGTTTACTCGATAAATTAATTTTGTTATTTTAGGTAACGTTTTTATTAGCGAGAAAACACCTTCAAAGCTCATTTTAGTTTTATTCGCTGTTCATCTATATTGCTATTACATGAAAGTTAAATTACTTCGTATAATGGAATAGATAAACTAAACTTTTTTTTTATTAAAATATTAAACCATTTTGTTAAAAAACAAGCAATCTATTTATTCGATGCTTATTTGTTTGATAAAATATTTAAAATAAATATCTATCATATATATATATACAAATCTCTATATGAAAGTAACTTTAAATTGTTCTCATTGAAAAAAAAATTGTTAACTTGATTAAATCGTTCAACTAAATATTATTTTGTTGATTGAACACATACAAATATTTACATTAAATATAATATATTAAATACTAATATATATTTAATTAATAAAATTGTAAGTTAGTTGAATGATTTAGTCAAGTTTACAATTTTTTTCAGTGTTTTTAAGGAGGAAGTATAAAAAAACCTTATTTTCATGAATTTTTTCTCAGAAATATTAGGAATGTTAAAATGAGGTTTTTACTAGTTTATTATATGTATATTTAGTAATATAAAGGTAAAATTTTTATTGAAAAATGTGGCAGATATTGCTGCTGATTTTTCATTGAATTTTTAAAATTCAATATTTGTTAAGTGACACTTATTTGAATATAAGAATGAATTTTTTACTTAAGAAAATCATTTTTTTACTGTTAAAAAAATCCTACGACAAAGATTTATCAGTATATTTTAAGCATCATTCCAGCTTTTTTTCTAATGAATCATATAGATTGCACATTGAGTACTCTAAAACGCAATAGCATGTGACGTCAGCAGCAATATTTGTCGCATTTTTAAATATTTTTTAATGAATATTTTATTTTATAAGATATATACATAATAGATTGGTATTTGAATTCTTGAAAATAGAGTTTATTTTGTTTAGTGCTTCTGCACTGAGAGAGGAGGAAGGATTTTTTCGGAGTGTCTCTAATTAATATTTACCACAATAAAAATATTAATGTCTACCACGATAAAAGAAACAAAATATTTAATTAATTTTCAATTTTATACGTTTTAGTAATATATTTTACTAATTACTATATAGTTTTCATCCACGTTTTAGGGTATCTCAGCGGTCAGGGAAACCGGGCATTGTTAGGGAATTTTATAAATCTAGCATTGTCAGGGAAAAGTCAGAACATTTTATTATTTATTTGGATGCAATTCTTTAACTGTAAAATGTAAGGTGTTTCCAAACTTATGGAGGGTGTATATATATATATATATATATATATATATATATATCGCTAATAAAAAATATATAAATAAAAGTACATTTTACTACAATAAAAGATACAAAATATTCGATTAATTTTCAATTTTCTTTGTTTTAGTACTAAATTTTACTATATATTTTCCATCCACAATTATCATGATTGTTAGTACTAAATTCTGAGAGAAAATTCTCTCACTATTGTCGAAATGCTGCGAGGAACGCGAAACTGCGGAGATTGTCCCGTTCCGTTCAAGCGGTCGGTAACAGAATCCAGAATTCCGCCGTTGCTAGGCATAGCGGGACTTGTTGACGCCCAACAGCTGACAGCCACCGCGCCACGTGCGACGCGCGACGTGACGCATGCGTCCGTTCAGTTCGCAGCGCGTTTCCGCTGGCGGAGCACCTGTTCTAGGACGCGTCGTGAAATATCGCTCGCTTCTTCGCGTCTTAAATCTCGCATTTTCCCTCGTGTTAAACAGCGAGCGGCGAAATGTTGCGGGCGCGGTGGTGACGGAGTGCACATCGCGGTGTAACGCGAAGTAATTTACGTAAAAATGACTCGGGAGACGAGACTGAAAGAGAGAGAGAGGTAGGATATTTATGTAATAATAACCTGTTGGTTAGATTTATACGCGAACGTGGAATAATAGTGAGAGAGGAGCATATTTTTTATTCATTCGGTCATTTACAAGGAAAACTTGTAGGAAAATATACATGTATATTTCACATTTCTCTCTCATGTGTGTTTAGAAATGTGTTTTTATAAATTATATTTCAATGTTATTGATTCAATTTTATATTGAAAATTTTATGCTGAAGTTAGCAAGATAAAAAATAATTTAAAGAAATACTGCATTAATATTAATTAATCATATTATTGTTTAATACAAAAAAATACGAATATTGTAATGCATACATAATACTATTTTTATAATAAAAATTGACTAAAAATATATAGAAATTGTTTGCTGCCTTTAAATAATATTATTAATGTACGAGTTTTTACAAAAGTCCATTTT
Source organism: Nylanderia fulva (assembly GCF_048542155.1). NCBI lineage: Eukaryota > Metazoa > Arthropoda > Insecta > Hymenoptera > Formicidae > Nylanderia > Nylanderia fulva. The sequence goes on along the minus strand of NW_028189730.1, from coordinate 2,614,585 downwards.
ATGATTCACTATGAAAGGTAGTCTTGTTTAGTTGTGAAGTGATGCGCGAAATTCCGGTGTTAATGAAATAATTGATATCAAGTTATGTCTTATCAGTAAACCGATATCAGTAAACCGATGATATCATCTTCGGCACCTTGTCATTTGATGCGTATCGGTGTTAAAACTATAATTGAATAAGATTTCTCGTGCGTAATAATATCACACATAAATCAATGAAAAGTGTGTTTTATATTCTAAATATTATATTAAAAAAGATATATCTATATTTAATTTTGCTGAATAAATTTATACAAATTTTTTTATATTATTTTAGACGATTTTTTTTAACAAAAAGAATTGAAATATAGTTGAGCAAACTCGTTTTTATACATGAAAATAGAATAATATTGAAAAATGTATCATATGTTATTAGAAACACGTGTCCTGCTTTACTGACGTCACTTTTATCCTTGGAAAGCGCAGGTGTAAAAAATGTGTCGTACTTATATAAAATCATTTTTCTTTTCATGTTAACCATTAAATAATAATGAATAATTTCTATATATATTTTTAGTAAATTTTTATTATAAAAATAATATTGATATATATGTATTACATACAATATTCATATTTTTTACTTTAATATAGTTAATTAATATTAATGAAGTTTTCTCTAAATTATTTTTATTTTTTAACTTACTAATTTCAGCATTATTTTTAGTATAAAATTGAATAAATAATTTTCGAAAATGATATTCAAAATGTATTATTTTCAGGAAAAGAATATTAAACATTTTTTCTTAGTTTTAACTTGACGTGAAAATTCTCTTTCTAAAACCACTCGTTTAATTTATTACGCTATATATTATCATTATAGTAACCTAATTCTACTTTTGTTAATAATAATAAGAATGATGCAGATTCTAAAAAATGACTATAAAATGCAGATGTAAAAATGAATATAAAATAAAAAAAAAATATATATACAAAATTAATTTTCTACAATAGACTAAATAAATAAAAATGAAAGATTTATATTATCACGAAGGTTATCAGTCGAAGACAGACAGTCGATTCTAAGAAAGGGGGCAAATTATTGATCTTTGTGTGCGTATATTTTCATAAAACCTCGATCTCCATCGTCCATGCTATTATCAGAACACCATTATTTCCAAGCTGCCTTAAGCATTCGTTTTCATATAGTCGACACTTATTGATTTTAGCGTCGAAACGCACACAATGGCATCAGGGGAAGGAAGATGGAAGTTGGTGGCTCTAATTGGATTAAAATTTCATCGACGGGTGCACCTCTTTTGCGATATTGTGAGTCTAGATTTCGCTACAAATCCGTGGTATAATGACTCTTAAACGTTATGAAACTGCGGGGGAGATATGAAGAATGATTGATATTGATACGTGAAATTTTCGTATAAAATCGGTATAAAGTGAGCGACGTTAAATAACAGGATATATCGAGAATTAAATACGATTAAATATAAATAAATATAATTTTAATGTAATTTTATTAACGAATTCCTGCACGTATAAAGTGACCTAATTGCTATATAAATGATCGATTATACATTAATATCACGTGCTACATTAATAATTCGTGAGTGCCTTGTAAAATTATTCAATGTAATTTGTTGAATAGTTTGAATTATATGTGATTAATTCTCCAAAACACATTTGACAAGTAATTAAAATGATTCTCTCATTCGAAGTTTAGGATTATTCAAAGGAAGATTCTCAAGGAAATTGACAGTTAATTTATATAAAAAGTGTTTTAAATTCTAACATTAATTAGAAAATCTATATACTTGTTTGATGAGTAATGCTTCGCAAAATCGAAAATTAATTTGTAAAAAAATTTATTCGAGTTTAATGCAAAGAGAGAAAATTGGATAAAATTACAAAAGTATTGAGTCCCTTTTTCTTATACAGGGTGTCTAGCGGTCAGAGAAATCTGGAAAACCGGGAAAAAATTGTCAGGGAAAAGTCAGGAAATTTTACTATTTTGCCACATTATTCTTTGTCTCAATAATTTGACATTTTTTATTAAATAAATCTAAACTTTCCCTTGACTAATTTTCTGTGTTAAAAATCGATTCAACTTCGGATTCTTTTCACTGTTGACAAAAATATCTCAAGGATTTCACATTTAATTGATTTATCATATATAAATATATATATGCAAATTATATATTTGGAAAAAATTAATTTCTAGTCTTGGAAGAGTAATTTTTTTCATAGAGTTTGCTGGACACTCTGTAATAGATCGATCGATTTGAAAAAAAAAATAAAAATAATAGAGTAATGCGAATGTAATCTCGTAAAATCGACTCGGCACAAAAGCAGCGAAAATTGAAGCGGAATATATGCGATTCTTGCGAGAAACTGAGAGGTGTCCGACGCGGGTAATTATCGAATACCATATCAAAGCTATGCGAGCAATGCATGGTATTCTACGGGATCCGACCGCAAGTCTCGCCGCGGAAATCGCGTTCTCGCATGATTGCGGTCTGGATTGGAGATTGCGATCGATCGATTCGATTTCCTCCGAGAACGAATCCCCTACTGACGTATTGTGTGTCATTTTATTTTTCATTAATTGACATTTAAAGCTTTCTCCTTCTATTTAAATCGTGATAATACAAGCACAAAAAATTATTATTTGATTTATAATGAAAGAACTTTTTCAACGTGTTGCTAAATACTAAATAATATTTTATGCTAAAAATATTTTACGTGTATATGGAGAGAATTTTCTCTTAGAATTTATCTGGGAAATCGTGGTATATTATTGGAGGAATTTTGTAAGAGTTTCTCTGATTAATATTTATCACAATAAGAAATATTAATATGTACATAATTTAATTAATAAAATTAATCGAGTATATTTTACATCTTATTGTAGTAGATATTAATATTTTTATTGTAATAAATATTAATTAGAAAAATTCTGGTACACAATTTTTAGGATAAATTCTAAAAGAAAAATCTGTGTATTATGTATTAAAAATTTTTCCAAAACATACATTTATATTAAAATGCAAAATTGTGGTATATTATTGGAGGAATTTTGTAAGAGTTTCTCTGATTAATATTTATCACAATAAGAAATATTAATATGTACATAATTTAATTAATAAAATTAATCGAGTATATTTTGCATCTTATTGTAGTAGATATTAATATTTTTATTGTAATAAATATTAATTAGAAAAATTCTGGTACACAATTTTTAGGATAAATTCTAAGAGAAAAATCTGTTGTGTATTATGTATTAAAAATTTTTCCAAAACATACATTTATATTAAAATGCAATTTTGCAAGTTTCGCACGAAAGAGAATAAAAAAGCCCAGGCAAATCGACATTTTTACGCTCTCTAAGATGGAAGCACATTTATGTAAAAATGTAAAAAAGTTTTTAAATAATTTCGCGAAGAGTACTCTCTTTGGGAATAATACTCTCTCTCTCTCTCGCAATTGCCGTGGTAATTTTTCGTCCTTCGCGTTGCTTTTATTTCTCTGCGGGAAAAATAAGAAAACGCGAGGGTTGGCGGTCGAAGGAGAGATTTAATCCCTCCTCGAGAAATATCCTTTGTATCTTACCCTTTCCGGAACCTTAATGGATCGGGGATAGCTTTACGTCACGGCCGCAAGAGCTGTTTTTCGAGAATACGCCCTCCTCCACCCTTGTTTACGGCGGTTTTCCGCGCTTCTCGACGATGGCCACAAATTCGAAAGTTTTATGACCTGTTTCGATCGTAGAGAAATTCTAAAAGTACTTACTGAAGGATTAGAGGTGGATCAAATATTTTCGTGTTTTTCTTTAACAAAGTTTACGAGCGCGATAACATTTCAGTGAAAAGTGTCATCTTTTTTATATCGTAAATTAACATTTTTTTATTTCCCTTAAAAAGAATGTATTACTGGATTTTTGGAAAAGAGAGACTCGAGAGATTGTAAAATTATTTTAACATAAAAATAACACATATAATTATATTTATGTTGGAATATTATTTTAATGTAAACAATTACAAAATGCGTATGGAGAGGATATTACCAAAGTTAGATAATTACGAGATTTTAAGCTCCCTTTAAACTTTACTTCTCTATATTTGAATTAATATTACATGTTACATTTATTATTACATTACAAATAATTTAAATAATTATTATGCAATATTAAAGTTATTACATATATTTGCATCTTTATCTCTCTAATTAAAATTATAAATTTTACATAATTATATACATAATAAATAATTGTATAATTCTCTCTCGCGTATCTCTGCGCACTCTTATTTAAATTAAAATGCCGGGTAAATGAACCTCGGAGAGAGTGCTGGGACTTTGAAAAAAAAAAGGGTCGCACGGATTCCCAAGGGACGTGATCGCCCTGAAGGAGATTCGGCGGAGAAGCGGAATTCGAAAGCGGATTCCGCACGCGGGCGGACAGGAAGCTATTCCTTAAATATTCATCGCCGCTGCCATATTTAAGCGCGTGAAACTAGAGGAAACTCCGTGTAGACTTGGTGAATCTCCTTCGGGGAACGCCGCAGGGAATCTCGGAGTCCTCCTTTTATACGCGACGCTCTTCGTACACTGTCTATAATTTCGTAATTCATCCTCCGTTGCCGAAGAGAATATATATATATATATATATGCTACGTTACACAAAAGCATTTCGGGAGAAGATGTAAATACTTTGAATACAAATTTATTTATTTGTAGATTTAATTTGAATATATCTATTTTGAGGATTTTATATTTAATTTTAAATGGAAATGTTATAGGTAAATATCGATCGTGCTGTTTTTTTTGCACACAATTATAAGATAATAATAGAAAAATTCTCTGAGACATTTAATTAATTGGTTAAACAAGGCGAAAGAATTGTGGAATTTTTATTTCTTCTAAGACACTCGAATTTCGTCTCGTCATTTTGACGTCTTATATATATTAATTTTATTTATTTACATTGTATATTTAATTATATATTAATTTTCTTCGTTTTTATATCCCAGAACGTTTTATGACGTCATTTGGTGTCAAAATTACGTACACTTTCTTCTTCGCTTCTTTGTTCTTTTATTTTATTTATTTATATCGTATATTTAATTATATATTAAGGGAATGCTGCTGTTGTTCTGTTTTACCGAATTTAAGTTAGGTTAGGTTCACTTTTATTGAATATACAGATTGAAAAATCCTCCACAATAAAAGTACTGATAATAATGAATGCGTTCTTTCATGTCATCTCTATTAGGAGTGTCATATTTTGTGCACAAATAAACTACAGAACTTTTGTATTAAATAAGTATTGTTATGAGGTGATGCAAGAGGCCGATAAAAAAACTATAATTTTTTAACTGTTATTGTTTTTTAATACGAAATTACGAGCGCTTCCCATTCATTATTATCAGTACTTTAATTGTAGAGAAGAATTTTTCAATCTGTATAGTCAATCAAAAGAAAAGCCCTTGAACTCAAAGTCGGTAAAACAGTCACGGTCAGCATCCTCTTAATTTTATTCTTTTTTTATATCCCAAGGAGCAAGCGTACGCCATTTTGACGTTTCATGGCGTTAGCTCCCTGAGATAAAAAAAAAGAGGAAAATTAATATATAATTATTATCAATATTGTATTATTAAATTCTAAATAATGAAAATAATTCCAAGTATTCGCATTTTTGCTGGTTTTGCAAGCGCGCTCGGTATATATCATTTCTTCAATGAAGTGCAAAGAAACATGTTGAAGAAGTACGAAGAAGTATTGTTCTCGGTTCTTTGTTCTTCCTCGGGGAGAAGCAGCAAAGTGTGTGTCACAGCGAGAAGAATACTTCATTAGGTAGGCAATGCCGGGCCTGTCTCGGAAATGGCGACAGCTTTTATTGCGGGATTCCCCCTTTTCATGAACTCGCAAGCTCCGCACATGCTATTGCTTGGAATACTTGGGATTCTAGAAAGCCAACGGAAAATCCACGCGCGATAACGTCATCTCTTTCTGCTGATAATCTCAAAGATGATCCTTCAAAGACCTATAATTTTATGATTCTTGCATTTTTTTGCAATACTTATATTTTGTAATTTTAATTTTTACAATACGATATATAATATATAAATATGATAACAGAGATATGTATATCCTGTATTTCTTAATTAAATAATGATCTTTGAATTTAAAAAATTAAAAAAAAAATCATAGAATTTTGAATTTTTATTTATTACATTCTAAAAATATAAAATTTTACACGAGAGTATATAAAAGAAGATTCAACTTTCTAAAGTAAATGTAGGATGAAATAAAATTAATACTGGAGAGACTTTTCTAAACTTAATTAATTTTCGGAAATTGCAGAATTTCATATTAATGAAAATCACAATTTGTGTTCTGAGGTTATAACATTTTTCGTATAACAATATTTTTAAACGATAATACTTCAGAAAAAGAATAAAGGAAAAAAGTTGAAAAATTACGTAATTAAGAGAGATTAAAAGTATAATGGTGGAATTATAAAATCCAAGGTCTCTCCCTTTGTTTTTTTTTAATCATATACGCGTAGAACTGCAATGTAATATCCGTTGTATAACTGAGATAGTGCAACGTAACTATATCGTGGCCAATATCATGTTACTGCTGGCATCATTATAACGTACTGCGATCCCGCACTTGCAGCGGCTTTAATCTGCCGTTGAAATTCATGCGGGTTAAACACTAACCCTGGATTTTGCGCAAGACGGCCTTCATTGCACATTGCAATGCACCTGCGCGGATGCATATGAGCTCTATCCTGCATAATACCGGGATACATTTTAATGTGGCCAATATCCGGCAAAATGGAATAATCAGATCGACTGTATGCACTTAATCGAATCGACATATTGATCTGTACAATCCTTGAATCTAATATTAATGTCAATTAAGATGCATCAAAAATCTACTTATTCGTTTATTCGCGAATAACAATTTATTTCATTATCGCGTCGCCTTTTTTAGGGCTGTTTATTTTAAGAGTCTCCAAGAATGCGTATTTAGAATTTTATAATTATTTAAAGTTGTTTCAATATAAATTATTATATAATTTAAAAAATTGTTATATGTATCATATTAACCTGAATAATTTAATAAACCTGAAATAGATAAAATTTCTGCAAAATACCGATATATATATGAATGTAAAGAATAAAATATAATATTTTATATTATTAATTTTTATTTTTTATATTCATATATGTCGATATTTTGCAGAAATTTCATCTATTTCAGGTTTATTAAAATAATATGATATATATAATAATTTTTCATTATATAATTATAAATATATAATATATAAAATATTATATTATATTTTTTATATTTATATGTCGGTATTTTGCAGAAATTTCATCTATTTTAAGTTTATTAAAATAATATGATATATATAATAATTTTTATTGAAACAATTTTAAATATTTATAAAATTCTAAATACGCAAGTTTTGTAATATGAATTAATGTAATCAACAACATAATGTAAAATACTAGGATATTACAAGAAATGCACATTCTTGCATAGAAGGAAAGAATGAGGAAGACAAAATTTTTTTGCATATAAAATCAGGTTTAGATTCTATTATAGTAAACAATAATTTTGATCTGAGTGCCAAATATCTTGGCGTCATGCAAATGCTTGGCAAATTGTCTTACATAATTGATCGTGGATTAATACCATAATCTTCTCCAACAGCCATTAGCGAACTAATTTAATCTCCGAGTTAGATTCGAATTAATCGACTAAATCACTTTCCCGGTAAGATTTGAACTATATTTAATTTTTTTTTAAGATTTCGCGAGCGTCATAAATGTTTTATCTTTACTCTTTAAAAAATGACATACTTTCAAAAACATAATGCAATTACGTTATCTTGACATTTCCAAATTTAAATCATCGAGAGGAACATGAAGTCATTTTTAGATTACTTTGCGAAAGTTTCTTTCAGTTTTTGGAACACAATATATATATTTGCAGTTTTTTTTACCATAATTTTAGATTGTTATTATAGCAAGATAGTCCTGTTTTTTTTGGAAATAATGACATATTTAAAATATTCCTATTTCATAATTTTGTTTTCTGCAATTTTAGATAAATCCGGATATTTTAAGATGATAAAATTTTAATATCCGGTTATCTCGGACTAAAATAAACTTGTAACTTTCGCGTCGTTGTAGTTTTACGAGGTAATATCGACTGTTCTTGCAGATTTTAGCACTCTGCGCTTTTAAAACAATATTTTAATACCTCGAAATTCTCAAAAGTTACTATTCAGCGTCATAATATTTTGAAACACTCTTCTATTTCTCTAATTCTCTATTATTAAATGTCTTTTTCTAGTAGCAATCAAATACATCATTGCAATCTAGTAGTAGAGACTAAAATTTGGAAAAATAAAGCATTGTAAGGGATTTGTTATTTATTCGTATAAAAATCGTTTTACTCTCAATTATTTCGAAAGAGAAATTTTTACGAGAGAGGTGCGTATTTACGGAAATGTTTCTCCTCTCATTTCGAATATGATACACATTTATCTCTTCAGATGCTACCCAGCGGAATAATTTGCGATGCAATAGCAATTGCTCTTTTGGCGTTTCGATGAGAATTATTTGGCGTCATTACAATCCGGGATAAAGTGGGAGAGAAATCGCGCCGCTGGGTCGCACATTGTCAATCGTCACACAATAATAATTACGAATTTGAATTTTATTGCAAATTATGCGCAATGCGCATACCGCGTTAAGCTGAACCGGCATTTCGAGGGATTGAATGTGTTTTGGAAATTAGGATCGATACAGAGCACGAGCACGTTATAAGGGCGATTGCTGCTGGCATTATATTAATTAATGGCGATGCATTTATTACGAATGCCTGACATTCACAATGGATCTTGCCTGTGAGAAGCTATAATGTTATGCTACCATTAATGCAACGTTTGGGATAATTGAATGTATGTGGATTTGACTTTGGGTTAATCACTAATTATTCTTCTCGTACGTGCAATGTTTATCGATTCTTTTTATCAAACTGGGTTTTGAAAATGTGTCTTGTTTCTACGTTTTCTTCAATTTAATTTTAGGAGAGGAAAAATCGACGATTATATTTCGAGAAATTCTCTCACTTATTTATTTTTCGATTGTCAATCTTAAGGATGCTGCCGTTGTTCTGTTTTACCGACTTAAAGTTAGGTTAGTTTCATTTTTTATTAAATATACAGATTGAAAAATCCTTCACAATAAAAGTACTGATAATAATAAATGAGTTCTTTCATGTTATCTCTATTGGGAGCGCTATATTTTGTGCACATATAAACTGCAGAACTTTTGTATTAAATAAGTATTGTTATGAGCTGATGCAAGAGGCCGATAAAAAAACTATAATTTTTTAACTCTTATTGATTTTTTACGAAATTACAGCGCTTCCCGTTTATTATTATCAGTACTTTAATTGTGGAGGAAGATTTTTCAATCTTTACAGTCAATGAAAAGAAAAGCCCTTGAACTCAAAGTCGGTAAAACAGTCATGGTCAGCATTCTCTTAATATTGCCGATTTAATTCTGTTTCTATTTTATAATCAGAAACTGTACACATATAATATTAACTTTATTCGGAATAATTCAAAAAAGTTTCACACAGAAAAATTAATTTATATATCAAATTATATTACAGAAATTTAATTTTCTCTTAGAATTTATCCTGAAAATCAGAATTTTATAAGAGTTTCTCTAATTAATACTTATCATAATAAAAAATATTAATATCTACTAAATATTTTTTTGTAGCTATTATTAATCAGAGAAACTCTTATGAAATTCTTCTAACATCACACTGTAAAAAAATATGTGAAATTACATAAATAATAAGTGTAAAATTACACTATATAAAAATAATGAAAATATTTACATTTAATTTTACATATTTTTATGTAATATGTTACATATTTTGTTTACAGTGCATGTTGTTCCATGATTACCATGCTTGTCATCGTAAATTCTAAAAGAAAATTCTTCAATCAATATTCCAATTTTTTAAGAACGTATCACCGACTCTTCTAATCGTTAATGTCACACCGGTAAAAATTTGCAAGATTCTCAGGAATAAAAAAAAATATTTTTGCAGGACATTTTTTCAGTTTTAAAGAATGCTGAAGAAAAAATGTCTTCTCTCATAAAACATTTAACTTATTGTTAAATACACTGCACTATATGGTATTATTGTTCCACGTATAATCTTGATAAAAAAAAAGGGGGAAAAAAATTCTCTAGAGATCGGCATTGGATATTTTCCCGTCTGCTTCCTATCTTCTCGTCACAGCTCGCTGGTCGAGCGTGTACTGACTAGTATCCGAGTGGCAAGTATCCGAGTATCGAACGCGACGGCCGAAGCGGCGCGAGCGCATGCGAGACGGACTCTAGGTCAGGTCACGCGGGTCAATCGCCGAGGTCGTTAACACCGATGCGAGAGTGAGAGAGAGAGAGAGAGGCAGAGGCCTTACACTGCCTGTATAAAGCTGGTCTTTGTCCGACGAGCACATACATAGGAAACAGCGGTTTCGAACGAGCCTGAAAAATCTGCTCGACGATTTCGGGGATCCATAAGTAAAACTCGATCTGCACTCTTCATTCAATCTCTCCTTCGGTTTTTACATTTTTTTTTTGGATTTTTAACATTTATAAATGATATCGTCGAAAGTAATCTCGGTAGTAATAGGGAAAATGAATTATTGGTATTTGAAAATTAAAGGGAAAATATATGTAGAAAAATATTTTTGTGATAAAATAATTTTTATAAATGATATACATATACATGATAATAAATGATTTATGATGTATAAGCATGATATATAAATGATTATAAAAGGTTTATAAATGATATTGTCGAAAGTAATCTCGGTAGTAAAATATAAAATGAATAGTCGGTATTTAAAAATTAAACTGAATATATGTAGGAAAATATTTTTATAATAAAATAATTTTTATAAATGATAATAAATGATTTATGATATATAAAATATGATATACATGCTATATAAATGACTATAAACGACTATAATGACTATAAATGATTTTTAAATGATATTGTCGAAAGTAATCTTGGTAATAATAGAGAAAACGAATAATCGGTATTTCAGAATTAAACTAAAAATATGTAGGATATTTTTATGATAAAAATTTATACGGGGTCCTGTTTTTTCAAAATTTTTTAAATATATATATATATTATTTTCCCCAATTTGTCAAAGTTTCGCAAATAGTCGCATGTTACATTACATTTTTAATGCGTTGCACGATCGGATATATCTAATTATTACAAGACTTCGTAATACGATATCGCGGATATATTTTATTTCAATTACAACGTTATATATAACGGAGTGTTTTAAAAGCAAGGGGATGACATTTATGTACAGAAAGATGCGAGGGGCGATATTCCGCATCCGAGCGACATTTATAATCGCAAAGTCGCTAAAAAGAGATAACACTTTAATGTACTTGTGTGTGTATACGGCCAAGAAATATTATCATTGTAAGACGAGACGATAAGAGAAACGGATATAAGGGCGAAAACTTTTCTACTCGCTCTGTCGACGCCGTTAATTTCCGGCTTCAATTTTCGACAATTGAATTATATCGCCCTTTTTTGACCGCCACATGCTGATGACAAAGTGGTTCGATCGTAACTCAGATAGAATTACGTTTCTTTCGCGACCGACTGCTAGTTCTCATCTCCGGGCATCTTTATTTGGTCAACAGTGCGCGAATTTTGCTAACCGATAGTCCATTTCTTTATATATATATAGATTATATATATATATATATATATTTAAATTATTTAATATTTATAATAGACATATTGTGTGTGTGTGTGTGTGTGTGTGGATTTCCATTAATTTTATGAATATAAAAACAGGAAACTTTCATTTGGTAAAGAAAGTCTTCATATGTATTCTTATATTATTTTTAAAAAATTTTATTTTAATTTCTAATTTTTATTTCTTTCTATTAATTTAATCGAAATAATTTTTAAATTCTCTGGAAATTTTTTTTTTTAGTAAAGATTTTGAATATGCATCTATACATTTTTAAAGATTCATTTTTCCATAATTTTATTCTATGGAATAATCCATATTTAAAATATTTTTTTTTGTAAATTTTATATGGAAGAATTTTTTGAAATGATTAAATAGATAAATTGTGTAAAATTACATATACACGATTTTTTAAATATTATATCAATTACCGAATGTTTAGATTTTCAATTGATTTTATAATTATAAATGCAATAATTAAGAGGGAAATTTTTATTTGGTACAAAGGAAATATTCAATATGTATTTTTATATTATTTTTAAGATTTATTCTATTATAATTTTTATTCCAAGCAATAATACATTTTTTTGAAAGAATATGATTTTTATTTCTTTCTGCTAATTTTATCGAAAGAATTCTTAAATTCTGGAAATTTTTATTTATAGTAAAGATTTTTAATATGCATTTGTAAAGACTCATTTTTTCATAATTCTATTCTATGGTATAATCCATAATTAAAACAAATATATTTTTTGCAAATTTTATATGCAAGAATTTTTTGAATTAATTTTTATTTCTTTCTGCTAATTTTATAGGAAGACTTTTTCGTCTTAATTAAAAAGATAAAATGACAGGTAGACGATTCTTTTAATATTTTATCGACGATATCGATAGTTCAGACTCGCATTATTTCCGTATAAAATCGCGATTGTGCGCAACCTTTTTTGTATCGTACAAGCTTTTTAGACATCGTCGACTCGAAATCGATTGGGCGAGTCTCTGGTGGATTCGCGAAGTGGCTCTGATTAAGCGGCGCCATTAGAGGGTGGTACTCGAAAAACGAACGTAATCATTAGTAACCGAAGGAGTTTCCGGCACTCCCTCTAATAACCGACTCGCACGCGATCGTAATTATTATTTGCGGCTTATGTCGGCTCGCTTTCAACGCAAATCGGTTTATCAATCGAAGCGATAACGCGTCGCTATCTCAGAATCAGGGCAAATCACATCATCTAATTTAGCAGTCGTAAGTCAAATATATATCTAGGCAAAATTGAATTTTATGTTTTAATTTTGTATTTCATTTTTATTTTTTTATATTAAAGAAAATATTAGCAAGGACGTCCGCAGGATTTTTTCCAGGCGTAATTAAATTTTTTGTTTTTAATTCTTCTTTATTTTCTTAATTTTTTAAATTTAATTCTTTATTTTTTTTTTATTTTTTTATATTAAATAAAAATTGAGATCAAATAAAATATATTAAATAAACATGTAAATAATTAATTTCAGCATTTTCCCGAATATCGACAAATTAACCAACCATACTCTTATCATATTTTTCTTCTCGATCAAGTAACTTTATTACATATTATTGGGAGAGAAGGATAGAGGAAAAGTTTTAATGAAGAAAACAAGACGCTATCGCGACGACATAAATATTGTAATCTAGTATATAAATTTCGCGCGCGTAATTACAGAGAGGGATATTCATTTACGCTCAACTTGTCTTTTACATCATGCGATTGCAGTATCGTTTTACGCAGTGCGGCTATTACTGCAGCTACACGAGATGCAATTTTAATTCGCGCGCCGCATCGCGATTAAGGACGATCAGAAGTGATGGCGAGAGAGGCGGAAGGTGAGGTTGACGAGAAAGGAGAGTTGAAAACTTTATTTTTCTCGAGGCTACACATTTATTTTATATCTTGAAGCAGCAGCGAGAAAACAGGTAAAGCGATTATGAAAAAAGGGTGTACAACACTTTGCTTTACTTTTTTCACAATCAATACATTGCAATATCAGGGTGTCTAGCGGTCAGGGAAATCTGGAAAACCGGGCATTGTCAGGGAATTTGATAAATCTGGAATTGCCAGGGAAAAGTCACGAAATTTTACTATTTATTTGGATTTTTTCACATTATTCTACATTTGTCTCAATAATTTGAAATTTTTTATTAAATAAACTTTTCCTTGATTCCCAGCACGCTAATTTTCTGTGTTGCTAAGGAGATGCTGCCGTTCTGTTTTACCGACTTAAAGTTAGGTTAGTTTCACTTTTTATTAAATATACAGATTGAAAAATCCTTCACAATAAAAATACTGATAATAATAAATGAGTTCTTTCATGTCATCTCTATTAGGAGCGCTATATTTTGTGCACAAATAAACTGCAGAACTTTTGTATTAAATAAGTATTGTTATGAGGTGATGCAAGAGGCCGATAAAAAACTATAATTTATTAACTTTTATTGTTTTTTTATGCGAAATTACAGCGCTCCCCGTTCATTATTATCAGTATTTTAATTGTGGAGGATTTTTCAATCTGTATAGTCAATAAAAAGCAAAGCCCTTGAACTTAAAGTTGGTAAAACAGTCATGGTTTGGATTCTCTTAAAAATCGATTCATCTACAGCGTTTGTTAATTTATATTTTCATCGTTGTGTTATTTTATTTTAATGTGTTTGATAGAGATAAAACTAAAAAATTTGATATAATATAAATAAAAGGGTGACTATTTAAATAATCTATAGTGACATGTTTGTTTCGATTATCGTGCATAATGCAGATTATATAATTAATTTAAATGGTTGTTTTTTTTAACTTTTGAATCTTTTCATTTTGTTGACAAAATTATCTCAAGGTTTTCATGATTTAACATTTATTTGATTTATCATATAGATATATGCAAATTATATATTTGGTCTTGGGAAATATGAAAAGGTCAGGGAAATTTTTTATTGAATCTGCTGGATACCTTGAATATGTATATTGATAGAATGCTTAATCGAGAAAAAATATAGAAAGTGCAATTATAAAATTTTTATTCGTAATTTAAATCCTTTGAATAATTTAATTCGGGAATTATAATAATGGAGATAGCGTTAATGCAGCAATAACATCTGCTTAATTTCACGATTGCATGGAGGAATAATTTTTGGAGATTCGTAAACATCATAAAAAAAGAGAAGAGTATTGTATTTTTATATTTAATTTAACAAAAAAGTTCTTTATGTGTAACGCCGTGTTAATTCTTTAATTTTAAGTACAATATGCAAACATAGACTTGAAAAATTGCAATTGCGAAGAAAAACAGAAAAAATTTATAATAAAAATTTACATGTGTAGGGCTAATAAAAAAATATATTAATAAAAGTACATTTTACGAACAATATTGAAAAAATGAAAACATCGAAACAGACAACTGCGCAAGAATATAAATTGCCAATTAATATACATAAATAATTACAAAGAAATTGCGCGTTAACGCCTTTCTCTCTCAAAGGAAAATACATATTTATTAATAAAAATATAATTTCAACCAACGCAAAAATATTTCACAATTTGATGAACTTTAAACGTTCTGTATAGAATTTATATACATACATATATATATATATATATATATATATATATATATTTTTAGAACAAGTTTTCACGTTATTACGTCGAGTTTCCGGATTGCAGTTATCAGATAAAAATAAATGGAAAATAAATTGTAAAAATTTTAAAAAGTTTATCGTTTACACGAATAAAATGCGCAAACATATGTGCGACATGCATTTTGCGTGTGAAAAATCGGCGAATCGACAAAACGAGTGGAAAGTCACAGCGAGAAGAATCGGTTTTATACATCAAACGACTAATTAGCCGGTGTACGTGATGAGGGTGTACATGTCGAGAGAAGAAAAACAGAGGAATCGGTCGAGGGTCGGTTTTTCTAGCGACGCCGAGGTATCATTGTGTAATAAATGAAGGTGGCGAAGCCGATAATTAAAGACAAGGGTCGCAACACACAAGCGACGTGCATGTATGTGTGTTTGTGTTGAAAAAACGATGTGTGCACGGAGAGAATTTTTCGTTATATTTTATCGCAAAATTAATAATTAATTTTATTAATTTCTATGTTTAGTAATAAGTCGAAATTTTATAAAGTTATTTTAATTTTACTATATATATTTTAGTAAAATTAATTAAATATATTTTATATATTATTGTGTCAGATATTAATATTTTTTATTCTGATAAAAATATTAATTAGAGAAGTTTTTAAATAATTCTTCTAATATGATATTGTTCCACGATTATCGTGAATTTAAAACATTTTATACATATATTGTTGTGGCAGATATTAATATTTTTTATTGTAAATATTAATCACAGAGAAACTCTTATAAAATTCTTTTAATATATTATAAATCCACGATTATTATATGAATTTCAGGATAGATTCTAAGAGAAAATTCTGCATTGTAAAATTTATATAAAACATTTTATATGTTTATCACTTTTGTGGCATCTATTCTATTCGAAACACTTAAAGAATTATAAATTTTAATATATTTTAAAATGATTAAAATTATATATATATATATATATATATATATATATAATTTTAAAATATATTAGAAACTTATAATACTTGAAGTGTTTTGAATAGAAGAGGTAGATATTTTATATGTTTATCATTTTTTGGCACCTCTTCTATTCAAAACACTTCAAGTATTATAAGTTTCTAATATATTTTAAAATTATTAAAATTTTACATATATTTTAGTAAAATTAATCAATGTATATTATTGTGGTAAATATTAATCAGAGAACTTATATAAAAATTCTTCCAATACAAAAAAAAAACCCACGATTATCATATGAATATCAGGCTAAATTCTAAGAGAAAATTCTCTTCGTGTGAAAGTTGCAAAGAGAGAGAAGGAGCGAGAACGCAGGCCACACCCTGGTAAAGTCAGGGGTGGCGCGAAGGGAAGAAGGGAAGGTTTGAGGAGGAGGGAGAGGGCAGGGGAGAGTAATATCTCGCGTTGTAAAAATCCATTCGCGTGAAAAACAACCCGGGCATCGTCGCTATACCATTTACCGCTTGATAGGTGGTAGCTTCTCTGCGCTTTAAGCCCCATCTTTCCTCCGGAGCGGATGACACGTATGTGTAGCCACCCTCTTTCCACCCTCTCTCTCTCTTCCATTTCATCTTCTCCCTGGTCCTTTCTCTCGGTCTTCTTTTCGCTCGATTTCTCCCCGTCCGCTTCAGTCGCTCCTCGGCTCGTTGCAGTTTCTTCCGATTCATTTTTACAGACATACCTCGGTCCCTGTCGACATCCAGCAGTCCATCGTTCGAGTCTTTCTGAAGTCTCCTTGCTTCTTCCTTTCTCCTCCCTCTTCCTTCTTTTCTTCGTTATAGCTGTTCTACAAAGTCTATCAGATCTATTCCAGTTTATTCCTTCCAGTTACTCTTCTTCTCTTGATTCCTCTATACCCATGTGGAAATTGCGTTAAGGCTTTTATAAGGCCCCTGTTAATTTTTCTTAATTTTGTTAGAATGCTAATGTGGAAGCCCAATAAGAACCCTTTAAGGTCGGTCATGCTTTTCCATTGAAGACCCTGAAAGGTTAAGTAAGCAGGGTTTTGTGGAAATTACGTTAAGGCTTCCTAATTTTGTTAGGGTGCTAATGTGGAAGCCCAATAAGAACCCTTTAAGGTCGGTCACGCTTTTCCATTGAGGACCCTTAAAGGTTAAGTAAGCGGGGTTTTGTGGAAATTGTGTTAAGGCTTTGATAAGGCCTCTGTTAATTTTTCTTAACTTTGTTAGGGTGCTAATGTGGAAGCCCAATAAGAATTCTTTAAGATTAAGTAAGCGGGGTTTTGTGGAAATTGTGTTAAGGCTTTGATAAGGCCTCTGTTAATTTTTCTTAACTTTGTTAGGGTGCTAATGTGGAAGCCCAATAAGAACCCTTTAAGGTCGGTCACGTTTTTCCATTGAGGACCCTTAAAGATTAAGTAAGCGGGGTTTTGTGGAAATTGTGTTAAGGCTTTGATAAGGCCCCTGTTAATTTTTCTTAACTTTGTTAGGGTGCTAATGTGGAAGCCCAATAAGAATCCTTTAAGGTCGGTCACGCTTTTCCATTGAGGACCCTTAAAGGTTAAGTAAGCGGGGTTTTGTGGAAATTGTGTTAAGGCTTTGATAAGGCCTCTGTTAATTTTTCCTAACTTTGTTAGGGTGCTAATGTGGAACCCCAATAAGAATCCTTTAAGGTTGATCACGCTTTTCCATTGAGGACCCTTAAAGGTTAAGTAAGCAAGGTTTTGTGGAAATTGCGTTAAGGCTTTGATAAGGCCTCTGTTAATTTTTCCTAACTTTGTTAGGGTGCTAATGCGGAAGCCCAATAAGAACCCTTTAAGGTCGGGCATGCTTTTCCATCGAGGGTCCTTAAAGGTTAAGTAATCATGCCTTATGAAATCCTTTGTGTTATCCTAAGATGGCCCAATAATTTCCAGGACTGTACCCGCTTTTTTGAGATCTGTGTGTGTAAAATTAATACAAAAATAAATGCAATTTATTTTTTTATTGCCCTAACAATTTTCTACATGGGTAGATGCTTCTCTCTAGTTTCTCTTCCAGTATTTTAATTATTCCAATTCTTCTTTTCTTATATTTTCCAGCTTTCTAGACTTTCCTAATTTCTGAAAAATTTATCACATAATTTTTTTTTATTTTTATCAAATATATAAATCAGTTCTTATCAATTTCTCTTATGCACGATTTCGATCGCTGAACTCTATATAGACTTCTATTACACTCTTGTGCAATCTCATGACATAAATTTTGCATACATAAAATGGCTTTTCGCAGAGTGAATTATTCTAGAACATCCCGTGTTATTTGTTGTAATTTATGCACGCTTATTTATACATCTGACGTACAATTTATCATCGAGTCACGCATTTATCCGCGGTCTTATCAAATCGAAACGGGCTAATGAAATTGGGCGGGAGGCGGGAGAGACGTCCCTTAATTTCCGGTCCGGGGTGGCACGGGACGGCGGCGAAACAAGCGGAAACAAGACGCTGTATTTATGTTGAAACTTATATATGAACGTTCAAACTTAAGCACTTGCGGAGATACACCGTCGCCGAAGCGACGTCTCCTGGTGTGAGGAATTTTCACGCGGCACTTCCGATCGGAGTATTTCTTCGACGGGAACTTCCTTCGCGCCTTGCCAGCAAGTTTCCGGAAACGACGTAGAAATTATTAACAAACATCGCTAAAATAGAGTCCCCAATATCTTACTCAATTTATTGTTGGATGGCTAATTTAACCGCGCGTTCTTCAAACGCAATTTTACATCAAGCACAAGTATTAAAAAAAGATTTTTTTATCATATATATATTAGCTACTAAAGATTTTTTTTTTTTATATTTACAGTATCCGTATATATTATTATATCCGTATAATATATTATATTAAATATATAATATAAAATGTATATTATATATATTAATTTAATATATTTTTATATATAAAATTGATATAATATATAATATATTTTTGTATAATATATATATATATATATATAAAATATAATATATATATAATATAAAATATATATATATATATATAAAATTTAAATATATATAAAATATAATATAAATAAAATATAATATAAATAAAAATCTATACTATTTTGAATCACACTAATTTGAGTGAAAATGAACAATGGGGGAATTTAAAAATAATTTTATTGTCTCTCCCTGGTTCTTTTCATACCTGGATTTGCATACAAATATTTCCACCTGCTTCTCCATATGTTGTATACGTACATACATATTTTTTTCAGTGATCGCAAGTTCATAAGTTTTCCCGAAGCATATCCGAAATCTAGCGCCTCGCGAAACGGTGTTTTTTTTCTCTCTTTTATGCACTTTCGTGTGCATTCAAGTTGCATGAAAGCTGCAAGCTCGGCGAAGTCCTCAATTCTATCTCTCCTCATCTATTCATGAGACGGTTTCGTGGCGCGGCATTCTTTCAGCGAATTTTCGCTTCGGCGCCATTCTCCTTTCTGGCACCCAAACGTTTTCTTCTTCCCTTATGGTTTAGAACTTGCATACTTTAATAAGTCATCGTTTCCCCTTTACGTCATCCCGAAAAAAAATATAAATGCCCGGTATTCACTCTCTTTATTTTCTATTTCGCAAATTAGATCTTTAGCTCGCGAATCCTTCGATTAATCGCGATTAATCGATGCGTTTTTTTTTTTCGCGCGCATTTTTCCCTTTCACGGTTGTCAAAGCTCTCCGGACCGCGAATAATCTCTTAACCGTATTTTCCGTGCAATTTATTTGGAATTAGCGTGGTGTGTCGGATTAAAAAGAGACAAAAAAAAATTCATGAGTTTTTTTTTATCCCCCGGGAAAAAAAATTAACTGAAACACGGCACGTGCGTTTTCGAGGCAAAGCGACGACAGCGCGTCTAAGAAGGGGCGGCTTGCCATTAATTACCCTTGATGCACGCGATATCGACTCCCTGATACTGCACTCCGCCTAAATGAATGCAGGCGAGGGATGCAGCTGCCGCGAGAAAAATGTGGCGTCGCGGAAATTTCCCGGCGCCAGTTTTCCTTTTTATTTGCGCGAGTATAAATCACGCCTGTGCTGCGTTCCAGCCGCATATTTTCTGCGAAAATATATGTATATTTTCCTATAAATATATTTGCTATAAAAGTGCTATTTATCGCTAATGGCGTAATTAGCAAATAATTTATCATTTTTAATCTCTCCCGAGCTGATAATAAAGGTGGCAGACAGATCTTTTCTTCTGCTTCATATATATAATTTATTTATTACTTAAATAATAAAAATAATATTCTTGAATAATAATTAAAATAATACGAATAAAAATACACAGAGAATTTTTCGTTATATTTTACCGCAAAATTCACTACAAATTTTATTATATTTTGTAATAAGTCGAAAATTATTATATTATACTTTTTTTTTAAATTATCAATGATGAATGATTAAGCTGGATTGAAAATATTATACTACATTGTTAAAATTTATATGAAATGTTTGATATATTATACTTATCACTTTTTTGGTATCTATTCTATTTAATATAGTTTTTAATATATTTTAAAATTATCGAAATTTTATTATATGTTTTAGTAAAATTAATCAAACATTTGATATCTTATTGTGGTAGATAATATTTTTTATTGTGGTAATTATTAATCAGAGAAACTTTTATAAAATTCTTTCAATACTTTATTGTCCACGATTAACATGAATTTCAGGATAAATTCTAAGAGAAAATTCTCTCAGTGTAGTATACATGAATAATAATAAAAATAATAAATTTGAATAATAATGAAAATATATATTTCATATATTTGTATATGTTAAATAATATATTTTATTATTTAATGATATATATGTACAAATAATATATAAAATATATTTCATATATTTTTATATATTAAAAATAATATACTTTTAAGATATAAAAATAATAAATTTAAAAATAAAAATAATCTTAACCTGCCTTCTCATTGTAATAAAATTTAATTTTGTCCCTTTTGTTTTCAGGCCGTCGCCGAGTTCCGGAACAACGGGCACATCGACGGTATCGTCGACGTCCGGCGAGGGCGACGTGACGCAGAGCATCGGGATGTACCCGGTGGGCGCCACGACGTCCTCGACCACGACGGTGACTCCGGTTACGACGGCATCGGCGACCGTGCCGTCTGCCACTTCCGGCATCTCCGTCGCTACCGGAAGTGTCAGCGGCATCGCGAGGAGTGTCTCCGCGCCGAGTGCCCCGCGACCGGTTGTCCAGGTCAGCAGCTCCTCGGCGAGCACGTCGACGACCCAGCGGCCGAGACTCAGAAGGAACCAAAGTCGCACCGATGCTATTCGAAAGTGAGTAGTCTTCAAGAATGTTATTTTTATTATTCAAGTATACCAGTTTTATTATTATTCAAGTATATATTATTTTTGCTAATTATTCATGCAAATTATTTTATTTTTATTTTATTATTCGATTATATTATTTTTATTATTATTTTCACTATTACTCAAATATATTATTTTTATTATTCAAGTATATCATTTTTATTATTATTATTATTATTTATTATATAGTTTATATTATTTTTATTAATTATTCATGTAAATTATTTTTATTATTCAACTATATTATTTTAATATTAACATTCAAGTAGATTATACAATATTCGAGAACATTAATTAAGAGCATGGGGAGCAAGATTTACCTTCCTTGGAATCAGTAAAAGAATTAAGCATTTATTCTTCTTTTGAATAAACACTGGATTTATTTAATATAAAAAAATGCAAATGAATTAACAAAAAAAGTTTTTAAAGAAAAAATAAAATTTAATTCCAGTTACATTAAACGCGAGACAGCGCAGTTCTTCGGAGTCGACGAGGACTCGGAGGCCCTGGAGAAGCAGAGATGGCTGGATCGACGACGACGCATGGCGTCGAGGAAGTACGGCGCGTTGCTACCGGAACACAAGCCCCCGGATCCGGACATCACCAGGGACGTACCGGACACGACCGAGACACCGGAGGTAATCGCATTATATCATGCGTTTTAATGCGATTACAATCGTATTAACGATATAACACGATAATCCCGTGATAATCGATCAGCTGATTGCGCAAAATAGCGGAATGAGATATCGAGAGCTTTCATGTTGCAGGAATAAACTTTCTCCAAGTTTTTCAGCTCGAATCAATTTTTCACGAGAACGATGTAATTTGTGACGTAAATTGTTAAGATGTATAGGAATTTATTATGAGCTTATCGAGGCTTATAAGTTGTTGCGAAAACTTTGATTAAGATAAAGTAATCAGAGAGAACGATACATAGTTGAATTTCTGTTAAAGTTAAAAAATATCACGTGTCTCAAATGATTTATAGAAATTTTTGTATTATAATTTAACATAATATAGATGTGTTAAATGGAAACGTATACTGTGTTAATATTTTAAACTTAATAAATGCAAAACTTCAAGTAGTTTAAAATAAATTTTGTGTAGAATATGTTAATTTTAGATTTTATTATTCTCACTTATATTATAAAATAAAAAATCAACATGTTTGCCTGTAAATTTTGACAGATGAATCTTGTGATGAATGTGTTATTTTTTTTACATCTTGTTTTATTAATTTAACATTTATGTTCAATTAACATACCAGCAATATGTTAAATATTTAACACAAAAATTTTAACGGGGACCATTTTTAGCAAGAAGACTACTGTATAATATTGTTACTCGAACAGAAAAAAATTGTGGCTCTGAGAAATTTGCGGAAAAACTGGCATTTTTAAATATTTACAGGGTGTCACTCTCAGACGATGGCAGCAACCGGTTCGAAGGAAAGATTCTGTGGCAAGGATGACACTGTCGGGTCTTCATTACATCGTCGAGGTGAGTCATTGAACTTAAAATCTATTTCAACAATTTTCTTTTATGAAATGTTTTGCAAATTCCTTCAAAATTTTTGTTTATTCGATAAACGTCGCTTTAATAAATGCGTGTAGAATTTTTCGCGTCGAATGGGTTCCGCGGACGAATTTTTACCGTGATTACGAAACGCAACGTCGATGTGACGTAATTAGCTAGCCGGGTGTAAACCACCTTTTTGCTGAATTACGTTACATTAACTTTAAAGTTTAGATTAGCCAAAGTAGAGAGTAATTCCGGTCATAAAAGTGGAGCGACCCGTGCGCCCCATTACGTAACTTTGGTTTTAGTTTACGCCAGAAGGGCTTATTTCCGGCCATGCAAACTTTGCACTCGCCGAGCTAAGACAAAATTTTACCTTTGAATTATTCAAGTATTTTACTACCCGCGATTGTTTTAAAGATATTGCGCCGCACAATATCTGTGTGACTCATAATCAAAGATCGAACTTTTGGGAAAGGATTTCATTTATTTTAGTGATCCTTCAATAATTTTTTTCTTATTTTTAAAGGTCAGGATATATTATTTATATTAATTTTTTTAAAATATTAATTTTTAAATATTAATAACAATTTTATTTTTTATTTTTAAAGGACAGGATATATCATTTATATTAAGGGGATACTGACCATAAATATTAATAACAATTTTATTTTTTATTTTTAAAGGACAGGGTATATTATTTACCGACTTTGAGTGCGGATCAAAATAATTTCGACGATTTTTCGAAAATACGTTCAGATTTGTATTTTTGGCGGCCCTTCGATTGGCCATAATTGAATATATCGAACGCGGATGTTGCACACACACATGCACGCGTCACACAATGCACTCTGCTGCGCTGCGAACGCGCGGCTGGCCATATTTCAAAACTTACCACTTAACTTGAACTAGCCGGACAACGCCTGGAGCATGTATCGCTGGAGGAAAGTGTGTTTCTCTTTTCGTATATATACACGGTGGACCATTAAAATATTTTACTCGCGACCCAGAAAGCATCGTCGCGTCGCAGTCGCTTCGAAAATCAAACGCAAAATATATATATATTCGCGGTCGCTCATTATTTTACGCAATCAAAAATATTCCGCTTCGAGTATTCGTGCATTTTTTCGTTAATTACGAATTTTTTCGAAGTACATGCCTTACCAATTATATTAAATCGCTATCTATTATTTAAATATTTAATTAATTAACGCTCGATTTATTTCTAAAAATTGTTTTATATAAATTGCGATTTTTGATTGATTTTTAGTTGATTGTTTGAGTTTGCTCCGAATCTAACGATACGTAATATAATTATAATTTAATTGAAATGAAAATTGTTTAGGTTTATACTTTAGAATTTTTATATTTTTTGCTCGAATCATCTGTTTTTCCTTTGACTACTATGTCGCGAGCGGAGTATAAAATACGGGCGAAAATATAATCTCGAAAACGGATAACGCAAATTAATTTTGCCGCGATCCGTTCCGCGCGATCGAATCACAATTCCGCGATTCTTGCGATTGCGTTCTCGCAATAACGAAATTTATTAAGCGGAAACGCGGACTGCGATGCTGCTTAAAATTGTTTTGCGAGAGGCTCTTTTTAGCCCAGATAAATCTGGAATAAAAGCTTTTCGCGCAAACACACATTATTATTTTATCGCGCACACTCGACATTTGCAGACAAAACGGGAAGAAAATTGTCCCTGTTAACTTACGTTAAGTATTCCTCCTAATTATTATTTTTATACTATTTTCCTCTTTTCATATATCTTTAGAAATTTTTAGATATCTTTAGAAATATGGCTGCCAATTATATTGCATTTTAAATAATGAAAAGTACTCCGAATTAATCTTGTGTAAAATGGATTTATTAGCTGATTTTTTTATATGTTGTAATTTATTGACCCGTTGAACAAAAAATTTAATAGCGTCAAAGCTAAATAATGGATAATTACAGAGATACAGTGTCAATTTGTTAGACTGATTGTAAACCAATAATTTATTATTTAGCTTTGAGCATTTTTTGTTCAATAGCTCATAAGTTATAACATATAAAAAGCCAGCTGATTTGATCGGGATTCAATTTTATCTAGGATTTTATATAGATTCAAATTTTGCACTAATTCTATATAAAATTAAACCTTTGTAAAATCTTTCTCATATGTTGTAGCTTATGACCTGAAAATGACAAAAAATGTAATAAACTCAAAGGTAAATAATAGTTCCTGATTTACAGCCTGTCAAACACAAAAAACTCACTTCTGCGAGTTGTTTGACTAGCTGTAGTTCAGTAACTGTCCATTATTTAGCTTTGAAGCTATTATATTGGGTTGTTTGAAAGTTTGTAGCGTTATTTTATGAAATTTAAAGACTTTGTTTAAATTTAACTGCTGTAAATGTAAAAAAAAATATATGTAAAATTGTATTTAAAATATAGTATAAAATCATACAAATAATTAAGTGAGTAATTTTACATATTTTTATGTAATAAAGTACATATTTTTTACAGTGTGTAATATATCACAGGCTGTTTTCGTGCCTTGATTTTCGTCAATTTTAGTAAACTATTTCCGAACGAGAGTCTTCAACAGAATTATTCCCTTAAAT
Organism: Nylanderia fulva; assembly: GCF_048542155.1. Classification (NCBI taxonomy): domain Eukaryota; kingdom Metazoa; phylum Arthropoda; class Insecta; order Hymenoptera; family Formicidae; genus Nylanderia; species Nylanderia fulva. The sequence goes on along the minus strand of NW_028189730.1, from coordinate 2,588,662 downwards.
AGCACATAATCTTTTGTTGTTTACATTGATTGTGAGTCTTTCCGGGAAATAAGCAAAGATGACGAAAATATAGACTTTATTTTCTTCCATTTTATATGAGTAAATTTATCTGTTAAAACTTATTAAATTTGAAAAAATTTTATATTAAAAGACGCGTTGAAATATGACTTTTTAAAATATGCTGATAAAATATTAACAAAGGACACATTGCTAATTTAAATACAATAGCAGGTAATAAGCTGCAACATGTGAAAAAATCAGCCGATTTACCCGAAATGCATTTACATAAAATTTGTCGTTGTTGAAACAGGATGTCTATAGTCGTCCTTAAAGTCCTTGAAATGTTCTGGAATTTCGTTCTTTAAAAATCCTGGTAATATGTATTTAAATTTTTTGTAGCTCCTTGATTTTCTTTGTTGCTTCTAAACATTTAGCTAAAAGAGCAGTTGAGACTATATTCGAGTAAAAATATTTTATCTTTGTAAATAATATAATTATATTTTATTTAAAAGTCTAAAAATATGTGTTACGCACAAGTTACTTATAGATTTTAAAGAGAATATTGTATTTAATATTTGTAATGCATATATTAATTTTCATTAACACGCAATTATATAGATAAAGAAAATAAAGTGTTTTGTACATCTTTATTGTACTATTGAAAAATCGTGCAAATTTCCTTGAAATGTTCTTAAATTTTATTTTGAAATTTTACTAGACACCTTGTGAAAAAATTATAAAAATGCAAAATATTGCATTTTATTTCTTTCTTCATTTCTTCTCCATTTCTCCTTTATTTCTTCTCTATTTCTTCATTATTTCTTCTTCATTTCTTCATTATTTCTTCATTTCTTCTTCATTTCTTCTTCATTTTATTTAAAATTGCAGTCGATATAAAGGCAAGTTCGAAGAAGTGCAGCTGCTCTAATTAATGCAATGTCGATTTTACTTATTAATGCGGTTTATTAGACTTTCGTTAACAGATGGAAACTGCTGTCTTCTTATTACGTCGCTCGTGCGATGTAGATTTTAATAAAAATTCGCGTGTAAAACGCGTGCACCGGCCGCCATTAATTACATCCCTTGAGCGGAACGCATAAAGGGCGAGTTACGAGGGTAATCTACTCCCTTCGTTACACGCCGCCCTAAGATTTAAAACACCTCGTTACACTTGTGTGACGGCGGTTCTCCTCTCTCTCTCTCTTTTTCTCTCCTCTGTTTCATCTTCCTTTTTAATTTCGCGGAAACAACGAGTCGCCAAGCATTATCACATTTATGCGAGAGATAAATAAAGAAAAATCCTTGTCTCTTTTTTACTTCCTAAGGAAAGGAAATTTATTCCTTTGATTTTCCAGTTATTTTAACAAAAACATTTTTTTTTTAATTGGCAGAATCCTTTAAAAATCCTGGAAATATACTTGAATTTTTCTTAGATCCTTGATTTTTTTTGTTGCTTCTAAATATTCAACTGAGATTATTCGAGTTGAATATATTTCGCAAATAATACAAAATATTTTGTATTTACCTCCAAATCCAAAAATATGTATTATATAAGTTTATAGGTTTTTTTTACTTTCTAAGGGAAGGAAATTTTGAAATTTATAGCTTTGATTTCCCAGTTATTTTAACAAATTTTTTTAAAATTTGGCAGAATTCTTTAAAAGTCCTGGAAATGTACTTGAATTTTTCGTAGCTCCTTGATTTATTTTGTTGTGCTTTTAAACATTCAACTGAGATTATTCGAGTTAAAAATATTTCGCAAATAATACAAAATATTTTTTTATTTACCTCCAAATCCAAAAATATGTGTTATACCTATAAGTTTATAGGTTTTAAGCATTTAAATATACTAAAAAAAATATTGCATCGAATATTTGTGATGCATATATTAATTTTTGATTTAAATATCGACTTGATAAAAAAAATAATGGAAAATCGTGCAAATATCCTGGAAATGTCCTTAAATTTAATTTTCAAATTTGACCAGACACTCTGATTATTGATCCATATAAACGTTATCTTTGCTCGATGATGCAACATCCCGTTAAATTTCAGCGTGTTTGTAGGCCCGATGAAATCGTAGAAATCGATACACGAGCTATAATCATTTGAAAGTTGTTACTGCGCGATGCGATCGGTAGATATAGTCGTTAATGCCGGATTATGCTGATCTGCGTTTAATTACACGCTCGCGAAATGATGGATTTTCCAGTAAATACTCATTACACGTTCACCCATCAGCGTTGATCGATATTAATGGGCGGCCAATAATATTATTCAATAATATAGCTCGGATACGGATTAATAAACTCTCTCTCGAACTATTGCCGATCGAATTTTTGCAAATCAATTCTTTCCCGCAGGTTTTCTTCCCTCGTCTTCTCTTTTAACGATAAATTACTAATTGTGTCATCTCACACTGAAAACAAATTTAGTTAATTCTTATAAGTATTTATTTCAACACTGCCAAGGAAATCATTTATTTGAAACCAAAAATATTTATTTGATATAAGAAAATCCTTTTCAAAACAAATAAATATTTATTTGTTTCAAATAAATGATTCATTTGGCAGTATTGAATTAAATATGTATTATATATATATATAATTTAGTCTTTTTTTTTTCGGTGCACTTTTGCCAAGAATAATGTAATTTGATGAAGTAAAAGTGCATAACAATATAGGCTCAATTTGAGATATATGTGTAATTAATTATACCTTATATCGTCTCTGGAAAATATATGAATATAATATTTTGAATTATTAAAATTTAACGAATTTTTTGCGATTAATAAAAAACGGAGGTAGAATATATGAAATAATTTAAAATTAAAATTAAATTTTTTTTATACATCGCTTTTTAGTGGAATATTAATAAAAATATATATTACAAATATATATATATATATATGTTCTTCTCTTTTTATATCAAAGAATTTATATAAAATTGAGATATTGAGCACGGATGAAGATAGCAAGACGAGGTGCGTGTTTTCTTTTGCGATAATAGCGGGCTCGTTAAAGCGGAAAAATTCCAGAGAAGGCGGGGATCTACGCCTCTATAAAATTCGACGGAATTTAATTTCGCGCACGGCTTGCGTGGAATTAACATTTATCCTGTTTATTGCTCCGTATCGAGGCCCTTCCGATCGGATTTTATATTGTCGCGGCACGATGTCGTTCTCGATCGTTAATCGTCGTTCCCGCAATTAAACGGTGTATTTTGAAAAATGTGCGCGAAATATCAAAAAGAAAAAGGTTCCACAAATCTCTATAAAACTATAAGTATATACATTGGAAAAAATATTGTTAACTTGACTAAACCTTTCAACTAAATTACTATTTTATTAATTGAACATATATTATAGTATTTAAGTCAAATATACGTTTAATGTATTATATTTAATTTTAATATTTTTATATGTCCAATTAACAAAATAATATTTAGTTAATAAAATTTTTTAATACAATAAATTTTTTAGTTAATACAATTTTTTCCCAGTGTACGATACTTCGAGAATGACGGCTCACCGTAGTTATTTAACTTGATAAATCTCTCGCTTAATAAGAAAATGTGTTACGCATTAATGTAACATATTTAATTTTAATACTTTTACATGTTCAATTAACAAAATAATATTTAGTTAATAAAATTTTTTCTCCAGTGTACGATACTTCGAGAATGACGGCTCACCGTAGTTATTTAACTTAATAAATCTCTCGCTTAATAAGAAAACGTGTTACGTATTAATGTAACATATTTAATTTTAATATTTTTTACATGTCCCATTAACAAAATAATATTTAGTTAATAAAGTTTTTCCCCAGTGTACGATACTTCGAGAATGACGGCTCACCGTAGTTATTTAACTTAATAAATCTCTCGCTTAATAAGAAAACGTGTTACGTATTAATGTAACATATTTAATTTTAATATTTTTTACATGTCCCATTAACAAAATAATATTTAGTTAATAAAATTTTTTCCCAGTGTACGATACTTCGAGAATGACGGTTCACCGTAGTTATTTAACTTGATAAATCGCTTAATAAGAAAATGTGTTACGCATTAATGTAACATTTAATTTTAATACTTTTACATGTCCCATTAACAAAATAATATTTAGTTAATAAAATTTTTTCTCCAGTGTACGATACTTCGAGAATGACGGTTCACCGTAGTTATTTAACTTGATAAATTTCTCGCTTAATAAGAAAATGTGTTACGCACTAAAGTTTCGCTCGTTTATTACGGGACACGGCGTATAAACGCGCCAACTTGAACGAAGATGTCTCGTTAAACCGAGGGCCGCAACATCCGAAGAAACAATATCGGCGGAAGTTGGCAGGCTAAACTGCCGTTTAACGCGGTTAGTTTTACGAAGTTTCGCAGGGATAGCGGGGAGCGTACGGTCAGACACGCGGCCGGGCGAGATCGGCAGTCTGACACTTATACTACTGGCAGCCAGTAGTAGATGCCAGCCGATGCTCGGCCGCCGCGCGCGGTCAGAGACTGCTTTCGACAGCTTGGACAGTTTATTAGCGATATCGGAATCGGAAACTCGGGTGTGGCAGCGCAGTTAGCCGCACGCTATTTTCACCTCGATCCCTCCTTCAACATATATATATATATATTTTTTTTTTATTTCTAATCGTTATCAGTACGATCGAAGCAAAACTTTACCGTACAGGCCGCGCCCTTTTACTGTTTACGAAATTCGATGATTTTTTACTTTTATTTTATTTATTCTTTAATATTATTTTATATTTTTTTACATTTTTTATTTTTAAGAAATTATAGATTTTATTATCAATAAATATTTATTTACATAATAAATTTTAATACTGTAATATTCTAGATAAATTTAGTACTAATTTAGTTATACTAGTAATTTAGTATTAATTTTTTTAAAATCAGAATCAGAATGATTTCTAATCATTATTAATATTAAAAATCGTAATGGCACCGTATGTTTAAATCTTATATTTTTATGAAATGATAGATTTTATGTATTATTAATATATGTATATGCGAGTAATAATATTACATAATTTTTATGTAGGCATTAAACTTGATATTTAATTTTTTTTGATATCGGAATCAGGTGTACAATTAAACATGATATTTTAAAATCGATCTTTGTAACATATACATATAATATTTTGATTTTTAATCGTTATCAATATACGATCACAAATTCCACCATATGTTCGTGCCCTTTTTGGAATTTTTTGATATTTATAAGAAATTATTTACAAGGTTTTATTGTTAATAGTGCGTATTAATATTACATAATTCTAATGTAGGTGTTAAATTGATATTATAATTTCGTTGATTTCTAATTATTATCAATGTACGATCGCAAAACTCCACTGTATGTCCGCACTTTTTTTAAAATCTTTCGATATTATTTTATATTATTTTATATTAATATTTTTTATTTTATTGTTATTTTTCACTATTTTTATTTTATATTACTATTTTTTATTAAGAATTTTTATTTCCGGTCTATTTTCAAATGTATATTTTTTACATTATTTTCAAAAAATTGTAGATTTTATTATCAAAATAGCGAATATTAGTATTACATAATGCTAATGTAGGCGTTAAATTAATATTAAAATTTTTTATTTTTTTGTTGAAATAAAATTTAAAAAAAAAAATTTTTTTTTTTAACTCACACAAAAAGGGACCAATTTGTAAGCATATAAACAAAGTCTTTTCGAATCTGATTAATTGATGAATTATTTTTCCTCTTTCACGAGGATTCTAAAGAGTATAATATTTTTAATTCGCACATTATATAAGAATAATTACCAAAAATTTTTAATTTTATATTCTGTAGAAATTTTGTAGGACCTCGGATGTTGCTCTAGCTCTTATATTGTTTATTTAATTAATGTATGTCATCATAATTTTTCCTTTCCCATGTACATCTCTACAAATCTGTTTAATATTAATTTAATATTAGAATCTAGGAATGTTGGGAATGAAAAGGAAGAATCTCCCAATGTGTATTTGTACTCGCGTGCGCAAATATCGCATAATGCCATTAGATTGAAGCACGTCTGTCTGTTTGCCAGTCGCTGACGAGGCAGCGTCCCCGCGAGCGCTCGCAATCGCGTCCGGAGTCGCGCAGCTTCCCGCCGAGCACGATCGCCTACTTATCGAGAACGGAGGGAGTGTCGTATCCCGAGAGCGGCCCGGACGAAGAGCAGTCCTTCTTCGAGAGGCCTCCGCCACCTCCACCGCCTCTTCCGGCCCAGCAGTCGCAGCAAACATCGCAGATCGAGCAGGCTCCCGGTGGAGGACTCGACAAGGACGAGGAGGTCGGCGTCAAGATCGCGGATATCCTCGACGGCGCGCAGGATCGCGAGAGGATCGGTTCCGAGGATCTGGTTGGGTAGGTTCTACTCTTTTCTTAGGAGGATTTTTTTTTAGATTTTTTTATTAAGGCTTCTGGATCCTCGCCGCGACTATATGTCAGATTGTGACGTCAGAGAAGCACACGATGAAAATTCTTGGATGCCATTTTTAAATAAAAGACATGGTGTGTACTTCTTGGAAAAATTCTGGAATTATCATGGAATTTGATTTGAACTCGGGGAATTTTTAAAAAAATTGCCCCTTTGATTTTGAAATATAGTTTTAAAGAATATAAAATTTATTAGTTCTATATAAAGTATATATTAAAATATATTTTGTTATAGTATAATACTATTATAATATATCGGTTCCGAGGATCTGGTTGGGTAGGTTCTACTCTTTCCTTAGGAGGATTTTTTTTAGATTTTTTATTAAGGCTCCTGGATCCTCGCCGCGACTATATGTCAGATTGTGACGTCAGAGAAGCATACGATGAAAATTCTTGGATGCCATTTTTAAATAAGAGACAGGATGTGTACTGCCTGGAAAAATCCAGGAATTATCATGGAATTTGATTTGAACTCGGGGAATTTAAAAAAAAATTGTCTCTTTGATTTTGAAATATAGTTTTAAAGAATATAAAATTTATTAGTTTTATATAAAGTATATATTAAAATATATTTTATTGTAATATAATACTACATTATTATATTAAAAAAATACTTTATTTATGTTAAAAAATTATGTATAACATATAAACTTATTTCAAAGTTGTGTTTCAAATATTATTTAAAATACTTTAATTTTATTTGGAATTTTGAACAAAAGTACCTGGAAAATCATGGAATCCTCAGGGAATTTATTTCTAAGATTTGAGTATACACCCTGAAAGAGATATTTTGAAACACTACTTCAAATGACTTCAGCATTCTTTTAAAATACCTCGAAAACTATTATTTTCCCTTGACAGTCAACCAACAACTGTAAAATGTTACTGTCATTTTACAGCTGTTGATTGGTTATAAAAGGATGAGGATAGTGTTCGAGGTATTTTAAAACCTGCTGTTTTGTCGAAATATCTTTTTATTTCGAAATGGCATCTGAGAATTTTTAGCGCGCGTTTCTCGCCTCTGACGTCACAATTCTCGCCTTTGACGTCACAATTCCAACATGATCAGCGAGGAGCCTTTAAGAAAAATCATAAACGTATAGATTTATCGTAGATTAAATTATTTTCCGAAGGGAATTAAGTCAGTTGTAATTTGGAGTAATTAAAGACTTATCAAAGTGTTTCCCGTTCACAGGTTCGTACAGCAAAAGGACGACAGGACGACGATCGACGGACAAGTTAGACGACCCCGTTCGATCACGAGGGACCACTATATTTCCAGGTGACGGCTCATTTCATTAATTTTTAGTCGAGTTTCTCCAACGGAGGATTAAATATCGTAATCTTTATGAAATATTAGAGATCGTCAGAGATAATTAATTTCTCTCAAATTAATATTGTAATTAAAATTGAATGATCGCAAAAAATTATTATATTTTGTATTTATGTTTGAAAAAAGAATCATCTTTTTCATTTTATAATATTAACATAAATATGATTTTAACATAAATGTCAAGAATATAAAATGTCGTAAAAATAATCAGCTCAATTAAATGGCAAAGAAAAGTTTCCATGCTTCGATGTTTAATTTGTATATATAAGATTTCCACCGCTCTTGATGAATCGAAAAACCCTCGACGTAAGAGAGAAGAGTAGTTTGCCGAGATCGCGCAGTCTATACTTTATTCGAGCAAAAGCAATTTGCAAAATAGATTTGTCGTTGTCCTCCGACAAACTTGCAAGCGTGTATAACGAGAATGAGATTACAGAAAGACAAGTTGGAGCAGGTCGAAGTACGACGCGCCCCCGACGGAGGGTACGAGGCTGCCACAGGAGGAAGGGGTGACTCTCCGCAGGGAGATAACCGGGGCCACAAGGATCTCCCGCAGCACGATCGATCGTGTCTTCGACAACAGCAATCGACGGAGATACGGAATGGGCATCGTCGGTCGTTTCTTCGGGTACGGTTCCTCTCTGCGCCTTTGTGCGATTATTAAACCAGAAGTCGAATTCATTCAATTAATTCCCGCGAGAGAGAGAGAGAGTAAAATTACCTTAATCGGAAAACGCGATTCACTGCGAGACAGAAGTTCGAAAGCAACTTCGCATTTTGCAAGTTGTATGTTAGATGGCGCGAACTTCGCATCGTAAATACAAGTCTTACTAATTATTACCGGTCTTTGCTTAGAATACTATACAATTGCTATTTTAGAATTTTATATATTTTACATATTATATATTTTTATATATTATATATTTTATATATTATATTTTTATATATTTTATATTTTTTATATTATATATTATATATATTATATATTTTTATATATATAAATTTATACAATTGCTATTTTAGAATTTTATATATTTTACATATTATATATTTTTTTATATAAATTGTTATTTTATATTTTTATATTATTTGAAAAATGATATCTTATGATATTTTTTATGTGTCGATATTTTGTACGTATAATAATATTATAATAACATTGTGTATCTCTTCCTGATAATTTTCTATCGAAAACATTTTTCGGAATATTGGGTTTATAGTAAGCATGTTGTAAAGAAAATAAAGCGGATCGTTAAAAATGTTCCTTTTTGTTCCAGACGATCTTTTCGAAAGAGCGTCGCGCAAAAGGTAGACGTAAGGAAACAGTTGGATGACTTCGAGGATCACCGACCATATTTCACGTACTGGATTACCACTGTGCAAGTATTGATTCTGATAATATCTCTGGCGTGTTACGGATTTGGTCCTGTTGGCATGGATATCACTCATCGGTCAGGATTGGTAAGCAAATACAAATTATTATCCCTTGACTTCAGTTGTTCTCATTCGAATCTCATCGTTGACATTTTTCAAAAATTATATTTTGGAATTAATCGGAAAATTCATTCTGCTGTCTCTTGTGCAATAAAATGAATTATTTTTGCATCTGTGCTGAATAAAAATAGATATCTATGATTTCTTTAAACATGATTGAGTGCAACAAAATTCTGAATTTTCTGAGATATACATTTTTGTAGAATGTAAGCTGTGAAGACACTTGATTAAATTGCTGTTGAGCATTTGATTCAAGAATGGTTAAAAATTCTATAAATAAATATATAGATTGAAAAATGATTAAATCCTATCCAGGTTCTCGTGACGAGTTTGTCGTTGCAACAAGTCGACTATCAGGAACCCGCGAACTTCTGGTTAGGTCCTAGGGCCGCGGATCTGATTCATCTTGGTGCCAAGTTTGCGCCGTGTATGCGTCGGGACATCAAGATCCTGAAGGAGATCGACATCTGGCGGGAAAGGGAACGGGATACCGCTTGCTGCATCAGAAACGACGATTCCGGCTGCGTTCAATCCAGCAAAGCGGATTGCTCCGTGAGTTTTCTCGATCTTGAACATTTGTATAAACTGGCTCTTCACGGTCGCGTTCATGTTAATGTAATTTTCTTCCATGCGCGCCAATAGGTTCGAGGATTGAGATCCACTGTTCCGGTAAATCATGTAATCCTTACTTTTTTGATACGAGAAAAGCACTTAAATAAAATTAGGAAATTTAAACGCAGTGTTTCCTTGCTCGCATTATAATAGTCAGTATCATAAACGTGATAAAAGATCCTAATTTATATATAAAAATTTATTTCAGAAATATATTATAAGTAATTTTGAAACATGAATTAAAAAAAAGAAGAAAGTGTAAATATATATATATATATTTTTTTTTAATTAGATTTGTGAATTAAGTGCTTTTTCTCTATTATTAGACACCTTTAGACGTAGTTAATGATTAGCACAGATTAAGAGCACGTATATTTAGTAAAAAGGCTTGAATTTTAGCTTAACTAGCGATAGGATCTTATTTTCCTCGAAAGAAGTTATTCTTGGATAGCATTTTTAAGGTTTTGAATTTTATAATTTTAATTTTCAAGTACAAGAGAGAAAGAATAAACATGTTATTTGTCAATTTTATTTTACTTTGCAATGTACTTTTTTACCTTTTGCACACGAATACGCAAAATCTTGTTGATTTGTGCATGTTTGAATCTGGATATACATATATTCAGAGGTACTTAGAAATCTCAACTTTATTGGTGACGAGGATAAATTGTGGCCATGTTAAATTTCGCAGAATACAATCTCGAACTGGAAGAAGTGGGGACCGTCGGACAGTGGACCCGGGGGCCGCATCAGTGGATCTGTTTGCGGACTGGATCCAAAGTTCTGCGACGCCCCGGCAAGCATCGCGCCTTATGAGTGGCCGGATGACATTACCAAGTGGCCGATCTGCCGGAAAACCAATCCCTTTAATCACCGTTTCAGGTATCGAGCGTCCTCATCCCTTGTCCATTGCGTTTATTATCCAAATTAAGCCTCCTGGCTCCTCGCTTCTGACGTCACAATCTGACATGACCGCGGCGAGGAGCCAGAAGCCTTAACAGAATATCGCTGAGAATTTGTTTGCAAAAAAATAAATAAATAGAATATCACTGAGAGTTTGCAAAAAAATAAATAAGTTTTTAAATTCTATTATAAAATAATATAAATAATTTTTTTTTTTTTTATTTAAAAAACATACTTTATACAGGGTGTCCCATTTTAATGTCCCACCTCAAATAAGTTTTTTTATTTTTGATTGTAGAAAAAAATGTTTCAGACAAAAGTTGTATGGTTTCGAGGAGGACATAAGGTGGTGCCATTAGTTTGATCTTGAATAGTTGCTTAAAGGTCACGTAAAGGTCACCTTGAGGTGAGGAGATCTTGTCTTATAACTCAAAAAGTACTTGAGATAAAAATGTTTCATTATAGTGTTTTGGAAAGCTCTCGATGTGGGATATTAAAATGGGACACCCTGAATAGTTTATTTTCGAAATAATTAATATTTGACATTTAGCAAAAATAATTTGATATAATTAAATGAGGATTAACGGAACCAATTCCCAATAGTAAAAACGGAAATCAAAGGGGCAGCGGCAATTTTCCCATCGGCCGTTACAAGGATAAGATGGCGGAGCATATGGTTTGCGAGATAATCGGTCATCCATGTTGCATCGGGATTCACGGGATGTGTCGAATCACCACCAAGGAGTACTGCGACTTCGTCCACGGTTACTTTCACGAGGAGGCGTCGCTCTGCTCGCAGGTGGAGTGTTTGCACGACGTCTGCGGAATGATACCGTTCCTGCATCCCGAATGGCCGGACCAGTTCTACAGACTCTTCACCTCTATCTTCCTTCACGCCGGGTAATAAAGGGAAAACCAATGAATGAAGAACCGATTTACATATATTTATCGCGATATCTATTTATCTGGAAAGAGCGGAATCGATTTTACATTCGTCTTCATAAATTTAGTTTCAATTGTACATAAATTGCGCACAAAACCAATTTATTCACTCGACTAAGTTATAATCTAAAGAGAAAAAAATATGTATTCCGATTTATTTATTCCAGTAAATTTATTCCGATAAATATCAAATCGTTATATTTGTCACAATAAATTTATTTTGAAAAAGCCGATAAACATAGTTTATTCGTCTTCATCAAAGTAAAACCGACTGCAAAATTTATTTCGATAAATTAATAAAAAAAATCAAATCAAATCAATTTGCTTATCCCATTATTTTGGTGTTACAGAATCGTCCATTTGGTAATTACGTTACTGATCCAGTATTTTCTGATGAGAGATTTGGAAAAGCTGACAGGATCTTTGCGCATCGCTTTGATCTATTTTATTGGTGCATTTGCTGGGAATTTGGCCAGCGCAATTTTTGTCCCTTATAGAGCAGAGGTAAGTTTTTAAATTCTATTATAAAATAATATAAATAATTATTTTATTTAAAAAACATGCTTTATACAGTTTATTTTTGAAATAATTAATATTTGACATTTAGCAAAATAATTTGATATAATTAAATTGAAGAAAAAAAAAACTAAAATTTGTTGAAATTATTACACTACCTTCTTTTATAAATGACATTTTAATCTCTGCTATTTATCGAAGCTATTATAAAATACATTTTATTTTCTCTTTAATATAGTCCTATCAGAATAGCGTTTGTTCCCTAAAATTACATATTTATTTTTTATATATTGGACTATTGATTTCAAACAATCGTCTGTCTACAATGTCGAGTAATTTAAGTTTTATTGCTACAATTTGTATTGCTGTATTTACAATACTGAATTCACTTTTTCCCCTAAAACACCAATTTATTTTTCGATGCATGTTGTGAAAGCAAGCTTTATATTTTTCAGACTTCGTTGATCAATAACGTTTGTTTTCCAGGTCGGCCCAGCTGGCGCGCATTTCGCGCTGCTGGCCACGCTGGTGGTCGAAGTACTGCATTGCTGGCCGATGCTGAAGCATCCGCGTCGCGCGCTGTCCAAGCTGATCCTGATCCTGGTGGGATTGTTGACGCTGGGCATCCTGCCGTGGGTGGACAACTACGCGCATCTGTTCGGCTTCATCTTCGGCTTCCTGGCGGCCTACGCGCTGATGCCGTTCATCTCGTTCGGCCATTACGACCGTAGGCGAAAGATACTGCTCATCTGGGTATGCCTGATCCTGATCATGGGCCTGTTCGCCCTGCTGCTCGCCCTCTTCTACAACGTGCCAGTGTACGAGTGCGAGGTGTGCAAACTGTTCAACTGCGTGCCGTTCACCCGCGACTTCTGCGCCTCCCAGAACATCAATTTCAAACGGGAAGAAGTATGACACACGGGGCCGCGGTTCATGGTCGAGCGCGAAATTGTTCCGTTCGGCCCCCGTCTTCACGCTTCTAATCATCGCGCACATCACTATTATGGTACACCGTCATTCACCGCGCTGATTTTGGCGATTCTCCTCATCGAAGCCCGAAGCCACAAAATCAGTTGAAGCTGATCCAAGGACTTTTTCGGTTTTTTTTTATGGATAACCAAAGCTCGAAATCTTTGAAATCATCAAAAGCTTATTATAATTGTAATAGAAGAAAGTTTTCAGAAAAAAGAATAGACATTTTTTCAATCTTTGGAAAGAGTGTTCTGCGATCTTTGCGAAAGCTAAATGCAAAATCAGAAGAATTTCTTGAATTGCTGAAAGAAAACTGGAAGAGGATGAATAAATATTTTTCTTTGTTAACTGGAGGAAAGATCGGAAGAAGAGCGTTTAAAAATATTGAATCTTTAAAAAATATAAACACGATATACAATATATTAAAACCAAAATTTTATGAATCTTTAAAAAAGTTGCAAGAACAAAGAAAATCGAAGAAAGTCTCTTAAATTTTGGACAAAGTTTGAAAGAAGATCGATGAAGATATTCTCTTAAATTCTTAATCAGAGAAAAATTAATAAACAGGGAATCTTGCATTTCTGAAAAAGCTGAAAGAAAGTATCGAAAAACTAATTTGTTGCCTTTTTCTCGATAAAACTGAAAGAGAGATCCAAGAGGAACATCTCTTAGGCCTTCAATGAATTTTTAACGGTCTGAATTGTCGAGCTTTGAAGAAATTGTGAGAGGTGATGCTTTGAAGATAATCCGGTTATTTAACGATTGCGCTTCCACGACGATGAAACAAATCGGATCATCGAGCTTTTGGATGAGAAAATTTCGCAGGATCTTTTATTATCCAAGTTTCGACGAACTTTGGAGATCAACAACAACGATCCCTTTTTCGGATCGTCCGCGAGAGGGTGGTATGGTGCATTCGGGGGACATGGGGGGTCTGATAGTGCCTGGATCGAGCGGGTGAAGGTGATGGAACCCGACCGACATTTTCGCTACTGCCAACGAACGTCAGAGAGGAACTCGTGTTCGTCGACGCACGACGATGCCTTAACATTATTAAGTCCCAGCGTAGTGATTGGCTCCCAACGTGAGCTGGCCGAGGCCCAGCGGGCCTTGATGGGAGCCCAGAACTCTGAATCGCCGACGGAGTGTGTGTGTGTGTATATATATATATATATATATTATATATATATATATGTGTGTGTGTATATATATATATATATATATACATGGATCTCTTGGATGACCCGCTAATTACGACGGATGGGATGTTCCATGGATCATTTAGGATTCCGCAAAGTTTGCGACATGGTAGCATCCATCTCCTCAAGGTCTGTGTTAATAGGGAGGGAGGAGGAGGAGACGAGAGAGCTGCGGATGTAAATAGAATCGAGTCTTGTTACCGTTGTAAGAACGACTTTAGTAAGTTAACTTTAGGGAGAACTTTGAAAGTGCACACGTCTTTCGTCTCTGCACAATATAGTCCCCCGCACCTCCGACATCCGGAACTATTGTCTGTGATGGCTTGACCTTGGAGATATTTTTCGTAGCACCGCGACGGCCGCGAGCCTTCCTGCAGGGACGATCGGCCGATGTTCACCATCTGGATACCAATCAGGAGCTCGCGAGCAAGCAAAATTTGCAAAGTATCACATTTTTTAAATGAACGATATATTTGTAGAAATGGACAAAATTGTATTATATGCGCAATAATTAGTTGAAGCAATACGTTACAAACTGCTAATTTATTAATATTAATAGGAAATATTGATAATTTCAATTAATCACGAATTTACGAATATTTCAATAATGTAGTTTTAAACAAAAAGATTAGGGTGTTACATTTTGACGATGAATTTCTCTCTTATGAAATTGTAATATATAAAATGTAGTACAAAATATGAAATGTGTAATGTCGTGAAAACTAACAGATAAGCGAGATGTCTGATTGGTGTCCAGAGAGGATACGCTCCTAAAATAGGAGGGAAGAGATAGTCCGAGGCAGAGGAGGCGGAAGGAAAGTGTTAACGATTTAAGGTGAAACGAATCAATTTTTTATAATGGCGTGAGAGAGAGCGAGAGAAAGGAAGGCGCGAATATCAGAATTCTTAATCAATTTCCAAGTCTGTAAATACATATTTGCGATAAGTGAGAGAGATGAGGGAGTAGTTAAGAGAGGCGGTGGAAGAAACAGATACACGATATATAATATGTGCGCGAGATGATTTGCTGAGTTATTTTTCTTTTTTATTTCGAAAGGATCCAGACGCTACCAGCGTTTCATAATTATTATACAAGAGCTTCTTTTTTTTTTTTTTTTTTTATATATATCTATGCGACGTGAATAAATTCAATTCTTTCTATCCGAGTCTGTTTTAATCCGTATTTTATCTACAATTCGTCGCAATGATACATACATGTGTGCATATGTCATTTTGTTAGAGAAATAAATTAATTCAATGATGTATACACGCATGTATATGTCATTTTGTTCCAGAAATAAATTAATTCTGCGGGTCTGTAAAATTATATTATAACCGTGGTCAGATCAAAGTAAAACAGAAATGCATTATTCGTTCGGTCAATCAAGACGATTTTAAATAACGAGAAACCATGTTCAGAGCAAGGAAATACAATTTTAACCAGAAAAATATTAAATATGTAAAATAGATCGTGCAAATTTGCAACTAAAATTATTAAAATTATGAAACAGCAGCACTCTATCGCATGTGTATCTTCTTTATATGATATATTTCTGTATGAACGTGCGTATATACATTTATTTATTATTTCATTATCAATTATTCGAAATACTACTTTTCCCCGGCAGAGCGTCCACACATACGTAATCACTTTTTAGTCCTTTCAAAATAGTTGAACAGATTGAGTAAAGGCGAGTCTACGGCGATACTTCAGTGATGATTTGCATACGAAAATTCGATTATATTACGAATAACATATACGTGCGGGATGCAAATGTAGCTTTACAGAAAAATGCCAATTGCAAGCGTATCATACCGATATTATAACTGACATTATTTCATCCAAATCTGTGCATTTTGGAAACTTTGTGATACACGATTCGATGATCGCACGAAGGGAAAAGATGGATGGAATCTCGAAAAGAGAGAGAGGAAAAATAAGAGGGAAGCTCTCTGTGTATGTGCGTGTGTATGTGTGTACGCGTGTGTATGTGTGTGTGTGTTTGGGGCGATCCACCGCCCTATATTATAAACTTTTTTTCCAATTAAATATATATATATAAATATTAAACGTATACATACGCGAGTTAAGGCGAATCGTCGATGATGAGCAACGTATTGTTATTATTGTAAATGTGTCATATACAGATAATAGCAACACAAACACACAATACACGCAGAGACAGGTATACACGAACGTACGAAACAATCGTATATACACATATACATGGGATAGATCAATTCAGAACTTTCGATAATTCCATACCGATCACGGCGAGGTGGAATGTCTCGCCTTCTCTTGCGGCAGAGAAAGAGAGAGAGAGTGTGTGTGTGTGTGTGGGTGTGTGTGGTGTGTGCATTTGTGTGCGTATGCATGTATGTGAGAGAGAGAGAGAGAGAACAGAGAGAAAAAAGGAAAAGAAAAGGCGTTTTCATCTCGGTCATGGTTGTTGTAAAAGCCAAAAATTGCGGGCGATTTGCGCGATCGAATATAGTTTGTGTTCATTAATTTGGGATATAGTTTACGAAATTTTCGTTATATGGATTGTTTCAGAAATCGCCTACTGAGCCATACTGTAAGAAGCCAAATTAAGAAAACTAGCAGCTCGTTAATGTTTTTAATAATATTGTCTATATTTTATAATTTTTTAGATAGTTTTAATAGATTTTGAATTATAGGCGAGTATAAGAAATTTATTGGGCAAGAAGAGACTTTTTTTTTTAATATAGAATTATCTTATTTTTTCTTTAATTAAATTTTGACTTGATCTTCCGTTTCCAATACACTGAAAATTGATGAAAAAGAGTTTGCCCTCTTTTAAGTATATATATATAATTTTTTAGTTCTTTCTCTTTACTTTTTTGATATTGGATATTTATATTATTGAAAAATGAAGGAATTAAAAAATTGATTAAAACCAATCTTTGTACATTTTTTGTAAGTTTTAATAGCTAAAGAATCATATTATTTTGCACTTAAAATTTACACATCGTCCTATGTTAAAAACACATGTATGATATTGTTTTATTATGTGTATATAAATTTGTCATTTTTTGTTTCATGTGTGAGGAGAATAGAAATAGAAAATTTTTCTTCGCAATGCTCTTGCTAGAGTCTCTCCGATCGCGCGGTTGACTTGCCATTTTTTGCGATGCGGCGAACCACCTTGTAAATAAACGTATGCGTCAAAAATGGACCAAGGATCTACATAGTGCAGCTCGTGCGTGTAAAATTGATCGGCAGTAGGATTGTAAGTAAAAAAAAAAAAAAAAAAAAAAGAACTCTACGATTGAATCTCGATTATGAAGAAAGCCCCGTGAAACGTGAGCGAAACTTCAGGCGGGAAATTTCACGGAGATTCTCTTTTGCGAAATAATCCACAATCTTCGAAATCAAGAATTCATTAAATGGCCAAACCGACTTTCTACAAGTTGAAAATCTTTAATTAATTTAATAAAAATTTCATCCGTTCCGTTTTAGTCTAGTTTACTGTTTAAGACAGATATTTTTGTACGACCTCTAGTATTTTACATCACGTTACGTCATTCAGTCATCGGTCCATGTTTCTGATTTCTTTTCTTATTTTGAAACATTTATTAGTTTGCATCTTGAGATGTTTCTTAACGAGTTTAAATATTTTATATCGCTCTTCCTTATCGGGAACTGTGATTTCGAAGATTAGCGATTCGATTTCGCACGTAATGAACTTTTCAGTCGGTCTTTCCTCCTTTTTTGAATTTGCTTAATTTTTGCGATGTAAATAAAGACGGGCGTCGGCGCGGCGGCGCTGGCTTGTAATTAATTAATTAGGCGCTCTCGCGCCTCTTTTATATAAATATTATACATATATGCATATATTATATATATATGTATATTATATACGACTTAAGAACATTCCACCACGGCCGCGCGGTATTATTTTTCTGTATCCCTGTATCAATAAAAGCGCGATATAAGTATTAAGGACGGACTTTAAGGGAATATACGACTGTATTAAAAATTAAAGATCGAGACAACTTATTATTATTATCATCACATTCGCCATTATCACGCCCATTATTATGATTGTCGTTGTTAATATCATTACGATGATTACCTCGACTTCAGTTCTCACTATAGTCATCGGTGCCCTTCGATTACGATTATTATTAATAATCATAACTATACATTGTACTTGTCGCTGTTATATACATACACATATATAAATATATAAATATATAAATATATAAAAAAATATATATATACGAATGATATATATATATACATATATATATATATATTAATTTAATAACAATAAAGAAAACGTGAAACACGTGATCTAGTTGTGCATCACGGATCATTGATCCTTTCAACCAATAATGATCATTGAATGATTAGCCAATTTTAGTAATATTTTTCTTAAATTCTTGTTTAATTTTATTTTAACATTTGTATGCCATTTTTGAAAAAACGCTCCTTGTCTTTATTTAATTCGAAGTTGTGATATGTTCCAGGGCTTGTTGTTTATCATCATGAAATTGACCCAGCTTCGTCCATGGTTGTTTTAATTTGTTCATTCGTAATACGTTCCCACAACGAGTCCCATCGCGGCGAAATCCGGAGTCTCGATCACATGGGTCGAATAAGTATCTTTCTGAACGTCCCACAATTTGCCGAAACCGACGTGCACGTCTTGCCCTAATTTCTGGACGATTGTCATGATAATTACAACTTTGAATCTGGAAACGAGAAGAAAATGAATTGCAAGAATTGCTCACAATCAGTCAGATAAGAAACTAATTTCTCCGCAACAGCTTGCAAATGGTGTGTAATTATGAAACATTTTTATATACATATATATATATATATATTCATTTAGGAAATTAAAATTTATATTAATAAAAATAATATATATATATATATATATATAAATATAATATAAAAAATAATTAATAATAATATATATTATTAATTTTGTGCTTTCTAAAATATGATAATTTAATTTCAATTATT
Organism: Nylanderia fulva; assembly: GCF_048542155.1. Classification (NCBI taxonomy): domain Eukaryota; kingdom Metazoa; phylum Arthropoda; class Insecta; order Hymenoptera; family Formicidae; genus Nylanderia; species Nylanderia fulva. The sequence continues at coordinate 2,569,223 of NW_028189730.1, read as the reverse complement.
TTAAAAGTTACATATTGCGATTATTAGATGTAATTATTATGTCTGTTTAATTAGTTGATTGATAGAGATTAGATTACCGATCGTAGTATTTTCTGTAAATTCTGTCACGCACTTCTGCCGACATTTTCTGACAAATTCGGGTGCAAACCTGAGGCTCATATTTCAAACCAGTTAAATAATTCCGCATCACATCGATCAGTATTAAATCTACGGTTTCGCACTTGAATGGTTTGTAAGGCTGAAGGCGGTAAGTGTTTTGATATCTTGGAATCTGGCAAATAATTTCCATCATTTTTTACATCATTATAATATGTTATATATTATATAATTTAATGTGTCAAAATATTAATGCAATTTTTATTTATTTTAAAAAGAAATTGGGAATATTGCAATCTTTATTCTTTTACGATTATTATTTTTTGGATAATTAGATTTTTAAATTGATAAATGAGATTAATTAATATATGATACCTTGAAGCCACCTTTGCCTGTACGAAAGGATAAGCTACCCTTGTATAATCCCGCTAAAAGAGATACAGTACTAAGGTAGGCTCTTGCTTGAAGGGTTTTTCCAATTATGGACCAGCCTTTCATTGTGGGACGTTGTGCTGTCAATTAAAAATATTTTCAGGTTTTATAAATTATTCACAATATCATTTTATTAATGCTATTTAAGATTTACTTACCCATACTCATACTCATGTTTGTTTAGAATATTGCTCCTGGGTCTTTCTTGTCGATTAAAGAATTATTATTAGCGAATTTTCAAAATTCGATTTAGATTCTTATCCCTTTGAAGCTGCCGCATTTATTAGTCTGTCACAATCGCATAATTTTTTTTCTATAAAGATATTTTCTTCTAATGTTATATTTGAACATAGACATATATATATTTTATATATTAATATACATAAATATATATTTATATGTTAATATATATAATATATATACTATTAATGTACATAAATATATATTTATATATTAATATATATAATATATATATATATATATATATATATATTGCAGCTCTATGTTTTGTTATTGTATAAAGATAATTCACAATATTTTCTTCTAATGTTATATATTTCCTGCGTCTGCAATCGAATATTGCGCGCACAAAGCGTAGTAACTTTTCGCGAGTTCTGATTGGCTGCGCCATGTTTAGCTTCCAATCGTGTCCACCCGAGGCGCCACGAGCGTCGTGTTTGCAATCTTCATGAAATAATCTTCGATGACAGCTCGCATCTATGTAATCTATGTTCTGTGTTCTATCGTTCGCATCTGATCGCATCGCATCGTTTATTTGGATTTGGAGTGTCGGTGTCGTCAAGCTGGATCCGCGTTTTCTCTCGCTCGTCACGTGACTATCCTCTCTCCGTGGGAAAGCGGCGTCGAAACTGGTCGCGTTCCGGAATAAACCTCTCTGCAACAAGGATGAGCGACGACGATCGGGACATCGACATCGAGAGCGATGTGAGTAGAATGAAATTTCGATGCGAGAGACTCTTCTCGCTAACCGAGCTCGCGTGTCCCTTTTTTCCAGGACGGCGAAGATTCAGATTCCAGACTACGGCATTCCAACAACACGCAATATTGTTCTCAGGTGAGCGTCCTTGCTCCTCGTCACCTCAATTAAGTCTTGTTGACGTCCCACCGAGGATTTCCGTATTTTTTCTCCTCGATATCTTCGAGGAGATTATGATCGGCGTATCTAATCTAATTAGCGGGTTAGGTTTGCGAAGGAATACTGATTTCTCCATTGAGATACATTGTTGATGAGAATGTTGTGTCTCTTTGTCTTCTTTGTAGAGTAAATCACTGCTGGATTTATTTCAGATTCTGTTAGATTATAATAGAACATGTTTCTTAGCTTAAAGGTGCCTTTTCACACGCAGTATGCTGCAGCAGCAAATCAGTACGATTTTTACTTTTATATTCTCAAAATAATTAATTTCATTCTTTAAAAAATCTGTTGTTTAACTAATACAATATATTTGGCTTTACTGCCTTTGCTGTTCGTTCAATTGAACTTTACCAATAGTAACAAACTGGTGCGGCAGCATGCTGCCCATGAAATGGTACCTTAACGGATGAAGGAGTAGGTGGTTATTTATATATATTCTGTGTAATTCTAGGCAGAGAAAAGAGCGCATCATAATGCTTTGGAAAGAAAGCGGCGGGATCATATCAAGGACAGCTTCTCGAATCTGCGAGATTCAGTACCATTTTTGCAAGGAGAAAAAGTTGCCAGCAGGGCGCAAATCTTGAAGAAGGCAGCAGATTACATCCAATTTATGCGGCGCAAGAATGCTACTAACCAGCAAGCCATAGATGATCTCAAGAAACAGAATAGTATTTTGGAAGCTCAGAGTAAGCATCTTACTGTTGTACATAAAGAATGATCATTTGTTCCTGATCAATCAGGAATATATTTAAATTGAGAAATTATTATAACGACCCAACTGGCTTCAATTTTCTCTATTAATCAACACTTCGTAAAAATATGTAATCAGACTACGTTTTGACCTTTGGTTTAGGTCCTTTTCTAAAATTACAAAGTACATACAAAAATTAAAATTACAGTTATATACAATAATTACATCTTTACAGAACAAGCGTAATAATTTTAAACTTTAGTTTTTATGAAGTGTTGATTAATAAAGAAAATTGAAGCCAGTCGTTATAATAATTTCTTAATTTATTCTTCACTGCTGACATATTTAAATTTATTAGAAATTAAATATATACTTTTAATATCTATACAGCGAGGAAAAAGAATTATAGTTCATAAAAAGGCTTTTGTTTTCAATTATTTATATCTCAAAAATTCATTATATAGTAAAAAGTTACTTCAGACTCGACAAAGATGCAAGATTACGCTCCAACTTTGCTTGTTTTACAGATATTATTTTTCATGATTATTTTTCAAGACGTGTTAATAAGAAAAGCTGTATATGTTAAGACATTATCTCTTCGTAATACATCATATATCATAAAATAATTATTTATTGTTATTGTAATTGCAAAATAAGTGCGATTGGAGTTTTGTTCATTTGTCGATATTTGTTTTTGCAGTTCGTGCGTTAGAGAAATCTAATAAGATTACCGGCAACTATGCCGAGACTTGCGAGATAACCAAGTCTGAATCAGGAGGTGGCTACAACGATACCGAATCGGAATCCTCCGACAGCGAGACTGGCCGAGCAATTCGGCAACCAAAGAAGCTGAAAGTCACCGGCCTCCATCATTGACCACGACGAAATACTATTTTCCATCTTTCTTTCAATGTTATTTTTGTATGCTGATTCTTCTCTCTCTCTCGTTGTTTAATAACAACACTTAATTGTATATTAAATTATAATGTGCGAATGTAGATACTTAAGTGAATGATTTAGATGATATCCTGTTACACATATGTGACATAGGCGATTGCAATCGACCAGATGTCTATTAAAGACTTATAATCAGTCATATAAGTTGCGGGTCTGACAATTCTACGTACAATTTTTAATTAGTCTGAAGAATGTAGGTTCTATTTGATCTTTCATTTTCTATTTTTACTGTGCGAAATAATGCGACTCGTATAATTAAGACTTGTCAAATTTGTAGCATCTGCAATATGTTTATGTTTACAATTCAATGTGTATATATATATATATATATTATATATAATCTATTTGTTAGGTGAAAAATATTGTATACAAATTAATACAATATAAATATATAAATCAATCTGTCGATAGTATATACAATCGATTGCACGTTTTATTGCTGCAATCGATTGTGCCTCCTCGTCAATTCTGGAATCGAAATATTATCAACACAGATTAATTACATAATGATTTTATTTGATTTATCGATAATTGATAACCAAATGTTATCACAAATATTACAATATTATGTCGATGTGTCATAATTTTGAAAAAAATAATTATTCTTTACTAAAAGCATCTGCATTAAATAGCAGTATTATGCTTTTTTTATACTCATAGTGCGATTATTTTTCTCTCTATTGTTTATTCTTCTTGAGACATTTTTATTCAAATTTGCTTCCTTAATCCAGGAATTAAATATTTATTACTTGAAACTGCGCAGAAAAAGTTGATCATGTTTATTGCATTAGAATAATTAGATAGAACATCGATGCTTCGAAGAAACTATTTATAGTGTCAAATTGAAAGGATAAATTGAGCAAAAAAAACAGACTAGGTATAATGATGAATATTTTTATATTTAATTACATTTCTGAATCTATTAAATCTATCAAAATTCGTGAGCGCGTGTCTTATTATTGATATAGAGTACGAAAAATAACAGTTTAAATTATATAATAATTAAAGAGATATAATTTATCTCTACGATCAGAAGAGAGGAGAATAATCACAGTAGTGCACACATCCTCTATACGCATGAAGCTGTTTTTTATGGGACATCTTAATATGACGAGAGAGAGATAAAAGATTGAAGTGTCATTAAGTTTATTTAGGTACGAGTTATTTTACAAACAGGAAATGACACGCGATCCTAGAATCCTGTTCTTCACTTAAAGCCCACTAAGATGACAAATAGATGTATAATCAATCACGGAGAGATCCTAGATGCGACCAGCAAATGTGCCAGCGTCGATCTGTCCGTCCCACTTCTCTACCCAGGCGTTTGGACACATTGAGGTGTAAACTCTCTTAAAGTATTGGCAGGCCTCGTAATTCTCATTGTGCTTCTTCTTGCATCGATGGAAGTCTACATAGCTCTGGTAACAGTATCTATGGATCATCGCATTTAATTAAAGACACTATTCGTATTAATAATGGATGATGCACAATAGTCGATTGATATGTATCTATTTTCTCTGTTTTTGCACAGATTTTTCTACATGTACATTTGACATTGCGTCACTGATGAGAATGTAACTGAGGGAAATGTAATGGTGTAACGATGATGTAAATATGATTTCATTGCACTGCATGGTATAAGATGTGTTAATGTAATTAATTATGTATCTCTGTTCTCTGATTATTCTATTTGCACAGTTTTTCATATATACATTTTCCTTCTTTTTCAAGTGTAATCTTTCATATAAATTTTTATATGGTTGGACTCATGTGTTTATGACTGATGAATCATGAATGATATGATAAAAAGAATACAGAGAGAAAACTGTGAAAATATATTAATTATATTGCACTTTATCGTAAAAAAAAATTGAGCTTCTTAGATGCAAAGTAAAAAATTAATCATTTTACAATCTTGACACACAAAATTAATAAAAATTAGACCATTCTTTTTTTATGCTTACCTGCTCTGATTTTGATTAGGAAACCTAGGATCGAACGGTGCAGTTTGCATGTTATCCTCGGTGAGATCCCTTTGATTCCTCATGCTTGCAGCAATATAGAGCACTGCCTAACAAGTCATAAATTATTTAATCCCTAAATCTTAGCACAGACTCTCTCGCGGATTGTATTTCTCCTCTCTTCCTCCATCTACCCTCTTTCTACGTAAATTCTACGTTTCTAGGTTTCTCTCTCGCTTTTGTCCATTTGTCTCTTAAAGCACACGCGACACTATATCACAAAATGAATCTGCTTCTCTCGGCCACTTTTCCCTTCACCGTCATCGTCATTATCATCATCATCATCATCATCATCATTTTTTCGTTTCGCTTTGAGAGATTCTCACAGAGAAATCTCGTGTCGCTGAACTTGGACGAAAGAAGGGCTGCCTCCAGAAGCATAATTTGTTCCACGTACTTAAGAATAAAACTACAGGTGTCTTATAGAAGAAAATTAATGAGCCAAGTATGTATATAAAGAAGGGAAAGTTATTCGACGCGAATAAGTGTCCAAGTTATTTGACCAGTGGTCGCGTGTTGTCCTCCTCCTGGCAGCAAACCTCCCGATACTTCTTCACCTCCGCCATGTACAGGGACCAAGCGTCCTTCGGCTGTTCCACCGTCTGCTCCGTCTTTGGTTTCGCCACCATGCCGGTCTTCAGGATCCTGCCGCCTCTTCTCTTGCCCACCATCAACGGCGGTGGTACCACAGGCTTCTCCTCTAGCACAGTAGAGGTGGTGGGTTTCTGCGCCGCAGGCTGCATCTGTTCCTGCATCTTCTTGAACATCTCCATGAAACTACCGTCGTTCTTGAAGGCGTTCGGTTGCGGAGCAACAATCGCCGCCTGGTGCATCATCTGGCCACCTGTCCCTTCTCCGTGCTCCTCCAACGCGTCCGACTCGTAGGACGGCGCTCGGTTGGAGTGATGCCTGCGGCTCTCCCTGTACCTGTGTCGATCCCTGCTGCGATTACGACTGCGACTACGTCTCTTGTCCCTCGAGCGGGATCTGCCACGCGACCTCGAGCGCGATCTGTCTCTCCTCGAGTATTTGCGCGACCTGTCTCTGTCGCGATCCCGGTCCCGGTCGCTGGATCTGGATCGTCTGTGGGAGCGTGACGGAGGGGACGATCTGGAGCCACTTCGACGACGTTTGGAGCGTCGTTCCTGAAGGGGCGAGCTGTTACGCGAGGTTCTACTGCTCCGATGGTGCTGGTCCGTGCTTGGTGAAGGAGGCGAACGCTGCCGTGAGCCTCTGCTTTTGTGGTTGCTGTCGTGTGTTGTCGTACTGTAACTTGTGCTATACATAGGAGGCGAGGGCGGAGCAGGTGGCGATTCGGAATTCGACCTGGCGCTGCGTTCGTACCGCTTTGAATCCATCACGTTGCCGGGGCCAAAGGACTCAAGGACGGACACACCTATAAGGATAGAAACTGCCTTCCATGAGTTACACAGCTCATTCCAGATCCTCGCGCCTTCATCTGAACTTGGGCTTTTTAAGTGTGTGCATTCGCGCGAGATATATACATGTATATTTAGAGAGAGACAAGTGGACTTAGAGCGAGAGAGCATAATGTAGTTCTGGTAGTTCAAACAAAAATGGATAGACAGCGAGAAAGAGAGGATGCTCGCTAATGAATCAAGGGCATTGCCTGCGATCACCAAGCTATCGATCCAATTTTATCAGACATGGCCTAACGTTACAAGAGGACACAGCATGGTGATCGCACTGTTCTGGCAGTGTGTCTCGAGGCAAGATGTTGATCATACAGAGGAGTTCTTTGCTTCGTACATGATATCTCTTTTTCTCTGACGCATCACTGCAGATGCAAAAACAATCAAAATTAGATCCAGAAGAGGAGTTAACTTTAATATTAATCAAACTCTGTTAATTTCAGGAATTCCTCATCCCTGGAGGAGGTCAACAGAAGGATGGAAAACTGATGGATGTCACATCCTGCATGAGACGTAGAGGATCACGTTTCCAGAGGATCCAGGATACTGGTATTCAGATATAGGGAGAAGATAGGCATCGCTGTGGATGCAAAAACAATCAAAACTAGATCCAGTAGAAAAGTTCCTTGGAGGAGGTCTAACGCATCACTGCAGATGCAAAAACAATCAAAATTAGATCCGGAAGAGGAGTTAACTTTAATATTAATCAAACTCTGTTAATTTCAGGAATTCCTAATCCCTGGAGGAGATCAACAGAAGGATGGAAAACTGATGGATATCACATCCTGCATGAGACGTAGAGGATCCAGGATACTGGTATTCAGATATAGGAAGAAGATAGGCATCGCTGCGGATGCAAAAACAATCAAAACTAGATCCAGTAGAGGAGTTCCCTGGAGAAGGTCAACAGAAGGATGGGAAGGGATGAAAAACTGATGGATATCACATCCCCTGCATGAGACTAACGTAGAGGATCACATTTCCAGAGGATCCAGGATGCAGGTGCTCTGATATAGGAGGAAAAGAGGAAGAAGGTAAAGGCGAACCGTCCCTCGGATGACTTCCCTCGAGATCTACCACCGCGATGGCGATACCCTCCTATCTGTCCTGCGCGACCGTCTCGTCGAGCGTCTCGCTGGACCGCCTAGTAAGTAACGCTAATTGAGATTTGTGTGCGTAATACCTTAATCAGCCGTGCGGTGCGGAAACAAAATGGCCACTAAGAAACACCGCGCCAGACGACGACTTCGTTACGTCATGCGCTTCAAGGAGACGATCCCTCGTCTCGTTCGGTTCGCCACGAAGCTCGCGACGCGACCCAGACGGGCGTACCACGTGATCGTTTGACAGCTCACAGCTGATTTGACAGCTCGGCTGGACAAGGAGTCCGGCCGGCCAATCCGCGATCTCGCGCGTCGATTTCAGCGCCATCTCTAGGTAGAGATTACTCTTTTAGCGTTGACTTTTCTCTGTTCTTTTCACTTAGTTCATGGATTTCGTAGAAATTTGAGTTGGAGTAACGGCGCCAAATGTCCGGCGTTAATTTTGTATCCCGAGTATACCTGATTATTTGCAGTTTGTCTTGTCCGATGTTTCGTAAGTATATTTAGTCGCGATGTAATATATTGCGACTGTATTTCTGTTGAACTCGAGAAGATCAGTAATTCGCGACGAAATTCGAAGCAGAAGCCCATTTATAACCTTCCATGTGCCGGCACATAAAAAGTTTGGTGGGATACATATATGCATCTATAATAAAATGCATATCAAAACACACACAGATATATATTTAGATATAAGACGCATGAAATTAAGGATAAATTCGTGTTTCGAATTTTGTCCTGAATCATGAGATCATCAAAACCTGGTCATTCAATTTTCCTCGGGTTGACCTTGACAGCGACAGACTTTGCATCGATATATCTGCAGTAATTAGTTGACTATTTTTGCGGGAGATGATAACAATATTATATTTGATTGTTTCCTAACATATCTCCAAAAGGTGTTCAAAGGATATCCAGAAAACCTTCTCTGGATGTCTTCTGAACGTCTCTCGGATATGTTAGGGTTATATCATGTGTTATCATAGATGTCCTTGGAGGAGGAAGTGGGAGAGGCAAGGGGAGGCATTTGCCCCCCTTGGAATTAATAAAAAAATTAGGCATTTGTTCTCCTTTTGAAAAAAGAAATTTAATATAAAAAATAAAAATAATAAAATAAAAAAAAATTATAAAGAATATTATTTTATATTGATATAGATATATTTGTTGTATAATAAGTGTTTTGTATTAAAAATTAAGCAATGTTTCAAATATTTTTTTTTTTTACGTTGAAGTTTATCAATTTGTAATCTCTGGTTAATATATTATTAATTATCTTATACATATTGAGTAAAAAACATATTTCGTATCACGCTTTTTTTACATCAAAATTATTAATAAAATATTAATTATAAGAGCGTGATATATTTTTTGCATTTAAATTTATGCATTACATATATAAGAAAGATAAATGTATTTATCAATAATTGTGTTTTAAATCCTTGGTAGAAGTGGAATGTAAAATTATGATGACGCAATCATTAATTACTGCTCCCTTGCAGAGATTATTAGTTCTTATAATTTATAATCGTTGAATATGAATCATAGAAAGTGTGGATATAATTAATGATAATGAATTTTTATTTTTTTTTATTTATATGATTAATTTTTTGGACACACATAATTAAATTAATTATTTTTGTAAGATATATAAATATAAAAATATAAAAAAGAACAAATTGTTGCATTTGAATTATATAATCAATATTTTTATTTAATTTTATATTATTAATTATCAACTATCATATACTTTAATGTATATGATAGTTCTATGATGAGCTCATTAATTCTACTGATAAGTTCACAATACAGGATGTAAAAGACATTAATTTAACTATGTATGTTTTATCAAAATCTATCTATTTTTTTGAGAGATCTACCAATCAATTTTTTTGGACATTATTTATATTATGACTATTTTAATATGTATATAGATAGTTTCACAAGGTTATAATAAAATTTGCAATTTTGATATTTTTACGCATTTTTAATGTTAATAAGTTTCAACAGATAGATGTCGACTTAATACTTTGGATATTCGTATAACATATCAATTATAAATTTGGAAAAAAATTAATGCAATTTAAAATTTACGAGAGTTTTTGAAATAAACTTATTATGCAAAACAAAATACATTTAAATCTGTTTTAACTATAAAGGAAAGAAATGATAAATATTTTTACTTAAAAAAGTCACAACTCGCTACAGTTTGACTTATGATATTTCTCTAAATGAAAATATTTTAAAAATAACTTTTGCGTCTTAATTTTTCTCGCGAAAAAAGTAAAAGCTTTTATTTAATTCAATTTTCTTTTTCATTAATAATTATAATGTGTACATGCAAAATGCTATATGCTCAAGTAAAATATAATAATATAGAAAATTTATTGCATAATAATTAAGCGATTTATTTTCAGGTCTCACACAAGTCACGATATGAAAATAACACACCAGCTATTATAACCCGGCATTAAAATCTCCTGACGTCACATCTCTCTCTCCGAGCATCGATATTACTTTCCGATGATGCCAATAAACTGCCTGCTTCTTCAATCATCTTTAACTGAGCACACCAAATTTGGTATGTACGTAAGTACATTTATATGCATTTCACATACGATAGTTAATTGTTTAAAAGTAGCTCTTAGCTTAGCCTCCTTCCAATCAATCGGCTACTGTTTGACGAAGCAGAGTTCTTCAGAATTATTAATTGCGTTAATTCGTGACGACTCTCTTCAAATAATTTGTCAAATAAAATACCGTGAAAGGTTCTCCACTTAGAATACATTAGGACTAGTTATATGGAATTTTTTCGAAATTAAGTATTTCTTAGGAAAATATATGTATATAATTATAAATTAATTACAAAAAAGTTATGTGTTTTTAATTTTATATATATGTTTGTAGGTGACAAAAAAGTTGGTCGTTTCTTCCAAACCACGTTATTGCATTGGCACGTAAAAAAATGTTCACGCTGGGTATTACGGGAATCGCGGAAGTTATTGTTTTGTAACATGAAAAGAGACGGAGAAGGAGAGAGAGAATAGAGAGTGAGAGAGAAAAGAGAAAGAAAGAGATGCCAGTGGAGCAATTTCATCACGGCGATGGGACCAGGCATCTCTCTCTCTCTCTTATCGCGGTAGTCCTTGAGGTTCTCCACGGATCGAAAGAGGAGGGAATCGTGCACCAAGCTCCACGCGCGTTGTATGCGAGTTTTGACCTTGTGGCATTTGGTACCTGTCCGTACCAGCCGACGCGCATACAACTCCACACCCAATCCCACAAGCGCGCGAGCAAAATAACTAAGTGTACCATCTCCTTCCCTCGTGAACGTCCGTCTCTCTCTCTCTCTTTCTCTTCTTCTCGCTCACCTTTCCTCTATCCGCTCGCTCACGCAACTCGCGCGCACGCGTACATCGCCGGGGCTTTTAATGGCGATGTAACGGGGACGTCAACTACACGACGCGATAATGACGAAGTTGATATCGCGCGTCGCAAAGATGCGTCTTGACCTTTTCATTTCGCCGAGGACATTGATTTTGCGCATCCTTCGAGGAATTGCGAGTTCCGGTTTCTCCTACAATTATTTAACTGGGTCAAATTGGGTTATTGACCATTGTTTTGTGCGTAAAGAATATGTACGGGTTTTTTTGAAAAATAGATTTAGTCTCTCTTCGATTAATAATGTATATAAAACTCTCGTATTTTTCTGATAGTTTTTGTATCGGCAGTCGAACGAGGTTGAAGAGACAAAACCGAGAATATATAGGCAGGATAATCTCAGATGAATGAGTCTCCAAAAAAAGTCTAACTGTATCTATATAAATATGTAAAAAAATACATGAAAGGAGTATTTAGGAAGCTTAAGAAGTATTTAATAGGAGAGAGAGATAATATGTTTAAATATGGCAAATTTAAAATTGGTATTTCATTATAATATAATAAGTTTCATTATAATATAAAATATAATATAAATTATACTATAATTTGTAAAATTTAAACTACTGTAAACGATTTCTCCTGTTAAAATACATTACTAGTTATGGACATTTTTTCAAAATTAAATGTTTCTTAAAAAAATATATATATATATAATAATAAATTAATTACATAAAATTACATGTTTAAAAATATTAATTTTATATATCTTTTAAGCTGACAAAAAATTCCTTTCAAAACACGTGATAAATGATATGATAATTTATATTATATTATAATGAAACTCATTTAATTTAATATCGCTTATAACGAAACATATTTCTCGGTACTTCTATCTAAAAAAAATCGACTTTACATTCCTCAGAGAGTGAATTTAAAATTATTCATTATTGTTAGTGTAAGACATATATCATATAAATTTGGTGTATGTTTAGATCTCTATCGAACGACGCGGCTACACGATCCTGCTGAATGCTGCCGGGCCGAGAGGATATTCGCGGGTTCTCCAGCAAGATTCGGAGAGGCCTGGCGTCTGGAGAGAGGTGGTAGAATCGTGCGTCTCGGTGTCACCGCATGACACCGCGCGAGCCGGCCGTATTTACGTCGCGGGACAATGGAAAAGGTCGCACCGCGGCAGCGGGGCTGTGGCATTTGCGGCGTTCATCGCTAATAAACGTGTTCACGAGAAAATGCGCAATGTACGTACATCGTACACACACACACACACACACATATATATATATATATATATATATATATTGTATATTAGACCGATCAGTATATGAAACGTCTCGTGGACGGGCCTTTTTGCGAGAGCGGAATTCCCCGCGAAAGAACAGCGCGAGTTGTGTCTCTCGCATTCATCTAGATGGTATTTATCAGCACACGCAGCTGTACGATTAACCCAACAACCTTAATTCTCAGACGTTGCATTATGCGTTATTATATATTATTTTCACAATTTCAATCGTAGGCCCAGGTTGGCGATTAAAATTTTTTGAAGACAGCGTGTGACATTTAAAAATATAATTTTACGACACACATAAATTTCCGAGGAATCCAGAAATTTAAGAGAATTTAAGTGTATAAATAATATTATTTGTACTCACACACACACACACACTTAAATTATATTATATTATCATCTATTAGTATCTATTATATTATTATATTATTTATTTTACTCTATACTTATTACACTCAATAATAATATTTGAAAATGTCAAGTGTGTCTAGGAAGTAGAAGCAGAGGAATTCTATCGAACAAACTCTCATCTTTGACGAAGAGATTTAATCGACACGATAAGAATTATATACATGCGTCTATAATATTATTTCTTTGTAAAAGGCAAACACACACACACACACACACACACTTGCTTATATCTACAATTTATTAGCATATATTAAGTGTAAATTTCTAAGCTGCATTCTTTTTTAATTTGTTTTGCATTTGATGACAAGACAAACGCGTGCATTTAAATGAGGAAAGAGAGAGAGAAAAAAAAATGAGAAATCTAAACGGATGTACAGACGGAACTATATTTTTGTATTAATATTTGATTTGCACTGTTACGATTGTTAATCGCAAGCTTCTCGAGATCTCTCTTCATAATGCAAGGCGACGAAGTCCGGATACGCGGTAAACGTCAATTAAGCCAGTTTGTCTGAAAAAAAAACGCTTAGTCAGACGGCAAGGTTGATCGTCGACGATTTTCCTCGATGTTTGTCCGGCCAGATTTGAAAACTGTCATCGAACGGCGGATGTATCACATTAAATCGTCTTTCATCTCGTCGCGATCGCTTATGAACTTGTAATAATAAAACTCCGCAAAGTGGGAGGCGGAAGAGCGACAGTAATTTTCAGTTACGTTGCGTGGAATTTTCCAAATTCGCGTGCACTGACATGTACGAACGATGTTCGGTGTAAAGCGATCTTGTCAGAGAGATTTCGAGAACCGAAGAGAGCTGCCGCGTGACGCAAGATCTAAAATGACATAGCCGTATTCGTTGAGGATTGTCAGAAAATGTGTTGTTGATGCTAAACAATTCGGAGAATTCGATAATTGAAAAAGATTTGAAGAATTCGCGGTATATTTAGAGATTTCTCAATCGGTTGGGAAATAAAGAAACGCGACACATTTAAGCGTGTGAAAGTTTCCACGGAAATTGTACTCTTCTTTGACGTATATAAAATCGCGTCGTTTAAATTCTGGGCCTATGAAAAAGACCCTCTCGACTTTCGTTTCGCACGCTTAAACTCGCAGTTTCCTAGTTTGATTTTTAAAAAATACTCTCTCTTTTATAAATCATTACATTTTAACTATATTTATAATTAAAAACAGAATTTTTTTCCTAATTATTTTGCTACAATTACATTGCGCTTATAAATATACACGGAGAGAATTTTTCGTTTTAACACAAAATTCACTACTTTTATCATGTTTGGTAATAAACCGAGAATTTTTATGTTTATCACAAAAGAATCACAAGTTTTTTAATACAGTTTTTACTATATTTTAAAATTATTGAAATTTTTTTTTTACTATACATTTTATTGTTAGTCAAATTAATCAAATATATTTTATATCTCTTATTGTGCTAAATATTATAATCACAGAAATTTGTAAAATTATCCATCATGTTATCCTACAAATTATCGTGAATTTCGTGAAATAAAATTCTCTGTGTGTAAATCGTCATAAAAAAAGTGATGTAAAAAAGAATTGAGATAAACGAAATTTTTTCTACCAACAGATTTCGAGTTGCCTCCACCTGTCATCTGTCAGCTGTTATCTGTCAAATGACAATGTCGCCGAAGAAGCCGCGGATTTGAAATCTGAGCGAGTCTCCCGCGTCTCCGAAGCATTCCGACGGGCCTTCCCCCTCCTTGCGTCATCAGCACCACGGTCCAATTAGGGAGGGGCGCGATGGCGCCATGTTGGATCCGCGCGCGGCACGCATCAGTCGCCCGATGACCGCGACCGCGTACACGTCGTCACGCACGAGCCATGAATTGAACTCGCGTTCGCTCGTGTCGCGCGTCCTCTTCGTTTTTTCTCTTTTTTTTTTAATTTATTCCTCTCGTCCGCGGAACAAGTTCGCGGAGCTCTCCGCGTCCGGGAGGTCGTCGTCTGACGGAAGTGGAGGATTTCGCGGGATTCCCGCGTGGGAAAGTGTGTGCGAGTGCCTGTGCTGGACTCTCCTGTTCCCGGTTCGTGTCTGAGGAAGGAAACGCGGTGAAAAAAACGAGAGCGAGAGCAGAGAGGAGATCCCGAAGAGAGGCGGACAACCGGCGTGCGATGGCTGTGCGGCCTCGGCGCGTCGATTCTTCCGGTGGTGAACACGCTTCCGGAAGTGTCGGGGACTCCTCGAGCGGGACCTCTTCATTCGAGGCGCGATGGACCGCAAGGACCACGCTCGTCGTCCTCGCGACGACCCTCGCCGTCGTCCTCAGCCTCGTCGCCGACGTCGCGGCCGTCAGACCGAGTGAGTTTTATATATACACCTTTGAATCTCTTTCTTTTGGGCCTCCTTCCGAGAGAGGAGAGATCCGCTTTCGCCGATCGGGGAAAGCAATCTATCGATCATTTTCAAATTATCTGTCAAATTCGCGGGATTTTCAAAATACGCGGTTATATACACTCTGCAAGAACAATATTTTTTAACTCGACTAAATATTATTTTGAATTATAATTAAATTATTATATATATATATATAATAAATTATAATATATATATAAAAAATATTAAATTATAATCTATCGATCATTTTCAAATTATCTGTCAAATTCGCGGGTCTCGCGGGATTTTCAAAATACTTGTGATTATACACTCTGAAAGAAAAAAAATCGTTAACTCGACTAAACCTTTCAACATAAATATTATTTTGTTAATTGATTATATAAAAATATTAAATAGTTAAATTAAATTTATATTTTATAAAATATTAAATATCAATATATAATATTAAATATTTAAATTAAAAACAATGAATCTCTAATAATATACGTATATTTGACTTTAATAATGAGAAAATAATTAAATTTATATTAATAATTTAATAACAGTAATTTAATTGAAAGGTTTAGTCAAGTTAACAATTTTTTTCAATGTACAGGTGAGGGATGTCTCTCTCTGAATTTTTTTTACCAGTTTACGAGCGTCGTTTGATTGACTAATTTTTGCTCCGATATCATTTGTTTATATTTCTTTTTTGCTTGTGTTGAAATATTGTTTTCACTTTTTTTCCTCGCTTCTCGAGCATTCCTTTGTAGGAATGTTTATGTGACTTCGCACTTTGATTATCTCTTTTATTGAACACGTTTTTATTTACAATATACTTAACACTAGTATTTTACAATATTTATTATCGCGCAAGTGTTGCGGAAGAAATCGCGAATAAATATGTGGATGACATTGAAAATATATTTATCATTTTCTGCTTTTAATTGCAAAATTTCTGCAAAGCCTCGAGCGTGTTTCGAATTATAAAACTGACACTTTTTTTTTACCGATCGATTGAAAAATTTAAATATATATCGATGAGAGTTAGGCGAATTTTTTCAATATCGAACATGTCGATCTTCTTTAAGATTTGACCCACTAGTGACCATCAAAGTGGTAAAACGGTAAAGACAGCTTCGTGTAAATGGGTCTCTTTCGACTTTGAATATTTTTTGGTCGTAACCTCGTTTTTATTCAAACTCGCACTCGAATTATTTTAATTTGCCGCGCATGCGATAATGATTGCGCGGGATACTTTAGATAATTAAGTTCGTTATTTTCTACCTATTATTATGACGATTCAGGTATAGAAAGATTCAACTGGCATCGTTCAAATGCACTTTTCTATATTGAACTTTCTAAATCGAACTTTCTGTTTTATTAAATAATTAGTCTACACCTCCAGTCGGCCTCCATTAATTTGACTTTAATGGCAAAGTTGTGAAACACGTTCTACAAAATTCTAATAATATTTCTTTCACTTTTCCGAAGACTTCAAAGAGAATTAATATATAATTAAACAAAAATCGGTATCATATAAGTTTCGGAAACCAATATTTGTTACACTGAAAAAAAATTTATTCAATTCGCGCGAATAAATATATTTATTATATTATATTATATTATTATTTTATTATTATATCATATTTATTTATTATATTATTTATACTTATTAATTTCAATAAAACCTTTATTAATTAAATTTTTTTTCAGTGTAGCAATCAAATATTATTCGGAAGTATTTAAAGAAGAGACAAGATGCTTGGCTGCTCGTATCTTCCTTTTATCATCTCGAATACTGATGCTGCCCACTGTTATCATAGTGCAAACTGTTACGTTTACTTTTTTCTTACACTCGCGTGGGAGAGGAGGGATAGATGAGGACAAGAGAAGAGGGTAGAAAAGACGGAAACCGGTTTTGCACGGAGGAAAGAAAGAGAGAGAGAGAAAGAGGAGGAGGCTCTCCAGAAATAAAATCTTTGATGGGTGCGCACACCGAATGTATACATATATGTATATCGGACCGGTTCATCCAGATTACAGATTTTCCAAGTTCCATTTTCGTACTTTTCCTATCAGCTGTCCCTCTCGAGGTTCTCCACGTTGATACTATACACATATATTTATTGCGCTGCGCTCTTTTCGACGAAGATAGAAAACCGGTTTGATCCTGGAGACTCTCCGTGTGGAAAAAGTGTGACACAATGCTGGTGTCTAGGCAGAGGAGACACATTTGAAGGACCCTTTCAATAAAACGAGACGCGCTCATCATCTCACGTTTCTAATGACTCTTCATAAATCACCGGCATTGTGAACTTCATTAATGGAGTTCGGAGGCGATGGATAAATAAAATACGGCGAAACCTTTTCCCGTAGAAGTGTGTATATGGTATATACGTATATTAGACATATACCGTAAGCACAAACAGGAATCACGTTGACTCGGACTACTTTATCAGCGTAGAAAAGAAGAATGCGGGTGAAGAATCAAGGTTACTTTGCCTCACATTTATTTTATACACATACACACATAACGATGAAAAGAAATAATTTTAGATACAAAATTGTTAACTTGACTAAAGCTTCAATTAAGTTACTATATTTTGTTGTAATTCAACATATATTAGTATTTAAGTCAAATACACGTTTTATAAGATTTAATGTCTTATATTTAATTTAAATATTTTTATATGTGTCTATTTAACAAAATATTATTTAGTTGAGAGGTTTAGTCAAGGTAACAGCAAAAAAAATTTTTTTTCATTATTAATATGTGTGTATAAAATAAATGATTCTTCACTCGTATTCTTCTTTTTTACAACATCTACATATGCAAAATATTTGCAGAGTATAAAAAAGCTTAACCTTTTTTTTCCCTAAAATTAATTTGCTGTATTTTATTATATTTTTTTATTTTTACAAAACGTAGAAATATATAAGGAAAAAAATAGTGTTATCTGCAGGTTTGCAAAAGATTTATGCCCTCGTTATTTGCTTTCTTTATCAATCTAACATTCGCTAACATTTTTGCTGCAAAGAAATTCGAAAGTTAACACAACCAATTCTTTGTTTTGATCATAAACTGAAGTTATTTTGCAGTCTGTGCGTGCAATTGTGCCGTGAGCAATATATTAAATAAGTAATCCTTTTTCTTCTTTGTCTACAGACATTTGTATATGTACACACACATACATACACGTACTTAAATGCATACACTCATATTTGACGAGCATGAAACATGCAATCGCGGAGATAACGCCGACACCAGTGGAGGGTAAATATCAATAATATGTTGTCGATCAGCTAAATTAAATCTCTGACCTTCCACGATGAACTTGTTACTCAATTCGAAGTGCGTCGGCCATTTCAAATGTTATCAAATCGGCCGGTGAACTTTTTTGTGCAGCGTGACAGGTGGACAGGGTTTGCTGCTATCTAAATAAAATTATATAGAAGATCATCTAGATGAAATTTTGGTGTCATCTTATCTTTATATAGATAATAAAAATATGTATTATCTATATTCGCATCTTAGATGAAAAAAAGTAAATTATCTAGAATAATTTTCAAATAATTTTGGCTTAGAATCGTAGCACATAAAAATACTTAAATAGTCGAATTTAAGCAGTAGGCGATAAAAAATTATAAATAAAAATAGATTTTTATATTTCTTTTATAATTTACATTTTTTTTATAACTGCGCTTACATAAGCAGTCTTAAAAATTATTATCTAGAAAATTCTCTAGATGAATCGCCGTATATAATTTTATTTTTTATCTAGATATATTTGAAACAATCATCTTCATCTTATCTAAGATGAATTTATATATTTTTATCTCATCTTTATCCAGTTAATTTTAAAATCATCTAAGCACAACACTGCAGGTGGATTTTATATAATAGTTTTTTTTTATTTCTATCCTTTGCCCTCTTTTTTATTCTATATAATTATAATAATGAATCTCTGCTTGTAGATTTTTTTTTATTAAAATGATCACGACTGCCGGTGCATTTTTCCATTGTCACGACTTTATTTGATTTTATCGTATAATATAAATTTATATTATAAATTTTCAATGCGAAATTCCAACTTGATCTTTCCACATAAATCTTTACTTATGTATTTATAAACGAATAGCAAGAGAGGATAAGAATATACATAAAGTCATTTATCATTAGTTTTACTCTCGTCTCGTCAATTTTTTATTTATTTTCGGAAAGAATATAAAATATGCAAATGTGTAAAAATGACAACCTGATCTTTGATAAAAAGGAAAGTAAATTTGAACGTTCGCGTTCTGACGGGAAGGGAAAATTATTCCTTGGAGGCGCATCTTCCCAAAAATTCTTGCACCTCTCGAAAAGCTCAGATGGGCCATTATGGGCCAAGTTGGGAGAAGGAAAACAAGTGGGACGAATCAGTGGGTCGACGAAACGACCTTCGTACTCGAGAGCGTCGTGAATTTGCAAGCTCTGATTCCCGCAACGCTCGCAGAAGACGAGAAAGTTCTTCTCCCAGAGGAGTTCGGTAGTTCTTTGACGTATTTAGAGCCGATCTCTCTCTTACAGCGACAAAATAATCGAACGCAAATTTTTTCCAAATTTTCCAATTCTCATTCAGTATCATAGTTTTTTAATTTTTAATATTTTAAAAATGTGAATTTTTTTATATTTTTAAAATTATATATGTATATAAAAAAATATAGTTATATATTTTTAAAATTGGGTTGGGTAAGTTAATGATTTTTTTGAAACTAAGCTAAGTTAAAGTTAAATTGTTTATAAAATTAATTTAGTTAAGTTAAAAGTTGTATGAACAAAAAATTAATTCAGTTAAAGTTAAGTTAAGATTAAATGAACTCAAGTTAAATCAAAAGTTAATTTTTAAAGACATTTATATTAAATTAGAATTTTTTTTATTAATTTTAAAATGTATACTAGCAAACAACAAAGCAACTTTGATTTTTATATAGAAATATATTTTTTTTTGTAATTACAATTGATGACAAATGAACATAAAAATTAATAATACTTTATTTTAATAATAATTAACTTTTTTTTAACTTTTAACTAATTAACTAGTTATTACTTAACCCTGCATTTGGCTGATCCAGAATATTGAATTTTTTTTTATTTGAATAAAATGTATTTAGAGCTGATTTTTCTCTTATAGTGACAAAATAATCGAACGATACATTTTTTTCCAAATTTTCCTTCATCGATTGGACGCTACACATAAATACCATATATACTATATAGAGAGAATTTTTTCTTAGAATTTGCCCTGAAAATCATGATAATCGTGAAACATTACTGGTATTGGAAAAATTTTATAAGAGTTTCTCTGATTATAATATTTATCACAATAATAAATATTAATATCTACCACGATAAGATGTAAAATGTGTTTGATTAATTTTACTATGTACATATTAATAATTTTTATTATGATAAATATTAATCAGAGAAACTTATAAAATTCTTTCAATATCATATATTTTCCCATGATTACTATGATTTTCAGGGTAAATTCTAATAGAATATTCTCTCCATGTACATCTCCAATTTTTTACATTTAACTGGTCCGCAGCTGATCGAAATTACATTTTTCTCATTTAAATAAAATACGAAAATTTGTACACTGTAAAAATGACTAAATTAATATTTCGTTCAATACTGTCAAATAAATCATTTATTTGAAACAAATAAATATCTATTTGTTTCGAAAAGGATTTTCTTATATCAAATAAAAAATATTTTTTATATCAAATAAATATTATATTAGTTTTAAATAAATGATTCACATTTGGCAGTATTGAAATAATAATAATTCGAATTAAACATTTTTCTTCAGTGTCGGATGGTTGAATATTTGAATAAAATTGAGAAGTTTCCTCTCTTATCACATATAAATTTTGCTTTGAAATTTAACGCGACGAACGATTTCTCCGAAATTTTCCGGGGAAAATTTCACATCGTTCACACATGAGACGGCAGCATTTTTTTGCGGTCGAAGGAAACGACATTTCCTGAATACGAAATCGAATAGCGGCATCGGCGGAAACTCACGAAGTCACGATCGGCGTGGCCGGCTACATCGAAAGAAACGGATTCTCATAAGAACCGAAGCATTCATATGAAGAGAGAAATTGCGGCAGATTTTATACAACAATTGACAGCCATAGAAATTTAGCAAAATTAACAGCCTATATATGACATTTTTGATGAGGGAAAAAGTGTCTCTGTTCTTGCGATTTATGTATTTGTAGAAAATAATAATTTTTAATTGCAATTTTAATCTTTCTAATTGTTTAAATATATGTTTAAACAGATGCTTGTAGTGAGGTTTCATTTACGTCCGTCTAGACGTGACGTTGTCACGTGTGATTGATCGATCGTTGCTATATTGAAGCGTATTATCAGATTTGCTGTCTCGATCAAGACATTAAAGAAGATCTCGAGATGGATTATTATATGTTTGTTAAAATATTTATTTGCATGTTTTTATGACAATTTTTACATGTATATATAAATACCCATTATATTATATATATACATTTTATTTTATATATTTAATTAGTGAGTTTATATATGCAATGAAAAACAAATTTGTCAACTCGACTGAACCTTTCAAGGGTTGGATAATAACTAGTTAATTAGTTAAAAATTAAAAAAAAAATTAAAAAGTTAATAATTTTTAACGTTGATTAGTTAGTTAATTTAAAATGTATTAATTTTCAACTTAATTTTTAATTACTAAAAAATTATTTTTATATAAAAATCAAAATTTCTTTGTTATTTGTTATTAAATATTTTAAAAGAATTAACAAACAAAATTCTAATTTAATATAAATATTTTTAAAAATTAACTTTTGATTAAACTTCAGTTAATTTAATCTTAACGTAACTTTAACTGAGTTAATTTTTTGTTCACGCAACTTTTAACTTAACTAAATTAATTTTACAAGCAACTAACTTTAACTTATAACTTAGTTTAAAAAAATCATTAACTTACTCAACCCTGCTATTTTGTTAATAAATTTAATATGTTATATATTTAATTTAGATATTTTTATATATTCGGTTAAACAAAAGAATTTTTAGTCGAAAGATTTGTCAAGTTAAAAGAAATTTGTTTTCAGTGTGTATATATTATAATATTATATGAAACTGTCTTTGAACTGGAACATCTGGCGCAACATATATATATATATATATATATATATATATATATATATTCTTGCGCTAAAAATCTATAAAATATGTTATATATTTAATTTAGATATTTTATATATTCGGTTAACAAAAGAATTTTTAGTCGAAAGATTTGTCAAGTTAAAAGAAATTTGTTTTCAGTGTGTATATATTATAATATTATATGAAACTGCCTTTGAACTGTAACATCTGGCGCAACATATATATATATATATATATATATATATGTATATTCTTGCGCTAAAAATCTATAAAATATGTTATATATTTAATTTAGATATTTTTATATATTCGGTTAACAAAAGAATTTTTAGTCGAAAGATTTGTCAAGTTAAAAGAAATTTTTTTTCAGTGTGTATATATTATAATATTATATGAAACTGCCTTTGAACTGGAACATCTGGCGCAACATATATATATATTCTTGCGCTAAAAATCTCCCTCTCTCTCTCTCTCTTAGGACGAAAAAAATCCGTTATTTCCATCCATAGTAAAAGTAAAATAGTTGAAAGACAATGCGCGAAATTCTTTTTCCCCACAAAAGCGGAGCCCCATAGATCATCAGTGCTATACGTAACTTTAACTAGGCTTTCTCATAGAGCCCGTTGTTTCCGAACAACGGGCGTTTATATAGCAGCTCGCAGACGGAGACGCGAGGCGTCGAATAAATTTATAGGTGAGGAGGAAACTCGGCGCGAGAGCGAGAGCGAGAGGGCCACCATCCGTTCTCCAACGTGCGGTTGTCCTTCTTCCGTCTCGCTCGTGTTCGCTCGCGAAGAGATAGCCTGGCTTCTCCTCGTCGCTGGCAGGTAAAGTCAGTAGGCGGACTCAGGTTCGTTCACCTCGGCCTAGCGGCCGACCGGATAGCGGGACCCTGGCTTTCGTCCTCGTCGTCGTCGTCGTTGTCGTTGCCGTCGTCGTCATCGTCTTCGTCATCGTCATCGTCATCCTCTTCGTGGTCATCGTATTTGTTGGATTATGCGTTCGCGCGAATTCAGGGTGTCTAGCGGTCAGGGAAATCTTGGAAAACCGGGTATTGTCAGGGAATTTGATAAATCTGGAATTGTCAGGACATTTTACTATTTATCTGGATTTTTTTACATTATTCTTTCACATCTGTGTCTTAATAATTTGACATTTTTTATTTAATAAATATCTCAAGGATTTCATGATTTAATATTTAATTGATTTATCATATAAATATATGCAAATTATATGTATTTGGAAAACATAATATTAAAAGTCAGGGAATTTTATAAATCTGGAATTGTCAGGGGAAAGTCAGGAAATTTTAATATTTATCTGGATTTTTGCACATTATTCTACGTTTGTCTCAATAATTTGAAATTTTTTATTAAATAAATATCTCAAGGATTTCATGATTTAACATTTAATTGTAATCATATAAATATATGCAAATTATATGTATTTGGAAAAAATAATATTAAAAGTCAGGGAATTTTATAAATCTGGAATTGTCAGGGGAAAGTCAGGAAATTTTAATATTTATCTGGATTTTTGCACATTATTCTACGTTTGTCTCAATAATTTGACATTTTTTATTAAATAAATATCTCAATGATTTCATGATTTAATATTTAATTGATTTATCATATAGATATATGTAAATTATATATTTGGAAAAAATAATACTAAAAAGTGAGGGAAAAAATGAATTTCTGGTCTTGCAAAATCTGAAAAAATCATGCAGGGAATTTGTTTCATTGAGTCTGCTGGACACCCTGTATTTCTGTAGCTTGACTCTCTCACAGACAGCGAAAATAAATGCATCTGTTTGTGTCTGTCTGACTGTCTGTCTGTCTGTCTGTCTGTCTGTTATAGGCATGTTGAATTATTGGGTGACGATGACCTGGCGATGCAAGATCTCGCTCTTTCTCTCTTTCTCTGTCGTGGATAAGAAATATTAGCTGCAGTAGTTTAATTTTTTCGCCGCTCCTTGCACCTGAAATTTAGCTAAAATTTAGGCATGCTGAATTCAAGTATAATATATAGGTATATATATAGAGAATTTTCTCTTTGAATTTAGCCTGAAATTCATCGTAGGACAATATAGGGGTTTGGACGAATTTTGTAAGAGTTGCTCTGATTAATATTAATTAAAATCAAATAAAAAAGTTTGAATCGCCAGTGATGATAAAAATAATTTATTTTTATTTATGTATGATCAAACTGGCTATGGTTACATAAAAGTGAGCTTATAATAAATTAAATAGATCACGATCGCCTGAAAACTCTGCAACAGAATTCCCTTCACACATATTAAAGATTGTCAAATTAATATTTCATTAATCAAATATTAATTTGCCAATTTTTAATCAAATCAAATATTATCAAATATTAATAGCATAAGCTCATGTGAAAAGGACCGAAATCAATGGTCGAAACGTCGTGATCTATTTTTATGTAACTATAGCCAGTTTGGTTGTATATGAATAAAAATAAATAATTAATTAAAATATTTACACAATAAAAATATTAATATCTACTACAATAAAATAGGTTTGATTAAGTTTAATTTTCTCTTTGAATTTAGCCTGAAATTCATGGTAATCGTATAAGACAATATATGGTATTGGAAGAATTTTATGAGTTTCTCTAATTAATATTAATTAAAATATTTACACAATAAAAAATATTAATATCTACCACAATAAAATATGTTCGATTAATTTTACACAGAGAGAATTTACTCTTAGAATTTATTTTGAAATTCATGGTAATTGTGGGGCAATATATAGTATTAGAAAAGGTTTCTTTTATTATTATTTGTTACAATAAAAAATATTAAAATCTACCACAATAAGATATAAAATATGTTTAATTAATTTTACTAAAATATATAGTAAAATTTCAATAATTTCAAGAAATGTATTAAAAACCATGTTAAAAACTTGTGATTCTTTAGTGTTTTAAGTAGAATCAGATGCCAAAAAGTGATAAACATATAAAATATTTTACAATGTAGTATAATATTTTTAATCCAGCTTAATGAACAAAATTTGTAGTGAATTTTGCAATAAAATATAACGAAAAATATGTCTTACTAACGTTAATTACATATTAATTAATTTCAACCAATTTTGCATCTTTTTTACAAAGACAATTTTTTTATTCTATGATGTCACATAATTTATTTTATGATGTCAAATAATTAAGTCGCAACGTTAATGAAATCGCAATATTAATATCACTATCTACCATGTGTTTTAATCTGATGTTTCATAGTTGTAATTAAAAAACAGCTTTGACTAATTAAGTGAAATTCTGTAGATCTCTTTTTGCGAAATATCTTTGATATTACAATAGATTTCTCCCTATAATTACAATGTGACATACGAACCTGTCATTACAACAGATAGTCATAATTATCTGGTCTTTCTTATGTTAATTAAAAAACGCTTCGAAAGAGTTCGTGGAAGACTGAAAGCGATTGAGATGTATATTTTATCACGCATTTAAACCAGCAGTCATCAATTGTAGGAAGTATACAATTATACACGTATTGTCACAAATTGTTCGATAAAAGGAACGCGCGTGTCGGATGATTCGTCGCAAAAAAAAAAAAAAAAATATTTTGAGTCATGTCTTCGCGTGCTATCTGCATATAAGGTAATGGACGAGCTTCGTGGTTACACGCTGTCGAAGGCAAACCTCGGGATATTATCTGTAGCATTGTATTTTATTTATTTATTTTTAAATTTATTTTATTTTATTTTATTTTTATTTTATTTTTTTTATCTTTATTTTATTTTTTTAATTTAATTTTATTTTTATTTTTTTTTAAATTAAATTTAATTTTTATTTTATTTTTATTTTATTTTATTTTATTTTTTTTATTTTTATTTTATGTTATTTTATTTATTTTATTTTTTAGACAAGGAAGTTTGACATTTTAATATACATGTATATGATATATACAGATAGACAAAAATTGTATGGTATAAATTATATATATATATTTTTTTTTACAGGAAATTATTAATATATCTATATATATTTTTCTCTTGATCCGTATCACACATGATAAATAATACACAAGGCTATATATATATATATATATAGTGGATGATGCAGAAAGAATATATAATAATGTAGCGGCTCGGTTGGCTCGCACAATGCCGATATAATTGAATATTCATCCGAGCGAGTCACGACCTTCATTCTTCGCGGACTTTCCGTTTTTCCTCGCGTATACCTAGATAAATCCACTTCTGTGGAAGCCTTCGCGATCCTCCTGTGCGCGATGTCGCTCGCGCTGATACATTTTGAGCAGCGCACGTTGGAGAAACGGTAAATTTCCCCTAGTCGGCTTTTATAATTCCGCTTTATCGCGAATTACCGTACGTCGCGGGTCACCTGCATATCGGCGAGAGAGACGGAGCGTATTTCTCTCCCGGCCGATGCGATGGCAAATTGATGCCAACCCCGCGTGGGAAACGTCAACTTTCACCCATGAGACTAGAAGTGAACTCGTAGCCGGAGTGTAACGGCTCTCTTCGCTGTTTCAACGAATCGCGAACTCTGATGCTCCGAGTCGAGAGAGGGAAGTATAGAGGCCAGCTTTGATCGTAATTCGCATAGTGGGTTTTATTTAAGGGCAAAAAAGGGAATGCCGCGGAATAGAAGGATATATTATTTCTATACGTATTTTTAGACAATCAAAGATTACATTACTATTATTTATAGGTATTTCATATTTTTATTTAAAAAATTCCTTTTTATTATTATATATATTAATCAATATTTTGAGTTTCACAAATTTTTCTACCGTGTAGATATAAAGAGAAATCGGGCCTTGAATTATAAATCAAATTTCAGGGTTGGGTAATAACTAGTTAATTAGTTAAAAGTTAATAACTTTTCACTAGTTATTTTTCATCTTAAATTTATTAACTTTTTCCTAAGTAAAATTTTTTTATTTCTGAATACCATTATTGTTTTTAAATTAAAGTATTATTAATTTTTGTGTTTATTTGTCATCAATTGTAATTACCAAAAAATGTCTTTGTTATTTGTTATTATATATTTCAAAAGAATTAACAAACAAAATTCTAATTTAATATAAATAATATTTTTAAAAATTAAATTTGACTCAATTTAATCTTGACTTAATTGTAACTGATTTAATTTTTTGTTCATAAAACTTTTAACATAACTAAATTAATTAAAAAAATTATTAACTTTGCTACTCTATATTTCAAATTAACAAACAAAATTCTAATTTAATATAAATAATATTTTTAAAAATTAACTTTCGATTTAACTTGAGTTAATTTAATCTTAACTAAATTAATTTTATAAGTAACTAGCTTTAACTTAACTTAGTTTAAAAAAATCAAACTTACTTAACCCTATGAAATTTTAAAAGAGAAATAAATTCTTTCAGATTTTTCCTATTTTCGTTATCATATTAAATAGCATATAATCTGGCGGTTTTATCATATGAATTACAGATCGTATTAAATCAGTCATTGGATACAATTTATCATATTAGATGTAATCAAATCAATCACGTTTGATAAATCGCGCGTGATTTAATTCGACTTTAGTAGACTTGTAGCTCAGATATTATAATTGTCGTGTTAATGTATATATTTTTTTATTGATATCTTTGAATAGTGAGTCACACGAGGCATAATGGAATCATGTAAATTACAAAGTCCATGTATCACACCCACTTATCGAAAAATCCCGTTTAACGATGTATCATAATGAATGGTTCGTATTTACAAAGAGAGTCGTTGAATTATTCATGCGCGTTTACGTTTATCTGTAGTGTTGAAATAATTCGACTTTAAATAAATGTTTTACATAGACACGTAATTATGTCGGAAAATATTTGCTGTGCGCAAAATTCATCCATTCGCTCCCCAAATCGAGAATGTCGCTCTCATCTCTTTCTTTCTCAAATCATTTTTCTTTCGAAAATTAAAATATTTTAATAATATTAAAAATATTTAATCGACTCTCGAGAATAATATATTTTAATAAAAATAAAATATTTTAACTTGTTCGAGTGGCTCAGTAATAATTTGATATTTAATTTTGAAGCTATTATATTACAGCTTTTAATCAACAGGATATATAAAAAAATATTTAATGCGAGGTCTTTTAATTATTTTAATTTTCTTTTAAAAATTAAATTATTTTAATTTTCTTCCGAAAATTAAAATAATTTAATTTTTCTTTTAAAAGTTAAAATAATTCATTTTTAAAATTAAGTTAAAATAATTTAAAATTGAGTGAAAATCATTAAATTTTTTTTGAAAAAGTTAAAATAATTTTTGAGAATTAAATTATTTTAATTTTCTTCCGAAAATTAAAATAATTTAATTTTTCTTTCGAAAGTTAAAATAATTAAAGGACCTCGCATTAAATAAATATAGGATTCTGGAAGGATATTTTAGAATTGGCTTTTTTCATATGTCCTGTTGAAGAAAATATGTAATAATAAAAGTTATTAACTTTTAATTAATGAACTAGTTATTACCCAACCTCTATATTCTAACAGGCTGAGATTCTACTCGTGTCAGCGGATTCTTCGAGCTTTCGTGACGTGCACTTCGTGCGTGCGCACTTAGGATGCACCCGAGAACGCATGAACATGCATATATTCCTACCTGCACGTACACTTGCACGCCGAATTGCAGGACATTAAACCCCGATTGAATGTAGATTCGTGCTCGAACGAGCGCGGCGAATCGAAGGCGAGGCTCCGCAGGAAGAAATCGTCTTGACAGCAGTGATACAATGTCGTGTTAACTTCTGATACAACCTTTACCATGTAAGTCGTTTGTACGCGCGGGAAGGATGTTCAATCGCGGTCTTTTACATCGTTCCTTTTTTACGCCGACGACGCGGAAATCAAATGTAGCCTGACGTGCTTTCGATACGATCGATTTTTATATATATTTTTTAATTTTTTTAAATTAAATCGCATTTAAAATATATGAAAAAAATTATGTCTTCATGTATTTAATTATTTATAAATTTCTACACTAAATAAAATTGTTGACTTGAAACCGTTCAACTAAATTACTATTTTGTTAATTGAACATATATTAGTATATTTAAATCAAATAAACGTTTTAATGTTATATTTAATTTAAATATTTCTATATGTTCAATTAAGAAAATAGTATTTAGTTGGATGATTTAAAAACTTTTGCTTGATGTAGAAAATTTAGAAAAAATTTCTGTTTGTATTATTGCAAAGAAAATTCAATTTTATTTCGCGCGAGAAGTCAAATTAAATATCAAAATATCAATGCATATAAAATACAAAGATACAAAATAGAAAAAGAAGAAATCATACAAAAATTTCTATTGTACATTGTTCCTTTTTCATGCCGACGACGCGGAAATCAAATGTAGCCTGACGTGCTCCCGATACGATCGATTTTTATATATATTTTTTAATTTTTTTAAATTAAATCGCATTTAAAATATATGAAAAAAATTATGTCTTCATGTATTTAATTATTTATAAATTTCTACACTAAATAAAATTGTTGACTTGAAACCGTTCAACTAAATTACTATTTTGTTAATTGAACATATATTAGTATATTTAAATCAAATAAACGTTTTAATGTTATATTTAATTTAAATATTTCTATATGTTCAATTAAGAAAATAGTATTTAGTTGGATGATTTAAAAACTTTTGCTCGGTGTAGAAAATTTAGAAAAAATTTCTGTTTGTATTATTGCAAAGAAAATTCAATTTTATTTCGAGAAGTCAAATTAAATATCAAAATATCAATGCATATAAAATACAAAGACACAAAATAGAAAAAGAAGAAATCATACAAAAATTATATTTTTTAAAATTGATATTTTAAAAATATATATTTTTAAAATTACATAAAAATATAATTATATATTTTAAAATATTAAAACAACTAGGTTTTATGGTAAAAAAAATGTCTAAGGAATATGTATAGATATATTTTCTTCTCAAGAATGTTAATGCAAAAATGATGTTAAGAGAGAATTGTGCAAATTAGATTACGCGAAATTTCATTCCGATGAGGAAAGGAGGCGTCCGATAATTTACAGTCGTAATCGAATTAACTCTACGATGTGACACAGAAACGAAGGAAGGTCAATGGCTCTCGAACGTCACACGAAAATCGTGCGACGACGAGTTGTCATAATTACGACGTGTCGCTCGTTACACCGAGTGATTCGAAAAAAACCGATTAATGGTTATAGATTATTACTGAAAACATTCATTGATAAGGGGAGGAATTAAAATTTTTAATAAAGCGGAAAGGCTCCGATATATAATTATAAATTCAGGTTTTAAGGAAACGGATTAGTAGGTAATAAAAACCACACCAGAAATTAGATGCAACAAACTTGTTTTAAATTCTTTAGATCTGATTTGATAAAATTAGATATAAAATATCGATTTGATAAAATTGAACATACTTAAATCAAACTAAATATAAAAGAATTTAGAACAAGTTCCGAATTTATGTATCTGGTTGTTTATTAGTCCGTATCCGGATTAAATCTTTATCATCGTGTGAAAGAAATTTATTATGTTGAAAATGAAGGAAAGATGTACAAATATTTTTTTAATTAGAAATATGCAGTGTTTTCTGTTATCTATAAATAAATCTGCATCATAAATGAAAAAAAGCATTATCTTTACTAAATTATATCAAATAATGTTCAGATAATTTCATTTAAAGTCATAGCGCATAAAAAATACTGAAAATTTATAATTAAAAATATGAATATATTTTTATATTCCTATTTATAATTTACATTTTTTTATAACTGTGTTTACATAAGCAGTCTTAAAAATTATTATCTAGAAAATTATCTAGGTGAATCGCCATATAATTTTATCTTTTATCTAGATATATTTAAAACAAAATCATCTTCATCTTATCTAACAATAAGATGAATTTACATATTTTTATCTCATCTTTATCTAGCTAATTTTAAAATTATTTAAGCACAACACTAGAAATATGAATATGACAGTGACGTATTTGTTGTTTCTTCGATATGTTCCTGCGGCGATTTCTGTCGCAGGAAAGTATCGGAAATAAAAATAGCGTTTCCGCTCACTGACATGTAACGAGCCAGACATCGTGTATTAACGCAGACCGAAGCGTTAATTACCTTAAACGTTTCGCTGATTCCCCGCCACGTCACAATCAGCTTGAGTATTGTGTTTCACGCGCGTGTTTCGTGTATTTATTCTTAACCGCTCGCACATTAAGCGCAAACGTTTCTCGTGAAATTTTGCGTGCTGTTTTCTCGTGCTCAATTATTTATAATATTTTTACAAGTGAAAAATATTTGAAAATATTGCCGGCCGAATGATAATGATCCCTCCCCAAGAAACGTCATCGAGATTCCGCGAGCGGGCAAAATATAATTTTATTATTTATTATTTTTCTAACTTTTCATAATATAATTTTATTATTTATTATTTTTCTAACTTTTCATTTGTTTTATTTTTGCGGAAAAAATTAGCCATAAATTAATATTTTTTAACCATAGTTTAATGGAGAATCCTATAGCTAAAGATATTAGCTATCATGGCTAAAATTTAGACATGATAATTAAATTTCAAGTGTACACGACAAAAAAATATTAGTCATCATAGGTAAATTTTAGCTGTTCCTATATTACACCTAAAATTAAATTATCATGCCTAAATTTTAGCGGTGGTAGTAGCTAATATTTTTTAACTACAGTTAATCGGAGGATTCTTCGTTAAATTATAGCTATAAAAAATTTTAGCTGTCATAGCTAATATTTTTTTTCTGTCTAATATAGGAGCCTCTAAAATTGAGCTATAGTAGCTAATTTTTTTTCGTATATTTTTAATAATTTCCTGTAATTTAAAAAATAATCCTCTCCTTCGCTCGAAGCTTCGGGCAACTCGGGAATAAGCGGGTGCGTACACAGTGTACCTTGATCGATGTACGGTTTAATCGTGTATATAGGGAGAGCGAGAGAGAGAATTGGCGCGTGTGTGAATTACCGAGAGGCCTCGAGAGATTTCCCTTCACCAGAGAATATCAATCGTCGTGGCCTTGTACTGCGTACTACGAGCCGGACGAGTCTCCGTATGCTGGCTTATGCTGAATGACACTGGCTGTTGGTTATATATATGTGTCGCACGCGGCGTTCGTTGATCCGCGCGAGTTGATCCAATTAGCGATCCAGGCCGTACCGTGTCCAAGATTTCTACCAACGTTCCTCTGGACGCGTCTACGACAACCCACGACTGACTTATAAACCGATCTCTGGCGCGCAGTTATCTAAACTTTACTGTTATCTAAACAGTGTTGTGCTTAGATGATTTTAAAATTAGCTAGATAAAGATGAGATCAAAATATGTAAATTTATCTTATTGTTAGATAAGATGAAGATAATTTTGTTTTAAATATAACTAGATAAAAGATAAATGCAATGTTGTGTTTAAATGATTTTTAAATTAGCTAGATAAAGATGAGATAAAAATGTGTAAATTCATCTTAGATAAGATGGAGATGATTTTGTTTTAAATATAACTAGATAAAAGATAAATGCAATGTTGTGTTTAAATAATTTTTAAATTAGCTAGATAAAGATGAGATAAAAATGTGTAAATTCATCTTAGATAAGATGGAGATGATTTCGTTTTAAATATAACTAGATAAAAGATAAAATTATATAACGACTCACAATGTTGTGCTTAGATGATTTTTAAATTAGCTAGATAAAGATGAGATAAAAATGTGTAAATTCATCTTAGATAAGATGGAGATGATTTCGTTTTAAATATATTTAGATAAAAGGTAAAATTATATGACGATTTATATAGATAATTTTCTAGATAATAATTTTTAAGACTGCTTATGTAAATACAGTTATAAAAAAATGTAAATTATAAAAGGGATATAAAAATATATGTTTTTATATCTTTATTTATCAATTTTTTTATCGCTTACTGCTTAAGTTCTATTTAAGTATTTTTATGTGCTATGTTCTTAAAGCAAAATTATCTGAAAATTATTCTAACTAATATTTTTCAACTATAGTTAAACAGAGAATTCTTCGTTAAACTATAATTATTGGATATTAGTTGTCTATATCTAATATCATAGGCATGATAAGTAAATTTTAGGTTTAACATACGGAAAGCTGAAATTTAGCTATGGTAGTTAATATTTTTTTTCCGTGATTAAAAGGAAGGAAAGGAATTTTTTTATTTAAAGAGCACAGAGAGATACTTTTCTCTTAGAATTTATTCTGAAATTTATGACAATCGTGGGACAATATATGGTATTGAAAGAATTTTATAAAAATTTTTCTGATTAATTTTTCACAATAATATATAAAATGTGTTTTATTTATTTTACTAAAATATATAGTAATAATTTTACATTATATTAAAAGCTATTAAAAATTTATGATTCGTTTATATGTTTTAAGTAAAATAGATACTAAAAAACATATAAAATATTTTATATAAATTTTACAATGCAGTATGGTAATTTTCGACTTATTACCGAACATAAAATTTGTAGTGAATTTTATGGTAAAATATAACGAGAAATTCTCTCTCTGTGGAATGTTTATATATCGTTTAGAGTTATTTTTTGACATTAAATTATATTAAAGTGCGTTTAATTAAACTTGTCATTCATCAATGTATGTGTTTTTGTTTAACAATTTTTTTCTTTATATTAGATACATTATTAAGAGAAAAGAAAATTTAGCTTCAAATGGAATTTATATACATATTATTGTGGAGTGAATTTTTGCATTAAATTATAATATTAAATTGCATTGATTAATTCTTCTGTTAATGCATAATTTTTCATCCTTTCATCAATTTATGGGTACCAAGGCTTATTTTTAAACACCTTGCACCGTGACATTTTTTTCATATCATCAAACATCGTTTCCCGATATATTTTAGAAGGTTTCCGAATACAAAGATTATTGTTTATTTCGGGCGGAAGGAATTCTGACATTTTTGACATTTAAAGTAGCTTTAGGTATTCAGGTAGCCGTTCGTTGACAGAAGGATTAAATGACCTATCATCAAATTTGTCGGCGACATGTTTGCTTGTAGGACATTTTTTTGTGAGCGTCAAACATCGTTTCCCGATATATTTAAAGGTTTCCGAATGCAAATATTATTTTTATTTCGGGCGAAAAGAATTCTGACACTTTTGACATTTAAAGTAGCTTTAGGTATCCAGGTAGCGCCATTCGTTGCCAGAAGTATTAAATGACCTATCATGTTTGCTTGTATAGGACACACGAAGAAAAAAAAATGTAAGCATTATTTTCCTCTTCCAGCCTCGAGTTCTTAATCGAGCGCACGAAGAATTCAATCGATTCTGTCATATGATAAACGTCCCTGCACTAGTTAGAGCCGCGCATACATGCATGCTGCATTTATGCATGTGCATACAAGCCTCCTCTTTCGTCGCCTTCGCTCGCAGAATGCGTTACGACTATCTCTCGATTCGGTCTCAATAAACAAAATTGCCTCGATAATAAATAATGACGCGTCTTTCGCGATGTCTACTTAATGTAATGATCGGTTTCAGCAGCCTACTATCGCGGCGGGCTCCGTTATATGCCGCGGACGATAACGAAAACGTCTCTTCTCGATGAGAGACTCGGAGAGACTCGGAGAGACATCCGGGTGTATATAAGGTGCTTGACGTTTGACGGCAATCTCCGACTACTCTCCGCCAGCGAGATACGGCGAGACGTTATCTCGAGATATACGCGACGCTCTACGCTGATGCAGCAGCAGCGGTACTTATGACCGGGCTATTGCACCGTCTGGTACGAAAGAAAGAGCTGCTGAAAGAGCATCCGCTTCTCACGAAGGTGAACACGCCGAGATGTCATAGGACAGGAACGCGCGCGAAAGCGTCTCCGGTGTCGCGAAATTCGTCAATTCTCGGGTCATCGAGCCTCCGAAGCCAGGAACGAAGACAGGGTGTATACAGGAGAAATCTGGAAAATTTTTAGTTGGAATTTTTAGGGAACTTTTTAAGAGTGGAATTCCACACTGTAAAAAAAAATGTAATATATTACACAAAAATATGTCAAATTACATCATTAATAAGTGTAAAATTACACGAAAAATAATAGAAATGTTTATCTTTTCATTATTTATCATGTAATTTTACATTTATTATTTATGTTATTTTACATATTTTTTTTACAGTGCACTCTTTTGATGAGATTGTTCAGTTTTCACTCCAAGAAATTTAGAGAGTACCTTGAGAAATCCTGGAATGCCTATGCTGTAAAAAATATGTAATGTATTACACAAAAATATGTAAAATTACGTAAATAATAAGTGTAAAATTACACGATAAATAATAGACATTTTTACCTTCTCATTATTTATCATGTAATTTTACATTTATTATTTATGTAATTTTACATATTTTTAATGTAATTTTACATATTTTTTTACAGTGTACTCATGGAATTTGTTTTGAACTTAGGGAATTTTTTAAAAAATTCTCCCTTTGATTTTCTTTTTGAATATACTTTTGAGGAAGATAAAATTGATTAGGTACATGTAAAGTATATTAAAGTATATTAAAATATATTTTATAATAAAGTACAATATTATATTATTATAGTAAAAAATATTATATTTATGTTAAAAAATAATGTATAACAAAAATAAGCTTTTTTTAAAATTGTATTTAAAATTTTTTTAAATACTTTAATTTTACCTAGATATATCCTGAAAGAGTACTTATCAGCTACGGAGTACTTATCACCACATATTTTCTTAAAAAAATTTTAAATACTTTAATTTTACCTAGATATATCCTGAAAGAGTACTTATCAGCTACGGAGTACTTATCACCACATATTTTCTAAAAAAAGATAAAGGACGTACCATTTTAGGACATTTTAAGATTGAACATTTTAGAGCTTCCTTTTGACACGTTTCTAATTTATTTGACGACCCAAAGAATAGTTATCTATTTGAATTCCTGGAATTGTTCGGAGACAATTTTTCCTCAGCGAAAATATCGAAGCACCAATAATTTTCGACTTATTATTTTTTGCGTTTCCAATTTTTGTCATCATGTATCTTTGTAACTCAGCTTTAAATTAAAATTTTATTAAAAAACTCTACTTGAAATTAATTGAAGAATGTGGTTTTGTTAATATTTTATTTCTACATTGAAAAAAAATTTATTTAAAATAAAAAAAATTTTAATTAATATTAAAATTAATAAAATTTGTGAATAAATATTTATTAATTTAATAATTTTTCAGTGTATAAAGCTTTATATAGTTTGTGAAAAAACCCCTTATTTTCAATCGCTTGTAAGTCTAAAATGATTGGTGCCTTGATATTTTCGCTGAAGATTAATCTCGAAATGATTCTAGGAACAGATAATTCGCAAATTGCGAGACACCCTGTATACATACGTTACTTAACAATACATTATATCATTACTCGCTATTATGCAGATGTAGACATACACCTGCGTAGCGAGAGACGAAGTAATACTGGATGATGAATGGACCGATCTCTGATAAATAATCGCTCGTTTCTGCGTTTTCACCCTCTCGGGTAGTGCACAATACTTTATTAGAGTTTATTATTATTATGCGCATAAATTATCGATTGAAAATAGTTTTGAGAGAGTCATTTCCTGCCGCTGAGATTTAGACCCATGAATGGCTAAGTGACATCTATACATATTCTTAATAATAAGAGTTCGATGCAAGGAAGATTAAGTGGATTCGAGGTGAACTTTATATAGATTTATACGAATGTTCGATTTATTAGTCTATTGTTGTCGTCAATTGAAAGTGTTTCTTGCGAAAGAAACTTATTTCTTACGTAACTTGTAGTTCAATAAAATTAGACTTTGACTTCAGAAAAATTAGAATCAAGCTGAATTTTTGTGGAGATCTTTATTTCGATGTTCTAATAAAATTAAATATCTTTAATTTTATTCAGTTTTTTTAATGAGAGGTAAATTTTAGTTTTTTGCCATTATCTCGAAAACTATCAATTTTTCAATAAAAATAGTTATTATTAAAATTGTAGCTTATAAAATTCTCTACAAAAAAGGTCATTATACTTTTTTTCGCACAACTAATCGTTTTTGAGTAAAACGTGCGGTAAAATTGCAATGTTCGTAAAAAATACATACTCCTTTCCTTTTTTTAATTCGCTTTATATCTTCGAAACGGTTAATTCCACGAAAAAAGTATAATGATCTTTTTTGTGGGGAATTTTATGAGCTACAATTTTGATAATAACTATTTTTCTCGAAAAATTGATAGTTTTCGAGATAATGCAAGAGAAAAAAACTAAAATTTACTTCCCATCAAAAAACGTCCTGGATAACATTAAAAGTACTCTTCAGGATTTTATTAGAACATCGAAATATAGGTCTCCACAAAAATTCAGCTTGTTCCTAATTTTTATGAAATTTTGCCCGTTTCAAGTCTAATTTGACTGGAGTATTAGAGAAATATCAGTTTTAAATGTTTCTATTGTACAACGCACTGCTATTTTTTTCTATAATTGCTTTTCTTACGTAAGATAAATAATTTTCTCTTTGAAGTACGAGTTACTGAAGCCGACTGAGCTAATGAACTTTGAAATCTCGATTAATTTAAATTGTGGAGAAAGAGTATATACATCTGCTTCAGACGTTGATCGAGCAAAGTACTTTAAGAAATTGAACGCGCACTTTATTTTATTTCTCCTCTCGGAGATCTAATGATCGATAAATCATCTCCGATGAGCGAACATGATGAATATAATTTTCAAAATTGATTCGAGAGTATTTTTTTGCAGGAAATATAATAGTTACGGTGACCATCTGTCCTTTATTTTCAATAGCTGTATCCCTTAGATTTTTAATTTATTTTATTTTTTTTAGATTTATTCATTTTTTAATCTCAATTTTGTCCTTCATTTTTTATTTCACGTTTTAATGCCGTAATATTAACAGAGAATATGAGAATTTGAGAAACGAAAACAAGAGATTCTCTTATCTGTATGGAATTTACTTAAGAAATAAAGGCTTTGTTTTATAGTCGACTATAAAGAATAGATATAGATTTCTGATAGTCACGGAATTTTTTTTTTCTCGTCAATTTCTTTCGGTCGCAAACTAATCTGAAAATGTCATGTGGACACAAAGTTCTATTCTCAGGTATGTTCTTTATCTTTTCTCAGGAAATATGGTCACCATATCTGATAAATGTTCTTTTTCCCTTCGGAGGATTAACAAAAGTTCAAGATTTTTTTCACTGTCGAAACAATATTTCAGACTATAAAGAATATGTATAGATGTCTAATAGTCACAGAATTTTGTTTTCCTCGGTGATTTATTTCGATTGCAAATTACATGGAAATGTCATGTTAAAACGAAGTCCTAAAATTTTCAGGTATGTCCTTCATTTTTTCTCAGAATATATGGTTACCGTACACGGAGAGAATTTTCTCTTATTGTTAGAATTTACCTTGGAAATCATGGTAATCGTGGAACAAAATTATATTGAAAGAATTTTATGAGAGTTTCTTTGATTTAGCATAATAAAAAATATTAATACGTAAATTTTATTATGTATATAGTAAAATTAATTAAACATATTTTATATCTTATTAATATTTTTTATTGTAGTGAATATTAATTAAAGAAACTCTTAAAAAATTCTTCCAATATCATATTATAAATCCACGATTATCATATGAATTTCAGGATAAATTCCAAGAGGAAATTCTGCATTGTAAAATTTATATAAAACATTTGATATGTTTATCACTCTTTTGGTATCCTTTCTATTCAAAACACTAAAAAAATTATAAGTTTTTAATATATTTAAAAATTATTGACATTTTACTATATATTTTAGTAAAATTAACCAAACATTTTTTATGTATATTATTGTGATAAATATTTTTTTATTATGTTAAATATTAATCAGAGGAACTCTTATATAAAAATTCTTTCAATACCAAAAAACCCACGATTATCTTTTAAATTTTAGGATAAATTCTAAGAGAAAATTCTGCATTGCTTTTATAAAACAAATTTATAAAAATACATGTTTTATGTTTTATCATTTTTTGACATCTCTTCTATTCAAAACGCTTAAAGAATTATAAGTTTTCAATATATTTAAAAATTATTAAAATTTTACTATATATTTTAGTAAAATTAACCAAACATTTTTTATGTATATTATTGTGATAAATATTTTTTTATTATGTTAAATATAATCAGAGAAACTCTTATATAAAAATTCTCCCAATATCAAAAAACCGACGATTATTATATAAATTTTAGGATAAATTCTAAGAGAAAATTCTGCATTGTTTATATAAAAAAATGTATATAAAATATATATTTTATATTTATCATTTTTTTTGGCATCTCTTCTATTCAAAACACTAATATTTTTTTATTATATTAAATATAATCAGAGAAACTCTTCTATAAAAATTCTCCCAATACCAAAAAACCGACGAGATTACCATCTGAATTTCAGGAATTCTAAATTCTAAGAGAAAATTCTCTCTCTGTGTATCTGATGAGTGCTCTAAAAGTTCCTCATTCCTCCGAAGGATCAACGAAAGTTCAAGCGGTGCGAAAATGTCGAATGGGGGTTGAAAAAAGGAAGAAGAGAAGAAAAATGTCTCGAGCGCCCGAGTGCATCACGCGTGAAAATATCGCTATCTGTCTTCGATGTATTTGCATTCCTACTCCGCAATGCACATTCCCTCCCGACTGCTGTCGGTGCTCTGCTCGTGCCAGGCCGTACAGCCTGGTACGAACGCTGCACTTCCAAGCCGGGGCCACTTCCTCTCCTCTGTTCTCCTCTCTAGTGCCATCAGTCCGTCTCTCTCTCTCTTTTTCTCATTGTCTCTCTCTCCCTAATCGGCGACCGCTTCTCTCTCTCTTGCTCTTGTTGAATGCCTCTTCTGCGATGATGATGAGGCATCCATGTACACAGAACGTGGCTTACTTACACATCTATGCTCTCACCTCCTCACTTTCCTTCGCGGATTTGTGATATATACGTTTCTGAATGTCGCGACCGAATAAGAGATCTCGATTCATGTATATATATATATATATATATATATATATATGTATGCAGGTGTAAGTAGAAAAATTTAGATGAAATGAAGTAGGCCATCAAATTCTTGGAGGTGATTTTTCCTCGGTGGAAATGTCGAGGTACCAGTTATTTTGAAGTTGCAATGTATATTGGAAAAGAAAAAGATTGAAGGAAATGTAGATTAAAGAATGTAATAAATATGAATTTATTAATATTTAGCAGGGTTGGGTAATGATTTTTTAAACTAAGCTTAATTGCTTATAAACAAAAAATTAACTCAGTTAAAATTTAAATTTATCAAAATTTATTTAATAAATTTGAATTTATTAAATTAAATTTATTTTATTTAGTTTTATTTTTATTAGAAAAAATTATGAGATGAAATATGTAAAATAACAAAAAGATAATCTAATAAGAATATAAGGAGATTCAATTGGTTGAGTATCTGCTCATATGTTAAAAGAATAAAAATATTTACAAAAATTCAATAAATAAATTGGTTAAATGGCTAAAGTGATAATGAATTAAATTTTACATTTTAATTAAAAAATATAAAGTGATGATTGATAAAAGGGAGGTAACTCCTTCTAATTTATTAGGAATTGAAGATTGCGTAGGCAAATAGAAAGTATCATTCTGATTGGATGTGAATACAGGTAACTCTAGGGTTTGCTGGAAGAAAATTATCTGGATCGCTAGAAATATAAGGAGTTTCAAAATTAATTAAAAAAAAATATTTAAAAAAATTATAAATTTAAAGATATCTTCTCACAAACTAAAGAGTAGAGTTTATTTTAATATTTTAATTTAAGTTACAAAAGCTTACAAAGATACACGATGACAAAAATTGGGAACACGCAAAAAAATGATGACCTCCTTCGGCATTTTTGCTGAGGAAAGAAAAATCGTCTCCAAATTGGTCAGGAAAAAAATGTTTAAATTGTTCACCGTGACCGTATACTTAAAGAAATATAATGCCTCGAGGAATTTATTTCGGGAACTGTCAATCTTCGGAGAAATAATCGCGCATTTTTTTCACTTCCTTAATTTCGGAGAATTATTATTATTATTTAGGAGAGCGATTTAAATCGACAAAATTATTCTCGCGCGTGTTGTGAGAAATTTATTCTGAAATCCCTCGTTTTATATATTACATTTGCATGTTTACACTTATATGTTAACGAGCGTATCTCGAGGGTTTGCGTGTTGAAAGACACGCGTGTGGCATTTTCTATTCACGCGTTCCATCCGCGAGAGCGCGTAATCGTTCCTTTTTTTCCCCCTTTTTTTTAAACATTAATCCCGACGATTGCGCGCGGCGATCGCAGGATCGTTTTCTCGTCCAAGGACGATGCATCAAGGATCTTCCCGCGAAAGTCTCCGTAAACAGGCCGTGATTGCCATCGCGGCGCGATAGATCCTTTTAAGAGATAATTTTTCCCCTGAAAAATGCGAAATGTAAATTGGAAACGCATGATATATAATATATAATAACTGCGAGAGTCAAGGAAAGCTCATTAACTCTTCTCCTTAGGAGGATACGCAGTTGGAAATTATTCTCTCCTTTATTTAGAACGTTGATGAGCGGGAAAAATTCAGACAATGGATATGGATCTCCCAGAGCCTCGTTTTCATACAAAATATTGGAAAATATAATTTATTAGATATTATCTGAATTACCGTGAATTATTATAATTCTGTCATTATAATTGTATTTCGAGAATTAAGAATTATTATAATTACCTTGTTTTTATTTTTTAGAGTATGAAACTCAAATTTTTTAATTTATTAATTTTTTTTATCGATAATACTTGGAGCAAATCGAATTTCTTTTTAATTCTCAAAACAATGTCGCAAATTTCTATTATTATAGGAAATGTTATAATGCGTTGCATAACACAAGCTAATTGTATTCTTAGAAGAATGAAAATTATCATAACTTCAGTTTTAAGTAATCGTGTCATTAAAAAGAGAGAGGCACGTTTTTTTTTATTGTTTTCCTCATCGTCGCTAATAATTCAAATGACGCATCGAGTCGCGGCATTCGAATATCAATAGAGAGAGACACATTTGCATAACGACACTCGTGAAAAATTCCGCATCGTTATGCAAATGATCCTTCCCTCATTAGTCGATAGACAAAAGTCACCTGCAAACAAAGGCCAAGATACGCGAGACGCCGGCAGCTTCTTATCGTCGTCGTTTTTTTTTTTATCTCGTCTCACGATGCTGCGCAGCAAATTCAGATCGTTTCATAAGCATCGTCGTGCGATGTTTGGATCAACTATCTATTGTCTGCAAAATAAAATTCCAAAGTAAAACATCTTGTTACCAATTTTTTTTTTATATTTTAATTAATTTTTATATTTATTTTTTATATATATTATATTTTTTATATTTTAACAATCAAATTATATTATTATATTATAAATTATATTAATTGATATGAAATTAATTTTTATGCAATCTCGATAAGAAATATTTTTTCCGTTTATGTCTTTGCAAAATTAATTGAAACTATTAATTTCAATTTTATTATATACAATTTAAATTAAATGTAGATTTAAATTGATTCAGTTTTTAATTCTAGATTCTCATTGATTTAAAACACAAAAAGATTTATTTATACGCCGAAAAAAAAATTATTGAATTCGAATAAGTATTTATTTCAATACTGCCTAATAAATCATTTATTTGAAACTAATAATATTGATGTGAGAAATATTTATTTGTCTAAAATAAATAATTTATTAGGCAGTATCGAAGTAAATATTTATTAATTTAATAATTTGTTTTCAATGTAAAAAAATTTATACGTTTTATAGTACTCATATTCGGTGACATTTGGGAATTTTGCGGTGTTTGAAGAGGTTCCAGGTTGAATTTCTAATCCCTCCGGCGTTTTATGGAGCGCGAAGAAACACAATAATCGAGGTGACGAAATGTGCGAAAGTTCATCGGGTCTGAGGATTCGCTCGGACCCGATCGAGGAATTCTGCCTTCTAATTCTATCCTGCGGTTACACCTAGAAACGATGGCAATTCCCCGTAGCAGGCAGGCATTGAACCTTTCACCTATCACGGCAGCGATATTGCTTCTCCGGCCGATCCCTTCATCGCTCTTCTATGCTTTCTGTTGCAGGCGACGGCTGCGGGAACAACATGTTCAGGTGCAACGATGGCAAATGCATACAGTCGATCCTCGTGTGCGATTATCGCGGGGACTGCGACGACAATAGCGATGAGATGCAGTCGTGTCGTAAGTATCGGAATCCTTTCCTTATCGTTGACCTTAGAAAGGAAAAGACAAAAATATAGATTATATTAATTCATATTAAATTAACTTATGCAATCTTAATAAGAAATTTTTTCCACATTATGTCTTTGCAGAATTAATCAGAAAATAAAAATAGCAAAGATATTAAGGGGATGCTGATCATGACTGTTTTACCAACTTTGAGTTCAAGGGCTTTTTATTGGCTATACAGATTGAAAAATCCTTCTCCACAATTAAAGTACTAATAATAATAATCGGGGAGCGCCGCAATTTCGTATAAAAAAACAATAAAAGTTAAAAAATTACAGTTTTTTTATCGGCCTCTTGCATCAGCTCGTAACAATACTTATTTAATACAAAAGTTCTGCAGTTTATTTGTGCACAAAATATAGCGCTCCCAATAGAAATGACATGAAAGAACTCATTTATTATTATCAGTACTTTTATTGTGGAGGATTTTTCAATCTGTATATTCAATAAAAAATGAACCTAACCTAATTTAAAGTCGGAAAAACAGAACAACGGCAGCATCCCTTAAGGCTCCTAGCTCATAGACGAGAAAACACACATTAACAATTTTTAGATGCCATGTTGAACTAAAAAGATATTTCGATGAAATGTAGCAGGTCTTAAAATACCTTGAAAATCACCCTTTTCTTTTTATAATCGCGCATGCGCATGATTTAGTCTGATATCACGATAATGATTATTGATTGACTGCCAAGAGCAAAGAATAGTTTTGAAGATATTTTAAAAGTGTGTAAAATATATCTATTCGTTTAAAAATGGCATTCAACAATGAGAATTTTCAGCGTGTGCTTTTTCGTCTCTGACGTCACAATCTGACATAGCCGCGAGGAGCCTTAAGCGTATAGTTTTTATTACGTCTCGCGGTAGTTTCAGAATTAATATAGCTCTGTTATGACTCGAGTGTTGTATTGAAAATATACAACAGATACGCAGATATGAATGTTCTCTTTTCGAGAGAGATGGATAATGGCTTCTCTGTGCGATTGAAATCGGT
The DNA here is from genome assembly GCF_048542155.1 of Nylanderia fulva. Classification (NCBI taxonomy): domain Eukaryota; kingdom Metazoa; phylum Arthropoda; class Insecta; order Hymenoptera; family Formicidae; genus Nylanderia; species Nylanderia fulva. The sequence continues at coordinate 2,524,250 of NW_028189730.1, read as the reverse complement.
TCGCAAATTATTGGTCTTCTTCGAAGAAAAATGCCTCGGAAAACACAATACTTTATATATAGTCGTGTTCGCAATTTGCATAAATTAAGCCGAGTCGTTCTATAAATTGCTACTCGATCGCACGCAGACGAGAAATAATTATTATACGATGCATCCTGCGTTTAGATGCAAGGATAGCGAAGACGAGCTCGATACCTCTTCGCCGATAAAAGGAAAAGAACTCGTCACTCACTTTATTATCCTTATATTGTTACGCGTTTAACTTTATCTTGCGCTATTACATCATATTCTCTCCCGTAACATCGATAAATATATATGTAGCGTATATGTATAGTAAAAGAGCGAGGCTGGATTTTTCGAAGAAATTGGAGCATGTCTTCGAACGTGCAATTTAATCGGAAAGAATGCTCCACTACTTGCGCTGATGAATAATTAATGGCGAAGTGCTTCGTTAAGTAATAATAAAGAGGGATGCGTGTATAATTCGCGATCGCCCGCTGCCCCCATTACTCGGTTCGCGGTGAAAGAACTTTCAGAATGAAGCCATCGCCTTCATTCAGTACTCCCTGCCGTCAAGTGTGTGTATTTGTGTATGTGATGGTGTTACGGTCCGTGAAGATCCTACATGAGAGGCGACCCGCGCGTGAAGAAATTTTTTTTCCTTTTTTTTTTTTTTTGCGTAATTTTTATCGAATCGTCGCTTGACGTTTTATTCTTCGCGGAAAATTTTGGATCCCTCGGAAATAAAGCTGAGAATAAATGTTTATTATTTTCTCTTGGAATTTTAAATTCTCTGAAAATTATGGTAATATGGTGGGACAACGTATGGTATTGGAAGAATTTTATAAGGGTTTCTCTGATTAATAAAATTAAAACAGAATAATAAAATATGTTGGATTAATTTTACTATGCGGAGAGAATTTTCTCTTAGAATTTGTATCTTAAAATTCATGATAATTGTGGGACAATATGACATTGGAAGAATTTTATAAGAGTTTCTTCGATTAATATTTACACCACAATAAAAATATTAATATCTACCACTATAAGATATAAAATATGTTTGATTAATTTGATTAAAACATGTAATAAAATTTCAATAATAGTTTTAAAATCTATTAAAAACTAATGATTCTTTTAAGTGTTTTAAATAGTATAGATGCCAGAAATGTGATAAAATATTTTACATGAATCTTATAATGCAGCATAATATTTTCAATCCAGCTTAATCGTTCATGATAATTTTAACACGCAGTAATTTTCGGTTTATTATCAAACATAATAAATATTAATCAAAGAAACTCTCTTATAAAGTTTTTCCAATACGATATCGTCCCACGATTAAGTACCATGATTTTCAAGATAAATTCTAAGAGAAAATTTTCTCTCTCTGTGTAAGAGATTAATATTTACCACAATAAAAAATATTAAACATCTACCACAATAAGATATAAAATGTTTGATTAATTTTATTAATATATATATATTTATTATGGTAAATATATTAATCAGAGAAACTCTCATAAATTTTAAGAGAGAATTCTCTCTGCGCACTTTAAATAAAAAAGTTTTTTTCCTTTTAATAATAGAGAAAAAATTGCTGGACAAAATAACAATGGACAGAAATATAGAATAAAAATTATAAGAGAGAAATGGACTTTTTTCGGGTCTTCTTCGAGCGTTAAAATAGAAAATTCTCTCTGTATAGTCGAGAACTCGCGAAATTCTGTTCCAAACCGTTGATCCGTGTTGAATTTTTTTTCAACTAATTATACATTATATGTATATGATCGCGGCCTTGGAAGAGCGGAGCCGCATTTTTCGAGCGCTCTCTTCCTGTTTGCCCGCCGATCCGTTCCAACGAATGGAATAAACTCGGCTCAGGGAACCTGATGGAGGTATATACATACGGCTTACAGCAAATCTCTCGCGTGCCGGAAGTGCCTCGACGAAAATCCGAGGCTTCCTCTCGGAAGTGGCTTTAGCTCTCTTTGTCTAGCGTTTTTTTTTTCACGTAGTCGATTACGTGACCGCTTTTTTTGCGATTGCGCTCCTTATCGTCGAATTTACGTTGCCAGGAAGTGCAATGCAATTTGTTGCATTAGCCTTCCGCGCAAACAAGAGTGAACCAATGTCATTTGGGGACTTGAAGGCGGAAAGAAGGAATCTCTTATTTGTCGCAAACAGTAGAAGTTTCTTTTGGAATATATTTTGTAAAAGTAATTAACTCGAGAGAGATATAGGATCTTCAAAAAATTATTTTTTAAAGGAACTGGAATTTTAAGAGTCTATTTTTTGGGGGTATTGAATTTTAGCTATTTGAGGAAAATGGGATTTTTTGAAAAAAATTTTTAGGATCTCTAGAAAATTATTCTTTAAAGGAACTTTAATTTTAAGGATTTATTTTTGGGAGGAGATTAAATTTTAGTATTATTTTGAGGGAAATGTATAGATTTTCTGAAAAGAATTATTTTCGAATTAGGATCTTCAAAAAATTATTCTTTGAAGGAACTGGAATTTTAAGGGTCTATTTTTTTGGGGTATTGAATTTTAGCTATTTAAGGAAAATGGGATTTTTTGAAAAAAATTTTTAGGATCTCTAGAAAATTATTCTTTAAAGGAACTTTAATTTTAAGGATTTATTTTTGGGGGGATTTAATTTTAGTATTATTTTGAGGAAAATGTATGGATTTTCTGGAAAAAATTATTTTCGAATTATAGGATTTTCAAAAATTATTCTTTAAAGGAACTGGAATTTTTTTAAGGGTTTATTTTTTAGGGGTATTGAATTTTAGCTATTTGAGGAAAATGGGATTTTTTGAAAAAAATTTTTAGGATCTCCAAAAAATTATTCTTTAAAGGAACTTTAATTTTAAGGGTCTTTTTGAGGGAATTAAATTAGCTAATTTTGAAGAAAATGTATGGGTTTTCTGAAAAACGATCGGTTGCATATTTTGTTCTACCTAGATCATCGTGCCTCACAGCGGGACCGTTTGTTATGCGGGTGACAACGCAAAACCGGAAGCAAGGCTATGACCCTCTTTCGAGGACGGCGTGTTAAAGTACCGTGTGTCATTCGATGAAACGGATCCACTGGCACGATTATATCTCGTTTTGCGCAGAATCGGTTCCAATCTCGCGAACTAGAGGGACTTTCTTCAATATCCATCTCCCTTCCATCGATCGTTCCAATCTATTGGAACAAAATTTTTATTTTTTTCTTTTTAAGTCAAATTTTGCTCCAATAAATGGAATTGCTCCAAAAATTTTGATAAATAGACATGATTTTTTCGAAATGTTAGAGCAAGAATAAGGACGAAATTCCTGTTTTATAATTTTATAAAGAGTCTTATCTGAAGATACGAGAAAAAATGTCGCTTGAAACACACAATTATATTTTATTTTCTTTACTTTGAATGTATTAATCTAATCTTTTTATATAGGCATTTATTTCCAATGTATAAATTTCTTTTATAATCGTATATTTTTATTTTAATTTGTTTATGTAGTTACTGAAGATGGGACTGAAAAGGTTTAATTTTTTAATTATTCCTCGTTTGTAGCTCTTTTTTTATTAATCAAAATCCTACATTTATATTATCATATTCAGAGTTTTTTTATTTTATTAAATTAAAAATATATTTTTTTTTAGAGGGAACAAAAAAGGGTTTAAAGAATAAAATCTGTGATTAGAGATTTATTTAATTTATCGATATTACATCAAGAAAAAATTAAAGCGCAACAAAGTTTCAACAAAAAAAATGTTTTTTCTTGACAAATATTAATATCTACTACAATATACGATGTAAAAAAATGTTCGATTAATTTTACTATGTATATTAATATTTTTTATTATGATAAATATTAATCAGATAAACTCTATAAAATTCTTCCAATACCATATTATTCCACACTGAAAAACAATTTATGCACTTGACTAAATTGTTCAACTAAATTGTCATTTTGTTAAGATATATTAATATTTAAATCAAATATACGTTTTGTTAGATTTAGTATGTTATATTTTAATTTAAATATTTCTATATGATCAATTAACAAACTAATATTTAGTTGAACGATTTAGCTAAGTTAACAAATTTTTTTTAGTGCACGATTTTTAAGATAAATTCTAATAGAAAATTCTCTCTATATAAAAATATACTTTTTGCGCATTATTTGGGAAAGAGAGATGAAATTGGAGCGATCGGGGATCCCGGCGCGATTATGTCGGATCATCCGGTTTTAAATGATCGGGGGAGCTTCCCTTCAAATCGCTCGGCGAATCTCGACGACCGGCTGATTTTAATGCAATTATTAGCACCGGTGCAATCTGTTGCGCTCTCCGGTTGCACGAATGATTCTTCGTGCAAATTCTCAACAGCAGCGCTTTGTGACACGCCATGTACACCTTTTTATTACCAGCTTCTTATACGGGGATAAAGGAATACCAGTGATAAATATTCAACGAGGAAGAGGTCCCTTTTGTGCGTCCACGAAGTGTATTTTGAATTCCTGATCGTGTCGAAGACAATAGGGTTTGTGGGAGATATGTTTTTTGGGTGTCTGTGAAAGAAATTGAATAATTCAATTTATGCGGACAGTTAATAGCAATTAGTACAACTGCACATTATGTGCAAATATTGAACTTACTGATCGAATGAATGGAGTTTGGGTCTCGAGATCAATGTTATTGGACATTAATTAGCCTAATATTTAGGGTTCTTATTGTTGACCCAGATCCATCACTCTTACACATCAAATAAAAGGAGTTTGTTCTTAAGATCAATGTTAGTGGACAATATCCTGATATTTAACATCATAATATTTAACATCATAATATTTAACGTCCTAATATTTAAGATACTTATTATTGCGAATCCAGATCTAAACAATATTGTCCTAATATTTAAGATTTTTATTATTGAGGACTTGTCAGCTCTATCAATTTTACTGATCAAATAAAAGAAGTTTGATCAATGTTATTGGACAGTATCATCCTAATATTTAAGATTTTTATTATTGCGGACTCAGATCTATCAATTTTACTGATCAAATAAAAGGAGCTTAGTCTCAAGATTAATGTTATTGGGCAGTATTGTATTAATATTTAAGATACTTATTATTGCGGACTCTGATTTATCAATCTTACTGATCCAATAAAAAGGTCTCAAGATCAATGTTATTATACAATATAATTTTTATTATTGCAAACTTAGATCTATTAATTTTTCTGGTCAATAAAAGGAATTTGGGTCTCAAGATCAACATTATTGGACAATATAATCCTAATATTTAAGATTCTTACTGATCCAATAAAAGATGTTTGGTCTCAAGATCAATATTATTGGGCAATATTATTCCAATGTTAAAGATTCTTATTGCGGATCCAGATCTATCAATCTTACTGATCCAATAAAAAATATTATACAATATAAGTTTTATTATTGCAAACCCAGATCTATTAATTTTTCTGGTCAATAAAATGAATTTGAGTCTCAAGATCAATATTATTGGACAATATAATCCTAATATTTAAGATTCTTACTGACCCAATAAAAGATGTTTGGTCTCAAGATCAATATTATTGGGCAATATTATCCCAATGTTAAAGAGTCTTATTGCGGATCCAGATCTATCAATCTTACTGATCCAATAAAAACATTTAGGTCTCAAGATCAATATTATTACACACTATTAGCCTAATATTTGACAATCTTGTTATCGCGCACGCGGATCTATCACTCTCACTGATCTTTTAATCTCTTAATTGATCTTTCAGCGCCGCCTGATTGTGAGATCGGCCAGATCACGTGTGGCCAGTACAGTTTTAACAAGACCTACTGCATACCCCCGCATCAGAGATGCGACATGACCGTCGATTGTGTCGACGGCACCGACGAAGACGGCTGCAGTGAGTACAAATTGCAATTAGCCATCCCCGGCGTTGATCCTCGTTTATTTTCATCGTATCGGCATGTCGGGTCGGTCGAGAACAAAATCTCGGCAAATTACACTCGTAAAAATACGCCTGATATAAGTGTTTGCTAATGAATGAAAAATTGTACCTTCTTCGAAAAACGTAAATCTTCATGACTTTTATATATGTCAAAATTATTGTTGAGGAAAGTATATCGCAAAGAAAAATATTAGCTGTTATATATTTTTAACTATAATTATTGAAATTAATTTTATTTTAACTTGGTGGTACCGTTTCTAAAGTTTAGTTATGGTAATTATTATTTTTTTCCCATGCAATTTTTTAAAAGCTTACTTTTCAGTTAAAAATACGGTCTGTCTATCAATCGGAAATTAAGGATGCGTGAAAATTAGATTCATCGTGATATCGCTTACGTGCAATCAATTGAGAAAATGATCTATGATAACTAATACTTTTAACTATATAATTTAATTAATTTAATCTTAATTTAATTTAATTATTTAATTTTAGTAGGGGAATTTTTCCAACTAAACTATAATTTAAAAATATTATATTTTTATTTTATATTTTTATATTATATTATTTTTATTTATTTTTATATTGTTATATTATTAATTTTTATTTTTGTATTTAATGCATAGTTAAAAATATTAATTATACCATTTCTAAAATTCAGTAGCTAATATTTTTTCCCGTGCAATTTTTTTCAAGCTTATTTTTCAGCTAAAAATATGGTCTGCCTGTTAATTGGAAATTAAGGATGCGTAAAAATTAGATTCATCGCGATATCGCTTACGTGCAATCAACTAATTTGCAAATAACTTTACGCAAAGATTTTATATATATATATTCTTCTCTCTCCTCTTTCTCTTTCGATACGGAAGTATAAATAAATCGGGGTATTAACGAGCGACATTATCAATTATTGCTGTGTCGAGGAATATGACACGATAACATTATCGCGGATGACAAGGTCGCTCGCATAAGAGCGTGATTAAGTAGCAGCTGCGCAGCGATTAGGCAGATTCTTCTTCTTCGTGTTAGGAATTATTAAATTGTCGGCGCCGTGACACTCGCCGCAATTTATGCATGTTATTTAATCGACGACATTACTACGTCTGTCGCGAGGTTGTCAAAATTCAGACCGACGTTTATAAACATTCTATTTGCGCTGCTGATAACATTTCTCTCTTTCGAGATATGTTGCAATGTTCTATAACATAAAAAAAAATAAAAAAAGATACAAGAGCGTGCACTTGATAATTATTTTTCATTTATTATCTTAATTATTTCTCGATTATTTCACAGAAGAACGTCTCGAGTTTTTCAAAAGAAGGAGCAGAGAGGCAGTACTTTTCTACGAAGACGTTCCGTGCTGGTTACAACTCGATCGTGATTTTAAGAAATTTTCGCAAGCTCCGTTTCTCTCTCTACCTTGCTTTTCTCGCTTTTCTCTTATCTTAATATCGCACGAAGCAAGCGAGAAAAGTCACGTTCCGAACGTGTCAGCGCATTTATCGGCGAACGTGTCGTAACAGGTGATATGGTCGCGCATTTGTGGTTCGCAGTTAAATGTAAATTATCACGCGACACTCTACACGGATCCCGAAGAAGCGTGATCAACTCCCGATTTTGACGTTTCGTTATGTAAAAGTGACACGGCGCGCTTTGCTCCACTCGTCACGTTTTCGCGTTTACTGACGCGAGATGCCTTGATTTTTTCCTCATACACGGAAGAGGCTCATTACAATGATTTTTCACGGATTTTTTTGCGTGAAATTTTTTTTTTTTTTTCATTGACGAATATCCTAAAAAATGAATATGCTTAATTAATTAAAAATTTATTTAAAAAAAGATTCATAACATATTTATCATAAAAAAATCTCGTTTTAATGCTTCACAGACATTCTTTCGTGAAAAAAATAATTGTTTTCCGTTGACAGATATCCTGAAAAAAATTTAAGGAAAAAATGAATATGCTTGATTAATTAAAAATTAATTAAAAAAAAAATATATAAAATATTTGTCATAAAAAAATCTCGTTTTAATGCTTCAACTCTTCACAGACATTCTTTCGTGAAAAAAAATAATTGTTTCCCGTTGACAGATATCCTGAGAAAAATTTAAGGAAAAAATGAATATGCTTGATTAATTAAAAAAAATATATATAAAATATTTGTCATAAAAAAATCTCGTTTTAATGCTTCAACTCTTCACAGACATTTTTTCGTGAAAAAAAATTATTGTTTTCCGTTGACAGATATCCTGAGAAAAATTTAAGGAAAAAATGAATATGCTTGATCAATTAAAAATAAATTTTTTTAGAAAAAAAATACTTTGGAAGAATGACAGGAATGCGATGTGTGTTGCAGCGTACCGAAAGTGCCAGCCGGACGACTTCAGATGCGTCGGAACGACCCCAGAGCTTTGCATACCCAAAGAAAAGAAGTGCGACGGTTACCTGGACTGCCGGAACGGCAGAGACGAGGAGAGATGTGAGAACAACATGAAGCCAGCCTGTCGCCTGGACCAATTCAGGTGTAACACCACGCAACGCTGCATCGAGCAAAACGCGAGGTGCAATCACCGGGACGATTGCGGTGACAACAGCGACGAGGAACACTGCAGTGAGCTGGCTGTCTTTTTTCCCTTTTTTTCCCTTTCGCAGCACTTTCGTGCGGTTTGCTCCTCTAACTCTCACTGTCGAGTTTCACAAAATCCTGAGCTACGAAAATCAGCTGATTTTATCAGGATCCAATTTCGAGATTGGATCTTTCAATATATATTTTTTATTCTTATTTTGATTATTTTTATTTTATTTTAATAAATTAAAATTGATATTGCGTTTTAATAAGATATCAAAAATATTGTATTTTTTTAATTATAAAAAGTTTAATATTTTATATTTAATATTTAATTTAATATTTTATATTTAATATTTAATTTAATATTTTATATTTATAATATATATTTATAATTTAATATATAATATTATATAATAATAAATAATATATAATAATATATTTATAATTTAATCTTTTATTTTAAATCAATGATTAAGAGACTTGGATGAATTCGCAGATTTTCCACCCTGCACCAGCGACCAGTTTCGATGCGCGAATGCACTCTGCATCCCCATAGCATATCAATGCGACGGTTATAAAGATTGCCAGGACGGTTCCGACGAGAAGTCTTGCACGATGACAGTCTGTCCAGGAAACAAGTTTATGTGCCCAAAGGGTACACCGGATGGAAAACCGTTATGTATCAATCGATCTCAGCTGTGCGATGAAAAGCAGGACTGCGAGGATGGGGCGGATGAGGAAGCAGCATGTTGTAAGTGCATTTCTATTCTATTATCTCTTATTATCATCGATATTAAATGCATGAAACGTCAATATAAAAGAATCACATACATACAATGTGTTTAAAAGACCTATTGTATTTTTTTTTTTTATAATAATAGCCGTCATTAAATAGTTATATAAGCCTTGCTCGTAATTATCATGTATGAAGAGTACGCAAATAATAAAAATAATATCATATTTTTCTATCCTTTAGCGACAAGTATGTGCGGCTCGCTCGGCTGTCAACACAAATGTCAAGCGTCCCCCACTGGGGGGACTTGCTACTGTCCCGAGGGAAGAATACTCACCAATGATTCCAGGACGTGCGTTGGTAAGTTATTTCGTTTGCGAGAAATTCATACAAAAATTTAATATTTTTTATATTTATATTTATATTTTTTTATATTTATATTTTTTATTTATATTTTTTATCATATATATTATTGTTTATATTTTTTAGTATTTATTATTATTTATATTTTTTATTATTTATATTTATATATTTATATTTGTATTTGTTCATCTTCAGATCGAGACGAGTGCTCCGAGTGGAACTTCTGCGACCAGCTGTGCGAGAACACGGACGGTTCGTACATATGCCACTGCGCGCCCGGCTACGTCCTTCACGGGCGCAACAAGTGTCGCGCCCAGAACATGTCCGCCCTGGAGCTTCTGCTCGCCCAGGAACGCGCGATCTACCGATTGAGCACGACCAGCGAGGACCGGAAGATAATCGCGAACACCACCGGAGCCAGTGGGGTGGACTACCTGCACTCGCGGAACCTGCTCTTCTGGAGCGACATGAAGACGCGAAAGGTGCACTCGGAATCCCTCAACCTCGGCAGCGACGCGCCATTGGTAAAATTAGACATCAGTATGGCGGGCTCCTGGGGACCTATAGCCATTGCGATTGATTGGATCGGCGACAAGCTCTACGTCGCGGATTCCATCGTGCAAAAGGTGGACGTGTTCGAGTTGGACGGACGTTATCACGGAATCGTCGTGGGTTCCAATCTGACCAGTCCGGCCGATATCGCGCTGGATCCCACGAGGGGTCTCATGTTCATTGCTGACAGCAAGCAGGTTCTTCGTACGAACATGGACGGCACTAACGCGTTTCCTGTTGTCTCCGAAGCGGCTTACAAGGTCTCCGGCGTGGCCGTGGACATCATCGCCAAGAGGATTTACTGGTGCGACTCCCTGCTGGATTACATCGAGACGGCGGACTACAGAGGTCGCAACAGAGTTATGATTCTCAGAGGTTCACAAGTGCCATCCCCAATCAGACTCACCCTCTTCGAGAACAGGATATTCTGGACGGACGGCACCAAACAAGCCGTCATGAGCGTCGATAAGACTCAGGGAGATTATTCTATCCAAAACATATTTAAGGTACGAATATCAAAATTAATTTTAGAATTTGACAAAAGCATTTAGCATATGCTTTAATAAATCGAATTAATGGCTGATGATCAAATATTGATTACGTTAATATCTGTTATTATTCTTTCTTGAAAAATTCATAAAGACGATTCGAAGGATTTGCATTTATATTGTAGTGTTTAGTATCATAATCTCTCTTGAAGGTACGCGACGCCAAGGCTATAAAAGCCTTGCATCCGCTTTTACAACCCAGCGTTTCCAATCCCTGCGGCAATAACAACGGTGGTTGCCAGCACATGTGCATCGTCACCGCCTCGAGCGATCAAAACAATCGATTAGGCTATCGTTGCGCCTGCCACGTCGGATGGCGGTTGGCAAGCGACATGAGAAACTGCAATTTGGTGCAGGAGTTCCTCATGTATTCCCAGCAGAGGTTCATTAAGGGCCGCGTCCTGAATCCCGTAATGGAAGGCTTCAGCGACGCCATCCTACCGGTGGTATCCAGACGAGCGCGATTCGTGGGACTTGATTACGACGCGCACGATCAATACATATATTACAGCGACGTTCTTCAGGATGTCATATACAGAGTACACCAGAACGCGACCGGACGAGAAATTGTTTTGGCCAGCCAAAACGAAGGCGTGGAAGGACTCGCGGTCGACTGGGCTGCGAAGAACTTGTATTACATTGATTCGCGCAAAGGTTCGTCGATAATAAAATCTCATTAAGCTTGAGTTGTCAGTTTTCAAGTTTAATTCACTTGTCATACCAATTTGAGACAATAATCAATAGAGAGATTTGTAAAGAGCTGTAAGTCTTAGCTGGAGTTTTCTTTTATTTCTTCCAGGCACGTTAAATGTACTCAGCACTCGCAACGTCACGTATCGGCGAACACTCCTGAAGAATCTCAAGCGTCCTCGCGCGATTGTGATTCATCCGAATCACGGCTACATCTTTTTCTCCGAATGGGATCGTCCGGCTAACATCAGCCGAGCTCACGCAGACGGCTCCAACCTAATCGTCTTTAGGAATCTGACCTTGGGTTGGCCGAACGGACTGGCTATCGACTTCAACAAGGACCGACTTTACTGGTGCGACGCTCTCCTAGATCACGTGCAGCACTCGAACCTGGACGGTACGGATGTGCGTACGGTAAACTCGAGATTGATACGACATCCGTTCTCCATCACTATCCACGAGGAATGGATGTACATCACCGATTGGCGTCTCGACGCCATCATCCGGCTGCACAAGGAGACTGGCGAGCAGGAGGCCATCCTGGTACGCGAGCCCGCCACCAACAGGCTTTACGGCGTGAAAGTCTTTAGTCGCGAGATTCAAATGATGACAGTTAATCTTCCTTGCTCCATCAACAACGGCGGTTGCGAGAAGCTTTGCTTCGCTATTCCACATAACTCCTCCTCCGACATTGTGTTCCCCGGCGCGCCATCCAGGGGAAAGCTCACTCAGGTGTGCGGATGTCCCTACGGAGAACGGCTTCAGAACGATGGCAGAAGTTGCGCCGCGGATCCCGACGGGGAACCACCCTTGCAAGCCTGTCCTCATACTTGGGATTTCACTTGCGCAAATCAGAGGTGAACAGCAATATATATTACTCATTATAATCAATTAATATATGTAGCAATATCCTTGGAAAGTTTAATCCAATAATAACTGCAACAACTTTCACTATTTTAATTTTAATTAAATATTTAATTATAATCTTAATCGAAATCCGTTTCCAGGTGTGTGCCCAAGTCCTGGGTGTGCGACGGCGAGAACGATTGCTTAGACAACAGCGACGAAATGCAAAACTGCACGAAGCCGACGTGCAGCACAAACGAGTTCCAATGTAAATCCGGTCGCTGCGTACCGATGACCTTCCACTGCGACACCGAGAACGATTGCGGCGATTATAGCGACGAGATGGGCTGCCCAAACGTCACCTGCAGCGCCAATCAATTCGCCTGCGCCAACAACCGTTGCATCCCCGCGACTTGGAAGTGCGACTCCGAGAACGACTGCGGCGACAGCTCCGACGAGGGCGAATTCTGCGCGGCGAAGACCTGCTCGTACTTCCAGTTCACCTGCCCGCGTTCCGGCCACTGTATACCGCAGTCCTGGGTGTGCGACGGCGACAGTGATTGCTTCGACCAGCAGGACGAGATGGATTGTCCACCTGTCACCTGTCTCAGTTCGCAGTTTACGTGCGCGGATCAGAAGATGTGCGTTTTAGCGTCGTATAAGTGCGACGGTATCAGTGATTGCAACGACGGCTCGGATGAAGTAGGCTGTCCGTCGCTAGCGCCGGATCAGTGCAACGTCGACAAGCAATTCCGCTGCGTCAGCTCGGCAATTTGTATACCGAGGAGTTGGTACTGCGACGGTACCGCGGATTGCCCGGACAAGTCCGACGAACCGGAATCATGCGGAAAGGTGGACTGCCAGACTGGATTCTTCAGGTCCGTCGCAGTTCTTTGTTCAGGGTTGCCGCAAAAAATGAATTCTGAAATTACCTGATTTTTCCAGACGACAATGCGGAAATTTCCCATTACCGCAATATGTGTAACCTTAAATTTAGAAGTAGGAATTAGGAAAGAATAGCTTATATTATTAGAAACAATACAAAACACAAACTTGGAAGTTTAATAGTATAACGTAATTCTGAATTTAAATCAACGGAAAAAATGCAGAAGAAAATAAGTAATAAGAGAAAAATTAAAAACATTTAATAAAAGATATATTTTAATGTTTAATTTACGTTAAAAAAAAATAAAATTTAAGTTTTTACAAACCTCTAAAAATATTAAAATTGAAATAAACTTAACATTGGTAAATATATCTAATTTCTACATTAAATTTCAAAAAAGGAACAATTTTTAATATATATTTTAAAAATAATAGCTAATGCATGGACTAGTATATAAGATGCAATAATATTGAGCATTTATGGGAAATGGTGAGCAAAATTCAAAATTCCAGGTTCATTTCCACATTTCCCTGATTCTTCCAGGTTTTCCCTGACTAATTTAATATTCCATGACTTATCCCGGTTTTTCAAGTTTGTGGCAACCCTGTTTGTTCAATTCTTGCCTTTTACTCTTTAAACTCGAGCAACAAAAATAAAAGGTGTATTTTGTATTTGATCTTTGATTAATTTGAGCTTTCATTTGATTCTCAGGTGCCAGAATGAGAGATGCGTGTTCAAGGCGTATATCTGCGACGGCAAGGACGACTGCGGAGATGGTTCCGACGAGAACACCGAATTGCACGCGTGCGGTCCTCCCGTGTTCAAATGCGATTCCGAGCAGTGGAGTTGTCCGAACGTGACGAACCGCTGCGTGAACGTGAGCAGCGTGTGCGACGGTAAATTAGACTGTCCTAACGGAGCGGACGAAGGGCCTGGTTGCGATCTCGCCGAGTGCGCTCATCAGGGTGGATTATGCAGCAACGGATGCATCCGGACTCCGCTCGGGGCGCAGTGCATTTGTCCGGCTGGCGAGGAACTCACCACTGACGGCTACACGTGTCAGGATATGAACGAATGCGACTCGCCGGGAAGATGCTCGCAGATATGCGTGAACACCAAGGGTAGCTACTATTGCAACTGCGTGGACGGTTACACATTGCAGAAGGATAAGCACACATGCAAGGCGTACAACCACACCGCGGCGTTCCTGATCATCTCCAACAGACACACTATCCTGGTGGCTGACCTTCAGGATCAAGCGTTGGAACGAGTGCCCATCAACGTGGAGAATGTCGTAGCGACTGCCAGTAACATGCACACCGGCACCATTTTCTGGTCCGACATGAAGCTAAAGAGAATATCGCGACTGGATCGCGGTAGCGATCCTCAGGACATCATCAGTACCGGTTTGGATTTAGTGGAAGGTCTCGCTTATGACTGGATAGGTCAGAATCTGTATTGGTTAGACTCGAAGCTGAATACGATCGAAGTGGCCAAGGAGACTGGAGTTGGAAGGATGATTCTCGTGAAGGAGAATATCACGCAACCGCGTGGAATGTGTCTGGATCCTAGTCCAGGTGCAAAATGGCTGTTTTGGACCGACTGGGGTGAGAATCCTAGGATCGAGAGAATCGGAATGGACGGTACTAATCGATCAACCATCATCAGCACGAAGATCTATTGGCCTAACGGTCTGGCCTTAGATATTGCAAATCGAAGGATATATTTCGCGGATAGCAAGCTAGATTTTATCGACACTTGTCTCTACGACGGCAGCAAGAGGATCCAAGTTCTAGCCAGCTCGCATTATCTATTGCATCCTCACTCACTCACACTCTTCGAGGATACCATGTATTGGACCGATAGACAGCTCAACCGGGTGCTTTCAGCGCACAAGTTTAAGGGTTCCAATCAGACGGTGGTTTCACATCTCATCTCGCAACCACTTTCCATCCACGTGCATCATCCAGTATTGCAGCCTATCACTGCGAATCCTTGTGCTAACGTGTCTTGTGAACATCTCTGCCTTTTATCGCCCAGTAATCCATTGGGCTACAATTGCAAGTGTCAGGTAAGCAGTTATAGAGGATATAAGAAATGCTTGAACACGTTTTCTATATTGAGAGTGTATAATTTTTTTTTTCGTGTTTATACTCTAGGTTGGATTTAAATTATTGCCCGATGGACGCTGTATAGAAGAGGAGACTCCATACTTGATGGTTCTCCGAGGTTCTCAGGTCGTCGACGTTTCTTTGACACCCGGGGAAACTAAAACTGGATACATCACGCCTATTGTTGGCGTAGAGGGCGGAAGATTTATCGAATATGATAGAAGAGACCGTATCATTTATTGGTTGCAAGGTATGACAGAGCAAAGATAAATATTTTTTTTAATTACGGTTTAATATTTCTACTATTTTAATAATAATCTAATATTTTAATATATTATAAAACTTTAAAATATATTTGATATTTCATTATTAATTTAGATATAAATTAAAAAAATACATTAAAACGTGTTTTTAATTTTAGGCAAGGACGACGACAGTGAAAACGGTACAATTTATAGCATCCCTTACAAAGGTGGTAATCGAACGGAGTTCCCCAATCCTTCCGGCGACAGCGGTATCGTCGGTTCGCCATCCACGATGGCGCTAGATTGGCTTGGTCGCAATATGTTCATCGGCAATAAATTTGCCTCCAACATCGAGGCCATCAAACTGGACGGCAAGACGCGATTCCGTACGATTGTTTTGGCGAACGACGGCAACCGGACGTCGGTGTCTAAACCGAAAGCGATGTGCGTGGACCCCATCGACGGACAAGTGTTCTGGGTGGACGAGGGAGGCTTCGGAGTGCCGCAGAAGATTGGACGGGTGAACATGGACGGCACTAATCCGTTGATCCTCATGGACGACTTGGAGCGTCCCGAGGCCATCACCATCGACATTCCCAGCAAAACGCTGTACTTCTCCTCCCAGAACCCGGCTTTCATCAAAGCCATGTCGACGGACGGCCTGAACGTCCGCACCATTCTCACCGTCGCGAACAACATGGCCCTGCCCAAGGCTTTAGCCGTCCACGAGTCTCGTCTGTACTATTTGGACCCGCTTTACGACAAGATCGAGCGCGTTGATCTACCCAACGGCGACAATCCGTCCACTATCATCGACAACGATTCTGAGCTCCGTACCTTGACCATTTATAAGAAACGCGCCACTGGATCTCATCCCTGTCTCGTCAACAACGGCGATTGCGAGCAGATCTGCTTGCCTGCGTCCGGAGGTACTCGCGTCTGTGCCTGCGGAATGGATTACAGGAAGATCACCGACACCAGATGCGAGCCTTACAAGACATTCGCGGTGGTAAGTCAGCTGGACGTCGCCAGGGGTTACAGTCTTAAAGACTCCAAAGAAGCCATGATACCCATCACTGGAATCGGCCATCATATTCTACACGTGGACGTGCATTACTCGGGCAATTGGATATACTGGGTGGAATTTAATCGAGGCATCTGGAACGGTATCTTCAGGTAAGAGACAACGCTTGCGAATGTTTAGATGTCAAACTCTTCGACTGAATACATCATTGCTTTTGATTATCGTTTCAGAGTACGACCCAACGGCACAGAATTGCAACACGTAGTCAAACAAGGAATCGGTTCCAATGGAATTCGCGGTCTGGCCGTGGATTGGATCGCAGGAAACTTGTATTTCGCCAATGTCTTTCCTCACGATAACTACGTAGAGGTCTGCTGGCTGGACGGCTCGAATCGAAAGGTTCTCGTGAAAACGACCACCGACGCTCCTCGAGAGCTCGCCGTGAATCCAATCAAACGGTATCTGTATTGGATCGATTACGGACAATATCCTCGAATAGGCAAAGCTTACCTCGATGGCAGCAACTGGTCCCCTATTGTAACGTCCGGCATTACCACACCGCGCGATCTGACGATCGATCTCGCCACGCACGACATTTATTGGGTGGACTCGAAATTGGACACCATCCAGAAAGTGTCCTACACCGGTGGAAACCGAGAGATCATCCGTAGGAATCTCCCGAATCCGATGGGCGTCGCCATTTTCGGCGGCGACGTCTTCTGGGTGGACCGAAACCTGGCCACCGTTTTCAAGGCGAGCAAACTGAAGGGCAACATGAGCCTTCCCACCGCCGTCAGGACGAATCTGCAAAAGCTCAGGGATATCGCCATCTTTGATCCAAAGCAGCCAACCCCCGGATCCTACGAATCCTTGCACGCAGGTATTGAAATGTTAATTAATTACAATTTTATTTACTCTAGGAGATTAGCAAACCTGTCTTTTAAAAGGAATTGAAAATTATTTTCCAAAGGAAAAATTAACGGAAGTAATTTTTATCCCAGGTACCAAACGGCGAATGCTCTCAACTGTGCTTCGCTTTCCCCAAAGAAAATCAGACCAAAGCATTTACTTGCGACTGCGCAGTGGGTAAACTCTCGTCTAATGGTCGCACCTGTGAAAATGTCGATGAATACTTGGTGTTTGCTACGCGAACCGAGATTCGCGCCATCAATATAGATCCGCACAACACTAACGTGCCCTTCGCGCCTGTCGGCAACCTGACAAACGTCGTCGGGGTGGACTTTGACTACCAGGATAAGAAGCTGCTCTTCACCCAGATCCGTCCATGGGCGAAGATCGCGTGGACACCGTCGGATCGGCCATCCTCCTCCGACTTGCACACGTTGATCAACAAAGGAATCAACCCTGAAGGTATCTCCTACGACTGGACCCAGAAGAAAGTGTACTGGACGGATTCCTCCAACAACAGCATCTACGCGATGGATATCGACGGGACCAACTTGGTGATGATCGCGCGCGTGGATCGGCCACGCGCCATCGTCGTCGACCCGTGCAACGGATCTCTCTACTTCACGGATTGGGGCCGTTTCGGAACGTCCGGCAAGATTTTCAAGACCACCATGGCGGGCTCGCTGAAACGCGCCATCATCGACAGGGATCTCTCGCAGCCCAGCGGCCTGGCGATCGATTACGACGATCGGATGCTGTACTGGACCGACGCCGTGCGCGAGAAGATCGAGCGATCCGATCTCGACGGCAGGCACCGGGAAGTTCTCGTCAGCGCTACCATCTACCCCTTCGCCATCACCGTCTTCAGGGAGCACATCTATTGGACGGATCTCCAGCTTCGCGGGGTCTACCGGGCGGAGAAGCACACTGGAGCCGACAAGCTGGAGCTGGTGAAACGGTTGGAAGACTCTCCGCGCGACCTTCACATATTCTCCGCGTCCAGGCAGCAGTGCACCGTCAATCCCTGCAACATCAACAACGGCGGTTGCGATCAGTCCTGCCATCCGGGCCACAACGGCTCTGCGGAGTGCAAGTGCGACGACAACAGCAGGCTCGTGAACGAGGACAGGATGTGCGTGCCGAGGAACGTCACTTGCGACTCCAACAAGTTTGCTTGCAGGAACGGCAGATGCATCTCCAGGATGTGGGCGTGCGACGGCGACGATGATTGCGGCGACGGCTCGGATGAAAACACCAGCTACTGCTGTAAGTATCAAATAAAATTCAATCCAATTCAAGTTATAGGTATACCAAATTGAATGGCTTAAATAATCTATAATAACTAATGATCATATGAGTTTGATCTTGAATGGCGTCGTCAAGGTCACGTAAAGGTCACCTTGGATTTTTTAAATGGAATTTTTTCATTAAGTACTCTTGTTTTGACATAAAATGTAAAATATTTTGTAAAATAATATCTTAATACTTTTATGCATGGAATAATGAGACCAATCAATTGGTGTGAAGAATTTTCCAGAGATACGGTTTGTTGAGATTGGTCGAATTTTCAGCTCATCATTCGTGCAGCCCGAACGAGTTCCGCTGCAACAACGGCCGGTGCATCTTCAAGACGTGGAAGTGCGATCACGAGAACGACTGCCGGGACGGAAGCGACGAGGAGGGATGCGTCTATCCGCCTTGCGCGATGGGCGAGTTCACCTGCGCCAACTTCCGGTGCATACCGCAGTCTCAGGTGTGCAACGGTATCAACGACTGCAAGGACAACGTCACTTCCGACGAGACCCACGAGCGCTGTCCTCGCAACACCACGTGCCCGTTGAATCATCTCAAGTGCGAGAAGACGAACATCTGCGTGGAGCCTTACTGGCTCTGCGACGGCGACAACGATTGCGGTGACAACAGCGACGAGAATCCGGTTCATTGCGCCCAGAGAACCTGTCCCCAGAACAGCTTCCGGTGTCCCAATCACAGGTCGACATTTGTATTTGATTTAACTATAATTTTTTAAATAATTATAGATATCCCAAGTAACAAATTGACGTCACTAAACATCAAAATGACGTATCCTTACAATCTGGGACATTTTTCAAAAACATTTGTTATGGTAAAGCTTGCTATAGAGAATTTATAGTTTGACAGAATTGTATTATTTTTTTGTACATTTTATTTATATAATAATAAATTATAAATATTAATAATATTAGTAATAATTAATTATAAATAGAATGTTGTCGCGAAAAATTATAGAGCGTCTGAAGAGCGTCTTTTACGAAAAACTTATGGCTTGTCATATATAGGTGTATTCCAGCCACCTGGTACTGCGACGGAGATGACGATTGTTTGGATGGAAGCGACGAGCCTCCTGGTTACTGTCAATCCGAGGGCAGAACATGTTTCGGCGATTTGTTCACTTGCGACAACGGCAACTGTATTCCTAGAATTTACATCTGCGACGGAGACAACGATTGTCTGGATAACTCCGATGAAGACGAGCGTCATCAATGTAGTAAGTTTGTCTTATACTCTCTTTCGTTTTTATTTGTAATATTCTCTTGCATTACAATGTTAAATTATTTTTTATTATTTATTATTAAATTTTTTGTTAAATTATTTATTGTACATATTAATTTTACATTAATATATATTTATTATACATATTAACGACATTGTTTCAATAGATGGCGTTAGTAGTTTTTGTTTTCTTTAAATTTAAAAAGTTCTGTTATTTTTCTGACATACTGTGTATGTTTTTTGATTATATATATGATATTTTGATGGATTAATTAAATTTCCAGACGACAGAAAGTGCGACGAAGAAACGGAGTTCACTTGCACCGCGAACAAAATGTGGAACCGCGCTCAGTGCATCCCGAAGAAGTGGCTGTGCGACGGAGACCCGGACTGCGTGGACGGGGCCGATGAGAACGTGACTTTGCACCACTGTCCGGCACCGACTCCCTGCGCGGAGAATCAATTCACCTGCAACAACGGACGGTGTCTGAATCGCAACTGGTTGTGCGACCATGACAACGATTGCGGCGACGGTAGCGATGAGGGCAAGTTCTGCAATTCTCAGTACAAGCCCTGTAGCAGCCAGGAGTTCACCTGTCAGAACTTCAAATGCATACGCAAGCAATTCCGCTGCGACGGTCAGGACGACTGCGGCGATCATTCGGACGAAGTAGGATGTGGTAAGTATAGAGATGAAGAATTGTGATTGATTCTTCAAATTATAACATGTCAGGAAAAAAATGAAAATTTCTAAATCTTAGATAATTAAAATGACGAAATATGATTGATAAAAATGAGCATCGCTTCCTTTTCAGCGTCCAGAGCAAAGAATACAACGTGCCCGAATCCGAAGGACTTTATGTGCTCAAACGGCAATTGCATCGACTCGCAACTGGTGTGCAACAAGGAACCGGACTGCGCCGACGAGAGCGACGAGTTGCACTGCAACGTGGACGAGTGCGCTCGTATCGAGATGAACCAGTGCGGGCACAAGTGTGTCGACACACCGACCAGCTACTACTGCGAGTGCAACCCCGGCTATAAATTGTTGGCCGACGGCAAGGCTTGCGACGACATCGACGAGTGCATTGAGACGCCCCAAGTGTGCAGCCAGCAATGCGAGAACACGCCCGGTGGATATTACTGCAAGTGTAACGAGCGTTGGTACGAGAGAGAGGCCGACGAGCACACGTGCAAGCGCAGAGATAACACTCAACCCTGGATTATATTCACGAATAAATATTACGTCAGAAATATGTCGATCGACGCGTCCAATTATAGCCTGATGCACCAGGATCTGGTCAACGTCGTTGCCCTGGATGCGGATTACGCCCAGCAGATATTGTACTTCTGCGATGTTACTGCGAAAACAATATACAGGTACGTCGGTGTTCTTCGCGTTAAGGTAAATAAGCGATTTCATTGATTTTAAAACTCCTGGATACTCACCGCGACCATTTTGGACTGATGACGTCAGAAACGAGAAAATATACTATAAAAATTCTTGCGACGTACGTGAAAATAAAAATGTTTTTCAATAAAATACCGGTTGAAATGGATAGAACACACTTATAAAATATACCGAAAACTCTCCTTTTGCTTGGGTTATCAATAAATAACATGCATATGTCGAATTAAATTGAGCCTAACCATAAGGACGAAAACCAGCTGTTTGACTGGTATCGAAAAAAAATTAATATTTGCTTTCACATATTAAATTATGCCAAAATGAGAGTCTTCGATATATTTTAACACCACGACAATTATTTTAAACACAAAAACACTGTACTAAAATGAAAAATAACGCTGTACGTCGCAAGAATCTTTTGGGCTCTCATTTCTTACTTAGAGAAAGAGACAGAACTATAATCCGCCTGATGTCGCTACCGTTGAAATTTGGAGTTCCACGGCGAGTATTCAAGAGTCTTAAGTCATTCGATTATGAGAATGAGAGAATTTATTATTATTATATAGCGATTAGAAAAATAATTTATTTATTTTCAAGTAAGAGCAGAGTCGAATTTGTAGATAGTATTTGTTGTCTTTTTACAAAATAAATAAATACGTTCTTTTATTTAGAGCACCGGTGAACGGCGGCGAAAGAGAACCCATCATCCGTCACGATAGTTTAGGTCTGGAAGGAATCGCGATCGATTGGATTGGTCGAAAATTGTACTGGCTGGATCGTCACGCGAAGCATCTGGACGTTGCCGAGCTCGATGGCACCAACAGAAAGACCCTGCAGTCTGGAATAGCGGATCCACGCGCGATCGCGGTTCACCCTGGCACTGGATACTTGTACTTCACATCCTTGGCACCTTCAGGTTGGATATTAGTCGTATAAATGAAGCTGCGAAAGCTGATGCAAATTGTTTCTAATAATCATGTTTGAAATCTTAGGCGTACATCGGTAAGATGGGCATGGACGGCAGCAACTTCACCCGAATTCTGACATGGGAGGACGACATCGCTTGGCCGAACGCGTTGACAATCGATTACTTCACCGATCGCATCTTCTGGGCGGACGCGCACCTGGATTACATCGCCTTCGCCGATCTCGAGGGCCACAATCGGCGAATCGTTCTATCGGGGTCCTCGGTGCCGCACGTATTCGCCATCACCGTGTTCGACTGACTTTATTTACTGGACCGATTGGAACCTGAAAGCGATCAGCAGAGCGGAGAAGTTCTCCGGCGCTCGTTTACAAGTGCTGCGCAACACCACGCATCGACCTTACGACATCCACGCCTATCATCCGCTTCGACAGTTGCCCTACAACAATCCCTGCGCGGAGAACAACGGCGGTTGCTCGCATCTCTGTCTCATCGCGCCCCCAGCTAGCTCGTACCTGCTCGAGGGATACGGTCAACCCGGTGTGACTTCGTACAAGTGCAAGTGTCCGAATCAATTCATCCTGGATAAAGACAGCAAGACGTGCATAGCGAACTGCACCGCGGGTCAGCATCGCTGCGGACCACCCGATGAGAAGTGCATCCCCTGGTATTGGAGGTGAGATATGAAAATATGTAATACGTAAATCGCGATTTCTTTAATTCAGAATTCAGGACGATAGGATGATCAAATAAAAATTCTTAATAAAATATTAATATAAAATATTAATATTAAAATGTTAATAAAATATTAATATTCTTAATAAAATAAAAATTGCACCGTAGATGCGACGGAGAGAAGGACTGCAAGGACGGTTCGGACGAGTCGTCGAGCTGCCCGGCCAGGAACTGTCGACCCAGCGTGTTCCAGTGCGCGAACGGAAATTGCACGCCCAGCGTGACCATCTGCGACGGAGTCGACGACTGCGGTGACAGGAGCGACGAGGCCAAATGCGCGCTCGAGTGCGGAGAGCTCGAGTTCAAGTGCAAGTCGAACGGTCGCTGCATACACGATTCTTGGAAGTGCGACGGAGACGCCGACTGCAGAGATGGCAGCGACGAGGATCCCGTTATTTGTCGTGAGTAGAGTTTCTTCATTACTTTTTTTCAATCAAATAAACACTGGTATACAAATATTTTATTAATATTTTTAGAGGTTTATAAAAACTTAAATTTTATTTTTTTTTAACGTAAATTAAACATTAAAATATATCTTTTATTAAATGTTTTTGACTTTTCTCTTATTCCTTATTTTCTTCTGCATTTTTTCTGTTGGTTCAAATTCAGGATTACGTTATATTATTAAACTTCCAAGTTTGTGTTTTATATTGTTTCTAATAATATAAGCTATTCTTTTAATTCCTACTTCTAACATTAAAAACTGTAGATTTTCCTCTTTTCAACACAATTTTGGTTTTCTCAATAACTGCATGCATTCAAAAATGACATTCGTATACGAGTTCTGAATGATCCAATCTACTTTCTACATATTTGAATTCGCGTTAACCACGTGTATTCTCTTTCAGACAACCGCGCCTGCGACCCGAGCACCGAGTACAGTTGCAAGAACGGCAAGTGCATTCCCAAGCTGTGGATGTGCGATTCCGACAACGACTGCGGGGACGACAGCGACGAGCCGGCTTACATGTGCCGTCAGAAGAACTGCACGACCGGATGGCAGCGTTGCCCAGGTCACGCCAACTACCGCTGCATCCCCAAGTGGTTGTTCTGCGACGGCAAGGACGATTGCCGCGACGGTTCCGACGAGCGTCCGGAGAGCTGTCCGAAGTGCGACCCCAACATGGACTTCAAGTGCGCCAATAATCGATGCGTGCCGAAGCAGTGGCTCTGCGATTTCGCGGACGACTGCGGGGACGGAAGCGACGAGGTGGACGCGATATGCAAGGACAAGTACCGCGAGTGCTCCGAGTCCGAGTTCAAGTGCAAGAACGGCAAGTGCATCGCCTCCAGGTGGAGGTGCGACAACGAGGACGACTGCGGCGACAACAGCGACGAAATCGACTGTCAACAGTGGGTGTGCAAGGTACGTGGAACTAGGATCAGTGTGTACAGAAGGATTTCTTACCTATCATTTTCTAATGTATTTTCTCTCTTGTCCCGCAGAGCGAGAGCTTCCAATGCACCAGCGGTCATTGCATCGCGCCGTATCTTCGTTGCGACGGAGCGCGGGATTGTCATGATATGAGCGACGAACTGGGTTGTCCTCCTAGATATCCTGGAGGAAGGTACTGCCCGCGATCCCGATTCGAGTGCAGCAACAATCTCTGCATCTCTCTGACCGATATCTGCGACGGCATCGACGACTGCGGTGACAACTCCGACGAGAATCCAAGCATGTGTGGTGAGTTATTACTACCGAAGCTAATCAGCTGTCATTTTTTAATGCATGCAGTTATTGAGAAAACAAAAATTGTGTTGACAAGAGAAAGGTCTGCAGTTTTTAATGCATATAAATAAAATATTTGTATACCAGTTTATTTGATTGAAAAAAAAGTAATGAAAAAAGTTTCAGCAATTTCCTATTTACGCATTTTGCGCAAGAAGAGCGGAAAGTTAATGTTTTGTATGATATGTTTGTGCAGCGAACTTTGAGTGCGATACGCACAGACGATTCCAGTGCGCCAATCACAAGTGCATCGCCAGGTTCCAGCTGTGCGATGGAATCGACAACTGCGGCGACGGTTCCGACGAGAACAACATGACGATGTGCGTGAAGCAGACTCGTCCCTGCGACCCGATCTCCGAGTACACCTGCGCGAATAAGAAATGCATCGATCGTATAAGACTCTGCGACCTTGCGGACGACTGCGGCGACTTGTCGGACGAATTGGGATGCCGTGAGTCCTATTCACTCATTAGGGTTGCCATAGATCTGGAAAATCGGGAAAAGTCATGGAATTTTAAATTAGTCAGGGAAAACCTAGAAGAATCAGGGAAATGTGGAAATGAACCTGGAATTTTAAACTTTGCTCACCATTTCCCATAAATGCTCAATATTTGCATTTTGTACACTATAGTCCATGCATTAGCTATTATTTTTAAAATATATATTAAAAATTGTTCCTTTTTTGAAATTTAATGTAGAAATTAGATATATTTACCAATGTTAAGTTTAGTTCAATTTTAATATTTTTAGGGGTTTATAAAAACTTAAATTTTATTTTTTTTAACGTAAATTAAACATTAAAATATATCTTTTATTAAATGTTTTTAACTTTTCCTTATTTTTCTCTGCATTTTTTTCTGTTGGTTTAAATTTACGAGTACGTTATATTATTAAACTTCCAAGTTTGTGTTTGGTATTGTTTCTAATAATCTAAGCTATTCTTTCCTAATTCCTACTTCTATGGTAAATTTAAGGTTACACATATTGCGGTAATGGGAAATTTCCTCATTGTCGTCTGGAAAACATGGAAAAGTCAGGGAATTGCAAAATTCATTTTTTGTGGCAGTCCTGCTCATCCTCTTCCACTCGAAGGGTACCATAAGGTCTAACACTTGTTCGCCTTTTCAGATCACAGCCATCACTGTGCGGAGAACGATCGCGGCGGTTGCTCGCACGAGTGTCGCAACATCACGAACGGCGGCTACATCTGCGCCTGCTACCCCGGTTACATCATTTCACCGGACAATCGCAAGTTCTGCGTGGACATCGACGAGTGTCAGACCGATCAGCACCAGTGCTCTCACATCTGCACCAACTTGAACGGCTCGTACGCCTGCTCCTGCCGGCAAGGTTTCCATCTGTCAGACAGACATAGTGGCGTGTGTCGCGCCGAGGACGACAACGTCGTCGTGCTGTTCGCCAAAGGACCCGAACTTCGAGCCTACGACTTGCATACCAGGGAGGAGATGGACGTGATAGACAACGAGAAGAGAGTGCAAGCCATCGATTTCGATCCCAGGACGGAGTACGTTTTCTGGATTGACTCGCACGACAATACCATTAAGCGATCCTATATGGTGAACGCCAAAGAAGGCGAGGCCAAAATTGGACACGCGCAGGATCTCAATATGAAGAGTGAGTATTAGTTTCTCTCAAAGATTTCATTAAATCTCTCGAGCTTTCTCAAAGCTCTAATTTCGATTCTTATCGCTGTTTTTAAATCTATCCCTGCAAACACGGTATATAAATGTTATATACATGTAAGTATTCAAGCATGTTACACATGTAACATTTTTAATATAACATATATTACATTGTAGTTATATTGTCATTATATCCCAAGATAGCACTGACTTATCAATACATCAATGTGCTATTTGGTATATAATTACAATATAACTACAATGTAATATGTTATATTAAAAATGTTACATCTATGAGTGGGAAATTACAACTAACATGGATGTTACATGTAACGTACACGTTATATTACCTGTTACATTCCGTTTTATTATAGCAATGTAACAGTTATATATCGGTGTTTGTTGGAATGGAACTTCTTTAGATGTCTCAACAATATTCGCTAATAATATGAATTTTCAGTTGATTCTAAGCCGACAAGCTTAGCAGTGGATTGGATCTCTGGCAATTTGTACTGGAGCGAGGTTGACCAATCAGTCGTCACTCCTCAAGGTCAGATCATGATGTCCAAATCAGACGGCAGGTATCGACGTAGCATAGTCAGGATGAATCTCGAGCAACCGACGTCGGTGGTCGTGGATCCCGAGCGAGGCGAACTTCTGTGGGCCGACGCGGGAAATCAGCCAAAGATCGAAATAGCGTGGATGGACGGCGATAGACGCAAATTGCTCGTGGCCGATCGAATAGCCAGCCCTTCAGCGCTTACCATTGATTACGCAATGGAACACACGCTTTATTGGTCCGACGTTAAGCTAGATATTATCGAGGCGATCACCTTGACCGGCAACAACAGGAGAATCGTTCTGCGAGGCGCGGTACCGCTTAAGCATCCGGTGGCGTTGGACGTCTTTGAGAATAATCTCTATTGGGTGACCAGGCAGACGGGCGAGCTTATTCGACAGGATAAATTTGGCAGGGGAGTTCCGCATATTATCACCAAGGATCTTCCCAGTCCCGGTGGTCTCAGAGTCTATCATCAGCTGAGGTACAACACCAGTTTGAGAGATCCCTGCCACAACGACCAGTGCAGTCATCTCTGCGTAACGATTCCGGGCGGACATCGCTGCCTCTGCTCGGACAGCGTTGATCCTCTTCAGCGTCTGCTCAGGGACAACAACGAGAGGCATTGCGACGCCACCAATGAGAGACCTCTGCCAGCGCCCAGAATATGTCGTTGCCAGAACGGCGGACGGTGCCAGGAGGAGGAGGATGATAAGCTAACTTGTAATTGCCGTGAGGAATTCCACGGTGAACTCTGCGAGATGGCGGCGGTCGCCGCCAGAGCGGGCGGATCCACCGCTGCTATAGTCATTCCCATAGTCATATGCCTGCTGGTGTTGTTCTGCGCCGCCGCGATCTTCATGGTTCTCAAGAAGCGACCATTGTAAGTGTATTCACGAGCTTAGATGCAGTAAGACATCTTTTTTCTTTTATAAAACCTGATTATTATTTTTAGCGGCAAACCCGGCGGCCTCGGCGGTCTCACGGGTGCTCAGAGCGTCTCCTTCCGCCAAGGCAGCAACGTAGAGTTTGGCGAAGCTGTTCATGAAAGAATGGTAAGCTCTTTGCTCCGTTTGCTTTTCAACAAATTAATCCCATCAGTAGCATCGATATATCAATAATAAATATAACATATATATATATATATATATATATATAATATATTATTATTATTATTATTATTTATATTATTATTATTATATTATTATATCATATATGATTGATATATAATATAATATATATCAATAATAAATTTTTTTTACATGAGAGTTATGATTATTTTATCCTTACAGGAACCCCTCGACGTAGAGTATAATTTGAACGATGTCGCCAGTAAGAACCGAGACTTCAGTAATCCAATGTACGACGCGGTGAATATGGAAAGTGGTACCACAAACGGTACCAGCGTTGGCAACATGTACGAAGCACCAGCCGAGATGAAACCCTCGAGCATACAGCACAAAGAACCCCCGCAGCTGCATCTAAAGAGGAGAGAACTGGACCCGACGTCCGTCGACTCGGGCAAGGACACCCAGCAGCTGGTCGAGGAGGACAAGTCCGAGTGCTAGGATTAATTTCTGTTTCTTTTTTTTTTATTGTGCTTCTCGAACTCGAATATGTGCAGATCGACATGTTTGACGACTGCGAGGAATATATACATAGGGACGAACGTAAAGATTAGTTCTACCACTTCTACGTAAATAGTGCGGATGACTTGCAGCTGCTCGTACGTTATTTATTAAGCTGTTCACTGAGACGTTTCTAACATGATGTGTGACGATTTAATTAAAGTTCCGTCTTATCTAGTGATCCTCGGATATGAGAATATCGAGATCTCTAGAATGGGAAAAGGATATCATACATTAAAGATCCTATATTGTCATGGATACAGGTTCTTAGGTTCACGAGTTTATAAAAGTTAGACTTATGTCAAATCTCTAAATTTTAATTCTAAATTTTCTTCACAATTTCTCTCTTTTTCTCTTAGGATTTGGGATAGAGAAATTTGAGAATGCTATTTTTGTAAAGATTCATAAGTCTACAACTTTGCGTATCCTTGCATCTAAGAACCTCGATACATATAGGTGTTCAACTTCCAAACTCTTCAGACCTAAGAATCTTTGAGAGGGAATCACAGATTCTTATCTCTGGATCCTTTATACCAGGAATTGTGAACTGGCTTTAGGATCTTGAAATTTTTCAAGAATACAGAAATGGTAAAACGGAAAATGGTCCCTAATCGACAATATTTCGATTTTGCGAGGACAGTAAAGGGCGAAAGCGAATTGCAATAGGCACGAGCGTGTCATTTTTTACTAGGTGTGTGATTTGTAAGTCTTGTAAATATTATTGCTAATAATAAAGTATAACGCGTTTACGTTATCTGTGTACCATAAAAAAAAACGCAACACATTCCATCTATTCTATTTCGAGGTTGCCGCTTGCAAAGCGTAACAATAACGTGGAACACTTTTTTCGAGAGCTAGAATGTGTATGTATATGTGCAGGTACGCGTGCAATTGTTCGCTGTGCTCGAATTGATGATGCATTTGATTCTTCAATAATCTTTTGAAACGTCTGTCATAATATATATTCTCTTTTTAATATTTTGTCGATATTTGTATTTTTGAACGTAACAAAAAAAGTATAAATAAATAATTCGTACTCAATTTTATTTGAAAAAATATGTTCAATTTCTAGATAATAGCTTATACTTGTAAAATATTAAAATTTAATCATTCAAGCATGTTGTAATATTGATTTTAATCATACAATTCGAGCACTTGTGATGTATGCGTCGAAATTAATTCTCAACTACAAATGAAAGGGATGAAAGATTTAATTTTTTTTCTCTGTAAAAAATCTAGAAAGTCCGAAAGTATTCTTTATTTTATTTTCCATATTATTTCATTCTCCTCTTTACGTAATATAAAATAAGAAAAGCGATTTTAATTAAAAGTTAACATATTATATTTTCATAAAATATTTTTCAGTCAATTATCAAACTTTTATCGAAGCTTATTCATTCTTAAAGATCCTACTCAATGACGATTGTATTATATTGAATTGTAATAGTTGAGTGTTAATGAAATACACGCATGCTTGTTTAAAAAACTGTATTCTTAGAGGGATATATTTTGAAAGGTATGACGTTATATAGTTTTTTATGTTGAAAAACGGCCTTCGAGATAGATATTTTACGCATGAACGTTATTAAGTGTTATTCTTGTGGATGTTATTGCAGAGAGAACGATCGATTTTACGACGAGAAAGAAGTATCTCTTCCACGGTGAATATATGTTCGGTGAATATGTGCTCGATCGACATGATTGTACATTTCCCTAGATATTAATGCGAGGTGTTCTTTTTGCAAAAGACGGCTGAATTAAAAGGAATCCACGAAAATTGACCTATTCTGCGAAGTCTACCTTCCAAACCGTCGAAATTAGATATTTTTTCTCAATATTTTTACGTAAATATTGAGTCCTATTCTTTCTTACTCATTAGCACAATTTTTTATAAAATTAGCAAAATTGTAATGTAACTAATATGATGGAAAAAGGGACAAAAGTGAAATGATTTTCAGCTGTATCTAGTTTACAGTTTTATAAAATTTTATATATATATATATATGTATATATATATTATACGTGCGAGATAATTCAATTATAACGAGGCGATTAATATGGAACGAGTGTCTGTATTTCTTTTCTTCCTTTTAATGCAATCTTTTGCACGGTCAGTAAGCGTGTAATTCTTCTTCCGTACAAATCATTATTGTAACAATCCTTGTATTCTGATATGAATAATTTCCAAATGTTACGTTCCAAAGATGTCGCATTCTTCTGATCTTAATAAATGTTACTCAAATCGTTTAGATCTTCTTCGCACATAGTCCTAGTTTAAAAATTGGAAATCTTTTGATTTGTTGTAAATATTGTTCGAGAGAAAAGTGCTCTTGCTAAATAATATCTAGAATACAAGGATTGAATTTATATAAATTGAGAGGCCACCGCAAGAGCACGCTGTAAACACACGTTATTAATAAGGGAAGAGAATTATCGAGATACTGACCCGTCCTCCAAACAGATTATTATACATAAAAGTATACATAAATAAATAAATATATATATATTTTTTGTTGCAAATCGACTTTGACCTGGGCAGGGTTCCAGAGTGTCCTAATAATATTATAATATATCAGTATTCTCTGTATTTTTTTATCAAGTTGAAAAAAATAACAATTGTTAATATATTGTGCAAATATCA
Source organism: Nylanderia fulva (assembly GCF_048542155.1). Taxonomy (NCBI): domain Eukaryota; kingdom Metazoa; phylum Arthropoda; class Insecta; order Hymenoptera; family Formicidae; genus Nylanderia; species Nylanderia fulva. The sequence continues at coordinate 2,493,020 of NW_028189730.1, read as the reverse complement.
AACCAGATACCGTCCAAGAATAAATTTTAAAGCTGACAATCCAGTTTTCCCTATGCCTGCGAAATATATCGAACGCACACGTAATCGTTGCATATCCTTTATATATACGAGAACGTAAATTGCATTATTTCAGCAATTCTCGTTTCGCTTCCTAATTTTACATAATTTCTATTCGATTAATATACCTTTCTTTCACTAAATAATTTCATTATAATTTTGATACATTTATTAATACATTGCATTTATAATCGAATTAATTTCATTTGATCGAAATCTAATGATTTAACTAATGTAATCATTCGTATTAAAAAAGAAGTTTAAGGTATTTTTTAATGTAAGAGATATTATCATAAAAATTACTGAAAAATATATTTTTATATATAATATAAGCGTTTAATAAAATTTTAATTAAAAGAGCACATATACGCACATAATGAATGTGGAAAGTCTTAAAACTTTAATTAATATGAATAATTCTTTCTTATTATACGACAATAATATCACTATTTATACTGTTAGATATTTTACTTGCAATTGATAAGGAAGAATTGGAATTTATCTGTCGACGAGAAATCAACTTTGTTGGATATGTTGCACAATATGCATTTTCCATGTATTTTTCATTATATATCACCGTTTAGTGCATATCTATAAATGATTCAAGAACGCATATTTCGCATATAAATGTCAATGTATATTTTATTTTAGTTGCGGGATATCTTTTTCTAGTCTGGATATATTTATGGATACATCCGCGATATATAAAATTATCAATCGATTCTTGCTTCACGAAGGAACAATTAACATTTGAATTTCGCGCGCGCGCGCTATTTATGCGGAAAAAAAAGCGCGAAGAATAATCGACTACGTTCACTTCGATTACAACTCGGCGTTGGCGCATCGCACAGGTGGGTGTTAAATTAATTTCGACGTTAACGTAGGAATTATATATCAGACAATTAATTTTTCGTCTATATTTATTATCGTTATCATTTCCGGAACGAGTGTAAACGGAATAACATATGTATATACATTATATACGAATCGCCGAATCGAATAAATTAGATAATGGAAGACCGTGATGTGTAAACTGACTCGTTTATTATTAATCAATTGGAAATGCGAGGATAAATAACGGAATATTCGAAACTATCAATATTTCATGAAGCATTAAACATTTACCGGCAAATCACATTTCGGGGCTATAACGAGTATTTTATTTATTTATTTATTTTTGCGCGCCGCTACGAATTTAAGGTTATTATTCAAGACGATAACCTTATGATTTTTTGTATTTTTTCAGATGATTTGAAGCAACAGCGAATTAAAGAAAGAATTTTTCTAGAAATTTATATATAATTATCTTGTACGATTAATTATAACTTCACGCTTAAGGATTTGTAAATGTATTAAATTCGTAAATGTATCGAGACGGTATAGCTATTTGTCGATAAATATTTTCATTCGAAGTAGAAATCGAAGCGATGGAGAGAATTGCTGCGGATTTCCCGATTTCGGGAGTGTCGTTAAAAAAAGTATTGTGCATACACAAGTGCGGGAGTGCCGTTAAAAATTTCGTTCGACCCTGATGACCTGAGAGATCTAAGAGGCAAAGCAGCTCTGTGGTAAATATAAATAATTTTTTTTATATTTTTTATATTAATTTTATTTATTAAAATTATGTAAAAACGCACGATTTTAATTTTAATTTTTTTTAGGTGATTTAAACAACAGCGAATTAAAGAACAAATTTTTTTTATAGTTATTTATATATAATTAATTTTGTAAAAGTTTCTACTTTTAGAGGATTATAATTATATTTTTTATATAGAAATTATTATAAAGTTATTGTATAGTAGAATATTTCCAAACAAAATTTATCAAATTAAAATTATTAATATCAAATTAATATTTTATTAATTTGCATATTATTAATATATGCATGAAATATGATATTCAATGCATATAATAATTTTTTAATATTTACTTTTATATTATATATAAAATAATCTTTTTTAATAATAAAATAAAATCAATTAAAATTTATAAAATATTAACATATTTTTTAAAATATTTATTATCTTGGGCGTTGTCATAATTTTAATCTTTTATTTGTATGTTACAGATAAAAACGTGACCTTACAATCTGAGAGGAGGAGGAGGAGGTCTAGGAAAGACATCGGGCATTCGCGGAATAACCCTGAGGTATTTATTATTTGTATATTAATTGTTATAAATTGCATTATAATACACGCATTAATTTAATTTATTTATTTGTATGATTCAAGCGAAAGAGGGAAAGAGAAGCAGAGAAAAAATATTATATAAATTTTGGAAAAAATTTTTACTTAATGAGAAGACATATTTTCAGAATTTATATAAAATTAATCCATTAAATATTTATTTATTATTACGCGCATCAAATATAAAATCCAATGCATATATTAATAAATTTTTAAATATTAATTATTTTGGATATTTCTACAATGTTGTTTTCTTTATGTTACAGATCAACGTATCTATCAACTCCACTGTTTTGCATCAATTGGTGAGTCAGAAACTTTTATTTTATTTTAAGGTAACGGAGATCGTAGAGATCGTAGATTATACATGGAGAAAATGTTAATAATGATAAAAATTACAATATATATAATTTTTATAATCGTAAAAGAGAGATTTTTACTTAATAATATTATACAGTACGTTTTATATTTTACAAAAGGCTATTGTACTTAATCAAATATTTTGATGCATAAAACAAATGCATCGTGAAAAATTTACAATTATATTTTATAGTAATGAATATTTCAATATCGTTATATTCCAGCTTTATAATAAACGTTGTAAAGGAGACTGCATTTTCGATATAATTTATATGTCATCAAATTTTTTCTGTAGATATAAAGATATGTAGAAATGTAGATCCGTTGCCTTAAAATGGATGGGCTAGCACAAATTAAATCGAGTAAATTTTAATAATTTTTTAACTTTAATATATTGCAGGAATAAATTAGAACAACAAATTAAAGAGAATATATATGATTTAAGAGAGTATTGATAGGCAAAAATCTTTTTTAAAATAACAAAATTTTATCTAATTTATTTAATAAAGAACGCTACTGATTGTATTAATTGTATATAGTCATAAAAAATAACACATTCTTATAATTTTTATAGCCCATCCATCTATATTGACAAAATAAAAAAATGTTAGCATACGACTTCGCTTTAACTAAGTAAGCCAAGTTATCAATTTAATTTTATAATAACGTTACAATAAATAGCATAAACATTTAAGTAATTTTGTATTATTGCAATTAATTTACATTTTCAAAATCATAAATATTATACAAATTTTAAGCAATCAATAACTTGGCTCTCTATCAGTTAAAGTAAGTTGTATTAAAATAAATTTTTAACGAACGATTGTGCATATAAGAACACAGTTAAAAAATTTCTGTTAAATTTAACAAATATCACATGTCCTAAACGGTCTACAGAAATTTTTCTGTTAATTTAACATAAAATGCAAAACTTTAAATAATTTGAAATAAATTTTGTGTAAGATTAACATAAATTTGATGTAAAAATTAACAAAAAATATGTTAATTTTAGATTTTATCATTCCCACTTACCTCATAAAATAGAAAATCAACATTTTTTTCTGCAAATTTTAACAGAAAAATCTTGTCACTAATAAAGTAGAACATATTTATTGTATAAATTTAAAAATAGAAACATATTGTGTTATTTTTACATTTTTTTCAGTTCTTTTAATAATTTAACATTTAAGTTCAATTAGCAGAACAGTACCTAATATATTAAATTAACACATGAATGTGTTAAACAATATTTAACACAAAAATTTTCACGGGGACCGTTTTTAACAAGATAACGCAAATTATGCCACTGTTCGCGTAAAATGTTTGTATACGCCGACGATGATAATTATTCGGCAACTGAAGTAGTTTTTTCCTTCCTCGATTTTTCTCACAGAGTTTAAATGGCTGAATGACCAGATAAATGCGATCCAGAATCAAGGTAGGACCAATTAATCTCTTATATTGATCATAAGACTCGATAAGTTAAGACCAATAAAAGGCGCATAAAATCTACTTAAAATCGCATCTAAATTATATCCACCAAAATTCGAGACCAATTCTATTTTTTTATATTCATGACATTTATACGCAGAAAAAAATGTCTAAAAGATAAATAGGCTCGTATAATTTTCTATCAAAAGACTCCTTTCCAAAATTACTTCCTCTTATAATAAACCGAGACAGAATCAACCAAACGTCTTGTTCTTTGGTGTTTCATAATAAAAGGTGCATAAAGCGCTTAGTAAGGCAAAGAATATATATATATTAGGGTCGTCGTTAAATTGAACATCATGTTGGATGTATAATAAATCAGCTCCAAATGTAGAAAAAATAATTCTCTAATTTTTTCAGATTTTTATTTTCAGCCTTGAGTCTCCCTGTTTACACGTGTTATGTTATATTCTTATATCAGTTCATTTATTTATTCATTTATATGTTATTTAAATATTATTTATATTATATTTTTTATAATTTGAAAAAATACTTAATTTACTTCAGTTCTAGATGGAGTCAGCTGCAAAAGTAGTGAACAAAATTATTTAATTTTTCATAAAAGATAGTCATAAATATTATATGGGCTATTCCGCTATTTATATTATTTTATACTATATTTTCGGTATTTTCAAATAGTTTCAACTTTTTTTCACTAAAATTTCAAACTATTTACAACAAAAATTGATGACAGAAGCAGCTGCAGAACTGTGGTATTAATAAAATTATTAATAAAATTACATGCCAACAGGGAGACTCAGGACTCAAAATAAAAATCTGAAAAAATTAGAGATTTTTTTTTGTCTACATTTAGAGCTGATTTACGACCATCCAACATTAAAATTTTGAAAAAACCTATATAACGACCACCCTAATATATATATATATATATACAATTTCCTCGGATTTTATCTTCCTCCTATTTACACGGCACGTAATCGTGCATAATACGTACAAGTCCTCGCTTCGGACAGAAGCGAGCGAATTCCGCGCGAACAACACTGGGCGGTATCCAATGGTGTGTCAAGATGGTAAATTATTCATGACCGAGACGAATGAGTTAATAAGCTGTAGTACGAGCCCCGGGTCGAGGCAGAGATGAGTGATCGTAAATGTAAATCAGCCGGAGCTACGGATACTCAGTCCCGCGTAACACGAAAGGGGCGCGTTGCGTCCGAACCGTTCTGGGGCCACCTTCCGCTGTCCATTTCCCTTTCGTGGTGTATATATATATGTATATATAGGTATATGCATATTCTCTCTCTTCTCGTTCTCGTAAATATATTTATACCGAAAATTCCGAGCATTATGCTCCTGCGAACGAGCCGGCCGAAATGCGCTAAGCCGAGTATATTAAATTTTCCCGGAAATTTTTTATATATAAATATAATCGTAAAATTATATAATATGTAAAATATTTGTCTATTTTTATACATAATTAAAATTTACAGTGAAAAAAAGGTTTGTTAAATTAACAAATATTTAGGTCAATACGTTTAAATAAATCATTTATTCGAAACAAATAAATACTTATTTGATATAAGAAAATCTTTTTCGAAACAAATATTTATTTGTTTCAAATTAATGATTTATTTGAACGTATTGAACTAAATATTTGTTAATTTAATACATTTTTTTTTCGGTGTATATATTAATTATAAGAGTTCATATATAAGCATCCCTTATGGAAATTTATCATTAGTAAACTTAATTAATCACTTATTTGTCGAGTACTTAATGGCTGATATACAGTAATATCTACCGATTGAATTATTGAACTTCCAGTGATTACAGTATTAAATTTCCATAAGGGATGTCAAATTATATATGAAATATATATATACATATATATATATATATATATATATATATATTTAAAAAGCACTTTTATATCTAATTATGGACATATTTCATATATAATTTTGCGATATGTATAATTTTATACATTTTTATAAAATTTTATATAGTTATATATAAAACTTTTTTTCCCGGATGCACCTAATTTCTTTCAATTTTTTTTCAGACGATTATTTAAATAATTTCTATCGCGTGTCTGTTAAAATGCCATGATAAAATGCAATTGATCAGGAATATCGTGCGGCATGTAAGTGTGTTTCTATTACGCGCGAACCGTGTTACGTCTGGCGTTCGAGTTATTGGGAATAAAAGGAACAAAAGCTGGTATTCGATGAATTCGGTGCCGCGGTGGTCGCGAATATTGGCCCAATAAAGGACCGGGCCATAAAGCTCGTGGCGGGTTGGTGTATTTCTTTCAGGATATTTTGTCGCACAAAGTGAACACGGTCGCTATTCAATACAGAGTCGCATAATTTGGCTAATTGTTTTTATTTCCCCGTGCAAACCACCGAATTCTCTTCTCTCTCTGCGGACGCTTTTTCGATTATAATTCAGCGAACCAAATCGAGTTAATTTTTCGCAAACAGAGAAATATATCCAAATCGGTTTCAAAAAATCTGATGCAAATAAAAGAACTGACGAAACATGTTTAGAGAGCGATTCAAATTATCTACTCGATCTTCACTTATTGTTTATTCATGTAATTGTTGAATAAAATTCGTGTTACTATATAATGATATCATTAGATTAAGTCAGATCATTGTAAAAAAAATTAACAAATTTAGAGATTTCTCGAGACATAGAAAGATTGAAGAGAAAATATATGAAATTAAAAAAAAATAGAGAAAAATTTGACAACTATTTACGTTGAAATATATTTCAGCTTATTATTCGTTTGTGTAACAAATTTTAATTTAAAAACTCGCCCATTTATTTCGTAATAATTATACTCGCTTTGTAAATATACTGGCTTTGTTAGAATATGCTTGCTTTAAAATTACATATTTATTTGATTAAAGGAATTAAAGAGCGTCAAAATAAAATATAAATATCTTAAATAGTAGCCGAGAAGAAAAAAAGGCAAACGAGATATTGTAAATTTATTCGATTGGCTGGAAGGTGGGAGAATAAAAAAAAAAAAAAAAAACAAAAGGATTCCGCGTTTAAATAAGGAGCTCAGGCGTATTCTTGTGTTCCCATTGTATATTTTTTTTTAACTTTGACTACTGGAGACGGTTTTCATATTATTTTCTTGCTTCCGCTATGACGGCCGCACCGAGCGAAAAACTTTCCGGAAGTCGGACCAGCCCATGCTTGCTCGATTTACCTCGAGGCATAAAAGCTCGTTTAGCTTGTTAACTTAGTGGAAGAGTTACTTTCGCGAAATTACGATTTAAGCGCAAAACCGCCTGGCAACCGAATCCCTTTTGCCCTTTGTATTTCATTTAGGATTAAATATAGTTGTCCGAGTTCGCTTGAGAGTCGACCCTTTATTTCTCTTTCTCTTACGGAGTGAAAGAATCGCGTTCGATTTTATTAAATTTCATGTACAGATATATATATATATATATATTCGATTTTATCTTACGAACTAAACACGATCATTTCGATTTCAAATTTATCATATTTCAGGGGATCCTAAACGTGCTAGAGAAGTTTTTTTTCTGTTTTATCGACTAAATGTGAGGTTATATAAATTATAAATCTATTTATTGGCTATATGGATTGTTTTTTACCTGAAATTAGAGCGCTTCGTCCTTTGTTAATATTAATATTTTAATTTGTACAGGAAAAAATTTAATTTCAGGTAAAAAACAATCCGTATAGCCAATAAATAGATTTATAGTTTATCTAATAACCTCACATTTTGTCGATAAAACAGGTAAAAAACAACAGACTTCTCAAGGACGTTTACGATCTCTTAAATGTATTCTTCTGGTTATCGCATTTTTTCTGAAAGCTCGATTTGAAGATTAAGTCGCGGTGACTTCAATAAAGTGTCGCGTTAAGCAGTCGGGACAGGGAATTTGATATGGGTGTCTGGTCGGAAATAAAAAAAAATAAAAAAATAAAGTACGTATACGAGAGGAGAAGTCGTAGAACGATAAAAGCTCTCTCGGTCGTCCTCTCGAAAGTGTCCTTCACGAAAGTGTGCTCGTTTGTCCCTCAACCCTCGAGCCTTCTGTTGTGACGGTAGCCAAACGTATTTAGGGAAACGAGAAACCTTCACAGTCCGAAGTGGATATATATATCATCCTATTCTCCCGATTTGCCAACAAGATTGCCAATGAATCGCCGGTTAAGTAACGAGCGGTTAACTTTACGTGTCTCTCAATTAAGGGAAACCTGGAAATGGAAAATCAAATAGTTTAGAATTTTCAGTATTTGGTAATAGTATAAAAAAAACATTAGTGATTAAATAGAATTTCTGAGCTTTGTGAATTAAATTGTGTAACATAATAAAATCTAGTGAAATTATTTTAATTAGTTTATTACCGAATGTTTACAGTTTTACATTTTTTAATTATATTTAAAATGTACTTTTCCGCATTTGTGGTCAGTCTTGATGTGCTTATTTTATTATATATTAAATAATTAAAAGAGAATTAAAATTTAGAACTTTGTGAATTAAATTGTGTAATATAATAAAATATAATTAATTCATTATCGAATGTCAACATTTATAAAATTGTATTTAAAATGTACAGTTCGCAATGACCAATCTTGATATGTATATCGATACTTACAATTAACTTAGAAATTAATTATGTTTGTTAAATATGTCTTAGAGTATTAAATATTAATTATAATAATTAGTGAATTTTCCTATTTTCAAATGTCACGCTTTTTACGACTTAAACAGGACATTGAAAATTTTCCGAACACCGTGTTTTTTTCCGAAAAGGTCCACGGTGGGTTTTGGAGGATAGAGGAGAGAAATTGCGAAAGCTTGCAACACTTTTATAATTGCGTATTTGCAGCTGCGCGTAACAAGATGCGAAAGTTCGCCCGCAGGCGGCGTTGCTGCGTTTGTCTTTTTACGTAAATTCGCTTTAACAGAATTTACTACAAACACGATACGCCGCGCGTTGTATATAATCTCATGAGGAAAAGCGGAAGTAACGTGGATGGGCGGATACGAGATAATGATCGCGAGGGATTACGACTTAGCCCCCGGCATCTTTCTCTCTCCCTCTCTCGGGGTCATTCCTCGAATTTCCTTCGCGTTGATACTGGGATAACAATTTGCAAGGGACGCGAATGCACCCGGATACCGGCGAAGGCTCGAGGGAACGTTCGAGGATAGGGAATCGATCCCCTCCCATTTCTCTCTCTCTCTCTCTACGTCTGGAGAATCCACACCTGCAGAATCCGGGATACTGCATTCAGCCGCCGTAATGGCGGCGAGGTTAATAGACTGGACGGAGATTCATCGGTTGATCGCCAGGCTCCTCGGATCTTCCGACTCTATCTTCAAAAGCGACCTCGATTGTTAACACCTTCGGCCCGACTGCTACTTCCGGCTGATCGTCAGTTTTATTATCGTCCGAAATGTTACTTTAAATATTAGATATATTTTGGACAATTTTTTTGACACTGTTATTGTTGGCTTTTATCAAATTTATTCTGATTTATTTTTTATAAGTAATAATTTATTAAAAAATTAGTAAATTTATTAGAAAATTTTTCGACACTCTTGTAAACTCTGATCAAATTTACTGATTTTTTATAAATCATTTTTTTCTAAATATTAATTTATAAAAAAATCAGTAAATTTGATAAGAGCTTATAAGAGTGTCGAAAATTGTTCTTAAATAATCGCAGACGCAATTTCAAAATAATAAATTTATTGATTTTTTTATAAATATTAATTTATAAAAATTTTCTAAAATAATCGCAGACGCAATTTCAAAACAATAAATTTACTGAATTTCAAAATAATTTTTGATAAATATTAATTTATAAAAAAATGAAAAATTTTCTAAAATAATCGCGGACGCAATTTCAAAATAAAGTATAGAGTCCTAATTGTTTGGAGCAAGTACATAATTTGGGACTGTATCTGGTTTAGATGAAGGGAATCGATCATTCATGGAGATTCCAGGAGGGTATTCGAAGGATCCTCCCGATAGTTAGCACTTATCTTCGATAATAGAGCGTCCAACAATGGACTGTCATTACGGTGTGTTTGAAGCCATCTCTCTCTCTTTGATTTGAAACTTTATTCGTATTATTTTTTTTTGTCGTTGTCATCTTCGAATCCAATTGACCCGATTATTCGAACTCTCTCTCTCTCTCTTTCTCTCTCGAATCTGGACGAAATCTCTGATAAACTTGCCGGTAAACTTCGATTCGACGTAGTCCTGATTGTTAATTCAGCGCCGCTCGGTTTCCTCAACTTAGTTACGCAACATAAATTAAGACTTTGGAGTCGTCCGCTACGTTGCTCGTTCATTAGCGGGTTCTTGCAATCGAAATCGCTCTCCCTTCCCTCCTTCTTCATCGCAAATTACTAATAAAACGATTTTAATTAAGAGGAGAAAATGGTCGAGAGCATTATTCATTCATTAGAAATGTCAAATAAATTTTATCAAGATATAAAATATTTCGATACATATTTTAACATGTAATTTTAACAAAGAAATTAATATAATTATTGTAATATAAATAATTAGTGCATTAATTCATTTTTATAAATATATTTTACATTTTATGGCTGTTTTTTAATATTTCTAATATATAAAGAACATTAGATAAGATGCTGAGAGTTCAAATCGATCATTATTATCTTCGCCACCTCGACGCGTAATGATAATTAATAGCTTAGGAATGTTGAGGATAATTAATCGTCGGGAAATAATTAATAGCACACCGTGGTAAAATAAACATGATTGAACCGTAATTTATTATCAGCGAACTCGACCGGGTAAACATTGAACGGCGAATTTTACAGAGAAAGTCGGTTAATTATTTGCGTAAAGATTTTTTAGATCGACGCATCTTTAGATTGTTTATAAATTATGTAATTGCATTTCTATAAACTTTTTCTAAAAATATATTCAAGGAAGGTTTAATAATAGCATATAAGCATCCACAGGATTTTTTCCAGGGAGGGACATAATTAAACTTTTTTTATTTTTTATATATTATATTATTCTTTCTTAATTTTTTATTATTTTAATATTCTTAAATAAAATTGCAAATAAATTCCAGTGTTTATTCACAAGAAGAGCAAATTTATTTATTATTTATTTTTAAGTACAATGTTGTACTTAGATGATTTAAAAATTAGCTAGATAAATAAGATGAGATTAAAATATGTAAATTTATCTTAGATAAAATGAAGATGATTTTGTTTTAAATATATATCTAGATAAAATATAAAATTATATGACGATTTATCTGGATAATTTTCTAAATAATAATTTTTAAAATTGCTTATATAAATACAGTTATAAAAAAATGTAAATTATAAATCGGAATGTATAAAAATATATTCATATTTTTATTTATAAATTTTCAGTATTTTTCATGCGCTATGACTTTAAATCAAATTATCTGAACATTATTCTGGATAATTTAGTAAAGATAATACCTTTTTTCATCTAATATGCAGATGTAGATAATACATATTTTTATCTATCTAAAAATAAGATAACGCCAAAGTTTCATCTAGATGATCATCTATATAATTTTCTTTAGACGTTATCTAAATAAAATTATACAGTTGTCTAAATAAAATTATATAGATGATCATCTCTATAATTTTATTTAGATAACTATATATATATTTATTTAGATACGTAATTATTTAGAAATATAGATGATCATCTATAATTTTATTTAGATAACACAGCCAATACTGTTTATATATGAAACTTGCAAGACAGAAATTTCTTGACTCGCGGATCGGTAAATCTTTTGCCGCTTTTTTATTCCTCGCAAAATTGTAATGTGCTATGTACCTACATACAGAATTATGCGCGCGATATTTTACGATCGCTTTCACGATCGCTAACGTAACGTCGCGGCGAGATGTTAAACACAAGGCGCAATATTACACCATCGACGTCGATGTCGACGTCGACAACCTCGGGATCGACGTCGCCGTCATTCATTCTGGCTTTGATGCATATTGCGTGGCGTTTATACGCGCCCTCATTGACGCATTAACGGACGATAATTGCGATTATGCAACGACACGAGGAAAAAGTCATTTTCCTCTTGACGCCGCGTGCGAATTCTCCTTCAAATGTTATTTAAATTATTTTCCCTCTACCTCACTTTCGTCTCTATTTTTTTTATTGACGATTGAAAATTCTATTAAGCATGAAATGTCATTAACAAAGATTTTATATCTCTGAAGAGAATTCTTTTTAACGCTATACCTATATATAAAATTACTATAAAAAATAATCAAATAGAATTATTATAAAATAATTATTATAACAATTTTTGAATTTTTTATAATCATTGTATAGATTGAAATAATATATAATGATATCGGGGAGAGAATGAGTAGAAAAGTGTTTATTGACGATTGAAAATTCTATTAAGCATGAAATGTCATTAACGAAGATTTTATATCACCGAAGAGAATTTCTCTCTAACGCTATATAAAAAATTACTATAAAAAATAGTAAAATATAAAATTATTATAAAATAATTATTATAACAATTTTTGAATTTTGTATAATAATTATATGGATTGAAATAATATATGATATTAGGGGGGAGAGAATGAGTAGAAAAGTGTCTGAAAAAGTTGCCGACAAAAAGTGCTGAAATTCTGATAAAAAAATAAGAGTTGTTTTTTCCACTTTTATAGAATTACGTTTAACGCGAACTGTAACTCTTCAATTCGGTATTCGGTTTGATTGGTTCGATTTGAGTTCGCCCTAATTCGATCCGGTTACCACGCAATCGGCATAACGATTGGTGTTGGCATGCCAACAATTACATCGTCGAGCCAGCCGCCGGGATTTTGACCCCTCATTAGCGCGTTTAGTGCCTTTCACGTTTGAGCAGCGAGTCGACGAGAACGTTAATTAAGACATTATGTGTAAGTCAATTTTTATCGAGTGTTGCATCAACAGTTGAATCCTACGATCTCGGTGATTAAAAATCGTTTCTTCAATTTTCAGACGTTAAGAGGATGCTGACTGAGTCAGTTTCATCGACAAATATTTTCATTTAACTCTTTATTGGCTATACAGAGTGAAAAATTCTTTACTGGAATTAAAGTATTCATAATAACAAATCTGGGCTATTACATATGTATATAAAAAAAAACAAGAAAGCTAAATAATTACAGTTTTTTATCGGTCTTTCGCATTGAGTCAATTTAACCTAAACGATAAGAAAACTGCATATAATTATTTAACTTTCTTGGTTTCTTTTTATATACACATATAATAGCCCAGATTTATTATTGAATATTCTTATTCTAGTAAAGGATTTTTTATTCCATATAACCAATGAAGAGTTAATAAATGAAAACATTAATTTGAACCAGACTTAGTCAGGATCCCCTTAAGGGAATGCTGCCGTTGTTCTGTTTTACCGACTTTAAGTTAGGTTAGGTTCACATTTTATTGAATATACAGATTGAAAAATCCTCCACAATAAAAGTACTGATAATAATAAATGAGTTCTTTCATGTCATTTCTATTGGGAGCGCTATATTTTGTGCACAAATAAACTGCCGAACTTTTGTATCAAATAAGTATTGTTATGAGGTGATGCAAGAGGCCGATAAACTGTAATTTTTTAACTTTTATTGTTTTTATATACGAAATTACATCGCTCCCCGTTCATTATTATAAGTACTAAGATTTTTCAATCTGCACAGTCAATAAAAAGAAAAGCCCTTGAACTCAAAGTCGATAAAACAGTCATGGTCAGCTTAAGAGTGTCCCAGGACTAAAATTCCGCGAAATTAGCTGCGAGAGGTTCGTCAAATATAATTTTAGGCAGGCAAAAGGATAAAAGGGAGGGGCTTTCATCGTTCAGTTCGACCGACATTGTCCGCGCGGATATTATTACCCGAAGAATGGTCGTTCAGGTCGCTCGTGGGAAGGGAGAACCCGGGTGGGTGGGATCGTCGGAGAAGGTTCCCTGAGTAAACCCGAGGCTTTCCTTTCGACACGAGCTTTCGGCATTGTGCCCGGGCCGAGCTCGCGCACGTAAATACCATGATTGATGGGGTAGAAACAGCCCTTGAATCGCCTCCTTCTCTCTCGCATCTCTCTTCTCTCACACTCTTGCCGACCCGTTCTCGCGCCGAAGTTTACAAGGAGAGGCCACAATGGACCCGGAGCAGCGTGCCGATTTTCCGTGCAACCCCCAGCGATGGGCACTTAACACCCCATCCATCCCCTGTATTGTTTGATTGTTCAATGGCACGTGCTGCGATCCAATCCGAACCCCCGTGAGCCGCGCTCGGGATAGCTCTTCTGCGAAGGTTAGTGAAGCAGAGTTCACCCTCGGAGCCCTCCTCGGAGACTCTCGAACATTTTTATAGCGATTCACGACTCTTCAAAGAGAGCTCGAGAGACCCTCTCGGGGATTCTCACCAGGCCACTCCAGCTTCGATAAACTCTTCCGCGAATAGCGTTTAGGATTTAATTAATAATTTACGTTACACGTATCTGTAAATATTTCTCGGCAGTTTTTAATTGACAGAGTCTAGAAGTTGGTTGCAAGTTTGACGTCTCTTTCGCGACTCTGTGATTACAAGCGAGAAAAACATTTTTTTATTCATACTTTTTTTCTCTTTAAATTTTGGTGCCGAAAAATTCAAAAATTGTTATAATAATTTTATTTTACTATTTTTTATAGTAATTTTTTATATAGCGTTAAATAGAAATTCTCTTCGGAGATATAAAATCTTCGTTAATCACATTTCATGCTTAATAGAATTTTTAATCGTCAATAAACACTTTTTTACTCATTCTCTCCCCGATATCATTATATATTATTTCAATCTATACAATTATTATAAAAAAGTAAAAAATTGTTATAATAATTATTTTATAATAATTATATTAGATTATTTTTTATAGTAATTTTTTATATAGGTAGGTATAGCGTTAAAGAGAATTCTCTTCAGAGATATAAAATCTTCGTTAATGACATTTCATGCTTAATAGAATTTTGAATATCAAAGCTTAGAAAATTAGCGTGTTGGAAGTCAAGAAAAAGTTTATATTTACTTAACAAAAAATGTCAAATTATTGAGACAAATGTAGAACAATGTGAGAAAGTCCAGATAAATAGTAAAATTTCCTGACAATGCCCGGTTTTCCAAATTCGCTTTCCTGTTCGCTTGGCACCCTGATATTTATTATCGTATCAAAATTTCGGTCCTAATTGTCCTGGCAAGATTCTCATTGCGATGCACAGGGCAAAAAGCTAAACGAACTAATTACTCGACGTTACAGGTGCATCGGCCGTAAAACCAGGTGCACTCAGCCCGCAGGTACACTCGGTTAATTGAGTGGGAACAGTCTGTCGCGCCCACGAAACGCCCTCTTTCTCTCTCGTTTCGCCCCATCCTCCCGATTCTTCAGCTAAACGTCGATAGAGAAACTACCCAGTGTGTAAATGCACCAGTACACGTTCGCGATCGCGAATTAATAATTTGTGCGCGGCCCTTGGAATTCTCCTCCGGGTACTTTAATCTTTGCTCCGATGCCTTTGTGAGCTCTTAACTGCATTCGAACATTATAATTTTTAATAGCTTACAAGTTGTCTTTTTGCTTCCGTCATTATTATTTGACGTATTTTTTTTTTAGAATTTAAATTAAATGTGTTTAAAACTTTAAATTTTTTTAATAAAAAGTATACCAAGGAGAAATTTTTGTAATAATAAGCATTTTTAGTAAAAGTATAAAGAATTAATTATTTTGCAATTTTTTAATAGTTAATTAATCATTTTTTTAATAGACTATAACTTATGTCATTATTTGACATATTTTTTTAGAATTTCAATTAAATGTGTTTTAAACTTAAAATTCTCTACAAAAATATCTATCATATTAAAATACTTTTGAATAACAAATATTTTCAGTAAAAATATAAAGAATAAATTATTTTGCAATTTTTTAATAATTAATTAATCATTTCTAATAGACTATAACTTATGTCATTATTTGACATATTTTTTTAGAATTTAAATTAAATGTGTTTTAAACTTAAAATTCTCTACAAAAATATCTATCATATTAAAATACTTTTGAATAACAAATATTTTCAGTAAAAATATAAAGAATAAATTATTTTGCAATTTTTAATCGCGTAATAAATATATAATTATATTAGATTATATTATGAAAAAGGTAAAAGATATAATTATTGCATCAGCGGAAAGCATCATAAATATTCGAGACTTGCATTCAGCGCGTCTCCGTTTTGATGGCTATTCGAGAGCGGGCAGGAATAAAACGTATTGCACGGTAGGAGATCAAGGATGTCGATCGCGGATGCAGCGTGGATGTATGTATAGTATATATATGTGGGATGCATCGGCATTATCGAAATCCAAAGCGACGGCCGAACCCGGAGCGCCGAAGAATTTTTATTCAGGGAGCATCTTTAGAGATACGAGATCAAATTAGATCCAGACGTCAGATCAAAATATACTTACCTCTCTTCGCGCGCGTTCCTCTTCCTTTGACCTTTTTTCATCCCCCGTGCTTTTATTCTATTTTATTGCCGACAGAAAATACCGCGAGATCGTGTCGCGATGTAAGACATTATAATCAAAGATGAAATTACTATAATTTATGGATATTTCACATTTCCATAAAAAAAAAAAAATCCTTTTTATTATTTTATCTTTATTATTGTATGTATATTAATCAATATTTAAAGTTTCGAACGTTGATGTAAATTTCTTTTTAACACAGATAGAAATAATCATCGCGGAATATATTGGGGAAAATTTGGCAAAATGTCACGTACAGCTCGTAAATTATTTTCAAGCTGTAAATAAAAAGGGGTGTATATTTTCACATTAATCGTGTTCATTTTTTGCTTATTTTATTGTAATAGCATAAAACGAACATTTTTATAATTTAATTACATTTAAATTTGAAATGCACCGCTTAATTATTGCATATTTAAAATTTCTCTTATTTACATTAAATATTATGTAATAAGTATTTTTATTACAGAAAAGTACTTTAATAATATTCATCGAATCAAATTACTTTCCGCGTAATTAAAGATGAAAGAAACGAAGAGAAAGAAAGAGGGAGCGAGAAAATTGACGAGAAAAGAGGTGAAATGAGGTGGTGGAACAAGAAACGGAGGGTAGGATAAGACGGTGGACGCAAGAACGAAGCTGCTCGGCGAGCTCGGAGATGGAAGGAATATACCCGTAGAATTGCACGTGATGCGAAAATTCGTTTACATGCTGCCGAGACTGGCATCCCTATAATGTCTACCAATGCCGCGCATTCCATTCTGTTCGGATGACGAGTATTCCCGAGACTTTATATAGCCTTATATATATATATATATATATATCGCGGATAGACAAAATGCTATACGTAACTGCGCCTTTACGATATTTTAATATCGTCTCTCCGGGATCCATTTCTATTATTTTTTTCACCTTTTTAATTGCACTTTGAATGACAAATCTATCCTTGAAATATAGATTTTTATATATTTTTTTATATATATTTTTATAGGAAAAATAAATATAAATATGTATATATATATTTTTTTTCGATTAAAAAATATATTCAAAATTTGTTTCTATAATTTTTTCCAGTTTGTTAAATTTCATATATATATTTTCATTAAGAAAAATAAATTGTGAATATATGTATATATTTTTCTATAAAAAAGTATATCTAAAATTTATTTCTTTAATTTTTTCCAGTTTTGTTAATCGCACTTTTTTAATGACAAATCAAAAAGTTTTTGAAATATATATTTATATACATCTTTTAAAGGTAAAATAAATTAATAAATATAAATATATATATTTTTTTTCCATCAAAAAATATATAATATTATAAATATTTTTTCTCTCAATATTAATATTTAATTAACGAAGTCTGAAAGCATAAAGATCTGGATCTCTTGGCAAACTTGTCTCAATAATACATATGAATAATAATAAGCTTAATAAACTTGTGCATTTACATCTCTCCGTCTTTCGCCACCGCGTTTCCCGACTGCAAATGCAATCGAATTTCGCGAGCGTCTAATGGCTGGATTTTGCGGGCTGCGTGACTTCTCGATCGTTCTGTATCATCCTTCGGGTTCGGGAGATGAATACGAATGGCGAGTCAACGGGATGTACCTGTTGGTAAGCAGAGATGCAATATGGAATATCGAATGCACTGACTCGGCTGTCTCGACCAGACATCCCTTTTCCACCCCCTCCTCAATGGACCAGCCACCGGATGCATTAAATGCACCAAATGCAGCGTGATAACGTCACTCACAGAACGTAGGGTCGGTAATTCCGCAACGACGTGAAAGGGAGGGATTGATCGGGGAGGAGGAAACGAGGTCGAGGAAGGGAATTGCTGTCTCTCTCTCTCGAGTAATTTTCGAAATTGCCCTTCCAGAACGATCTGTCCGCGATCTGTCGATTCCGACACACCGCGACCATTCGCAAAAATCGAGAATGAATAATCGTTTCGCTGATTAAATGTAGCGTTCGCACGCAGCAGAGATTTTTCGACAACCGAGAAATATGGCACGCATGAGAATCTGCAGAGGGAGCTGAAAGGGGACGTGCTTTGCCTCCCGTCTTGGAATCATTTTTAAAATTAAGCTTTTCCTCTCCTTTTGAATAAACACTGGAATTTATCTGCATATTTAATATAAATATATATATAATATATAATATATAATATATAATATAATATATAATATAATATAATATATAATATAATATAATATATAATATATACATATAATATAATATATAATATACATATAATATAATATATAATATAATATATAATATAATATAATATATGACAAATATATAGTATATAATATTAATGTATAATATATAAGATAGAATAAATATATGATAAAATATATAATATATAATATATGTGATATATAATTATATAATATATTATAATATATAATATATAATATAATATATAATATAATATATGATAAATATATAATATTATATAATATATAATATATTTAATATAAAAAATAAAAATAGCAAAAAAATTAAATTAAAAAAATGGAGAAAGAGCAAAAAATAAGAAAGAAAAAATATTAATCATGCTCTCCCCTGAAAAAAATCCTTGCAGACGCCCGATGATGGCGCGTACATATAATTTGAGATGTTGGTTATATATGTTTACACAACTACTATGCGCTTTTCATCATGTCTATATGTCAAAACTGCTGCACCAAACTTTCGCATCTTCGGAAGTGCGAGTGTCTTCGAAAAATTCTGAATTAATGTTTTGCATTTCTGGAAAAGAAGGACTTTTGTAAGAAGAACTTTCCGCGAAGGGAGAAGCTCTCCCCGTATTCTTTAAATTTCAAATTTATAGACTCGGAATCTATTATCTCGGGGCGTTTGATGACTTTGAGATACTCCCTGACGTAGTCTGCCAAGCTGTCTCGAAGTTCGAATATTCCATATTCTATATACGTATATAGGTTCCGGAGGCTACTTATCTCCTCTCTGTCATTCACAGTCACAGGCAGAACGTACATATATACTAGCCAGAGTTAAATGTCTGATTATCATAAATGTTCGGGCGATGATACCGTCGATATTCGTCGTATTGGACGTCCCAGCGATTTTCGCAGCTCGACAGCGAAGACTTGTTTGCGGTGAGAACGTGCCGAGAAGCTCGCCGCCGAGCTTACCGGAAGTCAAGCCTTAGGAATAACAAAGCGTCAGCGCCTCTTAGACCTCCCTGATATCCCTCTCCATGTGTGCGCGAAATGGTCTACTCCTCTGAGAATAATTCTTCCCATCCCATATTCTGTAAGATCCTCAACCGCAGTTTCGAAGCGTTCGATCGTCCACGAATAATTAAATATCTTGTTACTAATTGTTGTAATTATAAAGATGCAATTATAGTATACGTGGGTATATAAAATATTTTTATCCCCGTATTCCTTATTTGTATTTTTATCATATGTTATATGTGTAGGTATTACATTTTTAATTTAAAGGGAAAATTTTAATTCATTTTACACTTTTGTGTTATTTTACATTTCTAATTTATCGTTTTAAATTTTAATTACTTTGCGATGTATGTATATACAAGTCTTTGATATGTCAGAATTTTGAACGAGATACGAACGCATTTAGAAGGGTGGAATTGTATGAATATTGAAAACAAAAATATTAAATTTATTTTATTAATATTTTTATTAAAATAAAATAATAAATATAAATAAGTTACTGTTAAGGAAAAAATTAGAAAAAATATAAAAAATATGTATATATACATACATACATACATATATATATATATATATATATATATATATAATTAAATTAATAAATTAGAAAGGTGGAAATATATGAATATTAAAAACGAAAATATTTTATTTATTATTATTTTTATTGAAATAAAATAATAAATATAAATAAGTTAATATTAAGGAAACAATTAGAAAAAATAGAAAAAATATGTATATTTAGAGTAATTTTAGAAGAATGAAGTGTTACATTAATATATGATATATATATATATATATATATATATATATAATTAAATTAATAATAATACAAAATTTTAATTAGCAGAAATAATATCGTCAGTGAAATGAGTTTCGTTTAATTCAACTTCGTGTTAACTGACATGTAAATCCTTGATTCTCGATCCTTAAATCCGAATAGAGGATTACGCTCGTAACCCAAACTGGAGTGCGCGCGCGCGTTTCATATAATTGCGCTATAATAACCATCGCAGATGTCGGCTCGTTAAATTGTTAATACATCGCCGTGGAGGAGACGGGAATTTCAGCAGTTAATTTTCCGAGCTTTCTAGGAAAGAATTTAAAGAAGTTTCAGGAAAGTTTCGCTCGATTATTTACTCATTAGAAATTAATAACGCTCGCCCGATATATATATATATATATATTTATCGATGATTTACTCGTTAGTTTTACCTCTTTTTTGCAAGACGAAGCAAAGTTTGAATTTTTTGGCACTCCAGCAACTTGGATTCTCTCTTGACTTTTCTTTATCAAAATCCTGGGTAAACTTTTGCGCACAGGTTCCGGATCCTTTATATAATAATATGAGATTTCGCGTTCAAAATCTTTGTTTATGCATAAAGTTTTCAGCAATTTGAGAATATGAGAATAAAGATGATAACAGACGGGAGCCTCGGAATCTTGAGATAGAAAATGTAAGAATGCCTAGAAAAAAGTATAAAGCTTAAGAGTGTGGGAAGCGATATATCTCGTTGTTTATATATCAATATTTCTCGGAGTCTCTGAGAAATGTAAGAAATAAGGAGAGGGAAAAATTTTAGGAACCCGAACTTTTTTTTTATTTCTATCTTTACCAAAATATATAATAATTTTACATGTAAATTAATGATGTAAGCCCTGATGACTGTTGATGCATCGCGGTATCTGTCATCATGACATACACACGTGCGCATCAGTACGAACGAACAACTAATTAAATAAACCATGTACTCTGGCAGTAAATTAAATTAATTATATGATAAATATAACTTCTCCCCTCATATCCGCTAAAATTATTTAACGCATATTGGAAATCCATGAAACAAGTGTGCCAATTACAAGGAGATATGTATATTTGAAACCAAAATTTACGCTTAATATTGCATAATACCTATCGAATTTGGCTTACAAAAATAGCTATTGTCTTTATATCAGAATATTATATATGTACGCCATGAAAATTAAATGTCATTCAAATCGGCTTAAGAAAACAGGTGATAAATTTTGATTTATTCCCACTCTCCCTTTCGCTCGCTCTCTCCCTCTTTGTCTTTTTAAAAAAAATTTTTATAATTTTTTAAATATATTTTTAATACAGAAAAATATTGTTTAAGAATTTGCGGTGTTAAAATCAACATTTCGTTCATTTGTAACAGAAAAAATTAATTATATTTATGAAATAACGGGTATAAACAGTGTTTGCTAAATAAAATTATATAGATGATCATCTAGATGAAACTTTGGCGTCACCTTAACTTTATATAGATAATAAAAATATGTATTATCTATATCTGCATCTTAGATGAAAAAAATATTATCTTTACTAAATTATATAGAATAATTTTGGTTTAGAATCATAGCATATAAAAATATTTAAATAGTCGAGCTTAAGTAGTAAGCGATACAAATTGATAAATAAAAATATGAATACATATATTTTTATATCCCTATTATAATTTACATTTTTTTAAATAACTGTGTTTACATAAGCAGACTTAAAAATAATTATCTAGAAAATTATCTAGATGTGAATCCATAGAATTTTATTTTTTATCTAGATATCTTTAAAACACAAAACTTTGGCGTCATCTCATCTTTATATAGAAATATATAAAAATATTTATTAGTTTTCTCTATCTGCATCTTATTGTTAGATGAAAAAAAGTATTATCTTTACTAAATTATTTCGAATAATTTTCAGATAATTTTGATTTAGAATCATAGCACATAAAAATACTTAAATAGTCGAACTTGAGCAGTAAGCGATAAAAATTTATAAATAAAAATATGAACACGTTTTTATATCCCTTTTATAATTTACATTTTTTATCTTTTATCTTTTATCTTTCATCTTTTATCTTTTATCTAGATATATTTAAAACAAAATCACCTGCATCTTATCTTAGATGAAGTTTACATATTATTATCTCATCTTTATCTAGCTAATTTTTAAATCATCTAAGCGCAACGTTGGGTATAAATAATCGTTCGATAAATTTTACAGCAATACACACGTATAACTTTAAACGTGTCAATTGCTGATGGCAGTCGAGAAGGTTGAGGTAAACGGAGATCCCCTGAAATTGACTTGGGACACATCTATATCGAAATTCTCACATACACAGACGAGAGAGATAGAGTTCTCGATGTGTGGAGGAGATGCACGGGAGATTCCGCGAGAGAAAAGTTTTGTCGCGCTGCCATTAATAATAATAAACGTCGCGACATCGATAATAACTCGTTCTATAATCTCGCCGAACGCTTGCGAGACGTAGGAAACGGAAGGAAGAGACTTCGGCAACTCCCGGGGAACGCATACGTCTTCGCTTACGTTCAACGCGTTATTTTATTACCGTCCTAAATTCGTTTCCCGCCTATCTTCAAATTTTTCTCCCCCAGGACAATCCGCGCGATAAGCGATACATTTTTTTTTTTTTTTTTTTTTAAATAATACATTGAAAGCTCTGATGCATAAATAGAAATTCCAGTAAAGATTAGCAGGCACAGATATCAGTTTTGTAACAAAATTATTTTAAAATTATTTTTCCTCTATACTTTTGGACGTTTCGGTCTTCTCAATCCATCCTCAGAATATTAATTAATTAGTACAAAAATTATGCACGTAGTTTTAAAAAAAATTATACGTATGATTTTTTTTTACTAATTGATATGCTGAGGATGGTTCGAAGGTAGGAACCGAAATACGTTTAAAATAAGTATAATAAAAATTGAAAATATATAATTTTGTTGTATCTAATATATTTGTACCTGGCCCTTTTCATACACTCAAAAAAAAATTATTAAGTTAATAAATATTTGTTTCAATACTGTCAAATAAATCATTTATTTAAGACAATTAAATATTTATTTGTTTTGGATTTTCTTATATAAAATAAATATTTTTCAAATCAAATAAATATTATTAGTTTCATATAAATAATTTATTTGGCAATATTGAAATAAATACTTATTCGAATTCAATAATTTTTTTTTCAGTGTATCTGGATATATTTTTTTTTTTATAATTTTGAAAGATTACACACATACTTTCTTACAAGTTTGAAGTTGGAACGTTTTTAGAATCTTCGTAGATTCGGCAGCAACGAATGAATATTGCATAAATGCATCCTTATCGAAAGCAATCTGTTCAGAATGCGAGATAAAAAATCTCTTTTAACATTTTCTCGCCCATTTCCTCTTTTCAACGTCGAAATTTCGACTTTTATTTTTCACACGCTTCCAAATTCCAACTCACTCTCGACTTCTTTTCAACTTTCAGCGCTTATCTCGAAATTTCAGATCCCTATACCCTTGATTTTCATTCAACATCCTGTTTATTCTCCGACTTTGGCTACACTTTTATAGTTTCAGTGACGCGCTTACCGCAAAACCCACCGACTTTTTATAATTCCTTAAATTCTTCATGTTTTCTCTCTCTTTTTCTCACATAAACACATATACACATGCGCGCTCTTAGTCTCATTTATCTTATATATTTTTAGTTTCTCGGCGACACATTTATCCTTCCTGTCAATGTATAATTTTTCACCTTTTCATCAATGTACAGGAAGAGAATTTTCTGTTAGAATTTATTTAGAAAATTATATTAATCGTAGGATATATACAAACATGTTTTTATCAAAATTTTTAATATTTAAAAATTGATAAGTTTTATTATTTTATAGAGAAATAGTCATTATATATAATCTATGGTATTGGAAGAATTTTATAAGAGTTTCTCTGATTAATATTTACCATAATAAAAAATATTGCACATAAACTTGTACATAGTAAATTTTACTAAAATTAATCGAATATATTTTATATCTTATTGTGTATAGATATTAATATTTTTTATTATGATAAATATTAATCAGAGAAACTCTTATAAAATTCTTCCAATATCATATTGTTCTACGATTATATGATTTTCTTAGGATAAATTCTAAGAGAAAATTTTCTCCATGTAAGAGAGATTAATATTTACCCCAATAAAAAATATTAAATAAATAAGATATAACATATGTTCGATTAGTTTATTAATATTTCGTAGTAAATATTAATAAAAGAAAATCTCTTATAAAATTTTTCCAATACCATATCATCCTACAATTTTTTCATATTTTAAAAGATTTTTCAATAAAAAAGTCTTTTGTACTATATTTCTCGGCAAAGAAAAATTTCGACGAGTATTTTCTTTCCACAAAATTTCTAGGAAAACCGTTGTTGAAAATTTTTTCATATTTGAAAAGATTTCCGAATAAAAAGGTCTTTTATATTTTATATCACATAAAGAAAAGTTCCAGCACATTTTTAACATTTAATAAAGTTCCTTCAGGGTTGTTATACATCGTTCATCGACAGAAGGGTTGAGAGTATTAAAAAAAATTAGAGTTTAATATTTTATTTTATTTTATTTATATTAATATTCTCGAGTGCGTATTTTCTTTCTGCAAAATTTCTAGGAAAATCGTCGTCGAAAATTTTTCCGAATAAAAAAGTTCTTTGTACTTCATATCGGGCAAAGAAAAGTTCCGGCACATTTTTAACATTTAATAAAGTTCCTTTGGGGTTGTTATACATCGTTCATCGACAGAAGGGTTAAGAGTATTAAAAAAGAAATCAGAGTCGAATATTTTCGAGTGCGTATTTCTTTCCGCAAAATTTCTAGGAAAACCGTCGTCGAAAATTTTTCCACATAAATTTTTCCGAATAAAAAAGTCCTTTGTACTTTATATCGGGTAAAGAAAAGTTCTGGCACATTTTTAACATTTAATAAAGTTTCTTCGGGGTTGTTATACGTCGTTCATTGACAGAAGGGTACGAAAAAAAAATCAGAGTCAAATATTCTTGAGTGCGTATTTTCTTTCCGCAAAATTTCTAGGAAAACCGTCGTCGAAAATTGTTCCGAATAAAAAAGTTCTTTGTACTTCATATCGGGCAAAGAAAAGTTCCGGCACATTTTTAACATTTAATAAAGTTCCTTCGGGGTTGTTATACGTCGTTCATTGACAGAAGGGTACGAAAAAAAAATCAGAGTCAAATATTCTTGAGTGCGTATTTTCTTTCCGCAAAATTTCTAGGAAAACCGTCGTCGAAAATTGTTCCGAATAAAAAAGTTCTTTGTACTTCATATTGGGCAAAGAAAAGTTCCGGCACATTTTTAACATTTAATAAAGTTCCTTTGGGGTTGTTATACATCGTTCATCGACAGAAGGGTTAAGAGTATTAAAAAAGAAATCAGAGTCGAATATTTTCGAGTGCGTATTTCTTTCCGCAAAATTTCTAGGAAAACCGTCGTCGAAAATTTTTCCACATAAATTTTTCCGAATAAAAAAGTCCTTTGTACTTTATATCGGGTAAAGAAAAGTTCTGGCACATTTTTAACATTTAATAAAGTTTCTTCGGGGTTGTTATACGTCGTTCATTGACAGAAGGGTACGAAAAAAAATCAGAGTCAAATATTCTTGAGTGCGTATTTTCTTTCCGCAAAATTTCTAGGAAAACCGTCGTCGAAAATTGTTCCGAATAAAAAAGTTCTTTGTACTTCATATCGGGCAAAGAAAAGTTCCGGCACATTTTTAACATTTAATAAAGTTCCTTCGGGGTTGTTATACGTCGTTCATTGACAGAAGGGTACGAAAAAAAAATCAGAGTCAAATATTCTTGAGTGTGTATTTTCTTTCCGCAAAATTTCTAGGAAAACCGTCGTCGAAAATTGTTCCGAATAAAAAAGTTCTTTGTACTTCATATCGGGCAAAGAAAAGTTCCGGCACATTTTTAACATTTAATAAAGTTCCTTCGGGGTTGTTATACGTCGTTCATTGACAGAAGGGTACGAAAAAAAAATCAGAGTCAAATATTCTTGAGTGCGTATTTTCTTTCCGCAAAATTTCTAGGAAAACCGTCGTCGAAAATTGTTCCGAATAAAAAAGTTCTTTGTACTTCATATCGGGCAAAGAAAAGTTCCGGCACATTTTTAACATTTAATAAAGTTCCTTCGGGGTTGTTATACGTCGTTCATTGACAGAAGGGTACGAAAAAAAAATCAGAGTCAAATATTCTTGAGTGCGTATTTTCTTTCCGCAAAATTTCTAGGAAAACCGTCGTCGAAAATTGTTCCGAATAAAAAAGTTCTTTGTACTTCATATCGGGCAAAGAAAAGTTCCGGCACATTTTTAACATTTAATAAAGTTCCTTCGGGGTTGTTATACCCCCCGTCCGGCACATTTTTAACATTTAATAAAGTTCCTTCGGGGTTGTTATACGTCGTTCATTGACAGAAGGGTACGAAAAAAAAATCAGAGTCAAATATTCTTGAGTGCGTATTTTCTTTCCGCAAAATTTTCTAGGAAAACCGTCGTCGAAAATTGTTCCGAATAAAAAAGTTCTTTGTACTTCATATCGGGCGAAGAAAAGTTCCGGCACATTTTTAACATTTAATAAAGTTCCTTCGGGGTTGTTATACGCCGTTTGTTGACAGAAGGGTACGAAAAAAAAAAAAAAAAAAAAAAAAAATCAGAATCGCATATCCTCGAGTGCGTATTTTCTTTCTACAAAATTCCTAGGAAAACCGTCGTCGAAAATGATACGGCGATACGAGAGACATTCACCCTCCCGGCGCGGCGTCGCGCTCACCCCTTCGGCGTCGCTTCCGCCCTCTCCGTCGCGACGCTCGCCCACCGCTCGCTCGGCGGAGAGGCGCACGTTTGCGAAGGGCCAGTACGCCTCGGGCCGCCGGGCGGATCGAACGCGAGAACTGGAGGCTTTCCGTGTCGCGAGTCGCGAGTCCTCGGGTTCGTAGAACATTTTCGCGCGGCATCGCCTATATCATTCTTCTCCTCCTCACTCAGACTAAGAGACACGTGTGCGTCATTTTTATTATCTCGGGATAACGTGGGATTCCGCCCTTTCTCGCTCTCCGTCATCGGGGATGATACACGTGAATTGTTGATATTGTTGTACGATTAATTTTTTTTTTTTTTTTTTGACAAGGTAAAGCTGCCTTGAGATTGTTCGTTCTCCTCTGGAGGTGGGTTCGAATTTTTTTGAACTTTTTTTATTTATATATATTGCTTAGTTAGAGCTCGCACAGAGCAAAATTGAACGTTAAATTCTGCGGATTATTTTCTTTATATATATATATGTATATGGGATTGATCGTAAAAGGTATAATTCAATTTTGAGAATGGATCGTAGGCTATTAAAGAAACGGTATTAATATAGCTCACGCTTACTTCGGGGATCTTCGAAGATGAGTTCGAATTTCTCGAGTTCTGTGTATTCCTAATCCTTAGATCCCTCATCAACCACGGTGTCTGCGGCTGCGACGTGATTGGCTCCCGCGACGATATCCCCAGTAATTTCGTATCACAGTAATTTGCGGGATCGTTTTTAGTAAGATTGATCATAAAGGATAATCCGATTGTTAATATCGTGTTATTAGTGTCGCGAAAGGTGTCAAAGATCCGGAAAATATCGACGAGGGGTGACTGACATATTTTGCGAGGATGGATTTGAACTTGGGTAGAATCCTGTTTCAGGATGTCTAACGGTCAGGGAAATCTGGAAAACCGGGCATTGTCAGGGAATTTGATAAATCTGGAATTGCTAAGGAAAAGTCGGGAAATTTTACTATTTATCTGGATTTTTCAGCAATCTTGCATCATTTTTTAAAACAAAGTTACAGCTATTTAAAAATTTGCTTATATATTGGACAATTTTTCCCCTTAATTATTTCCCTTAATTATTTTGAGGAGTGTATATAGTTAATTTAATAATAAATTAAAAAATTAATAACAAATTTTGCGCGCATACTATTAAATTTTGACAGTTCGTATTTTGACAGTTCGTATTTCGACGGTTTTTTCACATTATTCTACATTTGTCTCAATAATTTGACCTTTTTTATTAAATATATATAAACTTTTCTTTACTCCCAGTACGCTAATTTTCTGTGTTGTTAAAAATCGATTTATCTACAGCGTGTTCGTTAATTTATATTTTCATCGTCGTGTTATTTTATTTCAATATATTTGATAGAGACAAAATAAAAAATTTTATATAATATAAATAAAAAAGGTGATTATTTAAATAGTTTCTTTAACTTTCGAACCTTTTCATTGTCGACAAAAATATTTCAAGGATTTCATGATTTAACATTTAATTGATTTATCACACAGATATATGCAAATTATATATTTGGTTAAAATAATACTAAAAAGTCAGAGAAAAAATTAATTTCTGGTCTTGGAAAATCTGAAAAAGTCAGGGAATTTTTTTTTCATTGAGTCTGCTGGACACCCTATGTCTATATTTTTTACTTGCGATTTCCAAACCGGCGAATTTTTGAAACTTTTACGTACTTGATTCGTATTTCCTTAAATATTGGCCGATCGCTCGACTTTACATTGAGTCGTTTCCCTCAGTTTCCGTCAAATATTTGCCGACTGCTTGCAGTTTTTATATCTCTGTTTGGATTTTCTCCGAAACTCCCTTTTTCTTCAAACTGCATAATCCTATTGTATGATCAATCGGTATTGTTTCTTCTCTTACTTCGAAATTTTTTCGTTCCAAGATCCGTATAATCTTGAAATTACTTATTTTTTTTTTGTTGAATTCCAAAACTCATTTGCATGATAAGTCGCGATGTAAAATGATGAAAATGTATTTCTTTCGCATTTTTATTTCTTTTCAAATCTCGGACGCTTTGATATTTAGATTTTTCATTCTCTAAATCCTCGGAATATCGCGCTTTAAGATATTAAATGTTTAATTTATGAGCTCGTTCGTAATGTATAGGGAAAAAATGTTGACGTGAAATATTTCTGGATTCGGATCTTTGATACCTTAAATTCCACCTGCTCTCTTAACTCTCGAATCCTTATGTGCGACACGATATTTCACGACAACTTTGTTGTGCACTATATCATGAGTTGTCGATATTGAAATCTTGATATTTCCCTCCGTCTACTTTGACTTTTAAAGTATTTCAATCTCATTGAATCCTTAAATTTTTATATTCTCTCGCACAAGCTCGCTTTATCGCTTTATAATATCTCTTCGGAACCTTCATATTTCATCTTGAAATCGCTTGAATATATATATATATATATAAGCGCGTATAAAAATTCCAAAATACCTCCCACGCCTCGTTAATCTTTCTTTATATTATTATCATTAAATATATTTCCCGCATATATACAGGGTGTATTTAAACAAGCGTGAAAAATTTTAGATGATTCTTTGTCAAAAATTAAGGAGGGTTTCTTATATAAATATATATTCTTGTATCCCTCCCTGAGGAGTTACACTTTTTTAATAATGTATCTTTTTCTTAAAAACTATTGATTTTACGAAAAAAAAAGACACAAAAAAGTTTCTAAAGGAATCAAACTCTTTAACGCATATTTTTATTACATGATCATATTCCGGCCCATCAAAAAGTTCTGATAAAAAATTAAACAGGAGCTGTTAGTTTTATCCCCTTATAACGATCAAAAAAAAAATAATAATATCCACCAATATTTATTTTTTTAATTTGTTTAAAATTTTAGAAAAAAAAAATTAATTTTTACCTACTCATTAGAAAAATATAATTCCTCAGGGAGAGACATAAAAATATATGTTAATATAAGAAAAGAAATCCCCTTTAATTTTCGACAAGGAATTATCTCCTTAATTTTCTCGCTTATTTAGATACATATATTTTCCTCATACGCGTCTCCCTTAGATATAATACGTTCGGGGAAGAATTTTCACGTATAATCTCGCGGTAGGAACACACCCTGATTCGCGCTATTCGCCAGGACCCTACACCGGGGGTCCTGTCCAGGATTTGGGACGAGCGGTCGCTCGTGACAGTAGAAAAATATCGCGCACGCCCGACGCTCTCCGCTTTTTCCGCTCGGGGGTTGGAAAGGGGCGAGGAAGGGGGAGGGGTCTGGTCGTCTGACACTGACACGCCGGTAATGACTTCAAAGAGCCATATGTACGAGGTGGTTCGCGTGAAACGCGGAAACGCTCGCCGCGAATTGCATTTTCGATCGCTCCGCTACATATTAGGCTTTTCAATGTTTCTGCAATCTAGAACGATCTTGCCTTTTTTCTCGTCAATTTTTTTTATCCAAATGCAATTATTTTGTTTCTTTATTTTTTCTCCTTTTTTTTGCGCGCGAAATAATTTTTGAATACGGATATAATTATATTAATTTTATTATACTAATTGGTTCAAAGGGAAAAGGAAAAAGAGAGCATATATATATAATATATATATATATATATATATAATATATTATATACATATTATATATTATAATATATATTATTATACATTATATATAATATTATTATAATATATATTATTATATATTATAATATTATATTATATATTATATTATAATATTATATTATATATTATATTATATATTATATTATATATTATATTATATATTATATATTATATTATATATTATATATTATATTATATATTATATATTATATTATATATTATATTATATATTATATATTATATATTATATTATATATTATATATGTATATATGTATAATATAAGGAAAAGAGAGCATATATATACATATATATATATATAATACATGTGTTACGGAATTAAAATTGCGTGTGACATATGTTACGTCGGATTTTTATTTATAATGGAAAATGCGTTCGTTTCACATGTGAATATATGTTCTGTAAAAAAAAAAAAAAATCACGCATTACACAGAAGAGATATTTGTCGCACGCAACAAAATCAATTATACATTACACGCGGATATCCTATCTGCCTATTTGGCGTTTTAAAAACTGCGTGAGCCTCTCTCGAAAAGCGCTAAAACATTCGTTGCACCGCAAAATCGTTCTAATGCAATGTAAATATTTTCCCGCGCGACGGGAATTGTTTTGCGCGGAGCAAATATTTTTCCGCGCGACGCAATCGTTTTAAATTGCATTTCTCGCCTCCCTCTCCCTTTCTCTTTTGCTATCTCCTTCTCTAGATTTCCCAATCGCATTCAGGTGATTCGAACGCGTTTCGGGCCGGACATTTTTTCTCCGCGGGTGTAAGTCGCAATTTTTTTTAATTGAAAAGCACGCACGTACATAATTTGTAATTTCGCGCGCGCGGATGATATGTGCCTTTTTTTCCCGTCTCTTTCCTCGGGAAAAATTCAAAATTACTCTGCGGAGGCTCTTGGCGAAAACTCGTCGGGGAAAATCGGGCGCGGATCCCGAACGCGTCGAGATTTTAACGAACGCTCTTTTTTTTCCCTCGTTCTCGTCCGTCGTCGTCCGTCGAGTTTGATTAGAGCTCGCGGACGCGGAAATCGTCCGTCGCGCGATGCGGAAACCGTAAAAAATCGTCCTCGCGCGATTTTACGCTGACTCGTTTCCGAGCTCGAAACCGAGCTGAAGTTGAATCGCGCTTAATTAGTAGCACGGTTGCCTGCGTCATTCGTTAATGATATATAGCGTATAGGATGTGGCATCAAGCTTTAAAAATTATAAGTAGTTCATTTTAATGATATATACGTATGTATATGTGTTTTATTTTAATTAAAGGTAATTTGCAAGGAGCATCCTTTTTTTTAAATAATTTTATGTATTTAATTTTCTCCAATTGGTTTCTTTCATTTTTTTTTGTATAGGTAAGATTATCGAAAAATAAATATTTTATAGTTTGTTTAAATTATGTCTACTTAAATATAACATATCTCGTAAACTCAGTTGTTGGCCATTCTATAATTTTTGGTATCAAATATTGTATGAGAAATGGATTTATATTAAAAAATTAGGATAAGTCTATTTAAAAAATTAAAATTGCCGTTTAAAATTCAAGATAATCGAAAAATAAATATTTTATAGTTTGTTTAAATTATGTCTAATTGAAATATTACATATCTCGTAAACTCAGTTTTTGGCCATCTTATAATTTTTAGTATCAAATATTGTTTGAGAAATCGATTTATATAAAAAAATTAGGATAATTCCATTTTATCTTATTTTCTTTAATTAATTTCTCTCATTATTTTTATATAGGTAAGATTATCGAAAAATAAATATTTTATAGTTTGTTTCAATTATGTCTAATTAAAATATTAGGATACATATCTCGCAAACTCAGTTTTTGGCCATCTTATAATTTTTTATATTAAATATTATGTGAGAAATCAATTTATATAAAAAAATTAGGATGATTCTAGTTTTAAAAAATTAAATTGCCGTACAAATTAGATTTGAAAAATTACCTTAAAATTCAAGATTATCAACTTTTTCCCTCTCCGAACGTTTTATACAATATTTTCACGCTTCTGCCACATTTTCGGAGATTTTTGACTACATTAATTAAAACGAAACACCTGTATATATTTTTCCCTCTAAAGGAATTGAAAATGAAGAGCTCTCGCGATATAAATTTTAGAAATGCAAATGGATGATGAAAATTTATCGTCCATAAAATTTCAAGCTAACACGTTAAACATACACCTGATGATTCGAAGGCAATTTTGCGCGAAGCATCGCGCTATAAAAAATTTCTTTTTCATTTCCTGCGCTCGCAGATAATTTGTTAATCCATCTAACCGGAAACGCCCAATAATCATAGTTCGAAAAACTCGCCTCCGCGTTGTCGCACGGGCAAAAAAAAATAGATGTGGACGTTCGCGCATATTTTCGCTCCGTCCGCAACCATTTTTTATCGATGATCCTAGTCGCGCTCCTAGTGTCGATTCGAGCGGATATTCCGACACCAGGATGCGTCCGCGAAAAAACAGACCCGGGTTGACAGAAGCTGCTCGTTGGAAGTGTCGATGGACTTTTCCGAACCCTTCCGATGGGAGGTCGGCGCGGTTGACAATTCATTTCAACGTTTCAACAATTTTTTTTCCCGAATTTCTAGAGAATGTACGTTCACGTGTGATCGACGTATGATGGTTAAGAGAGATGGTATTATACGCGGATACGTTTTGAAACGTAATATTTCTCTTTTACATCGAGAGTGTACATTCTATCGGACTTGAAAGTTGCCATTATGAATAAATCGGCGCGATCTTTCGAGAGCAAAATACGTAAATAATACATATTGTGCACTAATTAGACAAGTACATGGTTCTGAATAGCCACGACTTCTTTTTGTTATCCGATAACCAGTGTTTGCTGGTATTTACATGTATGAAATTATATATAGATGATCATCTAGATGAAATTTTGGCGTCATTTTATCTTTATGTAAATAATAAAAATATGTATTTTCTATATCTGTATTTTAGCTAAAAAAGTAGTATTGTCTTTACTAAATTATCTAGAATAATTTTCAGATAATTTTGATTTAGAATCATAGCACATAAAAATACTTAAATAGTAGAACTTAAGCAGTGAGCGATAAAAATTTAGAAATAAAAATATGAATGCATTTTTATATCCCTTATAATAGAAATATATTTTATATATAAATATGAATATTTATTATTGTATACATATATATATATATTATATATAATCAATATTTTATATTTTATATATATTTTATTTTATATATAATGAATATATTTTTATATCTTTTTTATAATTTACATTTTTTATAGCTGTGCTTATATAAGCAGTCTTAAAATTATTTTTTATACAATAAAGTGATGCCAGTTTTGGTCAATTGAATAAATAAATCAAATTTAAAAATTATTATCTAAAAAATCATCTAGATAAATCGCCATATAATTTTATCTTTTATCTAGATATATTTCGAACAAAATCATCTTTATCTTATCTAAAATGAATTACATTTTTTATCTAATCTTGATCTAATTTTAAAATCATCTAAGCACAATACTGTGAGTCGCTCTATAATTTTATCTGTTATCCAGATAAATTTCAAACAAAATCGTCTCATCTAAGATGAATTTACATATTTTATATATAATCAATATTTTATATTTTATATATATTTTATTTTATATATAATGAATATATTTTTATATCTTTTTTATAATTTACATTTTTTATAGCTGTGCTTATATAAGCAGTCTTAAAATTATTTTTTATACAATAAAGTGATGCCAGTTTTAGTCAATTGAATAAATAAATCAAATTTAAAAATTATTATCTAAAAAATCATCTAGATAAATTGCCATATAATTTTATCTTTTATCTAGATATATTTCCAACAAAATCATCTTTATCTTATCTAAGATGAATTACATTTTTTATCTTATCTTGATCTAATTTTAAAATCATCTAAGCACAACACTGTGAGTCGCTCTATAATTTTATCTGTTATCCAGATAAATTTAAAACAAAATCGTCTTATCTAAGATAAATTTACATATTTTATATATAATCAATATTTTATATTTTATATATATTTTATTTTATATATAATGAATATATTTTTATATCTCTTTTATAATTTACATTTTTTATAACTGTGCTTATATAAGCAGTCTTAAAATTATTTTTTATACAATAAAGTGATGCCAGTTTTGGTCAATTGAATAAATAAATCAAATTTAAAAATTATTATCTAAAAAATCATCTAGATAAATTGCCATATAATTTTATCTTTTATCTAGATATATTTCCAACAAAATCATCTTTATCTTATCTAAGATGAATTACATTTTTTATCTTATCTTGATCTAATTTTAAAATCATCTAAGCACAACACTGTGAGTGCTCTATAATTTTATCTGTTATCCAGATAAATTTCAAACAAAATCGTCTCATCTAAGATGAATTTACATATTTTCATCTCATCTTTATCAAGCTAATTCTAAACCCATCCAAGAATATAGAGAACAGAAATCTCGCTGTGGAATTTCTGGTCTCTCGAACGGCCGAAGTTCTCAAGAAGGAGTAATTGCAAAAAGACGAGGAAAAGTGGGAGAAAAGTGGAAAGAAAGGCCTCTCCTTCCTTTCCTCTCTTCCTCCCTTAGATTACGTAGTAATACGGGAAGTGTCGTGCGGAGGGAGAGAGAGGATGGTTTCCGTCAGGCGTGAATCGCGGTCGGTTCGAACTTTTAATTACGTGATACTAAGAAAGGGGGAGAAACAAGGGATCGAAGAGAAAAAGAGGCGGAACAGAGTTAAGCAGCACTCGAAAGTCCTTCCTAACAAGACCGGAAATCTCTGGAGGGCCCTCTCAGAAACTGCCGGGGTGCAACCAACCCCCTCTTTTTCTCTCCCCTTTCTCTCTCTCTCTCTCTCGCACACCATTTTTCAATTAATTAGATCGGAGCGAAAGAATGACGCTGTAATTGCAACTGCCATCTGCAGCGGACATAAATCGCGCGCGCTCGCGTATTACGGGGTCATGTCGATATAGACATTGTGCCGCAAAACGATACTTCCGTTTTTTCCTTTTTTTTTTTTTTTTGTTCACCGGCTCGCCGACCGCTTGTTGGGGCAAAAACCGGAAAGCAATTATTGCTATTACTCCGTTGTCGGCGAGGCGGGAGATTTTTATCGGCTCGCGGTCGAGGGAGAAAGAGAGAGAGAGAGAGAGAGAGAGAGAGGGTGAGATTTCTCGAAGCTGGGGAGCGTTTCGGGCATTTTTTTTCGCGACTATATTCGGCGAGATTTTCTCTTTCATCGCTGAGATTAGGGCGTCGTGGTTTTATTCAGAGCTGACGACTCCTCTCGTTCTCCGAAAAGGATTATTTACGAACCCCCGAACGTGAAGAAGATAAAGAGCAAAACCTGCCCGCCCTCTCTCTCTCCCGCGATTTCAGAGTAAAGAAAAAAAAATCCATTGAGAAAAAAAGTCGGGGACTCTATCTCATCTATCCTCGACGCGGAAAACGCGGTGGCGATAATGGCGATCCATCCTCTTTCACCTTCCCCGTCCTTTTATCAATCCCACCCCCTAACCCGCGCATCTTTTTGCTCGTCTTTTTTTTTTTTTCAAGCCGCCCGCGATAACGGCAATCGGAATTAATTTCTTGGGGAGCGGGCAAACGCGCGTTTTAATGGTTTCTCCACATAACGAGAAATCCATTAACGGTCGCCATTCCTTTCAGAAGAATTCAGGCATCTTTTTACATTTTCATGATATTTCTCGCGATTATTTCGATCGTACGTAAATATATGGAGAATATTTCTTTGCATGTATGTATACCGCGTTTCTTTCTTTTATTCTGGAAATTGTAAAGAAATTATAATAAGCGATATGTTCTGAATTTTTTAAGGGAATATTATTGTCGTTCTGTTTTACCGACTTTAAGTTAGGTTAGGTTCATTTTTTATTGAATATACAGATTGAAAAATCCTCCACAATAAAAGTACTGATAATAATAAATGAGTTCTTTCATGTCATCTCTCTTGGGAGCGTCTTATTTTGCGCACAAATAAACTGCAGAACTTTTGTATTAAATAAGTATTTTTATGAGCTGATGCAAGAGGCCGATAAAAAACTAATTTTTTAACTTTTATTGTCTTTATACGAAATTTCAACGCTCCCCGTTTATTATTATCAGTACTTTAATTGTGAAGAAGGATTTTTTAATCTGTATATTCAATAAAAAGTGAACCTAACCTAACTCAAAGTCGGTAAAACAGATATGATCAGCATTCCCTTAACTTAGGCAGTGTTATTTAAATAAAATTATATAGATGATCATCTAGATGAAATTCTTATCTTTACATATAGATAATAAAAATATATATTATTTATATTTGCATCTTACAATTAGATGAAAAAAGTGTTATCTTGAAGTATCTAAATTATCTAAAATAAAGTTCAGATAATTTGTTTTAGAATCATAGTATATAAAAATACTTGAGCAATAATCGATAAAAATTTACAAATAAAAGTATGAACATATATTTTTATAATTTACATTTTTTTATAACTGTGTGATAATATGAGCGATTTAGAAAATAATATTATCCAGAAGTTATCTAAATGAATCGCTATATAATTTTATCTTTTATCCAGATATATTTAAATTCAAACTCACCAAAACCTTATCTAAGATAAATTTACATATTTGTATCTCATCTTTATCTAGGTAATTTGAAAATCATCTTAAGGCAAAAAGAGCCTATAATCGCGAGAAAGTGCGGGATCTTTTCGACTCAAATTATTAAAAGTGGAAACGAAAAGGGAGAAAGGGATTAATTATAGCTTCTGGCTTTCGTGTTTGCGAAAAGAAATAATACAAAAAAAATTTTTAATAATTTAAAAAATAAAAAAAAACAAGACTGTTCCTAATAAACATCGAGGACACTAATTCGAGAAAGGGAAGTCGGAAATGCAGGGCGAAGGGATGAATCGCGGCGTTTTTCTCGCGCTGCGCAGGTGATTTGCTTCGGAGGATGTCACCCTGAGGTCCGTTACTCGGGAAAACGAAGATGTGTTGCTCGGGTGGTCCAGGTGGTATCGCGTTGACCAGATGCGGGGTCGTGTGCGGCCTCGCCGCTTTAGCGGCCCTCAGCGTCGCCCTTCTGGGCCCGACCTGGCTCCATACCGAGGAGAAGCTCGCCCTGCCGAATGCACCGAGAAACTACGCCAATGTGGCCAGCGTGAGATTCAAGCTCGGGCTCTTCAGAGTCTGCCCGAAGATCGTGAACCCCACCAACTTTACGATTCGTGAGTAACGATTATTCTCTTCCTACGGCGATTCGAGGGTAGAGATAGACGTTAATTGACCAGGAAATTTACGAAGAGAAATATTGCACGCTTTTATATTTCTTATATATAAATATAGTAATTAATTTTATATTAATATATATATATATACATATATATTATTTTATATTATATATTACATATTAATATATATACATATATATATATTATATTATATATTATATAAACATATATATATATATTATATATAATATATAATATATAATATTATATATATATAATATATTTATATTTATATTTATATCTATATATAAACATATTATATATATATACATTAATATATAATATATAATATATAAATATATATATATATTTATATTATATATTAATGTATATATATAAAATATTGCACGCTTTTATATTTCTTATATATAAATATAATAATATATATATATATATATATATATATATTTATATTACATATTAATGTATATATATATATATGTTTATATAATATATTAATATATATGTGTATTAATATATGTTAATTATATATAATTATATAAAAATATATATATATAATTAATTCCATTGATACGTGTATTACTGCGACTGTTATCAAAACTCTGATTTCCACGGACGCCCACGTCGTAAAAAATCATTGAGATTCCCGGAATATCTAAGGAGCTTTATGGTTCATTCTCTCGAAATATATATAGTCCGCGTTTCCCTATCTCTCTCGCCGTTTTCTCGAGAAAATCTCGCGGCGCGGCCAGGTCTGGCGGAGGATTTTCAGGAACGACGAGGAGTAAACGTAAAAACAAATGACAGTGGTTGTAAAGAGAGGGGCGAAGAAAGAGAGAAAGAGAGTGGGGATGAATTGGGAAGAAGGAAGAGGGAGGCGAAATATCCACGACGCGGTTACAAGGGTGGTTGCAGCCACCCGGATGCGATGACAATTCCTTTTTATCTCTTTCTCTTGTCTCTCGGTCGCGCTCGACTTTTATTTCTTCCCTTCTTCTTCCGCTGCTATTTCTTCACCGCATGACGAAGGTATACCTAAATGTATTCCGCGATCGGGCGATCCATTCTTATTGTTCCATTCTTTCTCTATCGGGTTTCGGTTTCTTAAAGGCCGCCCCCGGCATTATTTATTATTCACTAGGTGGTGATGGGGCACCTCCTGGTTATCCATCACCTAGGAAAAAAAACGCGCGGTTTCTTCCCTGGTTTCTTCCTTTTTTTTTCCTTTTGTTAGATTTATTATCATTAAGACTTATGATTTTAACCTACTTTAGATTATAAGGAGAATTATTCGAATGTACGGGACTCTTTAGTTTTCGTTCCTCCAACTCTTTATTTTCTTGCGACGTAAACTTTACGGCCTTGCGAAAGTGCGGAGCGTGATAATAAAAATTGCATAGTAAAGAACGCATAATAAATTCTGATGAATCAAGTCAGTCAGCGCCCGACTTTTAAATTGACAAAAATTTCAAAATTAAATTTAAAATTTTATTAGGGTAACTTAAGTTCCTCTAGAGAGAATTTCTCTTTCTCTCTTTTCTCTTTCGATTTCAAGATATATCAGCGAAAGAATGAAAAAAAAGAATTACAGAGATACAAAACGGGACTGATAAAGTTTAAATGCACAAAAGATTGAAGCAATTAAAGTCAAAATTGGACAATAGAAAACTCTACTAAGATTAGATAAGAGAATTAAATTAAACTTATATAATCATTTTAAATATAAAACACATAAATTCAAAGAGAGAAACTCTTCAAATAAAGTCTGAATTTAAAATACTCTCATTCGACAAACTATAAAGAATGGCGCAAGTTTTTATATACAGATAAAGAAATAATCAAAAATAATTAATTCTATTTTTCCTCTTTTTAATTCATTATTAATTTTTGTTATACCCATACATGCGTACACATGCGCACAATCGGAGTTAGAAATAAACTTACTTGAAAATTATAGAATAATAACGAGGGAATTTAAGCTCTAACGCCTGTTGTTAATTATTGGTTATTTACGTTGGTGAAGTCAAGCGAGAGATTTATTTCGGCGAAACGCAATTATCTGGCTGTATTGGGAAGCTGTACACGCAGCGATTCCATAATGAAGCCGCCATTTGTGCACGCGGTCGCATTATTTGCCGATTAATAAATGATTTTATCCGCGGCGATCCTCCACGCGCGGCTAGTAATTAATATTAAAGCGGGAAATAGCCGCGGAAATCGACTTTCATCGAACTCCCGTTCCATTCGGTGATCTTCTGCATATCGAGAGATATCGTCCCGTTTTCGCAACTACATACTAAACAAAAATTGTTAAATCGTAGTAAGTCAAGGCTCTTATTAAATTATAATAAGTTTGATAAAAGGCTGTTAATAATTAATTTTAAAATATAAATTAAAAATTTATGTTTAATTCTTTTTTTTGTCACCTTTTATTGTAATTTATTATTAGACATTGGATTAAAGAATATTATTTTTATATATGACTTCACTTTGTAACATAATTTGAATTTTTATATTTACTGCTCTTAACAGCCTTTTATCAAATTTATTAAAAATTGTTAACTTGACTAAATCTTTCAACTAGATCACTATTTTGTTAAATCAACATATACCATATTAATATTTAAGTCAAATATACGTTTTGTTAAATTTAATATGTTATATTTAAGTTAAATTTTTTTATAGGTTTAATTAACAAAATAATATCTAGTTGAAAGGTTTAGTCAAGATAAGAAACTTTTTCTTCGGTGGAGATAATAAAAATATATATTATCCATATCTGTATCTTAAATAAAAAAGTGTTATTTTTTAAAATATTTAAGTACAAAAGCGATAAAAACTTAGAAATAAAAATGTAAATACTTTTGTATCACCTTTATTTTCATTTTTTAAACAATATTATCTGGAAATTATCCAGATGAATCGCCATATAATTTTATCTTTTATCTAGATGTATTTAAAACACACAAAATTATCTTATCTAAGATGAATTTATTAATCTAGCTAATTTGCAGTGTTATGCTCAGATAAAAATATGTAAATTTATCTTAGATAAGATGATTTTGTTTTAAATATATCTAGATAAAAGATAAAATTATATGGCGGTTCATTTAAATAATTTTTAAGATTGACATGTAATGACATGATTGATATGTAAACAGTTATTAAAAAATGGAATTTATATAAGAGAGATATAAAAATATATTCATATTTATATATAAAATATATAAATATAATTATATAAAATAAAAAATATTCATATTTATATAATAAATATATTCATATTAAGCAATATAAAAATGTATTCATATTTTTATTTATAAATTTTTATCGCTCACTGCTTAAATTCTACTATTATACTACTTATAAATTCTACTATTTGTATCGTTTATGCTATGATTGATGAGGTATAGATAATACATATTTTCATTATCTATATAAAGATAAGATGACGTCAAAGTTTCATCTAGATGATCATCTATATAATTTTATTTAGATAACAGCAAACACTGCTAATTTGAAATTTCTCTAACTACAAGCACAAACTGTTAATAATGTGACGTGACATTTCGCAGATTTCGCCTCCTTGTTAACAACTCCAATACACATTTTCAAACTTTTACGAGATGATGCGAAACGATCTGGACGCGTTATACAATATTTCATCCATAATATAATAATTCGCACATGCTCCGAGAAAGTTTCGGAGATTGACCTCCTTTCGTGTGCGTTGATCTCCCTTTTCCTCTTTTCCGACATATCCTCGGGATATGTTTTACGGTAGACAGTAACTGAATTAAATTGGAAAGTTTGCTCTGGAAAACTGCGAGGAAAAACCGGCATCGCGCAGAGAAGCCGGGGTTGGGTCATCTGTAAGCAACCGAGGGCTCAAGGCCACGTTCTCTCCTCTTCCACCCTTTTTACCTTCTCTCTCTCTCTCTCTCGTCCCTTTGCGCGCGGGTTATTAGCTCAAATGAGCGGTGAGAACAGCAAGGAAATACTTTTAAGCTCGGATGGAGAGAAACGATCTCTCCGCGGAGACGGTGATTCAAAGATGGCTGGTGCCTCGTGGCAACCCCTCGTAAATCTTTGCGCCCCTTCCGAGGGCGATTTTTGCTCGTACGAGAGAGAGAGAGCGAGAGCGAGAGAGCGAGAGAGCGAGCGAGAGAGCGAGCGAGAGAGAGAGAGAGAGAGAGAGAGAGAGAGAGAGAGAGAGAGAGAGAGTGCGATAAATGATCTTAACTACAAGAGAAATTTGATTCCCAGAAATTCGAGGCCGCGACTCGCGTTTGACAGGATTTATTTTTCTATGAGTTCGGGTCTGGAAAATTTTGAAGAAACGATATAGTATAATCAGTGTTCGCTGTTATCTAAATAAAATTATATAGATGATTATCTAGATGAAATTTTGGCGTCATTTTATCTTTATATAGATAATATAAATAAGTATTATCTATATCTCTGTATCTTGTTGTTAGATAAAAAAAAGTATTATCTGCACTAAATTATTTAGAATCATTTTTAGATAATTTTGGCTTAGAATCGTAGCACATAAAAATAATTAAGTAGTAGAACTTATAAGCGATAAAAATTTATAAATAAAAATATGAAAGATATATTTTTATATCCCTATTATAATTTACATTTTTTTTTAAATAACTGTGATCACATAAGCAGTCTTAAAAATTATTATCTAGATGAATCGCTATATAATTTTATCTTTTTCTAGATATATTTAAAACAAAATCATCTTCATCTTATCTAAGATAATTTTATTTAAGATAATTTTGGCTTAGAATCATAGCACATAAAAATAATTAAATAGCAGAACTTAAGCGATAAAAATTTATAAATAAAAATATGAAAGATATATTTTTATATCTCTATTATAATTTATATTTTTTTTAAATAACTGTGATTACATAAGCAGTCTTAAAAATTATTATCTAGATGAATCGCCATATAATTTTATCTTTTTCTAGATATATTCAAAACAAAATCATCTTCA
This sequence comes from Nylanderia fulva, assembly GCF_048542155.1. NCBI lineage: Eukaryota > Metazoa > Arthropoda > Insecta > Hymenoptera > Formicidae > Nylanderia > Nylanderia fulva. Next base: position 2,449,508 of record NW_028189730.1, on the reverse strand, counting down.
TCTTATCTAAGATAAATTTACACATTTTATCTCATCTTTATCTAGCTAATTTTTAAATTATCTAAGCACAACGCTGAGTATAATGCTAAGATTGAAAAGTGTGAAATCATAAATATTTTACTTCAATTTCCCTGACTTTTATTTTAATTAGTTCATGTTATTCTTTCGCGCCCTCTCCGATGCTTTTCATTGTATTAATCTCTCTTCGCTGAAAATGTATTATTCATTAATCTTCGGGGGGTTTCTCGTGCTGTTATTTTAAGTTCTGCAGCAAATATTAATTAAGTATTTAGAAAAAATACATATCTATATGAGAGGAGTCTAAGTTTATACATATATTTAAAGGACCTCATAAGAGCTGTTATTTAAAGGACCTCATAAGAGCTTTAATCCGTTTTAATTTATTATTTCGGATATGTTATTTTAAATTTGCACGAATTTGCGATGGCAAATTTTGCTCGCTTCCAGCTTGAACGTTTAGCGCAATTAATTTACTAGTTCGTCGCCCTTAAATTCGCAGCTATAGTACATACTTACACAGCGGCTTGTTTCTCCATCTAGCTATAATTCACGGTAATTCGTCGCGCTTTATTTTTCGAGACATTCTCTTAGAAAGAGTGGAGGGTTGTGAAGCGAGCGCAATCAAGATAGAAAAAAAGTCGGCAAACGAGCGACTTTTCCTAGCGGTATTTTGCCGATTCCGCAGGAACTAACGAGTCTTTATTATCCTCGTCATCGCGCGGAATTTGTTTCGAAACTAGAAACTAGCGGAGTAGTAATTTTTCTTTCCAATGGTCGTTTAATTGACTAACGACGACGACATTGAATCGCGAAATGATACTCTGAAGAAAATTCGAAACTCCAGACTTTATCGATCAGTCGGGTTGAACAAAAGGACAGTTGACGAGAGTAATTTATATCTTCAATATCATATATATATATATATATTTTATATGCATGTAATTAATAAATTAATACATCCTAGATATTGAGATACATGTATAATTAGTTATACGAGTAATTAATATACACATTACTGTAATTTGTAACATTATTTGACAATAGTTCAAATAATATTACTATCTGTGCAATTTGTCTAATTATTACCTGTATTGCGCGTCATTCATTATTACGTTAATAATTATATATTGTTATAGTAATATTTTTTTCTCGTTTTTCGGCGCTAGTTAATTAATGGGGAACCGTTGTATTAAATGGAATCTAAAAGGGATTTGCCTAAATCGACGCGTGTCAATAGTCGAGGCAAGGCAGGACTTGTTACGCGACAGGGCAATTAATTACTGTCTTCGTAAAACTGCGGGACGCCGACAATTTGTCTTCATTGCTGGCGCGACTTACCGAAGGGTCACGAGGCAAAGAAAAACGGGGCGAAAGAGATAGGGAAGGTATGGGAGAGAACAACGTATGTAAAACCGAGCGGGCGAAGAAATTTATTCGGATAAAAATTTCAAAAGAAGAGAGAACGTATAAATTCGACGCGAGCCAAACACGCAATGTAAAATATCGCGTCGGATAAAATGGAAATGAACGAATCGAATGCAACTATTTAACGTAATTATAAATGTAAAACAAGGATCGATGCAGTCAGTGTTGTGGTTAGATGATTTTAAAATTAGCTAGATAAAGGTGAGATAAAAATTTGTAAATTTATCTTAGATAAAAGATAAAATTATATGGCGATTCATCTAGATAACTTTCAGATAATATTATTTTTAAAAGTACTTATATAAACACAGTTTTAAAGAAATAAAAATTATGAAAGGGATATAAAAAATATATTTATATTTTTATATGTAAGTTTTTATCGCTTACTGTTCAAGTTCTGCTATTTAAGTATTTTTATGTGCTATGATTCTAAACCAAAATTATCTGAAAATTATTCTATCTATATGTAAAGATAAGAATTTTATCTAGATCATTATTTATAATTTTGTTTAAATAACACTGCCTAAGTTAAGGGGACTGTTTTAACGACTTTGAGTTAGGTTAGGTTTACTTTTTATTGAATATACAGATTAAAAAATCCTTCTCCACAATTAAAATACTGATAATAATAAACGAGGAGCGCTGAAATTTCGTATAAAAAACAATAAAAGTTAAAAAATTACAGTTTTTTATCGGCCTCTTGCTTCAACTCATAAGAATACTTATTTAATACAAAAGTTCTGCAGTTTATTTGTGCACAAAATATGGCGCTCCCAATAGAGATGACATGAAAGAATTAGTTGCCATTCATTATTATCAGTACTTTCATTGTGGAGGATTTTTCAATCTGTATATATTTAATAAAAAGTGGATCTAACCTAACTTAAAGTCGGTAAAACAGAACTACGGCAGCATCCTTTTAACGTGATTATAAATGTAAAACAAAGATTGATATGCGGTATTTATTGCGCAAAGAGATCTTGACATAAATCAGCTGATCGCGATGCCGGTTTAAGAAGCAGATTCGGTTTAAAGGGCCGAGCACGATAATAAGGTTATTTGTAATTCCAGGACCGACTGATCAAATCTTCCTAATTTCCTGGCTCCTAGCTCGCTTAAAATTCCGCTCGCAGGATGCGCCCGTTCCTCGGCATTGTTGCGGAAAGTGTCTGGAATTACGCCGTAGAGAGGAGTCGGAGTCACTTGTAAGGACTCGAAATAATGATCGGTGCTGCATTAATTTCTAATGCTTTCCGTTCCGCGAATCTAATTGCCTCGAGATACTGGAAATTTCGGGAATAACCAGAATTTCGCAGAATTATTCCGTTTAAGGAATATTATCAAAATCATCCAATATTCTTATCTGTTAATCTCTCTTATAGCTGTATTTAAACTTTATTATTATTTATAATTTATTTTATTGTTAAATATTTATCTTTTTACCCTGTCAGGCCCAGAAGCTTCCATCTGAAACAAGTTTAAAAAATAATAAACATTTATTATTTGATTTTGTAATAAATTTATTCACTTATTTTATTTAAATAAAAAAACAGGGTATATGAATACAAAGGAGGAAAACAGATAAGCGCGGATCGACAGATCAGAAAATTGAAATACACGCCGTGTATAAGAAATGATTATTAATTAAAATAACAAAAAGCTATAGGTATTAATAATTTACAATAATTTGCAATATAAATTTTGCGATAATTAGTTTACGTTGTAATTTTCCCACCAAACTGGGAAGCGGGCTCGTTTAGGGCGATTAAAATAAAGCGGCGAGAATCTTTAAAATTCCGATTTGCGCAAACGAAATGTAGTCGCGATTAAATTAATAGCAAACAAAGTCGTCAATATTCCGCGCGGCTCGCTTAAAACGTCGTAACGTTTCGCGAAGCGTAAAATTGCGGCATTATTCCGGTTGCATTCCGACGCCGAAAACATTTGCTTCGCGAATCGTCGCCGTGCCTTAACGCATCCACAAATTGCACCAAATAATGCCCTCTTCTCTCTGCTATTTATTTCGAATTTGTCTTCAACGTTGTTTGTCCGAAAAAGAATTTTTTTTTCCGCAATTTAAACCGTGCAATACAGTTTCCCTAAAACGATATATAAATTATTTTAATACGGCCGTGATTATACATGTATATTAAAAATGATTAAATTAATTATAATACACTTTACGGATAATGATATTTTAAGTTATTAAATTTATGAGAGAATGGTTATTATTTAAATGGATGTTATATAAATTATTTTCAGGATAATAATTATACTAGAAATTATATTAATAATAAAATACAATTTATATGGATAATAATATTTAAGTGATAAATATTATGAGAGAATAGATATTACATAAATGAATATTTTATAAATTGTTTTAATACAAACGTGATTGTATAATATACATATAAAAAAAATTATATTAACGTCAGTATATAATTTATGGTTAAACCGATATATTTATAAGTTATATATATTACGAGAGAATGGATATTCGTATCTTGTTACAACGATTCGTTCGCAAATACATGAAGATTGTAATCTCGTAAATCCAAAAAGATTTCCGCGCGACGTCGTGAGAAAAACGAAGAGAGGCTTGGCATAAGCTCTTCGAAATTTATGCGACGATATTTCTACACGTTTGAAAGGTGGAACGAAGTCGGTCGTTGATAAATCAAGCTTTAATGCAGTACATGCGATTCTACAATTCTGCTCCAATATTTTCTTTCCTGTCAACATGCGCGACATTCTCCAAACACAGATCTCTTTTTCGTAATACATAAATACACATCTTTTTACAATTATCTCCCGATAAGCACTTCTAAAATCGCTGGAATTTCTTGCGGTTTGAGAAAATGATAATCGGAGAATTTGAGAAATTGGAAATAAAAATTGACAAATCTTTATCGTCTAATTGTTAAATTTGAATTTATATTATACATAAAAAATTGAAAATTTTAATAGAAATTTAAAGAAAATAAATAAATAAATAAATAAAATAAATTTGAAAATTTTTGTCTGACATCTTGGAAATATAAATATATAATAATAATATTTTATAAATATTATTTTTTAAATATTTTATAAATATTATTATTATTATATATTTATATTTCCAAGATGTCAGACAAAAATTTTCAAATTTATTTTATTTATTTATTTAATTTAAATTTATATTTAAATTTTTAATTTTTTATGTATAATATAAATTCAAATTTAATAATTAGACGATAAAGATTTTAAATGTCAATTTTTATTTCTAACTTCTCAAATTCTCCGATTATATCTTTAATAAATATTTTTATAAAAATATAATAATATTTTTAAAATATATATCTGAATTTGAAAAACGACACTTTATTGGAGTTAAAATTTTTTAATTCTAATTTTTTCCACGTAAACTCAAATTCCACAGATCTTTATTAATTTCCAAAGTTTGATTAGAAAAATATTTATTAATAAAAATATGTTCGTGTTAAAAATATCATGCTAAACAACGTGTTAAAAAATTCAGAAATCATTTTTGCTGTTTCTCTTTGGTAGTTTTTAGACGAGCATATTGCATTATATAAGACTATATATGTTATCGCTTTTACGAAGGATCTCTCAATACATATGTACACACATGTATGCACACACGAAGTACCCTCGAGGGCATCCATCTTTCTCGCAAATTACACGTCCCCTTTGATCTTTCTGACCACGAACTTGCCCAGACCGACGCTTCTGATACATTTTTCTCATCCCTGCTTTGCTCTCGATTAGACTTTTGCGCATCAAAGAGCCGGCCGGTGAAAGAGCAAGAATGCGTCCTCCATAATTTTGTGAAAGGACGAGGGAGAGGCTTAATGATATGAAATTTCATTATCTATCGAGATGAATTCAGGACATCGGAATCTGTCTTGAAATAAGCAAAGAATTATGTAGATTACACATTTTTACATAATATATTGTATATTTGTACATTAATTTAAATATTATTTATATATAATAATCAGTGTTTGCTGTTATCTAAATAAAATTCTATAGATGATCATCTAGATGAAACTTTGGCGTTATCTTATATGTATTATCTATATCTGCATCTTAGATGAAAAAAAGTATTATCTTTACTAAATTATCTAGAATAATTTTGGTTTAGAAGCATAGCACATAAAAATACTTAAATAGGAGAACTTAAGCAGTAAGTGATAAAAATTTATCAATAAAAATATATTTTTATATTCCTTTTATAATTAACATTTTTTTTATAACTGTGTTTACATAAGCAGTCTTAAAAATTATTATCTAGATGAATCGTCATATAATTTTATCTTTTATCCAGATATATTTAAAACAAAATGATCTTCATGTTATCTAAGACGAATTTACATATATTTATCTCATCTTTATCTAGCTAATTTTTCAATCATCTAAACACAACACTGATAATAATATATACGAGATGAAATTTTAGACACTCTGTAATTTTGCAAAAATTTAGATTAAATTTTATGACACATAGAAAGTTGAAAGAATAAAATAGGTATCTATCAGAATAAATAGAAATACATATAAGTAGCTTTCTGTCCCGATTTTTCTCGCAAATTATAATAGACGATCATCTATAAAATCAAATAATTTAAATATTATTTATCTATAATAATATATACGAAATAAAATTTTGGACAATCTGCAATTTTGCAAAAAATTTAGATCAAATTTTATGACACATAGGAAGTTGGAAGAATAAAATAGATATATATCAGAATAAATAGAAATACATATAAGTATAGCTTTCTGTCCCGATTTTTCTCGCAAATTATAATACAAACGCGATCATCTATAAAATCAAATAAAAGTAACTTATTATTTTCTCTCTCCATTCGAAAATCTTGTTCGTAAACGTTATCGTCTCTCCCGGGCGAAGGGATTTATGTGTCGCTGTTCATGTATAAATTTCGAGATACTGGGAGTCGCGCGGAAATTGGGAATTTTCAGAAAAGGCAGACGGTAGGAATTCCGCGGAAAGCGATTGATCCTGCAAGAAACCATACGTCGCATCTTTCCCACCCCTTTTACCACCCCTTGTATGTTAACACACACTCGACATCGCGGCGCGCGATCGACGTGCTCGGGCTTGACTTTTCGGAGTCCGTGTGGTTTCGGAAAGATCCAGGAAAATCTCGGGGATTTTTCCGCGCCGACGAGTAAAAAGGGAAAGAATGTCGCGAGGAGACGGAGGAGGGTCGAGGAAGGGATGATAAAGCCGAGGGTGAGGCGGTAAGAAACTCGGAGATCGCGACTACCTGATGGGTCGACGTGCCATGTACGAAATGTTCGATCTGTTCGTTTCGGTTCGGATTCAGGCGTCGCGAATTCTGGAATCGACAGGATCAAGACGCGCGCGCAAAAAAAAAGGGGGAAAAAAATCAGGAAAAAAAGAGAACTTTTTTCGATTTACCGTTCGACAAGCGCGAGCGTTTTGTCCCGTTTGATATGTATCGCCCGTGAAGGAAAAGGGGTCCTGAAATTGCAGGAGTGATTTTCGCGCCGAACGAATCGCTCCGATTGAATCTGACACTGGAAATCGGGCGCGGCTCGTAATTCGGAATATTTCAAAGACCTGTCGGAATTTTAAATTGGAAAATGAGAAGCCTTTCGAAGGGAGAATATATATCCTGAGGGTACAGACAATTTTATAAGGATGTCGCGAAGCTTAATTTTATTTTTATTTAACTAATTTTATATATTAATATATTATATATTTATATTAATATACATATATTATATATTAATATATAATATATTAATATATAATATATATTATACATTAATATATTATATATTAATACATTATATAATATATATGTATATATATATATATATATATAATTATATATTTATATATTATTATATGTATATTAATATATAATATATAATATAAAATTATATATATATATGCAATTAAAATAATAATTTTAACAAAATAATTATTTTACAAATTTCTCTCGCTGGAATCATATTTATTTTATATTCCCAAATCAAAATCTTGTCATCACGGTGTTGTTTAAAGCAAAATGAAGTAACAAAAATATTGTTAATATATTTGGAAGATATCACGGTGAAAGATATATAAAATAAATACATACATGATACGTCGATCCGAAAATAAATACAATTTTAATTTTTTTCTCGTGATATATATTTTTTTACGATACATATATATATATATATACGAATGTGTATCGAATATTTTTGTTTAAACTTCGGCGGACCATGTTTTAATGGAATTTTGTGATTTCGAGAGCCTCTTATCGGGGCGCATAGTGCGTTTGAAAGTCGTCGAAGGTATAAACGAATACAAAGTTGACGAGAACGACGTGCCGGCACACTGTAACGGCTCGGCTATTTTGTTTTTTTTTTCCTTTTTTCTTTTTTAATCCCCTTTTCGCCGAGTTTTCCCGCGCTAATAACGAGCGGACGGCCTCGATCGTCGCCATTAACGATCCAGCCCATTCCGTTCTCGTTTCCGTTCGGAATTCCCGGTTCGAATTAATATAGCTTTGCGAGAGCGAGCAACGGAAAGCCCCGGAAGAATTTATGTTTCGCTGCAATTAAGCCGAGACGAGCGGATTACGCGGATCCGCGATCGTCGCGCTTGTGATTAAAGACGAGGAATTGAATGAGCCAATCAGCCGGTCAAAGACACGACTCAATTATTTAGATTAATTAAATTAGACATTAGTTGAGTTCTCGAAAGTTTTTTTTTTCAATTAACTTATAAGCAGTGTTTGCTGTTATCTAAATAAAATGATATAGATGATTATCTAGATGAAATTTTCGCGTCATCTTATCTTTATTATATAAATAATGAAAATACATGTTATTTATATCTGCATCTTAGATGAAAACAAGTATTATCTTTATTAAATTATCTAGAATAATTTTCAGATAATTTTGGTTTAAAATCATATCACATAAAAATACTTAAATAGTAGAATTTGAGCGGTGAGCGATAAAAATTTATAAATAAAAATATGAAGACATTTTTATATCGCTTAATATGAATATATTTTATATATAAATATGAATATTTTTTATTTTATATATAATTTATATTTTATATATATTTTATTTTATATATAAATATAAATATATTTTTATATTTTCTTTATAATTGAAATTTTTTTTTATAACTGTGTTTACAGTTATAAGCAATCTTAAAAATTATTATCTAGAAAATTATCTAGATGAATCGCCATATAATTTTATCTTTAATCTAAATATATTTCAAACAAAAAATTATCTTTATCTTATGTAAGATGAATTTGCATATTTTATCTCACATTTTTACTTAGCTAATTTTAAAATCATCTGAGCACAACACTGCTTAAAATTATAAGCTTCTGAAGCTATCTGAGCTCCTACATACTTATATGCATAAAAAACTGCAACAAATATAAACGAAGAATCGCCATCGATGTTTGCAAAGAGAAATAACGAATTAATAATTTCATTTTAATTAATTTTGCCGATAAGAAATTTGTTGCGCAAGAAACGAGGAAAATATTCGCTGCAAAGAAGCTACAGATCTTTGTAGTCGGACAAATTTTCATAGGCAAAGAGAGAGGAAAGGGAAGAGCGCGTCACTTTTTTCTCGATTTAAATACAAAAAGGAAGCGATATCATTCCAGGAGAACACGATGGGAAAAGGAGAGAAAAAAAAATCGGTATAAAGTGAAAAAGGGTGCAAGATGGAAGTAGTTCGAGAAACTTTCATTAATCCTCTGCGGCGTATTCAAAGCGTTTTAATTTCGCGTACGGTACAAAAGAATTATTTAGATTGCTCAGTACTGGAAGAAACAGCATTATATATACGCTTTTCGTTCCGAACAGTAGGGATCAAATAATAATAATAATAATAATAATAGATATAACATTGTTTTATATTTTTAATTATTTAAATATACACAGTCCGGTAAAATTTTTTTATATATAATTATATAGTTATATATACATATAAATTTATGTAATTATATATAAAAAGCATGTTTATCTAATTATATATGGACATATTTCATATATAATTTTGCGATTATATATGCATAATTTTATATATTTCTATATAATTTTATATTGTTATAGGTATATAAAAAATTTTTTACCGGGAGAGAGAATTTTCTCTTAGATTTTACCCTGAAAATCGTGGTAATCGTGGGATAATACGATATTAGAAGAATTTTATAAGAGCTTCTCTGATTAAAATATATTAATATCTACCACAATCAGATATAAAATATGTTCGATTAATTTTACTATGTATACATTATTAATATATTTTATTGTGATAAATATTAATCAGAGAAATTCTTATAAAATTGTTCCAATACCATATATATTGTCCTACGATTACCATGATTTTTAAAGTAAATTCTAAGAGAAAATTCTCCGCATATCACACTTACAGAAACTTTTTGAAACCTTCTTTGCTTATAAAACTTGCTCATCTTTGTTTGCGTGAAAAAAAGTTATTTTTTTTTTCTGTCAGAGAAATTATTCGTTACTTTGGTACCTTGATATTCTTAATATAGGTACAGTATTCCATTCCATACACTGAAAAAAAAATTCAGTTAATTCTTATAAGTATTTATTTTAATACTGTTAAATAAATCATTTATTTGCAACTAATAATATTTATTTGTTTCAAATAAATTATTCATTTGGCAGTAAAAATGTGTTCACTTGACTAAACCTAAACTTAACTCAACTAAATTACTATTTCGTCAATTGAACATATATTAATATTTAACTCGGATATACGTTTTGTTAGATTTATAATATTCTATATATTTAATTTAAGTATTCGTAGATGTCTAATTAACAAAATAATATTTAGTTAAAAGTGTTTATAGTCAAGTTAACAATTATTTTTCAGTGTAGCAATGCGAATGATTATAGGTCTTTCAATGAACGCTCGAGACTTTGACATTTCTGGTTCCTTAAGGATTGGATTAGGTTAGGTAAGGTAAGATTAGGTTAGGTTAGGTGTTAGGTTAGGTTAGGTTAGGTTAGGTTTGACATTTCTGGTTCTTTAAGGATTGGATTTCGATATCGTTGACCACGAATCGAGACCAGAAGCGGAATTTCGCGGAACCGCGAAAACACCAGTCGCTTAATTGAAATTCCACGTATCGCGCGAGAGCTCGATTTCCAGCGCGATTTTCCTATTTTCCGATCACGAATTAATTATTCCACATATTCGCGCCACTTATGGAGAATGTATTAACTATATGCGAGATATGCGGGAGCTTTCGATAAAGGAAAAAATTTTCACATCCACGAATATTAAGAGAGATTTAATGAGCCAATATGTATATAGTGTTTTGAATAGGAAACGTGTTTCTGTTTTTTTTTTTTTTTTTTTCAAATTACTCGACTTTACTTCTCGACGTATTGCCGCTGTAAATTATTACATTCTTGCGCAACCTGGCGCGCCTTTAATGGCCCTCGTTACTGCGAATGTGTTAATAACCATTCGCGGAAAAGTTTCCCGCAAACGCGGTATTGTCTTTTGTTCGCCAGAAGCTAGTTTCCCTCGTCGTTTAGACTTAAGGAAAACTTGCACCTTTCTTGCATCCGGCGCAAACTAGCGTCGATTCGAATAACGTCGACTCGCCTTTCTTGCGAATTTGTCGGGAAAAAGATTTGCGCAAAATTCTCCTCGCCAAACAAAAATAGCTACATGAATTCTTAATTAATCGCGATGCAGTTTGAATGAGAAACATTGTGATATTAATAAGATTGCACGTATAAAAATGCATCTCTTCTTCTTTACATTTTATCTTTTCCGCGAAATTAAAATATAATGAAAAAACATGACTTGAAACAGAGCTACATGAGTGCTTTCTTGTCCTGTCTAATACTTGAAATTATAAAATAATTATTTTTTTAAATCGCTGATTTTTCCGTCTGTGCAGAAGCTTGATAAAAATTAATAAAATATAAAAAGAGATCATATATTTAAAAGTATAATATTTATAGTGATTTTAACTTGTGATAAAGAAAGAATTAGAAAAAAGATTATTGTTACTATTTGTTATTATACAAGTTTCGAAGAAAAATAAATTATTATATAATATATAATATATAATATAATATATTACATAATATAATTATATAATATAATTTATTATATTATATATTAGGTATATTGTATAATATATTTTATAATATAATTATAAAATATATAAAAATATAATTTATTATATTATATTATATATTATAATATAATTATATACCTAATATAATTTATTATATTATATAATATATTATATAATATATAATAATAAACATTAGACATTTAATACTTTTAATAATTATATAAAAATTAAAACATTCAGTCCAAGTATTTTTAAATATATACATATAGTCGTTCACTCCCTTTTACTTTAAAATTCACGTCACAATGAACAAATTTAAATTTGGGACACGCAATTAAAATAATTGCGCGATATTTAAAGGATAATTGTCAATTATTATCTGGCAAAGCCCGAAATTCCGGCACGCTAAAGAGAAATTAACAATCGCGGGATTATCGTGGAGCAGCAGAGAGTCTCTGCTTGACGACTCATCGCGAAAAGCGCGATGAGTCGTGCATTTTGCCGCGCGATCGGCGCCGACGAGCTCATTATGGTACTAACGAAGCCGGAAAATTAATTTCTCGGTCGAGTACAATCGCGGATTGCATTGTTTAATGACCGCGACGAAGCGGGAAGCCGGAAGCGACGTAGCAACGGAAGGAAGGTCGAGCCGCTTGATTACCAGTGTCTGGGCGGAGATATTATTTCTGATAACGAACTCTGGCTTTATCCGCCCTCTTCCCGCTTTCTGAAACTTCCATCCGGTTTACCAGTGTAACCGCACTTTTTTTTTTTTTACAAGTTTCACTTTTCCGTGTTAATTTCAATATCGATATTGTTAACGTCACTTTTTTCGAGCTATGATATCCATTTATGCTAAAATTGATCGAAGGATATATTAATAATTTTTTTTAATCGTGAACATTTTAAATAATTAAATAGAGGGTAATAAAGAATGTCATCTCGACTAGATTTTTAAATCAAATAAGAGAGCTTCATAATTTCGTAAAAATAAATTATTCATAATACTCCACTGAAAAAATATTATTAAATTAATAAATATTTATTTGTTTTGAAAAGAATTTTCTTATATCAAATAAATATTTTTTTTTCACATTAAATCAATATTATTAATTTCAAATAATTTATAAGGCAGTATTGAAATAAATATTTATTTTAATTTAATAAATTTTTTTCAGTGTGATAATTATTGATAAATAGATAAAACGATTAAATTGAATTTTTATCATGAACAAACATTTGTTGCTCAAAAGTCTTAAAATTAATAAATATTTAAATTATTAAATAAATAAATATTTCCAGAGATAATTTGTTTAATAAATTTTATTTATTTTGAAAAGGATTTTACTATCTAAATAATTTAATAAATATTTTTTTCAGTGTGATAATTAATGATAAACAGATAAAACCATTAAATTGAATTTTGGATTTTAATCTTGAACAAACATTCGTTGCTCAAGAGTTAAATATAAAAAAGAAATGGCGCAACGTAAAATTCGGCAGTTTTGCTGCGTTTATCAATCTCCAAAGGGTCCCTGCGCACATTTTCGCAAACGTGACGCGCTCAAATTTCACGAGTGTCGCGAATTCTGGCGCGCTGAAACTAAAGCAATTCCCCACTTGACCCCAAAATGAGAACGCTTAGCGAAGGGAGAGACATGTCAGGGCGAGAGAAGGGTGGAGGGGGAGGGGTAGCTTTTATCGTTCCGCAAGTGTAGAATTGCGGCACAGGATATTAAATTTATTCGCGAGTCGACGCCAAGGAAGAAATCGAGCATGCTCGGAGTCCTACCTTGGGTCCTTCGTATATCCTCCTCGCACGAGTTCCCTTTTCGATTTGGCTTGGCAGCGGTCCACCTACAACCACCCCTTTCCCTCCCCCCGGTCCTCTCCCCCTAACCGATTTACATGATCTCGTGGAAACAACTCTCCCAGACGATCTTCTTGTCCCGAATGAGAAATCTTTGGTCTTTAATCGAGTAAGAGCTTGCGGCCCGCAAAATTCGAAGGAGGAACCGAGCCACCCTACTCCCTATTCCCGACTACACTTTATCACGCTCGGGGACGAGCAATTTCGAGTTCGGAGAGCAGAAGATTATAAAACGTGAAGATGGCGTAATATCATAAATTTTATTTTTTTTTTTAAATACATATAATTAGAATTTTATAAGCCAAGAGTCGAGAGATATTATTTTTAGGGCTTTCTCGTGATAATAAATATTAGTTATATTAATATATATATATATATATTTATATTATATGTTATATATTAATATATTATATATATATATTATATATTAATATATATGTATATGTTTATATCATATCTTTTATTCTATATATTCATATCATATGTTTACTCTCCTACTCTCCTCTACTTTTATATTTATATCTTCTCTTATCTTCTCTCTGTTTTCTCTCCTCTCTTCTCTCTCTCTCTTCTCTCCTTCTTCTCTCTCTCTTTTCCTCACTCTCTCTCATTCTATCTTTATCTATCTTTTCCCTCCTCTCTTCCCTCTTCTCTCTTCACTATCTCTTGTTTCTCTCTTTTTATAGAATCTATTTTATTTCTATTAAATCTTTCTTGTCACCTTTTATTCTACGTGTTATTACGGCTTGCAACAAATCTTGACCAGCATTGGAGCGTCGGATGTAGCATTAATTCCCGGCAAAAAGTTTCATTAAAGCCGAACTACGTCCGATAAAAGGAGAGGGCGAGAGAATCGCGGTGTAACCATCGCAATGCAGTTCGCCGTAATCGTCGTCGTTGTCGTGTTACAGCATCGCTAACGTAGGAGAAAGAGAGAGAAAGAGAGAGGGAGAGAGACCCTTGGGAGAATTCTGCACGTACATACATACGTCCTGCAAGAAACTTCCAGATGGCGATTCTTGCACGGCGGAATCGAGAAAAAGCGCGCGCTAGAAGGGATGTTAGAAAGAGAGAGAAAGAGGAAGGGATGAAAAGCAAGAGAGAGAGAGAGAGAGAGTGTTGCGCTGTAACTTGTCCGCATTAAGCCAATTAAGATGACTCATGGTCGCGAAACTTTCGCCATCGCCGTACACGATCGATTTCGTCCTCTCTATCGTGCGATTTTTATATCGAAGAGTCGTGGAAGATCGAGAAGGGTGGGACTGCACTGCGTCTTTTCTCGCGTCCAAGAGATATTGAAATACCTAATTCATCGAAATTTTATAAAAATGTCTATCAATGTTTATCAATTCGAAAAAATGTCTATTAACCCCTCCATCAATGCATTATTTTTTCAATATTTCGATTAATGTATGGATTCCTGAATATCAGAGGAAGACTAATTTCCGCATACTTTTTATATTTAAATTTGGCTTCGGTACCTGGATACTTTTTCATTGATATTAAAATTAATTATTAAATTATTAAATTCATGAATTAATAAATATTTTTTTCAAACTCCAAGACTCACTTATACAAAATTGTTTTTCAGATTAAGAAAAATTTCCGCATATTTTTGATATTTAAATTTAGTTTGGATACCTGGATACTTATTAATCGATTTTAAAATTAATTCTTCCAGAGCTTGCGATTTATTAAACCTATGGTTTATAAATTGTATTTGATTTAATTCTTAATGTAAGTAAAAGCTTATTCTCTTTTTTTATATAATTTGAAGTTTAATCAATTTGATTCTCTACTCGTAAATTGAATCTATGAAAATGTCGATTAAAGTTACTTAGAAGATTTCATCGAAGATTAGTGAGTGAGTATTTATCTTAGGGAAAACAAATAAAAAATGAACGCGAGATTCTTGGGCAACTCAAATATTTTTTTAATAAAAAAAAATATATATATAGCTACAAATTTATCTCGTATATATGATATTATATCACAGATTGAAGAGTAGCAATTAACACTAATTCATTCAGCGAGATTTCATTGATTTATAGTGCTATATCTATTAGTGAGACCATCAGTGACTATTCATTTTCTTTCAAAAAAATATTATTTTCAATTAAATAGAATATCCAACGCGTTCCTATGATTGTTATTCAATGAAAACTCAAATAAAAATGAAAAACGATTAATAAAAGAATTTTAATAAATCTATTAAAATAAATCAATTTTAATAAATCAATTAATAAATAAAAAATGAATCAAGATATAATTCTCTCTTGTATAAAAAATTTTTTTAAATGATAACAAATTCTTTCATTTTATACAAAATTGGGTCTTCGAAAAAAAACCTTTGTAAATGCCTATAGCTGTTATAAATTGTTACAGTGTAATGTATCAAAAAGAAAAAATTATTGAAGAGAGATAAATATTGTAATGTATAGCGGAAAAATATTTCAAAATTATAAAAGCTCTTAATAGTTGCAATTCACAATGCAACTACTTAATATCCTCGCATCAGCACAAAATTTTTTAATTTTATACAAAAAAATTATTAAAGTTTTGAAATTCATCGCAATCGTCTAAAAAAGGAAAATAAATATTTTAATATACAGAAATTTGAAAATAAATATTTCAAAATTCTTGAAGATGGAAGTGTTTCAGATAATAATTGCAGTTTACAATAAGATTATTCTTATGTATGAAATTAGCTAATTTTATACTGATGCACACAAGAATAATATTATTGTAAACTGTAATTATTAACTAAAATAAAATAATACCATTCTTGTGTGCACCAGCATAAAACTCTCTAATTTTAAAAAATTATTAAAGTTTTGAAATTTATCACAATCGTCTGCCTAGAAAAGGAAGATAAATATTTCAATGTACAAGGACCTGAAAAATATTTCGAAATTCTTGAAGATAAAAGCTTTTTTGTTAATAATTGTAGTTTACAATAATAATACCATTCTTGTGTGCACCAGCATAAAATTCTCTAATTTTATAAAAATAAAATATTATTAAAGTTTTAAAATTCATCGCAATCGTCTCCCTAGAGAAGGAAGATAAATATTGCAATGTACAGGGATTTGAAAAATATTTCGAAATTCTCGAAGGAGAAAGCGTTCCGATTAATAGTTGCAGTTTACAATAATATATTTTTGTGTGCACTAATATAAAATTCCCTAATTTTAGAAAAAAATTATTTAAGTTTCGCAATTCATTATTAATCGTCTGTCTAGGAAAGGAAAATAAATATTTTAATATACAGAAATTTGAAAAAAAATATATTGAAATTCTTGAAGATGGAAGCTTTTCGTCAATAATTGCAGTTTACAATGATAATACTATCTTGTGTGCACCAGCATAAAATTCTCTAATTTTAGAAAAATAAAATATTATTAAAGTTTTGAAATTCATCACAATCGTCAGCCTAGAAAAGGAAGATAAATATCGCAATGTACAGGGATCTGAAAAATATTTCGAAATTCCCGAAGGAGGAAGCGTTTCGGTTTAATAGTTGCAGTTTACAATAATACTATTTTTGTGTGCACCAATATAAAATTCCCTAATTTTAGAAAAAAATTATTTAAGTTTTGCAATTCATTATTAATCGTCTGTCTAGGAAAGGAAAATAAATATTTTAATATACAGAAATTTGAAAAAAAATATATTGAAATTCTCGAAGATGGAAGCTTTTCGTTAAAAATTGCGGTTTACAATATTGTCATTCTCGTGTGCGCTAGCATAATATCCTCTAATTTTATAAAACAAAAAATTATTAAAGTTTTGAAATTCATCACAATCGTCAGCCTAGAAAAGGAAGATAAATATCGCAATGTACAGGGATCTGAAAAATATTTCGAAATTCCCGAAGGAGGAAGCGTTCCGGTTTAATAGTTGCAGTTTACAATAATACTATTTTTGTGTGCACCAATATAAAATTCCCTAATTTTAGAAAAAAATTATTTAAGTTTCGCAATTATTGATACAATTCATTATTAATCGTCTGTTTAGGAAAGAAAAATAAATATTTTAATATACAGAAATTTGAAAAAAAATATATTGAAATTCTTGAAGATGGAAGCTTTTCGTTAAAAATTGCGGTTTACAATATTGTCATTCTCGTGTGCACCAGCATAATATCCTCTAATTTTATAAAACAAAAAATTATTAAAGTTTTGAAATTCATCACAATCGTCAGCCTAGAAAAGGAAGATAAATATCGCAATGTACAGGGATCTGAAAAATATTTCGAAATTCCCGAAGGAGGAAGCGTTCCGGTTTAATAGTTGCAGTTTACAATAATACTATTTTTGTGTGCGCCAATATAAAATTCCCTAATTTTAGAAAAAAATTATTTAAGTTTTGCAATTATTGATACAATTCATTATTAATCGTCTGTTTAGGAAAGAAAAATAAATATTTTAATATACAGAAATTTGAAAAAAAATATATTGAAATTCTTGAAGATGGAAGCTTTTCGTTAAAAATTGCGGTTTACAATATTGTCATTCTCGTGTGCACCAGCATAATATCCTCTAATTTTATAAAACAAAAAATTATTAAAGTTTTGAAATTTATCACAATCGTCAGCCTAGAAAAGGAAGATAAATATCGCAATGTACAGGGATCTGAAAAATATTTCGAAATTCCCGAAGGAGGAAGCGTTTCGGTTTAATAGTTGCAGTTTACAATAATACTATTTTTGTGTGCACCAATATAAAATTCCCTAATTTTAGAAAAAAATTATTTAAGTTTCGCAATTATTGATACAATTCATTATTAATCGTCTGTTTAGGAAAGGAAAATAAATATTTTA
This sequence comes from Nylanderia fulva, assembly GCF_048542155.1. NCBI lineage: Eukaryota > Metazoa > Arthropoda > Insecta > Hymenoptera > Formicidae > Nylanderia > Nylanderia fulva. The sequence continues at coordinate 2,431,222 of NW_028189730.1, read as the reverse complement.
ATATACAGAAATTTGAAAAAAAATATATTGAAATTCTCGAAGATGGAAGCTTTTCGTTAAAAATTGCGGTTTACAATATTGTCATTCTCGTGTGCACCAGCATAATATCCTCTAATTTTATAAAACAAAAAATTATTAAAGTTTTGAAATTCATCACAATCGTCAGCCTAGAAAAGGAAGATAAATATCGCAATGTACAGGGATCTGAAAAATATTTCGAAATTCCCGAAGGAGGAAGCGTTCCGGTTTAATAGGCGCAGTTCACCGTGGCACCATTTGGTATTCTCGCGCCGCGTTCCAACATCCAGATCCCGCGATCGCGTGCAACGGCGGCGGGCGTATTCCGCGCTCCGGTTTTCCACGTCGAGAGAAAACGATGCGCGGTATCGATTGTCTTCGGCCTCGTCGGCGGAAGCGTCTTTCTTGTACTACGAGAGAGAGAGAGAGAGAGAGAGGCGCGTCGATTCCCGACGCGTATCTCGAATCGAGTCGATTCTGTCGATTCTGGAGCAGGTCGGCTTTCAAACGCGGTTAACTAACCGGAAGTGACGAGCAGGCAGGCGCGAATGCAACGGGGTAAGGGGAGAATCGTTTTGTGAAAAACGCTGCTCGATTTTTCGAGATATACATATACTCGTTCGCACGGAAATATGTTGCGGTTTTTTTCCGCATCGCTACGTTCGTGAGAAAAAAAATGTCTGAAAAATGATACTTTCCTATAAGCTACACAATTTCTTTTACAGGGTGTATCTGAATAAACGCGAATAATTTTAGATCTTTATCGAAAATTAGAAGAAAGGTTTTTTTACATAATTATATATTCTTATATCCTTCTCTAAGGAGTTACATTTTTTTAAAGAGGGTGGTAAAAATTAAATTTTTTTTTTCAAATGTCAGAAACAATATTGGTGGATATTTTTCACCAATAAAAAGGATATTGATTAATATTTAAAAAGAAGTATAAATACTTTATATGTTTAGTTCAATTTCGCCCTGTTCAAAAATATAAAAATTATTCCCTATTTCTCTTCTCGACTTTTCGTCAAGTTCCTTTTTAATTCGTCTCCCTGCGACTTCGTATCTATTTTAAAGGCCTAATATCGCCGACACGAATCGCTCTCGAGAAAAACGTCCTGCCGACTTTTTTCCATCTTCCTTCTTTTTTCCCTTCCTCTCTATTCACGTCTCGCCCCATCGATTTCACTCCCTACGTCGCCTCTCTTCTCTCTCTCTCTTTTTCTCTCTTTTTCTCTCGCCTCCACACGACCGCTTCTGTCAGTGGATACGAAAGGGACGTCGGAAAGTTTTGTTCTCCCGTCGCGGTGTCTTCCATTTCCATCCCCGTGTCCTCTTTTCCTCCCCCCGTTCCACCCCCTCCCTCGTTCCATTTTCCTTCGTTTTTTCGCGTGCAGATTGAACTTTACGAGCGCGTATCCGCGAAAGTTTTCCGCGACGAGAGAGAAAGAGAGAGAGAGAGAGAGGACGAAGAAGGTAAAAGCCAAATGGAAATCAGCTACGCCGTTCTTTAAAATCGTCCGTGAAATTCATCGAGTGCTCGCCAGAGCGAATTTCCACTGTTTCTCCCGAAATATCCAGTGGCTGACAATTTTTTGAATCGCCAGCCGAAGCGTGTAACGTCTCCGAATTTGCTGGCAAAGAAAATTTCTAGAAACGCGAAGAGCGTCCTGGGATCGGAGAGTGCATTACGATGATACGTCGCAGAGATTTGAAGAGCATGAGAAATGCTGAAAACTTGAAGAGCATAGAGATAAAACTGTTTCTCCATCTCTCGCAGAGACCACGAATTTATTAAAGATTCGAAAGTTGTTAGCGAGCTGAGCGATTTAAAGATGAACCACTTGTAAGAAATCTCGGTAATTTCGAGAGACTCTACTTTGAGTCATTTTTTAGAAATTTAACACATACATTTTTTTTATTTGAAAATCTGAATATCTTTCACTAAAATAGGCGCTAGAAGGATCTTAATTTAAGAGGAAAATTTTCTAAACAGATATTCTTAATATACAGGAATATTTACTTAATAGAATGTTTTTTTTATCAACGTATTATTATATTTGAAATTATTAATCGTGATAACAAAAAGTCTTACAAATGGACATTTATTATTTGTTCCATATAGATATTTAAATGTTAAACAATAATTGAATATTTTTTATGTATATTGTTATAGTTAAATATACATTTTTCTATTACATTATTATTTTTAATATTAATTCATAAACTTATAAATTTAAATAATTTAATTTTATTAATTTATTATATTTATTTACTGCGAAATTAAAATTCCAAAAGAAGATTAAGAATATCTACTAAGGCGATGCTGACCATGACTGTTTTACCGACTTTGAGTTCAAGGGCTTTTCTTTTCATCGGCTATACAGATTGAAAAATTCTTCTTCACAATTAAAGTACTGATAATAATGAATGAGAGCTATAATTTTGCATTAAAAAACCAATAAAAATTAAAAAATTACAGTTTTTTATCGGCCTCTTGCATCACCTCATAACAATACTTATTTAATACAAAAGTTCTGCAGTTTATTTGTGCACAAAATATGGCGCTCCTAATAGAGATGACATGAAAGAACTCATTTATTATTATCAGTACATTTATTGTGGAGGATTTTTCAATCCATATATTCAATAAAAAGTAAACCTAACCTAATTTACCAAGTACAGCAAGTAACCTAACTTAAAGTCGGTAAAACAGAACAACGGCAGCATCCCATTAAGAGAACTTATAAAGTCTGCATTCGAAGAAAACAATTTTTGCGGATTATGAAGCTATGGGTTGGTAATTTCAACGTTTCTCACATAGATGAGAGATGTATTCAATTTCAAAACTGTCTGCAATTAAGTCTACGCGAGACATTGAAAATTTCTTGTAAATAAGTTTTCTCGGTTGGACGCTCGGAGTCACGTTAACTGCGTTCCAAGAATATATCGCGCAGAACTGCATTCCCAAGAAGTTTCATCTCCGCGCTGGAGGAGATGCTGATGCACGCTGTTTCTATCGAGCTGAGACATTGGCTAACTTTTAAAGTGTCATTACGAGAATGCGACGAGATACTCTCTCCCTCTCTTTCTCTCTCGCAGTCATAACGTTTCGCGTACACATCTACCTATATCAAAACCTCGTGTGTATGCGTGTGTGTGTGTGTGTGTGTGTGTGTGTGAGAGCGTTGTAACGTAAAATTTTCAATTTCAATCAACGCAGCACGAACTATTTGACAAATACAAGCAGGCGGAAATAGCGCGGTACTGGAAAAAAATGGAATATATCGGTAAGAAAATAAAAATTAAATTGCAGAATAAATATATGTATATATGTGAAATAATAAAATGGATAATTAAATTGAAAGACGCGCGAGCTATATAATTTTTAAGCACAGTTATTTTAGCTATATTGAGAATTATAGCAGCTAATTTATTGTAAGATTATTAAATATTAAAATATCGTTGACAAAAAAATGGTATACTTTGAAATTGTCGAATATAATATTGATTAAATTCTGTAATATCTCTTTAAACCTCTTGTAGAAATTAAAAAAGTAAGTGCTTCGAGTGCACCGAATTGACAATGAATGCACTTCAAGATCTTTCATTCGAGACACCTTGCACGTATTTTGGTTATTATTGCGAATTCTCGTGGGAGAAAGAATTTCGCAAACAGGAGCAAAAAGCGGCGCAAATAAAATAGATTGGAACGCTCGCGAAAAAATTAATGACGGCAATTTTATTACTGGCTATTTAATAACCGCGTGGCGAGGGGACAAAAAAAAAATATCAGGTCGCAAAGCGGTGCCGTTTTTCAAAGATAAAATTTAGCGCTGTCGTAAATAATGTCGCTCGCTTTGTTTCGTCGTCGAGATATTTCATAACGCGTCTTTAATGATACATAAACTTTGTCGCACGAAATATTATTATACGCTACCAATCATTTTCTATGATGCCAAACAAATCACTTTTTTAGACACAAATGTCATTTTTTAATATATTTTATAGAAGAGATTAAATACGTACAAATTTCTTCATTTTTAACGACGGAAAAGCTAACAAAAATTGCAAATAAATATCTCAAAAGTTGTCAATAATTGAAACCGTAATACTTAATATATAATGTAAATATTCGGAAAAATGTTAAACGTGAATTTATAAATTTTCATATAATTATTTTATTTTTTACGGTTTAATTTCTATATTATTTACTTCTATTTTATTTAAATATGAATCTTTTTTCACATTATTTTGCAAAATCATATTTTCCGCATTTAATTATAAAAATGTGAAATATTTCCTTGAATTATTTTCACTGCCAATCGACGTTGTAACTGCATTTAGGGGATTAATTAAAATTAAAATGATTGAGCTATAAATATTGCAGTGTTTTAACCGCCATTTATGCAGAAAAGCTTTAAATTGCATTTTATGATTTAGGGCAAACAATAACGTAACTCGCGTTTATTAACTTTGTAACTTAATATCAATTTATAACTAACATTCTGCGCGTCGACGCATGTTATCGTTGATAATATCGGTGCATCTTGTTCGCACGAGCATACACGCATACATATAGTATATATATATATATATATATATATATATATATATGTATGTATATCCATATGCATTATACATCACGAGAGAAAGAGAGAGAGAGAAAACTGTTCGAGATTGCGAGGAACGAGGGCGAACGATGGAGGGAGAGACTTTGCACTCTCCGAAAGTTTTCCAAGAAACTCCACTTTTTTTCTAATTTACACCTGGACCTCGATATATACTTTCGCGAGGAAGTACGAGATCCTCTGAAAAAGCGGGACGTTAGTTTTTATCATCGTTTTCTCTCACGTCTATCGCGGATACAATTCTCGTATATACATACATATATATATATATATATATATATATATATATATATATAAAGTATCTCAATATTCTAAGACGCGAGAAGACCAGCGAGGCGAAAAATAAAGGATCAAAGTTAAGCTTATTAAGTTGTTAAATCGATTTTATGAAAGAATTTTTTTTCTTCCCGGAACAAAAGAAAATTGAAAGCGGAAATTCGAGCGATTCTACAGAGATGTTCTACAGAGAGAATTTTCTCGGATGGAATTACTCTAAACTCTTTTTTTTTTTTTTATAAATTCTTGTACTTTCTCTTGAGAATGCTAGATAACGCTCTGAGAGTTTTATTAAAAAAGTACGACTCAAAGCAGTCTGATGTGATATTAAAATAAAAAGAGTTATTGTCACTTTTTTGTTTAGCGAACAATTAAAATTGACGTTTCGTATATATATATATATATATATATATAAACCAGTAATTAATATTTTTTACATTTCATTAGAACTCTTTTCGAGGCGTATCAGAGAAATTCTAGAATTCTATCAATTATATAGAAACTTTAGGAGTGCTCGTAACTTTGCAGAAGTTATAAAAGCGTATTGCAAATTTAATTTTGTAATTATTACGATACGACTTAATGATTGCTCGAGCTTTAACTCTTCTAAAAAAATTTGTACAATATATATTTTTTATATATAATATAATATAATATAAATATTATAATATATATATTATAATATATATATATATATATATATATTATAATATTATAATATATTATAATATATATTTTTATTTATAATAATTCTTGGAGAAAAAGGAAGAAAAAGAGAGATATGATGCGGTATATATTAGCATACCTATACAAGGAGCGAATTTATGTGAACAAATTACAGGGGTTGCGCTTCAGATCGATCGTCCCTTTTCGAGCCCGAGCTTGCAAGTACTAGCTTGCGACATATTGTGCCGCGATAAATCCAGCTTCGACGAGCCTCAGAGTCTTATCGAGAAACCGAGGATTAACTGACGCTGCTGAAGCTCGTATTCACTCGTCGACTAGAAAATCCCACACTAGACTTTGAAAGAGAGAGAGAGAGTTTGAGAACTTGAAAATATTCCTATGATTATTGACTAGTTAGTTTGGATGCAAACTTAAAAGTTCGAAACTGCAGTTGTTGTGAATTAAGATTTTTTTAGCTCGCGAGATTAATTAATTACGATAATTGGTTCGAGAAACTTGCTAGACGTCGTCATTACTTTTTTTTTTTTTTTTTGCGGAAAGTCATTTGCAGGAAACGAAATTCTCCGGAGCTGCGAACTGTTTACGCGAACTTTTATGTATATCTCTATGATAAAAAGCTCCTGTGTTCTTAAATTCTGAATTTTCTCTAGATACTTATATTGTTAAATATTTTAACTGTTAGAGATGTTTCATCCTTTAAACTCTTGAATTCTTGAAAGCGTAAAAAAATTCTAGACTTGTTTTCATGTTTGGAAACTTCGGGAGCGGATACTTTAGAAATTTCTCGAGAAACTTTCGGGGGGGAAACTTTATGTTCCGAGATTAGTGTCCCTCTCTCTCTCCTTCTCCGAACGTATGAGACATAGTTGGAATTAGTGAATGGGAAATGTGTTTCATCGGACTAAATTTTGCGAAGGTGGTAGAGAGTGTCTTACTCTCTAATGAGAACTCGCCTCCGGGGCGATTAACCGCTTAGAAACGTCTCTTGCTAACAATGCTAGAGAGAGAGAGAGAGAGAGGGACTTCTCTTCCGGAGAGATAACGTGACAAAATCTCGGGAAATGTAATTCGTCAGCCGAGAATCGGGAGCGAGTGTCTGAGAAATGCTGAACCTCGCCGGGGCATCCGAGAGGATGCAAGAGGATAGAACGACCTGAAGGGTCTCCGAAGGATGCGGCGGGAATGTTCTCGAGAAATTGCAACTCCCGGCACACGGTATTGCGCGTGAAGAGATCCTCGAGAGAATCGCGGCCGGACCGCGGCGCATTCTACCCTTCAACGTGAAATCTATTTTCCTTCTGCATAAGAAGAATGCAAAACCGCGGAACGGAGAGAAAACAAGGACCAAAAGCTCAAAGATCGAAAAATCCGACTAGAAATACACTCATTGTCAGACAGATACAGATTGAAAAATCCTTCTCTACAATTAAAGTACTGATAATAATAAACGGGGAGCGCTGTAATTTGATATAAAAAAAAACAATAAAAGTTAAAAAATTATAGTTTTTTTTTATCGACTTTGCATCACCTCATAAGAATACTTATTTAATACAAAAGTTCTACAGTTTATTTGTGCACAAAATAGGGCGCTTCCAATAAAGATGATATGAAAGAACTCATTCATTATTATCAGTACTTTTATTGTGGAAGATTTTTGAATCTGTATATTCAATAAAAAGTAAACCTAACCTAACTTAAAAAAGTCGGTAAAACAGAACGGTAGCATTTCCTTAATATTAGGTAATTATATATCATATTTTATAATAAATCTTATTACATTCATTATATAATTATATATATAATTATATTACATATTATATACAAATAATATATAATATATATAATATGTAATATATTATATATAATATATATGTATATATATATATATATATATATATAATAATACATGTATAATATATAATATATGATATATATATATATATATATATATATATAAAATATAAATGTATGTATACATATAAGAAATAATTAAAATACAAATTTTGAGTAAGTGGCAAGCTTAGTTGGGATAAAAGCAAGTTGCGAGAATGAGAGGATATTTTCGGCGAAATATTTATGTCGTTTATTACACGGACTATATGTATCCTTTAAAGCTTGTAAGCTTGGACTCCAGCCGTTGATGGTGAATTTAACTTGGTCCAATGGCTATGCATGATACCCGAGGGCTTTCGTGTGCTCTCGGCGCATTCCGGTATTAGATTTGCGTTCGAGCTTCGTGGCTTCAAAGACTCTTGACTCTTTCAGAAGCCTCGGGAATCAGTCGAATATCACGTGGAGAAGGCTATCCGATCGAAACTTTTTTCTCGCGATCCGGTCAACCTTCTGACTCTCCGTCCCTAAATCTGCAAACTTGAAGAATTCCTAAATCCTTACCCGACAGACAGAGAGAAGACTCTTGAATCTTGCATTAAATGCAGGAAAAAAATGTTAAAGAAATCTTTAAAACATCAAATCTCTTTTTATTCTTCCTCCAAGTTAAAAATAAAATGGAGAATCTGAAAAATTTATTCCTAGATATTGTTTTCGATCAGATTCAACGAAATTCTTGCGCGGATACTGCCGGGCGATTAGCTCGCGATTGAGCGGTATCGAGGGTGGTTGCGAGAACTCCAACTTAACGAGTATAATACGTGTCAAAGTTCTCTCTGAAAGCGACTGCACCTGCAGCTCGGTATACGGGCGCAGGTCCCGAACTAGGCGGCAACTTGCTGCTAACTTGCCGGCAAAGTGCGTGATCCGGAGCCGGCGCTAAACTATGAGAAGAAAACGAGCTTACCCGTTTTACTTACTTACACAGCCCGGAAACGCCGTAATTCAAGCATTTTTGCTATCTCACGGCTTTGCATCTATTTATTGATTTAAATTTTATGTCAAGTTTTAACATTTATGTATGTAAATATAATATTTATATGTACACATAAAAAAAAGTTTTTTGGTCTTTCCATAATTTTTGTGATTTTATAAATTAGCCAATTTTTCGGCACATTTTCAAAAAACTCAGTATTAAAAATGCTAGAATTTATATCCACAATTAAACTTGAATCTCTCTATTTTACTATTTTTCTCTGTTAAATATTAATATCTAACAAGAAGAGAGATACGAGATTGTAAAATGTCTGTGTTGTACATATAATATTATTTATTAGATTCGAGTTAATATAAATAATAAATAATTTTAGTCGACGTAGAGCCCAGATTTTCATTTGTTTTATTGCTACGCGCTTCTTTTACTTTCCGAAAATTCTTCGCAACGTCGCGAATGAACGACTCGAGCTCATGCGACGACACTCGAATCTACTTAGGGGCGAAGACTACACTTAACCCATTTGCTCTCTTGCATCAACCTCTCTTAACCTCTTAGCCTTCATTGCGACTTTCTTCAAAGATGTTCCGCGAAATGCATCGAATTGCAAAAGTAGGCCGCTGCCTCGCAGAGTGCATGAAATTGCCGCGTGTATGTTGGCGTCTTTCAGAAAATTCCAAGTGCTTCCTCCGTGAAAGTCGGTGTTAAAAGTGCTGCAGATCACATCTAAGTGGCGAACATTAAGTTATATGTCGATATATATAAAAGCTTACTCGAAAACACCTCTATTTATTGATTAAAATTTTTTATCTATTTTTTACGTAAATATAATGTTTTTTTTGGTAAAATTTCCAAAATTCTTTGCAGTTTTTCCTATATTTTTTTAAAATTCGGTATTAGAAATATTATAGAGATGGTATCTGGATAACAAATATTACATTATATATATCGATATATAAAAAATTAATTAAAAACATCTATACATTGATTAAAATTGTATACTAACTTTTTATAGCATTTATGAAAATATAATATTTATGTCAAATAAATGCAAGTTTTTTTTGGTAGAATTTCTAAAATTTTTTGCAATTTTATAAATTTTTCCCGCATTAAAAAAGACTTATTTAAAAAAATATTAGAGATCGCATCTGAATGACAAATATTAAATTATACATCGATATGCAGACAGACGCTTAAAAACATCGACGCATTAAAGTTATGCCAATTTTCTATGGCATTTACGAAAATATTTATCTGAAATAAAGACGAGGTTTTTTGCAGAATTCCCGAGATTTTTTCAATTTTACAAATCTATCGAATGCTCAGTTTTTTTTCATATTTTCGAAAAAACTCGAATACTCGCGCATATTTCCGATACATTCAAAAATTTTCGGAACTTGCCGATTTTTTCAAACGGAGAGAAATGAAATCACGCCGTGCAAACGAGTGTTTCATCCGACAGATTGAAGAGTCTTGATCTTGGTGTGAAGAGAAGGGTTCGGGATTTGAATGTGAGTTTTCCCGGAAACGCGTTGAATCGATTAAACGCGGGGTCGGCGGTCGGTTGATTGAAATATCGAGTAAAAGCTGGGGCCTCCGCACCTGAGACTCTGTACATCCGTGTTGTGGGGAGAGTTTGCTCGTTTACGAAGAAGAATCGTTACGAGGAAGCGTTAAACTATCGCTTAATAGTCGGCGGGTCTCCGGGAGACCGCCGCTTACGTAAGCTGCCATATTTACGAACAATAAGGGAGGGATATCCTTCCCGATAAAAATGAAAATGTCGACCGGCACATTCCTGCGCACTCTCCTCTCTCGCTTTTTACAACTCGGCTCTGGATTAATAATTCAACGCCGTAAACGAACTTTCGACCTTTCCCGGCTCTTCGGGCATTCGCATGTTTTACGTCGCTTTTAGATGATGATCGATGATCGGGGATGGACGACGATTTTATCTCTCGTACTCGTACAAATGTTTTCGAGTAATGGCCCGTGTACATTTGAAGCTTGATTATTCGTAGAAGATAGATAATTTGTCAGTACGTCTGCCGGACGTCCGCGACGTCTGACTATTGCTTGATATTACTACTGAAAAAATTAATTAAAGATAATTATGAGACATCGAGAGCGAATGACTTTCTCTGTAATGATATTTTATCTCTCGTATTCATAGAAATGTTTTCGAGACGTCCTGTATACATTTGAAACTTGATTATTCGTAGAAGATAGATAATTTGTCAGTACGTCTGCCGGACGTCTGACTATTGCTTGATATTACTACTGAAAAAATTAATTAAAGCTCTACGTGATGTAATATGGTTTGTGCTATTATTATCTTTCTATATATACCGTTTTTTAGAAAATATTTTATTTTATATATTTGCAAATATCATTATTATTTTCCATTTATGTCGCGATAAAGATGATCTAATGACACATAAAAGAATCAATTAATTAAGAAATATCGAGAGATAATGTTCTTTTTCTATATAATGATATTTTGTCTCTCGTATTCATAGAAATGTTTTCGAGATGTCCTGTATACATTTGAAACTTGATTATTCGTAGAAGATAGATAATTTGTCAGTACGTCTGCCGGACGTCTGACTATTGCTTGATATTACTACTGAGAAAATTAATTAAAGCTCTACGTGATGTATATGGTTCGTGCTATTATTATCTTTCTATATATACCGTTTTTTAGAAAATATTTTATTTTATATATTTGCAAATATCATTATTATTTTCCATTTATGTCGCGATAAAGATGATCTAATGACACATAAAAGAATTAATTAATTAAGAAAAATCGAGGGAGAATGTTCTTTTTCTATATAATGATATTTTGCCTCTCGTATTCATAGAAATGTTTTCGAGATGTCCTGTATACATTTGAAACTTGATTATTCATAGAAGATAGATAATTTGTCAGTACGTCTGCCGGACGTCTGACTATTGCTTGATATTACTACTGAAAAAATTAATTAAAGCTCTACGTGATGTATATGGTTCGTGCTATTATTATCTTTCTATATATACCGTTTTTTAGAAAATATTTTATTTTATATATTTGCAAATATCATTATCATTTTCCACTTATGTCGCGATAAAGATGATCTAATGACACATAAAAGAATCAATTAATTAAGAAAAATCGAGGGATAATGTTCTTTTTCTATATAATGATATTTTGCCTCTCGTATTTATAGAAATGTTTTCGAGATATCCTGTGTACATTTAAAACTTAACTATTTATAAAAAGTAGATAATTTGTCAGTGCGTATCGAATAACCGCAACGTCTGACTATTGCTTGATATTACTACTGAAAAAAATTAATTGACATTCTACGTGATATATATGTGATTCTGGCCATTATTATACGAAAAATATTGTTCTCCAATAACGATTATTATTATCCGGTATTGTCTGATATCTCTCCTTCTATCTTTTTAAAATTTTTTAGAAAATTCGACACTTTTATTATTTCCCACTTATGTCGCGATAAAAACGATATAACATCATATACTGAAATTAGCTGATTTCTCAGAGAGTTTTCTCTTTCTCTATATATAAATTTTTTAGGAAACATTTTATTTAATACATTTGCAAATATCATTATTATTTTCCACTTATGTCACGATAAAGATGATCTAATGTCACTAAAAAAAATCAATTAATTATGAGACATCGAGAGCGAATGACTTTCTCTGCAATGATATTTTATCTCTCGTATTCATAGAAATGTTTTCGAGATGTCCTGTATACATTTGAAGCATGATTATTCGTAGAAGATAGATAATTTGTCAATATGTCTGCCGGACATTCGCAGCGTCTGACTATTGCTTGATATTACTACTGAAAAAAATTAATCGAAGCTCTACGTGATGTATATGATTCTTAAATTTTTTTAAAAAGCATCTTATTTAATATACTTGTTCAATTATTTTATTCAATACTTTTCCACATATCATTATTATTTTTCGCTTACTTCGTGATAAATGTCAAAATCAGCTGATTTCTCGTAGAGTTTTCTCTTTCCTCTCTTCCTCACTCTTTCTTTTTCTAACATTTTTTTAAAAGCATTTTATTGATTATTTTTCCAAATTCCATCATTATTTTCTACTTACGTCGATGAAGATAATCTAATGTCAAAATCAGCTGATTTCTCATACAGCTTTTTCTCTCCCTTCTTCTACCTCTCTCTCTCTCTCTCTCTCTCTCTCTCCTCTCTATTTCTTAAAATAATAGATCACACATAATATCCTCTCGCAAGAGGAACTGAAATATTTCTTTCTCTTTTTCAACGCATAGAAATTCTAAGGAAAACCTGGATGGGAAGAGAAGAGACAGAGAATGCGTTATCACTTTTTTCATTATTATTTTACAATCTCGCATTTTGAGTCGTTTTCTCGCAACGCTTCCGATTGCGAACTGGAAGAAAAGGGAGAGAGAAAGAGAGAGAATCGCGGCGGTGTGCGGGAAGGGAGAGGGGCGCGGAGATATTGATTTTGCAGCAACACACAAACCGGCGGCGGCCGCATTTCATAGCCTACCAGACGTAGCCAGACGCACGTTCGACGTGCTAGAGCTCTCCGTTAAAAAGCCGACCGGAGTCCCGCCGGAAGGACCGGACGGAAGGCTAAGGCTTTCGATAAGCCGCGCCCTTCGACCGTCGACCTTATCACCTCTGAGGTTTTATCGAAGTTTACAGGTCGGCGAATACGCGCCCAGCTCATCCGGACGATTGCGAATATATACCGGCTTTTATAACAGGATCATATCTCTCTTCCCTTTTCTCTCTCACCTCTTCTGTAATCGTCTAGATATACTTAAATAAAAATTTATTAAAGGAAATTTAATATATGCAGTTGATTGTACTTCCACCCTTCTTTAATATCGTCTAGTATTTAAATAAAAAATTATAAAAATTTTATTTAAAAAAATTGTAATTCTGGGATTTTAAATGCAGTTTTTCAGCATATAAATAGTGATTTTTGCCTCCCTTACAAATGTTTCAATATTATTTCAAATAGGATAAAAAAATATGCGTGAAAAATGAGGGGAGATCGATTCCTTCACTCGATCGCGTCATAGAGTGACTTGTTTAATCATACTCTCTCTCTCTCACCCTCCTTTAATCGTCTAGATAAATTTAAATAAAAAATGATAAAAAAATTTTATTTAAAAAAATTGTAATCCTGGGACTCTCTAAATGCAGTTTTTCAGCATATAAGTAGAGATTTTTTGCCCCCCACATAAATGTTTCAATATTATTTCAAATGCTTGGGATTAAAAAAAAAGCGTGAAAAATAGGACGATTCCTTCACGCGGTCGCGTTATAGAGTGGCTTGTTTGATCGGACCGCGACGCGATGCTGTAAAACGCAAACGGGGGCCGAGGCGAGAGGGCCTTTATTAACGGACGCGCGTGATACGCGGGCGATACGCGCCATTGTCTCGCTGATACGCGCGATGTAATACAAATCGCGGCATAATGGAAGAATAGCGGCGCAGAAGTCGATGTGCCCGTCGTAGCTTTATCGCTTTATTATAAACGTCAGACACAAAAGGGGATTTGCGCGGGGAGAGAGAGAGAGAGAGAGAGAGAGAGAGGGAGAGAGAGAGCGTTCTCTGTTACTGGCGGAAATTTCCATCCAAATGACGTGCCGCCACGTCAGTGCCACGCTTTGTCATTTTTTTCCTCCCTTTTTTTCTTTCGGGACGTTTTTTCCCGCTATTTTTTTGACAGAGGAGAGAAAGATATTTTTTCACATACATTTAATTCCTTCAAAATGCACATTTTAGCGGAAACAAAATTCCATGTGGAAAATTGTTAGGACAACCTTAAAAAATGTTAAAGGCTTAAACATGGGGTCCTATTAGGAATTTTCACATTATTGCCAGATTAAATAAGGTAATATCAGTTTTGAGTAGTTAATTTAATGTATGGTCTGAATGAGGAAACAAATAAAGGTCCTGATAGGGCTTAATGAGGGTAACAGTTATTAACATAAATTATGATATTTATAACTTATTATTTATCAAAACTGGAAATTATAGAGCTATCTTAGGGTAATATAAAGGATTTCATAAGGCAACTATCAAAGCCCTAATTACTTATCCTTTAAGGGCCTTTAATGGGAAAGCGTGACCAACCTTAAAGGGTTTATATTGGGTTTTCACATTAGGACCGTAACAAAGTTAGGGAAAATTAACAGGGACATTATCAAAGCTTTAATACAATTTCCACAAGGCCCTGATTACTTAACCTCAAAGGGCCCTCAATGGAAAAGCGTGACCAACCTTAAAGAGTTCTTATTGGGCTTCCACATTAGGATCGTAACAAAGTTAAGAAAAATTAACAGGGGCCTTATCAAAGCCTTAACACAATTTCCACAAGGCCCTGATTACTTAATCTCTAAGGACCCTCAATGGAAAAGCGTGACCAACCTTAAAGGGTTCTTATTGGGCTTTCACATTAGGATCCTAACAAAGTTAGGAAAAATTAACAGGCGTCTTATCAAAGCCTTAACGCAATTTCCACAAGGCCCTGTTTACTTAACCTCTAAGGGCCCTCAATGGAAAAGCGTGACCAACTTTAAAGAGTTCTTATTGGGGTTCCACATTAGCACCCTAACAAAGTTAAGAAAAATTAACAGAGGCCTTATCAAAGCCTTAACGCAATTTCCACAAGGCCCTGATTACTTAACCTCTAAGAGCTCTCAATGGAAAAGCGTGACCAACCTTAAAGGGTTCTTATTGGGCTTTTACATTAGGACCGTAACAAAGTTAGGGAAAATTAACAGGGACATTATCAAAGCTTTAATACAATTTCCACAAGGCCCTGATTACTTAATCTCTAAGGACCCTCAATGGAAAAGCGTGACCAATCTTAAAGGGTTCTTATTGGGCTTTCACATTAGGATCCTAACAAAGTTAGGGAAAATTAACAGGGATTTTCTCAAAGCCTTAACACAATTTCCACATGAGACGCGCATTTTATTTAACAGTAGATTTTCGTCGTTTATTCGTCTTTTCTTTCCTGAGTTTGATGTTTACGACGACGAGAAGCGGGACGAAAATAACGATATTTTGTAAAGTTCCACTGCGTATATTTCATCGAGCTGCCCCTAACTTCTAAATGATATCATGTTGAACAAAGGCGACTAGAATAAACGAAGTGTGTGTATTCCGCGAGCAACAATCGATACCAGCATCAAGATTGTCGACAGGAGGGATGATTACGGTCGATCAGGGGAAATCGCTGGTGATCAAAGGCCGGCTGGTAAGCGAGACACGTACCTTCCGTCAACAGAGATGCTGGTACACTTTGGCAAAGTCCTCGTCGATATCCTCCGCCCAGGACAACGTGATGACTTTGTCCACATGGCGATCGACACGAGATCCTTCGACAAGATCCGCGTTAGAACTCGAAACATCTGTTGATGAAACCTCCTGTGACCAGTGTTGTGCTTAGATGATTTTAAAATTAGCTAGATAAAGATGAGATAAAAATTTGTAAATTTATCTTAGATAAGATGAAGGTATATATCTTAGATAAGATGAGATAAAAATTTGTAAATTTATCTTAGATAAGATGAAGGTATATATATTTTAAATAAGATGAGATCAAAATTTGTAAATTTATCTTAGATAAAATGAAGGTAATTTTGTTTGAAATATATCTAGATAAAAGATGAAATTATATATGGCGATTCATCTAGATAATTTTCTAGATAATAATTTTTAAGACTGCTTATGCAAACACAGTTATAAAAAATGTAAATTATAAAACGGATATAAAAATATATGTATTCATATTTTTATTTGTAAATTTTTATCGCTTACTGTTTAAGTTCTACTATTTAAGTATTTTTATATGCTATGATTCTAAACCAAAATTATCTGAAAATTATTCCAGATAATTTAGTAAAAATAATTTTTTTTTTTATCTAAGATGCAAATATAGATAATACATATTTTTATTATGTATATGTATAGAGATAAGATGACACTAAAGTTTTATCTAGATGATCATATAAATAATTTTATTTAGATAATAGCAAACACTGAGTGCGACAGCGAATTTTTTGACGTACCTGATTTTAATCGGATTAATCGGGTTTTTTCGAGATGAGAAAAAATGAAATACGTCCATCGAAAAATTATCGAGTTCTCTTGAATCGATTATCAGTTAA
Organism: Nylanderia fulva; assembly: GCF_048542155.1. Lineage (NCBI taxonomy): Eukaryota > Metazoa > Arthropoda > Insecta > Hymenoptera > Formicidae > Nylanderia > Nylanderia fulva. The sequence continues at coordinate 2,414,591 of NW_028189730.1, read as the reverse complement.
AAGAAAATACTTAATGGCGAGCCATTTCGACGCTAATAGACAGACACGCTTTAGAGGATCGATGAGGCAGAATTGAAAGGGAGCTAATTATTAACAGCTTTTTCTAATACTATATAGATGAGCAAAAAATCGGGAAACTCATAAATTCTCTATTTACGAGCTTTGAATATCGGTAAAGGGATTGTTTAAAATTAATGACATTTGTTATGCAATTATCTTTTGAAAGATTATTCGAAAGATTATTGGAAAATGTTTGAATAACATATATGATTATTATATATTTTTTATTTATGCATCAACTTAATATAATATGTTTTCTTATATATAATTATTTATATATATTATATTATATTATATATTATTATATATTATTAATATAATAATATATTATATAGATATAATATATGTATCATATATTATATGATATTGTTATAATATTATATAACATTATATGTATACATAATTTATATATTTGATAAAATCTATAAAATATGAAAGAAACACTTGTGTAATTTCACGAATTAGAAGTTCGAAGAATTTCGGAATGTATGTGGCAGGATCGAATCGTGTTTTTGGTCCATATTTCTCCGAAAAGATCCGTAAAGATCCTTCGCGCGTTTCTCGGCTCGTAATAAATCCTCGCTCGCGTGATGAGACCGGCGGACTCTATTAAAATAAAACTACCGTGTGTGAGAGAGAATCACGGGCTCATTCGCTCGCGATGCGATGAGTCGTGAACACGCGCGGCGAACCGGAAGTGCCTGGACCGGAGCCAGGAATCGGAGGCGCGCGCGCGCGTGTCCCGACAGATTTGTTGATGCTCTCTGATGTTGCCGACAAAAGGGGCGCTCCTTCCCCGAAAAGGAGAGGATCGAGGAGGTTCCTCGATCTGATTTATTTCCCGTCGATACGCCGGCCGTTGTTTATCGTTTTACCTTGAGAATGCAACCCGCGCAGACTCGACCGGATGCGGCGATCTATTTTCCGTCGCGGCCGTCGGGATGCGAAATGACGGTAGCGAGGTGGATCCGTGAGAAATAGCTGCGATAAATAAATGAATAAATAAACGGAATATGCTCTTCGCAAAATTTAACGCGTGTAAGAAACCGCGAGATATGTTGCGCAGCAAATTTCTCGGATAATCACTGCGAAGAGTAATTTTTAACTCTTTTCTCTCTCTCTCTCTCTCTTTCCTTCATTGTATTTATATTAAATTTTTTTTTATATTAATTTAAAATATTATATTAATTTACAGATATATATTATATTGATTAATATACTATAAAATATTATAAAATATATATATATATATACTATAAAATATTATAAAATATTATATATATATATATATATATATATTTTTATATTTTAAAATATTATATATTATATTAATTTAAAAAATAATTAGAGAAAATTATCTAATGCAAAACCAAGAATAATTATCCAGTAATCAATTTAAATGCGAATTTTATAAAAATAAATATAAATTATATAAATAATATTATATAATTATATAAATAAATAATATAAAAATTATATATATAAAAAGTGAGTAAATTATATATATTCGATAAAAGGATATTACAACTGTATAAAAAAAGAATTATATCGAAAATGATAAAGAATAGAAGATTTTGACATCTTTAAATCTAAATTCATAGAAAATAGCGGATTAACCGAACCGAAGCTGTTGTCGGAAATGTAAAAGTCATCCGCCTTTATTCCTATCCTCAATCACACTGTATCAAAGTATATCCCTCGTCCTGCTGCCACCTTTTCGTAATTTGCCGACTCGGCAATCTTTCTCTGATATATAGTATAGTTTGAATTTACTGCTCGATCTGGAAGCTGCAGCCAAGTTTTACGACGCAGATAAAGAAGCGTGTCGTGATGTCCTCCGACACTTTCGAGCTTCGCAGATGTGTTTCTACATTTTGACACACGCGCGTATCTCGTAAAAACCTTTTGCAAAAATTCCCCGACGAATTCTCGGAAGAGACGACTTCTTGCCTTCGAAGAAAATTATATATCTGTGACACACGATTACGGAGGATATTCGACGCGGAAAATTCAAGTATGGCAAATAAATATACATTTTGCGAAAGTTTAACTGAAAAACTCCGACCCGTTTCGACACACACACATATATACAATATATATATATATATATATATATATATATATATATATATATATCGGGGAATGAATCTGTTTCACAGTAAACCAGTTCCTTTAATTTTACGCGACACGTAAATGAGGCGATCGATTAATCGGACATGTTCGATCGAGATCGAGATCTCGGGCTCATTCGATGTATCGAGTGTCGCGAGACTCTCGGCGCTGAAGGCGGAAATCGTTGCCTGGAAACGTCCTGGAAATGCGTAGCGAGGCGGAAACGTTGAAAAAGGGTGCACGGCAGCCAATTTTTGTGAGTGCATCTTGAAATAATCATAGCTTCAGTAAGTGGAGTTCCTCGTATCCCGCCATATTCCGTATCGCACATATCGCCAATTCAAAGGAAACTCTCCACCTCGCACTACACGATATTGCAGATACGCGAAACCCTCTAAAACTATCATTATATCGTTTTATATTTATATATATTATATTCGTTATATTAGATTTATATTTATTATATTATATTTATATATATTATGTTATTTTTTTATATAGATTTATTTATATATAAAATATTATATAGAAATTTTTTATTTTAATTTTATATAATATTATATAGAAATTTATATTAAAATTTATTATATTATTATAAATTATTATATAAAAATTTATGTATAATATTTTATATATAATTATTTATACATATAAAATATTTTAAATATAATTATTTATACATATAAAATATTTTAAATATAATTATATATAAATAATTATATATATAATTATTTGTGCATAAAATATATAATTACATATAATAAATGTATGTGTATTGTATTTATGAATGGAAATCCTTTGTTTAAATTATACCTTGCGAGAAATTACAATCTTGTTATAAATTGCATACTGATAAATATAGATTAATTGTTATGCAAGTGAAGAGGCATCCCTTGGGGGAAGGATGTTGGGGTGAGGGAAACGCCGGGAATGCGACGGGGGATTAAATCGGCATTGAATCCCAAGCTCATAGAACGCCGGGCGTGAATTTCCGGGCGATTCCTTTATCGCGCGGCTTTTACATCAGAATTACAAACAATTGCCTCGGGAATGCTTTTTAATCCCGGCCAATAAGCGATCGAGGCGTCTTCCAGCAGTGCCGAAGGAGCCCTTACTCCCTTTCATCCCTCGTCAGAGTCAGATCTCTCTTTGTATTCCATATTCCTCTTTTTCTCCCTTTTTTCCACCTTTCTCTCTCTCTCTCTCTTGTCGCTTTTTAAAACAATCGACGCTCGTAAACAACGTCATTCTCAGCTCTTTGTTTCCGCCGCCATCTTGCAGCCGAGCTGCAGTTAACGCGGTGATTGTTGCTACACGGACAATTATTTTTATTGCTCACGTCCGACGTATTTCCGGTGGCGAGTACTTCGGACATTATTCGTTCGTTTCAAAATGATAGTATAATTCGCGACATTTGCACGACTATTCCAGATAGAAAAACGAATATTTATTTCCTTTAATATCTGTCACATTCATGACGTTTCAAAAGGTAATAACTTTTTCAGCTATCCTCAAACTAAATTATTTTATTACAGTTGGTTTATGTTAAATTGGATTAAATTTTATATATAATATAATTATATATTATGCATATTATTTATAATATACATCATTTTATTATAATATAATATATATATATATATATATATATATATTAATATTATTTTTATAACATATATTAATATATATATAATATATTATAATATATTATAATATATATTAATATTAATATATATTATTATATATATTAATATTTTTTACATATGTTATTTTTACACATATATATTTTTGCATATATTTAAAATAATATTAAATGAATATTATTTTACATATATTTTACATATATTAATATTTTTAATAAATAAAAACGTCACGTTAGATATCAAATGTCAATTAACAAATATATAAATTTTATTAATTAAATAAATAGGAATAATTATCCCAAGAAAGGGATTTCATAAAAAGACATTTGCCTCCTGCTCACATGTAATCGAGTGAATCGAAAAATTGTTATTTCCCGTCGCTATTGTTGTTAGTTCCAGACGACGGGAGCGATCTGGCTGGCGGTCATTTCCGCGCCGAAGCTTTAAAGCCTTTGAAAGAGTAGACAAAAGCTCTTAGCATGTCGGGGTCGGTTAGCGGCGAGTGCTAAATGGAGCTCGACAATTTAAGAGCGGCATGCAATCAGGCGAAACGCGATTATTTGTCGCGATGTTATATACGAAGTTCACGTGCGCTATAGGAGATTTCTCCGCGATAGCGGCCAGTATTTACAGAGATGTACACAATTCTGTGCACAATAAATAGAATTTAGTTTCGAACTCTTGCGCGAAGTCCGGAAAATTAAAACCGAAGTTCCGAGATTTAGATTTAAGCGTGTAATTAAAAATCGATATTAAAATATGCGCGGAAAATTACAGTAATTTCTTTCTCTAATATAATGGTTTCAAACAGAACGATGTTTTTTTTCTAATTGTAAATTTCATATAATTTTGTTTATATTATAATAAAAATATTTAAAATTATAAATAAATAAATAAATAAATATATATATATATATATATTATATACATATATATATATATATATATATTATATACATATATATATACATATATATATATATGTGTGTGTAATATATAATATATATGTATATAATATATATGTATATAATATATAATATATATATATTTATTTATAGCTTTTATATATATTGTATATATATATATATATATATATATTTGTATATATATATATATATATATATATATATATATGTATATACATATATATGTATATATTATATACGAGATATTAATTAAGAAATCTATTATATATTTTTTCTTATCTATACAAGTGATAGAATGTTTAAATTAATAAATAAGAAAATATTTATGCAGCTCTTAAATAAAAATAAATATATTAACAAATTGACATCCCCTAATAAGCCCTTAATTTTTCACTCGGCTCTTCCAGTGAATACATCCTGTTTTGTCTAACTCGCTTAGATAAATATCGTCCCACGTTCGTCCTTAAATAAGGTTTATCCGGGGACGCTGAAATGCCGCTCGTCTTTTAATTTCTCATCCCCGGCTCTTTCAAAATCCCGTTTCCGGGGAAGAACTCCCGCGGATTAATGGCCGCTGGCTAAGGCGGGCTGTTTAACAGCGACGATTAAGCGTCGTCGCATAAGAATGCATCCCGAGCGCATAATAATCCCGGACGATGCCTCATCGCGGCAATAAATGTCTCGTTGAGCGACGCCCGGCGTCGTTGCTCTGAAGGGAAAAGGCGGGATAAATTGAAATTACCACCCGTGTTTCCCTCCCCGTACGAAGGGGGAGAGGGGTTGCAACCCGCAACTAACCCGTCAACCCTCCGTCGTCGGAGTTAAATCCCGGTAAACAACGTGGGAGAGGTAAGGTCAGTCACGATTATTTATTTTGCGGGACGTCGTTTTCTTTTATCTTCATTGTCTTCATTCACCAAATAGCGACGATACACAGTATGCAGGCTGGGTCTGCAAATAACAGCGAAACATTTTAGAAGATGACTCTTTGTCGAAAATTAAGGGGGTTTCTTAGATAAACATATACTTTTATATCCCTTCCCGAGGAGTTGTTTTTTTTTTCGCAAATTTTAGACATAATAAAGAAATGAAATTTGATTCATATTTTTGACTAATAAAAAGGATATTTATTTATATTAAAAAAAATAAAAACTCCTCAGGGAGGGATATGAGAATATATCTTTCTATAAGAAATCTTTGTAAAAACATTACACTTTTCTAAAGAGTGAGGCAAAAATTAATTTCTATTTTTTTCTTATATTTCAAGCAAATAAAAAGAATGAAATTTGATTGATATTTTCGACTAATAAAAAGAATATTTATTAACATAAAAAAAAATAAAAACTCCTCAGGGAGAGATATGAGAATATATGTTTCTATAAGAAACCTTTGTAAAAGCTTTACACTTTTCTAAAAATGGAGGTAAAAATTAATTTCTATTTTTTTCTTATATTTCAAGCAAATAAAAAGAATGAAATTTTTTCATATTTTTGACTAATAAAAAGGATTTTTATTAACATTAAAAAAAAAAAAAATAAAAACTCCTCAGGGAGGGATATGAGAATATATGTTTCTATAAGAAACCTTTGTAAAAGCTTATTTATAAAAAGGATATTTATTAACATTAAAAAAAAATAAAAACTCCTCAGGGAGGAATATGAGAATATATGTTTATATAAGAAACCCTTGTAAAACTTTACACTTTTCTAAAGAGCGAGGCAAAAATCAAATTTTTTTCTTTTCTTATGTTTTATGCAAATAAAAAAAATAAAATTTGGTAGATATTTTCCACTAATAAAAAGGATATTTGTTAATATTAAAAACAATAAAAAATTCCTCAGGGAGAGATATAAGAATATATGTTTATATAAGAAACCCTTGTAAAAACTTTACACTTTTCTAAAGAGCGAGGCAAAAATCAAGTTTCTTTCTTTTCTTATATTTCATGCAAATAAAAAAAATAAAAACGGTAGATATTTTCCACTAATAAAAAGGATATTTGTTAATATTAAAAAAAAACTCAGGGAGGGATATGAAAATATATATTTATATAAAAAATCCTTATAAAAGCTTTACACTTTTCTAAAGAAATAAAAATTAAGTTTCTATTTTTCTCTCAAATTTCAGGCAAATTAAAAATATAAAATTTAGTAGATATTTTCTACTAATAAAAAGGATATTTATTAATATTAAAAAAAAAATAATAAAAACTTCTCAGAGAGGAATATAAGAACATATGCGTTTACATAAGAAACCTCCCTTAATTTTCGGCCAAAAGACTCATGAAAAATGTTTCGCACGATTTAGATTCACCCTATAGATACGATTTATCCCACTCTCAATTATCAAAACGATTTGCGGTGAAAACTTTATCATTTATTGCGCCATTTTCGTTACGCGCGGGGACTAAAGTTCAACACGGACAGTGGTTTCTTGCGTGAGTTTGCACGCGGCTTTCATTAGGGAGAGAGTTGCCAGCCGGAAGGCAGCGCGGTTAAAGTTGGGAAGCTGATTGGAGTACCTTGGCGGTTTACCGCCCCCACAATCTCTCTCTCTCTCTCTCTATCTCTCTCGCGTCTTTTATTTCCTTCGATTGTTTTCTAACTTTTCGAAAAGTGCCCGCGCTCATTGCGAGCGCAGAACAAACAATTCCGTTGAAATTCAATGATCCTGTTTATTCTTGCGAGAGCCGAGTCGACGAAAAAAAGGAGCTATTGTTCGATTAACGTTTAGAGGATATTATTTTCTCTCGGCTCTATCCGAGGAAAAATGTTGGCGCCTCCGTCAGGGGCTCTCGAATAGTTTTTCCTGTATACATTCGACGCGCTAACGAGAGGAAGAAAGAAAACGAGATAGGGTACACTATCTATATTTTCGAGCTATACGACTCCCCTTTTTTTCTTTCAATGTTGACAAATTAGAGAATCAATTTCATAACTCCATTTTATATCATAAATAAGAATAATCAAACTTCAAAATGGATTATAATGACATTTGGAAAAGAATTTAATTAATTATTTTCTAAATTTATTATATTTTTCTAATAATAATAATAGCTAAAATCATATATGACATGTAGAGCTTTAATTAATTATTTTTTCAGTAGTAATATATAAGGTATTAATCAGACGCTGTTCGGTAGACACACTCTGATAAATTATCCACTGTGTTTTAAAAATAATCAAGCTTCAAATTTATATAGAACATATCTCCCTGAAAAACATTTGTATGAAACATAAAATATTATTGCAGAGAAAGCCTTTCGGTGTGTCCTAATCAGCTGAGTTTTCTATTTAACATTAGATCACCTTTATCGCACATAAATGGATTATAATGACATTTGGAAAAGAATTTAATTAATTACTTTCTAAATTTATTATATTTTTTCTAATAATAATAATAGCTAAAATCATATATGACATGTAGAGCTTTAATTAATTATTTTTTCAGTAGTAATATATAAGGTATTAATCAGACGCTGTTCGGTAGACACACTCTGATAAATTATCCACTGTGTTTTAAAAATAATCAAGCTTCAAATTTATATAGAACATATCTCCCTGAAAAACATTTGTATGAAACATAAAATATTATTGCAGAGAAAGCCTTTCGGTGTGTCCTAATCAGCTGAGTTTTCTATTTAACATTAGATCACCTTTATCGCACATAAATGGATTATAATGACATTTGGAAAAGAATTTAATTAATTACTTTCTAAATTTATTATATTTTTTCTAATAATAATAATAGCTAAAATCATATATGACATGTAGAGCTTTAATTAATTATTTTTTCAGTAGTAATATAAGGTATTAATCAGACGCTGTTCGGTAGACACACTCTGACAAATTATCCATTGTTTTTTAAGAATAATTAGGCTTCAAATTTATATAGAACATATCTCCCTGAAAAACATTTGTATGAAACATAAAATATTATTGCAGAGAAAGCCTTTCGGTGTGTCCTAATCAGCTGAGTTTTCTATTTAACATTAGATCATCTTTATCGCACATAAATGGATTATAATGACATATTTTTTCTGAAAATAAGAATAAATTAAGAATATCATCTTAAATTAAGAGGATCCTCTTGGCGCTTAGAATACAATTTTTTCGGTGAGGGTACACCATCTATATTTCCGAGCTATACGACTCTCCTTTTTTTCTTTCAATTTTGACAAATTGGAGAATCAATTTCATAACTCCATTTTAAAGCAATTTCGTTCGACAACCTTTTAGGGTTGAAAGGGATAATCAGCGAGGAGAATTAACGGGCGATTTTTTCACAATAAAAGGATCCGCGCAAAGTTGGCGAGAGCTCGCGAAGGAGTCTCATCGATTTTACAATCTACCTCCTTTCGCGGAGACTATTATCCCTCCCATTTCCACCCCCGACATCCTCTCTTTACATGGTCGCGGGAGAAGAGAGCGATTCTTTTCTTTTTCTTAATGTAGGCAGGTACGTCGCTGATTCGCAGTTAATGAAGCGAGAATGAACGTCGGGACGAAAAAGTCACGCTTCGCAGAAATGGTGGAAATTTTCCGCGACGGACCTCGTGGGAGATTTTTTTGGAATATCATTTTTTTTATAACTCGGGCAAGCAAAATTTTCGCGCGCAGAAATGCCGGCCCAGCTTGAAATTATGTACCGAAGTATATGCTCGTGCCGCACTTTTCTCGCTTCCGCGATTCTTTTCCTCAGTTCGCCTATCCGGGAAATTATGCAAAAGCTCGTTTATTTCTTTGCTCGAAATTTTTTCCGAAGAGAAACCTTGGGATTAATTAAGTTAATGAAACAGTAATTAATAGAAAATTATTAATTAATGCGCTTAGGTAAGAATCTTAGGAAAAAATAAAAGCATATTGTATAATATAATTATATAATTTTATTGCCCTTCTTTTAATAAGGCTGCTTTAAATGACTTGTAATTTGTGAAGAAATTCGAAATAGAATTTGCGCAAAATGATTTTATGGATACTGCATTTTGGAATTCTGTTTTGAATATTATCGCGAATTATATTTACATTGTCTAAAAAGCTTTTATAAATATAAACATTGTTTCTGAACTTTCTTTAATATTTAAAGGAGTTAAGATCTTCATCTAAAATTCGAGAAGAAAGCTGAAGATAAATTATTTAAGGCACTTTATCAACAATAATAATCCTTCATTTTAATGGCCATATTTTACGGCAAATTAATTTTTCGCGATGTAGTAAGTATAAATATTTAATATATATACACATTAAATATATTAAATATTTATATTTACTGCATATATATATATATATATATATATAATTATTTTTAAATAATAAGAGGAATCTGCAAACTAAAAATCCTGCTAAAAATATTCTAATAAAATATTACACTTTTCTAAATAGGAAAGTAAAAAATAAGTTTCTATTTTTTCCTTAAATTTCAAGCAAATAAAAAGAATGAAAGTTAGTAGATATTTAGCACTAATAAAAAGGATATTTGTTAATATTAAAAAATAATAATAAAAACTCTTTAGAGAGGGATATAAGAATATATGTTTATATAAGAAATCCTTGTAAAAACTTTACACTTTTCTAAAGAGGAAGGTAAAAACCAAGTTTCTATTTTTTTCTTAAATTTCAAGCAAATAAAAAAAATAAAATTTGGTAGATATTTAGCACTAATAAAAAGGATATTTGTTAATTAAAAAAAAAAATAAAAACTCCTCGAGGAGGGATATAAGAATATATGTTTATATAAGAAACCCCTATGTAAAAACTTTACACTTTTCTAAAAAACGAGAAAAAAAATTAAGTTTCTATTTTTTCTCAAATTTCAGGCAAATGAAAAAAATGAAATTTGGTGGATATTTTCCACTAATAAAAAAGATATTTGTTAAACTTTCTTTAATATTTAAAGGAGTTAAGATTCGAGGAGAAAGCTGAAGATAAATTATTTAAGGCACTTTTTCAACAATAATTCATACTTGTATATATATAAAATCATTAATTTTCTAAAATAATAAGAGGAATCTGCAAACTAAAAATCCTGCAAAAAATATTCTAATGAAATATTAATCACACGCCGTAGCTACGCGAAATATATACAGACTCTCGTATTTTTCCCTTATCGAGAGTCGGCTCACACAATTTCTTTCCATTGTTCCAGCGTTCTCTACGCCGGCTTGTAGTTACGTGAGATACAGCAGTTTGGAGGACGTGAGGCCGCAGGAGTTGGGCTTCGGCCAATTAGAATTCACGCCCACGGTCGTCTCAAAAATAAGGTAAGACAGCCATAGAGAGAGAGCGAGCTCGCCTGCTTGTTCGCGTTCCTATAATCACGCCATTGTTAACTCACTATTAAGAGGGAGAAAGGCGGGTGAATGTTGTCAAGACTCGGCTCCCTTTTAAAGGGCTCGAATTTAATTATGCCGGCTCGGTAACCACCTCTCCCTTGCAGCGGAGCGAATTTTCTAATTAGCGTTGCGGCTGCCGTACCTGCCTTTTGCACGCGTAAGGAAAATTTGCGCATGCAGCCAACGCAGTTGGAGCGAACTCGCTTCAGCGCGACGCGACGTCCCTGTGTTTTGCGCTTACGCCGTAAACTAATTACATTTTGGTAATCGAACGCGTTGATCAATCACAACATTTTTCATACCTCAAATCCGACGTCGAAACGGAGCGGCGGAAATGCAATTGCAAAATGTTAAATCAAATTGATTTATCGATTGTACTTGATCCCGAGCGAAGATCCTTCCGGGGTGAAAATCATTTTCGAGTGTCTCTCTGGGATATATTTAAAAAATAAAATTTTTTTTTTACGTATTGCTTGAAAATCGAGTTATTATTTATAAACATTTTTTATAAATATATATATTTTAAAAAATATATAATCGGAACAGACATCCTTTCGGGGTGAAAATCATTTTTGAGTGTCTCGTTGGGATATATTTAAAAAATAAAATATCTTTTAATTGATTTGAAAATCGAGTTATTATTTATAAATATTTTTCTATAAATTTTTTTATAAATATATATGTATATTTTAAAAAATATGTAATCGGAACAAGGATCTTTTCGGAGTGAAAATCATTTTTGAGTGTCTCTCTGGGATATATTTAAAAAATAAAATATTTTTTAATTGGTTGAAAATCGAGTTATTATTTATAAACATTTTTTATACATTTTTTATAAATATATATATATATATATATATTTTTTTTTTTTAATATATAATCGGAGCAGAGATCCTTTCGGGGTGAAAATCATTTTTGAGTGTCTCTGTGGGATATATTTAAAAAATAAAATATCTTTTAATTGATTTGAAAATCGAATTATTAAAAATATGTATATATATTTTTTTATAAATTTTTTTATAAATAAATAAATATATATATAAATATATATATATATTAAAAAAATATGTATGTGTATTTATTATTTATCATTGATAATTTACTATTTATATAATAAATTGATTACTAATTTACTATTTTTCATTCTTTTATAAGAATAACCGGTCGAAAATAATGAGAAACACAATTTCGCCTGAACATTTTGCTGTCGAAAAAATTAATCAAATATACAACGAAACTCTCGCGGGAAATAAATAAGAAACTATTTTTATATACGATGCAAGGCGCATCAGGAGTGCATACGCCCACGACGTGTATTTTAATTAGATTGACGATACGTGAAACGCGCCGGTGTGTTAGATTGCGTTGCGTTCGATATCAATTAACGACTAATTATAGCGCAATATTCGCGAGACCGGAATCAAACGCGACGGTGACGTTCTTCAGCATAGATAAACTTGAGTAAATATCTCACCCGGATATTCATACCTCGCGAATAATACGGGAAGACGTTTTATTATTATTATCATTGCATTACGCATTCCTGTTATTATTATGTCATAATCACATTTCCGACATAGTTTGAGAGAGAGAGAGAGAGAGGCTCTGGTATGAATTACAAATATTTGCCGGTGACTTCAAGTATCGATTTTGAAATGCTGATTACACGACGAAAGAAGTGCGGGGGATGATGAAGAGGGGAGAATGGGGAGGCTGGATAAAATTGATTCGTGGGCAAACAAGCGGTGGACGCAGCGAGATAGAAAAATCGTATTGACCGGTCAAATAATTCACCGCGCAATGGAATTTCCGCTATCCGACGTTATTTAAACAATCGAAGCAAATGTTTGGTCATTTCGCAAGGATGCATATGTAATTGTAGAGCCTCGGAGCGTTATTTCGACGTGGCGAACTTAATATAGGTCGTTTAATATTTTTAAAAATTTGCAAAAATTAGACGAGTAGAAATTCTCCTAAATCAGTCATAATTCGCAGAGATTATCAGATCTTTTTGCGGGATATTTAAAAATTCAGAAGAATTTCCGAATTTTTTTCACACTTTTTTTTTGGCATTATTTATTCTTAATGTTTTAAATTCAATTTTTCTTATTTTATTATTTGAATATTTTTATATTAAATAAAATTGCAAATAAATTCCAGTGTTTGTTGATAAAAAAAACAAACGTTTAATTTTTATACTGATTTCAAGAGAGAACAAGTTTTGTTTTTTTTTTTTGACATTATTTATTCTTAATGTTTTAAATTCAATTTTTCTCATTTTATTATTTGAATATTTTTATATTAAATAAAATTGCAAATAAATTCCAGTGTTTGTTGATAAAAAAAACAAACGCTTAATTTTTATACTGATTTCAAGAGAGAACAAGTTTTGTTTTTTTTTTTGACATTATTTATTCTTAATGTTTTAAATTCAATTTTTCTTATTTTATTATTTGAATATTTTTATATTAAATAAAATTGCAAATAAATTCCAGTGTTTGTTGATAAAAAAAACAAACGCTTAATTTTTATACTGATTTCAAAAGGGAACAAGTTTTGTTTTGTTTTGACATTATTTATTCTTAATGTTTTAAATTCAATTTTTCTTATTTTATTATTTGAATATTTTTATATTAAATAAAATTGCAAATAAATTCCAGTGTTTGTTGATAAAAAAAACAAACGCTTAATTTTTATACTGATTTCAAGAGGGAACAAGTTTTGTTTCTTTTTGACATTATTTATTCTTAATGTTTTAAATTCAATTTTTTTCATTTTATTATTTTAATATTTTTATATTAAATAAAATTGCAAATAAATTCCAGTGTTTGTTGATAAAAAAAACAAACGCCTTAATTTTTATACTGATTTCAAGAGAGAACAAGTTTTGTTTTTTTTGACATTATTTATTCTTAATGTTTTAAATTCAATTTTTCTTATTTTATTATTTGAATATTTTTATATTAAATAAAATTGCAAATAAATTCCAGTGTTTGTTGATAAAAAAAACAAACGCTTAATTTTTATACTGATTTCAAGAGGGAACAAGTGTTCATAATTATATATATAATTAATATATTGAAAGCCCGCATATAATCGTTACAACAAAAGCGATTTCTGCAATCTTGAAGTCCGGAGTTAGCATTTCGCGTCTCCATTTCATTAAATAGGATACTTTCGTCTGAATGCGCGGAGCCGCGGATCGAATTAACCTTTTCATCGAATTGAACGTCGTCGGTGCTTGGATTTCCGGTAACGAGCCGCAATGTTCGTGCGCCTCGATACGCAGTGAATAAGATAGAAAGTTGGACGATATCGCGCAAGTTGAAGCAATTCAGTCCAAGTTTAAACAGCCCATTGTTATTATACGTCGCAAGAATCGATTCCGAGCTGTCGCTTAATCCGTCGTCGTTCTGTTGGAACAAATTTAATTGCCTAAGTATGCTAAGCATTATCGCGTATCAATATATAGGTTTCCTCTTCGAGGTTCTCGAAATATTAAAAAAAAAGAAAGAAAAGAAGAAAAATTATTAAATTTAACAATTGACTTGAGGTGATCCTAAACATTCTTGAGAAGTCTGTGATTTCCGTCCTGTTTTATCGACAAAATTATTTCGATTACAGAATTATGAATTCTTAGAACCAAGATATATGAGACTATACAGATTGATAAGTCTTTTTCCTGTACAGAATTGATTCCGAGCTGTCGCTTAATCCGTCGTCGTTCTGTTGGAACAAATTTAATTGCCTAAGTATGCTAAGCGTTATCGCGTATCAATATATAGGTTTCCTCTTCGAGGTTCTCGAAATATTAAAAAAAAAAAAAGAAAGAAAAGAAGAAAAATTATTAAATTTAACAATTGACTTGAGGTGATCCTAAACATCCTTGAGAAGTCTGTGATTTCCGTCCTGTTTTATCGACAAAATTATTTCGATTACAGAATTATGAATTCTTAGAACCAAGATATATGAGACTATACAGATTGATAAGTCTTTTTCCTGTACAGAATTGATTCCGAGCTGTCGCTTAATCCGTTGTCGTTCTGTTGGAACAAATTTAATTGCCTAAGTATGCTAAGCGTTATCGCGTATCAATATATAGGTTTCCTCTTCGAGGTTCTCGAAATATAAAAAAAAAAAAAGAAAGAAAAGAAGAAAAATTATTAAATTTAACAATTGACTTGAGGTGATCCTAAACATCCTTGAGAAGTCTGTGATTTCCGTCCTGTTTTATCGACAAAATTATTTTGATTACAGAATTATGAATTCTTAGAACCAAGATATATGAGACTATACAGGTTGATAAGTCTTTTTCCTGTACAAATTAAAGTATTAATATTAACAAAGGGCGAAGTGTTCTAATTTCGGGTAAAAAACAATCCGTATAGCCAATAAATAGATTTATAGCTGAATCTAACCTCACATTTTGTCGATAAAACAGGAATGAAACTTAGATTAGCTTAGGATTCCCTTAAGCTTGTATTACACAATAAACAGATTTATTTTGATTATTATTATTTATTTATTTTTATTTATTTATTTTCCAAGCAAGAATATAAAACTTAGTTACAAAGTTATTACAACTGGTATCATGAATTAATAACGCATACTACAAATTTAGATATAAATAATAAAATAAAAATCCGCGAGACTTTTGACACTAACTTGTGTCTCTTCAAAAAAAAAAACCACTAATGGAAAAAGATCCTATTCGTAGAGCTTCCTCTCTTTTTACCACCTGGATGCGGCTTCGGAGCGTCAGTCTGGATTAGGCTGACTTTATAAGGTTCCCAATCTCGCTTGGAAACGACATTTCGAATCCGAGGTAAAGAGCCGCAAACACTTTGGTCGATCGACTCGATATATTCTGTCGTCGTAGACGGACCGAAAAGCCAGTGGCAAAGGCGTCGTATACATTCACGCGCGGTTCGTCCTAATACAAAGGGACGTGTCCTGTATAACGCGACGTGCAGGGCACACATCCAACTTTCTGTCTCTCTCTCTCTCTCTCTCTCTCTCTCTCTCTCGCTCTCCCGTGCTTCTATATCCATCTCACCATCCACGGAGCAGCGATAATTTAGTTATCGAGACGATCGATAGCGTTGCGGCCAGGAAGGCCACTGATGTGGCTTGATTAACGAAAATTCTCCTTACGATGGCGATGTTCCCGCTATTCGAGCGTATATACGCCTCTCGCCCTTGCCGATGTTTACGCGGCCACCCCCGCCAAGGGCGGAATTAACCAGCGCGACGCGACGTAATTGAAGGCCCGACGAGGGAAGCAATATTCCCTTCTCTCCTTCGTGTGGAGAATAATTATTGCGGAGAAAGGAGCATTCTCCCTCTCGCGTCTTGTGTTAATCAGATGATTTTTCTGTTTGACATTTGATTATCTTTATTGCACATATAATGGATTATAATGACATTTGGAAAAGAATTCAATTAACTATTTTCTAAATATTCGAAATTTTATTATATTTTTTCTAATAATAATAGCTAAAATCATGTATGACATTTAGAGCTTTAATTAATTATTTTTTCAGTAGTAATATAAGGTATTAATCAGACGTTGTTCGGTAGACACACTCTGACAAATTATTTATTGTTTTTTAAGAATAATTAAACTTCAAATTTATATAGAACATATATCTCTCAAAAAAATTTGTATGAAACATAAAATATTATTGCAGAGAAAGCCTTTCGGTGTGTCCTAATCAGCTGAGTTTTCTATTTAACATTAGATCATCTTTATCGCACATAAATGGATTATAATGACATTTGGAAAAGAATTTAATTAATTATTTTCTAAATTTATTATATTTTCCTAATAATAATAATAGCTAAAATCATATATGACATGTAGAGCTTTAATTAATTATTTTTTCAGTAGTAATATAAGGTATTAATCAGACGTTGTTCGGTAGACACACTTTGATAAATTATCCACTGTGTTTTAAGAATAATCAAGCTTCAAATGTATATAGGATATATCTCAAAAACATTTGTATGAAAAATAAAATATTATTGCGGAGAAAGGGTTATTCTCCCTCTCGGTGTAGCTTAATACAGCTGATTTATGTATTTGATATTAAATTATTTTTATCTCACATAAAATAAATAATAATAATGACGACATTTCAAAGAAAGAATTCAATAAACTATTTTCTAAATACTTTTTCTTTATCTTTCCTAGTAATAATAGCAAAAATCATATATGACATGTAAAATTAATTTTTTTCAGTAGTAATATAGATATTAATCAGACGTTCGTTAGACATGCTGACAAATTATCTCTTCAAAAATCTTTTTTTTTTATTTTATATCTTACAAACATTTGTATAAAAGATAAAATATTATTGCGGAGTAAGGAACATTGTCTTTCTTGATGTAAATCTTTTAATCATCTGATTTTTGTATTTGACATTAAATCATCTTTAGCGCGACTAATTGTAAGTGGGAAACAATAACAAAATTTGGCAAATTATCGAATAAAATATTTTCTAGAAAATTTGGGAGAGAGAGAAAAAGATCAGATACTAATAATTGTTATTCGAGAATGATATATTTCGTAATAATAATAGCCAGAATCACATATATATCATGTAGAGCTTTAATTAATTTTTTTCAGTAGTAATATCAGGCATTAATCAGACACTGCGGTTATTCGATACACACTGACAAATTATTTATTTCTTATGAATAATCAAGCTTCAAATATACATAGGACATCTCGAAAATATTTCTATGAGTATAAGAGATAAAATATTATTGCGGAGAAAGGGACATTCCTTCTCTCTCGAGAAAAGAGAGGAGAGAGAAAACTCTTCGAGAAATCAGCTGATTTTGACATTTATCTCCAAATAAGCGGAAAATAATAGATGATATTTGGAAAAATATTCAATAAAATAATTGAAAAAGTATATTGAATGAGATGCTTATTAAAAAATTTAGAGAAAGAGAGAAAAAGAGGGGTAAGAAGGGAGAGAAAGGGAGAAAGGACAATACCGGATAATAATAATTGTTATTAAAACTGATATCTATTTCTAATAATAATAGCACGAATCATATATATTACGCACAGCTTTAATTAATTTTTTTCAGTAGTAATATCAGACAATAGTCAGACGTTGCGGTTATTCGATGGACACATTAACAAATTATCCATTTTTTATGAATAATCAAGTTTTAAATGTACACAGAATATCTCGAAAACATTTTTATGAATACGAGAGGCAAAATACTGCAGAGAAAGAACATTTATCTCTCTTGATATTTCTTAATCAATTGATTTTTATGTGTCATTACATCATCTTTATCGCGACATAAGTGGAAAATGATAATGATATTTGCAAATATACAAAATAAAATATTTTCTAAAAAATATTACATATAGAAAGACAGAGAAAACATTTTGAGAAATCAGCTGATTTCTGTCTTTGACATTAAATTATTTTTCTCGCGAGATATAAGTGGAAAATAATAATCATACTTGGAAAAGTATCGAATAAAATATTTCCTAGAAAATTTCAGAGAGAGAAAACTCTTCGAGAAATGTATAAAAAAAAAACAGATTTCGAGAAACTTTGAAAGAACGAGAAACATAGTCTGCGAAGAAAAAAAAATAATCCAAGTTTTCTCCTGAACGTTTCGCTACAGAGACACAGAGAGCTCCGGGGAAGAATCTTTGCATTCTTGGAGAGCAAATCCCGCGCGAGATGAAGTATCCGCCGGGTGTCCTGCCCCAAGATTTCACGAGGGCGGACCGGAATACCGAACGACCCGTCCCGTTCCCTCGTCCTCGGGAAAATAATCGCTCGGGCGCTTCGCGCCAAGTGTCGAGCGTCGACGTCGAACGTGTCGCCGAGTCACCGCTGTCGAATTCGTCGCGCAGGGGAAAGGTGGACTCCATTTTAAACGACAATCACATTAGGGCACGGGACGGCGGACTGATTGCCGCGTACTTTCTCGCTCGCTCTTTGATAGTTCCGCGCGCCGAGTTTCGGCCGCGAAGATCCGTCAGAGCCGCCGGAACTTCGCGCAAACTCATTCATCCCCGGCCGCAAAACTTTCCCGGGAACTGTCGCTGTCATCATGCCAAATCGTTGTTGGTAGATAAGTACCGGAGGAATCGAGACTTTCGAGGATCGAGGAGCTCGACACGGAGCTGAGGGGATGATTATTCGAGAGATGACGATAAATCGATCGGAAAAATTTGTACAGTCTGAAGGAAGAGAATTATGGAAATCTTGTGTAATAAATATTAAAAATATTAAATATATTATGAAATTAAATATATTAATATATTTAATATATTAATATATTTAAATATATTAATATATTTATATATTAATATATTTAATATATTAATATATTTAAATATATTAATAATATTATTAAATATATTAATAATATTAAATATATTAAATAATATTAAAAATATTAAATATATTATCCTCTTTAGATTTTTTCTTCTCAACATCGCGACAATAGAAAAAAAAAATAGAAGAGTGGACATTTTTGGGTGAAAGAAAGGTTCATACTACTTTTGGGAAACATAATTTCGATTCCTTAAGAAGCATTCATTCCGTCCTCGAAGGGAGAATAGAAGGGTGGCTAGAAGGGAACCAGACATTTAAATTAAGTGACTTCCTTCGAAATTAGATCAGGGAGAATGTTCGCCGCGTGTGTTTCCCGCCGTCACGTCTTGATCGGAATATTTCATCCGGATCGATGATGGAGTTGACGATCAAATAATAAGATTGTTATTGGATCGTATAATATACAATTATGAAAAATAAACGGAGGGAAGACTTGGAGAGAGCGAGAGTAGAATATAATTTCTCAAGATTTATCTTTCGGATATGACGTCTTTAATGATAAAGCTTTACAAACGCAATCTACATCTGCCCTAAATCTTCCTTTTACTTTTTATTTAACATCATATACGCTCTGAATTATTTAAAATATTTTCAATAATAGAAAACTGTGTACGTATTAATGTGCGATTTGTGCAAATTTTAACAATTATTTCAATTTGCATGAATAAGTATGAAATGGATTTATTCTTCGGAGCTTTCTCTGTCTTTCTGCCTGTCTATTTTATTTTTATTTTTATTTGATTTTTATTTTATCACGATCAATATCCGAGAGATTTCTATATGATAGGATGATGATGTACGCTTGATGGATATCAAGCGAGTCGGTATCTCGAATTTACTTGCAAAGTATGAGAGCGATCGTCAATATTTGTTGATAACAATTATGCAACGATTTATGCGAAGGAAATATTCTGTTTTCCTTCAAGCTGTTTACAATATATATATATATATATATATATATATATATATCGTATGTTATATGCAGAAACTGTGTACCTTCGACAAAGTTGAAATTCTCGGGAAAATCCTCGCATTTTTCGACATAATTTTAAATTCATCATTTTTATAAATTTTATATTTTTCAATCATTGGAAAAAGTTTGCCTGTTTTCCTTTCTCTCTCTTTGTAACACCATATTAATTTTTTACAATATTTAAATGCTATTCTCTTCTATAAAATATTTTTCATGAGCTTTTCAGAGGTTTTATTTATTTTTTTAAAAAAAAGAGAGTTAAAACTTCCTTTAATTTCATATTCTTTATAGAAGCAAAATACGATTTATATGTTTTTGGGAAATTAACTCGACTGAAAATAGATAATTAGGAATACGTTTCTCTTTCTATTTGAGTTTTTACGAATTTTTAAATTCTATTTCTGTGTATAACATTTCCATATCGATTATTCGTCATGATAAATGTGGACCCTCGCAAGATGTGCGAGATAATTTTAGTCATCAAGACGCAAATCGACATTCTCGTTTCACTCACGCTACATTTATCCTCTATTAGTGATACACGATTTAGCCTCATCTTTTTCTCTCTCTCTTTCTCTGACTCATTTCCGCTTCACGAATTCTCTCTTATCGCTCTGTAATACGTCATGATTTATAATAATATCATTGTCGTACACAAATCGACAAAGAAAGTGCTTCGAAAATATTAAACCAACCTATAAAAATCAAATAAATAAAAATAAAAAATTGAATAAAAATTAATCAAATTAAAATTAATAAAATATTTCTCTCCATTGTAAGGCTTTCATATAGCAATCAATAAATGTAAAATAAAAATTATCTTTTCTAAATTGATTGCAACAACTCATCTCAAAAGCTTCATTGTTAATTAAATAAAAAATTATCGGCAACACACGCGGATTTTCAAGAACATTACATAATATATAAACTGTGCTCAAGTTTCTTAAATCAAATAAAAGATTAGTTTTTAATTACAGATCGATTTACGCATTATTTGTATACATTCCAAATTCAGGCGAGTTATTTATACGGAAAAGTATCGAATACACATATGTGTCCAATTAAAAGACGATAATGTGTCCTCCAATTAAAAAGGATTATTTTAAATATTCGAAAACCGAGAGAAAAACGTATCGTAGCTAAAAATATTTTCGTTGATGCGCATCGGAATTGCAAATCTCATCGTCGGAATAAAGATCGGCTGTCATCTGACGTGAGACGAGAGCGGAAAAATGTAAAAATGATGGCCGAAGAAGAAGGCGGTGTCTAGATTAATTTCACATCACACGGATATTTGAAATTTTTAGGAAAAAAATTCTCATCCGTGACAATCAATTTCACGATAATTATTTTTCGATCGAGAGAGACGACGCAACAATAAATTCGAAAAGGCACGATGACAATCTGTCAAACGGATATGCGTAATGACATTTAGATGCGCATTTTTCAAAATTCTTGTTTGCGTTTTGTTTTTCTAAAAAACAAAAATAATAAAAAATAAAAAATAAAAATTGAGTATTAAATAAATAATAATAATAATAATAATAATAATTTTTTCTTGTATAATAAATATAATAATTGTTTGCGTTTTTTTCTAAAAAAAAAAAATAAATAAAAGTAATAAGTAAAATTGAATAATAAATAAAAAATAAAAATAATAATTTTTTTTCTTGTATAATAAATATAATAATTGTTTGCGTGTTGCGTTTTTTTTTCAAAAAAATAAAAATAATAATAATATTATAATATTATATTTATCTTGTAGAATAATGCTCGCAGAGACGGCGCTCTTGCGTTAATGGCGGTAACTTGTTAAATGTGTAAATTAATTCTTTTTAATTGGGGGGACACATGTGTGTATGTGCCCGATGCCTGTTCTCTGTCCTTCTCGGGAGTCCGCATAAATAACTCTCGGCCGCGCCGTTTCCGTTGCAAAACTAATTTCCCGGCGGGACTCAGGTGGATCGTGACAAACCGCGTGCAACTCTCGGTCGGAATAATTGATGCTTTTGTAACAAAATAAAAAAGGGAACGGATTTTCGAATTAAAGCAACCGAAACAGGAATGTGTAAATTATATCTTTTCAAGCTAATTGTAATTGATGCAAACTATATCTCTCTATATATTCTAGAGTTGAAAAACGAATATTGTAAAATAATATTAAAACTCCCTGAAAAACAATTCTTTCTGAAAATGTCGTAACTGCATCATTACACCAGTAATTTTACGAGTTTTCAGACTGAAACATTTATTCATTTATTTATTTATATATTTTTTTATTTATTTATTTTATTTATTTATTTATCCTCAAAAATTATATTTTTTATAGTCATGTAATATTTAAGAAAGCAAATAAATAAAATTAAAAAAAATAATAAAGCGGAATCTGACGCAATTCTTCGAGAATCGATAGCGAAAATACGCGGGAAATAGGCCGATTGCGATTCTAATAATGCACTCGAGAAAGCATATCGTTTCGGTGCAACAGGTGACGCAACTCGAAATTGTCAGCGTTTCGTCTGATGATAAAATCAAGCTAGGTTGAGAAGCTTGGCTCGTTCCTAAAATCGGAGCCCGCGATGCAATCAGATGTTTCAACGCCTCGATATGCATCGGACCAGTTGCATCTCCATGCATCTGCATAACCGCCCGTTTTACGGTGCGCTTTAGCACCACGAATTGACCGATCTCGCATTAATGCCTCGCGTTCGCAAATTCAAAACATTGTTAACGCGCGGAGGTCCGTTTCTCTATAAACCTCCAATAAACTCTCGAATTGTCATTTGAATATTGACATGTGTTGCTCTGCTGAAATTAAGTGATGCACATTCAATTATGAGTCAAAAAATTAAATTTTGTTAGAAGATAAAGGATTTTAAATAAAAATTCTACTTAATTAATAATAATTAATTTCCCTCAAAATTATAATAAAAGAGGAGGAAGAACTAATTTATTGTCATTTGAATCCGACACGTGTTTTCCTGCTGAAATCAATAAATGATGCACATTCGTTCATGAGTAAAAAAAAAATTAAATATTTGAGCAATTTTTTTCTTTTCTTTTTTTTTAAAAAGAAAAAGGATTCTAAAAATAAAAATTCTAATTAATTAATAATAATTAATTTCCCTTAAAATTATAATTTTTTTTATTTTCTTTTCATCTTAAGATATAAATTGTAGGTAAGAGAGAAGAGGAAGAAGAACTAATTTATTGTAATATCCGTGGAAGAGATTTCGGCGCCACTCATCATAGTTTTGCGAAGGTGGGTGGAGGCGAGATAAGATTTTTCGGAAATTTATCGGAGCATCACGACGTCGCCACTGCGAGCTTTAAGACTCTCATTTTCGCTGGCACGTTTCGAACCCTTATCGAGTCGCGAGGAAAGATCGAGGATCTATCGAGGGGCTGGCCGGGAAAAAAATGTCCGACCTGCAAAATGCAGAGACGCGTAGGCGGCTTCTCTCTTTCTCTCTTCTTCTGTTTTTCCTCTCTTTGCGTCCTCAAACAATTTATCAGGGATTTCGGTTCGAATCCTGCGGGCTATCGTTCCGCGTGCACACGACCTATATTTTTTACAATCTTTTTTTCTCCCCAGCCGTTTTTCACGCCGCGGGCCCCCGTACGGGTTTTATCGAATTTATCCGAAAAAAAATAACACCGCATAATTTACCCGGCAAAATTGCGAGGATGAGAATAAGCCGCGGCTTATTTTAATCGTCCTTAAAATTTTACGATTATTAGTACCTTCGCGTGTTAAATCGCGTTTCGAATCGCGTATTCATTTTGACGTTTTTAAGCTTCAGGATTGCTCTTTTCAAGCTGTTTAAATTTTTATAAGTTTTTAAATTTTTTTTCCAAATCCTCGAATATTGTAAGTTTGATCAGAAAAATTTCTTCTAGTTTAAAGAAATTCTTTTTCTTTTATTTCCTTTGATTTCCGTCTGTGATTTCCGTCCTGTTTTATCGACCAAATGTGAGGTTCTCATTCTTAGAATTCATAATTCTGTAACCAAGATATATGAGACTATACAGATCTTTTTCCTGTACAAATTAAAGTATTAATAAAGGGCGCAGTGTTCTAATTTCGGGTGAAAAACAATCCGTATAGCCAATAAATAGATTTATAGCTGAATCTAACCTCACATTTTGTCGATAAAACAGGAATGAAACTTAGCTCAGCTCACATTTTGTCGATAAAACAGGAATGAAACTTAGCTCAGCTCACATTTTGTCGGTAAAACAGGAATGAAACTTAGCTCAGCTTAGGATCCTGTTAAGAATGGATTAAGTATCGAAATTCCAGAATTTTACGAAGTCGGCGCACGGCGACATTTTCGATGATGCGGCGGGTTATTACTAAGAACCTCACTAAGAGGGTTCAAGGGGGATCGTAAATTAGTCTTCGTAAGACATAAAGTCAGCCGCAAACCCGTCAATAATTCACCGAGGAGCATCGACTCGACTCTGTTCGACAAAGGATAGATATAATCAACACACACATACACACGTGCACAAATTCAATAAACTCAAAGCGTCAATGGAGAAGATCCAGGGTGTCTTTAAAATTAAACAGATGCGATCCGCGCGGATCCGAGATGATTCGATAAGAACGAAGGGATATCTCCGGAAGGTTTGATAAGCTCCACGGATCTCTAAGAATCTATGAAGCTCTAAAAACCTCGGCTTTCCGAAATAACCCTCGGAGAAACGTCGCGGCCGCCATTCAGGTCTGGGAATAAAGTCAGGCGAGAGGGCGATTTCCAATCTTTGTGCCTGAAAATCGTCCTTTATCCTTCAGCCGGAATCACCCCGGCGGGAAGAAAAGAAGTATAGGGGTAAAAACCTCTTGTCCCCGGGAAAACTTTCTCGTTTCTCTTTCTCTCACTCTGTCTCTCTTTCTCTCTCTCTCTCTTTCCCCGACGAGTCCGGTTATCCCCATCAGGGAAAACGAGTTCTCGTGCCGCAGGGTAGTTTGGATTACGCAGGCAAAATATGTCGAAACGGCATCCCTTCATCCCTTAAGGCCAGTCTTTTTCTTTGAGCGGCAACGTCTCGGCGGACGCAATGTCGTAAAAATAAAAAGAATTAAATCAGCGGGAGTAAAATTAGCCGAAAAAATTTATTTTCATTATTTTTGACACTAGTAATTTTTTTATTTGTCTCAAATAAATATTACAATAAATATTTATTCAAATTCAATAAATTTTTTTCAGCATATATTTTATTCGAGAATGACAATTAACCAATTAATGGTTATCGTGGTAAGTCTTGGGAACCATTTTCGAGTTGAGAATCCCTTTTACAAATTCTGTGGATTAAGTTAAGTCTCTTGTATATTTAATTGGCTGAAAGAGAGGATAAGAATGATTACCGGAAATAATTAAACAACGCGTGATTCGTTTTGGTGAATCGCGAGGGGGTTGCATAATAGAATCAGATGATTGTAGAATTTTGAAGTTACGTAGCTTCCATCTATTTTACCGTTCTCCGCGTTTTAAACGGAAATAAAAACCCTCGGTGTTGGGAAGATAAAAAGTTAGCGACCGCGTTCAAGAAGGAGAATGCGCGAAAGGACGACAAAGGACATCGCGGGGGAAATACATCGGCAAATGCAACGACGTGAGCTCGGCCTTATAAGCGAACTTATAAGCCAGGGACGTTTAATTCCCTCGCTGCATTAATACAGATTATTTTTCAATTGTAGTAACTGCGCGCGAGACGTTTCCGCGAGTCTTGAAAGTTTTATTTCAGGGAAGACTGCATCCTGAAAATTTGTATTCCCATTCGTAAGGAAAATTTATTTTTCAATTCTTTTCAAGATTATTTAGTTTGCATACAAATCGATCTTATTTAGTAAAGAGATTCTGTATATATATTTATATATGCGTATATATTTTAATTATTAAAAAATAAACAATTATAATTATTATAATATAATATAATAATTAATAATGCAATAATTTTTTTATTAAAAAAATCAATTTTTGCTTAACTTTTCACATCAAAAAAAGGGACTAACTTATCTCGAGCTGAAAATAAGGTTCAGGAGATGCTGCCATTGTTCTGTTTCACCAACTTTAAGTTAGGTTAGGTTCACTTTTTATTGAATATACAGATTGAACAATCCTCTACAATGAAAGTACTGATAATAATGAATGAGTTCTTTCATGTCATCTCTATTGGGAGCGCCATATTTTGTGCACAAATAAACTGCAGAACCTTTGTATTAAATAAGTATTCTTACGAGCTGATGCAAGAGGCCGATAAAAGACTGTAATTTTTTAACTTTTATTGTTTTTTTACACAAAATTACCGCGCTCCTCGTTTATTATTATCAGTACTTCAATTGTGGAGAAGAATTTCTCAATCCGTATAGCCAATAAGAAGAAAAGCCCTTGAGCTCAAAGTCGGTAAAACAGTCATGGTCAGCATCGCCTTAGTAGATATTCTTAATCTTCTTTTGGAATTTTAATTTCGCAGTAAATAAATATAATAAATTAATAAAATTAAATTAATTAAATTATTTAAATTTATAAGTTTACGAATTAATATTAAAAATAATAATGTAATAGAAAAATGTATATTTAACTATAACAATATACATAAAAACCTCAGTACTTCAATTGTGGAGAAGAATTTCTCAATCTGTATAGCCAATAAGAAGAAAAGCCCTTGAGCTCGAAGTCGGTAAAACAGTCATGTTCAGCATTCCCTTAAACAAATTTTCAAGAATGCGAATTTATTCTTGATAATCGTAAAATTCAAGAATATCCTTTTCTCTAGAAAATCCGTCACGATAATAGCATTCGCGACTCGTCTCTCATTCGGTCGAAAATAATTTAACGATCGAGGCGTTGACGCGCCGCGACGGGGATAAAATCCCAGAGGGAATCGAGAGGGAAGACTGCAGAGTTCTCGGGAAAGCCGTTCGTCATTCTTCCCGATGGCTATTCAGCTACATGTTAAATGGCCGTATTCCCTCGCATCCTCCTCCTCCTCCCTCGGACACCCGAGACTCATCATTTGTCTCATTCTGCATCACGCGACGTCCTCTTTTCGTCCCGCAACAACGAGCCACCTCCTCTTCTTCTCTCGCCGCGTGGTGGCCATCTTGCCGCCCTTTTCTCCGTTCCCATTGTTGCCGGCCCTTCATTGTCTCCCCGTCGACGTAACTCGCTCGACCAGCACACGCTTGTGCCGGAAACGGAGCACGCGTCTGCTCGCGTTCCGCTCTCGTCGGGCGGGAGAAAAAGGAATGGAAAAAAATACGCGAAAAATTGCGGGCGAGGTCAAGCTAAACGTTGAACGCATTGTCGGCGCTGATTAAAATATCCGACTAACTCTCGGATTGCTGAGCAAATTGTTCATTCAATGTGCGCGCGTTAAAAATATCATAAAAAATTTATATAGAAGGAGTAAGTAGGTAGAGAGAAGAAGAATCTGTGTATCCACATTTATATATATACATGTTTTAATGATTCTGAAAAAGGGTCGACTTTTATTTAATTAGTCAATCTCGCAGTTTTTGCTTTCAAACGACTAAATGTAATATATAATAACATATGTTGCGGAAAAAAGTATATTAAAATTATATTAAAAATATATATTAAAATAATACAACATTGTAATTAAAAAATATATTACTCTCTTTTCAAGAGATGCAGTTAAATAAATAAATGCATCATCAAGCTTCTTTGCGCCGCGCCGTCTGTCTGACCATATTCGGCCTGTTTCTACTTGTTTCTACACACACACCTATATATATATATATATATATATATATATATATATAAAACATCATGGACCAATCCAACGTGTAAAAGGGTCATGATCGACGTACGAAATAAGGGCAAAATTCACGGTTGAATTAAAGGGCGTCCCAGGCCGAACGTTCGGAATTCTCGTTTATCAAATACGTGACGTCTTTAGCCGCTTAAATTAAACGAGCCCGTTGTAACTACTACTCCGAATACGAACATTTATCTTCGTAACGGTAACTGGTCCCCCTGTTTCCCGACGTGCCTTTAGATGATCTTCGTGATACTCGTTTTTCGTCATGTCAAACGATATTCTTTCTTTCTCCCTCCCTTTTCATCCATTTGCACGATTTCCTTAATGATCTCAATATTCATCTTATTTAAAAGGGGGATAGAAATAGAGAGAAGAGAGAAACTTGAGAGAGAAAGAGAGAAAAAATTCAATTATTGCAGATTAATTCGTCGCATCGGAATCAAATTAAGGAGAAAAGGATGATTTCTGCGCAGACGGAATTTATTTAATTTTCTCGCGTGTAAAATTCAAGATTGCAAAATGTCTCTTTGAAAAGTTAACGCGGGATCGCGTTTAAGTATCGAATCCTTAAACAAACAGTCGAAATTTCATCCGAATTAATAACGAGCGGGAACTAACGCGGTCCTGACTTGGGCTTCTTCGAGCTCTTAGGGAGGGGATCAAAGACTTAGTTTAATTAGAAGCGTCTGCAGGAAAAGCGGCTTCAAAGCGCGGCCGTGATCAGCGCGTTAACGAGCCTGGCGTACTAAAATCGTTACTTTGACGCATCGCAATTATTTATTGTGACGAGAGTCTGCTGCTAAATTGGCTTCTTGCGATCTCTCCAGCGTCGAAAGACAGCGCACGATCAAAGCGCGTATTTACTTTAATCAGCGGAACTGCTTCGCTACGTCTATTCGACGGAATTAACGCGATTCCGGATGTCTCGCGCGTATATTTGCACTCGAGATGCAGGCGGCGGAAAACGATTGTGTCAATTGGAGAATGAAACGCGTGTTTACAGATTCGCGAGTGTCTAAGAATCATCCGTGAGATTAATTCCCTCTCGATTGGGATCGATTGAAATATTATTTTTGCGATTCCTCGTATTTTTCGGTCCTGTTATATACACATTGAAATTTATATTATATTTTATTTGAAACAATATACATATATGAAAAAAGGAGAGAAAAGAATGCATGCTGTCGTTGTTCTGTTTTACCGACTTTAAGTTAGGTTAGGTTCACTTTTCATTGAATATACAGATTGAAAAATCCTCCACAATAAAAGTACTGATAATAATAAATGAGTTCTTTCATGTCATTTCTATTGGGAGCGCTATATTTTGTGCACAAATAAACTGCAGAACTTTTGCATTAAATAAGTATTGTTACGAGCTGATGCAAGAGGCCGATAAAAAACTGTAGTTTTTTAACTTTTATTGTTTTTATACGAAATTACAGTTCTCCCCGTTCATTATTATCAGTATTTTAATTGTGGAGAAGGATTTTTCAATCTGTATAGTCAATAAAAAGAAAAACACTTGAATTCAAAGTCGATAAAACAATCATGGTCAGCATCTTCTTAATATCTCAAATTTATAATAGGTAATAATTTATTTGCGTAAAACAAAATGGAGAACAAAAAATTTGAAAAAATTATAACAAATAGAGATATCAAAACTGTACAAGAGTTTAAATATAAAAATTAAAATTAAATTAAAAAAAATTAATTAACGCTTAATTAACGAGTGAGAAAAAATTGTCTCGAGGTCTCCTTTTGAGAGATAAAGACGCTGCTCTTGGAGAATCTGATCCAAACAATCCTCGTGTGATAAACTGGGAAGAACTTTATCATATACTCAGACAGTGCGGAAAGACGATTTCACAAAGGTATAATGGAGTGTTTCTCCTTTGAAAGCGCGCCCCTTGGTGCAAAAAGCTGGGGAGCATTATGAGCTAAAGGTCAATAATTCGGGGTGGATGCGACGAGACGCGAGTGGATGGAGTGGAGCACTTTCGCGAAATCCGAGCTGTGATGATGCTCGCGTGACAGCGCGTCCTCTCCATCGTGTCTTCTGAAATTTCATGCCAAAGTGTAAGATGCTGCGCCGAGACGCACAGCTGGACGGATACACATTAGAGCTGGGAAACGTGATGCAAAAGAATTTAGTCGAGTTTCCCGGCGCGATTAAAGCCAGCGTAATGCGAGATTTTTAGAAAATAATCCGCATTCGTCGCTTTCTTCTTCCGTATATTTTGTGAAAAATTAATTCTAGCAGAACTCCCTCTCTCTATTAATTTAATTAGAATTTTTTTTTTTAATTTTCAGCTATATATCTTGACTATAAGGAGAGATAAAAACAGAGCGTATTTTTACGTTACAAAAATAACCAAGAATAATAAACCGATCTCTGTTATTGTTTCCTCACTTTATTGGATGTAAACCAATCCGATCGAATAAATATAAGGAACGCGAGAGCAATTCGGTATCGCGTGTGTCAGAGTCGTCGCGAAAATGAACAGGTGCGCGAGGGATCGGGGAGAGGGAGGGGGATGAACGAGGAGATGATTCATGACAAAACCACCCCTCGCTAGGCGTTGCGTTATCGCGCCGGCAATTTACGCGCGACACCGAATGCAATGAGAGAGATAGAGAAAGAGTACCTTTTAAAGTGGCGCGATAATAAAATAAATCGAACGCGGCAATTAATTCGCGGCCGAGTTATTATTATGGGAGGAGGGGGCGAAAGGGGGGAGAGAAACTCCCCGTCGCCATAAATAACAATAAAACTCTATTAATGTGGTAGCGCGCTGATAGTTACCCCGGCCTGGCATCGAGCCAGAAACATACCGCGCCGGCTATTCACCCCGCGAAATACACGCCGCCCGGATCGCCGCTGCTTTCTCTGCCCCTCCCGTGAAGGGTGGATGACGGGGGAAGGGGGAGGGACACGCTCGCATACCAATCCTACATCCGTACGTAATGCAGAACGGTTATGCGGCATTACGCACTCCGTGCTAGGCGCTCCGAGACCGGCCAATGGCATCGTATCGCCGGTCGGCCGTCCGTCAAATTGTCCGAATTGGTGCGAAGTAAACGTAAGGGATGCTTGCGGCCGGCTTCACTTGGGTACATGAAATACCATCTGTCTCTAGAGACGGGTATACTTTTTGGAAAGCGCACAGCGATTCGAAGAAATCGATGTTTCTCGTAGTTTCAGGAGAAAAATTGACGACTGACTACGTTTGACGTATGATCAGCTGATTTACGTCAAAAAATAAAAATGAAAAAATATGTTATATTAAAGAGTATACTTCTTCTAAAGTGCATAGTAATTCGAAGAAATCAACGTTGCTCGTGACAAAGGTAAAAGTTAGCGATTGATTGCGTTTGACGTATGATCAGCTGATTTATGTCAAAAAATAGAAATGAAAAAAATGTTTTATATTAAAGGGAATACTTTTTCTAAAGTGCATGCTGATTGAAAGAAATCAACGTTGCTTATAGTAAAAAAAAGTTAGCGACTGCGTTTGACATATGATAAGCTGATTTATGTCAAAGAATAAAAATAAAAATATATTTTATATTAATAGCATTGTATCGCCGGCCGGCCGTCCGTCAAATTGTCCGATTTGGTGCGAAGTAAACGTAAGGGATGCTTGCGGCCGGCTTCACTTAGGTACATGAAATACCATCTGTCTCTAGAGACGGGTATACTTTTTAGAAAGCGCACAGCGATTCGAAGAAATCGATGTTTCTCGTAGTTTCGGGAGAAAAATTGACGACTGACTACGTTTGACGTATGATCAGCTGATTTACGTCAAAAAATAAAAATGAAAAAATATGTTATATTAAAGAGTATACTTCTTCTAAAGTGCATAGTAATTCGAAGAAATCAACGTTGCTCGTGACAAAGGTAAAAGTTAGCGATTGATTGCGTTTGACGTATGATCAGCTGATTTATATCAAAAAATAGAAATGAAAAAAATGTTTTATATTAAAGGGAATACTTCTTCTAAAGTGCATGCTGATTGAAAGAAATCAACGTTGCTTATAGTAAAAAAAAGTTAGCGACTGCGTTTGACATATGATAAGCTGATTTATGTCAAAGAATAAAAATAAAAATATATTTTATATTAATAGCATCGTATCGCCGGCCGGCCGTCCGTCAAATTGTCCGAATTGGTGCGAAGTAAACGTAAGGGATGCTTGCGGCCGGCTTCACTTGAGTACATTAAATACTATCTGTCTCTAGAGACGGGTATACTTTTTGCAAAGCGCACAGCGATTCGAAGAAATCAATGTTTCTCGTGGTTTCAGGAGAAAAATTGACGACTGATTACGTTTGACGTATGATCAGCTGATTTACGTCATAAAATAAAATAAAAGTGAAAAAATATTTTATATTGAAAGGTATACTTCTTCTAAAGTGCATAGTAATTCGAAGAAATCAACGTTGCTTGTGACAAAGATAAAAGTTAGCGATTGATTGCGTTTGACGTACGATCAGCTGATTTATGTCAAAGAATAAAAATAAAAATATAATTTATATTAAAGGATATACCTCTTCTAAAGTGCGTGATGATTGAAAGAAATCAACGTTGGTCGTAGTAAAGAAAAAAGTTAGCGACTGCGTTTGACATATGATCAGCTGATTTATGTCAAAAAATAAAAATAAAAAAATATTTTATATTAAAGGGTATATTTCTTCTAAAGTACATAGTGATTGAAAGAAATCAACGTTGCTCGTGGGAAAGAGAAAAGTTAGCAACTGCCGTACGATCAGCTGATATATGTCAGAGAATAAAAACGAAAATATATTATACATGTATATTAAGCGAGAGAATAAATGAGATTAAATTTATATAGATTGAAATTTTTACTGAAGTATCTCGATTGAAAATACATTTGTTCGGGAAAAGAGATCGT
The DNA here is from genome assembly GCF_048542155.1 of Nylanderia fulva. Lineage (NCBI taxonomy): Eukaryota > Metazoa > Arthropoda > Insecta > Hymenoptera > Formicidae > Nylanderia > Nylanderia fulva. The sequence goes on along the minus strand of NW_028189730.1, from coordinate 2,381,466 downwards.
AACATCAGAAAGATATTTATAGCGCTTATTACATATTTATGGAATATCTATGCAGATACTTTTTCCATCTAAAAATTTTTCGGCGCTTTTTGCAGCGATGTCGGGAGTATCGATATTTTTACGTTACTCGCGTATGTGCAACAAAAAAGAAGCAAATCCGTATTCAACAAACAAAAATTCTGCGATAAAAAGTAAAAGAAATACTTCACATGCATATAATATTGTTTACTATATTTTGATATTAAAAATTGAATTTGAAATTAGGTACATAAAAATTGAGAAATTTTTGGTATTCATGTGTGTGTGCCTAATAGTTGAAATATTAAACGTGTTTAATATTTTATCGAGGATCATCTAAAAATAAGTTCGCTTTAGGCGTAAAGGATAAAAAAGGGACGAAAAAAAAACGAGAAAAAAATGGTTCGCGTAACCTTCGACGGGATAATCTATCCTCGGCCCCTCGAGCGAGCGTTTGTTTTCCCTCGATTGCTATCGAATCGAGGTAGAAACGATATTTGTCGCCCACTTGGAAAAGAAATTTTTCTCTACTTCGTCCTTGAGGCAGCTTTTCGGCGACGCGACATTCTGGAAAGATTTCAGCGATTCTCTCTCTATCTTTTTTCTTCTTCTCTCATATTTTCAAAATGAATTTTGCATCCTAACCGCAGATATTTTAATCCTTTCAAATCCAATACAAAAAAACAGCATTCATATATAACAGGACTCATCAAGAATTCAAGAGTTTAGATAGCACCGAGAGAGTCTTAACTCTCTGTAAGAGTTATTGATCAGTATTATTGACAGATCAGCGTCTACTTTCATAATAAAAATAACTCACAATTAAATAATTTTTAATTATCAATAAAAAATAATTTCCCAATTTACATTTCAGAATGCCCGAATATCAGTACACATAACAAAATAATGTTTCATACTTATCAGTTGCTATAAAGAATTTATAGCAGTGTCATGTGTCAAAAACATCCAGTAGATACCCGAGTATTCTATTATCATTGTTAATATTATTATTATTAATAAAATTTATTAATAATATTATTATTATTAATAAAATTCATTATTAATATTATTATTATTAATTGATATTATTATCAATGAAAGAAAAAAAGAATGTGCGCGCCCTTAAAAGTTAAAAATGCAAATCTGTCATTGAAAACGCGTGTATAACTCGATCATCCTGATCCTCGACAAACGAGATCCTTTGCAGAACGCAGAGATTCACTCTTGAGGCAGGTTGAGCGATGCAACGTTATCGATTCAGCCGAAGGGTTTCGGCGAAACCGCGCCTTGCGAGACTTCTCGATTCCGGTCGTTCTGGGAGCAATGCGCTTTATTACGGCTAAACAGACTGACCGAGCAGTATATTACCGCGGGACGTCGCTGATTTATCGCCGGGCCTGCCTGGCTGGCTTCTGCCTGCCCAATATCCGTACCCCAGGTCCCATCGGCGAACAACGTCGGCCTGTTCTCTCGTCGTCGTCGCCGCGTCGACGCGTATAGCGAGCCTTTCCTCCTCTGTCTCTCTCTCTCTCTCTCTCTCTCTTGCCGGCTCCGAAACTATTAATTCCCATCTCCCGCAGCGAGACCGACGCCGCATAATTCGATTCCACGATATTACCGGGCGGCGACGGGATCGTGAGACGACGACACGCGATTGCATTGTTGCATGCAGAAGAGAGAGTTTCGAGACACCTCGCGTTTCGCCTTCCGAAAACCGGCTGACCGTCCGGAAATTTTCGTCTCTCTCTCTGTCTCTCGCGCGCGAATTTATTCGCGGATTTACGCAAGATTCATCAAAGCTGGGTAATCTTCCTTGAAAATCCCTCCGGGCTCAATTTTCATAATTTACGCGAACTGCGCGTGAATCGTCGAGCGATGCGCGTGTAACAAGTTTCTCCTGTATTTTACAATATTTTTAAAAATGTTGTATTTGATATTAAATTAAATTGTAACATAATTATAAAATTGTATTAAAATCTCTGTCCCTTCAATGGAATTCTAATGATTTTTTTTCCCCAAAAAAATAAAATACAATTTTTTTACTCAAATGGAGTTCTAATGAAAAATATTTATTATTTTTAATTTTTTATATAATATCAAATTTATTATTTAATATTAAATTAAATTGTAACATAATTATAAAATTGTATTAAAATCTCTGTCCCTTCGATGGAATTCTAATAAAAAATATCTATTAATTTTAAGGAATAAATACATTTATAATTGTATTAATTTTATTTATATCTAGGAGAGAATTTTTTTTTCCCAAAAAAAATAAAATAAAATTTTTTTACTCAAATGGAGTTCTAATGAAAAATATTTATTAATTTTAATTTTTTATATAATATTAAATTTATTATTTAATATTAAATTAAATTGTAACATAATTATAAAATTGTATTAAAATCTCTGTCCCTTCCAAAATTCTTATAAAAAATATCTATTAATTTTAAGGAATAAATACATTTATAATTGTATTAATTTTATTTATATCTAGGAGAGAGTTTTTTTTCCCCAAAAAAATAAAATAAAATTTTTTTACTCAAATAAAGTTCTAATGAAAAATATTTATTAATTATAAGGAAGAAACATTTACAATTTTATTTATATTGGGGGAGAATTTTTTCCCGTCAAAAAATAAAATAAAATTTTCTTACTCAAATATTTATTTCTTCAATTTTCTCGCTGCGTGCTCTTTAAACGCGAAACTTTTTAAAGTTGCGCGAGATCGAGATTTAAACCGGTCGGAGCGGATCGATAGATGGGTTTGGTGCGCGCCCTTACCCGGATATACATGCCCCATTTACCCCGATAGCTGCGAATACGTGTATTATGGCGCAGCTTCGAAACTCTCGAGAGCCGCCACATCGCGGGTAGCCACCCTCTGCCTGCAAACGACAATCCTTCGCGATGTTAACGATTCGCGTTCCACTGCGAGGCTGGGTTGAGGGTGACTATACGTATCGAAGGGGATGGTTTAAGGACCGAGGGTGACGGGAATTTCGTTATAAAAGCTATCTTCGCTCCAAACTTCCAAGTATGAAAAATATACTTCGTATTCGCTATCCTCTATCGTGCTTTAAACAACAAATTCGAGTTGGGTGATCGTTCGGGAAGCTACCCCCTTTTTTTTTTTTTTTTTTTTAAGAATCTGATGCGCAGATTTCGAAACGCTACACTGTAGAAAAATTTGTTTTCTTGTTAAAAACGGTCCCCGTGAAAATTTTTGTGTTACATATTTAACACATTTATGTGTTAATTTAACATATTAGTGTTTTGGTAATTGAACTTGAATGTTAAATTATTAAAACAACGGAAAAAATGTAAAAATAAAATAATATGTTTTTATTTTTAATTTTACACAATAAATATGTTTTGCTTTATTAGTGACAAGATTTATTTGTTAAAATTTATAGAAAAAATGTTTATTTTCTATTTTATAAGTGGGAATGATAAAATCTAAAATTAACATATTTTTTGTTAATTTTTATATTAAAAGTGTGTCAATTTCACACAAAACTTATTTTAAATTATTTGAAGTTTTACATTTATTTTGTGTTAAAATATTAACACAATATTTATGTCTCCATTTAACATATCCATATTATGTTAAATCAACACAAAAATTTCTATGGACCGTTTGGGATATGTGATATCTGTTAAATTTAACAGAAATTTTTTAACTGTGTACATAGTTGAAACATTTGTGCTAAATTTAAGAGATATCTCACATGTTCCAAACGATCTACAAAAATTTTTGTGTTAATTTAATATAATATAGATATAGAGACACAAATATTTTGTTAATATTTTAACACAAAGGAAATGCAAAACTTCAAGTGAGTCAAAATAAATTTTGTGTAAAATTAACATAGTTTTAATGTAAAAATGTTAATTTTAGATTTTATCATTCCCACTTATATTATAAAATAAAAAAAGTCAACATTTTTTTCTGTAAATTTCAAGAGATAAAATTAAAAATAAGTGCACATTGTGTTATTTTTACATTTATTCTAGTTGTTTTAATATAATGTAACATTTAAGTTAAATTAACACTTAAATATGTTAATTATCTAACACAAAATTTTTCTCTACCGCATACAATAAAATATATCAATCTGATTGCAGAGGGAATCCATAGAAAATAAATGATAAATTATTTAATGACAGATTAAAGCTGGAACTCGCGTTCGCAAAAAGTCAAATAAGTCAATCTTTTTGAACGACATAGATAAATCGAAATATTCTCTATTTTCCTCGTAGAAGAATTTCCTACCTAAGATGTAAAGTAACACTTGAGCACCTTAATAAGGCTGCTCTATAAATTGCCATCGATTCCGGGTTGCAACAACGAAAGAGAAAGGGCTCTTATATATCGCTTTTTCCCATAGATTGTAAAATGGAATATTTAAAAATAGTGCGACATTCTCTTTCTCTCTCATATCTCCTTTACACGACTATCTGAAAGCACTGTTGTTTATTCTTCCAGGATATCCGCACCGTTCCAAGTCGCCGCCGCGATCCTGATCCTTGCTGCAACAGTGTCAGCTCTGATCGGCCATTGTTATTCCGATCACAGGACCCTCGTGGCCTGCGGACTCTTTCTCCTAAGCGGTAAATAAATACAATATTTTTTCAATATAATCTATTTATATCTTTAAGCTTCTTTATCGGCCTCTTTCCTGTAATAATTTTGCATAGTCAAACATTGTAATTTTAATAAGATCTCTAACTCGAGTACAGTAAATACAAATAATAAATAAATAGTAAATATATATATATAATAGTATATATAATATAATAATAATATAATATAATATAATAAAATATAATAATAAATAAATAGTAAATAAAAAAATTAAATAAATTAAAAATAATTAATTTTAAAAATATTAAAAATAAATGTTAATTTTAGAGATAAAAATAAATAAGAAGAGTTATCTTTTAACGCGAGAGGCGACGTCGGGATTTTTTATATAAAATCTTGAAAACTGGATTGAAATTAATTAAAGTATTATAATTATGAAAATTAGTTATTTTAAACCGCGTTACGCACAAATTTTATTTTCGTCAGTTTAAAAAAATTTTTTTAACAGTGTTTATTTATTTACGAATTTAGGATTTTGTTCGCTGCGCGGAAGCTTGAGAGAAAAGCTCATCCTTTTTCTTTGCGATTTTTCGCGCTCTATCGCGTCACATAAACGGTCAAGTAAAGAAAACGGGTGAACTTTCGATTCGCGTGTGCATTGTCCGTGTGACAGGGAAGCATTTTTAAAGCTCTTGTGATCTGATAGATGAACACGCCATTTATATCACGCGAGTCGCGCAATTCTTCACGAGAAGATTGTTGGCTTCTCACTTGCGAAAGTGTACTTGATACACAGCTGAGGATCAATCAGACCAAACGTGATCGGTGAAACTGAACCACCTATCTTCGGCGAACAAACGCGCCAAAGGAAAACAATCGATTACTTCCATTTTCTCCTTTTTTTCTTTGCTCTCGTTACTTTTAACTCTTTCGCTCGCATCGAGCACACAATTGGAGATAATTATTTAAATTGATGTTGAATGTATTTGCAATTCACAAACCTGTAGTGAATAGAATTAAAAGCTCATTGTCAGTTATAAAAAATTATATCAAGCACACATAAAATATTATATTAAAAATATAAAAATGCTTTTATCAAATATAATATAATATGTTAAAAAAATATATATATATAAAAATATATTATATATAAAAATATATATTAAAAAATATTATATTACATAAAATATTATGTCGTATCGAAATATTATATGTAATATTTATCCTGCTTTTTTCATTACAGTTTCTGTTTTCAAACATTTTTTTACGTTCAACGATATTAAATAATTTTGTAGAGAGAATAATTTTGTTTGATTAAAGTTATTATACAGGACGTATTTCAGAGTGTTCAGCAGACTCAATGAAAAAAATTCCCTGACTTTTTAGTATTATTTTTTCCAAATATATAACTTGCATATATCTATATGATAAATCAATTAAATCATGTTAATGATTAAATTAACGAACCGCTGTAGACGAATCGATTTTTGACAACACAGAAAACTAGTGTGCCGAGAGTCAAGGAAAAGTGTACATTTATTGAATAAAAAATTTCAAATCATAGATAATAATTATAGATAAATAGTCAAATTTCCTGACTTTTCCTGACAGTTCCAGATTTCCGGTTTCCCAGATTTCCCTGACCGCTAGACACTCTGTTATTATCCAGGACGTATTCAAAAGCTTCGCGTATTGCCTCTAGCTTCCTGACAGCTTGATTCTCAGAGGCGATGTCTCAATTCGCGCCACGAACGCGCAAAGGGGCTAAAAATGATCTGTGTGTCCTCCCTGTGGGATCCGTGCGGATTACGAAATCGAGGTGTGCAGCGATCTAAACGTGTCGACGGCGAAAACGCGACGCCTTCCCATTTCCAACCCTTTCCAGAACGTCGATTCCCCCTTCTTCCTTTCCAATCTTCCTGCCTTTTTCTCGCGGATAATCCGGCGAGGCAGGTAAGTCGATATGCGCGCATGATTCAAACGAAATCGAAATTCGGGCAAGAGAGGAGACTCGAAGGGGATGAGAAAAGGCCGGTAATATCGCCCGAGAGTCGAATTGATTTCTTCAACGGGGTGGGGAAGAGGGTTGAACATTTTAATAAAAACCACCCGCGGTTTTGTCGACGACACGGATGAAGGGTGGCGTCGCATATATGAGAAAATAGCGGCGTCATGTGGACGACGCTTTTCTTTCCTGGGGAAGCCGAGCGGAAAACACCCCTTTGAGATGTAGCGAATTCCTCCTTTCTCCAGATATCAAATAGTATATTTTACATGTTATATTTAAATATTTTTATATGTTTAATTAAATATTTTTGTATTACAAGTGCAGGCAAAGTGGTTTTGTGCGCGAGGTGGCCGATCGCACGCCGCCATCTTGCGGCGGCACGGTGCGGGAATAGCCGTGTTCAATACATTGCCTACGGCTTCAGCCGTGGACAATGACTTTGAACGCGACTCAGCCGTAGGCAATGGCTTTGAATGCGGCTTATTCACTCACCGCGTCGCCGCTAGATGGCGGCGTGGGAAATCGGCCGCTTTCCGCACAGAAAACACGCACACAAAGTGCCACTTTGCTTGCACGTGTAATACAAAATATATTCTTAATTATGTATATATATATATATATATATATATATATATATGTAATATTTTGCTGTAACATATTTTTTTCATATTTTTTTTTATTTACACGCACGCATATTTATCGAAAAGGGAGAGAGAGAGCTGGTTTTTCGGGACACAACGTTGATGAAATTTATTCCATATTTTTTATTTGTTCCTTTATGAGAAATTATTCACGCCGACAATTTATCGGACGTCCTGCATAAAGGATATATATGTATACCGTCATGTAATATTAGTTCATTGTGCTTCCCGTCGATATATAGGAATTAAAAGAACCGGGTAAAAAAATCTATCAAAAGACTCCAATTAAAATTCTGTTGGCATCACCCGTTTTCATTCAAGTTAATGAAACTCCAATTAGAAATCCTGTGCAAACTACAGTGCAAGATCGTGCAAAAATATTAGGCGCTCTCATATTTTCCGCCTCGTCCGTGACGAATGGAAGAAAATTGCTCGTACATTTTTTATTAGCAATTGCCATTTTCCTCGGGAGGAGGATTCTATATATAATACGAGGCACTTAAGGGAGATTTCAAACGAGCGAGGTTCAAGTCGCGGCAATATTCCTAAAGGCTTTTTAATAAAGCGCCGAGAAATATAAAAAGCGTGTCCTTTAATGAAAGAAGCTTCTCGCTCGCGCGAGAAATAGAAGTAAGACTGTTACACGAACGAAAACTGAAGATTGATCTTGGAAAAAAACTCGGACTTTCCGGATAATTTGACAGGAGCGAAATATTTTTCGCATACATATATCTAGGTGAAATCGCGGAATTTCATACTTGATCCCATTAGTTTCCGTCCGCGTAAAGCTTGAATTATTATTGTTGACCACTTTATCAGAATACATAATTTATCACCGTAATATTTTATTCGCCCAAGTAACGTAAAAGAAAAACGCTAGATCTAGGAACTCGCATATACAGGGTGTCCCAGAACTGAAGGAAACTTAATATAATTTTAATATAAGGCTTACAATTAATTATAAAAATACATTATAACAAAAATTGGGAATATGCTAAAAATGATGGCCTCCCTCAACATTTTCACTAAGGAAAAATCGTCTGCAAATGACACCAGGAATCTGTCATGAAAAACTTTTCCGCCACTTCTGGGACACCCTGTATATACACGTCATCTGTATAAAAATTCCATACAATTTTTCCAAAAGCAACGTGTATAAACTAAGAGTATCTCTTGCCGACGTGTCGTTTGAATTGTCAAACTGACGAGACGTTGCATGAAAAGCGGATATGCAAACAACAATAAAGCGTATGCGAGGGACAATTTTTTAACAACGCGCCGACTGTTGTGTTGATTTGCATTAACCCCCTCTTCTTTTTCCCAACCAACCTTCTCGTCAATATTAATTCAGAAACACCCTTCGTCGAACAAGCGCTCCCGTGGCGAAACTTTCGCGCGCGCACTTTTGCATAATTGAACATTCTTTCGGCGTGAGAGAGAGAGAGAGAAAAAAAGAAGGGGGCAGCAGCACAATTCCCAAGCTGCAAAAAGGTATAGTAAAAAGAGGAGAAAAAATTCACGGAATGGAGATAGCTTCGCTCATTCGACCGCCCGTGTCTACGGCCTCGCGATAAAATTCTCGACGGATTTTCAAGTAACCCCTTCTTCTTCGAACAACCCCCGTATCGAGGGCGAAGCAATTTCGGAGCGGACTTCGGAATCGTACTCGAGGGGGCACGATTCTTTCTATAGTGTCAATGCGATTTAGGCGGCAACTCGTGACCCCCTGCGTTTTTTTACAAGTGAAAAATTTGCGACAGAGGCAAAAAAAATTTATCATAAAATGTATAGAATATAGGAATTAAATATTTCAAAATTATTGAGTTCGATTCTTATTTAAAAATTTTTGTCAGATATAAAATTAATTATACATTAAAAATTGCACGCTAAAAATGTGGCATAAAATTTATTTTGACGTTTTAATTCTGTTATAAAATATACCAGAAAAAGGGCATTAAATATTTCAAAACTATTGAGTTCGATTTTTATTTAAAAATTCTTGTCAAATATAAAATTAATTATACATTAAAAATTGCACGCTAAAAATGTGGCATAAAATTTATTTTGACGTTTTAATTCTGTTATAAAATATACCAGAAAAAGGGCATTAAATATTTCAAAACTATTGAGTTCGATTCTTATTTAAAAATTCTTGTCAAATATAAAATTAATTATACATTAAAAATTGCACGCTAAAAATGTGGCATAAAATTTATTTTGACGTTTTAATTCTGTTATAAAATATAGCAGAAAAAGGGCATTAAATATTTCAAAACTATTGAGTTCGATTCTTATTTAAAAATTCTCGTCAAATATAAAATTAATTATACATTAAAAATTGCACGCTACAAATGTGGCATAAAATTTATTTTGACGTTTCAATTTTATCATAAAGTATACCAGAAAAAGGGCATTAAATATTTCAAAACTATTGAGTTCGATTCTTATTTAAAAATTCTCGTCAAATATAAAATTAATTATACATTAAAAATTGCACGCTAAAAATGTGGCATAAAATTTATTTTGACGTTTCAATTTTATCATAAAGTATACCAGAAAAAGGGCATTAAATATTTCAAAACTATTGAGTTCGATTCTTATTTAAAAATTCTCGTCAAATATAAAATTAATTATACATTAAAAATTACACGCTAAAAATGTGGCATAAAATTTATTTTGACGTTTCAATTTTATCATAAAATATACCAGAAAAAGAGGCATTAAATATTTCAAAACTATCGAGTAGAAAATTAATCTTAAATCTAAATTCTTATTAAATATAAAATTAATTAACATTAAAAATAACACGCTAAAAATTTATTTTGACGTTTCGATACTTGGGATATAATTTTCAAATAATCCTGCGACTAAGATCACAATTGTTTATCTGTTCTCGAGTCATTTTAGCGAAACTGGGTGAAGCGCGAGATATGAAAATAATTGCATTAATAATGATCTTCGACAGCTGTCACATCCTCGTCTTCGCCGGCAAAATATTTTCCATCGTTCGCGAAATAGGATTGCGAGCCGGGCTGCTGGCCGGCTGCTCCGTCATCAGGCCAGGTTAAAAGTTCGTCGACGTAGATCGATCTCGGCGAAGTGGCGTTGTGTCGATGGCCCCATTTTGGATTTTCGTCGAACTTGGCGCAGAAAACGCGACGGCCTTTGCGATCACTCTCCTCGGTTACATCGTGAATATCCCTGAACGAACGATGATAATTAATTAATGTTCGGTATGGAGAATCAATCGACGTCAAAATAACAAACAATTTTCGACGCGGCTCGCTTTTCACTCCGCTAATTGATGGATAACAATTAAGCGAATGTGATACCTTTCTCTCGTTAATAATGGAACGTCAAAATGCAACGCGCAAGCTCGTTGATATTATCGTCTCAAGTTGAACTGCGATAATTGGCCAGAAAACATTCTATTCTCGTTTTAAATCTTGTTATAAGACCCTCGGGTTTTCCGGCAAAATTTGATACATATTATATATACAGGATTTGCTGTTATTTAAATAAAATTATGTAGACGATCATCTAAATTAAATTTTGGTATTTATCTTGTCTTTATATAGATATGAAAATATGTATTATCTTTATCTGCATCTTATTGTTAGATGAAAACGTGTCATCTTTAATAAATTATCTAGAATAATGTTCAGATAATTTGCTTTAGAGTCATATATCAAAATACTTAAGTAAAACTTAAATAAAAGTATGAATATATTTTTATAACTTTTTTACAATTTACATTTTTTTATAACTGTATTTATATAAACGGTCTTAAAAATATTATTTGAGAGTTATCTAGATGTGTGAATATCATCATATAATTTTATCTTTTATCTAGACATATATTTAAAACAAAATCATCTTATCTAAGATGAATTTATATACTTTTGGAATTGGAATTAGCAGTAAAAATTCCGCATTTGCTCTCCTTTTAAATAAACAAGAAATTTGCATATAATTAATAAAAAAATGAAAATAAAGTAACAAAAAATTAAAAAAAATTAAGAAGAAACAAAACACATCAATCATATAATTTTATCTTTTATCTAGACATATATTTAAAACAAAATCATCTTATCTAAGATGAATTTACATATACTTTTTAAATTGGAATTAGCAGTAAAAATTCCGCATTCGCTCTCCTTTTGAGTAAACACAGAATTTGCATATAATTAATAAAAAAAAAAAAATTTAAAATTTAAAAAATTAAGAAGGAACAAAACATAAGAAACAAAAAATCTAATCATGTCCACCTTGGGAAAAAATCCTACGGACGCTCTCGCATGCATATTATACCATGCATATCTCGTTGCACTTACTCTCTCGCGCATTCCTGAGGATCGTAGTAGGTACGGAAGCACTGCTTGCATTTTTTAAAGTATATCCTTCCCACGGTGGACGCGTACAGGCCGCGCACTCGCGTCAGACAATCGTAAAATTGCAAATCGCACTCGCATAACGAGCTGCGAAAAGTCAGAAGTCAGTTCGCGCGCTCGGCAACGTCATAAATAATTGCACGTTGCATTACATATGTATATTATACCTTCTGCAAATGTATTTGTTGTGCAGTCCGTATCTCGTAGCTTTAGGTTTTATGAAATCCTCGCAGCGATCGTGCGTTCTGCAGCACGCGTCCAGCTCGCTATACACACCCAATTCGGAATCATCGCGAGCGATATTTCCCCGGCCGCACCAGAGCGTACCTATACATATAAGCATACGGTGTCGAGAATACAAACCGTTCGATATCTCTACGTGACGTTAAATAAGAAATTTAGACGTTATACAGGTATTACAGCATCTTTTTACTCAAATAAAATATTATATAATGTATACAAATTATTATAAAGCTGATATAATAATTTTATTTGTTGGCTACAGAGAGATAAAAAATTAACAATAATAAGAATACTAAAAAATAAAATAGAAACTAGAAAATAAAAAATAAGAAATTTAGACGTTATACAGGTATTACAGCATCTTTTTACTCAAATAAAATATTATATAATGTATACAAATTATTATAAAGCTGATATAATAATTTTATTTGTTGGCTACAGAGAGATAAAAAATTAACAATAATAAGAATACTAAAAAATAAAATAGAAACTAGAAAATAAAAAATTAATCCTATACAATACTTTTGCGATAAATAATAAATTGCAAGTATAAAATTTGTTTTTTTTAATTAAATAATATATATAAACCAATTTATAATAAATAATATATTTTTTTACTAAAATAAAATATATAATGTGTACAAATTATTATACCGCTGATATAATAATTATTTGTTGGCTATAGAAAGATAAAAAGATTAATATACAATATTTTTGCGATAAATAATAAATTGCAAGCAATAAAATAATAAAATAAAATATATAAATTAACTTATAATAAATAATAAATTTAGTTACAGGATGTTACAGATATATTATATATATATATATATATATAATTTGCTCATTTTTCTAGTAAAATAAAATATGTATGTAATAATGTATACAAATTATTATACCGCTGATATAATAATTATTTTTTGGATATAGAAAGATAAAAAAATAAAATATGTAAATCGATATACATACAAATTATTATTCCACTGTGTGTGATATATATTATTTGTAGAATATAAAAAGATAAAAGTTATTTAAATAAAGATGAAATCTAAAAATTATGTATTTTATAAAGCAATTGAAATGTTTATTGTAGAATAAAATAAAGAAATTTACCTGGAAGAATTCCATGTCGAAGGTTCTTAATTTGCGACAGTCCGCGAAAAACTTTGAAATAATCTTTCACACTGTGACTTTTTACCATTACACTGTTATTATCGACAAATAACAACACGAATGCGCAAAATGCGATCAAATTAATCGCAGGGATTTGCCTCATTTTAAGATAAATGGTATGACGCAAAGAAAAAAATCACAGTTTGGTGCAAAAAAAAATATTTTTCGAAACAAGACTTTTTAATAAGTTATGACGTCGATTCGTGTCGAGTTTAATTATGCGTGTTAATATCGCGGGATATAAAATGCAACTGTCTGCGATAACCCATCCAAAGAAGAATTATGAGACCGACCTTTGTGTGTATTAACACATGTGCATTAACACATGTATGTATATTAACACATGCAATTAATTTATCGCTCGTTTCCTCGACGTCAACTTCCTTGCGACATTAAAGAAGTGATAAAAATTATCCCAAGGTAACCAAGCACACTGAACTTTCAATATGGATAAAATCTACTTCTAGACGATTTGTACATCTCTACAAAATTCAAGATTAAGTTTTATTTATGTTTTATTTAATCTATTTAATTCAAGATAAAGTTCTATCAAGATTTTATTCTATTTATTTTAAGATAAGTTTTATTTATATTTTTATGTTCACATGTTCTATATATGTGTGTGTGTGTGTGTATTTCTTATATATATATCTTATATAAATATATAATATCACGTATACATATATATAATATACATATGTATTTAATTTATTTAAATGTTTTATATTATATGATGCATAAATTATAAATAAATTTTTGTCCCTAATTGTATTATAAATTATGAATCGTTTAAAGCCAAGATATCATTATAATTTCTCGATCTTTGATTCATAAATCATACATAATACTTATAATGCTTTGTACAGAGAATTTAGCAGAAAATTAAAAAGCCTGTACATACATAATTATAACTACACCAGAAAATGAGGAAATGATGCTATTTTTTCGAAAAATTATTTCTACATTTTTAAAAAATGTAATATCACTAAAAATCTCAATAAAAATCGCTAACAAACAAGCCTGCACGCTAACTTTTTTTAAATCGAAAAAAAAATATTGATACGCAGAGGTCAAAGAAAAACATATTTTTGAAAGACTTATTTTAGATAAGCTTTACAGGAAAAAAAAGGAGAAGAAAAGAGCAATTATCTTAAAACACAAACCCAAGGCTGGATTCAAAGCTTTTGTTAGCCATACTGGTATCACTCTGCAAATTTATGCCACGATTTAATCTCTTAAAACACACACGACATCGCAAATATCAAACATTTGCGATAAGAAGATATGATTCAAAGTATGCATATCATAATTTAAAATCAAAATCGATCGGTATGATTATATAGTCTGTTATTACTGTATATTAATATTGTATATATATATATATAATCAGCTTTTCTTATATAATTATTCTAATATAAATATTCAGAAATTTTTGCTTTTCCACAAATTTATTTAAAATCCAATTTTTTGTTTATATACTATATTAAGAATTCTAATTGTAATTTTTATTTTTTGATATCAATATTTTACACTGTATCATTCAATCCAGTCAATTTATTTACAATATAATTTTTATTGCAATAAAAATAAAAGTTTCATTACAATAAAAATGAAATATCAAGTATATAAAATATTCGACACATTTAATATCGAAAATACATCAATAATTTGCTTGAAATAACTGTCGTCGAATTTCCACTGAAAAACTAAAATTCTATCCGAATTCGTTTAAAGGAACGATTAAAACAGCGTTTCGTAAAATTAATATTGCTAATGTAAAGTCAAAGTAAAAAAAAAGAGGAAATTTTTCTTTTTTTCCAAAAAAAACCCACAGAATTAAGAATTCTAATTTAAATTTTTATTATTTGAAAAATATTTCAAACTGTATAACTCAATCCAGCCAATTTATTTACAATATAATTTTTATTGCAATTAAAATAAAAGTTCAATTACAATAAAAATGAAATATCAAGTATATAAAATATTCGACACATTTAATATCGAAAATACATCAATAATTTGCTTGAAATAACTATCGTCGAATTTCCACTGAAAAACTGAAATTTTATCCGAATTCGTTTAAAGAAGCGATTAATGCAACGTTTCGTAAAATTGATATTGCTAATGTAAAATCGAAATAAAAAATTTTCCTCCCTCTTTTTACTTTGATAATTTACGTTAGCAATGTTAATTTTACGAAACGCTGCATTAATCGAGAAACTAAAATTCTATCCGAACTCGTTTAAAGGACCGATTAAAACAGCGTTTCGTAAAATTAATATTGCTAATGTAAAGTTGAAGTAAAAAAAAAAAAAAAAAAAAAGAAGGAAATTTGTCTTCCTTCCCAAAAAAAAAACGACAGAACTGGAAATGGAATAGGGTGGCTGGTGTCTTCCTGGATTTCTGGCGAAGCTTTTTCGAGCTTTCTCTACATTATTTCAACTGGCCGACCAACTCTTCACCCCCTGCCAATCTCTCTCGAGGCCTCTTTCGCTTGACTGCGCATTCCTTTTAACGATTTCGTCCCCCTTAGACCGCGACATCCGCTTTCGTTTCACGTTCTTCTTCAAGGTTTCCACCTGCCGCCCGCTTACGTTTACTCTGACGCTCTTTCGCACTTTTTCAGAATTTTCTCTCGGAATCGCGAAGTGAGGTAAGTTCAAAGGGATATGAGGGCGGAATAAGGATATGAGGGAAAAGAAGTTAATTGTAAATTCAATCACGAATTTCTTTCCAGATAGTTGCGCGACGTCTTTTGACGGACCGCGGCTTTTAATTCAATATACATGTACTTGCTTTTGTTAATTAGCGATTTCCATAAAAATCGCGGTTCATAAATTTTTTATTTTCCTTACAAGCAGCAGATTCTTTCGAGTCTTCTCTCGAGACTTTTTACACTCTTATAATCAGGGTTGTGCTCAGATAATTTTGAAATTAGCTAGATAAAGATGAGATAAAAATATGTAAATTTATCTTAGATAAAATGAAGATAATTTTGTTTTAAATATATCTACATAAAATATAAAATAATATAGCGATTCATCTAGATAATTTTCTAGATAATAATTTTATAAGATGAGATAAAGATGAGATAAAAATATGTAAATTTATCTTATATAAAATGAAGATGATTTTGTTTTAAATATATCTACATAAAATATAAAATGATATAGCGATTTATCTAGATAATTTTCTAGATAATAATTTTATAAGATGAGATAAAGATGAGATAAAAATATGTAAATTCATCTTAAATAAAATGAAGATGATTTTGTTTTAAATATATCTACATAAAATATAAAATAATATAGCGATTCATCTAGATAATTTTCTAGATAATAATTTTATAAGATGAGATAAAGATGAGATAAAAATATATAAATTCATCTTAAATAAAATGAAGATGATTTTGTTTTAAATATATCTACATAAAATATAAAATAATATAGCGATTTATCTAGATAATTTTCTAGATAATAATTTTATAAGATGAGATAAAGATGAGATAAAAATATGTAAATTTATCTTAAATAAAATAAAGATGATTTTGTTTTAAATATATCTAGATAAAATATAAAATAATATAGCGATTCATCTAGATAATTTTCTAGATAATAATTTTATAAGATGAGATAAAAATATGTAAATTCCTCTTAGATAAGATAAAAATGATTTTGTTTTAAATATATCTAGATAAAATTCTTTTATTCTTTTATTAATTAGCTACTTCGATAAAAATCGCGGTTCATAAATTTTTAATTTTCTTACAAGCTGCTTGTAGCAGATTCTTTCTTAGTTCCTCTCCCATCAATACTTTTTACGCTTTTATAATTATTGATAAAAATGAGATCACTAGTAATGACAGAAAAATTCAAATATGTTGTAAATATCAAGCATTTAAAGAAAGACTGTTAATGCGTTGGTTTCAAGGAAACAAAATCGGCGGAAAAATTGGCTAATTCAGCTGGTGGCGGAAAACCCGCAGAGAAAACGATTGCGAAGGAGATTGCGTAAGATATAGCCGAGGGGAGAGAAAAAAGAAGCTCATTTCTTCTCTCCGGAGGGCGGTTTGCGTTAAACTCGGCGCTCACCGGGAAACGAAGAGGGAAGAAGGGGAGGGGGGACAAAAGGTTTGACGTACACAGATATGTGTATATGTATATGTGCGTGCGTTGCCTGGTTCAGGTTAATGCACCAAGAAGCGCATTACCGGGAGCGCTTACCGCAGAGAAAAGAGCGCTAGTGCAAGACCAGCAGTCACCCCGATGCACGCAACCCCGCCCTGCAGGGGGAGGAAGGGGGGGGGAGGGAACAAAAATGTCGGCGACTAAAAAGCGGAGAACCATTTCTCCCTTCTTCCTTTCTCTCTCTCTCTCGTTGCTGAAAAACGTACCGCTGTGCGGTTTCGCTCGACCGAAAGTTTTATTCTATCGGACGTAAATTTAATTTGGAACATTTTTTCAAATTAAATTTTTAATCTAGATATGTTTGAAAAAATTAATTTACATTATATAGTATTTTTTTATTATTAATATTTTTATTAATATATAAAAATATATTAATATATTTGTTAATATATTTTATTATATATTAATAAATATATTAATATATGAAATATAAAAAAAATATATATATATAAATATAATATATATTGCACTAAAAAATACTATATTATTATATATATTATATTTTATATATTAATATATTTATTAATATATTTTATATTTATAATATATATTTTTTTTGTTATATTTATATATAATCATATATATTATATATTACATATCATATAATTATATAGTTATAAATAATATATATAATTATGAAAATTGGGTACATATACACTACTCTATGCTACCTATCAAATCTAACCAACCTATATTATCCATATCCTATATGGTATAACCATATCTTAACTCCCATATACTTAATATATAAATATAATATATATAATAATATAGTATTTTTTAGTGCGATATATATATTTTTATCGTGACAATAAATATTAAGGGCCTCTTTCGTCATCCCTTGCATTCGCGAAAGTAAGGAAATAATTAACTACTCGTATTGTCGACTCGGCGTAAAGGCTTGACGTTATTTCTGCCAATAGCGTCGCACACCTTTCGCGCGTATTCAAATTGACAAGGCTTCACCTCTCTCTCGTAAAGCCTCGGGCCTAGCGGAGCGAAGCTGAGAATCCGCTCCGGCGAACAAACGAGGGAAATTATCTGCAACGACTGAAGTAATAACATTTAACTGTGCGCGGCGCGGAAGAGGGGCGAGAAGGGGGAGAAGGAGGGCAATTCCTCAGCCAGGGTGGAGGAATGGCAACGTGGAATTATAAATTGTTGGGGCATAGTTGCGATTGTTTCGAGCCGAGGGTGAGAAGCCGCCGCGTCTTTCCATCCCTCCACCCTCGGAGTTACGAACGCAAGGACGATTATTCTCGTCCTGTTTGCTCTCGCCCCCCTCTCTCTCCCCCTTCTCGCCCTCTTCTAAAACGGAAACGTTGCAGAACGACTTGCGGAACAACTCCGCGTTGTTCGCGACACTGCGGGAAAAAATCATATTTCGACTGCGAGTCGAATTGTAACATTCTGGAAATTTTCTGAAAAGAGACGCGAATGCGGAAGATAAAAGTTATGCAGGGAGATTAAGATTGAGTGCACAAAAATAGAGGTACGAGAGGGACGTTCTCATATACGTACTCGCTTTTAAAAATACAATAAAAATTGCAGCTCTAATTCTTCTACAGATATGCACACATATATTAGAGTATTCATTTTTCTCCAAAAAAAAATTTATGTTTGTACCAGAAAATTGTAGACAAATTACTATTCAAATTCGGATCTGAAAGGGGCTAATAAGAAATAGAAGTACAGATTTTAATATCTGTGTCTGACTCTTGTTAGCTCTTTTCCCTGAATTTGTATTTATATATCAAAGATCGTCTTTAATTTATTATTTTGTATTACACGTGCAGGCAAAGTGGCACTTTGTGTGCGTATTTTCTGTGCGGAAAGCGGCCGAATGTATTGCCCACGGCTTTAGCCGTGGACAATGACTTTGAACACGGCTATTCCCGCACCGTGCTGCCGCAAGATGGCGGCGTGCGATCGGTCACCTCGCTTTTTCACAGAAAACGCGCACAAAGCCACTTTGTCTGCACTTGTAATACAAAATATTGTGTGTATCAAGTGCGGAAAGTGAACAATTGTCAACTTTCCGCACTTGATACACAATATACTATTAATATCACATTTTCCGATGCATAATAAAATATTTGCAAATAAATATGTAAGTGCTCCCGGCTATGCGAATTTAAATCTTTCGCTCCCTTCGGTTATCACCGCGAGCCTGGACCTTTGAAAAGTGATAAACCCTTTCATCGTACCACCTCGGCCATCGCGCTTTTACGAGCAACCATCCGCGAGAGGATCCCGCTTTAAGCAGCGCGAAGCTTCCCCAACCTTTTAAACGTTTCTTTTTCATCGCGCATGCTCTTTTTGCTCGGACGGGTGAGAGATCGGCAGCAGCGCGCCGATCTGCTAAAAGAGCTCGTAAGTTCTGCGCAACCCCTAAGACCCGTAATTACGTACCCGGGAGAGACAGGAGAGGCGGATAGCGGAAAGAAAGGGAAGAAAGATCGACGCGAGAGATACCGATGGGAAGACAAGAGGCGCTCTCTCTTTTTCTCGGACTCTGATTTATATCGGACCGGACGTTGGTTCTTCGACCTCAACCGGATTCTCTCGAAGGCTTACGCCGCTCGTCGATTCCCGAAATTTCGACACGGAATTCCTCCTCGGAATCCTTAGCCTTGGCCAGATTGATTCACGCCGCTTTTATTTTATCTCGAACGGAGAGTCGTGTTGGGAGATATTAGTACTTGAATTTGTCCATCCATTGAGATTCCGGAAAAATTTATTCTTTTCTTTGAAAAGTCTGTGATTTCCGTCCTGTTTTATCGACAAAATGTGAGGTTAGATAAACTATAAATCTATTTATTGGCTATATGGATTGTTTTTTACCCGAAATTAGAACGCTTCGATCTTTGTTAATATTAATACTTTAAATTGTATAGGAAAAAAGACTTGTCAATCTGTATAGTCTCATGTATCTTGGTTACAAAATTATGAATTCTAAGCACTCGTAATTCTGTAACCAAGATATATAAAACTATAGAGATTGATAAGTTTTTTTTTTCTATGCAAATTAAAGTATTAATATTAACAAAGGGCAAAGTGTTCTAATTTCGGGTAAAACATAATTCGTATAGCCAATAAATAGATTCATAGTTGAATCTGACCTCACATTTTGTCGATAAAACAGAATGAAACTTAGGCTAGCTTAGGATCTCCTTAACATTAGATATTTACGAATATTTAAAACATTGAATAATTAAAAAATGTTTCATAATTACAGTTTAGATGTGTATTTATTATTAAAATTAAAATGTGTCGAAAATTATGAAATATTCTGTATACATATATATGAGAAAGGAAAAAAGAGAATAAAATATTTTTTATTTCAAACTGGAAATCGTAAGATTGTGTCAGGAGATATTAGTACTTGAATTAGTTTCCATTTTAGAGAGTCTTGAAAAATTAATTTTTTTCGCAGCATTGAAAGTTTCTACCTATAATTAACTTTAAATATTAATGAATATTTATAAAATGGAATAATTAAAAAAGGTGTTTTATAATTATAGTTTAGATGTACTTTAAAATTTATTATTAAAATTAAAATGCATAGAGATTCTTGAAAAATTAATTTTTTCGCAGTATTGACAGTTCCTTTTTATAATAAACATTAGATATAATAGCTGTATTACAAATATTTCAAAAGTTGAATAATTAAGAAAAATATTCCAACATTTTAATTACAATTAATATTTACTTTTAAAATAATTAAAATGTCGAAAATTATGAAATATCCTGTGCACATGAAGGAGAGACAAAAGAGAACAAAATACTTTTTTATTACAAATAGAAAAGCGTGTCAGGAGATATTAGTACTTGAATTAGTCTATCTATTTCAGAGATTCTTGAAAAATTAATTTTTTCACGGTATATCAAAAGTCTCTTTTCATAATTAACATTTTAATATCTATATTATAAATTAAGAAGATAGTATGTAATTAAAAAAAGGTTGCATAATTAGGGAAAAAATACATTGATATTTAATTATTCCTTATCTTTACTCTTAAAATTGAAATGTATCGAAATTTCTCATGCAAATAAGAAAGAAAGTAATAAAAGTAGATGACGGGAGCATAAAAGAGATCATTAGCTGTGACTTTGCGAGAAATCAAGTCTCAACTATATCACCGACTTGTCTCCAGCAAAGTCGCCGCTCTCAGATTACTTCATAATTATCGTTATTATTCTTGTCATGCCGCAATTTGCAAGAAAGACTCTGTAAGTGGTGCTCAAAGTTCCAAAGCAGACAAACAACGCGTGACTTCATTTACAAGTCTTTGCGGAAATTCGTGTATTCGATAATAATGATAATAATAATAATAATAATAATAATAACAATAATAATTCTAGTCGTCAAAGTCATGTTCACAAATTTCCTCTAACAATAAGACATTTCTTTGAGAACGCACCGAAAAAATATTTAAAAAGTTTCCTTTTTCCTAAAAAAAAAAAAGAGAACGTCGCATTGTAAAAAGTTGCGGAAGCTTTTAGCGGGAGATAATACAATTTTTTTATTCGCATCCTCTCTTAGCTTAGCGCGGTTAAATGCGCAAAGAGGGTTGCGAAACGTTCGCCGAGTCCTCTTAATGTGCATAATCTATGTTTTTAATAAATGTCAATCCGCAACTTTTCTCTTTCTCTCTCTCTCTTACAGAAATCGCGACACAAAAACAGGCTAAACACACAGATTAAAAAAAAATTTTCCATATATCTCATAAACGCTTTGAGGCGGCGCGTTCATTAAAACGCCGTAACGTAGAACGGAGATTAAGCTTTATTATAAGAGGGAAAACCGTCGCGCCGCGTAACTAAATTTCCCGGCTGCATTGTGTGTCGTGGAAAAGCCGGCCCGCAATCTTTCAGGCACGAAGACGCGAGAAGTTTCAGATTAAAAATTCAAACGATCGGGGTAATTAACGATTTCATCCCTCTAAACTGCTTCTTAATTCCGAAAGAAATGTTTCATCAATCATAAACATGCCGTCTCGTCGCCATCTCCTGGAAAAGCTTCCATAATCTTGTAAAGTAAGATTTTGAAACAGACTCTAATGAATTTTCGATTAAAAAAAGTTTTGTAATTTAAAATAATAAATAATTTTCTTAAAATCGGAAGATTTCACATTGGAATTTATTGAATTAAAAATATATATAAATTAAATATATCTTGTAGAAATATTATATATCTTCAATTTCGATGTTCTCTATTTTTTTAATTTATCTCGAAATTTGAAGATTAAGCGTTTTATCGAATTAATGAATTTTTTTTTTAATTCCGGAAAAATAGAGATAACTCACCATTAATAATATTTCTCCTACTTCTCTAGAAAATATTATCTTGCAAAAAAAAAATAAGATTTTATACAGATTTTTTAACGAATAATATGTTCTAACTGTAATTCGCGCGTGATGTAATTTATTAAAAAAATACAATATTATGTGTCTTTAATTCCATCTCGATGTCCCCAATTCAAATCTGGAGAAATCTGCAGATTAGGCGTGCATCGATAAATTTAAAAGTAAAATTCGGAAAAAAGATAAAGATATAACTCATCGCCATTAATAATATTTCCCCGTTATTCACTGATCGCTGTGCACTTCCGTGTCTGTTATTTATATTTTCCAGCGTCTGTGAGGGCACAACAACCAACCTCCGTTGCAATATCTAGAATCAATGCGGCACGGAATAACGGAACAATATTTTACCTGTCGGAACGGATCGGTCTCTCTCTCTTTCTTTCTCTCTCGGGGATGGTGCGGGCTAGTTCCGGAAGTACTACGCGGTTGCGAACTTTGACTCAATACGTCAGCGAACTTAAAATGGAAAGTTGACAACCCGCGGGCACGTCAGACATTTCGCCTCTGTCGCGTTCAATTTGAATAAACCCAGAGCCCTCCTTCTCTCTCTCTCTCTCTCTTCCTTCCTTTCTTAGAAGCCCGGCGGGCAAACCGCGTCCTTTTCGAACTTATTCAAATTGCACTCCCACCCTTCGAGTCTTCCGCGGCGGCTCCCTTAATAGAGAGAAGCGGCTCCTATTCAAGGAATGCAACCACCATTATATGAAGCGCCGAATTATTTTAAACCAACCGTATTGGCGATCCGGCTACGTCCGCAGAGACGTTAATAATTTACAATGCAAGTTGTAAGCTTATAATAACTCGCGCGAAGTTGGCCGCTCCGCGCTTCGTAATGACCATAATTAAATTAAGGGGCCCGCGCGAGCGGTGTGAGACATGGCCGCTTTCTGTTTGCCTCAATAATAACGCAACTTCTCTCGAGCGGCCGCGACGAAACAAAATACGACACCTCGAACGAAACGTCGTCTCTACCTGAATAAAGATTAGACTGATCATCGCTCATCAAATATGTATTCGTTAATTAGTACGCGGCTCGTTATTAAAACTTTTTAATCACGATTGCTTCGTTCAAATTAATGAAAGATTAGATTATAAATCTTATTCTCTCTCTTTCTATAAAATAAAAAAAAGTTTTATTATTTTACATAAATTCTTCTCGCGAAAAGTATAATTACAAAAACCATCTTATCCTTAAGGAGATGCTGCTATTGTTCTGTTTTATCGACTTTAAGTTAGGTTAGGTTTATTTTTTATTGAATATATAAATTGAAAAATCCTCCACAATGAAAGTACTGATAATAATGAATGGCAACTAATTCTTTCATGTCATTTCTATTGGGAGCGCCATATTTTGTGCACAAATAAACTGCAGAACTTTTGTATTAAATAAGTATTGTTACGAGCTGATGCAAGATGCCGATAAAAAAACTGTAATTTTTTAACTTTTATTGTTTTTTTATACAAAATTACAGCGCTTTTCGTTCATTATTATCAGTACTTTAATTGTAAAGAAAGATTTTTCAATCTGTATAGCCAATAAAAAGAAAAGCCCTTGAACTTAAAGTCGGTAAAATAGTCATGGTCAGTATCCTCTGAAAGATTAAATTATAAATCTCATTCTCTCTCTCTCTCTCTTCGACTCTTTCTTTCTACAAAATGTAAAAAAAATTTTAATATTTTACATAAATTCTTTTTGCGAAAAGTATAATTACAAAAACCATCTTATCCTTAAATAAGGATAAAATTATCTGAATAAATGATATGTGCGCCTTTGCTCGTTATATTTTCTGCAAGAGTGATTTAAATGAATGTTGAAAATTACCTCTATTTGCGATTTTCATTGCGAGGTATATAATATTCCTATATTTGTGAGAGACGCGACTTTTTTTGTATATGTACATCTTTCTTTTCTGCTCTGCCTGTTGCGCAAAAAGCGCGTATATATCACGGATTCGAAATTATAGTGATGATATTAACAGGAATTATAGTGATGATATTAACAGGAATTTACAGGCGAAAAGGAAACGCGAGGCAGGAGGTGTAAATGAGATGTCGCGGAGCGAATTAATGAGGCGCATACGGGGATCTCCCGTCGATCGCCCGCGGCCTCTTCGAAAGCAATTGGCGATCGCACGTGTGCGATTGATGAGAACACACGATTTGCGAGTTGCAGATAAACACGCGCAACGTATCATGAACCGCTATTTTGCCGCAAGGATACCCTCGAAACAGCCTCGAACGTGTTACGCGTTCTTTGTAATAACATTCTTTGCTCAACAAATTTCGTCTGACGAAACACGAATTTCTTTTTGTAGAATGGTACATATATATGTGTATATAGAAATTAAATAATAAAAAAAAATTATTTTAGAAAATTAAAATTTTTAATATATTTATACAATTAATTTATTACGCGCTCCTAACATTTATTGCTAACAAATTTGGTCTGATAAGACACGAATTTGTTTTATCGTGCCGAATTGCGTCCTCATTTTGATCAACTTTTTCAACAGGCGAGAAAAGTTCTTTTTCAAACATATCTGTACGTTCTATTGTGCGAATTTATTAATTTATTAATTATAATGCGCATTATCAATGTGTAATATTTTTTTCAGTCTGAGATATCAATTACTTCATTGTACCAGAAATGTATACTTAATGATCGATTTATAGTTAAAATGTATAATCTAATCTATAGTTTAAATGTATCAAAGTTTTGATATTAAAAAATAAAGAAATTAAATAATTAAAAAAATTAATATTGACAAATAAAAAAAATTAAAATTTTTAATATTTCAAAAAACAATACAAAAAATTTAATAATAATAATAAAATACATTATGTGATTAATAACGTGTAATTAAACGTAGGCACAGCTACGAAGATTCTTCCTGACGTACGTCAGGATGTTTTCGTATTTTCGCGATGTTTTTCACTACACGTGGAAAAAGTTCATCAAACCCTGACGACGTAATCCAGCATGAGAGCGAAACATGATAAATTGCAGTACGTTTGTATATAAAGCGCGGTTTCTCCCCCATCTTCCCTTCTCCCATTCGCGACCGCGCAAATATTTGATGCGCGTGTGATTAATTGCGGTTGCCTAATTACCAGTGTACAGCTCAAAATTGCACCTGCATGCATGCGGGATGTCCCGGAGAATCGTGGCAGCCTTCAAGTTCTTTGATCTCGTTCATTTGCTTTCGTTTCTCGGAATTATCATTGGCCGCGTTATTTTTCATAGCTCTCTTTGATTCAAATATATATTAAATTTTCATAAACACAAATATATAATCGTCTTTTCAATAATTTTATCATTCACATTCCGGGACAAAAGAGAGGAAAAGTTGTTTAATTTTTAAAAAATACCTCGAATATTTTCGACCGTCTTCTTCATTCCCAAGAACAAAGATTTTAATCTTCAAAAGAAGTGCAAAATAAAAGCGCGAAAAATTAAAAAAAAGATTCAGACAAAAATAAAGAGAGACAAAATATATAAAGAGAGAGAAAACAAAGGACAGTACGGTGCAGTTATAACTGCGATATCTGGCGCACAACAGCCTGTGCATAGAAGAGACGAGGAGATGCATTATATATACAGAAGACATTATCGCACGCTCTTTGGAGATGGAACGAGGACGATACACCGGGAGATACTCTAATGCAGCTTGTTATTGCGTTCAACGTGCAACAATGCTCGCTCACGCTCGAGCGAGCACAAATATGCCCCACGTCGCGTCTGGCTGCTCTAAGACGCTACGCGGGGTGAATCGATCGTTTGGTTTCTCGCGTCGCCTGTTCCGTGTCCCCGGTAAATTGTGCGCAAGTCATTACCGATGGCATTGTCACGTATGTATATATATATATAATATATATGTATAGATACGCCGAAGCCTAGCTCGTGGGAAAGATTACGCAATTCGCTTTTGACACTTGTCGTTAATCGTCGTCGCGAAAGCATCCGCAAGAGATCAAGAGGGCTGGCAAATTTATGCTAATTAGCAGTGTTGTGCTTGGATGATTTTTAAATTAGCTGGATAAAGATGAGATAACAATATGTAAAATTTATAAAATTATTAATATTTATTATTGATATTAATTTATAATTTATTAAATTAAAAAATTTATAAAATTATAAAATATTATATAAGATTTGAATTCTAGAAAATAAAATAATCATTACATTGATTAATTGTTTTTTTTTTTTTAAATAATCATAGGCTCGGATTTTTAAATACACATTGAAGTCGAGCCCATCACTAGTTAATTCGTTCCCATCACTAGTTAATCCGTTCGTTAAAATCCAGGAGCATCTTCCGCGCGGAGATTCGCGGATTCTAAAGGACCCGTATATTATATCTCGAGTCTGTTTCTGCATTCTCCACGGGTCATTGTAAGATGAGGGACTCGAGTCGCCTAACGACGTCATTATTATCACGCGGGATGTAGTTCTTAGTACGTGCTCGACGTTGCTCCTAGAGATTCGACCCGCAAGAAAAGCGACTTGCGCGAATCTCGGACTTTTCGGTGAAGCATCGAGGAACCTGGGATTTACTGTGTTTTCAAGACAGAGTTTTTCCTCCTTATTCCGAGAATATTCTTGTTTACGAACAAAGAATGATGTGTCTGATGCATCAAAGCGGCTACAATTAAAATTTCTGTAAGAGTCTTTAAATTTTTCCAGAACGTTTATCACGGATTTTTACATCATTCTTAAATATTTGATTTTTTTTTCAAGTATACAGACATATCCAATAATAATTATATAGCTATAGTATTCAGAGGAAATTGATTTTTTATGATATTATAGTCAATCTCTAAAATGCATTCTTAATTTTAAAAATGTGGATAATTTCCTCCAACAAATTTGACTATAAAAAATCTTGAAAAATAGAGGGGAAAAAATGAATTTTGCTTGCATATAATTTCCTCTATATACAATGAATTTTTACATTTTTTCCCAAATTGCGTTGGTGTAAAATTTTTTTAAGCAATTCGTTTTTAGCAATTTCGCTGACCGAGGGCTAAAATTGGAAAGAGTTAAATCGCGCGCGATTGACTTTTGCGGCCTTTTGACACGCGATCGGGCATCGACGGAAAAAAAAGAGAATCCGATAGCCGGAGATATGATGCATCGCGACACACACACACACACACTCTCTCTCTCTCTCTCTCTCCGATGTATCCCAATTTATTTAGAGTTTCCCCGCGAATTACTTAGCGAGATAAAATCGGAGTATCGACGGGGCTAGATTTGTACGATGGTCCAGCTGCGATCGGACACGAATCATACGACGTATATATGTATATATATATAACTAACACACGAACTTGTTTGCGTGCATCGTCGTTCGTTTAACGTTTCTTGAATAATTCAGCATCCCGCTGATGTCTGCCCGTCGAACACTTTCGAATACAATACGTTGATATGTATTACTTGTTTCGGAATCCGGAATATTCGACGACCGGCGTCCAGGAATTAATTGGAGTAAATGGAACATGGGATGATAATTTTGGAAAATTGCTGAAAAAAATTTTGTCGCACCGAAACCAAAAATATACGACTTTTTGTGTCGTGTGCGACGATAATTGAACGGAATTCTCAGAGGTATAGCTTGGGAATTGAAATTTAATTAAAATTTTGTCCTATGGGATAATAGAGTCTACTTTTGTTTTTCATAAAAATTCAAATTTCTTTGTTATTTATTATTATTTTTCAAAAAATTAACAAACAAAACTAAGTTAATATAAATGTTTTTAAAAATTAACTTTTGATTTAACTTGAGTTAATTTAATCTTAACTTAACTTGAACTGAGTTAATTTTTTGTTTATGCAATTTTTAACTTAACTATAAATATACAAAGGATAAGTTAATGATTTTTTAAAACTAAGTAAAGTTAGTTGCTTATGAAATTAATTTAGTTAAGTTAAGGGTTGCATAAACAAAAAATTTTTAAAAACATTATCTATATTAAATTAGAATTTTGTTTGTTAATTCTTTTAAAATTTAGAATAACAAATAACAAAGAAATTTTGATTTTTATATAGAAATATATTTTTTAGTAATTACAATTGATGACAAATGAACATAAAAATTAATAATACTTTAATTTAAAAATAATACGCTTATAACACTTATAAAAAAAAAAAAAAAAAACAATACTGATATTCAGAGATAAAAAAAAATTTAACTTAGGAAAAAAGTTAATAAGTTTAAGATTAAAAATAACTAGTTGAAGTTAAAAATTAATATATTTTATATGAGTTAAAAGTTATTAATTTTTTAACTATTTTTTTACTTTTACTAATTATTACCCAACTTGGTATATACACAATGGACTAATTCGATCGATAATAGTCGCGGTATACAAATTGCGAAATTTCTACATTGTCCGATTTAATGCGCGAAAAGAAGGGGATGAAAGGGGACGTCCGTGCTCAGACGTTAAATTAAATTCCAGCTGTATACATATGCACCACATGTGTTGCATTGTGTGTTCCACTTTTAATACCCCGGCATTAATAACGCATCGCGTTCGGAAAAGATATGCGCGATAACGTCGATACTCATCCCTCCCCCCCATTTCCCCCCTTCCCTCCACCCCCACCCCCAACTTTATGAAAATTCGCGTAAACACGCGACATTATTTTTGCGCATTATTTCGCATATTTCGCGAACATCTCGCACCGTGGAATTAATCATTTTTATGAATTACGAGGCCACGGTTCGCTAATACGCTTTTATTTACGAACAAAGCGCAAATCCAGCCTCCCCCTCCCACCCCCTGTATATCTCGGCAGATTTTATTCAGCGTAGAATTATAAAATTAATCGTTTTCCGACAATGTCAAAAGCAATATACGATTGGATATCGCGTTAGATTTAATCGCCGTAATACGACCTCGATCGATGCATCATGCGATATATATATATATATATATATATATATATATTTCGATACATCGAGTGCGTCGCGAATTCCTGAAATACCCCGGGGATCGTTAGCGAAATATAATATTATATATTTACAAAATAGAGGCTGAAAGTTTTATATTAACATTTTATCTCGTTGCAAAAAAGAAAGAGAGAGCAAGATTTTTTTTTTTTAATAAAGCGAAATATCACGTTATTAAAAATGCCTGCGCTTTCTTTCCCTCTTTTTTTATGTATATTATATATCCATCTATATATTTATATATAGTGCTCTGTTTATCATACGTTAAGTGATCTTCAACCGATCCTCTTTATCCGCTTAAGAGTTTCATACACGAAAAATCCGCGATAAAAGAATAATACGTGACGATTTGGGTCACGAGCAAGTCTGCGAGGTCTATTGGATTTCGAAATAAGGAAAAATCAAAAAAATTAGAGCAGAATGGAAGAAAAAAATGGTATCGATCGAAATTTCGCGATTTCGCGCGTTCGAGCGTGTAATTCGCGCGCAAAGGTTTCCGGCGGAATTTAATATTAATACAGGACGTTCGAATTTCGAGAATACCGTCTGCGATATCGGATGACCGATCCAATTCCCGGCGACAGCGATGACAGGCGATGCCCTCGTATCCCGTAGGAATGCGCGTTCCCTGGATTTAGAGCATGCGCGGAGCTAAGGAATGCACCTATGCATCTGTGCGAAAATACGAACGAAGCGAAAACGAGCGAGCTGTCAAGCCCCGTTGTTGTTGTTGTTGTAGTTGTTCCTATTTTTTAATTAATTCCGGATCGCAGGCCCCCTTCCTTTCTTTCCTTCCTCCCACGTTGAGAAATTCTGTCGGATTCGATTTTAATTAATTCATCGCGCGTTTCAAAGATAGACGGAGATGGAATCTATAGGGTCATCGAAAAGTATCGGATTCCCCTAATATCTTCAGTTTGCCTTCTATTTTTTATTGCATATTCTTATAGCTTGTCTCGAGAGCTTTCCAAAACACTATAATAAAACATTTTTTCATTAAGTACTTTTTGAATTATACAGGTTTGAAGTTAACAAGATTAACCTGTATAATTCAAAAAGTACTTAATGAAAAAATGTTTTATTATAGTGTTTTGGAATGCTCTTGAGATCAGCTATAAGAATATGCGATAAAATGTAGGGGGTTCCATTTACAAAAATTAGATTGACCTTGAAATGATCTTGAGGACATGGTTAAGGTCAAAGTCAAGGTCATCATCTTACTCCTCGCTTGAAACCATACAACTTTGCTATTGGACATTTTTTCCAAAATGCATTTTAACTGAAGATATTAGGGGGGTCCGATACTTTTCAATGACCCTGTATATGTACATGTATAAGATGGGAGGATGTGAGGGAAGATGAATAACTTGTAAAATAGAATTAGGTATAAAATGATAACAGAGAAAATCTGCGAGATAGAGATGTATTTAGAGATCTTACGAGTCGCAATAAAGTTAATCGAAAGAAGAAATTAAGGTGATCCAAAACGTTCTTGATTTCCGTTCTGTTTTATCGACAAAATGTGAGGTTAGGTACTATAGATCTCTTTATTGGCTATACGAATTGTTTTTTACCCGAAATTAGAACGCTTCGCTCTTTGTTAATATTAATACCTACTTAAAGGGTGAAGCGTTCTAATTTAGGGTAAAAGACAATCCGTATAGCCAATAAATAGATTTCCAGCTGAATCTAACCTCACATTTTGTCGATAAAACAGAACTGAAGCTTAGGATCCTCTTGAAACCCAAAAGTAATCGCTTTCTTAAATAATTGCGATTGACGAAGGAATTTTATCAAGCTCTGCTTAATAAATTATTCGCGAAAAATCTGTTTAACATACTTTTGTATAAACAATACAGTCAGCATTATTTTTCCTTTTTTTTATTTAATCCATCTTATCTGCGATGTCTGTCTAATATACAGATATAATCTCTGAATAATATCATTTATAATCATCGCAGATAAGATGGATTAAATAAAAGAAAAAATAATGCTATGACTGTAATTGTTTATACAAATCATGAGATGGATGTGGCGCGGAAATTTATAGGACGTCGAGCGGAAAGAATGGGAAAAAAAATGAAGAAAGGTCGGATCGGAATACATATCGAATTCCGTAAATCGCGACGAGATTGCGACGACTCGGGGAAAATCGCCCTCGTTGTCTTCGCTATCGTAACGAGTTTGCCGTACCCAGCGGAGGGCTGGGGACGACGGTCTTCCGGGAGGACCCGGGCAAATATTTCGGATCCGTCCGCGTGCACAGCGTGGTGCATTCTGGCGCGGCTCCGGTGCATAAATTTCGGACGTGCCGGCTATGGTTTATACCGGCGGGATTAAATAACTTGACCCACTGGCAACATATCACCGGGCCGTGTACGGACACGGCACGCGTGTCCGCCGCGCGTGCATATGTGTGTGTGTGTGTGTGTGTGTGTATATATGCATACGTGCATCCCGGAACCGACGAAATACGCGCGGCGCCTCTCTCTCTCGCGTGCGTCAATTTTTGCGAATTTTTTTTTGTTTTTTTTTTTGTTTTATTCGTCCAGTACTCGACGCGCACTTTTGTAGCTTCGTTATCGCCATTGTCATTGTTATCGCGATTTTTCGCCGTTATTATTAGCGTTATTGTGCAAAACGCTGAAATTATTAACAGTTAATAACAATGCCGATTGATATTGAACATCAAACTAGCGGAATTCGAGATTCGTTAATATAGATTATTGAGTGCGAAAACTTGCCGTTTTCTCTACATAAAAATTCTTACAGTAGAAAAGTTTTCTTATTAAAAACGGTCCCCGTTAATATTTTTGTGTTGAATATTTAGCATATTATTGGTCTGTTAATTGAACTTAAATGTTAAATTATTAAAACAATTGAAAAACATGTAAAATTAACACAATATGCATCTATTTTTACTTTTACGCAATAAATATATTCGGCTTTATTAGCGACAAGATTTATCTGTTAAAATTTACAGAAAAAAATATTGATTTTCTATTTTATAATATAAGTAGGGATGATAAAATCTAAAATTTTTACACAAAATTTATTTTACATTATTTGAAGTTTTGCATTTATTTTGTGTTAAAATATTAAGGGGATTGTTTATTCTTGAAATTATGATGATTTGTTAATATTAATACTTTAATTGTGCAAAAGGATTTATTAATCTGTATAACCAATCAAAATATAGGCACTTGAACTTGTAAAATCTCATAAAATTATGAGTTCAAGTGCTTATATTAATAAATATAAATCCTTTTGCACAATTAAAGTATTCAATATTAACAAATGGAGAGAAGCATCATAATTTCAAGAATAAACAATCCGTATAGCCAATAAATAAATTTATAGTCGAATTTAACCTCGCTGTTTCGATCGCTAAAACATATTTGGTCAGCATCCCCTTAACACAATATTTGTGTCTCCATTTAACATATCCACATTATGTTAAATTAACACAAACATTTGTGTGGACCGTTTGGGACATCTGTGATATCTGTGAAAAACAGAAATTTTCCAACTGTGCTTCGATGGAAAAAGCTATCTCGATACCTCGGGGCTGATGTCGAAGTAATGACGGTGAAATGCCTCTTAAGCACAAAACGCGAACCGGCTGCCAATATATCCACGGAATGCATTCGAGGCAGCAGCCGTCAGACTTGCCGACAAGAAACGAGGTCGGGGAAAGTCCCCCGGCCACTTCCGGCGGAATGTCCGGCCTCCTCCTTCTCCCTGTAACAACCGAATTGTAGTTTGATTAGGCGAGATCGCGTGCTGCGAACGGTGAACTATATCCTCCATCGAACTATCCCTTATACGTGAAAGCCAGGAGACGAATGAAGTTTGTCAACTCTGATCCGAGGCACTTTCAAAGGACCGATTGCACGTGCGTCACCTTCCGGGAGGATGAAAGAGAATGCAATGACCCGGCAACTTTCGGCCCTCTCCCGCACTTTGACGAGAGAGGATTGTAATTACCGCTGATGAACCGGCTTTCTCGATGCTCGGCGAAGGACGAGCGAATCAGCCAAGGGATCGCGGAGGAAATGTGACCTGAATAGGATATCAACCGAGTTGTCAGACACGTGAGGAGACGCATATGTGGTGATATAATAATATACGTGAATTATATTGTATATCGGCCTCGCTCGCTCTCTCTCTCTCTCTCTCTCTGTTTATAATCTATCTCAATAAATGTCTGTCGAGGTGTCGCCGTAGTTTCTTTTTATATTAATCTTGTTGACGTATAGGAAACTGAAATTATATGGGAATGATCTGTTTTACGCGAGTGAGAAACCTAAATTGGATTTTTTAAGGAAAGTTTATACGCACGGAAAATAAAATTTGTTCACTTGACTAAACCTTTCAACGAAATATTATTTTGTTGATTCAACATATAATAGTATATTGTGTATCAATTGTCAATTCGCACGTGATACACATACTATTACAAGTGCAGGCAAAGTGGCTTTGTGCGCGTTTTCTGTGTGCGAGGTGGCCGATCGCACGCCGCCATTTTGCGGCGGCAACCGTGGGCAAAGCATTGCCCACGACTTCAGCCGTGGGCAATGACTTTGAACGCAGCTCAGCCGTAGGCAATGGCTTTGAACGCGGCTTATTCACTCACCGCGTCGCCACTAGATGGCGGCGTGTGAAATCGGCCGCTTTCCGCACAAAAAACACGCACACAAAGTGCCACTTTGCCTGCACGTGTAATACAAAAATATTTAAATATAACATGTAAAATATAACTTGACTTAAATATTAATGTTCAATTAACAAAATAGTAATTTAGTTGAGAGATTTAGTCACACAAGTTAATACATTTTTTTCACTGCACTTTTCTAAGAAGTACGCTGGGAAAACATTTATGGAATTTGAATAAATATTTATTTGAAACTAATAATATTGATTTAATGTGAAAATATTTATTTGTTTCAAATAAATGAAAATTGTTTCAAATTTTTTTCAATTGGTTTTCAAATTGTTCCAAATAAATGATTGAAATAAATATTTATTAATTAAATAACTTTGTCAGTGTAAAGAAAATTGAAAATTAAAGGAAAATGATAAAGTGACTGAGACTGTAATTCGAATTAATTTTATGAAATAATACATGGTTGCCTCTCTCTTTGCTCTTCGGATTTGTTCAGAGACCTCCTCGTTTTATTTATGCAGTTTCGCGGGATTATAATCGACGTGGTCTAGAATTTCTTCACTGGTGCAAGTCACGCCTTGCTTTGTCCGCCGACAGCTATGCAAACCTTTGCTCAATTAATTAACAGTAATTGCAATTTAGTCGACGAACGTGGAAACAGGGACAGAAACTGGTGGAAGTTACCCGCCGGTGTATTCTATATATATATATATATATACATATATATGTGTTATAGCATTCGCTCGCGTAGTCAGATATTATTCGAGTGCAGAAGCATATATACACCCAGAGGGGTACACACATTCATATACACCGGGGGAATTAGCAACTGTGCTATAACAAAATTAATCCTTTATATTCGCATGCCTCTCATTAACCGAACCAATTTTTTATTTATGCATATATAATCTGCATTACATCATATTCAAGTAATTTCTCTTTGCAGCGAGAGAAGGGATGCAAGAAATATAAAAATAAGATACTTTTTCTCTCTCACTCTCTCTTGAAAATAAATCTATACATAATCTCTGCAAAGTCTCTCCACTCAAAATTATTATAAATCGCTGGTAATGAGGGCGCTCATTTGCTCTGCGAGTACACTGGAAAAGTTTTCCGATCGAACTTTCCCTGGAATCGCTCGGTGAGACGTCTTTCGAGGTCCCCGAAGCGCGAGATTATTATTTTGTCATCGAACAATTGTTCTGTCCGGAAGAGAGAGAGACGGATTTAGTATCCACGGGGGCGCGACGTCGCATCGCGGCAAGAAACGGAGATCGAAAGAGGAGGGAACAATTGCAATTCCCTCTCATAAGCTGTCTCCCGCGTCTGCCAATCCCGTTTTTATTATAACTCGATCGTCCGTATCTTCCGTAAACCGCGCTTCGCAATATGAGCGACGTCGTTTCTCTCTCGACAAATGCGGGAGATTCCCATGACGACGGCGACCGGAATGAAATCTTTATAGCTTATCGAACCGGAAGCGATATCCGGTTGTTCCGCGCGTTCCGAAAGAAGAGTTATCTCTGTAATCGGCAGCCGATCTTTCTCGCGATTCCAAATATTTCTATATAAAAATTAATAAATACGTGTGCATTTATTTATTTATTGTATTGAAATGTACATAAATATGGGTGTATATTTATTTTCATATTTATTTATATTTCGATATAAATACCATAGTCAATATAATCAATAATTAATATAACTAATATGGTCATAATATATATCAATATAAATTTAAATTTATACAAATAAATATAATTTATATTGATTTGTATAACTGATTTCTGCGAATGAATATAGAATATGTACTTGACTCATTATTAGACTTCCATTTGATTTTGCGCTTAATTTAAAAAAAATTAATTTAAAAAAAAAAGTTTTCGTACGCTTGTAAAACGGAGGGACTCGTATATGGCTGATTCAATTCCGAGTCGGATGATACTTCCTTATGACGAGGATAAACTGCTGTGTTATTGCATTCTTAACTGTGGACATTCCGAGATGCGCGATACAGGCTATTATCGTGATGCAACTTCGAATTGTCGAATATGTTCTCCTGCAGTTGCGCTCTTATTTATCGGTTTACTCGACTATAGCTTCAATAATATTGTAACTGAGATAAAAATAGCCATCTTCTCTAAACGTAACTTATTGTTATGTCCGGGTGTTTATCCTTCTTTTTACTCCATCTGTGGTCAAACAAATAGCATATAGTTGGAACAATTCTACTAGAAAACTCGTTCCATTCAATAATGTACACTGAAAAAATTTGTTATCTTGACTAAACGGTTTAATTTTTTCCTTTCGTTAAACAAATTTTTTTTTTTTTAGGAAAATTCATCAATCTGATCTCATTTTAATTAATTTAATTTTTGCGTTTTTTAAGTCCAAAGGTTCACAAAATTTGTACACTGATGAAATTTGTACCAAA
This sequence comes from Nylanderia fulva, assembly GCF_048542155.1. NCBI lineage: Eukaryota > Metazoa > Arthropoda > Insecta > Hymenoptera > Formicidae > Nylanderia > Nylanderia fulva. The sequence continues at coordinate 2,344,791 of NW_028189730.1, read as the reverse complement.
AAAATTGGTTAACTTGACTAAACCTTTCAACTAAATTACTATTTTGTTAATTGAACATATATTATTCAGTATTCAAGTCAAATATACGTTTTGTTAGATTTAATATGTTATATTTCATTTAAATATTTTTAATTAAAATATTTATATATTCAATTAACAAAATAATATTTAGTTGAAAAGTTTAGTCAAGTCAACAAATTTTTTTCACTGTACAAACTGTTTGAATTTTAAAAATGCAAAAATTAAATTACTTAATTAAAATGAGATTAGATCGATGAATTTTCCTAAAAACGTTTTAACGAAAGAAAAAGATGAAACCATTCGTAAAGACGAAACTCTTAATGGATGTGTAATCGTGTGTTTCAGGACTTTCTTTGGGCGGCGGATTGATAGTTCTGGCATCAGCCTTATCGGATGCGTCATTGGAGCTGCCGGGAAAGTACAGCCTGCCGTCTACGTCCGGCATGCAAATGGACGATAACGGTCTACCTCAGTACCACTACGGCTGGTGCCTTCAGCTCTCGGGATTAGCGCTGATGCTCGCGGAAGTGGCGGCCGTTTTAACCATGTCCGGCTACATGGCGCGCTTCTCCACGGTTGAGGAGATGGTAAAGTTGTCGATTAAATTTCCTGGAGTCGCGCGATTTCAGCTACGAATCCACTTGGAACGATTGAGCAAAAGGATTCCCAGCTCTATCGCGCTCGAGGATATAATCATGCCTTTGGTCTTCTTTTTTTCGTTTCTCTTTTAGGTGAGAGTCATGGTGCCGGGAGCGGAGAGGAAACTGAGGGAGCAGAGAGGTCTCAGCTCGGAATATCTCGTGAGGGCGCATCAGAAATCACCAGGACCGCCGCAGACACGACCCTTCGGTCAGCCAACCAAAAGTGGGTGAATTTATTCAATTAAAAGGGTATCCCACGTGCGACGACACTTAAAGGGATGCTGTCGTTGTTCTGTTTTACCGACTTTAAGTTAGGTTAGATTCACTTTTTATTGAATATACAGATTGAAAAATCAGTACTTTACAATAAAAGTACTGATAATAATAAATGAGTTCTTTCATGTCATCTCTATTGGAAACGCCGTATTTTGTGCACAAATAAACTGGAGAACTTTTGTATTAAATGAGTATTGTTATAAGGTGACGCAAGAGGCCGATAAAAAGCTAAATTTTTTAACTTTTATTATGTTTTATACAAAATTACAGCGCTCCCCGTTCATTATTATCAGTGCTTTAATTGTGAAGAAGGATTTTTCAATCTGTATAGCTAATAAAAAGGAAAGCCTTTGAACTCAAAGTTGGTAAAACAGTCAAGCCTGATCTACAATGTGCTCTTTGCGTTGTATTTCGTGTTCTTTGTCCTTTGCACGACGATGTTTCTTCTCTTTTTGTTGCTTGAGATAAAAGTGGACGAACTCTACTTTGTCGATAAAATAGAGCACAAAGAAGCAAGAAAACAAGAGGGATGCAAAGAGCACATTGTAGATCAGGCTTCATGGTTAGCATCTCCTTAACGTTTACGTAAAAGCTCGCGATCCAAGCATGATCTTGAGATCCAACCGGAATGTCCTGATGAAAGGAAAAAAACATGTTGTTTAAGATATTCTCCGGGATACCCTGTATAATAAAAAAATAACGCGCTACTCTTTTGCGAATCATATATATCTGGAGCAAAGGTAATTTCGCGCTTGTATGCCGTAGCGCCTCAAAAAATAGCCGAAGAGGGAACGTCGTTGCTCTGCAAGTCGGCGCCCGATATCTGCGCAGGCTCGAATCCCCAGGCCATCAGTTACGTCGATAAGGCAGACCTGTCCCACGTCTTGCCGGCCTATCCGGATAACAAGGGCATCGATCCGCGGTACAACTTCGACAAGACCGAGGGCAACGTAGTGGATTCCCGACTGAGCGGCTTCACCGACAAGGAGGGCTTTATCGACACCCGGATCCTGTCCGACTCCAGGCAGAACATGATCGCGTTCACGGATACCAACAAGGACGCGGGCCAGGAGCAACGGTACGCCGCTGACTTTGCCGCGACGAGGAGCGCCGAGACCCAGGACATCGTGGACTCGAGACTGAGCGGCTTCGCCGACAAAGAGGGTCTCCTCGATTCCAGACTCAGCGGCTACGTCGACAAGAACGAGTCCTTGCTGGACACCCCATTCGGCTACGACACCAGATTCAACAGTCTGGCTGGCCAGACCGTGCCGATCACCCTGAAGAATCAAAACACGTCCGTGTCGGCCATCCAGTCGCAGTACATATATCAAAACTTCGGGACGATACACTCGGGCATCCTGAAGGTTTCGGAACCCGGCACCAGCTCCAGCTCCAATTCCAGCCAGCGCAGCATGACACTCCAGAACCCGAAGCGCAAGTCGCAGATCGCCCAAAACACCTTCAGCACGATGGAATGTGAGAGGAAGAAGCGGGCGTCCGGCCTGACCGGCAAGGCGAGCTTTTACACCGGAAGTGCTGTATGACCACCACCTCCACCTCCGACCCCAAAATAACTCCCAGAAGAGGAGACCCCACTGTAGCCCCAAACTAGGTGAGACTACTGATCCAGATTGGGTTGGAGGATGCGGATTGCGAGGAAACTGAAGAGGAGAGATTTTCTACCAACGGAACCTGTACTAGATAATTGTACGCTTGCGACAACGTGTGCGAAACAAAGAAAATGAGTTCTTGTTTGCAGGTTCCTGCGGTGGATTTGAAAGGGAGTTCAACTACGATTAAAGCGTTTGTCTCTCGAGATGCAATTAAGGGCAGAAAATTCTTGAATGTAATTCGCGTGGAGATTCAAACGTAACTTTACGCCAATAATGTCGTGGCCAAAACACACACTTACATATACACACACATCATGCGAGTCGAATGAGAGAAGTAAAGGTAAACGAGATCGAAATTGCTCTTATCATTTTACATATTGAAGGAGTAAAATAATGTCTCTGTCACACTCGTTGTTAAGATTTAACTTTAACTCGACAAGTAATCGCGTCTCAGCTGCATAACCAATCAAACAAAGCTGTGTAAGGTGCTCTCTTAAATGGAATCAGTGTATTATCAATGATAAATAAATAGTATATGGTTTTAGTTATAAGAATAGCATTGCAAACGATGAAATCTGTCACTGAAAGTATCAGTTAGTGAGTAGTTGGGGTTCAATCAGTGATATTTTATAAAATGCCTCTTACAATATTATAATATGAGATAAATTTCGATGTATTTTATAAAAAAAAAAAAAATATTTGAGTTTGACTTGAAGTCTTTTTCATTTTTTGATGGATTTTATTACATCTTAAGATTAAAGAAGTGCAATGCATAAAATAATTCTAAATTTAAATACTAGCCATAACGAAAAATCTCACTGCCATCAATGAAACATAAAAAAAAAGAGCAGAGTCTGAGTGTTTGCACTAAAAATCAATGAAATACTCGCTGATCTTCGTAAAATATCGTCACTGTTTTAATCAGTGCCATTTTCACTGATTCTTTAAGAGAGTGGAATATTAACATAGTCAATACGTTATAATACATTTGGTGGTCGATATAATCAAGATACTCACGAGAGAGAGAGAGAGAGAGAGAGAGAGATACTTGGGCGAATACTCGGTACTTTTTCCTCTTTTTTTAAAAATAATAATATAACAAAAAGAGATGTATAATTGGTAAATGCGAAATCGAGTAGATTTCAATTAAAGATTTTTCCCTGATTTCCTTCGGCGATTTCTAAGCGCCTTTTACAATTGTATCACCAATCGAGGACATATCAGAGATAAATATGTTGGTTTCGTTATTAAAGCTGTTTGCTGAAAGGTCTCGAATTTTCAATTCGATCGTTGCGTTTCTTCTTTATATACATGTAAGACGATAACTCGACAGATAAAAGATGTTTTATGTGCGCCCGCATAAATACATGCATAAATATATTGTAACGATCGTAGTTGAGTGTAATAAAATATTCCTTTTCTATAAAATAAAACAATATTCTCCTTCTCTTTTCCCATTCATCATTAGGTTAATATTTCGCTGCAAGATCAAGGAAATATATAAAATTCAACGCTTCGCAGTAATTATTATTAGTATAAACTTGACGAATATTATTTTATATATCAGAATAGAAATATTACATTTTTTTCAAAAATAAATTATCGATTCGACACTGTAAAAAAAAAATTGATTAACTCGATTAAACCTTTCAACTAAATCACTATTTTGATTGAACATTTATTTGTTAGATTTAATTTAAATATTTTTATATATGTTCAATTAACAAAATGACATTTAATTGAAAGGTTTAGTCAAGTGAACAAAATTTTGTGAACGGGAAATTTCTTATTGCAAAGTTATACCTTGTGTTCGTACGAATTCATACGGTCGATATTCGGAGAGAAGCTCGGCCGATGGTACCACAAGAAATGTAGCTGCATCCTCGACAGATGACACCGCTTTGATGTAAATTTCCTCTCTAAAGTCGAAGGGAGAATCTGCAGATTGCGCGAGTCTGCACCGGCGCTCGAATTAGCGGCCGCCGCATCTAATGTTTAATTAACGCCGCATAATTGGCCGGCCAATTAGCGCACGCCGTTTAATATTAATCTGCAATTTGAATTCATTTCAATGCGTTTAAAATTTATTGAATACATAATTAATGCGGCGTGTTGCGAATGCAGATGCGAGCGCGCACGGAGCGGATCGCTCGTTTATCGCGATCTTCACGAGATCTCCTCGAATCCGAAGTTAGAACACAGAGAATCAACAATGATCGTCCTTTATCTTACCGAATAATTCATCATTTGTTTTCCGAAAACCCTTTTAATTTCCCAAAACAATGCTATTATTCGCGAACGAGGCCGCAAGAAAGGGAGGCTTTGACGTGAAATTTTCAATGGAAACAAATTAAGCCGCAATGGAAAAGTTGATTCCCTCATTTTCCCGGGGATGCTTTTCTCTCTTTCTCTCTCTGCCGGCGAATTCGGTGGAATCGGCTGGAAAAGGGAAACCAACCCGGAGTCGCTCATCTCTGTCATTTTACCTGAGTTATCCGCCGCGCGAAACCCACCACTCGCCCCACTCTCTGAAAATATCCCGTCGACCCCTTCCTCGCAATCTCGCACCCTCGAAACGACGAGCCTCCGCACCTTCCCCACTAGCCGCTCTAGCCGTCTCGCTCTAATCCAATTAAAAACGTCGGACGATCGCGCGAAACAGCGGCGCATCGACCACAAGAATTTTAATTGATGTTACAGGTATACGAGAGAGGGTAGCTACCCCCGGGAAAGGGATCGTTATTGCACGCTCGCAAGAGAGAGAGAGGGAAAAAAAGAGAGATGTGTGCCAAGATTTCGTTCCATTATAACATTACACAACATTCATCGTTATAATTTATTTCATTTTATTTATGTCTCATTTTATATATAACGATGACGCAAAATATGACGATAAAATGAAATGAAATTTTCCGGCTTCCGATGCGTCGTGTTGGATATACATTAATTAAAGAAATCCTGGTCCAAAGGAACATCTCTCGAATCAATCTTTTGTAAAATTTATATTTTATTATTTATTTATTTATTTATTTATTAGAATCATGAAACAAGAGTGTTAAAAATTTGAAAAAAATTCGTGACTCCCTCGCAATTTTTTCCCTCAAAATTGATTGACAAGCAAATAAGCTTTCGATAATCAGAGTAGTTTGAAGTTTTCTCGTGCGAAAATTTATATTTTATTTTTATTTTATTATTATTTATTTATTAGAATCACGAAACAGAGGTGTTAAAAATCTAAAGAAAATTACTGGCTTCCTCGCAATTTTTTTCTCTAAAATCGATTGACAAGTGAAGCTTTCGGCCTATTCAATCAGAGTAGTTGGAAGTTTTCCCGTGCAAAAATTTATATTTCATTATTATTTATTTATTTAATAGAATCACGAAACAAGGGTGTTAAAAAATCTGAAGAAAATTCGTGACACTTGCAATTTTTTTTCGCAAAATCGATTGACAAGCTTTCTGCCTATTCGACAATCAGAGTAGTCGGAAGTTTTCCCGTGCGAAAGTCGGACGAGGGTGAGATATATCCGAGGGTGAATAACCCTGGAGGATAAAGCTCGAAAGATGGACTTGGAAAAAATCGAGCTCGTCCCGCAAATGGAGACGTTTTCACGTCGTTCTCCTCGCGAGAGACCTTATTTTTTTCCCTACACCCTCAAGTCGTCCCTCGACTTGACCCGTAACACACCGTCCGGTCTTTTGGAGTTTATCACGATCGTGAAAGCTCGCTCGTAAGCTCTTCCGGGAAAAGTTCGACTCCCTGTCCGCGTAGAGAGGAATCCCGAAATCTTCCCTCAGAAATCGAACAACTGCCCGACAAATTGCATCGAAATTTGCATTTCGTTTCATCAGCTCTCTTTTCGAATGCTGGAAAAGGGAAAAAGCTCTCGGTGTGCGAGAGAGAAAATGGCGGCCAGACACAGCAGGCGCGGCGGGTCAGAATCTCGCTGCCAAATGAAATTATCCCTCCGGAAGCGCCCGGTGATCTCCAGGGTTAATTTCGCGACGGAGTCGTCCCGTATCTCGTCCCATCCTCCCTTCGCGTTCGTTGTATCGGGATATCGCCGGGACGCCTCCGGCTGATATCATAATTTAATACGTAATACCCTTCTCTCCGTCCTTGATAAGAACTCGCATCTCGTGCGTGGACTCAAAAATATACGCAAATTGCAAGAGCGCTGATAATTATCAAACATGTTTAGCTCGAATCTTCTTTCATCAGTACTGTCAATATTGGATAAATAGCATGATATCAAATAATAGCAATAATAATATAAAATAATAGGAACGATATATTTAATTCGACCCAAACTAGCCAAAAAATTTTTATTTTATTTCCACAACGTTTCGATCTGTTTTTGGTCCTTTTCAAGTGAAAAACTAGAATGGTACAATTAATTAAAATTAATAAACATTTTTGATGTTAAACGCAAGAATTAAAAATTTTTTTACATACTTCCTTGATAAAAGCGCAGTTAAATGACACTGTTGTCATGATTATTAAAGAATATGATTATTCAAATTTTTTAAAAACATTTGAATAAAATAATAGCATGATGTGAAATGAAAAAAATGATAATGATCGTCTCTGATTAGAGATACTAATAATATTGGAAATAATGAAGCGAGGAGTTAGCAATGAACTGTCATGATCAGCTGATTCTGTCTTTCGGTCGTCAGTACTGTCAATATTGGATAAATAGCATGATATCAAATAATAGCAATAATAATATAAAATAATAGCATGATGTAAATGAAAAAAATTATAATGATCGTCTCAATTAAAGATACTAATAATATTGGAAATAATGAAGCGAGGAGTTAGCAATGAAATGTCATGATCAGCTGATTCTGTCTTTCGGTCGTCAGTACTGTCAATATTGGATAAATAGCATATATCAAATAATAGCAATAATAATATAAAATAATAGCATGATGTGAAATGAAAAAAATTATAATGATCGTCTCAATTAAAGATACTAATAATATTGGAAATAATGAAGCGAGGAGTTAGCAATGAAATGTCATGATCAGCTGATTCTGTCTTTCGGTCGTCAGTACTGTCAATATTGGATAAATAGCATGATATCAAATAATAGCAATAATAATATAAAATAATAGCATGATGTAAATGAAAAAAATTATAATGATCGTCTCAATTAAAGATACTAATAATATTGGAAATAATGAAGCGAGGAGTTAGCAATGAAATGTCATGATCAGCTGATTCTGTCTTTCGGTCGTCAGTACTGTCAATATTGGATAAATAGCATGATATCAAATAATAGCAATAATAATATAAACTAATAGCATGATGTGAAATGAAAAAAATGATAATGATCGTCTCAATTAGAGATACTAATAATATTGGAAATAATGAAGCGAGGAGTTAGCAATGAAATGTCATGATCAGCTGATTCTGTCTTTCGGTCGTCAGTACTGTCAATATTGGATAAATAGCATGATATCAAATAATAGCAATAATAATATAAAATAATAGCATGATGTAAAATGAAAAAAATGATAATGATTATCTCGATTAGAGATACTAATAATATTGGAAATAATGAAGCGAGGAGTTAGCAATGAAATGTCATGATCAGCTGATTCTGTCTTTCGGTCGTCAGTACTGTCAATATTGGATAAATAGCATGATATCAAATAATAGCAATAATAATATAAACTAATAGCATGATGTGAAATGAAAAAAATGATAATGATCGTCTCAATTAGAGATACTAATAATATTGGAAATAATGAAGCGAGGAGTTAGCAATGAAATGTCATGATCAGCTGATTCTGTCTTTCGGTCGTCAGTACTGTCAATATTGGATAAATAGCATGATATCAAATAATAGAAATAATAATATAAACTAATAGCATGATGTGAAATGAAAAAAATGATAATGATTATCTCGATTAGAGATACTAATAATATTGGAAATAATGAAGCGAGGAGTTAGCAATGAACTGTCATGATCAGCTGATTCTGTCTTTCGGTCTCTTTCTCGTCGATCTTTTGTTTCCTCCGTTAATAACATGTGATGAATGTGTGTACCTCGTCTCTTCCACTTTGTTTCGCGTTCTCCGTGGAAAAGAATCCCCCGGGTATGCCCGTGATATCTTTATTCTTTCTTCCCGCTTCAATCCCGTCAGAAATTAAAACGATAAATCCAGGCACAGCCGCTGGCTGAAATATACGACGTCGGCGTCGCTGGATGAAATACGCCGGTGTCACGAGACCGATGACAAAATTCAATGGTAGGGAGTCTTATTTTTTTTTGCCTCTTTTGACAGAGAAAACTTTTAGATCTTGCCATTTGAATTAAAAGGGATTATTTTAAATTCCCTTGAATAACAAATTCGAGAAATAATTCGAGTTCGAAGAAAGAGTATCAAATCAAGAGATTCTAACGCTTACAGATATATAATGCATAAAATATATAGAATATGAGTACCTAAAAATATATAATAATTGAATTATAAAAAATCCAAAAATTTCTAAAAATAAAAATTTAATCCGGAGATTGTTAAAAGAATAGACGCAACGATCGGAATAAAACGTGAGATCATCGTCAACAAAATTCTCCCAATTCTCCTTAATTAATTGATGACTTCGAAAAGGAAGAATCTAATTTCGCTCTCTCGAGTTTCCGATTGATCCTTTTACGACTCCAACTTTCCGAAGGCGAGACATCCATCCTTCATTCTCCTCTCTCTCTCTCTCTCTCTCTCTCTGGACGAGATACGGCGAGATCGGGAGCCGTCGCGTTGGCGCAATTGGCACTTTAATCTGTATTCAATGACCGACGCGAAGTGCGGAGCAAACTTTTTACGGGGGATTTGGCGCGGCGCGGAAACGATCGCTCGTATCGGCGTTTGCGGCCGCGGAAAACGCGCGTTCCGGTTTCGTGCCCGCGAAACAGGAGCGTTCGAGAGAGCGAGAGAGGCTGGCGTTCGCCATCCGGCGTTGCCATGACAACCGGGGCCGTCTAAATCCGCGCGAAGCACCCTCGCGAGAGGGTGGAAGAGGGATGGAAGAGAGAGAGAGAGAGAGAGAGGAAAAGGGCTGTCCGGGAGGGCGGGAGGACGAGGGAGGGAGAGAGAGAGGGGTGACAATGGGGACGCTAAGTCTGGAGATTTGCAGGGAGCACGCCGGTTGGTCGGTTCATTGTTTCAACGCCAGGTTTCCGCCGGTAAACGTATCGCCTAACCGCCAACGTCGCGGGGTAAAAGAAGGGAAAAAAAAAACTGGCGAAACTTGCACGGAGACGAACGACCGGCGTCGACAGCGAATATAAATCGCGACACCGTCGCCGATAACCGCTCGTTCTACCAAAGAAGCGCCCCTTAAGTTATTCGAACCCTACGCGAAGGAAGAGATGTATCGAGAGGTATAATAATATTGCAGGGAAAATAAGAAAAGAGGGACGTTTTTTTAACTTTGCTTCGAATAATTTTTCGCTATTTTTCTTAAGGGCTAAATACCTGGAAAATTACTCCATATATTCAGATACCCAAGTAGTAGATGAAGAGTACCCAAATTCTTGTATTATATAATATATAATTCTTGTATAATATTGCAGAGAAAATAAGAAAAGAGAGGAATTTTTCGCCATTTTTCTTAAGGGCTAAATACCTGGAAAGTTACTCGATATCTTCAAATACCCAATTAATAGACGAAAAGTGCCCAAATTCTTGTATTATATGTAAATAATTCTTGTATAATATTGCAGGAAAAATAAGAAAAGAGGAAAATTTTTCTAACTTTGCTTCGAATAACTTTTCGCCATTTTTCTTAAGGGCTAAATACCTGGAAAGTTACTCGATATCTTCAAATACCCAATTAGTAGACGAAAAGTGCCCAAATTCTTGTATTATATGTAAATAATTCTTGTATAATATTGCAGGAAAAATAAGAAAAAGAGGAAAATTTTTCTAACTTTGCTTGGAATAATTCTCGCCATTTTTCTTAAGATCCAAATACCTGGAAATATTCAGATATCCAAGTAGTATCTAAAAGTAGTGCCCAAAAATTCTTGTACATCCAGAACCCTAAAACTGTAAAAGGTGCAAAAGGAGACGCGGCAACGTTAACATTTGTCCGGGCGACGCTCGCACTTCCGGTCCACCTTTCCACGAGCTAATTGCTCGGCAATGAGTTTAATTATCGCCGGCGCGTAACCACCGCAACAAACTCGCCGCGATATTTTTTCGTCCCTACGAGTGTCTCTTTCAAGAGCCGTCCCTTCGGGTTCGGTCAAGACAAGCCGGATAAAAGAACGGAGCGAACGAGCAAGAAGAGGTAGAAGAAGAGGAAAAAGTGGAAGAGAGAGAGAGATAGAGGAAGGAGGTGGAGCGGGAACGAGATGAAGAGGGGGCAGAAGGAGCGCGGCAGCTGTTGGCCAAATTAAGTGATCATCTCGTCATCATCAGTGAAGCCGCCGCGAGGGGGGAACGAGCCGCGTTGCTGCCACGTTGCTGCTACGTTGCTGCCGAGGCAATAGGCTTCGCGAGCCCCGTGAAATTAGCATCGGCGCGCCCCCCTTTGCCCCCCCCGGGGGGCAAAGGGGGACCGCGAGAGCGTATCCGCGCCGCTGATTGGAGAACCGCAGCGCCGAGTGGGCTAAAGGAAGGGTACTCGGGGCCCGGCGTGGGATAAGAGGGGAGGAAGAAGAAGAGTGGGGGAACCGGGCCCCGGATGGATTTAATAAGCGCAAACGATAATCGTCGTATTTACGAGCAAAGCCAGAAGTCCGCGCGGCACGAAATTAAATTATTGTCACAATAAAGATCACGCCGAAGAGTCGCTTTATGTGATGTCCTCGAATCGCGTCTAAGCCGACGACAAGTTTCTTGTAAAATCGGAGATCTGTGTCGTTGAAATATGTGTGTTTTATCCCGCAGACTTTCTCGACGTAGAGAAATTTTCGAAAATCGATTTAAAAATGTCATCGATCGTTATTTTTATTTTCCATATACTTGAATCAATCTGAATTGACTCGACAATTTTTTTAAGATAGATCGTAGTTCGTTGCCTACTCCGAAATTGAATTCCCGAAAAACACCAAACCAATTAACAATTCACTTTGCGTTCCCGACTCGCCCAATTCAATTATTTTACCTTAATATAGTCATTTCGGAGTTATATAACGCGCGGATAGAAAGAGCCGAGGATTCTCGAGGACGTTAAAAAGGTAGCCAGCTAGTTATTCGAGCACAGATTCGGCTTCATTACTGGAGGATCCATTCTCGAGTCGGGCCCTCCTCAAAGCGGGGCCGAATTTCCGGAGCTAAAAAATTCCACGAGTGCCGCATCTTCTTAATCCGAGGACGATTATTTATGAACATAAGAGGCATCCTAACCGTCGCCTAAATAAGGTGTGGGTCGCCGCATACCTGTACGTGTCCGTTATTAAATTATTATACGAGCGTAAGATTTACCGAGTCTTTCGTCATCGGGGACCACCGGGTCCCCAAAATGATTTCTTCACACTTTGTCGGACCGAAATTAGAACGAGCATCTTTTTATAATTCAAAGAAAACTATTTTTTTCTTTTTTTACATTAACTGTTTCTCAAAAGAGGTCGCTCTTCATTTATTTTCTATCAATTAGAACGTTGTCTCGCGGATTTCATCCTGATTCTCTTATCCTCTTAATCACGTCATATAAATGATCAGCATCAGGATTATCCAAAATGTACCGCAAAGAGAATCCATACAGATCAAGATTTCCCCTTCTCTTTTTCCCGACAGCTCTCCAAATTCCCATAAAGTTCATAAATTTATCGCGCGGCGCGTCTGTCCTCTGCCGACTTTGCGCTCTCTTCTCTCCGAACACATCTCTCTCTCTCTTCCTCACCACGTATATAACTCAAAAATTTAAATTATGTATTCTATTAGATGCGAGCGGTGCCGCGCGCAAGCGGTTCTCGAAGAAAGAAAGAGAGAGAGAGACCCAGAGCGAGAGATGAGCAACTCGGAGTGTGAACGGAGAACAGTCCTCTTCTCTCTCTCTCTCTCTCTCCATCTTTCTCTCTTGTCGGAGAGGGTACAAAAGGAAGGGTCCAGTAGGTGCGCCGCGGACGCGGGGCGAAAGGTCCGGAAAAGAAATGAGAAAGAGTGTAATAAATTGGCGGTGAGATTATTCTCGACGTGCATTAAGACGTCAAGCCGCGCGACGGACGACCTGAAAAGTATTGCCCGACACTTTTCGCTCCCTCTACGCCGCGCTGTACCGCACACACACACATACCCACGCAGACACACGCACACAGATCTCGTTCCCCCCTTTCTTCTTCACCCCCCCTCTTATTTCTAGAGGCGCGATGGACGGATCGCTCGCAGGGCCCGTCCAGCTTCGAAGAGCCTCTACCTTGCGACCACGAAGAGCCGCTAATCGAGGTGCGAATGCGCTTGAATTCGCTCTCGACGGATTTTTCGGCACCCGATTTTGTGATCCCTCGTTCCGCGCAGATTTTACGCGTGTCTCGAATTATCCAGCGTATCTCTTCGGCAATTATTAAGGGCGTCATTTTTGCGCACTCTTTTCTATTATATTTAGATGTATAGATTGTTAAATTGAGAAATTAAAATTTTTGTTCTTAACGTAAAATCGCACAAGTTCGCGTTTTGTTTCTATATATGTACTTTAACCGTGGAAAAGCATTTATTATTTTATTCAACCAATGAAAAGAAAATAGTGCACAAATAGTATATTGTGTATCAAGTGCGGAAAGTTGACAATTGGTCACGAGTGCGGGGGATGGACCACCCTACACGAGTGAACAATTGTCAATCCGCACGTGATACACATACTATTTTGTATTACAAGTGCAGGCAAAGTGGCTTTGTGCGCGAGGTGGCCGATCGCACGCCGCCATCTTGCGGCGGCACGGTGCGGGAATAGCCGTGTTCAAAGTCATTGTCCACGGTGAAAGCCGTGAGCAAAGTCATTGTCCACGGCTGAAGCCGTGGGCAAAGTCATTGTCCACGGCTAAAGCCGTAATGTTTTAACTCTTATTGTTTTTTTATACGAAATTACAGCGCTGCCCGTTCATTATTATTAATACTTGAATTGTGGAGAAGGATTTTTCAATCTGTGTAGCCAATAAAAAGAAAAGCCCTTGAACTCAAAGTCGGTAAAACAGACATGATCAGCATTTCCTTGATCACAAATTGACCAATGGAAAGATTTTTTCTTACGCAACCAAATTTTTTAATCACAGACAAATGGTGTTATTCCGCGATAGCATCAAGAATGGAATATTTTTCAATAATGAGCGGGATAATGAATGAAGTTATTAAGTGGTTAAGAGATAATAAATGCTTATCTCATTCGGGAACTCCGACGCAGTCGTATAAATGTCGGGAGAAATAAATTTTTTCGATAAGAAGCCCCGGCATTTAATCCGAGCGAATCAGTTTCGCTCGGACCTATTAAAAGAACGCGGAGGAACGACGGGTCCTTAATCTCGCCCGGGCGATCTCCGCGGGGGTGAAGTCGGAACGTCGGTGGTTGCTGGGGTTCGGGGAGGGTGTTAACGAGTCACGATCATCTTCGGGCCGAGAAAGGGAGGCGGCCTTTGTGCGGTCCAGGTGTTGCGCTCACGTAATGTATTACTTAACACGCTCCTCCGGCAGAGCTTGAAGAAGCCACGGGAGGTCCTTGAAGCCTAATTCAGCCAGTCGCGTCGTCCGATATCGAGCCATCATCGATTCGAGGCGCGAGAGAAAACAGAGAGAAAGAAAAGAAGAAGGTATATAATTGTCGACCAGTCTCGTTTCTATATGAAATCGATCGACCCTAATCGAGTCGATATTATTTGGAACAATTACGTCGGGCCTTTCAAATTCAAAGTGTCGTGAAATAATCACTGCTTTTCTTCTTAAATTAAAGGTGTAACTATCTGAACCTTAGTCCAGAGTTATATAATATCTCTGCTGAAAGAAACATCTCGACGGTTCTTTTCAATGTCTTTCAATGAATATGTGTGAATGGAGAAGCAATTCTCCGTTCTCTACTAATAGTAGGCAATTTGCATGATACCTGTTATTAAACGGCAGCGCGCGCTACTTATCAGATTATTTCCGCGCGAACGGTTTGAATCATTCCGCGATCGGGAATATTTCGCGACGACACACGAACACGATTCACCTCGTTCAAAAAAAAAAAAAAAATTCGCGAAATCCCCGAAACGCGACGCGAAGTGTTTCCCATATGACGGCCGCCGGAGGGTGTTATTTAAAAAACCTGGCGTTGCGCCTCGGCTCGGAATCTCAGAAACGAGCCGAACTCGAGGAATTTAGTGACCGGGCCCCGGTCTGACAACCAATCATCCCGACGAGACGGCGGGGGCGGAAAGGAGGGGGGGACGACGACAGGGGTCGGGGAACGTAATCTTACGTATCAATTAGCCCCGACGGTCCTGACCGGCCTTACCCCCCGCGGGCCTTTGACCGCGAGCCGCGCCGAGGTGTGAGAACCGAGACACGGGGCGAGCATTCGTTTCACAACATCTTCATCGGTCCGATATCGTCGGGGGGCAGAGGAATCGTGGATCGCGCACCTGGACGAGAGATGCGCCCACGCTGGAGAACAAATGATGAGTCATTGAACACGACTCCGTTTTGCTTCGCGGGACTCTCGATAAGATCCCCTGATCGCGGATTCGAGCGGTAGTGATCAACTTTAATGTGCACTTGAAAATTCGAGTCGAATAACAGTGTCCAGCAGACTCGATAAAAAAAATTCCCCGATTTTTTCAGATTTTTCGAGACTAGAAATTAATTTTTTCCCTTTTTTGTATTTTTTTTAGTAGGATTTAATTTTGTTTTTTAGTGTTATTTAGACTTTTTAGTATTATTTTTTTCAAATATATTATTTGCATATACCTATATGATAAATCAATTAAATCCCCTGATCGCGGATTCGACCAGTAGTGATCAATTTTAATGTGCACTTGAAAATTCGAGCCCAATAACAGTGTCCAGCAGACTCGATAAAAAAAATTCCCCGACTTTTTCAGATTTTTCAAGACTAGAAATTAATTTTTTCCCTTTTCGTATTTTTTTTTAGTAGTATTTAATATTGTTTTTTAATAAGAAGCGTTGCAATCTTTACAATTGATCTTATAGTATTTAAGTCAAGTTATATTTTACATGTTATATTGAAATTTTTTATATGTTTAATTAAATATATTTTTATATGTTCAATTAACAAAATAATATTTAGTCGAAAAGTTTAGTCGAGTTAACAAATTTTTTTCAGTGATACTTAAAATAAAAGACGTAAGGTCACCGTAATCATGGTTGTAATCAACCATGATTACGGTGACCTTACGTCTTTTATTTTAAGTGTCACTGAAAAAAATTTGTTAATGGTTGTAATCAACCATGATTACGGTGACCTTACGTCTTTTATTTTAAATGTCACTGAAAAAAATTTGTTAATGGTTGTAATCAATCATGATTACGGTGACCTTACGTCTTTTAAGTGTCACTGAAAAAAATTTGTTAACTTGACTAAACTTTTCAACTAAATATTATTTTGTTAATTGAACATATAAAAATATTTCATGATTTAACATTTAATTGACAGCCGACGTGGTCAGCGTGAAACAGCCTAATTAATATTCCTCGTGAGGAAATGAGAATCTTTTCTCCTTTGAATTCGTCATTTCGATAGCAATATGGATTCGCGGATTAACGGTGCCGAGGTTCCTTCTCGGGAGAAAAACGCGCGCGTGATTAGCGCTAATAACTCGTCTTATTATTAGCTATAAAATATCTATCGATCACGGGTATCGAGTAACGAAGGAAGTCCGTGACATAAAATAATCGACGCGGAGTCGTCCAGCGTGACAGGTATATAACTGTTTACCCGACTTCCATTTGACTTATGGAAGAACCTGTTATTCCGGCTGTCAAGAGACGAGGGTCTCTCCATCCAAAACGATATTCGCTAGACACTCTAGACCTATCTGGGAATTTTGGGTCATCACCTGAGGTGCCGACAAGCGCGAAAGCTTCGAGAATCGATAGGGAGATTCGCGAGAGATTCCGGTGAGAAACTCGATCTGCATATCCAACAAGATCTTAGAATTCTCCAACAATGCAAAATAAAAAGACAACTTTCTTTTCTCGTCTTCAAATTCAGGGTGTCCAGCAGACTCAATGGAAAAAATTCCCTGACTTTTTCAGATTTTCCAAGACCACCAGAAATTCATTTTTTCCCTCACTTTTTAGTATTATTTTTTCCAAATATATAATTTGCGTACATCTATATGATAAATCAATTAAATGTTAAATCATAAAATCCTTGAGATATTTATTTAATAAAAAATTTCAAATTATTGCAAATGTAGAATAATGTTTTGCATCACCTCATAACAATACTTATTTAATACAAAAGTTCTGCAGTTTATTTGTGCACAAAATATAGCACTCCCAATAGAGATGACATGAAAGAACTCATTTATTATTATCAGTACTTTTATTGTGAAGGATTTTTCAATCTGTATATTTAATAAAAAGTGAAACTAACCTAACTTTAAGTCGGTAAAACAGAACGGCAGCATCTCCTTAATAACACAGAAAATTACCGTGCTAGGAATCAAGGAAAAGTTTAATTTATTTAATAAAAAATTTCAAATTATTGAGACAAATGTAGACTGATGTGAAAAAATCCAGATAAATAATGAAATCCTGACAATTCCAGATTTAGAAAATTTCCTGACAATGCCCGGTTTTCCAGATTTGACCGCCAGACACCCTGAAATTATATTACCGTCGATGAATCTTCCCTTGTAAAACGCGGATCGATAAAAACCAGTCTTGTCTTTATCAATTTAAAGGATATTCATTTAGCGTCGTGAATATATGCAGCTCTCTCTCTCTCTCTCTCTCTATCTGCATGTTCTCGTTTCACGAGAACCTCCTTTATTATGCATTCGCGACCACAACAGGTTACTATTATCCGCTAATTATATAAATACAACGCGCAACTAGAATCTAGCCTAAGTGCATAATTATAATTATCTCGGCAATTTTAGGGTCGAGCAAAGTTATTTCCGTCATTCAACTTTACGCGTGTTTCAATTTCCAATGCAAACATCCGAGCCGGAAAAACAACGAAAATCAATCGTTCCCCATTATATATAAATCGATCGCATCGTGTTTTTCTTTGAATCCGATTATCGCGCGGTAGCTCATCGATCGGGATGATAAAACGAGCGAGAATCTTTTGCGTCGGCCGGAAATTATCTCGCGGATTTTGCCGGAAGTCGTCGCGTAATTACCGGAGAATAAAATAATCGATTAGTCCGCGATTTTTAAATTCCTTTCAATTTTGTCCTCGATTATTTCACCTTTTCTCGCGAGAAAACGATTTCCTTGCGAGATCCTTCTCGGAGAAGAGATAAAGGGACAGGAAAGGGAGACAGGATAGGGCGTGGTTGCCGAGTGATTTAATGTCGGAGGTGCGTGTCTCTATCCGCGGCCGGATTGCGAAGGGAAACACGTTGCTCAACAACAACAACAACACAGCAGCAAAACCGCAACGCGTTTTGGGGCAGCGGCTTTACAGCCGTTTAGTGTTTTACGGCCGTTTTATGAACGTCTTTCGTACAGGGGAAGATCCCACCGAAGGTATTCCCTCGCAGAAGAAAATTGGACGTGGGACAAAAAGAGGAGAGAAAAAGACACCTCTCGCGGATTTTGAGGGTTTTCGCTGATTTATTGGAAATCGTTACCGCGTCGCCTTTTTTATTTTTTTTATTTTTTTTTAACGCGAGACTAATTATTAATTAATCTTCCTTCTGTATATACAGGTTTGACAAATGAATTTCGCAGAGTATTATGTAAAATATGGAGAAAAAATTGAACGTTAATAATTTGCGGGAAAAATGTCCAAATGATTTATTCTTCGGATATTTAGACAGATTAATTCGGAATCTCTCGCACACACGTCCGATAAAGCGGACACCTTTCGAGAGGGATAAAAAACTTTACAATGTTTTCTGCTTGAATTGGAATATTCAGCTTCGCAGCCAGCTGCACGAAGGTTGCTCAAACTTGTGACGCGTTTCCGTTCTTAATAAGTATGTAATGGGCTTGTTGCGTGTACATTCTTCAATTTCCTTCGGCGACAAAAAAGATTTATTGAATTCGAATAAGTATTTATTTCAATACTGCCCAATAAATCATTTATTTGTAACTAAGATTGATGTGAAAAATATTTATTCGATGTAAGAAAATTCTTTCAAAACAAATAAATATTATTTATCAATTTAATAATTTTTTTCAGTGTTCAAATAAGAAAAAACATCTAATATAAAATATAATTTCTTTATAGATTCCCCAATCACTCTATCAAACAAAAAAAATATATATATATATAAAAATAAAGTAATATTAAACGCGATGGCGAGATCAAAGGATTGTAAATAGATTTTAGACAGAGGTGGCCTATCGTTTAATTTTTCCACGTACGTTAATCTGCAAAAATAAGCGATTCAATTATTTAAACGGCGAATCGAATCGCGTGCAGTTCTCTCTTCTGGGTCCGCAATCTCTCGCCGTATCATAAATTCGCGCACGTCCAATTCGGCACCGCCAAAATATCACCCGGGTCCTCTTCCTCGCGCAAAGGCGGCTCTCAGGAAAGAGCGTGCGAGGAGAGAATATTATTCGATCGAGTCTCTCGAGCCCGGGTACAAGTTTGACGCGAGCGTTTCGCGCCTGGTCGGGCCTCGGCTTTAATTAAAAATTAATCGGCGCAAATTAATTTAAATGCAAAAAGTGGGGCCCATCGGAGGTGGAGTCGCCGTTTGTTGGGGGCGGGCCCACTGAGTTAGGCGATCGTTACGGTGCCCCGGACGATAATCGAAAACCCCGAGACGATCCGAGACAAAAGGCTCGCCGGAGAGCGAACGGGAGAATAAGAGAGAGAGAGAGAAAGAGATCGGACGGGATGGCCTCGACCGATCGGCTAAACGTGAGGCTCGTCCGTGAACAACCACCTTCCCTTCGAACTGGTTCGGCTCCGATCGTTAATACCTCGTTATCGCTCGGGTCAGCCAGGATCGGCCTGTATTGATCACTTTTTGATCGCGAGGCGGATAAACGCCGCCGATCCGCTCCGCTGCTTCTTTCGCGGTTGTGTGTAATCTGTCAACCGGTCGGTTTTTAAGGAAATTCATAGAGATCGAGATATTACGCGCCTAACAGGTTTACAAATCGATAAACTTGTCCGACGATCCGTACGCGACAATTGAATTTCGATTTCGTAGTCGTCGAAGAGAGTTAAGGGGATGCTGACTAACAATAAGTCTGTTTTATCGATAAATATTATTTTTATTTAACTCTTTACTGGCTACGCAGAATGAAAAATCCTTTAGTGGACTTAAAGTACTCATAATAACGAATCTGGGCTACTATACATATGTATAAAAAAAAACAAACAAGTAAGAAAGCTAAATAATTACCGATCTTTTGCATTGGGTCAACTTAACCTAAACGATAAGAAAACTAATTTTTTAACTTTCTTGGTTTCTTTTTATATACACTTATAATAGCCCAGAATTGTTATTATGAATACTTTCATTCTAGTAAAGGATTTTTCATTCTGTATACAGCTAATAAAGAATTAAATGAAAATAATATTTGTCGGTAAAACAGATCTAATCAGCATCTCCTTAATTCTTGAGAAATAATTTTCTAGAGAAAAAAAGACTCGCGCAATTATTATCAATAATCTACAGAGTTTTTTTCAAACCAATCTCTTGGCTCCTTTCAAAAGTAAATTATGTTATTAACGAAAGAATCGATACACTCGGACGTATTTAACGATTAAGGACACGTGTCACGAGCTCCCTATAGGAGAAATTTCATTCAAAAGCCCATTAATCATCGGCCGAATTCGCTTACGTAATATACCGTACGCAATCTCAGCCGAAGAGATCGACGGAGAAAGATGTAGAAGAATGTTGATAAATTGGAGAACCGGCGCGAAAATGATTCCACGTCGTGGCGAGACGGTCAACGGAAGCATATTTCCCTGGGACCGCATTCCCCCCAGGTCGGTTATCGCGAACGCTTTCGAGAGGGGGTTGGAGAAGGTTGGGTGCGAGGCAGGCGAGGTCGGTTTGGACGAGGTTGCAGGAGACGAGGCGAGGCGAGAGATGACGGCGGCAGGAATCCCCGCCTACCCATAACGATATTTTAATTAAACCGAGGCGCTGGCCGAGCCGAGGAGAAATTCAATCTCGAGATAATAAATGATCGCGGCCCAACACCTTCCTGACTGCTGACGAGCCGACACCTCGGCAGCTTAAGGAGTTCACACCTTTTCCCCGTAGCGCGGCCATCGAAAAAATGGCGAATGCCAAGGATACTCTGTTTCTCTCGCCCTCTCTCTCTCTCTCTCTACTCTCTTTATTGTTTGTTTGATAGATACGGACTCGAGAGACTCGCCCTTATCATTAGTCTCGCGGCCGGTTACATGAAGTCGTTAACGCGAGATTAAAGCGCGCGGCGGCAGCTACTGTCCTTTGAAGAGCGTCATAATATTCCATCCGATGGATCCTTCAAGATTCTCTACCTCTCTATACCAGGAGTCTACCTTGACGTTGTCTCGAAACAGCCAACGTGTCGCAAATAGCTTTGCGCGGAATGCGGGTAACGCTAATGATATACGTCGCAGAAACTTTAGATTATTACGATTAGAAATAATATTCTATATTTTTCAGATATATTTTATATTATAATATGTATTATGTATTTATTTATACATGTACTTATAATAATAATAATAATTAATATTTTATACAGGGTTTCTAAATTGGGAAAACTTCAAATGATTCTTTGTTGAAAACAACTCCTAATCAATTTTGTAGTACAATTTTTTAATCAAACGGAACGTGATCATCTAAAAATATGCGTTAGAAAGCTTGATTCCTTTAAGAATGTTATTCCTTATATTTTTTTGTAAAATCAAGTTTTAAGAAAATAAATAAATATATATTTATATGAAAAACCTTCCTTAATTTTCGACGAAGAATTATTGTTCACACTTATTTAGAAACGCTCTGTATATATTTTATAATATATATTATATTATCAAATTTTTTTCCTTAATATTCTGTTATATATATTTTATTTGAGTATGATTTTTAAATATTTATCTTCTTTCCATTGTATGTTATGTTCAGTTTATTGCGCATAATGCATTTATTCTAATGTTCTGTCTTTCATCTCTAATTTTTGCTTATACTTTGTAACAATTTAATTTGTATTTTTAATTAATGTGTATTCCAAAGGGACTTTTATCCCGTTAAAAAAATAAACAAACAAACAAGCAAACAAGCAAACAAACAAACAAGCAAACAAGCAAACAAGCAAACAAGCAAACAAACAAATAAACAAACAAACAAACAAACAATCAAGCAAACAAGCAAACAGACAAGCAAACAAGCAAGCAAACAAGCAAGCAAACAAAGAAACAAACAAATAAGCAAACAAGCAAACAAGCAAACAAGTAAACAAGCAAACAAACAAACAAACAAGCAAATAAGTAAACAAGTAAATAAACAAACAAACAAACAAGCAAACAAGCAAACAAGCAAGCAAACAAGCAAGCAAACAAGCAAGCAAACAAGCAAACAAACAAACAAACAAGCAAACAAGCAAACAAGCAAGCAAACAAGCAAGCAAACAAGCAAGCAAACAAGCAAACAAACAAACAAACAAGCAAACAAGTAAACAAACAAACAAATAAACAAGCAAACAAAGCAGCAAATAAGCAAACAAGTAAATAAACAAGCAAACAGTCAAGCAAACAAGCAAACAGGCAAGCAAACAAGCAAGCAAACAAGCAAACAAACAAACAAACAAATAAGTAAACAAGCAAACAAACAAGCAAACAAGTAAATAAACAAGCAAACAAGCAAGCAAACAAGCAAACAAACAAGCAAACAGACAAGCAAACAAACAGACAAACAAACAAACAAACAAACAAGCAAACAAGCAAATAGGCAAACAGGCAAACAAACAAGCAAACAAACAAACAAACAAACAAATAAATAAATAAATAATTATATATTAATTAAATATTATTATACATGTACGAGACTTATATATGTATATAGGCGTTCGATTAAGTGAATCCTTAAATTAAGATCAGAGCTAAGGGAGTGTCGTCGACGACGATATATATTCGTGCGAGAAGATAACATTTTTTTCCTCGAACGCGCTCCGCTCAAAACATAACCAGACGCGTGGATTTAGTGTCTCGCGCAGCCTCTCTTTCTCTCGCGAAACGGAAGGGGGATGCTGTGTGTATCGGGATATGTTTCCTGATCGTTCCCAGAAGGATTCGTAATTAAACGCGGAGATCGCATTTCGATACACCCGGCCGTATCTCTTTGCGAGCGCGGTCAATGCGAATTCGTACGAACGATATCGCTACGTTCGCTTCGCGAAAAATATTATGGCAAGCGGAAAGAGAGGGAGAAAGAGGGACTCGTAAACATGGCGCCAGTTATATCTCGATCTTTGATTTTTAATCTCGCCTCTTGCACAATGAGAGACGCAAAGATCCGACATTACCAGCTTAACCGGAAATGTAACTCGTTCTTTATATCGAGAGATGAAAATATTAGCCTGACATCAAACTTGCTAAAAAATTACAAATTATATTTTACATGTGCATTTATGAAAAAATAATTATTGAAAGGCAGAGAGAAGCTGAGGAAAGAATCAATATTATATACTGAAAAAATGACTAAAGATAATTGAAGGATTTTCTTTAGTTACAAATAAAATTCATTTGGCAGTATTGAAATAAATACTTATTCGAATTCAATAAATTTTTTTCAGTGTACCTAACTATATTTTTAAACCTTGGAACTGAATTTTCAGCGATAATAAACCAGGCATTTTTCGTATTAAAATGGTTTTGAATTATGAAAAAAAACCAAGAGTTATTACAAGACAAAGAGAGAAGCCGAAGAAAAAATCAATATTATTATAGCTATGGTTTGGAACAAAATTTTCAGCGATAATAGATCAAGAATTTTTCGATCGACACCTTTTGTATTAAAATTGTTTTGAATTACATATACATTTATAAAAAAAAAAATTATTGAAAAATAAGCCGGAGGGAAAAAAATCGATATTATTTTAATCATCCTTTCCAACTTGGAATTTTCGGCGATAATAGATCAGGAATTTTTCGATTGACAGCTTTCGTATTAAAATTGTTTTTAATTACAAAAAGAAAGAAAAAAAAACAAGAGTTATTGAAAGGCAAAGAGAGAAAAAACCTCAGTATTATTCTGGCGTAGTCATACTTTCTCGACTTGGGACTGAATTTCCGACGATAATAGATCAGGAATATTCGCTTTGTCAACTGTAATGGACCTCGGGGAGTATCTTTTGTACGCCGCGCTTCATAGACGCGCGATTGGTCTTGGTCTCGTCATTAGTCTCGCCTGTCTACGCCGAGTCGTTAACGCTAGATTAAAACGTAAATCACCTACCGAAATGTTGCAAAAGCACGTGTTTTTTTTTCTTCCGTTTTTTTTTTTTTTTTTTTTGCACAAACCAACGCCTCGTTGGAATTCGAGAGGGATACAATCGCTGCTCTTCCTCTCCTGTCCCCCCAAATCCCCAGAATTCTTTGCAAGAACGGATATCGTAAAAAACACTCCTGCGGTAAAAATGCGATTTGATTAAAAGTTGTAATCATTCCGCTCAGAATAACAATGACGTTATTAATCCTGTATTCGGACAATGGACGGCATAAGTCACTCGGATACGATTCAAAGTTGCTTATCTTGCGTTGAATAAACACATCTAAGAATATTAATGAATTATGCGTGATATTCACATTTATCGACATTTCACGATCAATTTTGTTATTTTTTAAGGTGATCCTAAACGTCCTTGAGATTTCCATCCTGTTTTATCGACAAAATGTGAAGTTAGATAAACTATAAATCTATTTATTGGCTATACGAATTGTTTTTTACCCGAAATTAGAACGCTTCGCCATTTGTTAATACTTTAATTCGATAAACCATAAATCTATTTATTATTACAAAGGTTCTAATTATAAATAAATAGATTTATAGTTTATCTAACCTCACATTTTGTGGATAAAACAGGAAAGAAGCAACAGACTTCTCAAGAACACTTAGGATCCACTTTAAAGGGGCTCAGAATCTCGACAATAATCCCTGAAATCTCACGATAATAAAAACGATAACATATTTCGAGCTGTCAGGCGAGATAAATTAATAAAGGTTCTAATTATAAATAAATAGATTTATATATAGTTTATCTAACCTCACATTTTGTGGATAAAACAGGAAAGAAGCAACAGACTTCTCGAGGACACTTAGGATCTCCCTTTAAAGGGGCTCAGAATCTCGACAATAATCACTGAAATCTCACGATAATAAAAACGATAACATATTTCGAGCTGTCAGGCGAGATAAATTAATAAAGGTTCTAATTATAAATAAATAGATTTATATATAGTTTATCTAACCTCACATTTTGTGGATAAAACAGGAAAGAAGCAACAGACTTCTCAAGGACACTTAGGATCCCCTTTAAAGGGGCTCAGAATCTCGACAATAATCACTGAAATCTCACGATAATAAAAACGATAACATATTTCGAGCTGTCAGGCGAGATAAATTAATAAAGGTTCTAATTATAAATAAACAGATTTATATATAGTTTATCTAACCTCACATTTTGTGGATAAAACAGGAAAGAAGCAACAGACTTCTCAAGGACACTTAGGATCCCCTTTAAAGGGGCTCAGAAACTCGACAATAATCACTGAAATCTCACGATAATAAAAACGATAACATATATCGAGCTGTTAGGCGAGATAAATTAATTCCGAAATTAATTCCCCGGCTCCGATTCGCCGGTGAGTTCTTTGCGAAATTAATTGCACGGACGCGAACGATCAATATTCGCTCGCATGATCGATCGCGTTAGCCCGCGTGTGACAGATAAGATACGAGGAGCTCTCTGCGCGAAGTGAATCGATGGCGGTCGATTTGAGTATGCATAAGTTTCGCGGGCGCCTGATTAATTTGGCAAAAACAAATGGACCGCGCGCCGCGTCGGTGTCCGCCGATGATTAATGAAGTAATGAAATCTTGACTAACCCTTTAATGGGGAGGACAACGCGAGCGCGAACGGAGAGAGAATCGCCGATCGACTGAGGAATCGTTCCTCCGCGCCGGAGCAGGGAAATCAATTTGGTTAATTGCGATTAATCGCGCGCGAGTTCCGTTCGAGTTCCGCGCGGGTGAGTTATTTCGCTAATTAAAAATGTAGATTGTTCAGGTTTCGGCGGTTCAACGACCGAGCTGCGCTCGTTTTGCTTCATTTTCGGTTAAACGTGCTCGCTTAAGCTGCCGGATGCGCGCAGCTCCTCTTCGCTTGATGAGTCTATTATAAAATAATTAACTATAAATCTTGGCGGAGAGAGAGAGAAAGAGAGACGTGGTAGCACGTGGCGGACCGTTTTTCATACTCCGGTTAATTATACGCGACTGCAAATTGAGCGCGACGAGTAACGAGCAGCTCCTCCCTGTCTTTTTTCTTTTTTTTTCCTCCCACTTCTTCGTCATAGCCTGGACCTGGACTATATAGATGGTGACTTTTTCTAGCAGATTGCAATAAGACGTCTTCTCGCGGTTTTCCTTCGGTTATTCTATTTTGTCAAACATATAATGAATCCTAACTTCGAGCAGGTTTCGACAAAATTATTTGGTTTTTAATATTTATATATATATATATATATTTTTTTTTTAATTATTTATAGGTATTTTCTGGTTCTAAATATCTTTAATGGACGGCGTTAAATCGTAAAATCAGCATTACCAATTTTTTTATTTGGAAAAAGAGGATGAGTTTTAATTCGCTCCCTAGAAAAATTTTCGGAGATGGATTCTCTTTATTAAAAATCAAGGGGGGATTTCTTATATAAATATATATTCTACCTGAGGAGTTACAATTTTCTAAAAAGGGAGATAAAAATTTCAGACAAATTGAAAAATGAAACGGAAAATTAATTTTTTAAATTTGTGAAATTTAAGAATAAAAATTAAAAACTTAATTTTTATCTCAGGGAGAGATATAAAAAACCTCCTTATTTTTCGCACTTATCTAGATACACTCTGCATATGAACATATCCCTATTTCTCTACTAGTCTCGCAAACTAACAGAAGAGTCATTGATCTTTGAAATAGGTCGAGGTTCAATTATACATAATTACGATTCTGTCTGCTCCCTCTTTCTTCCGTTCGAAACTTCCATCTCCTTGCAGAATCTCTGTTCATAATGCATATCCTCCGTTTCTTTCAACACGCTCTCTCAACAGGAGAGATAGAGGATTCCCCTTTAAAGCCTCCTTTCATCCCTATTCTCACGCAGCTATTCGCGACACAAATCATCATCGAGCGATGACTAACGAGACGCGGTCGTTTCGACAGATCGGGGAACTGACTCGCGTTCGTGTTGGGGTTCGCAAGGACAAGAACCACATATAGGAACGGAAGACCGCGTGTTCGGGATCCTTCGGTATCCGGGCGTCGCACTTCGACGTACTCTCACGCGATCTCTCGCTCTCTCGCGTGCCTCGCGGCCATTACGAGGAAACGGCTCACGGCAGCCAGTTTGAATTTCGGAGCCGTCCGGGGGTAATTCCATCGGCGGGGTGTTCTAATTGGCCTCTCATTACCGATGCTCGGCTTGTTTCGGCTCGCCGAGGCGAGGCAGGAGGGTCCCAGCAGCGTCGAAACTAACCGGTGGCTCCGGCCGATTATTACCAGTTATTATCTACCGCGGGATCGTTCAATTTAATGGCCGATTGTTTCGAACGCCGCGCCGTTAATAGAAATTTACCGAGGACCGAATTCTCTCTCTCTCTCTCTCTATCTCCCTTTTGGTCCGAGTCCTCTTCCGTAAATGCTGCGTTGACGCAACCGAACGATTGTTGCCAGAATAGAGTCCGAGAGCTTCTAACCTAACCTGACGTAACCTAACCTAACCACGCGAATCTATATGTGTTCTGGAAGCGACACATGTTTCGGATGTTTCTTTTGTCATGTAATCTTACGATAAGGATTTTATATTATGTACATTGCAAAGTATTATAAGGCGGATGTGTTGTGCTACAATTTGGATTCCTTTTCGTCAAAGTCGAAGACCGGGAGGAGCCGAGTTGCGGCCCAAAGCACGGCAAACCTATAATAAAGTGGCGGAACAGCTTTTGAACGATACACGACGCGAGTAATTGGCCGCTCATTTCGGCAGGATGCTTATGATGTGCCTAATAGAAATAGAGGATATTTGTTGTTCCCTACGCGGGATAATTACGCGGATATTTTTTCTGTTAGAGCTCCTTGGCGAAACACGCTATTTAGATTTTGTCTCCTCGATTAGAGTTTTATAATTATTACTTTAAAATAATTTCTCGTCCTCAAACTTGTAATCAATGCCTTCAGCTATAATAGTTTTGCAGATAAGAGAAAAAATATACTTTTCGTATTAAATATTATTATTTTAAATTTCTCCCATCTGGAAACGTTGATTAAAATTATCATAATTATCTTGAAACATTATTTTGACGACGTCGCATATTTATAATAACTTTTATCGCAAACGTTATAAAAAAAAATTGTTTGATCGAAAAACATTATTACCTACACTGAGAAAAAAATTATTAAATTAATAAATATTTATTTCAATACTGCTTAATAAATAATTCGAAACAAATAAATATGTTTCACATCGAATCAATATTATTAGTTTCAAAAAAATGATTTATTCAATAAATTTTATATTCAATGCACCTATTACACATCGATGACTTGTAAACTGTCTCGTTCTGCTCGAAAAAACCTGGACTTGGAAACAAGACGCGTCAAAGTCAACCGATTGATAAATCGAGGACCCAATGATGATTACGTCGTAGACGTTCGTTCGACAGCTGTCGGTTACATCGTGGGCCATTTTAATTGAAAAAAGTGGAAACGAGGCGTGGAGGGAAGATGGCAGGAGGAAGGAAGGAGGCATCAATTTGCTCGATTATCCCGACCCGAGTTAGGGGGGTCGAAGAGGGGACCCTGGCAGGTCGGTCCCCAAGGCTCGGGATAGAAAACCTACTATAGATTATCAGGCCTGTTATTACGACGGAGAGCGGAGGTTTTTTCGGGGCTAAAAATTGGTTTTTAATGCGGGGTTCGTCGCTTTCTTGTGGCCGCAGGGCCCCCTGTCGGTAATAACTATATTATCGGGCGGGGTCTGTGTGTGACCACGCGCTCTTCTCGGGCCCCTGGTGCACGCCATACCAGAGAGTTGATCACGGGACACGAAGAAGCGGATACAATGTAACTAATGCCGAGGAATATTCCAAGATACACACACACGCTGCAAGGAAGGAACCCCACTCGCTCGGGGATTATATCTTCGGGTCTTTAACGAGCGCGACGAGAGATTACTCGCGGGAGAGTAATCGCGGCTTGATTTACACTGGAAAAAAAAAATTAAATACCGAGTATATTCTCCGGAAAAATGCGACGACGCGAGAATCTCAAAGGGAGCCGAAAGGGGTCCGAAAAGAGAATTGGAGATATCGGTGGAAGTAGATGGATTAAGAGGTCTGGAGGATCTAAACACGTCTTTCTCTCTTTGGCGCGAGAAGAGATGAATAATAATCCTCTCGCTTTTGAAGATGCAACGGAGTGCAAGACGCCTTTCGCGATCTGGGTCGACCCAGACCGTCCTCCCTCTCTTTTCTCCAGGTTCTAACCCTTCCTTTCGGTCGGTGGATCCCTTTGTATGTGGAGCGGGCGTCAGTTGTTCAAGGCGATTTATTATGAGAATTATGAGAGGCTCGCGCTCTCGCGGTGCCCCGTGAAACTCCGGGGTGCAGTGCTCGAGGAGGTGCTAGTAAGAGGCGGTACTGCCTCGTAAACCTTAGATTTACTTCTGGCTGGCCGCCATCAAAGCACCACCACTACGCGGATATCGTTCCAAGTGTTTCGCGAAGTCGGCCCGAGATACTTATCGAGATTATTGCCGCGAAGAGAGTCGATTGCTGCGTCAAAAGAGGAGAGAGAGAGAGAGAGAAAAATGGAGGGAAACACCTAGCAGGGTGTCCAGCAGACTCGATGAAAAAAATTTCCTGATTTTTTCAAATTTTCCAAGACTAGAAATTAATTTTTTAATTCACCCGTTTTTTTTTTATATTATTTTTTTTAAATATATAATTTGCGTATAATAAATCTGTTAAATGTTAAATCATGAAATCCTCGAGATATTTTTGTCAACAACGAAGAGTTTCGGAAGTTAGAGAAACAAAAATTTTAATCAATTATACAATCTGCATTATGCACGATAATCGAAACAAACATGTCACTATGAATTTTTTAAATAATTCACCTTTTAAAACATTGAAATAAAATAACATGACGATGAAAATATAAATTAACGAACACGTTGTAGATGAATCGATTTTTAACAACACAGAAAATTAGTGTACTGGGAGTCAAGAAAAAGTTTATATTTATTTAATAAAAAATTTTAAATTATTGGGAAAAATGTAGAATAACATGAAAAAATCCAGAAAAAATTCTTTTCTAAGTTCTTGACAATGTCCGGTCTTTCAGATTTCTCTGACCGCTAGACACCCTGCTTAGGCCTAATTATTTGAATTTTTCAAGATCAAAACTTACTCAATTTCGTTCAAAATTCCTTCTCCCTTTTTTATGTCAAACAAGCATGCACGCACGTGGAATCGATTTTTCATGCATCAAAGATTGCTTTTCCCTCGCGCGTTGTGTAGAATAATTTCACCAGATCCAATTTTGACCAGTCAATCAAATGTTCGTTTTGCCGTGTCAAACGAGCGACCATTAATTACATTACATCATTTTATACGCCAACGCATACTTGGTGATAAATAACTTATTGATTGAAAGAGGCGAAATTTGCACGCTTCGTTGGGAATTTACAGCTCCATCGTTTTTTTTCCCCTCGATCTGACGGGGACCTTTTCGTTAAGAAATCCTTATAGAGAGATATGTGACAAAAAGACACGCAAAGACAATATAAACAGAAGTTGAAAGATTCGTTCAATATTGATCCTAATTGGCGACGTTCCTTCGCGTTTATCTGCTCAAGATGTGTAGAAAAACTCGGCAGGTGCTCGGGACAAAATAGCGCCGGCGGATAAAATAATCCGGCCGCCTCGTTCTCGAGAGAGGAGACATTCCCTGTAAATGGCGATATTTTCGCGGCATCCTTTCTCGCGGACCGGTTTTTTCTCGTAATAACGGAAAGAGATTTAGCGCTCGTCGGCATGACGCGCGCGTCCCTATATATCGCATGCGGCATTGCCGCGAAGAGTGCTTTTGCACAACCATTCCGCATTAGCATAATACTCAATTTCATTCTTTGACCGCTCGTCGCTGCTGACACATTCGTGCATTAGCAGGTGTCGAGCGAAATTGCCGATCCTACGGGATGATTGCGCCTTCCAGCGTGACGCTTCGTGGAAATTGTATGAATTAGCCGGCGAGGAAAATATTTTACAATACATAATCCGTCACAAGTTTCAGAAATTTTGCAAAATATTCATTTGCTCTTGTTTTGTTATACAATTCCTACATTGACAAAAATTCACTAAGCCTTTCAACTAAATTACCATTTTGTTCATTGAATATATATAAATATATACATGTTTTGTTAGATTTAATATTATATTTAATTGAAATACTTTAATATTTTTAATTAATAATATAATATTGAAAAGAAATCTTTATTTTTCTATATAATTATTTTTTCGTTTAATCCTTGATAGATAAATGTTTCATCTTTAATCCTTGTTTTGGATTGTAAAATTGTTTCATAGAGAAGTCTAATTAAAGTAGACTGATCGATTGCACAGTGTTAATATATATAAATTAAATATAATTAAAAAAAATATAACATTCCTTAAAAAATAACTTCAATATCGATCTTGCTAAATTCTGGATTCAAATTTGTGGAAGCAAGAAAAAAAATCAGATTTATTGGTCGAATAATCTGAAAAGTGTGCGTGATCAAAATTCGCGCGCGACTTCACGGAGGTTCCCGAGATTCGGGACGATCGAGAATCGATTTTGGCAGAAAAGTGAATCCAACAAGCGTGGCGACCGCCTGTGAGGCAGCGCGCGATATCTCGATCCCACGAACGAGAGTATGTGTACATACATATATACATATACAAGCCGGGGGGTCTCCGCGAACAGCCTCAGCTTCACGGCTGGCGAACGATATCTACCATCTTGGCGCGTACAGGCGGAGGAAAATTTGGTAATAAAATTTGTTCCCGCCAGTTAGACCCGGGCCCGTTGCCAAAAGCGGCTATTAATTCCTTATCTCGCATCTTCGATCTCCTGCCAAGTCCCGAGTCCGCCTCCGGTTCCGCCGTAGATGGATGCTTTTCAATATCCGGCGGGATTGCGCTCGCCGCTCACCGAGGAGCGCAAAAGAAGGAAATAAAAATTTATATATATATATTACACCGCGAGATCGATCGATATTCGAGAATTAATCACGCTTGTCCGACGTAATAAACGTTAAAATCATCAGAGTCGCGAGAAGTTCTGCTATAATAATTAAGGTGACCAAATATGTTTTATCGATCGAAAAAGTGAGGTTAGATTCGACTATAAGTCTATTTACTGACTGTACGGATTGTTTATTCTTGAAACTATGATGTTCTCCCTCTATTTGTTAATATTAATATTTTAATTGTGCAAAAGGATTTATCAATCTGTATAGTTAATCAAAATATAGGCACTTAAACTTATAAAATCTCATCAAATTATGAGTTCAAGTACTTATATATTTTGATTGATTGTACAGATTGATAAATCCTTTTGCACAATTAAAGTATTAATATTAAGAAATGGGGAGGGACATCATAATTTTAAAAATAAACAATCTGTACAGCTAATAAATAGATTTATAGTCAAAATCTAACCTCACTTTTTTGATCAATAAAACATATTTGATCTAAACTTATAAAATCTCATCAAATTATGAGTTCAAGTACTTATATATTTTGATTGATTGTACAGATTGATAAATCCTTTTGCACAATTAAAGTATTAATATTAAGAAATGGGGAGGGACATCATAATTTTAAAAATAAACAATCTGTACAGCTAATAAATAGATTTATAGTCAAATCTAACCTCACTTTTTCGATCGATAAAACATATTTGATCTAAACATATAAAATCTCATCAAATTATGAGTTCAAGTACTTATATATTTTGATTGATTGTACAGATTGATAAATCCTTTTGCACAATTAAAGTATTAATATTAAGAAATGGGGAAGAGTATCATAATTTTAAAAATCTGTGCAGCTAATAAATAGATTCATAGTCGAATCTAACCTCACTTTTTTGATCGATAAAACATAATTGATCTAAACTTATAAAATCTCATCAAATTATGAGTTCAAGTACTTATATATTTTGATTGATTGTACAGGTTGATAAATCCTTTTGCACAATTAAAGTATTAATATTAAGAAATGGGGAGGGACATCATAATTTTAAAAATAAACAATCTGTACAGCTAATAAATAGATTTATAGTCAAATCTAACCTCACTTTTTTGATCGATAAAACATAATTGATCTAAACTTATACGATAAAATCTCATCAAATTATGAGTTCAAGTACTTATATATTTTGATTAATTGTACAGATTGATAAATCCTTTTGCACAATTAAAGTATTAATATTAAGAAATGGAAAAGGGTATCATAATTTTAAAAATCTGTGCAGCTAATAAATAGATTCATAGTCGAATCTAAGCTCACTTTTTCGATCGATAAAACATATTTGTTCAGCATCCCGTTAATATTAAAAAATGGACGAGATTTTCGCCCTAAAATTATATACGTAGACGTAATTTTCTCTCCGTGGTCTCGGTTCGATAAAAATCGCTGGAGAAACTCCCGTTCGTCGATTTTTCGCGAGCTCATCCCGGTCGCATGTCGTTTCGTGGAAATGAGAGAGCAGCGAACACGCCGGGGTATACCCTCGCCCTCGTACACGGCGAAACTCGAGAAACGACTTAATACGTGGGTAGAGAGGCCGTATTCTCCGTACACGACGAGCTACGTACTCGCTCCGCGCACCGATTTATGTACATGCATAATGGCGATCGCCGGGCCAAGTCCCCGGTATTTTATGGGACGAGGCTGGCCGCGAGCCCGGTCGAGCTCGAGAGAGCTGTCTCAATTCTCGAAGGCTCTTTCTACGCCGCAGAAAACAATTTCTACAACCACTCCTTTAAATGCAGACGGCGTTCTCTCTAGGAGAATGTATAAATCAAATTTCATTAATTGAAACGATTCGAGTGATTCCCACATTATGAGTATACGATGACCATCCGTCCTTTATTTTTTAGAATCTTTTATATGTCAAGTAATTGCGTCCTCTGGATTTTTTATTTTCCCGAAACTCAATTTTATCCTTCGTTTCTTATTTAGCATTCTCATGCGTCTAATATGAAAATTAATACACTGGGAAAAATGACTAAATTAATAAATATTTATTTCAATACTGCCTAATAAGTCATTTATTTGATCAATATTTATTTATTTTGAAGAGAATTTTCTTACAATAAATTTTTAAACAAAAATGACAGAACCTCTCTTATCCAGAATCTATTTAAAAAACCAAGGATTTGATTTAACACAGTCGAATTTCACAAACTACACCCAAAACAAATTTTAACTTGACTAAACCTTTCAACTAAATATTTTCTTAATTAAACATATAAAAATATTTCAATTAAATATAACATTAAATCTGACAAAACATGTATACGCTTGACTAAAATACTAATATATGTTCAATTAACAAAATAGTAACTTGTCTTTAATTTTCTCAGAAAATATACGATCACCCTAAATATCTTTAACAGAGGATCTCTCATCCTTCTCTCGAGAATCTGCAGGATTTATTGACCAGTTGGAATATTAAAAAAAAAAAAAAATGTCCAAAGTTATTTTTATTAACTATCGCACACACGATCCCCGATGTTGGATCTTTTTTACCAACACACAAAAGTTGGCGTTCCTTCTTTTTCGGTCCGATGCTGAAATATAGCACACCCAGGCGCGAAATATTAATTTGCAGGAAATTATCGAGCTCGCTTATCGAAATGCTCGAATACGTAGACACTTTGGAAAGGAGACGAGGAATTAGTCGGAGGAAGAAGCTGAAGAGAGGAAGAGATGGAAGACCAGACTCAGATATTTAATCTGGTGCGGAGTGGGTAAGGCTCATCTAGACAAGAAGAGAGGGCCTTGTCGGACGAAGATCGAGCGGGAAGATAGCCGATACCTCTGGGAAATATCGGTATCGATAGGTGATCAGAGCTAAATGGTTTATGCGAGCGATCAACCTCCGACCCCTTGTAATAACCGGCAAGGAATCTGCCGCCTGATCTATTGGATCGAGAACTCGATCGAGTTACACCTCGGCGAAAGGGACTGTATACAGCCATATCCCTCCTGGTCGTCCTTTCCGCGGAATTCAGAGCGAGATAAATAGATATCTCTTTATCTTCGGTCTGGCTGCATTTTGATTGCGACACGGAATCTCTTTGCAAAGCGCGATTTAAATACAGATGGATCACGGTTCTCGTGTAAAATGACACCAATTTCTCTCGTTGTTTTTTTTTTTTTTTTTTTTTTTTTTTGACAAGCTTCGTCGAAATTTATTCGGAAATTTAAAAACGAAAGATCGGTATTAAAGCGAGAGAAATCTTATGTATATTCCCTCTTTTCTGTCGCAATATTTTTTCCTCTCTCTCTCTCCTTTTTCTTATCAGCTAATTCATATATAATTTACATTTATATTGGAATTATCTTTTTATAAATATTAATTCTACACAATCGCGACCTGTCCGCTTTAATTAAGTCTTTATATATAAAAATGATTATGTTCATAAAAGTATATGGATGAAATTTGAAAATAATTAAATTTTATTTCTTTTCAACAATTTGAATTTTAAATTTATTTATCCCGATTCGGTTTTAGATAGTATATAAGAGCGCTTGATAAAAAACAAATCTATCATCTACCATAACATTTTCCTGCCCTTTGTGTAATCTTCACAATATATTCATTTATCTAAACGAGCAGCGTTTTAATCTCACGGAACCTGAGAATGATCCTTCATAAAGATTAAATCGTAAAATATTAATATAAGAGAAGAATCTTTAAATATTCCCCACACTTCAACAATTTCCGCGTCTCCAAGAATTGCGAGAGAAAACTTGAGAAAATTTATCAATCTGTCAAAAAAAGAAGTCCGATAAAATGCAAAGGAGTTTCTGACAAGGGGCGAAATTGAATTGCATTAAAGTCAGTAAATAAGATATTCTCTCTTATGATTAGGAGAGCGATACACATTCATTCGATCGACAATAAAAGCGTCCTTCCTTAATGAAGGAGAACGACCGATCGGGGATCTCGTAAATCGTCGGATTATTAATACCTGGCCATTCTCCGTGTGTGCGTGAATCCGGCAGGTGGCTGGTCGACCCTCTAATCGCGATCCCGGGATAATTTACACCCGTGTCCTCCTCGGGAATCATCGCAGCGTTAACGAATCATTTTCGCGTGATTTCCGAGACGCCCTCGAATCAATTCCGAATTTCAATATAACGCGATTCCTCTTACAGAAAAATCGTAAAAGTATGATTTGTGTCTTTAATTGCTCGGAATTTAATCATCGTTTATTATTGTATATAGTAATAAAAATTATATATATATTTTTTTATATATATATTAATTATATATATATTATATATAAAAATTATATATATATATTTTATATAATCTAAATATTATTATTAATTTTTTAATTATATATATTATATATAATAATCATTTAATTTTTTATCATACGTCAGAGTTTTTCAAAAATATTTTCTGCAGTCCAAACATATTTATTGAAAACCTAAAAATGCATCTCGCTGCATTTTTCGATACAGTCGACTGATGCAGCAGAACGTTTTAATTATATTACATGTATAATAATAAAAAAATATTATATATAATTATTTAATTATTTATCATACGTCAGAGTCCTGGAAAAATATTTCTGCAGTCCAAACATATTTATTGAAAACCTCAAAATGCATCTCGCTGCATTTTTCCATACAGTCGACTGATGCAGCAGAACGTTTTAATTATATTACATGTATAATAATAAAAAAATATTATATATAATCATTTAATTATTCATCATACGTCAAAGTCCTTGAAAAATATTTCTGCAGTCCAAACATATTTATTAAAAACCTAAAAATGCATCTCGCTGCATTTTTCCATACAGTCGACTGATGCAGCAAAACGTTTTAATTATATTACATATAAAAATAAAAATATATTACATATAATCATTTAATTATTCAGTCCTTCAAAAATATTTCTGCATGCCAAACATATTTATTATCGTTTTCCTCGGCGATCAGGGAGCTGCTTTGAACTTGGCTGGACCAAAGAGGATAATTTTTCGCGCGCGACGACACAATGGGACGCGACTGGATAAGGATGAGGATGACGAAGAGAGGAGAATCGGGCGCAGTAATAGAGTCCTCGGGCGAGAGAGGGTAGAAAGCATCAGCCGTTTAAGCACACGGGGCTCCTCCGCTGGCTAATAATATTAACCGCGCCGCGCCGCGTCGCGATCGCACAATGGGCCCTTTGTGGAGGCGCGTAAATGCTCGTAACATAAATCGCGAGCGGCGACGCGCGCTTTATTGTCTTCTCGCGCGACGCGCGAATTACCTCCTCTTCCTTCCACCATCTCGCTCACGCGCGTCTCGGCGACGATTTCTATTCGCCAATGCAGCGATATGCCATTTCGGAGCTTTCTCTCTTATACTGTCTTCTCCACCCCGCGAATCTATCGCATTTGCATTTTCAAAGCCCGCTTTAAGCGATCTGCAATTCGCGACGAGACTCGAACGGAATTCTATATTCATCATTTTTTCTTGAATCAAATATACAACTACATACATATGTATATATCGTATATATCAAGATGCATTGTCGAGATATAGAAATATAATAAATGATCAAGTGAATATATTTGTTTTAAATAATATAGATGTAGTGTAAAATCTATATTAACTCTATATTGAAAATATATTATTTATTATATAATTGAATATATTAAATCTATATTAAATAATTCTTAATAAATTGAACTGATAATGAAGTCGTATATGTTTTTATATTAAAAGTTGCTATTTAAATTCCTTGTATATTAAAGCTTTTTTAAAATTATTCTACGAGAAATATCATCTTTTAAAATAATCCTTTCCTTTAATAATCGAGAGATGATAATATTAAATATTATTTCTAAACGCATCTATGGAATTTTTTATTATAGGAAATGCGTGTGCGTTGATGTTATAATTAGTAAAAATATGTAAAATGTAAATTTATTATCTACTTACGTGTATCTTGATAATGCACGTCTATCTTATAAGAAAGCTGCGTTCATTAAAAATCAAAGTAAGTACTGAAAA
The DNA here is from genome assembly GCF_048542155.1 of Nylanderia fulva. NCBI lineage: Eukaryota > Metazoa > Arthropoda > Insecta > Hymenoptera > Formicidae > Nylanderia > Nylanderia fulva. The sequence goes on along the minus strand of NW_028189730.1, from coordinate 2,306,586 downwards.
TTCTGTCAAGAAAAAAGAATACAAGGTTTGTTTAAGATTTCAAAATCGGCTGCTATTTTTAAGCGCAGTTTTCTTTTTATGAAAAAAGCCTTATCTTTTTTAAATATAATTTATAATAATATATTAAATGTTATTTCTGTTGCGTCCGTAATAAATCAGTAATAAAATAAGACATGTAAATGTAGATTTTTTAAAAATTGGCTGCCATTTTTAAGCGCCGTGTTTACTTTTTATAAAAAAAAAAGCTTACCTTTTTTAAATATAATCCACAATAATATTAAATGATATTTCTGAAGCAAACGCATCAGTGGAATGTTTTTAATTATAGAAAATAAGTATGCGTTGATGGGTTAACATATAAGTAAAAGCATAAAGTGTAAATTTATATCTACTAAATAATATAAATATATATAGATCATAAATATATAAATATCAACATCAATAAATAAATCTATCTAATAACTAATTTAGAGGAGATCTGTAAATACTTAAATTTTCATGTATCTTTTTGTAATATATGTGCTCGTTGAAAGTCCAAGTAGACTAAAAATTCTGGCGAGAAAAAAGTCAAGGAGGATCGTTCGAGAAGAAGATTTCGAAATCGGCGGCCACGTTATTTTTAACAGCGCCGAATATAAATAGCGTCGCGCAACTGCAATATAACAGCGGAAGCGATGTTACATCGCGTCTATGATTTATGCGCGGCTCATTGTTCGCCACGCGACGCCGACAGCGGCCCGCAATATTGTCATATACATCGTTATTATTCTTTCCTCCTGCCCTCCGCGCATCGCGATGTTTAAACGAACAAAAGCTCTCGACTTTCAGCGAGAGAGCGTCCCGCGCTCTCGGGCATAAATCGCGCTCTCACGCGCATTTACATAAACATCGTATCCGCCGTATGGTGTCGCTGCGAGCGCCGTAAGGTGTCGCACTCTTTTAGGTAAATTCGGGAATTGATCTACGTCCAACGCGGGGAGAATAAATTGCTGGCAAAAAATTGCGATGTTTTCTCTCCCTGACGCTTTCACACTTAATCATCTCTCCGTATTATTCGATTATATCCGTCATATGGAATTTATTTGCAATTTTATTTAATATAAAAATATTAAAGTAATGAAAAATTGAGATTTAAAAAATTAAGAAAGAATAATATAAGAAACAAAAAATATGAATGGTACCTCTCCCTCAAAAAGTCCCGCGGACGTCCATGCGACTATGTTTAATTCCAGTTGGATTAAATGGAGTCGATTAATAAATTAAAAACTTTTTCTGAATTTAATTTTCCACTTACTTGACATTCTTGGTCTCGGTGGGCAAAAATCCTGTCTCTCGCGTCGTTTTCTTCCAGATGCACAGTGGAGAGGAAAAAAAAGGATGGGACCAGGAGGGCGCAATGACTGAGAACGCCGGCGCGTGGTCTGGAGAATAAATTAATATATTTTTAATGGATATATGATAGGTACTGGTTTTTTCGCATATCCCGAATCATCTCGTATGGCAACTCTCTCTCTCTCTCTCTCTCTCTCTCTCTCTCATCACCTCTAACTATAAACTGACGACCTTGTCTTAGGGGGGTCGCGGGAGCAAAAATTCTTTGTACCGCGCTGTAATCACGCCCGCCTCTAGGATCTTTTTTTTAATCTATATACAATGCCAGGCAAATTTCTACCGCAGAGGTTCTTCAACTTTTACCTTCATTCCTGTGTATCTCAAATTGATTTATATCGCAAGGGGTATGCATGTGTTTTATTACTTCAAATAAATTGTTGGAAAATTTCATTCATTTCGCCTAGTTTATTCTATTTGCCCTAGAGAGAAATTAAAGTCACATCAATAAAATCGTAAATAAGTAAAGAGTTGAGAACCCCTGCCCTATTGCTTTAAATAATATCCGCGATCGACGAACACTGGGGTATCGACTATTTAAATTAAATAAAACAGACACTTCCCTCCCGCTATTTACATTAAATACACGCGTACGCACTCATACTCTTTCTTTCTCTCTCTCTCTCTCTCTCTCTCTCTCTCTCTCTTACCTCAAAGACAGATAACCCGCCTAGTCGGCGAGCTCGTCCGCGTTTATTGCACATTTTTTCATTCTTTTTTTTAAACGAAACACAATGGACGAAATCAAACGCACTCGATCTACGACGGTCACGCATGCATTCGATATGTCAAAGTGATATAAGTCTTGCCGATCCACGCCGATGAGATGCGATCTTTAGATCCTCGAATCCCTCCTCCGCAGTGAAAGAAAAATCGCGACTATATTTTCGGATTTCTCTAAAATTGGCGCTCTATCCATAGATTTTTTTTTCCGCACATGCCCTTTAATTTCCTTCAAACTCGAATAAATCTTGGGACATCGAGCATCTAGACGCATTCACGCGACGAGGAACGTGAGAATTGTCTATACGCGAGAATATGCATATGATGAATCTATTTCGAGATTTCGATCGAAGCGAAAACATTCTGATAAAAACGTGAACGGGGAATATTACTTTGCCCGGTTCAACCCTTATCACGATTAGTCCTCTCGCGCAATTATCTCGACGAGGAGAACAAGTTCCACTTTTTTTTTCGCCCACGCGAAACTTCATCCGATGAAACTGCACTTCACCGTTCTCTCACTCGCTCCATATAATCCGGCTCACCTCTCGGCGTGCGTTCCTATCCAACCGTCCTGTTCACTACGTCGTGGAGGGCGATGTACAGGCCGAGGAAACGGGCGACGTCGGCGACGTCGGCGTCAGAGGCCTACGCTCCGACGCCGCGCTCGAAGTCCGGTTGTTGTTCCCCAACAGGCTGTCGATGGAGAACGGATTCAGCCTCTTTCTCTCCTCCCTGCCTTTCACCGAGAGATCAATGCTGCCGCTCTGGACCTCCTCCTCGTTGGCGGCCTGCCTGATCAGGTTGTTCCTGGTGCCGGTGCCGACCGAGTGTTGGCGGCCCGTTCCGACGACGCCCACCAGCTCGCGCCGTCGCTCCAGAAGGCTCAAGCCCCAATGATGGATACCGGGTTGGTGGTTCAAGTGCTCCATCGGCGGGTTCTGCGGATTCTTTCGCGGTTCCGCGATCTCGCTCGCGTTACTGTTGAGCGTCGGATAGCACTCGCCGTCCACGGAACCGTCGGCCGCGGAGTCGACTCGCTCGCTTCCGCTCTCGCTGCAGGAATCCAATCCGCCGACCACGTCGATCTCCTCGTTCGCGTCGTTGCCGGACGCGGAGATGCTGCTCTCGCTGTTCAGGCCCAACTGGCCGAACGAACTGCTCAGGGGACCACTCGCGGTGCCGCGACCCGACGCTGCCTCGCTACGAGATTCCCACTCGGCGCGCAGCGTCGACAGGTCCACCGTTATGCCCTGAAATTCAGAAACAACGAAAAGGGTTTATTAATATTGAAACGGTGTACCTAAATTTAATAAACGTTAGTTTAGGCCAGATGAATCAGATGTAAAAATAATAACCGGGTATTTCATTATGAACTTACAACATTTTTAAATGTCTATAAAATTATACGTTGTCTCCTTTTGCATATTAAATTGGTGATTATAGTTTATTCGCACCTAATCCTGCATCATTTATAGACATTTTAAAATGTTGCAAATTCCTATGTGCGAATGTCGAGCTTCTGCCAGAATTGTCAACATGGCCCAGAAGTGGCACAATATTGGCTGCCAAGACTTGATAGGTGGTACTGCCCCAGGATAAACCACCAGATCAATACTATACCAGTCTCGGTAATTGGTACTGTACCAATACTCCCATGCAATCATATTCTGTTCCGAGCCGAGTCTCGTCTCAGTACTGATCGTGTATAAGGCCGAAAATGGTATTAATGGAAGCAAGCAACTTTGTCTGCAGCACGAGTACCGGTTCAAGTATACTGGAAGAAAATTGGGCTAATGTTTGTGTACCGTACTGACACAAAATATTTTCTATACCGAGCCAAATCTCGTATCAGTACTGAGCGTGCACTGAGGGCGAGACGTGAAATAGTACTGAGATGATAAAAGTTATGTTGGATAAAATCGTATATATTGGATCAGCACTGAGGATACATTGGGCCATACGTTGGTGTATGGCAACAAATATTTTTATTTTGAAACATTAATTTATAATGATTTTAAATATACCGGTTATTCTAATGTTAGATTTGGTCCAATACAGACTAATAAATATGGCCCAATATTGATAATGAATGTTGTCCCAGTACTAATACTCTGTGTCGGGCCAAAGTTGGCGCCGAGACTGGAACCCGTGTTATCATTCCGACATTGTCCCAGTAATGACCCCGATTTCAACTTATACTGGCCCAGAACGTCAGCGACTTTGGCACCAGTATTGAGCCAGTACTGAGCCTTTTTGAGATTCGCACATGGGTTTATGTAAAGATCGTGTAGTCACACTTTTAAGTGTCTAATCGCTGTTATGCAACCGTCGTACAGAGTTTATATATATAGTGATAAGCGAAATCAGTATTTTCTGGAGAGAAAGATTATGTAATTTTTAAATTGCTGAAGAATATATATCTTCGCAGAGTCTCTCTTACTTTAGCAGCGAGCTTCCGCTGTTGTCTCTCGAGAGCCTTCAGCAACTTTTTCTGTCGCCTCTCGCGCTCCTTCCGTCTCAGCTCTTCCGGTGGAATAGGCTCGCCGCTACAACTCTGAGGATGAGCATTATGCGCCGGCCTTCCTGGGCCCTTTTTCGTGTGCTCCTTCTTCCGCCATTTTGCCCTTCGGTTTTGGAACCACACCTGGAACAGCGATAATCGAAAGACACGCTTAGATTATTATTTAGCGTACTTCGGGGTTAACTCTAGGCTATTAAAAGATAGAAAATGAAGAAGAGCATTTCATATCCGGGAAAATAAAATCGAGAAGCGTCGATCGATTTTAACCGCAATTTAACTCCTCCTTTTTTCGAAAGAAGGCGGATTAACTTAACCACCGGTTAAGCGCTAATTGACGTTGATGAAACCGCGCCGGGTTGTTTCCCCGCAAGATCCCTCAATTGTAACAGGTGCTCGGCCGTAACGTTACGTCCCGTAAATCTAAAGATCCCGCCCGGATCTTCCTCCCGGTGGAACGACGCGAAATTTCCCCGCGAGCTACTTAAATCACGGCGCCGCCCTCGCACGGCGCTATCAGTAAGCGACACGAAGGGCGGATGCATTAAGTTCCGAAATTACAGGAAGACTTCTGTCTCAGGAACGAAGGACCAACGACCCTCCCGGGTGTCCTGATTCATTGAGGACGACAACCCTTTGCTCGCGTGAACGCTCGTGGCATGAACGACGATTTAGGGCTAGCGTGAGCCGACCGGGAGAGCGCACTCGTGGGGAGGGAGAGATGAAGACATTAGTTGTACGGCACGGCCGGCGAGCGGCGCTGAGGTCACGCGAGCCGAAGATCAATAGATCACCTCCGGTGCTCCCCGAAACGCCACCCTTCGCTACTCTCCCACGTAGCTTTACGACTTTCTTCGACTTTGGGACACTTTACGTATCCCTCGGAATGAGCGCTAACCCTCTCCCTTTTTCTTTCCCTCTCTCCGTTACTCGCGATTAAACTTCGAACGGTGATCGTAATTAATTCGATTATTTCGACGACTCTATTAGATCCCGTCGCACGATCGGCCCATTTAAATCTCTAGCTTTTGGACTTTCAACCCGAAGGCTACTACTGTGATTAAGATTTAGAGGCACACCTGTGTGTTGCGGCGAAATTGTTTTCGACTCGATATTTCGATGATGGACGAAAATCTTTTTCTATTTAATTTATGTTTACGATAAAAGATCTAAAGAAGTGCAAAAGTTCGTAAAATAATATATGCTAGAACTTATACGTAAAGAGAAATTTTTTGTTAGAATTTACTCTTGGAATTTATCTCTTACTTATCTATTATCATTAAGATGGCTAATATTAAAATTAATCCAACATACTTTTTATCTTATTGCGGAAGATATTAATATTTTTTATTGCGATATAAATATTAATCAAAGTAAAAAAAATTATTTCCGCGTAGAGTAACGTTAAATATTCCAAAACTATGAATAAAAGCAACATTCGACGAGTTTCTTAGCCGAAGAAATTCCGCTACCGAATAGTTGGAAATCTTGAAGGCGCCCTTCGGTTCAGAGAGACACAGCTGTAAGACATTTACGTTAACATGATGCGTGGGAAACATGACTTGAGGCTATTTGTCAGAAATTATCAGGCAACCGATAGCCACTTAACAAGCTGTTTTGTCCGATTACGTATAAGAAACGACCGAATATGGCTAAATAATAGTTTTTCCTTTTTTTTTTGCAGCTTTACATTGTAAGATATAGAGCGCGGTATCTTTAACGGCGACACAAAAACTCGAGGAAGGAGCGACATCGTTGAAGATAACTGTAATCAAACTGCACATGGTGTCTTTGTCGAGAAAATAATGCATTCTACTATACGTAATTACGTTTCGACTAATTAATAAAGCATGCGTTTTCCTGCCGCCGTCTGAAGGGAAGAGCGTCGAGAATCGATTAAACTGCTACTTTTAATTAATCCTTCAATCTTTTGTTTTCACGCGACAACAAAGGCCACTCAATCAGCATCGTACTTTATACACGGGACTCAAAGAAACACAGAAAATAAATGTCTGACAAAAGAGCCGAGAGTATAATCATATCGTTATCTCAGAGAAACTCCATCCAATCTGTATTCGAAGAATGACATTGATTTCTTGCGGACCGAGTTTTGCCGCAAGTCAAGTGCGAACAATGAAAGTGCAATAAAACCATGCAATAATTGCGTCACGATTAATTGTGATACATAGTTTGTCGTTTTATCGACGCGGCTGTTCTTTTTCAAGTTCCTTTTCGTCGTCAAACGCAAATCGTGGCTCAATCGCGATAAATCAAACGCGCCGCCATTTTGTTCGCGATCACCCAAGTGTTTGCGATAATTGCAACGCGAGAATTAACGCGTTATATCTGCAAAAACGGTTTTCATTAAATTTTTCCTCTTAAATATATATTTAACACATGCATGTGTTAATTTTACATATTGCTGTTGCGTTAAAATTGAACTTCAATGTTAAATTATTAAAACGACTGAAAAAAAGTGCAAAAGTAACACAATGAGCATCTATTTTTAATTTTACATAATGAATTTGTTCTGTTTTATTAGCGGCAAAATTTATCTGTTAAAATTTACAGGGAAAAAATGTTAATTTTTTATCTCATAATATATATGTGAATGATATAAAATCTAAATTAACATATTTCTACATTAAAACTATGTAAATCTTACACAAAATTTATGTGAAATTACTTGAAGTTTTACATTTATTTTGTATATTAAAATATTAACACAGTGTTCGCTGTTATATTATGTTGAATTAACACAAAAATTCCTGTGGACCATTTGGAACATGTGAGATATCTGTTAAATTTAACACAAATTTTTCAACTGCGTTGAACGCAGAGATTTTGATCCCGGGAGTTCTCGGATTCTTCCTCTCGAATTCTCTTCCTCCCCGAGATCGTGGAGGAGTCCTCGTATCGGGAGAGATTTTGCCGAGCGAGATGGCGGAGACGATAACCCAACCGAGTGGTGACACAATGTGACACGATGTCGCGCAGCCGGTGCGCAGTCCTTTCGAAGAGACTCTTCCCCACGACAGGGAATAGCTTTCAGATTAGATAACATCGATCACTGAGTGCGATAACCCCCTTTCCCCCTTTTAACGTATGCGTCTCTCCGAGATGTCGCAGCAGCCGGATAGATCGAATTTAAATTAGGAAAATTAAGGAAATTTCTGTGTTTCTGTAACTCCGAATTTTCAGTTGTTACATTCTCGATATATTATATTTTGGGGGAAAGTGTATGAACCCTTTAAGGGGATGCTGACCATGACTGTTTTATCGACTTTTTTTTATTGACTGTACAGATTGCAAAATCTTTACAATTAAAATATTGATGATAATGAACGAGGAGCGCTGTAATTTTGTATAAAAAAGCAATAAAAGTTAAAAAATTCAGCTCTTGCATCACCTCATAAGAATACTTATTTAATACAAAAGTTCTGCAGTTTACTTGTGCACAAAACATAGCGCTCCCAATAGAGATGACATGAAAGAATTAGTTGCCATTCATTATTATCAGTACTTTCATTGTGGAGCAATCTGTATATTTAATAAAAATTCAACCTAACCTAACTTTAAGCCGGTAAAACAGAACAACGATAGGATCCCCTTAAACCGTCCGATTTCGTGACACGTTACGCGGATTTATTTATTCAACGACGCGGTGTCAGTCAGAAATCGACGAGGCGATAGACAGGAATTTAAAATGACTTTGGGATCGAATTTCTCGAGAGGGTCGACACAGAGAGAGAGAGAGAGAGAGAGACCAGGGGGAGGTAGCTTCCGGCCTCGGACCTTTGCCCCCTCGCTCCCGAGGGGGTAGTTAGTCCATCTGGTCCATCCTTACCTTCGAGATCCATTCGAGGGTGCCAAATCGACACAGATTTATCCACTCGGCGATCGTCCATTTAAATAACGCCGGCGTCGATAGGGCGTTATTGTTTCTGTACAACGTTTCTAAGAGGGTGTAAACCCGCTATTTTTATAATTGGTACAGCTGGATATCCTTTAAACTAAATTCCTTAGAAAATATTTCCAACAAGCATTCGATTGATTTTGTACAGAAAAAAATATAATTCAAAATATCGAAAGCAGAAATGCGAATGCTTCGTAGAATAGAACTTAACAGAGATCCATCTCGCTATTCTTTTATTAGCTAAACACTCTCAAAATTTAATTCTTTAAAAACAATTTTATTTTGAGACGGTTAAATACTCTCTAAATTAAATTCTTAAAAAAAAAGTTTTGTTTTAAACATCCAATGAATTTTGCGTAGAAAAAATATAATGCAAAATATCCAAAAGCGTGAATGCTTCAATAAATAGAGTCTTACAAAGCTAAACTTTTACCGATACAGCTAGACGTTCTCTAAATTAAATTCTATAATTAAATAAAAAAGAAATGAACAATGCAAGATATCGAAAGCAGAAGCGTGAGTGGATTTCGTAGAGTGGACCCTCGCAAAAATCTTTCTCAAGCGAGAATCTCTGTTCGCAAGAATCCGTCGCGGGACGTCGCGTGTCATTTGAGCCTCCGCGAAACTGTGGCATTAAATCTGTTCTGAGGAGGTCGGCCAGCCCACTTCCGGTATTCGGACAGCTCACGCCCGCGTTCGACGAACGCCAATCCAGCCGGATCCTTCGACAGGACCGCGAAGGGTGGACTCTCAATTTCACGGCCGGTCGGGCACACACGGTCACCCTCGGATCCTTCAAGCGGATATTTATATTTATCCGCTTAGACACGCGCGTTAGGCCGCGTAAATAGCGCATGCATCCGTTCCCTTCTTTCCTTTTCCCATACCGATTTTTGTATACCTCCCCCAGTTCTATATCTCATTCAACCTTCCTTCTTCAGTCTTCATTCTTATCAACCTTTTGCATCGTACTCCTATTACATTCCGCAAACGACTCGGACTTTAATTTTGCAATTCTATCTCCAGCTCTTTCTTTTGCGCTATTATTGGTCAAAGGAGAATCACGCGATGTTCACGTAACGAATATCGCGAAACTTGCACGGCTCTTTTTTTTTTTTTTTTTTGGTCAACTTGGAACTTTGATAGGAAGTTGCATGAAGAACGTCATTTTTTTACAATTATTTTTTGCCGACTAATAATTTTTGCAAATAAAATAAAATTTCGTTCAAAGTTCGATCTCTATGCAAATTTTGTTTTAAATTAAAATAAATTAATTAATCGCGTTGATTCAAAAAAAAAAAAAAAGTGCAGCGATTAATAAAGCCTTGTGATTAATTTACGTTTCGTATTTCCATTTATTCCTGCCTTGCAGGCTATTTTATAATAACGTTATCCCTTTTATTTTCATTTCTATTATCTCTCAGAGATAATATGCAGCGTCAGACGCGTTCTATATATATGTTTAATCATTGAAAAATGACTGACGATAGAGAAAGGAGAACTCACCGCCACGCGGCTCTCCTTTAATTCGAGTCTCACAGCCAGAGCTTCTCGCATAAAGACGTCGGGATAATGACTCGACAGGAAGGCCCGCTCCAATTCTTCCAACTGCCAACTGTTGAAGTTAGTCCTGCTTCTTCGCCTCTTGTTCCCGCCCTCGTCCGACTCCCCGTCGCAACCTGAAGAAAAGAGAAGACGCGGACTTTAGAAAAATCTGGATCGGTAAAAAAAAAGTGAGACATAACGATTTCATCGCTCGAATAGCAATATCAAAAATTCCAATATTTTAGAAATTATTTTCTTCACAGTTAAAACATTTGTGTTAATTCAATATAATATGGATATGTTAAATGGAGACACGAACACTGTGTTAATATTTTAATACAAAATAATAATACTAAATAAAATGTAAAACTTCAAGAAATTTAAAATAACTTTTGTATAAGATTAACACAGTTTTAATGTGAAAATTAACCAAAAATATGTTAACTTCAGATTCTATCATCCCTAATTATAAAATAAAAAATTAACATTTTTTTTCTGTTAATTTTAACATCTCTTTAAAATCTCTCTCATTAAAAAAACAGAATATATTTATTGTGTAAAATTAAAAATAGACGCTTATTGTCTTATTTTTACACTTATTTTAGTTGTATTAATAATTTAACATTTAAGTTCTATTAACATAACAGCAAAAATTTTAATGAGGACGCCGTTTTTAACAAGCGAAAAAAAAATTTTCCCACTGTGAAGAATTCGAACACGGAAAAAATAGCTACCATAGTTAAATTTTAGCTGTTCATATACAACACATAAAATTTAGTTATACCTAAATTTTAGCTATGACAGTTAATATTTTTTAGCTATAACATTCTCCGTTAAGCTATAGCTAAAATTTAGATATGGTAACTAAATTTCAGGTTGGTAGCTAATTCTTTTTTCCGTGAAAGAATTTCCACAGAAGATTCAGGCATTCCGAGTCTCCCAGAAAAATCAGAATCAAAACTGTGGGAAGCTTTGAAACTCTAAGGAATCATAGATCCGCGAATTGGCTTAGAACAGAGAAATCCCGTAAGATCGCGATCTTGTATCGAGGATTCCAGTGGTCCACCACCTTCGTGAACGGTAGAGCCAAGGTATATCCCAGGTATAAACGATAACGGCGGTGCGACATGCAGCACGAAACGACGAAACACACCCGCAATTACTTAATCGGCGCGAGCTATTGTTGCCGCATTGGTCTCTTGCAGCGAAAACAAACGCAGTAGTTAGGGCTAACCGCCGCGCAATAACGCGGCTCGTTGTTGCGCCGTTGTTGTTGTTGCTGTTGCGGTAACGGTCGACGCGCGCGTTCTCCGATAATGAAGTTAACCATGTAGTAAAGTGTGCGCGCCTCTTCAATCTTCTCCTCCGATCGAGCAGCTGCATCGGGGCGCGCGCTCGCTTTCGTGCTCGCCACTTTGCCGATGTAAATCGATGAATTCGCACACGCACGTATGTACACTTCGCTACAGACCCACAACCGGCCGATCGTGCCATTTATTCTCCCGTACTTGTATTATATGTATATGGACGTAGTGTCAAGCCGAGCATGACGCGGAGAGATTATAGCGGCAATCATCATTGTTCATAGACATAATCTAACAACATAATTTCTAACCCGAAGAGCCCTGGAGAACGCGAATTTCGATGAAAGACTGAATTTCAAACTGCTCCGACTTTTACAGAGATTGGTATTACTCGATTCCGAAATCTAATCCGTTAATTACATCGGTTTACTTTCAATATACCTACGCTGAATTTTCGCAAGTCTTTTTCTCTGTACTTTCGATTTCCAGGTTGCGATTCTTAATGCGAGGTTAATTTTACGATACTTATTCTGCGTATATATTTCTTATCGCAAAAATAACTCTATTATTACTTCCTCTTATTATTATTAATTATCGAAAAAAGGAAATTACGATTACATGCTAGTGAGTAATCTTCTCTTTTCAAAGATTAAGCTTGACGATCGATCGGTTGGATCGTTGAACATCCATGGGCAACGAAACGTTATAATTTGCGGCAGCCTATCTCGCGTGTGATCGATATCGATATCGAATTAAGTACTGTATACTTTCGACGGGAATTATTATGTTCGTGCGACACGAAAATGGAGGACGACGTCGAATGGCGAACGATCGCGAATTTATCTTAATTTCGCGCCGTTTGCTAACGTGCGGCGCAAGGTAAACATTTCGTCGAGTGAGAATTGGATCTTTATATAAAATGACTTCAAGCACGTAATCTATAATATATAGAAAAAAAAAATTACCCCATAAAATTGAAATGAAGCAATCAACCGATCAGCTGATCGGATGTTACGAAAAATACAGTATATAGAAAGGATAAAAAAAAATTACCCCGCAAAATTAAAATAGCAATCAGCTGATCAGCTGATCGGATGCTACTAAAAATTGTGCGAAGCAAGCCGACAAAATATATGTATATAAGGAAGAACACAATTGTGGGTACAACAGAATATTATAAAAAAATAATTAATCTTTATTTTATCATCTATCAGAAAAAAATATTATTTCGCAAAATTGAGACAACAATCAACTGATCAGCTGATTAGATGTTACGAAAAATTACGCGAGCAAGACGAAAAAATTTATGAGGAATTAAATCAGAAAGGATGAAAAAATTACTCTGTAAAATTGAAATAGCAATCAGCTGATCAGCTGATCGGATGCTACGAAAAATTGTGCGAAGTCGACAAACTCTATATAAGGAAGAATATTGTGGGTACAACAGAATATTATAAAAAAATAATTAATCTTTATTTTATTATCCATCAGAAAAAATAAAATTGAGATAACAATCAACTGATCAGCTGATTAGATGTTACGAAAAATTACGCAAGCAGAGGAAGAAATTTATGAGGAATTAAATCAGAAAGGATGAAAAAATTATTCTGTAAAATTGAAATCAGCTGATCGAATGCTATGAAAAATTACGCGAAGCGAGACGGGACTACAACATAAAATTGTGGATAGAATATTATCCAAAAAAAAATGATTAACCTCTATTTTATTATCCACCAAAAGGGATGATTCGATGACGCCGAGCAATATTGCGCAAAATCCCCTCGGTATTGATTAAAATGGCGGTCGGTTCCGGGCATTTCGAGGAGCGAGAGCAGCCCGTACCCATCGAAAATCGTTTCCCATCTTATCTAGGCACGCGCGAGATAAGACGCGCAGAGAAGCGTCCCGACGTATTGAATAAACATGGAATTTCAGTGATTTTACGAGGACGATTCGCGATATCTCCGGCCGGGATCGGCGGTTCCATGCATGCTAATGGCCGGAATTGAATAAAAGATCGGGAATTATGATTGACCGCGCAATACCGGAGCCCTCCCTCTCGGGTTATCTCGATCGTCGCGAAACGAGTCGAAACGAGACGAGAGGATCGACTCTCGACCGACGTCGCTTCATCGGGGAAATCCGGGCCTCGCATCGTTCCGATGTGAAATATATTTTATTTTTACACACGATTTTTCGTCATTAACCCTTCTGTCAACGAACGGGTGGATAAGCAATTTTTTAAGCGTCGAAAATTTTCTCCGCTCAAAATAAAATAAAATGCGGCCTCTACATTCGGAAACCTTCTAAAATGTAAGGAGAAAAAACATTTGATGCCCAGCAGCTGCTACAAAAAATTGTCACGTATCAAAAACATATATTAATTAGGTACAAAATCGAAAAGGATTAAATTTAAAAATGGAAGCCGAAGGCTTGATACACAATTAAGTTCATAATTAATATAATTTATAAAAATTAAATTTTGCCGACGAGTTGAAAATGTCAAAGAATGTAAGACTTATTTCGATCGGCCAATTAAGATTTTCCGATGGCAGGTAGAGATTGTTTGCGAATCGGCTCGTCGTTGAGGTGGCCAAAGGCAGTGAAAAATCGCGAGGGTTGGGCATTAATCAGCGTAATTAGATGCTATTTATCTGGCCCTCGTCTCGCTTCTCTCTCTCTCTCTCTCGCTCATTATTGATAATCTATAATCCGTAATAAGCGCGCTCTCTGGCGCAGTGGCAGGTTGAAGGATCGTCGCCAATGATAATACCTTTATCGTGTCAATGCCGGCCAATCACACCGAGCTCACTTGCACCGAATCTCATAATGGAATATAAGCGACGGTAATTAATAACTCGGAGCGCGAACGAATGGCGGACGAATCTTCTCTTTTTTTCGCAATTACGCGTATAATTAAAGTGTACACGCGAATATTTCGATATTATTTAGGGATCACGATGCAAATTTATTTAGCACTGTAAGACACGCTTTTACGCACCTTGTACAATCTCAGGATGTCAGATTAAATGAAAAAAAAATTTCCCGACTTTTTCAGATTTTCCAAGACCAGAATTTGCATATATCTATATGATAAATCAATTAAATGTTAAATCATGAAATTCTTGAGATATTTCTGTCAATAATGAAAAGGTTCGGAAGTTAAAATAATAAAAATTTTAATCAATTATACAATCTGCATTATGTACGATAATCGAAACAAACATGTCACTATAAACTATTTAAATAATCACCTTTTTCATTTATATTAAGCATATCAAACTTTTTAATTTTGTGAAACACATTGAAATAAAATAACACGACGATGAAAATATAAATAAATGAACACGTTGTAGATGAATCGATTTTTAACACAGAAAATTAGCGTGCTGGCAGTCAAGGAAAAGTTTATATTTATTTAATAAAAAATTTCAATTACTGAGACAAATGTACAGAGAAAATTTTCTCTTGAAATTTACTCTGAAAATCATGGTAATCATGACAATATGGTATTGGAAAAAATTTATTAAAGTTTTTCTGATTAATAAAAATATTAATATCCACCATAACAAGATATAAAATATACTCGATTAATTTTACTATGTACATAGTAAAATTTACTATGTACCTATTAATATTCTTATTGTGCCAAATATTAATCAGAGAAACTTTAATAAAACTCTTCTAATACCACATTGTCCCATAATACGATATAAAATATATTTGATTAATTAATAAAATTATGTATATAGTAAAATTTACTATGTATCTATTAATATTTTTTTATTGTGCTAAATATTAATCAGAAAATTTTTTATTGTGCTAAATATTAATCAGAAAAACTCTAATAAAATTCTTCTGATATCATATTGTCCCACAATCACCAGGATTTTCAGACTAAGTTTTAAAAGAAAATAATGTGCAAAAATCCAGATAAATAGTAAAATTTCCTGACAATTCCAGATTCATAAAATTCCCTGACAATGCCCGGTTTCGGGATCGATGTGCAAATTTATTCAGGACTGTAAAACACGCTTTTACGCACCTTGTACACCCTGCGACACGTTAAATCCACAGTTGATTAATATTCGGCCGTATACTTTGAACGAAAAGAAAAACAAGATAACGCACTTGTAATTTTTTAATTACGTAATTATATGAATCACGCAGGCGCGCGCGCGCGCAAAGACGCGGCGGAGCCGAAGGGCGTCGTGGTCATATCATGAAATTAGTCGACTCATTATCATCATGTCAGGTTCATTATGCACCGAGTGCGTTACGCCGGAGAGACAGGCGCTTCCCTCGTTAGACGGAAATGCGATTCCGCTGCGAGGCGAGACGGCCGCAACGAAAATAGATTAAGACGACGGATCAAACCGGACGTGAAAATTGTTTAACTCGTTCCCTCATAAATTATTTAGCGCGCCGTACGCTATCATCCATCAACTTTGATAGCCGCATCCGATAAAGACTCCCGCGCCTTTTCTCTCCGGCCGACTGCGAGAGAGATCACGGTCGAGCGAAATCGCGCAAATGCATTTCGAATGTATTTTCAAGCGAGAAAACGCGCGAGTTTGTATTCCATGTAATTTCGCGCGATCGCGAAGATCGATTCTCACGAAACCTCGTGAAAAATCGAGCAATTGATTTCTAGTCAAAACCAGAATTAATTGTATACTATAGACAAGATATTAATTTTTTTCGAATAATAATTATAACAAGGATGTAACAAACAAAAAAAGATGATCTTTTTTAAATAATTTAAAATTTTTTGACACTTTATTTGCAGTGGTTTATCGACACAAAAATCTTATTGTTTCTTGTAATATTTTAATTTTAAAATACCATATATATTGATATTATGTAATATATTGCATATATCAAACACACAAAAACATGTTTTACTTTGAATCTCTTGTAGATAAATTTAAAAAAGCCAATATTTGGCTCTATATGTAGTCTTATGCAGATATTTTTATCTGAATCTACAATCTTTATCTTATTTTTATAGGAACATTGCTTTATATAGAATAATCTTAAACATTTTTTTATTTTACGGCTCGCTATACATATTAAACAACGATAAAAAGATTTCATACATTATGTCACAGTGTTTTTTTCTATTTTCACAGAAATAATTATCATATTCGGAATTCAGGTCAGATACCTGACCTCGTATGAGTCTTTTATCTTTCTCAGAAATGCTTTTTTCAATTTTATCGTAATGTTTCGTAATGTCCCTCCAAGTTTGCTTGCATCCACTGCGAATCAATTGCTATTGCAAACTGTATAATTAAATGTAATTTTTGCGAGTATATTTCGATAAGTTAAAAAAAAAATTAATATTACATGTTTTTTTTTCTTACATTGTAATCCTCAATTAAATTGCGTCAATGAATCAATGTCAATATCAACATGAAAATATCAGATCAAGATTACAAAGATCATGCGTGTTCGTTATTAACGCTCAATAAAAAGGTGATTTCGCTATAATAAGTATCCCATTTATCCCAACATACTTGATACTTTTCGCATGTTGCGATAGTCTCTCATTACCAAATACAATAAATACGATAAGTACGGGTTTGTTCACGGATCGCCATTTCGCAAATGACATATACTTCCTCAAACACGATTCTTGTCCGCGATTTCAATGATAATGATCCAATTAGCGGCCGTTTTCTCGGGCGTTCCACTCTGATTGAGTCGCGGTCTATCTGTTCTTTTACTTTCGGTGTCGCGATTCCGCCGCTTTTTAAAATATCCACCTTTAATATCCGTCGGAAAAGCTAATAAGGCATTTAATGACTTACAACGCCAGCGATTTATGTCGCTTGTAATTAAGCCGATGATTCGAATTAACGCGCACCGGAGGACCATTCTTTAAGCTTTTAACTACCGACACATCGTCAATCAAACTAATATACACCTGCGTATAGTATGTAAACAGGTATTTTCCTAAGCTCATTCTTTTCTCATGCATGCATTTTAGAATTATATTATCAGTTTACGACACTGAAATATTTTTCCTATTAATTTCACGGGGTTCTTCAAACGTTTATTTTAGAGCGCAATTAATTGTGTAATAATTAAATTTTATGCAAATTTAAAATAGTTTTCAACAATACTGATATTTCGTAAATTATATTTTCAACTAATTTATTACCATCAATTATATAATATATTAAATTAATAAATATTTTTATTTCAATACTGCCAAATAAATAATTTATTTGAAACAAATACATATTTTCCACATCAAATCAATATTATTAGTTTCAAACAAATGATTTATAAGGCAGTATTGAAATAAACATTTATTTGAATTCGATCAATTTTGTTCCAGCGTATTAAAATAATTTGAAACTGTATAGTTGTTCATAATTGTTATTACCGTATTCCTTACTATATAAAAATATATTTTTAGTCTTCAAAATTATTTAAGAAGAAACGCGTTTTGCTCTCGGAGAAACGCGGCCGTCCAGAAACGATGCTTAATAAAGGTCTCGCGTGGAAGAGGCGATTGAAAAATTTGCTTTCGCCCGTGGGACGCGGCAAGTAGGTACATATACATATGCGTTGACCAATGACGAAGAGCATCATCGTATCCGTGGCGTGGCTCGGCCGGAGGATTTTGCGCGAAATTCTGGACCGGAGAGCTCTCCGCTTCAATCAATTACCGGCGAGCGAGGCGTTTTTATAGACGATTCCGCGTCGGTGTGCGCGATCGCTCACGGCTGTGTGCGTTTAATACGCGTTGACGTGGCACGTTTTTAGCGCGGTGTAATCGCATGATGATACGTTACTGGCCTCTAACGACGCACGCGACCCTTCGTGGCAACTCTCTTTTATGCGGACGTCTTATTCGCCGGGAAAACGAGCGATGGAAATGCGACGATGAGGGAGAAAAGAGAGGAGAAGGAGAGATAGTATGTAGATATTAGCGAAACTGGTTCTGCACATCAGAAAGAGAGAGAGAGAGAGAGAGAGAAAAATGAGAGTTCTCTGAATTGGAATAACGATCGCGAACCAATTGATAATTAATGCAGTCTATCTTATTTGTACAAGATGACTCTTCTTATTTTTCTTTACGAGATAAACTGAACAAATTATGAACCCAGTCTTCGCTTTTTAATTTCTTCTCTACGTTGAATTTTATATCGTATATATTTACATATTACTCTCGAAGCTTTTCCGATAAATTTTAATTACTCGCTATCGATTATAGATATGCATGTACGGTTTCATAAAATTCGTATTAAGGGGATCCTAAATTAATCTAAGTTTCTTTTCTGTTTTATCGACAAAATGTGAGATTAGATGATCTATTTACGGATTGTTTTTTACCTGAAATTAGAACGCTTCGCCCTTTATTAATATTGATACTTTAATTTGTACAGAAAAAAGATTTATTAATCTATATAGTTTCATATGTCTTTGTTACAGAATTATGAATGCTTAGAATTAGCTAATAAATAGATTTATAGTTTATCTAACCTCACATTTTGCCGATAAAACAGGAGGAAACTTAGGTTAGTTAAGGACCCCCTTAATACGGATTCTAAGCATTCATAATTCTGTAACCAAGATATATGAGACTTTACAGATTGCTAAATCTTTTTCCTGTACAAATTAAAGTAACAATATTAACAAAGCGTTCTAATTTCAGGTAAAAAGCAATCCGTATGGCCAATAAATAGATTTACAGTTTACCTAACCTCACATTTTGTCGATAAAACAGGACGGAAATCACAGACGTTTTCAAGGACGTTTAGGACCTTAAACTTCAAGAGAGGAATCTTTTTCCTGTACAAATTAAAGTAATAATATTAACAAAGCGTTCTAATTTCAGGTAAAAAGCAATCCGTATGGCCAATAAATAGATTTACAGTTTACCTAACCTCACATTTTGTCGATAAAACAGGACGGAAATCACAGACGTTCTCAAGGACGTTTAGGATCACCTTAAACTTCAAGAGAGAAATGTTTTTCGATTTATTCGATGGACGAATTCAGACGTCAAAAAAAAGTTGCACGCGTCTTAATTAATTATTCGAGCATCACCGACTTCGCTGATGCACCACCGTGAGAAGATTGAGGTCTGCAGGATAATTTCCCAAGGAAGAGCACCCGAGTATCCTCCTCCTAAGTCTTCTACGATCCTTGCGAGCCAGGCGAGGTGAAACGAGCGAGCTCGTCAGCGTGGAGGCAAGCCCGAAGGCGCTTTAATAAGGCTTCGTCTCGCCTGGTTTTACACGTGTGTGTGCACATCTATGCGTGTATGTGTACGCACGGCCGAAATAACGTGCAATTAAATTTAAATTACACCTGGGTTGTCCCGGGAAACACTTCTGCGTATTAACGCGCCGTGGCCTTGTCACGAGAAGCGAATATCCGACGATTCGCATGCGTTGAACATTTGCACAAAATATCAGCTTTTCTATAGTGTTTTAATTATTGTATTACAAATAAAAAAGTATTAATCTGATATTTAAATATATAGAGATTAGAGAAAAAATTATGAAGTAACTGTCTATTTTTTTCGGAATAAATATATTTGCGAATATTGAAGATTTTCTACAGGGTAGGTATCTACTCAAATTTTATAAAAAAATTCCCTGATCTTGCACATATTTTTTTTAATTCTAAAATAGGAAAATAAAATTTGTAGATGCAATTCTTTTTTTTTAATCTCTTTTTGTTGTATGAACTTTCTAATATTTTCTATTCATACGATTACAAAGAAAGCTATCAGTTTTTCCAGCATTTAATAATGATTTATTAATCATAAAATTAATTTGGATTACATAACAGACTGTAATATATCTAAATGCTAAAAATGTATGTAAAAATATAGAATAAAAATATAATACACAAAAATTAGTTTATAAAGAAATAATAATTTATTTAAATATTATTAAAAAAATTAATAATTTTTTATAAAACTTACATGACTTTGATACTAAAAAACTTCATCAAATGACGTTACATAAAACTTTAATAAAAACTTAAATTTCGTAAAGATATATTAGATATATATGTTTCTTGAATGCTATTAAAAATATTAAATACAAGGCTTTCAAAAAATTAAATTTTAAATTCTTCAAAAACTAAATGCAATCTACATTAATAATTTAATAATGAGAATGCATTGTTTTCTAAAATATAAAATAATATATCCAAAAACCATTTATAAAATCGTATATTTCATAAAAACATTTCAAAATCTATTTTTTAACGTGCATGCTACGATGTATAATTATATTAACTTAATCAATCAACTGTGATTACCGCTTGCGATATAAATTTTTTGAAAAAATTTTCTAAAATAAAATTTTACGAGAATTTTTGAGTTTTTCAAGATCAAAAAAAAAATTTCAGAGAGTAGACACCCTAAACAATATATATTTCTCATTTTTCATATTATACATTTCTGTCATTTTCGATAGTCGACAGAGAATCGCTGGTTTGACGATAAAACGCACATTTTATCGCCTGCACGAGGTGCACAAAGTGCATAGCATTTGCAGGACGACGAATGCAGCAATTCAGAAGTGAATTCGCGAGTTTCGTAATCACCGGCTTGGCGAGCGCCGCCGGACCGCTTCCAGGACGCAAGCCCCCATTTAGAGGGTAGTCTCTTGTTAAGTGAGAGCCAACGACGTCATTAGCGTTAGGAACGACATCCTGGCACCCAAGAGACCGGCGTCGCCTCCTACCTGGCAAGCAACACCAGTTTCCAGGTGAGCCGGGGCGACACGCTATACCCGTTTCGGGTCAACTACGGACTACAACGTCCACAACTCACCCCTTTAAGGGGTTGATTAAACCCCGGAATGCCGCGGAGCTGGTACTAAACGCTCGACTATTTGCGCCTGCGATTGCATCGTTCCCATTCTAATTTTCTGCGCGCTTGAAAAATCCGCCGGAATCGACGAAACTTTTTAATGAAGACTATAAAAATCCAAAATGTATCGAAGGAACTTTGCAATTTATTATTACGTCATTCTTAAGATTTATAAGACCGCATTTACTCGTTTCCTCTCCGGTCTCCGATCTAATCATCGATATTAATCTACCTCGCTCATCGGTAGTATTTTTTTTTATTATTCTATATCTCGTTAGAGAAAGATGTTAACCGAGAGAGCTCACATTTGAATATTGATTCTATTCACGCGTAATTCTCTATTCAATATATCGGATCTATCCAATCTGAGAATCTATTCTTCAAGTTGTCATTATAAATTGTTTGTTAAATGAATGCTCGCGACCTCGCTGGACGTTAATATAAATTTAACGACACCGCAGGATCGCTTCTGAACCGATCGGTCGTTTTGGTCCTTCTCTAAGGGATCGGGAAGGTTGGAAGAATGATCCCGGGAAAAGGGGGTTAATAAAGTAATTTAGTTTGACGCGCGCGCGCGCACGAGAGAGAGGGAGACTGTGTGTGTATGTGCGTGTGTGATAAAGGACACGGAGATGGGCGAAAAGAGAGAGAGAGAAAGGGAAAGAGAACAAGATTATTAAGCTGTAAGGCGTTAACTGGCATAAGGCGTCGGTAGGTGGATACGTTGCTTGCGTGCCAGACTGACTGCATTTGCATCTAGACGCCATCAATCCTCCTGACGCCCGGTTACATTCCCCTCCGAGCACCCTCTCTTTCTCCACCAGGCCGAGCGCCGAACCGAGAGCAGGGAAAGGAGGTCTCGACTCCTTTGCCTCGCTCCGAGAACGACGACTCCTAACGTCATAACCGACTCGCGAGGTGCGAAACGAAGATCCGCCGGAGCACGCGGAACGAGAAATGACCGGTTATTGTGTCTAAAGGAATGCTGACATATTATTTTCATTTAACTCTTTATTAACTATATAGGATGGAAAATCCTTTACCAGGATTTACCAGGATTGTTGGGCAACCTTAAAAAATGTTGGGGCCTTTAAGGGCTTAAATGTGGGGTTCCTATTAAGGATTTTCACAATACTGCCGAATTAGGTTCTAGTAAGGTACCTTGATCAGGCCCTGTCAATGCCCTTATTGGTTTCCTTGATTAGAGCAGACATTAAATTAGCTAAGTTCAAACTAATATTGCCCTATTGGGACCTAATCTGACAATAATGTGAACATCCCTAATAGCATAGAGGCATATATATCTATCCTTTGCCTCTAAAGGAATGCTGACATATTATTTTCATTTAACTCTTTATTAACTATATAGGATGGAAAATCCTTTACCAGGATTAAAGAATTCATGATAACAAATCTGGGCTACTATATGGGCTCTTTTCCCATGTGGAAAATTGTTGGGCAATCTTGAAAAATGTTGGGGCCTTTAAGGGCTTAAATGTGGGGTTCCTATTAGGGATTTTCACAATACTGAATTAGGTTCTAGTAAGGTACCTTGATCAGGCCCTATCAGTGCCCTTATTGGTTTCCTTGATTAAACCAGACATTAAATTAGCTACTCAAAACTGATATCGCCCTACTGGGATCTAATCTGACAGTAATGTGAACATCCCTAATAGCATAAAGACATATATATATATCTATATAATATATATTTGATGATATACATGCAATGTATCATATATATAAAATAACCTTAAAGTTCTTATTGAGTTTCCACATTAGAACCTTAAAAAAGTTAGGAAAATTAACAGGGGCCTTATCGAAACCCTAACACAATTTCCACATGAGTTCTTATTGTTTAGACTTAATTGGCCTAATGCAAAAGATTAAAAAACTAATTATTTATAGCTTTCTCATCTTTTTTTATATACATATATAGTAGCCCAGATTTGTTAGTTAATAAATAGTTAAATGAAAATAATATTTATCGATAAAATATTGTTTTGTAGAAATAACAAAGAGAGAGATGGAGAAACGCGCGAATATAATGAATTGTCAATTTTGTGAAGCGTCCGGGTTTCTAGAAAGAAGAATGATTCTTCTTGATTTACTCGATAGTTGGATCACTTGAATTTTTAAAATACATGGTTTAGTATTTTTATGAGAAATACAATAGAGGATCATATGATACCACATACGATATTCATTGGTTTATGCAAAAATCCGAAAATATGTTTCGAAGAAAAATTTAACATTTTGTAACAATAAAAGCCTTTTCATTTTATTTTCAAACAAGACAGTTTTAACACATTTTTTTCGTTATATAATCGGACCAAATATAATCAAAATATAATAAAAAAAAAATGTTTTAATTGAAATTTATCTACCACGAGGATGATTTATATCACACATGTCGCAATTTTTTTTACCGCGTTATATTTCCTCATAATTGTATCAAACAATAAAAATTAAAACGTAATGGCAAAATGCATTTACACTCTTGGAAAAAAAATCTAATACACTTTCACAGAATCACATCTACAGCGATGCCCTAAGAACCACTGCTAAGGAATATTATCATAAGACTTCTACTATAACGAAGGCGGGGCCGTTCTTGAATTCACCTGGAAGGCGATATGATTTAACCGAACGCGCGCTCTCGGTTTATTAACAGAGACGCTACAATTATATTTATATTTAATGCTCGGGGAGCAGAGTCTCGAAATATTAATGCTCGTTTGTATCCCTCGCGAGAGAGGTTTGTCGCGATTGCGCAACGCGCGGCCGGTGCGGACTGAATTAATTAGACGAAATTATGGCCGGATAGTTGATATAACTGCGCGTTTGTCAAATTCAGGAACCCGTTTCGGACGCTAATAGACTTCACGATTCGGCTCTCTCTCTTTCTCTCTTAGGATTTTAGTTTTGAGAAATGGCCCGACATTTCATTCGAATTCTTCGAAAGCCCTGCGGGATTCGTGGAATTGGCGTCTTCTGTCGCGAGCGAGATGAATTGAGACAAATCTCTTCGACTTTAACCGATTTCGCCAACTTCTTCACTTCTTCATTCTGACTTCTTAATTATGCAAATGTTGTATATATATATATATATTTTTTTTTTTTTTACATTGAATCCAATCGCGCATTTGAGGGATCAAACGTCGAGTTATTACCGTCTATTCCGTAATGATCATTCTTTCGAATTTTTAAACAAACATTTATAGAAAGCCGCGCATATATTTCTCGGGATTATCTTAAGCCGCGTGAAGTGCTTTGCTTGATTACAACGCGATGCGATTACGCGCGTAATAATGTTACACGGCGCAAGTCCGAGATATTAAGTCCTCGTTTACAAGTATCTGATCCCGCCGATTACGCTCAGAAGCGAGGATCCAATTAAGACGAGATGGCAACCGAAGCGAAGATGAAGCTGAAGAGGATCAATCGACGAGCTGTGGAAGAATCCACTGTTAGATAACGCGATCACGAGTACAATATACGAAGACAGATCAATGAACGTGGACGTTGACATCTGTCTAGTAATTCTTTTTTATTTTTACACCCGTCAACGATCGGATTTAGTGTCCGAAATAATCATGCTCGACGATTTTTTCGGCCTTTTAGATCTACGTGTCATCGAACCCTCTCTTTAGATCCCTTCCGAATATTCACATCCTTGAATTGCTTTCTTGAAATGTATACTTTGTGAGTCCTGTTAATAAATATTCTTAATGAATAAGGACGTCTCTCTTTACGATGCTTTTTGAATATTCTCTTAAATTAAAAATATATATTCTTAATTTTCTTTTTGCACCTTCAGTTCCGCAATAAATAAATATAATAAATTGATAAGTTATAATTAATATTAAAAATAATAATATAAGCAGAAATGTGTATTTAACTATGTCAGCACACAAAAATATTCAATAGCATGTGTAACATTTAAATAGATATAAATATATGTGTCTTTGTTATCAATAATTCAAATAATACACTGCGATAAAACCTTGATGTTAAAAATATCTTAATAAGAACATCCTTAGAGAATGTGCCTCTTAAATTAAAAGGATCCTTTTGGCGCCTATTTGAGTGTCAGATATTCTAATTTAAGTGGCGTATACTTAAGATAAGAATACCATTTTTCGGCGAAGCTAATATTTTGAATTGACGAATCCGCGACACTCGCAGAACACAGATGCACGAAGAGAAGGACGAAGAAGATGGCTTCGAAGAAAGGGCGGAGGAAGGGCCGTCGAACGAGCTACGTATAGAAGAGATCCTTCGCATAATATGGGTAGCCGGGCGTCCGATAAGGAGGCTTTCCTGAGATACGATCTAACAACCAAGCCGGTTAATTATATATTAATACCTTCGCGTGTGCGATCCTCGGTCGCGTATAACCGGCATCAAGTGGCCGGTTGACTACCTCGAACGATCTAGGGACGCCTCGTCGTAGAGGAGACCTCGGAGAGTTTCATCGATCGATTTGACGCATCGATATTCTCGTAAACACGATACCTTTTTGCGACGCGGAGGCATTCAGCTTCGTCACGGACTTTTTTTTTTTTTTTTTTTTTTTTTTTTTTTTTACGCACGACCGAACTGTTCCACCAACATTGCACACTCATGGCACAAACATTTCTTTTTTATTATCCTGAATATATAAAGTTCATCGACGCTGTTCATTAATCACTCGAGAATCACGTTTCGACGCAGAGTTCCAATTCAGATGAATTTCCGAGAACCTATATATAGTTGTTATTCAATTTATTATATTTATTATTAATTACGAAAGTGTTTACATTAATCGATTAAATTAATCTTCTTGGGTTTTTATATAAACATCACTTTCGAAATTAATAATAAATATAATAAATTTATAATTATAAGCGAGATGTGTTTAATAAATTCGTTTTCGTTCGACGAAATTTTGTCAAGGTGTCAAAAAAAAAGCTGGAACTCGCGAAGGGCCAACGACAACACGAAACATACAATGTGTGGCGACAAGCGGGAAATATATGGCCGCGCGCGCGTATCTCTTAATTCCCGGTAAATACTGGGAATTTAACCAGCCGGTAATAAATACCCGCATTTAAATCCCACGCGCGTCCACGAGTTCTGAACTTGTTTTCTGGGACGCGCGAGAGGTAATTGCGAGTTTATGTGTTTATTTCGCTCGGCCGACATCTTTTTTATTGGGGCGAACTAATTACCCGTCGTGTTTATTTAACGTGTCAATTAGAAAAATTACCACGCCGCGGCGTGGAAAAAAATACGGGGTCGCTATACGCGATAATTCTTTTTTCGAAACTGAAATTGCCTTAGGTGCTTCAGAGTTGGAACGTGGAAAGTTGAATGTTTACACGCGATTTTTTTTTTTTTTTTTTCAAGGAATTCGAAGCCAATTTCTCTTAAGACACTTTTAATCTGGAATTATATTTGGATTCGAAAAATAGTAATTTAACGAAGAGAAAAATCTGGGTGTCCAGCAGACTCGGTGAAAAAAATTCCCTGACTTTTTCAGATTTTTCAACACCAGAAATTAATTTTTTCCCTCACTTTTTAGTATTTTTTTCCAAATATATAATTTGCATATATCTATATGATAAATCAATTAAATGTTAAAACATGAAATCTTTGAGATATGTTTGTCAACAATGAAAAAATTCGGAAAACATTTTTAATAAAATTAATATATTAATTTTTAATAAAAACATGAACTAAAATAAAGTTCTTGAACAATATTATAATTCTCGAGCAATGTTATAATGTATTTTAAAATATAATACATTGAAATAAAATAACACCGACGATGAAAATATAAATTAACCAACACGCTGTAGAAGAATCGATTTTTAACAACACAGAAAATTAGCGTGCTGGAGTCAAGGAAAAGTTAATATCTATATAATAAAAAATTTTAAATTATTGAGACAAATGTAGAATAATATGAATAAAAATCCAGATAAATAGTAAAATTTCCTCACTTTTTCCCTGACAATTCCAGATTTATAAAATTCTCTGACCGCTAGACACCCTAAAAATGGAGAAACGAGCTGCCTCGTTTGTATTTAGTTAGATCCGACTGCGGGAATAACAAATTGTTGGTGCACTTTGGGGCAACCTATCCCAATTATTAACGTAATAGGAAGCGAGTAGGAAGCGAAAGGTCAATATTGAACGATAATAATTTCGCGTCTCGTTCCCGGCGCGGCCGATCGCGTTCGGCTTAAAGAGGAGAAATTGCGTGCCGGGGCCTGGCGTTGGCTTACACCACCCTAACTACTAACCACGGATTGTTACCCCCATGGCGTGTCATTTCGCCGGGCGATATTATATTATATCCTCGTCGTCGCGTGAGATCTCGAGTCGGCGCGAGTCGATTGTTTTAAATGACCAATCGGCACCGTTCATTATCAGTCGCCGCGCCGGTGACAAAACTCGTCTGACATTTCGCGTATTGGAGAACAAATTTCGATTATATAATACTGCATTCATTCACGTCTCATTCAAGTTATTTCATATTTCACGAATCACTTTTATAACGTAGCAATTGAAGTCTGTCAAATTTCTTTAAGTGATTGTGTAAATTCTAAGTAAATTAAATTAGTTTTTTTAAATAAATTACATATAATTATATATATATATATATTACTTATATAAGTAGTGTTATATAATAAATATATAAATTATATAATAATAGGTACATATAATTTTCATAAGCTTCTGAAAAATAAAAATCAATAAATAGAAAAATTAAGAAATAGAAATTATATATATTTGTAACTTGGAATGTTATTTTTAATTTGATTGGCAATCGCGACAAGCGAGATTCCGGCGGAAACGCTGCATCGAAAGAGTTGGAGTCGCGATCCTTTCGATTCGCGACGAAGCTGAGCGTCCTCGCTTATAACGTAATGAGGTTGCCATTAATTTATGACAACGGCCAGTAGCGCGAGTAATAGAATGTAGCGAGCTGCTGAAAATGATAATTCTCGCGTGGAAGCGGCCGCTCGTAAAAACGCGGATTTATCATGCGGCCCGTCGATTAATCGAATGCAAACGGTTGTACAATATTCCTCGGTGCAGACGTAGGCGTGCCGCGTCTCGCGATAAATTTAAAATTCGCCGAACAATTTTTTTTTGCGTCGTCTCTCACAGGGTGTCCTGCAGACTCAATGAAAAAAAAATCCCTGGCTTTTTCAGACTTACCAGAAATTCATTTTTCCCTGACTATTTAGTATTATTTTTTTCAAATATATATTTTGCATATATCTATATGATAAATCAATTAAATGCTAAAGCATGAAATTCTTGAGATATTTTTGTCAACAATGAAAAGATTCGGAAGTTGAAAAAACAAAAATTTTTATCAATTATACAATTTGCATTATGTACGATAATCGAAACAAACCTGTCACTATTTAAATAATCACGTTTTTTATTTATAATATAACAAATTTTTTTAGTTTTGTCTCTATCAAACACATTAAAATAAAATAGCACGACGATGAAAATATAAATTAACGAATCGATTTTTAACACAGAAAATTACCGTGCTGGAAGTGAAGAAAAAGTTTATATTTATTTATTAAAAAATTTTCAATTATTGAAACAAATGTAGAATAATGTGAAAAAATCCAGATAAATAGTAAAACATATAAATATTACAAAAAAAATTATTACATTGAAAAACAATTATTTAATTATTCAAACAAATATTTATTTCAATACTCTTTTGCACATCATTTATTTGATACAAGAAATCCTTTTTCGAAAAGATAAATATTTATTTAAATTCAATATTATCTATAAATAAATAGTACAAATTCCCTGACGATTCCAGATTTCTAAAATTCCCTGACAATGCACGGTTTTCCATAGATTTCCCTGACCGCTAGACACCCTGAACATGTAAACGACGTACTTCTAATCTCGACTTGCTGCCGCGAAAATATTTTCGCGAGCCTCCCGATAAAGGCCAATCTTTGTCTACACTCGTTCGAATAATTACATATGCCTTATCTTTTGAATTGAAACGCGACTCGCGCGATGTCACCCAGTGATATCATATCCCAATCCTAAGTATCGATATAAGTATCGGGAAGCATCAATAAATTAAAGACGAATGACGTAAACGAATTCGTATTAAGTGCGTATCGCGCTGTTTAGCTACCGTTTCTTCACCGTGGCGTATCGCTTCACAAATCATCCGACCGTTTATGTTCACCCGAGACATTAAGGGTCTGCGAGGCACCGCGGGAAGAAGTTAATTCCCGAAGAAGGACGAGATCAACGCGCGCGCGCGCGCGCTAAGAGCCATTGTATGGCCGATGTATATATGTATACACGCGCGCATACAAAACTGGCGAGAGTTAATTTATTTGAAATTATTCCCGATAATATCGCATCGACACAACGCCGACGTACCATTCGTTTTTATCGCGGCGGGTCGCCGCAATGAAAAATCCACGTCGGCTGATAAACGCTCCTCTTCTCTCATAATTACGCGCATAATCTCTCGCGAGTGTCTTAACTCGCAACAAGCTGAAATTTTGAGAACTTGAAAAATTCCAATTGTCAGTTTCTGCAATTTTTTTTATGTATATATACTGTACAAAATGTTGAATTTAAATATTTATCTTTTCGAAAAAGGATTTCTCTTATATCAAAAAATGATGCGTAGAAGAGTATTGAAGTAAATATTTATTTGAATAATTAAATAATTTTTTTTCAGCGTAAATAATTCTTTTGTAATATTTATATATATATATATATTTATTTTTCTTTCGATTTATAAAAATAAATTTCTGCGTGAAGGATTGAAAGAACCCTTCTTATGTTTCCAAGAGAAAAATTGCGCCCATGTAAGGCAAAGTTTGCAGACGGGAGATCGCATTTACAAGACATTGAGTCGGTGAGGTGAGGAGGGCAGGAAGCGAAATTGGCGAAGTAACTCAGAAAGTAATAAAAGGGAGATTCTTATCGTCAAAGACAATTAGCGGAGCATATAAATATGACGTATTTATAGTCTGTCAGGCATATCTTCCCCGCTATATGCATCTTCCACTACCCCACTTTGCTCTCCGTCGTAACTCAAACTATTTAATTAATGTTTTTTCTTCTCTCTCTCGCTCTTTCTCTCTCTTTCTCTCTCTCTCTCTCTCTCTCTGTTTCTCTAGTCGCGAAGAAAACTGACGATAAGAAATATCGCAGACACGGCATTTCCCTTGTAAGCGCCTCGCGTGCTTCTTTGTAGACGAAACCGAGAATTGGAAAATCAAGATTATCTCATGAGAGAGCGCCCGTCATGTTTAATTTCATTGATGAATTTTTATATCAAACGGGTCAACGCGTCAACGAATAATCAATCGTCAATCATTTTTACAAGAACAATATATTAAAAACTTTTTCTACAAAAAAAAAATGCGTAACCTCTGTCTATTATTTCTGACCGAGCAAAATCAAACGAAATAAAAAAATGGAATATTGCACATCGAAATGCAATCATTACTCTGTCTATGCACGGAGATAATTTTCTCTTAGAATTTACCCTGAAAATTTTATAAGAATTTCTCTGATTAATATTTATCACAATAACAAATATTAAAATTTTAGTATGTACATAGTAAATTTTACTGCACTGAAAAAACAGTTTGATAAATTAACAAATATTTGGTGCAATAAGTTCAAATGAATCATTTATTTGAACGTATTGAACTAAATATTTGTTAATTTGACATACATTTTTTTTCAATGTATAATAGTAAAATTTATCGAACATATTTTATATTTTATTGTGGTAAATATTAATCAGAGAAATTCTTATAAAATTCTTCCAATAAAATACCATTTTGTCCACGTTATCATGATTTTCAGGGTAAATTCTTAGAGAAAACTTATAATTCTATTATGTACATAATAAAATTCATCCAACATATTTTATTTTTTTATTATAGTAGATATTACTATTTTTATTGTGATAAATATTAATCAGAAAAATTCTCATAAAATTCTTCCAATACCACATTGTCCACGACTACCATAAATCTTCATGGTAAATTCAAAGAGAAAATTCTCTCGGTGCATAAATTTCGTATTTACAGAAGTCAAGTCTCGTCACGTTTCCAGTATATACATATAATATAAGGAATAACGGAATTTCGTGTAGAGGCAATTATGAAATCGAATCACTTATGTATATATTATCGACGTATACACACGCGCGTATGTACGTACACGCTTCGTGAAATCTATCGACGGAGATCAATGTAACGTGCAGCTCGAATAATCTGAGGCGAGATGCCCTTCGGCGGCCGAAAGACGAGGACGACGATTCAATTTGTCGGTCGCGCCTGCGTTTCGCGGAGTATTTCCGAAGGGTGGCGAAGAAGGGGGGAGGGGGCAAAGGGGGGTCGGACGAGGGCAAGGGGGCCCGTGGCTATATTCACGACACGCAAGCCACGCTCGAAAATTAGCTCGTGACCGAGCGTTGGTAGCTCGGGTCCGCGCGAGGGTTCGCGAAGCGGGAAATGCAGAGAGGGTATATAGAGGAGAAGGAAAGAAGAAGAAGAAGAAAGAGAGAGAGGGAGAGATGCGCAGGAACGCGGGGGGAGGGGGAGGAAGAGGGAGGAAGAAAGAGAGGAGTTTTGAAAAGGGACTAACGACCGGCAGTTAACGGCGGCTCTGAAATTGCCGGTTGCCGGCACATCTTCCACGGCCGAGAGAGCCGGCCGGGAGAATTATTAAACTGTAGTTTAGTTTAAATTAAGTTATTACCCCCGGAGCCGCGCGAGGGCGCGCGCGCGCGCGCGCGAGCGAGCGAGCACGTTTTCTATGCTCGACTGTTTTCTTTCCGCGCGAGCTTTCCCGCGTATACGTATATAATATAGGGTGTAACTGAAAATCATGTATGGAACCATCACCATCGAGTTCTCTGCTCAATTATTTTTAGATATAATACAAGGGCAGAAATTAAACTTTGTGTTAACAAAACTACGTTCTTCGGTTAGTTTCGGATAGAGTTTACTTTAATCCAATTTTAATTTAGGGTTTAGAAAGATATATACGATGGCAAAAATTAGGAGCATGGAAAATATGAGGATCTTTCTTGATTTGTGCTGAGAAAAAAATTATCCCCAAAGAATCTGATGATGTTGTATACATATGTTTTTTTTCAGTTACACAATTTTATCAAAAAAATAATGTAATAAGTTGAAAGAAGTCAAAGAACTTTTGTGTTCTATTCTGCAAAGGTGTCTTTTTACGTGGTCCTTTTATAACATCGATAGAGAGAAGGGAGAAAGAGTGGACTGTTTAAAAAAACGTGAAAAAATTTAAACAAGCGTATTAGAGAGACCTAGAAGTATTTTCATCTCAATTAAAATTCTCGCGTGAACATTTCACCTGCGTTTCGTGTTTGTAAATCTGAGGGTAATAAGTGATTCGCATGTGCCAGAGTGGAATACGTGAAATTACATATAATATGTAGTATTCCAGAAAATATCATACAAACGTATATATTCAGGATGTCCAGCAGACTCAATGAAAAAAATTTCCTGATTTTTTTCAGATTTTCCATGCAAGACCAGAAATTCATTTTTTCCCTGACTTTTTAGAATTATTTTTTCCAAATATATAATTTGCATACATCTATATGATAAATCAATCAAATGTTAAATCATGTCTGCGTTGACATGAAAAGATTCGAAAAAACAAAATTTAAATCAATTATACTATTTGCATTATGTACGATAATCACTTTTTTTATTTATATCAATTTTTTTAGCTTTGTCTCTATTAAACATATTGAAATAAAATAACATGACGATGAAAATATAAATTAACGAATCGATTTTTAACACAGAAAATTACCGTGCTGGAAGTCGAGGAAAAGTTTATATTTATTTAATAAAAAATTTCCAATTATTGAAACAAATGTAGAATAATGTGAAAAAATCCAGATAAATAGTAACATTTCTTGACAATTCCAGATTTATCAAATTCCCTGACATTTCCAGGTTTTCCAGGTTTT
This sequence comes from Nylanderia fulva, assembly GCF_048542155.1. Taxonomy (NCBI): domain Eukaryota; kingdom Metazoa; phylum Arthropoda; class Insecta; order Hymenoptera; family Formicidae; genus Nylanderia; species Nylanderia fulva. The sequence continues at coordinate 2,273,307 of NW_028189730.1, read as the reverse complement.
CCGGACCGCTAGACATCCTGATAAATATATATATATATATATATATATATATATGTATATATATATATATATATATATATATATATACACATATACATTATATATAAATATATAAATATATATATACACATATATATTATATAATATATTTGAAACTGATAATATTGATTTGACATGAAAAATATTTATTAGATATTTTTCAACCAACAAATAAAATATTTATTTAAAATAAATGATTCATTTGCGAGTATTCAAATAAATATTTATTAATTCAGTCATTTTTTTCAGTATGTATGTATATATATATATATATATATATATATATGTTATCAACACTCGAATAAGTATTGTCGGCAGCTCTATATATAAACGGGACGACGGATGATACCCGATTGCCATTTTGCACGAGGCCGACTATTATCGCGGACTAATGAATGGCTTCGTTAATGGACGCGTGTGTTTGTCACCCGGTAGAATCTTTTCGAGATTACTCGCAATTTGCGCTTATATCCGAGCGGCGATAATTTCAAGAGCTTAAGGGATGGGGGTGGAAAGAGGGTGGCGACTTGGAATTATCGCGTTAATAAACACGCGAGCGCGAATCGACGCGATTTTACGCATCGATTAAATTTATTATTGCACGAAACTGACAATAATGACAATGACGAATATCCATCTGGCGAAAGGGGAGATGGTGGATGAATTGTAATTTGTACTTGTACGAACTTCACGTTGCGAGATATCGTTCCCCTCGTTGGTATAATCGACAGATTAACGTTCCTTGTATACAAGCGCGTTTAATTAAATTAATATAAGATTGCATCATTATCGCAACAATAATTGCAATGTCTGCGCAATGTCGTCATCTAAGTGTATATATAAACGATGCATTTTTCAAGAGCGCTCATTCTCGATATAGGCAAAATAATTTTATAATCATATGCTGTGATTCTCTCTCGCATAAAATTATTAGCAACGCGCGATATTGTTTTCCTACGATTTACATTCAATGCACGTTGAAAGGTAATAAAATGCACGTGCAGTTTTTTTTAATAGACAAACATATCTAAAATTAGCCGTCGTTGCATTTTAAATATGAACGTGACGTTTTTAAGTTGTTCTTTGAAAAAAAATGGCGCTCGTGCACGCATGAATTTTAAATCCTCGTTTTTTTTTTTAATAGACAAACATATCTAAAATTAGCCGTCGTTGCATTTCAAGTATGAACGTGACGTTTTTAAGTTTGATGTTCTTTGAAAAAAAAAATGGCGCTCAGTGCACGCATGAATTTTAAATCCTCGTTTTTTTTTTAATAGACAAACATATCTAAAATTAGCCGTCGTTGCATTTCAAGTATGAACGTGACGTTTTTAAGTTTGATGTTCTTTGAAAAAAAAAAAAAATGGCGCTCGTGCACGCATGAATTTTAAATCCTCGGTTCGAGGACCTTCCTTCCTTTATTATGATAAATAAGGTATTGCGGTCAACACGTCGACTCGCGAACGGTTAATATTAAACTTCGTATTACGCACTCAAGTTTCCCAATGATAATTGCGGCCTCGCGCATTATTTCGCACCGTTTCGGAAAGAAACAGAGACGACAACTGCGATAAATCCAGACGGTTTTGCGCGAAAGCGTCACTTTTAAACGTTTCTCCGTCCCTCGGCCAATTAAACTTTCTCTGCGCAAGATGCCGAGAGAATTGTATACCATAAGGCGAATTACAGAGGAACGTTTCGACTTCGTCTTAAGTAATTTCCAGCCCGTAAAATGTTCCGCGGCTGGGTAATTAGGGAAAATTTATTCGCGAAAAATATATTGCGGGTTTTCGACACCTGACGAGATGAGAGATGTATTTTTATAGTTCGAGTTTCGTTTTTCAGCATTTTTTTCCTTCTTCCCGACTGTTCGTCCCTTTTTTTGTCAACTGCCCTAATGCCTCGGTCTAATCGTAAAATAATGACAGGATGCCCGCGATAACGCGACCAAAGAAACCCGGCTCGTTTGGTTTCACCTGCATCCCTCTTCGAGTACATCGCGTTTCTTCGAGATGGACACTATTATTTCGTAATGAAGGGGATAGCTTACATTCTTAGATGAGAGGGAGGTCTTTAAACAAAATCTTTTTCCCCGAAAGAAACCGAGTTTTCCGTCTAATGATCGAGCTGAAAAAAAAAAAACACGCCGAAAATCTCACGATTATTAATTGAGCGAGAAGCAATTACAGGGTGTCTAGTAAAATTTGAAAATGAAATTTAAGAATATTTTCAGGATTTTTCAAGGAAATTTGCACGATTTTCTAATAGTATAAATAAAGATATACATTAATGTACATGAAACTCTCTCTGAAAATTTTATTTTCTTTATCAAGTATATAATTGCATGTTAATAAAGATATGAATTGCAAATCTAATAATCTCTTGAACGCTTAAAATCTATAAATAACTTGTGCGTGACACATTTTTACAAAGTAAGGTGAAATATTTTTTTATTCGAATAGTCTTAACTGCTCTTTGATCTAAATGCTTAGATAAATTCTAGATTTATAAAATTCCCTGACTTTTTTAGATTTTCCAAGACCAGAAATTAATTTTTTCCCTGACTTTTTAGTATTATCTTTTTCAAATATATAATTTGCATATATCTATATGATAAATCAATTAAATCATGTTAATGATTAAATTAACAAACCGCTGTAGATAAATCGATATTTAACAATACAGAAAATTAGCGTGTTGCACAGAGAGAATTTTCTCTTAGAATTTACCCTGAAAATTATAATTGTGAAATAATATGGAATTGAAAGAATTTTATAAAAGTTTCCTTAATTAATATTTACCACAATAAAAAATATTAATATCTACTACAATAAAATATAAAATATGTTCGATTAATTTTACTATGTACAATTAATATTTTTATTGTGGTAAATATTAATCAGAGAGAAACTCTGAATAAAATTCTTCTAATATCATATTGTCCCACAATTACCATGATTTTCAGGGTAAATTCCAAGAGAAAATTCTCTCAGTGTGGAAGGAGTCAAGGAAAAGTTAATACTTATTTAATAAAAAATTTCAAATTATTGAGATCAATGTAGAATAATGTGAAAAAATCCAGATAAATAGTAAAATTTCCCCGACAATTCCAGATTTCTAAAATTCCCTGATAACACCCAGTTTCTCAGATTTCCCTGATTTTTTTCAGATTTTCCCAGATTAGAAATTAATTTTTTAAATCATGAAATCCTTGAGATATTTATTTAATAAAAAATTTCAAATTATTGAGACTAATGTAGAATAATGTGAAAAAATTCAGATAAATAGTAAAATTTCCTGACTTTTCCCCGACAATTCCAGATTTATAAAATTCCCTGACTTTTTCAGATTTTCCAAGACTAGAAATAAATTTTTTCTCTGACTTTTTAGCATTATTTTTTCCGAATATATAATTTGCATATATCTATATGATAAATCAATTAAATGTTAAATCATGAACTCCTTGAGATATTTATTTAATAAAAAATTTTAAATTATTGAGACAGATGTAGAATAATGTGAAAAAATCCAGATAAATAGTAAAATTCCCTGACAACACCCAGTTTCTCAGATTTCCCTGACTTATTCAGATTTTCCCAGATTAGAAATTAATTTTTCAAATCATGAAATCCTTGAGATATTTATTTAATAAAAAATTTCAAATTATTGAGACCAATGTAGAATAATGTAAAAAAATCCAGATAAATAGTAAAATTTCCTGACTTTTCCCCGACAATTCCAGATTTATAAAATTCCCTAACAATACCCGGTTTCCCAGATTTCCCTGATCACTATAGACACCCCGTTAATCTGAGACACTTTTATACCAACTGCAACAGTTGAATCTTACAAAGCGTTCTAATTCAATCTCGTCTCTGTTAGCCAAAGGTTCTCTCTATCGAATCGTGAAGAAGAGCCACCAGGTTTTAAGGACAAGCTATTTCGACGAGAGACAGACATGCTTAATGAACAATTCGCACACCTGTCATGACGTATTGGCGTTGTGCGGTGTACAACGCTTAAGTGGCAATTAAAATCCAATCATTTCAAAACTAATATCACTGGTGTAATGCGCGAGTTATGATTCATAAATACTTCATGCTTTGAGAGATCATAATCAAGAAACTATCCGTACGATTAATGTTTATGTTTATACCTTTTTCTCTCTGCTTTACTCTCAACGCGGCGCCGTAAAACACGACCATCTATTTTAGTTACACCTTATACGATATATGATCTATGTACGATGTGTATAGATGCTGCGGAGAATAAAAAAAAAACATCTCTCCATAGATTCCTATCTCTCAGAGATATTATGTGTGATATGAAAGTTATTGTTCTCGGCTCAAATAAGACTCTCCGAAAGATAAGCGTGATAGATATATCGAGACTCTACAAAGAATTAAAGATTCATATTCTATTATGTATTATATTGCTCTAATCGATTTTCATCTCGAATTGTATCAGATTGTTAAACGATGTAAATATTTGGAGTACCTCTGGCTCTCCTCGTTTCCTCGTTTGCACAATTCGCGAGTATGTCTATTTTAATTACATCTCACGATTTATGCTGGAGAATAAAAAGTATTTCTCTATAGATCATATATCTTTCAGAGATATTGTGTGTGTGTGTGTGATATGAAAGTTATTGTTCTCGACTTAAATGAGGCTCTTTGAAAGATTATTAGACTTTACAAAGTTAAAGAAATTCATATTCTGTTATTATGTATATCCTGATTTATTTTCACTCCGAATTGCATCAGATTATTGAACAATACGCATATTTCGAGTATCTGTCTCTTCTTGTTTGAATAATTCACGAATCAAGCGTCAAAAATTTTCTTAAATAGCAGAGATGCCAAATCGAAGAATTATAAATCAGAAAGGCGCGATTTATTGGAAGAATTTTATGAGTTCCTTTGATTTATATTTATCACAATAAGAAATATTAATATGTAAATACATAGTAAAATCCAAATATTAATCGAACATATTTTATATCTTAATGTGGTATAAATTAATATTTTTTGTGATAAAAATATTAATCAGAGAAACACATAAAATTCTTGCAATACCATATTCTCACAATTACCATTATTTTCAGGGTAAATTCTAAAAGAAAATTCTCTCTATGTATAACAGACCCAAAACAAAATTGCTACATGAGTAATTTGCGTGAGATTCATTTAACCCTCCATCAGTAATCATTTTTTAAATATTTACCACAATAAAAATATTAATATGCACCACAAGAAGATATAAAATATGTTCGATTGATTTTACCCATGTATATAGATGTTAATAATAAAATTATTTTATTATTTAACCCTCCACAAGCAATCATTTTTTCAAATATTCGTCACAATAAAAATATTAATATATCTACCACAATAAGATGTATAAAGTATGCTCGCTAAATTACTATAACTTTATTGCGATAAAAATATAAATCAGAGAAACTCTGATATAAAATGCTTCCACATTGTCTCACGATTACCATTTTATTTTCAGGATAAATTCTGCGTGAGATTCATTCAACCCTCCACGAGCAATCATTTTTTCAAATATTTGTCACAATAAAAATATTAATTCGTAGTAAGTCAAGGCTCTTATTAAATTATAATAAATTTGATAAAAGGCTGTTAAGAGCAGTAAATATAAAAATTATTATTTTTATATATAACTTCACTTTCAAACATAATTTGAATTTTTATATTTACTGTTCTTAACAGCCTTTTATCAAATTTATTAAAAATATTAATATATCTACCACAATAAAATATATAAAGTATGCTCGCTAAATTACTATAACTTTATTGCGATGAAAATATTAATCAGAGAAATTCTGATATAAAATGCTTCCACATTGTCTCACGATTACCATTTTATTTTCAGGATAAATTCTGCGTGAGATTCATTTAACCCTCCACGAGCAATCATTTTTTCAAATATTTGTCACAATAAAAATATTAATTCGTAGTAAGTCAAGGCTCTTATTAAATTATAATAAATTTGATAAAAGGCTGTTAAGAGCAGTAAATATAAAAATTATTATTTTTATATATAACTTCACTTTCAAACATAATTTGAATTTTTATATTTACTGCTCTTAACAGCCTTTTATCAAATTTATTAAAAATATTAATATATCTACCACAATAAGATATATAAAGTATGCTTCGCTAAATTACTATAACTTTATTGCGATGAAAATATTAATCAGACAGACTCTGATATAAAAAGCTTCCACATTGTCTCCCGATTACCATTTAATTGTCCGGATAAATAAAGAGCAAATTCCGCGCATCATCCCCCGGAGATTTTCCGCATCCGAGGCGCGAAGCGCGCGAGAAGCGACACGTCTTAATCCCGGCGATCCAGCCTCCGATCTTAATTCGCGACGAGATTGCGCGAAGGAGGCTGCTTTGTGGAGGCTCGAGGAGCCGCCGCGAGCGCCGACGCGACGGACGCAATTTCTCGGCGACGCTAAGCGCCCGGCTTAACGATCGCGCGAACGCTGAAAAAGTTTAACGATCGCGTAAAGGCATGCGCACGCGAGTCCGCGAGTAGCTCGCCGCCGAGCTAATTATGTAAACGAGAGTTTCGCGAAGCGAAGAGGGGAGAGATCGCCCGGGCGACATCGATCGGGAAGGGATGAGGAAGAGAGGGATGAAATCTCGCCGCGAACGTTTAATTAAGAATCGGTGTAATTAAATGTTAACCTAGCGGAATACACAATGCGCCGCGATTACGGGAAACGCGAAGTGGTCAACGCTACGTGCTCTCGTTCATTTCGCCTTCGCGGAAATTCTTATTGTTACGCTGATTTATCGAGTCTTCTCGGTGATAACCGAATACTTTAACACGGGGAAACGTCTCGAGTTCTTAAATGTTGTAATGCGATTGAGAACTTGGCGTTATGAAGATTTCAGACATCGAAAATTTGTAACATTTATGGATATTAAAATGACAAATGACTTTAGATTGTAAGATAATATATGCTAAGTATTATAGAATTTTTTTATATAATGAAGTGTTAAAAAAAAGGGTTTTTTGAAATAAAATTAATAAAATTAAAAAAGAATTTTAATAAATTATTAAAAAACAATAAATTGTCACGACGCTAATTTATCGAGTCTTCTCGGTGATAACCGAATACTTTAACAAGAGGAAACGTCTCGAGTTCTTAAATGTTGCAATGCGATTGAGAACTTGGCGTTATGAAGATTTCAGACATTAAAAATTTGTAACATTTATGGATATTGAAATGACAAATGACTTTAGATTGTAAGATAATATATGCTAAATATTATAGAGTTTTTTTATATAATAAAGTGTTAAAAAAAAGGTTTTTTGAAATAAAATTAATAAAATTAAAAAAGAATTTTAATAAATTATTAAAAAACAATAAATTGTCACGACGCTAATTTATCGAGTCTTCTCGATGATAACCGAATACTTTAACAAGAGGAAACGTCTCGAGTTCTTAAATGTTGCAATGCGATTGAGAACTTGACGTTATGAAGATTTCAGACATCGAAAATTTGTAACACTTATGGATATTAAAATGACAAATGACTTTAGATTGTAAGATAATATATGCTAAATGTTATAGAATTTTTTTATATAATGAAGTGTTAAAAAAAAGGGTTTTTTGAAATAAAATTAATAAAATTAAAAAAGAATTTTAATAAATTATTAAAAAACAATAAATTGTCACGACGCTAATTTATCGAGTCTTCTCGATGATAACCGAATACTTTAACAAGAGGAAACGTCTCGAGTTCTTAAATGTTGCAATGCGATTGAGAACTTGACGTTATGAAGATTTCAGACATCGAAAATTTGTAACACTTATGGATATTAAAATGACAAATGACTTTAGATTGTAAGATAATATATGCTAAGTATTATAGAATTTTTTTATATAATAAAGTGTTAAAAAAAAGGGTTTTTTGAAATAAAATTAATAAAATTAAAAAAGAATTTTAATAAATTATTAAAAAACAATAAATTGTCACGACGCTAATTTATCGAGTCTTCTCGGTGATAACCGAATACTTTGACAAGAGGAAACGTCTCGAGTTCTTAAATGTTGCAATGCGATTGAGAACTTGGCGTTATGGAGATTTCAGACATTAAAAATTTGTAACATTTATGGATATTGAAATGACAAATGACTTTAGATTGTAAGATAATATATGCTAAATATTATAGAATTTTTTTATATAATGAAGTGTTAAAAAAAGGTTTTTTCAAATAAAATTAATAAAATTATAAAATAAATTTAATAAATTATTAAAAATACTTTAACAAGAGGAAAATCTAGAATTCTTAAAAGTTGCGACTGAGAACTTAACATTCTGAAGATTTCAGAGATTGTAAATATTATAAAATTTTTTTATATAATCAGGTGATGAAAAATATCTATTCTTTTGCAAATAAAATCAATATATTATTAAAAAGCAATAAATTGTCACTGAATATCTCAGTTATAATATAAGCAAAACATTGCGAATCGGCGAAACTTCATTGAAAAAATTAATTCGAGACAGTAAAATATCGATCTTTGGTGAAATCTCGTGTCACTGTATTTTAATCAGTAACAAAGTTTCACTAATTTATTTCGACAGAATAACTTCTGCTGAATAGTTTAATATACAATATATCTTCCATATAAAAACCGTATCGTAGACTCTGAATAATTTTATTCGCTACAAACGAATAAGATATGATTTTTTCTTATTTCTACCAACTCCGACGATGTTTTCTATAATAAAGAAATTATATGACAGATCGCGAGACGGATTTCAGCTCGTATATCAAGTATATCAAGAAAAGATATTAAAAACGCGAGAGTGTAAATCGGATTCGCCCGTTATTTTACGTGACGCTAAAAAGAATGTTTGGCAAACGACGTTCGATCAAAGTGGGCTCGCAATTACGCGCGTTACTGACATTTCTAATAAAATTTCTATTTATCATAATAGAGAAGGAGGGACTTAAATTCCCGAAATAACAGGGTCGATTTGATGCACGCTCGCGTGCTCGACCCAACAACGTTCATGAAAACGAAATGCTCTCCTCTCCACGATATAGAAATCATTATGCAATTATAACGAATCTAAGCGTACTTTTCCGGAAGCGGCGAAACCGCCAAGTGTTATTCAACTTTTGCGGCGGAAGAAGAATCGTGAAGAGAAGAAGTCCGTATATGATAACAAGCTCGAACTTTTCTAATTTCGACGAATGAAGCTGTAACTTACTCGTCAGAAATTTTTACAAGAATGTATATACTATATTATGAAATATAAACGTTATTATGTCCGGATATTAAATATCTCTCTCTTTTAAGACCCATAAATTTCGCTGGATTTTTATCCGATGCTGAAAAAAATTAAATTTTAATTTTCATCTTTCATCATTAACGTGTATTTCTACTAAAAAAAATATAAAAGAATGTCTCTCTCCTTCTCTAGGAATCTAGCAGTCCTGTAAAACGAAATGTTACTCGAGACTCTTATTTGAATCATTTGGCGATAGAGTTTTCGGCAAAAGACGCGGATTCGCAGCAGCGGAAACAATCAAAGGCCGAAGGCAGGCGAATTAAGTGGCGCTCCCTTCGAAGCATAAACAAGTGTTAGGGACGTGAATGGGATCACGTAAAAAACAGATTTCCACCCTCAGCAGCGCGGACGTTCGCGCGCACGAAACACGGATTTCAGACGGCAGCAGGCGGGAAAAGAGGGATCAGAGGGACTAACGTCGTAAGCGATCCCAGGGGCTCGTCAGGAACGATCTTATGATTGACCGCGTTACGCCACTCCCTGAAGACCGTTTTTCAAAAGCTATTTCCGGAAACGCCACCATTATCTACGCACTTCAACGCGGGTTCAGAGAAGAAAAGGCTCTCTAAATTCTAGCACTAATTCTGTCAAATTGAGAATTATCATCTATACATCTCGATTAAAATATTGTATATTTATTATTTGTATAGCATAAAATTCTTCTTTTAGATTTTCAAGAGATTCCCAACCAAATTCTTTGAAATAGAGAATCATCTACATCTACATCTCGATTGATATATTTATCTTTATTTTTCTTTTTATTATAGCATAAAATTCTTCTTTAATGATCTTGACAGGGTGTCCAGCAGATTCAATGAAAGAAATTTCCTGACTTTGTCAGATTTTCCAAGACCAGAAATTAATTTGCTCCCTGACTTTTTAGTATTATTTTTTCCAAATATATAATTTATACATATCTATATGATAAATCAATTAAATGTTAAATCATGAAATCATTGAGATATTCATTTAATAAAAAATTTTAAATTATTGAGACAGATGTAGAATAATGTGAAAAAATCCAGATAAATAGTAAAATTTTCTGACTTTTTCCTGACAATTCCAGATTTATAAAATTCCCTGACTTTTTCAGATTTTCCAAGACGAGAAATAAATTTTTTCTCTGACTTTTTAGCATTATTTTCTCCAAATATATAATTTGCATATATCTATATGATAAATCAATTAAATGTTAAATCATGAAATCCTTGAGATATTTATTTAATAAAAAATTTCAAATTATTGAGACCAATGTAGAATAATGTGAAAAAATCCAGATAAATAGTAAAATTTGACTTTTCCCTGACAATACCCGGTTTCCCAGATTTCCCTGACCGCTAGACACCCTGCTTGAGTAAATAAAGTCTAAAAGTCTGTAATTTCTTCTTCGCGTGTATGCTTGAACGAAAATATTGTTAAACCTCAAGTTTCTCGTCTTCCTTCTCGAGCGATCAAGATCATCGACTCACCTTTCTTCTCGTCCTCTTCCTCTCCGTGATCAGCGGCATGATGCAGATGATGTACAGCGGGATGATGCCCGGTGATCGCCGGCACCAACGAATGATTGCTCAACGTCGGATGCGGATGATGCGGGTGATGATGGCTGAGGAATCTGACCGCCGCGGCAGCGGCCTGATGCTGGGCCTGCATGCTCTGCTGTACCTGGCTCTGCACCTGTCCCAGAACCGGATGATGAGGGGGCCATCCTGCCAAATGGAACGGGAACACCGGCGTCGTACGTTGGAAGAGTCTGGTTGGGGCCAGCAAGGATCCACCGGAAGCGCTGGAGCCGCTGCCGGGCGGCAACGGAAAGGACAGACCGCCTCCAGGCTCCAGGACCATCTTCGGTACCAACTCGCCGGTTGTTGTCTCTCCTTCGAGAGAGAGCGATCAGTATGTTCGCATCAATCGTCGACGATCAGTCGGCCCCGATCACTAGGAGAGGAAGAGATCGCTCCCGATCACTGGCGCGCCGGAATCATCAGAAATTGATCAGGAATGCGAGGGATTAGGAAGCTCTCTGGTGTCTGGAAGGTTTCTGGTCTCAACGCGCGTTTACATCTTCCATTCTAGGCCTTCTGAAGCACGAGCAAGCACTATTGAACAATGATACAGTCCATGGATCATTACAGTCTATAAGTCACTAGTTTGTGATGATCGTTGAGAGGTTTGTAAACATTGAGATCTCGCTGCTTCGAACGGAATTTTACATCTGCCATCCTAGATCTTCTCGATCAAATTCATCTCAATCGTCGAGCTTTGAAAAGAACTTAATCTTAAAGAAAAATGGGAATCTTCAAGACACTTCGAGATTATTTACTGTCTTTGTCAACGTCTATTATTCACATGTTCCTGATTTTTGGATGCTTTCCTCGTAGAATCTGCAGGTCAATCTCGCGATCCAAAATGTCAGCGATGGCGTTTCACATGTTTCATTTAATTTTTACTGCGTCGAGAGTTGTGTTGTCCTGTCAGGTAGCCGTCTGACAGAATTTCGCTTGCCGTCGGCCAGCTTCTCACGACGTTTTCACGGTTTTTTCGATGACCTTTCTGAGCAAACTCGAGCGATATCACAAATAATAGTACAATACTTCAATCATACGTCCATGATCAACAATAGCAAATAGTCAACTTCACCAATTATCATCAATACAATCAATTCTTCACTTATTGCGAAGCCGGTCGATGAAAAAGCTTGGTGATTTTCGACGATAACAAAAATCTTCCCAAAGATTCCTCGCGCAGCCTCCTATCTGATGTCACTGCGAGCTCCACGACCCACAGAGCCGATTCCTCTAAATATAGTATACAATTAATGTCCGTGGCCGCGATCGAAGCACTGTAACGCGCACGTTCGCGACAGTTTTTCAGGCCGTGACACGTTACCGGAGACTTCCGGGTCCTCGCGACCTTCGCGGATCCAGTGCGTGCGACAGGCGGATCTCCGGGATTTCCTTGGGTAGCAAGGACCTGCTGTGGTATTAGAACCACTACGGCATGAGCCAACGGCACAATACTATCTGCCCAGAGACTCGAGTCAACGACTCCCCTCTGTTAGCGAGACCAAAACTGGTTTCAGGATCCGCCCATGGGCCGGCGATTGGACGAGCGTGCGTCAGACTCGTGGATGATGAGAGATGTTGGACCAATGGAAAGACGGGACGGCCATGCCCACCGGACGCTTTTTTCGTCCTGGAATTGAATCGACGCCTGGCTGCGACGTCTATAGTGGGGGCGAATCAATTGGCGGCTGCCCTGAAACAGGCCGCAAGATGGCTCCTCCCTTCCCACAGCTGCTGCGAGATACCCTTGCCGATCTCTCGTCGACCGAGGCACTCGAATTCGATCCGAGTCGGATTCGTGGTAATGGACAGGCGAAGGTATATATCAACGAGTTGCACGGTTGTTTATTGCTCCCAGGTATTGTTGTCCTCCGTTTGTTCGCCAATTCTTCTTCTAAATCAAGATTTTTCTTCAAACTGAAAGATTAAGTCTTTCCGATTCGCGAATTTAGTATTTTCGAGTTACAGTTGTCTAATTTCAAGATTACGTTCGATATCAACAATTACGTGCCGTATCGCTAAACGCTACTTGAGCCAAAATCACGGCGAGAGTATCAGTATTTGAAAATACCTAATTTTAATCAAAATATTAACTTAACGATCGTGTGCAAACATGATGAACCGTCACGCGGTATTGAAAGAAGCCAATTTCGAAATGGAAGGATCTCGATTTCTATCGCAGAAGGTGTGTTATTCCATACGGAATGTCCTATTGATAAAATTAATGAAACGGGTAATTCGAGCCTCGAGTGGACGGACGAGCTCGCGAGGAAGAGACACCCCCATGATAACGCACCACCACTCCCGTGGCAACCCCCACCTCGGGTTCCTTCCACCCCTCCAGCCCCCGAGGGCGCGATCCTCTTTTAATAAAAGGAGCTCGGAGGCGTTAAGTAATTACATCTATTCTCTGCTGGGGAGGAAATTACCTGCGCTGCGTCGGCGTGGGAAAAATTGGGAAATTAAAATTAACCCCCACCAGAGTCGAGTGGTAACTCGCGCTTGTGCGCTCTGCTCTCTCTCTCTCTCTCTCTCTCTCTCTCTCTCTCTCTCTCTCTCCTGGATTGCTCGCTCGGCCGGAACACTTCGTTCTCGAATTTAGGAGGAGCCGGCGGCCATTACCGCTTACGTAATCTTTTTTTGCACACAGTGGCAACGGCGGCGGCAGCAGCTTGTTAGCGAAGTTATTTAGCACGCGATTCGCTCGCTCGTCGACGAGAACCGAGAGAGAGAGAGCGGCGCTCATCTATCATCTCTGAATATTGTTGATACCAGAATGATACCGAACGATACATTTCTAACTCCGTTACTTTATATATCTAAACAAAACTTTGAGCGTTCTTTCTTCCGAATTAAGGGTATAATTAAATATCTTGCAATTTACTTCTTCGCACTCTCGCGAATAATTGAATTATTTAATAGCTGACGTCTGTTTAAGAACCTGGTGATCCTGGCGAGGGAAAGAAAGAGGGGTTGAAAGGGGTGAAGTGGAGCTATGAAAAATTGATCGGATACGATATCTCACGTTTAGGTGCATCTTGGTGAAGGAAGCAGAACACGCGCGGGTCATACATCAAATACCCGAGAAGCTCTGCGCGCGCGCCGACCGTGCTTTAATATAAAACTTAAATAACGATATAGGGAGAGGAAGAGGCAGAGTGCGCCATGACGAAAATGGCGAATAATCTTATGAATAAGTTCTTCGCCCGGTTCGGCTACGAATACCAAAACCGCCGCGAGAATCCGCTCCATTAAGTCTCGCGATGTTTCCTGAATCGACGAACGAGAGCCATCGTATCGCTCCTCAAACTTACATCTCTTGAGTGACTAATAGTAAAAAAAAAAAAATCGCTAATTTAATTTATATTGTATTATATATATTTTTAGTTTCATTCTCATCGTATTTTTCGTGGATTTTCGAGATAGATTAGATTTCCTGGAAAATTGTTCTTCAGCCTTGCAACAAACCTCTGTATCATTTTATTATTAATAAGAAGAAGAAAAAGAGAGAAAGCTCGCCTTTAATCAAGGTCAAATCCTCATTTGGCACGTCCTCGCTCGCCATCAAATATAATCACCAAAAAGCGCACCATCTTTTTTCCCTTCTCGTCTCTTCTTCGGGGTTTTTCCTCCCCCTCTCCCACCCCTTTCCGGTCTACACACGCAGAAATCAGCCTCCTACCTCCCTTCTGTCCTTTAGACTCGTTCTCTCGCTCTCTCGAATTGAATCTCCGGGAAAGAGGAGAGGGTGAGAAGACGAAGGAGAAGGTTGCCTTGGCAACGACAGAGGGTTTCTCGATGTGGTTGCCGGGGCAACCTGTAACCAGCGACCCCTAAATATGCGCCAGGAACCGCAGAGAAGAGAGAAGGGGTTGGAGGAGAAGTGAGAGAAAGGGAGGCATTTAATATCAAGTTAAATAAAAGCCTCCTCCCGCAAAAAAAAATATAACGACACGAATTAAAACCAAGCGGGAGGAGAATTACATACCTGACAATTCTTGTACGCATTTTTCAAAATATGCGTTCAAAAATACTCTCTAGCCATTTTGTTACGAATTTAATTTAATTATTTTAATTAATTATAAAAACGCTACTAATAATAGTTAAAATTGCACTTGACGCAAAATTAAATTAATCATTACGTCAAAGATATGTTATATTCCCAGTTCTCGATACTAAAAGGGCAAAGAGAAGAAAAGTCTGAGCCATTAGTGGAGCAGGAATAATTTTCCGGAATAATGTGGAAAAGTTGCGGGCGACGCGCGCTATTACGTAAAAGTCAAAGCTCTTGTCGGGAATTAGGATGACGCTCGTCTCGAGAGACCGAGCGTACATAATGCGGACGCGGAAAAGACGAGCGAAGAGGAGAAGAAACTGGCGAGTTCCTAATTTACACAGTCGCCGCATCCACCGAGAGAGCCGCCCTTACCCGGCCCGGACGGAACTTTGCCGGCGATTAAAACGCTTTAGTAATTAACTGGGTCTCCTCACCTTTCGCGAGTAGCAGTTACCAACGCCGCACCTCGAGACTCTCCGTCTCCATCTTCCCCACACCTTACTCTTGCATTATTTAACCCTCCGTTATACAAGAGTACTTTCTCTTCTTTAGTGAATAATTGTCGTAGGAAAATGTTAATCGAAGACGTACGTCACAAAAGTGAGGTTAGAAAATCTGTTGCAAAATATGTGCTTATGGAAAGTGTCAATAAAGTATACCCCAGAATTAGTAGTACACCTGTTAATGGCAGATTTTTGGGGTTATTTGGAAACGATCTTTCTTCTTTTTTTAAATTCATACTTTAATAGAATTTTTATTTCATCTTTATTACGAAGATACATGATAGCAAAAATTAGGAACATGCAAAAAATGATGGCCTCAGTGAATAATTGTCGTAGGAAAATGTTAATCGAAGACGTACGTCACAAAAGTGAGGTTAGAAAATCTGTTGCAAAATATGTGCTTATGGAAAGTGTCAATAAAGTATACCCCAGAATTAGTAGTACACCTGTTAATGGCAGATTTTGGGGTTATTTGGAAACGATCTTTCTTCTTTTTTTAATTTCATACTTTAATAGAATTTTATTTCATCTTTATTACGAAGATACATGATAGCAAAAATTAGGAACATGGAAAAAATGATGGCCTCAGTGAATAATTGTCGTAGGAAAATGTTAATCAAAGACGTACGTCACAAAAGTGCGTTTAGAAAATCTGTTGCAAAATATGTGCTTATGGAAAGTGTCAATAAAGTATACCCCAAAACTAGTAGTACACCTGTTAATGGCAGATTTCTGGGATTATTTGGAAACGATATTTCTTCTTTTTTTAATTTCATACTTTAATGGAATTTTAATTTAATCTTTATTACAAAGATACATGATAGCAAAAATTAGGAACATGCAAAAAATGATGGCCTCAGTGAATAATTGTCGTAGGAAAATGTTAATCGAAGACGTACGTCACAAAAGTGCGTTTAGAAAATCTGTTGCAAAATATGTGTTTATGGAAAGTGTCAATAAAGTATACCCCAGAATTAGTAGTACATCTGTTAATGGCAGATTTCTGTGGTTATTTGGAAACGATATTTCTTCTTTTTTTAATTTCATACTTTAATGGAATTTTAATTTAATCTTTATTACGAAGATACATGATAGCAAAAATTAGGAACATGCAAAAAATGATGGCCTCAGTGAATAATTGTCGTAGGAAAATGTTAATCGAAGACGTACGTCACAAAAGTGAGGTTAGAAAATCTGTTGCAAAATATGTGCTTATGGAAAGTGTCAATAAAGTATACCCCAGAATTAGTAGTACACCTGTTAATGGCAGATTTCTGGGATTATTTGGAAACGATCTTTCTTCTTTTTTTAATTTCATACTTTAATGGAATTTTAATTTAATCTTTATTACGAAGATACATGATAGCAAAAATTAGGAACATGGAAAAAATAATGGCCTCTTTCGACATTTTCGCTGAGGAAAAATCATTTCCAAATGATCCGAGGAATCTGCCATTAACAGGTTTACTATTAATCTTGGGACCTGTATATCAGGGATCGCTGGTAAATTTACTATGTGTACATATTAATATTTTTATTGTGTTAAAAATTAATCAGAGAAACTCTTGTAAGATTCTTCCAATACCATATTGTCGCACGGTTACACCGCATGATTTTCAGGGTAAATTCTAAGAGAACCCAGCAAACACAGTATATAATTGTTATATACTTAAGCATGTTACATGTAACGTATATGTTAGTTGTAATTTCCCACTCATAGATGTAACATTTTTAATATTACATATATTACATTGTAGTTATATTGTCATTATATCCCAAGATAGCACTGACTTATCAATACATCAATGTGCTATTTGGTATATAATTACAATATAACTACAATATAATATATGTTATATGAAAATGTTACATCTATGAGTGGAAAATTACAACTAACATGGATGTTACATGTAACGTACACGTTATATTACCTGTTATATTCCGTTTTATTATAGCAATGTAACAATTATATATCGGTGTTTGCTGGGAAAATTCTCTCGGTGCATATTTAGGAGATACTTCGGCGAACAAAAATATATATCAGTCCTATATCAATGGCCGACATCCTCGTCTAATCCTGTCCGGTTTTCCTCCCTCTCATTTCCCCACTTTTCCCGCTTTTCGCACGCGCACACTTACAACATCTCCGGCCGGCGCGATAAAGTCTCGAAGTAATTAGCTCGATGTTTACACAGTTTAACGTTTCCCTCGTATCTTCGGCTTTACTCCTACGCGCAGCATCTCAATTAACTTACGGCGTACTTAATTAGCCGGGCCAGCACGCGGCTCGCAAAGCGCTTTCGAATCCCTCGGTCTTGTCGATCGACCCTTTCCCGGAGCAACGCGACGCTGCTCCGGTTTTCCCCGGCTTTATCATTCGCGCCTCCCAGCGGATCTCGCGCCGCGAGATTATTCCAGATGGCCGTCTCCTTCTCTCTCTCTCTCTCTCTCTCTCCTTTCTCTCTTGGAAGAACGCTTCGGCCTAATTAACCGATCCTGTAATTTCGAAGCGCGAATATCAAACGCGGAAGAGGAAGAATATTCGCTTTCAAATTTCATATCCGCACCGAAAAAATTGTTTTCTTCAAATGCATACTTTATATAAGTCCTCTCAATAGATATTCTTGATGAAAAAGTAGTAGTAAAAAATGCAAATTCAGATATATAAAAGAAACTAATCAGGGCCAGGCACAGATATTAAATGCAAGAAAATTTAAAATATTATTTTTACAAGAAATAAAATTTCTTTTTAAATTCTTAATTTTTTTAAATTTTTACAAGTTTTCTATAGGAATTTAAAAATAATTTTGTTGCACCTGACTCTTATCAGCTCATTTTATATCTAAATTTGTATTTGTACATTTTGTCGATTTATTATAACAATCAAAAAAAAATCGTATCCCATTTTAGAAACAACTGAAGAAGAATTTCTTACAGATCGATCTAAGAAAACATTCTTTTGCTTACCTGATCATCGTTTAAAAATAATGAAATACAAATAAAAATATTTTATTCTTAGATATTTTACTCTTTACGTGATAATAAATTGATAACAAATTTTAAATAAATTAATGAAATAAATATATGTTAAGAATATCTTTTTAGGGAATTTTCCTCTTAAATTAAAAGGATCCTTTTGGCGTCTATTTTAATGGAAGATATAAGTGCAGCATATATGAGAGAAGTATAGAATTTTTTCGGTGCAGCATTGGAATTTATTCGATTTGCGAAATGATTTTTTATCGCTCTCGATTTATTTGAATCGTAAACAAAATTGAGATCTCTAGCGAGAAAATGATTACTCTATTCAGTTCTAAATAAACGCACAAGTATTTAGCTGATATACGCCTTCGACATCGACAAATTGAAACGTTACTTATCGACATCCGGTCGACTCTTCGTTCATTCAATGATTGCGTAACCCCGTTGATATTTCTGGGATCAATGGATCAACTCTCCAGCTCCGCGACCTTAAGAATTGAAATTTCTCAATGCAACTCATCTCGATCGACCCCGCGCTATATCGAATGACGTCCGCGATCGAGCTTTATCGCGTCTCGCGATTGCGGTCGTCGATTTTCTTCCGCCGTTCGGTACAAAAAACAAAATGGGGTAAACGATTAAGCAGGTTATGCCCTTCGCTCGATTATTCCCTCGCTTGTGCAAAAGAAGCTAGAATTTTTAGAAAATTATATTATAAAAGATAATTAGATCTTCTCTCGGCTGTGCTATCGGTTAGAATAGTCTGAATAAATCAATCATTTTACAGCATTTCAAATTTCCAAATATATAATAAATAAATAAATAAAGAATAAGCGGAGAGAATTTTCTTTTAGAATTTATACCCTGAAAATCATGGTAATCGTGGACAATATGGTATTGAAAGAATTTTATAAGAATTCATTTGATTAATATTTGTACATAGTAAAATTCATCAAACATATTTTATATTTTATTGTGGTAGATATTACTATTTTTATTGTGGTAAATATTGATCAGAGAAATTCTTATAAAATTCTGTGTACTGTTTTTTTTTTTTTTTTTGCAAGAATTAATCTCTCTAAAATAAAATAATTTAAAAAAGCATTACACGCAAGAAAGAAATGTACAAAATGCGACGTGCGGAAAAATCATTTCGCCCACACAGACATTAAATTCGATTATCGCGTGGTAATAATTAAATCTACCGTCAATCTGAGAATATTTGAATCGCACGAATCCTCCTCGGAATTTATTTAGTGAAGAGAAGGAGCCGTGTACGCGTCTTACGGCGCTAAATAAATTCCCATAAACTGGGTGGAGTAGAGTTCTCCACCCTCGCTACCGGTGGAACGCATTGTATATATTCGCTGCTCGAGTATTCGCGGCACGTGGACCTGGCAGCGGTACGTCATTCGCTCTGTCGCTAATCAGAACTAACCGTCGACGCGTGACCCGCATCTTCTATCGGCGAAACAAAGAGAAAGAAGAAGCGCGCGCGAGACAAGAGAGCAGCCGGAGCGGCCATCTTCGCGTCTCTTCGCGTTTCTCTCCCGTCTTGAGAGAGAGAGAGAGAGAGAGAGAGAGAGAGAGCATCGCCTCGTTTTACGAGCACTTCCTGCCACGCTTGCCATATCGGAGAAAAGTATATCGGCGCTATGCATTTGATATCAATATCAAAGGAAAGTACGAGTGTCTTTAAACCAATAATATATTATCGAGAGGCTATATATAGAATGCACTTCTCCGTTATGTGCAATTTCTTCGAATTGCAGATTTTATGGAGTTTGTGAGTTGAATTCTTTTCTTTCGAGAAAAACAGCGAGACACGCACTTGTAACTTGCGACTGACATGAAGGATATTTTTTTGTAATAAATAATAAAATTATTTCCTCGGTTATCAATTTTAAGTGCATCTTACTTCAATATCATTTTTATTCTATGCTGATGTAATTATTCAAATATTTTACATTAAACATGTGTGATAAATAATATCTGTCGATAATTCTTTAAAAAAATATAACGAGTAAAAATTAATACAAAGAGGAAGAGTAAAAATATATTTCCGCTTTATTTTATTTCCTGCAATGCTTATACTATATCGAAGAAAATATCGACGTTATGCATTGATATCAGTATCAAAAAAAGTGCAAATATTTTTTTTTAGTCAATAATATATTATCGAGAGACTGTACATGATGTATTTCTATTATACCTATTTTTTCAAGTTGCAGATTTTATAATTAACTTTGTGTGTTCCATTTTTTTATAGAAATATCGAGGCATACGCACTTGTAACTTTCGATTATATGTATTTGTCAGTTAAATTTACATAGATCTATTTCAATATAATTTTTATTCAAAGTCGATTAAAAATGCACGATAAATAATATTTTTCGACAATTTAAAAAAAAATTGCAGGCAAAATTTAAAAGAGGAGAATGAAATTTTCGACCGAAAAATTAATACACGGAAAGAATTTTCTCTTAGAATTTACCCTAAAAATCATGGTAATCGTGGGATAATACGGTATTGGAAGAATTTTATGAGAGTTTCTCTGATTAATATTTACCACAATAAAAATATTAATTGTACGTAGTAAAATTAATCGAATTTGTTTAATTTTTTTATCTTGTGGTAAATATAAATCAGAAAACTCTTATAAAATTCTTCCGCAATGCCATATATATAAAATATATATATATAAATATATAAAAAATATATATATATAAAATTTTGCAAAGCATGTACTTCCGGATTCTTTCGATTATTTGAATAACGGTGCCGCGAAGCAATATTATATACGTCCCGATGGTTAACTTTGTTCGTCTTAAAACTCGAGCAAAGTATAGGGGAACTCGGCGCGGAAGCGGCCCAAGCGGATTCCCTTAAATCACTAGGAAGATGGTCGACCTCGCCGTCTCCGGGGGTGTCTCTCCTTCTCTCTCTCTCTCTCTCTCTCTCTCTCGTATCGTTATCGAATGGTCGATCTACCGGGCCCAGCACCTCGGTGCCGTACCGTTTTCCTCAGCCGAGTCGAAGCCGGTTGGACGCGCACGAACAGCGCGGGGTGCTGGATAATACAGTCGCCAGTTGATTTATGAGTTAATAGTTAACCGGCCGTAAATAATGCTAATCACACTCTTATTATACGTTCCGTTGCCGCGCGGCCGGGAATGTTTTGTCCCGTTTCGAAACGATCATAAGGGTCCGAATCCTGAGCGCTTTTCTTCTTTGTCAACGGCAATCATTCCTCAATGATCCGCGTTCCGTAAAGATACATGAAGATGGCAAATAAGCCTCGAAGGAATTTCTTCTTCCACATTTTTTATTTTTCATTCACTCGTCGCCTCGTTAAATTATACTCTATGTAAACGCAA
Source organism: Nylanderia fulva (assembly GCF_048542155.1). Lineage (NCBI taxonomy): Eukaryota > Metazoa > Arthropoda > Insecta > Hymenoptera > Formicidae > Nylanderia > Nylanderia fulva. The sequence goes on along the minus strand of NW_028189730.1, from coordinate 2,251,440 downwards.
AAATAAAAATATTTTTTATTGTGATAAATATTAATCAGAGAAATTCTTATAAAATTCTTTCAATACCATATTGTTCCACGTTTACTATGATATAAGTGGCCGATTTCCCACGCCGCCATCTTGCGGCGGCACGGTGCGGGAATAACCGTGTTCAAAGCCATTGCCCACGGCTTTAGTCGTGGGCAATGCTTTGTCCACAGCTGAAGCCGTGGACAATGACTTTGAACACGGTTATTCCCGCACCGTGCCGCCGCAAGATGGCGGCGTGCGATCGGCCACCTCGCGCACAGAAAACGCGCACAATTTACCATGATTTTCAGGGTAAATTCTAAAAGAAAATTCTCTCTGCGTATTCTTTACTTATTTATTTATTATATATTTAGAAATTTGAAATGCTGTAAAGTGACTGATTTATTATGACTATTCTAACCGATAGCACAGCTGAGAGAAGATCTAATTACATAAAAAATTTTTATTATCAACAATCCCTAATAATATAAATCATTAATATAACAAAATATTCTAAATTGCCCAGAATTAATTTTGAATTGTAATATTTTATCGAGAACCTTATATAACTATTTTATCATTTTTAAGATAACAAGGTAATAAGAATTATTATTATATCGATGCCTATAATATATAAAGGATGTCCAATTTCATACCGTTGTATTATTCATTTTCTTTTCTCTCGTTTTATAGCATCAGAATTCCATATATTCAGCATTTATAAAACCATATTCGGCGCCCTACCATTTGTATAGTATGTATATATATGTGCAAAAGGGCGGGTATTGAATGCGCCCGGGGAAAATCGAATCCGCGGGTCTCCCTCGGTATAAGCCGCAGAATCGGAAATCGACGACGGGGTCCTGTGTGTCTAACCCCACGGACACGGCGGAGAAATAAAATGCCCCGATACATTTTATTTGGTCCGCGCGAATGGTACCGTCGGCGCGCTGACGCTGCGTTTTCCGCCCCAAACGAGCGAGAAACGGGCCGGATGGAGGGAAAGGCGCGGCCGGGAAGGGGTCGGAAATCCGCTGCGGATTGTATTTCGAAGCGTTTACACCCCCGCCTTTTATTTCTCGCCCCGATACTTTCCTGCTCGGACTTTTAAGCTCGATTACGTCGCGAAAGATTTTCACGTCACGCTCACCTTCTCTCTCATCCGTCCAGCCGAATAATAGGAAAACTCTCCGGAAAATATATGCGGACCCGGGTTTCTCGTATGTTCGCGACAAAAATAGAGGGTGTCCAGCAGACTCGATAAAAAAAATTCCCTGATTTTTTCAAATTTTCCAAGGGCAGAAATTAATTTTTTCCCTTACTTTTTAATATTATTTTCTCCAAATATATCATTTGCACGATATAACCTGACGATGAAAATATTGTATAAATTAGCGAACACGATGTAGATTTTTAACAACACAGAAAATTAGCGTACTGGGAGTCAAGGAAAAGTTTATATTTATTTAATAAAGACAAATATAGAATAATGTGAAAAATTTAGATAATAGTAAAATTTCCTGACTTTTCCCTGACAATTCCAGATTTATAAAATTCCCTGACAATATCCAGTTTTTCAGATTTTCCTGGCCGTTAGACACTCTAAAAAATATTACGGTCACTTATCCAGAATCCATTCGTTATCTAACAAGAAAAATTTTGAAACTTGGCTTAAGCCAACCCTAATACAAAACTATTTTTTATTGATGCTGAAAAACATTTAATAGGAAAAAACTATTTTTTTGAAAAATTAAGATTGTTTTTCACTTCGTGAAAAGATAAAGTTGGAAATTTTTTCAAATTCCTGAATTCGATAACTTTCGTTCACTGAAAAAATAACTAAATCAATAACTATTTATTTCAACTGCCTAATAACTCATTTATTTGAAACAAATAAATATTTTTCACGTCAAATCAATATTATTAGTTTCATATAAATGATTTATTTGACAGTATTGAAATAAATACTCATTCACATTCAATAAATTTTTTTCAGTGTCGTAAGATACGCGATTACATTTTATAATCTCTATCTCTATACTCTATAAAATCGTATTGCAAAAATTGTTGCGCGCTCTTTGAAAATCCATCGAGCCTGAAATTCCACAAAGAAAAACTCGCAACTTATTTTCGAGTCAATATCGATTTCAGACTTTTGAGCTGTATTTTAATAAAAGATGGCCGTATACAAAGAAACGAGGTAGAACACACGTGCTTGTAAACGCGTATATATGTATAAGTGCATGCGAGCGCATCGCCGAGATATTGATATAAACAGGGGGCAGGGCCGAGTTGGAGCGTGCTTTGTAATCAGGGCCCCATTAACATCGAAGGTGGTCAATCTGTGCGCGAACGTTGCCCGGATCTCGAGTCGAGCTATCTCTGACTTTTCGCGCGGTCTTGTCGGACTTTTTGCCTTCATTCTTCATATCCGAGAGATACCACGCGCTGACGTCATCCTCCCGTGGGGTGCGCACCTGTCGTGCCACTTAGGACGAAACGTCGAATTATGCTAAAACGCGATCCGATACAAAACGACGGGGGGAGGGAAAGGAGGGTACAATCTCGCGTGCGAATCATCACGACAATATAGCTCTCTATTTGCATTCGAGCAGCATTTTTTGGTGTCACCCAATCGCGACAAATGTCCGATCTCCGATAAATTCGATCCGAGCGAGAAGGAGCCCGGCGCTTATCCGATCGCAATATTATATTGTGTATCAAGTGCGGAAAGTTGACAAAGGCGAGTGCGACAACCCCACACGAGAGAACAATTGTCAATCCGCACGTGATACACATACTATTTTGTATTACAAGTGCAGGCAAAGTCACATAGCCACTTTAAAACCGTGTTCAAAGTCATTGTCCACGGCTGAAGCCGTGAGCAAAGTATTGCCCACGGCTAAAGCCGTGGGCAATAACTTTGAACGCGGCTCAGCCGTAGGCAATGGCTTTGAACACGGCTATTCCCGCACTGTGCCGCCGCTAGATGGCGGCGTGGGAAATCGGTCACTTTCCGCACAGAAAACACGCACGCAAAGTGATAGAAGAACTGTAATACATACACAGAAAGAATTTTCTCTTCGAATTTACCCTGGAAATCATAGTAATCGTGGAACAATATGGTATTAGAAGAGTTTTATAAGAGTTTCTCCGATTAATATTTATCACAATAAAAAAATTAATATCTACCACAATAAGATATAGAATATGTTCGATTAATTTTACTATGTATATAATAATATGTTTATTGTGGTAAATATTAATCGGAGAAACTCTCATAAAATTTTTCAGGGTAAATTCTAAGAGAAAATTCTTTCCGTGTCCAGATTTGTTATTTTGAATACTTAAATTCTAGTAAAGGATTTTTCATTTTGTATAGCCAATAACGAGTGAAACGGGCCTGCATAGTCACCATCCCCTTAATAAAATAAAATAAAATAAATAAATTCTCCTAGCTCTCGGAATAAAAAGAAGATGCATCGCCGGCAGCGAAGATGCATCTCATCTTCGGAAGATGGTGGCAATCGAAACTCACGACGACAGGCGAGAAACAAGGAAGTATCCAATCGAAACGAAGGGGGTGCAATGAGGGAACGGGGAAGGAGGGAGAGAGAAATGGCGTAATCTCGATATTGCCGAGGCATCGCGGTGCCATCGGACCGTGAGGGCTAAGTATACATTTTATCCGTAACGCGTTCGCCATTACCCTACGATGCCCGAGCCACGGGCTAAGTAACGGGGCCCCACGAGGGTCCCGAGAACGGCCCCGTAAATGCGATGTGTGTGCAGCATAAGTGGCCATCAGCCAACATAAACAATCGCCATGCTAAGTATACGGTGCGACGAGATGTTCCCTCGCGCTCTTCACCCCCTTCGTCCCGCACCACCTGCGCGAGGGCAGGAGAGGGTGAGACAGAGAGAGAGAGAGAGAGGCCCGATAGGGAACCGAGAGACGACGTGCCGCGGCACGCCGCGATATAATGGAGCCATTATCGCTGGATAACTTCATCATCGGACATTGGGATGGAGGGAAAAGAGCGCAATCTTCCGGTCAAGGGGTGGCAAAATCGGCGATGGGAACAGTCGACAGTAGCGTCTTGCGATACGAAAAACGAGGGGCGAAAAGGATTCTACTTATCACGGGAAAAAAATTGACTGTCCTAGCTTTTAGTTGGTTACAATTTTTTTATTGTGATAAATATTAATCGAAGAAACTCTTATGAAATTCTTCTAATAACATATTGTTCCACGATTACTATGATTTCCAGGGTAAATTCGAAGAGAAAATTCTTTCTGTGTATGTATTACAGTTCTTCTATCACTTTGCGTGCGTGTTTTCTGTGCGGAAAGTGGCCGATTTCCCACGCCGATGAAATTTAGTTATCGTGCCTAAATTTTAGCTATGGTAACTAATATTTTTTAGCTACAGTTTAACGGAGAATTCTACAGCTAAAAAAATATTAACTAGCGTAGCTAAAATTTAGATATAGTAGCTAATTTTTTTTTCGTGTATTTTGTTGCAGTTTTGGATTCTAAAGATCGTATTGATATTATAATGATATCGCGATTCTAATTTTGGTAACACAAATATATACATTTATTTCAGAGATACTTGCAGATTTTTTGTTCAAAGGTATGAAATAAAAATCGCGGAAAAAAAAATTGGCTACCATAACTAAATTTTAGCTGTTCATATTTAGCTATGGTAACTAATATTTGTAGCTATAGTTTAATGGAAATGCTATCATAGTTAAAATTTCGACATGGCAACTAAATTTTATATTTAATATAGGGGCAAGCTATAAAATTTATCTATAAATAACTACTTTTTTCCCGTGAATCTATGATAAATATATTATCAAAATATAAATAAAATATCTGTAATTTACAAATTGATTATTCAAAAGTTTGAAAAATTTAATATTTTTATAATGATGGAGGAAAAAATGGTAAAACTAAGGATTCACGTCTTTAATATAAATATGAAGATACTTAAGATACGCGATCATTTCCAACGATAATTTCCGTCGCGGAATCCTGAATTTATAAAGACAGCCCTGGGAATCGCATCCTCTCTCGACGTAGTCGTGAGAGCGAACGTTATACCACTTATTGAAAGTTCGGCGTAATTTAATGCGCGAGAATGGTTTCTCGAACCATATTTGCGGCATGGAACCTTCACGAGAGCAATGGGCTTGCTTTATTAAAAGCTGGGAGAGTCTCGGGGGTTTTTCTCACGAAGAAGATATATTAATCACACGCATACACGCACATACACACAAAGAGATTGGTTCGTAATCGACGATATTTTCGATCGATTATCCGCGATCGATTCTAGATACGATCGATGTGATTTCATCTTTAAATCACTTTCTCTCTGTCTTTCTTTCAGAAAATTTTTTTTTTTTTTTTTTTTCATGTCAGATCCTAACGAGACCAATTTTCCTAGCTTTATAAAAGCGCTAGATTAGAGAGGGAAGAAAAAGTAGAGAAAACATAGCGATACTTGTAATATAAATTACACTCCTAATAACTGTTCAGTGTCCAGCAGACTCAATGAAAAAAATTCCCTGATTTTTTCAGATTTTCCCAGAACCAGAAATTCATTTTTTCCACTTTTTAGTATAATTTTTTCTAAATATATAATTTGCATATGATAAATCAATTAAATGTTAAATGTTGCTATAAACTATTTAAATAATCACCTTTTTTATTTATATTAAGTATATCAAACTATTTCGTTCTATCTTTATCAAACACATTGAAATAAAATAGCACAACGAAGAAAATATAAATTGACGAATCGATTTTTAACACAGAAAATTAGCGTGCTGGGAGTCAAGGAAAAGTTTATATTTATTTAATAAAAAATTTCAAATTATTGATGACAAATGTAGAATACTATATAAAAATAAATATAGAATAATAAATAAATAAATATAGAAAATAATATATAGAATAATGTCAAAAAATCTAGATAAATAGTGACAGTTCTAGATTCATAAAATTTCTCTTACTACCTCAATTCTGCATAATTCTATGTATCATACTTCTTACAACATCTCAAAGAACTTCTCTCTCTCTCTCTCTCTCTCTCTTTCTCTCGAGGTTATCGACATTTGCGGAAAGCTCGGGTTCCGAGAAAAAAAGGGTACCACGGTAGTAAAAGTACCGAAGCAGGAAGCTGCTTTCTCGATGGGAGACACGGTCGATTTCCAATCGTTCACCAGCAGACATATCACGACCGGCTCTCGATGCTCTCGATGCAGCTTAAAGAAAGCGAAGTGAAAGAGAGAGACAGAGAAGGCGCGCGGCGGGAGATAAGGCCTTTGAAGATAGCCGCAAGGTCAACGCGTGGAAGTGACCCCAGCATCCTGCCCGACTGAATTCGAGTTTAATGAATAACTATTGAATCCCGCCTCTATCATCGCCAATAAAAGCAAAGAGGCGGCCCGACTCGTCGGAGGAGGAAATCACTATATGCTAGTGCGCGTCCATTTATTATATATATATATATATAATATATGTGGAAAGATATCGCGGACGTGTCAAGAATCGATTAGATCCGGCGTTTGTGAAACGGTCCGCGATATTAGAATTTATTTTCGAGATGGTTACATCATCGCGGAGCGATTATTGCGCGCGTCGGCTTAATTAGCTGTGGCCAATCAGCCGTGTTTTCACGGCGATTGGAATTAAGAGCGAGCCAGCAAAATGCCCGAAATACGTTGGATGGGGAGAGCCTCGTTCCCATGACGTGGAAACGAGGCGTACGTAATCGTGTGTACCGGCAATTCGATGTGGTCGGCTAGCAAGATGGCTAAATTATTTGGGAACGTCCGACATCGTTTCGCACGTTTAATAATTCCCCGTTGCTCCCTTATTAACCATTCGGTGATAAAAAAAAGAAAGGAAAAAAATTCGGTTGACAAAAAATAAATCTAGTTTTACTATAAAAAGAGTAGGTAATAAGTATGATTTTATAAGATTTACGGTCTCGAGAGAGATGGCAAGAATGATTGATAGCCGATTCGAATTTATCGTTTCTTTCTTGCCGGTTAATCAGTTAATAAAAGTCGGAGGTCGAATTTTCCTCTCGTTATTACATTATCTTTTTGTGGATCTATTTATATTATTTATTGGATTTATATGGATTATTATATATATTTATTTACAGAATTATTTTATTAATAATCTCTATCTACTTAAACTATTTTAAATTTTCATTTAATTTTAATATTAATTTTATTAATAAATTAAATTTTAATTTTTTGTCAATTTTTTAAATATTTAATTTAGCTAGAATTCTTCTTCTTTCTTTTTTTTTTATAATAAAATAATTTTCAATTTATCTTTTCTTATTTAATTCTAAAATATTTTTATTTTTACTTTATTAATAATTAATTCTTTTATTCTTATTTATATTTATATAAACTTATTATCTTTAATAATATTTTTTTATATAAATAAATTTAAATTTAATATAATAAATTCTAAAAATTTCACTAAAAAAAATATATATTTCTGTACTCAATTTTTTAATTCTCCTAAAGTTTTAGCTTCTAAAAAATTTTTTTTTTTTAAATTTTTTACGAAACTACTTCGAATCCACTTGTCGATTGTTTCGCCCCGGCTAATTGCGATAAAATTCTTCCGCGATGTATCTTACAATTAGAATAAATTCGTGTGCGTAGAAAAGAGGATTTTCGTGATCAAGGCCCGCGCGTTTTGGAGGGAGTTTCGGTAATTAAGTCGGAGCCGCGGGAAAAGCCGGGGCATATCGAATTCCCCCCAAAATGGTCCGCATTCCCATATTAACATAGAGAGATACGGTCACCCTTCTCTCGCATCCGGGGAGAGAGAGCAGAGACGCAGCGCGCAGTTGCAGTTTGCATTAAAAGGTGCGCGGCAAGGCCGCTCTAATGGAGGCCCGCACGCGGCGCCACGTGGCGTCGGGTTAAGCAAACTATCGATTATGGGATTTCACGCTAAGCACCTATAGGATTACACCGGCGATGGCCGATAAAGCCACTGGATTTGTTGCTCTTTTCGCGATCCCGCTATACAACACCGTACGCCACTCTATCTGATCTGTCTCTCCCTGCCACCCTCCCAATCCACCCTCTTTCCCTATACCGCCCTCTTTATCATGCTCTCCCCTATCTCGCGAATTTTCCCTTTCTCTTTCTTTCTGCATGTCTGCCTGACGGAGTGATGCGACTGTACCGAAACCTTGTTTCGTTATCTGTCAAAAATAACGATGGATACACGCAGGGTTTTTAATGCACAGAGAGAATTTTCTCTTAGAATTTACCCTGAAAATTATGGTAATCATGGACAATATGGAAGAATTTTAGATCAATAAAAATAGTAATATCTACCACAATAAAATAAAAAATATGTTTGATGAATTTCACTTATGTACATATTAAAATTTACTATGTACATATTAATATTTTTTATTGTGATAAGTATTAATCAGAAAAATTCTTCCAATATCATATTGTCCATGATTATCATGATTTTCAGGATAAATTCTAAGAAAAAATTCTCTCCGTGTTATTTCGTTCTGTCAAAAATAACGATGAATATGCAGGGTGTCCCAGAACTGGCGGAAAAGTTTTTAATGGCAGATTCCTGATATCATTCGGAGACGATTCTTCTTCAGGGAAAATGTCGAGCCACCAATAATTTTCGAATTATAAGCAATTGAAAATAAAGGCTTTTTTTGGAAACTAAGTCTTGTGGAAATAAAATATTAACAGAACTACATTCTTCAGTTAATTTTAGATAGTTTACTTTAATAGAATTTTAATATAAAGCTTATTAGTTATAAAGATACATAATAACAAAAATTAGAAACATGCTAAAAATGATGGCCTCCCTCAACATTTTCACTAAGGAAAAATCGTCTCTAAATGATACCAGGAACACCCTGTATAAGAAACATACACGGAGATTTTCTCTTAGAATTTACCTTGAAAATCATGGTAATCGTAGGACAATATAGTACACTTAAAAAAATTTGTTAACTTGACTAGATCTTTCAACTAAATTACTATTTTGTTAATTAAACATATATTAGTGTTTAAGTCAAATATATGTTTTATTTAGATTTAATATGTTAGATTTAAATATTTTTAACAAATTTTTCTTCCCAGTGTATTGGAAGAATTTTATAAGAATTTCTGATTAACATTTTACCACAATAAAAAATATTAATATGTACGTAGTAAATTTTACTAAAATTAATCAAACATATTTTATATCTTATTGTGGTCGATATTAATATTTTTATTGTGATGAATATTAATCAGAGAAACTTTTATCAAAATCATATTGTCTCACGATTATCATGATTTTCAGGATAAATTCGAAGAGGAAATTCTCTGTGCAGGAATATAATTAATCTACAGAATAAAGCAGTATGTAACATTAATAATCATATTTGATGTACATATTTTATTAACAATATTTTATATTGGTTTTCCAAAAACCGAAAAAAAATTCTTGAAATCCAGTAAAATCCACCCTGACAATTTAAAACTCCTCATTTTCTTTACGTTCTTTTTTTCGTGCTTAATTAAAAAATCGCTACATCAAATCGATGCACTCGGAGAAATTCCGGACAATGAAAAATCGACTTTTTTTGAAAGGAGAAGACGAGAAGGCTCTTCTCGGAAAATCACAGAGACTACGAATATACCATTTTAGCTATGGTATAATATTCTTAAACTATAGAAAATTCTCTGTGCAAGAATATAATTAATCTACAAAATAATTTAAAAATAAAGCGTAGTATATGTAACACTTATAATTATATTAGATATATATATATATATATTTTATTAACAATACTTTATATTAGTTTTCCAAAACGCAGAAATAAATTCTTGAAATCCAGTAAAATTCTCCCCAACAATTTAAAACCCCTCATTTTCTTTACATTCTTTTTTTCGTGCTTAATTAAAAAATCGCTCCGTCAAATCGACGCGCTCGGAGAAATTCCGGACAATGAAAGATCGCTTTTTTTTTTTTTTTTTTGAAAGGAGAAGACGAGAAGGCTCTTCTCGGAAAATTACAGAGACTACGATATCGATTAACGGCGGCGCGTCGCTAGCGAAGCAAACTAGGCCGCGACTCTTTCTGGTCTAAGAGGAAACATAAATCACTCCTTGCGTACAGAGCGTCGTGAATTCGTTCGTTCCGATTTAAAGTTCCGCCGCGATCTATTTCCGTCCTATCAATCGACACACTTGTCTCTCTCGTTGCACTAGGAAGACGACGGCCGGCTATCTCGGCGGCCAATTAACGTTATTCGTTTGCCCGCTCGTGCAGTCATTATCGCCCCGGCATAATTAATATCTCCCTCGACGAGGGAGCGGCGGATGCAAGAGAAGAGACGAAAAAAAGAAGAGACTCGAGAGGGAGAGATATCGCAGCGCGCGCAACCGGCGACTCTCTTCTTGACCGTGACAGACTTTCAGACGCCCGCTATCAAAAGGAAGTGAGGTCGACCTCGAAGGAATCATTAATCGGCCGTTCGAGCGTGGGATAAAACGTCGCTCTTCTACGATCGTTATTCGGAAATGCTCTCGCCGAGACGACGGATTCTCGTCTATAAATTCGCGCGGCCGCGGTGCAGCCCGGAGCGGAAGCTTTTTAATCGCGTCGCGTGAAACCCGGAGCACCGGCGTCTCTGTGAGATACCGCACTCCTGGGATGATCTAATCCCGCACCACGCCAGCGCGTGTCATTTTAAGTCACTGCCGACGAACGTGTCGAACGAAAAAGGAGAGAGTCTGCCCGAATCGATCCTGAGACTACTTCGTAATCGCCTCGTTTTTTTTTTTTTTTTATACTGAAAAAAGATTTGTTAACCTGACTTAAACCTTCTAAATGCATATTATTTTTTAATTGAACATATACAAATATTTTGATTATATAAAAATATATACAGAGAATTTTCTCTTGAAATTTATCCTGGAAATCATGGTAATCATATGGAAAATATATTGGAAGAATTTTATAAGAATTTCTTTGATTAATATTTATTACTGTAACAAAAATAGTAATATCTACCACAATAAAATATAAAATATGTTCGATGAATTTTATTATGTAGTGAAATTTACTATGTACATATTAATATTTTTTATTGTGATAAATATCAATCAGAGAAATTCTTATAAAATTCTTCCAATAACATATTGTCCACGATTACCATGATTTTCAGGGTAAATTCTAAGAGAAAATTCTCTCAGTGTATTAAATTTAACAAGACGTATATATTTGACTTAAATACTAATATATGTTTAATTAATAAAATAGTAATTTAGTTGAAAGGTTTGGTCAAGTTAATAAATTTTTTTTTCAGTGTACCATCAGATTTTCGATCAACTTGTCCACCTGATTAACGATTAATTCGTTTTCAATTTTATAAAATCGATAACAGCTGATATTTCTTCCTCAATTCACAGAAAAATTAGCTACCGTAACTAAATTTTAGCTATCCCTATTAAACATGAAATTTAGTTATTACACTGTAAAAAAATATGTAATATATTACAGGAAAATATGTAAAAGTACATAAATAATAAGTGTAAAATTACACGATAAATAATAGAAATTTTTACCTTTTCATTATTTATCATGTAATTTTACATTTATTGTTTATGTAATTTTACATATTTTTAATGTAATTTTACATATTTTTTTACAGTGTATATGCTTAAATTTAAAAAAATATTATCACAGCTTAAATTTAAACCAAGTATAAAGACAGCTAAAATCTAGTTACATAACTAATTTTTTTTCGTATACAGATAGCTAACTAAAATTTAGATTGTAATATAGGAACAGCTATGGCAGCTAATTTTTTTCCGTATTATCATCATGCCTAAATTTTAGCTATGGTATAATATTCTTAAACTACAGTTTAAGAGTATTCTATAGCTAAAAAATATTAACTACCATAGTTAAAATTTAGGTATAACTAAATTTCATGTGTATATATACATATATAGGGGTAAAATGTATCTAATTTTTTTCGTGCTCGAAATTTTTTCCATCGGGCGAAAATTTTAAAAAAGAACGATGTGCACAGCCTCTCGAAGGATAATCAGCAGGAGCGCGCGAAATTTCCGAAGGCGTGCTCGTCGATCAAACGGGCGTTTCTTCGACCTCGCACGTGACTTCGTCAACGTTTTGACAACGTTTAGCGAACCGGCTTTTCTCTCCCTCTGGCGGCCCTTTTAAAGGGATGATGGATGCCCGGCACGCGGCCTCGCTTCAGCACCCCGACGAGAGAGGCTCGATGGATATTTAGGACAATTCGCGCGTGCGTCCTCGTACCAAACAATTCATATATCACCTGGGCGACGTCGCGAAATAATAGGGAAATGAATTCGCGCGAAGGATGAAAATCGGCGCACCTAATCGACGGCGTTAAGTGAACGCGGCGTCATCAGTGAGAGTATCGCAAAATCATTTTAGCTTCATCTTTTCGAGAAGATCGAATTATGTCGTTGATATGATCAAATCTTTCGCTCCTTCACTTCTATACATTTTTTGCATTAGTAATATGAATAGCATTTTGAAAAGGGCATGAGTATACAATACAACACAATACGTATAAGTATATAATATGACAAATATAAATATGCAATGTAATGACCATTTGATACAAACCTTTAAATACTGTGTATCGTATAAAAGAATTGTTACAAGTATAACATTATTTTGAGGAATTATTTTTGTATATAAAAAAGTAGACATTCAAATATAAAGTTAATAAAATTTTTAATTAGTTATTAGTAATTGCAATTAGTTGTTGAATAATGACAATTTGAGAGAAACGATTCAAATTATTTTTTGTATATAAAAAATTAGAGGAAAAAGTAGAAATTCAAATATAAAATTAATATAATTTTTAATTGTTTGTTATTAATTGCAATGACTTGTCGCGAAAACAATAGTGACAATTTAAAAAAAAATTAAATTTGATATCATAGTTATGTAAAAGCATTGTTATAAATATAAAATTATTTTTTGTTCATAAAAATAGTCGAATAAACAGTATAAATTCAAATATAAAGTTAGTAAAATTTTAAATTATTTGCAATATAAGTTGTTACGAAAGCAATAATAACAATTTGAGAAAAACGTTTAAATTTAGTATCATACACATTATTATAAAAGAGTTGTTATAAGTATAAATAAATTATTTTGAGAAAATCATTTTTTTGTATAAAAAGTCGAGTAAAAAGAAATTCAAATATAAAGTTAATAAAATTTTTAATTGTCTGTTATTACCTGCAATGAGTTGTTGAATACAATAATGAGAATTTGAGAAAAACGTTTAAATTTAATATATCATACATTTTGTAAAAAAGTTGTTATATATACATAAGTATAGAATAATTTGAGGAAATTATTTTTTGTATATATAAAAGTATAAAAAAATAAAAAAAAGAAACTGAAATACAGAGTTAATAAAATTTTTAAGTACTTGTTATTAATTGCAATGAGTTGTTGCGAAAAGAATGCAAAATTATTAAGAAATTAAAATCTGCGATTTGTAGAACGAGTTAAAATGTAACATCATTTATACGAAAATCGAAACTCGTAACGATCATTGGCCTAATTTTCGATTGTATGAATGTCGAAAAGACTGGTGGAGCGCAAACCCCAAGCGTGATCCCACTGCCATAAAAGTCACGTTTATTTCAGGGCGATAATGCTTGTAATCCAAATATAATTTTTGTCAGAGGGTCGCAATAGCGGTTGAAACTCACCCTGTTTCACAAACGCGTCTCGCTGGTCCCTACGTGTTAGCGGTCTCGTCCCGAAATCATAGGAAAGCCACCCCTTGTTACGACCGTGCTTTACATCCCCCGAAAACTTAATACGAACTCGAAGGCACCCCGTACTTAGGGGCGGTCTATCGCGGTTACCCCAAACTTTGTCCTGCGTGGAACTTATTGCCCCATCGACTCTATATTTTCGAGAATTATATGGCTAAACTTGCGCTTTATATTTTTCTCTATGGTACGGGATTTTTTTAAGTGCCAATACTTGTGTATTTTTAACACAGAATCCGAGAAGAATGTCCGTCAAAAATGTTTAAATATATAATTTGTAATACAAAATTTTCAAATATTTAAGTTTAGATATACAAAAATACTTAAGTGTACATTTACAGAATATTTAGAAATATTTCAAGCACTTCTCGCTCTAAATTTTGCAACTTATTTCTTACAAATAATAATTTTACATACATTTATGGTTGGCATGTACTTGAAGCATTTCTCGCCCTAAATTTATAACTTATTTCTTACAAAGAAGGGTTTTGAATATATTTATGTTTAATATGTATTTTTCATTTTTATGCAAAAAAGTATTTAATTAATTTAAAAATAAATAATAACTCTGTCAAATTCTTGTTTTTTAAGCAAGTGTTTAACTAAAAAATTATAATTCATGAAAGAGAAGAATCTTTTCAAATGCAAACTTTTAGAAAATACGGTAAATAAAATAAAAATTCGAATAATTTAAATAATTATAAGATTTAAATCAGAAATAAGATTTAAATAAGAAATATTATGCATATTTATATATCTAAATAATTGTACTTATTTTATTAAATACTTCAATATAAGATTTAAAGAAATATTATATATATTTATTAGATATATCTAAATAATTGTAATTATATTTTATTAAATATTTTAAATATTTTTGCGCACTATAGCAAATGCATTGCTAATAATTATAATTGCCGTACACGAAATATTTAACGCTCCTTTTCCACAAAATAAAGGTATGCGAAATTACTTTATTCCTCGAATTTCATATCAATTATTAATAGAAACGATTGATATATTCTTTCGCTTTATTTTATAATCACTCAATCTCGCGGTTCGATGTATTATTGCGCTTTCTCGAATCGAAAATTATAATTGGCAAATGTGGGTTATAATTGCGGTAATTACGTGGGGGGAATTATAATTGGCGAAAGATTTTTTACGACACGATATGGAAATATACTCGAAAGAGACATTCAAGAAATGATTTTCTCCATAAAAATGTCAAATTAAAATAATAATTTATAATGAACGAATCATGAGAAATGAGTCGTTGATTGCGAGAGTCAATTAATCGTACATGATATCTAATTTTTTGTAAGAAATAATAGCTTGTTATGTTGCTCGATCTTCTCGTTGTCCTATCTCGGGAGATAATAATATATTATCACTGCTACCACTTGCCTATCAAAATATGTAGCGCTTTATTGTTTATATTCCATAACGAGACTCGTGCATCGAATTATAATAAAAGATGTTACACAATTATTCCCTAAATAATCGTGAATTTATTTCACGCGATTAATTGACTCTCGCGATTTATTTATCCAAAATGAAAATCACGAGTTTTATATAATAGTTAAATATTTATTAGTCGTAAGTTATTATATATTTACAAATAAAAATTATTTCTTTAATATTTCAATTCAAATTTGTTTCAAACTTTTTATTGATTAAAATAAAATGATTAAATTATGAATATATTATACTATAATTATTAGATTGAATGATTCAAGGAAATTTATTCAAAAATATATCGTCTTGTGTAATTGTTTAAAATAAATTATATAATATAAATAAAAAAATTCGATTATATATACTTTCCGACAAAATACATCTTAATCTGATTTATTCAATATCGTCGTTATATTATTATCGATGAAATTATTATTTCGGATTTTTTCGATCACTAAAGGAATTTAATCGTGCATATACAACGAATCGACTGTGGAATGCAGGAAGGCCACGAAAATGTAAACAATAACACGATGTGTGTGACACGCAGCCAGGTGAACCAGATAGTGGAGCATTGTATTCCGAAACCGACAGTAAAAGGATCAGGTAAAGTCACACACAATTATTCCTTACGAAAAATTAGATATAAGATTTTGTGCGATTAATTGAATCTCGCGATTGACAACTCTTTTATCACTTCATTCATTCAAAGTGAATATCGCGGAACAATATAGTAAGTATAAGTTATTTTGTTTCTTAGTCTGATATTTAAGAAGTGAAAATTATTACCAAAATATTTAAATATTTTATATTTAATATTTAAATTTATATTTTGAATTTTATATTTAATATTTAAATTTATATTTTGAATTTTTTTTATTGAAATAAGATTATAAATATATATAAAATAATTATTGGAATTAAGGGATTCAAGAAAATTAATATCCAAAAATATATTGTCTTGTCTCGAATTGTATAATATAAATTATATACTTTCCAACAAAATATAACTATGTATAATAATTGCAATGTACACTTGATTCGCGCAATATCGCGTAATATTGAAGATGAAATTATTAAAAAAAAAAAATTATGAAAAATGATTGGAGAGACTCAATCGTGCATATAAAACGAATCGATTTCTCGCTGTAATATGTAAAGGCATGCGATGTAAACAATAGGGCGCTATGTATTTGCACGCGCGCAGCCAGGTAGCATATCATTATCTTATTCCGAAACACGATAGCAAGAGGATTGAATAACGCCGCACGCGATCATTCATTACGTAAAAAATTCGTATTATATTATTATTCGCAATATACAATATTACAAAATCGATAAAATATCACTCCAGATAAGCGTAAGAATTTTTCTTCTTTTTCTATTCACTTATTCCGCGCTTAATGATACATTTTTCTGCGTCTTATCGCGTGCTGGATCCGGCACGCGTATCAGTTGTTTGTCTATTGCAAGAGATCGTTGACTTTATTAGAACACGCGTTCTCCGAAACGTTTCGCCATCGCGCGGTGTCATAAATTTACGGACGAATTATTCGTCGGCGCGTTTTGCAAGACGATTTCTCGAAAGAATCGGTATCAATCTAAATTACAAATTCCATCGAACAATAGTGCGAACGGGAGGGAGATTGCGCTTACTTGGCCGAGTGCAGAGCGCATTAACTTAATTTATTTGCCCTTTATTTGGCCGTCAGTCGCGCCGCCCAGACGTCGAGCAACGGCGCCACTTAACATCAGAACTTTGCGAATTGTTCTAAGGAAGCGTCTGCGACAATTGTACAGGATATAAGTTTAATGATGTTGAAATTATTTAACTATTTTTAGAAGCTTCATTACTTGGCTTGATGACTTATGTCAGATAATTGAAATGATTCTTTGCTTGCTTTTGTATATATATATATATATATATACAAAAAAATATATATATATATATATATTCTATATAATTTTATATAATTAAAAAATTATATATAATTTATATATAATTATATATAATTTTTTTTATTATAATATTTATTTTGAGCCCTGTTACAATTTGGATTTAATTTCTATTTTACAGATCAATTTAAGCTGAAGACGTCGACAATCTGAGAGGAGGAGGAGGTCTGGGAGAGACATCGGCGAAGCAACCCTGGGGTAATTATTTATTTATTAGTTGTAATTATTAAATCAAAAAATGTTTTAATTATATTTCTGCTGAGCATGCGTAAAAATATAATTTAATGCATACAATAATAGTTTTCTGAAAGTTTTTTAAAATATTAAATATATATATATGTAATTTCGCTGTTGCGCATTAACCGATGAGTGATATTATTTTATTACGTATGTTGTTAGAGTATTTAATATCTTCTATAATTTAATTCAATTCAATTTATTTTTTATAGAGAACACACCAACAATTAATATAATTATATGTTGTAAAATTTTAAACTATATAAATAATCCTATAATGATAATAATTTAATTTTTTTAATATATCAATGTTTTCCTAATTTTTTTGTACAACAGTTTATTCATTCATGTTAATTATTTATAGCCTTGTATTAATAATTTTGTATATATTTATACGTATATAATATTTTCTCACATTATTTCTCGGAGGACCATTTCATTAAGTTTACGCATATTTTTGAGTGTACCCTTTCACTCTATCTTAAATTTTAATCATTAGGATGATAATTTAGAATCCCCATTTAGATATCATAACGTTAGATAACGACACGATTAATCAATTAATCGATTTTAATCAGTACATTCAATTCTAATCGATTAATCGAATTAAGAGAATGCTGCATGGAGTGACAGCCTGAAGTCAGTTGTTTCTTTCCTGTTTTATCGACAAAATGTGAGGTTAGATAAACATGTGTGCGCGAAAATGTAGGATGAGTTATTCTCGTTTACTAGGCTTCCAAATTGATATCTAAACATTCACTTTTATTCCTTTATCCAATGCCAAATCCTAGCCTCACATTTAGTCGATAAAACAGAAAAAAATAACTGACTTCAGACGGTCATTCCAGCATCCCCTTAATCGATTGATCGATTAATCGAATTAATCGAATTTAATCAGTACATTTAATTCTAATTGATTAATCGAATTAAGAGGATGCTGCATGGAGTGACAGCCTGAAGTCAGTTGTTTATTTCCTGTTTTACCGACAAAATGTGAGGTTAGATAAACATGTGTGCGCAAAAATGTAGGATGAGTTATTCTTGTTTACTAGGCTTCCAAATTGATATCTAAACATTCACTTTTATTCCTTTATCCCATGCCAAATCCTAGCCTGGTCTAATTTCAGGTAAAAAACAATCCGCATAGCCAATAAATATAGATTTATGTTTATCTAACCTCACATTTTGTCGATAAAACAGGAAAAAATAACTGACTTCAGACTGTCATTCCCTTAATCGATTAATCGATTAATCGATTATCACGAGCCCTAGTTGATACACATAATCTGTGAAAGTAGGGCTTGCTCGATTGTGTAGCGTATTCGGATCTCGAGATCTGAAGGTTTTCGCGAGTCTCGAGATCCTCGCAGGTGGCTGCGGTACTTACATCGCGGTCCGTTCCCGCACTGCGGGGGAAAGCCGGTTTGCGGTTTCTCGCGAAATTTATGATGATTAAACGTTCGGTCCGGCCGGAGGTGCGACGACTTCATTGACCTACCCGCATCCATCCCGGCCTCTCCTCGGACAAATTGGATTATGATTTTACGCCACGTCGTAACTATGTGAACGACCGCGTTGATTGCCGATCGCGTCGAAAGAGAAAGAGACGAGAAGAGATAGAGAGAGAGAGAGAGAAAGACGCGCGCGATGCATATTTACGCGCGTCAAACGGAATTTTCCCCGATAACTCTCGCGCGTGTCGCGTTAACTATTAACAGATAGACTTTTCAAACGGACGATCATAATGAATAAATATGTGCGTAAACGGGCATTAAATGTAATTTAGAGAGATTGGAGAGAGAGAGAGAGAGGTTTAACAAGATTGAAAGCTCTCCTATATAATCCTTTCGATTACACGAGCTTTTCGAAAATTCGGAAAATTTGAAACACTGATAAATAATTTTTAAACATAAAAATTAATCGAATATATTTTATATATTTTATTGCGATAAGTATAAAATAATTTATATATAATAAATTTTAAAATAAATAAATATTAAATAATTTGTAAAAATGTCTTTCTCTCTCTTTTCTATTTATCTCAATTTTGCCATCTCGAATCCAAAGATACAGGAAGGATACGTATGTTTGTAATAGTGTAACTGATAGCAAGTGGCTAGCTAGGACGTCCGCTATTACTCTTACCATTTTCGCTTCTGTCCCTTTTACTCGCCTAATCTTTGGTTTGCCAGAACCATCGTCGTCGACGACCAAGGAAATAGTTCTTCTAACCCTGAATAGTCCTTTCGCGAACTATTCCATTTGTCGACTTTGTTCGAGCAATCTCTTCTAACTTCGAGATTTCACAATTTTGTTAGAAAGCTTGTGAGGAAAAACTATATTTATTTATATGCAACATATTTTTTTTTAATCTATTACACCACGAGTATTTTTCTCTTCATAAGTAATATATTTTACAAAATTATATTAAAAAAGAGGGATGAAATATTTAAATCTCTCGCTATACATTTTTATGAGTTGTACACAACAATTAGAAGGTAATAACGTATAAATCCAAATGTAAAACTATATAAATTGTACGTTTAGAGTTTTTATATATAAAAGAATGGGATAAAATCATTCCATGAAAATGAGATTCATTTTGGTGATAAATTTAGGTACGTATCGAAAACATATAATATTGCCAGGCGAAAGGAGATAATTTGCATCGAACGATAATCTCGATGTAATTACCGTATTTATGGCGCGTTTCTCAACGTAGATCGATTTCCGGTAACTTTTGATTGGCACACCCGTTATAATCACACCTACTGACTAGAAGGGATGAAGGTAATTAATTGCCATGGCAACACCGAGAGCGAGTTCGAATTCCTCTCGCGAGAACATCTTTCGGATGCTCGAAATCCTCGAATTTGCTCCATCACCAGTTCAAAACCCGGATTTCAACCTTTGATCAATTTAAATTTCACCACGCATTTTACCGAACGTGCAAATAGAAACAATTCTATATAAAGTTATATAGGCTACCGTGAAATATTATTACGAAATACCTTTTTGTTTTCTTTTAGAATTTATCTCGAAAATTATATGGTAATTGTGGGGTAATATAGTATTTTATAAGAATTATTTATTCTCTGATTAATATTCATACCAGTAAAAATTATTAATACTTATCGCAATAATATATATAAAATATATTCGATTAATTTTACTATGTACAGTAGCAAATATATTTTATTAATATGGAATTGGAAGAATTTTATAAGAATTTCTGATATTATTTTAGTATAAAAAATATTAAACATAGTACAATTATTAATCAAACATATACTAAAATATTAATCAGGAAAACTCTTATAAAATCCTTCGAATATTTATATATTACCACAATTGCCATGATTTTCCGGACAAATTCTAAGAGAAAATTCTCTGTATGTAGTATAATATATTTTCTATCGAAATAATTTATAAAATAAATATTCACACACGCAACACAACCCTATACAAATCTAACGTGTATTTCTAATCATCGTAATGCCTCGGGCTGATCAATCTACGACTGATTCGATCGATTCCGTTGGTGTTAAAGAAGATCCACGGGATGACGGTATCACCGTAGGGAGGAGAGACTCGTGATGGAGGAACGCTCCTAACAAATAGTCGTTTTCTCCGAGGGGCGCCGTGCTCCGACTCGTTTAACAAGGTGTCGGACGCCCTGGAACGCGACGCTTTCATCTCGCCCGACCGAGAATCGACTTTATCTTCATCTTCTCGAGAGAGGACTCGCGCACCCGCGAATCCCGAATGAGTCACGCGCGTGCTCGAATTGATATTACACGTCGAAAACGCCATGTGCTTTCGCGATTAACCAGGGTGTCAGGAAAATCTCGAAAACCGCACAGAGAGAATTTTCTCTTGGAATTTACCATGAAAATTATGGTAATCATGGACAATGTGGTATTGGAAGAATTTTATAAAAATTTCTCTGATTAATATTTACTATAATAAAATATAAAATATGTTCAATGAATTTTACTATGTAGTAAAAATTACTATGGTATTGGAAGAATTTTATAAAAATTTCTCTGATTAATATTTACCAGAATAAAAATAGTGATATCTACCACAATAAAATATAAAATATGCCCGATGAATTTTATTATGTAGTAAAATTTACTGTGGTATTGGAAGAATTTTATAAAAATTTCTCTGATTAACATTTACCAGAATAAAAATAGTGATATCTACCACAATAAAATATAAAATATGTTCAATGAATTTTACTATGTAGTAAAATTACTGTGGTATTGGAAGAATTTTATAAAAATTTCTCTGATTAATATTTACCACAATAAAATATAAAATATGTTCAATGTGTAGTAAAAATTACTATGGTATTGGGAGAATTTTATAAAAATTTCTCTGATTAATATTTACCAGAATAAAAATAGTGATATCTACCACAATAAAATATAAAATATGTCCAATGAATTTTACTATGTAGTAAAATTTACTGTGGTATTGGAAGAATTTTATAAAAATTTTTCTGATTAATATTTACCAGAATAAAAATAGTGATATCTACCACAATAAAATATAAAATATGCCCGATGAATTTTACTATGTAGTAAAATTTACTATGGTATTGGAAGAATTTTGTAAAAGTTTCTCTGATTAATATTTACCAGAATAAAAATAGTGATATCTACCACAATAAAATATAAAATATGCCCGATGAATTTTATAATGTAGTAAAATTTACTGTGGTATTGGAAGAATTTTATAAAAATTTCTCTGATTAACATTTACCAGAATAAAAATAGTGATATCTACCACAATAAAATATAAAATATGCCCGATGAATTTTATTATGTAGTAAAATTTACTGTGGTATTGGAAGAATTTTATAAAAATTTCTCTGATTAATATTTACCAGAATAAAAATAGTGATATCTATCACAATAAAATATAAAATATGCCCGATAAATTTTATTATGTAGTAAAATTTACTGTGGTATTGGAAGAATTTTATAAAAATTTCTCTGATTAACATTTACCACAATAAAAATAGTGATATCTACCACAATAAAATATAAAATATGCCCGATGAATTTTATTATGTAGTAAAATTTACTGTGGTATTGGAAGAATTTTATAAAAATTTCTCTGATTAATATTTACCAGAATAAAAATAGTGATATCTATCACAATAAAATATAAAATATGCCCGATGAATTTTATTATGTAGTAAAATTTACTGTGGTATTGGAAGAATTTTATAAAAATTTCTCTGATTAATATTTACCACAATAAAAATAGTGATATCTACCACAATAAAATATAAAATATGTCCGATGAATTTTACTATGTAGCAAAATTTACTATGGTATTGGAAGAATTTTATAAAAATTTCTCTGATTAATATTTACCACAATAAAAATAGTGATATCTACCACAATAAAATATAAAATATGTCCGATGAATTTTACTATGTAGTAAAATTTACTATGGTATTGGAAGAATTTTATAAAAATTTCTCTGATTAACATTTACCAGAATAAAAATAGTGATATCTACCACAATAAAATATAAAATATGTTCAATGAATTTTACTATGTAGTAAAATTACTGTGATATTGGAAGAATTTTATAAAAATTTCTCTGATTAGTATTTACCAGAATAAAAATAGTGATATCTACCACAATAAAATATAAAATATGTCCGATGAATTTTACTATGTAGTAAAATTTACTGTGGTATTTGAAGAATTTTATAAAAATTTCTCTGATTAATATTTACCAGAATAAAAATAGTAATATCTACCATAAAAAATAAAATATGTTCGATGAATTTTACATAGTAAAATTTACTATGTACGTACTAAAATTTCATTATTTATCTGGATTTTATCACATTATTCTACATTTGTCTCAATAATTTGAAATTTTTTATTAAATAAATATCTCAAGAATTTCATGATTTAACATTTAATTGATTTATCATATAGATATATGCAAATTATATATTTAGAAAAATAATATTAACAAATCGGGGAAAAAATTAATTTCTGGTCTTGGAAAATCTGAAAAAATCAGGGAATTTTTTTCATTGAATCTACTGGACACCCTGTTTACGTATGAAATTGAAGAAAATTAATTTATAATATATAGTTACATTTTTAAATTTTTGAATCATTTTATTAATATTTCTTTATATTTTTATAAGACGGATTATTTTATTTTAATTATTAATAAATTATCGCGCAATTCTAGTACTATGATTGGCGGATAAAAAGACGAAGAAGGAAGAATAAGCGCGGCACATTCAGACAGAACAAAGGAATAGCTGATGCGGATACGAAATTAAAATAAACGACGGCAAGAAATTGCGCTTCAACTCTTTCTATTCCTTTTCTCTCTTTCTACGTGTTTTTCTCCTCGCTTCTCGTCTCTTTCCCGGCGCTTTGTAGGTTTTATTGTGGTATTTAAGCGTTTTCGCGATACGCGAGATGGTCACTGTCAATTTATTTTCAACTAATTTGCTCGTAAAATCTTTAAAATACTTCTTGCCGCGACGATAATTACCCATCCGTGAAATAGATAAAACAGAAATAATGCGAGAAAAAATACACAGTGTAATCTTAAATTTAATTTTCAAAATTTCACAAAAATTGCAAGCTATTGCGGGAGGGACGAGAAACAAGAAAATAAAATCATTTCGCGGTTCATCGAATACGCTCAAAGAATTCCCTCTCTCGTCATCGTCTCTCGTATTTTACTCCGGTTCCGGTTAGGTGCAAAATCCTCGATTACGCGGATGCTTTCTACGCAGGTATTCTCTTCCCACATCGGCCATCTTTTTACGATGCCATGCCGAGGCGAACCCTTTTTTCCGCTCGTCCTTTCGCCGCAAACGAAACGTGCACGCTCGTACGTACGTACGTACATATATATATATATATACATGAACACGCTGCTTCGGTACAGAAAAATAACAAGGATACTCGCCATAATGAAGACCTCAAGGCGCCGCGCCTCGGCGATAATTACAGGGAGGCAAACCTTCTAAGGGTTTAAATGTTAAACGTTATACGCATCCCGACACTATACTACGGTAGCTTTTACAGCGCAATCTCTCTCTCTCTCGTTGTTTCCTTCCACTCGCTCCATTTTCCACCTGGAGGCTCTCATTGTGAATCCAGTTTTTTAAGGATGATTTCCATCGTTTTAGATTTCCGATTTAAAGATGTTCTCCGACTTATATAGAAATGAAAAAAAAATTTGAGTTTTTATACGCAGACTCTGCGAGAGAAACAATTTTTAATAGTAATATATTTTTTAATATATATTATAATATATTTCTCTCGAACATGATGTCTCGAACAAGCTGTTAAGTTTTTTACACTCGTCGATCACCCTGTATATTCAGTGTTTGCTGTTATCTAAATAAAATTATATAGATGATCATCTAGATAAAATTTTGACGTCATCTTATCTTTATATAAATAATAAAAATATGTATTATCTATATCTGCATCTTAGATGAAAAAAAGTATTATCTTTACTAAATTATCTAGAATAATTTTCAGATAATTTTGATTTAGAATAGCACATAAAAGTACTTAAATAGTAGAACTTAAGCAGTAAGCGATAAAAACTTATAAATAAAAATATATTTTTATATCCCTTTTATAATTACATGTTTTTAAATAACTGTGTTTACATAAGCAGTCTTGAAAATTATTATCTAGAAAATTTTCTAGATAAATCGCCATATAATTTTATCTTTCATCTAGATATATTTAAAACAAAACCATCTTCATTTTATTTAAGATGAATTTACATATTTTTATCTCATCTTTATCTCATCTTATAAACTTATTATCTAAAAAATTATCTAGATAAATCGCCATATAATTTTATCTTTCATCTAGATAAATTGAAAACAAAATCATCTTCATCTTATCCAATCTGAATTTACATATTTTTATTGCATCTTTATCTCATCTTATAAAATTATTATCTAGAAAATTATCTAGATGAATCGCTATATTATTTTATATTTTATCTAGATATATTTAAAACAAAACCATCTTCATCTTATCCAAGATAAATTTACATATTTTTATTGCATCTTTATCTCATCTTATAAACTCATTATCTAGAAAATTATCTAGATAAATCGCCATATAATTTTATCTTTTATCCAGATATATTTAAAACAAAACCATCTTCATCTTATCCAATCTGAATTTACATATTTTTATTGCATCTTTATCTCATCTTATAAACTCATTATCTAAAAAATTATCTAGATAAATCGCCATATAATTTTATCTTTTATCTAGATAAATTTAAAACAAAACCATCTTCATCTTATCCAAGATGAATTTACATATTTTTATCTCATCTTTATCTAATTACAAAATCATCTAAGCACAACACGGCTTGTTTAATACTTCGCGCAATTCAACGTCCACTTTGCGGCACACTGTGATGAGTAAGAGAATAAAATCCAGCCGGTGGAAATTGTCCTTTACAAAGAGACAGGTTTCGCCGCACATCGTAATCTTTCACGGTCCAGCTTTTCACGGACGCCAACACAAGAGGGATGCCGCGGGATGGACGCGATGGTTTCTTCGACGCTGTCTCTTTAATAGCGCTTAGCTCGCGGTCGGGGAAGAATTGGCCGAGGATCAGAAAGAGAAAAGGAGAGAGAGAGAGATGCGGCACAGGACGTCCGAGATGTTGCCGGGAGACGTTGCGTAGGTACACGCCGCTCGTTATCCGTCAGCGTAACGATCGCGGAATGAAGACGTTACGTGCGTTAGGAAGATCGTCCAGCGAGAAAGAGAGAGAGAGAGAGGCCGTGAGCGAAGAAGTTTTAATTGAACGGGCTGATTTGCGCCGCGCGCAAATAACGTCTTCAGGAGGCATGCTATGTTTTGCGTGCAATTCGTGTTGCGAAGTCGACATCCGCCAACGTAAGTCAGCTGGTATATTCCTTCTTCTTTCTCTCTCTCTCTCTCTTGCTCTCTTCGAATCAGCGTTTGAAATCAACACTCGGTTAACTTTTTACTTCCGTAACGAGATTTTTGAAGGAAGCGGTTGACATCGCGAAAGTATTATTTAAATGGATGCTTTACGTGTCTTGACTAATGTCTTTAAACATTGCTAAAGGAACTTATCTTACTTTGTATAAAATTATGCCCAAAGTTTCTTCTTGCATATGATTCACAAGTCCTGCATAAATTATATAATATAATATAAGTACATATGATATAATATTAGTAACTATATACATGGAAAGAGGACACGACTTGATTATTATTAAAATAGAACAACACGATAAAAGTCATCTATATGACTTTACGTAAGAAACAAATTAAGCACTTACTCTTCTTTCGAATAAACACCAGGATTGCTTTGCAATATTCAATATAAAAAAATAAAAATTAAATTACAAAAAATTATGATCGCCTGGAAAAAATCCTGCGGACGCCCATTATTTTTATATGCAAGAAAGAAAGTGTGCAATTTAAAATTAATAGTTTGCGTGTAATTAATATATAGTTTTTCGTTTTCGAGGCTCGAAATTCCGCGGTGCAAAGACGATCGTCGCCTTAATGGCAATCGGGGGAAGCCTTCGTCATTTCTTTTCTGTCCGCGTAACGGGCGTCGTAAAGCAAGGACAATAAAAAAAAAGAGAGAGAGGAGAGACCACGAAATTTCACGGTGCGCGAGTCCGCGTTAAAGGGCGACCGAGGCGCGCGAGCCCGTCAATTTAAAGTTACAAATTCGGCCGTAAAAGGAGGGCCGTGAAAGCGGTTCGCCGGTTTTTAAAAAAAACCGAGGCAGAGCGAAAGGGAGGAAGTGGCACGCAAGGAAGTGAAAAAACGAAAGTGAGACGAAGGGAGAGAGAAATCGAGAGAGACATATTGCATATTTTGAAGAGTCTCCTCTCCGAAAAAAATTGTCGTTTTATTACTAATTATATACGGTACATCAATATCAATTATATAATCAGGGTGTCTAGCTGGTCAGGGAAATCTGGAAAACCGGGTATTGACAGGGAATTTTATAAATCTGGAATTGTCAGGGAAAAGTTAGGAAATTTTACTATTTATCTGGATTTTTTCTACATTTGTCTCAATAATTTGAAATTTTTTATTAAATAAATATAAAGTTTTCCTTGACTCCCAGCACGCTAATTTTTTGTATTGGTAAAAATCTATTCATCTACAGCGTGTTTGTTAATTTAATCATTAACGTGATTTAATTGATAATAATTATTAACATGATTTAATTGATTTATTTATGATTTATTTATTGATATATTTATTTATATTGATTTATTGATTTTTATCATATAGATATATGCAAATTATATATTTGGAAAAAATAATACTAAAAGGTCGGAGAAAAAATTAATTTCTGGTTTTGGAAAATCTAAGAAAGTCAGGAAATTTTATAAATCTGGAATTGTCAAAAAAAAGTCAGGAAATTTTACTATTTATCTGAATTTTTTCACATTATTCTACATTTGTCTCAATAATTTGAAATTTGTTATTAAATAAATATCTCAAGGATTTTATGATTTAACATTTAATTGATTTATTATATAGATATATGCAAATTATATATTTGGAAAAAATAATACTAAAAAGTCAGGGAATTTTATAAATCTGGAATTGTCAGGAAAAAGTCAGAAAATTTTACTATTTATCTGAATTTTTTCACATTATTCTACATTTGCCTCAATAATTTGAAATTTTTTATTAAACAAATATCTCAAGAATTTTATGATTTAACATTTAATTGATTTGTCATATAAATATATGCAAACTATATATTTGGAAAAAATAATACTAAAAGGTCGGAGAAAAAATTAATTTCTGGTCTAGGAAAATCTAAAAAAGTCAGGGAATTTTATAAATCTGGAATTGTCAGGAAAAAGTCAGGAAATTTTACTATTTACCTGAATTTTTTCACATTATTCTACATTTGTCTCAATAATTTGAAATTTTTTATTAAATAAATATCTCAAGAATTTTATGATTTAACATTTAATTGATATATCATATAGATATATGCAAATTATATATTTGGAAAAAATAATACTAAAAAGTCAGGGAAAAAATTAATTTGTGGTCTTGGAAAATCTAAAAAAGTAAGGGAATCTTTTTCTTTGAGTCTGCTGAACACCCTGGAAAAAACCATCATAATTACTAATTATACACGGTACATCAATTTCAATTACATTATACGCTGCACCGATATCAATTATTAATCCAGCGCGCAGCGCTCGTCATTAATTACTATTGTTGAATAATAGCCACTGTGCGCGTACCCGATAGAAACTGATAGAAACGGTACATACAATAGTTGAAACGTTTTATCGATAAACCGTATCGCGACCCAGAGAGAGAGAGAGAGACAGAAAGAGCGTCTAGTCTAGAATGTAATCGCTTCCGTTGCATCCGCAAAATTTCGAGCGCGTCGAGCGATACAATCTCGGGCGCTCATAAAGTAATAATCGCCAGCTCGGAATTCAGCGCGGCCAGAGAGCGAGAGAGAGACAGAGAGCAGGCCATTACAACTCGCGAGACCGCCCTCGAAACGAACGAACATGTGGCGTCGCCCGGGGTTGTTTCGCGCCCGCGCGCACTCGGGGTGGCGCCGGGTCCATTCGGACAGGAGCAACCTCCTGGCGGCGGCGGCGGCGACCGGTGAATCAGTACCCAAGGTGGCCGTAAATCTGTCCCCCAGAGGCAGAGCCGGGCGGAGGAAAAGCCGGCGACCGTCCTGTCATCCCACCCCCTTTCCACCCCAACCCCCTGCCACCCCTTCTCGCGGGGTTACTGCGGGGAATCGTAACGCGCCGCGGACAAGTGTTATGATATGGCTTATAAGTGAATGCCACCCTCTAATCGGAATATACGAGCTCGATTGTCGCGAGGGTGAAAATATTCGGTGGCTCTCCCTCTTTTCCTTCAACGATTCTCCGCGTTCCGGATTCTTCTTGATTTTTCATGTAACACGCGTCGCTACATTTTTTTTTCTTCCCTTTTTTTTTTTTTTTTTTTTTTTAGCCACCCCAATTGTCCGCCTTCTGCTCTGTCCCTGTTTTTCTTCTTCTCTCTCTCTCCCTCTTCATCAGTATTCTATTTCTTTACACGTTCTATACATTTAATATGCATTTTCATTATGATACTTTCTTTATTCTATCTCCGGTCTTTCTATCTACGTCGCATCTATTTTTGTAATATAATGTTTGCGCGCGCCCCGTCGCGCAATCCTTTTTTATTTTACATCTCATTTCTTTACATATATAAGAAAGAATTTTGTAATTTTTCTCTACGCGCTCTAAGGTATTTCACCCCAGAGTAAAATAAATTTCTCTCTTTTTTTCCTCTTCTCTCTCGCACATGCTCGCGAGCTCTTTCTTCTCTCTTCGTTCTTTCCGTCGATTTT
This sequence comes from Nylanderia fulva, assembly GCF_048542155.1. NCBI lineage: Eukaryota > Metazoa > Arthropoda > Insecta > Hymenoptera > Formicidae > Nylanderia > Nylanderia fulva. The sequence continues at coordinate 2,221,480 of NW_028189730.1, read as the reverse complement.
TTATCTTCTCTGACTGATACTGTATGCCATCTTCGCTTTATAAATCCAACTTTTTTCCTCCCTCTCTCGTTTTTTTTCTTCTACATTTGTTTTAGTAGTAGAAATCCTCAAAAATTTTTAGATACGTATTTTTAATTACTCGTTTCAAGTAATAGCAAATATTATTATATCTATTATATATTATATATATTATATATTATATATTATATATTACATATTATATATTATATATTACATATTATATATTATATATTTTATATTACATATTATATATTATATATTACTTATTATATATTACATATTATATATTATATATTATATTTTATATTTTATATATTATATATTAATAGCAAATATTAATGAAAACTCAAATACGATTTTATATTCGAAAAGAATATTCTTATCTATTAAGATTATTATATTATATATTATAGAAAAGAATATTCTTATCTGTTAAGATTATTATATATTATATATTATAGAAGATTATTATATATTATATATTATATATTACATATTATATTTTATATATTATGTATTAATAGCAAATATTAATGAAAACTCAAAAACGATTTTAGATTTGAAAAGAATATTCTTATCTATTAAGATTATTATATATTATATATTATATATTATATATTATATATTATATATTATATTTTATATATTATATATTATATATTATATATTATATTTTATATATTATATATTATGTATTAATAGCAAATATTAATGAAAACTCAAAAACGCTTTTAGATTCGAAAAGAATATTCTTATCTATTAAGAAATTCTCTTATCTAAAATAAACTCTTATTTCCGCATCATTTGAGAAGGAGGAACCGCGAGACGCAGAATACGGAATAGTTCTTAAATTATTTTCCGAGTTCGATTTATCGAATACGGCGCGAGTGCGATTTATCTCGGTAATAGCACAGCGAAGTGCGTCAAATCGGAGCTGAAGGAAGCTGGTGATCCGCGTGTAATTCGGCCGGAGCGAGTCAGGGATCGAGGCATAGCACGACTAGGGGTTGGAACGGTGCCATCTATCGTTCTATTTGTTAGCGGGCTTAGCAAATCACCCCAACGAGCTTAGCGGGTACTTGGAACGGGGGTGCTAAGCCCTGCCTTTTGCGCGTCGGTCCACGCGAAACGCCACCTTCGTGATATCGACGCTAATTCGGGCTCAAGGGCTATGAAATGAGAACTAAACCCCCGGTTACGTCCAAATACAAATACAATAATATCTCGGTTGTGTGAGCTCGTATATTGTATTGCGCGCACGAGAACTCTTTTCTCTCGGTCTCTCAACACTCAATCTTTATTCAAATTTCTCAAATTCTCTCTCTCTCTCTCTCTTTCAGCGCGCATCTGCTCCTTAGTTAGACCCTTCAGCATCTCGCCTCTCTCGGTTCTTGTTTATTCTTGCCATTTAGAGATTTTGTTTGACGTCGAGGCTTCGGACACATATCCGCGAGAACTTGACGAGAGTTCTCGCGCACGATCGTCCGTAGGCTCGCGTGCTAGTAATTGACGCCGCGGCGGAAACTCGCACCTCGGGGTTGGAAACCGGTAACGAGGCGAGACTTTTACGATGGAGAGAGAGAGAGAGAGAGAAACGAGAACGATATCCACCGGATCGGCCGGATGATGATTCGCTCTATTTGCGTTTCAATACCCGCCATTATATGCGCCGCCGATTATATACGCGTGTGTGCGCGAGAATAATTTAATGCCGATCATTACTATTGCCGCCGCGCGTGTTGCGGATCCTGTAACATTAAGATTCTGACGTACCGCTCGTGGGATATTTCACGTGTGTTTGAGCGAACAAAGAAATATCGCGTCGAAACGATCGTTATGCCGTGCCGATTTTTTTTTTTTTTTTTTTTTTTTCGTATAGATATTGGAAGCAAACTTATATTTATCGAGTCGTCTCGCACGAGATTTGGAAAATTGATTCGAAATTTTGCTCAATAAATTTTTGCATATGCATGTATATATATTTATTATGTTATATATTATTACATTTTATTATTATAATTTATTTTCTATTGATATTATATATTAATTTCCGTATTTCAAAATCAAGTTAATAATCGGAGATGCATAATAATTTAAGGGGATGCTCCCGTTGTTCTGTTTTACCGACTTTAAGTTAGGTTAGGTTCACTTCTTATTGAATACACAGATTGCATAATTAATTCGAGTAGGAATCTTTTGATACAGGATTTTAATCTCATTTTTATTACTTCTATATTATTCTTTTATGTGAAACTGATAAAAAACTGTAGTTTTTAACTTTTATTGTATTTTTATACAAAATTACATCGTTCATTATTATCAGCACTTCAATTGCGGAGAAGGATTTTTCAATCTGTATAGCCAATAAAAAGAAAAGCCCTTGAACTCAAAGTCGGTAAAACAGTCATGGTCAGCATCCCCTTCATTATACTATAAATAATACAAAAAAATTCAGATTGGGAGTAAAAGATGCTCTCTCTGCAACTATATAAATTACAATTTATAATATTAGTACTTCAATTGCGGAGAAGGATTTTTCAATCTGTATAGCCAATAAAAAGAAAAGTCCTTGAACTCAAAGTCGGTAAAACAGTCATGGTCAGCATTCCCTTCATTATACTATAAATAATACAAAAAAATTCAGATTGGGAGTAAAGATGCTCTCTCTACTACTATATAAATTACAATTTATAATATCAGAGAGATATAAGGTATATCGATGTCGAAAATATATGTGATATCGGAAGTAAATCTATCGAGGCATATCTAGGAAAAAGGAGAGAGAGAGAGAGAACACTGCGGGCCGATTCTTACTGATTTCCTGCGAGCGGCAGAGACACGAAAGCGATATCGCGTATACGTATCCCTCGGGGGTTGCGATGGTTATTTTTATTTATGAGGAAACCACCATGAAAAGGGACGCTGCCGCCGCCGCATCTCGACAAACCCCCGTGGCAATCTGTTGGGATTTCCACAAGTTGAATTCTCTCGGTCGGCATGCCCGGGGCGTGTCGAGACTTAACGATAATCGTGTCTCTTTTTTCATCGACGATTTTCCTACTCTATCAAATCTCATCCGAGAACGAGTTTTTAACGGCAACGTTATTAGGACGAGCACTTTACAGTCTCCACGCATCTTAGAATTTCGATTTCTTCAAAAATCGACCGAGGGGGAACATCGCGTGATTAATCTTTGTAGTAATTATACACTGAAAAAAATCCATGTATTTCTACATGGAAATTGCTTGTTCAAAACTGGAAACATTACTTAATTATCACTGTAATTTTTTTCTATATCTTTTAAAGTGAAAATACATATTAATGTAAATATATATAGGTAAAATTACTATTTTTATATAAAAATCATACGTAATTTGAATAAATTTAGTATCTTTACTTTATTAGAACTTTGGCAACTGTCCATTTTATTTATACCATTATTTTATACAGCATTTATACATTCCTAGCATTTTCTATGTGTAATTCCACATTCAGTGGAATATTTTTAATCTTGAAAATATATAAGAATATATTTCATATAAAATTACATATAATCTGTAATCTTATTCCATATGAGCAGCAATATTGCAAGTTTATGCTGGGTCGAAAAACCTCAGCATAATCATGTAATTTTACATAAATATTTTTTTTGCTGTATAGTTCTGTATGTACCAGAATATTCCTCCTCTCTTTCTCCCTTCTTGTCTTCCCAATTCTCTTCATTCAATATTGGGGAACAAATCATATGTGTTATCTCGTTATCTTTATCCCATTTTGTTAGGTTTACTTGACTCTTGTCGGTATTCGCGGAGGATAATTGTCGCGAAGAGCAAAAGTGGCCACAGCGAACTCTCGATCCCGAAACGAGGCTGTAACCCTGTAACGCGTGTGTGTCTACGCAACCCACGATCGTATGGAGGGTCGTGAAGAGAGAGAGAGAGAAAAGCTCCGGTTGCCCGCGTAGCCCGCGGCCGAAATCCCACGAGTCCCATAACGCAGTTGGGGGAGATCCTTGGCTGTTATCGCGTACCGATGCCCCCGATGCCATATGCACGAGCGGTTACGCGTTAAAGATGTCGTTGCGCGAGCGACGCACGTTCGAAACGCATTTTCCGAGGTTGAACCGATTCGGGGCGAGACGAAATGTCGATTTGGATAAGCAACGAAAATATGGAGAGACAAATCGATGCTCAACAATGGTATTGAATCTCCAAAAAACGATCGTAAAATAAACAAAGGAAACATTTAGAAAAATGTGTATCATTTCTTTCATGATATTTTCTCTCTTAAAATAAAGTAAATAAGCAATAGTAGATGATATACTATTATGCAATAGTAGATGATATACTATTATGCAATAGTAGATAATATACTATATTATAAAGTAAATAAGCAATAGTAGATAATATACTATATAATAAAGTAAATAAGCAATAGTAGATGATATACTATTATGCAATAGTAGATGATATACTATATAATAAAGTAAATAAGCAATAGTAGATGATACACTATTATGCAATAGTAGATGATATACTATATAATAAAGTAAATAAGCAATAGTAGATGATATACTATTATGCAATAGTAGATGATATACTATATAATAAAGTAAATAAGCAATAGTAGATGATATACTATTATGCAATAGTAGATGATATACTATATAATAAAGTAAATAAGCAATAGTAGATGATATACTATTATATATAATAAAGTAAATAAGCAATAGTAGATGATATACTATTATGATTAATTGTAATTGCTTTTTGTATTTTCAATTTAATTTTATATAGTGTTTCTTATATTTACATTTAATTATTTATCTCGAAACAACGATTGTAAAATAAAGAAAGAAAAAATTTGTAAATCGCTACTTATTTTTTAATCCAAAATAACGATCGTGAAATGCACAAAGATTTTTATAATGCTTCTTTAGATTTTTTAAAGATTAGAAAAAATGAAAATATAATATTACAAAAAAATTAAAAAGGAACAAAAAATAAGAAACAAAAACATTTAATTATGCTCCCTCCCTCCCCTGGAAAATATCCTGCGGACACCCATGATTGTTTGATACTATAAAATTCAATTGAATATAATTTCTATTTTAATATCGTATCTTTAATATAATTGCGACAATTGTTATATATAGAAAATGTTTTATTATTACTATTATATTTCTATTATTATTACTACTAATATAATTATATCATCTATAAGTATATCATCTACTATTGCTTATTTACTACTATTATATTTCTATTATTATTACTACTAATATAAAAATTTAAAGGATGTAGGTGAAACGTAGTTGACGTGATTTTGAGCGAATTTATCTGAAAATCCAATCATTTCGCAAAGTTAACGACTCGAACTCTTTTTCGAAAAGTGTGCTAGAAAAGACACTAGAGAATAGCGGTGGAAAACGATCTGTTCTGTTGCTGTTTTACGATAATCGTAAAACGGATTCGCCGAGAAAGGGGACCACGGAATCCCAAACATATTTTCGCCAGGTTAGCAAATTGTCTGACTCCTCGCGGTATCGCAATTGGGGCCACCCGCTGTGGTCAAAGACGTCCACGGGGATGTTATCCCTGTGATCTTGCCACGGACTTTGGGATTGCGGGGAAAAAAGAATGGCGAAAAGTAAATCCAAGGAAATCGCCGACATCCTATTCACCCTCCGACTGTATTGTAACCGTCGCGTGGATATTTATTCGCATTTCATTCGGCTCGGATCTTCCAAGTGTGTCCATCATCTACTATTGCTCCTATTTATTTTATTATAAATTTTGAGAAATATCATTCAAAAAATTACATACGATTTTACAATTTTTTTTCTTTCTTTATTTTACAATCTTTTTTTTTAGAGATAAATAATTAAATGTAAATATAAGAAACACTATGTAAAATTAAATTGGAAATACAGAAAGCAATTGCAATTAATCGTAGTAGTATATCATTTACTATTGCTTATTTACTTTATTATATATTTTGAGAGAGAAAATATCATTTTAAAGAAATAATATACATTTTTATAAATGTTTTCTTTGTTTATTTTACGATCGTTTTTTTTTTAAAGATAATTAAATGCAAGTATAAGAAGCATTATAAAATTAAATTTGAAATACAGAAAGTAATTACAATTAATCATCTTTGCATTACTATATAGCAATTAAATGCCATAAAAACTATTGTAACTATGATTCACTCGAGAACGAGTGTTAACTTTTCTCCGTTAAAGGGTTAACGACACTTTCCAGTGATTTCTGTGTCCGCTAATTTCTTTGATTAAAACGGCTTTACGCGGAAAGAGAGATTCTCTTCAATCCATTTCGGGAAAATCGCGGCCACTCAATGTTGGCGGAGCTCTAGCTGAGTCAATTTAAAAGGCTAATTCCTGGACGCGAGTCAATGGAAGAAAGAGGGCGAAGGAGGAGATAAGGTTTCGAGGGAGGTGTAGGAAATTAGGCTGGTTGCTTTTTTAGCTGCCTCGCGAGGGTGGCGCGTGATTCCGGAGACGAGACAGGGGTCGCGTCGAAAAGTAAACCAATTTCGTGGCTTGTTTAAAGCCGTAGGCAGAAACGCCGCGTGGTCCCCCGAGTTATTTCGCGTAGGTAACGCGCCGTGAAATTACGATGATACGCGAATCAATGGACTTCCAGGGTGGTAGCGTGGCTACGCGTGAGAATTTTCGAGATCGATCGCGTCAATTTGCCCGACTTCATCAATTTTTATCAACGGTACTTCAAGATGAAGGCTGCTTCGCGAGCGTGAGAGGATCCATATACAATATTTTTATGCCATGTCTAGTGGTCAGGGAATTTTATAAATCTGGAATTGTTAGGGAAAAGTCAGGAAATTTTACTATTTATCTAAATTTTTTTGCATTATTCTGCATTTGTCTCAATAATTTGCAATTTTTTATTAAATTTTAATTTAAACTTTTCCTTGACTCCCAGCTCGCTAATTTTCTGTGTTGCTCAAAATCGATTCATCTACAGCGTATTTGTTAATTTATATTTTCATCGTCGTGTTATTTTATTTCAATGTATTTGATAGAGACAAAACTAATAAATTTGATATAATATAAATAAAAAAGGTGATTATTTAAATAATTTATAGTGACATGTGAGGCCATCATTTTTTGCATGTTCTCAGTTTTTGCCATCATGTATCTTTATAACTAAACCTTAAATTAAATATTAAAGTAAACTCTACTTGAAATTAATTGGAGAATATGGTCTTGTTAATATTTTATTTCCACAAGGCTTAGTTTGCGAAAACTCCTTTATTTTCAATCGCTTATAACTCGAAAATTATTGATGCCTCAATAATTTTGCTGAGGAAAAATTGTCTCCAAATAACAAGACCTACTTATATATTTTCGGTGTGAGACATCTTATATCAAACACTCTCTATATTTCTATATATTTAAAAATTCTATATTTTTTCTAAATTTAACTTATATATATATATATATAATTGTCGGCCTTCAAATTGGAGGTGCAACTTTTAAAAGTGAAAAATAAGTGATGATACGTAGAAATAAATACGGCATAGCAGATGAACGCGGATGCCGTGTCATTGACGAACGATTCTTCTCGCAGGAAATATTCGTAGATGATTCGGCGGTAACCTCTATAGTTGACACAATGGAGGGTCGAGAGAGCCACTCGACTTTCCCATTTCCTCGACAAACGAGCGAGGCGTCATGAAACGCGCAAGGCGACAATGGGTCGTCATCAAGTTCAACCGACAATGGACGCCACTCCATTGGCAGCCACGTTCCACCGGAAGTCGGAGCTAATGTGTTTGATCAGGACGATCCGGAACCGGCGAGAGCGCGCCTCGTTAGCGCATAATCGATATCCGCTTAGGTCTTCTCCTCCATCAACACTTAGTCGCGAGAATTAATGCATCAGATAAGAGACTCTTTCATTTTTTAAGATGGTATTCAGTATTTCAAATTATTCGGAATGTTAAAAAAACTTTTTTTAAAATTAATTTTTCGAAAAAGAAATTTGACAAATCTCGCCCCTTAAATAAGTTTCCTTATACACAACAAGATTGCAGCAGCATTGGGACACAACATTTCATTGCAATATTACAACATTGCATAAACATTGTAAAATGTTGCAGCAATCTTGCTGCAAGGTTGCAGCAATGGTAAAATATCCACTTTCGGAAAATTCGGAATTTGACAGATCTTGCCCCTTAAATAAGTTTCCCCATACGGCACAACAAGATTGCAGCAGCATTGGGGCAACATTTCATTGCAATATTACAACATTGCATAAACATTGTAAAATGTTGCAGCAATCTTGCTGCAAGGTTGCAGCAACGGTAAAATGTCCGCTTTCGGAAATATTGTTCTATAACATTGCAGCAATAATGCAATAAAATACATATATATGTAATATTACTATTGGATTATTGGAAATGTGCCAAATATATGATCGGACTGAATGTTCTGTACCTAATATTTTTTACATGAATTTTATTTTCATAATATTTCTGAAATGTTGCTGCAATGTTATAGAACAATATTTCCGAAAGCGGACATTTTACCGTTGCTGCAACCTTGCAGCAAGATTGCTGCAACATTTCACAATGTTTATGCAATGTTGTAATATTGCAATGAAATGTTGCCCCAATGCTGCTGCAATCTTGTTGTGCTGTATGGGGAAACTTATTTAGTTGCTTAAACTATATTGCAAATTCATGCCTATATAATATTTCTGCAATATTGCTAAGCAATGTATGTACAATATTGCAATGTTGTTGCAATATTGCTGCAAACTTGTGTGCTGTATGGGTCATTTCCTGCTCGCGTATCGAAAACGGTCTTCGGCAAACAGGACTGAAGAGGCTAGGACTACACTTAGCATTACATATGGGATCACGGGTAGCAAGAATAGCTGATGTTTGGGAAATCGTTTGTTCAGGAACTCGTATCTCGGCGCGAACGTATACATATCACGCGTAAAAAAAGATCCCCGATTTCACAAACACCAGACCGGACAATTCCCGAAGCATCGTCCACGTGTCACTTATCTTCCATCGAACCGCCCTGATATTGTCGGTATAAGACTCGCACCAGAACAAAGGGGGGACCAGGCGAAAGAAAGAGCGGGAAACTCCATTAAAGCTTAAGTCCCGTGCGAAGCGATGCGTCATTGAGATACATGAGTATCTTCGTAATAATAATTCGTCGCTCTCTCGATACGGCGAGCCACCCTCGGATAGGGTTGGCCGAGAGAAAGAGAGAGAGAGAGAGAGGGATCACTAGACGGCGTATATCTCTGCGGATTACGAAATATGTTCTCCGGTATATAATCCGCGGCCGCACGCTCGCGCTGTCCCGAGGGATACCGAGGATTATCGTTCGCGATAAGCTAATTTTTCGGTTACACGGCCGGGGGAAAATTGGAAATTGGACGTCGCGCGCCAACACCGACACCCCAATAACGATGGTAATGAAGAAAGAAGGACGCGCGACCCGAATCGTCTTTGTCCGTCCTCAATATACGTCCCTCGCATTTATTCCGCGGAGATGTTGCATTAATTTAGCTTCAAAGACACGTCGTCGAGGTAGCCTCCGACTTTGATGTTCTCGCTCGAGCCGCGTGTTAATTAATTAGAATTTAGGAATTAAAAGAACCAGGGGTACAGATATAATAAGTATTTTTTTTCATTCCTCCATGTTTATTTTGTTCAAAATAATTTTAATTAGATGCAAGAAAATTCTTTTTTAATTCCTGCATACTTATTTTGAACAAAATATATATTGGATGAAATAATAATAAATGTAGTTGTTTAAAATTATTTTTAATTAAGTGCAAAAAATTTTTTTTAATTCATCTACATTTTGGACAAAATATATTTTCTATGAAAATTAATTTTAAATTATTTTGGAGAAAATATAGAGAAATAAAAAAAATAATTTTGTTGCAGCTAATATCTGTGGCTGGTTCTTATACTAGCTCTTTTTACATCTGAATTTCTATTTACATATCAGGGTCTTTTCGATTTATTATTTTAATTAAGATTGTCGAGTCTTATTGGATACTTTGATCTCTAATCTCGCTCTCTGCGACCAACATCGACGCCGAGTCGAAGGAGCAAAACTCGACGTATTTCTCTCCGCTGCTGCCGCATAACTTTGCGTTCGCGGCATCTTTATCGCACTCGTGGGAGCATCGCGCCGGGAATGTACATCACCGCCGCAATATTCCGCAAAACGCGCGCATACGTTTCGCTTAACGCTCGTTCTCCTGTGCTCTCTCCTTTCCGCTCGCGAAAGCGCGAAAGCTTTATACAAGCGCGCGAACCTCTCCTTCCATCTCTCTCACTCGCTTCTGGGAGCAGCTACATTCAATGTGCCGGCCATATCTCAGCTACGAGAGACACTTTAATGAAAAATCATACCGCGAATGCACGTACCGCCGGGTATAAAGCAGATATTTCAGTCGAAATGAGATTTTAGACAGGAATAAATAAGGAGCGTTGGAAATGCTACGTTTTGGAAATTCCTTATCCGCAATTTCCAAAATTTATAACGCTTTCTGAAATTATTACTCTCTCCAAACTCCGACAATAATAATTATTGATTACGGAAGAAAAAATAGTCGAAATTAATTAATGTATACTATGTTTTATCGATCGAAAAAGTGAGATTAGATTCGACTATAAATCTATTTATTGGCTATACGGATTGTTTATTCTTAAAATTATTATGCCCTCCCATTTGTTAATATTAATATTTATAATATTAATTATTTATATTAATAAAAGTTGATATTAATAGTTGTGCAAAAGGATTTATCAATCTGTATAGTCAGTCAAAATATAAGCACTTAAATCATAATTTTATGAGATTTTATAAGTTCAAGTGCCTATATTTTGATTGACTATATATTGATAAACCCTTTTGCACAATTAAAGTATTAATATTAACAAATGGGGGGGCATCATAATTTCAAGAATAAACAATATAGTCAATAAATGGATTTATAATCGAATCTAATCTCACTTTTTCGATCGATAAAACATATTTGGTCAGCACCCCCTTAAGGGTAGATAAAATGATTTATAATAAAAATAATATATGCTTTTCCACGAACGATTTCATAGAACCGACGACTTAATTAACAAGATTTGATAAAAATGTGACGGCAATTTCAATCCGGCTAACTTGAGCTCCGAGGGTAATTCTATTAGGTAGTGGCGTAAAGGGTTGAACGAGATGGAAGGAGCGTGGCTGTCGGGGAGGGAGGGGTGCAAGAAAGGGGAGGGAAGGGGGCAAAAAGAGCTCCACGGAAACGGTGGCGGGGGTTGTACTGCCCTCTGGGGCACCCTCACGCTAACTGGCTGCGACTGTGGTACGGGCCCCTTTACGATTTCGACTTAATTTATGTATCATCCGAGAGTTAAGTAATTTCTCCTCACGAATTACCTCGGTCCTGCTGACTGAACGAGTTTCTCTTTCCCAAGACCGACGCGAGATGAAATTTCGAGAAGAAAAGGAGAGAGATCTTCTCGGACGCAAAATTCTTCTTCTGTCAATGGTTCAATTATTTAATCGCCAAGAGCAATTTTTGTGCACCGATTAATCTTCTCATCCGAAAGATTTGCGAGATTTTATTTTTTTTTAAGGAGAATTTTTTTTAATATTAATTTCAGAACAAATTAATTTTTACGAATGATCATTTTTAGGAAATTTACAAATCTTCAGGCAAAGGCAAAACTACCCCCAATAATATGAGAGTGCTTGCTATTAAATTATTCTTGTTATTTTCATGTCACATCATGCTGTAATCATTAAAAATGAATATAATTGATTAAAAAGTTTTTTAAAGTTCTAGAATAAATATTATAAGGATATAAAAATTGTAGAGCGCAATTAATTTAATGACAATTACAAGAAACTGTTCAACTAAAGATACTTGAATATCGAGACTCGGGAAAGACAAGTTTACAGAAAATCAACTCCCAATAATATGAAAGCGTTTGCTATTAAATTATTCTTATTTTCATGTAACATCATATATGCTGTAATCATTAAAAATGAATAATATTATTAAAGTTTTTTAAAATATTATAAGGATATATAATAATATATTGTGTATCAAGTGTGGAAAGTTGACACATACTATTTTGTATTACAAGTGCAGGCAAAGTGGTTTTGTGCGCGTTTTCTGTGCGCGAGGTGGCCGATCGCACGCCGCCATCTTGCGACGGCACGGTGCGGGAATAGCCGTGTTCAAAGTCATTGTCCACGGTTGAAGCCGTGGGCAATGACTTTGAACACGGCTCAGCCGTAGGCAATGGCTTTGAACGCGGCTTATTCACTCACTTGGCGGCGTGGGAAATCGGCCGCTTTCCGCACAGAAAACACGCACACAAAGTGCCACTTTGCCTGCACGTGTAATACAAAATTAAAATTGTAAAGCGCGATGAATTTAATGATAATAATTATAAGAAACGGCTCAACTATAGAGATACTTGAATATCGAGACTCGGGAAAGACAAGTTCACAGAAAATCAACCCCCAATAAGATAAGAGCGCTTGCTATTAAATTATTCTTACTTTCATGTAACATTATACTGTAATAATTAAAAATGAATAATCGATTAAAGTTTTTTCAAATATTTTAAGGATATATCAAATAAAAATTGTAGAGCGCGATTAATTTAATTAGATAATTACAAGAAGCGGCTCAACTAGAGAGGGTACTCGAATATCGTGGACTCGGAACAACAAAATCGAGCGGAGTATTTGAACAAAGTGAATCGTTTTGTCAAGTCCGGGGCAGCGTCGTTGTTCCAGACCGAGATCTCGGCGCAGTATGGAGGGTGTGCGGGCGCGCGACCGGCTAATTAAAACGCGAGAAAGTTTCGCGGCGCATGCGCCGCGCCGGGCCGCGAGGAAACGAGTTTAAATCTGTTTCGGAGCGGGCTCTCCAACGAGAGAGAGAGAGAGAGAGAGAGAGAGCGGCGGCGCCTTAGTGACTCCCTCGTGCACCGTTTCCGCCGTGACTACACCCCCAGCACTTTATTACGAGTCTAATCTGTCTCGGCGCGAGGCTCCGCGAGGCGTCGTGGGCCGAAGAGGAGAAACAGGAAGGGGCAGCTATTTAACCCCGGAGCTAATTGCTTGCTCTCGAGTTCTCCGGGAAAGCGCGGACGGACCGTCTTTGAGGATGCTGACAGCAAACGGAGCTCAAAGAAGCTCCACGGATATTCAGCTTTGTGTTTAATCGCGTTTCATGAACCAAATACCGATCTCTTCCGCTTTCTTCGTCTCCAAGTTAAATACGAGATGAATTACAAACTGGTACACGGAGAGAATTTTCTCTTAGAATTTACTCCGAAAATCATGCTAATCGCAATATGATATTGGAGGAATTTTATGAATTTCGTTCTGATTTATTTTTACCAAAATAACAAATCTAATAATAATATGTTCAATTAATTTTACTAAAAAATTCTTCCAATACCACATTGTCCCACAATTACTATAATTTTTAGGGTTTCTCTCCGTGTATTTATTCTTATACCGCTAAATAAGGTAGAGAAATAATATACGAATAAAAAAAATGCGAAATAATAAATAAAATGTTATATGTATATAATAAAAATATTAATTAAATTATACAATCATATATTGATTGATAAAAATGAAAGATCCTCACATATCGAAAGTAGAATTCGAGGATCCGGACGAAAGTCAGTCGCGCCTTATTCGGGGTTGTACGGTTCCTTGAAGTAAAACAAAGTTATATACGAGCCCCGGTTCCGAAATCGAGCACACTCCGTCAGAAGGTATCGCTCACCTGCCGGATTAAGTTATTTAGGGCGTGACGCAACGTCCTTAAATGATTTAGGCATCGCGAGATCGGGATCAGAAATTGCCAATCCTCGGGATCCGCGGGACATATGGCGAACGTATATAGCGCCCGTTTACGCTTCGTAATTGCATCTTGCGCCAATGAGCAACGAATTACCAGGTAATATATTACCCCAAATTATAGGTGATAACCGCCGGGACATTACGATCGCCACTTTGGCCAGATGGGTCGAACGGTTCGTTTTCGGTGGCGATTCGCCGCATCGCATCGCATATGGGTCGTCTTCTTGCGCCATAAATATTCTTCCGCAGCTTCCTCCTGATTTCCCGCACCGAAAGAATCCAAGGGTGTCCAGCAGACTCGATGAAAAAAATTCCCTGGCCTTTTCAGATTTTCCAAGAGATTCCAGAAATTTATTTTTTCCCCGACTTTTTAGTATATTATTTTTTCCACGAAAATATAAATTAACAAAAACGCTGTAGATACATCGATTTTTAATAACACAGAAAATTAGCGTGCTGGGATTCAAGAAAAAGTTTGTATTAATTTAATAAAAAATTTAAAATATTGAGACAAATGTAGAATAATTCAGATATAAATAGTAAAATTTCCTGACTTTTTTAGATTTTCCAAGATTAGAAATTTATTTTTTCCGAATATATAATTTGCATATATCTATATGATAAATCAATTAAATTTTAAATCATGAAATCCTTGATATATTTTTGTCAATAATAAAAAGGTTCGGGAGTTGATACAAAAATTTTAATCAATTTACAATCTGCATTATGTACGATAATCGAAACAAACATATCACTATAAACTATTTAAATAATCACTTTTTTTATTTATATTATATCAAATTTTTTAGTCAATTTTGACTCTATCAAACACATTGAAATAAAATAACACGATGAAAATATAAATTAACGAATACGTTGTAAAGATAAAGCGGTTTTTAACAACACAGAAAATTAGCGTGCTGGGATTCAAGGAAAAGTTTATATTAATTTAATAAAAAATGTAAAATTATCGAGACAAATGCAGAATAATGTGAAGAAATCCAGATAAATAATAAAATTTTCTGACAATTCCAGATTTATAAAATTCCCTGACCATGCTCGATTTTCCAGATTTCCCTGACCGCTAGACACTCTGGAATCGGAAAGACAAGCGTTTCCGCTTGGCAAGAAAATTTGCGCGAAATTTGTTCGGAAAATATTGCGATATAAATCTATAAACTGCGCGCGCGACGAGATTCTATATAGATTTTCCACCCTCATATACGAGATATTCGCGTCGAGCAGCGGATAATTGATGGATAAAAAATATCGCGCGAGCGGCGTATATAAAATTTGAAGTAAAATCCACGGGAGAGTGAACAAATTCTGAGATTAAACACGCGAAATTCTCGCGCGTGGATTTATCACACCGTCGGGCTCGACCATAAATATATTTCTCGATATAGTCATTTTTCCTCGCTTCCTTTTTTTCAATTTATTCACGCGAAGCGTGAAATAGCGCGTTTATTTCGCGATGATTATAGCGCGCGGCTAATTTCCAACGAGCCCGAAACCACCTCCCTTTTCCACCCCTCCCACCACCCCCTTGGTCGTCCACCTCTTTCCATCCCCTGTGCATGGCTAACTTCGTTAATGTATAATCCCGTGCGACTCCCAGGGGCTGCGTCGGCGTGATATAAAATCAGTAAGCTTTAGTAAATTTCGTTTAAACAATCCGGTAAACAATTTTCCGGCGCTGTGCGCGGCTAAGTAACGGCACCCTGGTGGCACCCTATGTGCTTGTAATGCTTTTTACCCCTTCCTCTCCCTTCGCCCTTCTTGTCGTTTACCCCTATCGTCGACACTCTCTCTAGCGACTCCGCAGCTTCGCGTCGTCTCGAAGGTATCTCAGATTCTGAGATATGAATATTCTAGCCTTTTCTCCGGATTAATATCAAAATGCTAAATATCATTATTATATAATATAATTTGTAACAGCTCTTTAAAAATTAATATACATATAGAAGGCAATAAGAGCTAATTAAGTTCTGTTATTAATATTTATTTGTGGAAAAAAATTTTAACATAAAATATTAGGCAAAAAAGTTCGAACTTTTTGTGGCTAGATTAGATAATCTTCAAAGATTAAAAGCGAGAAAAATAATTTTATAATAAACATGACAATTAATAGTATATTGTGTATCAAGTGCGGAAAGTTGACAATTGGTCACGAGTTATCGAAGGCGAGTGAACAATTGTCAATCCGCACTTGATACGCACAATATTTTGTATTATAAGTGCAGGCAAAGTGGATTTGTGCGCATTTTCTGTTCGCGAGATGGCCGATCGCACGCCGCCATCTTGCGACGGCACGGTGCGGGAATAGCCGTGTTCAAAGTCATTGTTTACGGCTTCAGCCGTGGGCAATGACTTTGAACGCGGCTCAGCCGTAGGCAATGGCTTTGAACGCGGCTTATTCACTCACTTGGCGGTGTGGGAAATCGGCCGCTTTCCGCACAGAAAACACGCACACAAAGTGCCACTTTGCCTGCACGTGTAATACAAAATAAAAATTGTAGAGCGCGATGAATTTAATGATAATAATTATAAGAAACGGCTCAACTATAGAGATACTTGAACTTTTTTGTCTAATATTTTATGTTAAAATTTTTTTCCACAAATAAATATTAATAACAGAACTTAATTAGCTCTTATTGCCTTCTATATGTATATTCATTATTATATGTTTGTTATCGCGCATTTTAAATTATAAGAGTTGGTTAAATACGAAACACATAAAATAAAGTACACATTTGACTAAAAAAATGTATATATATATATATTTTTTTTTTTTTAAACTTGTCTCTTAATTCCGCGAGTATAGTAAATCGCGCTTCGACGACGTCGAAAGGAAATACCTCAATCCAGCGGTGACAAAATCGAGCATCCGTAAAAGATGCGTCGCGCATCGCTTCTAATTTTCCCGGTGACAGATTTGAAGGGAGTGGATTTGTGAGGGGGTGGATGTGGGGTGGCCGCGCGCGGTTTCGGGGACTTTTCGATATGAAATATCGACGCGTCATCGATACACGTAATATACATCGGACACAGAGTGTCCGCTGATGCATTTTCATCATAAATAACGGGCGCAACGGCGAATAAATAAACGCCCGGGCGTGATCATCGTAACTCACAATTATGGCGGGCTCGGGCATTTTCGCGGCGGCGCCGATACGCCCGTCACTTTTAATTTCGCGACCGGACCGTTTGACACGTTTTGATCTGCAATTTATGGCCGCGTTCGATATTTCCCGGGAGAGCCGCCCCCGATGATTTGTGCCCCTTTCTACGGAATTTTAAGCCGCGCCGCCGATGCTGCAACGAGCCGCGCTTACGCCGTTTACGCTGTAACGATACCGTTTAGTGATATATATGTATAGTTGGCCCGCGAATATTACGAGAGTGAGCTGGAAAAATTTATTCCTTTCGCGCCACAAACATTACACCGCGAAACGTCATCTTTTGGGTTCTTTTCGCAAATTTTTGTACGCAGAGAGAATTTTCTCTAAGAATTTACTTCCTAAAAATCATATAGTAATCGTGAGACAATATAGTATATATTGAAAGAATTTTATAAGAGTTTCTTTCATTTATATTTATCACAATAAAAAATATTCATATGTACAGAGTAAAATTAATCGAATATATTTTATATCTTATTGTGGTATAGATATCAACATTTTTTATTGTCATAAAAATGGTATTAATATTTTTTATTGTAATAAAAATGTATGCATAGTTAACCCGCGAATATTATATGAGAGTATGAGCTGAAAAAATTTATTCCTTCGCGCCATAAATATTACACCGCAAAACGTCATCTCAGTTTCTTTTCGCAAATTCGTACACAGAGAGAATTTTCTCTAAGAATTTACCCCCTGAAAATCATAGTAATCGTGAGACAATATAGTATATATTGGAAGAATTTTATAAGAATTTCCTTGATTTATATTTGTCACAATAAAAAATATTAATATATACAGAGTAAAATTATTCGAACATATTTTATATCTTATTGTGGTACAGATATTAATATTTTTTATTGTCATAAAATAATCATTAGAATTCATCGTTTTAATATTTATAAATCATACGAGAAACTACGATAATTCAGAAATAATTCGTCAAAGCACATCATGAATGAATCGTCTTTCGTAAAAACGCTCGACACTACACGAACGAGTGTGATCGCAAGTAGGTATAAGTGACTAAAATGTATGAAAGAAAAAGTTGTGTGAGTAAATGGAGACATAAATCACTGTAGGAATGCAAGATAAGAAACCCGATGACAGCTGGTATATATGTACACTGGCGGTATGTACGACGGTCATGTTTATACCTTATTTAGCGACGCGCAACATCGAAACAATTGAAGGTCGTCGAAGGATACATTTTTTCCGCAGTTTTTATCTGGGTATCGAGTTTCGGATATGCGTTTCGAGTTTCCAAGCCGTGCTCAGTCGAGCGTGAAAGAATTGCAGATAACGCGAGAAGAATGCGACGAGGAATAGAGGAAGACGCGAGATGTTAGGTTTCGAGTAAGGTTCGCGATCATCGATTAATTCGATTAATCGATTAATTTGATTAATTCAATTAATTTAATTATTCGATTAATTTGATTAATTCAATTATTCGATTAATTCGATTAATTAATCTTTTAAATAATTTTTTTATTATTTTTTAATAAAATAATTCTTTTAAATAATTTTTTTTATTATTTTTTAATAAAATAATTCTTTTAAATAATTTTTTTTATTATTTTTTAATAAATTATTTACATCAGACAATTTATTTATTTATGTAGATCAGACAATTCGAGATGTCATCGATACATCGTGAGGCGTGTCACTCGAATTATAATTAATTTAATCTACAATGATTTTCTATTGTATTATAAGAATTGAACGATTACGATTATTAATATATTTTACACGAATTATTTACTTTAGATAATACAGATGTTATACATAAAAAATCGCGATATATGTTTATAGATTAAATCTCTTTTTTTTACAAAAATATAACAATTATGATTAATTGCTTAATATCCTCGCGCGGATTAATTAATACATATACTAAAACTTTTCTCCATTTTTTGCCATCTCTATTTTTATTCCAAAAATAGTGGTTTTAATGTTTATACACATGCACAACTATATTTGTCGATTAAATTTTATACAATCATATGATAAGTGTTGAAATGTTGAAAACGAATTAATAACGTATGCATTGTAAAACGCAATTATACAACCTTCATTTCAATCGAATAATCAAAATTGCTAATTACAACTTTGCGCGTGGAATCTAGATTGACAAGTGACAAAATTGTTTTCACTCTCTGAGCAAAATTTATAAATAGTGTATAACGCGTTTGTTAATAATTAAACAAATCGTAATTGCGACACCGTATTTATAATTCAATAAATTAAATCGGCGCGATTGACATTGTGCAATATTTATGATGTGCAATATTTATGATATTTGACAATGATTTTCATATTATGCACTTGTTCGCATATATTGCACCAAGTTTCACAGAAATATGTAACAAATTTTAACAAATATTTATTAAAAATGTAAAAATTAATATTTTTTTAGTAAATCTAAGACGTTTCAGAGATATAAACGAATAAAAATCATCAGTGGATTAATATCAATATAAATTTATTATTTTTTCTTGGTTATTTTATTTTGGAAAATTAAAAGGGCAACAAAAAGATATGCCAATACTTTTTTTGACAATTTTCAGTTTAGGTATCGCACATCACCGATTAATGTGTCAGTCACATAATCGTTTTAGCCACATGTCCATCTGTCATCGATTTCTTATCGCGCACATGTGCGTTTATGTCTCAATTGAGTTAGTCATATAAATTACTTATATAAATATAAGTATTAAAAATCTTCAAATTAATATCTATCTAGAAGATATAGGATGTTTTAAATTAAATCTTATTTATTAAGAGTTTAACTAGGCTCTGTAATATATAAATATAAATTTAACATATATAAGATAGGCAATAAGAGCCAAATCGCGGATGACAGTGCGTTATTCTAAACGAAACTAAATTTTCGTTAGAATTAAATACCTGTGCACAAGGCACCAAATTTTTACTTGGACACGGCCAAGATATAAAATTGGAATAATCTCTACAAGAGATTTTTAATTCCATGTATCCCCTATTCCCCCTAAAGAAATAAAGTGCGAGAGAAAAATATAGATCCGAAAGTCGCAGAATCGGGAATCGAACCCGAGACCTTTCGCTTGCCGGGCGACTGCTCTTCCAACTGAGCTATTCAGATCCTTTCGATTCTATACTTTTCTCTGTTATATATATATTAATGTTGGTAAATAAACGCCTTTAAGCCAGCGTGTATAAATTAAGAGTTTAACTAGGCTCTGTAATATATAAATATAAATTTAACATATATAAGATAGGCAATAAGAGCCAAATCGCGGATGACAGTGCGTTATTCTAAACGAAACTAAATTTTCGTTAGAATTAAATACCTGTGCACAAGGCACCAAATTTTTACTTGGACACGGCCAAGATATAAAATTGGAATAATCTCTACAAGAGATAAAATCTTATTTAGTTATTTTATTGTTGAAGATTAAAAGTAAACATAAATGTTACGTACATACATACACATTTATTTTTAATACTTGACACTAAAAAATGCTCGAACCTACAGGCTAACCAATGTTATCATAGTTGTATGAATAAAATGAATAAATGTTTGTAATAGATAACTATTAGATAAATCACGTATATAAAAGATAACATAACAAGCACGAAAGTCGATGACAGATATGGATGTTAGCTGAACGATCATATTACATCTTAATTGGTGATATGGGTCATCTAAAGACCTAAAAATTGTGAGAGAAAGTCAGTATTATCTTATGTATTTCATCAAAATATTACTAATCTCTGTTTGTATCTATATAATTTTATTTAGACAACAGCAAACACTGCTACTTATATATTTATTATTTTCCAGTAATAATATATAATTTAATTAAGGAGAGATATTAAGTCATATTAATGAATATTTAATTATATTTATTATTATATTTTATTACATTTTATTTATTAATTTTTTTTTATTAATTAATTTTCTATATATATTTATTATTATATTTTATTATTTAATTATATTCTACACATGTTTCCTCGGTCATTCAAAAGGTACGTCAACTCGATCGGAAAACTATGCACGCACGATTGATCTCCGGCTCGAAATCTGTATTATCTCTCGGTCAGGATCGTCGCGCGATCGCGAGCGGACAGATGGCCGCCGGTCCCGGCAAGGACCAATGACAGGTTGGTCCTGGACACTGGCAGCATTTCGTGGTTCATTTGCGGTACCCAGGGGTGCCATCTATTATCGAGGGTCGAGCCGGCGCGACCGAAGTCGATTTCCCCCGTCCCGAAAGAGGATGGAAAACGGGGGATAGGGTGGATGGATACACGCGTATATAGGGGACTCGCTCTCGAAAATCTATACATGGAACGTGAGGGGGTTGTTTACACGGCGGAAGGGCGACTCGATTTAATTCGGTGATGATTTTTTAACGAGACGAGCTGCGCGCGGCACCTCGGAGACCGCCGCCGTGATTTACTGCAGATCCTAACGGAGGAAAGGACCGGAGGAACGCAACTGCGTATGGATGCGAAATAAATAAAATGCCGGGAAGCGACACGTGCGAAATATACCGGTTTGCGATCGCCTCTTACACTTTTTTATCTCGATTCTTTTCGCTCTTTCTCATTGTTATTCGCGGAGTACCTCTTTCTCCGCAGTAGTATACGATCAAATGCGGCAAGTGGAAGAATAAAGTATTTTTTTTTTCTATATTATTAATACATAGTTATTTTATTAACTCTCCGTTATAGTAATCCGGGTCTTTTAAGACACAAGAAAATTTTTATTTATTTAATTTAAATTATATTTATTTATTTATTATATTTATTTATTTTTTTTTTTTTTATTTTTGTGTAAACAATTAGATTTAATGTCTGACTTAAAATCTACTGGATATTGTAATAGAGATATTAACAAATAATTGAGATTTTAAAAAATTTTTTGATAGTCTAGAACAGATAAAAACGTAAAAATATAATACGGGGTGAACTTAAAGTTCTCTAGTTTGCTGACGGTGTTGGATAAAAAAAATATACGTGCACGTAAATTTATCCACTTCGCCAGAAAAATATGGCTTTATGTTAATTAAGAGATTTTCGAAGCGATTTGACATAGAGTTTCGCAACGAACAGCTGGAGATTAAATGGGATGCTGTGGACAGATCGCGCGGAGATATTACGATTCTAAACGTGCCAAATGGCAGAGCGTCGGATAATCGAGCGTGAAATTTGAAAATTTTCATTATTGCCGGACACACGTTAACTTCTGCCTGACTGAGCGCGAAATGGAATTTCGAATACTGCTAGTCGCTACTGCGCAACACGCTCTGCTTAATGAGATAATGCTGATGATGATAAGTGGCGCGAATCTACGTTGGACGAAATTTCGATATACCTGCCCCTGAGAATTTATCTTATTTATACGCATTCAGGGAAATCTGAAAACCGCACGGAGAAAATTTTCTCTTGGAATATACTTACTATTAATATAATTAGTGTAAATACAATTTTCTCTTAGAATATTGATAGATATTAAAATTCGAGGTTTAGTTACAGAGAAATATATATTATTATTGATCAATATTGTTATATATTTTTTAATATCAATTAATATTGTTATACATATATTTTTCAATATCAATCAATATTGTATATATAATTATGAATCAATATTCATAGAAAAAAGCGGAGCATTTGAGACAGTTTCACGAAGAGAACATTGAACTCAAAGAATCATTTATCGTTAAGAAATAACGCAGTTTTTTTCATTAATATTTACCAGAATAAAAAATATTAATATGTACATAGTAAATTTTACTATGTACAGGGTAAAATTAATCGAACATATTTTCTCTATCTTATTGTGTAGATAATAATATTTTCTGTTGTGACAAATATTAATTAGAGCAACTCTTATAAAATTCTTCCGATATCACATTGTCTCATGATTTTCAGGGTAAATTCTGAAAGAAAATTCTCTCTGTGAGGGCATTCTCAGGGAATTTTATAAATCTGAAATTGTGAGAGGAAAAAAGTCAGGAAATTTTATTATTTATCTGGATTTTTTCACATTATTCTACACTTGTCTCAATAATT
This sequence comes from Nylanderia fulva, assembly GCF_048542155.1. Lineage (NCBI taxonomy): Eukaryota > Metazoa > Arthropoda > Insecta > Hymenoptera > Formicidae > Nylanderia > Nylanderia fulva. The sequence goes on along the minus strand of NW_028189730.1, from coordinate 2,198,296 downwards.
TGAAAGTTTTTATTAAATTAATATAAACTTTTCCTCGACTCCCAGCACGCTAATTCCATGTGTTGTTCAAAATCAATTCATCTACAGCGTGTTTGTTAATTTATATTTTCATCGTTATTTTATTTCAGGGTATTTAATAAAGACAAAACTAAAAAATTTGATATAATAATGGAAATAAAAAGGTGATTATTTAAATAGTTTATAGTGACATGTTTGTTTCGATTATCGTACATAATAATAGATTGTATAATTGATTAAAATTTTTGTTCTTTTAACTTCCGAACTTTTCATTGTTTATAAAAATATCTCAAGAATTTCATGATTTGACATTTAATTGATTTATCATATATGCAAATTATATATTTGGAAAAAATAATACTAAAAACCATAGGGAAAAAATTAATTTCTGGTCTTGAAAATCTAAAAAAGTCAGGAAATTTTATAAATCTGGAATTGTCAGGAAAAAGTCAGGAAATTTTACTATTTATCTAAATTTTTTCACATTATTTTATATTTGTCTCAATAATTTGAAATTTTTTATTAAATTAATATAAACTTTTCCTTGACTCCCAGCACGCTAATTCTATGTGTTGTTCAAAATCAATTCATCTACAGCGTGTTTGTTAATTTATATTTTTATCGTTATTTTATTTCAGGGTATTTAATAAAGACAAAACTAAAAAATTTGATATAATGTAAATAAAAAAAGTGATTATTTAAATAGTTTATAGTGACATGTTTGTTTCGATTATCGTACATAATAATAGATTGTATAATTGATTAAAATTTTTGTTCTTTTAACTTCCGAACTTTTCATTGTTTACAAAAATATCTCAAGAATTTCATGATTTGACATTTAATTGATTTATCATATATGCAAATTATATATTTGGAAAAAATAATACTAAAAACCATAGGGAAAAAATTAATTTCTGGTCTTGAAAATCTAAAAAAGTCAGGAAATTTTATAAATCTGGAATTGTCAGGAAAAAGTCAGGAAATTTTACTATTTATCTAAATTTTTTCACATTATTCTATATTTGTCTCAATAATTTGAAATTTTTTATTAAATTAATATAAACTTTTCCTCGACTCCCAGCACGCTAATTCTATGTGTTGTTCAAAATCAATTCATCTACAGCGTGTTTGTTAATTTATATTTTCATCGTTATTTTATTTCAGGGTATTTAATAAAGACAAAACTAAAAAATTTGATATAATAATGGAAATAAAAAGGTGATTATTTAAATAGTTTATAGTGACATGTTTGTTTCGATTATCGTACATAATAATAGATTGTATAATTGACTAAAATTTTTGTTCTTTTAACTTCCGAACTTTTCATTGTTTACAAAAATATCTCAAGAATTTCATGATTTGACATTTAATTGATTTATCATATATGCAAATTATATATTTGGAAAAAATAATACTAAAAACCATAGGGAAAAAATTAATTTCTGTTCTTGAAAATCCGAAAAAGTCATTGAATCTGCCCTGAAACAGAGAGTTTGTTTTTGTTGAATCTCAAAACGATCCATCGATAATCCGGAATCCACGTTACAAAGGGTGAGCTCGACGAGATTCCGCGCGTTTCCTAGCGTTAAATTAGAACGGCCGTATAGCGACGAAGAGTACAAAGAGAAAACGAGACGGGAAGGAGAGGAGAGAACGCAGTTTCAAATATTTAAAGCTACCCTCGAAAATTTCCAAGTGGCTCGTTTCGACAAAAGTTTCCTCGTTAAGGGGTTTCGAGATGTTGCCCTTTCTTCCCTTCCCTCGTCTTAGATCTGTTAAAACCTTAAAGGTTCACGAGCTTCGGTCGCGAAGGCGCGAGCAACGATGTTTCGGATGAAAAATTTATTCCTTAGACGGTTTGACGCTTAATGCTCGCTCATAAGTTCATTAGTTGGCGTCCCCGATGTCTCGGGAAGCTCTGAAAATTGCAGAAAGTTTCGCAAATTTTGCGTGTAACTCTTGACGCATCACATGATCTCTCTGCGAAATTAGATCTCTGTCTTTAAGTCGATATTATTTTATTTTTTTTTTCTATGAGAAATTATGAACTGAATATATAATAACATGGGCGTCAGCAGGATTTTTTTCCAGAAAGAGGCATATTTTTTTGTTTTCTAATTTTTCTTAATTTTTAAAATTTATTCTCATTTTTTATATTACATATGCAAATAAATTTTTGTGTTTATTCAAAAGGAGTGCAAATGTCTTTAAGTCGATATTATTTTATTTTTTTTTTCTATGAGAAATTATGAACTGAATATATAATATAATAACATGGGCGTCAGCAGGATTTTTTTCCAGAAAGAGGCATATTTTTTTGTTTTCTAATTTTTCTTAATTTTTAAAATTTATTTCCATTTTTTATATTACATATGCAAATAAATTTTCGTGTTTATTCAAAAGGAGTGCAAATGTCTTTAAGTCGATATAATTTTTTTTTTCTATGAGAAATTATGAACTGAATATATAATATAATAACATGGGCGTCAGCAGGATTTTTTCCAGGAGGCATATTTTTTGTTTTCTAATTTTTCTTAATTTTTAAAATTTATTCTCATTTTTTATATTACATATGCAAATAAATTTTTGTGTTTATTCAAAAGGAGTGCAAATGCTTAATTTTTTACTAATTCCAAGGGGGAGGAAAATACCCTTTCTGCGGACACCCATGTATAATAATAATAATATAGATGGGAAAAAATAATATACAACACTCTTGCAATTCTGACGCGAGATAAATGTAAATGCATCCTCAGTTGATGCAAGAGGATTGGCGAAGAATTAATGGGGTTCGTGTGTATCTGCAGAAATAATTCTTTATTTCCGCAGAGCTGGCTGCGATTAAATTGATTAACATTAAATAAATTAGATCGAACATATAGCGTTGTTACGAAGCGACGAGGCTCATCGCATTAGTAGACTCGCGTCGGTCTCTCTTTGTCTGGCTATCGGCCCCTCCAATCTTCCTCCTCTTTCTTCTTCATCCGCTTCTTCTGCGGGGCCCGTTTTTTACACTCCGCCCTTTCGCGCTCGCCGCCGCCGGCGGGCGTTTCATTAATCTCGCGTCTCTCAATTTATTTTTGCGTCTTGTTAGGTGCCGGCTTCGTTCTCAGGTGTTTACGTCTCACTCGAATGGAACGCGCGATCCTCGCCGGAGTGATAATGGAAAGGAGAAGAGCGCGAGGAGCTTCAAAGAGATCTTCAGAGGCGCGCGCGCGAATAAAAAATCTATGATAAATTAAATTGGATTTTTTTGTCGAATCGATTTTTGCCGAATTTTGTTTTCGCGACAGTCGCAAAAAAAAAAAAAATACGAGTTATCGCGATGATGAAATACACATGTAGTATAATTAACGTCCGATCATCGCAGTCATCTGGTAACGCGATGTGGCGACTGATCAAAAATAGTCTCCTTATCGTTTCCATCGATCTTTCGACTTGACTGGCCGGGACAAGTCCCACAGGACCGCGAAAGGGGATTCTCTGCGTTAGCTGACGTGTTTCGATCCGACAGGACCCTTGCGCGTGCTGCGGGTGCGAACTTATTGTCCGACAGACCCCACTTAGGATCTATTTAGTACTTCCTTTGTACAACGTTTCTAGTGCCGCTAACGAGTCTTGGAATAAAAAGAAGAGTCGCACTACACTTGTACAATGAATTTTCATCTCTTTAATAATAATAAAAATAATAATAAGTTATTTCTATCTTGACATATTCCATCCCACAGGTTTTGCGATGCGACTATGTAGATTCCAATGCGGAAAATCTACAAACATTAATGCTGGTAAATTATAATATTATATCGAATGCGCCTCTATATCGATGTACCAACCAAGCGGAACTAGCCTCCCTCTTTTGTTCACTGCAAACACCCTTCGGAAGACTGACGGGCGCTTGGTGACACCAATCGGTCCCCGAATACTCCCGGGATGTCGCGCTGACAAAGCGATGTTCTCGCGTCAGCCCTTTGTGGTAGAGATCTGATGGAATCGCACATCCTCCGTATATGATGATTCGCGTAACAATTCTCCGTCTTTCCCTGGAGACACTCGAGCCAGAAGTCCGTCCGAGTCGCCACACACTTTCAATCGAGCTAAACCAACATTAAATTCCGCTTCTCGAAACAGGGAATCAAACGGCGTGAAGCAATGTGCCGACGCAATTAATGTGGATAGATCAGATAATCTTCAAATATTAAAAGCGAGAAAAATAATTTTATAATAAAAATGACAATTAATAGTATATTGTGTATCAAGTGCGGAAAGTTGACAATTGGTCACGAGTTACCGAAGGCGAGTGAACAATTGTCAATCCGCACTTGATACGCACGATATTTTGTATTACAAGTGCAGGCAAAGTGGCTTTGTGCGCGTTTTCTGTGCGCGAGGTGGCCGATCGCACGCCGCCATCTTGCGACGGCACGGTGCGGGAATAGCCGTGTTCAAAGTTATTGTCCACGGCTGAAGCCGTGAGCAATGACTTTGAACGCGGTTCAGCCGTAGGCAATGGCTTTGAACGCGGCTTATTCACTCACTTGGCGGCGTGGGAAATCGACCGCTTTCCGCACAGAAAACACGCACACAAAGTGCCACTTTGCCTGCACGTGTAATACAAAATAATATTGAAATAATAATAAAAATAATTATTATTTCCTTCTTTAAGGGGATTTGGTCAGCATCCCCTTAATTTCTAATTAATTTGTGGATTCAAGTCACAACGATAAAGTACGTCACATTGGATTTCGAATGTGTAATCTCTTCTAGAGAACGTGAGAAATAAAATATTTGGCCAATCGAATTTAAATTTAACTAGACATCGCCAATCGAATGACGACAGTAAAATCGCGACGCGCACGTCAGAGTCTGAAAATGCGAAAAGCTGTGTTTTCCACAAATCAGCTGTCGCTGGCCGCGCGGCCGAAACTCTTGGCAGGAGGAAAATTAGGTGCTGTATCCTCCAACGTCGATCGAAGGATGCCCGTCACGAATTAGCATTTATATCACCGCGGCACGGCAACCATGTGGAAATGGAATATCCAGAATGCCACGATGGAGATTCATCCTGCCTTTCCGCGGTGAATTAATACGTCCGCTTTCGCGCGCACGCGAATACGTCGGTTTGCGCGTCTTGTTTTCTATTAATTTTGTCTTTATTCCCCGCTTAGAACCTCTCCGCAGGATGCTACACATTTAACGAGGTTATATCCTCGGGGGAGAAATTTCCTCAAAGTATATATTCCCCGTACTTTCAATACAACATTCTTTTTATTCTTATATACAATAAGAGTGTACATGTATTTTTTGTATTCATCTTATTTTTTTCCATTTGAGAATTCTAGAAAAAAATTTAATTCAACTTTTTTCAATCTTCTAGAAATCCGCAAAATTTAATCCACTTCCTTGCATCATTTTGTCGATTTTATCGCATCGATTTATATTCGAGAGGGAGGGTTGTTCGTATATCAATATTATTCCCGGGACGATCTTAATATCGGGCGTATCAATGACACCTTACGGGGACGACTTCAGGTATACCTGGCACGTATCTGCCAGGCCTATTACCAAAGGTACGGCATGATCCGGTTGTGTATTGCGTGGTATTAATTACAACCATTAGTCACGATGTCCGTGAATTACAGCGAGACCTGCAATTTCGATCGGTAATCATCGTACGGCCGTTCGATGCTTCTCCGATTCACGAAGGAGCAAAAGTTTCTCCCCGGCAACTTAATCTGTTGCAGATACTGTTTACACTGTCAAATTGCCTCCTGTCACAACCGACAAGAATTTTAGCACGCCAGGAAACGACTCGATTTAAACAACTTACTCAATTTCGAGATCTGAGGAGGCTCCGAGATATCTTCTTTCCTTAACGGTTTAATGACGCTAATGTCAAATTGTAATCAATTGATTGAAAATGATTCGAATCGGAAACGATTTGATTGGTTTTAAAAATTCGAAACAGAGAGACTTTAAAGCTTCGCGTCACGCGAGGGAGAATTTTGACATCTAGAAAAATTCAAAAAGGCCATAATGCCGTATTATTTAAGATGCATCCCGTTTCACGCACGATGCACATGAAACGACAAAGAATCGTTCCACACGAATGCGCGCATTGATAGGACCGAGACCCGCCCATATTTTCTAGATCTCCCCACTATTCATGCACATCAGCTGCCACGAATTGCGAGATGAAGTAACGGACGCGATACTTGAAAATATGGCGGAAAAGTTATTTTCGCGTAAAACTATGTACCAAATTTTTGTTTCGTTATTTCCAAGGAGAAAAGAAAATTATCTCGCCGCAAAGAGGGATCATTTATTAATTTTTATCGCGCAATAATTTATTATTATGATTTTTTACTCGAATCGTACACGGAGAGAATTTTCTCTTAGAATTTAAAATTTATGTAAATTTTACTATATGTACAGGGTAAAATTAATCGAACATGTTTTCTATCTTATTGTGTAGATATTAATATTTTCTATTGTGGCAAATCAGAGAAACTCTTATAAAATTCCTCCAGTATCACATTGTCTCATGATTTTCAGAGTAAATTCTGAAAGAAAATTTTCTTTGTGAGGGCATTCTCAGGGAATTTTATAAATATGAAATTGTCAGAGGAAAAAAGTCAGGAAATTTTACTATTTATCTGGATTTTTTCACATTATTCTACATTTGTCTCAATAATTTGAAATTTTTTATTAAATAAATATAAACTTTTCCTTGACTCCCAGCACGCTAATTTTCTGTGTTGTTAAAAATTGATTCATCTATACAGCGGTTTGTTAATTTAATCATTAACATGATTTAATTAATAGTAATCATTAACATTATTTAATTGATTTATCATATAGATATATGCAAATTATATATTTGAAAAAAATAATACTAAAAAGTCAGGGAAAAAATTAATTTCTAATCTTGGAAAATCTGGAAAACCGGGCATTGTCAAGGAATTTTATAAATCTAAAATTGTCAGTGAAAAGTTAGGAAATTTTACTATTTATCTGGATCTTTTCACATTATTCTACATTTGTCTCAATAATTTGAAATTTTTTATTTAATAAATATAAACTTTTGCTTGAGAATTTTCTCTTAGAATTTAAAATTTATGTAAATTTTACTATATGTACAGGGTAAAATTAATGGAACATGTTTTCTATCTTATTGTGTAGATATTAATATTTTCTATTGTGGCAAATCAGAGAAACTCTTACAAAATTCCTCCAGTATCACATTGTCTCATGATTTCCAGGGTAAACTCTGAAAGAAAATTCTCTCTGTGGACAGAGAATCGGCTAAGAGAAACAAGGCATCATTACGAGGAGAGATGCATTCCATTCCGAAACCAACTCTTAGCCCTCTTCGAAAAGGGCAGCCAGAGCTTTCGCTCTTCTATGCGATGGTACCGTGCTTGCTTGCTTGGGTCGTGTTTGTGTTGTTGCCACCGTTTTTATCGCAAATTATATCGCGGCCGAATGAACGCCACTAATTACACCACTACTACCTACTCGTATAAATCACGCAACGTTCGTGGCGCATTTGCAGAAACGCGTTTCGGTGTTGGTACATCCGCGCGGCGAGAAACCGGCGGAATACAGGCAGGGAATGCCTCTAGGATCAGAATCGAGGCCGATCCATCGATCATCCTGAATCGCGCTATCCAATTAGAACCGTTAATGAAGCTTGTTGCGCAAACGACGCGGACGCGGCTGGAATTCCCGGGTTAACCATAAATGGATTTGTTACATTGCGTTATACAGAGCGCTGGTGATTCTTTCCTCCCGTATAATCGTACATTATAATCCGTGTGCGCACTCTGATTCAACCCCTCCCGATTTCGAATATCCAGTTTACCCAGTTTCGAAGCCGAATTAATTTACTATCTTTAATTTTTATTTCACTCTAACGACATATATATGTATGTATAGACTAGTATCTGCGGCTATTTCGGATATTAAATGTTCATAAAATAAATTTGGATGGTCGTAGTTTCAAATTAAGGGAAATATATTTCGTTTATCTTGATATTTGATATTTTTCAGTCTCTAACAAATCTCTATTAAAAAAAAAAAAATGTAACTCACATATCGTTCAATTAATTCTTTTAAGCTTAATCCACGATAAACACGATAAACTTGAAAAAATATTTAAAAATATATAACATACGTACAGTGTTCCGCTCTTTATTATTACAATATAGATTAGTGAATAATTAATCATTTGGAAAGGTTCTGGATATAATGCCAGCTCTATACAAGTATGCACACCGTCGCCTTTGCATAAATACTTGAGATATCGCGTGAGAGAACCGCGACGACTCGGTTGCATGCGCCAGACTCGTTACCGGTTTTGTCCTAGCAAATGAATTACCTTCCATCATTTGCTTTATTTTCCAACACCAGAGGTACGACTGTTAACCGAGTTCTCGGAGCTTACATCTTTCAAGCTTCTCTTGGTTCCTTTCAAAAATGTTATTAAGGTGATCCTAAATGGTCCTTGAGAACGTCTGTGATTTCCGTCCTGTTTTATCGACGAAATGTGAGGTTAGATAAACTATAAATCTATGTATTGGCTATACAGATTGTTTTTTACGAAATTAGAACGCTCTTTGTTAATATTAATACTTTAATTTGTACAGGAAAAAGACAGGAAGTATTAACAAAGAGCAAAGCGTTCTAATTTCGGGTAAAAAACAATTCGTATAGCCAATAAATAGATTTATAGCTGAATCTAACCTCTCATTTTGTCGATAAAACAGGAGTGAAACTTAGGTTAGCTTAGAATCACCTTAAAACACTTTAATCACAATTGTTTCCGAATTAATCGACCATATCTTAATATAAATATAACGTAGTTATTTTCTTCAAAGAACTCGAAGAGATCCGATAGAATTGCGCGAAATTGAAATATGTCAAAGAACGACGACGCGAGAAACCATTCAGGAAGATAAGATAAACAGCTGATTCCGAATTTTTGACATGATTAGTCTATGTCTGAGCGTGCGACTCGGAAGTGGATGAAAGGGGTGAAAGAAGGTCGAAAAGGAGGGAAAAAAGTGAAAAATCAAGCCGGTCGCGCGCGACAGGGGTGAATGAAATGGCGAAATTAACGGCTAATACGGATCGATGCGACGTCGCGGCCGTCTTTTAAGGGGGTTCGATAATAAAAACGGAACTCGAGGCGTCACGACGTTACGAAAGGAACGTCCGCACGGAGTGAACGGAAGAGGCGGATCCTGCGAGAACTTCTTGGAACGACTTTTGCCCCGCCTACGTCTCTTTCCCTACCACAATTCCATCGGGTTGGAATCCAGTGGGGGTAGCAGCCCCTCTTCTCGTTCCGTGGTGGAGGACAGTTTCGATTGCCGACCGACCGACGAGCGGTGGCTCGCGTTGCCATAGGAACCGACGAAAAGCGTCACCCAGGATTGTTCGAAACAATTATCCGGCGCTCAATTCCGCTCGTAGTCGCACGCTCCGCATATCTCTCTCTTTCTCTCTTTCTCGGCGACGCAGCAGCTCGCAAATCGTTTACGCGGATCAAAATTCCCCGACGAGAGACCACGACGCGGTGGCTTCGTTGTCGGAGCAAATTGTTTCTAAGACGCCGTCCTCGGGTGGACTCTCTTGCGAGTTAATTAGCGCGTCCACTCCATGTGTCGAATGTAATTATTTTTTATTCCAGCAGTTTATATTTGTTCGAGTCTATGTAGTATCATGGATGTATATGGGCGTATAAATATGCGAATTTAATTGATGCGTCGCTTAAAATTTTACGAAACAATTTACACGAGTGAAAAGGCAGGGAGAATTTATTGATCTACATGTAAAATGGAAACAAATGCAAAAATATATCCAGGAATTTTTTTTTTTTTAAATATCTTTTTTCACGATCTAGACCTGTTCTTGTTCTCGGGAATAAAATCCTTAAACAAAATCAAATTTTTCTTCTCGGGAAAGATAGAATCTGTGTGAGGGAGACGAGATGAGACGCTGTGACTGGAGTATGTCATATTCGCACTTTGATTTTTTTTTTTTTCGTAGATTATCCGTCGCGATACGATATATGTAAGTATATGTATTCCGTTCGAACGAAAAGTAGATTCAGATCGAATGTAAGAGCTCGCGTGGTTAAGGCGCCGCGATTCGGGCAAATGTGTTTCACGCTCCGCTAAGCGACGGCTCGATCGGAGATCAAGAAAGATGTATGGCGGCACGACTGCCTCTTCGGAATATAAAACTACGCATACAGCCGAAATGAAAAATTCCGTACACTCGCCACTCGGAACATTCTTCGTTCTTATTCCGCGGAGAACTAAAAATTATTATGAAACGCCGTCGCGAATTCGATCACGCTTTATTAAGATGAAATTAGATTGCACCATTGCGATTCTGCTCGAATTGATTGCCCTTCTACTTCCGACCTCAGTTTTCAATCTAACATTTTTATTTTGAAATTATTTTATATCTATAATTTTACCGAAAATTTTAAGCAGGAAGCTGTGTATATTTATAAAGGTAGAAAGTAGAAGTCCAAATATAATAAATAAAATTTATCAAAATTGAAGATTCAAGTAGACGCAAAATTTTAATGCCGAATGAAAAAAAAAATTATCCTTCGTGGAATGAGAGAATTTATTAGCTAGCAAGGAGAATCCTCTCGAGACTAATAAAATGATTCTGTATACGTTGATCGAGTCAGGCTGTATCGCATTACAAATTTCCTACACACTTTACTCTCTCGCCCTCTTTGAAATGTATATATTCTCTAAAAGAGGGATGAAAATTTCGCGCCCGACGTGGGTTTTCTACCGGAACTGTACGAGGCAATGCCTCGGTTATTTTCGCGTACATCCAGACATCGTTTCCGCATCACGTCTCTGCTATTCGCTTCGGTTCACCTGGAAATAAATATGTACTCCTTATCGTTTCTGGTTACCGATCAAAGAGCAATGATCCTGGAAGTATCACGGAGGGGTGGATAGCAAAAATGTTTGCCAGGAAGTACGCCCTCGATTAACGATGCGTGAGGAGCGAGAATAAGGGCGAGGCACTTGGAACAATTTTCAAATGGTTTAACCATGATCGAAATTATTAGGAAAAAATTCAGCCGTCATTTTGTGTGGAACAGTCTGTACATATAGAATGTTTCAGGAAATAATTGACACATCATTTTAAACAAAAAAGTTTACGTGTCTATTCATCTGGACAATTGTAAAGATACAAGTAGCAAGCATACGTCATTTTGACGTCGAATGACGTCATCTGACGTTTAATGACGTCAGTTTGCTACTTGGGGTATTTAATCTTAAGGGGATGCTGACCAAATATGTTTTATCGATCGAAAAAGTGAGATTAGATTCGACTATAAATCTATTTATTGGCTACACGGATTGTTTATTACTTGAAATTATTTATTACTTTAAATATAAATTGTTTTCTTCAAAATAATGTGTACAATCATGTCCTAGAATTTTTTTGATATAAAAATGTCATTTTCCAATGAATTTAAGAAACATAAAAATTTATTTTACATTCTCTTTTATGTATATATTTTATTTTTTTACACTGTAAATAATCAAAAAATAATTTTGAAATTGTGTCTGCAAAATTTCGCCGTCTCCAAATCAATAAATGCGCGCAGAGAATTCCGTTCGCTATATTGAGTCCTCTCGGAGGATCGATCGATCGGTCATTTGCCGATGTTAAACACTTTACTCGCGGCTCGTTCGTACACGATAGCGGCGATTAATTATCGGTCAGCCCGGTAATCCGGCCGAGTTTAAATGTCGAGTCGCGCAGCTTCCCGGACGGCGCGTCGTGATTTGTGGCGAACGTTTAGAGGACGAAATTGCGCCGCTCGCGCGACCGAGCGGGATCGACTCCGCGCCGAGGTGATTAGACGTTATTGATGCCGCGAGATCTCGAACGGCGGAGCGTATCCCGCCAATGAGCGAACTAAATCATTCCGGAACGGAAATGTCCTGCAGGATTTCTCACCAATTGCTAAATCAATGGACACTGCGTTTGTTCAGCGAGTGTTCCCTTGTCGCGCAAATCTAAAGGGAAAAACATGGGACACCCGATAAAATAATAATAATAATTAATTAAATAATAATAATAATAGTAATAATGACAAGTAAATAAAAAAAGAATAAATTAAATAATTAAATAAATAATAATATAATAGTAATAATGACAAGTAAATAAAAAATTGAATAAATTAAATAATTGAAGAAATAATAATATAATAGTAATAATGACAAGTAAATAAAAAATTGAATAAATTAAATAATTAAAGAAATAATAATATAATAGTAATAATGACAAGTAAATAAAAAATTAAATAAATTAAATAATTAAATAAATAATAATGTAATAGTAATAATGATAAGTAAATAAAAAATTAAATAAATAATAATAATAGTACTAATGATAAGTAAATAAAAAATTAAATAATAATAATAGTAATAAATATTACATAAAATGGAATAATTATCGCGAAACGTGTGTCGACTTCTCTACTGTTCTTCTGCGTGTAATTTTTTTTATTTGTTCGATTGTTGAAGATAAATAAATCTGTTTTTCCGTATCTTATGTATGTGTTCAGAGAATTTGTCAAATATTCCTGAATTATTAGGTTCTTAGATTCGCTGCTTGTTTGCGCGTTAAGTGGACATTTGTTTCGCTCCGATGTCATTTCCTGGATTTCCGTCGTTATTTTAGCGTTATTTCGTCGCTGTTTCCGGCATATACACTTAAGAGAAAGAGTTACGAGTGTCACGTTACATTAGCGATCCTCATCCTTCTTTACTGCTGCGAATTCATTCAAATGAATAAAAATTATAAGTACTCGCTGAGTAATGTGTAAAGAGCATGAAATATAAAGTAAATTTGCACATTGCTTTAAATAAATTTCATCTTCGATAATTTACAACCGAAGAATATCAGACAAGAGGTAAAAAAGTGTTTGACTGCAGAATATGCTGTTTCGCGAGAAAAATAAATGACTCTTAATGTTTTAAGTGTCAATGTGTTTTTTTTCCTTTTTTTTTTTTTTTTTTACAACGTCAAGATTGAACGCATTTGCATTCGAGAAAGCCGTCATTTATTTCTTTATGAAAAATTCACAAAGAAAAGAAAAAAGAAATAAAAAATATACATATATAAAAATCTCACTTATTTTTTTATAGAAAAAATAAAAATTCTTTATGACTCAAAATAAAATTATAACACTATTAAAATTAAATATAATATCTAGGACTTGACACTTTGAACAAACAAGTAATAAGCAAGAAAAATATGCTGTAAATATCAAATGAAAAAACTAGGAGGAATCTCAACATTCCGTGGGAACGTCGCAGGAAAGCTTCAAAAGAGAAAACATGCCATCCACGAAACTAAAGACATTACGCTCAAATAGGAATGCATTAGCAAGGAAGGGAAGCGTGAAAGAGAGAGAGAGAGAAAGAGACGATTCCAATCGAAATAGAAATAGATCGTCGATCGTTCCGGCAGCCGAAGGGCTCGGAAGACGATCGAGAAGTCGCCGCCCTGATTTCTCGGATCGATCGGAATTAATCGAGCTCTCTCTCTCGAGCACACGGAGGACCCGAGATTTCTGACGATTTAATTCCGAGCCCCGAGAGCTTCCATCGTCGCGCACGACAGCCGTGGAATCTCCCATTCGATTCCGCCCGGGGATCGCTGCCGGGCATGTTCGATCCCCAGTAAGTCGGGGATGCCGCGGCGGCCATTAGTAACCGAATTAATTAGGCGGATCCGGTGGCGGCGCGATGCAGTTACAATTAATCCGCGACGCCGTTCCGCACGTCGTAATTATCGCGGAGACGTCTGCGATATACTCGGACGCTGTCGTAGAAAGACCAGATGGAAATGGATTTTGATATGTAGTGTGAGCACGTATGATTGATCTCTTTTAGATATTACTTTCCGATCGCCCGGGCTCTTCGTAATGTTTCTCACGAAACGGATTTTCAATTTTCGAAGAAAGATTTGTGCATGTAAATTATTGAGAATTTTAATACGTTTTTTTTTTAATACAACGATCTCTCGGTCAAATGGAAAGCTTGGAACAAATTGGTACAGGAAGAACACGTGTTCGAACAGATATAGGGATTTCTTTTCCAATCGCCCTTTTAAGTATAAAATGAACACAATTTTTAATCTTGTAGATCACGCGATTCTCTTATCTAATGACCAGTTTCACGACGAGAATATTAATATCGTGAAACTGATTTTATTTAATAACTGCTTTCCTAAAGATGTAATTGATCGTTGGGTTAATAGAAGGGTTAATTTTTTAAAACACAGAAACATGAATGAATCGAGTAATGAGCGAAATATTGTTGATAAATCTCCTTTTATTTCACTACCTTATGTTAATAGCTTAGGCAATATCGATCGAATTTTTATTTTCACAAGTATGTTTCGCTTCTTTTTATGAAGTAATTTTTTTATTGTATTAATCTCTGTACTGTATTTCTTCTCTATGTATATCTAGATCACTTGATAAGGACTCAAAGAAGAATCGAAACGTTGTGATTTAATAAATAATATTTGCCAGTACGGTCGAGAGAAGAGTCTTACTTTTTCTTTTAATACGTTTTATTACAGGAAATTATTATTTTATGTTTGTATGTATATACATATTATATATAATATATAATATAAGAAATTTATATATAAAAAATGCATATAAAATTATATATAAAAATATAAAAGAATAACAGAGTGTCTAGTGGCCAGGAAAATCTGGAAAACCGAGCATTTTATAAATCTGGAATTGTCAGGGAAAAGCCAGGAAATTTTACTATTTATCTGGATTTTTTCACATTATTCTACATTTGTCTCAAAATTTGAAATTTTTTATTAAATAAATATCTCCAGGATTTCATGATTTAACATTTAATTGATTTATCATGTAGATACAAATTATATATTTGGAAAAAATAATATTAACAAGTCAAGGTAAAAATGAATTTCTAGTCTTGAAAAATCTGAAAAAGTCAGAGAATTTCTTTCATTGAGTCTGCTGGACACCCTGTATACATATAATATATTATATATGATATAATAAATTTATATATAAAAAATGCATATAAAATTATATATAAAAATATAAAATAATAAATAAAATAAATCAATATATAAAATAATAAGTAAAATAAAAAATGTAATATATAATAAATATAAATAAATAAAAAAGATAACATTTCTTGAGCTTCTATTACGTTCGTAAAATGCATTATACTTTTGTAGCTATGATTTTCCTTTTCTCCGAATTTAATAATCTAGTTAAGCTTACTTTCTCAGACTTTGGAGACAAGTTGCTCTCCGTTGATGCTATTGATCCGGTCCGTGATTGCCCGTGCCTTGCAACTTTTGTATTGCGTGCTGACCGGCACAGCCCTACGATTTTTAGCATCTCCTCGAGACTCCTTTCGGCTTTGCCGCGTGTTTCCTCGGACGCGTCACGGTATCCTCGCACGGACACGATGCTAATCGATTCTTCACAGCATCCGCGAGACGCCGAAATGAGCCGGTCCCGCTCTTCGTGTTAAGGACGCGAGGAACGAACAAAACCGTCGAGATAGAAAGAGATTGCTTCAATCACGAAGGATAAGAGGTGGCGCGTATATCAAAAGAAAATTCGTGAAGGGGATATCGAGATAAAGTTATCGTAAGATGGGATTGCACTAAGACAGATAATTTTATCCGACAAGGAGTCTAAAAGGAGATTTTCGAGCGTCAAAATTAATCATGTAACAATGTAAATAAAACCTCGTTAATGTATCGAAATTATAATATAATATAATATATAATATAATATATAATATATAATATATAATGTATAATATATAATATATATAATATATAATATAATATAATATATAAAATATAATATATATAATATATAATATATAATATATAATATATATAATATAATATATATATCTCTTATACTATATCCCATATACTATCTCATACTCTATCATCTATCATCTACCTCTAATCATCCATCATCTATTATCTATCTATATCTATATCTCTATCTATCATCCTTATCATCCATATCATCATAATCATAATCTATATATTATGTATAACATATAATATAAGTATACTATATTTTATATAAAAATATTTAAATAAATTCTGAAATCAATGTTCGTTGAATTAATTTAATTTAATACGTTTTATTGTTGTGCGTCACAAATTTCATAACAATTTATTTATACCCTCGAAAGAATCGAATAATATAAGTTCTCGATAAATCTAGCTAGATCATCGATAAAACACTGAAAGAATCTCAAATGGCATTGCATAAGCGAAGGAGGTAAAATATTAGCCGTGTTTAGAATTTTATCTTCATTATTCCCATCGTACACCCTTATTCCAATAAAATTGTTGAGCCATTTCCGGAGGTTCCTACCCCTTTCCTCATCCCTCCGATCGCGCGCACACCCTTCTTTACGAGATTATTGTCGAAGATCGACACGCAGATCGTCGAAATGAAAACGAATGGCGGAAACGGGAAGGCTAATGCGAGGCCGGCGAAATTAAAATAACGACTTGATTTACGGGCGAACTTTCCCACGGTCTTCGAACGCGAACTTGCAACTTTTTCCTCATCGTCGTCGTCGTCGTGAGGACGACAAGGCGGTTTCCTTCTCTCTCTCTCTCTCTTCCACCCTTCCGCGGCCGACGTTCTTTATTCAAAGTTGTAATAACGTTTGGCAGATGTTTCTGATATAGTGGCGCTTTATTCCGCGAACTTTTATCGAGTCAATTTAAGTTGCGGCGAAAGAGGGGCCACTGTGTTTGTGCAAGAGGGCCAAAAGCCGCCCCCTACCTTTTCTCTTTTTGTCGAGATCTCGTCTTTTTTCTTCCCTCTCTCTCTCTCACTCTTTTCCCGCGCATATTCATTCCGTCAGGAATCTTGCGAGACGAAATTGAGATAAAGTGAGAGAGCGGGACTGCGCGTGAGAACGCGAGAAACGAAAAATAGATAAGTTACTTAAATAGATAAACTTGCTTTCGTTTAAAGTACACGGGAAATTGTAAGTTATTCTCTCTTGTTGGATACTTCTTTCGGTCAAAAGCTTATCGTCTTCTTTGCCCGGGTTCTTTGCAGGCGTATTATGCGAAGAAAGAAAGGGAGTATCATCGGGCGATGTAACTTTATTTCCGATCACGCGCGCAAATCCAATCCAGGCATGATTTTCCATTTGAAATCGAGCGTATATCAAAAGTCAAGCTGCTTCATCCATATCAATAGATGCGTCGCCTTTGAATTACAAGGGAACGCGTTGCCGCAGAAAAATTCTTACCGTGTCGAATAAGTGTGTATTATTGAGTTATACGATGTCCTAAGCACATACGTTCAACAACCCTCCGTTTCTTTACGCAGCTCTAGAATTTTTATATATCTTTGCAAGACATCTCATAATTTTTCTGATATTCCATTCTTTAGGACTTTGCATTCTAAAAAAAAATATTTACTCAATATTCTATTATAAATATTGATAGATATTAAAATTCGAGGTTTAGTTACAGAGAAATATATATTATTACTGATCAATATTGTTATATATTAATCCATATCAATCAATATTGTTTATACATATATTTTTCAATATCAATCAATATTGTATATATAATTATGAATCAATATTGATAGAAAAAAGCGGAGCATTTGAGACAGTTTCACGAAGGGAACATTGAACTCAAAGAATCATTTATCGTTAAGAAATAACGCAGTTTCTTTAATTAATATTTACCACAATAAAAAATATTAATATGTATTATACATAGTAAATTTTACTATGTACAGGGTAAAATTAATCGAACATATTTTCTCTATCTTATTGTGTAGATAATAATATTTTCTGTTGTGACAAATATTAATCAGAGCAACTCTTATAAAATTCTTCCGATATCACATTGTCTCATGATTTTCAGGGTAAATTCTGAAAGAAAATTCTCTCTGTGAGGGCATTCTCAGGGAATTTTATAAATCTGAAATTGTGAGAGGAAAAAAGTCAGGAAATTTTACTATTTATCTGAATTTTTTTACATTATTCTACACTTGTGTCTCAATAATTTGAAATTTTTTATTAAATAAATATAAACTTTTCCTTGACTCCCAGCATGCTAATTTTCTGTATTGTTAAAAATCGACTCATCTATACAGCGGTTTGTTAATTTAATCATTAACATGATTTAATGAATAGTAATCATTAACATTAATTGATTTATTATATAGATATATGCAAATTATATATTTGAAAAAAATAATACTAAAAAGTCAGGGAAAAAATTAATTTCTAATCTTGGAAAATCTGGAAAACCGGGCATACACAGGGAATTTTATAAATCTGGAATTGTCAGTGAAAAGTCAGGAAATTTTACTATTTATCTGGATCTTTTCACATTATTCTACATTTGTCTCAATAATTTGAAATTTTTTATTTAATAAATATAAACTTTTCCTTGAATCTCAGCACGTTAATCTTCTGTGTTAAAAATCGATTCATCTAAAGCGTGACAAAAATATCTCAAGGATTTCATGATCTAACATTTAATAGATTTATCATATAGATATATGCAAATTATATATTTGGAAAAAATAATACTAAAAAGTGAGAGAAAAAATTAATTTCTGGTCTTGGAAAATCTGAAAAAGTCAGGGAATTCTTTTCATTGAGTCTGCTGATGCACCCTGGTATTTATCTCTCTTCATTTCTCTGTCGCGACTTTAATTTTGAACTCTTCCCGTACAGAATACTCTGTTACTTTAGCACATGGCTGATACACGCGGCTTGACATCTTTAAACGCGAATATATTTTTGTTTGCCGACTTTATTCGTATCATTTAGCGGCTGAGTGTAATTCGGTGTTGATTTTATCGCGCACTCGAGTGACATATGCTCGTCCGTCGCGGCCGTTTACGCAACGCTTGAAAAGCCACCGATAAAAAAATCATATCTCACCCTTTATCGTGGCTGATGAGTTCTGTCAAGAGTTCCGTAACGTTTTTATCTCGATTACATTATCGCAATTTATTTAAAAAATGGTAACGAAGAGGAGAGAGACTGCATCAATTACTGCAAAGTAATTTTTGGATACGAGAGATTTTTTTATAATTTCGAAAAGAGATTTATTATAACGCTATCGAAATAACAAAATTTGATAAAAAATAAAAAAGAAATTAAAATATAATGGAAAAAGGGATTATTATTACAAGAGATGAAAAAGTACTACGTTAGGTTAAATATAACGATATATTATATATTATTAAGACTCAAAATAAAAAGAGTTTAATGAAATAAATTTTTGGAATAATATTAAAAAAAAACACGATTTATTGTACTAGAGTGTACTCTGTAGACTCTTCACTGGAATGATATTGTGAAAGGAACTTACCTTCGAACGTTATACGATGCCTCAGCAGATCAATATCCAGCTTGTATCTTCCACTGGTAAAAAGATTTTATCTCTGAGCACAAGCTTAAATTTCATTCTATTTCGTCTGTTGAAAATCTTTATTCCCAGTTCTCTTTATTATTTACAAAAGATAATTATTTTCCTAATCTACGTTCTATATTAATATTATTTACTGCAATTAATATTTCAAATTGAAAAGATAACAAATAGCACATTAAACAATCTATTAAAGTCTTCAATTATCTTATCTATTATTAGAAACTTGCATGCACACGACTATGAATTTATTTGCTGCTGACTGCATTTTGCCTTCAGGTGACACTACGTCATATATGAATGAATACGCGCATATGAATGATTTTTGAATAAAGAGTAAACTCATCTTTATTATTCTTCGATTGGAACATGGTTATTCGAGATAGAAATCATTCTCGCTACATCATTCATTGTCTAATTAAACTTCTGCAAATTAAAATTTCCATAATTTTGTAAATTTTGACAATTGAAATAAAATCAGCCGCACATTTGTTCAATGTTGCTCGAGATAACCGGTATCTTAAACCGTTGCATAAATCGCAAAGAAAGCGGATTTAATTTTTGTTTTTTTTTTTTTTTTCGCCAAAGATCGTTGAAACGCATCGCTGATCACGGTCGATTAAAGAATTCCTTCGGATCGCTGAAGGCTACCGGGTATCCTTGCACTCGTGAAATCGAAGGAACGGTGAATGGGTATACCTATAACGCATTGCTCGCATACCTTCGATATTACGGTGCATGCGGTCGCATTACTGAACGTCCAACACAGAAGCTCTTTCGAGGGATTGGTCGGCGATCGTTAATTAGATCCCGGCTAATTGGTCGATCGAGCTTTAATTATTGCTTCCAAGAGAAAATCGAAGAGTTTTATAAAAACAGAATTTAATTAGATTAGACGTGGTCATATTTATTTCTTTTTGTACCTTAACAACAGTTAGAGTCACCTCCTCTATATAGCCGGGAGATTTAAAAGATTCGCAAATTATTCCTATTTTAAATTTAGAAATTTATATTTTATGTTTTTCTATGTTTAAAATTATTATTATATATTATTATTATTATTTGTCATATATTCATCTTTTTTTATTTACATTTTGACAATTCTTTTACTTGTATTTTGACAGAAAAATTTTAACGGTAATTAAAATGTGATATAATGTCGATATGTGAAGAATGTCATATTTTGTGACGTGGTAAAATTAGTAAATTGCATGTCCTATTATCCATTTCTCCCATTCTCATCACGTCTACGAGACGAGGTGAACTTGGCTTTAGTTTAGTTCGCCTCATGATTAAGAATGTCTATCCGTAAAAAAATAACGGCGTCGTTACTCGTTCGTTACATTTGCCAGGCAAGTCAACTAAATCGAAGATAAGTGCCTCTCGCATGCATAGAGACAGGAAACTGGATCTAAAATAAAATAAAGTACAAACAATTTTTAAAATATTGTAAAAAGATATCTAATTAAAGACGAATAATAATATCTAGCTTTTGACGATTTATTTTTATTTATTCCACAATCAATGTTGTGCTTAGATCATTTTAAAATTATCTAGAAAAAGATGAGATACAAATATGCAAATTCATCTTAAATAAGATGAAGATGATTTTGTTTTAAATATATCTAGATAAAAATATATGCAATTAAATTTTTATTTATAAATTTTTATCGCTAATTATTTAAGTTCTACTATTTAAGTATTTTTAATGCTACACGATTCTAAACCAAATTATCTAAAAAATATTATTCTGGGTAATTTATTAAAGATAATATTTTTTTCATCTAAGAGGCAGATATAGATGATACATATTTTTATTATCTATATAAAGCTCAGAGATGACACCAAAGTGTCATCTAGATGATCATCTACATAATTTTATTTAGAAAACACTGTCCACAATTGATGTAGTAATTTTAATAGAACACTATAATTTTGTTTAGGACCGAATTTCTGAATCATCTAACCTTCTCATCATCGAATCCGCCTCTTTGCTTCGCTCGTCAGGAATTCCGTCAATTTCGATGACGCGTGGTCAAGACCCGGTTTGCCACGAAAGTGACGCTGTAGGCCTTTAGAAAGGGGAGCCCCATATCAGGCTTCGGGGACAACGGCCGCCGATTAGATGACCTCTTTGAGGGATTCCGGCGGCCGGCTAGAGCGCGAAGCCTGTCTGCATCGTCGTCGTCGTCGTATTTGGAAAAATATACAGGGAGAAGAAGGAAAGGGAAAAAGAAAGAACGTGCACCTGCAAGCACCTGCAACGTGGCGCACGCAAGGTAACGTGACCCAAACGGAGTGTATTTTTTTTTAAAGGAATCTTCATACACTGGAGTGCCACGATATCTTCAGTCCGTTTGTCTGTCCCACTCCTTTCTTCTCCCCTATGTTTGTCCGCACATAAATTAACATGTATATATTACACGAGTTCCCATACCACTCGTATATTTACAAATTTACACACACCGTGAAAAAGATGTAAAAGATCTCGCGTAAAAAAATTAACTGAAAAAAATCTATAAACCTTTACAGTAAATCAGACACACTATCTTGGTACCATTTATGTATAATGTTCAATTAATCTCGGATAGAGAATTGCGCGGGATTCCAAGATGCTAGATACACCGCTGTTCCGCCGGCGATTTAGAGGTCGTTTCAAAGAATGGGGCTCGTGCCGGTATCAGTGCAAAGTATATAGTTTGATCTCGGGTCTCAGGTAGATTTGGGGACCACCTGTACCTGCAGGAGACCGCGTGCGTAACGGTACACACCACGGTGTACGGTGGCGCCTCGTGGTGGCGGCAGAAGTTAGTCTCGTCTTAGGCGAGGTCGAGCGACCGCATACCACGATCTGGAATCGCGTCGTGGAAGCAGTTGTTGCTCGATCGTCCGCGACGTTCGAGTAATCGAATAATTGCGACGAGACGGGCGCGTCACCGGTCGCGCGCAATTATTTCGGAGCAGTTTTGCGGAAAATAGTGTGCGCCAAAGTGTGATATCCGTCATCGTCTCTCGTGGATCCCGAGTTCTCATCCCCTTGTCGCCGGAGGATCTCGTGGATCTCTCACGTCGCTTCACTGGAGATTCCGCTTCTCTCTTTCTCTGTCAACGGAAAATCGCCGATCGACGTCTACGACGTCAGGAGGTGAGTCTCGATCGATTTGAGAAAAAAATATCATCTTGCGGCGTCGCGATCGATGGCCCCCGAATAAGAGATAATCGGAGATCTTGCGCCGGAGACATCGATGCCTGCTCAGGCGAGACTGTCTCCCGAATCGTGCAATCGCGATATATCGTTATGCAAAACAAACTAGTAATAAATCAATCATCTTACTAATATAAAGAAACTAATTTTTTTAATCATCATTTTCTTGTAATTTTTAGTTGAAAGAATAAAATATGATCTATAAGTGTAAAAACGATTATATGTTTATGTGTGAGATTATAAGAAGAATTAAAATTACGTCGTTTTCTTCTGTCATATGTGAATTAAGCTTGGATGAGACGATGAGCTCATTGATTAATATATAATACGAGAGTCAGTTTGCAATATTTGTTGAATTTAAAAGGGAAATTATAAAAATGTTTAATTGCTAGGAAAAAATTGTCGTTTAATAATTTTTGAATTAAAAGAAATCTAGAATTTGAGTGCATTCGATTCAAGGTGTACGAAAATATATAGTAGTTTTAGTTTTCGATCTGTTATACCTGTTTCCAAGGAACGCAGGAAGGTTAAATTAACACTTAACTAGGCATTTCTTATACCTCGGAACCTTACCAAACCAGTTGAAAATCAAGAATTTTAGCTTCTAGATTAACTTTGTAGTTTGTAGCTCGTATATTCCATTGTCGATCGTAAAATAAAGAGTTAGTTGCATTGAAAGATAGAAAAATTATAACGAGAAATTAAGACAAGATGTAAACTAATTTTTCTCGTAAATTAAAATCTTACACGTAGCTTTATATATAATGATGCGAAGGGACTCTCGTTTAATTAAGAGTCCGAAGTATCGCGAAGAATTGTCTACCCTTTGCAAATGTCGGAATAAAGTTCATGCGCGTTCCTTGCGATTGACTTTAAAATGGCGTGCGCGACATTCCGACGCCGATGTGCACGATTAGGCGAAAGTATTCAAGGACAATGCATCTACCCGCGACTGAGGCTAACGTTCTCGCTAATGATATCCATTTATACGCGGAAAATTGAAAAAGAATCTGAACATCTGCTTAATTATCTCGGTCTTTTATTTTACAACGAAGACGAAGTGGAATTTAAACAAGTTACATTGTGAAGAGAGACTTGTACGAGCGACTTCGTAATACTTTTGCTTTAGATAGTAATTCCCACGCACAGTAGTAAGCTAATAAATGGTTAGGAACTCGTGGAAACGTACAGTACACTTTGGAAGATTTTGTAATGTATTTGTGAATACATGTGTTGATCCAAATAATCTATTCCTTTGAATTTAGAGAAGAGTCTCATGGACCTTGTCAGGCTCGACGCTGAAATTAACATGACACAACGTGCGAAATTGGAAGAGAATTAAGAGAAAAGACTAAATGTGAAAATTTTATTAATATAATCAAGAGAGAGTGCAGGCACTCTGCTATATTTATTAATATTTCGATTAAAATTTTAAACGTCATGTTCTGCTTGACATGCGGCAACAGTACCGAGACTGAGACTATAGACTGAAAACTTTTACGCGTTTAATCCTGTTTAATTATTTATTAGAAATGCCAGCGTTGGACTTTCGTACTTTTAATTTTTTTTTATGAAAGGAACGCGACAGACGGAAACGAGAGACGCTGCTGAAGAAACACGATCTCGCACGCGAGATTGAGCGATTTGCCATTCGTCGTAGACGAAAGTCGGATTGTGCGAATGATATCGAACGCGAATAATAAGAACTTGGAGAGAAAGTGCTTTTCAAAAGCTGCTTTCTTATCGACGAGACTGCTCGGAACACTTGAATTTCGCGCAAGAGTGATGTCCCATTTGAAAAACCGCTACTTTCAATCGGACTCGTGCTTAGTGACTTTGAAACAAGCTCGTACAAGCGACAGCATAATACAATTAATCTCGCGACTTGTTGTTGTTTCGATAATCCCGCGAGAATGAAAGAAAGAGAGAAAGAGGGACGTGATTATGAATTACATAAGATTCTTGTATCACCGCAGTTGCGAACTGCTGCTGCTTTCTCTGTCTGACCTGGATAACTTGCATCGCAAAGTTCTTATTCTCTCATCTCACTACGAGAAAAATATGTGTTTATTATTTTTGTACAATTTTCTGATTGAAGCTTAAAGGGATGCTGCCGTAGTTCTGTTTTACCGACTTTAAATTAGGTTCATTTTTTATTGAACATACAGATTGAAAAATCCTCCACAATGAAAGTAGTGATAATAATGAATGGGGAACGCTGTCCGACAACTAATTTTTGCGGTTTTATGCCTCGACATCGATTCCGCCCGCAAATATACATATATAATTAATTTAAGTACGAATCTTTTAATACAGGCTTTTAATCTCATTTTTATTATTTCTGAATTATTCTTTCATGTCATCTCTATTGGGAGCGCCATATTTTGTGCACAAATAAACTGCAGAACTTTTGTATTAAATAAGTATTGTTATGAGCTGATGCAAGAGGCCGATAAAAAAACTAATTTTTTCAACTTTTTTATTAATTTTTTATACGAAATTATAACGCTCCCCGTTTATTATTATTAGTACTTTAATTGTAGAAAAGAATTTTTCAATCTGTATAGCCAATAAAAAGAAAAGCCCTGGAACTCAAAGTCGGTAAAACAGTTATGGTCAGCATCCCCTTAAAATAGTAGCGAATAAATGTCATCTAAATTTTCTCTTTCCATTGCAAAGTCTAACTTAAATTTCTACATTCTCTGGCTTGATTCTCTTGATACAAACGTTTAAAAGACTCCTCGTGCAAGATTCGTGCTTGGGTACTAAATACATTCGGTCTGACAGAAGGCGAGGATGACGCACGACGCGAATATCGTGGCGCAAAACCGGTCAGCCAGTTTTCCGTCGAGTGTCGAGTCGCCGAAAGAGAGGCGATGATGGAAGACATCGGTGTACGGCGGACAATGTACAGTCGGCGATGTTGATGCCACGTTTTGCCATTGTCTTCCCGTCTATTTCCCGCTCCATCGAGTCCGCAAACCTACGCGTTTCTCTCTCTCTCTCTCTTTCATTTGCGAATCGTGTGTCGCGGTTCTAGGGTGACTAAATGAATTAGCATAAAATTGCGAAATGCATTCCGCGGTGAGCGCGCAGAGAAGGACGCATGGCTGTGTCGCTACTTTTACTGGAGGCTTTACCCGCGAGATTTATCCGCGCTCGATGCACGTGAGCGTATATGTATGTTCACTCACACATTGAAAAATGCAGGGCCGGCTGGAACGATAGAGGCTGCTGCTCCAGCTATTTGAACTCGGTACCTTACATGGGCGTCCGCAGGATTTTGTCCAGAAGGCGGCATAACTACACTGTAAAAAAATTTTGTAAAATTACATTAAAAATATGTAAAATTACATAAATAATAAATGTAAAATTACATGATAAATAATGAAAAGGTAATCATTTCTATTATTTATCGTGTAATTTTACACTTATTATTTATGTAATTTTACATATTTTTGTGTAATATATTACATATTTTTTTACAGTGTATTTATTTTATTTTTGGTTCTTTTTTTATTTTTTTATATATTAAATATCCAAATAAATTCCAGAGTTTATTCAAAAGGAGAGCAAAAGATCAAATCCTCCCATGGACGCTTATGGTACTTTATTTTCAACATAGACTAATTTTTCACTTTTTATATTGAATTATAATATTTGATTTATAATTATTTATTTGTAATAATAATAACTCTAATCGTAATAATTTTCTAGATCTATATTAGAAACTTAATTTATTTAAAAAAGTTGATATTCTGATGCTGTTTCGAACCTTTTATAGGAAATGATAATCTCGCATATATATTTTGATTCTTAAGATAAATTTAATTTTAAATGTAAATTATAAAAAATTCTAATAAAACAAACATAACAATATCAATTGTTCAATTGTATAACGATATATATAAATAGCATATAATTTTATATAAAGATATTATAATGATATATAATTGCATAAAACGCGAAGGATATACATCGACCATTAAGAGATGCCTAATATGAATAAAAAAAACAAAATCTCCAAAGAAGGTGATACTTAATACGGCTTCGTCTGCTTATGATTGTTCAGTCTACAATTTTAATTTTTTCTTACGTGTGAAAAAAAAACCACGTTCGTTTTTGCGCAGAGAGTAACGTCGCATGTACAACGAAAGGTACAAATGATGCCTATGGATATCTAGTACGCGTCACAGAAATATAGATACGTGCATGGTTGTCTGTATCTCAATCTCACGAAGCTAAATACCCATTGCGACACTTCCCACATTTCCGAACGTGTAATTATGATCGGTATCAAGCTGCGCTCGCGCGTCGAACTAATGTTTCTCCGAAATGCATAAGATAGACTGGTAATAGAGTTGCCTGAATTTGATAATTATCTGAATTTTAATTTGGTGAACACGTTTAAATTTTGCAATGATAAAAAAACAAAAAAAATCCTTGTCAGAGTTTCAATATACGAGGGAAAGATAATATATGCATATACGTGGCTCTTAACGAGTAAAGAGCTCAGAGCTTAAACATCGATATTCTTGGTACTATGCCGGAAGTTGCGGGACAAATTGGACGCGGAGCGATGCTTCCGTTACATGCAATCGACGTAATAACGTTCTCCCGGCACGCGCGCAACATTGAAACCTGATAGACGTTGATTGATAGCTGGTACTCGAACAATAATTATGTGTTCGCTGAAAGCTTCGATAGATGATATATATATATATATTTTTTTTTAAATAATTGTGTTCGAATCAAACTAAAATTACTTACAAATTATTTCGTTTCAGCACAGATCGGTTGCGCAAAATGACGGATACTCTCGTACGAGGATCGATTTAATACAAGTTGCAAGATGTATGCCGAGTGGCAAAAGGTGAGTGGACGTTTCATAAACAGTGTTTGCTGTTATCTAAACAAAATTATATAGATGAAACTTTTTGGCGTCATCTTATCTTTATATATACATAATAAAAATATGTATCTATATCTGCATCTTAGATGAAAAAATGTAAATTATCTAGAATAATTTTCAGATAATTTTGAGTTAGAATCATAACACATAAAAATACTTAAATAGTAAAACTTAAACAGGAAGCGACGCTATAAATAAAAATATAAATACATATATTTTTATTATCTAGATGAATCGCCATATAATTTTATCTTTTATCTAGATATATTTAAAACAAAATCATCTTCATCTAATCTAAGATGAATTTACATATTTTTATCTCATCATCTTTATCTAGCTAATTTTAAAATGATCTAAGCACAACACTGTTCATAAATTATAATCCCGATCGTTAGAAATCAGGATTCACCCTGGACTTTCTTCCCACGTGGTTGCAATATGTCAAATTATGACGCGTGGGTATTAAGAAACGTGAATGGTGTAGTAGGTTTTCCTCAAACCTGTCGAGGTTGTTTATTACACTAAGCGTTTTCCACTTTCCGCGGGACGATCATTTTTGAATTATCATGGCATTGCACAATATTTACGTGGTCGCGACTGCGGTGGGATCGTTGCGTGGTCGGAGTCAATGATCTGCGCGCACGCAATTGCATCGCAGCAGCCACTTTCAAACGCCTCGTCCGAGACGCGACGTTCCTTTCGACGCTTTCCTTCAGCGATCGATCCTTCGCGCGCCGATCGTAATTGATTTTGCACGATTGTACCAAAAAATACAGGGAAGTCGTCCAGTTTTTTACAGAGTAGTTGAACAATATGAAAATCTATTTATAGAAGTGATACATTTTTTTAGTAAAAATATGTATGTGTATTAAATAAATAAGTGCGCGTGTCTCCAAAATCTTTTAATAAAGTTGAATAATTTGCATTTTTGAAATCTTCTTTAATAAATATTGAGGCAGCAATAATTTGCAATTACAAGCGATTGAAAATTTTTAGAAATTACACTTAGTACACGGATATAAGAAAATTATAATTTTTATGAAATTTTTCAAAGGTGAGATTTATAAAAAAAATGTATTCATTAATGTAATTAAATATAATAATTATATATAATACTTTGTTTTTAATTAAAG
The DNA here is from genome assembly GCF_048542155.1 of Nylanderia fulva. Lineage (NCBI taxonomy): Eukaryota > Metazoa > Arthropoda > Insecta > Hymenoptera > Formicidae > Nylanderia > Nylanderia fulva. The sequence goes on along the minus strand of NW_028189730.1, from coordinate 2,169,516 downwards.
AATTAGCATGCTCGATTGAAATATTTCAATAACGGTGCGAAATTGTCTCGCTTGAACGCTTTTGGAATATAGACAGATTGCAAGCGCTCTAGCGCAAGAGGTAGCGGTTTCTCACTTTTACTTTGCTCTCCGTGCATCCAGTCGCGGATAATGAACGGCGGAATAATTAAGGAAGCATTCCGAGGAAGAGCAAGCTTAAGGGTACCAACGAAATTGAAATGAATATTAAAACAACTGACGTTATATCGAGAATGAAAATATGAAATTATCACGAATTCAATGATCGGTTCTTTTTTTTTTCACGCGTCTCGAATATATATTTTATTTCGCTCGGTCATTTTTAAGCGAACCAGTTATTACATAAGCAAGTGATCCGTTTCTTTTTTATTAAAAAAAAAATAATAATTCGAACGCGGAAAGATTGATGCTCGGCGACCAGGAGATATCAATTATTCAGGGTGCGTCTACAGCTGTCAGGGAAATCTGGAAAACTGGGCATTGGCAGGGAATTTTATAAATCTGGAATTGTCAGAGAGAAGTCAGGAAATTTTACAATTTATCTGGATTTTTCATATTATTCTACATTTGTCTCAATAATTTTGATAGAGTAAATAAGTTTGATAGAGACAAAACTAAAAAATTTATCTTTATTGTTGACAAAAATATCTCAGATTTCATCATTCAATATTTAATTCATTTATCATATAGATATATATGCAAATTATATATTTGGAAAAACATACTAAAAAGTCAGGGAAAAAATTAATCTAAAAGTCCAGTCTTGGAAAATCGGCAAAAGTCAGGGAATTTTGTTCATTGAGTCTGCTGAACACCCAGTTATTGCCGCAAAGTGGGATAATAAAAAATAAAAAAAAAATAATCGTGTCCCATATTACGAAGTTGCACTCGCAATCGACAGTTTCTGAAATTTTACAATTTATCTGGATTTTTCATATTATTCTACATTTGTCTTAATAATTTGAAATTTTTTATTGAATAAATATAAACTTTTCCTTGACTTTCAGCACGCTGATTTTCTGTACTGTTAAAAATCGATTCATCTATACAGCGGTTCGTTATATAATTTTCATCGTCGTGTTATTTTATTTCAATGTGTTTGATAGAGACAAAACTAAAAAATTTATCTTTATTGTTGACAAAAAGATCTCAAAGATTTCATCATTCAATATTTAATTCATTTATCATACCTATAGATATATATATGCAAATTATATATTCGGAAAAACATACTAAAAAGTCAGGGAATAAATTAATCTAAAAGTCCAGTCTTGGAAAATCGGCAAAAGTCAGGGAATTTTGTTCATCGAATCTGCCGGACACCCAGTTATTGCCGCAAAGGAGGATGATAAAAAATTAAAAAAAAAAATCGTGTCCCATATTACGAAGTTGCACTCGCAATCGACAGTTTCTATCGCTCTTCTGCAACTCGCCACGGCCGTTAGACAGAATCGCCTTCTCCTCGCTTTATTCCTGCCTCCTCCGCGCGTGCAACGCGCGCGCATGTGTGCGTATTTAGCGCGTAATTTATATAAGAAGAGAGGCACGCTTGGTTCCACCCCAAAGCGCTTCGATCCACTGGCGTCGGGTAGTGTACGCGATTTCGTCGCGTTACATCCTGGAGGAAGGAAAAAAAAAACGGTGACTCGTCGCGCGAGGCTCCGTCGAAGACGAGACTCCGTCGCGTCAGAAGAAAATGGCGGGAAGAGATTAGGTCCGCTCGAGATCCGACATTAGAGCGGCGTCTTCGATCAGGATATAGCACGGCCTAATTAACGCGCGTCTCTCAATTAAAATCGCATACGCCACTGCGTAGCCGAGGCAATTGTTGCGGAGAGGAAAACCCGCAACTTCCAGTGCCGCGTCGAACATCCTAGCGTTCGCATCGCGGGATCCATCATCTTCTCGAAAAGGGAAGACGAGACCGATCGGACTCAGTTTTCGGAGGACGACGAGGGACCGAGAATGACATCGCCGAGGGACACCGTTAACGAATTCCAAGAATGTTCAGCACGGATTCTCGCCGACTGACCCAATGTGCCCGATAGAAGCCAGCCAGCTCTCCTCGTGGCCTCCTAACTTCTTTCGGGCCGAATTTAACATGCGCGAGCACGCGACGACTTCGAGGGTCGCGATCGTGACGGGATTCGCCGATAAGACAATTTCTCCGCTCTGCGTAATATAAATAAATAAATCTCGAGAGGGAGAAAAACGTGAAACGGTGAACGGATACGCGCGAAGAGATACAAACATCGGGAAGGAGGCTAATGCTTCGACGGACGATTCTCTCTCTCTCTCTTCGTTCGCGAGATATTTTCAATACGAGAGTCGTTGGTCTCCAACGGGAAAACACTTTGCTTTACGCGCAATTTTACTACCCGCAGACGCGATTACAGTCGAAGCGGTTCTCGACGCGTGGCCAGACAACTGGTATCTAACTAGAAAACTTGTTCGAGTGACCGTGACGATGTGCTTGTTGCGCTTTCCGTTCTTGGTTTTTTCATTTTTTCTTATAAATATAACGTCAGTCGCGCAAGTATAAAAAAATAAGTTTGAGAAAATCAAAATGAAAAATACCTACAATCTGCAGAGATATAAATAGTCATTTGCGTATCAATATTATTTATATCGGAGAAACTCTAATGAAGTATTAAATAACGATTAATAATCATCAATATATATATATAAAACTGTGAGAAAAACAGAGAATCCCATGTGATAAAGTCTCAATATTTAATATTCGGCTGCGGAATTCTTGGATTTGCGTTTGACAGACGTTTCGAGCGATCGATGTCTCATCGAGGTCTCGAGTGAGCCGTCATCGGATCCGTTGAATATCGCGAGTGAAAGATGTGTGTCGCGTGTGTTCGATACCTCGGTACGAGAGAGTTGTGCAGCGGACATTGACTTGAAACGCTACGTGCGCGTTCATCATGTATGAGGAGGTTATTATTTAGATTGAGCGAACTTGAAGAACGCAAGCGGACTCGAAGCTCAACGGCATCGCTAGCGTAATCATATCGCACGCGATGTTGGAGAAGATGAGGAAGGAAACAAAGTGGGAGAAAATTTCGCGCGTATCCGGCGAAGATGGTTAAAATATGAACGAAAATAGAATATCTTCAATCGTCCTTATACGACCTCACGAGCCTCCTCGAGGATTATAATCGATAGAAATCGAAATTACGCGAATCACGCGATTGCGTGCCACGTTTTATTTCGTATATATATATACGGAGATAAGCGTACGCTAGAGGTAAGATTAATATATATTACGAAAGTCTGGAGAAGATGAGGAATTTCTGACCCCCGAAGAGGAAAACGCATTTTATCGTAGCCGATAATTGTACATACGATCGGGGAGTGCTAATAAACAGCTAGGAATCTGTTACGACTCGAAGAGTGTTGAACTTTGCTCGGCAAACAAGGATATATACATTTCGCAATTTTTTCGCGAGGAGAGAAATCTCTTAGGGTGTCTAGCAGTCAGGGAAAACTGGACAGGGAATTTTATAAATCTGGAATTTTCTCAGGAAATTTTACTATTTATCTGAATTTTTTCATATTATTCTATATTTGTTTCAAGATTTTGAAATTTTTCATTAAATAAATATCAACTTTGAAAAATATAAAAAAATTTGATATTATATAAATAAAAAAGGCGATTATTTAAATAGTTTACAGTGATATCTTTGTTTCGATTATCGTACATAACGCAGATTGTAAATTGATTTAAATTTTTATTTTAACTTTCGAATAACATAATAATACCAAAATAATATTAAAAAATCAGGAAAAAAATTCCAATTTCTTGGAAAATGTAAGAAAATCGGGGAATTTTTTTCATCGAGTCTGCTGGACATCCTGCCATATACATTTCGCAATTTTTCCGCGAGGAGAGAAATCTCTTAGGGTGTCTAGCAGTCAGGGAAATCTGGAAAACTGAACATTGGCAGGGAATTTTATAAATCTGGAATTTTCTCAGGAAATTTTACTATTTATCTGGATTTTTTCATATTATTCTACATTTGTCTCAACATTTTGAAATTTTTCATTAAATAAATATCAACTTTTCCTTGACTCTCATCACGCTAATTTTCTGTGTTAAAAATCGATTCATCTACAGCGTGTTCGTTAATTTATATTTTCATCGTCGTGTTATTTTATTTTAATGTGTTCGATAGAGATAAACCTAAAAAATTTGATACAATATAAATAAAAAAGGCGATTATTTAAATAATTTACAGTAATGTTTGTTTTAAATTTTTATTTTAACTTTCGAATAACACAATAATACCAAAATAATATTAAAAAGTGAGGAAAAAATCTGCTGGACACCCTGCCATACATCTACATTTCGCAATTTTTCCGCTAGAAGAGAAATCTCTCCTCGGCACGTGGCAGATATCCGCGTCCTCGGCACATGAAGATCGTCATTCGACGATTCTCTCGCCAGCGATGGCCAACGCGGACTCGCCGACGAAGCATCAACAACAACATCGCCGTTGGTCCTCGGGTCGATCGTCGACCCCGAGGAGTCACTTTTCGCGGCACTCTTCGGAAGCTTTCTACGCGAGCGCGGAACCGTTATCCGGACGCGCGTTGCATAATGGGAATGCCGGCCCAGACCCAGATTCGCCGTATTCCGCTCCGGATTCCTGCGGCGCGCCACCGGAAGCGAGAAGCCTCCGGCACCAGTACCGGACTTCCGGTCGCCAGGACGCGGGCGATCGCGAGCTCTTCTACACGCTACCACGCACCCTAACCATCTCCAGGAAGGAGATCCTGCGCCGCAGGAGCGTCAAGGACGAAGCACCCGAGACGCATCATCCTCGTCCAGCGGAGAAGGATCAGATCAGGAGACCAACAACTCTGCCGTCGATCGGTAAACGAGCTCGTCTGCAGGAAGCGGACACCGTCGAGCGCGCTTCCTCGATCCTGAAGAGAGTCTCCCGTCAGGATATCCTGCGTCGTCGCGCGAGCATAGAGAGTCCACAGCCGAAGGATGTCGCGAGGACATCCTCGGCTCGCTCGGCTAAGGAGGATCGGGATCTCGCGCGGCCGTCAACCTTGCCGAAGAGCCAGTATCTTTCTTCAAGGACGCTTCGAGGATTAGAGGAATACGTCTCTTCCAGGAGGTCGGAGACCGCCGGAAGAGAAGCGCCGATCTACGGAAGGATTCGACGACGGAAGATGTCGCTGCCGACCGGCTCGACGACGACCTTGCGCGACTCCGCGGTTTCTTCTTCCTCGGCGAGCACCTTGACGAGGTTCTCCAGGACGAGGACCAGTGGAGAACGCGCGGAGACCACGACGAAGGTCGTCAGACACCTTCGGGATCCTGTTCCTGATCCACCTGATCGGTCCAGATACGCGGTTGACGTCGGCGGGGACGATATTTACGCCAAGGTCGCGCGCAAGGTCACGCGACAGGCGTCTTCTCAATCTCGAGAAGAGAAGCAGCCGGAGCCGTCGATCGACAGGACCATGTCCAGGCGGAGGATAATCGGCAACGCGAGTCAAATGGACTCCCTGGAACGGAGGATGCATCAGGATCGGGATCAGGACGTCGTCAGGATCAAACACGAAGCCATTCTGGTCTCCAAGGCCGAGATGGAGCGACTGCGGAATTTTAAACCGGGGAAGAACGACCTTGAAAAGCCTGCCTGTCAAGTGGATTCTGCTGATTGGTCCAGCAAAAGGGATGCGAAAACGGATTCTTGGTCCTCTCGCGAAAAGTGTCTTCGAAGAGACTCCACCTGGACGAGAGACAGCGAGAGACAGGCAAAGTGCAGACCCAAGTCTCAGAGTGGACTGCTGACCAAAGGACAGTTGGAGAACGCGAAATGCACGACGAGACCGACGACCTTGCCGAGTTACGTGAAGCTCGGACGGAAGACGTCGCAGACGGGAGCCAACTCGGACGAGCAGAAGCGAGCTTCGAACAGCGCAACGTTGACGAAGCAGAGCAAGGAGAGGTCGAATTACGTGAAGAAGACGGCGACCCGCATCCCGATTCACGTCAGGGCGTTCAGCGACGCTAATAGCGCCCGGTCCAACTCTCCGGAAACGTCGTCGTCCATCTTTGGATTCTGCACCGGAAAGAGGAAGGTGCAGGCGTCTCCTATGACGCGTAGCTTCCCGTCGTGGAACTTGAAAACGGTTCGACCTTATCCACGGAATATGAAAATATTCGGCGAAGTTTTGTCTCTGTTCATCTATTTTTTATCTCTAACAAGGGTGTATCTAAATAAGTGCGAAGAATTCTAGGAGACGATTCTTATATAATAAATATGTGTATTCAGACAAAGTAAAAAGGTGAAATTTGGGGTATATTTTCTACTAATTAAAAGGATATTTATTAATATTTGAGAAAAAAATTAAAACTTAAGAAAAGTGTAAATCGTGAGGGAGGGATATAAAGAATCCCTCTTAATTTTCGACAAGAAACTATCTCCTAAAACTTTATTTAGATATACTCTGTATAAGTAATTTACTTATATAAATGTAAAGAAAATTGTGTTACATGTAAGTAATTAGCAGCAAGCTAATTTTTTTAAGAATGACACATTTTGAAAAGCTTAAATATACTGATATTTAAAAATAATAAAAGAGAATGAAGATTAAATATTAGAATAATGAGTATCAATTTTATAATCACAATCTTGAAAGAAAAATAAACTTGGCAAAGGTATAAATCTTATTGAAATATTAAAAAATATATTGAGCATCTGTGTCACAAACAGTGTTATGCTTAGATGATTTTAAAATTAGCTAGATAAAGATGAGATAAAAATATATAAATTTTCTAGATAATTTTTAAAGCTGCTTACGTAAGCACAGTTATAAAAAAATATAAATTATAAAAGAGATATAAAGATATATACGTATTCATATTTTTATTTATAAATTTTTATCACTTACTGCTTAAGTTCTCTTATTTAAGTATTTTTATGCGCTATGATTCTGAACCAAATTATCTGAAAATTATTCTAGATAATTTAGTAAAGATAATACTTTTTTTAATACATATTTTTAAAGATAAGATGACGCCAAAGTTTCATTTAGATGATCATCTATATAATTTTATTTAGATAATAACAAAGACTGGTCACAAAACCGCTCATTTGAATACAATAATGTTATTTGCAGGGTGAATTGGTGTGGTTCGACCCTGGCGTCGGCCATGTACTACCTGGCGAGGTTCTGGAATATCACAGAGCCGCTAATGTGCTTTCAGTCCAAGCCGTGATCGCCGGCAAGGTAAGATAGCTTGGAAATAGAAAGCGCTTAATGACCGTCCATAGACTAACTGTGTATTATGAACAGTCGAGTTGAATGAAAGCTAAGTCAATAGCTGGAGGGAAAGATAAATTCGACATACATTTTCTGCAAACAAATAAACCCTTTTATATACATAAACATTTATTTAAAGAAACATTGAGAGCTACACTTGCTTAGTTATTTATATATATATATATATATATATATTAAAATTTAATTAATATCGTAACATCATAAGCTGTGTCCTAGAATGTTAAAGAAGCCGCTTCAAGTTCACGTTATAATCAAGCGATCCAGGTCTAAAAATAAATAGCAGGAAGAGAGCAAGCATTCGAGTAATTCGATTCTTGACTTTCTAGCGTGGCCTTATACATTTGAATGTTTCATTAGACGAGACCGACTCTCACATCACGCCCGCTTCAATCTGGTTTCCGCACCTTTTTTATCTTTTTATCCTTTGCTCTCGCGCGCGTACGAATCTCAAGTTCGCGTTCCCTTAAAAATTCAATGCGACACTAGTGGTGGTCGCGTGAACTATCATAAATGGCCGTCGCGAATATACATCTAATATTATCTTATTATTATTTGAAAAATTAATTAATAATGTTCCAGTGATCACATGAGATTCTGATGTCGAGACACTTATTTGTAGACATATGTGTAAGGAATATATAATCTATTCTTTCTTGATTTTTTATTTACACCGCACATAATAATCCTACTGGAATTTATAACATTCTGACTTTCGATCATATTCCTTAATGAAGGCGTAGCTTTTGTATAATCACAGAGTGTGTCTAGCCGCAATGATATCTTTTTCATTTAAAAAAATGTATTTTTATATTCGCGGTGGCCATATTTGTTTTGCTTCAGTAGCGCCTCTCTTAGCGCGGTGGACGTTTTTTTCATCAATACACGAGTCATCGATCTTCTTCCTCTCTCCGTTCATTGTGTGGGTGTCGCTTCAGAATTCAAAATTTACGCCTCGTTGACGTAGTTTCCATTAACAAGTGGCAGCGCCGCGTCATTATGCAACCGACACCCATAACACCAGGCTATTTAACTCCATTGCTAGCCCGCCTGCTTTGTGTTTCCCTGCTTTGTCGTGCACTAGTTAGCGCTGCACTTCGCCGGTGTCCTATTATAAGAGACACACTGGCGTAAGGCACATCAGTTGTCTTGAACACGTGGAAAAAACGTAGGTCTAAATTAAAGTAATTTAGTAATTTAAAATGGCTAAATGGTCTAATTTAATTCAAATGGCTCGAGACACGTCAAGTTGCTTTAAATATTTCATGATTTTGTTATTTCAATTTGAAATAGTATTCTAAGAAATTCGATTTTTTTTAATTGAATTGCTTGCAATTTGTCAAAAGAAAAATTCAAAGGTGTATAGATTTATCGTTATATAAATTAATAAATGTGTGTTTGATGAAATAACTTTAATTCTGCAATAGATAGAAATTGTTTTTCAAAGTGAATTTTCTAAATAAAAAAGATAACAACTATGTTAAACTTGTATTATTTTAAGAACAATAGTATCCAATATCTTTTGCAACAATAAAAAAGATTTTGTCAAAATTCAATCAGAAAAAATATCTGGTTTTCATTATTTTAATAATTAATAATTGCTCATTATAATTAAAAAATTTTTTTATACCCACACGTGATGCTTCTAACTTATCACATTGTATACATTTTTATCAGAGCGGCCCTGAGAGATTACATTATCGAAATAAAACTTTATAATATTAGTATTAAATATTTTTTCATATTTTTTTAAATCTGACGAAATTTGGTTTATCTACCACGCGATGTCGCCGGCGCCAATGCAATTGCAGTTGCAAACATAGACGGGCCGGTGGTATCCGGTTAAGTCTCACGTGAGTGGCTCTCTCGCGTCTTATGTGAATTCGCACGAATCCTCCTTTTTTGTCGGACATTCTCCTTTACAAGCCACGCCGAGAAAATGCGGCAAGAAATGCCTATCGCAAAATTCATTTCAACTGGAAAGCAGCTATATACGCTTTTCAAAGCGTTTTCCCGCGTCCTATCCTTGCGCGCTCTATACTGTTATAGAAATTCCGAATGGAAAGTGTCGTCGTCGGGTAATCGTTGGTTTGCCAGAGAATTGTCGTCGAATTTACGCAAATGCATATTATCAGACTGAATCCTCGTGCGGAGAAAAGGCGAGTAATCGCGTACAATTTTATGTTTAAGCCGCAAATCTTCACTCTCACCAATCTGAGCGGAGTGAAGCCCAGGCAGGACTTGGGTCAAAATGGCGTGGAAGATATGATTCAATTGTCGTGAGTCTCGATATTACATTACATTAATTAGTATAATCGTGACATTGCTAAGTTTCAATTAATTTCAGGGATTTGAACGAGGCGTCGTTACTATGGAATTTGAAGATCCGATACGACAAGGAATTAATTTACGTACGTTGTACATCCTTCGATTTATTTATTATTGCTTGATTATAATTAACTGACAGCTAATTATTTTTAATTAATTTTTTTAGACATATACAGGAAGTATTCTTGTGGCGGTGAATCCGTACAAAATGTTTGATATCTACGGATTGGATCAGGTGAAGCTTTACGAAGGACGGATTCTCGGAACACTTCCGCCGTTAGTAGATTAATCCTTTCATATATTTTTCATTTGTTCATAATAAAACGCAATCTCGGAAAATATTTAAATAAATCAAGATTATTCGGAGCCACAAATAATTTTTTTCCTAATAAATAGCTTACTATATTATTTTATATGTGTCACATCTATGTTGCATTTTATATAAATGTGATGAAAATTTAATCGCGTCTTGTCATGATGAATTCATATTAAAAACAGACCTTATTCGGCCATTTCTTTCGCAGACATTTATTCGCAGTGGGTTCCTCCGCGTACAGTCAAGTAACTGCAGCCAATAACTCGAGTGCCAATCAAGTGGTCGTCATTTCCGGCGAATCTGGCTCGGGAAAGACGGAGTCTACCAAATTAGTGATGCAATATCTCGCGGCTGTCAATCGCGCGCCGAACAATCTTGTCACTGAGCAGATCCTGGAGGCGACGCCGCTCCTAGAGAGCTTCGGAAATGCCAAGACGCCGCGAAACGACAATAGCAGTCGATTTGGAAAGTACTTGGAGGTTCATTTCAGAGAGTAAGTGTAACAATATTAGAAATCAAAACTTTCATTCATATCCTAATGTATGTCATTATACAAATCTCGAACAATTTTTTCTACTTCCATTTCCAGCGGCGCGATCATAGGCGGTAGGATAACGCAATATCTTCTAGAAAAGAGTAGGATAGTAACTCAGGCTTCGGAGGAGAGGAACTACCACGTGTTTTATGAACTCCTAGCTGGACTCGATCAGCAACTCAGGGATAAATACGGTCTGCTTACGCCCGACAAATATTTTTATTTAAATCAGGTACGTAAAAGAAGAGCCTAGTACTTGGGAAAGAGAAAGGAAACGAATGACATGATTTGTTTCTTTAGGGTGGAAACTGCGAGATCGATGGCAAGAGCGACGTTCAAGATTTCAAGGCACTTCTGTCAGCGATGCAGGTCCTGGGCTTCACGTCCGAGGAGCAGGATACGATTTTCAAGATTTTAGCCAGCGTGTTGCATCTGGGGAACGTTTACTTTCACCGGAAGCAGATGAGGCACGGTCAGGAAGGAGTGGAGGTTGGTTCTGACGCTGAGATACGTTGGGCGGCGCACCTTCTTCAAGTAAATTCCGATGGCATCATCCGAGCACTCACTACGAAGACGACAGTAAGTTTTCATCTTTCTTCGAATCTTCCCAGCAAACATAGTATATAAATGTTATATACTTAAGCATGTTACATGTAGCGTATATGTTAGTTGTAATTTCCCACTCATAGATGTAACATTTTTAATATTACATATATTACATTGTAGTTATATTGTCATTATATCCCAAGATAGCACTGACTTATCAATACATCAATGTGCTATTTGGTATATAATTACAATATTACTAGAATATCAAAATATAATCAAACATATGGAAAAAATGAGAAAAAAATTATATAAGAGATGTTAATATTGAGAAAAAAAAATAAAAATTATAATTTTGTCATACGAATTTTTGGAAGTATAAACGTGTCCATTTTTATTTTTACAGGAAGCGAGGAACGAAAGAGTCTTCACGGCTTTAAATATCGACCAAGCCCTCGACGCCAGGGACGCTTTCGCGAAAGCTCTATATAGTTCACTCTTCTCTTGGCTAGTCGCACGTGTCAATCATATCGTTTACAAGGGCACGAAGCAAACAGCCGCCATTTCGATCCTCGATATCTTCGGCTTCGAGACCTTCACGGAAAACAGCTTCGAACAGCTGTGCATCAATTACGCGAACGAGAATCTGCAGTTTTATTTTAACAAGCACATCTTCAAGCTCGAGCAACAGGAGTACGCGAAGGAGAAAATTGATTGGACCACCATCAATTACACAGTGAGATTGATTTTAGCACAATGTGACGATTATGTATGCGATTCAGTTTAAAACCTCTTCGGAATTTGAGATCGTTTCTCGCGTTATTTCAGGACAACTTGCCGGTCATTCATTTGATTGCGAAAAAACCGGTGGGCATTCTTCATCTACTGGACGACGAGAGCAACTTCCCGAAAGCGACGGATCTCTCTTTCTTGGAGAAGTGCCACTACAATCATGCGCTGAGCGAGCTGTATTCGAGGCCGAGAATGAGCTCGGCCGAGTTCGCGATCAGACATTACGCTGGACAGGTTTGGTACAACGTGGACGGTTTTCTGGATAAGAATAGAGACACCTTGAGGCCGGACGTGGTCGAGTTGCTGATCAGCAGCAAGATTTCGGTAAGTCTTCCTCTCTCGTTGACAAAATGTTCAAGTCTTTCGACAACGATACATTATCGCGATCTTCGCAGATGGTCAGCAAGATGTTTCAACATGTCAGAACCACCCACGAAGCTAACAAGACGGTGAATAAACCGAATGGCAGATTTGTCACCATGAAGCCGAGAACTCCGACAGTCTCGGCTCGATTTCATGATAGTCTGCAGCAGCTGTTGGAATCGATGTCTCAGTAAGTATGAGCCGAAGCACTTCCAAATTATTATTTCAATACCAGTGCGATATTACAGACTAGCAGAAGCTAGGACAGTCACTACCCAGCAAACACAGTATATAAATGTTATATACTCAAGCATGTTACATGTAATGTATATGTTAGTTGTAATTTCTCACTCATAGATGTAACATTTTTAATATTACATATATTACATTGTAATTATATTGTCATTATATCCCAAGATAGCACTGACTTATCAATACATCAATGTGCTATTTGGTATATAATTACAATATAACTACAATATAATATATGTTATATTAAAATGTTACATCTATGAGTGGGAAATTACAACTAATATGGATGTTACATGTAACGTACACGTTATATTACCTGTTATATTATGTTTTATTATAGCAATGTAACAATTATATATCGGTGTTTGCTGGGTACAATTTTTATTTTACTTCATTGCAGATGCAATCCGTGGTTTGTCCGTTGCATTAAGCCGAACACCGAGAAAGCGCCCATGAAATTCGACATGCCCTGCGTGCTCGAGCAACTGAGATACACCGGAATGCTGGAAACCATCCGCATCAGGAAGACCGGCTATCCGGTTCGCCTCGTGTTCGGACACTTTGTGGATCGATATCGATACCTCGTCTCGACGCACTTGCCTAGAGGAGCACCAAACAAGGAGCTCTGCAGGATAATCTTGGATAGAGCCGCGCCGAAAGAGGCGCAGTCGCAATATCAGCTCGGACTTACAAGGGTATTTCTGCGCGAATCGTTGGAGAGAGCGTTGGAGTACAATCGAGCCTTGATTCTGGAGAGAGCAGCTATTACAGTGCAGAGGTATGTGTATCTGTAAAAAAGAAAGAATCTACGATTTTTTTTTAATATTTTCTGCGATTTTTCTCTCGCAAAGAGAATTAAATTATTATAATAATCAGAAGAAACGTCACCTTAAGTGTTTTATGTAGAAACCAATTCCTCCGTATTTTCAGTTCGCTTAATTTTGCTTAATTATTTTTTTACATGTAGTGAGATTAAATGTGCGAATCTCTTTTTCCTCTAGTAGATAAACAGTTCGTTGGAACGGTTTCTGTTACAGATATACGAGAGGCTTCTTGGCACGCAGAAGATTCCTCAACATTTCGCGTAGCACGGTGCTGATACAAGCGGTGTATCGCGGTTACCGCGAACGTAAGCAATTCCACGCAATGAAGAAGGGCGCGCTGATGGCGCAGAAGCTCTACCGAGGTAAGAAACAACGTGAGAGATTCACGGTATTAAAAGACGAAATGGCGAAAAGAGCGGAGATCGAGAGAGCCAGTAAGGAGCGAGCGAAGGCGAAGCAGCAGCGGGATGAGCAGGAGAGAACCTCGCGAGCTGTCGCCGGCGTAAATCACTTGGAGATTCCCGCAGAACTAGCCTTCATTTATAGCAAACTTGACGGTACGTTTCTATCAAATTTTATATATTTTTTAATTTTTTTTTTTAATAATGTAAACTTGTTTAACATTTTTCAATTTTTCATAGATTGGCAACCTACACATACCGAGCGAAATCTTCTCAAGGTCGTTGGCCAAGTCATTCCGATGAATTACACTTACAATCTGCCGCCCGACATCGATCAGTACCAGTTCTCAAAGTTCACCAACATCTATTTCAAGAGCCACATCTTCGGGATGAAACGCGAACCGATCAAGACTCCGTTCCTGGCAAAGGCACGCGATCAGGATTACACGGATTCTCTGATGATGTTTAAGATGATTCTGCGCTTTATGAACGAGAATAATCTTAGCGGGAAACGGGAGCAAGCGTTGGGCGACTACATCGTTAACAAGGGTATCGTGAACGAGAAGCTGAGGGATGAAATATTGTGTCAGCTGGCGAATCAAACATGGAAGAATGAAAACGACGCCAACAAGGAGAGAGGATGGCTGCTGCTGTCCAACTGTCTATCGGCGTTCCAGCCCAGCGGCACTCTCTTCAAGTATCTCCTGAAGTAAGTGTTTCCCATTCGATGAGTCATTACACGCACCAGTTTGTCCCTAATCAAAAATTCTTCAATCAGATACGTCTCCGATTACGCCTACGACGGCTACAAGGCTTACTGCCAACGCAAGCTGTTGCAAGGTGAGAGAACGGCGTATCGTGTGTTGAATAACAATCAGCAAACGGTGCATCAGGTACCCAGAAATTATCCGCCGTGCGTCCTGGAATGGCGAGCCAACCGAAATCGCGTAAATATGGCGCTCAGTGTCGGCTTTTACGACGGTAAGTCACTTTCAAATTTTTGAAACACGATATACAGGATGTCTGACATAAAGTGTCACACCGAAAATATACAAGTGGATCTCGTTATTTGGAGACAATTTTTCCTCGGCAAAAATGTCGAGGGAGCCTTAAATTAAAATTTTGTTAAAGTAAACTCTACTTGAAATTAATTGAAGAATGTGGTTTTATTAATATTTTTCTGAGGAAAAATGGTCTCCAAATAACAGGATCTACTTGTATATTTTCGATGTGACACTTCTTTATGTCCGACACCCTGTATAATAAACTGAACTGAAGTGACTCAATGACTTGTCGTTGTACAGGCGAGACAACTACGTGCGCGATGGATTCCTGGACGACGTGCGAAGAGTTGGCCAATCTCGCAGTTCGGAACCACGGAGTGGAGAACTTCGGCTGGACTATCACGCTCTGGAATCAGCTGGATGGTCCGGATGCCATCGTAACGGAGACCAACGGTTGCGATTACGTTCTCGATCTAATCTCGGAGATGGAACTGGCGCCGGCT
The DNA here is from genome assembly GCF_048542155.1 of Nylanderia fulva. Lineage (NCBI taxonomy): Eukaryota > Metazoa > Arthropoda > Insecta > Hymenoptera > Formicidae > Nylanderia > Nylanderia fulva. The sequence goes on along the minus strand of NW_028189730.1, from coordinate 2,154,320 downwards.
TTCCCAGCCGCGAAACACATGTTCTTGGAGCAACGCAAGAACAGCTTACCGCCAATAAAAAAGCGAGAAGTACGTAAATTTTAGTATTTGTTTTCCAAGTATTCAAGGGGATGCTGACCATGACTGTTTTACCGACTTTGAGTTCAAGGGCTTTTCTTTTTATTGGCTATACAAATTCAAAAATCCTTCTCTACAATTAAAGTACTGATAATAATGAACGGAGGACGCTGTAATTTTGTATAAAAAAATAATAAAAATTATAGTTTTTTTATCAGCTTCTTGCATCAGTTTATAACAGTATTTATTTAATACAAAAGTTCTGCAGTTTATTTGCGCACAAAATATGGTATTCCCAATAGAGATGACATGAAAGAATACGAATGAGATTAAAAGTCTGTATCAAAAGATTCGTACTTGAATTAATTATGTATGTATATTTGCATAAAACAGCAAAAATTAGTTGCCGGACAGCGCTCCTCGTTTATTATCAATACTCATTGTGGAAAATTTTTTAATCTATATATTAAATAAAAAGTGAACTAACTTAAAGTCGGTAAAGCAAAACAACGGTAGCATCCCCTTAATAATTCTTATATAAATTAATAAATAATTTGCAACGGAGCTGAAATAATTAGAGAAAAGTAATTGTCATTTATTAATTTATAATAAAATGTCTTTTTTTCTAGCACGCTCAAGTCATTCGAGAGTTGGAGCGAGAGATGGAAATTCCTATCCTAAAAACGTTCCAACCTCTGGAAAGGAAATCAGCGCCGAAAGTAGTTGACAAACCTGTCGAGCCAGAAATTCAGATACCTAGACGACCAGTTGTTCCTCCGCCACAACCGCCTGTTGTCAAACCCCCCGTATGTATTAATTAATTTCCTATTTTTTTTCAAACAAAAAAGTTTAGCAGACATTCGGCGAATAAAATAAAATTTCAGTGAACGCGTTATAATTTTGTCAAAACAGAAACTGTTTCAAATATCTCGAGAACATAAAATTCATATATAATCACAAATATAATTATATATAATTATGTATAAAATATGATCCTATATGTTTTTCTTTTTATAAGATGATACCTCTGTCCACATGCACAGAAAAAGTAAGAAGAAAAATAATTTAAAAATAATTAGAATAATATATTTATTTTTTGTTAATGAAAAGTGAAATTTGAAGAAAGAACTCTCATATATAATCATCTATAAATATCTAATGAAGCAAAATTATGTTTCAATCAAGTAATTGATTTAATCTTGAGCCAATTAATAATGTAGGTATATCATTCGCGATATTTGTTAATTCCATCTGTGTATAATGAATGATGTAATTATCGAAAGTGTTAAAAAACGTAATATACGCAGATGCGAAAGCAGTCGCACGAGGCCATTTTGGAGACCACGACAGAAACCGGATTGTCGAGGAAATCCGCCTTGAACGATCGCTACTTCGATAAGGAGAAGCAACGTAGCCGAAGTTTAGACAATTTGCTTCAATCGGAGGTCGTCGTGTCGCCGGTAAAACTCGCCAATCTCGGGCTCTCCTCGTCCAAATTGAACGAGCGATATCACAGTCTGGAGAGGATCGGCGAGACTCCGGCGGTCAGCAACGTCGAATACATGACTCGTGGCGAGGTCGCGCAAGAGAGAAAGTACAGTAGAGCAACGAGGACGACAGAGCCGAATATCGAGGAGGAAGATCTGACGATCGATTTCGAGTACCCGGACATCCAATCGGTCAGTCAAACCGGAAGATCGGAGGACGACAAGAGTTACATAAGATCGCAGACGAGGTTCATCAAATCGCAATATCCCGGTAAGTGTAGACAGAAAAAAAAATGATCAGGAACTTCCAACAGGGGCTTCCGAAGATTTTCTAACAAATCCGCACGCATTATATTAACGACCTCTAGCTCTGGTTATTTAATTCGCTCTTGCGTAAGCTGGAGAATTTTTTTTCTACCGCGGAGAAAGTCGCGCCACTTACGCAACCTCGGATTTTTCCGTATCGACCTCACGCGGATCGATCACTTCTCTCGCTTTCAGGCAAACGCGCGTTACCGGGGAGCCAGTCTAGTCGCGCTTACATCGAGAAGAGCGAATACGGAGTGAAGTCCTCCGCCATGTCCGACACCAGCGAGGCGCCTTCCTTGGCTTCGCACGTGCGTCGTGTTCGCGTACCCAGCCAGGCTTCCGACGTGGACCAGTTCCTGGACGAGCTCTTCATGCCGGTGCTGGATGGTAATCTCGACGAATTGTCGGACGCCCGCAGTTTGGCCGCATCCATAAAAGGTTCGCGGGACTGCAGATCACCCGAAGTCGTCGAGAATCAAATCAAACTCGCCACCGTCGAGGACTTCGTCGAGGGAATGCTGGCAGGAAATGACGTCGAGATCAGTGCGAGTGAACTGTCAACGAGGATCAAAGGTGGTGGCAACATGGATATCCCTAATCAGAATACGGCCTTCAACTTCAGCCCTATTGCGCAGAGCATGATGTCGCCGCCGATGATGATGCCCGTGTTCGGTCCCACTCAGCAGGTTTCGTCCAGCCAAAGCAACAACATGGGCATGGGCCCGGGTTTCATGCCCATTCCGATCTACAGCATGCAGGGACTCAGCTTACCGCAGTATCCGAACTCGCCGCCCGGCCAGAGCGGTGACATGATGACTTACCAGCAGAATCTTCAACGAGCCTTCCTCCAGAGCGCGATGGCGCAGAATATTCAGATACAGCAGCAGCTCCTGGCGCAGAATCAAGCTCTACAACAGCTGTTGGTCCAGAGCCCGCAGAACTCGACGCAGCAACCGGTAAGAGATTAACAAGAGAAGCGAGAAATTTGTGTACAAAGTCTAATATCGGAAATTTACGCGATTCACCGGTAACGGATCGATCTTTTTATTGTGATTCAAGAAGATTAAATGAACTCGTCGATTTAGAAATCAGATGAACCTTTACATATTTTTCGACGTCTTTTATATATTGTTTTCGAGTCTGAAATAAATATATAAGTATTATTTGAATAATGTATGAATTATGTTCAACTCGTTGAATCACAATGATTAGATCACAGGCGGATATTGCATGTCCAGCACGATCACGAATGTTTCGTCGCGGCTATATCACGATCGCAAGTGCAATCATCATTAACTCGATGATCCATCATTGGTAACCGAAACCGGCAATGCCCGCGTCTAATGAAAGCTAACTCTTAACGAAGGTATATCGTCGTTCTGGACGATCCTATGGGTTTCTGAGCCGCGTCACGGCACGGGTGTGTGTTTCCAGAGCACGGTGTTACCCGCTGGCCCCTCAAGCATGAATCTTGTCCCCCCAGCTCCCCCAATCGGTGCCCATACGGGGCCCAATGATTCTATCGGACGCTACTCCAAGGTATCTACTGATTTTAACTAACCTTACCTACCTACGCTGTATCGTGTTTGGCATCCCGAAGACTACCGCAGTATCGCGTATGTACATATATGATCTGGCAGAATCCAAGGTAGTTGTTTCGGAATTTCGTGAACCAACCACCCCAGCAAACACCGATATATAATTGTTACATTGCTGTAATAAAACATAATATAACAGGTAATATAACGTGTACGTTACATGTAACATCCATGTTAGTTGTAATTTCCCACTCATAGATGTAACATTTTTAATATTACATATATTATATTGTAGTTATATTGTAATTATATACCAAATAGTACATTGATGTATTGATAAGTTAGTGCTATCTTGGGATATAATGACAATATAACTACAATGTAATATATGTAATATTAAAAATGTTACATCTATGAGTGGGAAATTACAACTAACATATACGTTACATGTAACATGCTTAAGTATATAACATTTATATATTGTGTTTGCTGGGTAGTTGTTTCGGAATTTCGTGAACCAACCACCCCAGCAAATACCGATATATAATTGTTACATTGCTATAATAAAACATAATATAACAGATAATATAACGTGTACGTTACATGTAACATCCATGTTAGTTGTAATTTCCCACTCATAGATGTAACATTTTTAATATTACATATATTACATTGTAGTTATATTGTAATTATATACCAAATAGCACATTGATGTATTGATAAGTCAGTGCTATCTTGGGATATAATGACAATATAACTACAATGTAATATATGTAATATTAAAAATGTTACATCTATGAGTGGGAAATTACAACTAACATACACGTTACATGTAACATGCTTAAATATATAACATTTATATACTGTGTTTGCTGGGACAAATCATACAATGTCTTATTTAGCTAATCACAACGTCACAGCTCTTCCCTAAATTTTAATCTCGAGTCGACCTTCGCATTTTAACGCTGTAAATAATTTTTCAAAATCATCGTCGGTCGAGAGAGATCCTCTAATATTTTTTTCTCAATTAGGTCTCGTTTAGAGAACCCGACGATGTTGAATTATGGTCGACCGAGAAACGGGGTACCTTTGCACAATCTACGCCGACGAGTCAGCGGCAGGAGACGATGACGGTGAAGGCACAAATTCACAGATCCCAGAGTCCACCGAGGAAAAATACCGAAGCTGTCAGAAAAACGAGCGTCGATTACGCGCGAAAGATTAGCGTGGATCGAAAAGCGATAGACAGGAAGGCGTCTTCGACGCAGGCGGAAGCGAAGAGGACCAACTTAAACAAGAATAACGTGCAAAGCAATTTCACTAATGTGCTCAGCGAGCTGAAGAACAGGAAGAGCAGCGTGGACAGCAATTGCAGCAATAACAAAGGCGTTCCGCCGCCTCCACCGATGCCGCCGCCATTGGAATCTCATGATCCTTCCGAGTCCAGACCTTTTCTCGATCCTTACGGAAGGGCTAAGACGGTGCGCATTGGAAAATGGAGGTAAATTTAACAAAGAGGCTCTCTTGAATTAATTCGTCTCTTTTTGTATCTATGGTTAAATCTTAACTCTTCGTTTCTTGCTTAGATGGCCACCGCCCAGCGACTCGAACGAGAACCAAGGACAAGACAGTTTTATAGAATTCAAGATGCGTCAGCAGCAACAACAGCGCAAGATAACGCCACACTATCAGGAATACGATCAAGGTGATGGCGATCACGTGACGGAAGGTGGCGTCGAATGGGAAGAGTTCGAGATCGAAAACATCGTCAGCAACGAGGATCGATCCTCACATCCGTCAGCAAACGCGAAACATGAGAACGGATACAAGGAAGATGGGGAAAAGAAGAAGAAGAAATCAAAGTAATTCAGATTTTGGACATTTTTTTTCTCATTAAGTTTGTACTGCGATCGAGAGAGATGTAAATCGCCAAATTCCTTCCGCAGATCGGCCTTGGAAGTGGGCGCGCAGAGACCATCGCCGGGAAGTATAGGGAAACTGAAGCTCAGCTCGGAGATGAGGCAGAGATTGGAGAAGGTAACAGCGAATCACAGTGTGAGATCTACGAAGACGGCCGAGAAACCCGCTCTACCGCGAGAGGATGGAAAGGTGAAACGATTAGAGGATAATAGAAAACTGTTGCTGGAACAACAACTAGGTAATTGTTTTTTTGCACATTAGTGAAATAGAAAAATATCAAATTAAAAATAAATATTTAGACAATTAAAAAATTAATTTCTTCAAATACAATGTAAAGCATAGCTTAATTCCAATGCATCTTCGAGATGTATCACTTGTCTATTTTTTTAAGGTGGCAGATGGGACGATTATGCTTCCACTGTCGATGACACCCAAAGTGTCACCTCCAAGGGCACAACTGACATGATGACGCAAGCACAGGTGGTAAGAACACAGATTGAGAGGATGGAACGACCTATCCCGCCTCCGCTACCTGTCACTCCGCCGCAAGCTTCGAGTCCAAGAGGCGGAAGTGTCTATAGCAACAGGTATTGACATCGCGAATCCAAGGAATTTTAATAAAATAAATTTTTTTTCTAAAAAAAAAATAAAAAATAGCCTTGCTCAAATAAAAAAAAATTAATTGTTCATTTTTTTAGTCAATCCGGTGTACCTCAACCGCGATCACCGCCAGCGCCGATCGAGCCGAAGACGCGCGACTCCTTCCGCACGTCTCCGGACTCCGAGACCTTCGATCACTTCTCCAAGAGTCAGATGTTCAGCCAGAGCCGCGACATCTTCGCTTCGCAGCAGCATCTGCGCGACAATCACGTCGATTATCGGAACGATTATGACAAGTCTCGCGTGCAGATAGACGTCAAGTCGAAAGATTTTTACGGGAAGGACAGCACCGACCTCGCGAGTTTGACGCGCGATCGTAGCTCGGACTTTGATTCGCGCCGCGATCTCAGCTCGGACATCTTCGACTCGAAATACGCGTTCGACGGCTCGAACGGCAAGCGAGATCACTTCGCGATGACTCGGGACGTGTCTCCGAAGTCCCGCGACAGCTTCGGGATGCCGTCCCCGCGGGACTTTGGCGTCATCCCGAACACGAGGGAGTCGTTCACGGTCGCGCGACAGAGCTTCAACAAGCTCGACCGAGAGATGGACAGGCGGTCGAGCGTCGCGTCGACCCATCGCACCGACAAGATGGAGAGGATCGAGATCGAGGAGTGGCCGGAGTTCCTGAAGCCGGTATTACCGCCCGCGGACAAGCCGGAGATCGAGAAGGTCCAGGAAGTGGTGAACACCAAGCTCTATCCGCAAACCTCCACCGCGCATTTCACGTACAACAGAGTCACGTGGACCTTGAGGGTAAAGAAAGAGGTCTTTGCGCCTAACGAAACGCTCAACAGCCCTCTGGCGTTGCATCTGGTCTTCTGTCAGGTCGCCTACGATGTACTCGCGACCTCGAGCATAAGAATCGCCAAGGAAGATCGGCAGAACATGCTGAAGATGCTGGACAACTACGGCGTCACCCTGGAGAACCTCCAGAGCACGCAGCACAAGATCACGATCAAGAAGAACATCGTGGATATGGCGAAGCAATGGCCGCTGTACTTTGCCAGGATATTTCCAGTTTCGGTAAGCTTATTTTTCTTTCTTTAAATTGTATAATAATTTTTAGAATGTTAAAACTGGAATGTTAAGATTAAAATGTTAAAACTGAAATGTTTAATTTGGAATGTTAAAACTGGAATATTAAAATTGGAATGTTAAAACTGGAATGTTAAAACTGGAATGTTAAAACTGGAATGTTAAAACTGGAATGTTAAAACTGAATGTTAAAACTGGAATGTTAAAACTGGAATGTTAAAACTGGAATGTTAAAATTAGAATGTTAAAATTAGAATGTTAAAATTAGAATGTTAAAACTGGAATGTTAAAATTGGAATGTTAAAAATAGAATGTTAAAATTGGAATGTTAAAACTGGAATGTTAAAACTGGAATGTGAAACCCTTTTTCTGTCACAGATCGGCCCGCAACATCCGGAAACTCAACACGTGGCGATATCGCACCACGGGCTCCGATTGATAAAACGCACATCCAACGGCGATCTGATAATCCTGGAGACGCTGCCGCTGGAGGACATCGTCTCCGTGAATTCCACCAGAGCGGGCGTGTGCGTGTTGCAAATTTCGTCGGGGGTTCGGCTACCTCTTCACACGACTCGCGCCCCCCAGCTGGCGGAAATGATCGGCAGATACATCAGATTGGTAAGTAAAGAAAAATACCGCCTTGTTCTTTTTTTTCACTAAACGCGCGCGCCCGTCCGCGACTAATTACTGATAACGGTGCACTTCAAGTCTTGTAACGAGGCGACCTGTAGAGCGGGCAACGCCTAGTGTAAATTGCGTTTCCGGTGAGCGGTCATATATGCTGGCTGGCCAATGCCTCCTTTTTCGTTCCTCTCTCTCTCTCTCTATCTTTCTTCCTTCGTATCTCCCAGCTCTTTTACGCTGTCTAGAATCAGCGATCCATTACCGAGCGCACCTCGATATCTCCATTATTCTCTATAGCGGTTCGTTTTCGGCCAAAATAGCAACTTGGCGCAATATCGCTTCGCCAAGAATGTCGCCATCCTCTTCAAACGTTTACTTCCGCTCGGCCATTCCCATTTCATCATCGATATTTCGCGAGAAGAAAAACCGGTCGACCGGTTTTTAATCCTTCCCTCGCTTTTCTTCGCTGTCAAAATATGGTATTGACCTTCAGAATCTTGATCGTGCTTATCCTTAGCGAATAATTAAGATCGTGGGACACAAACAGAACCGTTTCTTGCGCGAGGAGGAAAGAGAGAGACAGAGAAGGAGGGACGCGTCTCTTCGTCTTTTGTGCAAACTTGAGAGAGATCGGATTTCTCATAACACTGCGGTATGCCTGTTGCTCATCATCTACACCTGCATGCATCGTCGCCGCACGCGAGGATTCGAGAAGCGAATCGCTTAGCGTGACGAACGTTCTCTCGAACATCTGGACATACCGATACATGCCTCTATTTATACAAATGAATTTTTAATAAGAGAGAATACTAATTTTTTTTCCCGATACATATTTAACATTTATATCGCGAGATTTCACTTTTAAATTGGGGGCTTTCAATCTTTTTATTTTTTTATTTTTTATTATTATTTTTTTTTTTTTTTTTTTTTTTAAAAAGAGAAAATTAATCGCGAAATAAATGACTTTATGCGAATCGAATTTTCGATTCAATGCCTATTAAAGCAATCGCTGCCGCATGGCACACATTTTGACGTTAATCACTTAATACATATATGTTTCGATGTAAGAGACGTAATGTATACCGTCGAAGAGACGGTATAATAATAAAAATTATGATTCCTGTGTCGCACGATTCCTTTTACATTGAACTTTCGCTCTTCTATCTCACTTTCACATCGAGCCACTTTGACAATCGAGTCGTATACGTGCATATATGTACGTTCGCCCTACGAATTGAAATCCGATTGAAGATTCTTTTTCCTCTCTCATTTTCCCTCATCGCGAGGCAATTTGCGCATAAACGCGCCGCGCGCGCGTTAAATAAGGTATGCGCACAATTTGCAATTCCATTATGGATTATGTAACGGTAAAAGAAGCGAGAGAGAGAGAGATGCGCCGAGAGAGTGCGTGCAACACACGGAGTCGCGAGAGAAGATCGCTGAAGGAGATGAGCAAACGTTCCTTCTCGGCATCTATATAATCGACAGAATGATGTCAAAGAATCCCGGAGCGAAGGAATGCGCGCCGTTTATATAAAAATACGCGATTCAATATCTATTCATATGAAAACATCATCGTGAAAATATGCCCGAGGAATCATCGTCGTCATTGACGGTGCAAGGAGATCAAATGACACGTGTAGAAAGTCTAAGCCGTCTATGGCGCTATTGTCTCCTTCGCCTGCATTTTTCTCAAGGGATTAGAATAATTTCATTTCACTTTAATATCTCTCCTTTTTATTATTTTAGGTATCTTAATTTCTACATCTTTCACACGCGCATTAAAAAAAAATAATATTATTAAATAAAATAGTATTTTTATATTTAAAAAATCGTGTCTCGAATAGAGTGCAGTTATTTTAGTTTGCTGCATATTTGCTCCCACGTTTGAAAAGACGACGGTTCGATTAAAGGAAAAAAAAGAACCAGTTGTACTTGGATTTCTTTCGAGCAAGTCCGAGTTCAACTAACTCGTATTTACCGATGGCGGCAGCTCGTGCTTATACGGACACCGGAAGTGGTTGGAATTGCTAATGCGAAACGGTGCTCGTTATCTCTTTCTCTCTCTCTCTCTTTCTCTCCTTCTTTCTTACTATGTTGGCCCAAATTCTCTTTTCGCCCTTGGTGCTTCTATAGTGTTAAAAAATATTTCAAAACAATCTGGATAAATTTTTTTTGAGGTCTCGACTGTCCTTAATTATATAAAAACCACGGTTTTTATTTCGTAAGCTAAATGGTTCTCTTTTATGTTAAAATTGTTTAGTTGACGGAATAGAAAAGGAGTCTAAATCTCATTAAAACTCAACTACCTTCTTGAGAACACGTCAATTTATTACACATTATCTTCAAATGAGGAAATTATTTTCTGCTCAATTAGGAATTTAGGATGACGATATTTCAAGAGAGAGGCATATAAACGAGTGTATTTTATGTATGTATACGCTTATTTGTCCGCGAGTAAATAATGGCGTTAAATTAGTCATTCAAACTTCTGAATGCAATTTTGCATTTGGATTTTTATTCGAAAGATATATATTGAAAGCTCTCCATGCGTGAAAAGATTGCGCAGTTAAATATGCGTTCGTATAAATGTGAACTGGGAAAACGCCATGAATGAAAGTTCAACGCAGTCATCCCACATCTCTTTGCCGAGTCGACTGGCCAATCAAGTATCTCGAGGCCAAAGAACACCTATCATTAAAGTAATAGCCTCGTGTCGCAAGCGTGCGCGCGCGAAATAAACAACAATTTCAATTTCACTTGGCTCGCGCATACCGCGCATTCCCACGTGACATCTCGACAGGGCTCTGTCGCAGAAACATATATGTAGAATGATATCGATAGAAAATGTCGGGAATTGTTTTCCCGCTTTCGCTCTCGACCGGTCTTCCTCGCGGTAAAAAATGTTTCGCGATCCGGATCGTGGAAAATATATGTGGCCCGTTCTTCGAATCGGTGCGAAAGAAAAAAGTGTGCCTGATTTATAGGCGCTACGTGTAAGGTAGAAACGAAACCACGAAGTGAGAAAGTACCTACCACCGACGTTTCTCCGGAGGACGGAAATCGGTTCGCGAGTTTCTCGACACGAAGAACGTGGAAATCTCCGTCGGAAAAGTCAGTCGAGCTTCCTTGGATGACCGCACGAGATAAAAACGCATTTCATTTTATTTATTTATTTAAGAGAATAAACGAAAATAATTACGACAACTTGTAGCAATAGTTGTCTATATACAACAAAAATACAAAGAAAGAAAATAAAAAGTTACAATAAGACCGCAATACAAACTTCAATAAGAAATACGAATCAATTTTACTCCGTCTATGCGTCTATAAAAAATGCAACGGAATATTAAATTACGTAAGAATAATTTTAGGCTTGGAAATATTGTATATACAAAAGGGCTACTTTCTTAAAGACTTAAGGGCACAGAAGGGACCAGGGATAATAATCGGTCGTTTCCGTTTGGGGAGCAGGTGCGTGGCTCGTGAACAAGCGTGTGAACAAACTCCGAAAGTCCGTTGTTTTGAAAAGGACTGAAAATTCCGATTGCTCGTTTTTTTTTCTCTTCAATGAACGCGGAAAAACCTGGAACCGTATCGCGGACGGTATCCAAGCGTGGGACCAAAGATTTTGCCAGAGAGAGAGAGAGACGGACTCCCATTGAGCCTCCCGCAAATCACAATAATCTCGCGTAATGAGCTATCGCTTCCGACTCTTTCCTCCCTCTTCCGGTTCCGATTTCTATTTCATTGCCGTGCTCGCGCGCGAAATTACTACGCCAGACAATATAAAGGATTTCCTTTCATCCATAAAGATCTTTTACCAACTCATTGTCAGACTTGTTCTTTAAGAAAAACATCTCTCTTTCTCTTTCTCTGTCTCGAAGGTGTTTTTAATTTATCGACAAATCCCTGGTACCAGTCATCTAAAAATTAATTAAGTTTTTAATTTTATGTCTTTGATTAATTTTTTAATTACTAAAAAATACTTTTAATATTGAATATTAAAAATCCGGTCGTAGCAGATGCGATTGATCTCGAAAGACCTGTGTTTACTGTTTCAACATATGTTCGGTAATATCGTTTCGCTTTATCAGCATTTTGTAATTTTTAACCTTGTTGACAGAAAAAAGTTATTCTTATCGTTTCAAGCGGTAAAAGACATGTCAGGGTGTCTAGCAGTCAGGGAAATCTGGAAAACCGGGTATATGGTCAGAGAATTTTATAAATCTGGAATTATCAGGGAAAAAGCAGAAAATTTCACTATTTATCTGGATTTTTCACTTTATTCTACATCTGTCTCAATAATTTGAAATTTTTTATTAAATAAATATCTCTAGGATTTTATGATTTAACATTGTATTATCATACTAGTCTTGAAAAATCTGAAAAAATCAGGGAATTTTATATAAATCCGGAATTGTCAGGGAAAAGTCAGGACTATTTATTTGAATTTTTTCACATTATTCTACATCTATTTCAATAATTTGAAATTTTTTATTAAATAAATATCTCAATAAGGATTTCATGATTTAACATTTAATTGCTTTATCATATAGATATATGCAAATTATATATTTGGAAAAACCAATACTAAAGAGTCAGGGAAAAAATGAATATCTGGTCTTGGAAAATTGTTTCCATTGAGTCCCTGTTTTCTCCTCTTCTCTCTCTCTCTCTATCTGAACATACATGGCTTGATAATCGAGAACGTGCGTTCCGATCGAACAAGATCGAGCTCCTCTCCGCGGTAGCAACACGATTTTCCATGCTAGCGTGCGCCACGCATACCGCGAGGATATACCTGGCGAAGACGTGGTGGGGCACCCGACCCAGATATCCGTCTTCCGAAGGGGCACCCGCCGGAGAACGGCCGGTATCGGAAGCCCGACGGTCGCGAGAATTACCTCAGTTCATCGACTGCCGTCGTGGCGCGCGCACGGTGCGTTCGCGCTCCCCATCGAGTGCTGCGAAGAACGACCAAGGAGCTTTCGTTCCAGTCAAATTCGGAGAAGAAACGAGAAACCGCTCCCGTCACGCAAAACCGGGATATAAGAGGAATATAAAAGGGCAGTGACATTTCCCATGGGAGAAACTCCAAGAAAGAGATGTCAAAAGGTCTTCCTGGACTCTGAGCGAGCTTAAAAAATCGAAGCTATTTTTTACGACACCTTTATTTGATACTGAAGCTAATAATTATGATTTTCTAAAAGGTAGATAACTGATGAACGAATTTTTATAAAGAGACTCGTTTTCTGGAAGGAAACGAGACTTTGAAGAAGTAGCGGCTGCTCTTGGCGCCAATAAATCTTGATAAGTGATAATCAAGTGTCAAATAAACACGTGGAAAAACATGACGTTTGACGTCGCATCGGCTGTAATTCGCGACGTTCAACAAGATCAATAATAAATAACGCGATATAATGACGATCGCTCATTAATGCACGGTTCTCCACTTGGAATGAAGTATAGTTAATCAACGACCAATTATTCTCTCGCGGACGGGAGATGCGTCGTTCACGCTTCGCGTAGTAAAAAGAAAAAAACGAAACGCTTACATAAAAACGGCGATATAACGATGAACGGAACGTGACGGCGATTGTTGCACGATCGTTAACGATCTTGCGCGAAGTAAGGTCGAAAGGGTCCCTCGCATTTACGTAAGCGAGATCACATGATCGACCTCTATCCGAGTTGTTTCCCGACTTCCCACAACGGCTCGTTCCAACAGTCAGTCGGCGAGAGGACGACCGTTTGCATGTAAAGTCATGTAAGAGCCTCGTTTCGTCATCATCAAACTTTATCTTCACGAATATCCTTTTGATTCATAAAAAAACGAAAATTCACGCCCCGTATTCCCATTCGCAAGGAAGCATGAAAGCTTTCTCGCGACGGGGGAGAGTTTGTTGGTGCGAGGTAATTATAATTAAAAGTGCTCATTGTTCCGGCCGCGGTCCCACGAGAGTCTGCTTCCGGCCATGTTCTCACCATGTTGTTCCGCGGACGGTCCTTCCTCCGTGATCTACATCCTTCGGAAGATCCGAGTGAAATTACGATTGTTCGGGAATTAGAAAAGCCGCGGAATTTTGCGGAGCTAATATAGCTGAAGAATAAAATTTCGAGATAACAAACGAATAATCGCAATCTTTCAACTATATATATATATATATATCGACACATGCGCTTTCCCTTGAGAATTCGACGCGATGGAGAGAGAAGTGTCTGATACGGAAGGCGTCTTCTCCAGGAGACTCGTCAGCAATTGGGCCGAGTTGCCGACGACATTGAGACGTCGGCAACAGAAGCACCGTCCGGACATTCTCAATCAGTTCACGGATCACTCCGAGTCCTCGGAGAACGAGCTTTACAGACTCGAGCCGAAGGCCTTCAGCAATGTTCAGCGAATCGTGCGTCGTTCCGAGTTTCTGCGCAGACTGGAATCCGGGGATATCGTGCGGAAGGAGATCTCGGATTATCGGAAGGACATGAGAGAAGGTCGCAGACTTACACCTGAGAATCTCTCGAGCCGCCTGGACGAGGGTTACTGGAAGCACTGCGACTCCAAGTTGGACTATCGAAAGACGAGGAGTAACTTCATAGGCAGGCAGGAGACGAAGAGCTTCTCGGACGAGGATCGCAAGACGAATTCTCCGGACAGTCTTCTGATGAAGTCCTCCGAGTCCGAGTTGAGCAGCGACGACTACGGACACACGGATGATTCTGGAGCGTTTCTGGAGCAGGCTTCTCATCCGGAGAAGCCGTCCAGGACGAAGAGAAGCGGCTTCATCAAATTCTTCGCGAAGGACGGCGGCAGAGAGAAGAAGAAGCTGGACTCCCCCGAGAACTTGGACGTGAACAAGAATATTAAGCAAACGGAGGTCGCGAAAAAGGAGGCCTTCGCTCAGCAGAAATTCGAGTACGAGAACATTCCTAGAATTGACATGTCCAGGCTGGATCAAAAATCCCTCATGCACTCGATCGTGCGAGCGAACGATCGTCAGCTCACGATCGAGCAGCTCAGACTCGAGGAAGGTTGCGAGCTGAGAAATGGCAAGAGTAATGTCGCGAAAAATATGCGCGAGAAGAAGCAACCGGTCCAGCAGAGGCCGAAGGACGACGAATTGAGAGGTAACGTGAATCAGGAGTCGTACGAGCAGATCGTCGCGCGAGCTAACGGTGAACGGAAAGCGGCAAAGATGGAGACCATCACCGAGGAGAACGCGGATGGGAACAAGCTGAGCGTCCGCGAGATTCTCAAGAGATTCGAGGAGCTCAGAACGCAGACCGACGGAACAACGGTGACGTGCAACGACGGCGAGACGCAGATCGAGGAGAATAAGACGAGCGATAAAACGCTCACTACCATTCAGGAGACCTTGAAGAAGCTAGACGAGAAAGTCAAGAATTATCAGGTTGCAATTCCAATTACGTCACGTTTATTATTGTCCGAGCGTTAAAGATGGAGTTAAGGTGATCCTAAACGTTTTTGAGAAGTCTGTTGTTTTTTTTCCTTTTTTATCGACTAAATATGAGGTTAGATAAAATTATAAATCTATTTACGGATTATTTTTTACCCGAAATTAAAACGCTTCGCCCTTTGTTAATATTAATACTTTAATTATTGTACTGATTTATCAATCTGTATAATCTCATATACCTTGGTTACAGAATTATGAATTCTTCAGATTCATAATAATTCTGTAATCAAGATATATGAGATTGTACAGATTGATAAGTCTTTTTCCTGTACAAATTAAAATATTAATATTAATAACAAAGAGCGAAGCGCTCTAATTTCAGGCAAAAACAATCCGTATAGCCCCAATAGATAGATTTATAGTTTATCTAACCTCACATTTTGTCGATAAAACAGGACGGAAATCACAGACTTTTCAAGGACGTTTAGGACGTTAAGCAAACTGCGTCATACGGAATGCGAATATATTAATTCTTAATTAATCCGGATATATTTATATGCAATTTATCTTTTATTCATACAGATTTCTAAGAAAGATCGTAAAAATATTTCTTTAGTATTTGTTTAGAGATAACAGAAAAGGATAAAAAGAATTAATTATACTTGGTTGTATAAAAGAAGATTTATGAACTTTTTTGTGTGTCAAAAGGTTATGAGATTCAAGGCTTTTTTTAAATAACGTCCAACGTAATCGTTTATTTTTTGTCATTTGTGTTTCTTTGCACGTATAGCCTCCTTTTCTTCTCTTCTCGATAATAGCATAGCGGACATCATCAGATCGATCGCTTATTATATCCGTCGCAATAAAATTATCCGAACGCGTTTGCAACCGCATTTGCGTCTTACATCTCGCGTCTCGGTGCATTAACGTTTATGTGGGTCAGGGTCGACATCTGGTTATTCTACTCGCGCGCGTTGCTCTCTCGACCGATTATCGATGTACCCGGTATTGCATCGCGAGATCGGACGAAATCGCGCAATCGATGATGCTTCTTTCTATCAACGGGATCTAGATTTTACATTTGCGTTACGTCAAAGCAGTATAAAATTGAACGATCAATTATTTTAGCACATTTTCGTACGATAGAGAAACCATAGAGAAAGTAAGTTTAAGGTCTATAAAATTATTATAAGATCCGTACACTTATTAACTTATAGACCGGAAGCGGAGTAAACTGAAACAATTCATGCGAATGATAGAAATAGAAATGGCAATTTTAAGAGCTATAGAAAAGAGAATGAATAGAGTGAGAAATAAGACGGTAAGAAAACAATAGCGTTATTAATGGCAAATATATTATTAGATTTTATAGAAGAAGAAGGAAGAACATGGAACGCACATGTAGAGAGAGAGAGAGAAAATGAAAATTCTTTAATTAAAATTATCTTAAATCAAATGAGAAAAGACAACCACAGAGAGATCTTTGAAAAGATGAGCAGAAAGCTAGAAAAATTGTCATTAATAGAGAGCTCAACAGCATAAAGAAAAGTAGCCTAAATTAAAGAGAAAGAAGTATCTACTGTGATATATTATAAATAAAATATATTTTTTATACAATACAATATATTACATTTATATAATATTTTTTTGCATTATTTTTTATACAAAAATTAATATGCGCTTTGAAAAAAAAAGTCAAAGCGTATAGCATCCTAGAACTTTGATCAGAGCTGTCGATATTATCTCATCTCAGCTCGTTAGACTCCGCCCGATTTCTCTTACCTCTCGAAAGAAGAGTTAATTTTCCCTCATTTTTTCCCGCACTCGAATCGATACGAATGATACATCTATCTATCAAGCGATGAATTTTCTCATATCTGTCGGCGGATCTAATCGATCAATGTTTTCTATTTTTCGAGAGAGGAGGAAACTGCTCGTAGAACACGCGAGGCGTTAGGTTTCTAACAGATATCGAAGAGAGGCCGTACACACCGCGACGAGGATATTAAGAAACGTACAGGATGTAATCACCTACTTTCCGTCGTAAATCTCGGTAATTGACGAAAGCAGAAAGACGAGCGAGAAGGAGTGTCTTCTTCCTCGTTGTGCCTTATCGCTTCTTTTGCCCGAGAAGCGCCTGCTTTGATATTAGGCCGGCGCTCGCGAGAAATCGCGCGTATCTCGGAAGCAGTCCTTTTAATTTACTCTCCTTCTTTCCTTTATTTTTTCATTTTTTTTTTTCGTCGTTTCCCCTCGAAGGCCGAAAGGAGGAAACACGCCAACACCTGTGATGCTCGTATATCGTGCCGCATTCCAGTGCCAGGTTGCGGTACATATACACTCGACACAGGCGGGAGTAAACCCGTTTACTCGCGTGCTTAAAGATCGATGCTAGAAGCGATGCGCGATAGCGCCAGGAGGAAATGCAAGTGGCATGAAAATTGAGATAAATAAAAAAAAAACGCGGAAAAATAGATCCGGCTAAGTGAGATCACTTTTCGCGATACGCACGCAGCTTGAGAGTGATTTGAAGGCATAAATTGCGCGTTTCCTCCAGGAATTTTTTTGGACTTTTACAAAAATCATCTGACACTTGGAAAAAATATGTATGAATATTACGTCGAAATTTTATCAGAATTAATCACAACTGCATTTGTCAAAATGAGTAATAAAAAAATTTTTTAATACAAAAAATAATAAATATAATGTAATATGTAATAGATTATATATATGACTCGCAGATCGAGCAGAAGCCGCTGCAGAAGGTCAATAATCATCACGAGAATCACGTGTCCCAAATGACGAAAACGATCCAGGCGCATGCGAATCATGTGAATCACATCCAGCCTCACAATCATGCGAATCACGTAATATCCGAGCACGAGAATCACGTATCGATCGGTCGCGTGCCCAACCACGTGTCGGCCGTAAACCAAGCGAATCACCAGAAAAACCTGCAGAACCAGCTGCTGAGCCCGAGCCAGGAATGGCGACAGCCGGACGACGTCAGACTCCAAGAGGACAGCATCTACGAGAGCGGACCGGTCTCGATCAATGACGGCAAACACTCCCTATTGCAATATGCCATGCTAAACTTCCGTCAGAGCACAGAAAAGTAAGTTGATGTTTTGCACGTTTATATAAAATCACATTTCCGACCCCATCAACGTTTAACAAACGTTTTTCGTTTGTTAACCTGCCAATTGGTTTGTTCCTTTAACGATGAGAACGTCCTAGTAGAGCAGTACAAAGTATCACTCGAAGAATTGTGAGTCTTTAGGTTTTTTAATGCACAGAGAATATTGATGTGCCCAATTAAATTTGCAATCTTTTAAAACTCTATTGAATAAACCTCAATAATGAATGATAAGTATTGTAACGTTTGACTAGATGGACATTCACATGTTTTATGAGCGTTAAGGTTCGAAACGTTCCTGAAAGGCTTATACTATGTACCCTATAACGTTAATGTGTTGGTGGGGAAACAATTAAGTGTGTTACTCAATTTAAATCAAATCACGAAAGTCTATGAAAATTGTATTAAATAAAATACACACACAATATGTTAACATATTTAATTGTTAATTGATACGAAACGATTCTCTTGGAAATTGCACTTTTTAGGATAATTTTTTAATTGTCTTTTCGGACGATAAATTCCAAAAAAAATTATGGGTAATTAAAACGAGAGTTA
Source organism: Nylanderia fulva (assembly GCF_048542155.1). Lineage (NCBI taxonomy): Eukaryota > Metazoa > Arthropoda > Insecta > Hymenoptera > Formicidae > Nylanderia > Nylanderia fulva. Next base: position 2,135,572 of record NW_028189730.1, on the reverse strand, counting down.
ATTAAAATGGGATCGCTCCTTTCTCGATTCCGGCTGATATCGAGAGCACACGCGAAGTTATTGTCGATTGCACGGGAATTAATCGTGAAGTGACTATTAACGTTGTTATGCAAGCGAGTCGTGTTGAGAAAGCATAACGCAGCCGAGATATCTATCCGACATCCAAATGTAATGTCCTTCTCTGATTATCGTTTCTTTCACTCCGCCATTCATATTTTTGCGTTGGAGAACGATGAAAATCGCGCGCGCGCAAACAAAAACTCGGAGCAAACGTGACTTTCAAATCCGACAGATTCGAGATGCTGAAGACGGCGGATGGATCGATCAGCGGGTCTCTCAAGGTGATCGAGTCGCTGAAGAGCAAGAAGAAGAACAAGAAGGGCAAAGGTCAGCAGGATGGCACCGAGTGGACCTGGAAGGAACAGGTGGACCTCGTCAAGTACTCCACTGTCCCCATCGAGCAGAGCTTACTTAGACTAGACGCGGAATTGAGCGTCCTGGCAGTCGAGTGCTTCCTCTGTCTGATGAGGTATATGGGCGACCAACCGTTGCCGCCCGAAACCAGCGAAGTCAAATGCGTCTACACCATTCTCATGGTAAGTTTGTATCACCAACAGAATGTTTTTCCCCGATTTTACTGTCTTCTTCTTGAATACATAATGTTTCCGCACGCTTGTTCTTCATTCTTGATGGATTACCGTAAATTTATTCATGAATTTACCGTTCGAAAATCTTTCGAAAAAGATAATAAAAATAATGAAATGCATAAGTCAGCTTTTTATTGTTCGATTAACATTGCGGTAAATTAATAGAAGAAATTTGATTCGCCGGCATATTCGCAGCATTGTCACAAGTTCGAGCAGCTCCGCGACGAGGTTTATTGCCAGCTGATGAAGCAAACGACGAATAACAAGAGCCCGAATCCGGAGAGTTGTCAGCGTGGCTGGCGAATCTTCAGCATCGTAGCCGCCTATTTCACGTGCAGCGAGAATCTCAGGCCGTACTTGACAAAGTACCTCGAGACGGCGGCGTACGACAAGCGTCGCGCTTATCACGGCACCGCGATGGTCTGCCTGCAGAATCTTCGGAAGACGGTCAAGTACGGCGGACGTAAGAATGTGCCGAGCGTGGAGGAGATCATGGCGATCAGCGCGGGCAGGAACGCGAAGAGGCAGATCTATCGGCTGCCCGGCGGCACCGAGCGGGTCATTAACACGAAATGCACGACCGTCGTGCAGGACGTTATTGAGGAGATGTGCAACGTCATCTCGGTGAGAAACCCGCACGAGATGGACGAGTTCTCGTTGTACTGCATCGTCGACGGTGACGCGTTCACCATGCCGCTGGCCAGGGACGAGTACGTCCTCGACGTCACCACGGAGCTTCAAAAGAACCACCAAGTGTTCTACTTAATATTCTGCAGGTATATTATTATATTATTATATTATTTTCATATATTATAATATTATATATTATATATTATTATACAATTATATATTATTTTTATATATTTTATATATTATTATACATTATATATTATATATTATATATTATTTTTATATATTTTATATATTATATATTTTAATATAATATATTATTATATATTATATTCTTTTATTATAATATGTTAAATATATTCTGCTTACGAACTTTTACAGAAGTTTCATTCACTGCTTTGTTAATTGTGACAATTTTGCATTATATCTATTTAAATGCCGAATATTTTTTCTATTGGGAAGATGATGATCAGTTAAAAAAAAAATTATATCGTGCAAAATTGACGAAATATTTTGATAATCTTTCTAGATCTGTCTGGTACTATCCTCTGCGACTGGATACAGCGTTGTACATAGAAGTCGTATTTAACCAAATTGCTCCGGATTATCTGGAAGGACTTCTGCTAGTTCTACCTGGAGAACATTTACCTCAGGAAATTATTGTAAGTACCGCGCGACATCTGCTTAATAGACAGAGAAAGAAAGAGAAATAACTAGGATTTCACTGAAGTGAAGAAATGATTAACTCATGACGAGCGTATTTCGCAGTATGACATGGCGCAAATAGCGGCATTGCTGCACAGAGCAGCCGACATGACGCACGAACCCGCAACGAAGGAGATTAAATATCTGTTGCCGAAACCGGCGCTCAGCTTGAGAGAACCCAGGCCCCAACAGTGGTCCAACATGGTTCAGCAGGCTTGGAACAACGTTCAACACACCTCGGCGGCTGTCTGCAAGGCGCAGGTGCTCGGTGAGTTGAATCGAGATTGACGTTTTAAAGAAGTTTTTCATTCCAGAGCGCGTTGTCGAGTCATTTTCGCCAAGAAAATAACAGCGTTTCATAAGGAACGCTATTTTGTATTTCACACCAATTGTTTCTTACACGTGCGCGGATATAAAACACGGTGAAGGAAAAAGAGTTTCTTCCTGAGATTTATTTTAACGAGCTATTAAAAACTGTATTATGTTTAGAAATATTGTCCAAGTGGCCGCTTTTCGGCTCGAGCTTCTTCGCGGTGAAGCGAGTCCCCGAGGGCAAGGAAAAGGGCGCCGATCACATCCTCGCTCTGAATCGACACGGAGTGCACTTCATCGATCTACTCACGCACGTAAGTGACTTTCGAGACACGCTTTCTCTTCTCCGACAGCGTTCTCCTCTCTCGTCACGTGTAATTATTTCAGGAAACACTGTACCATTACCCCTACTCCGAGGTGATCTCCACCAGGAAGGTCAAGTCCGAGGAGGGCGCCCTCTACCTCGACATGAAGTGCGGCAACCTGATGCAGCAGCGCATTACCAGACTGCAGACGGAGCAAGCGCACGAAATCTCCCGTTTGATCAGACAATACATCACCATGGAACAGAGGACGTCCAACGGTCAGAGCGTCGGCGTCGGACTCGGCATGAGATAAGCACATCTTCGCGAAAATCCTTCCTTCGCGACCGATACTCAATATCCGGATTAGTCAATCTACACCGGGTCGTAATTAGAAATTAAATCTTCGATGTAGCATAATAAGACCTGATCTTAGCTGAAGCATTGACATGTCGCGGCGCTGTTCTTAATATGATTCGTGTATAAAGTGTACTCACCTTCTAGAGTGTTCGTCAACTACATAGGGTACCAGGTAGGGTAGATTCGAACCCTGACAGATGACGATTCGGGGTGGATATTCGTAGGACTCGCTGTGGAAGGAAGGATCGTGAAAGAAATGAAATGCTCAAGTATCTAATATGATATTCGGAATATGGACTCATGTGTGTATGTGTGTACAGCATTTATTTATATTGATTAAAAGAAAGAAAAGAAAAGAAAAGAAACATATATAAAAGTAAATAGAGCGAATAGAGATTTACACTTTCAGCGACGTAATAATAACGCTGATATTAACACGCAGACGTCTGACGACTATATTGAAGACTAACCACGCAACGATCATATGTTTATCGTCAGAAGATTATTAATAATAATTGTGTACGTGTAAGAGTACGATGTGAACGGCGGTATCAACTTTATATTGAAATTTGTACGTATAAAAAAAAATTATTGTTTCTTTTTTTACCTCTATTATCCTATATATTTATGCAATCTTTCTAAAATAATGGATACAAATTAATGTGAAAATTATTGCAATCCTGTATGGGATAAATATATCTCCCTCACTGTTATATGCTATTCACAAGTATAAACTCTATATACTTATTGTAGCGTCTTTGTCTATTACACGCGACAATTAAATTTAAAATCTTACAAGATAATCAAGTATATGAGAAACAATTATACATATATTAATTACTTTAATTCTTTCATGGTTAACTTATTTGTGGAAAGTTTCATGAAAATCTTATGTATATATATATATATATTATACAAATGCTTACGACTCTTACGAGATTAGTGAACCCTTTGAAGAAAATTAGAGATTAAAATCAACTATTGTACATGATTAAAAAAAACTTACTCCTACCGTATGAACACTAGCAATCACGTGATTATAAAAAAATGGATCCGAAAACTGTGACAAAAGGATTAAATTCTATCGGGGCTGGGTCTCGCGGTGATCGAATTAACGTCCTGCGGCCAGTTACTTGCAGTGTGTCGAACGTATCCTGGCTCAGCTGGCGATGAGGGATTCCTCGGGGTTTGCGTCCCGGTGCTCCTCAGGACGCCCAGATATTCCTCCAGCATCTCGATCTCGTCCTTGGATCTTCGTCCTCCGCTGGTTCGATATTCCTTGGGCGGAGGTGGCACGTTGAAGGACACGTCGCGGTGATACGCCTTCAGGATCCCGGATGACTGGCGCATTCTCACGGGCACGTTGTCGTACTGGCTGTTGTCCGAAAATCTGAATTCGCGTTCAAACGAAATTATATTTAAGTATCGGCACGACAGACGGATCCGTGAATCATAAACGAAGAGAAATCTTCGCCAGCGATTCTTGCGACTCACGTCCGCGGTAAGGATGACTGTCTCCGTTCCGAGATATCTTAATAAGGTATGACTCATGTAATTATTTTTTTTTTATTCCTTTTTATATTTCCCTTTTTTTTAATTCCTATATAATTGTGGGTATTAAAAGAGCAGGATAAGAAGAAAAAATATATAATAATTTGATTATAATATTATTGATATGTAATATATTCATAAGAATGATAGCTTCATGTCTATAATGAAAATAGAAAAAGATTTTTGAAGATCGCGATATGAATTCCTTGAAAATAAAATTCTCAAAGTTAGTTGAATCATTTGCATGACGCAAGAATCGTTCGCGTGCGCTTTCCTGCTCCGGACGACACAATTCAAGACATAATCATGCTGTGCCGATGCTTAAGTAAAAATTTCCGTGCCAAGATGACGAATTCCGGGGACGAATGGTCAGGAAATCACCTGTAGTTGTCGAGCGCCTCCTCGACGTCTCGTTCGACCCGCATGATCTTCACGCTCGGATTGATGATTTTCGCGAAGATCGGCTCGCCCTTCTCGTACTCCATCGGAAAGCGCGGCGTGTCGATCTCGTCGATCGGTCGCTGATAGATGTCCCGGCTCTTGTACATTATCCTGGACTCGTCGAGCCTGTGATCGGGCTCCCGGTAGCGCTGCGAGTCGCGTAGAACTCCGTTTTCGAAGTTCTGCGCCCGTTCTCTGGGTTCCTGATCATCGCGAACTTCTCGATCCCCTCGAGAGTCGTCCGAAGGACGAACCGCCGATGATTCTCGCTGAGGTCTCGCGGTTTCGACCTGACGATCGTCCGTCGACTTCTGGAAGGCTTCGTTCGCGCGACCGCTTTCATCCTCCGGGATTTTCACGACAGCTGATTTCGGCTTCGACTTGGTATCCTCGCTGGTCACCACTGGTGTTACCTGTCGCTTGCCTGCAACGTTTATAAATTTTATATGTTTCTAAATTACATATTACATTGTAGATTACAAACTTGTCTATCCAAAAAATTTACAAACATGTAATATGTAATTTACAATGTAATATTACAATGTAATATGTAAACATATGTAATATTACAATGTAATATTACAATGTAATATGTAAATATTACATTGTAAATTATATATTGCATATGTTTACATTGTAACATTTACATATTACATTGTAATATTACATTGTAAATTACAAATTACGTATTACATTGTAAATTACATATTACATATGTAAATTTTTTGGATGGAAAATTATATTAATTAGAGAAGATCTTAATTATAAATAGAATAATAAATAATAAATAAATATGATAAATAATTGAGATATATAAAAATTGTTGCATCAAATTTCTTCTGCACAATTTAAGTATTATAATTAATTTACCTCTATCTTTTTCTAGGATTCGCGCTTCGTCCTGCTTCTCCTTCTTGTGAGGTTGACTCATCAGCAAATCCCCGATGAACACCAACGCTGTGAGCAGGCACAGCGCTCCCAAGACTGCAGCATTGTCAACCAGATCCTCGGGCACGCTGTCGATAGACGCCAACGACAAGGCGCCGACTATCCCGAAGAGGATCACGCCCAGTCCGAGTAGGAAGAATTCCTGAATATAAATCGCTTGACAATTAAATGCTCGCATCGGTTGAATGCAATCCGTTTATCTCGCATTGCATAATCGATCGGTTATACATGGGACCTTATTGTTACGCAACAATCTTCGGGAAGGAGAGCAAGTTTTTCGCGCGGATAAAACCGACGCGAAATGCCTAGTCGCTAGATATTCTAATACTCTATATTATCAAGAACAAACGCTTATTTTCGATGGGATTTTCTTAGTTAGAAAACATTGAATATATTTACGCGGGAGAGATCGATGCGATGCAATTCGCTCAAGATCGGCCCAGCCTCCCGGTTATGAGTCATTAAATGAGTTACATTACATTACGTGTCTCTCGATTGACCAAGGTTGCGATCACGTGCGCAAAAAGTCCGCTATTCGCTGCTTAAAGGAGAAACATTCTTATCCTTGGCCCCTCAATGACATCGAGTCGCGCCACCGATTTTCTCACGCCACCGTTTCTATCTCTCTCTCTTTCTATCATCGAGATTTATGCGCGGCATTATTTTCACTCGCGACCAACCTCGGAATAAATTAAATGCGCCTGGGAAGAATCTTGATGCGTCGAAATCGCCATCGTGTCCCGTTCCGCGTTACGTCAAACTTATCTCCGGACAGATTCCGGGTCTCCAGTAAGAAAAAGAAACACTTTTTTGACAAGATAAAATTTCACGCAATTAAATATCGTAAAAATCTCGATATAATCTTCTCTTAATATATCTGGTTTCCAGGAGAGTTCAAGTCAACTTTCTTTTTTTTTTTTTTAATGAGCTATATATTACATCGACGTGGTATGTACATATACACCATCTGACAATCGAGAGAGCAAGCCTTTCATTAACTGAAATTATTTCAATAATTCGCTCCATCATCTACCTGGCTACTTTCCTAATCTCTCTATAGAATCGAGAGTCTACGCCGTGTGCCCCTACCATTAGGGTTTCCTATTGTCGACGTACATTGACGGCTGATTACGAAACATCGCATCTACGACACGCGCGTTCCTCATGAGAAAAAGAAAGCAATTATTTACCGTCTTTCGTCCGCGGAGCTCGCCGGTAGCCGCGGCGATCAAGAGACCGGTCGTTATAATGATGTATCCGCCGCAGGTCGCCGTTGCCAGAGCAGCGCCTGCACATTCGCGGAAACCAGGAAATGAGTGTACATTGAGAGAGTCGGATTCCTAGACCCAAGTCACGCAGAATATTTTTGTCTGCACGTATGTATATATATACACATATATGTGAATCATGAATATGCGAGTACCTATGCTGCCCCATGTCACGTTGTTCAGCAGCGACCACTCCCTGCTACGATTCCGCAAGTAGTGAAACACCCTTCGACTCTCATCGTCCGTCACCCTGAGCGCGACGACGCAGGCGACGCACAAGAGCTGCAATTTTTTCATGCTTTTATATAATCGTTTTTTTTTTTTTTTTTTTTTCATTAGAAATCTTGATTTCTTTCAGAAGGGATATATTCAAAATCAATTTACTGACAGAAAAATAGAAAATTTCTTATGTTAATTTGGCCTCGTTTTTCAGGCATTAAAGTCTCTCAGCTAACGCGTCAATATCCTGTTATAAATAATTAGCGCTACTATTACGTGCTAATAGAGAGATAATTTTGAGTTTATACACGGAGAGAATTTTCTCTTAGAATTTATCTTGAAAATCGTAATAATCGTGGGACAATATAATATTGGAAGAAGCTTATAAGAGTTTCTCTGATTAATATTTACCATAATAAAAAATATTATTATGTGCATATTAAAATTAATCGAACATATTTTATATCTTATTGTAATAGATATTAATATTTTTATTGTGGTAAATATTAATTAGAGAAACTCTTTTATAAAATTCTTTCAATATTATGTTGTCTTAGATTACTATGATTTTCAGGGTAAATTCTAAGAGAAAATTCTCTCTGTGTAGGACTGTAAATCTACTAAACTATCTCGTGATTTTTTTTAGAAACGGAAGCAAAAGGAGACCTCACTAAAATTATTTTCACTTTTTAACGAACGTCAAATAATAAAATGCATCTCCAATAATATATACCACACGCAAAAAGCTTGAATCTGATTTTTTTCTGGAAAGATGTGGGAAGGGAAAAATTCGTTTACGTACCACTTCGATTATTCTGATGAAAACTTTGCGGTTCCACATGATGTTATATATCGCTAAAGATATGCGATTCCAAGATGCGGATGACTAAAGGAATGAGGAACGAACGGTCGTTTGCGAAAGTCTCGTCTCTTTTTGGCGAAGCATTACGTGAATTCTCAAGCTATTAACAAACCGTCCTCATTTGCCTTTGAAACGTCACTATTCGCATTAATAATTATACAGCTTTTGTTACGTTCACGAAGACATCCTTGGCTCCGAGCCAAAGAATTGTCATTTCCAGTATTTCAAAATAGAATAAGAATGACGAACCTTTCTCCCATTGTAGCACACAGAACGGTATAAGTTTTAAAATCTTGTAAAAATTGAATATTAAAAAGAAAAAAAATATAGATTCTAATAGACTATGTTTATATAATATTTTTCAGATTATAATGTCATTATAAAATTTTGATAAATATATATTTATAGAAACAAAATTTTTGACAATCAAAAATAATCAACTGAAACTATGTTTCTTCGCACATAAAATAATTTTTTTAAATTAGAAATCTCGATTTATTTCGATTTATATATAGAAAAGATATATATTCAAAATAAATTTAATAAGAGAAAAATATAAGATCTCTTATGTAACGTTAATTTGTTAGAAGTGCGAATTATAATCATCTCGAATTAATCTCGAAAAATGCAGGAAGAAACACAGCACACATTTTCTCGAAGCTATCTACGAAAGGTGAAAGCTCTCCTTTAAAAATCCAATTTTGTTATTTACGTCGCTGTGCGAACTCGTTAAACGTTTCTACTGACTGCTACTCGATAATGGCAAGTATAGTCGTGTTATCACCTGCAGCACCTGGAAATATCGCACGATGGAATCGCAAAACGAAGCTTCACGTCACGACGCGCCCGAGCGACGACTGAGAAGATATAGCGAAGGTGGAGCTGCTCATACACAGGTTGGCGGCATCGTGTGTCATGTAATGAGGACTGCCTGCATGCGAACGACAAATAACAATGCTATTATCACACACGGTGCAATGGCGCAGGACGATGCGAACCCGCGGATATGTGTCACGGAGACAGAGAAGCTCGTCGCGTTCTCCTCGTACCTTGAACCCGTTCGCAACAGGACGCACGTTAAATCTCGCTACCTGTGTGTATTTCCGATTTCTTGACATGTCTCTCTGCGTTTTGAAAAGAGAACAAGGTAATCTAAATCTCTCGCTAATTTGCAACAATTTTTTTTTCTTCGAAATTCGAAGATCAAACGACATAAAAGTGCGTGCTTGAGTTCCAATAAAAATTTTATTTAGAACGTTGCGAGAATATAAATTAATAAAAATCTTTTTATTAAATTCTATAATTTTATTAAATATAATTTTTATTAAATTTAATTTGATATATTCTTGCAACACTATAAATAAAATTAAAATTGTATATATAATTTTTATTTTTTTATTTAACTTGTTTCATTTTATTTAATTATTTAATTTTTTATGACAATTGTGATTTATCGTAATTTGATATTTTTATTTTAATTTATATATATATATATATATATATATATTATATATATTAATATATATACATATATGTACAATTTTATATATATATATATTAAAAAATAAAATAAGAGTAAATTAAAAAAAAAATATATACATATATATAATATATAAATTAAATATAAATGAAAAGAAACTAAAAGAATAAAAAATCTCGTAATGACATTATTCTAATTATTATCGAAATAAAATAAAATACAAAAATAATCTATTTATATGTTTTTAAAAATTAAAATACACTTAAAAAAAAAAATTAATGTCATTGAACTTTACATATTTTTCAAATGTGCACATTTCGAGAAACGTAGAAAGATCAGTGCGCGTTACCGCACGTGTTCCCGATATCAAGTGACGCGATAAGGTCAATTGTTTGACAGATGCCGGCTATAAATTGTTGGCGGTCGTCGGCGAATGATCAACAGACGAAAATCGAGCCGGTGCGGTGTGTCGGTGTTCTCTTTTCTCTTTTGTACCGCAGAAGGAGACATGCAAACATGCGTGGAGAAGAGAGACGAACCCACATCATCCCTTCCCTGTTAAATTTTCCGCCAATCCTGTGGGGCATCCCAAATCCTTCTTTCTCGATAATCGAACAGTCGCGCATAATTCGGCTGTTCTCCTCACGGACAGGATCAGAGCTCGTCTCGTTGCTTCGTGTCAATAGATCGATTCTCGAGGACCCGCAATAGACTCGCGAGACATATAAGAAAATATACATATTACTCGTATATATATATATATTTATATATACATATAAATTACGTGTGTATATATATTATTCTTATGTCAGTGATCGCTCGCGAAGAGTCATCTTTAATCAGCTGATATCGATTTATTGATCGAGAGATTGCTTGTGGAGATGGAGAACAATCATAAATCGAAGGGTGGCCGCAGAGGAAACAATCGGAGAAGAGGTGGCAGCAACAAAGAGAACATTAAGCGCGAGATCGAGAGGATGAAGTCGATGAGCGAGGAATCCATCGTGTGGTCTTATCCTACGTCCGACAACGAAAGCAGGACGGATGTCACCGACCAGGAATCGTCCCTCGATTTAGAAAATTTCGACAATGGTGAGTCGAGAGAGTTTTTTTTTATTGCGCGCAATTTGCGTCTTAATCGCTCGCGATATATTTATGTGCGTTGTGGGAAGTGAAAATATTTCTGGTCTCTTTTGGAATGATACGAGAGAGCACGTCGAAAGATAATGTGTGTGTTTATTTCGGACAATAGCTTCGCCATGGATACGATTACGCGGTGTTATTATTAGTGTATATATCGTATGTGCGAACAATAGTGTATCTGTATGGTTCCTTATATAGATTTATTTATATTCGATTATCAGATTATGTAGTTAGCTTTTTGTTCAATATTTTTTATATTTATTTTATATTTTATCCGAATATCTCATATTTTTAGCCAGAGCTTATATTTCGATACGTATATAATTATTTTTTATTAATATTGCATTTATATATAACTCGAAGTATTGCAATTTTACATCACATCTGTGAAGCAATCCAGATTTAATAAAAATAACGTCAATAGTATTAGTCTTATTGAGATTGAAAAAAATTTTTTTTTCTCAATTAAAATTACGACACAACATTATTTTATTTTATTAATCTGCATTAAAATATGATATTAAAATATTTTCAAAGTTAATTGCTACATATATTATTTATATCTGAATCGTGAGATTTTTTTGGAATGAAAATATCTTGTAATTATTTTTTATTAATATTGCATTTATATATAACTCGAAATATTGCAATTTTACATCACATCTGAAACAATCCAGATTTAATAAAAATAAAGTCAACAGTATTATTGAAAAAAAAAAAATTGTTTTTCTCAATTAAAATTACCACACAATATTATTATTTCATTTGATTAATCTGCATTAAAATATGTAAAAATATTTTCGAAGTTAATTGCTACATATATTATTTATATCTGAATCGCGAGATTTTTTCGGAACGAAAATATCTGTTGTTCCTAATAAATTGATCTATAACATATCTATCTTCATTAATGCGCAGGAGGAAATGAGAATGATCCAAAGGCCTCGCTCATGTGTCCCGCGTTACGCCGACAATTGCAGACGCACAAAAACGTTCTTCGGCTTCTGCACGAGTACAAATTAGCATCAACGCAGATCAACGGCCAGAGGATCCTCAGCATACAGCCGATTCGATGGACCGGGCCGACGCCCGGCATCGATTGCGAGATCTTCGTCGGCCGCATCCCGAAGACGATCTACGAGGACACCCTGTATCCGCTGTTCAAGACGATCGGCGAGGTCTTCCAGATACGGCTGATGGTCGACATGGCCGAGCTCACGAGAGGCTACTGCTTCATCATGTACACGAATCCGGAGGATGCTGGACGCGCCATCGTCCAGCTGGATCAATTCGAGATCTCCCCGGGTAAGAAGATCCGAGTCCTGGCGAGCGTGAACAAGTGCAAGCTCTACATCGGTCCATTGCCGTGGCATATCAGGTCCGAGGAGGTTGTCAGAGTAAGTTTTTTGTTTGCGTTATTTTTTATTTCTTTTTATGTATTTTTTAATATTTTTTATATTTATATTTTTTCGAGTATCTCATATTTTTAGCCAGAGCTCTTATATTTTGATTACATAAAATAATTAATTAAAATTTATATTTTCTCCTTATTTTTGACAGCTTAATTTAAAAAAAATTTATTTTTACCTCTCTTTTCTTGTTTTAAATTTATTATTAAAATGTTTAAATAATTTTTTTTCGTATGCGACCAGGTAATCTATGCATCAGCGTGGGATATCGAATACGTATCTATTTATCGATTTCCGAATCATGACGCGGCTTACGCTATCGTCTCCTTTAAATCGCATCGAAATGCAGCCTTGGCAAGACGAAAATTGAGACCCGAAAAGCTTTTCAAATGCAACGAAGTACACGTAGAATGGGCGCGTGTCGATTGGAATCCTTCTAATGTGGTGAGTAGACAATTTTTATTTTTTTCTGTTTTTGCGATCACGTCAGATTTTTCAACGATTAAAATTGAAGCACTGAAATTTTATAGATACTATTTTTTATTTAATAGATTCTATTTTTGGCCACTTCTTTTTATTCAGGAAAATTAATAATTGTTCGTAAAAGCACTGACGTATAATTTTTAAAATAATGGTTTTAACTTTCTTAAAATTATACTTTTAAAAGCATTTTGCACGACGCTGCTTCAATTAAAATCGAAATTAAACGAAGAAAGTCAGTATAATTTTTCTATATATTCGTGAAAACAGGAGATTTATTTATTGAAATTTTATATATATATATATATATTTTTTTTTTATTTATTTATATAATAATGAAATTTACAAGAGTCGATATTTTTTATCATTTAATTATCATGTTATATTGGAATGCGTGTGTAATTGATATGCAGAAATTAGAGAACTAATGAAATGTTTAAGATACAATCACATTTTTAATGCAACTTTAGATTTTTGCTTTTATTACGCTAAGATCGTAGCTGAAAAAAGTCGATGACACGTGACTTTCAAGATATAATTACCGGATTATCGACGGAATTGAGCGGCTCCTTTGAAGTAGTTTCTCGTGTTTTTCGTCACGAGGCGCTCACTTTGTCATTCTAGTCATTCGGCCAGACTCGGCCAAACTCGGCGATATTGATCGCAACATCAGCTGGTCGGCGTAGTAGTTTCATTCATGCGGTCGCGTTAAACGGTTCTTTCACTCCGCGAATTTCTTCTCTCTCAATCGCACGATGAGCGTTTCGAAAGTGCAGACCAGTGATTATTGCGATTATCGCAGTCCTCTGTCGACTCGGTACGCCTCCAAGAAGATGAGCTATAATTTTAGTGACCAAAATAAATTCAGCACGTGGCGCAAGCTCTGGATCTATCTGGCCAAGGCTGAAATGGTATGTGCGACAAAAAGATAATACACGATTCATTTACTGGTATTGTTCGTGTTGTATCATTGGCATTATAAATTCCTTGCGAATACAACGAATATAATATTTATATTTGAATCTTACCTTCTTCAGGCTCTCGCGAAGAGTATATAAGATAAAAATAAACTCTGTATGTTGATTCTATATGATTACAACTACATTTAATCCAGTCGAAATTAGATACGTAATTTAGAAGATTTCTAAGATCCGTTTTGTTTTTGAAATCGTTCTCTACAATTTTTTTGAATGAGAAATTTATGAAAAATATAAATATAAAAAATAATAAATAATATATGAAAATAATATTTTTGGATAAAAAAATTCTACTTATCTATGACAAATAAATTTACGGCAATGTGCTTTGCAAGAAGATTATGAAATTGTTTTTAACGCGTTCATACTGCCCCACATCTTATCGATTTGTGCGTGACATTTCGAAAACATGTTATCGTGGACCCCCACGAAGGTTATACGAAACGTCAGCTTAAGACGTAAGATCTTAGCGTAAATACTTCAAGTTATGTAAAAAAAGATTATAATTAATTATTATTCTAATGAGGAATATATTAATATGCATTTAAACAATTTTCAATGTTAATAACTCCTTTACAAGAACTTTAAAAAGTTCGAGAAGATCGATTAAAAAAATAATTCTCATCAATTGATTATCGAAAACTTAAACAATAAAATACGCATTCCAATATGACATTACTTTATAATCTTGTTTCCAATTCTCGTTTAAAAAAAGTGAACTGTTCTCTTGTGATGCTTGAACTCTCTTCGTATTCTGGCGACTTATTTACAATATTTGGTTTGCACCGATAATAGATATCAATTAACTTAAGTAACTCAATATCAATGAATTCGTTAAAGTAGCCCTTTTTGTATCACATTTACCTTATTTTATAAAACATAATATGCTGAATAATCTTTATATTATCTGTCTAAAATATTAAGAAAAAATACACTTACTCCAAAAAAAGAAGTGATACATTCAAAATTTGGAAAAAATCAAATTTCAAATAACGATAACTTTATAAATAATAAAGATATAAAGGTTTCTAAAAAATGAAAATAAAGCTTGGAAATTCCACTTTAAGAATCTATTTCTTTCAATGTTGCGAAATAATTTATTAAAAATGGCGGATGACAAAACGAGAAAATGCAAATTTGAAAAATAATGGTCTAACTTTACCAAGACACATGGCGTGAGTCAAATGTCGCAACTCGATGGGATAAAAAGTTCGTAATAGTACAGAGTTTTACCTTTAAAATGCTTTTTTATTCATCTCGATACGACAATTTTTCGCAGAGTTATTCGCATTTAAAGTAAAAAGCTGCCTTTTTATTTAAATACGAATATCTCGGCGAAAAATCATCGTATCGAGATGAGTAAAAAAGCATTTTAAAGGGGAAACTCTGTACTATCATATACTTTTTATCTCATTGAGTTGCGACATTTGACTCACGCCATGTGCCTTGGCAAACTCGGACCATATTTTTCAAATTTGCATTCTTTCGTTTTGTCATCCGCCATTTTTAATAAATTTATCTCGCAACATTGAAATAAATAGATTCTTAAAGCAGAGATTCCAAGCTTTATTTTCATTTTTTAAAAACCTTTCTATCTTTCTTATTTACAAAGTTATCGTCATTTGAAGTTTGACGATTTTTCGAAATTTTAAGGATATCGCTTTTTTGCAGTGAGTGTATATTTAAAAAGAAAATTTAGAGATATCTTTAAAATTTTGTTGAGATGAAATGAATGTCGGTGCAGCCAGACCTACATTATATTGTCTGGGCAAAATCTATCTAATCCCTCTCTCCGAACTTCGCATATTCGTATTATCAGTACGAAGATCGTGGCACGGTAGACGATAAGGGCGACGTGAACATTGTCCGAAAGTATCTGCAGTCTAAGAAGACGCCTACGTCATCGTCGGCTCCGACGCAGAATGAGTCTAATCATTGCCAGAAGCAACTTCTTCCGCCCATTTGCCCGCCGTTGTCACCCGGTATCAATCAAGGCAACGATCAAGGGAACTCTGTCAAATCCAATCGGAACCCGAAAAACACTCGTTACGCCACTATGCTAACCATGTCGGCGACGCTGGACGACGAGAAGATAGAGACGCTGACTGATATCAATGACAACAATGTACGGCTAGACGTCGCCAAGGATCCGCAGACGCACCAGAAGAGCGATGTCAGTCATATATCGACGGACAGCTTCCGGAACTTCGACATGTGGAGCTCCAATCTGGTCTCCCAGTTGTCCGGTTCGTCCGCGAACTCCGGCAGCTCGAAGGAATCGTCGAACACGACGTGCGAATCTGAGAACGACGCGAGATATTCCTTGCCGAAGGCAATGCCGTCTCTCAATAAGGGTATCGGCAACCGGCACCCGAACAGTGTTTCGAATTATCGCTATTCTTACCAGAACTATCGATCTTTCGGTAAGACGATCGACCAGAATCAGCTGATCAGCGACGCCATCCAGTACCAAGTACCTTATCGAAATCCAGCTCCGTCGTGCTATCTCGTCCTGCAGCCTCATCAGAATTATCTATATCCGAAGGACGCAATCGTTAATTATCCGCAAACCTCATTCGTTAATCGTCTTCCCGACGAGCTGACCGGAGTGCCTTTGTTCATGAATTCCGATCGCCGACCGTCCACCTTCTGGCACAACCAGCCGGGATCGATCGCGACGGATAAGGAAAATTTTATCGGCGACGGCGATTTTCGGCGCGAGGGAGTTGTACTGAAGCCGGAAGCCGAGAACATCGCGTCCGGCTATATTCCAAATTGTTTACCGAACATCATGATGAATCTTACGCCGATCTACGCGTCGGAGAACAACGGGACGGCACCGTATCTTGTCTCGTTCGACGCGATAAATGGCAGTGACGAGAAACGTCCTAGACCGATCTTGAAACAGACGACAGCCGGTCGTGGTTGGTTGTGATTTGGACTTTTCTTTCCTCTTCTTTTTTTTCGTTTTTTTTTCTTTTGAAAATCGCTTTACGCAGATTTTAAAAGACGACGCGACGCTAGAGATACCAAAGAAGGCGTTTTTACGTTTTATTTCACGCACTTGACGGGTGATAATCATATTAGGATATTTGTCTTTTTTTTTATTGATGCTGCCAAAGATTTGCATGTAAGTAGCATAAGGATCTTTTACGCGTTGTTTAAGAGCTCGATCTAGTTTCTTAGTTTAATAACTCTTTTTATATAGAGTTATATTATTTATTATTTTAATGATCCAATCTTGTACTAGTATTTTTTCCTAGTACTTTGAAACCGCGTATAAAATCGTTGGTATAAATTTATTTTTTTCTTTTTTTTTTTAATGATCGATGCGCATGATCTCATTTGTAAAACGACAGATTTATATCGGATTAAGTTTCATATGCGTTGCTGCGAACGTACTTACTATATACTTATTTGGAGGACGTAAAATAGGAGCCCCGATCTCTGAGTACTATTTCAACAATCGCATGGTTTTTTAAGAGACCTCAGATTTTTTATCGTTATATTTTTATTTTTTTATCGTTACGCGCTCGGGGCGAGAAGAAAGTTCTGAAGAACGCGAATTTATCAATATGAAGAAATTATGCAATATTATATTTGAAATCGCTCTATATATATATTTATATATATATATATTTTAATGATACAAGAATGCTACAAGACTCAAAAGTATAAAAAATGAAGCTAAAAATAATGAAAAGTGCATTACAGCATTACAACTGATTACAAATAGAGGACGGAAATAGGTATCATGTTACAAAAGAAGATACGAATCATGTGTTCCCCCCGATATCTTACATTAAGTTACAATTAATAATCAACAACGCGATTTCTCGTGCTCCTATTTTTAACATTTACGCGAAAAAAAAACGAAAATTCGTTTTATTCCTTATCGCTGTTCCTAATGACTATTATATTGTAAGGAATGAGTTTTTAAAGCAATCACGATATATCAACGCTTCCTGTTCATGCAATATCTACTCTATCGACGTGAGATATCTGTAGTTGTGTGTTACAATGTAATTGCGATGCGTTTACATGGAGGATGGAGAAGAAGCCGCTGTCTGTCTCTGCGATTGACCGCATTTCGGACAAGCGTCCGGTTTCAATTTATTCTGCGAATAAAAAAATATTTTTGATCCATCACTTTCATTAATTTTTTTGTCAGATAGATTGGCATTTCTTGACACTTACGATTTTAAAGCCTCGTGGTCGAAGAGATAATCGACAATTGGCACACCGTAGCTTCTTCAGATCCTTGACTTCGACTCTGCTTATTAACTAAAAAAAAAAAAAAAAAAAAACGACGGAAAAAATATATTCTTTTTTTTTAAGCAAATTAAATAATTCGAAAATTTGCTTTCATCGATCAATTTGACTACTGAAGAGAGAGTTATTGTTTCGTTTGCGCACGATTTCATATATATAAATCTGTTCTAGCCAGACATTTGTAACACGGAGGAAGTTTTTCCGTCCGAAAGGTTTGAATAATAATTTTTATAATACACAAATATAAATTGACAAAGATATTTACCCTATCTGTTGGAGCGCAAAACTCGCAAAAATATTTTCCCTTTTTGTCTTTGAAGATGTTGCAGCTGTTTGCCGAAGTTGGCGTTGAACTCTGAAAATATAAAAATGCAATTGAGAAATTTTCAAATATAATCAGAATATAATAAAACCATCGCGTTCTGAAGTCACCTGAAGTCGCTTGCAGTGTGAACAAACGTCCTTCATTCGATGCTCGATCGATTTCGGCAATTCAACATATTCGTCCTAAAATAGAAATCGAGATATTCTGTTGTAATTTATTTTTCAAGAGTAATAATTCTACATTAATTTTTTTTATACTTTCTGGACAGCCGGGCAAACAAGTGTTCTCGATGCTGCTATTTCCAACCCGGGATTTTCGTTTGATACACATCTGAATAATAATTGAAATTATTTTTATATTTACAGTATATTTTGGAGTATATTGTATTCGTTATCGTATATTATTTACAAGAGTCTTCGCTTGCTTACGCGTCTCTAATTGGATCCACCTTGTTCGATTTCAGGTATAAGTATGTTTTAGGCTTCGTCCTGCTGCTGGCGAACGACGAAATCAATGCGGTTCTAAAATGATCCCGAATTATAGTATTTATTTCCTTAGACATTGCGTAACGATGACAGTCGATTCAGCTGTGCAAGGACGTACAACAGCTAAATCGATAAGTCGTGTCGTCTTAAAGAGGACACGCTCGCCTACGTTTGGTGCCTCGACGATCCCTTCAGGTTCGACGAGCTTTCTCCATCTGACGCGCGCGTAAACTGATGACAGGTCATAATTCGGCGCTCCTCTCCACCTCCTTTACTTCTTTCAGTTTCGTCATTGTCTTCAACTCCTTCGATCGGCTCCTCTTTCCTTTTCTTCGCGCTCTCTTCGTTTCTTCTCTTCCCATCGATGGTCTCGATGATCATCTCTTCGATTGCCGCGGGATCCTCGCCTTTAGCGAGCATCGTAATTATCTCTTTCGATAATTCTTGGTCGGATTGGTTGAGCGAATTTCCATCTCTCTTTATCTCTGCTGCGTCGACTTTTGGCTCATTGTTAGATCTGAGATTAAGTAATATTTATGCATATGTGTGTGCGGTCCAATTAATTTTATTTATAATTAATTTATAATTATTTCTCCAATTAATATCATAAATAATATATATAATAAATTAACACAATTGTTTAAATTAAATATTAGAAATTACAATTTAGATTATATATTTATTATAAGTCTAAATTGTAATTTCTAATATTTGATTGAAACAATTGTATTTGTTATATTTTATAAATATCCTCGATAGAACAACGCTCGTGTAATTATATTCAGGAAATTTTAGATAAACTTTCAACGCGCGTACGCGGAATTTACTGAGTTATTCGGCGATGTCAGCAACTTCTTATCCGGTTTCATGTAAATAGAGGCGAGAGTAAGTCTTGTGACAGTTTGCACTCCCGTCTTTAATTTCGTTGAATTATTGGCGGTTCCGTGACTTTGAATCTTTGGTGACAATTAATATAAACAATTATGCATACTAAAAGGATACCAAGAGATTCAGGATCGGATTTATATATATATAATATATATAAAAAATAAAACTTAAACAATTCGTCTTCAATTTTTTTCGGGAATAGTTTTATCTCTTAATTATTTTATTACAATCCTAAAAAAATTATATATTTCGATATATCAGAGTTGTAAATCATATATCTTTCTTTCCATATATATATAATATTTATTTTTTCATTTCGTTTAATCTAATCAAATACTTAGAATTACGCGCGCGAAGCAAAGTTATATTATTCTTCGATCATAAAATTCCAAAAATTGCAATGTATGCATAAACATTTTTGCAATGCATACATAAGAATTATATATATGTATAATTTAATATTTTGCAATGCATAAAAATTCAATATTTAAATTTTTAATAGAGAAGAAAAAAATATTTAACAAGAATCTCGAGTAAAATATCCTATGCTCCCATTAAATTTACACGTCCACTGCACGTCGCGTGCGAGCAATCCTTTTCAATATTAGTACATCCCACGCATCCATCATGCTGCGCGTCTGACGCGAGACTGATTCTCGTGCGAGGTATCGCGAGTGCGAAACTGCTGATCACATGATCAGTCGCGCGCGAACAGTGCAGTGCGGTGGACGCATGAGGACGCGCGTGTCTAATAAAAGCGTGAGTGTATTTTGATCACAAAAATTCTTGCAGACAATTCTATTTTTTATTCGCATTTTCTCTTACAGATTGAAATTTTTATGCATTGCATAATTAATTAATTTATATTTTTATGCATTGATTGCAGTAATAATTTGTATCCATATGTTGCAATTTTTATTATTAAAGAATAATATAACTTCGCTTCGCGTGCATAATTATATTTAGTTAGATTACATAAAATTAGAAAAATATTTATATATTGGGATTGCAACAAAATAATTAAGACAGAGATAAAAGATTTCTATTCTCGAAAAAAATGACAGAGATTTCCGATTCTGAACGATAAGAATTTAATATAATTTCGTATATCAGATTTACTCGTAACCTGCTGTGTTGCCTCACTCGTAGACGTTTTGTTAGTTTTTGGAGCCGATCGAACCGGCGATTCCTTACGTTCTAATTGTCGAGATTGTTGCTGCGGTTGCTTCGGCTCTTGCGGCTGTTGCGTTTGCGGTGCAGTTCCCGTTGCGCATTTGCATCTACGAGAGGAGAGACCGGATCGCATTATTTCTTCGAGTCGAATAATATATATACGTTAAAAATCGCTCGTACAAATTTACCCGGGACAGCACGGCATGCCGTGCATTCCTCCGCGGATGAATTGCACGATGGCGGGATAGGAGGACCCAATGGTCGGATTATAGAACGAATTGTGCGATGAATTGTGGGAATAATGTCCTTCCTCGGGTGCCACAGCGGTTTGCAAAAATTGATGGCAATATTCGCATTTGCTGTATGTCTGCATCGGCGTTTCTTTCACGACCGTCCTCGGAGTCTGATTAAAAAAAAGAATATAGAGAATTTGAATGATACAAAACTTAATAATAATTACGCAAATTAATTTAATCAATGGCTTATATTTTTAAAAATCGATTCGATTGTTCTTTGATTTTTTTTTCAATCGAGATATCACAGTTTTCGCTCTGAAGAAAAATTATTTTTAATAAATTAAAACATTTGCATGAGATTTAAGGGGATGCTGATCATGACTGTTTTACCGACTTTGAGTTCAAGGGCTTTTCTTTTTATTGGCTATATAGATTGAAAAATCCTTCTTTACAATGAAGTACTGAAAAATTATGCGTTGATCAAATCATGAAACTCTCACTTGACTCTCCATGACGGATGTCTCGCGCGGTTCCGTTTGGATTTGGGCGATGCTGAGATTGCAGAAGGATGGTGAAACGCAGGTGGGACAATCGATGTATTCTCTTCTTCGAGGGTATTCGATTTTACGGAAACTGTGATCGGGCGTCGTGACAGTTTTTAATTCGACAGGTACCCTGACGTCGCTCAGACTAGTCGTTACGTCATGCTTCATTATCTGTTCGAGAGACATTAATTAGAACAAAATATATTTAATTAAATAATTTAATTATTATATATAATATAATTATATATATTATTATTATATATATAATAATATTATTATATAATATTTTTTATTATATTATATAATATAAATATATATAATAATATTATTATATATATTTAATTAAATAATTTAATTAAATACGCGTAAAAATTCTTTGTGTTCTATTACGGATTAAATGCAAAAATTTATATCAGATGGAAATCTTCCTCCGCTCACTTTGGTATCAGATGAGTGTGGTTCTTCATCCTTACGTAGCAAATGTTTCACTCCTTCGTTATTACAACATCGTTTGCAGACGGAGCATTTTCTCTTCCAAAATCTACAGAAAACGTAATATTATGTCTTCCGCGTCTCTTGACGCTGATTCGAGAATAAATCAATAATCGTGAGATTATATACAATACTTACGCGACTATCATCGTGATGTCGAGCAAGAATAATAACGCTGTCAATAGACAAAGTATCACTGTTCCCACCTGCACGCCCACTTGCTTGTAGTGATAAAAAATTAACGACATTCCGGTGATGCCGAAAAATATGAAGCCGAGCAAGGAGAACACGTACATCTGCGTAATCATTTTTTTTTACGAAGAAAAAAAATATATAATTTTGCGATATATTTGAAAAATATGTACCATATGTTTTTTTTCTAGCTCGTCGATAAATGATTTTTTTCAACAGGCATTTTGAGAAAGATAAATTACGAAGAAAAATTTCAAAATAAAATTTCCGAGTGGTTCTAATTTTTATTGAGATAATTGAGCGAAAATTAGACATTTCAACTCTTTGACGTGCAAAATTACCGGAATAATGTGCAGGGCGCCACCGGCAAAGTAGCTGATGAGCTCGACAGCCAGGATGAAGACGTAGATGCCTGATAAGACGATCAAAAAAATGCAGGCCAACGAGCTTATCGGTACGGGATCCATAGCGATTATGTAAATTGTGAATGCGAACAGCAGCAACACTGTAAACTGTCTCGAAAGGAAACATTTTTTTGAATTATAGAAAATTAATCGCTTTTAATTTTAATGTGTTTTCTCTAATGATTGAAAAATGTAATAATATATTAGATACGCACAAACTCAAATATCCTCAACGGCTTAATCATGTTTAACACACATCTGTTTGTCCTGTGCTGCTGAAGGAAAGTTTGTTTATACTTGGCCTCTTTGCTCTCTGCCATCTTTGCTGTTTTATAGATTATTTTATTTAAAACAACTTTTGACAGTTACGAGAACAGTTACGAGAACGTCGTGCATTTTTGTTTCTATGATCGAGATCGTTATGTCACAGAATGACCAACTTCGTATATAAGTATTTGTTTTTTTTATTTTTATTTGTTAAATATTTTTATGATCCAAGGAAAATAGGTAAATATGAGAGAGAGAGAGAAAGAGCGAAAAATATATAAGATAAATGAGAGAAGAAATATCTTTTATTTACTCTTAAAAGAGAGTATAGTTTCAATTGTGTATTAAATATTTTGTAGAAATAAATGCTCTTTGAATATACATACAAAACTTATTGGACGGATTCACACGCAAATAGATATTTATTGCTCGAATGGCAATGAAATTTTTACAATTTGCGATTACACACGCAATCGTTGCGATTTCTCGCGTTCGATCTCTTGTTTTTACATAATATTATCTACGAATCTATTATATTAACACTAATTTTTCCAACGATAACGATATACACGATATGTTGCTTATATACTACACTATGGTGATGATTATATAACACTATTATCAAGTTTCTACAATACGATTCTTGTGCTCGTCAAATGATATACAAAGTAAATATTACAAACAACTTTATAATTTGTTCTACAATTTTTTCTCAAAGCAGATAATATCCGTTAAAATTCGTGATAAAAGACAAAAATTTTTTTGTTAATTAAATGTTTTTTAAAAAAAAGACTATCTCTATAAAATATATTAGGACTATATTGACTTAGCATTTTTTGAGACACATTTCGGAAAACTAATAAGTCAATGGTGTAATAAACTTTCAAAAGAAATTTAAGATCTTCTGCTTTTTTTCTTCGTAATTCTGGCGAGTTCCTCGACTCCCTTAGATCGTCGGATCTTTTACGAAATTACCTTCGATATATATTCACGACGAATATCTTATTATGGCGACCATTTCCGCGACAAATACTACCGCGTTGACGAACGTAAATACGGCCGCGGATATAAGCATATCCATGTACTGTTTGCTGGGATGTATCTCATCGTTGTACACGTAATAGTAAGGCCCGTTCATCTGACGCCAATTGTGGACCATCAAGGCTCCGGCAACCACGTGCATAAACGCGCCCACGGACGCGAAGATTAGCAGCTGCAACAATTAAATTAATTGTCGATTAGATTCGCGATTCTCGGTTCGTTGCGTGAAAAGAATCACGCAACGAACAGTCGGCTATTTTTAATTTTTAATTATCGCGGAAACAAATGAATACACACATCATGGTGACATATCATTACATATAGCATTATGCTTTTGAAACATGACAGTTCAATTTGCGTATAGCTTTTGATGACTCTTATCCATACAGTGTGAAATATTTGTAAAATCTTTTAAAAATATTTCTTAAAGATCAAATAATTCTTGAAAACATTTTTAAAATGTTTTTATGTCCGCTTTTTCATGTTTTAAACAATAAATTTTAGAAATATTTTTGAATATAGATTTAAACTAATATGTCAAAAAATGTTATCACAAAAAATTTTTAAATCATTTTCAAATATATTTAAAACCATTTTGAAATGTTTTTATGCAATATTTTATAGAAATATCTATTTAGAAATATTTTTTTCAAAACATTCATAATATTTTGTGCTGTATAGCATTGTATATAATGAATTCATTTAATTATATAATTTTCATTACGAGAGAAGAATGAGAATAGTTTTTATTTCCAGTTTAAATTAAAATTAACGCGACGAGACATTTGACATTAATCCGCGATCAAGTTACACATTTCATTGCACATATTAAACAGGTGACTCGTGATTGTTTATCGTCGCATTTATTATACTACGTATTAAACCGAGATATATTTTCCCAAGGTTGTTTATCGAGATCTTGGGCTGGCGTCGCATCATCATCAATCATGCATCGTAAGAAGATACGTATTATATACGGAATTTGCACAGTTGAAAAGTTCTCGTTTGCATGATTTACAGACTGATATATCTCGGCCGATTCGCTCCGATTCGATAAGTTTGCACGCATGTCGCGTTTATTTGATGACACATATTTCCATTCGGAAACACATTCTTCAATATTATATATATATATATATATGTATATATATGTAATATAAGACAACGTAAGAAATATGTGAGCCTCGCGTAACGAGGCCTTGATGCGTCCGTTAATTAACGCATACGTCGTCGCTGCGTTCATAATGACTCAGCTGTACAAATGAACTAGGCGTATCTAGTTGCAGCCAGCATGTAGCTTCTACCATAAGAATAATATAACAAGGACAAGCGCATTGGCTATTAATCTCTATTAAATACTTGAAGAAGATGGACAAAGTAGAACTTTTTCAAGAATATACATTCTAATTTTCTGAATCTTTTTTCACCCTTCTCTCTGTCAAAATTTATTCCTGTTGAGAATTTCTCTCAAAAGAGAGAAATATTCAACTAATGAATTATAAATAATTTGTCAACTTTTTTATCTACGGTTTCTATGATTAATCTTCGAGATATTTTTTTATAGTAAATAATAGCTTCACATTAATAGTGGTGAAGATTATGTACGTACGTATAATCTTTCGTCTTATACCCTGCGCAAACCAAGGTTGTACAAATAAGTACAAGTGCGCATTTACGTTCTTTGTAAGGGAAATTAGAGGCAGAAAATGTGTCGCAAAAAGAAAGAAAGTTGGAAACTTAATTTCCTATTTTAGCGTTGGATTTATGATATACGCAGTGACATATTACCGTTCTTTTGGGCACGCGATCGCCGAGCATGTGGCTGAGGATGAAGATCGCATTGATGAGAATATAGCCGGCTACCGTAACGTAAATAGTGGCGGCATCGTCCAGCTTGAACCGCGGCCTGTTGAAGATCCGCTGGAACGAGTTCATCGGATCGACCGCCAGACCGATCGCAAAAATGGCCACAATCTGCATCGTGAAGAGAGCATTACGTAAAAAGTTTACTTGCTACGACGCTTGAATGTCGCGAAGTGACAGGTTTGCATCGCATCGAAATAAGGACATCGTCTTCAGTTAGCGTAAATGGAAATTCATCAAATATATTAACCCTCCAGCAAACTGAGGTCTCTTCTATAAGTTCATTTTATATTATTTTTAGTGTTCTAGACTGTCAAAAAATCCCCCAAAATTCTAGATTATTTGTTAATATCTCAATTACAATATCCAATGAATTTTAAAGCCAATTGTTTATACAAGGCAAAGTTTTTGAACAAAATGGAAATTTGCCTTAAAAGACCCAGATTGCTGACGGAGGATTAAATTTACTCGCGTAGAATTGAAAAATGTTCCATAACAAAATTAAAAACACGAAATAAAATCCATAAAATATAATAACCCTCCAGCAAACTATGGGGTCTCTTCTAATTCACTCTATATTATTTTTAGTGCTCTAGACTGTCAAAAAATCTCCAAAAATTCTAAATTATTTGTTAATATCTCAATTACAATATCCAATGAATTTTAAAGCCAATTGTTTATACAAGGCAAAGTTTTTGAACAAAATGGAAATTTGCTTGTGCCTTAAAAGACCCAGATTGCTGACGGAGGGTTAAATTTACTCGCGCAGAATTGAAAAACGTTCCATAATAAAATAAAAAACACGAAATAAAATGCTCTATCTTGTTCAATTGATTGAAGCTATACTCGCCACTTCGATTATTTTGATGACGACCGGCAGATGACTCAGAATCTTGTGTTTGGGGGCCGGCCGTTGACTCTGTTGATCTTCGTCCGCCATTCTCACTCTACGATGTTTTCCCCTTCTGTCGCCCAGTTTGAAGGATTTTCAACTGCAAGATTCGATGAGGATCGATCCTTTCTTTATCGCGTGCGCTCGACCCCTCTTAGGCAGTCTTATAGTGGACCCTAAAAC
Source organism: Nylanderia fulva (assembly GCF_048542155.1). Lineage (NCBI taxonomy): Eukaryota > Metazoa > Arthropoda > Insecta > Hymenoptera > Formicidae > Nylanderia > Nylanderia fulva. The sequence goes on along the minus strand of NW_028189730.1, from coordinate 2,108,580 downwards.
CAGAAACGCGATAGTAATCGCGCGTAGGGGAGACGCACGTAAATCGGAGGGTTGAACCCGAGAAAAGCGACTCACGTGACGAAACGAACGAAAGACCGAAGCGAAATAATTCGAGCGGCAAAATAAAGATTTTCCTCAATTTTGCGATTTCACTCTTCCTAGTATGTATTCACGCATAATTCTGGTCGTAAAACCTATCACGAACACGTCATACATTTTTCTTTCGAAACGAAATATAAATTCCAAGCATGAAGGAGAACAAATACTTCTGTGTCTTTTAAGTATCGTAATAATTTTTTGTTCTTTCTTTTTTGTCAAGGAAATAAATACGCAGTTATGTCACGAATTGCGTATATAATAAAGTGAGTCGCTGCGCCTGTGAGACTCGTTATACCTAAATGGACTTCAAGTAGTACGTCGACTAACAAATACTCCGTCCATTGAGTCACCTGACACGCGTTCCTGTCCACGTGTGTTGCCGTCACCTCTCTCTCACTTCAACGCCACAACCACACTTTACTACAAGAACAAGTTCCAGATCGTCGTAGATTGCGCCACGTGTTGTATTTTGCCTATTTTATTTCTACCTTTCGAGAAAGTAGAGCGGCCTTCGGATGCACTTTCCCTCCGTTTGTTTTTCTATTTTTTTTTTTCCCGAACTAGTTGACGCACAACAACGCTGAGTTGCTCGTCCCAATGGGGAACCGTGCCGCACGTTGCAGCGGCGCAGCTCGAACTGAAACGCAGAACGTATTACGGTATCGTATACGCGACACTTATGAGCTTTACGATTCTCGCGCAAGCGAAGTACGGACTTGATGGAGGTCCCGAGTGCGCGCGAGCGACCGAGTCGGGCTTAGGTGTATATTCAAAGACGAGGAGAATCGATGCTCCGATATACCTAAGGCACCTTAGGCGCTCGCCTTGGGTTTCATCATTCTCAGGGCTTTCACTCATTCAGTGGCCACCAAACTTTCACCAAAAATCTCGTTAATCCCGTATCTACATATGATTGCGGGAGAGAGAGAGATGTTCCTTCTTTGAAATCGCTAGGAACTCGATGACGAATATAGGAATTTAACGATGTCACACTTCTCTTCGGAGGTGTTGCCTCCTGCTTGCGACAAGAAAACGTATCGAGGTCGGGCTCTTTCACGCACGATAGCGTTTGACATCGCCAGATTTCCGGTCGCGTTTTTTTTTTCCTGCTCTGCATATATCGGTAATGTGTCACGGACACGCGCGAAGTGTCCGTGTTTATGCGTGTTGCGTGCACACCCTATTGCGTCATCGATTAAATGACACGTAATAACGGTGCATTACGGAGTCAGTCGTCGAAGGACAGCTCTTGCAGCTTCTTCCTGCAACAGGTTGACTCGATGGACGAGGAAGAAAGTTGCAGCGGAAGATCTTTCGATTTTCAAGTTATTTTTTAACAGACTATATATTATTTAATCTAGTAAGAAACGTGAAGAAAAATGCGATGTAAGAAAATTCGAAATCCTTCTCTCTTTAATTCAGAGACATTTGCTTTCCGTTTCCGTGTTTCAATTTAATTATTGAAAAAATTAACTTTATTAATTATATTGAACTGACTTCATTAAGGGAATGCTGCTGTTGTTCTGTTTTATCAACTTTAAGTTAGGTTAGGTGCACTTTTTATTGAATATACAGATTGAATAATTAATTCAAGTACGAATCTTTTGATATAGGCTTTTAATCTCATTTTTATTACTTTTGTATTATTCTTTCATGTCATCTTTATTGGGAGCGCCATATTTTGTGCACAAATAAACTGCAGAACTTTTGTATTAAATAAGTATTGTTATGAGCTGATGCAAGAGGCCGATAAAAAACTGTAATTTTTTTAACTTTTATTGTTTTTTATACGAAATTACAGCGCTCCCCGTTCATTATTGTCAGTACTTTAATTGTGGAGAAGGATTTTTCAATCTGTATAGCCAATAAAAAGAAAAGCTCTTGAACTCAAAGTCGGTAAAACAGTCGTAGTCAGCATACCCTTAAATTTGACAAAATGTTATTTTATTTATCGTTTAATTAATTACGCTTGTATTATTTTTAAAGAACTGCCTTCAGTAATTCGGCTTAGCCGAATTATTTAATTAATTAAATTAATTGAATTAACTTTATAAAATTTTATTTGTCGTTTAATTAATTGCACTTGCGTTATTTTTAAAGAACTGTCTTCGATTGCATTAACTTGAGTAATTATCGAATTGATTTGATTAAATTTTACCATGAAATTTTATTTATTGTTTAATTAATTACGCTTGTATTATTTTTAAAGAACTGCCTTCAGTAATTTGGCGTATTGTTAGCCGAATTATTTAATTAATTAAATTAATTGAATTAACTTTATGAAATTTTATTTGTCGTTTAATTAATTGCACTTGCGTTATTTTTAAAGAACTGTCTTCAATAATTCAGCTTGACCGAATTACTTAATTAATGATGCACTTATTGCATTAACTTGAGTAATTATCGAACTGATTAAATTTTTCTATGAAATTTTATTTATTGTTTAATTAATTGCGCTTGCATAATTTTTAAAGAACCATTGTATGTACACCCAAATGCGTGCAAAGAGTATATAATTGAAAATTTCCGCAGGAGCGACTTCCCTCGCTCGCGACTCGGCACGTTCGATCCTATTTCACGGCGTTATTTTGACGTCGCGGTATGGTGCAAGGACACGTCGTAATTCCGCAGATTGCATTGCCTACCTTGTATTGAAAAGGCTCGCTATCGTATTACACGCAAATGCGCGCGCGCACTTATTACGTTTCACGTAATTATGGCAACGCGAATTATTTTTAACTCGCGACTAGTAGTAGGTCTACCGGACTGCAATTAATGAACTTTTAATGCACTAGCTCGCAATACGATAAAAGTACAACTTTCCGATTGTAGGACGCGATTGTGGGACGCACAGTGCTCTGATTATTTTATACCACAGTGTGGTATTGTTAATCTAATTGTGATGAGAGAAACAATGTTGTACTATTATATAATCTATTAATGTTAATTAATATAATCAAATTTAATTAATATTATATGCATATTATTATTAATCCTCTAGCAATCTAGGTTTGTAAAGACACAAGCAAATTTATATTTTTTCTCCAAATTTTGCTTTGTAAACAAATGTATGATTTAATATTTGGCTTTAAAATTTATTGTAATAGAGATATTGCAAATAGATAAGTTTTTGGGATTTTAAAAAATCTAGAACAAAGATAATGAGGAATGAACTGAAAAGATCTAGTTTTTTGATGGCATTAATAAAAAAAATGGTTACTGACGGAAGATTAATATGCGTCATTAGAAGAAACTTGATTTATTCGATTAATTAAATTCAGAAGTAACCAAGATAAATAATTTCACTGTGTTGCATTTTATTTATTACATCTTGTATTAAAAATTAATTTATTTAAAAAATCGTACTAATATATATCTATCGAAGACGTTATAGTCGAAGATGCAACATAAATATAATTAATTTGAAATGGAATTAGATTCTGCGCGTGTTCGCGTGTTATTAAATTCTTTATGAATTTTCCGTCTTGTCTGATGCGCAAAAAAAGTTCATTACACACAAAGCACGCGACTTTACATCACCTGTATGCAGTTTTTACATTGCTATATATACTTTGGCTTTAACCAACATTGTCGGAAGAGAATCGTATCGATCCGTAAATGTTGTACGACGACAACGTTAGCTTGCAATCTTTCACTTTTCATATATCGCGATATTTCTGAGTATCTATGTCAACTCTCGTCCTCGATGAAATATTTACGTAGCTTACACGACAATTATTTTTCGTCTCTATACACAAATGCTTACATAGTGAATTTCTCCTCCGCCGACAGTAAAAATAAGAATGTTATATTTTTATCGCGTTGACTTATTCCCTTTGGGACATCTCGAGCTTTGATTTTTTTTATCTCATAATCGATTAATTTTTTTTCTAAAAAAAAAAACAATTTATGAAAGGAGGAAAAAGTGCTTACTCACGTCTAGAACCTAGAACAACAAATTACTCTAATGAGGTTTTCTCCTTCTCTCGCACGAGTACTATGTTTATTCAAGCGCGAATAATATACTTGTCCCGTTGTTATTATTATTATTATTATTATTGTTAATATTGTTATTATTGTTATTGTTGTTGTTGTTGTTATTGTTGTTGTTGTTGTTGTTGTTGTTTTTGTTATTCCAGCTTTGTACCTTAGCGAAATTAAGCGTGACCTCTGCGCGATTAACGTGATTATACACGACCCGTGGGTGGGTGTGCAATCGTGTCGGTCATCCGCGACGATCGCCGGGTCAAATGGATTAATTGATGCGGTAGGACGGGATGCATCTTAGTAGGGCCTGGTATGATGGAATCATCCGGTGGAACGTCGTCGTGGAACGAATCAACGTTTACTTCGACAAGGGCCGTCTCCGGCAAAACGTTTCCAGCCGCGCGCTTTCTACATTTTCTCCTTCGTGCAGAGACCACCGGTTAAACAAAAGAGGTCACACGCATAATTATCGCCCGATACGTGTTATCGGTCGTTCGAGAAGGTGCGACCGAGAAGCCAGACGCGAAGGAAAAAATTTTCACAGCGGCGTCGCGAATGCGATTTTTAGAAACGAGCTCTTTGCTTCGGAGTAGAAAAATTTGTGCACCGAACAAAAATGATTAAGTTAATAAATATTTGTTTGAAATAAATAAATATTTTATTCGTTTTGAAAAAGATTTTCTTTTATAACGAATAAATATTTTTTATATTAAATCAATAGTTTTAAATTAATAATTTATTTGGCAGTATTGAAATATATACTTATTTGAGTTCAATAAATTTTTTTTTCAGTGTGTTTTCTTGTTAAAAACGGTCCCCGTTAAAATTTTTGTGTTAAATATTTAACACAATCCTGTGTTAATTTAACATATTACTGTTTTGTTAATTGAACTTAAATGTTAAATTAAAATAACAGAAAAAATGTAAAAATAACAATGTGCACCTATTTTTAATTTTACACAATAAATATATGTTCTGCTTTATTAGTGACAAGATTTATCTGTTAAAATTTACAGAAAAAAATGTTGATTTTTTATTTTATAATATCTATTTTATAAAATCTAAAATTAACATATTTTCTGTTAATTTTTACATTAAAAGTATGTTAATTTTACACAAAATTTATTTTAAATTATTTAAAGTTTTGCATTTATTTTATGTTAAAATATTAACACTATATTTGTATCTCCATTTAACATATATTCATATTCATTTATTTTGTGTTAAATTAACACAAAAATTTCTATGAACCGTTTGGGACATGTGATATTTGTTAAATTTAACAGAAATTTTTCAACTGTGTTTTAAACCAGAAGAACGATAGACGAAAAATAATAAAAATTGAAAATATTGATTCTCTCTCTTATATACATATGTAAGAAATATATTTTATAAATCAGTTTGATATAAATTCTTCGTGAGAAATTTTGTTGGGAAACATGTTACATGTGTATTACTTTGATCGATGTACGAATAAATATGTATAAAAATGTATAATGGGGGGAGACTTGCTGCTCTTCTTAATATTTGAAGAAGGATAAGATTATTTGCATTTCTCTTACAAAGGAAAACGACTCTCCGTACTAAAAATAATGATTAATAATACTCGGAAGTGTAGAAATAATTGGCGATAATTTTGCGATTTTTTTTGACGAGTTGATTTTGATGAAATGAAACGGAGGGAAATTATTATTGAATATCGTCGCTGTTGTCATCGACGTTATCTTGTAATACTTTTTTTATGCGAATTCGTCTTTAGCGTAATGGAGGAAGCTCAATATGAGATCCACCAGATAAGTCGCTCCTTCTAAGACGCATAACGAACCCACAGCAAGGCCGATCTGAAATTATGTATTTTGAAATTATTTATTTGTGTGTGCAAAATGCTACACAAAACTTGATAAAAATAAAGCAATATATTTATCAAAATTTAGAATAAATTTCCTACAAACGCTATCTATTTTTAAATATCGAACAAATTTAAGAAAAGTAATAAGCTTGTGAAGAAAATAAACAAATAATAATTTATGTTGCATTTAATTCTAAGTATTTAAGTAATAAATTATTTAATTTTAATATTTTTTGGAAGATTATTTCTACAGATGATTAAAATTAAAATGTATATATATATATATTGAATCCATTTTTGTAAATTTATATTTTTTTCACTCGTGTGAAAAATAATTCTCTTACCGTAATTGGGAAAACTTATACCTACATTCTTCAATTTTTTAACTTTATTCTACTTGTTCGAAATTCGACTTACCTGCCTCTCTGGTGCATCGTATATGAATTTTTGGTCAGGCTGGTAACCGTGCCAATAGTGAAGAGCTGTTCCACCTACAGCTACAAACATGAACGTTCCGACAAAATTCATGATGATTTCCTGTAAAAAGAAATTGCATTTGTTTCGATCAAATTATTTTAAAATTTTTGAACAGTGAAAGAAAAATTGAAATTTCATGTTTATAAAGTTTGTTAATGAAGAAAAAAATTATTTTCTGTTAAATGTGTCAAGAATTTCATTGATATGATACTTAATTCTCGAAATGTAATCTCTCTTGTGAAAAATGTGATTTTAGTTTTACTGTAATTTGACGTAACTATTTAATTATGAAATTTGCACGTCGACATGCAAGTACTTACCACTAGAGTCTTTTTGTGCTCGGTATTTCCAAAACAGTAGCTGACGAGCACGACACTCGTGTAGACGAAGAAGCCGACGAAGACGCCGGAAGCGACAATCTCGGTATCGGGATTTTTGTCCTCATTTAAGTTCCATGTTCCACCTACACCCAAAAATTCTCCCCCATATCCTGTACGATACAGGATCAGAATAATGAGGTTGAGAACCTGAAAATTGATAAATCATGAGTATTTATTTGTGCAAAATGTCACGAGAAACTTAATAAAAGTAAGGCAATATATTTATCAAAATTTAGAATAAACCTACAAACGCTATCTATTTTTAAATATCGAACAAATTTAAAAAAAGTAAGCTTACGAAGAAAATAAATAAATAATAATTTATTTTGCATTTAAGTCTAAGTATTTAAGTAATAAATTTTGTAATAAAATTTTTATATTTAATAACTTTTAATAAATATTTTATTTAATACAACTTTTTTACTGTGTTTCGACAATAGCTATAATTAATTTCGAAAATTTGAAATTTAGGTGATCGAAGAAAAACGAAATATGATAATCTTATTATTATCATTATAAAAGTTTTCTGGAGCACTCCATAGTTTCATGCAAGCAACGTATATAGCGTATCGCTTACTAAACGTGCGTTATCACGAGCGATAAGGGCAGTCAGAATGAATCATATACACGAATGTCCCTTGAATGACTGTATTTATAATGATTTTCCAACTCACGTTTTTTCACGATTGAATCAATGACCCGTGTTTATTGCACAACTTGCTAAGTAGAATATATGAGTCAGGTTAAATAAATTTTTTTACATGAAACTTAGTTTTGTTACATTGACCAGATACGTTACATCATATTAAAATGATCACAATTTAATATATTTTATTTTAATTGAACTATATAAATATATTTCCTAAAAGAAGTTTATTGAATTGATTGATCAACTTGGAGTCGTAAAAGATTTAATTAAATATATCTTTCTTCATAATTTTTCAACATTTAATATTAAACAGTTTCGTAACTAATTATAAGTCAAAGTTCTGATAAAATAAGTCACTCCAAATTAAATAAGAAGATAAGAAGTGAATTTGTTATGTCGAAAAATTCCTTGAATTTTTTACTCTAAATTTAACAAGGAAAATATCATGATTTTCAGACACTCTGCAAAACTATTTTCCTTTTCCACAGGTACACGTTTCTCACGATGATTACGACATGCGAGCGAAAATACTATTGTCTCACCAATTTCAGCACTTTGATCACTATACTCGCAATAGTCTGCAGGGACACCATGCTTGCAATAAACTTGGTGTTCAACACCTTTCGCCGTGAAAATGAACGAACAAAATGAAATCCACTATCGGGCGCTTCCCGAAGCGGAAAACCAAGCCCTCTTTATCTAATCAGATGATATAAAGAATATGGTTGAAACGAGGATAAGAATCGTAGAGGATCAACGCACATGCGCGATCTCTTATCGAGAGATAATTTTTGAATCGGCTTCTGCGTCGAGTTTCTTCTTCATTTTTACAACAGAGCGCTATCGAAAATAATGGTACCGATCAGAAAAATTGATCAGCAACGACTTTTCAGGAGCTCGGTCTGGCCATCAAGCCGCAGCAGGTTGCCGAGATGGAGGCACACGTGGACGACATCGACTTTGAAGCCGTCGCCAAGGAAGAAAGGGCGACGAGACACGACGTGATGGCACATGTTCACGTTTTTGGGAAACAGTGTCCACTGGCTGCACCCATCATCCACCTCGGCGCGACCAGCTGCTACGTGGGCGATAATACGGTATGACTAATTTATTTTACTATTATGAATGATGATTATGAATGATGATTTTTAAATTAGCTAGATAAAGATGCGATAAAAATATGTAAATTTTCTAGATAATCATTTTTAAGACTGCTTATGTGAACACAGTTATAAGACAAATGTAAATTATAAAAGGGATATAAAAATATATATGTATTCATATTTTTATTTATAAATTTTTATCGCTTATACTGTTTAGTTCTACTATTTAAGTATTTTTATGTGCTATAATTCTAAATCAAAATTATCTGAAAATTATTCTAGATCATCTATATAATTTTATTTAGATAACAGCAAACACTGATTACGAAGGATATTGTCTAGACCTGGAGATATGTCATATGATTTATAAAAAACATCTCTTAAATTTTAATTAAATTTCGTAAGATTAATAGAGGCAACTAATTTGTTAATATTGTTGTTTTGCGAAGGATCTCTTGATCCTGCGCCAAGGCTTTGACATACTGCTCCCGAAACTGGCCAGCGTAATTCGGCGTCTCGCCAAGTTTGCTCTCGAGAACCGCAGCTTGCCTACTTTAGGCTTTACCCACCTTCAACCCGCACAGCTGACGACGGTCGGCAAAAGGGCGACGCTATGGTTACAAGAATTGTTGATGGACGAAAGGGCTATTCGTCGGGCTAGAAACGATCTCAGATTTCGCGGAGTCAAGGGCACTACTGGCACCCAAGCATCTTTTCTTCAGCTGTTCAATGGTTAATTTTTACTTTATTTCATCAAGAGCAAATGAGAATATGTAGACTCGGAATTAATTTTTTTTTCAGATGATTTTAAAAAATTGTATTTAAATATATATGAATCTAGTTTTTATAATAATGACAATAAAATTTTTATTATTCAGATCTCTCTCAAGAAGAATCGAAGTTACAAAAACTTGATAAGCTTAATGAAACCTAACTAAAATTTTGGGAAATAACTGCTACAAAATTAATGTTAATAGGCGATGCGGAAAAAGTGAAGCGATTAGACGATCTTGTCACAAAGATGGCTGGTTTCGAAAAGCATTATGCTGTTACCGGACAGACGTACAGCAGAAAAGTCGATATAGAATGCTTGAACGTCTTGAGTTCACTTGGTGCGACTGTTCACAAGGTGAGCTAAAAAAATTCTTCGCGCAACAGCTCTATATTAAAACACAACCTTTCTTCCAAAAATTATCTTCCCAATTAATTTTTCTAAATCTTCTTCAGATCTGCACGGACATTCGGCTTCTCGCGAACATGAAAGAGCTCGAAGAGCCCTTCGAGAGCACCCAGATAGGTTCGAGCGCAATGCCTTACAAGCGCAACCCAATGCGCTCCGAGAGATGCTGCAGCGTGGCACGTCACCTGATGACTCTGGTGAACAACGTCCTTCACACCGCGGCGACCCAGTGGATGGAACGAACGCTGGACGACTCGGCGAATCGTCGGGTCACCTTGGCGGAGGCCTTCCTGTCGGCCGACGCGATCCTGATGACTCTCCAGAACATTACCGAGGGTTTGGTCGTCTATCCCAAAGTCATCGCAAAACATGTGGCGCAAGAGTTGCCCTTCATGTCCACGGAGAACGTGATAATGGCTATGGTGAAGGCCGGTGGTGACAGACAAGTACGATACACTTTTCTTTATTTTTAAGAGGATGCTGATCATGACTGTTTTACTGACTTTGACTTCAAGAGCTTCTCTTTTTATTGGCTATACAGATTGAAAAATCCTTCTCTACAATTAAAGTACTGATAATAATGAACGTTGTAATTTCGTACAAAAAACAATAAAAGTTAAACAATTACAGTTTTTTTATCGGCCTCTTGCATCAGCTCATAACAATACTTATTTAATACAAAAGTTCTGCAGTTTATTTGTGCACAAAATATGGCGCTCCCACTAGAGATTATATGAAAGAATAATACAGAAGTAATAAAAATAAGATTAAAAATAAGTTTGTGGAGAATTTGTCAATCTGTATATTCAATAAAAAGTGAACCTAACCTAACTTAAAGTCGGTAAAACAGAACAACGGCAGCATCCCCTTAAGTATGTTTATATTGGATCAAAATTTTGAGCAATTTTCTAAAGAGGATATCAAATTTTTATCGTAGGTTTGTCACGAAAAAATTCGCGTGTTATCGCATGAAGCTGGAGCGCAGGTGAAGCAACACGGCTTGGATAACGATTTGGTTGACAGGATCAAGAAAGATCCATATTTTGCGCCAATCTTATCTCAATTGGACGATTTGCTGGATCCGGCGACTTTCGTCGGTAGAGCTCCTGAGCAAGTCGTCGAGTTCCTCGAAGAGGAGGTGCATCCTATACTTAAGAATTACGAGGGACAAGAAAGTGAAAATGTTGAACTTAATATTTGATTCTCATCATGACTGTTTTACTGACTTTGACTTCAAGAGCTTTTCTTTTTATTGGCTATACAGATCAGGGAAAGGGATTTAATAATAGTTTAGTAAAAATCTTCTCGAGTGTTTTCCAGAGAAATTTATTATGTGATATCAGATTATATCAGAGTGGAGAGTGTGATTGGCTTTTAGGAATATTTTTGTAGGAAAGTTATGAAATTATGTGCGTATACACAATTTTATTCATATTGTTAACATTTCTTACATTTATAAAATAATTCGTAAAAAAATAAATCGCACTGTTCGCCATAGATGCACACGTTCTCTTTTATCATGTAGTATATATTTAGTATTCTTATAATCGTTATCTTTCCTCTTTTTTCGTTATCATACATTTTTTATTTTTTATTTTAACTCTTTTTGCCAATTTTACGATTCTTCTCTCCGACGTAACTGCTGTAACAGCAAATGAACAGCAGAGTGAAAAAGATAGAAAGAGAGATAGAAATAGATCGATAGATAAGATAGATAAGTAGGTAGATAGACAAAGACAAAAAAGAAATAAACGATAGAAGATGCACAGATTAAATCGGAAGTAGAAAATGAAATTGAAAGGAGAAAAATTATATTACAAGAGAAAAAGAGTAAAAGAAATTTGGCAAAAAGCACATAAGCTCTGAAGAAAAGATAGACTAGAAGAAGATAGAGAAATAAGAACAATAAATTTAAAAAAAAATAACGATAGAATAATGATAGAGAAATGAAATCACAGAAGCAACAAGAGAGTAAAAATACGATAATTTTAATAATATTTAAGAATATTTCTAAAGAGAAATATCCTAAAAGAAAGCACAAGAGATAGAAGAAAAAATATGAAACAAGGAGAAATAAAATTTGTAACAGACAGTAAAAATATAGAGTTGAGAAGAAAAACAATTTCTCAAAAGAGAACACAACGAAACAATAGAGAACAATTAAGACTAGAGAAAGTATTAGAGATACATAAATAATAAAAGAAAATATAGAAAGAAAAATAGTAACTTAATTGAACGGAGAAAGTTGATCTGTTAATTGCGTTAATTTTTAATAACGAGAAAAACAAGCTGAGAAAAACGAGGGGAAAGTTAGTGTGAAGAAGAAAACTAGAAAGCAAAATGGAAGAAGTAATAGACGGAAAAACTGAAAAAAATCTGTATTGATTTAAAGAATTAAAAATTTGTTTTTACTTCTTGTCTAAAAATTATTCGATCAATAAAATTTTGAGAGCGGAGAGAAACATTTATCACAAAATATTAAATTTATCGTGAAAAGTTTTAGAATCACGAATTACAAACTCTATTTCGGCACACAAGAAAACTTTTTAAATGAAATAACATTGATATTTATAACAGTACTTGGATTTTGCAAAAGCGTTTTAATTTTTTCGGATGCCTTTATGTATAAAAATATGTATATATGTATAAAAATTTGAAAATTTCTCAATTCAAGAGTCTGACATTATCTTCATTTTTGTTTATCGCGTATAATCTTAATTTTCCAATCTGCAACTTGATTAAAAATTTAATTTTTCAAAGATTGATTTATTTAATAATTACTAAAGACTTGTGAGAAAGATAATCTCATAAAATTCGACGTTTTTCGTGTTTAAACAGAAAATTCTAATTTAGTAAAATATTATTACATTGTATCACGGATTTGTACTTTAATTTCGCTTTTTGCATAACAATGATCAGCCTGATATGTCATTGAAGATTTAAACGGTCCAGCTTATCTTTTGTAAACGCGATGCCCCGTAAAGGTAGCCCCATCAGAGATCTTCCCGGACTCGACGAAGACAGCAAGCTGATCGCCGGCTTCGACGTCCAACAGGACCAGATTGCTTCCTCCGTTTGGTCCAGCGCTGACAACTGTTCTCCAGCTATCGGACTTGTTCAACTTACGCTTCAACGTCAACCGCAGGTCCGTGCTACCGTAGCCGGCGAAGCTAAATTGGTAGAGGCCTGGACAATGAGTGGTGAAGATGCCCGTCTCCGCCGCGTAGCCGACTCCTTTGTCCACCAGAGTCTCGGCGAGGACGAGTCTAGCTTCCTGTGATTACATTTACATGTATCACGTTCTTTTATATATCAATTTTTATATATATACAATTTTTTATATAGAAATGTTATATATATAACATTTTTATATATAAATTTTTTATGTGTATAAAATTTTTTATATATAAATTTTATATATATATATATATATATATATATATATATATAGAGAGATATAGAATAATATATATATAGATATATATATATAATATATATATATATATATATATATATATATATATATTAATATATATATATGTATATATATATATATATTATATATATATTTATATATATATATATATATATACAATTTTTTATATATAAATTTTTTTATATGTAAATGCGTACAATAATGATAAAATTTCAAATTGCACTCTCTACTCGGAGTTGACGGGACCATTAAATCAGTAATTTTTTTTCTCCTTCCGTGACGATTAATATTTATTATGGGTCTTTAAGCTGATTAAAGGACTGGTAATCTACTAATTTGCAGACTTTTATTCTCTTGCATAATAGCTACTTAAATTTCAGTTTAATCGCGATGACTTACATTCACCGAGCCTTGAGTGGCAGAGAAGGCGACGACCCCGGCGCAGTCGGCGGCGGTCGCCAGCTTTTTGGAACCGATCGTAGTGATGCCAGAGTTTTCCGGTGGATCTGGTACCGCAGCATCCGTGAACGCGACCACTGCCAATATCAGCACCGCCCACACCACCCTATTCAAATATACGAATGAGTAAGCACATATTTGTCAGCGCATTAAATAGCTGATTTGACTCTAGTAAATCCAACGAGCCAAATAATATATTTTTTAGGTTCCGATTTTTCTAAGTTTTACCCGACAAGTAGCGTGTTTTCGTCTCTTTTCAGATAAGTTTAAAAAAAAAGGGGCGACTAATTTAATTTCGTATACGAAGTTCTGATTTTCACGAATGTTGATTTGGAGGTGAGAAAACTCGAGCGTTCCGCTTTGAAATTACGCGAAACAAACATAACATAAGGCATTTATGCGTGGCAACAGGAGATAATACTTTGTTGCGTAACGCGTCACGTGGAAGAAAATTTTTTACGTTCATATATCACTTCTTTTTGCTCGGCTGCACGTTTAATGTCGCTGGTGCGACCATTCCCGGTAAAGTTCAGTCGGTTCGAGTTCTACTTTCACTGCTCGCGGCTACTTCTCGACCAAGTATGTCCGCAGGTTCGTCTTCTCTGCGCGGGCGTCTTTTATTCTCCTCTCTTGCTTTCTTGCCTCGTAAAATCATCAGTTAAAGGTTTTTATATATAAATAATTTATCATCATTTATATTTACAAATTAAATATGCAGAGTTTGCACAATTGTGACCGAATGGCATTAAAGAGTTTGAAGAGTTTGACGTTGCTTCGGATAATGGATGATAAAATTTATCTCTAAAAAAATGATATGATGCAACTTAACTCTTGCTATAAGCAAAATGAAATAGTCTCTGATATGATACGCACGATCTCGAAGTTAAAAGTTGACCTATTGAATATATAGAGAGAACTCAACTGCGCGTAAGTGTTTATATTATATCGGGAATACGATATTTGTGGAATTCTAATAAGCAGACGATTTACATTGATTGATTGATAGCCGGAACTGCAGCGAAGCCAGTCGCAAGGTCGACGATTATCGCGTTTTTTTTTTATTGCATTTACGTAATGTGATGAAGAGAGATCGATTAGTACTTTGCTACGATGTTATTAAAAACCTATCCTCTCGAGTGCATTCACATGCAAATCAGAAACTACGCCGTTAACAAAATATATCTATCTTCGTTACTATAGAATAAATAACAGAATAATCGACCAACATTGTCCGACTGTATTTATAATTACTTTATTTTTCCTTCTATAAAAAGAATATAGAAAAAAGATTTTTTGAAATTCAATTTATATTTATTAATAGAAGAGTCTGAATTAATTCACTTTTTCGGAAATTATTTATGCGCATGCGGTTGTAGGAGAAATTTCACCAATAAATTTTTGGAGCAATGCCTGGTAAAATCGGAATAATCACGTGTTAATTATATGATAATAAGATAGTACGAGCATATATAAAAAAAAAACTTACATGATGGTAAAAAGTGGTGTGGCAGCGACGGGTTTCCCGTTAGATCAAGCTGATCCTTCCGTGTTACAGGCAACGAATCGGACCTGGACAGATCCCGGGACGCTTTTATATCACCTCTTAGCCCGAACTAACGAGTCGCACGTCGACGCCAGCCTTTTCTTTCGTTTTGCGTCCCGTTCTACTCGCGGCGAATGCTCTCTTTCTCGCTGATTGGTAATCGTGACCCCTCTCCAATCGTCGATTGGCAAGTCGACTGGTCAAGTGGTGATAAAAGTGACAAAACTTCTCATCTCCGTCGGCGAGAAAGGAAAATAAACTTTGGAAATAAAGAACCATTACTCTTTTTCCGACAGTCCAAGAGTGCAAAATGATAAGAATAATAAAAAAAAAAAAACACACATGAATATACAAACAGCAATCAATCTATTTCATCAAGAAAATAATTTTTAATTTTTAAATTAAGAGTAGAGAAACAAAGATGCGCAAACATAATTTTTTGTCAGAAGTAAGGAAATAATTATCGATTTTATTTTTTCACGATATCTATGAGTCATAAAATTTTGCTGAAGTAGTATGATATTTCGAAACAATTATCTATTTTATTTTTTTTTTACAATATCTGTGACTCATAAAATTTCGCTGAAGTTTTATAATATTTCGACAGAAGAATGATTGTCAGTTAACGACTGTATTTTCGTGTCACGTAATTTATTGTTTATTAAAATCGTAATTGTATTCGATGACAGAGTAATCAAAGCGGAATTGCAAGAAAGAATATGCATCGATGTTATTTTTTTTTTAAATAAATGATATTTTTGATTGATAATATAATAATAGAAACGAATAATTAGTTTAACGTAATATATGATAAGAATCATCACACTTAAACAGTTTAATATTTTTCAGGAATATCATGAAGAATCGTGGACAAAAAGGCAAGCTCAGAATGATCATAAATTATATCAATTATGCGATGTCATTACGCCAAATGAAAAATTGTGGTAAGAAACGCTTATTATATCTAATGAACATTTTATAAGGATACGACACATTTTAGATTGAATAAAAAATAAATTTTATTTTTGTATTTTCAAGGATTTATTTTTTTGTGCCTTGACAAAAGTACTGATTATAACACACTATTGTTATTTTTAACATAATTATATATTAATGAGCAGACGGGTGTTTTATGCGATTTATTCAATATTTACATATATAAATTTGGAATGTATAAATATAAATAATATAGATATATATATTATTAATCGAAGGTTTTTCGCGATTTAGATCGAAGCAGGCACGGACTACTTTCACTTTGACAACGCTTTCCCGCAGCCTGCATCTCGATCGCCTTGGCTTTAAGCCTTCCTCTTACGTCTCGACGAGTTTCAAAGTTCCCTCTCGCAAGTTCTCCATTCTCCGATGCCACGAGATTCATTTCAACGAGATATATCATCGGCGCCATTCAATGCAAACGCGTTTAGGAGGGAAAATCTAGGTGTCAAGATGAATTCAAAACCGACGCTATCAATCGGATCCAAGGACCGAGAATCGCGTGAAAGTAAGTCGTTCTATATTTAATGATATACTGCGCCTCGCAACGTCTTTCATTGTTTGTGTAATATGGCGAATCAATCTTTCGAATTGAATCAACACGAAAACGATCTAAGAAACGATCTCGATATAACTCCTCTATAATGAAACTTTCGCCCTCTATTTATTATGTACAAAAGAAAAAGATATAACCGTGGATATACAAAGAAGACGACGAGAGGGAGATACAGGGGGTCGACAAAATAATGTGAACACTTGTGAAAGAGAGGTATTTATATTTGTTTGTTAATAAGATGTTGAACCGCCATTTGCCTTTTTTCAGTGGAATGTTGTCTCATTCTTCTATCTGCTAATTGCTTTGCAGATGTTAAAGGAGGAAATCTGCTTCTCATTCTTTTTCAAAATTGCCCGATGATATTAAGCTATTAAAATGTTTAAACATTTTCCCTGGCCAGTACAATTACCAAATTTGAATATCATCGAGCCACTATGGAAAAATTTTTTCATTCTCTTCTCCAAAACTATCCATGATGGATATTTGGGTTTGGTAATTATGCTGGCCAGAGAGAGTGTTTGGGCATCTCAATGGTTTAATATCATCGGACTGTGGGCAATTTTGAGGAAGAGTGAGAAGCGGATTTCCTCCTTCAACATCTCTAGGGCAATTGGCGGATGGAAGAATGAGACAACATTGCACTGGAAAGGGGGCAAATGATGACCCAACATTTAATTAATGAACAGGTATAAATATCCCTTTTTCACAAGTATTCACATTATTTTGTCTACCTTCTGTACAAGTGTCTAATAAGAGAATTTACACTAATAGATTGTCGGCTTGGCAAGCTGGGCCCTTACTCGGCCAATTGCACGCGCTCGCTTTTGTGTCGAACGTCAAGTGGATCGGACAATTGAAGATGTGAAGCGTGAATTTCTTCTTCCACTGGTCCCAATGACAGGCGTAGAACTTATTACAGAGACTGGGATGTCTGAAGAGGCCTGGCCTGGCGCAGTCGGTGGCGCCGTTGATTATTTGATCGGGATCATCGTCTTCTAGATCTTGAGCGATCGGTGGTGGCTCGAAGTCCTTCAGTTTCTTGCCAGTTCGAAGATTAAGCTGGAAGGGTGCGTCACTTGTTGGACGGAAATCTCTCGTTCTGATCGTCGTCGAAGACACGGGTAAGTAAGAAGACGACGGAGGGATGCTCGTCGTCGTTTCGATCGGACTAATTTTATAGGGTTGATCCGGAAAACTGTCATATTCGTTGTGGTAATTGTCCTCCTCGGAAGAGCCGTAGTTCTTCTCAAAATCGACGTAGATGTTGGATTCGTCGTAATTGGCGAGATCCACCTTGCCCTTCGAAGAGTCGATCAACTTCCTCACCGGGCCGCGAAGATTGGCGAAAGGATCGGCTTTGCATGTACACTCAGCTCCGAGTTTGCCTAGAAGAAGAGGATGTAGATCGCTCCACTTCACAATGACCTTGCCCTTGCCTTCTGGGGACTTTGTGGTGACTTCGTACGAGGATGTCGTCGAAATGGAAGGGGCCGTGATGGTATTGTACGCGTTTGGCACATACTTTGCAGTACCTCTGTCGTAGTTTGTAATCAATTTATCAATCTTGTCTCTCGAAATACCCAGGCTTGTCGGAGAACCACCGCCAGGAGTCCTTCCTGCGGAGGATGCCGTCGAGAAACCTTGACCGACGTAATAATTGGAAGGTCTGTACGTGGTAGGCGTGATCAAAGAACCTTCGTACGATGAAGGTCTCTTGTACGTTATTCCTGGACGCACAGTTGTCGCAGGTACGTCGTATCTCGCGGTGGACGTGAACACACCAGGCTTAGTCGGCTTTGCTGGAAGATATTCGGAAGATAAAGAAGCACCATAATCCTTCTTGCCGCTCGAATCAGTTTGTTGAATAAACCTGCTCGTCGGTTGCGACTGGGATATTTGAAGGTCTAGTCCTGTAACCGGTGTCGACAGGTCTAACAGTCGGCACAGCTACTGGAATCTTAGCTGCTTCAAAGAGGGTCGTTTTATAAATCTCTGGACTTTCAGTAGAATAAACTACGGACGAGACCGGGGTTGAGAAGCGGTGATTGGTCGGCTGAGTTGGTATTCTAGATCCGAACGTTACGCTGGCAGTGCTGCTCGATGATTCGTCGTAGACATTGCTTGAGAACGGCCTGGGCGATGAAATCGGTAAATTACTCTCAATCGGTGAAATCGATGACGTCGCGCCATTAATTCCAAGCTGAACGTTTGGTTTAGGATACGAGTAACCGGAAGTAGCTGACTGTACAGTGACACGACTCGGTGGAGTTGTTGAAGAATATCCAGGCGAAGGATACGAGTAACCGGAAGTATCTGATTGTGCAATGACACGACTTGGTGGAGTTGAAGAATATCCAGGCGAAGGATACGAGTAACCAGAAGTATCTGATTGTGCAGTGACACGACTCGGTGGAGTTGAAGAATAGCCAGGTGGAGGATACGAGTAGCCGGAAGTATCTGATTGTGCAATGACACGACTCGGTGGAGTTGTTGAAGAATAGCCAGGTCGGGGATACGAGTAGCCGGAAGTATCTGATTGTGCAGTGACACGACTCGGTGGAGTTGAAGAATATCCAGGTGGAGGATACGAGTAGCCGGAAGTATCTGATTGTGCAATGACACGACTCGGTGGAGTTGTTGAAGAATAGCCAGGTGGGGAATACGAGTAACCGGAAGTATCTGATTGTGCAGTGACACGACTCGGTGGAGTTGAAGAATAGCCAGGTGGAGGATACGAGTAGCCGGACGTATCTGATTGTGCAATGACACGACTCGGTGGAGTTGTTGAAGAATAGCCAGGTGGGGGATACGAGTAGCCGGAAGTATCTGATTGTGCAGTGACACGACTCGGTGGAGTTGAAGAATAGCCAGGTGGAGGATACGAGTAGCCGGACGTATCTAATTGTGCAATGACACGACTCGGTGGAGTTGTTGAAGAATAGCCAGGTGGGGGATACGAGTAACCGGAAGTATCTGATTGTGCAGTGACACGACTCGGTGGAGTTGAAGAATAGCCAGGTGGAGGATACGAGTAGCCGGACGTATCTGATAGTGGAATGACACGACTCGGTGGAGTTGTTGAAGAATAGCCAGGTGGAGTTAAGGTAACAGACAAGCCAGCAGTGTTGCTAATAGACGATGTCTTCGTATATCCAGCAACATTACCCTCGAATGCTTTTTCACTGATATTTTCTTCATTCCAAGCAGGTCGGCGTTCGCTCGTGCTTACTGAGAAGCTACCACCACCTCCGAGGATGGCAGTGGTTATACCTGTCCTGGTTGCGCCGGTTTTCGTAAATCCACTCGGTGTGAAAACGGCCGATGTAGGTCGAGGATATTCTGGCGCAGCACTGGTCGCACCTTGTGATGAGGTAGATCCAAAAATAACACCACCTTCTATTCTACCTCCAGGAATGATAGACTCTGGAAGAGTGGCGCTGGTCGGTCTATAATCCGGCAGGTCATTTTCCGAATATTTGCCTGCATCAATGCCGCATCCGCCATCAGTTTTGAAACCCTGAGGACCCGTCGGTGTCAACCTTCCACTTGAAGAACTGCCTGAGCATCCTCCTGTTTCGGCACCGCCGCGATAAATTGTTCCTGCTTGCGACACGTACGCTTTACCGGTTGAACTCTCGACGAATCCTGGTCGAACGGAACTTCCTATGTATCCTCCAGGAGCGGTATGTCCAGAAATTCCCGGGGCGATGCCACCGAACGTCGAAGAAGGCACGGAAATTGAAGGAGTCGGCGAGCCGTATATTAAAGTTCCCGGTCTAGCTGATTCGACATTTACGGTTTGCAGCTCGTCTCTATTCACGTATCCTGATGTTCCGGAAGCCCCGATATATCCAGGTTGTCCTCCTCCTGTTAAAACAGTACCTTGACTAACGGCAGGAGACGAGATCGCACCGGGAACATTTCCATAATTGAAAGCAGCCCCCGAAGTAGAACCACCGCTAAAAGTACCTCGTACGTCGCTACCAGTCACGAACGCACCGATTTCATCTTTTCGAACATCGTAACCGGTAGGAACTTCATTGCCAAAAATGCTAACGTTCAAACTAGGTCTCGCAAAATCGGGTCTCCTGTAATCTGGCGTTTCAGTACGATCTCTCACTCCATCTTCTGCTCTGAGCAAAGGATAAGTCGGTTCTCCATGTACTAAGAACACAGGAACTGTATATCCTTCCTCGTCGTATCTTGTTCTTGTCGAGGTACCGCCGATTACTCCAGAAGATGATACACCACCGCTTACAAAATGTCCGTCCTCAGCAATCGTATGCCCGGAGACGGAAGAAATTCCTGAAGTTACGGATTTCGAGACGTCGCTACCGAAACCAGTCGCTGACACTCGACCTGAGCTTGTCGAACCTTGCAAAATTCCGCTCGTAGAATATCCAGTCGGTCCTTCATATATTCTTGTCGATCCTCCGACAGCTCCGGGATGAGACGATTGAATTCCAAACGACGAGCCGGTTCTATCGAACGGCTGACCTCCAGGTTGAGCTCCTGAATAAGTGCCGGTAGAACCCGAGTAACCATCAGCACTAAACGCACCGGAGCCTGTATATAGATTTGCTGAACCGTCGTATTTAGAACCAGTGGAATCTACACGAATATTGACGGATGATCCGGGTGATGCTGAGGATGCCAAATAACTCGGAGGTCTGCCCGTATAAGTTGCACCTGTTGTCAAATGACTTCCGTCAACGTTTCCGAAATATCCTCCCGTCGCAGATCCAGAGAAACCTGTAGCAATTCCTCCGGTATATCCACCAGAGTATCCTCCATCGGCTCTGTATCCGGTAGATGCGGTATATCCGGCATCGCCAATTTTACTACTGGACCCAGAATATTCTCTATTACTTTCAGCGATGGTACCAGGAGATATCGAACCGACCTGTATACCAGACGATCCAGTATACGTCGGTATAGAAGATATCGTGCTTCCGTATCCGCTCGGTTTAGAATAATCGATACCGATTGGACCAGCCGATCCTGCATATCCCCCGGAAACCGCGCCGGCACCGGAAGTATGTTTACCGAAATATTCCGCGGTGGATCCTGCAAAGTTCACTCCATGGACGCCGGTCGTTTTGGAATAGTCTATGTTAGAGGGACCCGTGACGGAGTATTCCGGTAAACCACCGGTGATATAACCACCACCGACAGCGCTTCCCGAAGAGCTTCCCGCTACGGTGTATCCTCCGTAATTGTATTCCGTCCTGGTGTAAGCCGATCCAGATTCCGAGCAAGCCGGGACCAGCCAGGGCCATTCGCATATTAATCTTCTTTCGTCAAACACCAGGCCATAAGGACAGCGAAACTCGAACGCCATTAACTCCGACTCGCCTGTCGATTTATCAAGTTATAATATTTATTCCTTTTAATAATATTTATTTATTCTATTTTAAATAGGATATTTATTCACACAAAAATTTTCTCGAATTATTTAGATGATATTGTCGATAATAAATATAATAATTAAAATAAAAAATAAACTTTACATTTTCTTTATGAATTTATCATACCCAGATCCATGCAAGCGAAGAACCAGCGACAGTTTTGCGGATCTGCATAATAACCAGGTTGAGAGCATTCGAATCTCTTCGGTGCAACCGGAGCAATCTCGCTGCTACCAGGACAGGGTGAACCCTGAGGCAAGGAACCCGGCCAGACGCAAACCTCGGTTCGCTCATCGAATGATAAACCGGCCGGACAGTCGAATTCGAAGACGGAGTAGTCCTCTATCGCTTGATTGAATTTCACGCAGCGATAGAATCTGTGAAATGGGACAAAATGAAACAAGCTTCTCTTTATATCCCTCTTATGTTGAAATTTAAGATCGTGTTATCTCAGCTATTTCATCTCACCTGTTGCAACTCTTGGGATGAACAAAGTAACCTTGTCTTCTACAGACAAACTCGGTCTGCGTGTTCTCGCGAACAGCTCTAATGTGTCCCTCAGTATCTACTACACGAACCACGCGGTAGCTGGACGTTTTCGCTCGACTAGGATACGAGAATTGAATTTGCTGAAATTATAAATTTTAATTTACAATCTTGGAAAAATAGAACAAACGAATAATTTAAAAATTAAATATCGATAAATTAAATATAGAGATATAAATAAATTCTCTGTTATACATGGAGCTCGTCTTCCAATTCGTTCAGTACGGCCTGTCGCGATTTTCTTCTAAACTCCGTGAAAGAACGCCGTATTTCCTCCGTGAGTGGCTCCTCGCATTCGGTTTTTATGTCGTCTTCTATGTTTCTTACCGCTAAACCCGCCAAATCTCGCAGCAACGCGTATTTTGTCTAAAATCAGACATCTTGTACAGATTGTTTTTGCAAAGCAAGTATTCAATCTATTTCTTGATTTTTAGTAATTTTTTTTGAGAGAGCAATTGGCAGATTTGTATATACCTTTATTCCAACCGAGATCTTATCCTCGAAAGCGATCCATGTTTTGTTTTGAAACGCATAAGGCGCCGTGAGATCTTCATCTCGTTCCACGGTCCATTCCCCATCATTCATGGCATCGCAAAGCTACGGTGAGGATCGAATTAGTTCGACGATAGACAAAATGCAATTGTAAAGTAAATTCTTTGTATTTTAAAAGAGCAATTAATAAATGCAATTGAAAAATATGCGCACCTGTTTACGATCGATGGCTGTGGGTTCCTTTACCGTGGTTTGCGATCTAGGAGCGTTCTCGACCTCATTCTTCAAAGAGAATCTGTATGCGCTAGCTGGCAAAGTTATCATAAGCTTCTGTTTGGGTGCACCTAATTCGCTTATCAAATCCACCAAACTATCCGTATTTAGTACGTCGAAGAGCCCCATCAAACGCGAGGGATGAAAAGTGACGAAGGCTCCGTCCTCATCCGTCAAATAATCCGTCGATAACGTAAATAGATCGATATATCTATAATAGAAAAAATAGAAAATTGAAGATTAAAAAATATTTTCCTAAAAAAAGAAAAATAATTCTTACTTTACGAGTTCTTTAATATCAATCTGCTTAGCCAGATCCTCCGGTTTACTGGGTAAAGCTAGGAAAATCCTTTTGTCGTAAGATTTTCGTATCATTTCGTCTTTCAGACTTTTGACGAAATTGTAAAGACGCTCTTTGGAACCTGCTGTCACATTCAATTCCACGCCATCCACCTTGAAAGAATGAAAAGTTCTTTAATTAATTAATTTATATATCAATTTTTTTCATTGTTTCGTGATTTAATTTTCATGTTTTTTGCATTTCAATTTATTTCATATTTATTTTGATAACAATTTATTTAAAAACAATAAAACGATAGTAATGCGAGTATATAAGTATACTGTACCTCTTGAATAACAGCAATAATCTGAGCGATAGCTTCCTGTCGAACCATGGCGGAAGTTCTGAGCGTCATTTCGGGATCGTATATAGAGATTACAAATTGAAGAGACGGATGCATCTCTTTTAAGGACTTTTGCAATTCGACAATATCTAAAATATCATCAATAATGTCATTCATTTCAGAAAATGTAAATTTAATTGACAGAAAATTCTACTAAAATTAATTATATATTTATTTTATTTAAATTGATTCAAAAATTGGACTTGTCAACTTTTATTACAGTCACCTCGGTGTTAATATATATTCACTTCGAAAAAAGCGGTACACTTAAAATTTAACAAAAATCACCAAATTTCAAATGACAATAACTTCGTAAATAATAAAGATAGAAAAGTTTCTAAAAAATGAAAATAAAGCTTGGAATCTCTACTTTAAGAGTCTTTCATTTTAATGTTGCGAGATAAATTTATTAAAAATGGCGGATGACAAAACGAGAAAATGCAAATTTGAAAAATAATGGTCCGAGTTTGCCAAGGCATATGGCGTGAGTCAAATGTCGCAATTTAATGGGATAAAAAGCATATGATAGTACAGAGTTTTACCTTTAAAATGCTTTTTTATTCATCTCGATACGATGATTTTTCGCAGAGTTATTCACATTTAAAGTAAAAAGCTACCTTTTTATTCAAATGCGAATATCTCGGCGAAAAATCATCGTATCGAGATGAATAAAAAAGCATTTTAAAGGTAAAACTCTGTACTATTATGTGCTTTTTATCCCATTAAGTTGCAACATTTGACTCACGCCATATGCCTTGACAAACTCGGACTATTGTTTTTCAAATTTGCATTTTTTCGTTTTGTCTTCCACAATTTTTAATAAACTATCTCGCAACAGTGAAATAAATAGATTCTTAAAGTAAAGATTCCAAGCTTTATTTTCATTTTTTAAAAACTTTTCTGTCTTTAATATTTACAAAGTTATCGTTATTTGAAATTTGGCGATTTTTTCCAAATTTTAAATATACCACTTTTTTGGAGTGAATATATTTATTTAATTTTCTTAACTGCATCTTGCAAGAATATATACTTAACGCTGCATGTTTCATTCTTAAACTAAACTTACTGGAAACCGAGAGATTTCGCACGTCATGATGCTGATGCATTAGAGTGGTGCAGCCGCATATGGAGTCGGCCAGTGGTTCAGCTTCGAGGGCGGAAGTGTAGCAGAGAATTTCTCGGACTGGCGACATTTTTCTCTTCGGACATTCTGATGGCAGATTAAAAAGGCGTGTTCGATGCAGGAGTGAGTTTCACACGGTTGACATCATCGGTCACCGGTGCGTTACGCATTATACATATATGATTTATGTTGCTATATATATGTATGGCGGAAAAAGAAAGAAGCGGAAGATGATCCGCGAGAGATTAATCTCCGTGAATTATGCGAGACTGATTAATAATCAACGGTCCCGGATACATTGAGGTAATAAGCATGAGCAATTATCGCGCGACTGATTGAGCGTTAAACGTCGCGTCAAGTTGCGTGACGTTCCCGTGTATACTTCTTGTCGTTGCATATATAAACACATCTTTATAAATACTACAAATGTCACTTCTCGCGCCACGTGCGGCTCGTGGAGAATATGAGTAAAAATGAGACAGTATATATTCTTGACTGTGTAAATTAACTTGTTTTAATGACTTATTGCATAACATTTCGTCAAAAATAATGTTTAATGAAGAAGAAGAAAAACACACGTTCTGTTTTATTTAATTATAATATGGGCCAGTATCAATAATAGAAAAGAGGCAAAATGTGTTCTGAATCATCGCGTCATGTGATTCTTAGAGAAGCGTTAGAACATCGAGTGTATACAGATTCCACTGGACGATATAAATGGTATCATCCTTGTGAGAATAGCTGCTCCAGTCGTACGTGTCGTAATTCAACCTTAAAGGACGGTAACGTGTATCCGATACGCGTCGTAACGCAATCGGCAGAAGATCGCTTTTTGCATCGGACGCACCGATGCGTCCTATTTAACTCTGTGTTGTGTCATGTGCCATACAATTTTCATCTTATCCGAGAAATCATAGAAAATATGTATATAATCTATATTGACATAATCTTTATTAATGCGCATATATATATTTTTATTTTTGTTTCACGATTCTATGACTCTTATGATTTAATGAAGTTACATCATAGAAAACGGGACATTTTGTCCTTTCAAACTTTTTATTTACAAAAAGCTTTTCTTATTTTCAGTTAAAATTTATGTAATATTTATGCGTACATATAAAAATTATTTATGTCTAGTTTCTTACTTTATATCGTAATATGTAATGTTTTAACTTAAAAAATGTCGGAAGGTAAATAATTTTTATATGTCACTGGAAATAAAAGGCCATCCTTGCAAACTAATATCAGCGACGAATAAAGATAAAAGTATATAATTATAATTTTATTATAGATATTACATATCTATAATTTAATTTATCTAATAAAATTCGTAAAAATATATATATGAATAGATCATGTAAAAAATTAGATATGTAAAATTAAACAATATTTTACATGTTTCTTTATCACTTATATATCAAGAAAAAATTTAATCTAATTTTTTACACGATCTATTTATATATATATTTTTTAAGAATTTTATTAGATAAATTAAATTATAAATATATGTTATAAATTTATTATAGATATTAATTACATGTTGAATAAGATTTCATCATTATTTGTAGTTTATTTGCAAGGTGGCCTTTTATTTTCAGTGACATGTAAAAATTATTCTTTATTATTTTAAAATCAAACGATTTTATCATGAAAATCTATATCAAGAGATTTATCCTCAAAAATCACACTTACTCGTCGCAGTTCCGAACGCTATGAGCGCGAAAGATATTACGAGAATTATTTCGCGACCCCACATTTTCTTCAAGATCCCCGGACGAAGAACACCGAAATCGCGACAAATCACAAGTCGGACAGAGACACACAGGGGATCACCCTAGAACTGTTGAGCGTCGCATCGAGAGATCCCGTACGAACAACAGGATCTTCTCCGTCTCCTTTTCCACCCCTTTCTCTCTTTCTCTTCTCTGTCAAGTGGAGGATCCTTCGAGTTCGAGCGCGCGTTTTGCACTGAAGTTTCGGAGGACGCGTGCTCTCTTAGTAAACCTCGGCCGGATGGTAGCGAGGACCAAAGATCGAAAGGGAAGGCACCGAGAGAACGAGCCGTGGAGAAGCGAAAAAAGAGGGAGCGAGACCGGAGGCCATCGGGATATCGATGGGGATCGCCGGATCGCGGGTGGGGTTCTGTCCCAGTTCGGGACACTTTCCGCGTTTGATGTACGAGATGCAAAAGGTTTCTCCTTCTTCTTCGGGGTTCTTCTTTTTTTTTTTTCGTCGGAATAAAAAATATCGAACAGTCGGGAAGAAATCTGAATGAGGGATATTTCGATAATGTCGCGTCTGGATAAATTTTGGAGTGTCTAGAGATTCTTGGAGAAGTCTCGGAGATTCGACTCCCGAGAGAGATTATTATAGAAACGCGCGCCGCGATAGTTTGGCTCAAACTACCACCTTGGATAATCCCGCTTCGTCCTTCCGAAGGAACGTGAGAGCCGTCTCTGTGCAGCGCTCGGAATCCATTGCTATATATGTTAATCGATGATGAAGCTCTTAAATCTGAACAATTGCGTCATTGAATCTCTTGTGCATTCTCGTGATGAAATCCGTCGAATTTCGATAAACCTTTATCGTATCTTTTCCTAATCTTTTTTAAAGGAAAGACAGCTTGTCGATGAAATCTAGCGGTTCCCTTTGTTGGACTTCTCTGGTATTAGCGTAAAAAAATTTTATTCTAACGGAATCGGTTTTTCCAGAATTGTCTTGACTGATCTATGATTGAATCTATACTACATTACTGTTGATCTCCGGCGAAACCGATATCCGTCTTTGTCATTGCCGTTTGATCGTGAGAAACTTGCGACAAGAAAGGCGACCCAGTGTCGATTGATTCTGAAATTGTATGAGCAGAGATCTATAAAGTTGGCGAACGAACATGTGGGATCGAAAGGACCACAACCGGATAAATAAGTTTGATTAAACGATAGCTGTTTCTGAGCATTACATCATATTTGCAGGCGATCACTTTCTTCATTTAATTTTACATGATAAAGATGATAAGTCACTTTAAAATTCAAAGAAAGAACGACTCGCGGCTGCATGCTACGACGCGAATATTTTACCATAATGCTTTTATTGATATTTGTGAGTTATTGATCATATATATATTTTTCTTACTTTTATTTCCTCATCGAATCCGCATTAACTCCGACTTAGCATAATTTACAACATTATCAACGATTAAAAGAGGTTTATATAATCAAGAAAAGCATCAGCTTCTTTGCACTTTTTTTATTTATAGTTATTCATCGCGAGTCATCGAAAAAAATATTATTCTCGTTAAGGATCTATTTTTAATCATAACATCGGCTGTTGAAAAAAAATTTCAATCAAACAATAAAGAATCAGATGCTTTCGCAATCACTTCTTCGCAACCGTAGTTCCGTTTGACAGTTTCGCAACACATTGCGAATTAATTCGTAACATCTGATGTCGTTTGAAGAATGCGAGGAACTGAATTGGATCCACCCTTGAATCTACGACGCGGAGCGATAACGCAACTTATAACGAGGATATATAAACTTGTTGAGCTCTGACTTCGCGATTTGGTGCGACAAGCAGGCAATGGTTCACGCATTCTGCGTGGATCATGATGAGGGAAAGGAATCTCTTGGAAAATTACGACGTTCGTAAAAACGGCAAGAGTCACTTGAAAAGGAGACACTTGTTCTACTAACAGGCTTTTTTACAAAGCGCGAATTGCTTACTGACAACCTCAGAACGATTCTGTATGTTTTATTCTTCTTAGATCTTTGCGGTGCTTGCAATATATTTGAGAGACCCACACCTTTTATCCTACCGGACATATTGAAAAATCATTTATTAAATTCGAATAAATATTTATTTCAATATTGTCTAATAAATCATTTATTTGAGACTAATAATATTGATTTGATGTGAAAAATATTTATTTGATCTAAGAAAATCCTTTTTAAAACAGATTTATTTGTTTCAAATAAATGATTTATTAGGCAGTATTGAAATAAATAATTATTAATTTAATATTTGTTTTCGGTGCACTATAATAGCTATAAATAACTTTTTAATTTAAGAAAAAATTTTAAAATTAAAATTTTATGAAAAAAGGATAGCCTTTTTTGATTTTCCAATGAAGTCTTCTTAAATTAAAAATGTTGTCACCAAAAAAAAAAAAAATCTCGGAGAAAAGAGAATCGATATTTACCATAAATAAATATCACTTCGGAGATATATTTTATTGTTAGTTTCCTTTCTTCAGTTTCCTGAAAGTTACTTACAAAAGGATCGATTCAGAACAATTGAATATTCGTGAGAGAATTGTGTAACCTTGTAAGCGATGTAAATGCGTTTGTGGACTTATGCGTTCATCTTCAAGAAGATAAACGCCAAAATTCTGTGAGAAAAAAAAATTAAACGTAGGATACACGCAAGGTCAGGATTAAAATAAAACCATGATTAAAAGAGCATCAAGAACGCCAGGAACAGCTGTTTACTGTCAAATTGCGAAGGAAGTTCCTAGAGAGAACACGAACATACTTATCTAATTAGCAGAAGAATAAGAATAATTCACGCGGCTAACTAGAAGAACAAGTTACACTTTAAATAATTCAATTGCATTTCTATTAAATATTTCTACACACTCATGCAATCGATGTGGAAAGGAAATAAAGTCAGCGTCGATTTTTCGAGACTCCGCTATTCTATTATTCTGCAACTGATGTGGAAAGTCGTAAAATTAGACTGAAAGGCGAACTCGCGTGCGCACACGTTTAAGTTATAAATAAGTAATAATTATCTCTCTCCGAGAGAGGACGAGAACTACGTGGTTTATGGTAGGCAATGTGTCTTTGCCTTATTCCTTTTACGTAAACGGCTACACGGCACTTCGGCGAAGCCCGCGGGTCTAAGCCGCGGGCGTGGTCCTTTTGCCGCGACAAGTGACCGCTATCGAGAGATTGATCGATTTGCAAGTATCGACTCTCCCGCGACTCCCTCGTTTGGAATGACTCGTTGCGAAAATGCGATTTGTAGCAACAGCTGTCGTATATTTCTTCTTTTCTTTCAGCATATCGGTACGAATTTCCATCTGTACTGTCATACTGTGTACAAAGTATTTTATAGTGACTTTTTATATATTTTTCCTGCATTTATTTATAATAATTTATGCAGTTATTTTTTTATATGCAATTATAATTTTTATATATTTATTAATTATATTTTTTCTGTATTTATTTATAATGATTTATACAGTCATTTTATGTGTAATTAGTAATTATAATTTCTATATATATTTATTAATAATTAATAATTTATTATTAAGTTAGAGTAATTTTTAAAATTTTTTTTTCGTGTTGCTTACAAAAATATATATATATTATGGTATAATAGAACAATTTCTTTACGCATAAAAAAGAAGATATAAAAAAATATGTACAAATTACTATAACAAAGTATAATTATTAATACATATAAATTACTATAATAAATAAGTAAATATATATATATATATATATATATATATATATATATATAGTATAAATAGCAGAGATATTTTACGTAACATAAAAAAAGAAATAAAAGTTTTGCTATAATAACATTTATTCCTTTTATTTGAAAGTGCAAACTACGATAGTCGACAAAAATTCCTATCTTTTCTCATAAAAACTTCTTCCAGTGTTCTCCAAAAACATAAATAAGGTCATACTAGGGATCCCACGCAACGTTACACGCGCGCCTTAATAAACTCGCGACGCAGTCGTTTACTTCGCTAATTAGCGGCGTCACGTGTTTTGTAATGAGAAATAAAATAGCGCTTATACACGTAGATCTCTTGGCGACGATAAATTTCTTCGACCTCGACTTTTACCATAAGGAAGCTTATTAAGGAGATTTTTCTTTTAATCTCCGGAAGCCATCGAGAGATAGAAATACCGATCGTTGTTACGACTGATTTTTTTTCCGCGTCTTTACTGAAATAATTGCTTCGATGACAATTTTATGAATTCGGTCGGCCTTCGAGCTAGTATATACCGTTATGAAATTATCACAACACCTCTGGAAAAAATTATCCTTCATAGACACATCACTCTCTCCTCCTAAATCCTTTATGTCAAGGATATCCCAATCATTCAAAGATTCAAGAGATGAATAATAAAAAAAGAAGAAAACTAGAAAAATATGAAAGAGAGTTCTTCAGGGTTTCTTCTATGCATAGCTTCTTAATTTAACTTCCTCCCTCGCGAAAAGCGCATCGAAGATATATGTAATCTTCTAATCGCGTCGGTTCGAAATTAATTGACATTACGCGATTTATCGACGCAACAATCGAATCCCGTCTAAGGCAATTATCGCGCATTACGAACCGACGAGGCACGCGATGGATTATCCTCTCTCGCGCCGAGAAGAGATTCCTGCCACGCGACGTCACTGAAGGAGACCCGCAGAGAGGACCTTCGGGCGCGAAGTCGCGACTTCGCTCGAGAGAGTGCAGGAAATAATAATAATTCCCGCGTAATTGATGGATCGCGCGTCTCGGGATCTCGCCGCGCTTTTTACGGACCGTACAGGTCCATGTGGGACCGCTTTCTCCAGAATTACGTCATCGCGCACACCCTCCTGTTTCCTTCGTCCGGTTACGGGATCGCAGACTGGACTGAACCAGACACGCCCGGTCTCTCGCTCTTTCTCTCCTTCTCGGCGCAATTCGCCGAAATTCTTTACGGTCTCTTTGCAGACGCGACGTGTCGACCCCTTCATGAAGAAAAAATATCAGCTCAGCTTTTTACCGTCTTCCGAAATTCAGAAATTTCACCTTTTAACTATGATAACCACACGGGGAGAATTTTCTCTTAGAATTTACCCTGAAAATCAGGGTAAGCGTGGGACAATATAGAATTTTATAAGAGTTTTTCTGATTAATATTTACCACAATAAAAAATATTAATAAATATTAATATTAAATTTAAAACTTAATTAATTTTTTGTTCATGGAACTTTTGACTTAATTAAATTAATTTTATAAGCAATTAACTTTAACTTAACTTGGTTTAAAAAAATCATTAACTTACCCAACCCTGACGATAACTAATATTTTGAAGCTACAGTTTATCGGGGAATTCTCTGTTAAATTGTAATTAAAAATTTAGACATGGTAACTAAATTTCAGATGTACAGGGATACCTAATTTTTTAGGTATATTTTGATGACTCTATTTGAAAGCGATTTGTAGCAACAGCTGTCTTATATTTCTTCTTTTCTTCCAGCATATTGGTACGGATTTCCATCTGCACTGTCATACTATGTATAAAGTATTCTATAGTGACTTTTTATATATTTTTCCTGCA
Organism: Nylanderia fulva; assembly: GCF_048542155.1. Taxonomy (NCBI): domain Eukaryota; kingdom Metazoa; phylum Arthropoda; class Insecta; order Hymenoptera; family Formicidae; genus Nylanderia; species Nylanderia fulva. The sequence continues at coordinate 2,076,001 of NW_028189730.1, read as the reverse complement.
TTTATTTATAATAATTTATACAGTTATTTTTATATGCAATTATAATTTCTATATATTTATTAATTATATTTTTTCTGTATTTATTTATAATGATTTATACAGTCATTTTATGTGTAATTAGTAATTATAATTTGAAACGCATTCTAAATTAGCAAACTGCTAAGTTGCTGCTGAAATTTTAAAGAATATTTTTTTCGGACAAATCTGGTTCCTTTTTGTCAAATCTTCGCGCAAGGAACGCTGTCATAAGAAATTTTGTGTTCGATAGCTCGCGTGACCTTTTTCTTTCGCACGTCAATTCGGATGTATTGGGTTCGATTTTTCGGCCGATATCGAAGCGAACTTAAGCCTCAAGCGACGTTTATATCAGCGTTGTTACGTCGAGAAACGCCCGAGGGAAACCGTAATACGCAATGTTTAGCGTCAGAAAAAGAATTACGAGTGAGAAGAAAAAAATGTTAACATGAAAAATCCGAGTGAGAATTTTTTCTCTCAAAGTATTCAAATTTCCACGACACAAAACAAATAATACTTTTTGTGAATTTTCCTAAGGTGCGGAAAAAATGATGCAAAGTGTTCTTTAAAGGAGACATATCGAACAACAATTCCTTTGATCATTTATTGAGAACCGCTTATATATGAGAACCGGATTAATGCGGAAATTTATACGTATCAGTAGAATCTAGGGATTTACGGTAAATGATTACGTTAACGCGTCGCTATAAAAGGCGGGGGTGTAACAACTCACAATTGTAGCCTCGGGGAAACTGGAGCGAACCATTATTACTTTCGCCATTATCGCCCGCGGCTTCGTCAGGTTGTTCGGTTAGGTCACACGTTGAAACGCAGCATATAATATTGTCGAGAAATGTAAAATATCGTACTTAAACGTAAAATTGTGTCAGTGCAATATAATAACCCAAAGGAGAACAGAAATGTCAAAATAATGTCAAAATATGGTGATTTTTTGTTCGTCAAAATAATATCAAATTGCAAAAAATTTTGATGTTATCTTGATGTTTATAATAATAAAAAATTATTTTATATTAAAAATAATTGAGATTGAAATTTAAGACATAACCCAATATTTTATATACATTAAATTTAATATTTATTATATATATATATATATATAAATATTTAATTAATTATTTATTTATAATAAATCATTAATTATAATAATAATTAAAATATTTACATATATAAAAAAGAGATTAAAAAATATTAATATATTTAAAATTTATTAAAATTAAATATATTAATTATTAAAAATAATAGATTATTAAATATTTATTAATATCTAAATATATATATATATATATATATATACATATTTAAATTTTAATCAATATATTATTAAATAATTTATTAATTTAATAAATTGTTTAATAATATATTGATTAAAAAATAAATAATATAGATAAATTCTTCCTGCTACTTTTTTGTTTCCTATATTTTATCTCACATTAGAGTTAATGGCCTTTTATCTTTGAACCTTTTTTCATTTTATTGTACGATGACAGCGTGACATGCATATAGTTTCTCCGTGTTCTCCATTTAAATTTGACAGTGCGTAATCGCTCCGCAATTTCAATTAGAATCCCGCTCGCCCAAGTTTCTCTTTCGCGATCCTTGTCGATTTGTCGTTGCGTATGTCGCATAACGACGTTACGCATAATCCATAATAATAATCGTCGAGCGAGTTACCTCGAGAATGAGATTCGACGACACCTTTAACGGAGGCTGAAAGTAAATTCCGTTCGCGTACCGATAAATCGCCGATCAACAAACGGATTGTTAGCGATTTAAACGCGTGCAGAGAAGCACGTGTCGAAATTTGCTCTGGTCCACCTACAATGGATTAATCGTGTCAAGGACTTCCATCGCGCCTATAATAACGCTCTTTCAACCTCGCTTAATACTCCTTTAACCCGGCGAGGAATTCTGTTCGATATCTCGAGAGAAAATCAACGCAGTTGCCCGTCAATTTCGCTATTTCTAAATAATGAATGTGAAGAAATTCAATTATTATAATAAAATTTTATTGAATATAAAAATATAACACTTGTCTATTTTACGTCTTTGATTATTTCGAAAAAAGTAGATGTTAATATATTAATAAAATTAATAATTTAATAATTGCAATTAATAAAGAATGTTTACTGATTATAATAATAATAATTTTGCTATAAATAAATATTATTTTCGAAAAAATGGCATTAATAATTATTTTATTAAAAAATAAAAATTAATTTTCTCTCAAAATTTTTTAATAAAATTTTTAAAATAAAAACCGCGAGATCGCGGTTTAATGTCACGCAAAATATAACAATCATAAAATATTTAAATGACTTTTTCTTTATCGATTGCTGGTACTACATATTGCTGCTGAATCTCTCCAGCAACGAAACGTTTCACATTAATAGAGAGCGCTTCGATGTAGTTGTCGATTTATGAAGAATAAACATTTTAGAATTTTGATTTGAATTAATTTAGATAATATTTTTAATAAATAGAATTTTTGTTAGACAATATTTTTCACAAACATTGAGCAAGTAAAAGAAAATTGTTTAAACAAATTCTATAAATTGACTCTCTCGCAAAACTTGAATAAATGAAAATTGCAAAATATGTACAATAAAGACGTCTTCACTTATTCATACGCAATGTACGATAAACAGGCAATTTTATCACTAATAAAGATCAATATTTACATTTGATGAAATTATTTCAGATATTGCAAAGCATGTGATATACTTTATCTTATCTGTCATTGAATCTTATCTATATGCACTCTCGAGATTTCCTGTCAATTACAAATTTTTAATTATAACTGCAATGATGAAAATAAAATGTTGTATACTGTTTACCGTAGATCCTTTTACGAGCTGGTAAGTATTCTTTAAAGCAAATAAAAATAAAGATAAAATATAAGTGATATGTTTTTCCAAGAGATAACATAGTCTGCGCAAGCACATACTGATTCATTGTGATTCAAAACGGAGTAAACAGCAACTTGTGCGCAGGCGCAGAAATGAAGCGACACCGACGTGAACTATTCTTCTCTCAGTTTCCTTGTAGTGGCCGGTTCGAGAAGAGCTGCCACAAGGGTCAACGAGGGCGAACCACTTCGCATCACGCGCTTGCGCCCTTCGAGTCACGGGAGAGATTAACAGACAGCAGGATCCCTAAATTCTCAACATGTCATACTGCACGCGTGTTCTTCGTGCACAGGTAAAGACAAAAATTGCGTGACACAAAGGAATTTGCGCGCTTCGGGCTCTCTTCCTCGTTCCCTCCACTTGTCATCAGGAGGTCAATACTATTTGACCCCTGACGATTGACGCGGCCTTCGCGCAGTGTCAGCCAGACCGACTCGAGACTCTCCAGAATTGGTGACGCGAATGATTGACGTTTTCCGGAGCTAACGAGATAATATTTTTCCGCTCGAGGAGTCTCTCGCTGCTCCGATTTTTCGGAGCACATGTTTAACTAACTGGAAAATTTCTCGGCCATTGGAGGAGTATGAGGCGCATATGTTGGCGGTTGTTCGGCGAGTAAATGTCGCAAAATTCGTGAATTCGAACGAATCCAAGAATGAGGAATAAGGCGGGTCGAAGTGTCGTAGAGACATTACGTAATCGTGCCAAACTGAGTTTATGTATATATTGCTCGCTTTTCGAGGACATTAGATTCAATACGTATATATTGTGTGGCGCAGGTGTGTGAAAGAGGCGCGAGATTTAAAGTTGAATCGAAATAATTGGGGAGAGGGTTGTGAAAAAATGACAAATTTTTTTTATTAAATTAATTAAATAAAATATTAGGAAGAAAATTGATTGTATTGCTTATCAACACTCTTGTAAAATATCGCGGTGTAATTATTATTGTGCATAGTCAAGGGTTATCATTATTTATTTACAATTGATGTATTTCTTACGTGGCTTATCTATGAAATTAATATCTCAAGTGCAACAAATGTCACGCATGTCCGGTCTAATTACGTAATTGGAGTCAGAAATAAACAGAGCATTGCGCAGCATATATGACAAAAATTTTGGCTGGCACGTGATACGATTTGTTTCTGACTATTATATATGTATACATATATATATATATATATATATACACCTGTCAGACGCGTATGAAAAAATCAGCATGATGTAACATCTACTTAACAAAATGATTTGTTTACTTTGCAGAAATTGTCCGCTTTAGCGGCGGACATTCAGCAACGATGCTTCAGCGCAAGTCCTTTGAGCTTCGCCGCAGCAAAAGTAGCAATGTCCAAATTCGATTCGACTAGTTATCTGCCCTATGACAAGCTAGAAGAAAATCTCCAAGTGGTCAAAAAGAGGTAAGAAGAGAGAAAACAGGAGATCGCTTTTGTATCGCGATTTATTTCAATTTTCTCACTCTTTTCAGATTGAATCGGCCACTGACTTTATCCGAGAAGGTTCTCTACTCCCATCTCGATGAACCTGCCAAGCAGGATATCGTTCGCGGTACCAGCTATCTCCGATTGCGACCGGATCGCGTCGCTATGCAGGACGCGACCGCGCAAATGGCAATGTTACAATTTATCAGTTCCGGTAAGATCACTTATCATGTTAGATTATCAACGTCATCGCGATTTATTAGATAACTAATTATTTTTCTCGTTCTCAGGCCTACCAAAGGTCGCGGTGCCTTCCACCATCCACTGCGATCACTTGATCGAGGCACAAATCGGTGGGGATCAGGATCTTAAGCGTGCCAAGGACATCAACAAAGAGGTCTACAATTTCTTAAAGACAGCTGGTGCTAAATACGGCGTGGGCTTCTGGAATCCCGGTTCTGGCATCATCCATCAAATCATTCTCGAGAACTACGCCTTCCCAGGCCTGCTGATGATCGGTACCGATTCGCACACGCCGAATGGTGGCGGTCTAGGTTGCCTGTGCATCGGTGTCGGAGGTGCAGACGCCGTCGATGTTATGGCAAATATCCCCTGGGAGCTCAAGTGCCCCAAGGTGATCGGTGTGAAGCTCACGGGTGAGCTCAAGGGTTGGACCAGCCCCAAGGACATCATCCTGAAGGTGGCCGGTATTCTGACCGTCAAGGGTGGTACCGGTGCAATCGTAGAATACTTCGGTCCGGGTGTCGACAGCATCAGCTGCACCGGGATGGCCACTATTTGCAACATGGGTGCCGAGATCGGCGCCACAACCTCGCTCTTCCCGTACAATTATAGGATGCAGGATTACCTGAAGGCGACCGGACGCTCAGATATCGCCGGAGCCGCCGATCAACACAAGAGTCTGTTGACGGCGGACCCCAACGCCAAGTACGATCAGATCATCGAATTGGATCTGTCTACCTTGGAACCGCACGTAAACGGACCCTTTACACCCGACTTGGCTCATCCGATCTCGAAACTGGGTAATTAAAGATCGAAAAGCTCTTGAGAAAAAAATCTGCTTCGTTTATCTCCATTGCTGATGAGGATAGTTATGAATTGTTTATATGACAGGCGAAGCGGCAAAGCAGAACGGCTGGCCAAACGAAATCAAGGTCGGCCTGATCGGTTCCTGCACCAATAGCTCCTACGAGGACATGGGTCGATGCGCAAACATCGCCAAGCAGGCTCTGAAGCATGGTTTGAAAGCAAAAGCAGCGTTCAACGTCACACCCGGATCCGAACAAATTCGAGCGACAATCGAGCGCGATGGAATTGTAAGTATTCATCTTTGCAAATATCAGGCATTTTACAAGACTGAATATTATTTTATTACAACACAGTCGTGTGCCTTTCTTGAATATTCAACTCAAGATTTTTTTATAACAAATCATCTATCAATACATGATTTATTCAGAGTATCAAGAAACTATGTTCTATTATATTGCATTAATTTATTCCAGGCTGAAACTCTTCGTGAATTCGGCGGCACGGTACTGGCTAATGCTTGCGGACCTTGCATCGGCCAATGGGATCGTCAGGATATCAAGAAGGGTGATAAAAACACAATTGTCACATCGTACAACCGAAACTTTACCGGTCGAAACGACGCTAATCCGGCGACACACGCTTTCGTGACCAGTCCTGAGCTTGTCGTCGCTCTTTCCATTGCTGGTCGACTCGATTTCAATCCTGTCAGCGACAGATTGAAGGGCAAAGATGGAAAAGAGTTCCTTCTCGACAATCCGTATGGTTAGTCGATAACAACAATTTGTGTATGTTGCATAATTAACAGCAGAAATAAAGAAAATGTATATATATATATGTTTATTATTAATGAATATATTTATGTGCTTGCAGGTGATGAGTTGCCTAGTCGCGGTTTCGATCCCGGTGTAGACACTTATGATGCACCGCCGTCAGACGGTAGTAAAGTGAAGGTCGACGTGGATGCAAAGAGCCAAAGATTACAGTTGCTGGAACCCTTCGACAAATGGGACGGCAAGGACTTGGAGGATCTGACGATCCTAATTAAGGTCAAAGGCAAATGTACAACGGATCACATTTCCGCGGCCGGTCCGTGGCTCAAATATCGTGGTCATCTCGACAATATTTCCAACAACATGTTTCTCGGGTAAGCTACTTGAACGTCTGAAGCAAGTATATGATGAAAAAAATGGCCAAAATTCGCTGCCGTTGTTCTGTTTTATCGACTTTAAGTTAGGTTAAATTCACTTTTTATTGAATATACAGATTGAAAAATTCTCCACAAGCTTTTAATCTTCTTTTTATTACTTTTGTATTATTCTTTCATGTCATCTATATTGAGAGCGTCATATTTTGTGCACAAATAAACTGCAGAACTTTTGTATTGAATAAGTATTGTTATGAGCTGATGCAAGAGGCCGATAAAAACTGTAATTTTTTAACTTATTGTTTTTTTATACAAAATTACAGCGCTCCTCGTTTATTATCATCAGTACTTTAATCGTGGAGAAGGATTTTTCAATTCGTATAGTCAATAAAAAGAAAAGAAAAGCCCTTGAACTCAAAGTCGGTAAAACAGTCATGGTCAGGATCTCCTTAAAGCTGTACAGCTTTTATTAATTAATTAATTGGTCGTTTCTTCTTTTTTTAGCGCCGTCAATTCTGAAAACGGCGAGATGAACAAGATCAGGAACCAATTGACAAACGAATGGGGCGCCGTGCCGGACGTCGCGCGCGATTACAAAAAGAAGGGAGTGAGATGGGTCGCCGTAGGCGATGAAAATTACGGTGAAGGTTCCTCCAGGGAGCACGCAGCTCTAGAACCGCGTCATCTTGGCGGTCGCGCGATCATCGTCAAGAGCTTCGCTCGTATCCACGAGACGAATCTGAAGAAACAAGGTCTTCTGCCGTTGACCTTCTCCAACCCTGCCGATTACGATAAAATCCAGCCCAACGACAAGATCAGTCTTCTTGGACTGAAGGACCTGGCAGCCGGCAAGGTTCGTGAAAGGATCTAAGATCGCTTTCTCTTTAATGTATTCCGTCTAAGACTCCCACGTCTCTCTCGAACGTTTCCTAATTTATTAATTAATTATTTATTCATCCTTGCAGCCGGTGCAAGCGCAAATCAAACACAAGGATGGCAAGGTGGACACCATCTCCTTGAATCACACGCTGAACGAGCAACAGATCACCTGGTTCAAAGCCGGCTCCGCCTTGAATCGCATGAAGGAAATTTCGAGCGGACGATAAATGGAGTATCCGACTCGCGGAAAATTAGCCGATTGTTATATAACGCGCAACGCATTTGTGTGATAAATGGAGAGAACGTGCCGTCGCAGAATGAGGCAAGGTCGATCGAGGCGCATAATGTCGTTACTATTAATTTTGTTTCCCGGATAAGCGAATTATATATGTATATGCCATAGTGCCTAGCAGCCATATATATGAAAAAAACACTTGGAGGATTTTAATTTTTTAAAATCTTAGTCTTAGATATATTTTTTAGATAACGTGTTTTTAAGAAAAATCGATTTTTCTTCATCATTGATTTTTCTTCTCTTCCTCCCTTGGCGCTTCTACTTGACAATACTTATGTGCGACGTGAAGAAGAGATTAAGATACTTATTATTCTCTGCGATACGCCGAAATAATTGCGATCGTATTGACGGATCGCGTTCGTCTCTGAATCGCAGGTCGTGGCGTTGTTACATGTACATATTATTCATCAACCAAGGACGATTACCAAGAAGACACTTGGTAAACGTCATTTTCTAGTTGTTGACCGATTTAGGAAGAAAAATGTATTGTCCCGCCGCAAGCGAGAACAAATAAATTATTAGCCAAGGAGTCGCGCATTATTAATTCCCTTATTTTAAGAGTCTCTTCCCAAGAAATACAAATGAAAAAAAAAAAAAAACAACGTAAACATTTAAGAAAGAATAAAATAAAGTAAAATTAATTTAATTCTTAGAATATTCTCTTTTTCGGTAAATTGTTATTCTGATAAAAATTTGATTTAGACAACATAATTTTAAATTAATTTAGGACAAAAAAAAACAGGGAAAAATCCCCAAGAAATGCTTACAACAACATATGTATGTGTCGACCAGGTGTGCTTCCATGGCAACAGCGTAAGGTACGATGACACAAACAGAGAGTTAAGGGATTGTTTGCGTCCGCTCTTCAAGTCAAGTGTCACAGTTTATTCTACTATCAAAAAAGCTGAAAAAGAAAGCACAGTTGACAAGTTCGACAAGTACTATGTCAGTGGAGGGACAATTTTTTTTGTCCATTACCGGATCCATTGAGCATGCGGAATTCTATGAGGCCGATAACGTTTATTGCAAGTACAGTTTTCATTTCGGCCCGGAATGGAATGTAGTCACGGTAAGCTTTCACAATAATCAAATCAAGTCAAAGAAAGCAATAAAATTACATTAGAATTGTCACAAAAGGAATCTTCTCGGCAATCTAGGCCACTTTACTGCCGTATTGGATTATGTTGGAAAAGAAAAAAACTTTATATAATCTGTTTTCTGTGCGTACGTGTTTTTTTTTTTTTTTTTTTTTTATATTAATGAATACTGAAAGAGAGAGAATTGAATTAATTTGGAACATTCCGTCAGTTGTTACATTAAATTATTGCTTATAATTTCTCTACCTTTCGCTAACAATAAACCATTGTAAATCATGTGGATACAAAATGCAAGAGTTGTATGACTGTATATAGTTTCATAGCGAGATTCAATTATAATCAATATTTGAAATCTCTAAATTATGCACGATTTAATCCAAATTTGCAGAGAAATTTGTCATGTTTATTAGCATGCATGTCTCTTTTTAATAATTGATTATTTTACATGATTTATAGCTCCGGGAAATTAAATTACTTAAATAATACGATTAACTGTGTGTCGAGAGATTGACCATTAATTCCAGTAATATATTTAAATATGTACAAAAGTGACATATATTGTATCGTCTTTTTGAAAAACAAGGGAAATTTAATTATATATTGTTTTTATAATATTTTTGTTGGGCACTATCTCAAAGTATGCTTTGCGATAAAAATACTACTGAGAAACTTTATACTTTGTTTCGTGATAACAAATTTAATACGATGTCCGGGAATAAAAAAAATAAGACCTTAATTTTTCCCCCTATTCTTATGCATAAGCAAAGAATACCTGTTTCCAAGAAACAGATATGGATGTAATTTTTAGTTTTCTCACTTCTGACATAATAAAAGAAAGTTAGAAAGGTAGAAAGTTATGAGTAAAAGCATTAAAAATTATGTCATATTTTTCCTTTGCCTGCAATAAACTTACATGGAAAGCATAATAAGCTGTGTAAAGTTGAAATGCTTTTCAATTAAGATAAAAATTTACTTTTATATAGTTTTAAAAACTTATACAGGTTTAAAAGAACTTTTAATTGCTATGACACGATACATATTCTAAGTGCGAAATAATTATAATTTATATCTAATTACTATAGAAATTATAATTATTTAGCGTTTAGAATATATCGAATAAAGTGAGATAAACCTCGTTTTGCATAGATACATATTTGCAAACCCCTATGCATTATAAATTTTCATTTATATTTTTTATTTACTGAGGCACACTCAATCACTTACTTTCGTGTTAATAAAAATAAGCGACGGCTAAAATCTTTTAAAAATTACTCAGTATTATCTTGACAATATTTGTATCAGCCGGGGCTGACTATGCAAAATTAATTAATTTGCCTTAATTAATTTTTTATAAAAGTTATTCCGCATATAAAAATAAAATAAGAGACTTTATAAAATAATATAAAGCGAAAAAGAAAACAAAGTTTCCTGTCGGCTTCTTTGGAATAAAATGCATTCACGGTAATAAGATCGCAAAAATGCCTTCATTCATAAAGCTAAAAGTAAAAAAATAATACGCTCGTAAAGAATTTGCTTTTTGCTCGAGTCATTATAATCGCTTAAGATGCAACAATTTGTGTATTGACAATTTGAATTATTCTTTTATTCGTTGCAGGGAATCGAAGAGGGTTTGACGCAAATGTGCAAATGCAGTAACGATCCGAGGAACCTCGTCGTTTGGAATTTTCCCCTGGATATTACGTTCAAAAGTACAAATCCGCACGGATGTAAGAGCAAACTTAAATTATTTTAGTTTGAATTTTACACGAGCCTATAATAATAATTAAATTTTTTAAAAATTACAAATTATTTTTGTCGCGTGCACAAGCGTAAAAAAATAAATGTATAAAAAAATGCGCGTTCTAGATTATTTCCAATTACAAGTAATGCATTTTTGCCGCAGGGCCACAACTTATTATGTTGATCTACGGATTGGATTGGTTCGGTCGTGACGTCATTAGAGGATACGGAGTATGTCATTTACCTTTGAAAACGGGACATCACGAGAAAAGGTATTATTCGAAGACGGAAGAGAGAAAGAAAATGTTATTTTGAAAACATATTGAGAAAATATATGCCGTAGAAATATATCTGTATGCTCGAGTCTCAGGTTCTTAACGATGGAAAATGTTGATTTTACATTTTGTAATCCAGACGTATTACAACACCGAGAAAAGGTCGAATACATATATGTATATATATATATACAATATATATATATATATATATATATATATAAAATTATATAATATTATTATATACATATATATACATATATATATATATGTATATATATATATATATATATATATATATGTGTATAATATGTATATATATATGTATATATGTATCCGTAGATAATATATATATATTACATTATTCATTGATTTATGGAATATCTCTAGCTCTCGCGTTATGTTAACCTTTGAAGAAACTCTTTCTCTCAAATCCGGCCATCGATCAGTGCGCGAAAATAAATATCAAATTTTCAGTGGCCCGGAAACGTGAGTTTTTCTCTCTTCGGGAGAACGCGCGTTTATAAATGACATTATTATTCATGAAGCCGGCAGCATTATAGCTGCCAACGAAACAAGAAGAAAAAACCAATGTTTTTCTCTTACGAATGTACACACGCGTGATTTAATCTCTTTTTACGTCGAACTGCGTTGCAACTTACAATACTTTTTTCTCGCGCTCTTTTTTACCCATCGCGTTTAAGGTAAACGTTCATTTGTTCGTGCGTTCGCATGGCATCGCACGTATCGCTCATATATATCGGAGGGAAATATGTATTTTCTATTATTCTGCGTTATTCCATTCGCTAGTTCTCGTCGCGCGCGCCGGAAAATCCGATCACCGGATTTTGCGGAAAAACAATTTTTCCGACGATTATATATACGACGCGTTCCCACGATAAATCATCTGTACATATAAAAGAAAAAAAAATAATAAGAAATACAATAGGCAGAAAAAAGGCGGGAGAGTAAATCCACATGCGTGTATTGTTGTTTTAATTAAGCGATTAATCTTTTGTATTATTTGTAAAAACGGATCTTTCCGACGATCAAACTTGAAATTTTAGGGATTTTATGCCAGGAAATCGTATGCTTAAAGTTAAATTCTCCGAATATAAAAAAAATCGGACATAGTGTTCAATCAGGTATTGGAAAAATTCGACAAATGGAGAGAAAAAGAGAAAAAGTTCGACATACCTGATAAAGAAGAATGCGATACGTGTCGACGTACGTGATAGTGAAAATTTATTTATTTTTTTTTTTTTGCAAATAACACTTTTTCAGTCTGTTAAGTCCGTATCGAAGCAGGATATTCGATCATAATTCCGCGTATACAATATCCTGCATAAGTCTGGAAACACCTTACATTCTACAGTTAAACAATCGTATGACAGCGATCTGTGTAGATTTTTTGTATCAATAAATCGCAAAATATTTAAATGACATTTTTATTTATGACAGATCGCTGCCATGCGATTCCAAACTTGTAAAGGATACTTATAAAATAAATAACAAATGTTCATTTGTAAGACTGTTTTTTGTTATCATGATTAATAATAATATTTTAAATAATATATTGATAAAAAAACACTCGATTAAGTTTATATTAATAAAAATCTTTTCTCAATGGTAAAAGTCGACCAAACTGGCAATCATTTATTATAGATAATTAGTTAAAATACAACGTTTCGGCTGTCATTGCAGCTCTTTTCACAAGTAAATCTATAAAAAGTTACATAAAAATAATTATAATTTTAATACATTTCATCGCAACAATTAATTATAAATTCATATATGAAAATATGTTACATACCAAAAGTAAATGCAAAATAAATTAATACAGTAAATCAAATTCACTGCATACCTCAGACAATGTATTTTAACTAATTATCTATAATAAATGATTGCTAATTTGGTCGACTTTTACCATTGAGGAAAAATTTTTATTAATTATTACTGGCGAACCTTAAGGATTATTATAAGTTTATATTCTTGCATGTTATCTATAATTAAAGAATTTCTTTAGAGAATTTTTCTCTTAAATTTTAAATTATTTCTCTTTTATTTTCTCTTAAATTAAATTAAGAATCTGTCCTTTTGACAGATCTGTGCAGATTTTTTGTATAAATAAATCATCAAATAAACGTAAAATATTTAAATGATATTTTTATTTATAACAGATCGCTGTCAAGCAATTCTTTAACTGTGAAATGCAAGGTGTTTCCAAACTTATGGAGGATATTGTATAAGTCCGCGTAGCATCATCCCTTGTGAGATGCCGAAAGTATTTTCACGAGCATGTTTTATTTACTAAAATCTCGATAATCACGCAGGGTTTCCGTCTACGTACCGGAGTCCTCGTCCACGTTGCAACGTTTCATGGAGTGGTTAACCGGCAGGAGACCGGAATTAATTGATCCCGCCATCCTAGCATCCGGAGGCGGCAGAGAACATAAGGAGATGCACCGAGACGTTTCTCATTAGCGCATCCATACATATTGACGTTAATGTAATTAACGGAGAAACGAAGGGAAAAATCAGATGATATATATTCGCTAGATTATCAAATTAAGCCGTCTTACAGGCTTTCTCAACCAAAGGGATAATCCCACTTTGTTAGACCCCAGGAAAACATTTCTTACATTTAATTATATATAAATAATTGTATAATTATGTATGTCCATTTCTATACATAATTATATAAATTTTAAGGGTCCGTATATAATTATGTCAAATTATATATGAAACATATATATTTATATATATGAAGAAATACTTATTTATTGTAAATATATATAAATTTATATAATTATGTATAAAAAAGCATTATCTAATTATGTATGGACATATTTCATATATAATTTTATATTGTTACATATATAAACAATTTTTCCCGAGATGCAAAATGATGATATACTTTTGGGGAAAAATTGATTACTTGTTTAAATAAAAAAAAATTCTTATAAACCTCCCTCATCTCGATAATATCAAAATTGATAATATTTCTTTATTGTTTTTTTTTTGCACAAGTTTCTCTCGCTATACTGTTAATTTTTTTCCCCTCAAGTTCTGTGTTTCGCAATATTGCAGTCACACGCATGAGAGTCGAGGGAGTCGTTACCTTAACGTTCAACGTCGTTTTGAAGGATTTGTTCAAGTTGGGTTACGACAACGGCGAGAAATGGAAGAAATGATAACAGGATCGTTAAACTTCCTCGGCTCGAAAGAGGATTACTCTGCCGTGCGGGATCATCTTATCAAAGAGGTACAATACACCCTGCGCTCTCATAAATAATATCCCGATGAGTAATCGAGGTGTGATTTTTCGAGGTATAATTTTGCGCCCTTTTTGCCAGATGTCGACGGTGAAATAAGAGATACAGCTCCATTTTCGGCGATAATAAACACCTTAAGGAGAGAAAAAGATCGAGAAAAGGGAGAAATGCGGAAGAGAGGATGGATTAACCCTTTACGAGGGATTTATTAAATTTGACGTGGTTCTAAGTCAGATGATTCCGGAAGGAGGCATTTGTTCTCTCTTGGGAAGTAAAAGAATGAAGCATTTGCCCTCCTTCTGAATAAACACTGGAATTTATTTGTGCATTTAATATAAAAAATAAAAATAAAAAAATTGGATCATGTCTCCTCCAAAAAAAATCCTGCGGACGCCCATAAGTATGCGATTGCGATAAAGCATCAGTAAAAAAATTAAGCATTTGCTCTTCTTCTGAAAAAACACTGGAATTTATTTGTGCATTTAATATAAAAAATAAAAATAAAAAAATTGGATCATGCTTCCTCCGGGAAAAAATCCTGCGGACGCCCATAAGTATGCGATTGCGATAAAGCATCAGTAAAAAAATTAAGCATTTGCCTCTTCTTCTGAAAAAACACTGGAATTTATTTGTGCATTTAATATAAAAATAAAATAAAAAATTGGATCATGCGTCCTCCGGGAAAAAAATCCTGCGGAACGCCCATAAGTATGCGATTGCGATAAAGCATCAGTAAAAGAATTAAGCATTTGCCTCTTCTTCTGAAAAAACACTGGAATTTATTTGTGCATTTAATATAAAAAATAAAAATAAAAAATTGGATCATGTCTCCTCCAAAAAAAATCCTGCGGACGCCCATAAGTATGCGATTGCGATAAAGCATCAGTAAAAAAATTAAGCATTTGCCCTTCTTCTGAAAAAACACTGGAATTTATTTGTGCATTTAATATAAAAAATAAAAATAAAAAAATTGGATCATGCTTCCTCCGGGAAAAAAATCCTGCGGACGCCTATAAGTGCAACTGTAAGAAGTGTAACGGGAAAAAATAGATAACAATATCGGTCCGTTTGGTTTCCGCGAGAGAATTAAAAACGTCGAAATATATAGGTATATCCTTTGACGGTCGGAAAAGCTGTCGGTAGCAGCTTCGATTTTTCGCGCGATTACAGCTGACCGAAGCAGCCGCTTTACATATCGCTGAATATTACGTTCGGGATATTTCATCTCGAACCGGGATGCGGTGAGTGCATTACACTTTACACTGTAAACGCGGGGAAGCCCAGGTGGCGATCCAAGAATTATACGGAGGCTATCTACATATCCACTCGTGCGTGTTACGGCGTAAATATGTATGTTGTAAATATAAAGTGGATCATGTACAAATATACCATCCATAGACGGACATGTGTCCGTCTCTGCAATCAATCTTGCAAATTGAAATACGATAAATTATGCATGTTAATTACAAAAATATGCATGATATTATTACAAATAAATATTTATACGGAAACATTACGGATAATATATAAAGGATTCTATAAATGATTGCGAAAAACTTCAGGAGATAAGTCTTTGTCAAAAATTAAGGGCAGATCTTTCATATAAAAAATATATATTCATTAAAATTTGATGGACATTTTCCGCTCTTAAAAAAAGTATTTATTAATATTTTTTTAATCCTCTTGTTTTGTGTAGGGATAAAACTAGCAAGCGGTATTCGATTTTTTATTAAAACTTTTAATGAGTCGAAATGTAATCATCTTCAAATATATGGGTTAGAAAGTTTAATTATTTTAAAAACTTATTTTATTTTTATCTAACTTTTCTTTTATGTTTTCGTAAAATCAACAATTAAAATACATTATCACAGCTAAATGACAGTTTCGCGTTTCGAGAAGTTAAATTTAGAATAAAAAAGTAAGTAAACATAGGAGTGGATGTTCCTCTTTAATTTTTGCCAAAAATCATCTCCTAAAATTTCTCGCATTTATTTAAAATCACCCTGTGTATAAAGAAAACAAATCTCTTAAATCTCACCTAACGGATATTATTTTAACAAATATTATTTCAAGGAAATTTAATATATAGAAAAAAAAATCGTAACAACAAGCTGCGAGAATAAAACCGTACGTTCGCAGCTGAATTTTAATTTTTCGATATACATACACAGTTGAAAAATTTCTGTTAATAGATATCACATGTTCCAAATGGTCCACAGAAATTTTTGTGTTAACATAAATAATACGGATATGTTAAATAAAGACACAAATATTGTTAATATTTTAACACAAAATAAATGTAACACTTCAAGTAATTTAAAATAAATTTTGTGTAAAATTAACATAGTTTTAATGTAAAAATTAACTAAAAATATGTTGATTTTAGATTTTATCATCCCTACTTAAACTATAAAATAAAAAATCAACATTTTTTTCTGTAAATAACAGATAAATCTTGCCACTAATAAAACAATATAAAATTGAACACAGATGCACATTGTGTTACTTTTACATATTTTTTAAATTGTTTTAATAATTTAACATTTAAGTTCAACTAACACGACAGTAATATGTTAAATTAACACATGAATGTATTAAATATTTAATTAAAAAATATTGTAAACGATCCAACTGGCTTCAATAATCTTTATTAGTTCAATATCATAAAAATTTATTACAGACTACGTTTCGATCTTTCGTGCTTTTCAAGTCTAAAATTAAATAATAAAAATGCAAACATATATGAGGAAATTATTTTATAGAAAATTAGTGCAAACCAAATTGAAGAAAAATTATTAAAAAATAGTTTATCTAAAATACACCTCAAATAAAATGAAACAAAACTGCTACATGTTATAATTCTCTGTTTAAATACATGTGTCAAATATTTAATACAAAAATTTAACGGGAATCGTTTTAACAAGACAATACCAATTTTCTACTGTGTATATACGAAAGCTCGAGCTTGTCGGAATGCGATATCGATGAGATACGACGTGCGTGCATCAGGGGTTACATATCCGCGGTCTCTCACCCGTGAGATAGGGTTAATGCGATAATGCCGGCGGAGATGCGTTGATAATGATCCAATAACGCGGGGACGTTAAAATCGAAAGACCGTGGCTTTAAAGGACGGCTGACTTTTAATCTAGACGTAAAGCGTATTATATGTACCCCCGGCGCACGATTATATACGCCATATACAGGACGTCAGGGGACGCCAGAGTGCACCCGGGGCACGATGACGTCGTCGGCGTTTTACGATCGGCGCGGAATGAAAGTGCTGCAAACTATAGGGAAGGACCCCATGGAGGTCGTAAACATATACAAGTCGGGAAATAAGCGGGCGACGCGACTACGCGATGAAAGGCAGGACGCGTCGCTCGCGTTATTGTTATTTTCCCGCGCGCGAGAACCTAACCTAACAAGATTCGATTTCCCGCCCTTTTTGTCCCCGGATCCACGAATGCGCGGATCCAATTAGCCTAATATGCAAATCTCGATGCTCTTCTTTCGCCTCTCTCTCCCGGGTACGGGATTCAAGTTTTGAAATGGAGTGACATATTGGATAATAATGGAATGAACAACTCGGAAACTGTATCAAGTAACAGAATGATGTCATTAGACGTCACAATGACGTCATTCAATGTCAAAATTACGTACGCTTGCTATATCTGATATTTTAATGCATTTTTATACGGATTAATAGTGGTATGTAGGTATATATTTATTTGATAATAATACAGTTACATTAATTGGATCAACCTGGGATAAATATATATACATCATGATATCTCCTTTTCTCTTATTCTATCATGAAAGAAATAATAACCTGAAGTGTGGTACGAGTTTTATAATTTCAAAAATTTCAATCTCGTACCGTGTAAATCTTCTCTCCACTGTTTCCGATCGAAACAGCTGTTTGGGAGAAGATTTTAGACAGCATATGCAACAAAGGAGCTAAATTAACGATTCGCAGCTTCTCGAAACTTCAACCCTCTCTCTTTTCTCGCTAATTTCATATCGCGTTACAAGTGATTATAACTTAATATATTCTACGTGTTATATCTACTAATGCGAGGAAAATTAAATATAGATATAATTTCTGTTCTCTATCTTTTACATCTCAAAATTCCCCGTTCTTTTGTATACATCAGACATGCATAATTTAAAATCTGAAAGCACGGTGGGTTTATCTTTGCGCTGCCCTTGCAAGGTTTTCCTTGTGGACTAGATTCGTTAACGCTACGCTTTATCGATACTTATCGTTAAACATTTAACAATTATTTGATATAGCTAGAGCGCGTTCTTCCGTATACATTTCTCGGTAAAGTAAAGTTTACATAGTAATTATACGTTTGTTAAACTGTAAAAACTGTAAAATGAGGTTTTGGGAAACAATCTGCGAGTTCATCATTATTTGTGTTAATTTATGTATAATTGCTTTTATAAAAATCAATATTAAGTCTCGCTCTGAAATAAATCGTGTAATCTCTCGCAATTGATTTTTGTAAATTATTTTTCCATTATATTCAAAACTATTCATAACTTTCGTTAAATATTAAAATAAAAATTATAAACTCATTATCTTCAAAAAGACTCTCTTAATTAAAGAGAATGGACTGAAAAATTGTGCCTATATGTTAACGATCTAAAAAAAAAACATGCTCGCAAGTCAAGTCCTCGATTTTAAGGTGATCCTAAATATCCTTTAGAAGTCTGTGATTTTTATCCTATTTTATCGACAAAATATGAGTTTAGATAAACTATAATGCAAATCTATTTATTGGCTATACGGATTATTTTTTACCTAAATGCTTCGCCCTTTGTTCATATTAATATAATACTTTAATTTGTACAGGAAAAAGATTTATCAATCTGTATAGTCTCATATATCTTGCGATTACAGAATTAAAATTCTAAGCATTCATAATTCTAACCAAGATATATAAAACTATACAGATCGATAAATCTTTTTCCTGTATACAAATTAAAGTATTAATATTAGGAAAGAGCAAAGCGTTCTAATTTCGATTAAAAAACAATCCTTATAGCCAATAAATAGATTTCTAGCTGAACCTAACTTCACATTTTGTCGATAAAACAGGAATGAAACTTAGGTTAGCTTAGGATTCCCTTAAAGCTTGAAAAATTTGTAGAAAAGAAATCAACGCGAGAAGAAAAGTATTAATATTAGGAAAGAGCGAAGCGTTCTAATTTCGATTAAAAAACAATCCTTATAGCCAATAAATAGATTTCTAGCTGAACCTAACTTCACATTTTGTCGATAAAACAGGAATGAAACTTAGGTTAGCTTAGGATTCCCTTAAAGCTTGAAAAATTTGTAGAAAAGAAATCAACGCGAGAAGAAAATTCATTTAGACATCGCCGCGTCGACTCCTCTTCGCACTTGTTAACGCTCTCGCTCCTAGAATCAATTAGCTACTTATCCGTTTACGTGCATTATCTGCTAACGATATCGTTGCCGTATCTCTCCGAAGACTCGACGCCCGGGAAGAGGCGGAGGAACTCGAAGACGATGCCGTTGGTCCATCCGAAGCCCTCCTGCACGTTATATTCGCCGCCGCCGCCGCTCTCGCCCGGATGTATCGCGTTGTACTGAAATTAAAAGACTAATTACTCACTCCCCGAGTCACAAAGTCGTCCGTCCCCGTCGAAAGTAATCAAGGCTTTAAGACCTCGCGGACGACGACGCTTTTCCATCCGCGGCGGCGAGTTAATTCTCCGGCGCGGAATGCTTATCCCATGCGGAAATCTAATTTCGCACGATCGAGAGAACTTGGATGAACTTTCGTCAGTTAGTTAAACGTCTGTGTACGTCTGAATCCGCGATCGCGCAATGTGTCAACTACTTTGCCACTAATTCATCTCCCTCTGCTTCCTCTTTCTATTACAATTTTCGAGGGAAAATTTTTTATTATTTCTTTATTTACGAGACAATAGCTCCGTCTAGTATAATAAGGTATACATAAGAATTGAAAAATGAATTAAAAATAAGAATAAATATAAGGATGAACTTTAAGAACTATTTTGCCACTTTTAACTCATCCTTCTCTTTTTATTATAATTTTCGAGGAAAGAAGCGAAATAAAAATAAAAAAAAAATAAAACAGGCAAGGTGTCGTTTAATTACATTTTCTGTATGCACAAATTGTTAGCTTAAATTTATCAATTATCCTTCCCAAGGAAATTTCTAATTTCTTCAACATAAGAGAGGAGCATCGGTGCGCATCAGTTTTGGAATTAAAAATCAATGATAAGAATTCTCGTTGAAATTATTAAATAACACGGGATAGCTAAGATATGCGATATTATATATTCAATTTTAAGAACGAATATTTAGCTTTTTAGAATTTTTATTTCCCGTTAAAGAGAATTTCTAACAATTTTCCAGAATTAAAACCAACGAAGACTATCTCGCGAATCATTGAAACTGAAATAACAAGGACTAATAATAACATTACGGGAGATGTGATCTTGCATTTAATTTTAAAAGCGAATATTCAGCTTCTCAGCAATCTTTATACTCATTTTACCCATTCGAGAGAGAAAATGATACAATGAGATTTGGAGAGTCGTAACGAGAGATTTTAATAGACCGATAGCGGGATGCGCAAATATAGGGAGAACCGTATTTATTTTCATTAATTTCATATCGATGATAAATCATCAGCCGGACTGTCGAAGGAGCGCGGTTGACGTTGTTATAACAATTTCCGACCTGGAAGCGATACGATATAAATCTAGTACGAGGGGGTGAAAGGGGGTGAGAGGGGATGAAATGCTCTTCGTTATTCCATCGGTTCTCTTCCGGACGGACTGAACGAGACAATAACAGGATATTACTCCATACAGCACACAAATGTTGAATCAACATCTCGAAGACATTACCCTGCAATATTACAATATTGTATCAACGTAATAAAATATAAATTCAATATTAAAAATATGTTGCAGAGATGTCTAATGTCCGCCGAATTGCAATATTGAGTGGACGTTGTTTTAACGTTGTAGCAATATAAAAGAATCAATATAGAAGACGCAACGTAGATTCAATGTTTTAGCAATATAAACCCAGCAAACACCGATATATAATTGTTACATTGCTACAATAAAACGGAATATAACAGGTAATATAACGTGTACGTTACATGTAACATCCATGTTAGTTGTAATTTTCCACTCATAGATGTAACATTTTAATATAACATATATTACATTGTAGTTATATTGTAATTATATACCAAATATATACGTTACATGTAACATCCACGTTAGTTGTAATTTCCCACTCATAGATGTAACATTTTAATATAACATATATTACATTGTAGTTATATTGTAATTATATACCAAATATATACGTTACATGTAACATCCACGTTAGTTGTAATTTTCCACTCATAGATGTAACATTTTAATATAACATATATTACATTGTAGTTATATTGTAATTATATACCAAATAGAACATTGTGATGTATTGATAAGTCAGTGCTATCTTGGGATATAATGACAATATAACTACAATGTAATATATGTAATATTAAAAATGTTACATCTATGAGTGGAAAATTACAATTAACATATACGTTACATGTAACATGCTTAAGTATATAACATTTATATACTGTGTTTTCTGGGAAAGAATCAATGTAAAAGATGTGCAACATAGATTCAACGTTGCAAAAAATTGATATTTCAATATTCAACATTGCAACGTATCAACAACGTTATTTCAACTTTTTGTGCTATGTTCGGTACACCACCCCCCGTAATGGCGAGATCCTATACCCTTCCAGCCAAAAACCGATATATAATTGGTACATTTGCTATAATAGTATCGGAATATAACAGGTAATATAACGTGTACGTTACATTGAAATCATCCATGTTTAGTTGTAATTTCCCACTCATAGATGTAACATTTTAATATATATATTACATTGTAGTTATATTGTAATTATATACCAAATAGAACATTGTGATGTATTGATAAGTCAGTGCTATCTTGGGATATAATGACAATATAACTACAATGTAATATATGTAATATTAAAAATGTTACATCTATGAGTGGGAAATTACAATTAACATATACGTTACATGTAACATGCTTAAGTATATAACATTTATATACTGTGTTTTCTGGGAAAGAATCAATGTAAAAGATGCAACATAGATTCAACGTTGCAAAAATATTGATATTTCAATATTCAACATTGCAACGTATCAACAACGTTATTTCAACTTTTTGTGCTGTTCGGTACACCACCCCCGTATGGCGAATCCTATACCCTTCCAGCAAAAACCGATATATAATTGTTACATTGCTATAATAGTACGGAATATAACAGGTAATATAACGTGTACGTTACATGTAACATCCATGTTAGTTGTAATTTCCCACTCATAGATGTAACATTTTAATATAACATATATTACATTGTAGTTATATTGTAATTATATACCAAATATATACGTTACATGTAACATCCACGTTAGTTGTAATTTCCCACTCATAAATGTAACATTTTAATATAACATATATTACATTGTAGTTATATTGTAATTATATACCAAATATATACGTTACATGTAACATCCACGTTAGTTGTAATTTCCCACTCATAGATGTAACATTTTAATATAATATATATTACATTATAGTTATATTGTAATTATATATCAAATATATACGTTACATGTAACATCCACGTTAGTTGTAATTTCCCACTCATAGATGTAATATTTTAATATAACATATATTACATTGTAGTTATATTGTAATTATATACCAAATATATACGTTACATGTAACATTCACGTTAGTTGTAATTTTCCACTCATAGATGTAACATTTTAATATAACATATATTACATTGTAGTTATATTGTAATTATATACCAAATAGAACATTATGATGTATTGATAAGTCAGTGCTATCTTGGGATATAATGACAATATAACTACAATGTAATATATGTAATATTAAAAATGTTACATCTATGAGTGGGAAATTACAACTAACATATACGTTACATGTAACATGCTCTCAAGTATATAACATTTATATACTGTGTTTGCTGGGCTTGTTCGCGACAATGCGAATTTTTAAATGGTTGTTATTGAGCTTTTATCGGGCGCGTCTGACAAAATGCCGGAAAAAAGCGACTTTGTATACAACTCGAGTTGTTTATTTTGCAAAAGCTATATCTTGTAAAAAATAATGTTATAAAAGCGAATTATGTGTTTTGTATTATATAAAAGAAAAATAAAAATGTTGAAACAAAAATGTTTGTCGCTGATTTTTTACATAAGGCAAACCAATCTATTCTCTGCGTTTCGATCAATATTTTGCGAAAGCTATATCATAAAAACTAATGTTATAAAAACGAGTTGCGTTATATATTATTTAAGAGAAAAATAGAAATGTTTTGTTAAAAAAGAAATTTGCTGACATAAAACAAACAATCTACCGTAAACATATCCTTTTTGTTTCGATAAACATTTTTAATTGCATTAAAAATTATTTTAAAAAAGCATAGAAAATGTAAAAAAGAAGGAAAATATTGGTCGCAAATTTTTAACGTAAGGCAAACAATCTACCGTAAATATACTATTTTTGTATCGGCGAACATTTTTAATTATCATGATTTTTTTTAAAGTTGCGGTTGTCCATTTTTTTTCGCGAAAATAATGCTTTTGAAAATTTCGTTACCATATGTTAGAACGTCGCGTATATTTTGTACACGGTTTTTGTTAAAAGCACCGGATGGTAAACGAATAACAAAGTCGCGATAAATCGACGATGTCAGTGCATCGTCGATGCATTCATGTTGATCCAAATTTAAGCCGACGCCGGGCTTACCGAGTTAAAGAAATGCGTTAACGCATGCGTGTACGTATAAATACATATGTATATATGGATGTATGTGCATCTACAATTGTGAATGTCGCGTTTTATGCGCGACTATGATATATTCGCTTTACTGTCGAATGTGCGTAGAACGAAACCGTTCTTTCGTAAAACGAAAAATAAATACGTGACATTTATTTGTTGTGTAACATTAAATTGGAATAATAAAATAACTGCTTCTCGCTATTAAATGCGACAGCGATTTTATATGAAAAATAATAATAATAATAATTAACTAAAATTTTTAAACCGCGAAAAATGAACCTTTCGAGAAGAGTTGAAATACTTTTTGTTCCACAGCATCGACATGACGCTTACTTCTGCAATTTTATTACGCGTTCTTGAGCGCAAACGGTGTAATATGAAAATGTATTGCTCGACTCGAGATAGAAACACACGTATACACGCATACATTCTTTATTCTTTCTCTCACAACAAACCTCGTCGCAAAGCGTGTTCTGAAAGGAGGCAAAGAAAGAATACTTGAAAAACATGGCAGATTGCGACAAACTCTATAAATATAGAATATAGAGTGTCTTAAACGTTATGATTGCTTCATTTATAGAGTTAGATTTTTTATCGAAAAATTAATTAATAACACACTTTCTCATATAACTCTATAATTCTATAGAAAATTACATGTAACTTAATAGTTGAATGTAAATTAGAGTGTTAAATTAAATGTGTAATAAATCAAAATTAAATATGTAATTTAATAAAAAATTAATATGTTCGCTTAATATTGCTTTTCTTCGTGTCGACTAGAATTTTATCTCACTCTACTTTGTCGCGAAAATGTATTTACTCGACGCCCTATATATTCGTAATAAAGCAGCCTATTCCCCGACGACGTGAACCAGAAATTAACTGAAATAAATTGTTCCAGCTTATTCGAACGCGAAAAAAACATGGCTTTAATACGCGTAAACTTAATAATTAATATTCCGGACCAATTGCTCCGTCAGCCGTATTAGATTATGAAATTAGAGAGGAGGAAGAGGAGAGGAGAGGAAAAAAGAGATGTAATTTTCAGCGTACTTGAAAATAAATGAATTTCTTTGCATGCCATCATTCACGCTCGATGAAATAAGTCTGAAAAACGTGGCAAGAGCACTTTTCCCTTTAGCACTTCTCCTTCATTAGTAAATGGCCGTGCGATCTAATCTAAAGTTCTTAGGATATAAAAGTGCTCTCTATATGTATCGTATGCGTGTGTTCGCATTAAACATGAAAGCGAATTATTTATATTCACGGAGCTGGTGACGGAACTCGCGTTGTGCTTTATAAGCTAATTTGGTCAAAAGCGCAAAAAGTTTGTTTATTTCAAAGTTCATTCCCGAGTGCGCGCCGCGAAAAACAAGAGAGACACACACGCGAATATATCCTAGCTTCTGACATGACAATCCAACGTGCATTGCATGCGGTAACGGAGTATAATCTAATGTGGTTCGTCCGGAGCTTTACTTGTCAACGTGTTATAATCAACTAACTAACAGATACAAATCCGTGGATTAAGCTTGAATGACGTCGGTTGTTGTTAAAAATAACTAAATATCGTCGCGTAATCCCTTTTCGGTGGGGATGAGGGAGAAATCGAGTCTCGAAGATCACGGTTGGACGTCGACAAATGACGCACGCAACGAGAATATAATTTCAATTTGTCAATGCGAACAATTTTCTCGGGAGAGACGAACCTAACCTATCTTTCTGACGGGGAGAAAAAGCGTGAGAGAGAGAAATAGAGAGAGACCTGGGTGTCTCTCCTCCTCTCCCTTCTCATTTTCAGGACAAGGCGAACGAAAGAAACCTTGATTGAATCGATCGAGCATGTTTGTTCAGCGAGATGGACCGGCTATTTTCCGCGAGAGCTCGTTATATTGATACTCCGGATATCAACGCGACGTGATTCGTGCAAAGTTGCCGGGCACACCGTGTATTTCATCATCGCCATTCTCGCTGTCTACATTGTTCATGTAATTATTACAATCTAAATTTACCCGTTCAAAATAGTTTCATTAACCCCCAACGCTATATTATTGATATAATGCCTCTGTCTCGTACATACATCAATTTAATACTGTTTCTTTAATACGAATACACGAAAAAGAGCCGATTTTTATTAATAAAAATATCGAAAAGCGTCAAAAAGAACTGTGTCTTTTTTGTTATTACGAAATTTATTTTAAACAAATTTTTTAAAAAGAAATATGTTTTAATTATTTGGAGAATGTTAATAAAAACTTTTGGAAAAGTATTTTGTAATTATTGCAATCTGAATTTACCCATTCAAAATAGTTTCATTAACTCCCAACGCTATATTATTGATATAATGCCTCTGTCTCGTACATACATCAATTTAATACTGTTTCTTTAATACGAATACACGAAAAAGAGCCGATTTTTATTAATAAAAATATCGAAAAGCGTCAAAAAAAGCTGTATCTTTTTGTTATTACGAAATTTATTTTAAACAAATTTTTTAAAAATAAAAATGTTTTAATTATTTGGAGAATGTTAATAAAAACTTTTGCAAAAGTATTCTGTAATTATTGCAATCTGAATTTACCCATTCAAAATAGTTTCATTAACTCCCAACGCTATATTATTGATATAATGCCTCTGTCTCGTACATACATCAATTTAATACTGTTTCTTTAATACGAATACACGAAAAAGAGCCGATTTTTATTAATAAAAATATCGAAAAGTGTCAAAAAAAGCTGTGTCTTTTTTGTATTACGAAATTTATTTTAAACAAATTTTCTGAAAAGAGAAATGTTTTCATTATTTGGATAATGTTAATAAAAACTTTTGGAAAAGTATTCTGTAATTATTGCAATCTGAATTTACCCGTTCAAAATAGTTTCATTAACCTCCAACGCTATATTATTGATATAATGCCTCTGTCTCGTACATACATCAATTTAATACTGTTTCTTTAATACGAATATACGAAAAAGAGCCGATTTTTATTAATAAAAATATCGAAAAGTGTCAAAAAAAGCTGTGTCTTTTTTGTATTACGAAATTTATTTTAAACAAATTTTCTAAAACGAGAAATGTTTTAATTATTTGGAGAATGTTAATAAAAACTTTTGGAAAAGTATTCTGTAATTATTGCAATCTGAATTTACCCATTCAAAATAGTTTCATTAACTCCCAACGCTATATTATTGATATAATGCCTCTGTCTCGTACATATATCAATTTAATACTGTTTCTTTAATACAAACGCACGAAAAGGAGTCGATTTTTATTAATAAAAATATCGAAAAATGTCAGAAAAAGCTGTGGTTTTTTTTTTGTTACGAAATTTATTTCAAATAAATTTTCTGAAAAGAGAAATATTTTAATTATTTGGATAATGTTAATAAAAACTTTTATCAAAGTATTCTGCAATTGATTTACGTTTTTAAATATTATTATAACATATAACAACTTTGTGATTTTCGATAATTCGATAAAAAAATATTATAAAAAGTTATAAAAAGGTTACGCAATAGAAAAAAATTGTCCGCACAGGACAAGTTAAATTCGCGATAATTTAATACAATACCGGCTTTGTGTGCTGCAAAAAAATACATTGAATAATTAACAAAGAGTGCAATGAAAAAATAAACATTTCCACAGGTGGAAACGCGCGTGTTGAAAAAAAAGGATATAATTTAACGAAGGATAAAAAAAGAAGAGAGCTGTCTCGCCCTCTCGATACAGGCTATTACGTGTGCTGCCTTGTCAATATGCATGAGCGCATCGACATTTTTCTCCCTTTGGAAAAAGAGAGAAAGAGAGAGAAAGAAGGAGACGGATAATTTATACAACATACTTTCTCTCAATGTATCCACCGTACTTCTAATCGTAACGTTCAGAACGCACGCGAACGTCCTGAATCTTCTCCGAAGGGTGGTGTAACAAAACAAGACAGATTAGAACGAGCCGTACACCGGACGTATTTCCCGGAGGCTTTCGATCCCTCGCTTTTTTTCCACTCACCTTTTCGTTCGTATCAACGTTTGGATTCGTGGAAACGACGAAAGGAAACAAGGGAGGTCACCCTCGAGCGCATTAGATGAGCAATTATCTGTTCCCGCAGTCGAAATCTGAGAGCGTTTTTTTCCAAAATACCTACGTATCTCGAGTTTTTATCTCGGGGAGAAAAAAAAAACAGAGAGAATATATAGCGGCCCCGTCGCTCTTCCGAAAATGAAAATGTTTTGCTCCGATAAACAGCGTTAAATGTAGTTGCACATTTTAATTTTGACATCAGCGAGATGTATTGATATTTGGACGTCAATAGGGAATATTAGCACGGAAATAAAAAATATATCGCGAAAAAAAGAAATGATGAATTATTGAAACTGAAGCGATATTAAAATAATTTTTTTTTTTTAATTTGAAAGGAAAATATCGATCTAACAGACCACTACATAAATTAACTTTAATCACGTACCTACACTCTATTGTCGCAAATTGCCCTTGAGAAGATTAACTCGGATTATACGTGGGGTTATTTCAGTAAAAGACTCGGTACATAAACCTACACTTTCTGACCGATATACGTGTGTGCGCGCGTATATATATGTAGAACATGCGCCGAAAACTTGTCAGCAAGAAGCGTCTGTCCTTAATCTGTTACTTTTCCGGTCAACGGAGCGGTTCACGAATGAATAGGGTGGAGTTTCTTATTTATAGAGTAAGAACCGAGTCTCGCAAGAAAGTGACTCACCTTCTCGAACATCTTGCCGTACTCGTCGTAACCGATATAATTCGATCTGAGCCATCTGCTGGCCAGGATCTCGGCCAGATCCATCGCTTCTGTTATCCCCGTTCGATGGAGACCGAGAACCAAAAAGGATTGTAAGGGTGGCCACGCGTTGGGAAAGTCCCATTGTTCGCCGGTGTAGTTCACGGAAGCTGGTGTACCACCTGCAACAAAAGACAAGCAAATGCTTTCCTATAAACCATTGTCTCTCTGAGAGCTCGATATATCGCTTCTTGATTAGAGACAACTCAAACTGAGATTACGCGAAGGGAGAATCTCCATACAAAGTCGTCCCTCTTATGTAAATACGTCTTGATAATTATTATCGCGATGGTAATTAAATTTCTTATATACATATATATATATAAATTTAATTATACATAGAAATTTATATTTTATATTAATTATATATTATATATTTAATCAATGTAAAATATAAAATATATATAATAATTTTTATAATCTAAACGCGAATCCCATTTGTAGAATTTCCGCCAAATTCATACAAATTACGTAGAAAGGATAGTTTTTTATTAGATTAAGTAAAACAAATTGCAGTTTCATCCGCTGCGCGTTAGTAATTGAATAAGTAAAAACTAACCCCCGGGGTATCGTGTGTTTGAGATTAAAGCATTCATCGACGAATTATACTAAATATATCATTCATAAAGGGAATAAGAGAGAAAGAAAGAAAATGTTTCAATTTACTGGAATTCTTTTCATTGAAAATTCTCGCGTGTCTTTTGATCAATTTGAAGTCGATGTTTCCTTAATGAAAATTTAATCGACTCGCAATCAATCTCAATGCACTCAATAGAGTATAATTGATCGTTCCTTTTTATCATCGGATGTAAGGTGAAAAATTAAAAATTCTTTAATTAAATTAGCTCATAATTAAATAGTTTTTTTTTAGAAAAAATTTTCATCTTTTCACATCAACAACTTTTCTATTATTTTACGAAAAAAGAAAAATCAATTTATCGCATATATACATATATATACATATATTAATATTCCGAACGGAATTTTAAACGGTGTATACGAAACTGTCCAAACTGTCCGAGAAATTAAATTGTATCAAACGTTGAAAATAATCCGCGATATTTTTACTTGGTTCATCAATATGTCAATATCGGAGAAGTGATAACGGCATTTATATTCGTGGAAAAATTCTTCCTCGCGAACTTTCGCGAGTCACTTGTCGTTGGCATCCGAGATTGAGATTATTCTGTAGAAATCCGTCCAATTTTTCCCCGACTGTGTAGTCAGTCATTGATAAATCGCGAGATTTTGCCCTGCTCCCTTGACGCACAACTGAAGAATCTTCCTCGATCTAGGATCTCTCTCTCTCTCTCTCTCTCTCTCTCTCTCCCCTTCCTCCTCGGATTTACCCTATTATCGCGAATAATGACGCTTCACTCGCAAACACTCGCAGACTCGCCAAAGCTGTCTGTTTATCACGAACGCACTTATGGGGCTGCGTGGAAGCCATTACTATAAGATGTAAGATAGCAAAATACGTACACAGAGCTCTCGAGCTCGTGTAATAAATAATTTATTTGCGAGAGGCAAGCTTTGCGTTACGATGAGACTCTACGAATGTTTGGCGAAGGGACAATTCGAAATTCTCGAAATTCTTTGTTCGGAGTTAAGGGGCCGTTGTTCTGTTTTACCGACTTTAAGTTAGGTTAGGTTCACTTTTTATTGAAAACACAGATTGAATAATTAACTCAAATACGAATCTTTTGATACAGGCTTTTAATCTCATTTTTATTACTTCTGTATTATTCTTTCATGTCATTTCTATTGGGAGCGCTATATTTTGTCCACAAATAAACTGCAGAACTTTTATATTAAATAAGTATTCTTACGAGCTGATGCAAGAGGCCGATAAAAACTGTCATTTTTTAACTTTTATTGTTTTTTATACGAAATTACAGCGTTCCCCGTTTATTATTATCAATACTTTAATTGTGGAGAAGGATTTTTCAATTTGTATAACCGATAAAAAGAAAAGCCCTTGAACTCAAAATCGGTAAAACAGTCCCCTTAATACTTTATATTCCATTAAGGACGTAATTATTGCGTCGACTCTCATAAAGTTGTAAATCGGAGTGACGCAATAAACACTGATTGTGATTCGCGAATAATTTCGCGCAATTTGCTATTGATGAAGAATTATATTCGCGCAGAACTCCAATTTGAGGTAATTCATCTGTAGCATTCCTAAAATTCTCTTCACATACATAGTTTGGTATTTGAACGCGATATTCAATATGCCGGTGAATGGGTATATGTATATGTATGTAATCCACTACAGTTTCTCTTTGAAGAGAGTTAATCGGCGAAATTATTGTTTACCCCGATCCCTCTGAAGTGACTCGACAAAAACAGAATGCGCCGAGCGAGCTTTGGCGAGTTTGAAAAAGAAAATGGAAGATAAACGATGCCCGCGCAGAAACGCACTGTACATCTTTCTCGGAGATAGTAAGCGGAAGTGAGATTAATCCGTGTATCCTGTTCGCACGGTTGGGTTTTCATCGACCGTCAGTTTATTCGGACTGTCCGAACTTGTGGACTTTTCGATTCCATATGCGTTTCACTTTTATTCCACTTATTTTTCCGTCTCTCTGCCGCCATTTGTTTATTTTATTTCGGTTACTTTGAAGGGATAAAAGAGCGCTCGAAGGGAATAAAAGCGAACGACTTAACAAACGGAACAAAGATTCCAAAGAGGAAACTCGAGTATTTTAAATTAGCACTTGTACGGATTTTTCAATACGACGTTAAAATGGAATGTTTCGAATTTAGCTCCTGACATTCAACGAGCAAAAAAAGCGCGAACAAAAGATCAAATCGATGCATATTTTACACAGCAAGCGGAGGAAGCAAAAATATATATTCATATGTATTAAATAATTATATTAATATTATTAATAATATTATTAATATTTTATTAATTATATTAATATTATATAATTAAAAGCAGACGACAAAATATATATATGATATAAATATTAATATACACAAATAGAGTATATATTTTTCCATCTACTTTTAATTATCAGAAGATCGTTTGAAGTAAAAATAAACCGTAATTATAATTATAATATTAATAATAATTTTAATAATAATGTATATTAATTATCAAAATTTTATTTGCGGATTTATGTCGCGCTTGATTAGCTTATTAGCCCTCCCATTATTTATAATGAATATACATTTGGCGTGATATTTCACGTCTGAGGTAAAAGAGGGATATTTCATCCCCGTAAAAAGGCTTTGGAAAAACAAGCCATCATTCGCGACGGAGAGGTTTGTCGACGCAATCGATGGAGAAACTTACCAAAATACAAATCGACCTGGTTTCTTTTGAGGTAAGAAATAGCCTTCTTCGCGTAATTCTGTCTCCTGTTCCAATTGTAGCTCATTGTATACAACGGTGACAAATTCGAGGGATAGAATATATTTCTCGAACGTTTATTTCTCGCGTCATAATCGAGCCAGATTCCCTCATCCTCGTTCCACAGAACGTTGTCGATGGCAGCTTGAATGTCCACGGCCATTTTGGCGTAACGCCAGACCTTCTGGAATGAGAAAAGGAAGGAGAGAAAGGAGTTGAAACGTCGATAGACACAGAGAGAGAGAGTATACATAACTGATAATGATGTGGGACCATGGCAGACAATATCCAGCGACAATAATATTATATCACAATCTCTCGCGAATCAGTACCTCACAAGGGAAACGATTTCTCCCGCGAAATTCAATAACATTATCGAAATTACCATTTATAATAGTGTGTCGCCCGAGTATCCCCTCTTTATACATTGACGAGCGAAACGCGGCTAGGAGACTCATTAATAATCATTACACGTGATAATTAAGGATCGCGTCGCGTTATAGTTCCCTTATTCGTCGGATAATATTATCGCGTATCCTACATATAAACGATAAATACAACGTCCTCGGGAAGGTTGATTGCTATATACGCTCGTTTGCGGAGCAATCCAAACGGAAGGAGCGAGTTTAACGAAAGGCTTACCTCGGGGTTGCCCAGGATACCGTGAAAGCGGGCGAGCAACCGGGCGTTGCGCTGCAGTAGCGCGTTGAGATCAACTGGCACGATGTCGCTGGTCGAAGCGTTGATAAGACTGAGATTGCCGTTCACGTCGGTCCGTATGCACCACCTGTAGGAAAAGTCCCAGCCGCTCTCGGCCGCGGCTTTCAAGTCGTTGTAAAGAGCGCCTCGCTTCTCCTCCGACAGTCTCTGGGCCAAACGGTAATCCTCTCTGCGGGATATATATATACGAGTTCTTAGACACCCGTTATAATTAACGGCGCACCCCTATCCCCGGTGATCGATGCAACTGTCGCAATATAGATACTTTACGAAGAAAAATGATGACAGACCGAGCGTCGTGTTACACGTTACGTCGACATAATTCAATGTGGAGGGAAAAAAACCGCGAATTTCTGTTTCTTTATCTCTTGAGTTCTGCGAAATTTCACGCTTTCAGTTGGGTGAAATAGTAAATTGAAATAAAGGCTCATTGGATCTACTGCTTATTGCCACGTGTTTATACTCTATATTTGTGTACAATATTTTTAAAATATATGGATAAATGTATTTTTGGCTGGTTGTAAAGTAGATATTAAAAATTGACATTTTGTTCCTGCAGAATCTATGCGAAGCTTACTTTTATTAAGAGAATGCTGACCATGACTGTTTTACCGACTTTGAGTTCAAAGGCTTTTCTTTTTCGGCTATACCGAGATATTCGAAAATCAATAACATATGTCTTTTTTAGGGAGAGATTTAAACACACTCTTGCATTTTTTTTTTAGTATTAATCATTTACAGCAATAATTAATTTTTTAGAAATTTTAGGGTCGTGATTTATTATTAGGTTAGATGTTGGCACGGTTTTTAAACTATTTTTTATTATCGAATTAAGGATTATTTGATTCGTGTTTTCTCATATTTTTAAACGTGCTCTTGCACATTTCGATTTCTATAAAAGGCATATGTTATGTCGATTCTCGAAAATTTCGAGATTTTCACGTTAATTAAAATAAACATCATTAGATGAAATCAGACAATGGCGCGCACTTGTATTGTATATTATATGCAAATATAAGATCAGTGTTTAATATGAAAAGAGCTAATAAAATAGCCAAGCGCAATAGATTAAAAAAAATTTCTCTTTAATTAGTTTGAACAAAATAATTAAAGAGGAATTTTTATATATTAAAGAGCCTTTTCTATATTTATTATTTACTTAGAATTTTAAATCCTTAAAATTCCTCTTTAATTTTATTCTAAATAAAATTATTAAAGAAGAATTTTTAAAAAATTCTTTGCCCCTGTCTGCGCCTTTCCATATCTCATCTTACATATCAGATTCTTTTGTTACTTAAAACTGTGGATTTGTAAAATTCCTCTTAAATTATTTTCTTAAAAAAATTTAAAAGTCATTAAATTATTAATTAAGCCTAATATACATATGTGTTAAATTTATCTTTGACTACAAACTTGAAATGTTGATTAATATGAGTTTTTGAAGTTGAAATTTTCCTCGGGGACATTATATCGAAAGGTAGGTAATAGCTGGATTCGCGTCCGTAAATTCCTAGTATACAAGCAATCGTAAAATGAAGGGAACGATTATATAGATATAAATTCTCTCGGGCATTTTGACAGTTGTATCGATCGTCCGGGAAACGCCTCCCTATCCATCGAAGAAGAAGAGACTTGCTTGTAACTCTCCGGTCGCGGACCATTGCTGTTTGTCACGTAACGGGCCATCCTGTAAGTTTTGCCGTTCTTGATTACGTTCACCATCTTCCATTTTTGCCAGTACTCGAATTCCGAATCGAGAGTCGCGATGTTTCGCCTCAGAAATTCGTAATCCTTCGTGTAGTCGTAGTATTTCGCGACCTGGAACAGATGGTTTTTGTGTTAGACCGCAAAAAATGAAACTACAGGAATTCCTCGAGAGATCGTTTAAAGGAAGGAGAGAAGCGGAATATCGTTGTACAAAGGAATTTGCCGCTATTGACGCGATCTCTATACAAAGTGCAACTAATTCAGAGATAGAAGGTTCGGTTAGGAATGCGCTTTCGTCGAAAGACGGAATAATTACCATAGGTATCAACAGAGGTGGTTGGCTGCGCGACAAGTAATAAACTCTGCCGCCGTTCGGGATAAAACCGTATCTCTCCACCATGGAAAGAAAATTCTCGATCATCCCTCGAACGGTGACGGGCATGTCGCATAACAAGAGTCCCTCGATTATCCAGTAGCTGTCCCAATAATAAAATTCTGCAGCACAAATTTAATTCTTTTCAGCGTGCGCAAGCTTGCCTCTTTTCCCTTTCATATTTTTTTTTTTTACATAGAAAATTCTTAATATAAAATTCTTGCAATATAATCGATTAAAAAATTAAACTCCTTTATTTTTACAGCGAGTGCGATATAAAGCTCGGGGTCTCGTCATCTCCGCGATAGTTCTTTAAGCGTCCGCGTTTTACAAAAAGAAAGGATCAAAGGGACAAAAAGAAAGTTCGCGTATAATAACAAATATCATAAAAATTATTATCGCTTCTTGACTCTTGGCAATGCAAACACATAAAAGTACGTAAACGACTTCTCGCTACTGCCAACGTAAACACATAAAAATAAGTAGTCGCGAAAATGTCAACCTTTCCGCCATCAAGCGACTCTGCGAATATAACTTGTTTTCAAAGTTTGCGAAGAACGGAATTTTTAGGGAGTCGTTTACGTAACATCCAACTCAAGACAGAAGCTTTTGAG
The DNA here is from genome assembly GCF_048542155.1 of Nylanderia fulva. NCBI lineage: Eukaryota > Metazoa > Arthropoda > Insecta > Hymenoptera > Formicidae > Nylanderia > Nylanderia fulva. The sequence continues at coordinate 2,040,349 of NW_028189730.1, read as the reverse complement.
ATCCGTTAAAATTTTATGGCAATAAGAGGCTTTTTTCTTATTCAAAGACATACATAAATCAAGGTAAGCTAAAATATTCATTTGCTTTAAGAGTGGAAAAAAATGTCACGTCCCAAGTAGCAAATTGACGTCATTAAATGTCAATTTGCTACTTCGCGTCGATTTAAAAAGGTGAAATTTAATGGCAATAAGAGAGTTTTTGCATTTTTAAAGATACATAAATCAGGATTAGCTGATATATTCATTTGCTTTAAGAGTGGAAAGAAATGAGACGTCTCAAGTAGCAAATTGACGTCATTAAATGTCAAAATGGCGTCATTAAACGTCAAAATGGCGTCAGTTTGGTGCCTGGGGAGCGTTGACTTGAAAAAGACTTTGAGAGATAATTTCTCTCGCGACAAAATGTCACCTTTGAATCGTCCCCCGGGAACTATGAAAGTGTTATTCACGTAGATCAGGCTATGCCGTTGCGAGTTGATCACCACATCGTTCCTTATCTTCCTCGCCAGCGTTTTCCAAATATAGTTCAGACGTTTCGCCCACTCGCGAAATTGTGGATCTTCGATGGATTTCAGAATTTCCGGGTTATCGTTCCAATCCGGCAACGTCGAGTTATCCAGCTCATCTTGCATAGCAAAGTTCTCGGAGACGAAGGCAGCCACCTCAGCGCGATTAGGAGAGTTGTTGGTTGCCTTCATTAAGGCATCGAAACTAGGACAGATAGACGAGTTGACTCCGAATTTATTGGGTTGTTCAAAGTTCCTCGGTAAAACATTTTTTATATATAACAATATAAAATATATAATTATATATCAAATATATAATATTATAGAGAAATATATCAAATTATATACATATAATCGCAAAATTATATATGAAATAGGTCCATTCATAATTAGATAAAAGTGCTCTTTTTATATATATAATTATATAAATTTATATATATATAATAAATAAGTATTTCTTCATATATATATATATATATATATATATATAAATATATATGTTTCATATATTTAAAATTTAATTTAATTATGTATAAAAATAGACACATTTCACATATAATTTTACGATTATATGTATAATTATGCAATAATTTATATATAATTATATATAAAAAATTGTTCAGCGGGTCATTTAACGAAGAAAAGAATTTGCGATTTTATATACATGAAATATAAAAAGTAAAATAAAAAATATTATTAATATAAGCTTTTTACTCGACAAACATACAATATCGAAGCTTATCATGTTCTAGAAATTTATATAAATTTTAATTCATTTTACGTTGCTCGGTAAAACGATATTTATCATCCATCAATCAAACACGCGTTATCTCGCTAATGGAAAGCACATATGATAATGATTCATATATGATAGGGAATTTCTGATAATTGCGATAAAGACGTACAAATATCACTTATGTATACGTTTTATTAGATTTGTACTATTTTACAAATAACAAGAAATACCTGACCTTATCGGATTTTCATTTTCCCTTCATCATCGTATCATTCGATATTTGTTCAGCTGTTACGTAATATCATCTAAATTATCAGTTTATGTAACGTATTTGTAGAGACACGTTTGCGCGCGGGAATTCGATAATTCCTTGAGTGGTGCCGTTTTCTAGAAAATAATTCCGACGCGCGTATTCACGTTTCTCGCTCGTTATCGACGGAATCGCGAACGGAATATATAAAGTCCGCTCCAAGTCGGAGAGATTCCGTATATTATTCTGAAAGAAATGAGAGAGGAGCGAACGCAAGCACGCGTATAACGATGTACGCGAGATGTCGTAAAACGGAACCCATAAATATCTCGACACGGGAAGCGATTTAACGCGGACAAATGGAGGGAAAGAGTCGCGTGCAAGCCAGCGGTCGACAGATTTACTCTCCGGACACGATTCCATTAGGGAAACCAAAGGATCGCCGACTCTTCTTTGTCGACACGCGCGTGTAAATTTCCAAATGACAGAATCAAAATAGTGAATTAATTATACAAGCTTCTTTTAATTAAATACAGGGGAAAAAGTTAGCAGGAGCCAGCGCAGTATATAATTAAGCTTATTGTTAGAAAATTTAATTTAAAAACAAATTAAATTTGAAAAATTAAACTTCAAAATGGACAAGCACGTTTTCCCTTTTTTTTGGGGGAGTCATCTTGATTAATTAAATGAAAATTAAAAACTGAAAATTGATTTAAACAAATTAACATTATAGAAATAAATTAGTATCGGAGACGATGAATAAAATGATAAGTATAAATAGGTCATTATATAAACACTCGAGCTTTTTCTCTCAGAAACTGCGCTGGTTCTTATTATCTTTTCTTCTCTCTGTTTAATTCTACATGATAATCTGCGAAGACCGAAATTATTTATTAAGCAAAATGTTGCTGGAAAATATACGCAGACGCATTTACATTATTAGACTCAACACAATTTTATGTTGAAATTACTTACAGTTATGCGCTTTTCCATTTTTTTAATTAGTCACATTTACTTAAATTTTATTTATTCATTTTCTTTATAAAAGATTAAAGATCTTTTTATCATTTTTTGACTTGGAGATTATTTGCAAATATCTTTTTAATGGTAAAAACCTATATTGTTATTTTTGTACAAACTTATATACCATAATTTATCTTATTTTAATTAAATTACAATTATGATTTGACAACGCAGAATATTTTTAAACAATGGTCAAAATTTTGAGGTTTGGGTAAGAGAAGTGATTAGTTTAAAAATATTAAAATATAATTTGATATTCTGCACATGATAATGAAAATTATAATATAAATGAATAAAACAGTAACAGCGTTTGAGTCTAATAAAATCTAAACAAGTCTGCAGATATCGACGAATCTTGCGTTTCGAGTTGGCATTTTATCGCATCTTTTATTTACAACAATGACAGATAAAGATTGATTATCCGAGAAATGCATTTCTTTCGCGGAATCGGGCGCGTAAATAAATATATATAAAATCGACATTATTCCCGCGAAAGAAAGAATTCTTGTCACGCGTGTACAAGTATATACAATACCCTCCATAAATTTGAAAATACTTTACATTTTACAGTTAAAGAATTGCACGACAGCGATCTGTTATAAATAAAAATGTTATTTAAATATTTTACGTTTATTTTAGAATTTACTTGTACAAAAAATCTGCAAAAGAATTCTCTTAATTTAAGAGAAAAATTATCTAAAGAATAATTTTTTTAATTAGATATTCGTAACGTGCAAGAATATAAACTTAATGGGGTGTTTTTTATCTTAAGTATATTATTTGAAATATGATTAATCGTGATAACAAAAAACAGTCTTATAAATAAACATTTATTATTTATTGTATATTTTACGGTTTATTAATACAAAAAATCTACGCAGATCGTTGTCATACGATTGTTTAACTGTAAAATGTAAGGTCCCAGGTTGCAAGCTGACGCCATTAAACGTCAATGACGTCATTTTGACGTCAGCTTGCTACCTGGGGTGTTTCGAAACTTATGGAGGGCACTGTACAAGTATATCGATATTGCTCGATTTAAGTTTCAATTTTCCTGCAAATATATCGTAATACATCATGCATGTCGGTGAAGTAAAGCTACGCGTATTTGCTCTCAGCTGCCGTGACGCGATTAAGATCCCCTTCATACGAGCGACCACGGAATTTGATTACTTACTCGTCTCGTATGAAGCTAGCCTAAAGCGACACCCTCTCGCGCTCTTCCAGTACAAATGACATGTATGTTTACGACCGGAAGATCGAACGTCAAGGCCACGCGAAATTTTGGAAATATATCCATATATCCCTAATGATTCCATTAATTTATTACAATGTTAAGTCCTTGTCTCATTTATGTATAAAAAGTAGCAGAGGAAAGAAGAGAACTTGTTGCAAATAAAATGAATTTGAACGATAAAATGAATTTGATAAGCTTAATTGTTTATAAAATTATAACTTAATTGCGTCTGTAATATTGTGCTATTTTAATTCTCAATATTTTTTTTAATTGATTCGGGTCTTATTTTTTCTTCATTTTTTGAAAGTTATATTGCTTGTTTCTTTATATATATTTTTTCTATTTTATTATTATTTGTATATAAAAAATACATGTCATTTCAATTAATCGAGATATTTTAAAAATATTAAAGGAAAAAAAGAGAACTATTTCAAGATTAATTTATACAAGAAGAAACTTCTCTCCCTTTTTCTCTCCTGCTCTTTTTGGCCAACATATTAATATGCAACGCTCCGTTTCAAAGTTTACTTTTTGCTTTATTAAGAATAATAATAGTAGATCATTCAAACAATAAGGATTATGCTCGTGGAGCAAAATGTTTTATATACTCTGATGAAGCTTTACGATTAGTTAGAAATTTAAATTACAATATTTGTTCGCTTAAAAGCATGTAAATTTAGAAAATGCATGCAATCGTTGAAATTCTTTCTGTATAATAATTAACGCTTCGAGGGAAAAAAATTATTCGTCTCTTTTTTTCAATAGTAAACACCGTATAAATTTCTTTAATTGATGCATGACGTTTTAAAAGCATAAAGCAAACATCAACTTTGCCGTACAAAATTCAACGAGAAAATTGAATGCATTAAGAAGGATTTGATTGCTTTGAGAGTGTGAAAGGTGGAGAAAAATATTTGAGAATACTCCTATTTTATGTAATTCTTTAGACAAGCAGCGTTGAGCAGATATTTCGAAACAAAATATTTAAATTCAAGATACAAAAGATACTGTTTGACATATATTTAAATATTACTGAAATACTTTGGTTTTGAAATAATTTGAAATACTAATTGTATTTAAATATGTTTATGAATACTTTTAAATACAATTATTTTTTTAATTTTTCTGATTATATACTATATACTTAATATTAAAGCATATATATAATTACAAAAAAAATATCTACTATTATTTAAAAAATAAAATTTATATATATATATGTACGTAAATACATTTAAATACTATATATATATATATATATATATATATATATGTATATAAATACATTTAATTATTATATATTATGTATGTAAATACATTTAAATACAAGATACATTTAAATTAAATAATTAATTACAAAATTTGAAATACTTGATTATTCAGTATTTAAATACTATATTTAAATACAATACTGTATTTAAATACTGTATTTAAATACAAAATACATTTAAATTAAATAATGAATTACAAAATTCGAAATATGATTATTCAAATTATTCTAGTTTTTTCTGATATAAAAACTGTATTTAAATAAGATACATATTTCAATACGTATCTCAGATACTTTAAGACGCATATCTGCCCAACCCTGTAGACGAGGAAAAGGGAGAAATATATATTAAGCTTGTTATATTCTTCGATTCGCTTTTTGCAACAACACAGATATCAACTTACTTGTTCAGCGTTACGTTCGGATCGTGAAGTTGGTAAAGATCCACGAAGGTCTTGCTATCATTAAAAATCCCGGCCAGCTGCACCGTCTTCAGCAGCGGTCCTTCGCAATAAACCTTGCTGAAAATCAATACAATCCTCGGCGTGAGGCACCAGATGATGGAAAACGAGAAAGTGTAATTAACAAACATCGCAACAATTAGGTCTCGATAAAAATGATTAATCCAATCACGCGCGTTTGTACATAACGATGTTTGTAGTACGTGATAGCTGTGCGTTCGACAGGCGGGCAACAGTTAAATTAATAGATTTTGCGGGACTGTATTTGATACGCAACTGTATCAACACAACCGCGTTGGTACAGTAAATAGCGGGCGAATTAAAACAAGTCATTGGAGCTATACGATGAAAAAAAAAAAAAAAAAAAAAAAAAAACAGTGCATCTCCATCATCTATGAAAATAGATAAACTTGATGACATTAAACTGTCTCATGCAGCTTTTCGAGAGAAGCGACAGCTCGTGTCACAAGTTTAATTAGCAACTAATTTAATAATAAAAGTCGAAGACATTTTGATATAAAAAGCCCCTTTTTCTTAAAAATGTCAGCCGCGTAATAAAGACACTCTCATCCGTTTATTATACGCTCTCTCGAAAATAACCTTTTTCGTGAACTCTGTCTTTCGAGTGGACTGCATATTTAACGAAATGGCATATGAACCCCTGGCGGTCTGAAATTAAATGCTAAATGATTAACGAAATTGGGGCACGTAATTTAAATGAATTGTAGAATTATGCGTAGACGTTGATATTATCGAAATATTTAGTCACTTAATATTATCTTTATATTTTCGAAATTAATTACGTGCACGAGAAACGGTCGAGAATGGTGTATAATTTATTTGATTCCAAAGAACGCGTAACATTTTCTTCAAAATAAAATTAAAGTCGAGATATATTTCAAAAAGAAGTCACATCATATATCTTCTATATAACTCTGATTTATTAAGGAATTTAATAATAAATAAAATGTAAACGTTAGCGCGTAGATAGGTAAAAATGTTTCATTATATATGAAAAATATTATTTCCAACAAACTAATGCTGAAAATAACGAACTTTTTAATGGGGCGATATCTTTCCAAGTTTTTTTGCTAAAGGGAAGAGAATATCGACTTGAAATTTATATCGTACAATAGCTAACAAGAGAAATTCGCTCATTCGGTGCACTCTTACATGCCTCCTTTATCCTTGTTTTGCAAACTTTTTCAATCAACTATCTTATCGTAAGATATATCAAACGTCATATATATATTTTCCAATGCATCGGATAACCGAGACAAGAAGAGGAAGAAGAAGAGTCCGTTCTGACCAAGTATAATCGAGTTTAAGGGAAACGACGACTTTAAGCCAAACTCGCAGACTGTTATATTTTTCCTCGACAGCCGCGTCGACATTGACGTCGATCCAATGCGAAATTTCTGCTTCCTGAAACCGACGGGCCATAAAATCAGCTAAGAAAGTTGCATGGCTGAAAAGCGGGAACGAGAAGTTACTCCTATATAGTGTAGCAGAAACTCGTGCGGCCTATTGTCTTTATGACGAATACAGGATCCTTGGAGCATAATGAAGCTTCTCCGTTCTCGTTTCCCGCCGAGAAAACTACTCATCGATGTATAGTCCAGTAAAATTAGACTGTGATTTCATAAAAATTTGGACCAAGCTAAATTTTTGTGGAGACCTTTATTTCGATGTTCTAATGAAATCCTGAAAAGTACCTTTAATTTCATTCAGGCTTTTTTTTTATGGGGATAAATTTCAATTTTTTGCCATTATCTCGAAAACTATAATTTTTCGAGAAAAATAGTTATCAAAATTGTAGCTCATACAATTCTCTACAAAAAAGGTCATTATACTGTTTTTGTGTAACTAATTGTTTTTGAGTAAAACGTGCGATAACGTTGCAATATCTATCTATATAGTAGTGTGCACATTTTCTCTTTCAGACTTACTTTGCTCTATATCTTCGAAACGGTTAACTCCACGAAAAAAAGTATAATGACCTTTTTTGTAGAGAATTTTATTAGCTACAATGTTGATGATAACTATTTTTCTCGAAAAATTGATAGTTTTCGAGATAATGGCAAGAGAACTAAAATTTACCCTTTTTTACCCCCTATAAAAAAATCCAGGATGAAATTAAGAGCACTTTTCAAACAAAAATTTAGCTTGATCCTAATTTTTATGAAGGAATCGTGTCTATTCGTTCTCGTCGCCCTTTCTTTTCGTCGAGGGTTCCCCGATGTACGAAAACCCGAAAAGGATAATAGAATTTATCATCCGAGGATTAATTCCTTATTATCAAAAATTCACACGTATATGAAATTCGCCAAATCTTCAATCTCGCGAGCTTTTGACATCCAGGAGAGGAGCAGAAGATTCTCTCTCTATATTCAATGTTTGAGCAATAAAGATTCGCGACGCGGTATTGAATGCTTCTTATATAAAAGGAGAACCAGACGCTTTTCCATGTCAAAACCAGTTCCTAGAGTGCTTTCCGAGGAGCAAAATGTGATAATCTTTCATATGAGAGGAAAATAGTTTGATATAAAATAGATTTATTCAAAATAATCTTGTTTATTTTTATAATGTATAAAAATACATTTAAAAAATATATATAAAAGAATAAATGAAGAATATTTGTAATCGATTATCATCCTCATTTTATCCTTAATCAGTGTTGTGCTTAGATGATTTTAAAATTAACTAGATAAAGATGAGATAAAAATATGTGAATTCATCTAAGATGAAGACAATTTTGTTTTAAATATACAAGATAAAATTATATGGCGATTCATCTAGATAATTTTCTAAATAATAATTTTTAAGACTGCTTATGTAAACACAATTATTAGAAAAAATGTAAATTATAAAAAAATTATAAAAATTATAAAATTATAAAAATATATGTATTCATATTTTTATTTATAAATTTGTATCGCTTACTGCTTAAGTTCTACTATTTCAGTATTGATTATCTATATAAAGATAAGATGACGCCAAAGTTTCATCAAATGATCATTTTATTTAGATAAATTTTATAAAAAAATTATAAAAATTATAAAATTATAAAAGTTATAAAAATATATGTATTCATATTTTTATTTATAAATTTGTATCGCTTACTGCTTAAGTTCTACTATTTAAGTATTGATTATCTATATAAAGATAAGATCACGCCAAAGTTTCATCAAATGATCATTTTATTTAGATAACAGCCAGCACTGTCCTGAATTCATCCAACGTAAATAAAAGAGGAAATACTCTACTTTTCACGTCACGTCAGACACGCGGCTTTTTTTTTGGCGTTAATATCGCCCGCTTGTCTTTCATTCCAAGTGATTCGTATGAGAAAGTGAACGATTGTCGATCCGTCTTAACCCCATCCGTCCGATGAATCGAACGAGGGCGTTTCCTATCCACTGTGGCTGTACCATAATGGGATTTTGATGGATTAAAGGAGACGAAGAACCCACCGAGAGAGAACACTTCGCTTTATACGAAGAGAGAAATCGAAAAGAAAGCGAAAATTTTAAAGAGACACGTTTTCGTGAAGTGGAAGACCGTTTTCTTCGCCGGGAAAAATAAAACGGACACTTTGCTGTTTCGAGTGGACGAACAAGAACGAAATTTCGGTTACGAGAGTGCGCGTGAAACTTTTCCAAGTGAAAAGTTTTCAGAAAGTTTCGCTCTCGAGACGTCGACATTTTTTTATTGAATTTTTAAATATAAAATTTCGCTCGATCTTGTCAAATGAACTAGGATGCTCAAAGGTTCATAAAACACATGTTTAGAAATTTATTATCTATATTGCTTGTTTCTCAAAATTCGCAATTATTATTGCGCCTCGATATGTGGTTATTAGATTGTCATTAAATTGCAACCGCGATTAATCGTCGACGTTAATGAAACGAGAGGCTACATTGTCCTTGTCCATCGCGATAAGTCTGATGAGATAAGCCTCTGATAAACCTATAATCTGCAATACGCGGAAATACACTTACTCGAAACTATCACTCAGCATTCGAGTAATGCATTCTAGATGTTGCTGTAAAAAAATCAACAAAGTTGAGAATGATGGGTAACGATGTATGTAAGTGAACGGTTATCGGGCTACGAATAGATAAGCTGTTATCGCCCCTAAATTTCCGGAGTGACTGGTTGATGATTCGCACGCTTTCATCCGACATGCAATAAACGCGTAAATATATATTTACTAATGACAAAAATAATAATATGATAAAAATGTAATAAATATATGTAACAAATAAAAAATAAATTTCCAATTTTTGAATTCAATTATTGCAACTAAAAAGATACATCGAAAGAGTTTAATGTATTATAAAATTAACGCAATATATAAAGAGAATAATAATATAATATAAATAAAATAATAAAAAAGATAATAATATAATATAAATAAAATAAAAAAAAATAATATAATAAAAATGTAATGAATATGATCGTAAAGTTAGAATAAATTATAGGGTTAAAGTAAATTTCCTCCGCAAAGTGTAAAGTGAGCTTTAAATATTACAGTGATAATTAATATTATCTCTTTAATGAGAGAATAAAGTAGCAAATGTGCAATTTCTCGACGTGTTTAATCAATACCTGCATTAACGTATAATTAAGCAAGACTAATCATTTAATGGGATATGTAACTTTTGTCTTTCGCAGTAATAGCCCAAATCGGCTTGGGAAACTCGGGGTAGCCAACTTATTTCATAACTGACGAACGACAATCGCTAACCGAGCGTGTAATGCGATTATTTTAATTATTCTTGTTTCATTAAACTGTAAAGCGAAAAGTAACGGAAGTAATCGGTTCAATTACGATGAGAATATATTAGAGAGGAAAAGGAAAGGAGAGAGAAAAGTGTGCAAAGATCAAGAAGTTGCCTTCTTCACTATGCGATAAATATTTCAACGGAAAGCATAAGCATGTCTCTTCGAAACAATGGCGAAAGTTTCACCTGCTGTCAATAAGGCGACCCACAGAGGATCACTAAAATAAGTCAAGTGACTACATCAGGGTTAATTCGCTGTTTTTCAAAAAGATGGCTTCAATCGAGATGAACTTTGAAATTTTTAATCTGGATAATACAAGAAGATAAAAGTTTTTTTTAATCAAAGATTATCAAAAGGAGTAAAACATTTTAAAATTGATATACATGCTTTGTTTACACTTTATATTTGCATTTTCCATTTGAATATCTTTTGAAAAGTGATTAAAAAATATTATATATTCTATATGTATAAATAAACTAATGCATATTCTTATTTAGTCGCGCATTAGGTTTTTGTTATAATTGGCTAGTTTTAAACATTATTTTAAAAATAGCAAGCTCGAAAATTGTTTGAAACTGGCCAATTATAGATACGAAGCGGAAGCCTGAAATGCATCATTAATATTGACATGCGACTCATGAATGAACATAAGATTAATCGTGCATATACAAACATATGTACACATATATAAGATTAACGCATATATAAACGTAATAGAATAATAGTATAACAAAAATGTAATAAATATGTAACAAATAAAAAATAAATTCTTAATTCTCGAAACTAATTATTATATAACTAAAAAGATGCATCAAGAGAGTTTAATGTATTACAAAATTAACGCAATATATAAATGTAATAGAATAATAATATAATATAATATAATAATTACAAAAATAGTAACAATTAATAGAAAAAATGACTATAAGTAAGAAAGGCCGACTAAACGAGCAAAAATGTTTTTTGGATGTTAAAATATTTTTATTTGATAAAATCAAAAATTAATATTATAGTCATATTTATAGTTATCTTTTTTATTAATTGTCATTTTACACGAGCCTACTTATTTGTTTTGTTTATTTTAAAAAAATAATACAATAAAAATGTAATAAATATATGTAACAAACAAAAAAATAAATTCTCAATTCTCGAATCCAATTAAATTATAACTGAAAAAATGCATCAAAAAAGTTTAATGTATTACAAAATTAACGCAATATATAAATATAATAAGAATAATAATATAATAAAAAAAAATAATAATAATAATATAATAAAAATGCAATAAATGTATGTAACAAAAAAATAAATTCCCAAACGTCGAATCCAATTATCACAACTAAAAGGATGCACCAAAAGAGATAAGTATAACAGACAAGCAGACCACGAGGGAGTAGCATAACAATTCGATCGTAAACTTGATCTCCTTCAATCACAGAACGGAACGAGGAAGCTCAACAATCGCCGCGGTGTTATTGTAATACTTTCACTCACCTGTCACAGGCATCCTTGGGTCCAGAGGAGTCATCGGACGATCCATACCTGACGGAGGCGGCGTCGCTCAGGACGATCGCGAGAAAGACGAAGAGGAAAACGCCGGGGATCGTCATCGTCGCACAAACCTCGATCGATACTCGACTCGATCTCGCGAAGAATGTCGAGTTCCCTCTTCTGGTGCCCCTGGGACCGGCCGGGGTCTCAGGCGCTATAAGCGAACGCGAGAACTAGCGATCGGTTATATCTGCGTCGCACGCTTCGCGTGTTTGCGTGATAACACGCCGTGTGTTCGGCGAGTGGGCACTCTCTCTCCCCTGATTAGCCGTTGATTACGCGCATCGCGCGCACTATGTAAATTTCGAACGAGCATCACGCACCACCGCACCGATATTGGACGTGTGCGTGTGTGTATGTGCGTGGATGTTCGCGTGTTTACCGTTTATCAAACAAAAGAGATAAGTGCCGAAGCGAGGTCGATAGCGGTAAATAATATGGATCAAGGAAAGTAGGAACGGTTACGATTATCATTAAGACAATATCATTGATGATGTATTAAGGTTTCATAATACAGTATATATTATGTGCAACGTTGTTTTAACTATATTGCAAATTCATGCCTATATAATATTTCTGCAATATTGCTATGCAATGTACAATATTGCAATGTTGTTGCAATATTGCTGCAAACTTGTGTGCTGCAATATTGCAAATTCATGCCTATATAATATTTCTGCAATATTGCTATGCAATATACAATATTGCAATGTTGTTGCAATATTGCTATGCAATATACAATATTGCAATGTTGTTGCAATATTGCTGCAAACTTGTGTGCTGTATGAGTATATACATATATACCCATATGCAACAACATTGCAATATTGTACATTGCGTAGCAATATTGCAGAAATATTATATAGGCACTATATAGGAATTTGCAATATAGTTTAAACAACGTTGCAGCAACATTTCAGAAATATTATAAAAATAAAATTTACGCAAAAAATATTAGGTACAGACCATTCAGTCCGATCATGTATTTGGCACATTTCCAATAGTAATATTACATATATATTTTGTTGCATTATTGCTGCAATGTTATAGAACAATGTTTCTGAAAGCGGACATTTTACCATTGCTGCAACCTTGCAGCAAGATTGCTGCAACATTTTACAATGTTTATGCAATGTTGTAATATTGCAATAAAATGTTGCCACAATGCTGCTGCAATCTTGTTGTGGTGTATGGGTATGTATATATGTGTATAGGCGTTTGCCTCTCTCGACTCTGGAATCAGCACAAAATTTTGCTTTCCATTTGAACGAACATTGCAATTTATTTGCACGTGATAAAAAAAGAAAAATAAATTTAAAAAAAAAATTTAAATAAAAATATTTTAATCATGCTTCCCACTAGAAAAAATTTGTAGGTAAATATATATATATATATATATATATATATATATATATATGTATGCGTACGCACGCGCGTGTGTGTGTAATTCAAAATATGATCCTGCCATAGATGTCTTTTTGATATATGAGACGCGTCAGACATTTTTTGGGGAAACGTAAGAATATTTATCTTGAATCAAAAAAACAAAGGCTACACGTGTCCTCGTTATACACACGTTAGATTTGATTGATCGCTCTTATTTATCAAGATGCAAAATAGAAAAGTGAAAAATTACTTGAAACTCTGTTTTGACAATAATAGTTTAAATATCATTATTCATACTTTTGCGATATTGAGTTATGATTTTTTTTTACTTCATTTAAATACTTCATTTAAATCTGTTTTTTTCACACTTTAGGTCAAATATATTATGGAAAAATTTAGAGGCGCTCAAATACCTGAAATAATATCGAAAACAATTTAATTAATTTTTTTATGATAAAAATTACTAGACATATTCGACAACAAAGAGTTACGAAAATAATTTCTTCTATTACAGTGTACGATATTTTTTTAGATGACATTAAAACATGTCGAGCCTATCTTGCTTGAAAAGTTTGATTCAATTTTTTTTCCATTTTGTCATATTTTACATTCACTCGACAGAGACACAAAAAAGCACCTATTTAAGGAGATGCTTCATCAGTGATGGAGGAATACTATTACGAAGCTGAAAAACGTCAACGCTGTAATTCGAAAGAGATTCCAATGCGTTGTACGAGATATTGAAACACAACGAAGCCCGACAGGGTCCGCTCTTGGGAATATATTCATGTATAGGGAAGACCCGACGAGATCGAGGGGAGGATAGAGAGAGAGCAGACGAATGAAAAAGTTAATTGAACGAGTAGTTTTTCTCCTACGTCAAGGACAGCAAATCATGATACTTTTTTTACTTTTTTTTCGAACGATATATATATATATGTAGGTATATAACATTTGCATAACAAGAAGCGCGAAAAAAATGCACAGGCAGGATAAAGGATAATGCTATCATGAGCACAGGATTTTTTCCAAGGTGAGATACGATTAAATTTTTTTGTTTCTTATTTTTTGTTCTTTCTTTATTTTTTTTTTTAATTTAATTTTTTATTTTTATTGTCTTATGTTAAATACGCAAATAAATTCCAGTTTATTCAAAAGAGGAGCAAATGCTTAATTGTTTACGGATTTTTTCCAAGGTGGGATACGATTAAATTTATTTGTTTCTTATTTTTTTGTTCTTTTTTTATTTATTTAAATTTAATTTTTGGTTATTTTTATTTCCTTATATTAAATATGCAGATAAATTCCAATTTACTCAAAAGGGGAGCAAATACTTAATTGTTTACCGGTTTTAACGGGGAACAAACGTCCTCTTTTACCCCCTTTACGCTCATGAACGCTATGCAAATAATTCCACGTCGAAGTGATCTTTCTAACAAAGTGTAATATGTGTAGGCTTTTGTTCGTTTATTTAGTTGCGCTAGCAACGATAAATTCTTTGTAGCGTCATTAAATTTGCGTAGCGCAAACAGCTGTTCCTGTTTCTCCGTTCTGCGAAAAACAACAGTTTATCTGTATTGCACATCAGTACGTTCGCGACCACTGGTTCAAATTAAATGTAATCAAGTTCGGTGTTTTTGTAGTTCCCTTTCTGGTTCATACGAATCGTGGAAACTTTTGATGAGATCCAACGCCGCGCGCTTCCTCCTTTCGAAAAACAATTGTCATTTTTATTAAATTTTTACGAATCGATAAATAAACGTAAAAAAAATTGTAATATAGAGGGATTTTTTCTCGCGAACTTGTACTCTTGGATATCGAATTTACGGTGCACAAAAATTTCGTCTCTCTCTCTCTCCCGCGATTTTCTATAAACAATTTCCGCACAACTGTGTTCCCCCTGTTTTATAATTAAAATTTGACACAAAAGAATTTTTCGTTTCTCTAAATTCCGCTTCATCACTATCTCCCCTTCAGAAATATAGAGCATGTTTGTCACTTGACGCGAAAAGCGGAAGCGCGAATAATCAGCTTAAGAGCTGGCGAAGTAAAGTCACGTGAATTGAAGCGAACCGATAACCGCTTAAGTGTCAAGTAATTATGCGGGACAACCTGCTTTTGCGACAAAAAATGCGAAATTCGTATAGATATACGATGATTCAGCGTATCCTATCTTATCCCTAAGTATACCTACACACGCACACACACATATATATACACACACGCGTATCGTACATCCTGTAACATGCACACTCATTCTCGTTTCAAGTAGTGTCGAGATAATTGCTCGCGAATCACTCGCACGCTTATATATCCTTCTGCAAATGTTTATTTAACCTAGACACGATTTAACCCATTAACTTCGTTTTTAAGGGTCCCGAAAGGGGTTCGAATTCGGGAGCGAAAGGGGTTGCGAAAAAAGCTGAAAATTTCAAGCACTCGAGGGAGAAGAAAACTTCATTCCTAATTGTTTATAACTATTTTTGGTCTGAAGGGCGCGAAGATACGCGCTTCTCTGCTTCCGATGGACACGAGATCTATATATATGCAGACAGTATACAGAGTTAAATTAACCTTCGGTCGACGGATATCGGGTCCATTCGGACCCATCTCTGTTGAATGTCAACCGTCAAAGCGTCAATCGTCGTTTGTTTTATCCCTTTCCCTCTTCTCCCCAGGACTGCCTGAAACGCCGAGAAACAAAGCCCGAGTGACGCTTTGACGGTTGACATTCAGCAAGAGATGGGTCCGAATGGACCTGATATCTGGCTCGGCAATGCTTATGAGCATTACTTAAACTTTCAATGAAATTAAATCAGTAACTTCAATGTCTCTTCAAAATACTTGGAAGCTATTACTATTTGTTGTAATTTATAATATCTATCCCAGCAAACACCGATATATGATTGTTACATTGCTATAATAAAACGGAATATAACAGGTAATATAACGTGTACGTTACATGTAACATCCATGTTAGTTGTAATTTTCCACTCATAGATGTAACATTTTAATATAACATATATTACATTGTAGTTATATTGTAATTATATACCAAATAGCACATTGATGTATTGATAAGTAAGTGCTATCTTGGGATATAATGACAATATAACTACAATGTAATATATGTAATATTAAAAATGTTACATCTATGAGTGGGAAATTACAACTAACATATACGTAACATGTAACATGCTTAAGTATATAACATTTATATACTGTGTTTGCTGGGATTATTTCGTCTTCCCAGCAAACACCGATATATAATTGTTTTATTGCTATAATAAAACGGAATATAACGTGTACGTTACATGTAACATCCATGTTAGTTGTAATTTCCCACTCATAGATGTAACATTTTAATATAACATATATTACATTGTAGTTATATTGTAATTTTATATACCAAATAGCACATTGATGTACTGATAAGTCAGTGCTATCTTGGGATATAATGACAATATAACTACAATGTAATATATGTAATATTAAAAATGTTACATCCATGAGTGGGAAATTACAACTAACATATACGTAACATGTAACATGCTTAAGTATATAACATTTATATACTGTGTTTGCTGGGATTATTTCGTCTCCAATTTTGTCAAAATCTTTCGACTTCATTTTCTCCTCCTGAATTTGTTCTCGAGATCATCTGTCATTATCTGTTATTTACGCAAATTTAAGTGCAATGTATTAAATATGCATTGGAGTATTCATTAGAAATGCATTAGAATAATTCGGAAGTCGTGTATCTTATTTGCAACTAGAGCGAAATTGAATATGGATCACTGACCCGTAACATCGTTCTTCACATTTTGCGATATGCAGGCGCCAAACTAGTTCCAGCCAGTTTCCATAAAGCAAGCATCCTGTTTCCCCAGCAATGAGATAAATTATTTAAAAAAAAAACCAATCCATATTCAATGAAATATCCGGTAAATTTGTCACGTGTATTTTTCATTTAACTGGAATTAACAAAATCAAAAAGAAGAGAAAGTATAATGAAATCAAATATAAATCCTTCTTCGTACACTCTTCATAATTAATTACGAAATGTTATAAATAAATATATTTTGTTGCACGCGTTGAACGTCTATTTGAAAACTATAAGAGCTCATCTCCAATGATCCGAAACTAGCTTTCTCTCGCTCCCATATGTTTTCCCATTTCTTTCTTTTTTTTTATTTTCAATTAAACTGCCATAGTTCGATGAAATAACTTTATGAAAAGCGGCGAAAAATTTATTACATTATTTTACATCAACGGTGATGTAAAATGCTACTGAAAGACGGGGCGCATTTACAGTACTTCGTAAAATCGTTCTGACAGATCTAATTTCGTATTCTCGCATTTTTCGAAGCGCGTTTTCCCGATAGATACGTACATACGAATATTTTAGAAAATCCGAGATCAAATCGGATCGAAAACACGCGGCTACAAAACTTATTCATTCAAGCGCTATCGAACTCGCATACATCATTCGATTGATATATTTCCGGGGAAAAATGACTACGAGATTAACAAATACATGACTAATGAATGAACGGCAAGAGAATGTGCGATATTTAAAAAACCATCATCGTGTCCATTTCACTACGAAATGAAACTACGGTTATAGCGAACCCCAGAGAGTCGTAATGCGCCTTTTTCTCCCTGCAGAGATATAGAACACGGCTTGGATATTGGCCACTAATCATCGTTAATGCGCACGCTTAGCCCTCCGAATATATTTGCTTAAAAGCCTTCAGGGAGGAGGCCTATACCTGTGCATTTGCTATATCGCAACATAATGTCAAAGTAATGAGATACGTGCCGTAACAGGTTATTACAGCGTCTTACACCGCTATCGTATTATCTCGCTTAATGCTACAATTTAATATTGCATTTATAACGCTGTATAAATGTACCTCCCATTATCGCGTAAAAATCAAGAGCGAGAGCGAGAGAGAGAGAAAGAGAGGGACTCGGACAAGTGTGCGTTTACAACGGCGTAAATTCCATCAACAGCGCGTTGTACAAAGTTTCGAGAGACGTGAATAATTACACGTCAAAACACCCCGCATATATATAGTATACGATATATATGTGGAAATAATATATATAAATGCAATATACATCATTATGTAACATGAATGTAGGCCACTTTAGAAGCGTATTCTACTTATAAAAATGAGCAAAAAAGTTTATATAAACATTTGTCCAAAAATAATGTTTCAATTTTAATTAGTTCCTTGATTCCAAGATGCATTGTAAAAAAATATGTAACATATTACATATGTAAATATGTAATATGTAATAAGTAATATGTAATATGTAATATATATTAAATATGTAATATATTACATATTACATATGTAATACATATTATATGTATATATACATATATTACATATATATTACATATGTAATATATTACATATTTTTTACAGTGTGCTTAACAGATGGCCTATATAGGTACAGATAATTTTTGGAAAATAATTTGCTTGAAAATAAATTATTTTAAAATATGAAAATATTTTCAATTATTTTTATTGGTGGAAATAAAATAATATGCTTTGTAAAACGTGAAAACGATGAACATTTTTGGACATGTATGAACTTTCTTACTCATTTCAAGTACTAGTTGAGTAGAATATGGAATAGCTGTCCACATTTACAATACACCCTGTATATAAATATATATACCATAATACATAATCTTACGAAAGAGAAGCGCGTCTTTGATGTTGAGGAACAGTCAATCGTAATTGGAGCGCGAATGTGTAACATAATCATCTCTGCGAATTGCCGTGAACGCTTAAATGCTCTCTCACAGAGTGAGAGTACGAAGCTACTTTAGGACTTTAATGATTGCTTCATGTACGACGTCGCAAATAAAAGACAAAAGGATAAAGCAATAAAATATAAGACCGACGATGAAGAGTGACTCAAGGAGGCAAAAGCTCGTCGGGCCCGCGACGATAAAACCATTTTCGTTAATACGTAACTTATGAGGGAGTGTAAGAGAGAGAGAGAGAGAGAGGGAAAAAAGTAGCTTTTACGAAATTGTAGTTATAAAAATCTCAAACACCCTTCGTGGCTGTTGATTCTCCACGTCGCAAACGCGACATCAAATCGGTTTTATCTAATTATACCGGCAGATAAACGATTCTCTCTCATCTCTCTCTCTCTCTCTTTCACGGAAATCCATAGAAATCTCGACTCGACTAATAATTAAAGCCCCGAGTATCGATTCGACACGTACATGGCGGCTGCCAGCATCGAGCAACTCCGGACTGCCAGCTCCAATTGTTTCTCTCCCTCTTCCGTAATTAGCCGAGATGTATCCGCGCAAGCATAAACAACTCGTAAATTGTAAAAGGTCGAGAGTCGTGAAGAGATAGCGATGTGTGAGAGAAAGAGAAAAGGAGCCAATGTGAATAATTAATAATTCCATCAACGCGCGCGGAAAGGGTTGTATCTTCGAGCAATCGATATCCTCTAAGCGTGCGTACAACTCGGTCGCGTTAATTCGATGATGAAATTTTAACAAGTTCTTCGGGTCGCATGGTCGCGAAAAAAATCACACCGTCATGTAGTACCACTTTTTGCTCTCAGGGATGCCTTCGCTTTGCCGAGGAGACGAGGGAAGAGATCTCCGAAAATAAGGGACGCGGATAAATCGAGCAACAAAGCGAGAGAGACAGAGAAAAAAAGAGAAAGTTTCACCCTCCCGTAAGAGAGATCTACTATCTGTACATGTACAAAATTGTCGCGTAAATATTTTTCTCACGAGAGACACGGCGAAAGAATTCAATATCTATCTATAAAAACTACGGGCGCACGAATTTCATTCGTGTGCGTGACTGAAAACTTGATATCGAGTAATTCCGTTTTACAGCTGAATCTACGACGGTACAAAGAGAGAGATGTAAATAGAAAATAAACTGGAAACTGGAAAAACTCTTGATTAAGAATGCGGTCTTATTATATTATATAGCGTTATCAATGATATACTTTTTTCGTTGTTTCTTCTCCCTCTTAAAATTCCTCGCGCGTTGTATTTATGTTAAACTATGTGGCATAGCGATCCAAATAGAAACGCATATTTTTGAATCTCATTGCGTGTATAATTTAGAAAAAAATTCTGCTTCCCTAAATTCGTAATCTATATTCGAAACCAATTACATGAGCTTCGAAATAACGCTCCTCGTTTTTTAATTTACGTTACTCTTGAAATTTTGCACATACATCTCGCGACATGGGAAAAAAAAACGCAGACATATCTATTTCATGTTGTATAGACAGAGATATTTCTCTAGATTGGCTAGAGTGATCGATCCATTGAATGTTGAACCACGCGGTTGTATATACCGGGAACGTGACGTGATTATATTCGCACACATACACATCCCTACGACGGTTTATTATTTAGGAAAGCATTGGAGCAAATGTTAACGTTTATCGAACATAATAATTATTGTTCAAACTTTGGCCTTTGAACAATAAATATCATATAAAGTTTCTCCGCAAAACAAGAATGTAAAACTATATCGCTAAACTTTTCGCCCTATATATATATATATATATATATATATATATATATATTCGATACATTCGCTGACAAATTAAAAAACTAAATTTAGACGGTTTCCTATGTATCGTACGGAAAATAAAGAGGAGCCTCATTTGGGTATCCACTTTTATTGATTCTTCTCGACCTGGTTTTCATCAATAGAAAGGAAATCTACTCTAAATCCTCCATCCAGCCACACACACACACACACACACACATATATATATATATATATCGTATAAATGACTCGAGCTAAATTTGAAAAATGCGTTATAGACATTATTAAACTTTACGAGGGTCCCGGACGAAACTTTTGATGTGTTGAAAGTGCCTCCTTGGACCGTTAGGATCACAGGGATCAATGGGGAGCGCAACCGAGCGCGAATTTCCAACACGGCGTTGTTCAAGACACAAACATACTTGGGAGGAAGCTAGAGGGAAAGTTGCAAACACCTGCGAGGACTTAAGGTCGGAAAAGCCCGGCAAGGAGAGCGCGGTAAGCCCTTGATGATGTAGAAGAAGATCGAAAGGCGAAGAAGGGAGACGATAACGTCAGAAGGTGACGTCAGAAAAATTTACGGGACGACACGTAGATAAATTGAAATTCGCCATCACTTTCGAATGCGCTTTCCACGTATATATTTCCCATTCAATGGCGAGATAAAGGGACGCGAATATTGCGTCCGCTCGTTGTGCGAAATGAGGAATATGAAATGTCAAAGTATCGCGTATATCGCTTTATGTATAGCGATGGGATTAAATATCTCACGAGTGGATTCGAATTTTTTTTCTCTGTGATCAATCAAACAAAAAAAATAAACAGTATTTTCGAGGAGGTTTGAACCTGGACCAAGTGTGTTTGAATTATTCACGGAGAAGCTTTCCTAGAAAAATGAAACCTGATTATCGCGTTCGCGCATTTTTAAATACATATAATCAACTCAATCCCATCCCTATTTATGTATAGTTAAATAGTTAAAACTTAAAAAAAATTAAAAAGTTAATATAAAATGTATTAATTAATTTAATGTAAAATGTATTAATTTTTATCTTCAACTAGTTATTTTTGATCTTAATCTTATTAACTTTTTTTCTAACAATAAGTTAAATTTTTTTATGTCTGAATACTATTATCGTTTTTTATTTTTATAAGTTATAACTGTATTATTTTTAAATTAAAAGTATTATTAATTTTTATGTTTATTTATCATCAATTGTAATTAGCAAAAAATATATTTCTGCATAAAAATCAAAATTATTTCTTTGTTATTTGTCATTACAAATTTTGAAAGAATTAGCAAACAAAATTCTAATTTAATATAAATAATATTTTTAGAAATTAACTTTTTGGATTTAACTTCAGTTAATTTAACCTCAACTTAACTTTAACGGAGTTAATTTTTTGATCACGCAGCTTTTAAATTAACTACATTAATTTTACGAGATACTAATTTTAACTTAGTTTTAAAAAATCATTAACTTACCCAACCCTGATCGCTTCACGAAGCTTTCCCGATAGCCGGAATTTAGTTCGGGATATCCTTCATCTATTATTAAATACCGTATTTATTTTAGATAACGATTAGAAGTGGTTCCGAGAGTCCCTACGGAATTCGCGGACCAACTTGTACATCCTCCCTTGTTTGCTTTAAAAAACTCACAAGACGCACTTTTTTGGGGTTCGGCGTAAAAAAAAAAAACTCGAGGAAGTTAGTTCGCGCTTTCGCTCGAATCCGGCAAAATTATATTATCCCGCGAAAATGCGCGCGCGCACGCACTCGAGAAATGGATCTCTCCCATGGGACTTTGAAAGAGATCCCGGTCGTAAAGGGACGGTTCTCGAAATAAATCACGGTAATTTATCGAGCGGCGGCTATAACGTCGCGGGCGTTTAAAGTAGCCGTAAGAGATATTTACTGCGGGGTCGTGCATCTCTATCTTTCTTCTGGCTCTCTTCCTTTCTCCAGCGAGTCGTCAATGCGATTCGATTTCTATTCGAGTCGAACTTGGAAGCGAGTCCGAGAGCTCTCGAGCTGTCACTTTGGGGTGACTCAAGACGTCTCTCTCAATCTACATATTTCTTCCCCTAGTCGAGAAACGTCACGCGTCGTCACTTTGCTCTCAACTATCTCGAAGAAACCGGAATCGATTTCCGGAACCGCGAGTTGCTACGTCGGCGAGAATTTTATATAAGTGATTCCTGGCCTGGAGAAGCGGGTTTGTTTAACACCGCGAGTGTATAACGTCAACGTTATCCTTTCATTACAGACGGAACGAAGAATGGACGTTCTATTTTCTGAATAATCTCGATAGGAATGGCAGCTAATCAAGGGAAGAAGACATCCCGCAATCAAATAACGGCACTAATCGCATACATATATAACATTGCATAATATAGTCAAATAGGATGGATTTGTCGCATGTTTACCGGGACATATGATGCACCTCTAATCACTTAATCCAATTATACCACTTTGGACCGATGACGCGCTCGTCGCAAAATCGAATCATTAATAATCATTTCATACAGCATAAAGCGTAAACATTCGAGCTAGATTGACGAGAAATTCCCCGACGTTTTCGATCCCGCGATATCGGGAGAGAATAAAAGTCGTATCTTCAGAAGGGGATGCTCCTTCGATGAAATTTTTCCTCGTTTAAACATATGTACATGAACGTCCACAGAGAGAGTATATTTGGCCTCCTTGGAATCAGTAAAAAAACTTTTGCTTTTCCTTTTGAATAAATATTGAACCATTTTTTGCGTATATTTAATCAGGGTGTCTAGTAAAATTTAGAAAATGAAATTTAAGGACATTTTCAGAACATTTCAAGGAAATTTGTACGATTTTCCACTAGATAAGAAATGTACAAAAAATCGAATTTTTTTATCAAGTCGATATATGTATAAATTGCACGTTAATGAAAATTAATATATGCATAACAAATATTCGATACAATATTCTCTTATATTATATTATATTTGAACTCTTAAAATTTACACAGAGAAAATTTTTTCTTGGAATTTACTCTGAAAATCATGGTAATCGTGACACAATATGATATTGAAAAAATTTTTCTGATTAATTTTTACCACAATAAAAAATATTAATATCTACCATAAATTGTGGTCCACAATAAAAAATTAATATTTTTTTATTGTGGTAAATATTTAATCAGAGAAACTCTTATAAAATTCCATTTCACAATTACCATAATTTTCAGGGTAAAGAAGTTCTAAGAAAAAATTTTCTCTGTGTATAAACAACTTATTTCTGGATTCCGTAAATAAAAAATACATTGTATTATTTATGAGAAGATTAAATATGTTTTACTCGAATAAACTCAGCTGAATGTTTAGAAGCAATGGGAAAAAATCAAAAAGAAAAATTCAAATACATTTCCAGGATTTTTAAAGAAGAAACAAAATTCCGGAATATTTTAAGGACTTCAAGGATTTCAAAGACGGCTAGACACATCCTGTTAATCAGAGAAATCTGGAAAACCGGACATTGTTAGGGAAAAGTCAGGAAATTTATTTACTATTTATCTAGATTTTTTCTACATTTGTCTCAATAATTTTAAATATTTTATTAAATAAATATAAACTTTTCCTTGACTCCCAGCACGCTAATTTGCTATGTTGCTAAAAATCGATTCATCTACAGCGTGTTCGTTAATTTATATTTTTATCGTCGTGTTATTTTAATTTTTAACTTCCGAACTTTTTTAATATGTACAAAAATATCTCAAGAATTTCATAATTAAACATTTAATTAATTTATCATATAGATATATGCAAATTATATATTTGAAAAAAATAATACTAAAAAATCAGGGAAAAAATAAATTCCTGGTCTCGGAAAATCTGAAAAAATCAATTTTTTTCATTGAGTCTGCTGGACACCCTGTTAATATAAAAAAATAAGAAAAAAATTAATTATACCCCATCCTGGAAAAAATCCTGCGGATGCTCATGCATGTGCATACGCACTTCCGGCATCTCGCTCGACAATGACTGAAAGTTCCAACCAAAGAAAACTCATCAGGGATCAGGATCCACCCGGTGTTTCGCGTCTGTATTCGCGCGTTTTCCGGGTCATCGCGTCAACTCAACGCTTAGGTCACGTGGTTCGATAAGTTGTTCCATATGGCGGCCGGTGATCGATCATCGTCTGGAGAATTTCGCTAATCGAGCGAGAAGCTTCCTCTCTCTTTCTCTCTCGCGTTCTCTCCATCATCGTCAGCTCGCTTATAGACAAATCAGCTCGGCGAGTTGACGGAATTGGCGTCTTGTCGGCTCTCATTTCGTCGTGATCTGTTTAATTCGGTCGAGGCGCAACATGACAAGGAGAGATCGACGTGAATTGAATCAAGGTTGTCTTCAAGACTGAAATTGAACGGGATATCGATATCCCTCGGCCGTGTATCGATGATATCGGATTTACGGGATAAGTATCCCCGAACGCGTGTGGAGCATCGACGATTCTATGGAGGAGGAGGAAAAAGATTTCGAACTTTTTGCAGAGAGAGAGATAGAGAGAAAGTATTTTCTTCCCTCTCTATAATGGGGAGGCAGAACGAAGCAATAACGAGGCCGTCGTCCCCTTATTTTCGTAACGACGGAATTTGACCTTGGAAGTGTCTCGATACCTGAAATGAAGTATATATCCTTCTCTTATTTCTCGGATTCAAATTTAATTTACGATTTCGGCATGCATCAGTTTTAAGGTGATCCTAAACGTCCTTGAGAAGTCTATGATTTTCGTTCTGTTTTATCGACAAAATGTGAGGTTAGGTAAACTATAAATCTATTTATTGGGAGGAATTCTTTCGAGTGTCTCGATACCTGAAATGAAGTATATATCCTTCTCTTATTTCTCGGATTCAAATTTAATTTACGATTTCGGCATGCATCAGTTTTAAGGTGATCCTAAACGTCCTTGAGAAGTCTATGATTTTCGTCCTGTTTTATCGACAAAATGTGAGGTTAGGTAAACTATAAATCTATTTATTGGGAGGAATTCTAAGCATTCATAATTCTGTAACCAATATATATGAAACTATACAGATTGATAAATATTTTTTCTGTACAAATTAAAGTGTATTAATATTAACAAAGGGCGAAACGTTCTAATTAGAGTAAAGAACAATCCGTATAGCCACTAAATAGATTTATAGCTGAATCTAACCTCATATTTTGTTAATAAAACAGAAAAGAAACTTAAATTAGTTTATAAGATTCCCTTAAATCAAGCACATCCCCTTTTTGTTTCCTCTCCTTTCTCTCACCCTTTTCGCATCCCCCTTTTTCCTCATACATCGAGATTAATTAGGTTAATTACGAACAGCTTTGTTTTCAATCCGTCAGTCAGTTACGTCATTTATTCTCCCTCATTGATTCGCTATCACGGATGAGTGAAATATAAGTGAACAGACAGCAGTTAATCTCGACTTTTAGTTGATTACATTTACTCGCAGGCATCTTTACATCAATTGACTTTGAAAAAAAAATTAAGTTCTTCTTTTTGAATAAACGTTGGAATTTATTTGCATATTTAATATTAAAAAAATAGCCAAAAGATTAAATTTTAAAAAATTAAGAAAAAAAAATGCAATTATATGCCTCCTCTTGGAAAAAATCCTGCGGACGCTCATGATTATAACAAATCAAGAATAAATCAATTCTTCCGATCTCTCTTCTTCATCGAGTGGGATATCGAAGTGGACGAAAGAGTGGGACTCTCTTTTCCCGTTCACATACCTCAACCTTTACACAGTAACACGATGACACTTCACCGTAATTTTTTTTTTACGAGCACGGTATAATGATTCCCGTCACTCGGCGATTTAGATTTTACCTCCCTCGTAGAAGTCTTCCTTAACGCTGTCTCTCCAGTCCAGTGACCCATTTTCCGCCCTTTCTTTATATCTTTCAATCCCGTTGCGAGAGGGAGAGTTTCGTTAAAAAAAAAAAAAAAAAAAAAAAAAAGAGAGGAAAAAAATAAAATAAAAGTCGCCGACTCGGCGACTTTCGACGTTTCCTCATGATCGACGCGATAAAAGCCGAACGACAATACTGTAACGACGGATATAATGAAGCCGTGAGACAATAGACCGTTGAAAATTAAAAGACGGGACAACTTTGGCCGTTTTTGCGACCCCGCGTTGATTTCCCAACTTTTATTAGACCTGGTGACCCGACGTCAACTCTTTCCCCGAACGGAGCTCGACCTTTGTTTAGGGGGATGATCGCGCGTTTGTAGACGTGCAAATTACACGATTCATTTTCCCGACTTCGTTTTTCGTGCCATCGAGCTTCACACTTCTTTCCCGACAAAATAATTCGCGCGAGTCTTTTGTTCTCGCTTCTCCGAAATCCTCAGAAAGTTATTCCAGGCGTGATTATTCCCTTTGCGCGGAAATAACCCAAGCTACATTGTGCGATATTTATACCGCGTTTGAAAATGTTTCAGTGTGCGTGCGACGAGAATTGTGTGTGGATATTCTTAAAATATACCTGAGCTCTCTCTATCTTTGAATTCGATCAAGTGATATAATCGCGTGAGATTTATATTTATATATACTCCGCGAATACACTCTCTCTCTTTCAAATATTTTTTATTTTATTTAAATTTAATTATTTTATTTTATCCTTATTTTTTTAAATTAATTTTGTCATGTTTTATAAAAATCATATCTTGCTAATTAGGTAACCACCAACGAGATACTTCTGTCAAAATAAGATTTTGTTGTAATCAAAAATAATTTTACTACAATGCTGAAACTATTTCTCGCAATTCTATTTATAATAATGTTGTGATTAAAAGACACAAACGTTGCATAAACATTCGAAGAATAACACTCAGAAAATTACCTTTTTGAGCAAAAATAAAAAAATTAGGAGAAGATATCAGATTAAATCCAATTTTTTACTAATTATAAATATATATACTTTTTATATATATAAATCGATAAAATTATTATTAATATATCATAATAATAATTCATAATCAAAATTTATTGAAGCCCATATTGATTGTTGCATCATAATAATTTACATCATTTGAATAAAGTAAAGTATCAAGTTGATACTTTACTCGATGCCAAATTTTTTGCTCAAAAAAGGGATTTTTAAGGACCATTTCGGGGTCTTTACTCCTTGACCTCTCGACTGCGTCCTAGATTTTTATCTGAATCCTCAGTCCACTGCAACAACCGAATTAATTAATCAGTTACCTCGAAGAAAGAAATTTCCACATTGGTATCGGTATTTCATTCGTTTCTCTTGTCGCACAACAATCTTGAAGGATAGGTTAGGTTAGATTGAAGGTGCTGGCGGAAGCAAGAGAAATAAAAAACCGAGCAACGTCAACACCTGTAGCACTTTACAAGTGCTAGAGTGGTGTTGATAAAACGACATACGTATTCCTGAAAGCGCACTCGAGGTCGAGTTTATTTTTCGTATCCGATGGGATTATTTGGATCACATATCCGGTCTCGCTTTGCCTTTTCGCGATGGCGTCGCGCAACCGCGAACAAATTCGCCTCGAGATTTCTCTCTCTCTTTCTCTCGATATCCTCGCTGGAAAGAGAGCTCTCTTAGTAAAGAAAAAAAGAGAAAAAAAGAAAAAACAGAATACATATTTCCAGAAATTCTGTGTCGACATTCGCGCTTGAAAATCCGCAATTTCGGGCGAATGGCCGGGAATTTATACTGCGGCTTCGTGAATGCGGCGAAAACGCTCTATAGTTTGACGCGGATGAAACCGCAAAACCGTTTCGACGTATTTATCGTTCTCCACACCGGCAGTAAAACGACATACTTATCGATCCTGCCAATCTATTCAACGGGATTAATCTCCCGTAACTCTCTGCGGCAGAGACACATCACTGTCGTTGACGCTCTCTCGTCTCTCCTCGCTGTACAATCAGTATTATATATGTATATGTATATCAGTGATTCGCGTTTTAATCGCCGGTTAATTGCAATTTCATTGTCGGAAAAAAATCACGTCTCGAATAATATAATCCAGTGATGATTATTAAGAGGCACTTGATTTGGCGCGCCTGCGAATTTAATACAGTGCGCTTTAATACCTCGACTTATATACATATATATATATATGTACCGAGAACGTTTTGTACCCAGAGGCCCGAGAAACGTTTTCAAGAATTTCAATAAACGCTAAGTCTATTATAAACTCATTTTATTATGAAATACGAAATGTGCTCGCTAAAGAGAGAAGCTTTAATCAAAGAATTAAACTTTAATCAACGACATGAAAAAAAAAAAGATTGATAGGGAATTAACGATGACCTTTTATATATCTTCATTTGCAGATTCTCTTGAAATGTTTGTATGATAACATCAAGAGAAATCCGTAAAATAATTTAAATATAGATATTAGAACGTGTGTAAAATTATCTCGACGAGATGTATGTTATTTTATTTGATTTCAAGATTTTGCTTGAAAATATTCTCTCTTTTTGCACTGAAAAAATATGTTAATTTGACTAAACCTTTCAACTAAATATTATTTTGCTTGTTATATTAATTAAACATATAAAAATATTTAAATTAAACACATAGCACATTAAAATCTAACAAAACGTATATATTTGACTCAAATACTAATAAATATATGTTCAATTAACAAAAGAATAATTTAGTTGAAAGGTTTAATCAAGTTAACAATTTTTTTCAGTATGAAAAGTCACTATACATAGAAGAGTTAAATAGGTTTGACCTACACTGAAAATAAATATATTGAATTTGAATAAATATTTATTTCAATACCTACTGCCTAAATAAATCATTTATAAACTAATAATATTGATTTGATGTGAAAAATATTTACCTATTTGATATAAGAAAATCTTTTTCAAAACAGATAAATATTTATTTGTTTCAAATAACTGATTTGTTAGGCAGTATATTGAAATAAATATTTATTAATTTAATAATATTTTTTCTCAGTATAGAAGAAAGAATAAAATAAATGTATTAAAGTTAAAAATAACGACTACTTCATTCGCGATGTACTTTTAAAGCATCCTACCCTGCCTCCTCCTCCTTTCCTTTTCTCATAAGGGAATAAGGGATGAAACTCGCGCGAATTTCATCCACTTACCTAATATCGTCGTCATGCCATTCCAACCGCATGTGCTGCGTGTTGCATCTGGGGAATATACATATATATTTATATGTGTATGCGTAACTCGCTACACACTTGGTCTATTTAGTCTGCCAGCCGTATAAAGCGGCTCTATCTAATCTCGAATGGTTATTTTAGTTTTTCGAAATTACTGCGTTATTCGTTGACGAACGAACCATTCATCGCCTCGCACGAGGTGTTTACGCGATCGCGATTCAATTATAACTTTCGAAATCGTTGCACATATGCACTTATTGTTACTGTCGATTATGTAATTTTCGTTCACCATCATCGATATTTATAAATTTTGTTTATACTCGGCGAGAGTTTACACGTCTTCCCTTAATTCTGAAAGCCCTGTAACAGTATTTCTTGCGTAGCGATTGTGTGCTTACCTGTACGTATCGAAGGTAACTGCACGAAAGGAAAATAAAATTTCATTAACGCGATATTAGCTTCGTTAGCCCCGTTTTCATTAGTTAACCACCGAGAAGACGTTTACGCTGGCAGAATAATTTCGCGAGGCGTGTACGTTTATTACTCTCATTATGCGAACTCTTCGAGCGATCTTGACGTACGTGAGATGATCGTCAAGAGTGTCCCACATGCATCGTCATTCATATCTATTTGCGGCCAACTCACGTGAGATATCAATACAAATGGCTGCTCCGAGGGAGAAGAAAAAAGAAAAAGAAAAATCAAATGTAAATTCTTACACAAGTTTTGCTCAAAAAGTATTTATACAATATATGTTAAGTTAAAGACAAGTAAATTAATTTATTTATATTTTAATATAATTAATATAATATAAACATACATATATATAATATATATATTATATATTATACATATATATAATATATATATATATGTTATAATATATATTATAATATAAATATAATATATAATATATATAATATATAAATATAATACATATAATATATATATGTAAAAAATTATATATATGTATTTAAATTATAAATATAAATAAATAATATAGGACTATATGCAGAGAAAAGTATAATTGATAAACTTTTTTCCCGGATCTTTGATTGCGCGGTAGCTATCAAATATCTCGCACACACTCGAGAAAGAGAAGAAACCTCTCAGTTTGCCAGAATCCTGAATTTCGACAGCAATCTTTGCTTACTTTGAGTAAAACGGTTCTTCGCGAGAGAAATCTCGTCGGAATTGTTGGCTCCTTGTTTTCCCAGACGTGCATTTTTCACCAGGAACCAAGATTCTATTTCCTTGAAGTACAGAACATAGAAAATCCTTGCCCCAATTTTCGTAAACACGAGCGAGTATCTGTCAAAAAAACGTAATAATCTTGCATCGTTTATTCTCGCGCAGTTAATTGCTGCCTTCCAAAGTTTTTGACAGCGCGTACATTTTTTTTAATCCATTCGTTCCTCTTTAATATCTTGTCTCCGACAAGAAATTTCAAGTCGAAATTTTAATAAAGTTCACTTGGGATTAAGTAAAAAGGAAAAAGAGTAAATTATTTTTGTTCCCTTATACTCTCTTTTGCGTGGAACCTTTAGAATTCATTTCCGCAAAGATCTCCGGATTCTAAATCGCTTGCAGCATAAGGAAAAGACATTATAGTTTCTAAGAAAGGTTCTATATCGGTTCGGGAAAATCCGTATAAAAGAGGAGAAATGCGGAGAATTTGGGGTTGCAGCTCGTACCGAGTTAATAAAAACTTGCCGCGACCTTCATCCCCCAACTCATCATCCCTTCGGATCAACGTAACTGGTTAAACCGACATGGGCTTATGACTTTGAAAGAGGGTTGTGGCCCGTAACTGGACATAACGCATAGCCGATGAAAGGCCGTCTTTCTGTACGCGTTCCGCCATAAACGGCCGGCATTTTTATACGCTCGAGTATGTCTGGAATTTATGGAATAAGGTCATTGTTACAGCGTTCGCGTTATAGAACGTCGCGTCGCGTCGAATAGAGATGGCCGGATAGATTAAACGGCGTGGGCGCGATAAGTTGGCTCGAAGGAGGTTGAAAGCGAGAAGGTATATGTATATATAGAGGGAAGATGCGTTTGCGAGATTCTCCTCGTGTTTCCTACAGATCGCAGCTGTATCTTCCTTTATAAGCGAGATACCTTTAATCGAAAAAAAAAAACGACAACCCGATAACCGCCTTTAAAGGTCATTTCATCGGACGAGTCCTTCTCGTTTTTGAGATTTTAAAGAGATAGTTTAATCCCTCCGAAGTTATCTTTCATAAATGTATAGATATGTCCGGATACCAATTGCTGAGCATCGAATATTCTTTCATTATTTTAGGCGATTTTCAAGTACAAAGGCTCTTTGTATTTTGTTTCGGGGATGGAGAAAAGTTCCGATACGTTTTTAACGTTTAAAATTGCTTTAGGAATTTATAGATTAGAAGAGTTAGATATTGTTTCGTTTAACATATAACATTAGGATTTTTAAATCAATCACTGGATGCATAATTTTTCACCCTTTTATCAATGTAAAGATATTCGGATACCAATTGTTGAGTATCGAACATTCTTTCATTATTTTAGGAGATTTCCGAGTAGAAAGGCTCTTTATATTTTGTTTCGGGGGCGAAGAAAAATTCTTTGAAACTTTTTTAACATTTAAAATTGCTTTACAAACTTAAGTGCTCGTTCAGTGACAGAAAGGTTAAATATTGTTTCGTTTAACATATAAAACTAGAAGCTTCAAATCGATCACTGGATGCATAATCTTTTACCCTTTTATCAAAAGATATCCAAACACCAATTGTTGAGCATTCTTTCATTATTTTAAGAGCAGAAAGACTCTTTATACTTTGTTTCGGGAGCGGAGAAAAGTTCCGACACGTTTTTAACATTTAAAATTGCTTTAGGAACCTATGAGTTAGAAGGGTTAAATATTGTTTCATTTAACATATAAAACTATAGAATCTTCACAGAAATCAATCACTGGATGCATAATTTTTCACCCTCGATGTAAAGATATCCGAATATCAATTGTTGAGCATTCTTTCATTATTTTAGGAGATTTCCGAGAAAGGCTCCTTATAATTTGTTTCGAGAGTAGAGAAAAATAGGTTAGAAAAATTAAATGATAGGTCTGTTCGTTTTGGCTACACTGGCTACACTAATTCAGAGGTTATCTTTTTTCTTCCAATGTCAAGCAAAAAAGACAATCTCTGAACTAGTGTGACCAGTGTAGCCAAAACGAACAGACCTAATGTTTCGGCTTCTGTCCTAGGTTAGGTTAGAAAGGTTAAATATTGGGTTTGTTCTTTATTACTTCATTAATGAACTACTGCAATAAGTTAAAGTGAGACAAATATATTTTGTTTTACTCTAACTTACTGCAACAGTCTGCACTGGTGAACCAGTGCAGCAATAAAGAACAAACCCATTGTTTTGTTTAACATATGAAACTAGGATTTTTAAATCAATCACTGGATGCATAATTTTTCACCCTCAATGTAAAGATATCCGAATACCAATTGTTGAGCATTCTTTCGTTATTTTAGAAGATTTCCGAGACTCTTTATATTTTGTGTCGAGAAAAGTTCTAACACGATTTAAAATTGTAGGGACCTGTAGGTATTGTTCAGTGACATAAGGGCTAAATATTGTTTCGTTTAACCTGTAGAACTAGAAGCTATAAATCGATCACTGGATGGACGCCGATGATCATGCCATGAGCACTCCCAACCCTGGAACGTGCCGAGGTGGAATCCCGTTAGCCGGAATAATCCGATAACTGAATGTATCCGTAAGTACTTAACCGCCATTGTGGGCTCTGAGAGAGCCCGTTAATTCTCCATTATTGTCATCTCCGGTTAGGGGATAGTATTAAAGACTGCCTATATTGTAAATCACGTTAAAAGAAAATTAAAAGTTAAATTAAACAAAGATCGAACGATTAAATATTCACTGCGATACCGTGTAAAAGAAAAAGTTACCAAGAAGCAAAAGTCCGATGAGCGATATGCAAAGTGTACACGTTAATAAATTTAGGAAATTTTAATTTCTCTCTCTCTTTCTCTCCATAAAATCCATTTTCTTTTCATTTGAATATCTTTCTGCAATAAATTTTTTCTCTCTCCCAGAGTTAGCTCCTTCGCATAACTAGTGCAATCCCCAATTGACGATCAAGATGCCGGAATGAAATAAAGGATTGAAAATGATTAATTTGACATTTAAAGTCACGTGTAATCGGGGAAAACAAAGTAATCCCGAGCGAGGCGGTACCTAATTGATTTCTATCTCCCGTCTCTCCCCATTGTGGGCGAATAATAAATAGATAACAAACAGGACATGATACTGTTGAAGCGCATAGTCCGTCTGAAGGATCATGGAAAAGGAAGATCGTTGCTTTCTGGTGCTCAGGGGAACGGGCTCAGTTCGCTTCTCATCTTTCCCTGAAAGAGAAAGACACGGTATACGAATCCCATCCGCTTCCCCTTTCATTGTTTCGCGCAACGACAAGAGTTCATCGATCCTCCGGCAAAAGGGAATGCGAGGAGGAGAGAAAAAGAGAGCAAACGGATAGGTGTTTTTGCCTTTCACCCGACGAGAAAATGTTCTCGACCATTTGAGGTGCCTCGTTCCCCTCCACACACATAATTCTTTCCACGGTTTCTCTAGTTATTCCCCTTTGACTTTTTTTTTTTTTTAAACAGGACGCAAACACATCTCTCCTTCTCTGTCACTCGCTGCTCCATATGTTTCTACTTATGGCTCATTAACGTTTCACGAAGATCGCGGGCCGACTCGACGAGTTAGCAATTTGCAATTTAAACTAACGTCGCAACGACTGGCATAAGGATTTGTGTCGCAGATTTTTATCTCACGCAGAACTCGAGGGGAGAAAGTTTTACAAAAATAAAACTGTCGGAGATAAGATTTTTGCGCGTTATCGCGTAAAATTTTTTTACCTAATTTCTGCGCGAAATAAGGAGTTATTAATTTTTTCCATAGAATCTAGGAAAATTAACTGATAATACACAATATAAAATTGTCTTGATAAGTTGTTATCGCAAGTTTTTTTCCGGCAAAAGAAACTTTTGTGAGATTATCAGATGTTCAACAGATTTTGTTCTTCAATCTCGACTTAATAAGATGCCACGATTTATTGCAAAAAAAAAAAAATAAATAAATTCCAATTTGCAGGAATTATTCGGTCCAGAGAGAACCTGGGTACTTTCGAAAATAAAATTCAAACACAAATTCACAAGTCAAATCTCATCTCAATTTATGTTTCCTGTCTTCACGATATTTGCATGGGGATGAGTGAATGTTTGCAAACTAATTTTTAGACGAGCGAAAATGTTAAGTAATTTCACTTAGTCGTCCTCGGCGACATATACGACCTCTCTCTCCCTATCCCCGGAGCAGTTCTCTTTTCGTTTACGAAAGACGAGTCGATATTTATGCGCGTCGCGTGTTGCACTCGTAAACCATATAAAATCCATTTAATTTTACGCGCACTCGTAAAAACGCTCTCTGACCGTTGCTACTCGGCGTAATAATATCTTCCGCATTATTTACGCATAATCGCGCATATGTGACAGCGTAATAGGAGACACGAATGCCTTTCGAAAATAGAATGACGAGAAATCGTGAGTATCGATGTGCTTCTTTTATTTTTTTTTTTATATAAACAATAAGACAAATGGATACTTCTTTTTATTACGGTAAAAATTTATTTCATCTCTTCAGAATTAATTGCGCAAGATTTTTCTCGAGTTGCAGACTTCAAATCTACGATTAAAGTGACAAACTTTTGATTACATAACAGAGATAATTTAATTCTTCTATCAATAAACAGATATCTAAAGCAACTTTAAATGTTAAAATAGTGTTGAAACTTTTCTTCGCCCGAAACAAAATACACAATACAAAAACTTTGTACTCGTAAACTTTTTAAAATCTAACGAAGAAGAATATTTGATGCCCAGCGGCTGCTATAAAGAAATTATCGCAGTGCAATGTGTCCAAAACATGCAGTCCCGGTAAAAAATTTTGTATATATAATTATATATAAATAATTGTATAATTATATATATAATCGTAAAATTATATATGAAATGTGTCTATTTTTATACATAATTATTTAAATTTATATAATTATGTATAAAAATGGACATATTTATAAATTTATAAATGGATAAATTTATAAATTTAGATTTGGATAAATTTATAAATTTATATAATTATAATTTATAAATTTATAATTTTATAAATTATAAGGGTTTATATATAATCATGTCAAATTATATAATATATGAAACATATATATTTATATATACATATAAAGAAATATTTATTTATTATATATATATATATATATATATATATATATATATTTCCCAGGTAGCAAACTGACGTAATTAAACGTCAAAATGGTGTCATTTTAACGTCATTTTAACAGCGAATGACGTCATTTTGACGCTTGCTACCTGAGTTATATAATTATATATTATTATATATAAAACTTTTATCTAATTAAGTATGGACATATTTCATATATAATTTTGCGATTATATGTATAATTTTATATATTTCTATATAATTTGATATTATTATATATAAAAAAAATGTTTACCAGGTTGAAATGCGGGTACCCATACATCGATAAAAAGATAAAAAAATTGCATTGACAAAAGAAAAAGAAAAAAATAACGAAGAAAAAAAAATGAAAATAATTGATTATCTAAAAAATTCTTTTTTGCGGGGTCTCTCCTTGATCTTGCGAATTTATAAGCTCGAACGATCGTTCGAGGAGGGACAAAAATAGAAGATGAACCCTCCGTTCTCAATGCTCGACGATCATTCCTCCGTTTCATGCCACCTATCTTTCTGTCACTTTGAATGACGCATCCGAGATCCGTAAAAAATCCATAAGGTTTTTGCAATCTTGAAAGTCCAGGAAGAAAAAGAGAGATAAAGAGAGAAATCAAAGATCTTATGAATCGTGGAATTCAGATCCGGCGACGACGATAAAGCGCGACACCGACTCGCACATCGATTAACTTTATTAATGCGATTATCGGAAATTCGCTCTCCCTTTCTCTCTCGAATCCTCGAGAAGTTTACGTGGAGAGAAGTCGACGGAGGAACGCGGTTCTTCCTCGGAACATTAAATTTACGGAAAAAGAGAATCTTTGCTTCGAGGGAAGCGCGATTCGATTTCCTTTTGTTCGCCGATCATTAGCTCTTTTAACTCCTATCTACTTAAAATCATCCCCCATCGTCTCGTTAAACCGTTTGTTCGCGTTGCTAAAGGTGATGCTCTTTCTCTTTCACGTTTGCATATCTAGCTCAAAGGGAAATTCATTACACCCTCGTCCGTGTACAGTTTAAGGTCGCTCCGAATCGGTCAGTGCAAATATTGGATTACGGCACCGATAAAAATTACATTTGTCCAACGTAATGAAACGACTTCTTTCTTGTTTCACGATACCTCGGATAAAAAGATTTTAATTAGTTCTTTTTTTTACATTTAATAGCTTAAATATTTAGGATATCTATCAACAATTTGAAAATTTTGCCAGCAAACTGTCGAAGATATTTTAGTGTCGAGAAGAAAATAAGGGACACAATTAAAATAAATCGTGTCATTATCGAGGAACGAGCTTTTACTTCATTCGATATAAAAGCTCGAATTAATTTCTTTCCCGACATCATCGTTCCATAAATCTGATTCCGTCCAGTTATCTGCAAAGTATAAATCGTGACATTATTTCGATAAAAGTTTTTCGATCGATAGTTAAAAGTCTCGGAAAGGCGAATTATTCTTCGCATTTAAATAATTTAATTTTAAAGTGCGTAGCTCCTTTTTCATTCTCGTTAGATTCGATAAACGAGGTAAATAAAAAGTTTTCAATTACATCGAATTTAGTTGGATATTAATAAAGAAAAGCGTCAGTCAAATTCCTTTTCTCCTTTACTCCAATAATGCGGGCAAACGAGATACGGATTATCTCAATGTCTTTATTGATACACTTTACAATGTGCTCGGACGTGTAATTTCCTGACGATGATCCTGACAGAGAGATCTTTCGAATTAACAGTCCTGGATAAGAGGATATACGAGAGAGTCCGCGTTCTTTCTCTTACACATTTATTAAGACTTCGTAATATTTCGCACTCGCGGAATATCCCGATTCGCGAGTTTCTCGAATTTATATATTATTTATAGATTCCTCTATATATGAAATCCATTCATATTTAGAGAAACGATATCGATGTGATGATATACGAGATAATCGGATACGAATAGGCTCTTTTTCTGTGACCATCAGCTGTTGCATCTCGACGCCGTTAACAAGTTGTTCTCAAGCGATCGCATACTTTCACAACAATTATTATTATTAATATTATTATTATTATTATTATTATTTCTAATACTCACCTTGGAGCATTTATTTTGTCGAAAAAGAAATTGAGAGAACATGAAGTGTGTGTGTGGGTGGATGGGTGGGTGGTATATATTTGGCGGAGATTTGAAGAATTAAAAACACACGTGTCTTTTCACTTAATCGCCAGATGACATCAAAACACCGAATATCCTATAGATCGTAGACATTCGCCGATCCGCGCCGTCGCCAGTGAGAGAATTTACGTCTGTAACACAGTAAAAAACATTTTAATGCAAAGACATATGGATGCTGGATTTTTTTACGCGTGAATCTACTCTGATCCCTTTAATATTTTTTTTAACATACATATGTAGGCGTCTGATGGGCGTGAGAGAGAGAAATAGAATGTTTCTCTCACCGTTTCGATTAGGATATCGTGTTTCAAGGGATAGACCAAAGGTTTAATTTATTCCAACGTTAAATGATAGTATGTATATGTATAATGTGCAATTGTGAATATTACACGTCTTCACGTCGACAATTCTTCAGAGTCGTATCTTGCCGTTTTCGCCGTCGTTCGATGTTTCGAGGAAGAGAGATATGATCTGTTCTGTTCGGTTCTCTATTGTCTGTCGATTCCCAAAAAGTCGGCATATTTATACCCGGTGTTAAAACCTTCCCTACCCGAAACATCGGACCAATCAGAATTACCTTTGTTCATCGCGCAGAGATGTGTTTTCGGTTTTCTCGACAAACAAAGGATCGCTTAGAACGCTTTCAATAATAAATATTACAAATAAATAAGTACCCGGCACGAGGTCGACAAACAAAACACGTAAATCAGCTAATCTCATCGTCGGTTAACGTCTTTATAAAAAATGCCTACACATATATATTTTTTTAATATTTTAAATTAATAATATATAATTAAAAATATTAAATCATTTATATAATGATATAATCATATATATATATATATATATATATATATATTGTATATATACATATATATAATTATATTATTGTATATGTATATGTATATATATATATATATATATATATATAATTATATATTATATTATATGTATATATATAATTATACATATATAAATATTTTAATATTTTAAATATAAAATATTTTAATATACATTACTTTTGCGATAATTAAATAAATATTTTCCTTATTTTTGTCTCTCTTGCCGCGTATAAAAAAAAAAAAATTGCAAGAGAATCATGAAATCAAGCACGTCTGAAAAATATTCGTTCTTTCGTTGAAAATCTACAAAAATTTCGATTTCCCGTCGTTCGTTGAATTAAAAGGAGAAACTGATTTAAGCGATGATCGGAGTGTGATTTGCGCGCTCTCGATTATAACACGTCAAAGAGTTTCCCCAGGATTTCCAGGCTTCGATTTCAACTCGAGTCTCCGCCCGATCTTCTCGACGACGTAATTCCCGTAGGAGACGAGGAAAGGTTTCCGAAAGTAGGCCGCGCCGTGAAATAAGCGGAAGACTTTTCTCGTCGAGAGAGCAAAAGAAGCCGGCTGGCGCTACTTCTCAACCCTTGGTGGTTCGCTCTTCTTGGCTCTATTTTCCTTCTCTGTTCTTCCTCTTTGATTCGATTCCTTACCAAGACACCGTCGATCGAGCTTCTCGCGATATATCGATCTGTGTGCATATCATCGAATTTGCATATCGTTGCACTCCGTATTGCGCTCTCATTAAATTTTTGCGCATAAAACGCTGGATTTTTCGCGGAAAATTTATTCCAACGTTGTATATTAAATACATTCTGTATGTATATAAAGGCTCTTTGATAATCTTGAGTTTTTATATTTAATTCGCATTACTTTGAAACACGATATGCTCTCGTTTATTCAACAGATACATATATATGTAACGAAATGCAATCAATGTTTGCGAGTAAATTTAAAATAGGCCGCAACATTATATGAAAGAGATATAAATTGAATTTTAATAAGACGATTACGCAATAAAGTAAAAAAATAATTAATATGTCGGAAATATGCCAGTAAAACGAGCTTAATAAGCTTCGATTGTTTTGATCTGTGAGAAATTGCTGGATCGTGACGAAATAAAATTATAAAATAAATCGCATGTACAAGGGATATAATGTAGAACCGAAAATATTTGTAATTCATTTTTTCGTAATTATTTTATAATTGTTTTTATGCAACATTCAATAAACAATTATTTATCAACATGCAAAAACAATCTAATTTAAGTATACATTTTTAAAAATATTATTTTGTAAGCTTTTTTATAAAATTTTATTTTTTCTTACTAAAAATATCTAGCAATAAAAAAATATTGTACTTTTTTTCAACTTCCATCTCGCTAAATTTATACAAATGAGGGTCACGAGACGGTTCTCATGTAGTAGACACATCCTATCTACCAATTCATGAGAATGTCAGAGCCCCCGTATGATATACACTTCCAAATCCTTGCCAAACAATTCTCATTTATCACGTGCAATGGCGACAACTTTTTTCTGTGACATCTTTGAAATTATGGTTCCCGACGTAGTTTCTGCTACGTAGACCGAATCAATATTTGTTTGGAAGCTTTTCAACGACTAATTACGCGAAGCGAATTACGAGAGTACAATATCGTCATGATTGTCGAGATAAAACGCGGAAAATTATTCGCGCCGGAAATTATTACTGTCTCATTAAAATCGGATTTACACTGATCGTATTCCTAATCAATACGGACTAAATTTGGAAAGTGCAAATGCCTTATTATATCATTCACTTTTAGCCGCGCTTCACAAAAGTATATGTAATATATATTTGTACGGTATTATAAAGTTGCACTGAATTGAGAAATGCTTTTAAAAATCGTTAGAGAGAAGAGGGATTAAATTTTCGAAATTAAAAAAGAAATGTAATCTCGTCATTTCGCGGAAAAATTCACATAAAGGTAAAATGTATATTTATTAAAAAGTTTGGCGAGGCGATCTTTTAAGCGAAAAAAAATCTTAAATTTCCGCGTATTATATAAAAATAGTAGATAATTCCTCAAATCCATTAAATTAATTTCCCATATCCCGGTATGTGATTTCCTTCGAAATCTATTAATAAAATAAATATAGAGCACGAGATAAAAGCGGAGCAAAGTACAAGTCACGCCTGAGCAGACAGATCTAGCCTGGATCCAGCGATCTGTTTATACGATAAAGCAAATTCGCCGAGACGGGCGAATGTATAGAAAGCCGTATTAATATCGCGCGAAACGTTTTGGTCGAGAAATCGAATCGTCGGGATATCGAATTACCGTCCCGTTGCGTACGCAAATCTATTTGATTAACATTTTGTTTGCGCGGAAACCATCTTCCGGTGTCCGGACGATTATCCGGAAGGAATATCGTTTATCCTTTTAGAAACGTCTCGTCCGTATAAAATACGGATATTTCCATCTGGCTGAGTAGTCAAACAGTTCGAAACTATCCGCTTCTGCCTTGCGATCTTTATTCAGTTGACACTTGACGTCAGCGTCGAGAAGACATATGTATTATGTATTCTTGACTTAAAGTCATGTAACGACATTTCGATAATTGACGTAAAATCGTTGCTACGTTGACTCTAATCTCTATATATTAACTAAATAAATTTCCATATAATTTATATATATATATATTAGCTGTAGCACCTAACGCGATGTCTTTTGCGTCAGTTATTGCAAAAATCCATTTTTTGCTTATTAGGAATAGTATCTTTTGGTTGAGATCTTTAATTCTTGTGTTCCCCTTTAAGGGAATGCTGACCATGTCTGTTTTACCGATTTTGAGTTCGAGAACTTTTCTTTTTTCTGGTTATACAGATTGAGAAATCCTTCTCCACAATTAAAGTACTGATAATATATATATATGGATATATATATATATATATATATATATATATATATATAATCTTTATTCACTTCAAACTTATAGTCAAGAAGCGAACTTGGTTTACAATACTTTCTTATCCTCATTTATATCACACTTACTCATTCATTCCTCTTCTTACGCTCTACTTTTACTCTCTACCCTCTAACCTACTTACGATCAAACCTTCTACTATCTTATATCATGTAGTCTAATTACGTCCCTTTTCTCTATTCTTTTTTAAAGTATTCTTTTTTCTTATGCATATTAAGAGAATGCTGACCATAACTGTTTTACCGACTTTGAGTTCAAGGGCTTTTCTTTTTATTGGCTATACAGATTGAAAAATCCTTCTCCACAATTAAAGTATTGTACTAATAATAATAAACGGGGAGCGTTGTAATTTCGTATAAAAAACAATAAAAGTTAAAAATTATAGTTTTTTTATCGGCCTTTCTTGTATCAGCTCGTAACAATACTTATTTAATACAAAAGTTCTGCAGTTTATTTGTGCACAAAATATTGCGCTCCCAATAAAGATGACATGAAATAATAATACAGAAGTAATAAAAATGAGATTAAAAGCCTGTATCAAAAGATTCATACTTGAATTAATTACGTATGTATATTTGCGTGCACAGAATCGATGTCTTGGCATAAAACAGCAAAAATTAGTTGCAGGACAGCGCTCTCCATTCATTATTATCACTTTCATTGTGGAGGACTTTTCAATGTGTATATTCAATAAAAAAAGTAAATCTGACCTAACTTAAAGTTGGTAAAATAAAACAGCGACTGTATTCCCTTAATTCCCCTATAATCTAACCTAACTTAACTTAAATAATTTTTTTTTTTTTTTTTTAATTTAATATTCGACCGATATTGAAGCTCTTTCGGAGAAATTTATACGTGCCATAAACTCATTATATTATACTCGTATTGATATATCGTATACAACAAAGGGAGCCTAATACAAGGGTCAATTCGGATTAAACTCCGCAATATCCTTCGGCTTTCGTCGATGAATCTGCTTGTTTAACGGACTGAAAAGCAAAGGGATATTGATAATTCCGACCAGTTCAAACGAAACGTGCCGTCTCGCAATTTTAGGCAAGTTACACAATGCAAATACACGATCAATCGCTATATTAATTCTAATTAATATCACGCGTTTAAATCCCGCCATATCATTGGTATTCCGAAAGCAGAATGCAATACGTCGTACGATATTCGTTATCGATTTTTTTTTCCACTCGTTTATATCGTTTCTGTCGATATATACGAGATATTGGAGAGGAAAAAAGAAGGGAATATAAAAGATGACGGTTGTTACGCGGTAAGGGATCAAAGGGAGAATCGTTATGGTATAAAAACGACAATGCATAACGTATAACATGGCTAGGTGTATCACAGGAATGGTTAATTGAATTTTCGGTCAGCCATCAATCTCTCACGCATTGGCCTGATTAAGGTTTGTTTGCTGTGTCGCGATGAGTATTTTTTTTCTCCCGCGGAAATGCCTTCGATGTATAAGCGATTGCCAACGATGCGGAGTGCAAATAAATCAAAGAACAAAGACACGGTGGAAATTTTTGTTGCGGTAATAAATCCTGTTCGTTCATCTATCTATGCTGCACCGCAATAAAGACTTCGCATACGCCACGAGCGGATCCGTATATATATATATTTTTGTACAATATTCGGCGCGATCTGTAAATTTCAGAGAGAGAGAGAGAATAGAGCGAAGAAACTTGAAAAAATATAAAAACGAAAACATACAAATATATGTATATGTAAACGGTATAAAGGAATATTAATAACGTTAAATAAAGTTTACATACATTAATATTAATGGCGTCACTTCGTAATGTATTCTCACACCTCGAAGAGGGAAAATTGGCTGTGAAAATGAATTCTGCGATATTTCCTCTCACAATTAAACAAATTGATCGTCGTGAGAGAACAATAAATGAAAATGTTCGTTGCATAATAACAATTACGTAAGACAAAAGGTAGGAAGAAAGAAAATATTATCGTTCAGATATACATTAATACCTTTTTTCCCGTAAGTTCGCAGAGCTATATATATATATATTTGAGCTCACCGCATAAAAGAGACTTCAGTCATTATTATGTACCTGTAGCGAAGCATTTTGCTACCTCTTTCTCTCTCTCACTCCTCTAGTAAAGTGAGCTCCCGTTTGCAACGTATGCGGGGAAGATGTTTTAAATGAAAATTTTCCCTCTATTCTATCTGTCCGCTTTCCCAGCAGCGCCTTTACTTAACATTAATGCCTCGCGGTATTAAATTGCGTTTGTCACTAAACCCGCACTCGCACTTTTCCTCTTTCTATCTCTCTTTATCCCTATCCCCGATATCCGCGTACAGAAGGGACAGACGAAAATGGTATTCCAGGGTAAACTAGCTGTGAAAATGTCACCGTGTTAATGGCAATACGCCACGCTGCGCCGCAGAAGGTGGGAAAAGGGATGGTTGGGG
The DNA here is from genome assembly GCF_048542155.1 of Nylanderia fulva. NCBI lineage: Eukaryota > Metazoa > Arthropoda > Insecta > Hymenoptera > Formicidae > Nylanderia > Nylanderia fulva. The sequence continues at coordinate 1,995,674 of NW_028189730.1, read as the reverse complement.
TTGGAGAAGGAGGGTGGACGAGAAGTGAGCAGAAGCAGGAAAGAGGAAAATTTTGTTACGCGCATACCCGAGCGGGCCCGAATCTGGAGCCAAGTAAATCGTGTAATGTCGTTAAGTGCCCCGGCACGAATTCCCCGGCTCGTCATCTCTTCCGAAGAAGAAATTTAGATCGGAGGAAGGAGGGAAAAGGCGAAGATGATGGGTAACATGCTGCACTATTGAAAGATTCCCGCGTGGAATCCTAAAATCTCGCCCATGTTTAATACTCCAGAATCCTTAACGATGATCCCTAATCGTTTTATATATAACCTCCGGATAAAATGTCGCTCTGACGGAGAAATCGATACCGTTTATAGAGAAAGAGGGACCGCGGAAAATTTTTAATTCCGAATTCTCCGAGAGAGAATGTAATGAAAAAAAAAAAAAAGGTATCGCAAGGAAAGAAATATTCATCAACGAGAAAATTATATGTTGAACAATAGAAGCATATAATGTATATATACATAGAGCGAGTCCACACGCAGACCAATATTATGTCTCAAGGATTAAAGCCAGAAGCTAAAAGAAAATACCCGGTCTATTGTGAAGAGCAATCGCAGTTTGTGATACCTCGATTGCGACATGTACAGAGAGACATCTTAGAACATCGATACAATCGGTCATTTTGCGGATAAAAAGAAGAGGGAGAAAAAAAATCAATTTGTCCTCCTCACCTCTAAAGAATATCGCCGCTGCTCGCGGCTCTCGTTGTCCTCGTGGCTGGTCCCAGCCGATTATTCGGCTCCGCTCTCGGTCTGCAGTAGATAATCTTCCGGAAGGCTTTGCGAAAGTTATCGCTCAGGAAGGCGTATAGAAATGGGTTGACGCAGCTGTTGGTATAAGCAAGGATATGGCTGACTATCTGGACCATTATCGTCATCGTGGTGTACGGGAACACGTCCAAGGACTTGCACACCAGTATCACCTGCGACCACGTACGACCATATGGTACCGGATGACAGATATCGACGAGAACAAGGAAATTGGAGATTCTTCTCGATAAACAACAACCACTTTACCTGTATCGGACACCAACAGGCGGCGAAGACTCCTACGACGACGAAGACGAGCCTGGTGACGCGTCTCCTGCCGCGTCGACTCTCGGTGCTGACGCGGGTGCCTCGCCAGAGCTTGATCAGCATGGACATGTAAAAGATGCATATCAGCACGAGGGGCAGCACGTAGCTTGTGAGGAAGAAGGACACCTGGAAGGTCATCCAGTCGTACTGTGCCAGGACCCGGCAGGCAGTCAGGTTCTGCATCGGATCGTCACCCTCCTGGAACACGTAGCGAATCTACGTACACGGGGACTAGGTGAAGGAAGTCCGTTCGGGGACGAGGACTTGATCCGTGCCGGATCTCGTGTCCTTACCTCGCCGTGGATCACAATGGCGGGAGTGGACAGAGCCAGGATCATCACCCACGTGACGCCGATCGCCAATATGGCGTGATTCTCGGTTCTCCAGGACATCGAGGTAATGGGATGCACCACCGCCAGATATCTGCGGAAGAAATGTCTTATCTTGACACGGCTTGTCGCTGTCAAATTTTGTCATTAGCATATAGCTTGATTTGCTAATCTGTTGTAAGGGGAGTCTTCTCCCTCTGAGGTTCTAAACCCAGCAAACACCGATATATAATTGTTACATTGCTATAATAAAACGGAATATAACAGGTAATATAACGTGTACGTTACATGTAACATTCATGTTAGTTATACATACATTTTTAATATTACATATATATATATATTACATTGTAGTTATATTGTCATTATATATCCCAAGATAGCACTGACTTATCAATACATCAATGTGCTATTTGATATTGATAAGTCAGTGCTTGGGATATAATGACAATATAACTACATCTTGGGATATAATGACAATATAACTACAATGTAATATATATATATATATATATGTAATATTAAAAATGTTACATCTATGAGTGGGAAATTACAACTAACATATACGTTACATGTAACATGCTTAAGTATATAACATTTATATACTGTGTTTGCTGGGAACCCTCTCCCATAGCGTTTCGACAAAGTTTGATACGGAATATAATAATGAAGAAGAGAAATGAATTTGAAAACATCTCTCACTTTTCATTTCTTTATTTTTTCGAAATTTAGCGTTTAAAGTTTAAACGATCAGGTTTCACGAGTTTATAATCTCTAAAAGTATCTAACCTAACCTATAAAAGTAAAATCCTTAAAACGCTCAATTTAAGAAGTTCAGTTTTCTTGCCTCGAGGATCAGTTAAAAAAATTGCAACTTGGAGATAATTTCTAGTTTAAACATGCGGTACATATTTGCTTTCGGAGAAGAAGGTTAGAGAAAGACGATGAAAAATAACCGAGAAGTTTCTTGAGTTAAGTTTAGTTTTACTTTATTCTCGTTCTGATTCAAAGTAGGATGCTGAGGATCGTTTAAAGAAGATCGATTGACTGTTCGCGCATCTTTAAGGCGTTAATCAAGATGGATAAGACACATCGAGGAGGCTCTAACTATCCTGTAAAAAGAAAAATAAAAGCTTTGACAAGTTCGAAGAGTTGTTTTACATTCCATTACACCATCACGATACCGAATCAATCTTCATTATACTCGAACCCCAATATAGATACAGTACAGACATGTTCAGATTAGTGTAGACTCAAATATATTTTTATGTTAAAAATAAGTTTTTTTTAAATAAAATCGAAGATTTTAAAATAATTTTTTGAATATTTGCAAACCAATTTTAACAAATATCAAATAATTTGGAGAGGATGAACATAATCATTGCCAGATCGAGGGACTTTCGTCAAATAACGATAAGTGGTTCATTTGGAGTAATGTATAAGTGTCACTCCAAGTTTTTATTAATAATTCTAATATATTTTATGAATAACCGGACAAATCATTCTGCTTCTAATTGGGTTCTTACTTTGTTGAACTATTTTAATGGTCTCAATTCATTGTAAATATATTTTGCGTTTTAACTATGACTCAACTATATAACTTATATTGACTATGCATTGCGGATTTTTTATTAGAATTTTATGTATTTATTTATTATCGTTATTTATTATCACTATTTTTTTGCGCACTGAAGAGGAGCAAGTAGAGCTCGAAACGTTTGTATAATTATTATTTCAAATTAAGAATTTTCTTCTCAATAATAAAATAATATCGTATTGCTCGTTACACATGGCCTTAATTTAATAATTTATCATTGTTTTTATTGTCATACGAGCTTGAGCATTGGTATGTGATGTTTTGATTAGGTATTAATCTCTAATCATTTTTTTGTGTCACATTATCATATATATTATAAATAATTATATACGATAATTTATCTTATTTCAAGTGAATTACAATTGTTGTTTGACAAGAGTGTTTTTAAATAGTCGTCCAAATTTTGACTATTTTGGGAAAGAAAAGTACTAAATATAAAAATATAATTTTGAATATTCTGTACGCGTTACATGTACATAATTAACAAGTTACTTTATCGAATAAATTTGATTATATATAATTAATTTATTTCATCAAACAAATTATCAAAAATGTTGGAATAATAATACAAGGTAATAAACTTGTGCACGATCTAAACTAATAATCCAAATACGTATTGCACAATGTATACAATATCGGCTATTGATGTAATAATAATCATTTCGCAGAACTGCATCTCAATTACCGGAGATTGAATAATAGGGAGAGAATATAACTCGCGGTGATTTAATCTAGTTCATACACTGTACTATGGGGTATGTCGATTAAGCTGGAGGACGCATCGCCGTGAGGTAGAGGAGTTAGACGTCGTCGAACGTCTACAATGGTCTACGTCGCGCTGAAATTGGCATGTTCAAATTGTCCGAGAGAGAGAGATAGGTGAATGTATCAAACGAATATATATTCCCGTATTCTGCAAACTGCTGGCGCGCATCGGGATTCAAAGCTGGACGACGATCAAATATCAAACGTTCAAAAAGCCCGAAGCGCTTCGCGAAGCTGCTATACGACGAGTTTATGTTAAAAGGCCGTCTGAATATATCAGAACACACACGAGATAACAATAGTGGAGATTTTTTTAAAGATGAAAAAATAATAGCGCAAAGAAATTTGCATGCACGATAAGGGATACATTTTATCAATATCAAATAAATTTAGAAATTATTGAACAATTTTTAAAAAAAGATGCACATATTTTTATCTTAATTACAGAGTGGATGCCGTCTCGAGAAATTTATAGAATCTCAATTTTATTCATAATCTAAATAATCTCAATAATTTTCCTTGTCGCTACATTTTTTTTGAGATAATTGGGTAAGACGTTCTTTCTCTGCAGCTTATATATATACATATATATATATATATATATATATATATATATATATATTTAATAATATTTAATTAAACCATTAATTAACTTTTATACCGACTAATTCAATATGTAATTTTCTTAGTGTTCAGTTCAAACAAGATTTTCTAGTAATTGATCACAAGAAATATATTTACATATATATATGTATATATATATATATCCTTAGAGAATTTACATATTTCATCATGTTGAAGTAAAGTGCCCCAAGGAAACGCATATCCTCTGAATTAGTCTTTTGACCAATTACACGAGAAGTTCGCTTTAATACAGATAAGTATAATACAGTGACTTGTCTAAGTAAATTATTTAGCAGAAGTTAATTATGAATATTAAATAATTAAATATGCAATTTACAGAAAAAAAACGTCTAATCAAATATCTGCTAAGAAAAAATATATAATTACAAAAAGTTTGCCGAAATTATATAAAAATGAGGTACTTTATGAGAAGTTTCTTCAGAAAACTATTATTTTGCATGATTATTCTATTTAGAATTGTAACGAGAAAAAAAAAGGACTGTATTAAATATTCTAAAAGTCGTTTACGTTTACGTCGAATCCATTTTATCGATTATACAAATAAAACGAAGCGAATGCTCTTACTTGTTGAGGGATATACATCGAAAAGAAAAGTAAGAATAAGAATTTCAAATTGTTTGTTCGCGTCTAAAGCACTCGCTTTCTAAAGAGATTGAGATAACAAATTCCGTAGAAATATATAAATAAATTTAAGTCATTCTTCGCTTACAAAAAAATGAATTACTATCTGTGCGAGAGAACGCTTTTATAAAAACATCTGTGCCCTCATAAAAGCATTTCCGCGTCGTCAAATGACACATTTCAAAATTATTAATATCTTACGATTTGTATATTTCATGATTGAATTATTAATCTGGCTTCAATAATGACGACGAACGTTATTTACAGCAATTTCTTTTTTTTCTCTTCGGCAAAAAATAGACACGTTATTAAAAATGCAAACGATCTTGCTTGGTGCTTGAAATAAAAAAAATGCTCGGTTTTTTCACTCTCTCGTCTAAGAATAAATTTACATTATACTCGACTTAAGTATATGTATATATCATTTGTTTCGTACTTGTTGACAGCTATTGCGGACACATCCGACAGTTTTGCATGAAATATTACGCGTGTGTTTCACGCAATATAAGCAGACAACATTGTTTTTTAATCAAACATCAAAAAGGCTCTCAAGAAGTTTTCCAATAAATTACACACAGCTTGACAGTTCGTCAATTACACAAACTAAAATTTTTTTGTTTCTAAAACCAGAGTAGGTATTTCTTAGATAGATTTTGATCGCTGAATCCAAATCCGTAACCCGTTTTATTCCATCACTTCTAGTTTTTTAGATAATTGAGAAAAAAAGTGCAAAATTTGAGAAAAAATTCAAGAAATTAATTTTTTTAATAACTTTATTTTCTAGGAATTTTGCAGACAAATATTCAAATATTTTTGAAATATACAAATGAAAATCTATCGATTTGGAAATCTATCGAATATTTGTCCCCAAAATATTTTGAATACATTTTTTTATACAATTAGAATTAGGATAGGTGTTTAAAAAATATAGATTACTAAAATCTATTAAAAAAACTTATCCTAATTCCAATTGTATAAAAAAATGTATTCAAAATATTTCGGGAACCAACCTCATTAGCCCCATCACCCACATATATATAAATAGTTTATAATTAATTAGATCGATAGATTTTCACTTGTATATTTCCAAAATATTTGCATTTTTGTTTATTATCTCTAGAAAATAAAATTATTAAAAAAAATTTGAGCTCTTGAATTCTTTTCCCTCAAATTTTGCACTTTTCTCTAATTACCTAAAAAACCAGACTAGTAATGGATTACGGATTTAGATTCAGCGACCCAAAATCTATAAGTAAAATACCTAAAGTTTTCCAAAATATTTGAATTTTTGTTTGTTATCTCTAGAAAATAAAATAATTAAAAAAAATTTGAGCTCTTGAATTCTTTTCCCTCAAATTTTGCACTTTTCTCTAATTACCTAAAAAAAACCAGACTAGTGATGGGTTACGGATTTGGATTCAGCGACCCAAAATCTATAAGTAAAATACCTAAAGTTTTATTTCGCGATCCTGTTGAATCGGAGGAATAATTTGAACGCACCAACCTGTCGAGGCTCATGAGGACCAGGGTGTAAACGCTCGCGTAAGCGGTGACGATGATCAGGTACTGAACCATCTTGCACCAGACGTTGCCGAACGGCCAGTAGGGCAGGACGAAGTCGGCGGCCGTGAACGGTATACAAAATATAACGAACAGGAGATCCGCCACGGCGAGATTGATGATGAGAATATTCGTGGTCGACCTCATTCCGGGATTCGCCGCTACCACCACGACTACCAGCGAATTCCCGACGAGACCGAGGATGCCGATTATACCGAAGAACAGCGGCACCACCACCACCACGATGGTTTCGACTAGTTCGTGATTATAATCTACGTACCTCTTGCACTCCTCGATTTCGCTCGCGAAGGGCGAGCTGCAGTTGATGAGAGCGCTGACATTCGTCAGATTCGGCCCCATGTTATTATTTCTTATTATTATGATTCGACGCGAATCGATCAGCACGTGAGGACGACGTTAGACCGGTCTGGCTGAGATATTAAGAAAAATAGGAACTGCGTTGCACACATTTACTGCGACTTAGGCGTACGTAAGCTCGATTCTGCCTCAACGGGATCCTGATCTCGTCCTGGGGATCCTGCGGCCGGTGTCGTCGACGTCGAGGATGCCGGGGGTGTATTTTCTTTTCGTCAAGTTCATGCTCCCTGTCGAACGACCGGCTTCCACGATCGACGATTCTCTCATCGGCATCGCTCATCGCTGCTTCACGGTGTCATCTTTTTCGAATTTTTCCTTCGACTCTCGGAGAAGTCTCAAGGATCGATGAGATCCTGGGATGAGAAAAAATCGGCCGTGTAGAAGGATGTTGACATGATGATGTTTTTACTTCTTGTGTCAGTTTGATTCGTCTCCAAATTTATTAAAAATACGAATTAAACGTTGATCTCACACGTAATCTTGATGATTTTATTTATCCACTTTTGTAGTTATATATATGTCTGATTTACCACGTGGCGAAAGTCGGCATTTTTTTGGGGGATAAAATATCGCACTGACAATGAGAACTTTTCGATCGAGCAGTGTAAAGATGCAATGATGGATAATGTAAATATTCGATTTATCAAGACTCGTTTATCGCTGTTCACTTAAATTTGAGGAATTGAGGTTTGCCCTTATTAATTGTACCATTCGTTTGTCAATTATTACATTTGCTCGATCGTAGCGAGTCATACATTTCTCTAATTATACACTTCGCCTCTATTTTATTACATTATTATAATCGTACAATTAATCGATTATTGCATTATTCCTCTATTCTTTGTCTTCGTCCTACTTTCTTAATTCCATATGGTGGCGTACATCAAAAGTTTCACGGTATTTCATCGAGATCCCAGGAATTCCGTGATGGGTCTAAATCGAAAAACACTGCACTGATCACCGACAGATCGAGTATTGAAAGTACGCGCGATCGTCGAATTCCATACGTTCGCCGCCGAATACTTCAACTTGGCGAACTAAAGTTTGGCGTCTTGCGGAATTGTCTTTTAAATCCTGCCGTTTTAAATCCTGCTTTTTTTTTTTTTTTTTTTAGAATTAGTCTATCGCTATAATAATTTTCTAAATTTCCAAAAGACGTGCAATTGCGCTAAAACAAAAAATACCGATCGCGACAGATCGAAAACTGACTTTTTCCGGTTCGACGTACTTGAACGAACTTTGAGGTTTCAGCTTCAGGTCGCCGGAAGTTGTACTTGGTAAGTTTTGCGACAAAGTTTGTTGTAATCGGCCGAGTGTCGGGTTTGGCTTATATCGTCGCGCGCGCTAACCGATAACGCCAGCTCCGGGGGTGGTTTTGCACTGAGAAACCCCGATGTGGTGCGGCGCGGCGCGCAGCCAGGAATGGATGGGGCTAGGAAACTGTACGCGTGAACGACGGGAGACATTCGCGGCGCCATCTGCTCTATATACATACTTATATATATGTATATGTATGTGTGCGTATATTTATATAATACATATATATATATATATATATATATATATATATAATATTATATAAATGCGTGTATTTATATAATATATATATATATATATATATATATATATATATTGTGTATATATTTATATATTATATTATATAAATATATTGTGCGTATATATTATATATATATATATATATATATATATATACAATATATTTATATAATATATAAATATATATATAATATATAATATATATATTGTATATATATTTATATATTATATAAATATATTGTATATATATATATATATATATATATATTGTATATACACACATACGCAAGTCGATACCGAAATAAGGGGGTGCTTACATACGTAAGACACTGTAACGCACAAGATAAAGCATAAGATATATATTTATTTAGATAAAAGAAAAAGAGAAAAATATTTAAACTCTTAGATGACGACAGCAAAGTTTTGAAAGGAAGACGATTGCGATGAAGAAATAAAAAAAAGAAGTTATTGAGAATCTGAATATTAATGACTTTTTTCCCTCGCGATTTATTATAAAATGTCTTCTTCTTTTTTCTCTCTTTCTTTCATTCTTCTTCTTTAATTATAGATTTATTTATTTTTTTGTAAAAATCCACTGAGGGGGACAAAATGCGATACATTTATTTCGTGAAAAATCAATGGAAGCCTTAAACAGATGAGAAGACAAAATACTATGCAGGGAACATAATAGAGACATTGAATTTTCTTTAAGCTTTATCTTCTAAGATCATGTTTTATTCTATTACTTTCTAACGAAGGCTTAGAATGTTTCATATCACTTTGATATTTTTTAATTATCAGCCAACTAAATATTTATCTACAAAATGTATTAAATAAAAATCAGAAAACGTATTAAATAAAATATCAACGCGCGTAAAAATATAAAGTTAAAATATTAACCGCATATAAATAATCGCATATAGATGATAATCTTTGGAATATTTTATATATTTTTATATATAATTATTTATACTAACTTGTATTTTTTAATTAAAATAAATGACATGTTAATTAAGTGTTTACGATAAATCAATTTCTTTTCTTATAACAGTTCAAAATATCAATATTCTTGCGAAATTATCTAATATTTATAGTATTAGATACAGAGCATTTTTCTAATAAATATTGATATTAAAATCTTCACCTAAAAAATCTGGGTTCATTCAGATCGAGCTGTGCTAAATGTCAACTGTTAAATTGTTAATCCCTTTTCTTCTTATCTCTTACCTCAACATTAAACATCTAAGATACATTGTTCGTTCAATGTGTATATATTTCTAATGCATTTTCAACCGGATATACAGTGAGAAGAAGAGGATGAAATAAACAGTTAGTGATGCTTTGACATTTAGCGGAGACAGATTTGAATGCGAATTTAATATCTATCAAAATTAAACATATTTGCACCGATACATCATTTAAGTGATTAAGAAACAAACTGTAAAAGTTTAAGTACATCTTTTTATAAATAAATAAATAATTTCCCGAATAATTAATATATTACACTAATTACATAATTATAAAAACATAATGTGTTAATAAGATTATTGAATATTTATAATATATCTATTCTCTATAGAATTTGAACACATTATATTCTTCTCTCATCGCAATTGGGATTGTAACTTAATTAAAAAGTTGCTTGATATATTGTAAATTAATTTTACGGTAATTAACTTCTTGCTTAAATGGAGATTTTCTTAATAGAATTATAATTATTATTAATGAATAAATAAATACTTTCAGCTATTTCTCGTTCGTATATGTATGTATCGATTGTATCAAACATATAAAATCGTATATGTTTAATAATTTGTGTGATTTCATTTCTCTACGATATTCCTGTTTTAATGTATTATTGAAGAAACATATTTTATTATACTTTTCCGCACGAATAAATGTATGATTTAATATTTTATATAAAGAACGAAAATCGTATATCATGAATTATATTTACGAATTAATTAAATATAATGCTTCAGATTTTATATTGCGACAGAGAATAGATGCAAGCTGCGTCATCTGTTAGATACTTGTGTGTTTAAATACTAAAATATTTTTATCAAAAGTCGGCAAACCGATAAAAACGGCAAGTGTCTGAATCGATTATAAAATTGTGTAGACGATAAAATTTTTAAATGTAACTGTTAAATTTAGAATTATATTTATGTACATATAAATAATTGTTCGATTTTCTTTTATAATTTTCTCAACTCCACTTTTCGCGAAATAATAAAAACGACTTTTATGCGCAATTTTATCTCTCTTATTATTATAGAGATTATATGTTATCCTATCAAAAAATAAAGACCTATATATAAGTTAAAAATCTCAACATCATGATTCCTGAAATAAGAATACTGATGATTATTTAATAAATTGAAAAAATATGATATACACACACTCTCTCTTTCTCTTTCTTTCTGATAATAATTATGTGTCATTATTTATAATTCTATCATATATTATAGCAGAAAGTATAAAGTAAAGTATTCGTGTGATTTTGTTTTATTTTTTAATATGGAATATATTAGATTATTTGGAAAGTTCGTTTCAATATAAATTTGAACGCATTATTTTATACAAAGAGGAACTTTATTTAAGCAAATATATACCGTTTTGTTCAACCATCTTGGCTCATCTTTCCGGAAGTAACATGATGCCTTTCTTCCAAAATGAAGGTTTCTTACTGACAAAGAATTGATCGAGATGATTTTTGAGGATTTCGAATGACTCGAATTTCTTGTCCTGAAGAAAATTTTTTAAAGAAAGAAATAGGTAGTAGTCAGATGAGGCAAGATCAGGGGATATGGAAAATGAGGAAAAACGTCCCATTTTACGTTTAATATAGTTTCCTAGGATAGACATCGCGACGTAAGGTCATTATCATGGTGGAAGATAACTCCACTCAGTTCAGGGCGCTTTCGTACGATGGCAGTCTTCAATTCGTCCAGCTGAAGGCTATACTATCTATGTGAAGTTAGCTGATAAGCAGAAAATCGTCTTTAGTGCTCTCGCATTTACTGATTATGTAGAAATGCGTTGAAACGAACTTTCCGAACAACCTAATATATCCCCTATAGCACGATATATTGATGGAATATTGCGGGAATATTGTTTTGCAAAATTGGAATATTGCATAGAATATTTCGGGAAGCTTGCAATAATATAGATATCTCCGTTCCTAAACTATATTGTGCAATATTTCTGCAATGATGCTGATATATTTCTCCAAATGTGAATATAATATTTATAAAATGTTGCAGAATATTTCTTATTTTTTATTTTCTCCATCATTTATTTACCCGATATTGCTGAACCATCAGTTTAATAGTTGAGTTCCCTGTGTTGAGTAGTTCTAATAACTAGTTATTTTTATTAGTTGTTTATTACTTGTAACTTAACAACTTCTTTATTTATATAATCTCATGACTAAACCTTATACATATGTGAGAAAGAACTAGTTCTAATAACTAGTTCTTATTTATATAGCCGACTAAACTTTACATGTGAGATAGATAGCTTCACGTGCGGCGCATAGTGGTAAACGAAAGAACTATTCCTAACAGCAAACATGAAGATGTTGAGAGGATTCTCTCAGCTATTCTCTGAACATCCTTCGGATATATTGTGCTTTTAGAGATGTGATATAATATAGCAGTAATATTTTGCAATATCTCCAATAAAATATTGAGTTATAATATTTGCATAATATTGCTGCAATATTTGTAATATGGCGCAATAGGGAAACATTTATGCAATATTTCGTGCAGTGGGGGATATTCAGCAATTGCAAGCATAGCATGACAAAAAATGCAGTAGATAAAGTCTGCAATTCCAAAGTTTTAATTAATTACATTTTAATTACTTATAATTTATTTATTTTATATAAAGGTAAAACATTTGAATTAAGATATTTTTGTTGAAATTTACGATTTTTTTAAAAAGTATATTTTAATTTTTAAGTCTTATCTCTTTCTAAAACAAATATGTTAAGTCAATTCTTGCCTCTTTTCCGCGATGCTGGTTATAACTATCTCGCGTTGTATGTTATATTCGTATCGAGAGGCTGTTATCGCAAGACTTAGCAATTTCATAGTGTTCAAAATGAAATACAATTTCGTAACTTCGAGTAGCTGTTATCGCGAGGGTTAGCAGTTTGAGAGCTTGTTCCTATTCCTATATGAAAAAAGTCATATAGACGCGAGAAGTGTACGTTTCGATATGTATCACACGTATTGTTGCCTATTTGCCACGTATGACATATCATTGATCGATTATTCTATAGTGAAATCTACGGTTAATGCTTTATTTTCTTTCATAATTTAAAAGTTTAAAGCACTAGCAACGATAATTAATTTCTTTATAATTTTAGAGTCGAGTATATCGTTATGTCATGTTACGTATTCTTTTATATTTTATTATCAGACGGAAAAACATTTCATCCCTATTTTAAATACATTCTTTCATTTTTCAGTTTCAATTATTATTAGTCACTTTGAAATTTTAAAGTCGAGAATTCTTACGAGTCCTATACGTCTGATTACGTTTACCCATACGGCACAAAATATTATAAATGTTTTCAAAAAATATTTTTATAAAATATTGCATAAAAACATTTTAAAAGTGTTTTAGGAATATTTTAAAATGATTTAAAAATTTTTTGTAATAATATTTTTTAGAACTTTCAAAAACTTTTAAAAATATTCTTCTTTATCGCTCAGACAATATTTTCTTAAATATTTAATACATATTTTCAAAATATTAGTTTAAATCTATATTCAAAAATATTTCTGAAAATATTTCTTAAACATGAAAAAGCGGACATAGAAACATTTAAAAAATAATTAAAGAGTAACAGATGGGCAAAGAGCACGATCTTAGTGTAAAGTAGTAATAAAGTAATAACAGCAATCAATTGTCAAACGAAATTCCGTTTGATATGTCGAGATAGATCGTTGTTATTTGACTGATATCGCTGTTATTCTAAAGTTTGTCACTGAAGATGGTTAAATAATAACCGAAACGTTTGACAATTGATTGCTGTTATTATTTTATTACTACTTTACACTAAGATCGTGTATGTACTCTTTGCCCATCTGTTACTCTTTAATTATTTAAAAAATATTTTTGAGAATTATTTTAAGAAATATTTTTAAAAGATTTTAAAAATATTTTTTATTATGCATACTATACAGCATAAAATATTTTTAAAAGATTTTAAAAATATTTTGTGCTGTATGGGATGTCACGTGTTCTTTTTTTATATTTCTTATTATCCTTTGAAGGATCATTTTATTAATGTGTTCGAATATTTTTGAACGCGCTCTTCCATTTTTTAATAAGTTTTAATTATTCATAACAATAATTAATTTTTTTTTAATTTTGAAGTTCTTATTTAGATTATAACGTTAGGCCATTACAATACGTCTCGATTCGATACTAGTCGAAATTACATATTGAAAAAAAAATATGACAATATACAAAAGCATTTAGCACTTGACGTCTTTACTGCTCGAGAGTTGGCGCGCGAATGACAGCAATAACACGCTTGTTGAAAACATCAAGCCCGAATACCATACAATTCACAATTTGTTATCGAGATATTTTACGTACTATAATATTAAGGTATATATGCACGTACAATATTAAATCTTACAAGAATATTTTAATTTATTTACAGATTTTTATTCATTAATCGATTTAATGAATATACTTATTACACGAAAAATGCATTTCGAGATTTATTGTCGCCATATATATATAATTATGCGCAGTAACTGTAGAAGTTAATAACTTATTAATCAATTTTACCATAGAACATAGTTTTCCGATATCGATAGCATTGGCGTGTAGAAAAAGAAGTATCGGTGAGGAAATGACAAAGTTGAATATAGCATGCTATTCATAATGCGTTGCCGAAATATATTATGTATTAATAGCACATATGTATAATTATTATTTATACCTACATTTATGTATATACATATGTGAATAATATACATATTTAATAAATTATGTGAATATTATTAATATTTACAGTATATTGATATTTTAATAATAAATGCAGAGAATTATCTGTATGTATTATTATATTAGTTACAAATTTATGTATATTTGTTTTTTATTGATATTTGTAGTCCATTTAATTTTTATATATATATATATACTATATCTTCTTAAAATAAAACATATTCTTTGACATTCATAATCCATTAAAATCGTGAAATAAAAAAATATCAATATTATTTTATTTCTTATTTAAATCATTGAATATATATTAATAACTTCTGTATACATGTGTGCTAAATATTTTACAATATATATTTTGTAATCTAAAAAATTAATATAAAGTTTTCCTCTTACATTTAAAAAAACATAATAAAAAAATCGAATATACGTGGAAAAGGAGAAATGAGTGACACTTTTGATAAAATTTTGATTATTGATAAAAATTATTTATGTACAGATATTAAATACTTGAGATATATTCCAACGGATTACGATTAAAGACTTATATAAAGTATAATTAAGTATAATTAAAAAGTATAATTAAGTTTAATCACGAGGATTTAATAACATATTGTTCTAATGCTAATTTATATGCTAATTCTAAGTTATATGTAATTTTATATGACGCATTTTCTCTTAGAATTGACGCAATTTGACTATAATTAATAATAATTACAAATAATTATTCGATCGAACAAATAATATTTATGTATTTAAATCGATTTTTATATTCACATTGGGAGGTTACTAAATACTATAAATATTCTGCAAATAAAAAATCGTTATACAAATGCTTTTTTTGTAGTTCGATCAAATAAATAATTAATATGTTATATATCGACAATATCAAATAATAATTATAATTCGCTCGTATATTGTTAACAACAAATAACTTATTTAAAGACCAACACAAAGAGCACTTATTAAGGTAATATAAAATAAACGATTTATTCCATATATATTACAAATAAACGTTTTGACTGCACGCAGCCTTCTTCAGTAAAAATTCCATTCAAATCAATTTACTATATCATGAAATTAATAATGTTTCGTTAATATGAGTCGAGAATTAAAAACTACCGTGGCAGTTGGAAATGAGAGATCTTGTCATACGTGACTTTCTTTGAAGAACAACATATATTATAATGCGGTTGACAACAACTATTTCTCGCATAGAAACGAAGAAATTGTACGGAATCTTTCCAACATCTTAAATGTTGTCGCATCATAAGTTGTTTAATATGCACAAGTTCAGCGATATATATTTGTTTTTAATGTCAAATGACAAGTCTACTGAGCATAATTATTGAGCCATACTATATAAATAAAAAATCTTTTTAATAATGTGTATAACAATTTGATTGATTAAATATATATAAGATTAATAAATATATACAGATGGGGGTTTGGCTTGATATCTCTTACGTTCTTCTAATCTCTTTTACATTTTTATTCCAATTATTCTGACAAAGGAAAGTTTACTCGAATGACTGGTAACAATTATTACTCGTTTTTTTTTGCATGATTCGTTGTTTTGCACTTATTTTAACTTAAAATAAATTTATTATCTCGATAAGTGCTTTATAAAAATGATTCAAGATATATATAATTAGAAGATATATAAAGAGTAAGGCCAAAAATCACCTGTTTCGCCATTCTTGAAATCCGATTCGTGCTAAACGATAGTTATATAAAAAAATTATATAAGAAAAAATTATATAAAACATATAAAAATTATACAAGATCGTGCTAAACGATAGTTATATAAAAAAATTATATAAGAAAAAATTATATAAAACATATAAAAATTATACAAGAGATTAATCCTCCGAAAGTTTATCTTTCAGCTTGAGCCCAGTCTTTATCTCTAAGATATGATGGATCAAAATTTGCATACTCTCTTAATTCATTAATTCCGATAGATAGCCCAGAGTGAATTGCAAATTAATTTCAAGATATTTTCTCGCCAATAATTATCATTCTCGATTACATCGTAGATTCCCGTAGTCACTTTCATGCAATCCACTCTGCGCTATCTATAAAAAATGACACTATTTATGAAAACTAACGGATTAAGAGAGTATGACCTTATCGCATTTGTGTTATCTATGGAAATTAACGGATTAAGAGAGTATGACCACTGTAAGATCTTATTCTTCATGTATGCAAACTTTGACCCATCATATTTTGAAGATAAAGAGCGGGATCGATCTGACTATCAAAGGAATAACTTATATATAAACATCGTTTTGACTTATATATATAAATATCGGAGTACCAAATTCAAGTTGCACTTCAAGTAGTCTCTCCTGCTTACAAGTTCTCTTAGAGTGCAAAGATAGTCTATAACACGTTGAAAAGTCAAGTTTAAATCTACAGATGTAAGTATCATCTACGTTTCATATAGATTTTTACTTAAGTTTAAAATTCAGTCTTTAGCAAATCTAAATCTTGTATAAAATGCTGTCATACAAAGTTATTTACAAAAAAGAATTCTTTTCACTAATTTTACAAACAGATTATAAATATTTTATAATTGTTTACTTTGTGTACTCCTTTTCTCTAAATAAAGTATTGTGAGCTAAATATTGCAAAAAAATAATATTTATATATCTTGATATTTATATTATCTTATAGCAATATTCTATTATAATTATATATTTTAATTGTGATAAAGAAAAGAAACTCTAATATACTAATAGTAAAAAATTGAAAAAAAGCTGATTAAAGAGCCTGTGCGTTGGAATTAAAACGCAAATTTATTGATTTAATTATAAATATAAATTTAAAGTGTCAAACAGGCAATAAGAGCCAAATCGCGGATGACAGTACGTTATCTTAACGAAACTAAATTTTTCGTTAGAATTAAAAACCTGTGCACAAGGCACCAAATTTTTACTTGGTCACGGCCAAGATTTAAAATTGGAATAATCTCTACAAGGGATTATTTCCTTAGGGGAGAACAGGGGATGTATGGAATTAAATCTCTTGTAGAAATTATTCCAATTTTAAATCTTGGCCGTGACCAAGTAAAAATTTGATGCCTTGTGCACAGGTTTTTAATTCTATTATAACAAAAAATTTAGTTTCGTTGGGATAACGCACTGTCATCCGCGATTTGGCTCTTATTGCCTGTTTGATACTTTAAATTTATATTTATATTTATATTACAGAGCCTTGTTAAAGTCTTAATTTATTAATTTAAATTAATTACGCAAAATTCTTATTGTACATTACACCATTATATTGTGTGCTCACTTTCATTATAAACACTTTTATAATAAAGACATTGAATGTTAGATCAAATAAAAATGTTGGGCGGATTTTTTCGAATTTTTTTCAAAATATATATAAAATAAATGAATTAATGATGAATTTCACAATATTTATTAAAATTTAATTTTTTCCTGCGTCGATTTTTTAACGTTTACCCACCGCTGGGTCTGTCAGAGCCTGTTTCCAAATTCCGACGTGTGAACACACTTTTGACTGGGAAGGGACTGAAATATTAGATCATCAACTATAATAAAAGACTTATTTCTGGAATGTTATACATAAAAGAACATAAAAATAGTATAAATTTAAAGAAAGACATCGAATCTCTTGAAAGCTGTTATTTTGACATTTTAGAAGAATTATCTGACACACATTTTTAATTAAAAAAAAAAAAAAAAAAAAAAAAAAAAACAAATTAACCTTTAACTATTGACAACACTATTAACTATATAAACAGGCTACGATATAATAATGGCACATATTATTCCTTGATATTGCAGAGTCGCAACAACCAACACATAACATCAATTTGTAAGTTATTGCTAATTTATATTTTTCGGAGTGTTCTTCATTAGAATCCTTTTAATATATCTATTTTGTGGGAAAAAAAGAGCTTGAATAAATGGGAGTCATTTCGTGAAGATGCCGGAATAGACTGTTCGCGCTGTCCAACGACCAATTTGGACTCCGTGCATTTAATTGAGAGATGGTCTTAAACATAAGACATCTAAGAATAATTGTTTCAATCATTGTAATTAAATCAAATGATAATCAAAGTTTTGTCTTTATATAGCTTGCGAGATTATATTTAAATTTCTTTATTATATTTTATAATTTTATACTTGCGGTTGATTGTATTGATAAAGACCTAGTAAGATCGAAACGTCTACATTTATATTATGAATAAATAATTTTTAATTATTCTTACATCTAAATTATTTTGGCTCGTATATTTGGTCTACTTTTCATGTTTTATTAATTTTATATATTATAGTTACTTGAACATTATCATAAAATGGAAGTAGCCGCGCAGTACGTATGTAATAATGTCATGAAAAGCAATGTATCACTTGTAATCGACAAATTTGCCAAAGAACTAAAAGATATATCTGGAAAATGTATGGATGTTGGTTGTGGACCTGGAGATGTAACAAAGAATATTCTTCTTGCGGCTCTTAATCCAAAAGCAACAATGATCGGTAAGAAAAAATAATAAATCGTAAAAGATTTTGACAGCTCACGCACGCACAAAAATAACACATAATGTGATGAAAATTAATACTAATTAATGTTAAAACTATATATATATTATATAAAGGCACAGATATTATGACAAATATGATCGGATACGCAAATAAAATGTACGGTGACGAAGAACGACTCAAATTCGAAGTGTTGGATATTCAAAGGAAAAATTTGCCCGAGAAATATATTTCAAAATTTGATCACATATTCTCATTTCACACTTTGCATTGGTGCCATAACATTCGGTAAGAAAAACAATTATTAAATAAGCATAATATTAATACTTTTCGTATTGTATAGGAAAAAACTTTTGCTTATAATGTTCATAGACTTAAAATTTATTCTACGCTAAGTGTGAATTATCACATCGGTGAAAACTACACATTGATCTCGAAGCTCTCTCGAAAAATCTCGAGGCCGAATGGCTTTTTGCACCTTTGCCCTAAGACGCGCCTTTTTCGAGATAAGATTAAAAAATATTCGCCGATAAAGTTCTAATCAACATGTTATGAATACATATTCTAATATTCTAAACTTATTATAATTAATGTTTTTGACAGTTATCAGCTGATTTCTGTCAACAAAATATTAATCAAAGAAAAGGTATTATAACATGTTATTACTATTTTAATTTTTTAACAATACTAAAATCTCAAAATTTAAATAGCAAATTAACTCTTTATTAATATTTCTTGACAAAATCGGCTGATTAAAGCATTACATTAGCAATATGCTAATGTAATGATAATATATTAAAATAAAATAATATATTTAAAAAATTAAATGTTATAATATCTTTAACGCAATTAATATTTTAATTCCAAAATCAGCTGACAATTGTCAAGAAATATATTAATCAAGTTTGAATAATTATATTATTTAAAATATATTTTATTATTTTAATTTTTACAACGTATTATTTTTTAAAAATTTAATTACCAAATTAACACTTCATTTAACTGATTTTTGTCCAAAGTTAATGGAGTTTAAACTTTATATTATATTTTTAAATATCAATCTTTTAAAATAAAATTAAGGAGTGGCGCACGTTACGCGAGCGTTTGTGTTGTTTTAATATTTTTTTAAATTTTAATTAACATCTTGTTCTTTAACAGCCAAGCATATGAGAATATTTATCGTATGCTTCAACCTGGTAAATCTATGCTTATATCAACCGTAACGCATTGCCCAGGCTTGTTTGAAGCTGTGGAGATTATGGCACAAGATGCGCGATTTTCACCGTATATGGAGGTGAGTACAAAATATAATATAAAATTAGATTGCAGAATAATTTCCGCGTAATTATGAAATTTTAATTTTTACCATAGTTAAAATCCACTGAGTGCACACTCATAAATTAATTAATATATGATTATGATTAATATAATAACGATTAACATGATAATGATTAACATATATAAAATTTAGTTATTTTACATACTTACATACTTGTTTTACATACTTACATATATTATTCAACATTTAATTTTGAATGCAACTTTCTGTTTTATTTGCGAGGCTATCGATATCAAATATAACAGACTTCAGTATTTATGAAATTTTCTTTATTACATAAATATAAATAAATCTTTATATAAAAATAAAATATTATATGTGTATACACCTTGCATATTGCACTTTTTACTATAAATTATTATCAATTATCTTTATACAGAATAAACAGAAGTATGTTGGGTCACTTCATTATTCGACCCGACCTCACGAAGAGTTAAAGGAAATACTTGAAGATATCGGATTTCAAGTTCACTATATCAGTCATCAAGATATGTACTGTAGGAATACAGAAAAGTTTCTATGTAAGTATTTTCCTTGATATATGCATGCAAAAATTAAATTCTAGACTAATTGATTAATTAGCATATTTTTCAATATTATTATTTTTTCTCATTTATTTGAATTATAATTCTATGTTAATCATACTTTTTATTTCGATAGCCATGGTTACATCACAGTATACTTATGAATTTTTGGATAAAATGCCGCATAATATAAGAGAAGAATTTAAGAATGAGTTAAGATATAAATTTACGAAAAAAAATATCAAAAACTATAAAGAAAGTCAAGATAATTTTAAGTTATATAATGAAAAGGATGAGGCGGATATTCCTGCTTTATATTCTGTACTGATAGTTTATGCACAAAAAAAGTTTCATAGTGGTATAGATATCTCTTCATGATTAAAAACAGTTGTTTCTCGTTTCTATTTGCTTTACCTGTTTACTCTCTTCTTATTAAACGATTGAATAATGTTAAAAAAATAATATCAAAATTAATGTTAACACAAAATTGCAAAGTACATTAACTACATATTTTATATTTTATTTTTTTATACAAATATATATATATATATATATATATATATAATACAAAACGTATATAGATAGTGATAGGCATAAGATATATTTAAAATGTATTTCTAAATATGTATGAAATAGTCTTAAAGCTATCGTCACTCAAACTATTTCTGCGTGATACTAAAATTTAATCACAATGATAATAGAAATACAAACAATAAATAATTGCTCAACCGGTATTGATGACAATATATAATTATGTTAAACTTTAAAAGCAATGTTTTATATGAGTAAAAGGTGCTATTTTATTTATGTTATATCTTTTTGCTTGTCTGACAAATAATTATGGTAAAGGCAATATTAAATAATACCATGTATATATGTTTTTATTGTATACAAACAATGTATTTGCAAATATATTCATAAGATTAATTATATCTATATTCTATTCTATTAAATCATATTATTTAATAATTATCACTATGTGATGCATGTTTGTATTTTATCTTAGAACTTATAATAAATTGATAAATAATAAGTTGATGATAATTAGACTTAATTTTTCGGGCAAACAAATGGTTACATCTTTATATTTTCATTTCAATATATCAATATTCAATATATCAATACTATAATTAAGAATATATATATATATATATATGTATATATATTCAATATTATTAATTATAATCAATTTGCATCAATTCTAAGAGAAAATGCGTTATATAAAATTACATATAAATTAGAATTAGCATATAAATTAGCATTAGAAAAAAATGTTATTGAATCCTCGTGATTAAACTTATAATTATACTTTTTAATCATATTTTTTAGTTATACTTTATATAAGTCTTTAATCGTAATCCGTTGGAATATATCTCAATTATTTAATATCTGTACATAAATAATTTTTATTGATAATCAAAATTTTATCAAAAGTCTCACTCATTTTCTTATCCTTTAGAACGTGTATTGTATTGTTATGATTCGATTTTTTTTCGATCATGTTTTTCAAATGTAAAAGAAAAAATTTATATTAAATTTTCAGGTTCCAAAATACATATTGTAAAATATTTAGCACACGTGCATACAGAAGTTATTAATATATATTCTATGACTAATAATTAATGATAATTACAAATAATTATTCGATCGAACAAATAGTATTTGTGTATATAAATCGATTTTTATATCCACGTTAGGAGGTAAGTTTACTAAATACTATTAATATTCTGCGAATAAAAAATCGTTTTAAAAATGCTTTTTTGTAGTTCGATCAAATAAATGATTAATATGTTATATATCGATTTTTATATATGTCAAATGACAAGTCTACTGAGCATAATTATTGAGCCATACTATAAAAATAAAAAATCTTTTTAATAATGTGTATAACAATTTGATTGATTAAATATATATAAGATCAGTAAATATATACAAATAGGGGTTTGGCTTGACATCTCTTACGTTTGTCTAATTCTTTTTATATTTTTATTCCAATTATTCTGACAAAGGAAAGTTTACTCGAATGTCTGGTAACAATTATTACTCGTTTTTTTTGCATGATTCGTTGTTTTACACTTATTTTAACTTAAAATAAATTTATTATCTCGATAAGTGCTTCATAAAAATGATTCAAGGTATATATAGTTAGAAAATATATAAAGAGTGAGGCCAAAAATCGCCTGTTTCGCCATTCTTGAAATCCGACTCGTGCTAAACGATAGTTATATAAAAAAATTATATAAGAAAAAATTATATAAAATATATAAAAATTATACAAGACATTAATCCTCCGAAAGTTTATCTTAAGCCCAGTCTTTATCTCCAAGATATGATGGATCAAAATTTGTATACTCTCTTACTTCGTTAATTCCGATAGGTAGCCCAGAGTGGATTGCAAATTAATTTCAAGATATTTTCTCGCCAATAATTATTATTCTCGATTGCATCGTACATCCCGTAGTCACTTTCATGCAATCCACTTTGCGCTATCTATAGGAATTAACGGATTCAAAGAGTATGACCACCGTAAGATCTTATTCTTCATGACATAAGTATATCATGACTTTATTGCACCTTTTGCATGTAGATCCCCAGCAAACATTGATATATTGATAAGTCAGTGCTATCTTGGGATATAATGACAATATAACTACAATGTAATATATGTAATATTAAAAATGTTACATCTATGAGTGGGAAATTACAACTAACATATACGTTACATGTAACATGTTTAAGTATATAACATTTATATACTGTATTTGCTGGGATCTTACTGAAGCAGTAGATAAAGCAATTAACTGCATAATTCAAACCTATTATATCTTGAAGATAAAGAGTGGGCTCAATCTGACTTTCCAGGATTAATGACTTATATATAATATAAATAGATTTTGTTATATAGTAACAATATGAATAGTTATCTTATTGAAGCACAATGAGAACACTTCAATAGTTATCTTACTGAAACAATGGACAAAGCAATGAACTACATATATCAGACTTTGACCTATCATATCTTGAAGATAAAAAGTAAGCTCAATCTGACTTCCGATGATTAATGACTTATATATAAATATCGTTTAGACTTATATATATAAATATCGAAGCACCAACTTTAAGTCAGACTTAAACGACGAAACAGACGATTTTTGGTCTGTTTTTGGCGTCACTCTTTACGTAATCTCACGTTCTTACAAGTTCTCTTTGTATTTTCATACCAATCGCGACAGAGATAAGTTTACTCGTAATAATTCTTTACTATAAATTCTTTAAATATAAGAGGTATTACGACATTTTTTTTATAAAAAAATTATAATTATATGTATAACCGTAAAGTATTGCATAAAATATTTTTATATCATATTCAACTTTTTGTCATAAAATTTTAATAATATTATAACAGAAAAGATAAATAGTTACGTAAGTTACATTAGAATAACATAATATTTGTCTCAAGAAAAGCAATAACATATATTTATGATGTCAATTTTTTTTAGAATAATTATAATTATACTAGTATAACTATATATAGTTATTTATAGATATATCATAGCTATATAAGAGTCGTGAATAATATAACAAAGTGCAAAGATAGTCTATGACACATTGAACAGTCAAATTTAAATCTATAGATGTAAGTCATCTATCTTTTATAAAGATTTTTACTTAAGTTTAAAATTCAGCCTTTTGCAAATCTAAATCTTATATAAAACACTGTTATATAAAGTAATTTACGAAAAGAAACATTTCCACTAAGTTTACAAACAAATTATAAATATTTTATAATTGCTCATTTTGTGTACTCCTTTTTCCTCCAAAAAATATTGTGAGATAAATATTACGAAAAAATAATATTTACATATCTTCGAGGGTGACGAAACAATAAGTGATTTTTGGTCTGATTTTGGCGTCACTTTTTACGTAGTCTCACGTTCTCACAAGTTCTCTTAGTATTTTCATCCCAATTGCGACAGAGGTAAGTTTACTGGTAACAATTCTTTACTATAAATTCTTTAAATAAGAGATCTACTATTTATATAATATCTTACTATTTATATTATCTTATATAAATATCTTAATATTAAGATAATATAAATATATCTTAATATTTATATAAGATAATATGTTTTCTAATATAATTTTATGTATAAAATAAGGTACAATGTAATAGTAATATTCTATTATATATATAATTATATATTTTAATTGTGATAAAGAAAAGAAGCTCTAATACACTAATAGTAATAAATTGAAGAAAAAGTTGATTAAAGAGCGTGTGCGTCAGAATAAATACGTGAATTTATTAATTTAAATTAATTACGCAAAATTCTTATGGTTAATTACACAATTATATTGTGCTCACTTTCATTGTAAACGCTTTCATAATAAAGACTTGATTAAATTGAATGTTAGATCAAATAAATATATCAAACGGATTTTTTCGAATTTTTCTTTCAAAATATATATAAAATAAATGAATTAATAATGAATTTTACAATATTTATTAAAATTTAATTTTTTTCCTGTGTCGATCTTTTAACGTTCACCCACCGCTGGGTCTGTCGAAGCCTGTTTCCAAATTTCGGCGCTGCTTGCTTGTACTCTGTGCACAAAAAATGAGGGTGGTTTTATAACAAAGTGCATTAAAATTCTGACGCATCGACTCTTATTACAGCTCACTTTCTTCAATCTTTTATATATTCTATAGGTACTTGAATATTATCATAAAATGACAGCAGCCGCGCAGTACGCTTCATATAATAATATTGTCAAAAACAATGTATCACTTATAATCGACAAATTTGACAAAGAGCTACAAAATATATCTGGAAAATGTATGGATGTTGGTTGTGGACCTGGAGATATAACGAAAAATATTCTTCTTGCGGCTCTTAATCCAAAAGCAACAATGATTGGTAAAAAAATAATAAATTATTAGTTAATATAATTAATTAGATATATAATTAATATATAATAACTAGATAAATAACTAAATTACTAATTAGATAATTAATAGTAGTTAATATAACAACTATATATTATAAAGGCACAGATATTATGACAAATATGATCGGATACGCAAATAAAATGTACGGTGACGAGGAACGACTCAAATTCGAAGTGTTGGATATTCAAACGAAAAACTTGCCCAAAAAATATATTTCAAAATTTGATCACATATTCTCATTTCACACTTTGCATTGGTGCCATGACATTCGGTAAGAAAAACAATTATTAAATAAACATAATATTAATACTTTTCGTATTGTATAGGAAAAAACTTTTGCATAAAATGTTCATAGACTTAAAATTTATTTTACGCCACACTAAGTGTGAATTATCACATCGGTGAAAACTACACATTAATCTCGAAGCTCTCTCGAAAATCTCGAGGCCGAATGGCTCTTTGTACTTTTGCCCTAAGACGCGCCTTTTTCGAGATAAATACGAGAAACCACATTAAAAATTATTTTTGAAATGATAAATCCTACGTAGTTAGGACATAGGATTAAAAAATATTCGCGGATATATAAAGTTCTAAACAATATGTTATAAATACATATTCTAATATTTTAAATTTATTATAATTAATATTTTTGACAGTTATCAGCTGATTTCTGTCAACAAAATATTAATCGAAAATAAGATGTTATAACATGTTATTACTATTTTATTTTTTTAACATATTTGCTATAATTTGATAATGTAATGATCATATATATATTAAAATGAAATAATTAATATATTTAAAAAATTAAATGTTATAATACCTTTGACGCAATTAATATTTTAATTCCAAAATCAGCTGATAACTGTCAAGAAATATATTAATCGATTAAAAAAATCAAATATAGTAGGCCAACTAAACGAGCAAATAAATAAGGTGTAAAAATTTATTAATAGTTAGATAATTAAAATAACATTTCGTTACAGAAACGATATAAATTGTAAACGTTTCGACTGCACTACAGTCTTTATCAATACATAAAAGTTAAATATTAAAATACAAAGTTAAATGTTAAAAATACAAAGTTAGTTAAATATTAAAATATAAAATTAAAACAATTCTTCGCTGTTGACCAATAGATATGCAAGGCGGTTGGTCTGAGATGCCAAGTTATGCGACATTTAAACATGATTGTCGTTTTAACAAGTCCTTTTTCCCGATATTTCAAGTGTGTGTTGCGAAGTCTGAATAACAAATGTCCAGGACATTTACAATTTATATCGTTTCTGTAACGAAATGTTATTTTAATTATCTAACTATTAATAAATTTTTACACCTTATTTATTTGCTCGTTTAGTTGGCCTACTATATTTGATTTTTTTAATTGTGTTAATTTATACGAGCCTTTCATTAATTAATTATATTAATCGAGTTTAAATAATTATATATTATTTAAAAAATATTTTAGTATTTCAATTTTTAAAACGTATTATTATTTAAAAATTTAATTACCAAATTAACACTTTATTTAACTGATATTTGTCCAAAGTTAATGGAGTTTAAACTTTATATTATATTTCCCTTATAAAAATTTATCACTAGTAACGCCAATTTATCAGTTATTTCGAGTACTTAATTACTTATTTCGAGTACTTAAAAATTACTGTATATCAGTATTTCAAGTACTCGAAATAAATGATTAATTGTGTGGCGTTACTAGTAATAAATTTCTACAAGGGTTTAAAATATCAATCTTTTTAATATAAAATCGAGAAATGACGCGCGTTATGTGCGAGCGTTTGTGTTGTTTTAATATGTTTTAAATTATAATTAACATCTTGTTGTTTAACAGCCAAGCATGTGAGAATATTTATCGTATGCTTCAACCTGGTAAATCTATGCTTATATCAACCGTAACGCATTGCCCAGGCTTGTTTGAAGCTGTGGAGATTATGGCACAAGATGCGCGATTTTCACCGTATATGGAGGTAAGTACAAAATATAATATAAGATTAGATTGCAGAATAATTTCCGCGTGATTATGAAATTTTAATTTTTACCATAGTTAAAATCCACTGAGTGCACACTCATAAATTAATTAATATATGATTATAATTAATATAATAACGATTAACATGATAATGATTAACATATATAAAATTCAGTTATTTTACATACTTACATACTTGTTTTACATACTTACATATATTATTCAACATTTAATTTTGAATGCAACTTTCTGTTTTATTTGCGAGACTATATATCGATATCAAATATAACAGACTGCAGTATTTATGAAATTTTCTTTATTATATAAATATAAATAAATCTTTATATAAAAATAAAATATTATATGTGTATACACATTGCATATTGCATTTTTTACTATAAATTATTATCAATTATCTTTATACAGGATAAACAGAAGTATGTTGGGTCACTTCATTATTCGATTCGACCTCACGAAGAGTTAAAGGAAATACTTGAAGATATCGGATTTCAATTTCTCTATAGCAGTCATCAAGAGATGGACAACTGTAGGAATACAGAAAAGTTTCTATGTAAGTATATTTTCTTTAATATGTGCATGCAAAAATTAAATTCTAGACTAATTGATTAATTAGCATATTTTTAAATATTATTATTTTTTCTCATTTACTTGAATTATAATTTTAAGTTAATTATATTTTTTATTTCGATAGCCATGGTTACTTCACAGCATACTTATGAATTTTTGAACAAAATGCCGCATAATATAAGAGAGGAATTTAAGAATGAGTTAAGACATAGATTTACGGAAAGAAAAATCAAAGACTATAAAAAAAGTCAAGGTAATTTTAAGTTATATAATGAAAAGGAAGAGGATATTCCTGCTCTATATTCTTTACTAATAGTTTATGCACGAAAGAATGTTTCATAGTTGTATAGATGTAATGTTTCATAGTTGTATAACATATATATCTCTTTTCTATTTTTTTCCCCTTTTACTCTCTTAATTCTTATTAAACGATTGAATAATGTTAAAAAAGTAATATTAAAATTAATAGTATAGTAATAATATATATTAATAGTAATAATATATATAATACAAAATATATATAGATAGTGATAAGTATAAGATACACTTAAAATGTATTTCGCGGTACAGGCACAGACATTCAAATACTTTAAAAGTATATCAAAGATACATATAAAATACTTTTAAATTATATTATATCATAATAACAAATAGTAATATGTATTACAAATTATGTTAAATAAATCTTGTATTTATTCATATTTTTACAACTTTTTATTCGTCTTAACATATCATGAATAGTCTTAAAGCTATGGTCACTCAAACTATTTCTGCGTGATACTAAAATTTAATTACAATGATAATATAAATACAAATAATAAATAATCGTTCAACCGGTGCTGATGACAATATATAATTATGTTAAACTTTAAAAACAATGTTTTCTATGAGTAAAAGATGTTATCTTATTTATATAACATCTTGTTGCTTGTCTGACAAATAATTAAAGACAATTTTAAATAATATATAATATTATATAATAATATATAATAATAAATAATTTTAAATAATGTATATATGTTTATATTGTATATAAACAATGTATTTGTAAATATATTCATAAGATTGATTATATATTCTATTAAAGTTTTATTTAATATTGTAATTATCACAATGTGATACATGTTTGTATTGTATCGTAAGAACTTATAATAAATTGATAAATAACAGTTGATGATAATTAGATTTAATTATTCGGGCAAACAAATGATTACATCTTTATATTTTCATTTCAATATATCATTTCTATATCACATTTCTGTATCATTTTTCTATTTCTATATTATCTTTTCTATTGTATTAAATTAAGCATCTGATTGAACTCGGTTGAATATAAATTTAATATATAATAAATATGTGTGTGTGTATATATATATATATATATGTATATAAATTTGCAACATTTTGGTACAGATTTCATACAAATCGGTCAATAATAGTGTAAGTGCGTGGGTGGGTGAAAACTTAAAAAAATTACGATAGTAGCGATCCCTGAAAAATTTGCAACATTTTGGTACCAATTTCGAAGAAAGCGGTCTACAAATGTGGAAGTGGTTCACGGTCAGACAGACAGACGATACTTATTATATATCACTACTATATGTGCTTATATATATCGCTACTATGTGGTATTTTTAAGTTTCCACTTATCCACGCACTTACACATTTATTGACCGATTTGTACGAAATCTGTAGCAAAATTTTGCAAATTTATTGGAGAAGGCTACTAGGTGGTTTTTTTCAAGTTTTACACACTTCTACCCACGCATCCACCGGTGGTCAGAGTCACCATCGGATGTCTCATTCAAAATCCAACAACTTTTATCTGAAACTTTTATAACTATATAATTATTATATATTCTTAATGTAAAATCATATATTAATAAATGTCGCAAGACGTATACTTGTTCTTGAACAAAATGCATTGTTTGCAACGACTGCGAAATTCGAAAACGAGGCATTAAGAAATTTCCAAAAATACACACGAACGTTCCGTTAACCTCTTTCGCATGCACTAATCCCTATACCTATATAGATTTATAGACCTATACCTATAGACCTCGCAACCTAATTGAGAGATATAAAAAGGACCCATCAGAAACACTCGAGAGTTCAATTGAGAAACTGACAGTAAACGTAACCAGACGTGTGATGGTATCCACGTCCCAAATTTGATCAATATGATGTCAAAATGATATTTTTTTGGATTTCTGTTCTACTTGGGGTGATATAGTCATAAGTGTAACTTACATCGAAAAAAGGCAAGTGTAGCTACAATTGTACATCAGCGAAGCATCGAAGACATTTGTAAGAAACTCTTTCTAAGGAGAAGTTTTATATAAAATACGTTACTCAAACTAAACGAGTGTTAATTCCTTGAACAAATCCCGGACTTCTCAGTCTCTATTCGGCACTCTTATAGAAATTTATCACTATATAGTAACGCCAATTTATCACTTATTTCGAGTACTCAATCACTTATTTTGAGTACTTAAATTACTGTATATCAGTATTTCAAGCACTCGAAATAAGTGATTAATTGGTGTTACTAAATTTCTACAAGGGAATACACACAAATTGCGTAATTAACAATAAAAATTTTGCGTAATTAAGTTAAATTAAAAATTTGCGATGTAATTCCAACACACAATAAAAATATATAACAAAGAAATTCAATAAAATATATAAAAAATGTTTCAATAATACTCTATCGCGGTATATGTTTAAAAACAAATTTTATTTCTAATTAAAAACTGTATATAGTATTCGCAGCGAAGCATGATGGTTGAAACGACGTTGATTTGTTGTTTAATCTAGAGAACCTCAAGAAGAGAGAGGCGACAACTGATCATGTAATCATCTAATCTTGATTGGCTATAGTACTTGAAATAATAAGTGTTTAGACAAATTATTATTAATTTATATTTTACTTTATTATATCAATTTAATATCTAATACCACAAATTACATTACTTATCTTTTTATAATATATATATTTCTCTTTAAATTCTAATTTTAAAAAATGTCTCTTTAAAAAGCTCACGACACTGTTCTGTTGACGCAACCGTTTTTTTAATGCTAATATCTTGTATTATTTCTTATTCTGTGTATATATATTTTACACAAACACACACACACACTTCAGTACATTCGTATAAAGATGCTTTTTATTCAAAAACAATGATTTTACATAATATATATATCTGCTCTCTATGTAATTTTTCGCAGGAACTATAAGTAGCTCGATAAATTCTTAGATTTCATCGACAATTTCACCAGCAACATCTAACAATTCACATATTTCCGGTAATTTGGTTATTTTAAAACTGTGTGTAATTAATCACTCATCTTTATTTATTCAAAATATTTTCTTTCTTTTGTAGGCGTGCGATTATTTTTGAGAGTATGTATCACGCCATCATATTATTGTCGCCTTGTCGTCTCGTCCTCGTGTTCGATTATTTATTTATATTTATGTTGCCGTGTGCGAATAATAAGAGATTTGATCCGTGTAGAAAATAACAGATGCGACCGTTCGAAAACAAACCAGAGCACGGGTTAGTTGTCGCTTAGCGATTGGCTCAAGTACGATAGGAAGGGATTATTAGGGAAATTAGGAGCGATATAAGTATCAGCGATTTTTGGTAGACATACACAGAACGCTCTCTTTTTGGACACACTCTCTCTTACGATCGAGGACCGCCGAGGTCGGAGCGACGGCGAAGAGACAAGGGAACATTTAGCATTTGGACGACAAGAGGCACCTTGAGTTCGCAATAAATATATTATACTCTAATTTCAATTCCTTATTTGATCCGGATTCTTTCCTGACTAATTAATCCGGTCTCCTTATATATATATCTATTTTGTCCACAATCGTTTATCCGCCTATACTTTAAACCATCTCAGCTTATTCTATTGAGTGTTGTTTTGTCCATCATTCCGAATATTTTATTGTATTATATTATATGATAAGATGAAAAAAATAGTCCAAAAAAAGAACCAAAACCGTTCTGAGTTCAAGTTTTTATAAATTCTAGTTATATACTTGAACATTATCATAAAATCATGATGCAAGCAGCGCGATACGCTTTATTTACTAAAGCGAACAAAGAAAGTGTATCACTTATTGTTAACGAGTTTGCCAAAGAACTTAAATATATTACTGGAAAATGTATGGATGTTGGTTGTGGACCTGGAGATATAACGAAGGATATTCTTCTTACGGCTCTTAATCCAAAAGCAACAATGATCGGTAAGAAAAAATAATGAATCGTAAAAGATTTTGACAGCTCACGCACGCACAAAAACAACACATAATGTAAAGAAAATTAATATTAATTAATGTTAAAACTATATATGTATATTATATAAAGGCACAGATATTAATGCAAGTACGACCGAATACGCAAATAAAATGTACGGTGATAAGGAACGACTCAAGTTCGAAGTGTTGGATATTCAAACGAAAAATTTGCCGGAGAAATATATTTCTAAATTTGATCATATATTCTCATTTTACACTTTGCATTGGTGCCATGACTTGCGGTAAAAAAATTTATTTAATAATTTTAAATTACAATATTATTTTTGTAAGAAAGAATTTTTGTAATATACGACTTTACTAATATATACTTTTGCATAACTATGTGTTTCGAAAAATAATTCTAATAAATTTATATATTTTTAAAATTACAATCATTAACTTTGTTATTCAACAGCCAGACGTTTGAAAATATGTATTGCATGCTTCGACCTGGCAAAACTATGCTGATATTAAATATAGTTCGTCAAAACTTTTTTGAAGTTTTGAAAATTATGGCGCAAGATGAGCGATATGCATCGTATATGGAGGTGAATATTATTGCAAATTGAAATATAATATAAGATTATATTGTAGAATAATTTCTGTGTGATTGTGAAATTTTTATTTTAAAATCCTCCGAATGTATGCTTATATAGATGTGGCTTATATAAGATATGAGATTCAATTTTGTTTTATGTGTACTTGTATTATTCGACATTTCCATAAATAGATAAATTTGTCATTTTAATTTCAAATTACGTCAAGATAATTAATTTTGATGCCTGAGGTAATTTTGGATACACCTTTTTTGTATAACAAATATTTTATATGTATATATAATATATATTGCACATTTAATTTTTTAACTGTATATATTGTCAATTATCTTTTATATAGGACGAAGCAAAGTATGTTGGGTCACTTCATTATTCAACTCAACCTCGTGAAGAGATAATAGAAATGCTTGAAGATATTGGATTTCAAGTTAATCATTGCAGTCATCGGATATTGAACTACAAGGATAATGCAGAAACATTTCTATGTAAGTCTTTTCCTTGATATATATACAAGCAAAAATTAAATTCTAGGCTACGTGATTAATATAATGTTTTTATATTTTTTCTCATTTATTTGATTTACAATTCTAAATTAATCGTATATATTTTATTCAATTCGATAGCCATGGTTACTTCACAATATACTTTTAAATTTTTGGACGACATGCCGAATAATCTAAGAGATGAATTCAAGAATGAATTAGCACGTAAATTTGCGGAAATAAGAGCTAAAGAATACGCAGATATTATTCAAGATAATTTGAAGATACATAACGTAGAGAAGGAGAAAAATGGAGATGATATGTCTGTTAGATATACTGCACTGATAATTTATGCACAAAAAGTTTCATAATTGTATGAACGATCTTCATAATTAATACGACAAAAATGGGCAATTTTTTTTTTTTCACGTAGTCTCTCGTTATAAAACGCTTAAAAAATATTTACTTGTATTTCCTTTATGAATGGACTAATAAAAAAATTAATATTTGCAAATTTACATTACAAAGTATACAATTGCTATTTGAGATATAGCTACAATATAATATATGTCATATTATTTTATTTAATTATATTATATTACATTTTATATTTATAAAAAAAAATTATAATTAATGGATACTGCATTTTATGCACATATTCATTGAAAAATATTTAATTTTATCATATTTTTAAATGACAAGAAATTGCAGATTAATTATTCCTGCTCAATTTCTGCTGCCAATCTGCTATCAGATTGTGTTTGACAGACTAGGTTTCTACCGCCAATTTGCCATTAACTATATTGTTCAGATTTTCTTGGTTTTTGCCGCTAATCTGCTGTCAGATTTTACTTACTACTTATGCTAGCATAATGTCATCAATTGCGGACACAGCAATTAATCTTAGGAATATGCTGTAAAGTCATGATTATTGTGCTAACATTTTGCTATCTGAGATATTGACTACTCAGATAGTCATAGCAATTATTATAACATCATTTTGATGTCAAAATGCATCATTTGTCATCAAAATAATGTCATAATAATTACTGTGGCTATCTGGGTATATATTTTATATATTAATAATTTATGTAAAGTTATAGAACGTATAGGAAATTAAAAACAAACATTTTCTATAGATCGGTCGATTTTATAGCTAATATGTACTTTGTAATATACAGGGTTTGTCCGGAAAGTAATGCGTCGCATTTTTTTGTGACGCGACTATACATCGCAGAGCGATGGGACCGGTTGGGGAGGAAGGGGGGTACCCTTAGCTTTCCAACGGTAGGTCGCTCAATTGTTTCCATGCGCTTGGAGGGTTAGGACGGCTTATTCTGTGAACCTCTGCTTAGTGGTCGCGTCGAACTTGTGATGGAGAGAACGATAGAGCAACGCTATGCGATAAAGTTTTGCGTGAAGCTGGACAAGACGCCGCTGGAAACTTTTGAAATGCTCAAGAAAGTTTGGCCCCGGCGGACTTTTTTTTATTTCCTCGGCTGAAAAGGGAGCTCAAAGGACAACAGCTCGAGTCGGTTGACAACGTACAAGCTACTTCGACGGCCTCCCTGAACAGCATCCCAGTCAAGGAGTTCCAGAAATCTTATGACGCATGGAAATCGCGTTGGCAAAAATGTATTGACGCAGAAGGGTCATACTTCGAACAATTTTAAGTTGTTTTACCTATGCGATCAATAAATTCTTTTTTAAAAAAATGCGACGCATTACTTTCCGGACAAACCCTGTATAAATTTGTAAATAAAAAAATTAATTTGTACTCTCCACTGTGGTTACACAATTTTAAATAACATCACTTATTTTTATATTATTCAAGCAATGTATTTGTAAATTATTTCTTATCTTTTTAGATTTTAGATAATTATTAAACTTATAAATTGCAATTTCTTTATATAAAATTATGCACAATTAATATTGATTAAAAATTAAAGATGTCATAATTACGATTAATCAAATGAATATTTATGATTATTTTATAATAAATTTAAATGTTTTATTAAATTCTATTTGTTACTATATATTAGTCCTATTTAAATTCTATTAGAATTGCTATAATAATATACTATTTTGTAATTAAAAAAGAAGAAGAAATATAAGATTGCATATTAATAAGTTATGATAAATTTTGTCTTATCAAAAATATAATTGATAAACTACTGTATTTGCAAACATTAAAAGTTCCGATTAAAAAATTAATAATAAAATCTACATTATCATATTTTTCTATAAAAAAAACGTGATTTGTTATAAATGATTATCTAGTCGCGAATGTCTTAAATATTCGATTTGGAAATATGAAATTAATTGAAATTTAAAAACCAGCAAATGACTTGTAAGATTAGATAAAAATTATAAGCTACATGATAAAAAAAAAGAAATCTTCTTCATTACATGCTTAAACACAAAACATTGTTTCATAATTGTATCAGGTCATGATATATAAGAAATAAATGTCTTAAATATTCGATTTGGAAACATGAGATTAATTGAAATTTAAAAACTGATCCAGCAAGCGACTTGTAGGATTAGATAACAATTATAAGCTACATGATAAGAGGGAAATCTCTTTCATTACATGCTAAGACCCAAAAGATTGTTTCATAATTGTATCTTTGACTCCTTATTTCAATCAAAATTTCGAAACACTCGAAAGAGAAATGTTTATCTTTATTTATTATATAATCGACATAATGAAATAGTTTATACATTAATGTAATTGCATTTTCTAAATCTATTGTTTATACACATTAAAAACATTTAAAATACAGACTGAAATAAAAGTTTTAAAAATTAAATATAGAAAATGTACTCCAATTATCAGGCATCACAGTCTTTAATATGTGTACTTTAGTATGCGTACACACATCTTCGTTACATGTTCAGATAATAAAAAAAAAGATTTGAAACATAATTTGTGATACATACTCAAAGCAA
Source organism: Nylanderia fulva (assembly GCF_048542155.1). Classification (NCBI taxonomy): domain Eukaryota; kingdom Metazoa; phylum Arthropoda; class Insecta; order Hymenoptera; family Formicidae; genus Nylanderia; species Nylanderia fulva. Next base: position 1,958,925 of record NW_028189730.1, on the reverse strand, counting down.
ACTTTTCTCTATCATTTCGTATATTTTAACATTTCTTGTTAAAGCTTATTTCTAATCTACAATCGAATCTCGTAATTGTTGCAATATGTAATACAACAAATATTATCTCCTGGATAAGTCACTTTATTACTAAAACCTTCTTTTACTGAATATTTACCATGATTTTCCACCAAATATTCGTCCTTAATATAATGTATTGTCGTGTTGTAAAACAATTAACTTACATCGGATAATAATCTTCTGTTCTAATATTTATATGAATATATGAGTCAATAAAAAAGGCAGTCAAATTATGTTGTATTCCTTTTTTTTATTACGTCCAATAACGGATTATAGGCACTATTTAACGATTTGTTTTCTTCTACTGAATTTAAACCGTTATGTTGTTGTTTAATAAAAATGGTTTCCGATATTAATCTTTTATGGAAATTTTTTTCCCGATCTAATATTTTAATATTATCCTAATCTATGTTGTATTGAAATTCAGTAATATGCCTAGAAACTACAGATTGTTTCGAGATTTGTAATTTCATATTCGCTAAATGTTTCCTGATTCTCGTATTTAACTACCTGTTCGTCTGACTCACGTATAATGCATCACAATTTTTACATGCTATGTTATATACTACGTTATTATTCGAAAGTGCTGGTGTGATAACTTTGTTTACTTTAATGATTTTAAGATCAATCAAAATTAATATTGAACGCTAGTGGTGAAAATAAACTTGGCAAACTTGATTTCGACGTAACGAGCAATTTTATTCAATACTTTCACAAGTGAAAGTATTGATTAAAATTGCTAGTTACGTCGAAATCAAGTTTGCCAAGTTTAATGATTTTATTTAACTTATTCATGCATCTGAATCCTGTGGCAATTTCCGTATCTCTAAATAAAATGCTAACTTGTTCCGAAATCTTTTTAATATACGGTATTGCTATGAATCTTTTATCTTTATCTTTATCTTTAAAAATATAAAATTCTTATTAATTTTTGCTTGATAAGAACCTATTATTTTACTTCAATTGTGTTACACATATAAGCTTATTCTTAATAATTAATGGAAAAGAGTTGTTACGAGATACCTCAGTAAATTTGCGGCAAAATTAAATATGGTGTTGTGTCTTCGTGAGACACGGAAGTTGTTACGGGATTGTTGCCCTTATAGAAATTTATCACTATAGTAACGCCAATTAATCACTTATTTCGAGTACTTAAAATACTGATATACAGTAATTTAAGTACCCGAAATAAGTGATAAATTAACGTTACTATATAGTGATAAATTTCTATAAGAGTGCCGAATAGAGACTGAGAAGTCCAGGATTCGTTCAAAAAATTAACACTCGTTTAGTTTGAGTAATGTATTTTATATAAAACTTCTCCTCAGAAAGAGTTTCTTACAAATGTCTTCGATGCTTCGCTGATGTACAATTGTAGCTACACTTGGCTTTTTCGAGATAAGTTACACTTATGACTATTACGTGGATACGATCACACGTTTGGTTACGTTTACTGTCGGTTTCTCAATTAAACCTCCGAGTGTTTCTGATGAGTCCTTTTTATATCACTTAATTAGGTTGCGAGGTCTATAGGTATAGGTCTATAGATCTATAGGTATAGGGATTAGTGCACGCGAAAGAGATTAACGAAACGTTCGCATGTATTTTTGGAAATTTCTTAATGCCTCGTTTTCGAATTTTGCAGTCGTTGCGAACAATGGCATTTTGTTCAAGTACAAGTATACGCCTTCCAATATTTAATATATGATTTTACATTAAGAATATTTCATTGAATATATAATAATTATATAGTTATAAAAGTTTCAGATAAAAGTGATTAGATTTTGAAGGAGACATCCGATGGTGACTCTGACCACCGATGGGTGCGTGCTGGGCGAGTGGGAGTGTAAAACTTGAAAAAAACCACCTAGTAGCCATCTCCAATAAATTTGCAAAATTTTGGTACATATTTCGTACAAATTGGTCAATAAATGTGTAAGTGCGTGGGTAGGTCGAAACTTTGAAAAAACCACATAGTTATTTATATTTATATTATTTGTATTTATATTATCATTGTGATTAAATTTTAGTATCACGCAGAAATAGTTTAAGTGACCATAACTTTAAGACTATTCATGATATGTTAAGACGAATAAAAAGTTGTAAAAATATGAATAAATACAAGATTTATTTAATATAATTTGTAATACATATTACCATTTATTATTATGATATAATATAATTTAAAAGTATTTTATATGTATCTTTGATATACTTTTAAAGTATTTGAATGTCTGTGCCTATACCGAAATACATTTTAAGTGTATCTTATATCTATCACTATTTATATATATTTTGTATCATATATATATATATATATATATATATATATATGTGTGTATAAAAATACAAAATATATGTAGTTAATGTACTTTGCAATTTTGTGTTAATATTAATTTTAATATTACTTTTTTAACATTATTCAATCGTTTAATAAGAATTAAAGGAGTAAAAGGAGAAAAAAATAGAAAAGAGTTATATATACAACTATGAAACATTACATCTATACAACTATGAAACATTCTTTCGTGCATAAACTATCAGTACAGAATATAGAGCAGGAATATCCGCCTCTTCCTTTTCATTATATAACTTAAAATTACCTTGACTTTTTTTATAGTCTTTGATTTTTCTTTCCGTAAATCTATGTCTTAACTCATTCTTAAATTCCTCTCTTATATTATGCGGCATTTTGTTCAAAAATTCATAAGTATGCTGTGAAGTAACCATGGCTATCGAAATAAAAAATATAATTAACTTAAAATTATAATTCAAGTAAATGAGAAAAAATAATAATATTTAAAAATATGCTAATTAATCAATTAGTCTAGAATTTAATTTTTGCATGCACATATTAAAGAAAATATACTTACATAGAAACTTTTCTGTATTCCTACAGTTGTCCATCTCTTGATGACTGCTATAGAGAACTTGAAATCCGATATCTTCAAGTATTTCCTTTAACTCTTCGTGAGGTCGGATCGAATAATGAAGTGACCCAACATACTTCTGTTTATCCTGTATAAAGATAATTGATAATAATTTATAGTAAAAAATGCAATATGCAATGTGTATACACATATAATATTTTATTTTTATATAAAGATTTATTTATATTTATATAATAAAGAAAATTTCATAAATACTGCAGTCTGTTATATTTGATATTGATATATAGTCTCGCAAATAAAACAGAAAGTTGCATTCAAAATTAAATGTTGAATAATATATGTAAGTATGTAAAACAAGTATGTAAGTATGTAAAATAACTAAATTTTATATATGTTAATCATTATCATGTTAATCGTTATTATATTAATCATAATCATATATTAATTAATTTATGAGTGTGCACTCAGTGGATTTTAACTATGATAAAAATTAAAATTTCATAATCATGCGGAAATTATTCTGCAATCTAATCTTATATTATATTTTGTACTTACCTCCATATACGGTGAAAATCGCGCATCTTGTGCCATAATCTCCACAGCTTCAAACAAGCCTGGGCAATGCGTTACGGTTGATATAAGCATAGATTTACCAGGTTGAAGCATACGATAAATATTCTCACATGCTTGGCTGTTAAACAACAAGATGTTAATTATAATTTAAAACATATTAAAACAACACAAACGCTCGCACATAACGCGCGTCATTTCTCGATTTTATATTAAAAAGATTGATATTTTAAACCCTTGTAGAAATTTATCACTAGTAACGCCAATTAATCATTTATTTCGAGTACTTGAAATACTGATATACAGTAATTTAAGTACTCGAAATAAGTGATTAAGTACTCGAAATAACTGATAAATTGGCGTTACTAGTGATAAATTTTTATAAAAGTTTTTTTCCTATACAATACGAAAAGTATTAATATTATGTTTATTTAATAATTGTTTTTCTTACCGAATGTCATGGCACCAATGCAAAGTGTGAAATGAGAATATGTGATCAAATTTTGAAATATATTTTTCGGGCAAGTTTTTCGTTTGAATATCCAACACTTCGAATTTGAGTCGTTCCTCGTCACTGTACATTTTATTTGCATATCCGATCGTACTTGTCATAATATCTGTGCCTTTATAATATATAGTTGTTATATTAACTATTATTAATTATCTAATTAGATATTTAGTTATTTATCTAGTTATTATATATTAATTATATATCTAATTAATTATATTAACTAATATTCTATTATTTTCTTACCAATCATTGTTGCTTTTGGATTAAGAGCCGCAAGAAGAATATTTTTCGTTATATCTCCAGGTCCACAACCAACATCCATACATTTTCCAGATATATTTTGTAGCTCTTTGTCAAATTTGTCGATTATAAGTGATACATTGTTTTTGACAATATTATTACATGAAGCGTACTGCGCAGCTACTGCCATTTTATAATAATGTTTAGGTACCTATAGAATATATAAAAGATTGAAGAAAGTGGGCTGTAATAAGAATTGATGCGTCGGAATTTTAATGCACTTTGTTATAAAATCCCCCTTATTTTTGTGCACAGAGTACAAGCAAGCAGCGCCGAAATTTGGAAATAGGTTCCGACAGACCCAGCGGTAGGTGAATGTTAAAAACGCGACTTAGGAAAAAATTAAATTTTAATAAATATTGTGAAATTCATCATTAATTCATTTATTATATATATATATTATGAAAGAAAAATTCGAAAAAATCCGTCCAACATTTTTATTTGATCTAACATTCAACTTAATCAAGTCTTTATTACGAAAGCGTTTATAACAAAAGTGTGCACAATATAATTGTGTAATTAACTATAAGAATTTTGCGTAATTAATTTAAATTAATAAATTCGCGTTTTAATTCCGACGTACAGGCTCTTTAATCAGTTTTTTTATTTAATTTTTTACTATTAGTGTATTAGAACTATTTTTCTTTATCACAATTAAAATATATAATTATAATAGAATTTTACTATTACATTGTAGCTTATTTTATCCATAAAATTATATTAGAAAAGATATTATCTTATATAAATATTAAGATATATTTATATTATCTTAATATTAAGATATTTATATAAAATAATATAAATAGTAAGATATTATATAAATAGTCTATCTCTTATTTAAAAAATTTATAGTAAAGAATTGTTACCAGTAAACTTACCTCTGTCGCGATTAGAATGAAAATACTAAGAAAACTTGTGAGAACGTGAGACTGCGTAAAGAGTGACGCCAAAAACAGGCCAAACTTCGTCTGTTTCGTCGTTTAAGTCTGACTTGAAGTTGGTGCTCCGATATTTATATATATAAGTTTAAACGATATTTATATATAAGTCATTAATCCTCGAAAGTCAGATTGAACTCGCTCTTTATCTTCAAGATATGATAGGTCAAAGTTTGAATTATGCAGTTAATTGCTTTATCCACTGCTTTAGTAAGATAACTATTGAATTGTTATCAATGCTTTAATAACACAACGAGAAATGATTAGTCGAATCGTTATCAATTTGACATTGATTCGACAAATTTGACATCGATTCGACAACAAATCGACGTCGATTAGACTATCATTTCTCACTGGGAAGATAACTTTATATTGTTACTATACCATATATCGAAATATAATAGATAATATAATATATACGGTACAAGTAACGTAAATGTAAATTGTAATTTCCTACGCATGGATTTTTACAGTTTTATAATGTAAATATAAGATAACTTAAATGTTATATAAAAGCTATAGCAGCAATATAACTTGTTGCACTATTGTAATATAACTATAATGTGACTGTTATTGTACATGTTATTGTATATTAACTTTTAATTTATCTTAATATATATATATATATATATATAATATATAAATTAGTCATTATAGTCATTATAGAAAATATTAGTCATTATAGAAAAATTAGTCATTATAGTCACTCCTTTAATATATATATATATATATATATATATATATATATATATATTAAAGGAGTGACTATAATGACTAATTTTTCTCTCGTTTTATCCCACGATATATTTAAAAACTGTTCAATCATGATTTAATGAAATAATGCTCAATAATCGATTCTGTCTCTTCTTTTACAGGTGATAATTTCAGTTTCCCAAATGTTGGGAAACGTAATTGGTTTGAACAACTCGCGATTTCAAAAATCGTTATCGTTAATCAACAGTTACGCTTCCTCCGATAAAGTTATGAAAGGCACGGGTTTTCCAGTTGAAGTGAAGGATCTCAATAAAAGAATACGAACGGTTTTAATGGCGACCGCGCAAATGCGAGAACATAAAATATTAGAACTTTACATAAATTATTAGAGTATAAAATATATAGTCAATATCCTAGATAGCAAAATGTTAGCCAATAATCATGATTTTACAGCAGATTCCTATTCTAAAATTAATTGTTGTATTTGCAATTGATGACATTATGCTACCATAAGTAGTAAGTAAAATCTGACAGCAGATTAGCGGCAAAAACCAAAAAAATCTGTATAATATAGTTAATAGCAAATTGGCGGTAGAAACCTAGTCTCAAACACAATCTGATAGCAGATTGGCGGCAGAAATTGAGCAGGAATAATTAATCTACAATTTCTTGTCATTTAAAAATATGATAAAATTAAATATTTTTCAATGAATATGTGCATAAAATGCAGTATCCGTTAATTATAATTTTTTTTATAAATATGAAACTAAATATAATATAATTAAATAAAATAATATGACATATATTATATTGTAGCTATATCTCAAATAGCAATTGTATACTTTGTAATGTAAATTTGCAAATATTAATTTTTTTATTAGTTCATAAAATAAATACAAGTAAATATTTGTCAAGTGATTTATAACGAAAGACTACGTGAAAAAGAAAAAGAATTGCTCATTTTTGTCGTATTAATCATGAAGATTATTTATACAATTATGAAACTTTTTGTGCATAAATTATCAATGCAGTATATCCAACAGACATATCATCTCTATTTTTTTTCTTCTCTACATTATATATCTTCAAATTATCTTGAATAATATCTACGTATTCTTTAGCTCTTATTTCCGCAAATTTACGTGCTAATTCATTCTTGAATTCATCTCTTAGATTATTCGGCATGTCGTCCAAAAATTTAAAAGTATATTGTGAAGTGACCATGGCTATCGAATTGAATAAAATATATACGATTAATTTAGAATTTGTAAATCAAATAAATGAGAAAAAATATAAAAACATTATGTTAATCACGTAGTCTAGAATTTAATTTCTGCTTGTATATATATCAAGAAAAAGACTTACATAGAAACTTTTCTGCATTATCCTTGTAGGTCATAATCCAATGACTGCAATGATTAACTTGAAATCCAATATCTTCAAGCATTTCTTTTATCTGTTGACGAGGTTGGAGTGAATAATGAAGTGACCCAACATACTTTGCTTTGTCCTATATAAAAGATAATTGACAATATATACAGTTAAAAAATTAAATGTGCAATATATATTATATATACATATAAAATATTTGTTATACAAAAAAGATGTATCCAAAATTAACCCAGGCATCAAAATTAATCATCTTGACGTAATTTGAGATTAAAATGACAAATTTTGCTATCTATAGAAATGTCGAATAATACAAGTACACATAAAACAAAATTGAATCTCATATCTTATGTTAGCCAAATCTATATAAGCATACATTCGGAGGATTTTAAAATAAAAATTTCACAATCACACAGAAATTATTCTACAATATAATCTTATATTATATTTCAATTGGCAATAATATTCACCCCCATATACGATGCATATCGCTCATCTTGCGCCATAATATTTATAACTTCAAAAAAGTTTTGACGAACTATATATAATATCAGCATAGTTTTGCCAGGTCGAAGAATGCAATACATATTTTCAAACGTTTGGCTGTTGAATAACGAAGATAAATGTTAATGATTGTATTTTTAAAAATATATAAATTTATTAGAATTATTTTTCGAAACACATAATGATGCAAAAGTATATATTAGTAAAATCGTGTATTACAAAAATTCTTTCTTACAAAAATAATATTGTAATTTACCATTATTAAATAAATTTTCTTACCGAATGTCATGGCACCAATGCAAAGTGTGAAATGAGAATATGTGATCAAATTTCGAAATATATTTCTCCGGCAAATTTTTTGTTTGAATATCCAACACTTCGAATTTGAGTCGTTCCTTGTCACCGTACATTTTATTTGCGTATTCGGTCGTACTTGCATTAATATCTGTGCCTTTATATAATATACATATATAGTTTTAACATTAATTAATATTAATTTTCTTTACATTATGTGTTGTTTTTGTGCGTGCGTGAGCTGTCAAAATCTTTTACGATTCATTATTTTTTCTTACCGATCATTGTTGCTTTTGGATTAAGAGCCGTAAGAAGAATATCCTTCGTTATATCTCCAGGTCCACAACCAACATCCATACATTTTCCAGTAATATATTTAAGTTCTTTGGCAAACTCGTTGACAATAAGTGATACACTTTCTTTGTTCGCTTTAGTAAATAAAGCGTATCGCGCTGCTTGCATCATGATTTTATGATAATGTTCAAGTATACAACTAGAATTTATAAAAACTTGAAGAAAATGAGCTATAATAAGAGTCGGTGTGTCGAAATTTCAATATATGCAAATATACTCTGCGTGTTATTATTCTTTATTTATTTAGAACGGTTTTGATTCTTTTTTTGGACTATTTTTTTCAGCTTATCATATAATATAATACAATAAAATATTCGGAATGATAGACAAAACAACACTCAATACAATAAGCTGAGATGGTTTAAAAAAAGGAATAAACATTTTGAATAAATAAAAATGAGCAATTAATTACACACAGTTTTAAAATAACTAAATTACCGGAAATATGTGAATTGTTAGATGTTGCTGGTGAAATTGTCGATGAAATCTAAGAATTTATCGAACTATTTATGGTTCCTGCGAAAAATTACATAGAGAGCAGATATATAGGTATTGTGTAAAATCATTGTTTTCGAAAAAGAAAGCATTTTTATACAAGTGTACTGAAGTGTGTGTGTGTGTGTGTGTTTGTGTAAAATATATATATACAGAATAAGAAATAATACAAGATATTAGCATTAAAAAAATGGTTGCGTTAATAGAACAGTGTCGCGAACTTTTTAAAGAGACATTTCTTAAATGAAAAATTTAAAAAGAAAATTATATTATAAAAAGATGGATAATGTGTAATTTGAGGTGTTGGGTACCTTGGGTCGGGCATAAGGGGTTGCGCCAAATTAGGATATAAATCCGGAACGTCAGGGCTTGGATCGGGGTTATTGTATTAATTCACTTTACATTTTCATTATTAAAGAGCTTTTTTTTTTTAAGTAAACACTTGACTTTATCTTTATTTTCACAATATTACACCTGTATGTTACGTAAACTAGTGTAGCGGTAGCATAGACATTGACATATTCCTATGTCTATGAGCGGTAGCAATTATGTATGACTTTGCGAAGTGCGCGCGCGAACGTGATTACCTTTATATTGACGACTGTATTGCGACTGCCGGGCGCGTATCCTGCTCGGTTTTTATAGTTCTAGCAACACAAGCGCGCGCGAAGCGTGTCATGACTTTGTTTTGGAAGGTGAAGAAACAAAATTTTTTGTTGGACAAATGTGGACAAATTGTAGACAATCGTTTGGTGCTTTAAAATTAAAGAAATCTTTCATGAGGATGCTAGTAATGAATTTTTTTCCATAACTTTGTTTTGGAAGGTAAACAAACAAAATTTGTTGTTGAACAAATGTGGACAAATCGTGGACAAACGAATGTTATCAGAATTTTTTAAAAAATCGCATTTGGGGGTGCTAATTTCACGGAGCTCAACGGGCCCTTTTGGTTAAGAACCTAGGTGCAAGCGAGGTAAATTCAAAGTTCTGCTTTGCTTGCACTTTAAGCAATTTCGGTTTCGTGCGTGTCTCGCAGTGTTTGCGTTTTTGGCGCAATCGGCATCCGTCGTCAAACAAATGTAACCTAAGTGGTTATATCATTTAGGGATATAACAGTATTATTGAAACATATTTTTTATGTGTCTTATTGAATTTCTTTGTTACATATTTTTATTGTGTGTCGGAATTACATCGCAAATTTTTAATTTAATTTATTTTAGTTTCGGAACACATAGTAAAAGAACACCATAATATTGATTGGAATAATGTAAAGATTTTAGACAGGGAAGGTAATTATTATAAGAGACTTGTCTCTGAGATGTTACATATCAAAGAGCAAAAAAAATGGCCTTAATTCCAACAAGGATACCGAGCTGCTCAGTGAGGCTTATTTTGATGTTTTAAACATGTTAACAAACAGACGATAGATTACTAAAAAGACAAACAAGACATCAACATTTTTTACATAATAACTTAATATATATAAACACTTTTAGCTTGTTGACTTGATACAGTGAGATATCTTAACGAACTAACAGTTATAAAGTTTTTTAAAAAATAATGTGAAATCAGCATAAAGAAATTTAAAAGTAAGCCGAACAATTACGTAAGATTTTATAAATTGTGACTGATTATTAATTGACTTGATTGTACGCAGTGCATACCGTTATTAACCATTCTCGCAAAGAAACGAAGAAATTTCACGGGAAGCATTTTATAGCTTAAGAGGGATCTCTACACAAAAGGATTCATGGACGAAACATCAGATATGACACATTTCGAAACGTAACACATTTCTAACATTATTAATTCGATAGGATATTAATGTAATATAATAGCAGTTAAGATATGACTCGATAATTTATGTAACACTGAAGAAGACTGCGTGCAGTCAAAACGTCTAATTCTTTTATGTAAGATTTTGTAAATTTACGGTTTGTCCGATTTGATTGATATTTTTTCGGTTTAACAATGCTTGCAGAATATATTAAATAAATTTCTGATTCTAACATTCTATTTAATAAAAAAGTGATCCGATTGCCAGTTGAAATATTGAAATAATCTGCTTCATAGCTGATGAGTCGAGCGTGAATTATAGATAAACGTGCATTAAAATTATAAAATGCCGCATTAACAGATTTCAATAGTCCATTATCTAGTCAACACATTGAGAAATATGACGATTGATCATTGCTCTCTCGAGTTCGTTATCAAAGTTCATGCTTTTTCTTCGTTTTACCGTATCGAGGAACTCGCGCTACAACATCGACCGCACTCACTTTATTGCACGACCTCGTATACATATAGGTACATCGTGTTTTCTGCGTTAAATTTTCTCCGCGTTATTGTCGTCAAGGTTTTAACGCGCGATGTCTGGAAACCCGCAAGGCCGCGCTTATTTTTCGGAATAGATTATTATAATTCTAGGTTGCGCACATATGTATATCAGAAAAGAGAAGAAAGAGAAAATTGATCTTCGATCGGTTGATCCTCGATCGGCGACTACATACGTGAAACAACGTCGCCGTGTAATTGAGAGACATTCAGAGTGCATTAGCATTGCCGGGCAAGGGACAGGCAGGCATATTAATTGCTCATCACCGATAATGAAGATGATTTGTAAGTCGATATTAGCATAACTAACAGGTTTCCCGGTAATAAAGCCACGGTCTTTATGTCCCCCAGGGATCGTCTCTCCTCCCGATTTCACCCGCGAATCCCACGGAACGAGCGAGTTGGAACGAACTGGAACAGAAAACGACCTGGAGCCAGCTCGTCCCGATACGAGCGTCGATGTTTCCGCGATGAAAATCGAAGAGGGAGAGATAACGAAGACGATGCGGAGCGCCATCTTACTTGGCGTGCGGAAAAGGCGATTAAGGAAAGTCGATGCGAGCATAAGCAATGCGCTCTTGGCACTGCCCTTGGAACGCGACGTTGTCCAGGGCATTATGATAATGGTAGGATGATAAGTACATGCCACCCGTTCGCAGAATCTCTTAATTTCGCATACGTATTTTTCACACGCAGAGAATGGGACAAAAACTCAGATTTATGCGATAGATAAATGAACGTCCTGATATCTTATTTACGTATTCCGCATCTCGCATCTGCTAGCCATTTCTCTCTTCTTGACAGATTTGCTTTGTATTTTTGCTTTTATCAGAAATTGGTATTTTAATTTCAAGAAAAACACGGTCTCCAGAATTATGAGTGATAATTCGGACATATCGCACCGTTAAAATGGTATAATTGATTAATCATATTTATCTGACTCGTCTTTGTTATATATTTATGTCATAAAGCTAGTTAGTGTTCAAGACATCAGCTGTTTAGATGAAGACTGTTACGTAAATAATAAAAGTTTTGTACCGCCTGCTAGTTTCGCAAAAAGTTCATTTGTCGTAGGAAGCGGATGCTCATCGATTATTAATTTGGGATTAATTGTTGATTTGTAATCACCGCATACCCTAATAGTACTGTTCGCTTTCAAAACCGGGATAATGGGAGTAGCCCATTCCGAATTCTCTAATTTCGCGGGTAAGTATTCCCGCTTGCTCTAGCTCATTTAATTCTTTTTCTATTAATGGAATTAATTTGAAAGGGACAGCTCGCGCTTTTAAAAATACTGGTGTTGCATTTGTAAGTCCTTATTGTAAGTCTCGCCTGTATTCCTGTAATTTTTGCTAAAGTAGGCGCACCCAAATTTTTATATTCCCGCAATAATAATTGCAGCTGACTAGTAGCTTCTTGTGCATTGATATTAGAACTTTCTAATAAATTACACCTGACCCTTCAATTGTCTAATCCACTTTCTTCCTAATAAGGGCTGTTTTTCCAATTCCGTATAATGTAAATATTTAACTTTTTCCGTGTTTTATTACATTAAACGTAAACCACAATATACCCTAATATTTTAACTATCGTTTTACAATAAGCAACTAAGTTGAGATCTATTTTAAGGACGGACGAATCTGGAAATAGCGCACGAACCTGTTCACGATTCATGATAGTTACCGCGGAACCACTATCAATCTCGAAACGAATATTTTTATTATTCACGGAAAGTGTGCAAAAAAACTTATCTCTGTGCTCCAAATGCTCCAATTGCAAGACCTCGTCCAATTGATTGGCCGATTCCTTCTTTTTAAAACAAACTTTGACTAGGTGCTCAGATCCTCCACAGCCAGAGCAACGTATGTCTCTACTTAAAGTACATTGCGACGCAAAAAGTCCTTTACCGTATCTGAAACACTAAACAGTCTTAGTATTGTTCTTATTTGCCTGCTTTGAATTTACATTATTTTTATATCACAAATTTGTAATTGCTAATCTCTTTTTAACAAAATTATTATTCTTATCCGTTGATTTCTTCGATGACTTCTTGCCCGCTTGCAAGTATTCCACCGCTGCTGCTGCTAGACCCACTGTACCGCCATTTTGTAGTGACGTGGCACCTTGCTCCGATAACTCCATTGTAGTGGCTATTTGCAAGGCTTCTTCGTATGTTAGCTCTCTCTCTTCTCCAACAATCTCGTCTGGATTTTCTTGCTTGAGAGTCCAAAAACTAGTTGATTCCGCAACGCCGTCTTCTGATAATTTCCAAATTTGCAATGAAGACTTAGCTTATGCGAGGCCGCCGCAAATTGATGTACTAATTCTCCTTCTGCCTGTCGCCGTTGATGAAATTTAAAATTTTCGGCAATCTCCAACGGTACAGGATCGTAGATTTCCTGCAGTTTGACCGTCAAGATTTCATATGGTTGTATGAACGGATCCTCCGGATCCAATCGATCACATAATACATCGAACGCACTCGGTCCCACGTAATGTAACAAGTAGGGTACTCGAGCGTTACTTTTAATTAAAACGTCGTTTATCTTCATTCTGATTAATGCAAATGCATTTCATGTTTTGATTTTATACACTTTATTATAACAGATTTATGATTTTCCTTATAAAGAAAAGCTATTTGCAGCTATCTGCTTTAACGAATTATTATACAATCTTATAATCTGTTTCTTTCATCGGAGCATTTTTTCTGATAACACTTATCTTTCGAAAACAAATGTTTTCCAATTAAAAATCGATATTCTTAATGGCAAACAGGAAACAACACTTATACCTGAAACGGAGGAAAAACACATTCATTAGATTAAATAACATTAAATTGACATAATATCTTTATACGTCAATTATAATGGCACTTCTTTATATTATATTCTACAAGAAATTAGTTCGGAATAAAGTAGAATTGTTTTTATATCGATCATTAAGAACAGAGTTAAATAATTTCGATTGATATCTCTATAATTCTAAACAACATATTATATCAAAATGCAGGAGAAACAAATCAATTGTAAATTATAAGACAAATATTTTTTTACATAATTAAAGAAAAGATTAAACTCTCGAACCGTGTAATGCGTTGCAGTCAGGATAAGAATGTTCCGACATCCTCGATCATGTAACAATTCGAATCGAAATATTGCACTGAAAGTAAAGAATTTCAATGAAAGAATGTTTCTCTCGTTGAAACGCGATGCGATTCCGCAATGCATCATTCGCGCTATTGGATTAAAGAATGTAGTGTCTCTCCATGCATTCCTTTTATTATTCAATAATGTTATGTAAAGAATGTTTAAGAAAAATGCTTTCGTCAATGTCAAAGCATGTCGACATCAATACTGCAATAAACATGTTTCTGACATTTAAGAGAGGCGTAACGTTTATCTAATTTGCGATATAGTCATCCGCTAAAATCATGTTTATCGATTCATCAAAGACAATAATGACTCCATTAAAGCAGGAATTAACCCGACCGTTGTGTATAAGTGAAATCAGTCTAGTTCCTTCTAAACCTTTTCGTCGATCCGAATTTATCAGTCAGTTTTACGAGTCGTGATTGTAAACTTTAGTTTTAAGCAAAAAACTTACGTACTTTCGTTTTTCTTCTTTAATGGAGGAGGGATGTTATATCCCTAAAAAATATAACTATTATAGGGTTGCCATATTTTGCCGTGAGGCGACCAGGACAAAAATGATGATCAAGGGAAAAAAGAGGGGGAGGAGGATAAATTGATTGTAATAATAAATTAGTAAAAATTATAACGCTCTTATATATTGAAATAAAATTGTAAAATTAATGTAAGTACAGGCCAACTCAAGAGCATAAATTATTAGGATATGTTAATGAATATTATAAATTTTTATTGCTTCCCAATTATACCATATAAAAACAATTAAAACATAATAATACAATTAAATCACAAACGTTTCGACTGTACGCAGTCTTCATTAGTGGAGTCATATAATATTAGTCAATTATAAAATTAAAAAAAAAAAACATTTCGACGATGCTAACGATTGCAATTCCTACTATTAATTATACTCATATTGAAAATAACTTGGGTGATGCGAATGATTACAACTTGTGATGATGTGTAGCATGTATGATTTTGAGGCTGAATACATCACTATATTGTTCTTAGATCATTTCAAGATGTTCATGCGGATTATTTTCAATGATGATTTTAAAGGTGGAAAAACTCTTGGCATTCCATCGTTTGAAAGCGTGGAATTGTCTTAGTTTCCCTTAATTATAATACGTTTTATTAAATCTGCTAAATCGATGACTTTATAAATATTCACGCCACAGCTCAGTTACATATCACTTTACACGCCATTATAAAGAACGGTTAAACCATTCATCAACAATATTATAAAAATAAAGTATGCGTTAAATCAAATTATTATATATAAAGTATACCTATCTACAAGTTCAATTATGGATTGAAAATTATTTATCGCCAATGGACTGGGGATGGAAATCCGGTGAATGTTTAATGCCAAATGTGTCAACAACCTGCTCCTGAAAATTTATTAAAAATCATTTTTTGCAAATGCAAATCAAGATGCGGCGGAAATTGTGGCTGCAGAAAAACCAGATTATTTTGTACCGAAGCATGTTTTCATTGTAATGGACAAACCTGCACATATTTATTAATAAATATTTATGATTATTTTATAATAAATTTAAATGTTTTATTAAATTCTATTCGTTTCTATTGTAGCGATAAATGCCACAAGCATATAAAATATATACGAAATAAAAATTAAAATTACAAGCGACGTGTGTTCAGGATATCGCGACCGGTGACACAAAACAATAAATAAATAAACGAGCGACTAACATGACGAAGGTAAATTTCGATTTCCAAACATAATAAAAAGCGAGAATACCTCAAAATAAAGATATAGTCTAATTACCTAAAAATAAAAATAAGGTCGAGGAATGATCAAGAGAAGCGAGACAATGCGCGGCCTCGAGAACAGATAGAATTCGCGTAACACGTTTGTTTCTCGGTGGAGAGTAAAAGTTTGTATCAGGTCTTTTGTGACACGAATAAATGCAGTTAAATACAGTATACTTTGCACCCCAAATTAATATTCCGGATAAAATATCCTCTCCCGATCCGTGATAGTGGCAAAACATAATTAAAGAACAAGAACGCGCCCAAACTATATTAGTCCTATTTAAATTCTATTAGAATTGCTATAATGATATATTATTTTGTAATTAAAAAAAGAAAAAAAGATATAAGATTGATGAAAAATCTTCGAATTAATTCCAATGCAAATGGAATGGTTTGCTTTCGCTTAGAATTAATTCGAAGATTTTTTCTGGGATTAGTATGTATATATATATATATATATATATGTATATATGTATATATACAGGGTAAGCCATTTTTAAAAATACGATCGTATCCGGATCTTGTCTTAACTAGCTGGATCATGCTTAGACTTTGCCCTGATTGGTCGGAGCATGAAAAATAAGACTATCGGATAGTGAATATTTTAAGAAATATATATATTTTGTATTTTTATCAAAATGTAGTAACTTTTGAGCTTTATAACTCAAAAAGTACGCAATGGAAAAACATTTGACTGTAGTGTTTTGGAAAGCTCTCGAGATCAGCTACAAGAATATGTAATAAAAAATAGGGGATGCCATTTAAAAAAATTGAAGTAACCTTCGCGTGACCTTCAACTGAATATCCAAGGTCAAACTAATGGCACCATTTTATAGCCCCTTTGAAACCATACAACACATGTCTGAATAATTTTTCGATATTTCGCTTAGTTTACGAGAAAATTGATCGTATTTAAAATGGCCTACTCTGTATATATATATATATATATATATATATATATATATTAAGATAAATTAAAAGTTAATATCGAGGGGGTAACCACTTAATGTAATCGTGGGACAGTGTCCCCGAAATCATTATGAAATCCTTATGAAATCCTTATGAAATCCCGTGTAATCGTTTGCAATCAGATGTAATTGATAAAGTCAAATGAAATCATGCGGAATCATTAGAAATCATAATGAAATCATATGTAGTCAGCAGAAATCATTTTGAATTTTGGTAATCATTGGAATCATGTGTAATCATTATGAAATCTGTGATGAAATCATGTGTGGCACGAGCACTTTCCGTAGTAAATTGCGATCAAATTCAAGATAAAATGCTATTTATAATTTTATGTGTCACATAAAATCTTAAATGATTACATGTGCAATCACGAAAATGCATTGTGTAATCAGATAAAATCATTACTTTTATGAAATGATTTCATATGTAATGAAAAAAATCCATTTGCAATCAGATGAAATCATTTGTAATCAGATGAAATCATTTATAATCAGATGAAATCGTTTGTAATTAGATGAAATCATGAAATCAAATGAAATTATGTAATCTGTGGGACAACATTTTAGCTAGTGGTTACCCCCTCGGTTAATATACAATAACATGTACGATAACAGTCACACTATAGTTATATTACAATAATGCAACAAGTTATATTGCTGTTATAGCTTTTATATAACATTTAAGAGTTATCTTATATTTACATTATAAAACTGTAAAAATCTATGCGTAAGAAATTACAATATACATTTACGTTACTTGTACCCTATATATTATATTATATTTCGATATATAGTAACAATATGAAGTTACCTTCCCAGTGAGAAATGATAGTCTAATCGACGTCGATTCGTTGTCGAATCGATGTCAAAGTCGAATCAATGTCAAATTGATAACGATTCGACCAATCATTTCTCGCTGCATTATTGAAGCATTGATAACTATTCAATAGTTATCTTACTGAAGCAGTGAATAAAGCAACTAACTGCATAATTCAAACTTTGACCTAGGCTCTTGATCGACAAGACCTGTTACAAGGCACCTTTTCCGATTAAAAAACTTCCTTAATATCGACATTATATAAGTCGAGCAAAAACACGTTCGAGGTATTTGCTTATCAGTAACCTAACTAGATTCACACGCAAATCAAATATATATATACATATATATTGTTGCTATCGCGAGACTAGTTTAAGTAACTTACACTAATAGGTGTAATATTGTTAAAATAAGCCAACCACAAGTGTTCAATTGTTTAAAAAAAAAACCAGGTGCATAAGATTCGACATCTTAAGACAACCCGATCCGACTTTCGACGCCCCGAATCCATATCCTAATTTGGCGCGAACCCTTGTGCGCGACCCGAGGCACACAACACCTCGAATTACATTATCTATCTTTTTATAATATAATTTTTTCTTTAAATTTTTATTTTAAGAAATGTCTCTTTAAAAAGTTTGCGACACTGTTCTACTAACGCAACCATTTTTTTAAATGCTAATATCTTGTATTATTTCTTATTCTGTATACATACATTTTACATACACATACACACACACACACACACACACTTCAGTACACTCATCGTATAAAATGCTCTTTCTTCAAAAACAATGATTTTACATAATATATATCTGCTCTCTATGTAATTTTTCGCAGGAACTATAAGTAGCTCGATAAATTCCTCATTTCATCAACAATTTCACCAGCAACATCTAACAATTCACATATTTCCGGTAATTTGGTTATTTTAAAACTGTGTGTAATTAATTGCTCATTTTTATTTATTCAAAACGTTTATTCCTTACTTTAAACCATCTTAGCTTATTGTATTGAGTGTTGTTTTGTCCATCATTCCGAATATTTTATTGTATTATATTATATGATAAACTGAAAAAAATAGTCCAAAAAAAGAACCAAAATCGTTCTGAATAAGTAAAGATGAATTACACGCAGATTATATTTGCATATATTGAAATTTCGACACACCGACTCTTATATTATAGCTCATTTTCTTCAAGTTTTTATAAATTCTAGTTATATACTTGAACAATTATCATAAAATCATGATGCAAGCAGCGCGATACGCTTTATTTACTAAAGCGAACAAACAAATTATATCACTTATTGTCGACGAGTTTGCCGAGGAACTAAAACATATTACTGGAAAATGTATGGATGTTGGTTGTGGACCTGGAAATACAACAAAAGATATTCTTCTTACGGCTCTTAATCCAAAAGCAACAATGATCGGTAAGAAAAAATAATGTAAAAGATTTTGACAGCTCACGTGCGCACAAAAACAACACATAATGTGAAGAAAATTAATATTAATTAATGTTAAAACTATATATGTATATTATATAAAGGCACAGATATTAATGCAAGTACGACCGAATACGCAAATAAAATGTACGGTGACAAGGAACGACTCAAATTCGAAGTGTTGGATATTCAAACAAAAAATTTGCCGGAGAAATATATTTCGAAATTTGATCATATATTCTCATTTTACACTTTGCAATGGTGCCATGACATTCGGTAAGAAAATTTATTTAATAATGGTAAATTACAATATTATTTTTGTAAGAAAGAATTTTCGTAATATATGATTTTACTAATATATACTTTTGCATAACTATGTGTTTCAAATATTTCTAATAATTTATATATTTTTAAAATTACAATCATTAACATTTATCTTCGTTATTCAACAGCCAGACGTTTGAAAATATGTATTGTATGCTTTGACCTGGCAAAACTATGCTGATATTATATATAGTTCATCATAGTTTTTTTGAAGTTTCGAAAATTATGGCGCAAGATGAGCGATATGCATCGTATATGGGGGTGAATATTATTGCCAATTGAAATATAATATAAGATTATATTGTAGAATAAATTTTTGTGTAACTGTGAAATTTTTATTTTAAAATCCTCCGAATGTATGCTTATATAGATTTGGCTAACATAAGATATGAGATTCAATTTTGTTTTATGTGTACTTGTATTATTCGACATTTCTATAGGTAGCAAAATTTGTCATTTTAATCTCAAATTACGTCAAGATAATTAATTTTGATGCCTGAGTTAATTTTGGATACATCTTTTTTGTATAACAAATATTTTATATGTAATATATAATATATATATTGCACATTTAATTTTTTAACTGCATATATTGTCAATTATCTTTTATATAGGACAAAGCAAAGTATGTTGGGCCACTTCATTATTCAATCCAACCTCGTGAAGAGATAATAGAAATACTTGAAGATATTGGATATCAAGTTAATCATTGCAGTCATCGGATATTGAACTACAAGGATAATGCAGAAACATTTCTATGTAAGTCTTTTCCTTGATATATATACAAGCAAAAATTAAATTCTAGGCTACGTAATTAATATAATGTTTTTATATTTTTTCTCATTTATTTGATTTACAATATTAAATTAATCGTATATATTTTATTCAATTCGATAGCCATGGTCACTTCACAATGTACTTTTAACTTTTTGGACGACATGCCGAATAATCTAAGAGTTGAATTCAAGAATGAATTAGCACGTAAATTTGCGGAAATAAGAGCTAAAGAATACGCAGATATTATTCAAAATAATTTTAAGATACATAACGTAGAGAAGGAGAAAAATGGAGATGATATGCCTATTGGATATACTGCACTGATAATTTATGCACAAAAAGTTTCATAATTGTATGAATGATCTTCATGATTAATACGACAAAAATGGGCAAATTTGTTTCTTTTTCACGTAGTCTCTCGTTATAAAATGCTTGAAAAATATTTACTTGTATTTCTTTTATGGACTAATCAAAAAATTAATATTTGCAAATTTACATTACAAAGTATACAATTGCTATTTGAGATATAGCTACAATATAATATATGTCATATTATTTTATTTAATTATATTATATTAAATTTCATATTTATAAAATAAATTATAATTAATGGATACTGCATTTTATGCACATATTCATTGAAAAATATTCAATTTTATCATATTTTTAAATGACAAGAAATTGTAGATTAATTATTCCTGCTCAATTTCTGCCGCCAATCTGCTATCAGATTGTGTTTGACAGACTAGGTTTCTACCGCCAATTTGCCATTAACTATATTGTGCAAATTTTCTTGGTTTTTGCCGCTAATCTGCTGTCAGATTTTACTTACTATTTATGCTAGCATAATGTCATCAATTGCGGACACAGCAATTAATCTTAGGAATATGCTGTAAAGTCATGATTATTGGCTAACATTTTGCTATCTGGGATATTAACTATATATTTTATACTCTAATAATTTATGTAAAATTCTAATATTTTATGTAAAGTTATATGGAACGTATAGGAAATTAAAAACAAACATTTTCTATATTTCGATCCATTTTATAGCCAATATGTATTTTGTAATATATAAATTTGTAAATAAAAAAATTAATTTGTACTCTCCATTGTTGTTACACAATTTTAAATAACATTACTTATATTTTTATAATATTCAAGCAATGTATTTGTAAATTATTTTTTACTTTTTAGATTTTAGATAATTATTAAACTTATAAATTGCAATTTTTTTTTATATAAAATTATGCACAATTAATATTAATTAAAAATTAAAGATGTCATAATTACAATTAATCAAATGAATATTTATGATTATTTTATAATAAATTTAAATGTTTTATTAAATTCTATTTGTTTCTATATTTGTCCTATTTAAATTCTATTAGAATTGCTATAATAATATATTATTTTGTAATTAAAAAAAGAAAAAAAGATATAAGATTGATGAAAAATCTTCGAATTAATTCCAATGCAAATGGAATGGTTTGCTTTCGCTTAGAATTAATTCGAAGATTTTTTCTGAAATTAGTATGTATATATATATATACAATATATATATATATATATATATATATATATATATATATATACTAATCCCAGAAAAAATCTTCGAATTAATTTTATATATATATATATATATATATATATATATATACAGGGTAAGCCATTTTTAAAAATACGATCGTGTCCGGATCTAGCTGAATCATGCTTGGACTTTGCCCTGATTATGCTACAATGTAATTGTAAAATTCTATTATAATTATATATTTTAATTGTGATAAAAAGAAGAAGTTCTGAATCATTTTTGAAGAAGATAATTTGGAAGATGTAGATGTTTGAAAATCTTTGTATATTATGAATAAAATTATATTTCATTACAGCTAAACTTCTGGTAAATAACTATTTACAGTTTACAAACAATAGAATACGAGGAAGCACATTCAAAAAATCATTTATCGTTCAATTTCAATTTTTTCGCATTTTTTCATATTCCCTGTAAAAAGCGGCAATTTTTAACCTATAAAGGTTTTAGTATATTTAATTTGTGAAATTTTAAGCCATAAATCATTAAGATCCGAGTTGATTGAATCAGTTCCGAGATAAAAACTTAATTTGACTACACTAACACGCGGAACCGAAATTGCCCAAAGTGCAAGCGAAGCAGGACTTTGAATTTCCTTCGTTTGCACCTAGGTTATTGATCGACAAGGCCTGTTACCAGGCACTCCTTCCGATTAAAAAACTTCCTCAATATCGACATTATATAAGTCGAGCAGAAAACGCGTTCGAGGCAGTTGCTTATCAGTAACCTAACTAGATTCACACGCAAATCAAATAAATATATACATATATATTGTTGCCATCGCGAGACTAGTTTAAGTAACTTACACTAATAGGTGTAATATTGTTAAAATAAGCCAACGACAAGTGTTCAATTGAAACAAACGTGTTTAATAAGAAAAGCAGGTGCATAAGATTCGACATCTTAAGACAACCCGATCCGACTTTCGACGCCCCGAATCCATATCCTAATTTGGCGCGAACCCTTGTGCCCGACCCGAGGCACACAACACCTCGAATTACATTATCTATCTTTTTATAATATAATTTTCTCTTTAAATTTTTATTTTAAGAAATGTCTCTTTAAAAAGTTCGCGATACTGTTCTATTAACGCAACTATTTTTTTAAATGCTAATATCTTGTATTATTTCTTATTCTGTATACATACATTTTACATACACATACACACACACACACACACACTTCAGTACACTCATCGTATAAAAATGCTCTTTCTTCAAAAACAATGATTTTACATAATATATATCTGCTCTCTATGTAATTTTTCGCAGGAACTATAAGTAGCTCGATAAATTCCTCATTTCATCAACAATTTCACCAGCAACATCTAACAATTCACATATTTCCGGTAATTTGGTTATTTTAAAACTGTGTGTAATTAATTGCTCATTTTTATTTATTCAAAACGTTTATTCCTTTCTTTAAACCATCTCAGCTTATTGTATTGAGTGTTGTTTTGTCCATCATTCCGAATATTTTAATGTATTATATTATATGATAAGCTAAAAAAAATAGTCCAAAAGAAACCAAAATTGTTCTAAATAAGTAAAGAAGAATTACACGCAGAGTATATTTGCATATATTGAAATTTCGACACACCGACTCTTATTATAGCTCATTTTCTTCAAGTTTTATAAATTCTAGTTATATACTTGAACAATTATCATAAAATCATGATGCAAGCAGCGCAGTACGCTTTATTTACTAAAGCAAAAAAAGAAAGTGTATCACTTATTGTCAACGAGTTTGCCAAAGAACTAAAATATATTACTGGAAAATGTATGGATGTTGGTTGTGGACCTGGAGATATAACGAAGAATATTCTTCTTACGGCTCTTAATCCAAAAGCAACAATAATCGGTAAGAAAAAATAATGAATCGTAAAAGATTTTAACAGCTCACGCGCGCACAAAAACAACACATAATGCAATGAAAATTAATATTAATTAATGTTAAAACTATATATGTATATTATATAAAGGCACAGATATTAATGCAAGTACGATCGAATACGCAAATAAAATGTACGATGACAAGGAACGACTCAAATTCGAAGTGTTGGATATTCAAACGAAAAACTTGCCGGAGAAATATATTTCGAAATTTGATCACATATTCTCATTTCACACTTTGCATTGGTGCCATGACATTCGGTAAGAAAATTTATTTAATAATGTTAAATTATAATATTATTTTTGTAAGAAAGAATTTTTGTAATACACGATTTTACTAATATATACTTTTGCATAATTATGTGTTTCGCAAAATAATTCTAATAAATTTATATATTTTTAAAATCACAATCATTAACATTTATCTTCGTTATTCAACAGCCAGACGTTTGAAAATATGTATTGTATGCTTCGACCTGACAAAACTATGCTGATATTTTATATAGTTCGTCATAGTTTTTTTGAAGTTATGAAAATTATGGCGCAAGATGAGCTATATGCATCGTATATGGGGGTGAATATTATTGCCAATTGAAATATAATATAAGATTATATTGTAGAATAATTTCTGTGTAACTGTGAAATTTTTATTTTAAAATCCTCCGAATGTATGCTTATATAGATTTGGCTAACATAAGATATGAGATTCAATTTTGTTTTATGTGTACTTGTATTATTCGACATTTCTATAGGTAGCAAAATTTGTCATTTTAATCTCAAATTACGTCAAGATAATTAATTTTGATGCCTGAGTTAATTTTGGATACATCTTTTTTGTATAACAAATATTCTATATGTAATATATAATATATATATTGCACATTTAATTTTTTAACTGTATATATTGTCAATTATCTTTTATATAGGACAAAGCAAAGTATGTTGGGTCACTTCATTATTCAATCCAACCTCGTGAAGAGATAATAGAAATGCTTGAAGATATTGGATTTCAAGTTAATCATTGCAGTCATCGGATATTGAACTACAAAGATAATGCAAAAAAGTTTCTATGTAAGTCTTTTTCTTGATATATATACAAGCAAAAATTAAACTCTAGGCTACGTGATTAATATAATGTTTTTATATTTTTTCTCATTTATTTGATTTACAATATTAAATTAATCGTATATATTTTATTCAATTCGATAGCCATGGTCACTTCACAATGTACTTTTAACTTTTTGGACGACATGCCGAATAATCTAAGAGTTGAATTCAAGAATGAATTAGCACGTAAATTTGCGGAAATAAGAGCTAAAGAATACGCAGATATTATTCAAAATAATTTTAAGATACATAACGTAGAGAAGGAGAAAAATGGAGATGATATGCCTATTGGATATACTGCACTGATAATTTATGCACAAAAAGTTTCATAATTGTATGAATGATCTTCATGATTAATACGACAAAAATGGGCAAATTTGTTTCTTTTTCACGTAGTCTCTCGTTATAAAATGCTTGAAAAATATTTACTTGTATTTCTTTTATGGACTAATCAAAAAATTAATATTTGCAAATTTACATTACAAAGTATACAATTGCTATTTGAGATATAGCTACAATATAATATATGTCATATTATTTTATTTAATTATATTATATTAAATTTCATATTTATAAAATAAATTATAATTAATGGATACTGCATTTTATGCACATATTCATTGAAAAATATTCAATTTTATCATATTTTTAAATGACAAGAAATTGTAGATTAATTATTCCTGCTCAATTTCTGCCGCCAATCTGCTATCAGATTGTGTTTGACAGACTAGGTTTCTACCGCCAATTTGCCATTAACTATATTGTGCAAATTTTCTTGGTTTTTGCCGCTAATCTTCTGTCAGATTTTACTTACTACTTATGCTAGCATAATGTCATCAATTGCAGACACACCAATTAATCTTAAAATAGGAATCTGCTGTAAAGTCATGATTATTGGCTAACATTTTGCTATCTGAGATATTGACTATATATTTTATACTCTATAATAATTTATTTAAAATTCTAATATTTTATGTAAAGTTATATGGAACGTATAGGAAATTAAAAACAAACATTTTCTATAGTTCGATCGATTTTATAGCCAATATGTATTTTGTAATATATAAATTTGTAAATAAAAAAATTAATTTGTACTCTCCATTGTTGTTACACAATTTTAAATAACATTACTTATATTTTTATAATATTCAAGCAATGTATTTGTATATTATTTTTTACTCTCTCTCTCTCTCTCTCTCTCTCTCTCTCTCTCTCTCTCTCTCTCTCTCTCTCTCTCTCTCTCTCTCTTTAGATTTTAGATAAATATTAAACTTATAAATTGCAATTTTTTTATATAAAATTATGCACAATTAATATTAATTAAAAATTAAAGATGTCATAATTACAATTAATCAAATAAATATTTATGATTATTTTATAATAAATTTAAATGTTTTATTAAATTCTATTTGTTTCTATATTAGTCCTATTTAAATTCTATTAGAATTGCTATAATAATATATTATTTTGTAATTAAAAAAAGAAAAAAGATATAAGATTGATGAAAAATCTTCGAATTAATTCCAATGCAAATGGAATGGTTTGCTTTCGCTTAGAATTAATTCGAAGATTTTTTCTGGGATTAGTATGTATATATATATACTAATCCCAGAAAAAATCTTCGAATTAATTTTATATATATATATATATATATACAGGGTAAGCCATTTTTAAAAATACGATCGTGTCCGGATCTTGTCTTAACTAGCTGAATCATGCTTGGACTTTGCCCTGATTGGTCGGAGCATGAAAAATAAGACTATCGGATAGTGAATATTTTAAGAAATATTTTGTATTTTTATCAAAATGTAGTAATTTTTGACCTTTATAACTCAAAAAGTACGCAATGGAAAAACATTTGACTGTAGTGTTTTGGAAAGCTCTCGAGATCAGCTACAAGAATATGTAATAAAAAATAGGGGATGCCATTTAAAAAAATTGAAGTGACCTTTGCGTTACCTTCAACTGAATATCCAAGGTCAAATTAATGGCACCATTTTATAGCCCCTTTAAAACCATACAACACATGTCTGAATAATTTTTCGATTTTTCGCTTAGTTTACGAGAAAATTGATCGTATTTTTTAAAATGGTCCACCCTGTATATATATATATATATATATATATATATATATATTATATTAAGATAAATTAAAAGTTAATATACAATAACATGTACGATAACAGTCACACTATAGTTATATTACAATAATGCAACAAGTTATATTGCTGCTTTAGCTTTTATATAACATTTAAGAGTTATCTTATATTTACATTATAAAACTGTAAAAATCCATGCGTAGGAAATTACAATATACATTTACGTTACTTGTACCCTATATATTATATTATATTTCGATATATAGTAACAATATGAAGTTACCTTCCCAGTGAGAAATGATAGTCTAATCGACGTCGATTCGTTGTCGAATCGATGTCAAAGTCAAATCAATGTCAAATTTATAACAATTCGACCAATCATTTCTCGCTGGATTATTGAAGCATTGATAACAATTCAATAGTTATCTTACTGAAGCAGTGGATAAAGCAACTAACTGCATAATTCAAACTTTGACCTATCACATCTTGAAGATAAAGAGTGGGTTCAATCTGACTTTCGAGGATTAATGACTTATATATAAATATCGTTTAGACTTATATAAATATCGGAGCACCAACTTCAAGTCAGAATTAAACGACGAAACAGACGATTTTTGGCCTGTTTTTGGCGTAACTCTTTACGTAGTTTCACGTTCCCACAAGTTTTCTTAGTATTTTCATTCCAATCGCGACAAAGGTAAGTTTACTGGTAACAATTCTTTACTATAAATTCTTTAAATATGAGGTAGACTATTTATATAATATTTTACTATTTATATTATCTAATATAAATATCTTAATATTAAGATAATATAAAAATATTAAGATAATATAAAAATTTTAAGATAATATAAATATATCTTAATATTTATATAAGATAATATCTTTTCTAATATAATTTTATGTATAAAATAAGCTACAATGTAATTGTAAAATTCTATTATAATTATATATTTTAATTGTGATAAAAAAAGAAGTTCTGAATCATTTTTGAAGAAGATAATTTGGAAGATGTAGATGTTTGAAAATCTTTGTATATTAAGAATAAAATTATATTTCATTACAGCTAAACTTCTGGTAAATAACTATTTACAGTTTACAAACAATAGAATACAAGGAAGCACATTCAAAAAATCATTTATCGTTCAATTTCAATTTTTTCGCATTTTTTCATATTCCCTGTAAAAAGCGGCAATTTTTAACCCATAAAGGTTTTAGTATATTTAATTTGTGAAATTTTAAGCCATAAATCATTAAGATCCGAGTTGATTGAATCAGTTCCGAGATAAAAACCTAATTTGACTACACTAACACGCGGAACCGAAATTGCCCGAAGTGCAAGCGAAGCAGGACTTTGAATTTCCTTCGTTTGCACCTAGGTTCTTGATCGACAAAACCTGTTACCAGGCTCTCCTTCCGATTAAAAAACTTCCTCAATATCGACATTATATAAGTCGAGCAGAAAACGCGTTCGAGGCAGTTGCTTATCAGTAACCTAACTAAATTAACACGCGAATCACATAAATATATACATGTATATTGTTGCTATCGCGAGACTAGTTTAAATAACTTACACTAATAGGTGTAATATTGTTAAAATAAGCCAACGACAAGTGTTCAATTGAAACAAACGTGTTTAATAAGAAAAGCAGGTGCATAAGATTTTACATCTTAAGACAACCCGATCCGACTTTCGACGCCCCGAATCCATATCCTAATTTGGCGCGAACCCTTGTGCCCGACCCGAGGCACACAACACCTCGAATTACATTATCTATCTTTTTATAATATAATTTTCTCTTTAAATTTTTATGTTAAGAAATGTCTCTTTAAAAAGTTCGCGATACTGTTCTATTCACGCAACTATTTTTTTAAATGCTAATATCTTGTATTATTTCTTATTCTGTATACATACATTTTACATACACATACACACACACACACACACACACTTCAGTACACTCATCGTATAAAATGCTCTTTCTTCAAAAACAATGATTTTACAATATATATATCTGCTCTCTATGTAATTTTTCGCAGGAACTATAAGTAGCTCGATAAATTCCTCATTTCATCAACAATTTCACCAGCAACATCTAACAATTCACATATTTCCGGTAATTTGGTTATTTTAAAACTGTGTGTAATTAATTGCTCATTTTTATTTATTCAAAACGTTTATTCCTTTCTTTAAACCATCTCAGCTTATTGTATTGAGTGTTGTTTTGTCCATTATTCCGAATATTTTAATGTATTATATTATATAAGCTAAAAAAAATAGTTCAAAAAAAACCAAAATCGTTCTGAATAAGTAAAGAAGAATTACACGCAGAGTATATTTGCATATATTGAAATTTCGACACACCGACTCTTAAATTATAGCTCATTTTCTTCAAGTTTTTATAAATTTTAGTTATATACTTGAACATTATCATAAAATCATGATGCAAGCAGCGCAGTACGCTTTATTTACTAAAGCGAACAAACAAATTATATCACTTATTGTCGACGAGTTTGCCGAGGAACTAAAACATATTACTGGAAAATGTATGGATGTTGGTTGTGGACCTGGAAATACAGGGTTTGTCCGGAAAGTAATGCGTCGCATTTTTTTGTGACGCGACTATACATCGCAGAGCGATGGGACCGGTTGGGGAGGAAGGGGGGTACCCTTAGCTTTCCAACGGTAGGTCGCTCAATTGTTTCCATGCGCTTGGAGGGTTAGGACGGCTTATTCTGTGAACCTCTGCTTAGTGGTCGCGTCGAACTTGTGATGGAGAGAACGATAAAGCAACGCTATGCGATAAAGTTTTGCGTGAAGCTGGACAAGACGCCGCTGGAAACTTTTGAAATGCTCAAGAAAGTTTTCGGGGACGATTGCCTTTCCAAATCGCAGTCAAACAGATGGCACAAGATGTTTAGAGAAGGTCGGAAGGAGGTCGCCGACGAGGCCCGCGCAGGACGCCCGTCAACATCGCGAACGGACGACAATGTGACTCGTGTGCGCCAATTATTGAATTCAGACCGTCGAATGAATGTTCGCTTAATGTCGGAATACAACAAAAGATATTCTTCTTACAGCTCTTAGTCCAAAAGCAACAATGATCGGTAAGAAAAAATAATGAATCGTAAAAAAGTTTGACAGCTCACGCGCGCACAAAAACAACACGTAATGCAATGAAAATTAATATTAATTAATGTTAAAACTATATATGTATATTATATAAAGGCACAGATATTATGGCAAGTACGATCGAATACGCAAATAAAATGTACGATGACAAGGAACGACTCAAATTCGAAGTGTTGGATATTCAAACAAAAAACTTGCCGGAGAAATATATTTCGAAATTTGATCACATATTCTCATTTCACACTTTGCATTGGTGCCATGACATTCGGTAAGAAAATTTATTTAATAATGTTAAATTATAATTAATAAGAATATTTGTCAGTCAGCTCTCCTATTTTTTAAAAAACTCCATCTTCATCTCGACTAAGAGCCAAACGCGATGTTATTGCGACAAATTAATATTTAGAAATTTTTGGAAACTGAGGAATTTGAATCCTATGGTTGGGATCTCAGAAATTCCCCTTGTTCCTTCTCTTAACATCCCCTGTAAGAAAAAATTACCTGTAACATTAAATTATAATATTATTTTTGTAAGAAAGAATTTTTGTAATACACGATTTTACTAATATATACTTTTGCATAATTATGTGTTTCGAAAAATAATTCTAATAAATTTATATATTTTTAAAATTACAATCATTAACATTTATCTTCGTTATTCAACAGCCAGACGTTTGAAAATATGTATTGTATGCTTCGACCTGACAAAACTATGCTGATATTATATATAGTTCGTCATAGTTTTTTTGAAGTTATGAAAATTATGGCGCAAGATGAGCTATATGCATCGTATATGGGGGTGAATATTATTGCCAATTGAAATATAATATAAGATTATATTGTAGAATAATTTCTGTGTAACTGTGAAATTTTTATTTTAAAATCATCCGAATGTATGCTTATATAGATTTGGCTAACATAAGATATGAGATTCAATTTTGTTTTATGTGTACTTGTATTATTTGACATTTCTATAGGTAGCAAAATTTGTCATTTTAATCTCAAATTACGTCAAGATAATTAATTTTGATGCCTGAGTTAATTTTGGATACATCTTTTTTGTATAACAAATATTTTATATGTAATATATAATATATATATTGCACATTTAATTTTTTAACTATATATTGTCAATTATCTTTTATATAGGACAAAGCAAAGTATGTTGGGTCACTTCATTATTCAATCCAACCTCGTGAAGAGATAATAGAAATGCTTGAAGATATTGGATTTCAAGTTAATCATTGCAGTCATCGGATATTGAACTACAAGGATAATGCAGAAACATTTCTATGTAAGTCTTTTCCTTGATATATATACAAGCAAAAATTAAATTCTAGGCTACGTGATTAATATGTTTTTATATTTTTTCTCATTTATTTGATTTACAATATTAAATTAATCGTATATATTTTATTCAATTCGATAGCCATGGTCACTTCACAATGTACTTTTAACTTTTTGGACGACATGCCGAATAATCTAAGAGTTGAATTCAAGAATGAATTAGCACGTAAATTTGCGGAAATAAGAGCTAAAGAATACGCAGATATTATTCAAAATAATTTTAAGATACATAACGTAGAGAAAGAGAAAAATGGAGATGATATGCCTATTGGATATACTGCACTGATAATTTATGCACAAAAAGTTTCATAATTGTATGAATGATCTTCATGATTAATACGACAAAAATGGGCAAATTTGTTTCTTTTTCACGTAGTCTCTCGTTATAAAATGCTTGAAAAATATTTACTTGTATTTCTTTTATGGACTAATCAAAAAATTAATATTTGCAAATTTACATTACAAAGTATACAATTGCTATTTGAGATATAGCTACAATATAATATATGTCATATTATTTTATTTAATTATATTATATTAAATTTCATATTTATAAAATAAATTATAATTAATGGATACTGCATTTTATGCACATATTCATTGAAAAATATTCAATTTTATCATATTTTTAAATGACAAGAAATTGTAGATTAATTATTCCTGCTCAATTTCTGCCGCCAATCTGCTATCAGATTGTGTTTGACAGACTAGGTTTCTACCGCCAATTTACCATTAACTATATTGTGCAAATTTTCTTGGTTTTTGCCGCTAATCTGCTGTCAGATTTTATTTACTATTTATGCTAGCATAATGTCATCAATTGCAAATACGGCAATTAATCTTAGGATAGGAATCTGCTGTAAAGTCATGATTATTGGCTAACATTTTGCTATCTAGGATATTAACTATATATTTTATACTCTAATAATTTATGTAAAATTCTAATATTTTATGTAAAGTTATATGGAACGTATAGGAAATTAAAAACAAACATTTTCTATAGTTCGATCGATTTTATAGCCAATATGTATTTTGTAATATATAAATTTGTAAATAAAAAAATTAATTTGTACTCTCCATTGTTGTTACACAATTTTAAATAACATTACTTATATTTTTATAATATTCAAGCAACGTATTTGTAAATTATTTTTTATTTTTTTAGATTTTAGTTGTTTATTAAACTTATAAATTGCAATTTTTTTATATAAAATTATGCACAATTAATATTAATTAAAAATTAAATATGTCATAATTACGATTAATCAAATGAATATTTATGATTATTTTATAATAAATTTAAATGTTTTATTAAATTCTATTTGTTTCTATATTAGTCCTATTTAAATTCTATTAGAATTGCTATAATAATATATTATTTTGTAATTAAAAAAAGAAAAAAAGATATAAGATTGCATATTAATAAGTTATGATAAATTTTGTCTAATCAAAATATATAACTGATAAACTACTGTATCTACAAACATAAAAAGTTCTGATTAAAATTAATAAAATCTACGTTATATTTTGCTATGAAAAAATCGTGACTCGTAATAAATTGATTATCTACTCGCGAATGTCTTAAATATTCGATTTGGAAATGTGAGATTAATTGAAATTTAAAAACCAGCAAATGACTTGTAAGATTAGATAAAAATTATAAGCTACATGATAAGAGAGAAATCTCCTTCATTACATGCTTAGACACAAAAGATTGTTTCATAATTGTATCAGGTCATGATATATAGGAAAAAAATGGACTGAATTTTTTCTTTGACTCCTTATTCCAATCAAAATTTCGAAACACTCGAGAGAGAAATGTTTATCTTTATTTATTATATAATCGACATTATGAAATAGTTTATACATTAACGTAATTACATTTCCTAAATCTATTTTTTATATACATTAAAAACATTTAAAATAAAGACTGAAATAAAAGTTTTAAAAATTAAATATAGAAAATGTCTCCAATTATCAGGCATCACAGTCTCTAATATGTGTACTCTAGTATGCGTACACACATCTTCGTTACATGTTCAGATAACAAAAAAAAAGATTTGAAACATAATTTATGACACATACTCAAAGCAAACTTTTCTCTGTCATTTCGTATATTTTAGCATTTGTTGTTAAAGCTTATTTCTAGTCTACAATATCCGCACCGGTATGACTTCACGAATAATAAATGAATTTACACATATATACTTTCTTTCTCTCTTTCGCTCGCATTCGCAGTTTATAAAATTTTATGTCACGCGTTTTTCATAATTAATTATCAATATGTAACATTACCCCTATATGTGCGCATTTGCAAGGTATCAAAGTGGTCGGACTTGTTTCCATATACGTAAAGCGTAGTCAACTGGATACTACAGTCTCCACCTCTCTTCATATATAGTATAAATAAACTTTTATTTAATTTCTCATAAATTGCGGTAATTGGCATAGAAGTTACTTGATCCGTACAGAAAAAAAGAAATTTTTCCCCTTATACTACTAATGCAAGCGCATTACGTAAATTCATAATATGTATAATATGTAGCAAAAAATATGTCTGATGATTTATATTAAAGGATCTGTACTTTCGTTTTGCATTATTTCTAAAACAGCCGATCGCATAATAGCACTTGTATGCAAGAAAGTACTTATATATGCAAGAAAAATTTTCAAAATAGTTATATACACAAATCGATTTTTACATAAAGTATCTATAAATCATCAGTATACTATACATATTGCAACGTATACATACATAGGATAAAAAATTTATTCATACTTTTCATGATTATATGTAAGTTATAAATTTGATACGCTAAAATATATATAGTCTCCAAGCATAAAGAATTAACTATCGTCTATATTAATGAAGCAAAAAGATGTAATAAGGATTCAGTTAAGACATGATAAAAAAATTAATCTAATTCTTCAAATATTACAATTTCTTTTTCTTTTCTTAAATTATTTCTGCTCTTATAGACTATAGTTTTCTTAAAGAGGTAAGAATATAATTCTTACAAAATTGATTACACAAACATTATAAATATGTGAATGCATTAGGGACTAATATTATTCACAGTGAAAGAACTAAGATGTGTATCAAAGTACATTTTTATCGTCATAGATTATGCTATATAAATGCCCTGGGGGGTGAGTCTTTGACATCCAACTTATATTCTATTAGTCTAAACTTGCAACTTATTCGACTACAACATCAACGTCATAATTTTAATAAGTAGAAGTAGCTTTCTTCACTGGCTTGTCAAATTCTTGATTCTATATATACTATAAATGACTACAATCCACCCACAGAATTCCCTAATCAGTACCTTTTTTATAATGTTCTTAAATACTTGTCCAAAATATCTGGCAGTGATCGGAAAATGTTTTCCTATTAGGCCAAACGTTGCAAAATATGGATACTTAATCACAGATTTGTATTAATGATGTGGCAACAAGAAGAAAACTAAATACAAAATGACAATTTACAAGTAACTTTCACGAGCTTTGTGTTTGGAAGATGCTTAAATATTACATATTATGCTAAAAAAAAGGATAAATAAATCCGAGGTCTATCAGATGAACAATCTAAGATTATTGACTTAGGCTGTACTGCTATGATTATTGGCGCCGCTGATGGCACTGAATAAAGCGGCGCTATTGCGTTTAAAGCTTCCTACTTGTTCATCCGGCCATATTGGTTCCCCAAACAAGGACGACAAGCTCTGGCACAATTTCTGATAATTCTCACGCAATACCTCTTGATACTCGTGTTGGTCCGGCGTGATCAGTTTGCTATTAATTTGTAGCGCTGTGTAACATATCTTCACAAAATCCCTGAAAAAGCGCAACGCAACCATAAATCACTGTCGCAATCGTGGCATTCGCGTGCGAGAGAGATCATGATAAAGCTTACCTAAAAACATCCTTCAACTCCTCTACTTTGTCATCAGAATATTGCGGAGACAAGGCGGGATCCAAGAACGCGGAAGCGTAAGCCAGAGGACCGGCGTTTACTGTGACGCAAATACTACCCTGAAGACGTAATTGCAGCTTCTTTACGTCTGTCGGCCCGATTAAGGCTACGTCTTCCAATTCCTGAACACGTTGTCTCATTTCGTCCAAAGCAACCTCGATAGGACTCAGTTCCACTATTCGTTTATCGGCAATTCCAATGCGTTTCTTCACATACGGGAAAGCATATTGTGCTGTGAAAGCAAACATAATGAAGCTTTATACCTCTATTTCAAGATAAAGTAAGATTTCAGCCTAATATGAAGAAATAATTCAAATTATTTGATTTTACTCGTGAGAATAGTCCTGCGTTTCCATTGATCCTCTGGATTTCCCCTCGCTTTGCCCTCCTTAGTAAACGGCGTCTCGAACATGAAGCACGATACATTGTGATTTTGCTCGAATTCAGTCTGTCGCACTTCCAACTCGGACTTCTCAAAGTACGGTGTTACGTGTGTCACCTGAATGTACGCTATCTTGGGATCTAATTCGCTTATGTCTACCGGTACAGAATCCATTATCATTTTAACGTTCTCAGATCCGAACTTTTCGCTGTATAAGTGCAACAATCGTTCCGATATCTCAGATAATGATGTCACTTTGGGTTCCTTGTAGATATATTCTTGACCATTCTCCTCTTCGAAATATGCCTAAAAGATATAAAACATATCTTACATATCTCTTGGACGACAAGTAATTTGCGTATGGATGTATATCCAAATTTTTCAACTTCTGGATCCTCGCCGCAATGTTAGATTATGACGTCAAAGGTGAGAAAGCACACACTGAAAATTCTTAGATGCCATTTTTAAATAAAAAGATATTTCGATAAAAATTTCCGATGGTTTTAGCACATTTTTAAAATATCTCGAAAACTATTCCTTGAATTATTATCTGACGTTACAATTCCAACATGGTCGGCGAGGAGTCAGAAGCCTTAAGTAATACATAAATAAATATTTCTTACCATGCCAAAGAACGCTACTCTGTAAAACCTTCCAAGTAATCTTTTGCCAGTTCGTGTGACTTCCACGATTTTATTATAGGCTTGCGCCAAGTGCGAGTAGCAATTCGCCAGAGCTTCGTAGTTTCTTCTTTTTTCATACATAGGAACTATCAAGCGATACAAGTGTCCGAGCAGTTCGAAACGCTCGGCTTTCTCTAAAGTGTCAGCACAAACTTCTAATTGCTCGAGAAAGAGATTTTCATTATAGTGAATATCTTGAACGCCTATGAAAATATATATATATATATATATTTAATATCTCTTATATTGGTTTTCAATTTACATGTCCATGTAGAATACGACGAGAGTACAACACAGACTATAAACACGATACAATAAAGCAAACATACAAATCTCACCAGCGTCGAGCTTAAGATTTCGCTCGTCTTTCGATATGTTGGCAGAGATATGATCGAAAGCCTCTGCGCCCCATGATTGAACTTTCCGCAATTTTAGATACTCGGCCATTAACGCTGCAATGTGCAATTGGCAGCAAGCAGCCTTAAAAATAAAACAAGTATTATTGAAATGCGTACATTATGTAAGAGAGTCTCGTGAAACAACTTTTCGATAAATAAGAGACACACGTTGAGTTCGTGTGATAATTTGCAAAAATACCTCTGAAAAGTTGCCGTCTCTGGCGTGATTCCTGGCCATCGTCTCCAGCCAAGTGTGCCTCAACTCGGGCGTGCTGGCGTACGAGTTTGCCAAACTGTGCTGTAAGTCAACTAACATTTCCGGATCGTTATTATGCTCTCGCATTTGCGCGGTCGCCATTAAAACCGTTCGTATTCTTTTATTGAGATCCTTCACTTCAACTGGAAAACCCGTGCCTTTCATAACTTTATCGGAGGAAGCGTAACTGTTGATCAACGATAACGATTCTTGAAATCGCGAGTTGTTCAAACCAATTACGTTTCCCAACATTTGGGAGACTGAAATTATCACCTATAAAAGAAGAGAGAATCAATTATTGAGCATTATTTCATTTAATCATGATTGAACAGTTTTTAAATATATCGTGGGATAAAACAAGAGAAAAATTAGCCATTATACTTGTAAACTCGAGCTTACTGTACCTGTAAGTGCACTCTAGTCAATCCCTTTCGACTGGTAAACTCAAAGTTACTTCGCATGAGCAAATACAGCAAAGCGCAGGACTCTTGTCGTATGGAACTCAGCTTGCTGTTACAACAACGTAGCAGCTCATAACACAAACGTCCACAAAGCATAGCATTGCCTGCAAAATAAAGAATTTTATTCAAGCTTTTTATACGTATATTATATGAGTCAATTACTCGTATGTGCAATCTCTTATCAGTTATGCATTCTTCCTCCATTAAAAGTCAATACCTTTAAAAAGCGCGACGGAATAATTGTTCAAAAAAGCTCGAAATCCAGCGAAAACATGACGTAATAAGGTTTCTGACTGACCGACTTGAAGAAACGATAAATAAATGTTGAAAATCTTTTGCATGACTGCGTTGTCGCCTTCATTCGCCAAAAGAACATCCTGCAAAAAAATTAGATTTATTAGAACAATACATTTTAATTGCTAGAATCTACAGATACACTTTTTTCTATAGATTTCTTTATTTTCCTATTATTTTATAATTAAGGATATTTATTTATTTTTTATATATAAAACTTTCCTCCCTCTATAATCTAAACTGACCAAATTTTTCGTTTTTTGTAATTATGTTATTATATTATGTTATTATAGCGTGATATAATTATGCCAAATAAAAATAATTAGCAATTTAAATATTCCAGAGAATAATTGGCGACATATTTTGTACATAAAATCATTAGCTAGAACAAAGCTTACTAATTATAATTCTTATTTTTAAGCTTATTAATTATAATTACTTTAAAATGAATACAGAAGAGCCCCAAGCAATCCAGCGCGATAAGACCGACTTCCGTCGCCATGTTCGCTTCCAACAGAGCTTGGTACACCTTACCGGTTTCATTTTCAACAAGATTCTCTCTAGTAACTGTATTATGAGGTTGTAATGTGCTGGTAGCGGTAGTGGTTTCATTAGTGAAATCTGGTGGTGCCATTCTAGCCGGTAAAGTCATCGCTTTAACGGTACGCGGTTTTCCAACATTACTCGCGGCATTGGCGGCTAT
Organism: Nylanderia fulva; assembly: GCF_048542155.1. Taxonomy (NCBI): domain Eukaryota; kingdom Metazoa; phylum Arthropoda; class Insecta; order Hymenoptera; family Formicidae; genus Nylanderia; species Nylanderia fulva. The sequence continues at coordinate 1,919,998 of NW_028189730.1, read as the reverse complement.
TTGCCTCTTACCGATATATTTGAAATGATGCAAGCTCATTCTAAACATAGAAAAGAACAACAAGCATTAACAATCTTGTATACCTTAATTTTTTATGTTATTTTAATCTGCTTGCTACTCACTCGATCACTGTGAAGAAGCTCAGTATTTCTGTATCGTTGCATTGTTGCCACCAGGCGATTACCTGATGATCGCCCAGATATTTGACGATGAACAGAAAACAGAGTAATATATCCTTCACTTCTGACGGTTGCAATTTATCACATCTAGGCGACGACTGCGTCACGCTCAACGTACGCGAATGCCTCTTCTTCTCGCCTGTTCCGTTATCCACCAATTCCCTAACAATGGCAGTCTCTTGGGAAATGTTGGACTGGGATGCACCAGATACCGTCGACGTGTCGGATTCGACGCTAGCGCAGGAATATCCATTTACTAATCCTTGACCCGCGATAGCGGCGAAGTAAGTCGAGTCTCGCAGATGTATAGACGTTCTCACGGGTGACTGAGTGTCCAGATGAAGAGTCAATCTAAACGCAACAATAAAACAGAGCAATATTACTACTTCTTTTCGATTTCCGTTTTTATCAAATAACTGTCCAATAATCAATCAGTACCTATGAATGGACTTTGGTGTGCTTGCAGTAGCACCGATAGTGCTATCCTTTGTTGCCAGAAACGAACTGCTAGTTGACACCCTATTTGTACTATTTTGTTTCATTTCTATCTTGATCTCACTCTCTTGTACTGATTCTAGTCGGTGCAAATTCTCCAGAACAATCCCGAGCCACGGTATGTAGACCGATGCTATTCTACTCAATTGACCCTGAAAAAATTAATTAATATTCAGAAAAACAAATAGTTACAGATTAATTCGCATAAATAATTTTATTTATTTTTTTTAACAATATAGATTCTTTTAAAAGTATTGCACAGCTTGTCTTAAATAAATTAATAAAGATATTCAGTCACGCACCTTATTCTGATATCTATCATCCAATTCGTGCTTCGCCATTAAGTCTCGTAAAGTGCCTATAGCCACCTTACGAATCTGCACAATTTCATTGAGAGAAGTTTTAACTTCTTGCATCAGTAGACCAACTAGGAAGTGGTGTTTGCAGAATTCCTCCGTGAGACAATATTCATTCATCAAATCTGTCGTTCATTAAATAAAAACATTTCAGTTTCATATTCTACTTTCAATATTCGCTTTCTAATTGTATAATGCAACCGAAATTTATACACATAATACATATAAATGCGTGTAATATAAAACAGACAAGTAAGAGAGTGCATATGTGATTTTTAGTTCATACTAAAACAACGCAAGCGCGCGCTACGCGATTATATTAATAAATAAATAGTGCAAATATTTGTCGTTTTGTAAATCCTTCGATTCCACAGGTGCTTTTAAACTTGACATTTAAATTATATTCTAACTCGCATTGTAATTACCTACATATAGCTACAAACATGAAAATGTTAACACATATTCGTGGGGGGATATATAAATATAGAACGTACCATCGCATTCTGGTTCTCTCTCACAATCAGTGTCATTGTCATCTTTCAAACAACACGCGAAATGATTAAGTTTATCAATAAATTAGTACTACTTTCACCGCAATTCTTACATACACGCGACAAGAAAAACCTACCTCTGGAAACGAGACGCGACTGCATCATCGGCAGGTTGAATGATACGTAGTGCTCGTGAGAGCAAATGATCTGTAGAAAGGTGAACTTGAAATCGTGCAATGTGCGTGGATCACCCGGCGAAAAGTTGTCCAAATAGGAATTGATGAGACGAAACACGAAGCCGCGGTCCATGAATGTGAGGCATCTCTACGATAATCAAAATTAAAAGATGAGATGATAAAGATATATATATATATATATATATATATATATATATATATATAATTTCTCATACACAATATTATATACCTTTAAGAATTGTGCGAGGCTTTTGTTCAATTCGTGCGTTTCCACTGGCATTTCTCTGTATTTGGTCATTAGGTATGGCATAATTACTTCCAATAAGGCTTTGATCTTCTCGTGATAATCGTTCGAAAAACGCTCGTTTCTATGCATCTATAAATATATTGTATTTATTATATTCAGTTACGTGAAATGATTAATTTTTACAAAAACAGATATTAATGTATGATAATTTATCTCGGCAAATGCAAGCTATTTCGAACAATCTACATTTTAATTACAAATAGTTTCCAAAACAACTTGCCTTTATCCTACCAGTACTTAGGAGATATTGCGCCATGCTTTTAATCATTATTTCAAAGAAAAAGCTCGAGTGGTGCATAAACTTGTTCACCACCAGAAAATCGGTGTTGCTCGGTTGCAATAAAGCTGGCAAATGTTTCGCCAGTTGCTCGTGAACCGTGACGTTGCCATTTCGTAGAGGAGGCAGCACAAACACGAACTACGTACAAACACAAAGAGAATATCGAGATAAATCGACAATAAATAATGAAAATGTTTAATTAAAAGTACTGCAAATCCAAACATCTTATACCTTGATATACGCTTGTAGAATTTCCTTGCGCCCGGCTTCGTGTACCATGTTTATAAAGTGTATCAAGACCCTGATCACGTACAATCCGATCTCCTGACTGGTATTGCACGCCAACAACACGAACAACTGATTCAATATAGTAGGTAAAAACGTTATAACGGTGACTAGTTGAACTGCGTGTGCCGCCTTCAAGATTTTACAGGTCTCTGAATCCGACGGTATCGTTGAAGGTCTCGTGTCCAGGATACGTTCAGCGTGAACGAACAGATTGTGCAGATGAAGGTCTCGCGTAAATACCGTTGAAATTAATTGGAAAGATACCGTGAAGATGGGTCGTTGAGAGTCGATCCATGTGATATCCGGTCCAGCGTTCTACGAAAACGTACATTCATGTTATTTCATCTAAATATATTTGTTTCGTGCCTCTATGAATGTTATTTTTTCATTTTACCGCCATTATTTTGACAACTAATTTATAACTAATTTTATCGTTTGTGCTAATTAATTAATAATACCGATAATCGATCTTACTCTTACCCCTTTTCCTAGCCCAAGGGGTTGTATGGAAAGATAGCCGTGTGGCAAGTGCGTCGCTACAGGTAGTACTTGGATACTCGATTCCACGTCCACGTTCAGTCTGCACGTAACATTTTAAACACATATTTATTTATCGATAAAAGTGTCAATATCCCGCAACCGTTAATTTCATCAATCGTTCGGCGTACCTTCCTTTGTGCAGCAAAGGCGCCCACGCATAGCCGACGCAATTTTCAACGCCGTTCTCCTTTTTCTTGTTCATATCACAGCTTATGTGATAAAAGGAAAAGAGTAAATGGTGTTTCGCGTGCAACTTTGTAGGCAGCTTCAGCTTGATCTCTTCATACCAAGAAGGCACCGCGTTGTGATGTAAAACTGCGCACGATGCTCGCAGGCATAGCAATGGTGTACCAGGTTTCCCGTAAATCGCCTATTACATAATAGCAAAGAGAGAAAAATCAAGATTTGTAGATTCAATTTTCGTATAAACTTGTAGTTAAAGAGAAAGTTTTTGTCACTCGTACTCGTAAAGGTTTGGTATTCTCGCCATCGTCATCGCGAAGCTCCACGATGCACGCTATGTTCCTAGCTCGGGTAAACATTTTCTGGCTGTCAAAGCAGAGGGTCTGTGGATATACATAGAGATGATTGATGTACGAGACGTATGGATACACGTCTCTCTCAGAAGTGCTCTCGAACTCGGCGATCTCGATTGTTGGTTCTGCCGTTGGAGGTATCGGAAATGACTTTAAAGGTGCTAGGCAAGTTGACAACGTATCTGGAAATCATATTTTACGTATCACATACTGAACTTCTGTTCAAAACCACTGCGAAATATAATTTCTTCTTTTATAATAAGAATTAAGAATTATTTTGTTACAAAAATTACTAGAATAATTGTCTTTAAGAAAATTAATTTGCAAAATTTAGTTTTTGTGCACCGATTAAATATTCAAATTATATTTTTTCTTGAATTTTTTAATTCTTAAATCTCGAAATTTGTAAATTTTTTTAGCTTTGAAATATTCTTAAAATATTATGCACAAAAACCAAGACAACAAAACTTTTTTAATAATATATATTATTATATTATATTATCATATATTATTCATTTACTCACTTTCAGGGATGTCCGTAATAGGTTCTATTTTTATTTTTAACCAACCAGGTATTACAGTCAATTTGCTAAGCTTCTCAGGTCTGCAAGAAAATTTTATTAATATAATAAATTATATTATAAATAAATTTTTGTGACAAATTTAATTATTATCTTCAATTATATTCATAATATTTAATTATCTTTAATTTTATTATTATATTTATTTGTAGCACATACATTAAGTTCTATAGTATAACTATCTAAATTATACTAATTAATTATGAATATACATACTTTCTATATTCTGAAAGAAGTTTTAATAGTTCTTCGTCCTTTATTTTGTTATTTTCCTGCCTGTATATCGCTGGAAAGTCCGATGATGTGTCCAATTCATTACTATATAATCTAAATAATGGTCTTGCAGCCCATGCAAATGGCATTCTATAGTTTCCCAGTCTAAAAAAATTGATTGCAAGATCTTTTTTATAATCATTTCTTTAATTGTCTCATTTTAATCGAAAAGTTTACGCTTTGATATTGCGACAATACAAGAAAATATATCTGAAACATACAAATCTTACCTTTGACAACACGCTCGGACCTGTTTGTGCACCTTCAAACCCAATCTTGGATCCTTCGTAGCTCTCAAATATGGCTCTGAGATCTGATATATGTTCCCTTGAAGTAATTTATCTATCCTGACGACGAGAAATATGTCCGGATGAGGATTGGTGATATTGAATATAGCCTGCAACAGCAAGTATATTTTTCAAATGTTGAGTATCTTTTATAAATCTTTATCTTGCAATTGCACATTTATATGTTTAAGATCATATAAGGTTCTCTGCTGTCGTTCTTATATTTAAATAATTCGCATACCTGTTTTGGATACTTAATCCAATCTGAAGGAATACTTTTTAAATCCCCGGGAAGAGTAATATCCTCCGTCTCTGTTGTGATTCCTGCTGGACTCAATTCTCTTGTCATATCTCGCACCATTTCATGATTAATGTCGAAATGAAAATTCTCCGTGAGTTTTCTACCATTTCTCGCGTCGAATAAACTCAACGTTGTGTAATAAGGTTCCACTTGGCACAAAGATTCCTTCTCGTCTATAGGTGCTTGCAGACGAAATTTCAGGCTTTCGCACTTGACGAAAATTCTATGGCCGAATTGCTCCTTGTAAGGATCCACATTTTGATCGACAGATTGCCCTGTACTTATCTTGGAGTGTGGTATATAAGGATACACACTGAACAGTCTTTTTCTATTTTCTCTCCTTGCTAGAGCAATGCTGGTATCAGTCTCTCTGGAGTACTTTATCAGTTGTGGATTCATGCTTTGTTCAAGGCCCTTCAGGGTGCCATAAACCTAAAATCAAAATAAAAAATAATTAGATCGATTTATCAAACTCTATAAAAAAAGATACAAATTAATAATTGACTAAAGCAACTTTAAAAATAATAATTGCATCACCTGCATGGGTTGTGGTGAAGGCGGAGGCGTGTTGCAGGCTCTCTCCAATGAAGCGGCACGTTTTTCCTCTTGCTGTTTATAATGTTGCAACACAGAACTGAGTTTCAACAACCAATCTTGCATATCAGTCTCACTTTCGGAGGCCAGGGTATAAGACTTGTGAGTGTCACTCATTCGTAATTCGAAGCAAAATCTCCCACGCTTTGAATTTCTGACAACTTCTGTGCAAAAATCCATAACTATTGTCAGTTTGGCCTCCCCTTTCCTTTCGTCTTTGAAAAATTCAAGTATGTAAGTGCCATCAACTTCCTGTCTAAGATGGCAGAAACGTCTCTTGAATGATTTCGAACCAATATGAGCGAACATTCGATCTGAACTGCCAATCTCAGGTCCTTTCATCAAGTAGCCTTCCTTCGTTATGCCATCGTTCTTTGTTAATTCCTACAAAAATATATACAATGCTTAATTTTGAATAAAAAAACACAAGAGAATATGATATTTATATAATTCTAATAATTCTAAAAATGCATCAAAAGTATCATTGCTACAATATAAATCTTCTAGAAAAAAAAAAAATATTACCTCATCTACTTGATCCACTTCTGTATCGATTTCATACACTTCATCTTTTAGGTCGTCCGCTTTCGATATCCTATATATTTAAAGAATAAAATTATTTACAAAACAACAAATGTAATTTTCATGTTAATTAATCTTAACATTAGATTCACATACTTTGGCAATTCGAGATAAGTTCCACTGTATACCGCATATTTGTAATGTACAAGATTCCAATTGGATGTATAACTATGCAAACATTCCTTCGTCAGGAGATTTTCCACTCCTTCTTCGCTTTCTGTAATATGCTGTGCTGTCGGTACCATGCTACGATATCTTCTTGGCAGAACCACTTGCTGTAGAAAAATATATATTTAACAACAATAATCATAATTATATCTCTATCTTAAAAGAAATTATGTCTTAAATTTTTTCAATTAAGCAATTTTGCCTGTTCATAAAATGAAAGACATAATAAAGATGAATTATATTTTGCATGTATTTCATATATTTTTATCTCGTATCCTATCGTCAGTCTTGCTTTGTTGGCTTATCTAGAAATGAAACGGATACTGCTGGCAAGCTTGTAGATAAACACTATAAAAATGTGATAACTCACAGAAATATCATCCTGAGGATATAGCAGTAATTCTCGCTGAGGGTCATTTTGAAGCAATGTCTTATTCTTCAGGATAAAGTTCTCAAAGTCAATAGGTTCCACCAGGTGTGGTTTACTCTGTAAAGAAACAAACAGATAAATACACAAAACAACACAAACCTCAAAGGTGAAGAATTAATTCAGCTATCGCACGTAGAAAGTTCATTATTTGATATATATACATATAATATTTCTGCGAAATCCATTTAACATTAAATCCAACAGAGGCATCAAAAAACGATCAATTTAATTTATGAAGCTTAATATTAGAGAAAGTTTGTTTGACAGGTGACGAATAAGAGGAGTCCTCAGGTACAAAAGCCACAGGGAACACCCAGTTCCAGGGAGAGACGTCGAGGACGGGTCTCACCTGGACCGTGCTCTCGCGGACGACCTGCGACACGGTTTCCCGTAGCTGCGCCGCCATGCCGGGCTTCCCCAGGCCGCGCGTGAACTTCCTCTCGCTCATCCCGGAGCCGCGCCGCGCGATTCAATGCCGATCGATCGATCGATGCCGGATCAGATCGGAGGCGTCCGGCCGCATCGGGTCATCGCGTCGCGTCACGTCACGTCACCGCTGGCGTCCTCGCCGGAAAACAATTGGGGGCATCACCCGCGACCTATTGTGACAATCGATTAAGATCGCCAACAACTCCCGTCAGCCATCACACCATCGCGATTCCCCCCCACGTTTTGCGCAGAGAAGAGGAACCCGACCGACAAGCCGCGTCTCTCCGACCTCCTGTCAGCTGTCAAAAATCGCGTAGCCTCTTCAGCGGAGAAACATGACGACGGCGGCGAGACCGACCTTCGAGCCCGCCCGAGGTGGCCAGGGTCGAGGTGAGAAGGACCTGAGCGCGATTTCTAAGCAGTACAGCAGCAGGGACTTGCCATCGCACACGAAGCTCAAGTATAGGTATGTATGTTGACGGATGGAGTCGTAAGTCGTCAGTATAAATCTCTCTGGAATCTGCAATTTTTTTGTAATAAATATTGATTTATTAATTAATATAACAAAAACTAGTAGAGAATTCTTAGCCGTGTTGACGGAGATTATTTTGAGGTTATATCAAGGAAAAATGAAAATATGATAGGACAGGGCGCAAAATATTAACAAATGTCAATAAAATACACTTTAATAATAAAAGTAAAATAAAATAAAAAATTAAAGAAAATAAAATTTAAATTATATGAAGAATTACTTACATGTTTCTTTGCAGGGAGTATGGGCAAGGAACAGTCGAAGAACTGCGAAATCGTGACTTTAGGAAGGAGTTGGAGGATAGGGAACGAGTGGAAAAAGATAAAGGATCGAGCCGTCGTGCTATTGAACCTTCCAGAGAATCGACTACATCCAGCGCGAAGAGACAGAAGTTGGATCAAGTTCCCGCAGCCAGCTTAGATGCGGATGATCCACTTGACGAGGATGAATCAGATTCTGACAGCGATGAAGATGAGACTGCAGTGCTCTTGGCTGAGCTCCAGAGAATTAAGAAGGAACGGGCAGCGGAACAAGCTAAAAAAGTATGGGAAATCTTGCAACTATCGATTAAAAACTTTACAAATCTGGTCAAGAGTGAAAAAGAATGCAAACTTATCTTATGAAAGTCAGATGAATAATATATATCAGTGATGAAGTAGTTATTTTATAAATATCTTTTGCTTCCAGAGAACATGCAAAGAAGAATCTCGTGTCTCAATTAATTGAGACATACAATTTGATAAAATTGACTATAGTTAAAGTACAAGTTCAAAGCAAAAATCCAACACACTTGCTCTGTAACTTTTAACACATGTTATAAATTAATGCATTTTTTTTACACAAGTACTATAACACATGTATTAAAAATTATAGAATAATTGTTACATGTAACAAATTTTGAACAATTACGGGAAGTAAAGAGATATATGAAAAATATGTACATAAAAATGAACAAAAGTAATAGAATCTCATGACCAGATATTTAGAAGTAATAACATAAAACATTTTTACTCACAATAGCTTCATCCCTCTATTGACATTCATAGTTTACAAATCCGCATTGTTTTAAATCTTGCAGGAGATGGAGAAGCGGCAGGAAGAAGAGAGGATACGCATGGAAAATATTCTTTCGGGAAATCCTTTGTTGAACTATGCCTTGCATAGTGGAAGAGTGGATATGAAGGTACGAAGACGATGGGACGACGATGTTGTCTTCAAAAATTGTGCGCGTTCTGAACCTAAGAAGAAACATGACGTTTTCATCAATGATTCTCTGCGAAGCGAATTTCACCGCAAATTTATGGAAAAGTACGTTAAATAATTCATTAATCAAGTATTAACATTGTAAATAATTTTTTTAATGCATATTATATTGAATAAAAGCATTTCTTCTCATTTTCTATATTATATTATTATTGACAATACAACTACAAGCCTAGACAATAGAATAAAAAAATTGTGCTTAAATTAAATTATTTATGTGCAATTCCTTGTTATTGATATTATAATACAAAGTGGCTGCCAGATTAAAGAGACATTAAATATTCAATTAAAATAAATAAATACAATAAATGTACTGATGTATCCTTCAAATAGAAAGAATTATATATATTAATGCTTTAGTTTCTTATTGTCACTATACCAACAACTTGAAATAAATTTGCATACGTAGAGATTATGAAACAAAAATATCTCAACTATTCTGCTGTTCTTCTACATTTCTCAAATAAACAGACATTTTAAATATTCAGAGGATACTTTTTCCTTTTCCCTTTTTGTTTTATTCTTCATCTTATTACCATATACAGATGCTAAACTATAGAAGCTGTCACTATACTCGTTATATTTAGACATATAAATAAAAAAATATCTGCAAAAAAAAAACAACTTTTATTAATTGGTGAAAGATTATTATGTAATGTATTTTAATCATTTAAACGAAATATTTATATTATTGGATCCTATTCTATCAAATATCTCCACAGGAAACATTACAAATCGCTTTGTTCGTTCCATGGATAAGCGTTTGAAAGAAGAGAGCTTGCGGAAGTAGAATTTTTCGCTTCCGTAATTGTTTTAAAGCCCGTGATTGAATAATAAACAGCCTATCCTTGGCGATTCATCTGCATAAATGCCATCTCTTTCTCTCGAAGAGTTTTGTATCTCCCAACTGCGTGGATTCCTGCCAATCTCCACCTCTCCTTTCTCCGACATTTCGTTCCTGATTCGTATCTGCGATCCTGCGTATGCCTTCGAGCTGTATGTGTGATACGTACACATGTGTGTACGTCGGTAGCGATCCGGTCTCTCGAACGAATCGCGCGCTGGGTCAAGTATAACCGGTCTCACAGGGGCCCTACGGGGCCTGTCTTGTGGCAGCAGGCAGTCTACCAGTGCAGCTGGTTATCGCCAGTAGACTTCTTGGCACCGACTTGACACCGACATGGCCAACCGACTTAACGCACTACCCAGCCAGTCGTCGTCCCACAAAGAGAGGAACTCGAGAGCAGCGTATCTGAAATAACACATTGATTATAGAGGACTGTATTAAGCGAAATTGAATGTCAATTCCTCATCGTCTAAATCGAAAGTTGGAGGATCTAAAAATTTTTTTCGCTCTCGTCCCATTCTATTTTTTTTATTTTCTTGATTTGACATGTCGAGCATTAGATAAATTTATTTTTTTTTCTTCGAACATTTTCTCAAATTTTAAAGTAAATTCCTACAGGTATATTTGATGACAATATCGTTAGAATATGTCTTATTGAAAAATTTAAAAAGACTTGAAAATGGAAATTTTCAGTGACATCAAAATATTAACTTTACAAAGCGCGAAAAGATTATTGTCTTTTTAAGACGTGTATGCGATATATCATAACTCTCAACTAATTCTGTGGCTACATATTTTCCAAGAAAAACATAAATAAAATTCTTTGCATTATTCAGCATGTATTAATGATCAACTTGAAAAATTCTAAGAAAATTTCTTACATATTTTTCCTATGAATACACTTCCTGTGATCGATTATTATTCATATCGAGAATTCGGTTTAAGATTTTTATCTACTCATAAAAAATTTCTAGAGGAATCTTATCTACAAGTTTTTATCTATACTTGTATAGAGGTATATCTATTGTAAGAATATCTTACAAAAATATAAAAAGTATAAGCATTTCATTATCTGTCGCACGCATAACCGCAGGTTTTTTATCGATGCAGAACAATTAAAAATTTTATTAGAAGATTATTTATAACAGATTGAGAAATGAAAAATAAAAAAAGTTTTTGCGTAATCGTTTATCTCACATCAAAACTTATTATAATTTCGAAAAGAAACATTCTTTTCCTCAAAATCACACTAGATTCGATATATATGTATGTCGATATATATCAAATAAAATTAATTCGTAAAAGTTTGAACAAAGCGAATTCTTTAGAAAAATAACACGAATATACGAGTTTATTTTTAAGAAATAATTTCATTTATAATTGATTCTCGAATAGACCTAAAAAAAATTAGCAGCGTTCCGATACATGTTTTTCTTCACACCGTGCATATATTGCCTTCACACATTTGATATTTGCGGCTTGAATTCACTTTCACCACACACAGGCCACTAATCAGTTACACCTTCTGTTCCTTTTACATTTTATGGAATACGCTGGCTAATATATAAATAATATACATCTATAAAATTATTAGGCAAAAATTATATTTATCTAAATATATCGATGTGGTGTTAATCAACATCGACCAATTAAAAAAAAATCATTGTTATTCCGATTTAATAAGCAATTTTAAAAGAAATGCGCTAATAAAACGGGCATCTTCGAAGAAAGGTGTTTCATAAAATTCCAATTATTTCATAGGTGTTTTTTTTTTTTTTATTTACCTGGTACTTGGAGACCGACTGTCTTTGGTGTCGCATCTTATTAAATGTAAATAGGAATGCGAAAGTTAAAGAGATATTAGTTACCTACATAGAGGAATCTTTTACAGCCTCTCACACGAGCCGCCATCGCGTCCTCTAGTCCTGGTTCACGATACCACCTCGTTAAAGAGAGTCGAGTTATCGGCGACCAGTCCTGGTTGCCAATATTAACCGCCTACTCGTTCGTCAGGGGCGGTCCTACCTCTAGGATCCAGGAACGTGCGAATAACGAGTCGTAAAATTCGCTTCATCCTCTGCTGCGCTTCAGAAGTCGAGGTACGACTCGGTAAACTTTCCATAATTTTCACATCCCACATACAGCTTCAGGGATATTGACCTATCGAAAGTTTTAGCAAGCATTAGTTAGTGTATTCCATACTGGGAATATAAATTATATCTCTAATATCAGAGAATTTCAACTATTATTCAAACTTTTCAACACTACAACTGATCGAGCTTCCAAAGCTTATATTAAAATTAAATATTGATAATGAAGAAACCTCAGCTGTCTTCTATTTCGCATGTTCATGTCTTCTTTTCCTCTCACATGTTAATTTCGTTTCAAAAATTAATGACGCTGTTAAACAAAGTACACTCCAACTTCGACTCTAAGCTGTTGCAAAGCAGAGTAGTGAAGTGATAATGAGGTCATACGTTTGCGTGTCGTAAACGAGGAGGAACAGCTCGGAGAGTGAAAAGCTCGAATGTCGGCGGGAGAGGGGCCTATCAGGCCCCGAGATACGGACCTGGGAGGCGGTGAGCTCGCAGAGAGACGACTCGGGACGACGACAGGCATGGGCCAGACAAACAGACTGCCACTCGCATTGCGAGAGTTGCCAGGAGTCATCCACGGTGACCTATGGTCATTCACAGTTCATCGACGACGGGCGTAAAGCGTTGGTGTTCTTCTTCCAGTCTGTTGACGGAACGCATCATCCGATATAATACTAGAGATACAGACTGCCGATCGAAGAGCACAACTAGTCCTTTATCACGGATAATCGCTCCTGATCCTGGTCTGTCATTTCTGCGTTATTGACGGTGATAAAGTGTGTCGGGGCACTTATCTTCAAGTACTAGAAGAAACAAGGATATATAATCTTCACTGCTCGGGCAAAGTGACCGATCAACAGACTAGTCGCGAACTGGCACGTCTTTTTCGGGAAAATTGAAGGTGATGTGCGCGGAAAGATTGACATATTGTGTTTTTGTCGCGCGTGAAGAAACAGACGAGCGAGATCAGAACGTTGAAGGATAGAATTGTGATAGATGTTCTAATAGATACTTCTAATTTAGATAATTATTTCTAATATAACGTAAGAAGTATCGAAAACACCGGGGCTGATTGATAGAAAAGACGCGATGCACCGTAAATTTCTGGTCTCCTTCATCGAAGTTGTCAAATTCCAACACAGTCGCATCGATGCTGAATATTTGACACGAGTCGAGCTCGAAAGCGACCATCGTGACAATCGTTTCCTTCAAGATTTTCGCGGTACCAGTGGAAGACGAAGTCGCAGGACGAGATCGTCGAGTCATTAAGGACATTCGAGGAGTTCGCTGCGATTGTGACTGTCCGCGATGTTCATGTTCCTGACGAGAAACCGCAACGCGCGCAGTCGATCAGGATCACCGTTATTCAAGAATCTCGACCGCCAGTTCGCGATCAAGTCATTAAATTCTCAAAGATTGTAAGCTGTTTGGAGTGTGAAATTCTTGGAATGTGAGCTAAGGCTAAAGTTACCAAACATTTTCAATTTGGTGAAATCCTCGAATCGTTTGTTCCTCCAAACACTCTCGTCCAGCTCTGAATAGTCGCGGAACTCTTCACAGCTGATTGCTGAAAAAAGACGCACGTGTTTTGCATAAGTGAAAGAATTTTAGGAACGAAAATAAATATCAAAAACTTTTCTTTTGTCAATAAATGTGTGAGAAAGAAACAAAGAGAGACAAGAAAAGGAAGAGAAGCTGAAGAAATCTCTTGAGTGATCTCTTGAATCTCGAAGAGAAGATAGTAGACGAGAGAAAGGACAGAAAATCAAGAGAAAGGATAAAAAACAGAGGAACCTTACGATTAAACAGACACCCGGGGCCTCTCTTCAACATCGTCAAGATGTCAATACGGCCTCTCTTCATCCTGTTGCTTCTCGCAACGATCCTCGACGACCTCGGCATCGGTAGCGCCGAGAGGATGAGCGGTCTGTACGTGGACAACGGTTTGGACCAGACGGTGGTCCATCGTGTGGTTAGCCAGCGTGAGAAACGCGAGTTGGAACATGAGTTTCTGAACCTCCTGGGACTCCCGGATCGTCCGCGAAACGTCGTCGGCAGGCCTCCCCAGGTCAAGAGGTCGGCGCCCAAGTTTCTGCTGGACATCTACAAGAATACCCTCGGCGAGGACGAGGAAGAGAACTCCGCGGTCCAGGATCATCGCAAGGCTGGGGAGTTCGATCTCAGTCGGCAGGATCTGAAGGCGATCGATCAAAGCGACGCCATCATGAGCTTCACCCCGCGCAGTGAGTGATTCCGAATCGAATTTTAATCATTTGCTAAACAAAAAAATAGACATTAGTATAGAGAAAATGGTATTGAAAGAAAATAGATCCTTCGATTAAGTCGATTGCCAAGTCCGCGTTGACAGTGACGATTTCATTCAAAACAAGATGAAAATAAAATCTCTATATTGTTTTATCGGTAAAAGATATAATTATGAACGAAAATAATATATAATTAATAAATAATATGATTTCGTCTATTAATAGATAAGCATAAATGAGATTTTAGCAAACTGAAAGATTCTTGCGACTTACAGCGTTATTTTTCGTTTTAGTGCAGTGTTTTTGTGTTTAAAATAATTATCGTGGTGTTAAAATATACCGAAAACTCTCATTTTGGTAGAATTTAATATGTGAAAGCAAATATTAATTTTTTTTTTCAATGTCAAACAGCTGGTTTTCGTCCTTATAGTTAGGCTCAAGTTCATTCGACATATACATGTTATTTATTGATTACCCAAGCAAAAGGAGTTCTCGGTATATTTTACAAGTCTGTTCTATCCATTTCAACCGGTATTTTTGAAAACATTTTTATTTTCACGTACGTCGCAAGAATTTTTTGGTAAAATACATTTTCTCGCTTCTGACGTCATCAATCCAAGATGGCCGCAGTACCCACTGCGGCCATCCAGGAGCACTTAATGTCGATTTTTCCATGCAATCGATGAATGAATAAACACTTTCCTCCGCAAATTAGTAAAGAAAGATTTCAGATTTCGAAAGGATCAAATTAGATAGATATAAGGCAAAGTCGATGTCAGATTCATCGAAAAATCTATATATACTCTGGGTAAAAAATTGATCGCACAGAGGATACATTTACCAAATAAAGTAATATCTTCCCTCGCGTTCATTCACCCCTGAATTCGTTCCTGATGCATCTCGACAACTAAATAATTTATGACAGCATTCTTATGACATTACGAAAAAGGAATTAGCTGATATTGTTAATACAAATATAAATATACGTTGTAAAAAAACAAAAAAATGCACAAAGATATCAAATAAACACAGAAAATTTTAAATAGTTTCCCTTAAACATCAGTCTTAAAAGTAATCTTGTAGGTGATTAATTATCTAAAAACAATTATCGAGCCGAAAAGGTTTTCCCGGAAAAAATCCTTAATATTGAGAATCGATGGGACTTCAAAAAACCAGAAGAATTTTCCTTATCGCACACGTTCCTGAGGGATGAATCACGAAAAGGATGGGAAACACGCGTAACGAGTTCTCGGGGCAATCGGCAAACATAAAATTTATAGGACTACATTGTCATCTATCTGTTTTACGATTGAATTATTCAAAATTACACGCAGCCTCCGATACAAATTTAAGATAAAAAAATCTCTATTACTTTTCTTCTCTCGTTTTTTTTTTCCCTAACGTTTTTTCACAACGCATAGATCACGGTATGAATGGTGGACAAGGAATCGATTTGAAACATCAAACGAGATATATTTCGCGAAGATGAGATAAGAAGAGAGGAAAGAGGAAGAGGGAACATTTCAGATTCCTCGGAAACCCGTTACTACCTCCTTCTCCTCTTCCTCCTCCTCTCCGTTCTTACGTCTGGTTTTCTATTTCGCTGTCGTCCTCTCGTCGGTGAGAAACGTTCTAGACTATTCGACGCGAAATGCGCGGCATGCACGTAAATCCGATCATTACAGTAGATGTAACAAGTCGCAAATCGTTACATACAAATATAAAGAGAAAAAGAGAGAGAAAGACAGGAGCTTAGAAGCAAAGGGATGCAAGGGAGGGTACGGAAAGGATTAATTCAGATACACACGCGCTCGCCATAGGCCGTATATCTTATACAAAGTCCTCCTACCACCGTGGGATACCCCCCTGGGAAAGACGAGTCAATAAGTATCTCTCTCTCTCTCTCTCCTCTCTCTCTTTCCTTCCTCGCGCCACGAGCAGGTTAAAATGTCTCAACTTGGGGGCTCGGGCTCGTCCCTCGCGTCCTTTTGCTCCCTTTTTTCACTTCCCTCCTGTACAATCTTCCTTCTTCGCGCGGACGGTCGACTTGCCCGGAGGGAGAATGGCATGGCTACGAATTATGAAGATTAGAACGCTGGATCCTGGATAGATGGATGGATGGATGGATTCGCAGCGGAATTAAATGTAACAGTTCCGATCCTCTTCTCTTATTCATCCTGGGTTCTTCAACAGAGAAGAAAAAGACAGGTCACGTGTGAACGTTGATGTCAAAAATTGATCATCATCGGGGAATTAAGAGAACGTTCGTGAAATTTTATTCTGCCCCTTTTATGTATACGAAAACACACATACATAGGAGGGGGCGATGAGAAGGTACAGCGCGGCGGCACAGTGTAAAAAACAAAAACGCACGGCTCGCCACAGAACGTTCCAAGACGCGCGGTCCCAAAAGCTATTTGGGACCACCCCGAGAGTCGAGGAGGCCCCGGCAATCTGGTACCGTTGGAATGCGACCGTCGGAACGAAAAAACAAAACAAATTTTTATGTCCTCCCCCTCCCACCCCCTCGTTCTCTCTTCTCTCGCGTCCCTCTTCGGATCTCGCCGCCCACTTCAGTAGAGGCATTAGGCATTACTTAGAGCCCCCTTCCTCTCCCACCTCTTCCTGGGCATCAAGTCTACCGCGCGAAGGAAGGGTATTTCTCTCTTACTACCTTTTCTTCGCTCCGCAGAACGGGCGGCTGCTTTGGCGGAAAGAAAGAGGTCGATTTCACGCTGCGAATTGTCCACGACTCATTTCTATAAGGGCCTCTCCTCGTAGAGAGTTCAAGTGGTGTGGCCCTCGCCGAGGGTCCATTATCGACCTGATGCTTCCTTTTGTACAGGTTTCGTTTTGCGATAACGGATATCTCGGAAAATGTCTTCTGCTCCCAAGACGAAGAACTAATTTCCGTTCTATTGTAGAGATCTAGAGATTTTTTCGTAAAGTGGTTTGACCACGAGCTCCCGAGTCGCAGGTTCCCTAGTTGAGCCGCATCGATAAGCCGACGCTTTTACAATTTATATCCCTAAAAATAGTTCGCATTAGTAGAATTCCTCCAAAAGAATGGAAAAAAAATATAGGTATACGCACTTTCGAAATCTCGACCAAGACAATTTTAAACACGTATTATATGGAATTTTGTTCGAAATGTCGCACAAGCAATATTAATAATCACACATCGAAAACATTAATATCATGTACATTTTAGTATAATATGTATAACTTTTGAAATCTCGTGTATTCGCCATGAAATTTGCGGCTCTAAAGTCAAATGTGCGAATAATGTGAGCTTTTGCTTAACGTGATTATTATTGTTAGCGCTCCTGGGCTGATCGTAGACTTGTAATTTAAAATAGATCATCACATCCCCGGGGTGAGGCATGAACGTGGGAAGAGGCTCTGGTTCGACGTATCCGAAGTAACACCTCAGGATCAAATAATTGGCGCTGAGCTAAAGCTATACCGCGTCGCGGAATTCAAGGGTCGCAAGAATCATGGATCTCACACGATCACGGTGTATCGGGTGTTGAAGACCGAGAATGGGTAAGAGAAATGTATCCATAATTATTCAAAATTATACTAGTAGTTCTAGGATGCGTAGAAAAGTTAAAATAGTATTAAAGAATTGTATACTAGTATATTAAGAGATTCGAATCTTAAGAAGCTTGAACGTGATATATTTTCAAACTATCTATAATAAAAGCACGAAGGAAAAATTGTCTTCGTCGTTCGCTCGCTTTTGTGCCAAGGACGCCTGGATTATAGACCAATTTCATATTCCTCCGGGCATCCTTCGCGGTTTTTGACATAGTCATCGTATCCCTAATTAGAAGGTCCTTAATCCCCTTCGCCGAAAAAGCCCCAAGTATTTGTTCTACCTGCAGAAAGAGAATCCTCTGGACGACGTCCTCTTTCATCCTCTCCATCCTGGATATATCTCTCTGTATCCGTCTTTTTCATTCAAAAGACGAAAGGAACATTTCTACTTTCACTTCTTCCCTCGGTATCTGGAAAATACACATTTACATTTTAGAGGAAATTATTCGCAACAATAATGCAAAGATAATCGGGTCATATAACTATATATAAGTACATTTAAGCGAATAAAAACGAGGGACGGTAGCCACAGGACCATTGGCGGGCGCCATCCCGTTCAAATGGGAACTGAATCGTAAAAAGGAAAGCGTGGTGAGTTAATCCGAGAGGGCAAACCTCCTCTACGCCGGCGGTAAACGGCGACGGTCTGTCTAGAGACGTTTCATCTAATAGACGCACCGCTCCGTCACACAAATCGTGAATCACGAGACGATCCATCACCGTTAATGGTCGTAACTCTTCCTAACGCTTGGAAAAACGTTGTAGTACACTTTTAAATATTCTTTATATCGATGTCGATATTTTCACCAAAATATATTTAGCTTTGTAATCAATTTTAATACCTCAGGTAGTAAACATATACGTCATGTTGACCACCAGTTTGAGACTTTTTTCAAAATTCTAATAGTCAACATTTGTCGAACACGCTTATGAAAGATTTCAAGAGTAACATCATTCTAGTTATATGACGTATACAATCGATTTCATCAGATTAGTCTATACAAAAGATTCATACATATATACATATATGTATACAATAGTTTCCATGAAGAAATGTTGACCTACCATCCTATTGTCTAGTTATATATCCATTGAAATCGTTCCGCCGTTTCGCTTCGGCCCATCTAGGAGCTATTCGGCTTTTCGGCCTTTTGATTTAAGTATGAGGAATTGTAGAATGACAGCCGACGGCACGTCTCGCTTTGTCCTTCTCTCCCCTTCCCTCAGAATTTTGGTGACCTGAGCCTGACCGATATACCGAGCCCCGACAGGAAACACTATTCCGTAAATTGAGGTAAATTAGCCGTGGAGACGGCCTAACAGGCCTCTCTTCGTGGCCTCTCCGTCTCATCCGCCTACGCAGTTGCGTTTCAGAGGCTGCTTCTCTCTCCTCATCTTCTTCTTACCCTTTTCGCCGGCTGTTTCGGCTCCTTCCATCAAAGTCAAACTATGCGTGACGCATCCCTCCACCTCCTTCCTTTCTTCCTCCTGCCTCTTCTTCGTCGCGAGACAAGCTGGCGACTCGTTGCTTTCGTAATAAGATCTCTGCGCGGTACATCATTACGTTACGGAATTCCAATGGTAAGCGTTTCTTCTTGAACTGTGAGAGAAGTTACATTTGAAATTAAAATGGCCAGATACCAATCTCTCTTGTAGATGAAGATTGAAACAAGAAATTTCAAAATTCTCTAGTCTCTAGCTGATTTGAAAACAAGATTATAACGCGCGTGAGATTTATTAAATTCAATTTCATATTAATATTTTCCTATTTTTATATGAATAAATAATATACAGATAATTATGTTGCAGAATTGAATGGCAATCATTAATAAAAAAAATTCGTTAAAAGAGTAAATCAAATTCATTCAATTTTTATTATAATCGATCCTCGAAAAGCGATAAAAGCTAGATGCTGCGAAGATCATTTGCTTAATAGACACTGATCGGCAATGATGTGTTGCTTTACAGAGTTCTTATTGATACAAGGCACGCGCGAGGCTTCGCGATTAATTAGAAATTACAATCCGGAGAATCACGACAAAGAATCTTCGTGTTGAGATATGTCACGTGTAACGATCTCTCAACGGTATGTTGTTAAGAACACAATATTAGCTTTCCGTATGTACATGCATACACACGTGTATGTATCTATCAATATGCAAAACAAAAAGAATACCTGTCATTGCACCGTAGTTTAAATATGTGTATCTCACATTTTCATGTAATTTAATCATCGATCTGCGTTAAAATTGAAATAAAAATATATATGTTGTTATATAACAAGTTATTTTACAAATGTATTTATAATTTAACTAAGGAATTATGTGTATATAAATTTTAATATTTGAGGATGCACAGAATTACTTCAGAATCATTCATTTTCATTTTGCTAATACAATCAATTTTCATCGATATTTTTAGATCAAACTTCAAAGTAGATTGCTGCTAATTGCCGTGTAACTTTGTAATATTAAACGTTGAATAATGTATGATACATTCCAATCTCGATATTAAATTTTGCAAGTTAAGTTAACAGAACAATATTGAATAGAAAATTAATATAATAGTTACAAATGATAAAAGAACCTATCAAGCTATTAAGAAAACTCATTTTTATATCATTTAATACAAAAATCTAAATGTATATTTATCACATAAAAATGTACGATTTATTTTCATATTCCAGGACTCGAGAATTACAATACGTCGATGCCATAAATGTAACGACAAGCCAAGAGGGCTGGCTGACGTTGAATGTCACTGCGGCTCTCGATCATTGGGTAAACAACCCCAGTGGAAATCGAGGACTATATATCTCTGTGCATCCTGCCGATCGTTTAGGTGAGCAATGTACTTATTTCTAATTGCACTTTGTTACTTTCGTCTCGATGAAAACTACACAAGACATTTATTCGAGAAGGCAAGATTCAAGAAATGTCAAAATGAAGGTTTATATTTTATATAGGAGAAATTGCTGCTAATGACGTAACGAAATACGATATTTCTAACAAAGAGAATGTTCTCGCATTAAGTCTTTTTTTTAAGTATTCCTTCACCTTTATGGATGGAAGTCTCTTCTATTAACTGTGTTTCCGTTCAAACTTCTCGGTCAGACTTCTTGGGAATAGCGCGCTAAATATAGAGTGGCTTGATGTAAACACGTACGATGTTTATCGAGATTGGGTCGCGAGCGAGGCGCGAAATCGAGTTATAAGTCTAACGTTATTCGAAAAATATACCTATTTTCAGACATAAGAAAAATGTAACAGATAAAACGGATATTAATTAAAGATTAAGGACCAGCTGGATTTTACGTACAATGTTTGACGTGGCTTGGAAATCGTTTATTTGGAGTAATTTTTGGAGCGAGGTATATCCTTAAAGAGAGCGATCACGTGTATTCGTGTCTGCTCAATGTTACACCTGTTCAGGGCTCTCACTCTGCCATATTTTTGTTCTGCTAAGCTCGTGTGCGTGACATGAAAGATTAGTAGCTTAACAACGCCTCTGTTGAATCTTGAATCTCTTCCTGGTCTTCTCGGGTATTTGATATCGCTACTGCTTAGTTAGCGTTTTATCTTTAGCTTCTCGTTGAATCCTTGAGCCTGCAAATTTTTCACAGATTCAAGTACACGTCATAAAAAAAAACATCATAAAATTGTATAAAATAAATTTCGAAATAATAATTAAATAATTTATATATTATCGAATTTTTTTCAACAATTTTTTTTATCTTTTCGCTATTATTCTATTCTCTATATTCATAATGCGATTTAAATCTTATCGTGTCTTAATAATTAGGCGCAAAATAGTGCAAATGTCGCTTTTAAATCAGATATATTACATTCCCTTGAATAAGTTTGCTCGATCGTGTTCGCGATTCGCTCGCACACTTTGTTAGTATTCGGGATACATCGTGTCTCTACGATGGCTTCCCACACTGATGAGATATACTCACAAATACGAGATGTGCTCGCGTTGAATTCAAGAGGACGGACAATCTTAAGTAGGAAACGAAAGAGAAAGAGAATAAAATAAGATACAAGGAAAAGCAGAGATTGGGTCCGATTCGGCCATTGAATCTCTCTGCACAAGGACAGAGGAAGGTAGATCGATAAGGGAGCTACACCTGTTTACTAGATTATCGAGATGAAAAATCTGGTCGATCCCCTCCCAATATACAATCATTTAAAATTTAAATATAAATACAATGCTTTTTGAATAAGATATTAATTGTTTAGTTGTAACATGTGTCTATTATTGAGATTCTGTTAATTGTTCTTATTTGTCAAACATTTAAAGATCTTTATATTCGACTCGATAAAAGATATAGCATTTCTATTTAAATAAAAACATATTAACATAATTTAATTAATATTAATTAATATATATAATTAGTATAATACAATTTAATCTGTTAAATTTTGTCAATTTAATGATAAAAAATCTTGTAATTAAATGATAATGTGACAAATAACATTGAACATATTCATGTGAATATAAATGTATCCAAGTGTATACAAACTGTGCGCACATGCGAGTACGTGTATCTGTCTGCGTGTTTGTATATACAAGTGTGTGCGTGTGTTTATGTACGTGTGCGGTTTGTTGTTTGCCGCGCCTAGATTATTTCATTACTTGCTTCTCTCTCTCTCATCTGGCCGCTTTCCTTTTTCCTCTTGTCTCACTCTTCAGAACGCGCGCAACCGGTTTACCTTTGATCGTTCAATATAAAACGCAAGATCGGAGAGTCACATGCCTCTCACGAATCTTTACGCCTGATTCCTGCCTCTTTCTCTGTCTTTCTTACCGCGTGTTTCTCTCGCGAGAAACTCCAAGGATACGTACATCTATATCTAAATATAAGCTAATTCTAAATATAAGCTGACAATAGTCACATATTTACACACTTCTCGATACTCTATAATATATATTTTTCATCGAAGCTATGATGACAATTGTTCAATAAAACCATTAGAAAATTAGCTTGGACATCTGATATTACAATTGTTTCAAGATTATACAAAAAAATGTAATGTGGTCCATTCATTGCAAGCTATAACTGACTTCTAACTGACGAGTCAGCCCCGACCATGAATGGGAAAAGATAATAAAAATTACTTGAACTTGAATGCACTTGAATGCGCGATGTCTCTCCCATCCGCTGCGAGAATCTCCCGTCGGTGCATTCCTCGGGCGCGCAAAGTGCAACAACTGCGACGGCAGGTGTCCACCGCAATCACGGCGAATGCGCATTCCTGCCGGTCAATTTACTAGCTTTCTCGGACTCAGACGGAGCTCGTGCTGTACCACCGGCGATAGTAGATATCTCCGATCATTTGCATACGATCGTTCGCCGCAACCTAGCACCGAGAAATCGTCGATTTATACAGCACCTGAAATTACCGAATACAATATTAGATGGAGGAAAAAAATTAGCTCCTTTCTCAACGCTCTATTAGCAGCAGAGAGGGAGAGAATTATTGAGAGAAAATTAGATGATAAAGTTATCACGTTTAAGAGAATCGATAAGTGTATACGTCTCAATGAATAATTAATTTAGAAGCATTTATAATCGCGTAGATACACCAAAAACACTTGAAATATATTGCAATCCTGGAATTTTCCAGAGTAATTAAGACAAAGATGATTGAAACGCTGGCGCGTTCGAAGTGAATGTCTAAGATAGGCCAGCTGTGTGACTTTGCGCCGAGATTCTTGATTCATAAGCGTTCAATATTCATGAAGGTTGACTATTAATAATCCTGAGAGAGACGCATTCTAATAAATACACATTTATCCAATACATTCTACTTACAGAGGCGATTCTGTGCAAAGAAATATGTAAACAGCAGTTCTCTGTTTTCGCGTCGCAAAACGCGGCGATTCTAATGTGTCAGAGTAATGAATATATTTATATTTGATAAAAAATATATACTAATATTTCTACCAGCATATTTCTTCGCTTTTCTTTTATATATTAAGTATTACTCTCTCTTTCTCTCTTGTTATTTTATGACCATACTTTTCGAATTCTCTTTACACACATGCTATACTTTTGCTTAATATAAAGAATAAACTATCATTGTTAGCATCGTATAAGTTTATCCATTCACTTTTTCAATCAATATATCGTATGTACAGTGCACGAACTGAGACCAGAAGATATTGGAATCATAGAGTTCCGAGGTGATCCTGATTATCAACCCTTCATGGTGGGTTACTTTAAGAGTTCGGGCAGAAGAGAAGCCAAAATTCGGCAGAAACGCGATGCCAAAAGAAAGAAAAAGAGTGAGACCACAAGTTGGGATTACCGGACCAATCCTTACACTGGTACGGATATATTAATTATATTATAATCTCGATTCAATTGAAATGTACGTAAACTTGATTAGAAAAACTTTTTTTGCTATGCAAAAAAGGTTTTCATGTTAAAATTAGTGAAATTTGTAAACTGATGAAATATTTGCATAAATAAAATATTTTTTTCTCGCAGATCCCGGCACGACACAATATTATTCGCGAACATGCAGAATTCAAACATTATACGTCAGCTTTCGCGATTTGCAGTGGCAGGTGAGTGACACTAATCGGCATATCTTATAAGGGTTCTTCGCCGCAGCCCTGTTATTGAATTACAGATGTCAGAAATGCGAGAAAAGATTAAATTAAATTATTTTTCCCCTTTACATCCGATGTGGCTGCGATGAGGAGCTTTAAGGTTCCTGGCTCCTCACCCACCATGTTGGAAATTGTGACGTCAGATACGAGAAAACACACGCTAAAAATTCTTAGATGTCAAAATAAAAAGATATTTCGATGAAACAACACTTCAGATGACTTTAGCACGCTCTTAAAATATTTCGAAAACTATCCTTTTCCCTTTATAATCAATCAACAGTTGTAAAATGACTGTAATATGAGGCCCAGTCTCACAATCGTTTTACGGTTGTTGATTGATTGTCAAGGGAAAAGAATAGTTTTTGATTAGTATTTTACAAGGTATTTTTTCATTTAAAAATAGCATCTAAGAATTTTCAGCTTTCTCGCCCTTGACGTCACATTCTAACATGGTGAGGAGCCAGGAACCTTAAATAACGCAAGCTATGCATTATTTCTTACAATCTTTTTCCAACGTTTGTTCCACAGGATTGGATTATCGCGCCAGATGGATACGATGCATACTACTGCAGTGGGGATTGCAACTTTCCGCTGAATGCTCACATGAACGCGACTAACCACGCAATAGTTCAGACTTTGGTGCATCTGGTGAGTCCGGGAAAAGTGCCCAAACCCTGCTGTGCGCCCACCAAGCTCTCGGCCATCTCGGTACTGTACTTCCTGGACGAGAGTAACGTTATTCTAAAAAAATACAAAAATATGGTCGTCAAGAGTTGCGGCTGTCATTAAATTATAACAATATTTTTTAATTATTATACTTTCCGAGTTTTGTTGTTCAGACCGGAATCTCGGTAAGTCTACAGCTAACAAATTTAGTAAAAGCATAACAAAGGCGAGAGAAACATGTTTTACCTTCCCTATACTTTATATATTAAATAAAAATTGACAAATGTTTTATTACGCAACATTATTTTTTGTGTCTTTAACAACAGCTCTGCGGTAGCACAAGACACAAATCTTATTACGTTCTGTCTAAATCCGCTCCAGCTTATTGTCCAGCGCTATTTGATCTATATACGATACATATATATACATATATAAACATATATGTATACATGTATATATAGTTACGTATTTCGGTAATATAAAAGAGATTATTCATATAAGGATTAATGTGTAGATTAAAATCAGTCAGACAAATTGTCAACAGAAACAGTTATTTTGAAATACAAACATTTCAAATAATAAAATCTTTTGCGTACTAATACGGGCATCGCTAGTTTCCTTGCAATATTGCAGAGAAAAACGCATTCGTAGATGAAATATTTGCGCAAAAGAAAGAGTTGTCTGGCGAATCGACTTAATTCATAATGAAGAATCAGTCATCTCGGTCGTCAATCAACGATTACCAAATAGTTTCTGTATTTATAGTATAAGCGCATAGATGTATTTAAAATGGTGACATAAATTATTAATAATGAAACTTGTTAGTGCGTATTAGTTATACAAACATGTAAAACCAGACAATTATTATATGATCATGTTAGATTCTAAGTTTTGTATATCGTCATTGTAAATATACTCTTGTATATACTTTCTACTACTATATATATTATATACGTTAATAAATATACATAAATAATAAATTCTAAATTACAAATATTTAATGTTAAATATAAAAAATTTGTCTATTAAATTTGTTAATTTCACAAAATAATAGCTTCCTAAAATGCGATAGATTATTATAAATAACGATACATATAGAGAAAGTCTATAGTAAGGTTTTTTCAATGTTTTATTAAAATTATTCTCTTATAACTTTTTTAATACTTTTTTGTTTACTTATTGTTATTACATTGGCACAATATTAAGTTTGACTTAGCTAACTATAATATAAAAAAGGAATAAAAGCTTTCTTACTTTCAGCAGTATTTACACAAAAGTGTATATAAAAATCAAATAATATTTACCTTCAAACTGAGCAATTTGCAAATCTCACTAATTATCTTAAGATCACATCTTTAATCGGTTTGATTCCTCGGAAAGTAAAATCTTCAATCTGCATTCTTTCAGATAAAGGAACATTCCTTATCTAAATATATGTATACGTACAATATAAATGTACTACATATTATAGAAAATCTATAAAAAAAGAAATTAATAAAACTGTCATTAGATTGCAATTATTGATTGCATTCTCTGTTTTTATAGCCAAATAGCATAATTATTTAAAATAATATAATTGTCAAGAGATGTTAAAAAAGAAAATGACCTGATTTCTGAATACAGAATGAAATCTAAAAAGTTAATTATAACTCGTTGGTATAACTCGAATCTCATAATTCGTACTCTTTTAAAGAAGTACATATCTTATTGTTAGTCTTTGCTTTGTTATATATAATATATATTTTCTTATGTCTATGTCTTTCGAATATTATGTAAACAGATAATTAATTCGACGCTATTGTACAACTTTCAATAATAGATTATATACTTTCAGAGATGTGCAAAATGGTTGTCCAGACCCATTTAAAATAGAAAATGCAAAATAGTTAAAAGCTTTCCATTTGAAAATGCAAAATGTTTTTTTAGACACTCATTTAAAATAGGAAATAGAAAATAGACATTTCTTAAATAATTTTTGAAATGAAAATGTGTGTGCGTGTAATTTTTTAAATATACATATATATTATATTTAAATTCTTATTTCTTTATTAAATTTTTATGAATTTTATACATTTTCTTTATTAGCTTTCTTTATAAACTTTTTTTTAATTCTTTAAGCTTTTATAAACTTTATACAAATTTTATATATTAAATATAAAAATATATATTAAATATAAAAAATTTTAATGCAAAAAACCAAAAATTACATGAATATATTTGCATATGGAATTACAAAAAGATGTTTATTATTATTTACACGCATTTACTTCATAACTTCTTTAATAACATTTTGATTATTATAATGTATATACATATGTATATGCATATTATTTTGATTAATTTTTAGTTTGCAAGAAAAATGCATTTGAAGTAGAAAATAGTAAAAACCATTTAAATGGAAATATAAAACAGTTTTTGAAAACATGTATTTTAAATGTAAAATACAAAATAGGTATTTTAAATTTTAAATTTCCATTTTAAATGCTTCCATTTCAAATAATGCACATCCCTGTTTGTTAACTATAGTAGTAACAGTGTATGTGCTATTATATGTATCTTATGCACATAAAAATATCTTAAAAATCACAAGACTTAAGATTCGCGAATTATCCCTTCTTTGATTTTAGTTATCTTAATCACAACCATTGATTTATCGTTACAAATAGTATAGTTATGACTACAACATTACAATTGTAATGTTATAACGTTACAATTTTATAAACTCAACACTTGTCGCATTATATTTGTGCTCGTCAATTTAACATATATTTATATCTATTTTAAAACTCGTAAATCTTTACGTTAGGCCTCATCTTAATCATTGGCATCAAGTAGCACAAGTTGGATCTGACTATACCCCTCTCGCAAATTAACCAATCTAAAAGTATAAAAGCTTATGAGATTTACCTTACATTAGTAATTTTAATGTGTCATGCATTTTATCATTCGGGTTCAATGATAATTTACATCTCAGAATTGATAAAATAAAAATAATTCAAATAATGCCTGAAAATGTACAGGCAGAAAGAAAAAGTGAAAGATTAACATATTTTTCTTGTAATAAATAATGCCACAAAATACAAACACATAAAAATGTGAAAGTGTAAATGTAGTAATGTCATAAAAAATTTTAAAAGCTATCTTAAATTTTTCTACATTTAAACCTTCCATATTGTACTGCACATATATTATATTTACAAGAATATATATTATATTTACATATTTATTTTTACCTGTTTTTCTCCTGTTGTAGTATGGACAGTCTGTCACCCTTCTGTAGACATGTGGTTACACTCGTATAACACGATACTTCCGATGTAGTAGAACCAACGGCACATGTAATGAGATTTCGTTTTT
The DNA here is from genome assembly GCF_048542155.1 of Nylanderia fulva. NCBI lineage: Eukaryota > Metazoa > Arthropoda > Insecta > Hymenoptera > Formicidae > Nylanderia > Nylanderia fulva. The sequence continues at coordinate 1,891,438 of NW_028189730.1, read as the reverse complement.
TGGATGAACCTTCAGAATTTAGCAACACCCAATAAGAATTTACCGGTCCTCCAACATAAAAAATCTGTAATCGTAATATCATTTTATGTATAAATTAAAGCGGAAAAATTTCTAAATATATTAATTTAATAATTAATGTTTGAACTTTTACCTGTACAGAGATTATATATAAACCACTCATATTAATTTCAATCGAATAATCGTCCTCTCTCAAGTAGAATTTGGTAAAATCGTATGAGGTGTTGTTACTTTTAATGTTGTTGTTTCCTTTTATCCATGGTCCTATATAAACTAAAAAATATTATTTTATACTTAATTCTACACGAACCTTGTATTTATTCAATAAAATTAAAATTAATTAAGAATAAATTATATAAATTTATATCAAATAAAAAGTCAAGCCGTAGACATCTCATAATAAAGCTCGGAAAGCCTTAAAATACAATTATATTGTTCTTTCTATTAGATACCTGTATTTTTAAACTCTTGCAGCGGTATTGCACCAATAAACGTAACCACTTTCGGACCTATGAGACAAATTAAAATTAATTCTGGAATTTCAGAAATTTTCCTTCGGGTAAAATATTGCACTGAATATATCGAATATTAACGAACCAATTAAGAAAAATTTCTATTGACCCATTATAATTCATAAATTAATTTGTTTCAGTAAATAAAGCAAATAATTTAGAAATAACATTCTAATAAAAACAAAAAAATGTGCAAATTGGAAACTTGCACATTGCTTCCTCATCATGAGCAAGATGATTTTTCTAATTTTGGCTTCTTCATAGAGAAAGGTTAATGAACGACATAAAATGGTGGGGAAATAATATGCAAGTTTCCAATTTGCATACTTTTTTCACATAAAATAACATTTTTTTAAAACGTTTTAAAACGCGTATGTATGTATGTACATACATTACATACATGCATACAGACATTTATAAAAAATGTAATTTTTCGATGTGTTAGAACACATTCTGAACACATTAACATAGAAATCAGAAAAAAATTTCACGAAAACAGTTTCTTTTATGAGGAAGCAAAAGCAAATATACCAAATCGCCCACGATTGCGTTCGTGCCTTCTTCCTTTTTCTTTTTCACTCCTCTTCTCTTTCTTCTTTTGCTGTTTTTTACCTCTTCCTCTATTCCTCCTTTCTTTTGTCGCTCGTGCTTCTCTTTGTACAACCGCTGTATAATTATTGTTTCTTTCAGATTCCATTATCATGTGATTTTGCGCTTTGTAAAATATGGCCCTCTTTTGGCGTGATAATTTTTTTATCTCAATCGAATTGTTCTTACTTAATTTTATCGGCGACGTCGGATATATGTCTAAAATTTTGCCGATACTGCTTTCAATTTCGTTATTTTGATGATCTAGTGTTTGAACAGAAGCAGATGGAGTCGTCGAATCATCCAATTCCGAGATAGTATTGGAATCGAAATCATTTTCTGTTTCCGATAGATCAGAATTGTAAGTTGAAAACTCTGATTTCGATTTTAAATAGAATATGCCCATCGATACCCTATTTCGAATGCTATTTAAGTTTTGTTCGGTGTATTTAAGCCTCAACATAATATTGTTTATCTGAAATATTGGAACATGGAAAAATGTTGCGCTGAGATATTAAAAGTTCTTATAAGTTCTAAAAAAATAAACGCCAGTTTTCAAATATAATAAATATTGAAGCATCTAAAGCAGAAAGATGTTATCTCTTTTATTTCTTATGATTCGTAATTACGTGAAGAGCAAGCTACAGAAAAATCGTGCACGTGATATTCATCTTACATCGGATGATGCACATTCCGAGCGATAAAAAAATGGATGATTAACTCTCGAAACTCAAGACACATGTTGCAATTATATTAGTTATTCGCGCTTATTCATAGTAGTCATATTTCAGTGGTCCATTTACACAGTAATCATGTTTAGATTTAGATGAAATAGACGGATAAAAAAAGAAGATAGAAAGAGAGATGGAAACAAAGATACATATACATATATGTATAAAAAACTAACAACTATTAATATAAAAAAAATACGTAAAAAGTATTTTTTATATTTGGTACTGAAATAAATTTATCTTACCATTAATTCAAAATCTTTCATTTTTCCATCAAAAATTGCTGTTGTTTCCGTGAAAAATTTTTGTTGTTTTCTCTCAAACATTTTGCACATTTCTTTTGTATTTGCATTTTGTGTTGTCTCAATTAGAAATGTTTTCTCTGATATCAGAGTTATTATAAGGGTTATTAAAAGAATTGTTAGAAGAAAAAGTAAAAAAATTAATAAATTATCCCTTTTGAGAGTTTTTAAAGGTTTCACTTTGACATTAATATGCTGCTTTATGTTTGTGAGGACAGTGTCCTCTATTGATTTACAATTATTTGCTTCTGACAAAGATTGTTTTATCGCCATCTTTTAAACATCTAATTTCTTCTAATCATTAGAAGAAACTTTGTTATCGATTATTTAAAGATGTACCGTGGCGTGCCTGAAATATATTTACGGCATGTATGTGCAATTGTCAGTATATCAATTATTAGTATTCTAATCAATTAGTTACAATAAGCTAATTTATATATAGTGTATAAATAAACTTATTTAAAAAATGATAAATATACAGTACCAGCTAAAATTATATCTTCTTTGGATTATTTTAGCAGAACTTGTTTTAAAGTGCACGAATATCTTTCAAATCACGTTTTGAAGGGTGGTATAACATTGAATTATAATTTAATGTTATAACGTATCCTTCAAAACATGTTGTGATTCTTGTAGAGATCTGTGCACTTTAAAACAAGTTATACTGAAAAAGTCAAAAGGTGATATAATTTTGGCCGATACTGTAAATATATTTTAATAAAAAGATAAAAATAAAAACATAATATATATATATATCTATATCGGCCAAAAATATAATCACGTGATTTTTTTATATGGAACATTCTTTTATAATTTGAACATTTAATTACTCAATAAATAATAAAAATATTGAACATATATGTTTAAATTGTTATATTATTTAGAGCCGATTTTTCCAACTTCTTGGTAAATTTACCCGACAAGTAACATATATTCGTCTCCTTTTTAGAACTTATTTAAAAAGAGATAAAAATATGCTACCTGTTGGGTAAAACTTACCGAAAAGTTGGGATTTTGGAATCAATATAATTGTAATATTTTATTTGTATTAAAAATATAAATTATTCTTTTCGTCATTATACGCAAAAAATTATGTATTCCGCATCTCCAAACAAGACTGCTTTACCTAAAAAAAGGAAAATCTCCGAGAAATGCTACATCATCTATAACGACTTATAGTTTCCTTTTAAGAATTCGACCTTTTCAAATTGAAATATCCCAAGAATTTATTTTAACCTTTCTGCAGAAAATATATTACTTCAGGCTTTTGGTAACTTTGAAAAGAGAGATACGAAAAAGACCGGAATAACTTCGACGCTATACCTAATATGCACAATCCTATTATATTTTAATTTTTCTGCAGAAAATATACTAATTTAAGTTGTTTTACTTTGAAAAGAAAGATGCGAAAAAGACCGGAAGAAACTTCGGCGCTTTACTTAATATTAATATGCACAATCTTTTTGTGTTTATTGAAATAAGAGACACATATGTTCAACATTTCATTCATCTTTTTTTTCACTCAAATAAATCACTGTAATAGTAGACTTTAATCTCTAGTAGTACGGAGTATTTGTGAAAATTTCCTTGTAAGACGTTGTTATCACAAATTATCTTCTCGGTGTACAAAACTGTCCGAGTCGATGATGTGCATGATAAACGGTGTATAAAGATGTGGTTGTATCTTTCACAAACACAACCATACCTGAGCCACAAACAGGTAGTCCAGATATATACAAAGAACTATTTTCACAGAAGAATTAATTGGAAATCTACGTTAGCCTCCCTTAAACCCGAGTCGTATATTGTATTGCTCACGTAGTATCATTTTTCCCGCCACATTTGGCAATATACGAGTATATTTCTTTATATGTAGAAAATTAAAAATAGTCACATATGTCTCTCATGTACGCGCTCGCGTTTCGTACAGCAATTAAATTTTAAAATTATTTTACATTAGTCTTAATTAAAATTATTTTTTTCAATAACTTTTTAAAAAATTCTCAGCTTCACACACATTTATCACACACATTACTAATATTATTATAAACATTATTATTATAAACATCATGGATATAAACTAATTAATAATTATTGTATTTTAATCTTATTTTAATATCTCTTATTACAACAAATAACTTATTTAATTATATTAATATTTTTTTCTCTATTATTTTCATAAACTAAAGTTCATCAAAGACACTTTTACAATTTTTAATTAAGAAGGCTTTGAAGGTAATCAATTTATTGGAAATTGCAAAATCTTTTTTCACAAAAAAGACCAGTGCGACCCGAACTTTCAAAGGAAATATCCTCGTGCGTTTAAGAGTTAGAGAAAGCAAATGTAAATTCAATGCAAAATTGAATACTGTTCAACAATTGAAGGAGCGATTGAAGCAGACGCACGAGACACGTGTACGCACTCACCTCCGAAATGACGATTCCCGCCTTTCTCACGGTCGGACGGATGTAGATCGTCGATCGAAGTATAGTCGAGCAAAACTGACTCGCCCGAGCGAGACGCACTCGAATCTTTTGTTTACTTCTCCCTTGCGGTCCGCAGGCCATACGGCCCGTGGACCGACGACAACGCCACGATTTAGTCCACGAGAAAATCTCGCCTCGGTTACCGATGCTCGCTAACTGATATCTCTGTGACTCTGTCGACGACTTCCATGTGTTCCGGAATACGTGACGAAAAAATGCGAAGGCCATATGTACTTTTTTTTTGCATTCCGCAGAGAGAAACACACGGTTGCAATTTACTTTTTGTTCTTGCAACAATACCATCCTCGAGAACACATTACTCTGGAATTTAAATAAATTATTAAAATTAGAATTATAGAAGATGTCTGCATATCTATATAAGAATCTAAAAATAATATATGAACATAGATAGGAAACGTAGATTATCTAATCCTATCTAATATCTACATTTTTTGAGTATAAGTTTGTCTTTTGATAGAAAGCAAAAATTATTAATACTTTTTCGTTGCGTCATCAGAGTGTCTATTCAAATTTTGTAAAAAAATTTCTTGATAAAAATAAAAACAAAAAATAATTTATTTAAATTAATTGATTAAAATTACTGATTAATTGATTAAATTGATTAATTTATTATTTATTTATTTATTAAATAGTCTTAAGTTATTTAAATATTATCTATTGGAAATTTGAACAATTTTCTATAAAATTTATAATTTATATAAGATCTTGATACTTAAAATAGATTGTCAATAAAAAAAATCACATAAAATTGTATTCACATAAACAATTATTGCCAAGATATGTTAGACATACGTTTCTTAAGTATTAAATAAAAATAAAATTAATAAAAGGATAATTTTTAAAAAAATTTCCTGAACTCTTAAATCAAATTCCATGGAAACTTTCTGATATTTCAAAGTTGAACAAAGTTCTATACTCTCCTCTATTTATATGCTAAATTAAATATGCTATACTATATTACATAACTACCTGAACGTAAAATGCATCATAGGAATGTAGAGATAGATCCCCGAATAAAATAATGATATTTCCGATAAAGATACACTTCAATATAGTAAGATCTTTACTCATTGTCAGCACAGTAAGATCCAGAACGTAGTTTCAGCAAAGAGACATTTTATCACGTTCTTGTACTTAAAGTCCCGAGCGCTCACGTAAGTCTTGGTCATTAATGCCATGTTAGGAAAAATTCTGCAATAAAGATACTAATTAGTCATCATACGACGCCCTAAACCCGTATTAAAAAACTGAGTAATTGGATATCACATGCGTCATCGAGCACGTAAAATGAGGGACAAGGGATTAAAAAACGAGAGAACTCTCGATAATCCTTTTAATTACACTCTCCCATCTCTTTTCGCTTTCTCTCTTTATAAAGTATATACGAGAATATAACTATCTAAACAAAAAGGATTCTAACAGTGTATAATAAATAAATAAAAAAATACATATATAATATATAATTGTGTATATTATTATATATATTTTAATTATATAATTATATATTTCTATATATATAAATATATTTATAAATGTATTTTATACAAAGAAAAAAAGAATTTAATGTTCGTTATTTTTAGGAGGCATACCTGGAAAGCGGATGATAACGACAATTAGATGTAATTATCTTTGTTATTGCTGCACGTTTATATTAGATGACTGCTGAACTGTTAGTCATGGGATTTCCAACTTGATATCGCTCAAACATGTTTCGTGATCGCGATGCACCCAATTACTATACATTATTATCTTTGCTCCGAAATATTGTTTGATCAAATGTATCCAATTATGCAAATATTATTTAACCAAATGTAACATCTGCAAATATCATTAATATGATTAATAGAAATATTCATTATAGCGACTGACACATAATCGCAAATATTGTATGAATGAGATATTTACAATAAAATTAACGATTATAAAAAAATCATGCATTTGGAGATTAATTATATTAATTCCGGGAAGGCTTTTACTCTTTATCAGTTCACATTCTTATCTCGGTTTAAACCATAGCTAAGTTTTAAACACAAACTGCATGTGTGTATGAGTTCATGATTAAGTTTAATTTTTCAATACAATACACACTTGGTGCGAGACAAACAGCCATGTATATTCTAGGAAAGGATCTTTCATCGTGGAAGTTTATCGTCGATTACGTGATGTCACAACGGATGAAAGAGGAAGGGAGAAAGAGTTTTACAATCCGTGGCCTATATTTATTTACAATATGCTCCTACAATACGATCCGGTTAACGATCAAAAAATCGCAGATAACGAATATCTATTTCTCAAATAAATTAGCCAAACGATTAGTCAAAAGATATTTTGAAGGGACGAAATAATAAAATTAATTTTTTTATCATTTTTATTATTTCATCATCTTTGTCTCCTAAATACTTTCAAATTATATCTAAAATTCTAAAAATCTAGACTGAATGGTCTAATTTTATTAAGATGTTTAGTAGAAATATTAAAAATAAATAAATCTGAGAGAGAGGGAGAGATTAACAAATAATTATGATTAAAATTATAAATAAATAATCTCACTATCAGATATGTGAAAAAATATATCACCGGGATGTATTATCGTAAAATTATATATATATATTTATATATTCACGGTTGTGCATATTTTCTTCATTATCAACTCGAGGAGCAGAATAAGCGTAATTAGAGGTTTGCAAACGTGGTCAGTGTAAAGTTCTGAATTGCGATCGTCTTATTGCGATTATCTTTCTCATCATATGTTACCTTGACTCATTTGTACGCTCTTTCTTTCTTCATTTCCATCGTTTATTAATCTCTTTAAAAATCTATCCTTTATATTCTTACATTTATAATCTGGTGATAGATTGTATTCATTTTCATTAATTTTTAGAGAAAAACAATTGTCTTTGGATCACAATAAACGTTCTTTATAAGTGTCGCTAAAATTATTGTATATATACTTTTGAAATCAGTTTTTAACTAACTTTAATAGAAAGTTTATTTAAATTTAACAGCGCGATAGTACAGTATAACATCGCAACGTTTGACATGAAAGAGCCGAAGGCGCCGCAATAATAAACGCGGACGTGCTTCATTCTGCTCTTCAGTATACTTGAGCCCATCGTAGGCGACGGATGCGCATTGTCACTGCACGCGTTTCTAAGTCTTGTGTGAATGCTCTGGAAATGTTAATAATCAGTGATAAAGATCAGAAGAAGGCTGTAGACGTACGTCTGTTTTGCGAATTAAAATAAATTCACTATCTACGTGATTTTTACAATATAATGCGCGCTATAATAATCAGAATTTATTTTAAAATGTGCATCTTAGAGATGCAGACTACGTTCGTTGAATGAAAAGTGCTGAATCGTTAATAGTACATATCGGATTGAAATTTAATTTAAATTAATGAAACAATAATATTTATAACCCAGACGTTGCGAAAATTTTTAAAATCGTATCCTGAATTATATAAAGCAAGAATTAAATAAAGTCGAAATTTATCTCTTTCAAAATTAAAAGATTATTCTTTGATAGGTGTGTACAGTTCTAGACTCACTCTAGGTCTCACTGTACTAATTTAAAAAACGAATACGTTAGAAAAGATAAAGGATCAGATTGGATAAAGCAATCTTATCATAATATAAAACTTATATAAAATATGTATTTTCTATTTGTCACCAAAAGTCACTAATATTTTTTATCTTTACCAGATAGTTTCATACATCTGAAAATCTCTCCTTTAAACTGATTCAATATATTTCTTTTAATTCTCTTCTATTTTTTATTTCGATATAAAATATAGTCTATTCTCTCTTTGTGTATCTTCGTTTCTGCCGCAGGACGAGAAAGAGCGCGGAAAAATGACGGGGCTGGATATAAAAGAGGGAGAGGATAGAGGAGGTCCTCTTGTAGTTCTCTGCCTTTAGAGGGGAAAAAAAACTCGCCGAACAGGTTTTAAAGCGGGACAGGACCGGATATTTAACGTTTCTGTACATCGTAAATCTTCGAAATTGTACAATCAGGTGGATTGTGTCTGTTCCGCGCGAGTGCGGAAAGAGCTTTTTTCAGTAAATTTCTCTTCCGGTTTTTTTTTTTTTTTTTTTAACGGAAATATTAATTTTTCTATCCTGATAAGAAACGAACATTTTCCCAATTCACGAAAAAGTAGTCATTCAAATACAAAGTAAAAGAAAAAAGGCATACCTCAATTGAATTAATTTAGCACTATACGACAATTAAATGTTTGTCCGTGACATATCAATAACCAGAATAGGATCCTCTCGTTCAATTTCATCCAATTCTGCAATAGAAATTATTATTTAGTCGAATCAGAACTACAGAAATCTTTTCTAGGGTTTCGTAAAAAGTTGGACAAATATAGAAAACAGTCATTATTCGAGAAATTATATTAAATGTATATGTTTAGTAAAAGGAGACGTACATCATTCAACTCTGCAATAGAAATTTGATTAGTATTCAGTTGAATTGGGGTTGTAGAATTTTTTTCTGAGGGTAGAAAGTTGAACGAATATAGAAAACAAAGATCATTATTCAAAATTATATTAAATATATGAAATGTTTAGTAAAAGGACGTACCAGAGACTATTTCATGTAGGATACGATGTGTCGGCTAATTGGAAAGCAAAAGATTCACGATAATGCGTGTAGTTGCTACATGGAAATGATTTCCTGACGTGTATCATAAAATCAAATCGCAGGATGAACTGTGCCCTCGTCACTCGACCGTTCTGTCAAAATACAAAGACGCGTTCGGACACGTAAATCCTCGCGTCGAATTTACCAAGTTAGACGATAGTGCGATAATCTTGCCAAATAGACCGACTGCCGCGATGACATCGATGTTGACGGAGGAAAATAGCAATAAGGCGGCGAAGATGAAGCAGAGGCTGATGAGCAACGGCCACGTTGTGAAGGAGGACACGCGGTCCTTTCTGAATTTCTCGCGGGAAAACCTGAGCGTGTCGCATTCCGATCTGGAACAAGGATTCAACAGATCGCGACAGAGACCGAGCAGGAAGATGATCCTGAGCATGTCCGCCCTCATGATTTCCATTCTTTGCCTGGGTCTCGTAAGCTGGAAGCTGAACTCGAACGCGCGCGAAATCGAACAGCTGAGAAGAGACGTCGACAGCTTGAAGCGGTTTCTCAAGTTAGATCTCATCAATGAAATAAAAACCCTCAAAGAAGTAAGTATATCTGTAACAAATATGACGAATTTAAGTCCTCGAGTTCTGAATTTTTTCAAACATAAAAAGCAAATTATATTTCTCTTCTATTTGTAATTTGAGTTTTGCTATAACTGATATATATATATATAATCGCTGATATACATATCATTTGTGAGATACGAGAGGAAATTTAAACTGCGCGCAGGGCATTGAACTTCACATAGAGTTTTCTATATCTATAACATATGTATTTGCAACTTTACTACCTCAATATATATTAGATATTTCATATTTCAATAAAGTGTAAATATTTCGAAAATGCCAAACTTAATTTAATGGCCACTTTCCCTTTAATTTTCTGTAAATCTAATAAAAGAGGCGATTAACTATATTTTACTCAGGCAGAGAAAAACTTATAGTCAATAGCTAGTTTCTCAATAGAAATGTGTGAATAAATGAGAAATGTATTCACATAATGTGCTATCAGTTTCATAACCATTCTTATCTATTACTTTTTATGAAATACATCTTCCTCTTACAAAACAATTTGCTCGAAGAAATTTGCTAAGTATATGTTTCTAGAGATACACTTCTGTAACACTTCGTAAACTAATTAATTATTAATAAATAAATTAAGATGTAAAAATTTGATATAAATATAAGAATCAATAGTTTTTTTTATCAATTATTATTATATAGATTTAATAATATAATGTTCGATTTGACTTATTACATTGATAAAAATTTGATCAATTCAATTCGATTAGATACTTCAAACTTAAACAGATAATAGAATATACATAATTAAACTGTTAAAAGTATAAGAACGTTTTTACGATTAAAGCTATTTTAGTCATTAGATGAACTTTTATTGTGAGACTGATAGATGCTGCTTTTAGATGCAATAATTATTTCAATCGTTCAAAAGAAAATATATATATCACAATTGCTTATTACAAATCCTATAATTATATTAAACGGGAAAATGTCCCTTACATACAAAATGATTCATTTAGAAGTCTCACTGTATGTGCGTAATTCTATGAGAAGCGTATTACTTTATTTGCGAAATGCATATTGCAGTTGTACGAAGAGTCGAGCGAAGATAATGATCCAGGCGAGGCGGACATTGATAACGCCGATTATGACTCTAATTACGATGACGACGGTTCTGCATCGCATGACTATCCTGATAATTCCCGTACTCTTTTGACTTATGACTCCAGGTCATCGGGCTTTCTGAAAACTGCTACGTCGCTACCTACATCCACGGAACCTGATTATTCTCATAAGGCTATTACCGAGAACAAACGAGAAAATTACAAGTAAGAAACATCCCAGATAGTACAAGCTATTCGAAAAGAATTTATTTGTATGTCACCAATTTTGAGTCCCTTTTCAAATACATGTAGAATTCATTTTATAAAATAGAATTTATTTTTATAAAATGAATTCTATATGTATCTGAAAGGGACTCCAAATTGGCGACATACTGGTGACATACAAATGAATTCTTTTCGAATAGCTTGTGCTATCTGGGATTATAATATATCTCTTTCGTAGTAAAACAAGTTAAAAGTTTAACGGAATGAATTATTATGAATCAAATTATGTTTATTATCCATAGAAATATCGAACGAGATCATGACGAAGAGGAACACACAACGCCGTTAAATGTAGAGAAGATTAATGATGAAAATAGCGCTGAGCACAAACGTGATGCGAGGACGGGATATATTAGAGAAGGTGTCAAATTAAAGAGATCTGTGCGCGATCATACTCTGACCGATGACTCCTTGATGGATACGTCGAATTATCGTGCCGGACGATATCCTACTAAGAAAACTATCCAAAGAGCGTCCAAAACGCGTCCTTACACAAGTGACGAAAGCCACATGAATAACAATACCGAAATAATCACGCTTCTGCAACAGACAAGTTCAATATCGTAAGTTTATCGAATATTCGATTGAGAAAACCTTAGAAATTAATGCGTACAGATAAAAATTTGTTTAAATTAACTCTTTCATTTTGATATTACAAGCTAAATTTCGTATTAAGTAATATTAAGATTCCTGGATCTTCGTCTCTGACGTCATAATTTCAATGTGGTCGGCAAGGAGCCAGGAGCCTTAAAACCGACAAATTAAATCAATTATCTTCCGAGACAGACATTCTCCGAAGAAGTATCACACCCACGCGCGTCTCGAGACATTTCCTCTGCACGACCAATTAAACGAGGCAATTACTCGACCTAACAGCCACTCGGGCCCTAACACGAGCTCGGAAACTGCGAGTGGCGAAGAGGAAGGAAGAGACAATTGGCGGAATCGCGATGTCGAAATTCACAAATCTGTTCAGGTAGGTAACGCAGTTATTGGCGTCGAGGTGTCGCGAATTTCAAAGCTTCAACTGAGTGTCACAACATAAAGTCGTTATGATCAAATTAGAATTTCAAAACGACCGCAAAGGAATTACACCGAAGACTGACACGAAGACATTTACGTGCACCACGGCAGGTTTACGCCATTCATTACGGTGCGGATAGCGCGCTCTTCACGGCGGAAGACGAGCACACCGGCAACGGGAGAGCGCGACACAGCAACGGTGTCTTCAAAGCCTGGCGACCCAGCGATTGGGCGACCAATCTTGAGATGAACAGGTACTTCACGCTCGCCAACGACGGTAAAATCACTGTCCACGAGCCGGGATTGTATCTGGCGTACGCGCAGATTCACTATCTAGACGAGCACGACGAGAACGGTTTCCGCCTCCTGGTGAACGGCAGATCTATTCTACAATGCATGGTGAGAATTTTAGGAATAAACGATTATGATATTCCATAAAAGAAATATTAATAAATAATTGATGATATACCTCTGAAATTTTTCAAGTAATGAAATTCGATCAGCTTGAATATAAAAAGTTATATATAAATTTATGTATAATATTATATTATTATATAATATTATACATAATATTAATTATAATATTATAATTATAATATTATATATAATATTATATTATTATATAATATTATATATATATAAAGTATTATATATAAATTTATATAAAATTAGAGAAATGTAACAAAAAATAAAGATGTATAATATATAATGCAATATATGTGTAGTATAAAATAACGAATTTTCAGGTGTATAGCCCAGGCAGGGGACACAAGAGCCGCTCTTGTTTCTCAGCTCAAATGACCATTTTGCATGAAGGTGATCACCTAGTCCTAAAAGATATTGGTTCGGCAAGGTATACTCTGTTTCAACACGATAAAAGTTTCTTCGGTTTGGTGAAACTTGGTGAACTGAGGCAGCAGCAGCAAAACCGAAGCATCAATCGCAACAATTGATGCATCAATAATAAAATGCTTTAATTACCACCGGCAATGTTAAAAAAAAATGATAATTTGTAGCCCATCGATTTCTCACCCTTGAAGGGAAGTTGTAAGTAAGCGATTTGTATCTAATATGATACAGTCTTTCTACTTTTGTATAAATATCATATTAATTTTGTTTTAAAGAGATTATTTCTTTGCTATAGGATCTTTTTATATATTTTATGACTTGATTATTACGCGCTGCGCGTTACTTTTGTTTACATAAAGAATCTCCAAATATTTTAATTCATTTATAAAATATGTGTGTGTATATACATACTCAGACATATTTGTAAAAGAAATAATAATATATACATATATATTTTAGAAAGAAAGAAATGTATTATAAAACTAATAAAAATATTAGTACGAGACTTCTCATAATAATGTAATTTTCAACATATTTTATTATAAGTAATCTTTTTAGTGCAATATAATTTCGAACGAAGGCTCCCGATCGGTATCAAATCTCCCGGTGTATCCATCAAGTCAACGATAAAATTCGGTTTTATAAGTTTGCTTGGATAATTTTGTTGAGAAGATATTTTTTCAATCTTATGTTCGTTATGATATGCGGAGGCATTTGATTTATCTAACAATCTGAAAGAAACAGATGTAACTACTTCTTCACGACATGCATCCTTTTCGTCTAAATAAGCTCTAAATGATTTTCTTTCATTCGAATCTTCTATCTGCACAAAACATTTAATGAATCATAATAAAGAAATTTAATAAAAATACATATTTTTAATACAAGTGACAAGTATTACTTGGGGTATTGCTATTTCGATCCACGATATACCATATTTTCCGCGTACGAGAGCCGCTGGAAGGCATATTCTATCCGCTATCGCCTTGAAGAGCAAAGCTCGTTCGAGATAAGAGCCTACGCGAAGTTGCCCGATCGGGATAACGCTCGTTTCTAAGCATTCTTTGATCTCCCTCAAGTGAACCTCAAGCTGGTGATCGATGCATCTACTTGTCGAATCAAAACCGGACATTTGACGCGCCACAAACCGAGCTAACATTTTTGCACGCAATAGAACGTACCGGATATTCGTCAATTTTTGATCTATATCTGACGCATCTCTGTATCATATATAAGAGAATTCATTATCATGTGTAATTACTAAATATTACATATATGTATTATATGTACATATAAAATTTGAAATCAATTTTTAAAAAATTCACTAACACATCTCTTTTTGATTCCTTTGCTAAAATCATACGTTTAAAGAGTTCCACATATTCAGTAAAATATGGATCGCATTGTAATCGTCCGAATTTTGATTCGAGCAATGTATTTATATTTTCTATAAATAAATAAATTCCTTTTAAAGCGATATCTCTTTCTAAAATATCGGAAATTCCTATGACACGTTATTTAATATACATGTTCCATTGTTGGAATCATGAATCATTTAATTCTGTATTATGTAACATCTTATTACCTTCGAAAACTGCCTCTAAAGCATTCGGTAGAGTTGATGATTGTATGCAATTCACTACATAAATAGGCTCCAATGGACAATATTTAAATCGAAAGATATCATCCAATATTGGAAATCTGAAAAAAATAGTGTGACATTAAATCACATAATTTGACAAACTATACAATAAGTTTTCTTGTAATAATACAAATTTATACATACGGACATATGTTCCTTCGTAAAACATAAAATCCATTCTGAGTAAGATCTTGTAGAGATAGACGTCCTGTAAGAGCAAATTTGATTGGCAAATGCGATTTAAAGAGCGTCTCTATGCAAGTATCCCACGAAGGAATTATTCTCGATGAGGAATTACTTAACATGCTGTAAAATAATTATGATATTACTATTATAAAAATTTTACAATTTTATAATAGTTTTAATGAATATATTTCAAAGTTCAATATTGTTCCTTATAAATAAAAGACCTTTTTCTTTTTCCTAATAAATAATCACATAAAGTTCCCTAACAAATTGTCATAAAATTACAAGAGAAAGCAACTCAAACTTACTATGAAAGGTACTTGTTTTCTACAAACGCATTTGCTACAGTTAAATCTGTCGAAATCGTTTGTATGAACTGTATCGCAGAGTTTCTTACTGAGATTGAATGTGTATCAGTAATGAGAGGATACATTCTTTGAGGTCCATTTGCTTTTATGAAATAATGTCGTCCACTATTTTCTAAGCATAGCATAGAAAGTAGATTGCAACAAGAGATTTTTAATTCGTCAAGAAATGGGTAAACTGACTAAAAGATAAATATTTTTTATCAAATTCTGTATATTGATATCAGAAAATAGAATGCGTACTTGTTATTTTATACCTCTAAAAGTAAGCAAATTGTGTCAAAAATGTCAAGATTAATCAAGATATCTCTAAGCTTTGGACGATATGTTATGGCAAGCAAAGCTTCAAGAGAAATAATACAAGTTTCTACAGGAACTTGTTTTACAAATTGTTTTATCAATTGCAATAGATAATCCTTAAAAATTAAGATTATTATCATTTATATAATCAGAGAAATTTGTTGTTCTATTTTCCAATTAATGTGAATAATAATACATGACACAAATTAATTTATATTACAATTACTTGTCCATGAATTTCTAAAAAGATATCGCAATTTCTAATGTCACTTATCAACAATTGTTTGAGCGCAAAAATTGCAGCATGTTTTGCAGACCACTGTAAATTCTCTTTTTTCAATAAATCTGAAACAATTTTATTCTTAGTCTTCTATTTTATGTAAAAAAAATCTTTAATTATGTTAATGAACCTAAAATAATTTTAACAGATTCCTTGCTTGCAAATTCCTTTGTAGCAGGACTAAAAAGTGCCATTTTTCCAATTCCATAACAAACAATTTCAATAATATCAGATTGCGTCCATCGTTGTAATGCGTCTATTAAATGTTCAACAATCTCATATGAAAATAAAACCTATTACAAACAGATATATAAATCATATGTATAAAGAAGTTAAATATTGTTCTTCTTTCACATATCTTGAAATATTATATAAAATACTTTTCTTCCATTCAAAGTGTTTGCAATCTGTACAATAACTTTAAATGCTTCTATAAAAAGATTCTGAGTTGTTACATGTTCTATATAATTTAATATTTCTGGAATACTTTCAATTTCGATAAGTTTATCCACAATAACTGGATTTTCAGCAGCAAAATATAATATTTTCAGTGCTTTAATATGTAAATTATTCCATTCACTGTTCTGTATAATATAAACAACATTATAATTATAAAATATTATATTACTTAAATAATTTTAAAAAAATATTAATGTAGCGTATTGCAGTACAAATTAATCACAGAAGCAAGAATTTCTTACTTTCAGAAAATTTAATAACGCTTCAACTCCATTTGTTTCATAAAATAAAAATTGTATATCTTCATCTTTACTTCTCTCAATTATACTAGCAACTACATTTAGTGCAAGACATTGAATCTCTGGATACGATGATTCATAGTGTTGATACAACAAAGAGAAATTAAATTTCTAATGACAATAAAAAACCAAAAATGTAAATTAAATAAGTCTCAAGTCTTTGCACTATAATAGTAACAAACCTCAGTTTTTGAAATTTTATATGCAGCTACAAGATCCTGCATTAAATTATACAGAATCTCTAAATTATTCTTCTTTATATCTGGGTCTGATGATTGCATCTCATCGAAAAGAAAGTTCATGTTTAAACAATGATTTGCCAGAAGAGCAGCAACATATGGATTTCTGGACAGTCTTGCAAGTATCGCAGAAAAATATTCTTGCATAAAGATATCTTTTTCACTTATTAATAGCTTCACAAAGTACAATAAATAATTAGACTCAATGAAAAAAATTGTCAAATCTGGAATTGCTGTCATTTCTACCAATAATTTTGCAGCAAATCTACAAAATACATATAATTATGCTATAAATAGTGAAAAAAATTATCTTCTGTATCCTATACACACATAAAACATACAGCACAAACCTTCGAATAAATAAATCTTTGTGCTTAATAATAGGAAGAACATTATTCACGACGCCGAGATCGAAAAGTATCCTTACATTATCCTTCGATTTACTGGCATACTTTGACAAAGCCTCCACAGCTGCTAATAAAGTGGCTTCTTCCTCAGATTGCAACAATAATATCGTCGATTCCACATCTTTAGCTTCGGAAAGAGCCGAATAGAATGGGCTACATTTCGGTCTCGCCTCTTTCTCAACTTCCTCTTCATCACCTCGTTCGTTCTTCTTCTAACATACATGATATTAGACAAAATTTTATTTTCGGAATAAAAAATAACGACATGCAAAACTTTCTAGTACGAGAGGCACCCAATTCTCTCGATTCAAATGACAGAGAGAACTCTGTTAAAATTTACCTTCGAATTCTGCAATTGCATATTACAGTGCAGCAAATGATTCCGATGATGACACAATCACGTGATGAAAATATTTTGTTTTACTCTTCTAACGATCACGTTTCTTTTCCTTCGCGTAGATTCAAAAATTGACGACGACCAATAGGAACAGATTCCTGGAAAATCAATCGTGCAATTCGGAACAATGCGGAAGTTGTCGATTATTTTCTGGATTGCATTCGAGATTCGAGAGGCCACGATGTACTAAAAATTTCATTGATTAAATTAAATAAAATAATTTAATTATAAGAAATAATTTAATTATAAAAAGCAATTTTATATAAAAAAAAATAATTTAATTGTAAAAAAAATTCTTACATATTACATCATGCGAGGGGCTACGTCGGAATTGGGCGACCAATCAGAACGAAGGAATTTTCGCTCCTTCGATTCTGATTGGTCTGAGTAAAAATTTGCACGCGATACCGAACTGTATATATTATGTGACCACAGGGGAAATTCCCCAGACTTCATCGACCAACTAGCGGCCTCAACGTCATCAGTATGCATCGGCGTGCATAGAGGCAGTTCGATCTAACCCTGTGATAATCCTGAAGAGGTGTATTATGCCAGAACAAGGTAAAAATAACGCTATTCTTGTAATCTCAGCCTCAGGAACTTGCTGCGCTTTGGTACAAATAATGTAGATATAATGTGGATATAATGTAGATATAATGAAGATAGAAATAATGTAGAGTGATTTTTCTGCATCATTGGGATCATTTTGTTTATATCCTTTTTAGGGTCTAAACATTTGTGGTATTAATCTGAAATTTGTGAATACAGTTTTGTAGAATTCATATTCTTCTGAAATAATATCACAAAATTAGATAATTTATGACGTTCATTTATCAAACATATAAAAAGTGAATGTCTTTATTTGTGCAAGCAGACGAGGAAAAGTGTGTCACTTGTACTTATATGATCATTGTATCAAGTTTCTTTTAAGCTTTAAATATTGTTAGAACAGTGTAACATAACATTACTGTATTTGCAGGAAACTGTGAAAATAAGAAGCACTCAGTTATAAGATAAAACTATTGTATCTGTATATGGAATGTGATACCTGAAATAGTTTCCAAGATGAGTGAAAGCGAATCCATTTATGGGACAACTTTGTCTCAAGAATCCATCAAAGTAATAGCAGAGAGCATTGGTGTTGGCAACTTCCCAGATGAGGCTGCAAAGGATCTTGCAGAGGATGTTAGCTACAGGCTGAAAGAAATTATTCAAGTCAGTTTCATATAATTGAATCTACCAAAAATACAATTTTATATTCATCAGAATTTATATTTTCAATATAATATCAATTTTTATCTTTTGCAAATTTTACACTAATATATGTATACAAAATAGAATACAAAACTTAATAATAAATAATTTTAATTATAGGATGCTACAAAATTCATGAGGCATGGGAAACGTCAGCGAATGACTACGCATGATATAGATCATGCGTTGAAGATTAAAAACATTGAGCCAACATATGGATTTTTTGCCAAGGATCACATACCATTTCGTTTTGCATCGGGTGGTGGCAGAGAATTGCATTTTGTGGAGGAAAAGGAGATTGATCTTAACGAGGTTGTATCTATGGCTGGTGGACAAACATGGCCCAAGTTACCTTTGGAAATTACATTGCGTGCTCATTGGCTATGTATCGATGGGGTACAACCTACTATACCAGAAAATCCACCTCCAGTATCAAAAGGTTCTGATTTTTCACATAAAATATGATTATGAAAAAAGAATTATATATATATATATACATATATATAATATAAAATATACAATATATATATAAAAAAGAATTATTCCTTTTTATATATAATTATTGAAGAAAAGTTTCAAAAAGAATTTCAAAAAATAATACAAAATGTATAATATTCCAAATTGTCATTTATATCATGATGTTAATTTTAATAGATGTCCAGAAATTGGAGAGTGTCGATCCAACGACTAAGCTGTCTAGCAAAAATCAAAACATTGGTATCGGCAAACCGGGTGGTGGTGGTAAAAGTCAGAAGCTAAGGAATGTGGAGAC
Organism: Nylanderia fulva; assembly: GCF_048542155.1. NCBI lineage: Eukaryota > Metazoa > Arthropoda > Insecta > Hymenoptera > Formicidae > Nylanderia > Nylanderia fulva. The sequence continues at coordinate 1,871,739 of NW_028189730.1, read as the reverse complement.
TATTCACGTGAAACAGCTTGCAACTCACGAGCTCAGTGTGGAACAGCAATTGTATTACAAAGAAATAACCGAAGCATGCGTTGGATCTGATGAAGCTCGCAGAGCAGAGGCTCTTCAGTCACTTTCAGCAGATCCAGGTCTGCACGAAATGTTAGCACGTATGTGTACCTTCATTGCGGAAGGCGTACGGGTCAATGTGGTACAGAATCATCTTGCACTACTCATCTATCTTATGCGAATGGTCAAGGCTTTGCTTGACAACCCGAGTCTTTATCTGGAGAAATATGTAAGAGACTTAGCTATTTTTTAAAACTTATTTAATATTTTTTTTATTTCGTATAATATATTGAAACAATATTGTAATTCTTAGCTTCATGAATTAATACCGTCGGTTGCAACTTGCATAGTTTCTCGACAATTATGCATGAGACCAGAAGTAGATAATCATTGGGCATTACGAGATTTTGCTTCCCGTTTGATGGCACAGATATGTAAAAATTTTAACACTTCTACAAATAATGTACAAACTAGGGTTACCCGTATGTTTAGTCAAGCATTGGCAAAGAACAGTCAGGTAATAGTCACTCAATATAGGAAAAAATTATTTAATCTATTTTATGAAATTAAAGAAAGTGATTTTTTTTGCAGACACCATTAGCGTCTCTTTATGGAGCAATTGAAGGACTCTGTGAATTAGGTCCAGAAGTGATTAAAGCTTTGGTTATTCCTAAAATTAAATCTATTTCCGATCGTATCGAATCATGCATTGAGGGCCAAGGACTGGATAAAAATGGAGCAGGACATATCAAAACTCTGCTTGTGGTAAAATTGATTTTAAACTCTTCTTTGTAGCAATGTAGAATATATTAAGATTTAATATATTCTACATTATATTATATATTATATATATAATACACATAATATAAACATTATATGTATATATAATATAAATATATTAAGATTTAATATATTGCAAAATCATTTATTGATGAAAAAAATTTTAGAAATCAGTTGCTCCAGTTTTGAAAACAATACGGTCCCCGCCTGATTATGTGGACAGTTACAAACAGGATTATGGATATATAGGTCCTGCATTGTGTGCTGCAGTTGCAAAAGCTCGCACACAACCTATTGCTCTAGCAACCACAACCACAACTACCACTACAGCACTTACAACGAATCAACAGGTACATTCCAATTGTACGGGAAAAACACTTGTGCAAACAGGTGAGCAAAGTGTCGTTGATAGTAATACGCATATTACGAATAATTATCATGATGTTATACTATAGTGACTAGTTCGAGTCCTGGACAGCAACCCGGTCGCGCAATTATGCTTGGTACAAGCAGGAATGCTAGCGGAACTCCCGCTCCTGGACAAAAATTCGTCATCTTGCAGTCGCGCTCGCAAACACCTACTGCCTCTAATATGAATACCAGTGCGATTCAACAGCAACAATCGCAAGGACAACAGCAGCAACAGCAACAACCACAACAACAACAACAACAACCATCACCTCAGCAAGTTAAATTGGCACAGACCAATGTTGGCCAACAAAAGGCACACGTACCAACTTCCACTACAAAAGTAGTTGTAGTGTGCATGGCTGCCAGTAATCATACTAATACATCAGTGACGCAAGTATGATCTATTCATTTATCCATCAGTATTATACATTTTCAGTATATTATAAATGTTCTAAAAATTTTCATATTTTTAGCAAGCGAATCTCACGGCAACGACGCAAAATGTCTTCGTAACACAACAGAATGTTGAAGGGTCACTTAGTCCAGAAGAGGAGCACTCGTTTCAATAAAAGTATACACATATATATACTTTATATATATATATATATATATATATATATATAAGATATAATTATATGAATATATATATACATATATATATATATGAGTGACAAACACATGAAAATAGAACTTCCACAAATCCTTCCTTATATAGTTAATACATTATTTACAATATAAGATCTCGAATAATTTTTAAAGAAAAAATAAACTTCTATGAAAATTAAAACAAGCTTTTTTGTATTCTGTTTCTTAAGTTTCTCTAAATAGTATTTTGTATTTAATTTACTTAGCTGCAAATTTTTTTATTTATATTCTATATTATTTTTATATTACTTTACGTAACACGTGCGTGTGCATATATACATACATACTTACACAAACATATTGTTTTATCATTTAAAAAAATATTGTAAAAATACTCCAACAATTGAAAGTAGTGTATTATATATATTATTAAAAGTAGTGTTTTTATATTAAATACGATTCTCTTTATTATAACTACAATTATTGATTGATTTATTATGTTGTGTATTGTGTAATCAAATACACATTAATTATAATTGTAATTATCTATTTTTCGTGAGGATAGTCGACTGTCCTTTTTGTTTTGTTGGATCATATTTAAATGTTTTAACTATGGCTCCTTTACCAGCTGCACTAAACTGTATTGCATCTGCTTTTTCCCTAGCAGCTAATTGTTTAGATATTTTCATATTAGTCCAAGCTAAAATCAAAATAATGTTTATGGCACGTACTTTTGTAAAAAATACATATATAATATTTTCTTTATACTATCTGTAATTTATTTACGTATGTATGCGAATATTAATTACAATTATTTATTAGTCATATTCTCTAACGTGCGATATAATATCATACAACGTAATACTTACATTCCTTGAAATCTTCAACGAACTTTCTGTTACTCTTCGGTTGGGTAGCGTGTTTTATTCTAACAGGCATATCGAGAGCTTTTCTTACAGATGGTATTTTTAACAAACCAGTTTGTGCTAGAGAAATGAAATTTGTCGATACCCAATATGTTAAAATAGCCTGCAAAAACATGTATAAAAATACATTTATGTTGAGGAGTGATTTGAAGTCATACAGATACATATATATTTTTATTAGTTATACACATATTTAGTGATGCATAAATGCTTTTGGATTAATCTTTATAAAAATATACCCTAATATAACATTATACTTACACCAGGGAAATTTATCATGAACGGCAATATGACGAAGGGCACAGCTCGTAGGATATATCGAAACATACCCATAGTCTTGATATCAGTGCCATCCACACCTAGCTCAATTGTGACAAACAATGTTACGCAAGTAACTATCGGCATTACGTAATAAGGATCATGTAGAGTGAGATCTTGCATCCACCAAAAGCCACCGTGTTTCAGGCTTTCTACAGGTGCATTTGCCATTCCCCTCAAGGCTAGGAAGACAGAGAGGAATATTGGTGCCTGAAAAATTTTATATCAGTCAACAAATTATTTTCTATCTTATCTTTTCACTCTTTTATTACACAATACAGAAATATTGTATACACACCTGGATTAATGGTACCATGAAATTTCTCAGCACACTGACATTGGTCTTTTTCATATATTGCACTAACTCATGTGCAGCCCGTGCACCTGAAAGAAAAGAAATATTATTTTTACAATTTTACAAGAAAAAGAAATATTATTTTTTCTAATAATTTCTATTGTGAGTTTATTATTATTGGATTTTGGGCAACAAAACTAAGAAAATTCCTTTACAAAACTTTAAGATCATACTTTCAATATGATCGCCACATTGTCTGGCTTCTGTCATTTTCATCTGCATTTGAGTTATCACTGGCATGTGATTACTGAATTTGATCGCATTCTTCTGTGCCTTTATCACCAGAGGAAATATAAGAATCCTTATACAAACAGTGCCTGAAAATAATTAAAATTGTATTACTGATAATGTTATATATTTTATTTATAATTAAATCTTATTTAAATTTATATTTCATAATAAAAATAAAAAAAAAATACCTATGACAATTGTTCCCCACCATGGAATATCAAAACCTATGTGCATATATTCCAGAAATTTCTGTACAAATCCGACTGGAGTAAAATTACCCAGTCCTATGCTTTCCAGAGTTGGCTCACCATTTGCATGCACTTTCACAATATTTTCCACTATATCCTCTATTGGTGTTGGTGGATCTAAATATATAAGTCATAGATTAGTAAATAATAAGTGGAAAGGCTTTTATATAACTTTTTAATTTTCTCATACAGAATTATACTAATTTTAAGCTCGATTAAAAATAAAAGAAAGCATTTACAAGAAAATTCAGTAGCTGATGTTAAATGTTTGAGATAACTAAATAGTTTTAATATTTGTTACGATAAAACATTTTTAAAGAATTGAAGAAATAGTAACTGTGTAATTTTTTTATAAATATACCTGGAATTTCATCATATGGACTTTTTGTTGGTGTTTCATTGGTACTGGCGTAACGAACCAAAGGGATTCCTGTAATCCTGCAGTTTTTCTGTAGATTAAGCAAGGCATTGCTTCTGGGAGTTCTTTTTATTTGAGAGTCTAGATGAATACGTCTACACATAATCACTTCCTAAATGAATGAAAAAAAACATTTTTTCATAAACAATATTTAGCGAATTATTATATGGAATATTGGAAATATAATTTTCTGAATGTATTAATAAATAACATGTGTTTTTTTCCAAATTTCTGCAATTAATGCTGGTTTATATTTTTATATTTCTAAATTCCACAGATGATAACCTAACCTAAATAATTGGAAAAGCCGCAAAATATTTTACCTGTGATATTATGTTTGTTTTTAAAAGAGCTCGTCGATAAACTATAGCGGACGCTCGTGTGAACATTTTGACGATTTTCGATTGACCTGTCGAGATGACTTTTAATTCATTTGCGAAATTTATATCTTTCTTGCTAGGAATCAGCTGTAAAACGCACGGATATATTTAGATTAAGGACAACACATGTCACTGTTGTGATGTTACTGGTCGTCAGTAATGTAAATTTCTTCGAAATTTTGCTTGACAAATTAATCGAGAGCTTATTCTATTCATATTTAGATGCAGACACTATAACAAAATAGTTTAAAATAATTATTCAAGCAATTAAATGGACACGATTTCGCAATAAATGTTTTATCTCTTTTTTTTTTATTCGCAAGTATGCTTAGAAAAAATAGAGAATTATAGTTTGGAAGAATAGATTTTGCTACAATGTGTGTTATAAAAAAATTTGTGCAAACAAAAAAAAATAATTAATAATTACACGATTAGAAAATGAGCGTAATAGATATTTGATGTAATAATTAAAATAATGCTCTCATTGTTTCATCAAATAAAATATATATGTCAATTATTAATATAAATGCAGTACAAATATCACGCAACGCCAATTAATAAATAAGGTAATTTGTTTATGGATAGAATTTAATAAGCGATTCGTAAATTAATAAATTAAGTAATTTACTTACAATTAATGTGAATAAACTCAATAAGCGATTCGTAAATGGCGCCATATATTTTATCAAAATTCAGAATTTGACGGACCAATCGGAGTCCGAGGATCCCTTCGTCCTGATTGGTCCATTAAAGCGCTTATTTATATTTCCGAACCCAATCTTGAATGCTGCTGCCCTCTGGCGCACTTTCGCATCGTTCACAATCTACGTTCGCACGTTCGTCGCCGGTCCACAAAAATACGAATATATTAATTATATGATACGCGTAAGTATATTAAATAGTGTCTTTAATTATCGCATAACTTTGATCGTGTCGCGTGTACCGACATCGTGATCGCGATCGTACGCGCGGGATTGATTTGGATTGATTTGTCGGCCGCGAATTTCGCTCGACGCTCCTTCCCGAAAGCGCGCTGTCACGTGACGCATGACGTCACAGCAGCAACTTCAAGTCGCCAAATTTCGCGCGCGCGAGGGAGGATCGCGAGAATTACCGGGCGCTTTCGACGCGAATTTCCCGAGTTTTACGGCCACGTCGATCATATTCCAAGTGAACGATTGCGCGTTTCCGGTCGTACTTCCGTATCATTGTATCGGAGTGTTGACACGCGACGAATTAGGCTCGTTATATATTTGCAGTGAAAATCGCAGGTCGACTACCTGCCATACTGTTATTATCATTTTATATCAAAATATTGTACGCTGACTTAGTGAAATATATATAATATTCGGGAATATCGGCGACTCCTGGTGCGTCGCGAGGTAGTCGTTCTATGCCTTCCGATAAGTAGGCCTTGAAAAATGCGGTGACGCGAAAATGTGACAGCTAAAATCTGGGCGTTGCGAACGAAAAAATGTAACGCGAGTGCAAGTGTTTTCTTCTACGAGGAGAAGGCCCGGAATGACATCGGACAACGACACAACTATATGGTAATTTATTTATTATTTATTATTACTCTATTTTTACTATTAAAATTCAACGTAAACAATAATTTTATTTTTCAAAATATTAATTATTTTATTAACTATTTTAAATATATTAATTATTTTATATTTAATTTACACTGAAAAAATGTATTGCATTCGAATAAATATTTATTTCAATACTGTCTACTACTGAATCATTTATTTGAAATTAATATAGTATTAATTTGATGTGAAATTTTTATCTATTTTAAATTAATGATTTATTAGGCAATATTGAAATAAATATTTATTAATTTAAAAATTTTTTTCGTATATATTTATTTATTATAATTTTTATGTATTTTTTTACAGTTTACAACTTACAAGTAAGTTTACGATGCTGCGCATTGGTGAGTCTTATCAATTTTATTTACACTTTGGGTAATCATTTTGTGAAAATTTTCTTTTTGCTGAAACTTTACAATATTGTGTATTTTATGCGCAAAACACGAATCTGTAAATTAAAATCCAGCTTTTTTCTGTCGAATTCCATGTAACTTTTTTTCTACTTAAGAATGATAATATTGTAAAATTTTGTCAAATTCGAAGAGGACGGAGCTCTCGAATCCTTCAGTATTATCCTTTTTTATATAAAAATTTGAAGTTTTCGAATTGATATTTAAAAAATATAACTGTAATTAAATCGGTTGCACACTAATGAGTGAAAAAAGTAAAAATTGCTTCTGCAAGTTTCTCATTTTGTTATGAAATGTTATGTACATCGAAATCAGGTATGGTAGAACATAATATATTCGTAATTTAATAAAATTTTTAATGTCTGCGTAAGTAAATAACATTATTATCTTGATTAAAAACTCGATAAATATTATTTAAAATTCCAATTATTTGAAGCTTCCAATTTTGATTCAAAAGCAGATCCTGAATCGTACAATTTAAATCTCGAACGTGCTTTAACTTCTTACAAAAATTTAATTAAAAATTTTACTTGGTCACATAATTTAGCGAGAAATATTATTTAAAATTCCATTTATTTGAAGCTTTCAATTCTGATTCAAAAGCAAATCCTGAATCGTACAATTTAAATCTCGAACGTGCTTTAACTTCTTACAAAAATTTAATTAAAAATTTTACTTGATCACAACAAATATAGCGATAAATATTATTTAAAATTCCAATTATTTAAAGCTGCTAATTCTAACCCAAAAGCAGATCCTTAATCGTACACTGAAAAAAATTAAATGAATCAATATTTATTTCAATTACCTAATAAATTATTTATTTGAAACAAATTTGTTTTGTGAAAATGATTTTCTTATATTAAATAAATATTTTTCACATCAATATTAGTAGTTTCAAATAAATGATTTATTTGATATCCCATACAGCACCAAATATTTTTAAAATCTTTTAAAAATATTTCTTATAAGATAAAATAATTCTCGAAAATATTTAAAAAATATTTCTATGTCCGCTTTTCAGGTTTCAAAAACATTTTCAGAAGTATTTTTGAATATAGAATTAAATTAATATTTCAAAAATATGTATCAAATATTTAAGAAAATATTATCTGAGCGATAAAGAACATTTTTAAAAATATTTTTAAAAGTTATTTAAAATATTCTAAAAAATATTACCACAAAAATCATTTTAAAATATTCCTAAAACTATTTTAAAATGTTTTTATGACATATTTTATAGAAATATTTAGAAATATTTTCTGAAAACATTCATAATATTTTGTGCTGTACGGGATATACCCAGTATTGAAATAAATACTAATTAATTCGAATTCCATAAATTTGTTTTCAGTGTACAATTTAAATCTGGAAGCATGCTCTCATTTTTTCCAAAAATTGAATAAAAAAATCACACAAATTCGATAGTTCGCCGGTGAATCTTCCGGTTCTACATGCTATCTCGCGGGAGAGAGTCGATCATTACACGCCTTCTGGCCGATTAAGTGCCGAGTCACATGATCGAATCTACTGCAATGACATTCAGTTTGGGGCTGCGCGGGACGTGGGTTATTAAGCGAGACCTGTTATTAAAGTCCCTCTCGTATGCCCTGTGTTCGTGTAGCTGCACAGGTCGCCCTTTCCTCCCTCCCAGCCTTATAACCTTCCCATCTCTTCCTCTTTCTCTCCTCGTTCCTGTATACCCTCGCCGAACCATCTTCGAGCCAGAAGAGCGGCTTTGTTGATTTAAGGCGATAATACGAGGCTGCAAGAGATTTTACGTAAAAAAAGAGGAGCGAAAGCACAAGACCGGCGCGCTTATAATTACAGATTCGCATTGTCCTGGAACTCCCTTAAACCCTCCTTTAACCATCGCTGCCTGTCAGTCTCGTCCTTCGCCCTCTCCCCTTTCAAATTCGGAAATGATTCTGTAAGGGTGCAAATATTACGTTGCGAGGTAATCGTTGAACACTATAGTATTTTTAATAATTTATTTATTTTTTTTTTATTCATTTAATTAATTTAATTTTTTTTAATTTACTTATTTATTTTTAATGATTATAATTATTTATTCCACTATCATAAAAATATGTTTAATCAACATATATTTCTAATTGTTTCTTTTATTACTAGCTTTTTATTTAATCTGATGAAATAATGAATCATTCGCCTCTTTTATTTCTATATAGTTACAGCTATTAACGGCATTTAATTATTTGTCATAATTATTGTAAGGTTAGTAATGTAAATTTAATTATTCATTTATATATATATATATTTTAACGCATTGAATTATTCATTTTATATCGATATCGTTTAATTATTTCTATCAATAATTGCACAATGCGAGAGCTTAATTATTTAGCTTCGTTATTGCACGGTATCACTTTGCAATTTTGAAATAATAAAGATTTAACCGATAAAAAGAATAGATTTTTCCGATCGAGTTTTTTTTTTTTCAAGCATATTTCGATTTTACTCGTACAATTCAGGATTTGCTTGGAACTGTAGAAATCATTAGCAGCTTCGAATATAATAATAATAACAATAATCGGAATGAGAAAAAAAAGAAAGTTGGCTCTTTCGGAATTCGAAGCCAAACTTTGGTTCATTCATAAAACGGTCCAAGCGTATCTGTCAAAAGGCCCAATCTCGCGATTATCTCCGGAATGACTTCTCGCGCCGTCGAGGCGAGTTCAAACGCACAAATCTTTCGAGAGTGCCGGTGCTTCTCTCTCTCGAATCCCTCCATCATAGCTTCATCAGTCTTCCATAGATAAACGCTAGTCACTTGTGAGATCCCGCAGATACCGGGAAATCAGGCACCGAAAAAGGACCGTACCTGCTCTGACGGCCGTGTTAACAGCCGAGACTCATAAAGACGTTTAAAACGATCCGAGAAAGAGAAAGGGCGAAAGAAAAATAAAGAGAGACACTTTCTACCTCTCTCTTTCATAAGCTTTTCACTGAAAAAGAATGATTAATTTGATTAAACTGTTCAATTAAATTATTATGTTGTTAATTTATATCAGTATTTAAGTCAAATACATATTTTGTTAGGTTTAATAGGTTAAATTTAATTTTAATATTTCTATATGTTCAGTTAGTAAAAGAATATTTAGTTGAACGATTTGATCAAGTTAACAATATTTTTTTTTTAGTACTTTTTCTTTTGCTATCTTGAAATCTTTTAAATATATTGTAATAATAATAATGCAATCTAATAAATAAATATGTTTGATATAAATGTGTATACATATATGATCTATTAGAAACATTTGTCTTTTTTTGGCATATAAATACATGTATATATTATATAGGCCAAGATATAAAAAGGTAAGAAGAAAAAATTATTTTAATATCAAACCAATAATAGAGTTACGCAAATATAATTTGTGATAATTCTCTCTCATATTCTTATTATTTTTTATATTTGATTAAAAACAAAAAATATACACTGAAAAAAATGATTAAATTATTAAATATTTATTTTAATACAGCCTTATAAATCATTTATTTGAAACAAATAAATATTTATCTGGTTTGAAAATGATTTTGTTATATGAAATACATATTTTTTCTCGTCAAATCAATATAATTACTTTCAAATAAATGATTTATAAAGCAGTATTGAAACAAATATTTATTCGAATTCAATAAATTTTTTTAGTGTACGAAACGAGCAAAAAATAAAATATAATGAAATACACTGAAATAAATGACTAAATTAATACATATTTAGTTCAATACTGCCAAATGATTATTTATTTGAAACAAATAAATATTTATTTTGAAAAAGAGTTTCTTATATCGAATAAATATTATTAATTTCAAATAAATGATTCATTTGGCAATATTGAAATAAATACTTATTTGAATAAAATAAATTTTTTTCAGTGTATAAATATTCTAAGATCGATGAAACAAGCTATGGATTATCGCGGGTAATCAATAATGCTCCGGTAATCTTCGAAAAACGGCGTGAATGCTCCGATCTAATCAGATTAATTTGGAAACAACGACACGAAAACCTCCTTTCAGTCAGTTTATCGGTGCGATCAAAGGGCCTGTGATGACGTGAGTCCGGGCCAAAGTGTCATCCCTTTTTCCCTGACAGCTTCACTACTCGTGCCTCCTCTCGTTCTCCACCTCCTCTTCGGGGGTGGGTCAATCCCATTATCAGATCTGTCGGGCATAAAGTAGGGAGTTCTGTCCAGGAAATGCGGTATCCCCGATCTCACAACCCCGTCAATTTTTAATTCTCGAGAAACTTCGATGAGAGTTCTTTCGGTCGAGTAAATGCGTCAGCGTTTTTATATATATATAATCTTTTAACCCCTTCGATATCCGAACAAAAGTAAATTTAAAATTAATTTCATTTTCTCTCTCTATCTTGTCACATCGCATACAGCACAAGATATTTCTAAATATTTCTATAAAATATTTAATACCAGCCTTATAAATCATAAAAACATATTAAAATAGTTTTAGGAATATTTTAAAATGATTTTTGTGGTAATATTTTTTAGAATATTTTAACAAACTTTTAAAAATATTTTTAAAAATGTTCTTTATCGCTCAGATAATATTTTCTTAAATATTTGATACACACATATTTTGAAATATTAATTTAAATCTATATTCAAAAATATTTTTGAAACATGAAAAAGCGGACATAGAAACATTTTAAAAATATTTTCGAGAATTATTTTATCTTTTAAGAAATATTTTTAAAAGATTTTCAAAATATTTTCTGCTGTATGGGATATCGAATTAAAATGAAATTGATTTAATATTTTGTTTTTCAAGTAATATATATGTATATAGTATAAATGCGTTGATTTATCTATTATATTAATATGTCTGAAATCAAATTAGTGTATAGCCATAAAAGATTAACAATTTATAATTTCTCTCTTTTATGACTATGGTTTTTATAGATTTGTATAAAAGCTCGTGCATTTTAAATAATTATGTGTGCATATGTTATCGTATTCAAAGGATTAGCGGCGATCGCTTTCTGAAAGTTGAAAGCGACCGGCAAAATGACGAACGTCATTTCCGGGCCACGTATAGCAGATTAAATCTCGCAACGGATTCAATTATTATCTCGCAACCGTGTTCCGCGAAAATTGCTGGCACAGCTAATTGCGCGATTTGTAATTAGAAAGTCGCGATCGTTCGATATCGGCGCGATGTTCGTTACGCACAATCGACGGAGAAGATCACTGCAGTTTTGTCTCGTTGCAATCTGACAGATGTAACATATTAGAAAGATATAGCAAAGAGAAGATAAAATACAAAAAATCAATTGTTGAAAAAAATTCATCAAATTTTCAACAATTAATTTCGCATTTAATTTTTTTAAATTAATTAATTTATGTAATGCATATAACTCCATGTTCATTTTTTTAAATCATTCTATCACGTAACATTTTTGTAGAAAGCAAAAGACGAAGTACAGTTAACTATATTTGTATATAAAATATTTATTTTATTTTTATTTCTATTTCCTCGTGTGTTTAATAATAATAGCAGCGCATTTATCGAAACAAAAAATTAATTAATTCATTTAACCCACATAATTCCATATCGATAATAATTTTCGTCAATTTTCTAAATCATTCTGTCATGTAACATTTTCGCAAAAATCAAAAGAATACAGTTATAACATATTAATGATTTAATTGAATCTTCTTTAAACGTGGAAACGGGAAACCGGTGACTCTGACATTCTCATTCATCGGCATGGATAGGAAGCAATTTTTTTTCTCGTCGCTGACAACATTGGTGCTCTTTTCGGCTCGCGTGTCTGGTAATGATAGCAGCGCATTGGATAATCTGAGAGATAGTTCGCCAAGCGGCACGGTGTGGGATCATAATGTGTAAAAGGAAATCGCTTTACTACAAAGTAAATGCTCGACGCGAGCATGCATGCATATACGTGCGTGCGTGCGTGCTTTCTTGCCTGTCTGGCTGCATGCGTGCGTGCGTGCAGCCTCGTGTGAACCGCCGCTAGTTTCCTTTCATTCAGTAGTTTCTTCATCGCTGAATGTCGCACGATTTTTGCTCGCGATTGCGCACACCGAGAGCCGATCTCTCGAGACAGGAGCAGATCGATCGCTCGCTCGCTCGTCGCGTGAGAACTCATTTTTATCGTACGCGTCAAGGGTTAAACTCTGCGCCACGTATTAATATATGTATCAAGTATATTGTTACACACGTTTCCGGTCTTAATAATAATAGATAGCTGTGCTGTTTCTCCATTTTTTCTCTCGAGCTTTTTTTTAAGATGACATTTTTTTCATAATATTAATAAATTATTATGTATATTAATAATATTTATATAGAGTGTATCTAGATAAGTGTTGAAAATTTTAATTTAAATTTTATAATTAAATTTATAAAATAAATTAAAATTCATATTGTTATGAAATGGATATTTGTAGTTAAAAAATATATATATTAAATATATTAAATAATTTTATTATTAATACATCAATAATAAAATTATTTAATATACTTATAATAAAATTAATATAATAATTTTGTTATAAATATATTAATAATAAAATTATTAAATATATTTAATATATTTTGTAGAAAATGTAGCTCTTGCAGCTTTTTTTGCATTAGAAAGAATTCAATAACCAACTTTCTTTTTCAATCATATTTATATAGAGTGTATCTAAATAAGTGTTGAAAATTTTAATTTAAATTTTATAATTAAATTTATAAAATAAATTAAAATTCATATTGTTATGAAATGCATATTTTTAGTTAAAAAATATATATATTAAATATATTAAATAATTTTATTATTAATACATAAATAATAAAATTATTTAATATACTTATAATAAAATTAATATAATAATTTCGTTATAAATAGATTAATAATAAAATTACTTAATATATTTATAATATATTTTGTAGAAAATGTAGCTCTTGCAGCTTTTTTTGCATTATATAGAAAGAATTCAATAACCAACCTTCTTTTTCAAGTCTTTACGGTCGAATCTGTTCTCATATCACATTGACAGAAAGAATCGCGCACAAACAGCTGTTGGATATCCGTGGCGGGTCCGTGAGAGCCGAGGATTTGCGGTAGTTATCATAATGCTTGCTTAATGCTCGTCGCGAAGAGTTCGCGTGTAACTAGCATAACGCACTCTTCTCGTGAGACCAACAAGACCTCTCTCGCTCTTTGTCTCTTCGGCAGTGATGCACGTTATGGCTTATTTGCACGGTCGGTGTAATCATATAGTTATCCCGAACTAACAGGCCGCGTGTGTTTGACAATACTCTCTCTTGTCTATTAAATGATTCTACATTTTTTAATTTCTTTCTCATACAAAATTAAATGGTAGTAATATCGAGATACTTTGGAACTACACTCATTTATAATTAAAGGGATGCTGCTGCAGTTCTGTTTTATCGATTTTAAGTTAGATTAGATTCACTTTTTATTAGACATGCATAATTAATTCAAGTATGAATCTTTTGATACAGGCTTTTAATCTTATTTTTATTACTTCTGTATCATTCTTTCATGTCAATTCTATTGAGAGCGCCATATTTTGTGCACAAATAAACTGCAGAATTTTTGTATTAAATAAGTATTGTTATGAGCTGATGCAAGAGGCTGATAAAAAATCTTTAATTTTTTAACTTTTATTGCTTTTATACAAAATTTCAGCGTTCCCCGTTCATTATTATCAATACTTTAATTGTGGAGAAGGATTTTTTAACCTGTATAGCCAATAAAAAGAAAAACCCTTGAACTCAAAGTCGGTAAAACAATGATGGTCAGCATTCCCTTAATATGAACAGATAGAGAGATGAAACATGAGCATTTTAAGTATTGATCAAAATTTGTAAATAAAAATTTTGCAAAATCATCACAAATTTTCAAAGGACCAAACAATATCGGCTTTATCTCGTCATCGGTTAAAAGTCAGCCGTATAAATTTGCCTTTATGCGATGGAGGGAAAGAGTCGCCTCGTCGGCATCCATCGACGAGAATATTCCCACAAATTGGCAGAACTCGGTTGGATCGAACCGCCGGAAAATATTCCGGTCGGCTGAACGCAACGCGGGATTAACGACCGAAAATAGAAGGAATTGTTAGCGGCCGTAATGTTGTTTATCGGCAAGAACGCTGAACCGCACTGAAATCCGGTAACAATGCTAAAATGATGGCGGACATGAAATGTTACACTTTGCACAACGACAGTGCAACATAGTGTTTAAAGCTACGTCTTATATTTTCAACGTAAATTCAGATTTCAATGTTTCATTCGCGAAAAATATAAAATTGCTTGACTCTCTATTCTGTTTCAGTTATACATTAAACACAGATTGAAAGATCGAGGAATTGAATTTTTAGATTTGTGCAAGATGGTATTCTCGATATTATTTTTTTAACTTTGTAAAATTGAGGAAAAAAAATTGTGGAAAATTTAATTCTTGAGACTCTCATTTGTTGACATCTAATAATCAATTGAATATAAAATTATGGAGTTGCGAGACTCTTTTGGAGTCTCGAGAATTAAATTTTTATTTAAACCTCATAATCACATTTTATCGATGATAAATAATTATAACAATCTCTTAAATACAGTTAACATTAAATAAAGAAAAATATGTTACTCTCTCCCTCCCTCTGAGAAATGAAAAATCTAATTTACATCGTTTTAATTCCCGTCTCTATTTTTTTCACTGCTCGCTCATTCGATTCCGCGCCTGCTTGTTTACGGTGAGCAGAAAGAGCCAGTTAAACTGTACACGTTAGCCGCCCATTCAAGCTTTTTTATGCTTCCGTGCAAGTCAAATATTTCGTACTGGTTAATTCAGTTCGCTCGGCGCTTAGCCTCTCTTTCTCATTCGCGCGAGCGCCTTCATTCAAGACCTCTTCTTATGCTTTCATGCAAGTCAAACACGTTTCTCGTATCGCGCTTAATTCAGTCGTTCTGGCGCGGCTAGTTAGCGGTTACTATTGTTACCAAGTAACCCGCTCGTCGGCGCAGTTAATCTAGTTCGCGCTCGTTATACTCGCTGCGCTGTGTAACTAGAAGGCCCAAGGGGGCCTTATCGCGCTTGGGCGCGCTTGGGCCCCGAGAGAGCGAACGTCGGGGCCCGCAGCGCGAATGCGACGATGCGAACGCTCGCGCGCCCCCGTTGTTATTATTATTATTATTATTATTATCCTCAGCGCGCGCATCATCATGCGGCAGGTGAAGCGAGGGGGCGTGGCGCCGGATGCGGCATGTATCATAGAAACACGTGCATTTCCGGCCGTGGGATCTAGATCGATGCGCACATATCGGGAGTCGTTGCCCGTTCTTCGATGATAAAACTTTTTATTTCGGCGAGAGAAATAATTAATCTCGGTTATTGATAATTTTTTTTTTTTTTTTTATCAAATTTAAGATGCGTAAAAATTAATATCTTAACGTTTTCTCAAAAAGGTAGAGCTTCGATAAAGCTTAGGGGGACGACATGGATGTCCGTGGAATGTTTTTTAGGGGGAACGTAATTAAAATTTTTTTTATTTTATTTTTATTTTGTTATATTAAATATGCAAATAAATTCGAGTATTTATTTTCAAAGGGAAGCGAATGCTTAATTTTTTTACTGGTTAAAAGGGGGGGCTTCTTTTGGCCCCCTCTTGGAAATAAATAATCTTCTCGATTAATCATTAAATTTCTCGAATTTTTGTTCAATCTCAATATTTACTACAAATTGAAAAAAAACATGTGCCCCCTTGAAATTGGTATATATAAAAAGATTAAAAATTTGCTCTCTTTCTGAAAAAACACTAGAATTTATTAAAATATTTAATATTAAAAAATCGAAAATGACAAAAAAAATTAAAAAAGAACGAGAAACAAGAAATAAAAAAATGTTAATTATGCCCCCCTTTTAGAGAAAATCCTGCGGACGCCCATGCACACACGTTAGATCACATATCTTTCGCGAAATGATTGCGATCCGCGAAATTGTTTTCACACGCGATGCTGTCGCAGCTAATATGGGCCTTCCACGGGATTCTCGCCATTGCATAAAAAGACTACGCGAACCCATTAGCATATCAGTGTATGAACATTGTTTCCCCGTAGAAGCCTCGCGCGCGAGGAAACCTCTGGTTGCATGCCACGAACGCATCAGAGGGTCCCGGGTGCACCTTCTCCTTTCCGAGGCATATCTTCCTCTTTGTCCCCCATGTGTCGTCCCTTGCTTCTTTCCCTTACGAGCAGTTGCTGAGGTCGCTGGCAGACACTAGTTGCATGTCGCCGAGCTGTAAACGCGGCGTTACTCGATTAACGTCGATCGTCCTGGTGGATGAGCGCGCGTATCGCGCCACGGATCGATGGGCAAGCGATGATAAAGACTCCGGTATCGAGATGGGCACGCACCAGGTTGCCCGGCCAGTCACCGCAGATAATATCGGCTGCCTCGCGCAATAACCCGCGGCCTTGACTTCGCCCGTAAGATAACCGATTCGGCTGAGATATCTTCCTATTCCTCGACAAACTTGAGGGAACCGAAGGCGTGGAGGGGTGAGAAAATTTCATTCAGACGAGAGAGCGCTTAGAGGTTTCCTTTTCTTAACAATTGAGACAGAGAATTATTTTTGCACCCCTTTGTCTCCTTCAATCTTAATAAATTAATTGTGTCAGTTGTTGATATAAATTAAATCCTTTTTCTATTTATACAATAGATTTGCGATATTTTTATCAAGAAAAAAAATCAAATTTTCAATAACAATTGTGGTTTTGAAAATTATATATGTTTTTCTAATTATTTAATATGTTCCTATTCCTCGACAAACTTGAGAGAACCGAAGGCGTGGAGGGATGAGAAAATTTCATTCAGACAAGCGAGCACTTAGAGGCCCTCTTTTCTTCACAATTGAGACAGAGAATTATTTTTGCACCCCCTTGTCTCCCTCAATCTTAATAAATTAATTATGTCAGTTGTTGATATAAATTAAATCCTTTTTCTATTTATAGATTCGTGATATTTTTATCAAGAAAAAAGAGATCACATTTTTAATAGCAATTGCGTTTTTAAAAATTATATGTTTCTAATTATTTAATATCTTCTTATTCTTCGACAAATTTGAGAGAAACGAAGGCACTGAGAGGTGAGAAAATTTCATTTAGACGAGAGAGCACTTATTGTTAGAGCCCCCCTTTTCTTAACAATTGAGGCAGAAAATTATTTTTGCATCCCCTTGTCTCCCTCAATCTTAATAAATTAATTATGTCAGTTGTTGATATAAATTAAATCCTTTTTCTATTTATACATAGATTTGCGATATTTTATCAAGAAAAAAGAGATCACATTTTAGTAGCAATTACGTTTTTAAAAAATTAAAATTATATATGTTTCTAATTAGTTAATATCTTCCTATTCCTCGACAAACTTGAGGGAACCGAAGGCGTGAAAGGGTGAGAAAATTTCATTCAGACAAGCGAGCACTTAGAGGCCCTCTTTTCTTCACAATTGAGACAGAGAATTATTTTTGCACCCCCTTGTCTCCCTCAATCTTAATAAATTAATTGTGTCAGTTGTCGATGCAAAACTAAATCCTTTTTCTATTTATAGATTTGCGATATTTTTATCAAGAAAAAAGAGATCAAATTTTTAGTAGCAATTGCGTTTTTAAAAATTATATATGTTTCTAATTAGTTAATATCTTCTTATTCTTCGACAAATTTGAGAGAAACGAAGGCACTGAGAGGTGAGAAAATTTCATTTAGACGAGAGAGCACTTATTGTTAGAGCCCCCCTTTTCTTAACAATTGAGGCAGAAAATTATTTTTGCATCCCCTTGTCTCCCTCAATCTTAATAAATTAATTATGTCAGTTGTTGATATAAATTAAATCCTTTTTCTATTTATAGATTTGCGATATTTTTATCAAAAAAAAGAGATCACATTTTTAGTAGCAATTACGTTTTTAAAAATTATATATGTTTCTAATTATTTAACATCTTTCTATTTTTAGACAAACTTGAGATAAACGAAGACGTAGAGGGGTGAGAAAATTTCATTCAGACGAGAGAGCGCTTAGAGGCCCCCTTTTCTTAACAATTGAGACAGAGAATTATTTTTGCACCCCCTTGTCACCTTCAATCTTAATAAATTAATTATGTCAGTTGTTGATATAAATTAAATCCTTTTTCTATTTATAGATTTGCGATATTTTTATCAAGAAAAAAGAGATCACATTTTTAGTAGCAATTACGTTTTTAAAAATTATATAATATATGTTCCTAATTATTTAATATCTTTCTATTTCTCGACAAACTTGAGAGAAACGAAGACGTAGAGGGGTGAGAAAATTTCATTCAGACGAGAGAGCGCTTAGAGGCCCTCTTTTCTTCACAATTGAGACAGAGAATTATTTTTGCACCCCTTTGTCTCCCTCAATCTTAATAAATTAATTATGTCAGTTGTTGATATAAATTAAATCCTTTTTCTATTTATAGATTTGCGATATTTTTATCAAGAAAAAAGAGATCATATTTTTAGTAGCAATTACGTTTTTAAAAATTATATATGTTTCTAATTATTTAATATCTTCCTATTCCTCGACAAACTTGAGGGAACCGAAGGCGTGAAAGGGTGAGAAAATTTCATTCAGACGAGAGAGCGCTTAGAGGCTCCCTTTTCTTAACAATTGAGACAGAGAATTATTTTTGCGCCCCCTTGTCTCCTTCAATCTTAATAAATTAATTGTGTCAGTTGTCGATGCAAAATTAAATCCTTTTTTTATTATACTTATAAATTCGCGATATTTTCATCACGAAAAAAAATCAAATTTTCAATAACAATTGTGGTTTTGAAAATTATATATGTTTCTAATTATTTAATATCTTCTTATTCTTCGACAAATTTGAGAGAAACGAAGGCACTGAGAGGTGAGAAAATTTCATTTAGACGAGAGAGCACTTATTGTTAGAGCCCCCCTTTTCTTAACAATTGAGGCAGAAAATTATTTTTGCATCCCCTTGACTTCTACCTTCAATCTTAATATTTTTATAATTAATAGTGTCAGTTATCGATGACATCTTCATCACATTTTCAATAACAATTGTGCTTTTGAAAATTATATGCTTCTAATTATTTAATATAAATATTACTCTACAATATAAAAGAAATAAATATGAAAGCTTTCGTAAGAACGAGCTCTAATAATTCGCGAAAAAATTGAGATAGAATTCTATTTATAATTTTACGTACCATGCATAATATAAAGAAGCATATACATTAATACAAAATGCATATCAGTGGATATGCACATATAAATTTATATAATAAAATTCCATCGCAAATTATAGGTCGTCCAAAGGGTATTTCGTATATATACCTATATGGATACTTCGCGATGGACGGAATAATTACTATTAATATATAAATTAATATATTCGTATACATATATACATATACACATATATTGACGAGCCTTCATTAAGCGAAATACGCGACGTAAGAACATAACGCGCCCGAGTATCCCAGATGTTTCCGCGGTAAAGCGGCGTATCTCTGAAACAGGATCGGAAATACGTTCGCGTCATCGCCATCCGAGATCGCGACCGGACCAAGGCCAAGGATGCCGACGAGGCGCGTCCTCCGCGTCGCAACGAGATCCAGACGCGCCACTTTGTCACGGGGTATTACACTCGGCAACTCGGCGCCCCTGATAAGAGCCTTGCCTCCGCGGCGCTTCCTTCCTTTCGAAGGCGCCCATTACTCGGCTTAATGCGCCGAGCTCTCTGCCATGCCTCGTTCTCTTTTACATATTACGCGCCGTTTGTTCGCGATCGCCACGCGACGCCTCCTCGTACAATTTATGACGGAATTGGAAAATTGGCGCCCGAGTCGCTGTTATAGTAATATATAAATACAAGTTCGGTATGAAAAGGGTAGGAACCGGGATATTAGACACTTATATTTTACTCATTTATGGAAAATTATTTTTTATA
Organism: Nylanderia fulva; assembly: GCF_048542155.1. Lineage (NCBI taxonomy): Eukaryota > Metazoa > Arthropoda > Insecta > Hymenoptera > Formicidae > Nylanderia > Nylanderia fulva. The sequence continues at coordinate 1,851,031 of NW_028189730.1, read as the reverse complement.
ATATTTTTTACTATATATCATTATTTTAATATTTTATAGTATTTTATTAAAATTTTATTTTATATTTTTTAAATTTGTTTACTACATTATAATAAAAATAATTTTTATCAATCATTTTTATATAATTAATAAATATTTAATAAATAAAATTATTTATAAAAATAATGTTTAATATCTGACTTCTACTAGCTCTTTTCATACCTGAAGCTTATGTCTTCAATTGGATTACGCTTGAAAGAAAAAGATGTAGCAATATAATTAATTACATATATATATAAAAATTGATGACTATGGAATGAAGGGCAAAAGAAGTCCGAAATTAGTGCAATATAACGCTGAATTTTGTCGAATCTCGGAATCTGGTTTGTTGTAGAGGAGATCTCCTCTCGCGCGTGTCAATAAAATTTTCTCTCCATTTCGCGCCTTCATTCCTCACTTTTGACGCTCAGTCGAGCCTAAAGTTGCAACTGTAACTGCAGCCACCGTCGTCGGCGCGAGATAACGAAGGGGGAAAGTGTGACGGTAGCCAAGTCCTCATTAGCGCATTCCGCCGCGACGCCCGCGACTCAAAGCGTCGTAAAAACGGCTGAAACGTAACGCGACCAGGAGCCGAGAGCAAACGGGGAAGCTGATATGTAGCAGGGAGAGAGAGACTTTCAACGAGAAAGAAAGCGAGCAAACAGTATCGTGCGTGGGACGTTCGCAGGTTCAATCTACGCGCTAGGATTCGATTTTTTTATTTTGACAGGTCGATAAAATGGCGCGATTTTTTTTATTTTGACAGGTCGCGGTAGAAACTTTTTTTTTTTTTTTTTTTTACAATGTCTATTAAACTCGCACATTTCTGAACGAGAATTTAAGTCAAAGTCTAATGGTGAGATTTAGCTATTCTCTCTCCAGCGACTGCTTGGATTTAAAAGAAAATCGATTGACAGTTTCCATCGCGATTTCGGCTTGTATATTTCAGATTCAAAGGGCGGATCCTCGATCGAGCGCAACTTCGATTTTGTCGATTTTTCTCCTTTTCCGACACGTTGAATAACGAGCTCTGTCACGTTGCTCCTTTCTCCCATTTTTCTCCTTTTTCTTTTTTTTTTCTTCGCTATTCGTTCGAAAACATGGACCATTTCGTGAAGGGAAGATCAAGGCAAAAGGACGAATCTGTTAATGGCTGATCGTACGTTTCTCAAAGGAATACACGACGCTCGAAATAATTCGAACATTTCATTGATAATGTCAACGCATAAAGGTCCAAAGAAATATTTAGAAAATATATATGTAACCGTGAAATTAATTGCCGCATGAAAAAGATAAAATATTATTTCGGCTAACAATGTAAGATTTTAATATTTTAAGATATAAGTAAGAACTTATAAAAATCTAAAGATAAACATATCCTGAGGATCCAGAAATAGTCTCAGGAGATAAGATTCCCAGTTTCTCACGTTACTTTTTTTATCAGTTCAATCTTCATTTCTTAAATTAAGTTTTTACGAGTCCAGAGGCTTCTCCTTTCATTTTTTCCGTCCGATTCTCTTTCTTTCGAACAAAGCACTACTTTACGAAAAGATTTATCTTAAATTGCTAAAGAATGTTATTACTTTATTTTTTAAAGGATCAATTTAAGCGACCAAATCTAGCACAAATTTGTATTCATTAAAACGACCATCAGCTTGTGGTTCTTATCAAGTATACAGTCCTCAGTTGATCCAGTTTATCCTGATTGTTCTACTAGCGATTTAAAAATGGAATTATTGATTTTTTAAATCAGAAACTCGATTTCGGAGCCATATCGCGCTTTCTAGAGCAAAGGGTCCCCGGTCGATCTGGTAACTAAGATTGTAGACGACCCAGAGAGAAATCCGGGTGATTTATGTCGCGCGCGCGGAGAAAGAAAAACGACACGACGACACGTTACGTCGGTCAGAAGCGAGCGACGAGATGCGAGAGACCCGCGGCTCTTCGTCACCGAAGGCGGCTCGGATTCATGTAGCATGAGAGTGTTTATAAATACGGGAAGGCGGCCGGATTTGTCAAGTCGCGCTTGGGCTCTCCCGGTTCTCGTCCCAGAGACAGAGAGAGAGACGAGGGACACGTGTTACAAACGAGCACAGAGTGTCTTGGAGAGAAAGCGTTTCGGGGATTTTCGTGATTTTCGATACCCATCGATCATTGAAATTTCACCATTATTGACGTTTAGCTTTGAGCCTAAAGTCTCTTATAACCCATACGGCACAGAAATATTGCAGCAACATGCAAATAAATATTGCAACGTTGCAATTTTGCAAATAAATATTGCAGCAACATTGCAGCAATGTTGCAAAATGTTGCTGCAACATTGCAGCAATATTGCAGCAACGGTAAAATGTCCGCTTGTAGCAATATTACAATACAATACTGCAGCAATATTACAATACAATACTGCAGCAATATTACAATGCAATAGTGCAACAATATTGCAATATAATATATGTATATATATATGTATTATAATGCTTTGTATTGACGTAAGATCGCGTTGACTGAACTTGCTGCACTAGTTCAGAAGTTATCTTTTTCCTTCCAACAATGTCGAGCAAAAAAGACAACTTCTGAACTAATGCAGCGAGTTCAGTCAACGCGAACAGACCTATAAGTAGTATTTTTACATTCTAATTAAATCTGAGATATATATATCTCATAGATTGTTAGAATGTGCGTGTTTGTAAATATATATTACATGCAGTATAAAAGAGAATATTTCAGAATTTAATATTTATGTATATATATGAGTTACATAAAATAAAATATACGCAACATTTAAATTTATTCTGATTATATATTGCAATAAAAAAAACCAAATTATATAAAAATTTTATATACGAAATATGTTAATATATAACACGTTATATATTCATATATGGTATAATAATCTGCGTATATAATATACACATATATGTACACGTGCACAACATATGATATATAATAATTTTTTATAAACCTAATAAAAACTAAAAATTCACTTAAATTGCATTAAAGTATCTTAATCATGTAAGAACAAAAAATACATATTATTTTTACTATTTATAAAATTATAACAGTATATTTTCAATATTGCTGCAACATTATTACCACATTATTATAGCAATGTTCTATATTCATATTTCAGCAATGTTGCTGAAATATTGCATTGCAATATTTCAGATTGCAATATTGCTGCAATATGCAAGATTGCAATATTGCTGCAAGGTCCTGTGCCGTATGGGAAAGGGAAGAACTTGACAGCGTATATTTAATTTTACATGAGTTCTGAGATCGACTTTTATTTCAAAAAAAATTGTTTGGTAGCACATAAAAAGTATAATAAAGTGTACAAGAGTGTAATAATTAATAATAATTGTTATCAATGTATAAAAAATATCTAAGTTTAATAATTTTATTACAGGTTTCCTGACTTTTGAGTTATAAAATTGAACGCATAAAAAGATTCATTTTATTAGGTCTTTTCAAACTTATAGAGATGCACCAATTAAATTGATCAATAGATTAACTTTACTAATTATAATTTATTTTCTTGATATCTCTTAAAGAGCGCGCAACATTTGCTCTTTTAAACGCGTAAATGTGTTTCGACACATATATTCTGCTTGGAAGTAGCTATGAAAAGATGAGCGTTTCGGAGCAAATTCCGCGACAGCCGACATCAAATTCGCGATCACCCTTCTATATTTGACGGGGAATCGCGCGACCCCTCTTGGACGCCTTATTATCGTCTAGGTTTATTTCGGGGACCAAGTTAGCGCTGCGCGTACAAACGTTTGCGGTCATGTTTGTTCAGCCCTGACGGGCAACGTAAGCCAGTTTGATGCTTGGCTGCGTCGATTCTAGGCAGATACCAGGCGAACGGTCGCGAGGGTCGCCGTGTAATGCGCGATTATATGGGCAACCCCTTGAACGAAGCTCTTCTCTATGATATAGCACCCTAGCGTGAGGGGGAGTATAAACGTGGGGCTGGTAACTCGTAAGCCGACGTCGATGTTTCAGGGGCGAAACGCGCAGTTAGCGATTTTCATCATCCGAACTAATTGGGACACACGCTCGCACACTTATTTGTACACTCGAGATATTTGGATAAACGCGAGTGATTGCAATTTAACACATAAGCAGGAATCATTCGTTACGTAAAGGCTACTTTGGATGCTCTGTAATTCGCGATTAAATTCGAGAAATCGAATTTTAGGTGTCTATTCTAAGCTATAATGTCTTAATATTTTGGAGCTGTATATTTTTTTCTATATTGAACAAAATTATGAATTTAATAAATATTTATTTTAATACTGTCTAATAAATCATTTATTTGAAACAAATATTTATCTGTTTTGAAAAGGATTTTCTTATATCAAATAAATATTTTTTTTCACGTCAAATCAATATTATTAGTTTCAAATAAATGATTTATAAAATAAATATTTACTCTCAAATTCAATAAACTTTCTGTTCAGTGTGAAATAAAATTTATCTATAGGGCTTAAGACTCTATAACGTGATCTGAAACAAAAATAAAATCTAAAAAATCTCAGATATTCTATACGTATAATCTATACATGAATGTTTTATAGCTTTTAATTAAAGAGGACATATTTTTGGTGAAATCGATGTCTGACTGCATTTTCGTGAATCTCGCAATCATCCATCCCGAGAGCAGAGATTTACGACGGCAATAGGAGAGAGATTCGGAGTTATTATTCCGCGGAATGCGCGGTACCATGAAACGCACACACCTGGAAATATTTCGTGCGGCCAATAAACCAATAAAGCGATCAACCTTTCGGTGTTTTGTCCGGTTGTTGCATGAGACACCGCGTATATTTTCGTCTTTTTTATTTTCCGACAATAATGATCGGCTAACAAACTGGCTCGCGGAGCGCCACGTGAAACAAGGACGAGGAATTTACGAGCTGTTGCACGTTGGGCGAGTCCATGTGAGTAACCTAACCTAACTTAGGGTTGCAACCGTCCAATTCATCTTTATCCGATTCATCTTTATTGAGAAAAATATTAATAAGTCTGAATACAACAATCTCATCTAATCTTTCCAATCTGAAGATCTCGATATCTATTTTCAAATCGTACATATGAAATTGTCTTCAACAAAAATTATATTTTATTTTTTTTAGGTGGAGAATTTAATTAGATATATAGAGATTTCAATCCTGCTTTACGATATACAATTCGACAAAATTATCATAATTTTATGTATCGTATAGCCTGCGATGTTTTATATACGTATATATTACTTCTTAAAATATCTTTCATACATATAATAGAGTAGGGTTGGGTAAGTTTATAAAGCTAGTTGCTTATAAAATTAAATTAGTTTAATTAAAAGTTTTATGAACAAAAAATTAACTTAAGTAAAGTTAAGATTAAATTAACTGAAGTTAATCAAAAAAGTTAATTTTTAAAAATATTATTTATATTAAATTAGAATTTTGTTTGTTAATTGTTTTAACATTTATAATAACAAATAACAAAGAAATTTTGATTTTTATAAAGAAATATATTTCTTGGTAATTACAATTTATGACAAATGAACAAATTAATAATACTTTAATTAAACAATTTTAATTTAAAAATTCTTTTGAAATATATAATAACAAATAACAAAGAACTTTTGATTTCATGAACATAAAAATTAATAATACCTTAATTTAGAAATAATACGTTTACAAAAAGAAACAATAAAGGTATTCAGAAATTTAAAAAATTTTACTTAGAAAAAAAGTTAATAAGTTTATAAAGTCAAAAACAACTAGTTGAAGTTAAAAATTAATACATTTTAAATAAACTAAGCTAAGTGAAAAGTTATGAACTTTTTTTTAACCAATAAGAATTCTCTGTCTCCCGAATATAAAATCGCGAATTGGAGCTTCCTCCGAAAATCGCGAAGATCCTCCAGCCTCTTCTAACGCGGGTTTTCCTCGTCACTTCCGTCCACGCTTCGCGAAACCCGCTCAACTCCTTATCCTCAACTCCTTTGTTAGGCTCACACAAGGCAAGAAACACGTCGGCCGCCCGGCGCGTACGATTTCGCGCGGATATTAATTGCGCCGCTAACAGCATCCGCCTGTTTACCCCTGCGCAGCCAAGCGGACCGTGTAAAGGAGAATTATTGCCACAGGAAATTCAATCAGAGCGGCCGTATAAATCCCTCCTGGCGATCCGCGTTGATTTTCCACCGCGTAGGCATAGGAGAGATGTTCGTCTCTTCCTGCGTCACCTCCTCTTCATCGCGATATCTGCGTTCAGGCCACTTATGTGTGGGCCCTCTGTGTGCCCAACACGTGTAATTACGCGCAAAAACTGATAAGATCGAGCCGTCGCTATCGGTCCGATCACCCTTCGATCTCCCGTGCCGTATCGATTCATCGGAAGAGAGGGAGAGAGAAAGAGGAAGCCGCGCGACAACCATTCAACCTGGGTGAGAATGTGTTCCGTGAAAGGATTGCGACCGGTTCGTTAACGCAACAGACGCTCTTTGCGATATGGAATTTTGGCGGATGAAAGTAATCGGCGATCTACGATCGGGAAGGTACGATATAGGAATGACGGGGATTTTAAATTGGACATTTCTTTCGATGTTCGGATATTTTGTTCACGATTGGCTACTTAAGCCCAAACTTGGCCGACGTTAACGAACTTGATTTTCATTTGTGTCTAATAAAAGCCTATAAGATACGCGCACTTGCTTCACATAATCGATATCAGACGTTCACCCAAACGAGACGGGTTATAATTGTTTTCAAGATTCAGAATTGCGATGCAAAAAGTGTATTCCTTTTCCTACTTGAATTGTTCATTTATTACAAACTATTCTACTTTTCATCGGTGACATATTTCCCTGCAATATTATTTTATATTATTCCTTTATTATTATTCGTCGTTTGAAATATGTAATACATGTTTCGCTTCGGAGTCACCTTCTTGAAAACTAGAGACATTTCCTATGAATTATACCTGCTCCCAGAATCGATATACCTGCCTGGGACTAGGTACACCGCACAAAAGTGAACGAGGAGATTTTATTGGGACGGACGGCTCATCAGATAGCGTTTAGAGGTGAAATCCTTCCAAAGAGCCCAGCACCCGTGCCAACTTGGCGAACGTGCTCGCGTGCGTGTGTATAAGAGATTTGTCTATTCATGCGCGTAGCTAAAACGCCACGCGACCATAGGGAGACCCCAGAATCCCTGTCGACCTTAAAAGCGACCATAGTTCGCACTGGTCGTAGATGTCCACCGGGATAAGACAACAAGTTGAGTTATATTCAGCCGGTACCGCACGGGTTATACCTATCCGGCTGAGTTTCAGACCCGAGAGATAAAGTTAATAGCTTTATTAACTGTGGGAAAGCCGTGAGCACCGCGAGGACACGTCTTTCTTTCTCTTTCTTTTGATCCGTCTCTCTCTCTCTCTCTTCCGTCTCCGGTCCTGTTTAGCCTCGTCTTCGTGCTCTGGGATCATTCCGTTGTATAATGTAGAAACTTTTACCGAATGGTGACAATGAATTTCACTTGGCTACTATGAATGTTCCAGCGGTGGCTTTTTCTTTTAGTACGGCTGTTTTGATTTTATACGACATTATTCAAGGATTCAGGGTGTCCAACGGTCAGGGAAATCTGGAGAACCAGGCATTGTCCGGGAGTTTTATAAATTTAGAGTTGTCAGGGAAAAGTCAGGAAATTTGACTATTTATCTGGATTTTTTTCTACTTTTTTCTTATTTGTCTCAATAATTTGAAATTTTTTATTAAGTAAATATAAAATGTTTCTTGATTGCCAGCACGCTAATTTTTTGTGTTGTTAAAAATCGATTTATCTGCAGCGATTCGTTAATTTAATTATTAACATGATTTAATTGATTTATCATATAGATATATGCAAATTATATATTTGAAAAAAATAATACTAAAAAGTCAGAGAAAATATTAATTTCTGGTTTTGGAAAATCTGAAAATTTAAAGTCAGAGAATTTTATAAATCTGGAATTGTCAGGGAAAAGTCAGGACATTTTACTATTTATCTGGATTTTTTTACATTATTCTACATTTGTCTCAATAATTTGAAATTGTTTATTAAATAAATATAAACTTTTCCTTGACTGCCACAAAAATATCTCAAGGATTTCATGATTTAACATTTAATTCAGTGGTTCTTAATCTTTTTAAAGCTACGGAACACTTTTGATTATAAGAAAAATTTGCGGAATACCAAAATCATTAAGATTATAAAGGTAATAACAAAAATATGTTAATTTTTCTGATCTTGGAAAATATGAAAAAGTCGGGGAATTTTTTTCATTAAATCTGCTGGACACCCTGGCATTGTAAAAGTTTAAACGAGAATTTGAAAATTAAGTAACAGTCTTATAATAAAAAACGAACATAATATATTCAATAACGAAGAAAAGAGGATCTGATGAAGGATCTCTCGGCACGACAATAATACTACAAAGTGTAGTAGCGAGTGGACGATGCTTTAGCCTTTCCTTCTTTGACCATTTCAAAAGTTCCTCCTGAACGCCGAAAGACGCGAGAATGATTTTAACGGTAGCAATCTCTCGTTCCGGATCCCCATAATCCCAACCATTTGCGGGCTGAACCATGAAAATGCGTTCCGCTCAAATGTCATTATATACCCTTCTGGCGGCTCACCTTTTTTTCATCACAAGAGAGAGAAAAAGAGAAATGCGTTCGCGTATGTGATCCCGGATAAGCCTTTTCTTCTCTCGAAAAATAGAAACCCGCAGCATCAGTAATTTCACGTGCGAAAAGCCTCACAAGGGCAGTTAGGCAACCCGGAAGTTCGAAAAATTCTGAAACTTTGTATACAAGTAGTTTATCCATAACACGAAACTATTTTTTGCTCGTGTTGAGGAGATGAAACCACCCCTCATAAGTAGAATGGCTTTTTGATTTTCTCGAAAATTAGTCAAGATATCTAAAAATAAAGACCTCTATTTTAACCACGTTAATAAAATTTGGAAAAAAATAATTTTTCAAAACTATTAATCCTCAAAGATTATTTAAATAGATGTGTTTTTACTATAAAATTTTTCTCTAAAACATCTTTCGATATGTTGCATTAATTTTTGAGATATAGTATATCGAGAAAAGCAACAGCCATTCTATACTTATGAGGGATGATTTCTTTAAATCACTTGTACACAAAGTTTCCCAATTTTTTTTCAATTTCCGAATTGCCTAACTCTCTTTATATCAGTTCCTGATTCATCAATAAGACCTCGCGAACGATTTTCTATAATTATTCACCAGATGTCAGACAAATTCAGACTGATCATTTTTTTTTTTTTTTAGATTAATAGCGTGATGTGTAAGCATAAATTGCAAATTGCATTATAAAGATCGAAATCTCTCTCTCGTGCGATGCATACATATATATATATACATATACATAGACTATTGTCTGTTTGTATATATCCGGCAAGAGAGCGACAAGCTTTTCCTATATCCCCCTTATATAAATTCCTTTTTGCCCTCTCTCTCTCCTGCGTTCCCCTTAACCCTCTTTTCTTTTCACTAATACCAACTAATACTTATCTGATGATGACCGCGCACGTTTAAGTCGTAAGCGATAAAACGCGCGATAACAACGTGCGCGCGCTCGCGCAAGCGTGCCCGCGTGTTTTCCCCGCCACGAAAAATTCACTTCTTTCACGAATTAATAGAATAGTTTGTTTGGCTTCGAGCAGACGATCTTATCGATCCGGCAGACCATTTTTTTCTGCTTGGGATCTCACGTAGAGCGCGCGAGTTGCTCGCGATTCTCTCGATTTTCATGGCGTGGCAACGGGGCGATCGTTCGATCGAGACCGGGAGGAAGTAGAGAACCGTTAAAATGTAAACGGAAGAGATAGATGAGAGAGAGAGAAACGCGGCGGCTTATAATTCTTATCTTTCGACTTGCGAAATGTGTTCGTATACGGTATTATGCGAATAGCGGACCGTGTACAATTTTCTAAATGCTCGGCTCCTCGGAGTTTCGAATTAAGAATTCGACGACCTAAACATCCGGGCTTTCCGGAAGAATTACGCGCCCAAGCTTGAAAAAGCGGGGCTCTCATCGCAAGATTTATATATTTACGATATAATCTGAAGTTCACAAATTTGGAAATAATTACACGCTATGGAAATTTGAACGCAGGGTTAAGAGTGTGCATTTTTTTTTTTTTTAATTAGCTCGGATAATATCGGTAATCAATAATCAAATTCTGCGATAGAAACTCGACGAGTGCACCACGTCAGATTTAAAATATCGAAATTTATATTTTCATATATATGTATCGTATTGCGATGAATAATTTGATACAATTGCATGCAACATAATATTTAACATTTATCTGTATATACATCTGTATATATTTGATTTAAATCAGAATTTATTTATTTTTAATTCTTCCGCCAAAATTATTATATATATATATATATATATATATATATATATATATCTAGAGAACGGCTATGTAAATTTTTCAATTATATGATACATCATGTATAACTTTCCTTCAATTATTTTATTTCGCCGCCGGGATCTTATATATTACCTATAATATCTAATGTTGATGGAAATATGTAAAAAAAGATTGGATCGACATTTTTGCTAAGAAGAAAACAATTTCGAAATTAATAAGGATCACTTTCTAACATATCTTCTCGGTGCAATATTTTTTCCTTGCGATCTCATGCGAAGCGCGAACACCGGAGCGATTCGTACAAGCAGGTGATAGGGACCGAACTTGATCATGATCGATCGACGAGTCAGATACAGACCGAGCGTACGTATAAGCGCAAGCTATTATTTAGTTCTCAGGATGTAAGCAGTTCCCAGCCCGCGCCGATGCGATGTGCCAACCGCGCATTCATTAAAAATCCGGGATCTCGTTAAGGTTCCCGTGGCACCGATCCGGTAAAGCATATCGGAGCAATCGTTTGTTCCGCGCTTCATAACCATATTTGAATTAATCAACAGCTACTAGCTCATCCGTAGGTTGTCCCGGTGACTCGGCTATACACCGGAATCACACTGTTTTCACTTTCCAACGTTAAACATCTTGACGATCAAATATAATCCTTGAGCCCGCACAAGCCTCTTTTCTCGGGAGACTACAAAATTCTCATCCCGCGCCCAACTCGCGAATATAAATATGCAGGGTTGGGTAATAACTGGTTAATTAGTTAATAATCTTTAACTTACAGCTTAGTTCATTTAGAATGTATTAATTTTTAACTTCAACTAGTTATTTTTTATCTTAAGGGGGAACCTGGTTTAGGAGGAAAAATACATAATTTTTAGAATTTTTTTCTCACGTAGCTTAAATAAAATCAATCAATTCCAAATTTTAGGCACATTTTATTATACATTTAAATTATGTAAAATATTTTTTTTTATTAAAAAATATTGAAGTTTTATTTAAAGAATGAAGCTATATAGATAGCTCTTCTAATTTAATATAAATATTTTTAAAAATTAACTTTTGATTTAACTTCAATTAATTTAATCTTAACTTAACTTTAACGGAGTTAATTTTTGTTCATAAAACTTTTAACTTAACTAAATTAATTTTATAAGCAATTAACTAACTTTAACTTAACTTAAAAAAAATCATTAACTTACCCAACTCTGTATAGATATGAGAATGAGATTACAGCGACTTTGAGAAGGGATAGACATTTATTTCCTGAGCGATTTGACTTCGATTCTTATAAATGCTACCGGCGCGGCGTCCTTCAAACTTAATTCTTTTCGAATTTTCAATTAATTCCTCTTCTATCGTATTCATATATTTGTGTCTTCCGCGTTTCAAAGTGACCGTTGATTTCTGAAGAACGCTCGCATGCCGCGCGATCGTTTAGTATTAATTGCGTATCGGTTTTGGCAGGTGGTTGCCGCACTCACATATCGGATAAGCATCTCTACGCTCAGTGACCGGAACCCGATCTCCGTCCATGCAAATGAATAATTACGAAGTCCGAAGTCCACCGCGACAAGCGTATCGTCCGTTGGGCGCCGCCTAAATGCGCGATTAATGCGCGCAAAATTTACCCTCTCGTCTCGCTTAAACACAGCCGCTGCTCTGACTGGAACCTCCTCGCGTGCGAGAAGACGCCAGACTGTCTGCAAGATCGTTTCAAAAACGCGCGGTTTTTTCGCATTTTTTTTTTGTAAAATTATATTTATCATAGAGCACCAAGAGTGATACCTAAACACTTTTTTTATGAGCAAAAGAAATTCCAATTGAGTAAGATATCAATTTGAAAAGATTTTTTTTTTACTGTTATTATTATTTTTTTATGTATAACATATTATGTACATAATGATGTTAATTACTATATGATGCAATTAATAATAATATAATAATATAAATCCTGTCGAAAAAATTTATTTCATCAGCAAACAAAAGCATAAGAATACAGTACTATAAATTTCTTATTTCTCAGCTACAATTGATTTCAGTTAATTTTTGTTAGATTTATGAAATAATCGACTTTTATCATTTTCATTGAAAACCATCATGATAAAATTAAAATTAATCAAAAATTAGCTTAGAATAATCTGATATTTTTTTTTAATTTCTGCTCAAAAAGATGATTTTTTGAACATCACTCTGGCTGTATTTTCAGGGTGTCTAGCGGTCAAGGAAATCTGGAAAATCGGACAGGGAATTTTATAAATCTGTCAGGGGAAGTCAAGAAATTTTACTATTTATCTGGATTTGTTTACATTATTCTACATTTGTCTCAATAATTTGAAATTTTTTATTAAATAGATATCTCAAGGATTTAATTTAATTGATTTATCATATAGATATATGCAAATTATATATTTGGAGAAAATAATACTAAAAAGTCAGGGAAAAAATCAATTTCTGATCTTGGAAAAATCTGAAAAAGTCAGGGAATTTTATAAATCTGGAATTGTCAGGTAAAAGTTAGGAAATTTTATTATTTATCTGGATTTTTTCACATTATTCTACATTTGTCTCAATAATTTGAAATTTTTTATTAAATAAATATCTCAAGGATTTAATTTAACATTTAATTAATTTATCATGTAGATATATGCAAATTATATATTTGGAGAAAATAATACTAAAAAGTCAGGGAAAAAATGAATTTTTGGTGTTGGAAAATCTGAGAAAATGAGGAAATCTTTTTCATTGAGTCTGCTGGACACCCTGATTTTGACGGAAAGAGAGTCGAAATTTCGTTGTTCATTGATTCTGATACAAAATTGACACCAGATGACAATCTATCTATTATACATATATTTTTGTGTCGATACCGGACGCGCGATATCGTTTCTCTTCGTCATGGCACTTCACGGCACGTCACGGCGCGGCAGGTGCCTCGCGATGCGCTACGTGGTACATGGTCCGAACCGGTCAACGAGCCGTCCACGTAGCCTTTTTAATGGAAGCCTTTATGGGGCACTTAATACGGTCAATTTCTCTTTTGATGCCCGCTATTCCCTCTATCGAGTCACCGCGTGCACCGACCTTTTTTCGCATCCTCGCGAGAGAGCGTTATGACAGAATATTTCGACATCGTTTCCCTTTTCACCCTTTCCTGTCTGCTTTAATTTCTGAATTTCCAGACCCGAATCCTCGTCCTAACTTGGTTCAATTGAATTCGTCAGACTCTCTTTCTCGCAGATATTAAAAAAAAAAAAATAATATAAATGTACATTTCTACATCGTGCCTCTTTTCCATCCTTCTCTATCTGATTTAACTTCTGAATTTCGAGACGCGAATCCTTGTCCTACTTGCTTCAACTGAATTCGTCAGACTCTCTTTCTCGCAGATTTTATAAAAATTTTATAAAAAAAAAGAATATAAATGTATATAGTATATATATATAAATCCAAGTTCTGAAAAAGAAACAAAGGGAGAGAAATTAATATACAATGTTAAAACTTTTATATTTTTTTTTTATCTGGAAAATGCGAGAAAAATATTGAAGAAATTTGAAAAAGTTTGATCAAATCCTTGATGTTTAAATCTCGTTAAATGTTGGGAATTATAAATTTTAAACTTTAAGTATTGAAAATGTTGAAGGTTTTCCAAGAGAACTTCAGATATATATGTATTAGAACCTCGTGTCTCCAGAAGGTCTCGAGAACTTTGTGCTTTTGCGACTAAATCGAAGATTTACCTCTAAACTCGCAGCAGAGTCCTATAAATTTATATTATAACAGATATTATAAAACGGCAATTAACTTGGTGATTAATTACAGCATACCGCTCATTCTGCACTATAAAAAATATGTAATATATGTATTACATAAAAATATTACATAAAATTATTAAGTGTAAAATTACACGATAAATATTAATGAAAATGTATATATTTTCATTATTTATCGTGCAATTTTATACTTATTATTTATGTAATTTTACATATTTTTTTACATATTTATTTTACATATTTTTTTGCACTATCGCAATTCCCTTCCGGCTGAGCAAACTTGCACTTGCATTAGTCGCCTCGACTAAGAATACGTCGCTAATCAAATTTCGCAATGACATGTGACATGTATGTGACATTTGCATCTCGACGCTATTGTTATTAATTTATTTGATAAATTAACGTATCTACTCGGTTTGACGTAAATCAGCTGATCGAACATACAGCTTCTTCTTCATTGACAGAATTTACACCGGATGAAATGCAACGCGTCAGTATAATATAAATATATATAATATATAGTATAAATATATATAATATAAATATATATATATATATATATAATAGTGAAATATCATATATATTGCGCACATTTATTATAATTTTTTACTCTGACGCGTTGCATTTCATCCGGCGTAAATTCTGTCAATGAAGAAGAAGCTGTATGTTCGATCAGCTGATTTACGTCAAACCGAGTAGATGCGTTAATTTATCAGATAAATTAATGATAATAGCGTCGAGCAAATATATATATATACACACATATAATCGCATACAAAAATCATATCCCTCCGAACCACTCGAGCCATATCGGTATTATATTAAGATACTTGAAACTCGCTCTAGGTACCCCTGCAACCCGTTACATTTTTTTTTATTCAATCGCAGGCGTGTCGAGAAATACGGCATATCGCGAGCAAATATGCAGTATGCGACGTAAAGCGGCGGGATGAAAAAAAGGATCCGCGCGTCGTGCATTATACGCGACGTCCGGCTTATGCCGGGAATGGCGAAAAAAAAAAAGAAAAAAAAATGGGCGGCGCGCGATCTTCACGTGAAAATGCCGAAGCATAATGTAACAGTTTTATTCACGGCGGCCAGTGTAAATATGTGAGATTATGAGCTCTCCTCTCTCGCGCGCGCGGCTCGGAAATATAAGCCTAGACGCGCATTTGCGTCCAGTTCCTCTCCTTTCGGTCACTCAACCGAATGACACGTATAATTACGTAATCCAGGACCAATTATAAAAAAAGTCTGACGCGAAAACATTGTATGGCTATTTTAAATTCCGCTTTAATGAATTACACGAGAAATATTCATCATAAATCGCATGTTTCGTCGTGAAATGTTGTTTTACATAATTTATAATTTATACGATAAAATTCAAGATAAAATCTATAATTTCACGCACTGCATTTTATTTCCACAAACATTTTATTTAAAAAAAAATTTCATAAATATTTAGTTGCAAATATTGTCGTGAATTATAGATTATCTAAAATGACATTTCTCATTAGCATATTATAATCTCCAAATTGTTCGATCAAGGGTTAAAATCGCAGACAAAATTTTGCAGTTTAAAAAATTACCAAACAGACGTAATATACGTCTACGAGTCTATTCCTGCATTTCTCATCTTGATTTTCACACGTTTTCGAAATCGCGAGTCTTAGAGTGTCGCAGGAAGGGAAACAAATATAATACACGCGGTATGCTGCTTTGAGAAGAAGCCGTTAATCACACAATGCAGGTAGCACGGAGAATCACAGATCGCGGAGTTAATCACGATCGCAGGTAGAGATGAGCATGGGAGATAGAAAGAGAGAGAGAGAGAATCGCGAGCGCCTCGGGTCCCACATAGCCCATAATCCCATTCAACCTCGCGATCCGAGTCGCCTCGATACACAACACGCTGAAGGAGACGACCGGTGCGTGTCCCGGGGCAATTCCCCACGAGATTCGCGATTCGCTCGAGATTTAATGTGGAAGGAAGCACACACGGCCGTGCCTTACCACCGGCGTGGCGTGCAAGCATATATATACGCATAAGTGCATAAGTTGCACTTGGCAAAGTGAGGTTTACAAGAAGAACAGGGTGTCTAGCGGTCAGGGAAATCTGGAAAACCGGGCATTCTCAGGGAATTTTTATAAATCTGGAATTGTCAGGGAAAAAAGTCATGAAATTTTACTATTTATCTGGATTTTTTCATATTATTCTATATTTGTCTCAATCATTTGAAATTTTTTATTAAATAAATATCTCAAGGATTTCATGATTTAACATTGAATTGATTTATCATATAGATATATGTAAATTATATATTGTATATTTCGAAAAAATAATACTAAAAAGTCAGGGAAAAAATGAATTTTGTGGTCTTGGAAAATCTGAAAAAATCAGGGAATTTTATATAAATCCGGAATTGTCAGGACTATTTATCTAGATTTTTTCACATTATTTTACATCTATTTCAATAATTTGAAATTTTTTATTAAATAAATATCTCAAGGATTTCATGATTTAACATTAAATTGATTTATTATATAGATATATTTAAATTATATATATTTAGAAAAAATAATACTAAAAAGTCAGGGAAAAATGAATTTCTGGTCTTGGAAAATTTGAAAAAGTCAGGGAATTTTATATAAATTCGGAATTGTCAGGGAAAAGTCAGGAAATTTTACTATTTATCTAGATTTTTTCACATTATTCTACATCTGTCTCAATAATTTGAAATTTTTTATTAAATAAATATCTCAAGGATTTCATGATTTAACATTGAATTGATTTATCATATAGATATATGTAAATTATAAAAAATAATACTAAAAAGTCAGGGAAAAAATGAATTTCTTGTCTTGGAAAATTTGAAAAAGTCAGGGAATTTTATATAAATTCGGAATTGTCAGGGAAAAGTCAGGAAATTTTACTATTTATCTAGATTTTTTCACATTATTCTACATCTGTCTCAATAATTTAAAATTTGTTATTAAATAAATATCTCCAAGATTTCATAATTTAACATTTAATTAATTTACAATATAGATATATGTAAATTATAAAAAATAATACTAAAAAGTCAGGGAAAAATGAATTTCTGGTCTTGGAAAATCTGAAAAAGTGAGGGAATTTTTTTCATTGATTCTGCTGGACACCCTGAAGAAGAACCTAGCCCGTTCGTGGATGACGTTGCATAAGTTTTCTCGCGCCTCTAGGCGAGAGAAGTACGAGATTGGAAATTTTGCTCGATCAATTGCGAATATGAATGTATATATACAAGCATCGCGCGGGAGATTAATGAAAGTCGATACCTCGATAAGGAGAATATTATCGTGCGCTTTTATGTCTAATTATGCGAACGAATGGTAAGATATCGTGTCGGGAGAGCGAAACAGGATATCCTCCGAAGATGCCAATCCAGATATCAAATTCACGATAGCACGAGAAGGAGAAGGAGGAGGTTGTGCCTTAAAGAAATGTCTCTTCTAAATTCCCCTAAGGAAGAAATCTTGTTTTGCTGATATACGCCTTCCTGCCGTTCGCATTTATAAGAATGCGTATTACACAGGTGCGTGGCCGTATATATATAAAATGCAAAAGGCGCAAACGGGGACCACGGTTCGCACTGCCAGTTTAATAGGAAGCCGCGGACCTAGATCGGTAACTCCCGGGCAGCTCGTATTTATTAGCCTTACGGGGCCCCCGTGTGCTCAGACCCCGTGAGGGATGGGCTCGCATATAAAATTAGTGATACACGTAATTGTTATCGCTTATATACCGGACGGCACCGGTGATAGCGGCTAATGTACGCGCGCCTTTCGTGCGAACTCGCGCGTATTTTATAATAAACGGGAACAGCGGAAAACGCGCGCGCGAGCTTCCTCCTTACACGCAAGTGTGTGTGTGTGTGTGTGTTAGAAATTTTTAATTCTGAAATTTACACATATTCTCGGGTCAAAAATCTCCCAATTGAAAGTTGAGATGCTCATACATTAATTAATTGAATTCTTCAAAAATAATTTTCTCCTAAAGTTTCTCCCTCTTTTTCTATAATAGATGCATCGTATTGCAATTTTTAATATATTTTAAAAAATTAAAAAATAAAAAAATTTACACACATTCTTGGGTCCAAAATCTCCCAATTAAAAGTTAAGATGTCATATGTACATTAACTAATAGAATTCTTGAAAAATAATTTTTTCTCTCTCTCTCTCTCTTTCTAAAACAGATGCATCTTACTGCAATTTTTGCATTAAATAGAAAATTTCATATATTTTAAAAAGTTTGAAAATATTTAAATATATTTTATACATGTCAATTAATATAATATATAAGAGAAAGAGAGTATGTATATGTTATAAATTTAAAATTCAGAAATTTACACACATTCTCGAATCAAAAATCTCCCAATTAAAAGTTGACATGCTCATATAAGTATTAATGAATTCAATGCTTGAAAAATAATTTTTCTCTTAAAGTTTCTCTCCCTCTTTTTCTAAAACAGATGCATCTTACTGCAATTTTTGCATTAAATGGAAAATTTAATATTGTAAAAAATTTGAAAATATTTAAATGCATTTTATACATTTAATCGATATCATATATAAGAGAGAGAGAGAGAGAGAGAGAAAGCAATAAATGCGAAATTTAGCCTGATCTCGGTTGTGAATAGCTCTACACGCTCCAGTCACTTTTTGGGCATCGATGAGCACGCGGTTGCTCGCTTTTGGATAAAGGGAACAATTAAGGAAATGTTGACGTCCACAAGCGAGAAGCGCGCGGCATTTTTGTAAACGATAATAAGCAACGCGTGTCGGATTCCCGAGAAGCGGAATAAATTTGTTGGTCTCGTGGCTCGCAATTACGCGTCGCAGTTTCATTTATCGTCGGTTAATTCTCTCCTTCCACGTACGAGTTTAGCCGTACGGTAAACATCGTTCAGCATATATGTATATAAGATGGGAAAGAAATTATCAGACAAATCGGAAATTATAAAACTCGTAAGAAGTTGGACGGAATTTTGAAAACGTTTGAAAAAAAAAACCTGATAATTTAGAGTGTAAAAGAATACAAAAAATTAGTTTTACATTAAAAACAACGAATTTTTAATTAGAGATCGTGATTCAAAACTAGAATTATATATTCTATTAGAATGTAAAATAGAGATTAATAAAGAACCGGCAAATTAAGATGGACACCGCGCGATTATATCACGGACGCGATTAAGGATTTGATGTTAAATACCCTGCAATTAAGTCTGAAATTAAATTGTCGAGAATAATTACAGCAAAGGCTTTAATTCGAAAAACAGATTCGACTAGGAGATAGAGAGAGTGAATAGAAAAGTCATGAAAAAGCAGGCGATGAAAACCGCGGTCGGCTGTCAAGCGTTTAATTACCAATCAGAGACGCCAGGTTATCGCGTGGTTGATTCCCGCCGTAAATTTCCGCGAACTTCCTACGAAACGTAACTACAGAGAGACCCCCAAAAAAATACAATGAGAATTTATAGCAGAGGTATACTCTCTCTGGCAATTTCGAACATTTATTTCTTTATTTTTTCTCAAAAAAAAAAAAAAAAAAGCGTTTAATCAATACTTTTTCACATCAGAACGAGACATTTAAAATTTAAGAAGACACTTAAAACGATTGCATGATTTTTTTTTATTTTTTCAGAGTCAAAAAAGTAATTGATAAGAGACTCATTAGAAATATTTGACGAAAGATATAATTTTTTAAAGAATGTGTTTCTAAATATTAAATAAATAATGAATAAAAAAAGATGAAATAAATAATAATATTACACATATATCTTCTATATAATCTTTCTCTATTTTGAAGCAGAACTTTTGAATTAATTCGCTACGACTTTTAATCGCTGAAACATTTAAAATGCCTCGAGGTTTATTCCAGAAGGGCACGTAGATACTCCATGATTAATACGAAGGGGTTAATTTTCCAGGCCGCCCCGTATAATACGTTCACATAGCTCGTTCGCGAATGCGTCTAACGCAATGTTTGCCGGCCTTTTTATTATTATACATTATACACACATGTACGCATGCACACAAACGGGCGTATGCACACACACACACACACGCCATTCGCATAATCACCATCAGATAACGAAGCGCGCGATCCGTCGATGACAGGAACACGGTAGACTCGAGCTGCTTCCCATTCTCGCGTTCATGCTCGGAAATTACCTCTGAAATTACCTTCCTCCCTTTAAGACCCTCCCTTCTCCGTCATCAACGGCGATAATATGATGCGACGGTCTGCTTCGATGACGTGCACCGGAAATCCCTTTGAAGACGCGCACCAGAAGCTCTTCCGATCTTGATGAGGACTGAAGCGTGCAATGAGAGGTTTAACGTGCAAATTCTTATAAATTCATAGAGAATGCCTCGGTAATTAAGAGCCGGAATGAAAACGGGCAGGAACGAATGTCCAATGTGTGTACCAATAAGTGCGCGTCCTTGGATACACTCTTCAGAGATTTATCTAAGGAGAATCGGAACCAGAGTTGCCACAGACCTGGAAAACCGGGAAGTCGTGGAATTTTTCATTAGTCAGGAAAAACCTGGAAAAATCAGGGAAGTATGTAAATGAACCTGGAATTTGAAACTTTTATCGCAATTTTCCATAAATGTTCAATATTATTGCATTCTACATACTAGTCCATGCATTAGTTATTATTTTTAAAATATATATTAACAATTGTCTGTTTTTAGAAATTTAATGTGGAAATTAGATATATTTCCTAATGTCAAGTTCATTTCTATTTGAATATTTTTAGAGGTTTGTAAAAACTTAAATTTTTTTTAACGTATATTAAACATTAAAATATATCGAAATAAAGATACCAGGGAATTAATTGACCAACACTGGCTAAGGTGAAAAATCTTTTATTGAAAAAGACGCAACGTTTCGACTCCGAATTGGGTCCTCTTCAGGCTACAAATTAAATTATACATTTCAATAAAAGATTTTTCACCTTAGCCAGTGTTGGTCGATTAATTTCCTGGTATTTTTATTTCAATATTTCAACTGGCAATCGGATCACTTTTTTGTTAAAATATATCGTTTATTAAATGTTTTTATTCAATTCACTTTTCTTTTATTCTTTATTTTCCTCTGCATTTTTTCTCAGGGTCTCTAGCGATCAGGTCAAATCTGGAAAACCGGGCATTGTCAGGAAATTTTATAAATCTGGAATTGTCAGTGAAAAGTTAGGAAATTTTACTATTTATCTGGATTTTTTCACATTATTCTACATTTGTTTGAATAATTTAAAATTTTTTATTAAATAAATATCTCAAGGATTTCATGATTTAATATTTAATTGATTTATCATATAAATATATGCAAATTATATATTTGAAGAAAATAATACTAAAAAGTGAGGGAAAAATTGAATTTTTGGTCTTGGAAAATCTGAAAAAGCCAGGAAATTATTTTCATTGAGTCTGCTGGACACCCTGACATGGAAAAGTCAGAGAATTTCAAAATTCATATTTGTGGCAACCCTGAGAACTCTATCTGGGCCAGAGAGAGCGTGCTCGATTCTCAGCCAATATATATCCTCTCCAAAGACGAAATTCGCAAGTTCGGCCGTTACGCAAGCCGTTAGAACTCACGAAGGCGCTCGCGACTCGCCTAATTAATATCTGCAGTTAAATCTGGGATCTAGATCTGAACGAACCGCTAGCTCACCAGCCAGCCAGCCAAGGTGTACCGGCTCCCTGATTCCGTTGCCCGTTGCTGTTGTTTCCAGCGTCATCGCGATCGTGTGTTCGTGTGAATGTTCACTGACCCGACCGGTTGCTTGCGAGTCCGGTCGCGAAATCTGCCAACATCTGAGAGTCTTCTCAGCTACGAGCACGATCCGATTGTTTGTACGTGGAATAAAGTAAGATCGTATCGGTCGGAGACATGCGCGGTCTCGTCCGTCATTTTTACCCAAGTGTCAAGAACCCTAATAGCGCAACTTATCCCAAAGATATTCAGAGGATGTTCTCTGAACGTCTTCGGGATATGTGTGCTTTTAAGGGAACTCTCGAAATTTCCGAATTGCGTGCGTATCGTCTCGAGAATCTCTAAACTTTAAGTGTTCCTTAGCTTCCGAGCTGTTTCTTTTTTTCTTTTTCGTTTCACCTGACGAGGCGGCAAAAAAGAACGACCGATACACGCTGGCCGTAGATTTCACGGTACAGCTGCAACGAGGCGGTTGTAGACGATAAATCCTCACCGCGGTTGCGGCGGAAGTGCGCGGATGTATATCCTGCAGGCTCGCGAATGAATCGCAAAGCGATCGCGACGCGATAGCTTTTCTCCTAACGGCGAGCGATCAGCTGACGAGAGCGTAATCAGCTGACAGTTGACAGGTGACAGATGAAGCGTCGCGTGAGTGATTTTCGGACGATCGAATAGACTGAGATTTCTTATACGAGAGAATAAATCTCTTCTCTCTTGCATCCTCTCCTCGTAAATGTATAACGTCCATCTTACGATATTTTTCCGTTGCGCACTCTTGTTAAGTTGAAAAAAAGAAAAATTAAAAATCGAAGAGAGTGGCATCTTGAATCCTGGACCACGTTTTGCACTTTCGAGTTGAAATTTTTCTCGTCTCGAATTGAAATGGTCGGTCGCGAACGCAAATATAGCAGACTCATTCAGCGCTTCTCAATCCGCAGCGTTTACGGTTTGCGCGAATATACATATATTATATATAAGTATAAACTCGAAGAGAGGAATTGCTTCGACTAATTTGCCCGGTTAATTTTATTCGGTGGCTCTTATGGAACTTTAATCAGATCGCGATTGTATATAAAAAAAGTTTACGCACGGTTCGGCCATGTGGAAGCTGCCGATCTCTTGGGAGAAAAGTAACATATCTCGTTTCTTTCGAATTTATTTCGCGTTTTCTTTCTTTTTTTTTTTTTAATCGCTACGTCGATTTTTCCGATAAAGTTGTCGGTGTTTCGAAAGTTCCTCCAGGCCATGCACGATTTGAGTATCACTGCGTTATTGGGACCGCATTCCCATTCTCCGGGGCCCGAGCGACGCGATGCAGCGTTTGAGGAGCTGCGATTTAGAGCGGCGGCGCAATGTGCAAAGCACACGGGGATAACCCGTATGAAGAGCTGTCGGCGGTTATGCCGAATAAAATGTCTGATTTGCTGTACTGCCACCGATTCCTTCGCTCGAGGCGGCACGATGACCAACATTCCGCGCCGCGTTTATGGGCCTACCATGTCGATCACGGATGATCGCTGCTCTCTTCTTACATATGCGGAGTGAGAGGGAAAATAAAGATTGTGAAAGAGAGAGAGAGAGAGAGAGAGAGGGAGAATACGTCGGCGAGGATGGGAAAAACGCGCGCGGTCGCTCTTTATGGGATACTTAATAAGAGGCCTTATCGTCCAGCGGTGAAGTTAGATACAGAGGCAACGAGGCGTTCGCGTGGATATACGTCGATGATGCACGTTTAACCGCGGCGGCTGTCATCGAGCATTACGTCGATGAAAGATACGATGAGTCTCCATCCGCGTTATCTCCCAGTGATTTGCGCACTCGATGTCGATCTGACATCGACGATCGTAAAATTCCCGATTAATCAAATGTAGGTACAAGAAGTCAAGTGTCTGAAAATAATCGAGACTACTAGATTCCGTAGATTAAATCAATTTCAAGATTGCTTCCGACCGTTTAAGCCTGATCTATCCTGGTATCATTACAGCTTAGCATTTTAATTCAATAAAAATTAATAAAATTAATATAATATATAATATGTAATATTATATGTAATAATTGATTATATATACATATATAATATTATTATAATACAAATAATTAATATTCTCAAAGATATAATAATAATAAATAAAATTGAGTTCTGCTGTGATATTTTCTGCATTAAGGAGATGCTGCCGTAGTTCTATTTTATCGACTTTAAGTTAGGTTAGGTTCATTTTTTATTGAATATACAGATTGAAAAATCCTCCACAATGAAAGTACTGATAATAATAAATGAGTTCTTTCATGTCATTTCTATTGCGAGCGCTATATTTTGTGCACAAATAAACTGCAGAATTTTTGTATTAAATAAATATTGTTATGAGGTGATGCAAGAGACCGATAAAAAAACTTTAATTTTTCCCTTTTATTGTTTTTTTATACGAAATTATTTCCCCGTTCATTATTATCAGTACTTTAATTGCGGAGAAAAATTTTTCAATCTGTATAACCAATAAAAAGAAAAACCCTTGAACTCAAAGTCGATAAAACAGTCATGGTCAGCATCCCCTTAAAGCATGGAAGATTAAAAATCGTCGCGTTCTATATTTTGCGTATTGTGTGCGATATGAGCAGACTGGAAATTCTGAAAAAAATCAAAAACTATATGTTATCCCGGTGCGAGGCGGCGTAAAAGTTAGGGCGCGTACAGGTAACAGGGGCATCAAACTCTCGGGGCCCGGACCGGGTCCGCTGCAGGGGGTCCAGTCACGCTGACATGTTTATCACACTCGTTCTCCCCGACTCGTGCCATGCGTTATGCGAGCTTTGTGTTATGCTGGGGAGAGAAAAGGAAAGGAAAAAAGGGGTGAAAGAGAAAGAGAAAACCCGTGAGGTTTCACGTTACTGGCGACACAATGACGTTGTACGTGTCTCTTAACATTTTTCATCTCCGGGTATACATATACCGCGGGAAGATGCTACACAATTTTAAAGATCAGAAATACCAAATAAAAATATATAAAATAAAAATAGAGATACAAAAGATAAATAAAATTTGAAGACTAAATTGTCAAAAAATTAATAAATTTTTTAGTAACACCACTTATTTATTATTCTGAGAATTTTTAACTTTTCGAATTCCTGAAAGCTTTTGTTATTCTATATATTACATTGAATATGTTAATCATGATAATATCATTCGCTAATAAAATTTGGGATAGAATTATCAAATGAAAATTGTGCGATGAAATCATTTATTTATCTCTCTCGGGTGCAATAAATAAAACTATCATTACTTTTTTTATTATTTCTAATTATCAGCGTCGACCATCTGTATTCCGGTCGCGATACTCTTAATGTATTTGTGTGTGCCCTTCGCTAACTAATTCTCCCAGTTTCTCCCACAACGTTGTCTCGCACCTCTCTCTTGTTCGCGTAAAAGAAGAGTAATGCATGTAGTAATGTGCGGTGTAAGAATGAGCAAGATTAAATTAACAGAATACTGCATAATGTAACGTTATCTGAAAGATGTTGTTAATTCCATAATAGATATACGACAGTAAAAGAGGCTCACACGACATTAATATTTATATATCGAGCGTGCAGGATATCTTCAAAGCTCTCTGTCTCGCTCGGTGAGTTTGATTGGATATCAACGCACCGATAAAACTTTCCTCCGTATGTAATATGAAATATCTCGGTAATTAAAGCAACGCGCATTTTGTAGCCATTTACTTCTGATTCAGTTTATATTTTGTGCGCCTTTAAGTCTCGGCGCAAGACGGATGTTTCCCGGAAACGTTCACGGCCAGAATTCTCTTCAAAGCGCGGCTGCGTTTCAGTCAATGATCTGTGACGCGAGAGGCGACGCAGATAAGCCTTGACGATTCGAGATAGTCTCTTCGAAGTTAATTCTTGCACGCCCGCACTCTCATTGTCACATATAGATACACTGTAAATTCAACACTGTCTAAATTTTCAGAATTTTCTGTATATAAATTTTTCATTTTTTTGAGAGAAAAAAATTAGATTGTTAGAATTTTGCAAATTTTTATACATTAAAATTTTTTTTTAATTAATATTTTTAAATTAATTAATGTAATTTCTATTATGTAATTTTTTTAAATAGATTTTTCTTTTTATTTATTTGATTAATATTTAATATTAATATTATTGCTATATTTTATTATATTATTATAATATATTATTTTCTTATTTTTCTAAGATGTCTGAAGAGAAAAGTCGATAAGTGCTTTCGATATACTGCATTTAAGGCGCTTATCAGTTTTCTTTTTAATAGAAATTTAATCTTAGAAAAATAAACCTTTTTTTTTCTTTTCATATAAAATGTTTTTGCGTTTGAAAAATCTAAGTATTTTTTTAGGACACGAACCTCTTGAGATTTCAATGACGAAGGTTATCGAATAAATGAATCGAATTATCTGGCTTTTCTTCAAAAGGAAAGCAAGGAGCTCTCATTGTTAGGTATAAGAATTTTGCGGGGCCTAATACGAGTAAATCAAATGTTCTCTTTTGCTGACAAAAATGAGAAGAAAATATCTTCAATTTTAATATTTTTATCTATTTTTATAAATATATATAATTTATTATTTTTTTTTAATAATTATTCCCTGAAGAGAGATACACATAGCTCGTCATTTTGCGATAGATTATTCTCATTCAATAATCTTCTTAAAATCTTACGTGGTGATCGACTCTTAAATTAACGCCAACTTACATCAAAGTGATCTTCACAACAAATTATTAAGCAATCCGGTGTAATTGTACACGCTTTTATCTATTAATATTATCTACAGTATATATCGCCGAAACATATGTGCGTTGATATCTAATGATTTTTGGGTGACAAGAGAAGAGAGAAAGAGGGAAAGAGAAAAAAAAGTGAGAAAAAACGCTGGTCGTTAAAAAGGATTTCCCCGCGATATATCTTCATTTACGTACGATAAACAACTCATGTGTCTCGCGCTCTCTCACACTCTCGAAAAAAAATTGTGTCACTGCGACAAGTCAACTCATTTTTTCGCCGCCCTTTGACGCCCGTCGCACATTTTCGTAATTTCTTGTATATAAAGAGATGATTAGATAATTTTTATATCTCCTCTGCATCTTTCTTATGTGCGTACTTTCGTCAATTAAATTTATAAAATTTTGTAATTCCATGTTTTTTAGAATCTTGGTATAAAAAACTTTCTCTTTTTTTCTCTAAATTATAAATACGCATTTTACTATATTTATTTAAAGAAAAAAGGGTTGCTCTCGTTCAATTTTATTTTATGTCTTTTTTATATAATATAATGTTATATTTATATAATAATAATATTATATAATTATATTATTATATAAATAAATTATTATTATATAAAATATTATTATATAAATATAACATTATTATATAAAAAAGACATAACAATAAAATTGAACAAGCAACCCTTGTTTCTTTATAAATATTATAAAATGCGTATTTATAATTTAGAAGAATTATACATAATATTATTAAATAATATTTATAATATCTTGCAAGAAAATCCTCAGAGAAATATTTTTCGCTGATAAATACTAATCAGATCTAACTATCGAGCTGAAAAAAAGAACGCGTCAAGTCGCATCACACACTACCGGTCGTTTGATAAGACTGATAAAGCGCATAAAGAATGTTTGTCCTCGCGTCTCTCCCTCCAATTTCTCCCTCGTTGGTATCTTAATGTCTGTGCGGCCGATCTGTCTCCCTCTCTTTTACTGTTAATCTTCCTCCTTGTTCCTTCTCTTTCTTTTCGGCCGCTTCTCCTCGTCGATGCCATAAATATTATGCGACTGCAACGTGAGCGCAGCTGCACTCGGACGATCTTTTCGTTTCTCTCGGTGGTCCACGATCGCCCCGACCTCGAGAAAATCGACGCCAAACCGGATTAGAGAGGAGATTAAAGCTGGATTAGCTGAGAATGAGCTGAGAGTTTTGATATGAGATATATCGACGTCCGCGGAATTTAATGCTATATCGCGTTGCTATAATTTCAATTGCGTTTTGTTCGATGAAGCCAAGAATTTATATCAGTCCCCCTTTAAGATATGAGAATTGTCAAGAAAGTTGCGAATGGGATAAATTTCATTTGAAACGATTTAAGAAGAGAGAAACAGAGACTTTCGGAAATATCGATGTTGGAGATTACGAGGGAAAAGAATATATATATCTATGAGATAAGATTTATGAAAAATTTCAAGATATATCTATGTGAGATAAGATTTATAAATCTTAGAAAGGTTTTATATGTCAAGTCGTTCTATAGGATTTGTGTTCATTTTTTTATTAAAATTATTTTAAAGCAACTCTTTTTAGAAATATTTTTTGACAAAATTAATATAATATTTATATTATAATTTTCACAATAAATAAGTCGATTCTTAGGCGTACTTGATTTATAAAGATATTTTAATAGTTAAACTTTTACAATGTTTTTTAATTCAGCGAGAAATAGTGAAATTAAAATAGAAATGAATAAATAATTATAAATAAATCTAGTCACTGTATAAATCTATAATTTTGTATATACATATTTCATTCAATATTCCGTGTAATGAATTTGTCTTACGATCGGCGCATTTCTAATTGCAAATAAAAAATGTTTATTTTTATTTTAAACATTTGTTTAAATTTTCTCCTCGATTAAAAATTCAAATAAATTTAAACAAGCGGAAGCAGCGTCGCTCCAAATTTCTGTACACTTTGAAAACGAACGACAGGTTTTTCACGCTGGTAACATGCGTGAAAACGAACACGCCCCTCTGTGGGTTTTCCACCGATGACAGGTGTTATAATGCCACTGTGAAAAGTCTCCGAGGGCAGCTGCTATTTTATTGGGGTTGGCGATGCGTCGAAAAACATTTTACGACACGAATGGTTGAGCAGAGTACCCTTGAATGTGTGTTCGCACACAGTTATGCTCATTTATAGTTCAATCAAGGATTTCTCGATTGCATCCCATATGGTGCAAGATTGCAGCAACATTTTATTGCAATATTACAACATTGCAGAAACATTGTGAAATGGTACACGGTAAAATGTCCGCTTTCAGTAATATTGTTCTATAACATTGCAGCAATAATGCAATAAAATAAATATGTAATATTACTATTGGATTATTGGAAAAGTGTCAAATACATGATCGGACTGAAATGTTTTGTACTTAATATTTTTTGCGTGAATTTTATTTTTATAATATTTCTGAAATGTTGCTGCAATGTTGTTTAAATTATATTGCAAATTCATGCCTATATAATATTTCTGCAATATTGCTATGCAATGTGCAATATTGCAATGTTGTTGCAATATTGCTGCAAACTTGTGTGCTATGGGATATAATATATATATATATATATATATATATTATTTTATATATATTATAAAATATATATAAATATTATAAATATATATTATATTATTTTATACATATATATATATATATATATTCATCGAATCCAGGAGAAAAATCACAAGTCGTAAAACTCGTAATAAAATAAAATGCATACATATATAATATATCGAGGTAAACACAAAATAAAAGATATACACAGTGACTGACGTATTCGTTTCCTGCGGCAAAATCAACATACATTTCTTCAAGAGATTTCGTTGATATAAAATTGGAAAGTATTTCTCGCGATGAAATTATCCCGATTGCTTAAATCCGATCTCGAGATGATAATTTCGTTGGGAAATAAATAAGCGAACAAATATCGCATCGGCAAGATATATTTGCGCACGTTTTTCGTTAGCATTCGCGTAATGTCCGGTTGAAGTGCATCGAATCCGACGATGATGCACTCCTCGCGAGAGAAGCGCATCGCGGCGCAGCGTCACTCTCTTCACTCTCTCGAGGGTCTGCGCATCGAGTTGGCAGTCTGATTGATATACGGACTGTTAAGTGTTTGCAATAACCGACGTTTATATCCACCTCTAATACAACCATAAATAACTGGCCACTTCGAGATCCGCCAGTCCGGACCTTCGAGAGAAAACGAACGATGCGGACACCGGTATTTTTGGCTGTATTTTTGCAAATTAATATCAAACGAATGTTTCGGATGTAAAATTATCAATTGTGCTCATTCGATGTTTGAAATCTGGTTAATTATAAATTCTTTTTTATTTTTAAATAATTTTTGAAATTTAGTTTTTTTTTAAATTGAACCGACAGTTTTAATTTAATTTTGAAGAAAGTGCTCCAATTTTGCGACAAGAGAGTTTCCGGGTATAAAATTTAAGACATTACAGAACGTTAAGCAGAAAGTACAGACGCACTAAAAAAATTTATTTAATTCGCATAAATATTTATTTCAATACTGCCATGAATCATTTATTTGAAACTAATAATATTTATTTGATATAACAAATATTTATTTGAATAAGAAAATCCTTTTTAAAACAAATAAATATTTATTTGTTAAAATAAATATTTATTTGAAACAAATAAATGATTCATTTGGCAGTATTGAAATAAATATGTATTAATTTAATCATTTTGTTTCAGTGCACCGGTATTTTTGTAAATTAATAAAATGAATGTTTTGGACGTAAAATTATAAATTGCGTTCGTTCGATGTCTAAAATCTAAATTATAAATTTTCTTTTATTTTTAAATAATCTTTGAAATCTTGTTTTTTTTTTATTTGACTCAACAGTTTTAATTTAATTTTTAAAAAAGTGCTCCAATTTTGCGACAAAAGAGCTTCCGCAGGTATAAAATTTTCGTTTGATGTCTAAAATGTAAATTATAGATTCTTTTTAATTTTTAAATAATTTTTGAAATCTCGTTTTTTTTTTATTTGGACCGACAGTTTTAATTTAATTTTTAAAAAAGTGCTCCAATTTTGCGACAGCTTCCGGGTATAGAATTTAAGAAATTACAGGGGCGTTAAGCGGAGAGTGACAGCTGGATTTTTCAAGGATCACAGGTGCGTGCCGAAAGAATCCTTTTGGAAATGACCTATTTCCAAGGCTCTCTTGAAAAAGGGCATAAAAGGGCGTGCCAACACATCTGTACGCTGAGCACGTTCAAAGCAAACGGATGATTTCACACAAATTAACCACAGCGTGATAGCTCATTTAAAGGAATTTACCGCCTAACGAGGAATCAGTAAGCTCGTGCGCCATTTTAAAAGATATACGAAAGGATCAGGATCACTTTCTGGTCAAAGCTTCTGCTTTGCCGAATAAATAAGAATCCTGTGTTGTGCGCCAGGTTGCTTTGTATACATATATTTATTCTATATCAAATCCAAAAATTCAATAGAATGTACACAAATTTTCATAAAAGTTCAAAATTAATCTATCTATTTATAAAATTCAAAATCTAAAAAATATTAAGTTTTTCTAAAAAATTTTTCTAGTATAAATTTTTCTAAAAAAATAACACAAATCTAAGAGTCAAATTTTTAAACTTTAAACGAATAATAGCTCTCGCGAAAATATAACTAATTGTAAGCTTATATTTGTTACAACCCAACACTGATACATTTTTTAGGATACGCACAAGAGGGTGAACGGCTTAAGATGTTGGGTTAACTAATTTGACGTTTTATCAATCACAAACCGCCACTGCCGCGGTTTCATTGCGACGGGGCTTTTTCTAGCATGATGGATGAATCCTGGAAGTCTGTAATATGAAACGCGGATGGGGTGGCAGGACACACGTCCTGTCACGCGTACAGGCTGATCGTATTGTTTATGAGATTTTTATGGAAGTGAAATATTGGGGAAACACACGCACCCTCGCGATAAGCCGGATGATAAAGCGCCATGGAAACGTTCCATTTTTTTCACGTAAATGCTCGACAATTAGCCGCAAATCTTACTCGAACTGCTGCGAAGAATTATCGCGACATAATTGTGATACGAGAATAATATAATAGTAATTTTTTTAAAATCATTTTTAATAATAAATCCTATTTGACGTATCTATACGTATCTATGTGTAAATATGTGTACTTGTATTTATATACGGTTTGATTTATATGCATGTATATGCGTATGTAATATCCCATACAGCACAAAATATTTTTAAAATCTTTTAAAAATATTTCTCAAAAGATTAATAATTTTCGCAAATATTTTTAAAATGTGTTTCTATGCGCGCTTCTTCATGTTTAAAAATATTTTCAGAAATATTTTTGAATATAGATTTAAACTAATATTTCAAAAATATGTATCAAATATTTAAGAAAATATTATCTGAGCGATAAAGAAGAACATTTTTTTAAATATTATAAAAAATGTTATCACAAAAAGTTTTTAAATCGCTTTTAAATATTCCTAAAACCATTTTTAAATATTTTTATGCAATATTTTAAATATTTTTCGAAAACATTTATAATATTTCGTGCTGTATGGGATTACACACATAAGTAGGACAGCTAATATTTTTTGTGCCCTTTCCGCTCTTTCATATTTCTTACAAATTATTGCTGTTGCCAAAAAAAATTGTACGAGGGTAGATCGAGCTCGGAATATTGCCGCTTTTCCCACAATAATAGCACACGTGAGCTTATGGCAGGGCGCAGGACCCATTTTTTTACGAGTATCCCTTACGCGTCAGATCAGCTCTCGTCAACGTGTCATGTTACTTTACACGGCGGATTGAACCGTCAAGCAGCTCGCATCACACAGAACAGTTTTACACGCGTCCTTGCTCTTTTATTTTTATTTATCGATTTTTACTCAGATTTAATATCGGTAAATTATTTTCCGCATTCGTTAAGTCAAAACAATTTTTACGAATTTACGAAGACGAGGAATTTGTAGGGAGTCTTATGTATATAAAATTATGTTACATATGTATATATGTATATAAAATTATGTTTTAGTTAAGATATTTAATACTGAAAAATTTATTTTATTTTTGGTGCATATTAATAGTACTTAAATTTTAATAAACAATTAAAAATATAATTAAAAAGATGTATAACATTCAGAAGAATATTTCATGAAGAGAGGAAAGGGAGAGATAATTATTGAATGAGAAATAATATTCTGTATTATAAATTATTAACTTTAATATTAATTGTAATGTTATTATTCATTGTTAAGCGTCATCATTACAGTTACAATGTATTCATTATAATGAATAGAATACAGAAGTAAAATCATATTTAGAATACAAAATTATGTATATGTATAACAAGTCGTAATATTATTTTGATATTTTACGTATTATAATCCGTAATTGCATATTTGGGCATGTTTAATGGTATCATGATCTGAAACACAATAGGTATATACGTAAAATACATGTACTTTGATAAAAGCAATATTTTACAACTTGTATAACTGTATGACAATCTTATTTCAATTATACATCTTCGCGAAATAATAATGATCAATATTATTGTTATATACTTTGCATATACATTTTCCTTCCACAATTCTTTTTTTCAATTATATATCGAATTATAAAATGCGAGATTTTTTGAATAAAATTCTCTAATAAAGAAAAAACAATATTAACCAGAGTTGGATAAGTTACTGATTTTTTAAAACTAAGTTAAAGTTAATTACTTATAAAATTAATTTAGTTAAGTTAAAAATTGCATGAACAAAAAATTAACTCGGTTAAAATTAAAAGTTAAGATTTAATTAACTGAAGTTAAATTAGAAGTTAATTTTTAAAAACATTTATATTAAATTAGAATTTTGTTTGTTAATTCTTTTAAAATTTATAATAACAAACAACAAAGAAATTTTCATTTTTATATAGAAATATATTTTTTGATAATTACAATTTATGACAAATGAACATGAAAATTAATACTTTATTTTAAAAATAATACGTTTATAACATAAAAAACAATAATGGTATTTAGAGATAAAGAAATTTAACTTAGAAGAAAAGTTAGTTGAAGTTAAAAATTAATACATTTTAAATTAACTAAGCTAAGTTAAATGTTATTTATTTTTTAACTGTTAACTAATTAACTAGTTATCACCCAACCTTGATATTAACATATTATTTGTTAAATAGAACTCATAATCGCGTGCTTTTAATGTTAAGCATAGTGCTGCTTTAGTCAAAGAATTTCACATATTTCGGTATCGCATATTGCATATTCTGACGCGTTTTGTTTTATCACATACCATAATGTGTATATATATTATAATAAGAAAGAGAGAGAGAGTGTGTGTATTGTGTACGACTTTGAGACGACTTTGACCGAGCGCCGGAGTGAGGAATGGAGAATGAGGGAGACGGACGAGGGTGGGAGTTCGTACTATCACTACGCCTGACTGAATGAGAATGAACAGACGTCACGGCTGCTCACGCGCGATATCCCCTCCAGCCTTTAGCGCGGCAAAGCAAGAAAGAGTGCTCTTAGTCTCTCTTTTTCTCGCAGATGTACAATACTCTAATTGCACTATTACTACATGATAAAATTTGACATATTAAAATATGTATACATATCAAGTAATTCTAAATGACATATGTAAAATTCCTTAATTAAAATAATATTTAATATATTTAACGCGACATGTTTAAAATACGCGAATAGGAAATAAAAATATAATTGTTCGACGCGATATATATATCTTATTTATTTATTACATTTTATAATAATGACTAACATCGTAATTGGAATTATATATCAATAACGTTAATGATAATTAATAATGATGTTACAATTAGTTTTGAAGCTAGCTAATTTATAATACGAGAAGTAATACTATTTTTATATCAATAATTCTCTTGATTATTCATGAAATAAATGATTAATTTATACATTCTTATTTTACACATATATACGTCTTTTCGGGATTCTATTTACAATTGTTTATCGCAATCTATATATGTAATTCGTACTGAAATATGTAAAGTAAAATTTCCAAAGTTTCCTAAGTAAAACAACATTACGCGATAATTAATCTAATTATTAATTAGATTGTGTTTAGTATTTATTAGAATACGCTATTTAATTTATTCGGTTAAAACATTACTTTCAATCTTAATTATTTAATTTATAAAAAAGTTGTAATAACATATATAAAAATATGCATAAAAATTAATAAGTGGTTTACATGAATCAAAAAATAGTTACGAGGATATTTGATTCATGAATGTTTTAAAATAAAAATTAAATATCAAATAACACGAACAGAAAAATCATACAATTTTTATTATTCATTAAATATTGCTCGTTTATAAGTCAATATACAAATTTAATAAATGTTCTTAAAATAACATATGCTTTATCGCGTCGCACTTAAATGTTTGCTTGAAAATCACAAACATTGAATACTCTATTATTCGACAAAGGCATAAAGGCTTCTATTTTGGGAAGAAGACATTCGGATTTCGCGATAAGCACACAGTTCGGGCTAAAGTCTGAGATAATAGGCGATCGGAGCCGACTATTGGCTCGTGCCGGGTTTCAAAGCCAGCGGAAATATGACGCACGTTTCGAAGCTGCACCGCGTACGTAATGTCTTCGAATCCGATGTGCCTCGAGAATCCCGCTTAATTAATAGCCTTATAGGATCGCGTTGGAAGAACCCTCTTTCACCCTCGTAGAACTAGTCGGCAAAGGGGCACGTGCGAGCCACGTGTCGGTAAGAGGATATCCGTCCGCGCAGTCTCAGGAGAACGTTTTCGATACGAGAAAAAGAGAGAGAAAAAAAAGAAAAAGTCTCGTCACCAAATCTCAGGTGTCTTTATAGTCAAACAAACCCTATTATAAATTCGGTTATAATAGGTTCTTTTTTTCTTTTTTACTAAAAATGAGTTTAAAATTTTACGATTTTGAAGAATCTTGATACGTATCAAATGCGATATCGTATTGTGCAAAAATATAGTATTTCATTTAATATTGTTAAATGTACGTTAATAAAAATATAGGAAATTTAATGAGAATAAATATACTAGTTAATAAGCATGTAATATTAGGCGAGTGTCATATGTGCACACAATTACAGCGCGTCAGTGATGGAAACGTACGATAATTCCGTCAAGTAAACTCCGCGCGTCGGTACTTATAATAAATACATTTGTGAAACAAAATTCCAAAGAACTTCTTCAACTTTCTCGAGAATTTTTAAAGTTCGTATATCCTAAAGATTTTTTTTTTTCATTTTCAGGCATCCCTTTAGTAGAGCGAGAGAAAAAGGAAGACTCGTGACATCGCGCATACTAATTTCTCGCAAACTGCCGGCACGGCGCAAGTGGTTCGACGAGATTTCCAATTTTTTCGCCGCCGTTTTGTCTGGAGTCCTTTCGCACACTGGATGGCAAAAGCACCGCGCAGTTTATTGCGATTGCGGGACTCGGCGCATACGAATCGCACGCATTAAGTTCTGCGAATATAGACGCGCGAGGAGTTCATTCCCGAAGAACACGAATGGGATGAGGCCGTTCCACTGGATCTCGCTCGAGCGAGATCAGACGGGGCGCATGAAATGCCGCTTCGCATCGATAATTTTCGGAGGAAGCCTCATCCATACATAACGTAAGTAAAAAGTATTCATTTATAATTCCGAGCGATTGGTTAAATTCAGGGTGTCTAGCGGTCAGGGATATCTGGAATTGTCAGGGAAAAGTCAGGAAATTTGACTATTTATCTGGATTTTTTCACATCATTCTACATCTGTCTCGATAATTTCAAATTTTTTATTAAATAAATATCTCAAGGATTTCATGATTTAACATTGAATTGATTTATCATATAGATATATGCAAATTATATATTTGGAGAAAATAATACTAAAAAGTCAGGTAAAAAATTAATTTCTGATCTTGGAAAATCTGAAAAAGTCAGAGAATTTTTGTCATTGAGTCTGTTGGATACTTTGAAATTGTACGGTCTATTTTTCAAACTGCAGATATAAGTAAATATTTTCTGACGCTATATTTTTAATATTTTTTAAAATGTATATACATATCGAATTTACTAGAGCATATACATATGTTGAATGGGCGAGTGTGTTGTGTATGCTGAATACTAGGAAAAAGGGCCCTTTAGAACCATTCCGTCAGTCAGTCCGGTAAAGCCCTCGTAAAGCCCGTCGTCGAGCAGGCACGTGTTACCGCGAAACACGTGCCTCCTCGACAACGAATCACCCAGCTCTCATAATCCACGCAGCGCTCATTGATCGGCACGCGCTGCTGCTCCACGATCTGGAAATCCCGCCAATAAAGTGACCGCGTTAGGCGAGATTAGAATCGCCCGGTGATGTATTATTGCAAATAATGGCATGCACACGAACAAGAGTTCAGATCCCAATTGATTTACAACTTTGGCCATTTATTTTCGTTCGATATATTTCTTATTTCATACAAAATTTGTTTAAAATAAAATCAGAGTATAAAAAAAATATATAAATTTTAATTTCATGAATTTAACTTGATATTAAAAATATTACAAATTAGTTTTTATCTCTTCGTTTTTAATTTAAATGTCTATGATGCACCATCATCAGGGTGTCTAGCGGTCAGGCAAATCTGGATAACCGGGTATTGTCAGGGAATTTTATAAATCTGGAATTGTTAGAGAAAAGTCAGGAAAATTTATTATTTTTTTTGATTTTTTCACATTATTCTACATATTTGTCTCAATAATTTGAAATTTTTTATTAAATAAATATAAAGTCAGGGAAAAAATGAATTTCTGGTCTTGGAAAATCTGAAAAAGTCAGGGAATTGTTTTCATCGAGTCTGCTAGACATTCTGAATCAAAGTATAAAAAGTAAATTTTAATTTCACGAATGTAACTTGAAATATTAAAAATTATTATTTTTCTTCTTGTATATAATTAAATGTCTATGATGCACCGTCATGAAAATATCAGACAGAAAAATTGAGGTCTGCCCCTAGATGAATTAGGAAGCTGAAGAACATTAAAAGTAAAGAGAAATTGAAATGAAAAACTTTGCTTGTCGTATAGAACAATTATCCCAACAACAATTAAATCTGATCCTTTTTCGCTACGAGAAGCTCGCGCAGCTTCCCGAGGAGTGGAAAGCAAGCGTGAAAAAAAATCAGGGAAGAGGGATGGTTCATTCATCTAGATCGGTAAACGTGGTTGAGGGTTAATCGACTGATCCCGTGATCATCCGGCGTGCTCGAGCTCTAACATAAGTCGCTTTTCCTTTCGTTCCCGAATTTCTAGATCCCAGTAAAAGAGGTGATGGAGAATGTCTGGCGGCGCGTGTTCTCCCTTGAATAAGCGTGTAATCCTCGCGATCGCCATTCAACAGCACGATCTGTCAAGGATATTTTCTATTCGTTACCGCGACAATGAACAAGCGGCGTTTCCTTGTCGGACATTTACGATGTCCATTGTGTTCTTTGCCGTTGTCGCGTTTATGTTTTCCCGTCCCTGCATTGTACAGGATTTTACTGCCCACTGTCCAGTTGTGTTTTCCTTATACAAAATATGAAAAATTGTTTTCGCAAAAATATATTGTAATATGACAAACTTTTCTCCTACACTTTCTTATACAATTAATCATGCAAAAACCATTTTCTCCATTTATTTTGGATTTTCTTATTCTTCTTCAAAAATTGTGTGACATAAAATAAATCACACATCCAGTGATTTAATAGCCTATAACTAAATTCTTGCATTGTACCAGTGTATAGCATCAATATATAATGTGTGACAATTTATTTATGGAGGATGTACGAAGGTTTCTGGCTGACAGCCAGAAAATTGGCGATTCTGCGCGGCCGCCTGGAGCTCGTTTGTGCTCTAAACGCTCTGTCCGAACGTTTATAAGATCCCTCTCATTGTAATGTCGTTGTCGACCCTGCATGTAACCGGCCTGACCGCTCATTGTCGCGCGTCCTGCCTCTCTTTTGCGAAATCGCGCGTGCTCGCGGCTTGCCGGCCAATAGCAGACAATAGCGACAATGACCGCTGGGTGGACCGTTTAGCACAAACGGAACACTACCGGACTGTGGAAAGCGGGTGTCCTTTCGACAGTACACCCCAAGGTGCGAGTTGCCTTTCAGGCGTCGAGTTGCACAGCTCATGTGCTGTGCTGTAACTCATCGATGCTCGTGCTAGGCGTGATCATTTCTGTATTTCTATTCTAGATTTTCAGAATTTCACGCATATTTGTGCGTGTAAATCTTTTCTATAGGTATAGCTATGGTAACATATCTTTTTTCGGCGTATATTTTGTATTTTTTTTTTTTTTAGGAACAAACACCCCTAAAAATATTTGTATATGATAATCTTTATTTTTTTTTGTAAACAATGCATTGTTTTAGTTAAAAGAATCTTGAAAGTGATGAAGGGGATTTAAAATATAATAATAATTTTGTTTGTTAAACAATTCGTTTTTGGATTCATCCGGAATTCCTTGGAGTATTGAACTCTTTTGAGTTTTTGTTCTTGATTCTTTCGCCTGTTGTTACCGCTCGAAGACATAAAGAGCGACACAAATTCACAAAATGGCGAGTAGACTAAAAGCCCTTTCACCCATGTACGGATTTTAGAGACAAAGCTAAAAAGCGCCGACGGTTCTCCGATCCGACCGCCACTTACAATTCGGAAGCTGCTTTGTGGTTTATCGTTCGCTACCACTTCCGTTTGTGAAGGAGAATAACACCAAAAATACCGAGAATTTCAAATATCCCGGCACGTATATTTGTAGCGTTTTGCAGAAAATATAACAAAGGACTGAATTCTATTTAATAAAAATAGAAAAATATAATATCTTGCAAGATAAATACATAAAAACACAGCATCTCCTGTATAAAAAGATATAAAAATTATAGTACAATTCTTTTTCACAAAACTTACACATGTATTAATTTGATTTAAGTTTACTTTGAATTTATGAGTGTGTAAAATTTTATATTCGGAGATTCTAGATATTGTCTGAATTTTTAGAATCATTCTTGAATTTAAAGTTAAATTTAAATTTGGTTGTACATGACAGCTTTTTTATAAACAAATTTCTTCAACCTGTCAAAATAATCTTAAAAGGAAAGAGGGGGATTTAAAATAAGCTGATTAAAAATATATATTGAATTGTTGATTTTAATAGAATTTAATGTTATTATTCCCTTTTCTGCAATCAATACTATATATTTAACAGATCAGCTTTTAAGCCCGCTCTTTATCAATGACTTATCCCGCTGTAAAATTTGAATATACTCAGAGCGACAGGATCATCGGGAGTTAGCAGGAATATCTGTCGACGTCTGCATTCCATTAGTGAGTTTCCATTGTAAATATTCGACTTAATCGCTCCGTGTAAGACGTGGATACGCAACCGATGATAGCGCGGGTCAAACAAACGCGCGAGGCGCCGTTTTCGCAAATTCCATCATCGAGGGACACGCTGGACGCATCGGCAGGAATTTCTGATCGGAGCGACGGTTTCCGTCGTGACGAAAACCGGTTTCTCTTTATGACGAGATATCGCGGACGGTCGCCCTACGGTCTTTCAGTCGGTTCGGAGATCGTCTTCATCGAGTTCTCTTCTTCCCCCTTGTTCTCCATATCGTTTTTGGGGAAAATACGACAGTGGCGAGGGGATGAAGGAATTACGGAGTTGAAACGGAGAAAAATAAATATTAAAGGACAAGGCAGCCAGATCGTGCGAATAGTCTTGAATTTATTACAATTGAATCGAACGTTTCGGTCTGAATTAGACCATCTTCAGCAATATTACAGTCAAAAACAACAGGTTGTTTTTTGAAACATTATTAGTGTTACAATAAACCGAGTGACATTGTAGTAGATAAGATGTCGACTCCACCAA
This sequence comes from Nylanderia fulva, assembly GCF_048542155.1. Taxonomy (NCBI): domain Eukaryota; kingdom Metazoa; phylum Arthropoda; class Insecta; order Hymenoptera; family Formicidae; genus Nylanderia; species Nylanderia fulva. Next base: position 1,810,272 of record NW_028189730.1, on the reverse strand, counting down.
AAAAGAAAAAAAAGAACCATGCCACCAAATTGTCAGAAATTGTTGTTATTAATGTGAGGTCCAAATTAAGAGAAAAATAACCCCATCTTTTTATAGTATGCCTTTCCAAAAGTGCGAGGAATTTAATTTCAATGGCTTAAAAGAATAATAAATCAGGAATGAACGTAATATAAATAACGAGAATTTTTAAGTTACACATCCCAACCCCAAGATAAAGTAATAATTAATTTGGTATGATAACACTTGTTCATCACCATTATATATTTTTCAAAAGCGGCTAAAATTTTATTTTATTTTCAAAGTAGGAAGGAAGGAAGTCTGGTGTATGTCAGGGTTTATGAATTGTTCGTACAACTCATTTGCAAGAGACATTTATAAAAAAAATGTCAGAAATTTCGTCTCTGAACCTGTCCTAATTACAAACGCCACGTTTCTTAACAAAGAAAAAGGGTTTTTCTTTCCGTCTCGGCGAAGAAGGAAACGTATTCCCCGACGTACAATTTCCGATTACTCCCGAGGTTACGACAATGCGAGAAGCGCAGCGGCGTCGACTTCCTCTTTCTCTCTACCGTTCTTCCCTCATTTTGCCCACTCTCCGACAAACCCGTTCACCGAGAGTGAACAACGCAACTTCATCACGACCCGAGCAAGTTTGCTCGAATGGGCTGGACCAACGTATCGTTCAGCGAATCAGGCGCCGTGGGTGTGGACTTGGGTTGCGAGCCCCGAGAGACCCACTACATCTCATGATGTTGCCAGGTTGATGTCGGCTTCGCCGCCAGACGGCGCTGCCTCTAACGTACTCGGGACTGGGGAGCCAGGCCGCGCCGGCAGCCTCACTCCGTATCGCGGCTCCGACTCGTCGGAATCGTCCGCACTCACCTTAACGGCGCAGCCCCGAGTTGGTTCCCTCCGTTTCGTTCCTCGTCGGGTCTCGTCTCGTGGCGGAGCACATGGATCCGGGGGACCGTCCCCGTGCAGGCTGGCCGTTCCACCAAAGGTGAACAATCGTGGGGTCGCGTACTGGATCGATCCTTCGAGTCGATAATCGCACGACTCGCGTCCAATGGGATTGTTTTAGTGTAAATGTGGTATAGAGAAAGGTCAGGACGGGTTTTCGGTGATTCCCGATCGTCGTCGGACATCGCCAGTGCGCGCCGGGGCGATATGGACCGCGGATCGCGGATCTCGAGACTGTCAACGACGCCGATGACAAGTGCCGATCTGTGAAGTGACATGGGTGTTTCCCGCGTATGATAATTGAGACACTGTCATCGACTCGGCGAAGGACGAGATGCACTCGTAAGGGCTCCTCCCTCGACTATCCTTGAAGGAGTTTACGGAGGGATCAACCCTCCTCCTTCCCCATTTCGTTTAGTGTGATATCGGGAGTGTCGCGCGGAGAGTAAAGCGTCAGAGATAGATAGCTAGAGAGAGAGAAAGAAGGCGAGGGTGAGAGGACAAGGGTGAGAACGCGCGGTAGAGGTGGAAGGAAGAGAGAACCCGAGCCACAGCGGACGCCATCTCCGCGTTATCGGCAAGCGGATCCCTCGGGACTCCCCCCCGAGCAACATCGGCGTCGCGCACCCTCGGCGGGAACTACCCCGCGACAGCGGCCACCCTGATGGGAGTGTATGAGGAGCGCGCCCCTCCTACCACCGGCATGCACTGGGTGAGTGTCATCCCCGTGTTCCGTGTTGCCCATTGGTCGTTTCGTGCCCAGCTGGTCTTCCACTCCGTCGGGGTGGAAGAGAGAGCACCCCTAGCTCTCGGATTTTGCGAGGAGCGTCTCCGCAAACATTTATCCCTATCGAATTCAAGATGGTGAATGTGCGTATCTCCTTTTCCGCGGTAGGAATTCATTTTACAGAGAGCTTGGAAGCTCATTCGAGGTGTCTGGATTCAGGGAAATCGGGAAAACCGGGTATTGTCAGGGAATTTTATAAATTTAGAATTGTCAGGAAATATGTTACTATTTATCTGGATTTTTTCACATTATTCTACATTTATTTCAATAATTTGACATTTTTTATTAAATAAATATAAACTTTTTCTTGATTCCCAGTACGCTAATTTTTTGTGTTGTTAACAATCGATTCATCTACAGCGTGTTTGTTAATTTATATTTTCATCGTCGTGTTATTTTATTTCAATATGTTTGATAGAGACAAAACTAAAAAATTTGATATAATATAAATAAAAAAGGTGATTATTTAAATAGTTTATAGTGACATGTTTGTTTCGATTATTGTGCATAATGCAGATTGTATAATTGATTTAAATTCTTGTTTTTTTAACTTTCGAATCTTTTCATTGCCGATAAAAATTTCTTCAAGATTTTGTGATTTAACATTGAATTGATTTATCATATAGATATATGCAAATTATATATTTGGAAAAAATAGTACTAAAAAGTTAGGGAAAAAATTAATTTCTGAATTTGTTGGAAAATCTGAACAAGTCAGGAAATTTTATAAATCTGGAATTGTCAGGGAAAAGTCAGGAAATTGTACTATTTATCTGGATTTTTTCATATTATTCTACATTTGTTTCAATAATTAAAAATTTTTTATTAAATAAATATAAACTTTTCTTTGACTCCTGGCACACTAATTTTCTGTGTTGTTAAAAATCGATTCATCTACAGCGTGTTTGTTAATTTATATTTTCATCATTGTGTTATTTTATTTCAATATGTTTGATGGAGACAAAACCAAAAAATGTGATATAATATAAATAAAAAAAAGTGATTATTTATATAGTTTATAGTGACATGTTTGTTTCAATTATCGTGCATAATGCAGATTGTACAATTGATGTAGATTTTTGTTTTTTTAACTTCTAAGCCTTTTCATTGTCGACAAAAATATCTCAAAGATTTCATGATTTAACATTTAATTGATTTATTATATAGATATATGTAAATTATATATTTGGAAAAAATACTAAAAAGTCAGGGAAAAATTAATTTCTGGTCTTGGAAAATCTGAAAATGTCAGGGAATTTTTTTACATCGAGTCTGCTGGACACCCTGTTAAACGTCCTTGTCAATTTTTTTTCAAGTTTGAGATTCGATTTGGAGAGGGTCGATTCTGATAACGCGAGGTTCGGAAATTATGTCAATCTAGGGAAACCGGTTCAATTTAGGTCGTACAGGTGCGAATCCAAGACATGCGACGGATGGATAGCACTCGAAAGAGAGCTGCAAAACATCCCTTGTTTCGTAAAGTTACAAGTTTTATAATTTTATCTAGTAATGAAACAAATTTGCCAAGATCGCAAAAATTCACTAACAATTAAATTACAATTCAAAGAAAAGTCCAAATCTGCTTTTCATCGACCACAGTTATAATTGAATGAGTCAACTTACGAGATCCAGAATGAAATATTAAATGAAACGATCTGCAATTGGGGCAACAACTGTTCGCTAATGTGTAAAAAATTTAATAAGATCAATGATAATTATTCGATAATTGAAAGCAATGCGGGATTACGTGGCAAGGTGTGATAACACACTCTACCTTGGAGTATAACATTAATTTGCTCTTAATCAACCGGCCAGGACCGCCGTCGTAAATAACAAGTGCCGCTTGTAAACAAATGTAATTGATTGTCTCTTGTCGTCGATTAATTAAACCGGTGCATTAATCACGCGTGCGCCAATGAACGGAGGTGAACGTAAAGTAACATTGCGCTAACGAAAAGTAACATAACGTCTCTTCGTTTTATTCCATTATATACAAATTGTCATTAATTTAATCTCCATTCAACAATTAAAATAATTTTATGCAATTACTTGTATGTACAATTAATTATAAAATTTTATTAAATTTATTTTTTATTTTTTGTGGATATTTTGAAAATATGATACAGATAAATATATAAAAGCTTTTTATTTTGTTGTGAGGCTGCAACTTCCGCTTCGCCTTGAAAAAATGCAAATATTGCACATATATATATATTAGTATAGAGATATCACAGTATCAAATTTTGCCTAAAATAGATATGTTCTCAATGTTTTGTCTTTCTCTCATTTTTTCCTTCTTTCAAAAAGTTGTGTTCCATAATACAAATAAATTTAGTTACATTAAAATCATATAAAAAATTAAATTATTAAATAGAATCATTTTATAGAAAAGCCATCACTTTCAGCATGATTTACTTTGGTTGAAATAATATTTCTTTAATCAATTAAGTAGTAGAGAAATTCACGATTGTGGGTCCATCATATTACACAATCAGAGATTAAGTCTACAATAAATATACAAGGCGAGCTAATATATAATATTTTTGCATCGAATATTTCGCGAAATATTTACGCTTTGCACAAGCGATTTTTTCCACCGGAAAATCCATGTAATCCGCGATATCATGACAGTCTGATTTAGGAAAAACACAGAGAGTATCGCGACTATATCGTTCAATTTGGCGTCAATTAGTCTCACACATCGCGCGAACTTTGTTGCGAGCTTTTTCAACGACGAAACGCTCGCTGCAGTGAAAACGAGAAAAAGAGAGAGAGAGAGCGATTCGTTGTAGCTTCGATGAGATAAGGCCATCTTGCTGCGAACGTGTCTGGCCGCGATAGGGTTTGTGACGTGCGTAATTTATTACACTCCGAGATTATATCCGCCGCCGTCCGTCGCCGGCAGTCGTCGTCGCCGGCCGACGTTTAACTTTGCACTCTCGAGGCCCCAAACCTGGTTGGTTTCATCGCTGCACTTGTTGTTGACGTTATCACACTCCGTCCGTTATTTCATAAAAGGATATATACGGGGCGTCGGAAAGAGAAATGCCTTCGGAATTTACAAGCGTGCGATCGATCAAATTAAAAAAAAAAAAATATGCCCGCGAAGAGTCTTCATAAACGCGAATTGACATATGCGTGCGTGCAAAAATATCAAGTGACATTTGTCAATATTAATTTTTTTTTTTTTTTTTTTTATAAGAAAGTGGCGATTTGGTTCTGGAATATTATATTGAGTGCAATTTAAGATTGAAATACATTTTTCGTAATAAATAAATGTTTCGTAAATTGATCTATGTAATCATGACACTTCGGAAGCGTGTCCAGTTAACTGAGGACGGCTCTTAAGATATGTTGCTTTTATATTTTGGGATATGCGTGTCTCGTATCAACGCGGCGATAAATATAAAACTAACATTCGCTCGTTTTTTTCAAAACACCGTTTCGAATAATTCACGCGCTCGATTCTATTCATTCGATTTAATTTTCTAATGGGATAGAATTTTCGGATACGATCTTCCGATGAAGATACGAAAAAGGGAAAAGTACAACGAAGCGGCAGATGGCCGTCGACGCGATGAAGATCTTGTACGAGTTATTTGTAATTAATTGCAGATATTAGAGAGAAGATAAATTGGAATGAAGCATCGTCCCGTTTAAATAATTCGATAATCACAAAGTTAGACGGCGTTGAAAATTAATGGCAAATTTATTTTCGAGATATAGGTGAACGATAAATCCTCGATTTTAATTAAATCTTGTGTATCTTAGAGGAAGATACATTTTTTCCCGAGAAATTCAATCGTCGAAGGATTTCATTTAAAGCGTTCAAAATTAATAACATTTTTCGCAGTCGTACGAGCTGGGGGTTTTAATGCGATTATCGCGCGGTTCTTCCTCGATTGCCGATTGTGATGTGTCACGCATCGCACTTAATTTACCTCGATCAGAGGGAAGTCAGATTTTAGGTGGTCACGATGTTCGCGTGCCGGAATCATTTAGCATGCAAGCGCGCATTGAATGGCGTCGATGAGCCGCACGCAAATTTACGCAACACAGAGACATTTAAATTTAACGGGATATTAGATATGTGTAAGAGAAGGCGGGACATAACTATGCACCCGAAGAAACCAGATTTTTAAAAATTCAGTTCTAAACTTGCATCTCTTTACGATATTTCAATGCAAATTGTGTTTTTCACCTACGCGAATCTTTCCTCGAAAAAACATAATAACGAAATTCTTCCGAATCTCCATATTTTTCGTATTTTCAGCAATCATTTTTTTTCATTAGCGCAGTAGACGGGGTCTTTAAAATTTACCCCATGTTACAGATTTTTTTTTAAATCTCCCAAAAAATCTGGATTGCAATATCCAACAGATTTGAAAAACAAATATATGTTTAAAGACAAATAATTTTCTTTCTTTCTATCTTTTGTATACTAATTATTATTTCTTTGTAACCTGCGACCTGATAGTAATTGTTAATTGTTTTTGAATAATATATTACACTTCTGTGAAATATATACTTTGTATACTAAAGGAAATTATTTTTTCCCGTTTATACTGATAAATAAATAAATAAATAAATAAATATATATAAAGCAAAATTTGAACAAGAATTTGGAAAACTTGTGCTTTAAAAAACCCAGATTATTGACAAATATTTTATGTTTATTTTACAATTTATTCATTTAAAAAATCTGCACAGATCTGTCAAAAGGATCCTCTTAATTTAAGAGAAAAACTAAAGAAATATTCTATAATATAGATATTCGTAACATGCAAGAATATAAATTTAATGAGATATTTTTTATCAGTATATTATTTGAAATATTATTAATCGTGATAACAAAAAATAATCTTACAAATGGACATTTGTTATTTATTGCACACAGTACCCTTTACAAGTTTGGAAACACCTTACATTTTACAGTTAAACAACCGCATGGCAGCAATCTGTCATAAATAAAAATGTCATTTAAATATTTTCCGATTTGCATGGCAGCAATCTGTCATAAATAAAATGCCATTTAAATATTTTACGATTTATTCGTACAAAAAATCTGCACAGATCGCTGCCATACGATTGTTTAACTATAAAATGTACCATAAAAAATATTAATATGTATATAGTAAATTTTAGTAGTATATTTTATATCTTATTATGGTCAATATTAATATTTTTATTGTGGTAAATATTAATCAGAAAAACTCTTATCAAATTCTTCCAATACCGTATTGTCCCACCACGATTATCATGATTTTCAGGGTAAATTTAAAGAGAAAATTCTCTCTGTGTACTGTATATATACACTATTGAGAGTTTAATATGAACGAATGATGTGATATATAAACATCCCTGTATATAGTTGGTCGACGATTCTCGCGGAATGCGAGAAGCAGGATGAGCCCACCAGAAGGGGAATCGCTAATCTCCCGGGGTCAGGTCGCGATTCTTGGCCTCCGAGGCATGCGACACCCGCCGCTTTCAGCGTGTCAACAGAAACTCCGTTTATCAGGGTGATCGGAAAGAGAGGGAGCAAGAGAAAGAGAGGCGTATTTGAAGCTCAGGACTCCGGGTAACGACTATTTTTCAGATACGCCTCTTCGTGTTTTGGCCGCTCGCGAGCCTCGAAAATATATACAAACGTGATTTATGCATCTCCATCGCTTTCGACTCGTGATTTATCGTAGCGCGTCCGCGTAACCACATTTCTATCGATTATAAATGAGGATGAGGAATAGATAAGGAACAATGACGATTAAATGCAAGGCGAAGAGATAAAAAAAAAATATAAATGGCTTGTTTTTGCAAAAGCATGACGCATATTAAATTACTATGTTTAAAATTATATCCATGCACGTTGAAATTTTCTGAGGCAGAGATTTCACACGCACTGAACGATATTACATATAAAGAGGAAAATCAACATGAGAAATCACTTTGACGTTAATTTATGGGTTGCATGATAAATGAACAATCTGTTGAAACTATTAATTGATTACACTCGTTCAGGATATTTTCCGAATAAAATTGGCAACGTGCATGTAAAATTAAACTTGTACGTTATATCATCGATATATTCTTCAGGAAGTGGTCTAATATTATCATTTAAGTAGAGCGCGAATCAACGATCCGACTAATTTGCGACGTCGTTCAGACGTCACCGTTGTAAAGAGACAACGTTTTGGCTTAAGAAATATCAAAGGAGAGACACCTCGCAGAGAATGTATCCGTCGAAAATTGTCAAAATAAATTGAGCTCTCGCAGAGTTAAATCGTGATATTTATTATTTAATCTATCACGCATTCAGTAAATATTCTTAGTTTGCAACAGAAAGCTGCAATTTATTATAAATTGATGGATGATACGAAGATATGTTAGAAGTGAAAAGTTTTGGATTTCTTTATCCTATGTTGTACCTTTAAAATTCGAACGCGTGGTATACTTCTATGTTTCTTCATTTCACACACTTTTTTATTATTAATTATAAGTAATTTTTATTCTTACTTTCTTTATTTCCCCAAATGGCGACACGTTTAATGCGGGCTTTATTTCACTGTCACTTTTAAAATACGACTCGCTTTTAAAGTTATGTCCTTAGGACGCCACATTTTACAGATTACACATTCCTTCATGAATATTACCGCATATTTTTTTCAATCATATCTTTTCTTTTGAGGTCCCAAGATGTCACTTGGGTACTTTTCACGCTTAATCTAAAAAAATTTATCGATCTTCAAAGTTTCAAATACTATAATATTTTGAAGATAAGATAGCCTGTTAACGAAGTAGCACGACTCATATTGTAGCCAGCGTGATTCATTTAGGACCTTTTGGAGAGATATATAGTATCCCATGTCAAAAATTATTTATGACTCGACTGAACAATGCCTCCGATCGAGAGAGAGAGAGAGAGAGAGAGAGAGAGTGAGAGAGAGAAAGAGATCGCGCAATGATCGGACGATATGAGATGTGTTTGACAGCCTGGTAGCGCGTCTATGAAATATTTCAGTCTGACCGATTGGTAGCTCGCAATGGCGACGCGGAGAAGTGCAGATAGCCGAGCGACTTATCGGCTCTCCGCGATGTTAAGCGTCGCCCACGCGTGTTTTGAAAGAGAGAAAGAGAGAGAAATCGCGGCCGACGCGATGGACGAGGCAGTTTGTTGTTATCGCTATCGTTGGCCGAGCAAGGGAAGCTGATAGCAGTACACGTGCCACTCTTTGCGTGAGCCACCGAGAACTATCAAACAATATAAAATATCACCAATTTTTGTTTCTTGTTTTAGCAGGATCAGCCGCCAAAAAATATCCCTTGCTCACTCTTCTTCAATATTTCATTTAGAAAAAATGTCTTCTCTTATGAAGAAGAAATCCTATATGCGAGTATCTTCTCTGTTCGATCAAAAAGGCAACTATAAAATGTTTTTCTCGAACGGTCATCAATTTTTGTCTCTCGTCTTAGCAGGATCAGCCCTCCACAAAGATCCCTTTCTCGCTCTTCTTCAATATTAAAAAAAATGTTTTCTTCTCTTATGAAGAAAAAATCCTATATGCGAGTATCTTCTTTATTCGCTCAAAAAGGCAACTATAAAATATCTTTCTCGAACGGTCACAAATTTTTGTCTCTCATCTTAGCAGGATCAGCCCTCCACAAAGATCTCTTTCTCGCTTTTCTTCAATATTAAAAAAAATGTTTTCTCCTCTTATGAAGAAAAAATCCTATATGCGAGTATCTTCTTTATTCGCTTAAAAAGGCAACTATAAAATGTCCACTTTTTTGTCTCTCGTCTTAGCAGGATCAGTCCCCAAAAAATATCTCTTCTTCGTTCTTCTTCAATATTTTATTCAGAAACAATTTCTCCTATGAAGAAGAGATCCTACATGCGAGTATCTTCTCTGTTCGCTCAAAAAGGCAGGATGATTCGCAACTACTGGACTCGTTTCGATCATGAAAGAGTTTTATATTAGGTTCATTACTTACCATCTAGTAGGATTTCGCGTTAATCTCTCGGAGAGTTCCACCAACGCCGACGACATTGCTGCGCCATTGATATCGAGGACGACGAGCTATCCCGATAACTTTTTATCCGTCGTCGTTGTCGATGCCTAAAGAAATTTCGCTGACTCAGCCGTGGCTGGCCGGGCTTCTTCATCGGACTCGCGATGAAAAAAAAAAAAAAAACGAGAGCCAGTTACAATTTACTGCGATAACGCGCTGTATCTCGGTAGGTCGTGACGTAAGGTTATCATTCATGCTTTTCCGTAGTCCGGATCGCATTCGGTCTTGGCGTTTTCAAACAAATTACCGTACGCGACCGACACGACGATTTCTCATTTTTCAAGCTCATCGCGACGTTTGTTAACGCGGTCGGTTTTACACATTTTTGTTCAGCAGAGCACTCCGGAGCGAAAGGAGCTCGAAAAAAACAAACTGAGATTAACTAAATATAGTATTTGCGTATTTTATCGCTGAAGAGGCGCTTAAAATTCGAGGCATGAAAACAACGCGCGTAAAACCATGCGAAATTATTATAAATCCTCAATTTTTAATTTACAAAATTTAATTGATATTTTTCACGCTACCTCAAACACTTGAACCTTACGTGAGAAATGAGCACGTGACAAAATCGATGTTCTCATTTGGGAAAGAAATTAAGCAACACATTCACGCTGTTTAATCATCACGCGTTGAGTGCATATTATTATTATTATTATCATTATTATGTTTCACAATTTTTTCATTACAAAAATTCTAGCTCCGATAAAACTCTCTCTCCCTGGTGGCTCTCTCAATTATCGCGCCGCATTCGAGTTTGCGAATATATAAGCAGATTCACGCGCGCAGGTAGAGGACAGGACGTCAAGTTTCTGTCGAGTCCCCGTCAGCCGAGAGCGACATTTCTGGCGACATTCTACTCGTTTCCGTCCCGGCATCTCGCGGATTCCACGCGCACGCGGTTATTTACTCCGCGGTTTCGCGAAAATGAGAGGAGAGAAAAGAGAGAGAGAGAGGAGGAAAAAAAAGAGGAAAGGCAAGTGCATATACACTCTTGTGCAAGCTTCGCGCCGGTGAAAGTCTCGTTGCAGTCCGCGAGAGAGTCGGACCGCTCTCGAGAGATGGATAAGGATCTGGAGGATCGATCTCGCACGCTCTCGTGAGAAATTCATCGATCACGTCGACATTCGGGGATTTTTTTACGTAACATCCTCATTTCCTTAGATTTGCACAATAACTCCGCGATCATGCATATTATCCGCGAATAACGTCGGAAATGAGCCGCAATTGTCTTCGGTCGGAGATGTATGTATGAGATCGTATTATATGGAATTTCCGCAAAAATTACGATCCCGATTCGCGAATAATTCGCGACGCTTTTCTTAGACTTAACGAGCCTATTACCGCACGCGACGACGGCTCATGCTTGATAAGACACACATGCTTTGAGGAAGGCGCGCGCATTCCTGCAATACCTTTGTCCGGACCTAACTCGATCCCCCGTTACATAAGGTATACGATCAACGCGCGCGTGCACGTAAAGATTACGAAGGCGACGCTTAAGCGGAGTCCGGGGTAGGATTAGCGATTCCGATCACGTCCCTCGCGGCGGTTCGGGATGATATGATCGTTCTTACGTGAACTTTATTCCCCGTCGTGTAGCGGATTGTCTCTTTCACGTTTATTAGTTGACTCGGTATGGGAAGATTGGCTCCGTTCATTATAAGCAACATTTTCGACGGAAGATGTATGCAAAAATGATTACAAGGGGTTCTCTTGGGAAATGTCAGACTGTTTAAAAACTTTGGATAGATTTTTACAAGAAAGATGTACCGAAGCTTATTTGTCCGAGAGCTTGCTTTGAAGGATTCACAATTTCAAAGATATATTTAGAATGAAGAGTACATGAAGGTAAAAGGAAAAATTCTTGCAGATTTTTAGGAAATTTAAGGCTGCTTAAAAGCTTTGAATATACCAGATTATTAGGAAAATTTTTAAAGGAATTTTTGAAAAGGGAAAATATCTGCCGAGGCTTTGTTGGTTTTGAAAGATTTGTGATTCGAAGGAGAGATTGAAAATGAAGAGAGCACGTACGTAAGAATCGTCGTGTAGCGGATTGTCTCTTTCACGTTTATTAGTTGACTCGGTATGGGAAGATTGGCTCCGTTCATTATAAGCAGCATTTTCGACGGAAGATGTATGCAAAAATGATTACAAGGGGTTCTCTTGGGAAATGTCAGACTGTTTAAAAACTTTGGATAGACTTTTACAAGAAAGATGTACCGAAGCTTATTTGTCCGAGAGCTTGCTTTGAAGGATTCACAATTTCAAAGATATATTGAGAATGAAGAGTACATGAAGGTAAAAGGAAAAATTCTTGCAGATTTTTGGGAAATTTAAGGCTGCTTAAAAGCTTTGAATATACCAGATTATTAGGAAAATTCTTAAAGGAATTTTTGAAAAGAGAAAATATCTGCCGAGGCTTTGTTGGTTTTGAAAGATTTGTGATTCGAAGAAGAGATTGAAAATGAAGAGAGCACGTACGTATAAGAATAAATCGAAAGATATCGAGAGAAGGAGGGAGAGGAGGACGACAGGAGAAGGCAAGCTCGTAATTTATGTCTACGTAACATCGGCGGGTGCGTTGAACACTTGAAACACAGAGCGGTTGCTCGGATTGGCCGCCTTCGGGTACCTTATAGGGTCTCGGGCACATGCGCGCTGCGCCTTGCGACATCCATCAGAGAGACGACCGGCTACTACCATCGCCATGGTGTATTATTCTTTCTCTCTTGCACTTTTGTTTCTTCCCTCTGGTGACAGCGGCGGTTGCAACCCGTCGTCACTTTGCCGGCTCCTCGAGTCCGATAGGTTCCTCTCTCCTCGTCTTCTTTTCCTCATCCCGGATCTCTCGCTTGCCTCTCGGTCCCTTTAATCCTTTTTTATCTTCCTCGTTTTCCTATTTGTCTTGGTATCTTTATCTTGTTTTACTTCTTGTCGAATTTTTCTTTCAACTTTTCTCACGTTTTCGCTCTCTCGATATATTTTTCTCTTTGGGTTACCTTCTCTACATATATGCTTCATTTTAATATAGGTATTTACTGATAGAGAGTATAATATATCCTCCCCCACAACGAAATGTATAATACCAAATAATACTAATATTAAATAGGAGAGACTCGATGATTCTTTTTACCTACTCGAGAGAAACGATCAAAATCTCTTCGCCGAAGGTTTAAATTTGCATCCCACTTTTATGCATCCCGGCTTCGGCTTTCACGACGAAACACGCATGACGAACACGCGCGGCGATTCGATGCGCCAGCTAAAAGTGTCGATATGTCGATTTGTTCCAGCAGCCGCCCAGCACGCAGGAGCGTGGCAGCGGCTTGGCTGTGGGGCGCCAAGGGGGACCCGGTAGCGTGGGGGGACCCGGTGCGGTGGACCAGGCGCGAGATTTGAGCCCATGCCTGCCCGCGTCGATGGGCGATGCCGCGCGGCCGACCACTTTGCCGTGCAGCCCTCCCGCGGCCCATCATCACGGGCCCCTGCATCAGACCCACTGCGGTACCAACAACAACTGTTACGACGGCTCGACCACCCCTTACGAGTCGCGGGACTACGACTCTCCCGGAGGTACGATTCTTATTTGTCGAAAGAAGAAACGAGAGAGGAAAGCGGATATCCCTTAAAGGGCAAATTTAAGACCCGCATTTTTGGAAAATTTTATCGAGATGTTTTATCTTAATTGTGAGGTTGGTTCACTACATTTTTATACAGTTCCCCGTACCTAGTGAATCTTCCTGATCATCATTTGGAGACGATTTTTCCTTGGAAAATGTAAGAGGCACCAATCATTTTCAAGTTATACAATAATTTTTCGAAAGTATTAATTCTTAAACATTATTTTTATTTTAAATTTTGTTAATGTGATTAAATAGAGGTGTTTTTACCATAAAACTTTTGTCTTGAAAATTTCTTGATATCTTGAATAATTTTCGAGAAAAACAAACAGCCATTTTACTTATGAGGGATAATGTTACCTTTTAGACCGTAAATCAGCACAAAGTTTCAGAATTTTTTGAATTTCTGGCTTGCTTAACTATCCTTGTAAGTCTTGTGGAAACAAAGCATTCTTCAGTTAAGGGGATCCTAAACCTTGAGTTTCAGTCCTGTTTCATCGACAAAATGTGAAGTTAGATAAACTATAAATCTATTTATTCACTATACGGATTCTTTTTTACCTGGATTCATAATTCTGCAACCTAGATATATAAGACTATACAGATTGAGAAATCTTTTAATATATAAAACAGGATTGAGACTCAAGGAAATTCAAGATCCCCTTAATTTCAAGTAGAGTTCACTTTAAAAGAATTATAATTTAATCCACAAAGACACATGATGGCAAAAAGCAAACATGATGACCTCCCTCGACGTTTTCGCTGAGGAAAAATCGTCTCCAAATGACATCGGGAATATGCAACAGGCTAATGTGGAAAAGATACATATACAAAATGACGACCATTATTTTGACAGCGGGCGTACAGGAGTACAGAGGCAACTTCGAGAACGCGAACGACCTGAGCATGCCGTCGCAGACCACCGCGCATCACCTTCACCACCATCATCATCACCACCATCATCCCCATCTGCAGACGCAGGAGCAGCAGACGACGACGGAGCACTTGCACGCCGTTCCCAAGCTCGAGCCACCACCCACTCCGCCTGCACAATCCGAGGACGTGATTCCCGGGGTGGTTTGCGCGGGATGCGGCCTCAGGATATCCGACAGGTACTACCTTCAGGCAGTCGACAGGCGGTGGCACGTCGCGTGCCTCCAGTGCTCGCACTGCCATCAGGGTCTCGACAACGAGGTCACGTGCTTCAGCCGTGACGGGAACATCTATTGCAAGAAGGACTACTATCGGTGAGTGAGCGTTTGGAACTTGAATTAATAGCCTTATCTATCTTGTGACGTAAGAGGAGAAAAGAATTTAATAATCAAAGCTAGACTTAGAGAGATTGGCGCGATCGATTTTTTACGAGATAAATATATCGGACTTGCAACGCGCATAAACCGCACTTTGCACTTTAAGAGTGCATCTGTTAGTTTCAGATATATTTGACGTACCTTTCTTTTCCTAAAAGTAGAGAGAGAGAGAGAGTTGACATTTCATGGAAGTCTTAGTTTCCTTGACAATTTCATCGATGCTTCGATTGCTTAGCAATATCGTCTTATGTCGTCCTACTTTGACGCGGCTTGTTACGAAAACAATCTGTTCACGCGAAGTAATTTCTGCGATTTCAGGGTCGAGAATCCAGCAAAGAGTCGTTCTGAGAAATACGTCGCCGTTTTACGTAATTCGCGTTGCTCATTTCGGTCGTTACACGAATGTTCGCAAATAGCTAAAAATTACGCTGATTGAGCTGCATTACGAAAGGTAATGCAAATTACAATCAGCTGTTTTCTCCTCGCGCGAGGCTGTTTTTCTTTGAAGAAGAAATACGCAATGCTCCAGAATTTATCTTCGGGGATTTTCAAAATACATTCATATAATTTCTTCAAAAAAGGGATAGAAGGGTTTGGATAAAAATTTAACATAATTTGAATTTGCATTTATGGGAGTAGCGTTGGCCAGACTTTTTGTCAATTTCCTAATAAGATTTGACAATTATGAAAGTGTTTGAGGAATAATGTAAAAGGAGGGTCGAATTGCAATCTGTATATCTTGACGAGCCCGCCGTCGGGGCCTCACACGGTGTCGATCACCTTATGTAAGTTGTTGCTTCTCGTAGGTACGGGCCAGTCTATATACGTACACGGTCCGCGAACTAATGGTCACGACTCGACCATTTACCTCCGGCGGAGCGTTGATTGTCGATAAGTAAATCACCGTCGATCTACATTCGGGGAGCGACGACGGATGTGGAGATGTTGCATGCGAACCGCATATTCGGCGTCATTCAGCAAAGCTCGATCCTTGTTCTCAAATGACTTCGTCTCAGGCTACGTCTTATTAATTTTGCTAGCAATTTATCGAAATTTTTTAACTTTGTGGAATAGCGAAAAATTTTAATTAAACCGATTTTTTTCAAATTAGTGATTCTCTTGTTGTAGACAGAGTGTCCCAGATTTATCGATTTTTATGCATATATAGGATTGCAAATACATAATATTATCTTTAATCCCGAACATATTGACACCTTCTAGTCTGACTGTACTCGTACGTGTCGTAATAACGCAACAAATGTCAAGATTTGAATTCTCCGCTGTTTATAAATTGTGGCAGTCGGAGAGAAAGCAAACCAGACGCGCGTCTCCCCGTTGCATTATATAGATTTAATTTCGGTGTCCGCCATTGCGGCGTCGTCACGCCACGAGCTCATCAATTATGTGGCTTCATCGGTGTCTCCTTAATGTCTTATCGTCTTAAAATCGTCGCGAACGAACATAACTCGGCCTCTCTCGGTTCCGTCGCAATTTCGGGAACTGCCCCTCCCTCTCTCTTCCTCGCCTGCGCCTCTCCCGAAATCGCATTAGCCGATCTTAGGGAGGGCGAACCCGAGATCCTGGGATAAGCAGCTGGTCTCGTCCGACGCGTGCTCTCGTCGCCGAGAAGAGGCGAGGACGGAAGAAGGACGAGAGAGTCGTCGCATGCGTGCAGTTCGAGGAACTAAATTAGCCAGCGCTCGTCACTTTCGGCGACTCGGTTCGTTAGGTAACCGATGTGATCTTAATAGCGTAATAACATATAAGTAAATATATATATGTAATAATAAGTCTTTTTTATGGGTGTGTGTGTTTGTGTCTGCAAGAGAGCGATTTGCGAAAAAGACGTCAGCTTCGTGTTGAGAATTCACCCCTCACAAGTATTCTCAACTCTCTAATTTCATTCATTATAACAATGATAACGATACAAATGACAACTCTCTCACGTTTTACTTTTTCAATTTCGGGTTGAGTGCAATTTCGTTTCAATTTTACCCTGTCCTATCCTCGGCATAGATTTCTGTTACTTTTAATTTTTTTTCTCGCATGCACTCGTGCACGCGAAAGAAGCCGAGAATGGAATAGCGTAGACATCCCGTCACGACACTGTTTTAGCCCAGCTAAAACCTTATCTCGCCGCTTCGCATGCGCGCTCGTGTGTCTGCGACAACCAGCTGTCATTAGTCGAGAAACGTCAACCCGTCTCCGTCGCGTAACATCCGTTCGGAGATTTCGGAAGGAAAATTAATTTCATCAGATTTATCGAAGGACATTTTTGATCGAAATTGTCTAAGAACAACCCCTTTGACTCATATTTAAAAAAATCTGTCGAAGAAAATCGCTATTCTAGAAGGAAGCGCCATTTGCGTGTCGGCGGCTGTTAAAGGACTCTTAAGGGGATGCTGCCGTAGTTCTGTTTTATCGATTTTAAGTTAGGTTAGGTTCACTTTTTATTGAATATACAGATTGAAAAATTCTCCACGAGCTTTTAATCTTATTTTTATTACTTTTGTATTATTCTTTCATGTCATCTCTAGTGGGAGCGCCATATTTTGTGCACAAATAAACTGCAGAACTTTTGTATTAAATAAGTATTGTTTTGAGCTGATGCAACAGGCCGATAAAAACTGTAATTTTTTAACTTTTATTGTTTTTTATACGAAATTTCAGCGCTCCTCGTTCATTATTATCAGTACTTTAATTGTGGAGAAGGATTTTTCAATCCGTATAGCCAATAAAAAAAAACCCTTGAACTCAGAGTCGGTAAAACAGACAGGGTCAGCATCTCCTTAAAGGACTCTTAACGAGTCATTCTTTCTTTCCGGGAGAAGAGATGCGAATATCGCCCCGCCACGTAGGTATTACATGTCGAAAGTACCTCGTCACCTCGCGTGTTACCTCGGCCCGGCCGGGTGGCTTCGTCGTAAAAATTGCCTGTCCGTAAAGAGATCGTTGCACGCCCGAGGAAGTAGAAGCTTCCTGAACTCGAGACTCCCGACGTTTCTTTCTTCCTTCTTCCCTTTTGTTTCTCTCCGCTGCTTCTCTCGGTGTGTTTGTGTGTGCGTGAGAACGCGCCTCTTCTTTCGCCATATATTTTTCTTCGTCGTGCTTCGATCCGCGTCGCTCGGCGAGATGTACATTTGCTGTTAATCGAGGCGTGAATGACAGAACATAGAATTGCAAGAATTCGCATTTCCGAAGGTGCAACACAGACACATTAAAATCGAAAATCTATAGAGGAATCTAAAATTTTAACGCGCGCGGAGATACGAGATGGATTCAGAGATTTTCATTTCGCTTCCGGCTTCAGCACTGCAATATTAAAAGTCTCAAGAAATCTTCTCAGCACGTGAGAGGGAAAATTTTCAATAATGTACCAACTTTGAAGAAAATATGAATATTTGAGAATCTATAAATAAATGTTAAAAATTTATCGACATTTGTGTATCTAATCTAAGAATCTCGAAAGGAGATCCATATAATAATTTACAAAAAATTATAATATAAATATAAAATTTCGCAGCTTCCGTATCGTAGAATGTCGGATCGAATTCGCGCCAGAGTGTAGGTTATAAATGGTTATTTTTTTCTGGACCGAACATTGCTGCTGCAGAATAAGGTACAGCGCATTTTTTAGCCACCGGTTATTTATCGCGTCGGCAAACCACGTGGGACGTCGGATGCGCATAATTTATCGCGCTGCGACTCTTTAAAATTTAAAAGCATGACGGTCACGAAAATTCCGACGAGCCTCGCGCGATGATTGAATTCTCTTGGAGAGAAATCCCGCGTGTGATCTCTCCAAATAATACTCAACATCAGTGTTGCCGAATTGTTACGTTCAACGTGTAATTATAAAAAAAATTGACTTTCAGGAGACCCGCGATTTATACGAATTAAATTCCGGCTCCTCTCCCCTAATGAGAAATACACGCGAGAGAATACAATTCGTGACTTATTATGATTATTGTGGGGATTCTTTTGCCCAGGAAGTCGAATCCGATAAATGTCCCGTGTCTGATCTAATTAAAGCTTTCACCGCGTTATTTATTGCACAATGCTAATTTTTCATCTTAACGAGTAACAGAAATTATTTGCGATCATTCCTTTCGTAGTAATGGCATAATCATCCTCGCTCATTCATTACTAATTTCACGCGGCACTTAACGTATATAACGCACGCGTGCATTTACCTTCTCTTTACACGAGAGCAGAGAGAGAGAACATGAATTGAGTGGCGGAATTCAGATGTAGACGCCACCGGATCTGGAATACAGCGTGTCTGCTCATTCATTAAAGCGCATTAAGCGCGAATTTATCAGCGATCAAGAGTATAGACACGCTTCGATTCCTTTCCACATCTACACGTAACGCTGATGAACGGAGCGGAAAGGTAGAAAAAAGTGCAAAGGAAAGGAGAACGAGACGTAATTGGGGAATCCGCGGGTCTTTTTTTCGAATACCAATTTGTTTTATTAATGCGAGCCATTATTTTCAATCTTTCATTTCTGTATTTCGCACTTTTCGATCCTCGAATCTCTCCGAAGACATTTAAACATCTTTGCATTTTTGGAACCTTTCAAAAAGTAGCAGCAAGTTAAATATTTTGAAATACACAATTCTATTATAGAATTACAAATTATATGTTATTTCTCTACACAATCATTCTCCTTTTCAATATACTTTTCACACTGTTGTCATCAACTTTTTTATTCTACCAGAAAAAAATGTTTTCGGTTGTGTAGTCTCATTAGTTTGATTTTAATCCTATAATCCTAATCTTGCTTCATCTGATTATTGCTTTTGGACCCTTGAAGGATGCTTTGAAAGGACGAAGATTTTGGAATGATGACGAAGTCAAAGCGAGTCCTGGCTGGAGACCGAAACCTTTTTTTCTAACGGAATAAAGAAGCCGATGCAACGATGTGAGAATTCTATTGAAAAGGAGGATAATTAGAAAAAATAACAAATCATTTGTATCTCTAATTGAATTATATATTTAATTTACTGTTACACTTTTCGAGAAACATCCTCGTACATAAACTTGCTATCTTTCTATCGCAATCTTTCATTTGGAAACTTCTAATCGAGATCGCTCTATCTTGTTAAAACTCGTAATATTCTACTCGAGTTCTCTTTGCTCTCGATCGTTATCAGCAACGGGGAGATCTTGTTGAAGGAAAACAAGTTCCCCGCGAATTCTGTCGTCGGCGAGCGTCTCGGACTCGCTGTTTCCGCCGAAGTGGTCGTCTTAAATCAGGACCGCCTCGCAAAGAAAATAGCGAGTGGTAATTGAGCCGTAACCCTCGGCCGGCGAACACACAAATATTTCAGCGCCGAGGGAGTCCGCTCATAATTTAGCCCTCATAATTAAAATGCGCCGGAGAAGCTTCGCCTTGCATCCGTTTCGATAGAAGCGACGAGAACGGCGACTCACTAAAATAGGCATAATCCGTGTGCGCGTTTGCTCTCTCAGGATAATATCTTATATTACGGAGTTTGCAGAAATAAAGGAATACGCTCCTCTTGAAAGTGAAAGCAGCAAAAATGTCATTGATAAAAGTCGCGGGATATTTTAAAATGTATATACATATATAGCACCGAGTCCTTCAAAACCTCACATTGACGTAGAATCGCGAGTGTGAGTGAATAAATGAAGACATAAATCACGAGCAAACGATAAGAGATCCGATGACAGCTGGACATGTAACAGATGGTTACTTCGCACCTTGATCGGCGACACTTCGATGACTGAAGAACGTGTCAAAAGTGTTGTATGTATTTTGTTTCGGGGTAACTTTTTATCACATGGAGTGTCGAGTTTCACACAGAAGCCGACGAGCTGCCTCGCTCGAGCTTCCCTTATTTCCAGAAATCAGCGCGAGAGAAAAACAAAAAGATAATCGGAGAAGAGCTCGATTTATATTTAATCAATTAAATCCTCGCGATTGAGATGTTGTGCTGCAATATATTGTATGTTCTTGAAAATTTCGTGGATCCTAAACGTTCTTGAGAAGTCTGTTGTTTTTTCCTGTTTTATCGACAAAATGTGAGGTTAGATAAACTATAAATCTATTTATTGGCTATACGGATTGTCTTTTACCCAAAATTAGAACGCTTTGCCCTTTGTCAATATTAATACCTTAATTTGTACAGGAAAAACACTTATCTTCTAATTTCGAGTAAAAACAATCCGTATAGCCAACAAATAGATTTATAGCTGAATCTAAGCTCACATTTTATCGATAAAACAGGAATGAAACTTCAGTTAGCTTAGGATGCCCTTAATGCGCGTCGTTTTCTCGATATCAGCGAGAAGAGATCTCGCTTGTAAGGAGGAGCCTTTCGACAATGATTAGTAATGATAACGGGATGAAGCGTTATCTCGCGCGGATCTCCGCGTGTCTCCCGGAATTTCGACGCGCGGCCGAGGACATAAATACGACGACGGAATCACGATCCCCGACACACGTGCTGCGGCAACGACGGAACGAGCAGGGTAACATAATACGCGCGAAACCGCCGACCGACTCTCTCTCTCTCGCGACGTAACGCATCGCGAGGATATGCATAATCGGTAGCCATTCCGCTGTCGCGCGCTATCTTCTCCCGACCGTCCTCTCGGATCGCCGAGATACACGTACGGTTGCCCTCTTCGTCACTTTGGAACCTTAGAACTTTGTACAGTGCGATCTCGTCTCTTGAAACTTTCGAAATTTGCAGCAAAGATATTTTTGAATTTTTTGAGGTTCAATTTTTCTTATTACAGTGTCACTATATTTACATTCTCCGCGTGAATTTGAATTTTGTTGAATGCCTTGAAAATTAAGAAATCAAAACTTGAGCATCTAAAGCAATTTTAAATGTCATTAATAATATATCAGAGCTTTTCTCTGTCCGAAAAAAAATAGAAAGGACTTTTGTGAAACCTCCTGAAATATAACAAGAATTTGATGTCCAGCGGCTGCTACAAAAAATTCATTTACAATGCAAAGTTTCGAAAACACGTGGTTGATACTCATCAGATATACCACGTTGATGAAAAGGTGAAATATTAAGCAACGACAGAAGAATTGAATAAATGAATTCGTGTCGCGCTATCTCTCGCAAACAGTTTTCACAAACGACGACAATTATGAGATTGGTTGAGACATCGAAGACATCTACGAGGGGTGCTTTTTTTTCTAGAAATCCTTAACGAGTGAATAATGTCCGCTCAGCTGGAACATGGCCAGTCTCTTTATTACGGACGACGGGACGCAAGTGTGTGATCGGTACGATACCTTCCCGATGTAGTAGATCTCGTGAGATAGAGTGGAAAGGAAGGGGGTGTATATTTGTGACACCTGCGCCCGCTTTGTGCATCCAAGAAAAAATGCGAACGACATCCCCCTTCTGATGATACACCATAACTCGCGTTATCAGATTCACTTGACAATGGCGCCCCGCTAGCATTCGTTTGTCCGTCCGCATCACCGGACACCCTCGCGAAATTAATTCGGCGACATAGCGACGATCGAGCACTTTATACTTGCGCGGTGCTCGCCCCTTTCTTTCTCGACAAAATATTTGGCAACTTTACATATTACGAGGATTATTCCATCCGGGAGACGTTTCGCGCGTTGTACACGTTCGAGAAGATTTAAATTGCAGAGTTGCGAAATTTTAAATTAAAAAGGTAAGAATTATTTCGAAAAGAAGCGCACACGCTCGATGCGAAAGGAGTAAAAAAACGGAGAACCTCTCGCGGAGTATAAAATTCGTTGCCTGCGTGTCCCGGCGAGGGAATTTGTCGGTGGTTTTTACGAGTCGGTCGGTCGTCGCTCATTGCCATACTCGCTGGGGGATTCGGCGCGTATCTCGGCAGGGGGTGCGTTTCCTCCTTCCGCCAAGGTCGCTCGCTTATGCGTTTCGCCAGCCTCCGGCATAAACCATCTCCGCGCGAAAGTATCGCGTTACCGTCTCTTGCGAGCCACCGCGCGCGAGATGGACAACTGGAGATTGTTGTTGCTCGCGTGTGATTTACAGATGCGCGACTTTGTATCCTCCCTTCTCCGTGTAGCTAGGTAGGAATTTGTATAGGTAGTTTAATTTTTTTTTAGTATATTATTATTTTAAAATTTAATTAGCAAATTAATGGTCTATTAATATTTTTTGACAGAAAACAGCTGATTAAAAAGCGTTAATTTAATAATTAAATTTTAAATTAATAATGTGTGTTTTAAAAATATAAATAATGTTTTGAATAATACTTAAAATTTGATTAATATTTTTGACAGAAATCAGCTGATAACTGTCAAGAGTGTAGAGTATTATAATATATTATTTACAACATATTTTTATTTGAAGAATTAATTAGCAAATCAGCTAATTAAAGCGTTAATTAATTTGCTAATTAAATAAACTAATAATATATTTCAAATAATATATTATAATACTTTAAATTCAATTAATATTTTGACAGTTATCAGCTGATTTCTGTCAAATATTTACATCGCATCACTCGTTGAGGTTTCTGGTGTAAATAAGGCTGGAATGCATGACGCACGCAAAAGGGTTACATAAGTAGCGATGTTATATATTTTAATTCTAGGCCTTTGTAATTTTTGCATTTTAAATCGTGAAAGTCGTGAAATTGTATTCTCGCAATAAAAGAGGAAAATCCTGCTTTTCCTTTTCTTTTTCGAGTCGAATAATAAATTACGTTTGAAATGTACATAATTATATGTGTATTGCGCGTGTAAAACGCGTTCCGGATAAAATATAACTTCATAATTTCTCGCATCTATTACAATGTCGGATGAGATATGCTACAGGATTGTCTCCGGTCGCGGAAGCATAAATCGCGTCCACCATGCACTTGGGATACAAGTATCAGAGATCGTTTCTTGCTGCTAAATCGCTGCTAGGCGTATTAGTTTTGCACAGTAGGAGTAAATTAAGTTGGTAGCTGGAGGAGGATGAAGTTGGAATCATGTTTCTAGAAGCGGGAGCAGGAATGGAAGGCGAATTTCCGCTTTATAAAACGAACAAGGACTTGCTAATAATTTGCGTCAATCTCCTATATAGTCAAAGGAATTTAAACGAACACAAACAAAAAAAAAACATCAATTTTAATACATAATCTATAATCCAAACTATATTAAAAAAAAATTCGCCAGCCGTAGGATATGAATATGATAGGAGATCCGATAATTCACCCGGAATGATCATCGGATGGACATCGCGATGGGAGGATGAGGATCTCGAGTAGTAGTGCCATATATTATACGTACATTAACCGTCGAAGGGGCGACACCGGGGTTCGTCGCGTGGTATGCCAACGGCGGCCCCCGGCGATATAACGCCGTGATCTAGATTAATGCTGGAGCCGGTGTCGGCAGCAGTCACGTAGCGTCCCACGCGCAGCGTGTGTCCACCTTGGTTTGCGCGCGGGAATGTCCCAGCACCGGGTTCGCGGTTCCCTCTCTCTTGCTACATTATTCATAAAATAAAACGTGCGAAAAGGTAACCAGGGAGGAGTGAAAAAAAAAAAAGAATCGCACATGGGTTTGCACGGGACTCGCTCGGGATTAACGCGAAAATCATTCATCAGGCTCTCCACTTCCCCGACACTTCCGCGTGTCGTTAATAATGCGATACACGCGAGGGCGCTTGTTCGCTATTAAGATCGCGTTAAACTCGCTGACAGCGAGTTTTTCGTATAATCTCGGGTTGCCGAGGGAGACGAAATGCGCGCGATAAGTAACGCGTGTATAATTGAACTTAATTATAATTATGAGGTTTTTTTAAATCGGCCAACAGAGCCAAAGCACGAAAAATTAATTATTCTCTTGGTTTGAGATCACTAAGTTCCATATATAAATTAATCTCGAAACTTACATATGGAGAAATAGGCGCGAAAAATATAGGTACAAAAAAAGGTCTGTTGACCGATTTAATATTGAGAGCCGATAAAAATATTTCTTTCTAATTTAATTATAATTATATCGTATACAGTTACGTATAGTTTAATTAGAAATGGATAATTGTAGCTGCAAATAGATGACACGTGAATGATAACGATTTTGTGATGTATGTAGGGTATTTTTAATATTAAATTCTTCGCGAAACTCTTGAGATCAACGCGTCTGTGTGTGTGTGTGTATTTGAAAAAAAATGTTAAAACTCTCACACACGTCTGGAAGCTAAATCCCGAGGATGTTATCGCGCGACGACGGTCAAGTTAACCTTGATACAGATTCTGTACGCGCTTTATGGCATCGTGTCTTTGTCGCATTAGTCAACAACTGAATGTCCAAAAGATACCAAGGTCTGGCGATATCTATTCCTATACGCAGATTGTTGTATACACAGTGTGTTTAAATAAATAAATTCTCAATATAAAATCGCGACAAATTGGCTCAATCGGCATAAATTATTATTTATAAATTATCATATATTTTTTCCTATTTTGCTTAAGGGAATTCTAAACGCTCTTGAGAAGCCTGTTGTTTCTTTCCTGTTTTCTCGACAAAATGTGAGATTAGATAAACTATAAATATATTTTACATTAGCTATACGGATTGTATCTTACTTGAAATTAGATCAGGCCACATTTGACATTGGATAAAGGAATATAAGTGCACAATATTGTTAATGTAATAATAAATAATTCTCAAAGAAGGGAGGAGTAGATAAATTTAGCCCTGAAATTACGCGAGAGGTAACTCGATGTTCAGGACACCCTGTATCGTGCTTATGATGCGGCCTTACATTTCTACCTCGACCGAGACTCGTTTTCTCCGCGTTCGGGGATTAAGAAGCGTCGGCCCCGGCCTTGCCTGGCGCGACCGATGCCGTAAATTATTATTTCCACCGATAAAGACCGTCGTCGGGGCAGCGCCGCGCTGAGTGGAATTCTACCGGTTACACCGTAATTAATGCATCTGACGATAACCGGCGACGGCGGCGCAGATCTAATCGGATTCGCGCGCCGATTGTGGTCGCGGCGCCTTATCGCGAAATAAATGCACGCGCGTGGCTTTCGAGAAATGTATATATTATATATAGAGACCTCGCTACTTGGTGCGCGTTACGTAGATGAGCGAGCTGGATCCGAATCCGTGAGAAACCCCAGAGCGAACACGCGTTCCTTTTTCGCCAAAAAAAAAAAAAAAAAAAAAAAAGGAAGTCGCCGTCTGACCGCTAATTATCATATCGCGAGCATTGTCGGACCGCGCTCGGATCCTCTCGGACGCGCGTCTGGTACCCGGAAGAACGCGGGAACTCTGCTCCGAGGGGAGGAGAACGGATGGAAGGAGAGAAAGAGAAAAGTCCACGTGGTCCGAGTGTGCGAACGCGCGGCGAGCGGTCCGCGTTCGTTCTCCATAAAGGATTTCCGCCGCTTTTTTTTTCACCCTCGGAGAGAAGAAGCAACGCGCTACCGAGCATTGTATAATAATGTATCGCATATGGCGCATCTTGTAAAACTCTGCGGGCGTCCCTCCCCTTCCCCCGGCGTCTCGTCGGGAGAGAGAGAGAGAGAGAGGATGAAGACCTGAATGAGGTTTCGTTCCCGGGGCCGACTCATTCATCCGGCACGACGGCGGGCCTTAGAGAAGGTGACGAAAGGTCCCCGAAAAACCGCCTCCTCCAGGTTCGCGTTCGACGGGGGGTTCCTTCGGAAGTCTGCGGATTTCGTGGAGCGGCTTCTAGTTT
The DNA here is from genome assembly GCF_048542155.1 of Nylanderia fulva. NCBI lineage: Eukaryota > Metazoa > Arthropoda > Insecta > Hymenoptera > Formicidae > Nylanderia > Nylanderia fulva. The sequence continues at coordinate 1,783,828 of NW_028189730.1, read as the reverse complement.
TCGATCGCTGGTTTTACCTGCGATCGCCTCTTTTCTGGTCCCGATAGGGAGAATGCCACGAGGCGGGGTGTGTGTGTTTCGACGAGGAGTAAATAGGGGGAAGAATGTTTTATGGGATTGTGCGAGGGTAATACGGTTGGGTTGCGGGAGCTTTTTACTTTTCTTTCTCGCGTTATGCGTCACGTCACAATGTCTCACGCTGTTTCACGCTACGTCTCATATTTTAACCTCTCCGTCGACGTAAATTATTCCTCTTCTGGAGGAAAAAAAAGAAACACTGATTTTACTGGCTAAAGATAGATAAGCGTGACGGAAAGTTGTCCGGTCAAACTTCTGCGACGATAAATCTACTTTACAAATTACTTCCGATGTATTATGAATTGTTAATTTTTTCTCCTTAGTTTCGGGAAATATTGATTGCAGTAGTAGTATTTTTTTGTTTTGTTACGAGGGTTGTTTTTCACAAATATTAAAAAAATAATACATTGTGTATCAAGTGCGGAAAATTGACAATTGGTCACGTGTGCGGGGGATGGACGCACGAGCCGAAGGCAAAGTGGCTTTGTGCGCGAGGTGGCCGATCGTACGCCGCCATCTTGCGACGGCACGGTGCGGGAATAGCCGCGTTTCAAAGTCATTGCCCACGGCTTCAGCCGTGGACAATGTATTGCCCACGGCTTTAGCCGTGGGCAATGGCTTTGAATGCGGCTTATTCACTCACCGTGTCGCCGTTAGATGACGGCGTGGGAAATCGGCCGCTTTCCGCACAGAAAACACGTACACAAAGTGCCACTTTGCCTGCACATGTAATACAAATTATGTTTATTATTTTTGCGTCTCGTTCAATTTTCCTCAAATGGTGACCCGTTTGTATTTCGCTCGATTAGCCTGCGGGATAAGACAGATCCGATTAAATGAAAATATGCGGTCGGTACACCGCTGGAGACAAAACCAGCCTCACCATGGTCATCGCCCTATTCGGGTAGTCGGGGGTAGTCAATAGGATCAGAGTCTCGATAACAATGTGTCCCGAGTCAAGAGACCCTCGAAGGCGGGGGGGATACGCGGTTAATCCTACACAGATTTTAGGTCTTACACATACACGCCCAAACGTACACGTACACGCAAAAACAGCTCTTTGAATTTACAATTCTCTTTTGCTGACCGAACTGCTACCAAAAAAGGAAAAAATGTCCTTTCTTTTGTAACGAGAATATCCCCATTTTTAGATCATCTCATTCTTCGGACGGAAGTTTGCACAATTGCGCGCAATTTTATTTTTTTCTACGTAAGTACGTCTTCTAGAATTCTTTGACATTTCGCTGTGGAATCTGTATATAACGTGATCCTTTTTTAGGAGAGATTTTTTCGCAAACGCTACTCATACGGTCGTATTATATTTCATTCGCGGTTTTCACAATATTTCTCGTTTACATTCAACGTAAATAATCTCGTTTTTGTTCCGCACGTGTATTTGTTTCGCATCTCCTCATTTTCCAATCACAAAGATTTAAATCGCGAATGCATCCTCTCTTTGTTCCTATCTATCTCGTTCTATATAAATATCTCTGATTTGCGGTAACTTCATTTGCAACGTCGCGATTGTGCATTTTTTAAACGTATCCTTTGTCCAATTTAAAAATCTGACGGTCAAAAAGGGAAATATAGAAAGAGAGAATAAGAAATTATGAATTGTCATAAATTTGGAAAACTTTAGAATCCGTTGATTTGAAAACGCAGAAATAAATAGAATTTAAATATACCTGCGAAGAAGGTAGAAAAGTATTTTTTATTTGATCTTATCAAAATGATGAATGCTCAAAGAAACTTAAACACGTGACGGAACATTTATCCTGAAAACAAAATAGAGAAAAAGGGTAAAAAGAACTTTTCTTTTGTACTTAAATATCTTAAGTATCAAAAGAATGTCAAACGCCCAGAACGCTTCTAAAGAAAAAATAGTTTTAAAGAAACTATCGATACAATTAGTGGGAAAAAAAACAGTGGTCTTTTGAATGTCCCCATATTGATGAAAAATCGAAAAACATTGACAAAAGGCTTATAAGTGAGAGAATATGAAAAGAATAAAAATCCCGCACATTTACTTTTCAATAATCCAAATATAAGAATTTTGTGGACGTGAAGAAAAAGAAAACCCAAAAAGTTTAAGAATCCGACAAAACCTGCAGGATTTGCCGCATCCTCTTTCGCGGTGAATGAACGCGCCGGTGTATATCTCGCGTTTATTCCGCCGTCGCCAAAATGCAGGTCCATTTCCGATCCCAAGAGAGAGAAAAAGAGACGTCGTAAAGGAGAACGCGGTGGTATCCTTCGAATGGGACCGGCTCCGGGATCGGCGCGCGTTATAAGATCGGCCATGTCTTTATCTAGGTTCTTTAATACGCGGGACGAGCGTGGGGTGGTAATATATTTCGGGAGGCGGCGGAGAAGAGATAAGTGGTCGGGTAGGTAGGTAGCCGCGGCGCGGTTGTCGGCCAGATAGTCGACCGGTCTCCGGTAATGGAGACTGCAGGGTGCCGCTAATGCAGTAGCGATGTCACGGTGCTCTCTCCGGCTTGGTGCACTTCTCCCTTTTTCCCTTTGCTTTTCTGCCCCTTTGCTCATCCGCGATATCCTCTTTTCTCGCGATATCAGCCGACGTGTACGTTTCCTCTTTTTTCCCGCTTCTTGCTCTCGCGCGCGTGTACGACGTGGTCTCTCTTTAAACTCTCTATCGAGGATGTTGCATATCGCCGGGATATCACGATGCGATAGTACTCGGACATGTGGAATGTGTTTGTGCGAGATAACGCGGCGCAAGTTTATTTTCGTGTGAATTTTTTTTCTCTTTCACTCTCTCTCTCTCTCCCTCTACCTCTTCGATTAATCGAACGCGAGGGATTCGGTGAAGAAGAGAATTTTTTTTTTTGTAGAATTTACCTCCTTGTATTAAATTAATAAATTTGTATAATATAATTTCATAAATCTAAACTCGCACTCGCGGTGCACTCCCACACAATATTGATCTCCATCCCTCTGTTTGCAGGATGTTCGGCAGCATGAAGCGGTGCGCGCGCTGCCAGGCCGCGATTCTGGCCTCGGAGCTGGTGATGCGCGCGCGCGAGCTCGTCTTCCACGTGCGCTGCTTCTCGTGCGCGGCGTGCGCGGTGCCCTTGACGAAGGGCGACCACTTCGGCATGCGGGACGGCGCCGTGCTCTGCCGGCTGCACTACGAGATGGGCGCCGAGCTGCATCCGGCCCAGAGCCCGCCAGTCCCGGTCTATCCGCCCGGGCCGCACTATCCCGGCCAGCCCTTTCCCTCGCCCGAGTTCCTCCACCATCATCCCCATCATCATCATCATCAACACCACGCGCCGCCGCACCCGCATCACCCGATGCACCCCCAACACGTCAGCCCGGTGCCGCTGCAGCCCTCCACGCCCGCGGTGCCCGACGCGTCCTCGCCCCCCAAGGTGCCCTACTTCAACGGCGCCGCCGCCGCCGTAGTCCCGCCGCCCAGGCAGAAGGGCAGGCCCAGGAAGAGGAAGCCCAAGGATCTGGAGACGATGACCGCGAGTCTCGGTGAGTGCGGATTTTCCACCACTTTAGGCTCATCAATTTAGGCACGTTTAGGGCTCTTTGTTCCAACTTCGTGGAAAGTTTCACCCGACAGGTAGCATAGTTTTGGCTCTAATCTGTTGAGTAAAATTTACCAAGAAGCCGGAAAAATCAGGTTTAAGGTTGACCAATCACAGCCATTCTTCTTGAAAAAATGGAACGACTGTGATTGATCTGTCTTAGAACTAGGGATGTTATTCGAGGGGACGTCTAAACGTGCTCGATACGGAGAGAAAGAGAGAAGATCAACGTTTTAGAGCCGAATGTCTAAACCCAGATAGCACCGTGTTCGAAATTGCTTAAGAAATTTTATGATATGATATTAAAAAAAAACATCTTAAGGGGATGCTGCCATAGTTTTGTTTTACCGACTTTAAGTTAGGTTAGGTTCACTTTTTATTGAATATACAGATTGAAGAATTAATTCAAGTACGAATCTTTTGATACAGGCTTTTAATCTCGTTTTTATTACTTCTGTATTGTTTCATGTCATCTTTATTGGAAGCGCCGTATTTTGTGCACGAATAAACTACAGAACTTTTGTATTAAATAAGTATAGTTACGAGCTGATGCAAGAGAAGCCGATAAAAAAAACTGTAATTTTTTAACTCTTATTGCTTTTTATATACGAAATTACAGCGCTCCTCGTTCATTATTATCAGTACTTTAATCGTGGAGAAGGATTTTTCAATCTGTATAGCCAATAAAAAAAAGCCTTTGAACTCAAAGTCGGTAACACAGTCATGGTCAGCGTCCCCTTAAGAAATCTTATATTTTAATATCCAAAAAAGACATCTTAAAAACATTTTGCACCAATTTTAGACATGGTGCTGTCTGAGAAGTTTATCAAAATTTTGTGTCTTTGAGTCTTTTAAACCTGGAGTCTTTAAATTTTGAGTCTTTTAAACCTGGAAACTACGAAAGAGATCGAGAAGCTCAGATCCGCCGGAAGGCGACCGGGTCCTCGCGAAGGGTCCGTGATTTACGGGCGTGCGTGGGCGCGCGAGACACGTTTGCCACCGAAGCCTGATAAAATTTGTCGGCGCGACATAAATTCCCGAATCGAATTCCCAACAAAGCGCGTAGTAGTATGCCAACGTCTCGCGTGGGCGGCAGCTCTCTTTCTCTCTCGTTCTCTCTTAATTCTCTGACAGTTCTCTCTCCCCGGCGAGGACTCAATTCCCGATTGTTGACCGATCGCGTGGGAACAAGCTGGTTTCCAGCCGAAAAACCAGCCGCCACGAGGCTTCCACTTGCCAGTTCTTTTCTCTCTCTCTCTCTCTCTCTCTCTCTCTCTCTCTCTCTCTCTCTCTCTCTCTCTCTCTCTTAATTTCCTTTTTCTTTCCTCCGTTCTCGCTGGAGGAGGTCGTTCAGTGTCGTCGTGAAAAAGGATCGTAGCCGCGCGCAGGTGATCGTCCGAGTACCACAAGAGCCAGTCTCTGATCTATCGTGGATCATGCCGGCATTTTTTTTATGGTCGTCGCTAAAGGCCTCGTCGGTCCACGCTTTCGAGGCGAGATAAATAGCCGTGCGTTTAGTAATTGCGCTTGAGTTACGGTTGTAGTTCGTAGCGAGCGGACGATTTGTAAAGATTAATTGTCTAATAAGAGACGCGCCGTGCCGCGATCTCGATAATTTCGCGTCTCTCGGTTGCGACACGTCTCTCTTAGTGGATCATTATATACGAAGTTAGAAGAAGAAAGTGAGGGAGTAATTAAAAAAATAATAATGTCCCGTAAAAAGATTACAAAATCTGCAAATGCAAATTATATTCTCCAAATAGCTTCGATAGAGCTATCCAAGTTCAGTTTTGAATTTAACGAGGCGACGGAAGCAAATTCTAACGCTGGTTGATGCGTATCACGCCTCATTAGCTCCTCGAGTGCAAAGAGACCGACGAGAGGAGAGGAAACTGATAGCGTATACGCGGAAGACCGGTGAATACACGACCAATTACAACTCTATGCGGCAAATAGTTTATAGACACGATACCTCCTCTTCTAAACCAATGATCGTATTGATTCTGAGGAGAATATTAAATTTTAGACTATGCGAATTTAATTGACATTTCCATTTCTTGCGATTTGAAAATTAGAGAGAGAAAGAGAGAGTGTTGGCGATAAACTTTGAACGATGAAATTCTAGAAACCTTCGTCAAAGTTTCACCACAATTTCACCGACGACACTATCTGGATTTATGTTGCAGATTTAAACGCGGATTATATAGACATGCCCTTCGGCAGAGGTCCTGGGACTCCAGGTATGCCCGGCTCCAACAGCAGAACGAAGCGTATGAGAACGAGTTTCAAGCATCACCAGTTAAGGACGATGAAGAGCTACTTCGCGATCAATCACAATCCCGACGCGAAGGATCTCAAGCAGCTTTCTCAGAAAACTGGCCTGCCGAAAAGGGTGTTGCAGGTAAACAGACCGTTCATTCGCATCGATTCGCAATTTCGCGCATGTTTTCTTCCTTTACGGTCGGTTCGCGATGTTGAAACTCAGTTTTTCTCAATCCCTACTATTTTATCGACCTCTTAAGTGTAGCGCGTTCAGCTCCAAAAGCAGTTGCTTAATTGACTTTGGTTCACTCGCGTAATCTACAAGATACATTACATTTTTTACAAAATTATTTTTATCCGTACTTGACAGTTGCCGATGAAACGTACAAAATAAATAAAATAAAATGTCTAGCAAGAGAGAAGAATTTGCGCAACGTTTGCACGGCTCTTTGTGGCTATTTAATATTAGAGTCTACTTCTTCAACATACACATAGAATATTCTACATAATATATAGCCTTTAAATCTTTCTCCTTTCCTTCTAGATTAAATTCGCGAACGTTTATACACGTAAATCAGCGTGCAAATATAACGGGAACAATCGCGGCTTGTCGCAAAAACGGGAGAAAATCATGAGAGACGGATAGCCGGTGGTTTCTCTCGCCCGGCTTCTTCGCTCGCGCACATATTTTCGGGAGGCTGAGAAAGAGAGTCCTATAAAAATATTCACGTGCGTGCCCGCGTATATAGACACGCGCTTCTCCTCCCAATTAGTGCGACCCACGGCGGCGTGGCTACGCGAAGTTAAAAGAACCGCGCGGAACGGAGCGATATTTCCGTCGACGGGCTGCGGCCTTTCTCCGTAATTACGAGCCGGCGTCAATCCGGAGACACACAGTCGAAACCCCTCCGGAGCTGAGCCTCGCCGGCTTCTCTCGCGCTCTCGTTAACCCACCTACCGTTAAATTATTAGACTGTTACGAGAGTTTCGCGCGTTCCTTTCTTTGTGAAGCGTGTCGTGGACGCGTGGGAGAGAGGGTGATATTGACGATTTGGGAGTAAATGAGGCGATGCGAAAATGAGGTAACACGGTCTAGATTGGAAATCAGAGATCTCGGTTTCATTCTTCGTAATAGACGCAAACTTCTTCGCGACGCTGCTTAATTTCAACTTACCACCATTGTTTGCTGTCAGATTATTATCAATTTTTGAAATTAAATTTGACAAGAGATTTCGATGGAATTCTGAATATGCAGGATGTCCCAGAATTAGCAGTAAATTTATTAATGATAGATTCTTGGGATTATTTGGGGACGATTTTTCCTCAACAAAAATGTCGAGGCACCAATAATTTTCCTTAATAAAGAGTTTTTCGCTAAGTCTTGCGGAAATAAAAACGTTCAAGTAGAATTTACTTTAATAGAATTTTAATTTAAAGCTTAATTACAAAGATACGTGATGGCAAAAATTTTTCCCTCAACATTTTCACTAAGAAAAAAGCATCTTCAAATGATCTCAGAAACCTGCCATTTACTACTGGAACATCTTGTATAGAGATATATAACAAACTTATTTCTCTTAAAAAAAATTGATGAAATGATTGAATCACGGGGAGTCAATTTTGGAAAGAAGCTGACGTTTGTCCAGAGATGATCGCCATGTTTCTCCGAAACTTCCTTTCGTATACAACAGTCACTCCGTTACGTATTGCTCCTGCTTTTGCGTTCATTCGTCGAGTCCGAAGGAGAGGGTTGGAGGTGGCTACTATTGTATTCGTAGGGTTCTTGGTCGCCATCTTGCTTGATATTGATCGCGAAACGCACGAATACTTGTTCGTCGCGCACACGTATACACAATCTCACGCACTTTGAAGGGGAAACACACGAGTTGTCGGTGTTTGCGAGTTCTTTCGCTGCAAGACTCTACGGGGGAGGAGACTGTCTTGAAAATGGCGACGCGAGATTTCATTCTACTGTGAATACGAAAGAAAGCTCTTTCTTTCTGTCATCGTACGCATTTTTCTCCCCAAACAATTCTTTTCAATATGACGTAAAGGCAATAATTTTTCTACCAGACTATTACCCTAGTATAGATATTTAATAGTAGCGACAGTACATAGCGGTATCTTTGATCTTCATGTACTCAATTTTTATGACCTTGAGATTAACCGCCATATTGTTAGACTAAAATAGTGGCGTTCTTCCCGCGATTCGGACAATTTGTAGCAGCACAATACGTCCTCGCACTCATTTTACTTGTTATATAATAAATGTTTTATAAAAAGTTAGTGAATTCGCGTGCTCAACTCATCACCTAACTTGTCACAATACAAAACATATGCGTCTGAGTAGGTTATGTCACTATGCATATGTTTCGGCTAAGAACATGGCGGCTATGAAAATCAGATCCCAAAATAAATACGGAGTGTCGCTACTATTAATGTCTATACTATGCTATTCCGCAATAAATACACGGAGAGAATTTTCTCTTAAACTTTACCCTGAAAATCATGCATGATAATCGTGCGACAATATGGTATTGGAAGAATCTTATAAGAGTTTCTCTGATTTTTAACACAATAAAAATATTAATTGTACATAGTAAATTTTACTAAGAATTGTATATTACATAGTACTATGTACATATAGTACTATGTACATAGACTATGTATATAGTGCTATACACATTACGTAGTACATAGTACTATGTAATGTACATAGTAGGTACTATGCAATGTACATAGTAGGTACTATGCAATGTACATAGTAGGCACTATGTAATGTACATAGTAGGCACTATGTAATGTACATAGTAGGTACTATGTAATGTACATAGTAGGTACTATGTACATAGTAAATTTTACTAAGAATTTACTATGTACAGTAAATTTACTATGTATAGTTTTACATAGTAAAATTTACTATGTACAATTAATATTTTTATTGTGGTAAATATTAATCAGAGAAACTTATAAGATTCTTCCAATATACCATATTGTCGCACGATTACCATGATTTTCAGGGTAAACTCTAAGAGAAAATTCTCTCTGTGTAAGAAATTTCTCCACGTAATCGACTGTGCATTCGACCCGGTGCCGAACCTTGTGCTGGTCTTGTTCCCAGGTCTGGTTCCAGAACGCGCGAGCGAAATGGCGGCGCATGGTGCTGAAGCAGGAGGGCAAGTCGGACAAGTGCGACGGCGGAGTGGACGGCGGTAACCTCGGCGACCTTGAGCTCTACGGGAACAGCGCCGGAAGTGGCGGGCCGCCGATGAGCCCGCCCTTCATGCTCGGCGGTCCCCACAGCCCTGCATCCTTAGCCTCCCTCGACTGCGCGTGATCCTCGAGATCCAGGTTCGTCCTCTCTGACTAACGTCGGGACGTCGACGGTTTCTCCTCTCGCGAAAGCGACGAATTGTATTAATAATAAATAATGAAAGAAAGGACTCTCGCGAGGATCGAGGAACGAGCTTCTCGAGAGAGAGAGAGAGTGCCGATTTTTCGCGTTTCAATCTGAATTCTTTCCTCGTCATCTCTCGATTGAAAAAACCGCGGCCTCTCTCGAGAAACTCTTGCTTCGAATGATCGGATGATCGGGACGACGTGAAACCGACGGATATGTGTTGAATCATGTTGGCGCGCGCGTGGATCCGTTTAATTGATATAAAATCGTTGTATTTATTGTAGCCCGAATTGCGCGACGTCTTCGTCGCGGAACACTAAAGTCGCGTTCGTTGAAGGCAATGTAATTAGTAACAAGATCTATTTATTCGTCTAAGCCTAATTATGGGTCGCGAACATTACCAGAGCTGTGTGAAAATCCAGCGTTTCTCGAGAGTTCTTGAAGAATTCTTTCGCTCGATTATTTTTCCTCGAGGATGCATTATTTATACATATTATAATTATTATTTTTTCCCCAACAACATATATGTATACATGTTGACGACAAAATTGGCTATCGTTGATCGATCAATAAATAAGGAAATTTATATATTTAATTTTTCTCTACTGCGTCTTTGTTTCCTCTCGAAAAAGATACGCCTGCCGAACTTAAGATTAATCGACAGTCCGTCGAACTCGCGCGAGATTGAAACGCTGGACTTTGACGAGGATAATATTAATTATTTATAAAACACGAGCTGCGAGAGCGCGTTATCGTAATTGTATATTATTGCTCAAGACGGCGACAGATAATCTCGAGATAACAGTTCGACCTTATTACTGTAAATAAAGGATGTTCCTCCTCGCGTGGATATATGTATATGCATACATGCAAATATACATATACATATACATATGTACGCGTTTCTTAAGGCACCGTTATAGGTTGTAGGGCCCTATTAATTGCATTCGGTCGTGTGGCTTCTCTACTAGGCGAGAGGTAATAATAGCAATGACGATACGCAGGATTACTGTTATTATTCCTCCTTGTAACGATGCGGAAGGATTGTCCGACTCTTTTGCAACATCATTTTTTCATCAAATATATTTTGACGATATAAGTTGCGTATGTGTCTTCTTCCCGTCACACGTTTCCTTATACCTCCATCTCAAGTGTACTTTAAGAAACTGGACTTTAACCGATCTCTCGAAAGACGTCTTTCGTCAGAGAGATTTTTCGATCGAGAAATAATTACCAACGCAAAGTAAGTATATAATTCACGACGTCAATTGAATTTTGCGCTAATATTTGCAGATTGTTTTTTGGTCCGGAAACGTTCACTTTGATTTTTTTTTTTCATTCTTCGCGATATAAACTGGATCGAGAATTGCATATTGCATCCATTTAGTTCGCAGAATCGGCTTTCGACAACAGAATCCGAGACTTTCCACGAAGGAGACGTAATGGAAAGTCGCGTGGTGTAGCGTGCGAGCCACCGATGGTGAACCAGAATTTCACCTGACAAAAACGGGCACTAACATTGTCCGTCCTGTCTTACCAGTCGGTTAACTGGATTCACTGACCAGCGATATATAATGGCCGAGGTATTCCGCGCTCCATTTATGCGCGTGCAAAAAGTTACGTGAAATTTGATTTGTTCTAATATATCGTATCTCTTTAAAATCTCGTGTGTGTCGCAAACTGTACCAAACGTTACCCTACATCTTGCTTTCTCAGGCAAAGAAAAAGAAAGAGAGAGGAGGGAATCTCTTTTAAAAACGGAGTCAAAGCAATAAACTCGTACATATTATTAATACAAAATGAAGTTTCAAATCTCCGCCTTTTCCAAGAGAGTATCTCTTCCGCTCGTTATTCACGTCCCTCGTCTTATTTACGGGCTTTGTCCGCCCAGACTGGCGATGTGCCGGGTTCACAGAGATTTCTTTTGGACACGCCGCAGCGTCAACGATTTAACGGCCCGATTATGCGAGAGCCTTTATGAAAATGCGATGCGTCTCTCTCTCTCTCTTTCTTTCTCTCGCGCGCGCGGCTATTAAAACTGAAATTAAATCCAGCACGTCAGACCGAATTACGCAAGACTGGTTACCGGGTTCTCCGCGTAAATTATGCACGAATATAGAAAAAAGAGGGAATTCTACAGCTATGTTTTTTCTCCGCAGACGCAGACTCGCGCGAACATCATATAAACATCTTATTTGCCGGTCTATCAACGCGATTTATACCTCTTCTCTTTCTCGATAAAAACAAAAATTGTGACGCAAAAGAAGCAACTCGATTCGATTAAAAGAGATTGGTAAATAAATTTGCGAAAATTTTAATATTTAATTATAATCAATTACGAGATAATAAGTAATTAATCGAAAACATTTATTTTTCATTTGCTTCACGTTGATATTTTACTTGCCGCATTTTTCCCATGTCCTTATTCGTCCGTATTCTGCAAGAAGTCTGTACAAATATTTCACGAACGTTCCGATTTCTAAGTGAACTCCTGCGTTCGCACAGGTTTGCGACGCGAACGGCTTTCCTTCGGCCATGCAATATGCATCGTGTTGCATTCAGGACACATAGCGGGCGATTTCAGCTCGCGATTATTCGTTGAATTTCTAAGCTAAAAAGGACGACGGGAGATAAAGGGGGACAGTGGTATGGCGTAATCCATATCGACGGAGAGAGATGAGAATTTAAGAAATTCACTCAATTATTTAAAATTATGTCTTTATTTCTTTCAGATGCGCCGCCACTTGCTCGCGTGCACATTCGATTATTTTGCAATTCATACTTAAACATTTTCGAAAGTGCATCACTAATTTGTCTCGGTCAAGATTAATAAAAATAATAAACATTTATATATATATCCCTTAACACAGCATACATATCCAAAAGACGTTCAGAGAACATCCTGAGGATGTTCGAATGTCCTCTATGGATGTCCTCTGGATATTCTCTGAATATCTTTCGGATATTTTGTGCTATTAGGAGCTATGTAATTTTATTCTAAAGAAAAATTCGATAAGGTTGCAATTCGTACTTAAAATTCGATTATTTTGCAAATCATACTTAAAAATTTTCAAAAGTACATCACTAATTTGTCTCGGTCAAGATTAATAAAAATAATAAAAATTTATATATATCGCTATGTAATTTTATTCTAAAGAAAAATTCGATAAGGTTGCAATTCGTACTTAAAATTCGATTATTTTGCAAATCATACTTAAAAATTTTCAAAAGTACATCACTAATTTGTCTCGATCAAGATTAATAAAAATAATAAAAATTTATATATATCCTAACAGCACGCATATCCCGAAGACGTTCAGAGAACATCCTGAGGATGTTCGAATGTCCTCTGAATATTTTTCGGATATTTTGTGCTGTTAGGATCTATGTAATTTTATTCTAAAGAAAAATTCGACAATTTCTTCTCGTCGAGATCGAATTCGCCAGAAAGGAGACACGAGGACGTGGCATTCGACGAAGTAAATGAGACGTCGTCGATGTTCGACACCGTCGCACTGTCATCGACGATTTCCTGTCCGCCCAGTCCGGCGGATCGATCATCCGCGTTATCGATATCTCGATCCCGGGGAACCGGTCAGAGGACGGCGGGATAAACTTGAGGGATAACTTCTCTCGGGAGAATCGGCCACGGGGATCTAGGAATCCTCCGGTCGTCCCCATCACGCCTCATCGGTTTTCAAAACGAACGATCTTCGAATGTGACTGGAACACGCGCGAGTTTGTCCCTTACGTTCGATTTTAAGGAGGAACTCTCCCTCTCGATTTCGGTCCTTCTCGGACCGGTGAAACCGATATGTGGATAAATATAGGTGACTGTGGGCGCTTCGAAATAGTTGCACATAGATTCTAGGACTATTTTTTAAAATAAAATTATGGGAAAGCTATAAACTAGTCGGAGGAATTTTCAAAGAGAGATATTTCTATGTATTGGCGAAGATATATAACGATAAATATCAAAAATTTCTCTTTCTACTCGTGTCGAAATATTTAAATGAAAAAGGAATGTCATCGGATGAATAAAAGTCGACAAACGGTGCATTTATTGCTAATATAAACGTCGAAATTCTCGTTTGACCTGTCTAGATTTATGGAATCCGCTTACCTCGTAGAATTTTGATGACTTACATCATCGATGATTTTACTACAGTTTTTTGATCAATAAACAATTGTACGACTAGCTTGTAGAATGTTTCATAAAATTCGAGTTCGATATTTTTAAATTTAAAAGACGTAAATTACAATAGTCTAAACTTGAGATTGATAAAAAGAAGAAGTGGGTGATTCAACGACACATCAAAGCATCCGTCTAGACGGTGATTAAAAATGCGCAAACAATGAATTCATTAAGATTCTATTTTAAGAGAAACTATTCGATGTCATCGGCATAAAATGCACGCGATTTAACTAATTAATGACCGTAACGTCGAAATTAGATTCGAAACTTTCTGAAGTGTTTCTTCGCTTTTCGTATACTTTAAATTACATTATTACGTGTATTTTTTGAGTATATTCATGTTTCCACACAAATATGTTTATTTGAATCGCGATGCACGCTTGATGACACATTCCTTCTATCTTTCCATCTTAATTCGTGCTTTCTCGTCGCGATTAATAAGCAATTCCGCTTTTTCCGCAACCGAGAAAGTGTAACAGAAGTGTGTCTCCCGCGCGCCACGCGACATTATTTCCTGGTGCTAGTCGCTCATTAGATTCCGCTTCCTGATTTTTTAATGCCTCGCTCTTCCGCTACGCGCGGATGCACCACTCCGGCTTCACTTTCAGTCAGTCAGCCAGCCAACCTCGTTCGTCTAACATGAGTCCTTCACCGCGAAGCGCTTGCACGGCCACCCTTTTGCTAATACCTCTTTAGCTTCGACGCTGCCACGCTCGAATACCACTTCACAAGGGACCCGATACGTTTGTACTCTTGGAACGAGACTCCTCGAGACAGATACGCCTAGGAACTGAATCCCCCATCCAGAATATATTTGTTTATACTGATCGATATTTTGCTGGATCCATCAAACTATCATACTAATAGCACAATATATCCGAAAGATATTCAGAGGATATCCAGAGAACATTCAAACATTCTCAGGATGTTCTCTGAACGTCTTCGGGATATGTATGTTGTTAGGGCAGAGATCTAACTTTAAATGTCTAAAATTACTGACGTTTTGTTAATGAAATAATTACAATTTATTTCTTCTAAAGCACAACATATCCGAAAGATATTCAGAGGATATCCAGAGAACATTCGAACATTCTCAGGATGTTCTCTGAACGTCTTTGGGATATGTGTGCTGTTAGGGATCTAACTTTAAATGTCTAAAATTACTGACGTTTCGTTAGTGAAATAATTACAATTTATTTCTTCCGAAATATATAGAAATTATTTGAAGATTAGATAATTAGATTCAGCGAACGGTGATTGTTCTTTGAGAAATATAATTTAATTATACTGATAGATGTTTGCTGGATCCATCAAACACCCTAAAGCACAACATATCCGAAAGATATTCAGAGGATATTCAGAGGATATTCAGAGGATATTCAGAGGATATTCAGAGGATATTCAGAGGATATTCAGAGGATATTCAGAGAACATTCAAACATCCTCCGATGTTCTCTGAATGTCTTCGGGATATGTGTGCTGTTAAAGCAGAGATCTAACTTTAAATGTCTAAAATTACTGACGTTTCGTTAGTGAAATAATTACAATTTATTTCTTCCGAAATATATAGAAATTATTTGAAGATTAGATAATTAGATTCAGCGAACGGTGATTGTTCTTTGAGAAATATAATTTAATTATACTGATAGATTTTTGCTGGATCCATCAAACTATCACTCTAAAGCACAACATATCCGAAAGATATTCAGAGGATATTCAGAGGATATTCAGAGGATATTCAGAGAACATTCGAACATCCTCCGATGTTCTCTGAACGTCTTCAGGATATGTGTGCTGTTAAAGCAGAGATCTAACTC
Organism: Nylanderia fulva; assembly: GCF_048542155.1. Lineage (NCBI taxonomy): Eukaryota > Metazoa > Arthropoda > Insecta > Hymenoptera > Formicidae > Nylanderia > Nylanderia fulva. The sequence goes on along the minus strand of NW_028189730.1, from coordinate 1,768,516 downwards.
TAAATGTCTAAAATTACTGACGTTTCGTTAGTGAAATAATTACAATTTATTTCTTTCGAAATATATAGAAATTATTTGAAGATTAGATAATTAGAGATTCAGCAAACGGTTCTTGTTCTTTGAGAAACATTTCGCGTATGAATGTTACCTTTTAGAAGATTCGACAGTTCTACGGTTCAACCCATCTCTCTCTCTCTCTCCCTCTTTTCTTCGAATAAGAGAGAACGCACTTCTGTGCACGCGTTTGTGGGATATTTGCGGATTCCGTTTTTCTCTGCCACCCACCGGGTGCTGTTGACGTCACGCCCGGATACCATTCGACAAGGGGCGCCGCTCTTCTGGGCCAATAATTCAGACTTCAAGGCGAGCCCGCGAAGATCGCCGTGACGGAGTATCAAAAGCCACGTGCTCACCCTCCTTTCGTCCCTTCAAGCCGGTCAAAGCGAAACACAGCGAAGCGAAAGAGAGTCGGGAGGGAAAGAGAGAGAGAGAGAGAGAGGGATGTGCTATTTATTCATACCCTGTAGCTCGTAGTCCCCTAAATACGTTAGGTAAACCTGAATAGGCTGTATTATATAAACGCCATAATACATCGATAGTACAATCTCGAGGATCGAAAATTACCAGAACTAATATATCTGCAAAGGCAGCAAAAATTCTCAATTTTATACAGTTCCAAGAATGTCCTATAATAATACATAATAGTATGAAAACTTAAAGTTTCAATCGATTTCACCACTCGTGTTACGCTAGAGATGCAATCTGGCTTCAACCTTGCTGCCGATGAAGAAAATTAACAAACGCATCTGCGGAAGAGACGCAAGAGAAAGCATAGCGCGTCAAGAAACGGAACACGACGCGAAACGAAGGAGCCGTCACCAAGAACCGTAAAAAAAAAAGGAAGAAAAAAAGACAGCTACCGATTCTAGCGATGAACACAGCAGAGGAGACGGGGTTAAACCCGTTAGAGGGTCGCGCGCGGAGAATTCTGGAGGAACGAAGAGAGAGAGGAAGTCGAGATGGAGAGAAGGAGACTTCCTCCGGGTGACAAATAACCGCGCGGATTCCACGGATCCGCGCGGCGCGCAAAGTTCGCGCTAATTAGCGGCTCACGAGCGCGCCGAAAAGAGACGGTCGAGGGAGAAAAGGAAGAGAGAAAGGCAAGCGGAAGAAAAAAGCGAGGCGCGAGAGAGCCACACGTACAAGAGAGCCGGGTTAGACGAACGTTAGGAGTGTACGAGGAGGAAGAAGCTTGAGAGGGCGCAACTTGAGAGAAGAAGAGATAGAGAGAGACGGACATTTGAATATATATCGGCTCGGGGACAGTGAGCAATGTTGCACCTGCCGCCGCGAGTCAGCGTAATAGCTGCGAGATGTCACACCGGGTACAAGCTTGAACAAAATTCGCCCGACGAAACCCTTTGAGATCGCTCATAATTTTCGAGATAAGGATCTATTAAATCTCCGCTATTTTTATCATTTTAACACATTCTCATATATATACGATCGGAATAAAAATTTGTCATATTTCGAGAGGAACGATAAATTAATCTATCATTGATCTGAAAACAAAATACTATGCGAAATCTCGATATCTTGTAATTCCGCGCGACAAATCGCCCGCCTAATAGTTTGGCAAATCGTGCGACGCGGATGGCCGCAGGTGAATAATCGATCGCGCGCGACAACAGACAAGTGCGCCGCGGTTGTTTTCTAGGCGCAAGTCGACGAGGGAAGGAAGAAGAAAAAAAAAAGAGACTTTTGTCGCGCGATGTACGCGTCGTTTGCGGATACATATATGTAACGGTACGCATCGCCGCCGAGCAAAGTCGGTAGGCGGGACCGCGGAAAGACACGCGTGGTTGTTGCGCTCCCCTGCGTATTTGTCATCGCGATCGCCCACGTGGCTATCTGGACCAGTCGCAGCCCCTCGGTTTCGAGATCAAAAGAATTGACAAAATAGCAGCGATTACGATCTTCGAAAATCTGATCAATCTTGCGCGAGGTATTTAATAATTCGTACATATACTATGTATATATTTAACCATGCGTCCGCAGAATTTTTTCCAGGAAGAGGCATGATTAAAATTTCTTTTATTTCTTATTTTTTGTATTAAACGTGCAAATAAATTGCAGTGTTTATTCAAAAGGAGAGCAATGCTTAATTTTTTACCGATTCTAAGAGGGGTCAAATTGCTGTTCCGCTTTGAATATAGAATTGGATTTAATATTTGGTTTTAAAAAATCTATTGAATATTATAATAGAAATATTAAAAAATAATTCAGAATTTTTTTGAGTCTAGAACAAAAAATAATATGGGGTAAATTAAAAAAATAGAGGGTTAATTTATATACAAGCCTTTTCGTGATAGTTTGACAATCGTAGCAGTTTCTCGGTTTTGTGATCAAAAGAATTGACAAAATAGCAGCGATTACGATCTTCGAAAATCTGATCAATCTTGCGCGAGGTATTTAATAATTCGTACAAATACTATGTATATATTTAACCATGCGTCCGCAGATTTTCCAGGAAGAGGCATGATTAAAATTTCTTTTATTTCTTATTTTTTGTCTTTGATTTTTTTTGTATTAAACATGCAAATAAATTGCAGTGTTTATTCAAAAGGAGAGCAATGCTTAATTTTTTACCGATTCCATAGGGGGATCAAATTGCTGTTCCGCTTTGAATAAAGAATTGGATTTAATATTTGGTTTCAAAAAATCTATTGAATATTATCATAGAAATATTAAAAAATAATTCAGAATTTTTTTGACAGTCTAGAACAAAAAATAATATGGGGTGAATTTAATAGACGAAGGGTTAATTCATACAAGTCTTCTCGTGATAATTTGACACAAACTTATAGGGTAGTTTAATATTCAGTACTTACAGATAATTTTAAAATTAACTAGATAAAGATGAGATAAGAATATGATTGATGAAAAAGATGATTATCGATATAATTTTATTTAGATAACAGCGAACACTAATTAATATTTTAATAAAGCTATACGAAGATCGTCTTGTAAAGATTTATTAAATTACTCGAAGGTATTATTACACTCGTGATTCAAGGATCTGGAATGATATTACACGGGGGGATGAATTATCTGAATCGGTCTATTTTTAAGAATAACCGGTCACGCGGAGATGTCCAGACGGGCGCGGAATTATGTCATTAAAGCTGTCACGGTTCAGCGATCGATCGGCGGTTATCGCACCTGTGTTACTCGTCGTTGTTACTCGTCGCTTTGTCGCGTTCCCCATCGCCCGGCACATCGCCTCCGTTGATGCTGAAATAACACCCCACGTGCGGAGAGAGAAAGAGAGAGAGAGCGAGAGAGAGAGAGAGAGAGAGAGAGAGAGAGAGAGAGAGAGAGAGAGATGCGGCGCACGTGTGTGACGTCGTCGCGCGCTAACGAGCCTCTCGTTCGTTCATAAGCTGCCAATTAACGAAGTATGAGTCTTTGCGCGGCCGGGATCGGCCGTCAATTAATTCCAATTTTTTACCCTTTTCCAGTCTCTGCCACCGACGAGGAGAGATCGTTCAAGTCGAGCGATCTTTTTTATCAGAGTTCGATGCGTCTTAGAATGCGATTTTTGTATAGTATATCTCGCGCTTTGTCTTCGATCGATTTATCGGATTTAACGGCATAAAAGGCGGATGCGACGAGTGATTAAAAGTGCAGTCTGGATGATACGAATTGTTCGATGCGCGTCGCATAATTCGTAAAAGAGAAAAAGAGGACGAGTTACTCATCGGTTGGCGACCGATCTCGCGGTAATCTCGGAAATGAGAAAACAATGTCGGCGCCACGACGACGCATCTTGAGAATATAATTAGCTAATAAGCCGTCTTGTTAAAGAATGAACAATGAACGGCAACGTTGGTGGTATTTGCGCGGCCGATTGCATCACAAGTGCATTTTTCGACTCGGTGAGGGAGTCGCCGATGCGAGGTTCCGTAAAACTCGGAGAACTCTTTCAGAAATCTAGAAGCCTCTTGGCCAACGTCAACTTGGGTGCGATTATAAATTTCGACTACATTAATTTTGCAATTAAAATAGAGCAAGACTCGCAGAGTAACAAAAAAGCGTAACAAAATGTAAGTAATATGGCTGCTAACTGAGGCCGATTTATTCAATGTGCGCCAGCATATTTTTTTTTATTTTGACAGAATAAATATTAAACGTTAAGTCGGAATAAATATTAAATATTAAGAATTGTTTTTATTAAAAAAATAGTGAAATACATATATTATAATAAATATATTATTTTATGACAAGCCTGAGTTGGCCGCCATATTGGTTACATTTTTTCTACGCTTCATTTTAATGAGTGTCCTGCGACCTCCATTTCGGAAGTATTTAAATAAAAATAGAACCGAATGGAATCGGAAAATTTCACAAGAGCCCGATGCACACCAGGTTCGCAGCACAAAATCCAATCTCCCTCTCACTCATTTACCCGCTATCTCCTTCGGGTGAGGCAATAAATCCACGCGAATGGTAAACAGTGCGGACCGACGAGTGCATCGAAACCCAAAACCCTAAATCACGACGGGATCTCTACGCGAGAGGATGAGGGGATTGGAAGGATGTGTGTGTGTTTCGCGGTCTTTCCACGCGTTGTTCGGATGAATAAACAAATACGGATTAGGGCGCGAGGTCGCGTAAATCATCGCGAAACTTATTACACACACACACATGAACGCGAGTTATTTGTCTCTTTTTCTCCTTTCACCAATTTGTCATACCGTTCACATTATTATGTTTCCCAATTTTTATATCACTGCATCTTTATATAAAAATCTTATGTGATAAATGATGAGTACATTTTTTTACATATTTACTAAGAAAGATTCTGCCACTAAATATGATCTAATAATTCAGTCTTACTGAAGACTGTAGATTTTGATCACCTACAACTCTGATAAATTACCAAATTCTATTTGACATATATTTATTAAAGCAGGATCCTGCCACTAAATATGATCTAATAATTCAGTCTTACTGAAGACTGTAGATTTTGATCACCTATAACTCTGATAAATCACCAAATTTTATTTGACATATGTTTACTAAAGAAGGATCCTGCCACTAAATATGATCTAATAATTCAGTGTTCAGTAAGACTGTAGATTTTGATCACCTATAACTCTGATAAATTCAAATTCTATTTGACATATTTACTAAAGAAAGATCCTGATCACTAAATATGATCAAATAATTCAGCCTCTTTCTCTCTGTATCTCGATCCTGTAGCGCGCAACTGTTGTTCACGCGATTGAAACTCGTGTTTTCCTCTTCCTGGAAGCAGCTCCGGGGATCATTAATTTTCGAGCCACATTAATTTCCCGTGGGGGAGTGGGAGGAAGAAAGGGCAGGAGAGACGACGTCAGCCTCTCCCGTGGCTCTGGTAACCAGATGGCACAAGACACAGCCCGGTTGTTCCTCATTAGGTCGTCACCGGACCTTCACGCGCTTCTACATCGCCGGGTCGCGCCTACATCCGAAATCCGACGAACGAATGAACCGCCGTCGTGATGGAAACGACGCGCCGCGGTGTTCCTTCCTTCATTCCGGAGGAGCGATTTCGTGTCGGACCACCCACGGTAGCCCGAATAAGCCCTTGCATATATACCGAGTTGATCATCGGCATAGCCTGACGATCTCCGGCGTCGCGTGCGATTAGTCGCTCCTCCTTCGATATTTTTTTTCCACGGAGGTGGTGCGTTCCGGAAACTGTCTCGTAACGGAAGAGAACACATTGCCCGAAATGAATCTTGAAAGTTAAACACTGAATTCGAACGTCTAACAGTTGCACGCATTTTTCATTTAAATATAATAGGGTATCTAAGCCTAATTTCTTTTTAATTTAATTAAAATAATTTTAATAAAGACCGTCGGTAAAATAATTTTAATCAATCCTAAACTGTCTTCGTTTAATTGATTATTATATTTCATCATAAATAAGAACTAATCAGAATTTCAAAATTGTTTATTCTATAATTTATCAAATAATTATTTTTATATCAGTTCATTTTCATTTAAATATAATAGGGTATCTAAGCCTAATTTCTTTTTAATTTAATTAAAATAATTTTAATAAAGACCGTCGGTAAAATAATTTTAATCAATCCTAAACTGTCTTCGTTTAATTGATTATTATATTTCATCATAAATAAGAACTAATCAGAATTTCAAAATTGTTTATTCTATAATTTATCAAAATAATTTATTTTTATTATCAGTTTAATCGCAACTAGCACCTAAATTTATTAATAATAATTAATATAATTTTTATTAAAATAATTATTTTAAATATTAAAATTTATAGTAATGTTTATTAAGATAGAATAAAAACAGAAACGATTTAAGAAAAGTTGTAGCTATAGCTGTAACTATTAATATAGATAAATCTGAACGTCTAACAATTCGATAAAAAATTTCCAATTAATTTCGCGAACAAAAAAAAAATCTTGCGATCGCAAGATAGCATCTCTTTTTCGTTAGGTTTGCCTCGCGGATGACGCGTTAATCTGGAAGACTGAAACGTTCCCTCCGGATCGTTACCGTTCTCTTCCGTCCTCTCTCTCTCTCTTTTCGGTTTAATTAATTGGCCGTAACTCAGGAAAACCGTAAATCTCCGATCGCATTTGCACAAGCACGCGCCGCTGGACGGAAGAATGGGGCCCGTAGGTGGCGATTGTCTCGGGGCCCACGCGACGCCGTGTAGGAGGTGTGCAGAAACCGGCCCGACACGAAAAATGTTCGACCCGGGGCCGGGCAAACTTAACCACCACTTTGTTGCGCTCGTCGATTCGCCACTATATCCTCTTTCTATTCAACCTTTGCAGCACCTTTGTAAGCTATGCGGGCTTATTTTGAAATAAATACATTTTTTTAGACCTCTCAATTAAACACAATGAATGAATAATACAAAATCACCTAATCTATGCTACAATGCTCAAGCTCGTATGTAAACAAACACAATGATAACTTATTAAATATTACGAGGCCATGTGAAACGAGCAATAAAAAATTATTATAAAACACTTGGAAAAATTTTAATTTAAAAAAACCAATTACCAACGTTTCTCAATTAAAATTTTGAATAAAAAAATTTATCAAATGAGAAATATTTTTATCGGCTCTCAATATTAAGAATAATATATATGATATTTGAAATCGGCCAATAGAGCCAAAGCGCGAAAAATTAATTCTTGGGAACTGTATCTCTTGGTTTGAAATTACTAAGTTCCATATATAAATTAATCTCAAACTTACATATGGAGAAAATAGGCGAGAAAAATATATTTTTCGCGCTTTGGCTCTATTGGCCGATTTAAAATATCATATATTAAAAAAATTTATATTGACTAGCATCGGAAAGAAACGTTTTCAGGCAGAGTTTTATCTTATTTTTCTAATCATCCTCAATGCCAAAAAGTCGGAATAATATACAATTTGCTTTTATCACACCCACAATTTTATAGTCAAAATCTGAATTGGTGGTCAATATACTCTCAAGTAACGGTTATTCTCTTGATATGATATTCAGCAGCATTAATCACCGAATTAAGCATCTCATTTCCAATGGAATTATGTTGGACAATTATAAACATAAACCAACACAAATTAATAACTCAGAAATAAAAGAAGAAACAAAAAAAAATTATAGTTATTCCCTATATCAACAAGATTTCAGAAATGTTTGTATCTTCGATCAATAAATCTAATACATTAACATCTCGAAATGATCCAAGAACAATATAGTGATGTATTCAGCCTCAAAATCATACATGCTACACATCATCAAAAGTTGTAATCGTTCGCATCATCCAAGTTATTTTATATATGTTTATAATTAATAGTATGAATTGCAATCGTTCGCATCGTCGAAATGTTTTTTAAAATTTTATAATTGACTAATACTATATGTTTTAATTGTTTTAATATGGTATAATTGGGAAGTAATAAAAATTTATATAATTCACTAATATCCTAATAATTTATGCTCTCGAGTTGGCCTGTTCTTACATTAATTTTACAATTTTACATTTTTTTATTTTGAGAGATAATCCCCAAATCATCTACGCTTGATTATTGATTATCCTGTCAACTCGGATTCATGCAAAAGTGAAAGCAACTTTTCATAGACTCGCTTAATAAATTTATGCGACTTAAAAGCGTTAACACACTTATTTTCATAATAAATGCTTAATTAAATCAAATACGCTTTTATGATTACAAAATCTAGTCAATTTATTGTATCATAAATAATGTTGATATGTATATAGTGATTATTATGTTCATCGATATTCACTCTAGCAATCATTAATATCTTTATCGACAGGATATTGATCACTCGAGAATCTCTTTATCTGCATCAGCGTAATAAATTCCAATAAGGAAAAAGAGACTTCCTTAGAGGATGATAAGCGACAGATCGAAGACGACGGGGAGGAAAGTTAGTAGCTGGTTTCATGTCGTCTGTGGTCCGCGGTGCAGCATCATCGATCATATCTCGAGAAACATCGCCGAGAAGAAGCAGGGAGCGCGAGGAACGAACAAGTAGGATCAAGAGGGTAAGAAGGACTTTCGAAAACTTTCGAGCCAACAGGAAAGACGTATCACGCGCGTCTGGCCAGTCGGACGTGATCTCGACGACATCTCCAGTATTTCTGAACATCGACGATACAAAGGGATAAAGGGCCTCTTCGAACCTTTTATTATAAACGTTTCGATCGAATCGAGAGAAACTCGTCAAATATTTCGTCGACACAGCTCGGGTGTATCGTTGATGCATCATGATGATTTCATTTAAATCATAATATTATCATATCATGAAATTATTATTATTATTATATATCATTAGTATTATCATATAATATTATTATTATTGATTATTGGATCATATTATTATTATTATTATCCTTTATTAAAGGGATGCCGTTGTTCTGTTTTACCGACTTTAAGTTAGGTTAGGTTCACTTTTTATTGAATATACAGATTGAAAAATCCTCCACAATAAAAGTACTGATAATAATGAATGAATTCTTTCATGTCATCTCTATTGGAAGCGCCATATTTAGTGCACAAATAACCTACGGAACTTTTGTATTAAATAAGTACTGTTATGAGCTGAAGCAAGAGGCCGATAAAAAACTGTAATTTTTTAATATTTATTGTTTTTTATACGAAAGTACAGCGTTCCCCGTTCATTATTATCCGCACTTTAATTGTGGAGAAGGATTTATCAATTTGTATAGTTAATAAAAAGAAAAGCTCTTGAACTCAAAGTCATGGTAAAACAGTCATGTTCAGCAGCCCCTTAAACGGGACCAAATCCCTTTAGTATATACAAACTTAAACATACATTAGAGGCATATGCATACAAGCAACAAATTCCTATCTACTCTGCATAATCTACTCAAAGATTACTGATATACGAATTGGTGCAAATTACGCAGAACACATCACCGTAAATTCGTTCGCAGAGATTTCTTAACATCATTTCTTGATCCGTGAAAAAATCAACCTGGTTTAGCAAAATTGTTGGTATAACAAATTTGTATGATTGGCCAAATTTCCCATAATCGGTACGATGAACCCTTCATAAAAGATTTTGCTTCCTCGCAGAGTCCCATTTAGCGCATACAATTTTATACACTCAAGTAATTCAGGACAGTTCACTCGATTATTTATTAGATCGAAAAGGAGCAATAAATAAAAAAAAAAATCTCGATGAGGTGGAAAAATATTCCTTACAATAAGACTTGAGAAATTAATTATATTTTTGTGATCCATTTTAGAGAATAAAATTAGATCTCGCAGGGTCCACGTATTTTACAAGAATGAAGAGAGGGATCTCTCTATCGGGACCCTAACAAAGTTTCAGTCGAGGCGTGAGCCACATCGATGCCTCCACAATCTCGTCGAGAGGGGGAGGAAGGGGGAAGGGGGTCTTGGCTGGCACACCACGGGGTTCTTGCTACCCGCCAACTTTACAAACCTCTTTACAGATCGTTATTCGTCCGATCATGGGGCCGCACATAAATCGGGGTCCGAATGCAGAATGGGGTGGAAAGAGGGGACGAAAACTATATATTGTATATATATATATAGTATTGTATATATATGTATATATATATATATATATATATGTATGTATATATATATATATATGTGTGGTCGGCAAGTATTGCGAGGAGACGCACTTTCGTACTCCAACGAAGTAGAAAACTTATTCCGATCTCGACTGGGGGGTCAAGGCTGTCGTAAATATATGAACGCGAGCACCTGCTGGGCACCTCTCTTCCTTCTCTCCTCATCCTTCCTAACCACGGAGGAGGACTCTACGTTTGCCCCCTTTGGATTTTGGCAAACGAAGCGTGAAGGACTTATCGTCAGCGTTCGAAAGCGAGGTATAAAAATTGGAGAGAAAAACCCCCCGATTAATCTAAGAATATTAATTCAAAAATTGGACAATTTTTAAGAAATTGAATATTTCAGCATAAAACTTCAATCAATAATTAATTAAATTAATTAAAGCTAATAATAATAATTAATTAAATTAATTAAAGTTAATAATTAATTAATTAAAGCTAAAATAATAAAAAGCTAGCGGATAAAAAATAGTGTGGTGTTTCAATGTGTCGATATTTAATTTTAATCATTCTCAGACTGATCGATTGATATATCAAGCAGGTACATTTTCTCGCAGGAAATCGTTAGATCGCGGATCGTGATGGTTCACGGACGCTCAATATGCGTTCGCCGTCTGGTAAAACTGAACGGACTCGTAAAAGCGAAACGTAAAAAAAAAAAAAAAAAAAAAAAACGGGGAACGCCCACACCGTATTTCTCTACGCCGGCGAGCGTTTCTTGCGATCATTATTCATAAAATGCTAGAGAGTCCGACGTGTCTCTCGTTTGCCTTTTTTTTCAGTTCTTCGGAGATTCGCTGCCGAATGCTTCCCGCAAATTTTCCACTCGTTTCCGCAAGTAGAGGAAAGTCTCTCATTACTTTCCAAATTATACAGAACGGTCTGAATATATCAGCCTTCGCGTAAAGAATGATACGCGAAGAACTTATTTTTGAAATATTCTTTTAAAATATAATAAGCGGGAATCTCTCTCGATAATTCTCGGGAAACGCTCTGCTGTTTTTGAATTTTGATTTCCAGTCGAAGAAATATTGAGATTTAACAAACCGAATATCGCGGTACGTCGAAATTAAAAATAAATCACTGGTCGCGTCGAACCGGGTGGCTTGTACCGTGTCACCGAATACAGCAGAGTATCCACAACTAAAATATTCCACGGCGAGAGAGCGCGGATTGTTATCGATGATAACAAGATACTCGAAATGCTCATGAAATGCAAGATAATTCCATGCAGCTTCCTATTCAAAAGGAGAAGCAGGCCTTCAACAAGTAAAATATAATAATACATGTATTCTAAGAAATTACTCCTTAATATAAATATCATGTTTTTCAAATCGGCCAACAGAGCCAAAGCACGAAAAATTATATATTTATTTCTCCATATATAAGTTTCGAGATTAATTTATATATGGAACTTAGTGATCTCAAACCAAGAGATACATAATTAATTTTTCGTGCTTTGGCTCTGTTGACCGATTTAAAAAACATCATATTTATATCCTTAATATTGAGAGCCGATGAAAATATTTCTTTCTGATTTTACTTCTTAATTTTATTATTATAATAAAAGACCCGAGTGTGAAAAAAGGATGTCAGATAATTGAATTTGTTTCTCTTCCGAGATCATCGGAGGGTTAACGCGGCGAGAACGACCTCGAGAGCACGTGTGTCCCGAGATGGAGCATTTTGCGGATCGCCACAAAGAGGATCGCCGCCGAGACGAACTGCCGCGTGATGATCCTGGCGCCAGCTCATTGCATGGGTGACACGTGATACGTCTATGGGGGTGTGAACCCCGTTGGTTCTCGCCAGGTTTCGTTCTCGTGGTTTCTCTCTCGCCCGAGCTCCTTGCCGAGGCGACGTCTCTTGCCCTTAGGGTCGCTAATGACGCGTAGAGGGAAGGAAGGCAGGGCGTGCCGTGGAATCCGAGCTATTTTCAAAAGACGCCGTTCGGGTAAACGGAGGACGAATGGAACGGGAACCTCTTGCCGACGCGGTCGTGACTAATCATTTGTTGCAACTGGCGTTCCTCTCGCGATTCCCGAACGAGTCGTTTTATAGCTTTTTATTTCTTTATTTTATTGTAGTGTCTTCTGTTGATATTAATATATATTTTTCGATTTAATATATATTTTTATAAGTATTCTTGTATATCAAAGGGATTTTTCCTATTTATAAATAAATAAAGCGACGAGAGAGCGCCCACTTATATAATATATATATATCGAGATATTTAATAATGATGTTATTAATCCAGCAATTACTGACATGACGAATAATAGTATCGGTTTTGCGATCAAAATATTATTACATACTCATAAAAATTAATTAATAAAAATAAATATAATATATATAAATATATATTGTTCTTTTGGAGATTCGAAAAAGGTATTTTAGTATTTTTTTCTTTCTTTGGAACATGGTCCTAATAATTAAATATATTTGTAACATTGCGAAACATTTTAGACATATGTACATAGACTAATTATCAATATGCGAGTTAACATGTACTTTCAGACATAGATGTTTGAATCTTTGGTTTTTCAATCTTTCGTTCTCAAATGTTTATTGTTCATTTGATTTATTATGCATCAATTGTAAAATTTAATGTATCGAGAAAGACTGTTATATAGTCGCAATAATTTGTTTGATGTGTTTCTATCCGTAATAATAAATTTTGTTTGGCATCCTAGATTAAGATAGCTCATTTTAGTTGGCCTTTCATCAATTTGTTGAATTCATACGAGCCGAAACTTTTATTATAAATATATATATAATATATGAATATACCTATATATATGTATAAATAATAAATATAAATATAAAATCTCGAAATTTATTACAAAATAAAAAATATTATTTTGAGAAAAGAGTATAAGCAAGGTCCATTCTAAATGATTCTCGTTAAACGACTCCCCATCCTAGCTCGTTGCGACTCCCTAATGTGAGTAGCAAATCTCCGTGTAGTAGATTTGACAAGGTACTCTCGTCCGACAATGACGCGATGATTCCCCTCACAATTGATCGTTCATCAATGAACTCCATTTATCTCCACGAAGATAATAAAGAACCGGTGGCCCCAGGTGCGCGACGAAATTGGAACCCGTAAGGTAGAATCCTCTTGTTGTGCGCGACGTTGGTGGCAATAGGTATTGTACCAGAGTTAGAACGTGGAATGTGGATTTTTCTCGGAATCATCAAAATCCCGAGCACAAATCCGTCAAGTGTACGTCTCCTCCTCTTAATATCGCGATACGAGATCTATGTCGTCTGACTTACTACTCTCTGGCGTAGTAAAGTAACCTCTCTCAGCATATCCCTCTTATCGTCTCCCTCATCAGCATCCAACAACAATCCACCTTCGTCCTTTGCTCGCGCGCGTGCGCGACGGACTTGGAAAATAATAATAATAAAAAGGTCGTCGTCACGACTGACCATAAATCCCGAGTGTCACGTCGAGCGAGTCGAGTTACCGGTCTCCGAAGGAACCATTACTTTCGTAGCATCATCCCCGAGGGTTGCTCGAAGGAGGTAGCAAAAATGGCGCAATAAAATCCCTCCCGTGTATGCGCGAGAAGAGGATGTATCTGTATATGTTTCTCGCCTCGTCTCGGGAGAAGGAAAAAGGAGGAAAAGGAAAGAAGCACTAAATATAAAAAGAGAGGGTGAGTTCGATACGAGGGTTGGGGTTTCGAACCGAGTTTCGCGTAACGAAGGTAATTTTACTCTTCGTAAGGAAGGTTAGCCGATGGGGAAAGAGGAGGGAGAAGGAAAGAGAGGGGTGAGAACCGGTGGAAACGGGGTGGAAACCACCCCGAACGAGAAAGAGAGAGAGAGAGAGAGAGAGAGTTGCTGGGGTGGGAAACGGGCTATTCTGACAAAGCAGAGGGCTCGACAGGCTGCGTCGAGTTTCTCGGGATAAAAGGAGACTTCTGCAACACATAACAAACTGCGAGGGAAAATGGCGGAATAGCTTAGGCGCGTCGTGGGGGTGGAAGGAGACGAGGTTGTTTATAGCAAATTTCGCTATAAATCGACTCTACGATATGACACTCTGACGCGATACTTTTTCCTTGTTCATATTCAACGTCTCTTCTCGTCCGAGCGAATATCGATAATCGTGTGGTGATTATGGACAGCAATTAAAGGTGATTCGGTGGCGGCTGCCAAACGACCCTTCAACGCAACGGCAGTCGTGTATTTATAAACACACGTCAACCGTCGGCGCACCTTTTGTGCGTACGCCCAAAGCTTAACATAACACAAAACGCAATAAACCCGAACCTGGGAGCGTGATTCGTGCTGGAGGAGGGACACGCAAGAAGCGTTCACGCTTTGCCGAGGTTAACGCGTGGACTTAATACGATCACTTCCGCTATTTATGTTAAGCGCTCACCGGTGCAGTGGCAAATGATTTTTGTATACGCGTTTCAAATACCGCGAAGGGTGAATTGAACCAGTTGACGGAATTGTTTCGTCGGAAACAAAGTTCCAAAAAGCACACTAAGGAAGATGTAATTTACCAAATCCCTATAACAGCACACATGTCCAAAGATATAATTTGTAACAGCTCTTTAAAAATTGATATACATATTTTAGGCAATAAGAGCTAATTGAGTTCTGTTATTAATATTTATTTGTCGAAAATATTAGACAAAAAAGTTCGAACGCTTCGGTTGCCTTTTTCAATCTTCTTCAGCGCATCATTTAAAATTAAAGATTAATAGAAATCAACAATAAATTATTCATAACTGAAAACAATAAATTATACATAAATATCCAAAGATGTTCAAATGTCCTCTGGATATCCTCAGAATATCTTTGGGATACGGTGTGCTATTAGAGATTTCTTCAAGCTTGTGATAGATTCAAAACCCTGGAGAATGCGAAGCTCAAACACTGCAAATTTTCACACATTAGAAATTTTTTATAAAAAAATTATTTTACTTAACAATATTACAAAATAATGAAAAGAAGCGAAACATACTTGTGAAAATAAAAATAAAATTATAATTTTAAGATGTCAAGAACGAACATATAGTGTCGGTTTGACAACACGTCAAGACTCTTAGACGAGTTATGAGAGACTAAACGACCTTTATTATTTTTAATTAAAAATATCGGATTTAATGTTTATAATATTCCTAAAAAACCGAATCATTTAATTACACTCGGCAAGAATAGACTGCCTACAGATTTTTTTATTGTATTAATCTCTGTACTGTATTTCTTCTCTATGTATATCTAGATAACTTGATTTAATAAATAATATTTGCCAGTACGGTCGAGAGAAGAGTCTTACTTTTTGAAAAATTCTGTCTGGCGATTCTCAAAAATCTACGTTTTTATTTTTCCATAAAAACATTTTTCACAAAATAATCGATAACTTTAATTTAGAAAAAAATCCCGCTGCTTTGTGATAAAAAAATGTAGTAATATATAGCAATACTCTAGTTTCTCTCTCTCTCTCTCTCTCATTTTTTTTAACTTTAAGGGTTAGCCCCTTTTCGTGTGCGAGCATGTCTTCAATCGAAAATCCCATAGAGCGAGGCACGCAATCGGTCAGGAAGAAGAGGGTCGGTGCTTGAAGAGGACGGTAGCCGGGATTTCATCCCCGAGCGCTGGTCTCGCCGTCGCACCCCAATTAGAGAGGAACTTCGCCGACGGTTCAACTCCCGCCTGTCTCTCCTCTCTTCTTCCCTCCTCTCTCTCTCTCTCTCTCTCTCTCTATCTTCCTCTCTTTCCGCTTACGCCACAGTGACGTCGACGCTCTCGATTTCACTCAAAGCCGACGCTAACGAGCACATGGAAGTCACGTGGAAATACGACGTGAAAAATGTAGGCGGGAGGAAAGAGAAGAGAGAGAAGAGAGAGAGAGAGAGAGAGAGAGAGAGAGAGAGAGAGAGAGAGAGAGAGAGAGAGGGCGCGTATTCATCCCCGACGCGAAAAAGCCGCGGCGGTCACGTGGATCTGACAGGTGAGTGCGACAGCGACATTTATCCGGCGCCGCAATTGGTGGCGACCAATAAGAGTGACTGCTCGAAAAGGAAGCTGAAAATATTGCCGCGCCGATTTTGCCCCGGCAAATCGATAAGAATTCTCGAGAGCGCGATAAAATCAAAACGCTTCGATATGATTCGAAATATAAATTGGCACTTTGAAAATCTATCTCTCTAGTTAAAAGACGTAATAATTGACGCGAAATTTTGAGGGATAACAACTTTGATTTCTGTTACACTGATTTATCTGTTACATGCGAGTCGAATTGTTCGATTCGATAAAAAAAAAAAATCGAAAGGAAGAGAGAGAGAGAGAGAGAAGTGGAAAAAAACAGAGAAGGAGAGAATCGTGGAGAGCATATGTTAGGGGTTTTCGACGTCCCCCCTGGGGGTTGCGGGTAGAGTGGCCTACCCCCCAATTACTGGCTCCCCTCTGGCCTCGTCTTCGCTATGTTAGGCGGGACCGACCCTCTAGAAAACTACTTCATTACGCAGACAGCCGTGTTGACTTGTATTGTACCGCTGCTCCACGAGGGAGCCCCTTCAAATAATATCTGTGACGAATCGCCTGCACTTCCCTCGCGCCCCTTTCGACCTCCCCGTTTTTACACCGTTGCTATCTGGTCCCTTGCACGCTATACGAGTGCCTCGCTGGATTATCTAAGGGCGGATGCTTACGTGGATTTTTTGCAAGACTTCTGTTCGCGCGGATACTTCGCGTTTTGCAGTAAACCTTCTAATGAAAGTTCCATCGATCGCATCGTTTCATCCAGAAGTATAAGATTTGTAAAACACACTGTATATTAATTGTTAGAATCGTGGAATTTTTATTTTTTGTTCTTTCCTAATTCTTTTAAATTTTATTTATTTTTTTTTGTTATTTTTATTTTTTATTTTAATATGCAAATAAATTCCAGTATTTTTATTTAAAGGGAGAATAAATGCTTAATTCTTAAACGTCCATGGTTATAATTATAATTAATATATATATATATATATATATACATATTAAACAAGTTTTTCTTCTAGAACAACCGAGAGTTCTATATCATAAAAATTTACACGGTACACGATATTAACAAAACAATGCTCGATTTCACATCACATTATATACCGCGAAAAGAATACAAGAGCGGGCTAATATTTCAGTTAAAATCGATAATACCGGATAATTAAATTCCATTTAAATCCGTCTCGTGTGATTGCACTCTCTCGCAACGAATCCGTCAAGTATGTGCCGAATGGCTGCAAAAATCGCATGTTTATCCCTCTTTCGATATCGAGTCGGCACATTGTGAGCCGCATTATGCCACCCTCCGTGGATTTAATGCTAGACAGAGAGAGAGAAAAAAGAGAGACGAGGAGAATATGTTGGGCATTTGTCCCAGTAGCTCCAACCCTTCCTCCGAATCGTATGAAGACATTAAGCAAATTTATGGTCGCCGCAATCAGCTGTACGACCCTTTTTTTTCAGCGACAGACGTCCATCGCGAGGTCGTGATCCTCGATTGTTGCCGTTTAGGTCCCGTTGCGCGTCCCACCAACGGCAAATAGCTCAATTATACGGGAGAATATAGACGATCGAATTAATATACACGCGGAAGCCTCATCTTCGCGTCTTCGATTGAGAGACTTCAACCGACAAACGGATAAATAAATAAAAAGAATGATTGAAGCTATTCGAAGAGATCGATATAACGAGAGAGAGAGATAGGAATCTGTGTGTTGGGAGCAAAAAAAAAGACTACATTGGCAAAAATCGCGCGCTGAAAAAGGGAGCGATAGCCATCACGCCACCTGTCTAGTTTCCAAACAAAACGGCTCGAAAATCCTTTGAGAGTCGCGGCAAACGGAAATAACGTCAACGCGCTGCCGCAGTCAAAATCCTTACAAAGCGACAGCTATCGGGCACCGTACACAAACAACGGGAACCCCGATAAACGCCATTCCGGCGCCCGCCGTCTTAACGCGTTACTGGATTAGCTTAGGGAGCACACGACTAAGTATTTAATCAAACACACACTTTAATCCGTCGAGTAAACGTCGAGCGGCGCCGATGACGAGAGCCGACGTGTTTCGGAGAACGATTGATGGCACGAATTGTTCGGTATAGAATCGCCGAATACAGCGGGATGACATCAGGAGAACGGGACTCGAGATACGCTTAATCTAGGTGTACATAATTCTTTACATTCTTATTTTGAAAGAGATCATAAAGTGTTTTTTTTTTTTTTTTTTACAGACGATCTTTATAATTCGCGATTCAAAAATTTCGAGATAAATTTTGCTTACCATTCTTAAATTTGTAAAGTATTGGTGCAAGAAACGTCCGCCGCGGTAAGAGAGGCGCTACTGAAGCAAAACAAATATGGCCGCCGCGAATATACAACCACAGTTTTAAGTGTAAAAATAAATTTTTTAATGAAAAGATTTTGTCATTGCGGTTAAGGCCAGAATGTTATAAATTCCGACATAATTATTATGTGCGGTGTAACTATGAAAAGTCAAGAAAGAATAGATTTATATATATTCCTTATGTCTACAAATAAGTGACATCAGAATCTCATGTGATCACTGGAACATTATTAATGAATTTTTTAAATAATAAGACAATATTATAGATGTATATTCACGGCGGCCATTTATGATAGTTCACGAGTGTCGCATTGAATTTTTAAGCCCTGAATATACGTCTGGATTTTACATTTCTGCGTATTATCCGCAGCGTTGCGCAACGCGTAGAATCCATCTTGAATCGCAAGCCGTCTATAAAGCGAGCTTTTTTTTTTAGAAGATCCCGGATTTTATGCATTTCTCGGACGAAGAATATATTCTTGATGCCGCTAAGCCGCGTTTGTAATCTCGAGGCAAGGATTTCTCGAGACTCGAGCGTCTCGTTGTGTCTCTACGAGGTGATGAAAAATGCGAATATCGCGACGAGAAAGAAAAGAGATCCATCAATCATGCTCGACGATTCGGAATTTCGCGAGGCGCGTCTCGATATATAATTAGACCAAGAAAGGACTCAATCTCTCTCACTCTCCGTCTTCCTTTCTCACATACGGGAAGGAGTTACCTTTCGCGCGAGGTAGCGGTAAGACACCCCGCTGATTAATGATGCGCAATCAGAGTCAAAGGTGGAGGTTCGGCGCGGCGGCTCGTAAAAGCGGCGTTTAACGTCGCGCATCGCCTCATCATCCCCTCGCTATAAATCAATTTAAGCGCGCGCCTTAAGGACTCGCCCTTTTCGACGGTTCCCGCGATCCTTCAGTGAGGGAATCGACACATCCCGAGATATTAAATTCTTAAATCTCAGATTTAAATCGACATAGACTCTATCTACGATAGAGTTCGACTCCGATCTCTCCGTGACGTGACAGATCGCGGCCGCGTGTAACCGATCAGCTGATTCGCGCGATTAGCCTCGCGGGTCTCCACGACGACGTTCGATGTACCGGCTATACGAGACGAACAATCGGGGACTAACGAACGCGGATGCCGCTTGTCGTGCTTATCAGCTACCAAAAGCGCGCGCGTAGCCCGCGTATAAAATCGTTAAGGGTATTATGCCGCGGAATTAAGACGTGAGTGTTGCGGCCGGGAGAAGCGGCGACGGCGCATTAATCATTCCGGTACGCGGCCCCCGAGACGACGATGACGCCGATTCTCCTCTCTGTCGCTTTTGTACGCTACGTACGTACGTGGTTTCAATGCCGCGTGATTATACCACGTGGCTCTCTTTGCACGTGGACGCTCTCTTTCTCTTTCGTTTCGCTAGTCATCGTCGCAGAAATTTGGCATTTGCACAGGAAATAAATATTAACTATATTTTTGGCTGTAATACAAAAATTAAATATTGAATTATTCAAGGAAATCTTAAACGCTGTCCTGTTCGCGGACTTACCGATTTTATGTTAAAAAAAATTAAAAATTGTTTTTAGAAATCTAAAATTTAACTTATTCTTTTTTCTGATACCAGCAGACTCAATGAAAAAAATTCCCTGATTTTTTCAGATTTTCCAGGACCAGAAATTAATTTTTTTCCTGACTTTAACAAATTATAATACATATATTTTAATATATTTAATTGTATCTAATATCACAACAAAACTTTTAAATAAAACAGTTTAAATAAAATTAATGTATTAATTTTTAATAAAAAAAATGAATTAAAATGAAGTTCTTGAACAATATTATCTCCTTGAGCAATGTTATAATATATTTTAAAATATATAATACATTGAAATAAAATAACACGACGATGAAAATATAAATTAACGAATACGCTATAGATGAATCGATTTTTAACAACACAGAAAATTAGCGTGCTGGGAGTCAAGGAAGTTATATATATATTTATTTAATAAAAAATTTCAAATTCTTGAGACAGATGTAGAATAATGTGAAAAAATCCAGATGAATAGTAAAATTTCCTGACATTTTTCCAACAATACCAGATTGATTGAATTCCCTGACAACACCCGCTTTTCCAGATTTCCCTGACCGCTAAACACCCTGGATACAGTAATATAACATACTTTCACGCTAGGAGAAGAATCCGCGGATAATCCAACGAACGGATTTCTCCTCGGTGTTCCGTTTCTAACGAGCGAAGATTAAAATGTAACAGGCCCGGGAGAGACGTGATTGATGCGGCATCGGGGCCCCGGCAAGTACGGCCAAGATACGCTGTGCTTGAATCGCGGTTTGTGTCCTCTCTTTGCCTCCTCGCCCCCTCGATATTCCACTCGGATCATTGCCGCAACAAAGAACAATGGCGCACGGTGGCCGCGGCGGAATAGACCGCGTCATTGTTCCCCGGGGCTTGGGAGCCCTCTTGCGTTCCCGGGACTGCCCGGGGACGTTCTGACCCCGTCGCGAGATAAGGGGAGCCCGGCGGCCCCTTTGAGGCGAAGATGACTGTTCGACCGACTTTCCAGCGAGAGACGTTTCGATTCACGGCCCGTCTCTTACTTGCAGATATCGATACGCCGCCTCGGAATAATTGTTCTCGGTACTCTGCCCCCTGCGAGAGATCGTTCCTTTATCATTAACGACGCCCGCCGAAATCGTCGCTGATAATCTGACTACGACGATGACAATTTCAGATAACGTTTCGCGGCCTCGATCGACTCTTTAACTCATTTTCTCCCCCTTTCTCTCTTTAAAATCATTTCTATAAAGAAACCGACATGGAAGTTCGAAGCAAAAATTGCTTTTCTTATATATAAGGCTTGAAAGAAATAATAGTATACACATTTTGTATTACAAGTGCAGGCAAAGTGGCTTTGTGCGCATTTTCTGTGCGCGAGGTGGCCGATCGCATGCCGCATCTTGCGACGGCACGGTGCGGGAATAGCCGCGTTCAAAGTTATTGTCCACGGCTGAAGCCGTAGACAATGTATTGCCCACGGCTTTAGCCGTGGGCAATAACTTTGAACGCGGCTCAACCGTAGGCAATGGCTTTGAATGCGGCTTATTCACTTACCGCGTCGCAGCTAGATGGCGGCGTGGGAAATTGGCCGTTTTCCGCACAGAAAACACGCACACAAAGTGCCACTTTGCCTGCACGTGTAATACAAAAAATTTAATGCCAATAAAATCCAACTGACACCTTTGAGATGATTAGCGAGTTTAAACAATTTTTCCTGAAACATTGCAAATTCAAGAGACTGCGACATTGAATCTCGGAGGTTTGGTTTCTCCGAAACTTTTTATGATTTTAAAGCAACGAATGCGGCAGAAACGCGCGTGAAAGCTTTATAACTTAACGCGCTCATAAACAGTTTAAATATATTGTGTCTCTGGATCTTCTCACGTTTCACGTCTCAAAACTTTAAACCTCTCGCCCGAGAGAGAATTCGCCTCGACCCGAAGTAAACGTAAAAATCCCGAAATGTAACTTTCCCCGAAACGATCAACCCTATCGCGCCCGTCGATCGCAGCTTCCGTTTATAGAAAGATCTGCTCTCACGGTTCCTAAAATCGCTATTGCCGCGTCACCGTGCAGGTCCCGACGGCGACGCTGACTGGCATTTTCTGGCTCCGCGATGTCAACGGGTCTCAGGAAGATTCTTCTCTCGAGTTGCCTTCTTCGCCTCCGTGGGAGAGAAAGAAAGGCGGTGACGAGAGAAGAGACAGAGAGAGAAAGAGGAAGAGAAAAGGAAGCAAAAAACGGCCGTCCTGCCAATGGCTCCGGGTGTCATGAGTCATCGTCCAGTCATCCTTAAACTGCCTTTTAATATCCCGGCTGCATCCGTGGTGACACGAAAAGAGGTGAGAGGGCATACGAGTGATTTTTGTGGAGGCGACTACCTGCCTGTGTTCGGTGCACGACGCCAAAGTCGCTCGTTGACGATGAGGTACGGTAGACAGGGGCCCGACCGGGGAGATGAAACGGTGGAAAGTTTAATAATCGGAGGCTCGAAGGTATTACAAGGCGAATTCTTTCGTCGTCCAACTCTCTTCTTTCTCCGTCTTTCTTGGTGCGCCACTCGCTCCCCTTCATTCGGTTGACAGTCATCGCATTGTCCTACCGTCCGGCCTACTGTCTGTCTTCCTTTCAATTTCTGGGTTCGCGTTTCGTGTATTTTACCGAGAAAGTTTTTACGATTAAACAGATTCACAAATTGATAAAAGAAAGGCCAACTAAAACGAGCTACCTGCTTAATTCAGGATGTCAAGCAGAATAGAAACACATCAAACAAGTTATTGGAACTTATACCCCCCAGATAGCACCATGTCCAAAATGCACGCATAAGACATCTTTCAGATGTTTTTGAGTTATCTTTGGGATATCATATCATAAGATTAATTAAAGATTTCTTAATAATATCTTATGCGTGCATTTTAGATATGGCGCTATCTGAAACGTTTCGATTGTACAACAGTTTTTCTCGATACATTAAATTTTACAATTGATGCATAATAAATCAAATAAAGAATAAACATTTGAAAACGACAGATTCAAAAACCACAGATTAAAACATCTATGTCTTAAAGTATTTGTTAACTCGCATATTGATAATTAGTCTATGAGGTCTCCGATTTCTTTAGGAATCAATCTTTTAAAATTGTTAGCTCGGTCCGTGATTGAAATATTTTACTATTGATGTGGTGTGTCGAATCTTCTTTCAGATTTATTGTTACATTTAAACCGTTCTTAGTCTTATAATTAGTTATGTTGATATATTTAAGAGACAGACGAAACTAATGTAAAAAGATTAATTTTAGAGAAGAAGATTTTACATCAGTGCTCATACCGATTTCCTTCCCTTTCATCGGGTGACTGTCATCGGATTGCCCTATATTGTCTCTCTTTCCTTAAAGGGAATATTAATTGTGAGTCTGTTTTATTGACAAATATTATTTTCATTTGACTCTTTATTGGCTGCACAGAATGAAAAATCCTTTACTAGAATTAAAGCATTCATAATAATAAATCTGAGCTATTATATGTGCGTATAAAAAGAAACCCAGAAAGTTAAATAATTACAGTGTTCTTAATACAAAAGAAAGCATCCCCTTTTCGTGCAGTTTTACCGACAAAGTTTACGATTAAAGAGCATTTGGAGAAAAAATTGTACATCAGTGTCCATTTAGCGTGATCGATTCGAAAGTATTCCCTAAATAATCTCACGCTACAGGGACAGATTGGTGAAGGAAATTGGTTGTCGGATGTTGAGACCGAAAAAGAGAGGACAGAATAACGCACCGTCGCGTCGCGTGCATCCCGGAGCGCCGTGATTCGAAATAATCTCGTCCCGAGGGGAAATTTATGACCGCGCGAGTCGATCTATTCTGTGACAAGGGATCCGTACTTTTTCCGGTTATATTATACCTGCTGTAATTACCGCGCGATCGCCCCGCGCAGCATCGACACATTAGACGCGCGCACGCGATGCACCGCGCTATAATCGACCGCGTGTATCATTAGTACCGTTTCCTCTCTGGCCGTAGGTTCTTTCCCTCTCGCTTCTTCTGGGAAGCACGCAGAGGCGAGAACGGGAGAGAAGAATTTTTGGGAAAAGGAGGCGCCTGTCGTCCTCTCTCGCGGAGACGCACGCAAAGGTGATTTTGGGACAGGAGGCTCCCGTCGGGGTCCCTCTTTCGAAGAAAACGCTAAACTTCTCTTCTACCGATAGGTAAACAAACGACCGCCGCTCTCTGTCTTTCTGATGCTGGTTGCGAGAGCGGAAAACGAAGGATGATGATTATCGATATCCGCAACAATGTTTAAAGCCGGTTTAAAGATAGGTTAGAATCGGCTGGAGATCAACGTCGCGCGCTTCTCCCTCGGGAGAATCCTTCGCAAACTTCAGCATCGGGGATCCGTGACGCTGTCCTAATGTAGGTCACACGACCACCACTCTTCTTCTCCCGTTCCTCGCGCGGCACGAAATTGGCTTCGTTACGCGCGATTGCCTCCGAATGACGTTTCTCGATGATTAACGTAATGATTCGTGGAACACGCGGCGAATGGAGAAATAAATAAGTCGCACGAGATTATTGATATTTATCTAATTAAGTGAAATTATATTTCTTTTTACGATTTGTACTCTTATTTTTAATATTTTAATTCTGCCTTATTATTTTTTGTATATATGTATAGCTTGTCTCTTCTGGAATTTTTATACGGCAATATTAAAGACTACATGACAGATCCTAAAGACTATTGTAACTATACGTGTAATATTCTGTGGATCAAAATCTCTCCCTTGCTCGAAACGGTTTTTAGTCACGTTTTACAAAACGTTATGTTCTATCTTCCGAAACAAAAGAGAAAAATGTGGAAGGTTCCGACGCAATTATTTCTTCGAAAAGTTCGAACGTCTGGCTGCAACATTGTCGGCGAGATAAAAACAGGTTCCGATGGTTGTGATGGAAATGACAAGGATTTGGCAGATTGTCGGGAAGAGTTTCGTGAACCGTCGACGGCATAGGATTTTTTTTTTAACGTGAACTGTGTGAAACTTATAACTGCATCATCTCGTTCTTCTAATCTTCGGAAGCAGTTAGTTTTCGAAACGCGATAGAAGCAACGTCACGGTGTCCAGCAGACTCAATGAAAAAATTCCCTGACTTTTTCAGATTTTCCAAGACCAGAAATTCATTTTTTCCCTTTTAGTATTATTTTCAGTATTATTTAGTATTATTTTTTAGTATTATCAATCAATTCAATGTTAAATCATGAAATCCTTGAGATATTTTTGTTAACAATGAAAAAAAAATATGTCCCTATAAATTATTTAAATAATCATCTTTTTTATTTATATTATATCAAATTTTTTAGTTTTGTCTCCATCAAACACATTGAAATAAAATAACACGACGATGAAAATGTAAATTAACGAACACGCTGTAGATGAATCAATTTTTAACAACACAGAAAATTAGCGTGCTGGGAGTCGAGGAAAAGTTTATATTTATGTAATAAAAAATTTTAAATTATTGAGACAAATGTAGAATAATGTGAAAAAATCCAGACAAAAATATTAAAACTTCCTGACTTTTCCCTGACAATTCCCGATTTATAAAACTCCCTGACAATGCCCGGTTTCTCAGATTTTATCATATATTTTTAAAAAATTATCATGAAAAATTAAAACAGTTTCCCATTGAAAAATTCGCGAGCGAGAGAAAGAGAAGGAGCGAAAGTCATAAATCCTAAAGAGGTCATTAGGTTACAGGATAAACCACCTCGAATGCAGGCGCGCGCGAGAATAAGGGAGGAAGGAAACACGCAAAGGCTTTGTTAACGCTCGTCTGCCGATTCTGTCGCGGCTTCCTTATTTACAGTCCCGCAGGCTCGAGGGTGCTCGAAGTCGCTCATTGTTTGCGCCGACGACGTAATAGCCGTCGTTAGACCGGTAGCGCGCTTTAAGACGGTAGGTAAGCGTGGACTTGACAGTTCGGTGACGGTGCGAATCGACATGGACCGGGGATGACATCGGCCACCCCCACGTCTGTACAAACACGCCGATGCTTTTCCACTTGACACCTTCCACCACGTCGAGGCGGCGGCCCTCTGTGATGTCGTCTCCATCTTCTTTCCCCCTTGTAATGAGCTACGTTTCGTCGACACGCGGCTACGCAAACACGACTTTATTCTCGGAAAGAATATCCGCTGCCAGCTGGTGAATTCGAATATTTACCAAGTTGCGTGAAAGCATATATGTATATGTATATGTGAAAAGGTATAACTCTAAGAGGAGAATCGTAAAATCGAGATCGAGGAATATAGGGCTCCTCATCAAACTGTGTCGGACTCTCTGAATCGTCTCTTTCTCTCGAGAGCGATCTTTAAAATACGTATACATGTTGTATACAAACGGAACCTGTCAGATCGCGGCCTTCGCTCGCGGAATTATCGCTTTCGGAGATAATTTTAAATCGCGCGTACGTCGTTACGCGTTACCTACCGACCGTCCGAGTCCAGACCTCGGCGAAACGGAACGAGTTCAGGGCGTTATATCCTTCGGCACGATTAAAGGACCGACGACTCTTAATCCCGGCGGCCATTCACGGCCGGCCCGAGAAGAGTCGGAATACGATTCCGGCATAAAGCGGCGACTTTATGATTATTCGTCGTACGATTCGCTGACGGGCTCACTTTGTGGGAGACAGCTAAGAAGAAGGAGAGAATGAGAGGAAGAGGAGGAGAAGGACGACAAAATGCAGCAGGTTCTGCTACCTGAAGCTTCGCCAAGAGTGCACGCACCTTCTTCTCTCCTTCGTAACGTGCATACAAAATACAGGATGCTTCACAAATTTTTTTTCTTTTTACCTCTATCGATTTTAACGCGCTGTATCATTCTCCCTCCGCCAGGATTGTGCAGAACTGCGCTTCGATTTTTTCATTCAAAAGTTAAAGGAACGAACAATAATTCCAAGCATGGGTGTCTGCAGGATTTCTTCCAGGATGGGGCACAATGAAATATTTTTTATTTTTCCTTTCTTAATTAAGAAAAACATTTTTTTATATTAATTTTTTATATTTTATATTTTTTCTATTACACGTGCAGGCAAAGTGGCACTTTGTGTGCGTGTTTTCTGTGCGGAAAGCGGCCGATTTCCCACGCCGCCATCTAACGGCGACGCGGTGAGTGAATAAGCCGCGTTCAAAGTCATTGCCCACGACTAAAGCCGTAAGCAATACATTGTCCACGGCTGAAGCCGTGGGCAATAACTTTGAACACGGCTATTCCCGCACCGTGCCGCCGCAAGATGCCCTCTCTTGCTCCCTCCTGTCCACGACGAGAGCCGATTAATTCTCGATTGATGCATAAAGTATATAGAAAGGTAATCTATTTAAGTCTTGTAGAGAAAATGAAAAAAATATGTTACAGCGATTTTGACGAGAGAAACATTAATGAAATGTGCCGGGTACCAAAGGGAAAACGCGCGGCGCGTTAGCGAGTTGATGTGTGGCCATTGTGACGGAATTTTGATAACGACAAGGAGCGCCGCGGGGTATCCCGCGAGGGATTCGGAGCTCTCGGGCATAATTCTCGTAAAATTCCCGGCTTTATGGTAATGTATCTCCTCCCTTCAGCCGCGCGCCGCCTTTCCCCCCTCTCGACCCCCCTCTTCCCTCCTCGGATGAGAAGCCCGGTCTCTCTCGAATTTTGTCGTCGTCCCTTCGAAACCGCCTGGTGATTTTTTGTTCTTATCACGATCGCGCGCGCCGATCGACCAAGACGATTTTCTCGTAAATCGGTTGTAATTTCCACGGCGGTATTCGCCGTTACGTCTCGTAAGTTTGTCAGCCGCGGGAGGAGACCCGGATTTTACGCGCTGATTAAGCGTGAACGGCCCGAAGAAAGCAGGAACTTCCAAATTTTGCGCACAGAGGAGAGTCCTCGCGTATAATAATAATCTCGAGGAGGGAGGAAAATATACGTGACTGCGCCGTAATTTTTGTGTATACACGCGTGGAAAGTTAATTTTTCACTTCAGTCAGCGAACTGTACGCGATGGCAAATAGAAACCAACTCGGTGTACACCTTGAATTGTATCTAGAATCGCAGCGAGATCAAGAGCCGCGCGCACGCATCTGAATTTAGTTTAGCAAGCAGGTCGGCGAAACGATCGCTCGCATTTCACACGCGAGGATTGCGCATCTGTCTCTCTCTCCTCCTCTCTCATCTCCACCGAATTTCTCACAATCGCTCGTCTACGACCGCGTGCACCGTTACCAGGCCCGATAAACATCACCTCTTTCTCCCTCTCGCTCTCTTTCTCTCGCGGTGATTACACGTAATGCTGGAAAGCCGCGACCTGCTCGGGTAGTATCAGCTTCATCTTTATCATCGTCCGCGCAGCGACACCGCGGGATGTCTCGAGAGAACCAGAGAGAGAGAGAGAGGGAGAACTCCTTTTTTTCGAGTTCTAATCTCTCAGATCCTTTTACAAGGAGAGGAACGAGACGACACTCTCACGGCCGACTCTTCCGGCGAGAAAGCGAGACGCGCTACGAAAATTCTACGGAATTTCTGCCCCACGGAATGTTGTAACGCGGGACGTTTCAATCTTTCGTGACTCTATCGTATTCCTGGGAGTTTTAATTTTTTTTTTTTTTTTTTCGAAAACTCGGTGAATTCTTCTCCAATGCTGAATGTATGTATATTCCATTTTTTAATCGTCACGCTTTTTCAATCATTAAAATCTCTAAGATTCGCGCAGCTCTTTTGGATAATGAAGACAGTTTTGTTTCTCTAGGGAGGGAATTATTTTTATTCTTCTCTTCTTAAAACGTACAAATACTTCGGGACACGGAAAAAATATTAACAATCATAATAAGAGTTAAATTGACAGCTAAATCTCAGCCCTATATTACACCTGAAATTTAATTATATGTCTAAATTTTAGTTACATATGGCAATCAATATTTTTAACGAGAGAGGAATTCCTTGAAGCTTAAAAATATGAATTACCATGGGCTAAAATTTAGCTGCGATAACCACGGTCTTATATAATCGACTATATGCCATCAAGCGTAACAAAATGTAATTAATATGGTTACCAACTCAGGCCGATTTATTCAATGTGCGCCAGCGCAGATTTTTTTTATTAAATATTAGTTTTTATTAAATTATTTAAAAGTAATGAAATATATTATAATAAATGTATTATATGACAGGTCTGAGTTGGCCGCCATATTGGTTACATTTTTTATACACTTCGTTTTAATGAATATCCTGACCTGTATATAAGACGTGATGGTAATTAATATTTTTTCCGCGAAAATATTACGAATTAAATAGTCTTTCTTTCTTTTTTTTTTTTTTTTTTTTTTAAGGAAAGAGGCATTTTCAATTCAGGGTGCTGGCTTCGTGCTACCTCAAATCTCGAATCTCTCGCTGCACCAGCGGGGCATTAAGGCTCCGGGACGTCTGGAATCCCGCGCACACACCATATCCCGCATATGGTTTCGTATACGGCACACGAACGGGCCGGTCGTGGCGCTAGCCGTGGCTTTTTTGCGCCGCTAGAAGAAGCGGAGCTATTTATCAGCGTGGGCCCGTTCCGCGCATACTAAGCGGGCCTTAATCAGCGTGCGCGATTTTCCCGGCGTACAACCGAGAGAAGGTAAAAAAAACCGCCGAGCGCACGTCTCGTGCGCGATAACTGAATTATCCTCCAACATCTCGGGCTGATCTCTTCAGAAATTCAGCCTTCAAGTTGCTAATTTCCAAGGCAGGATCCTTATTTCAATTTGTATCGAACCAATCTTGACTATTGACGTAAAATTTAAAAATAAAAATCGGAGTTAAAGTCTAAGCATCTCTTAAACTTGAACTTGAAAATGATAATTTTATGTTAACGATTTTTATATATATATATATATATATGTATATATAATTCGTCTTTCGTGTAAGAGATGCTCACACGTGATTACATAAACGATTTCTAGCGAACCGAGTTTATTTTTCCATCATTGCGTCATAAGAAAAAAAAACATTCCTTTTGTATTATACAGGTTTTATTTTAATGCTACACGCTATAAAGATTTATGCTTATGTAAAGTCTGAGAATCTTCGACTCATTGAAAAATGATTGAAATGATTATCTGAAGAAGCGATGTAAACCTGTATAATAAGAGAGAGGGGAAAAGGCTTGGAACCTTATAGAGTCGTTAGACCGGTTAAAAAAAATCAAAGCGCGAGAAAGTTCAATCCCGCGCGCGAGAGAACGAGAGATACGCGTCCTTCTCTTTCTTCGGGAAGAGGGCGAGGACGAGGCTAATAATTAAAATGCATTCAACCGAGTTATAAAGCTTTAACGACGTGTATGCGCGACCGATTTTTTGCCGCGCGCCGGAGAGGCTTTACGATACAATTTACTGCGTATTTAATTTTACCTTTCCGTTCCATTGATTTAGACTCTGCCAGTAGTATCGACGTTTCGAATTTTCAAGGGAGACCGTCTCCTCCACCTTCGTACGTGGATATTTAACGCGACCCGATCTCTCGAAACCCCTCATCTTTGAAATTATCCGTGATATTTAATTTTAATTTCTTTCGGAAATCGCAGGCGCGTCACTTGGGACCTTTACGCAATTTTTTTTTACGCAAAACGAGACTTTACGATACGTAAAAAAAGGGGATTAGTGCTTCCGTTCGTTTCCACGAAAGGCTGCTTCCGAGAAAATTGCTTTGACGAAATTAATACCGAACCTCTCTCTAATCGCGCTCTTGGAGAAGAAACAATTAAATTTTTAACTTTCGTTTAACGCTGAGTTATTTAAGCCGAACGATTACCGCAAGCTTTTAGTATGGAACAGCTATTTCGAGTGTATCGTCAATTTATTTGGCGATTAACAGACACGGTTAGCACTCGTGTTTGTTCTTGCACCGCGCTATCTTTTATCGTATATCTCTCAATTTTTAAAGACACGCACTCCAAGTCCCGTGATGCGTAATTTAATGTAACGCGCGACAATTTAAATCGAATTCCCTAATAAGGGAGATATACAGTACGCGTTTCGTCTCTCTTATCTCTATCCTTAATTTATTTAGCGGTGCGGCTTAATGTCAGAGTACACCGTATCGCCGTGTAAGTGAATAT
The DNA here is from genome assembly GCF_048542155.1 of Nylanderia fulva. NCBI lineage: Eukaryota > Metazoa > Arthropoda > Insecta > Hymenoptera > Formicidae > Nylanderia > Nylanderia fulva. The sequence continues at coordinate 1,737,276 of NW_028189730.1, read as the reverse complement.
TTTTTCCAAGTAAAGAGGACATTATTTAAAGATGTCCTTTCGACTTGCGACTGTCTGTGTGACTGTCTGTGACTTTGACTGAAATCAGACTGTCTCATTTTTTACTTACCAACGACAAATTTAAGCTGACAATTTTTTCTTTCTTTGAAACATGGTCCTAATAATTAATTATATTTGTATTACACGTACAGGCAAAATGGCACTTTGTGTGCGTGTTTTCTGTGCGGAAAGCGGCCGATTTCCCACGCCGCCATTTAGCGGCGACGCGGTGAGTGAATAAGCCGCATTCAAAGCCATTGCCTACGGCTGAGTTGCGTTCAAAGTCATTGCCCACGGCTAAAGCGTGGGCAATACATTGCCCACGGCTTCAGGCGTTCTCGCCTTCGACTCGTGCGTCCATCCCCCGTACTCGTGACCAATTGTCAACTTTTCGCACTTGATACACAATATACTATTGTAACATATACTTTAAAACATAGATGTTTTAATCTTTGGCTTTTCAATTCTTCGTTGTCAAATTTATTCTTTATTTGATTTATTATGCATCAATTGTAAAATTTAATGTATCGAGAAAAACTGTTGAACAGTCGAAACGTGCCAGATAACACCATATCTAAAATGCACGCATAAGATTTCATTAAGAAATGTTTAAGACATCTTTAAGAAATCTTATGATATGATATCCTAAAGATAACTTAAAAACATCTTAAAGATGTCTTATGCGTGTATTTTGAACATGATGCTATTTGGGATATCAGTTCCAATAACTTGTTTGATGTGTTTAATATTCGTAATAATAAATTCTGTTTGACATCCTGAATTGAGGTAACTCGTTTTAGTTGGCCTTTCTTTTATCAACTTGTTAAAAATTCAAAGATGTAAAAAATAAATTTATTTAGAGCTGAGAATTGTGTTATTATAGTGATTTGCAAAAGTGTTTGAAAATTTCAGTAGTTGAGTATCTCTAGATCTAAAGGATTTAATCGATCCAAAGACTTGCGCGTGCAAAGAAGTAGAAGAAAGAAAGTTTTAAATCGCGAATGCCTAATTATTACGACGTATCTCCAGCTTCTATAAGCTGATTACGTTTGCGATTATATTGCTGCTATTACAAACATGCGAAACGTTCAAACTGCGACGCGAATGCCAAGCTATAACGACAGCGACAGCATTGCCGATGCAACACTCGCGTCTTTCGCGGGATGATAAATCAAGCTGAAAGCCTGATCGATTCGAAAGAGAGAGAGAGAAAGAGAGAGAAAGACGCAACGAGAGAGTTGCGCGGAAACACGAGGCACCGATATTTCCAACAACCGTCGAACAGACGTTCTCTCCGTTCTCGTTGGGTTTTGTGCTCGTTTTTCTCATTCCTGCTGATCTCCCCCGTTACCTCACCCTCTTCCTGGTCGTCTCGATTTCTTACGGATACGTCTTGAGGAAGCAATAAATCATCTCGTTGCTCGTACGAACGGTCCGCAGTTTGGTGAGCATTTTTATTTCACGGTGACTCCAAGGACTTTTATGCTTTTTAATTTGGATAATGAAACAACGAGATGAATGTTCCTACTTGTCGCAGCTTTGCAATAAATTTGGATCTTTCGAGTTTAAATCTTCGAACCTTTAATAAATAAATCCTAGAATTTTCTCTATAAAAAGCTCTTGAAACTTTACTTCTTTCCGGGTACTTGCAATTTGCACGACTTACAGACTTTCGAAGCGCAGATGAAATGCCTTCTTAAGAGCAAAGTAGGTATTCTCGAAGAGAAATGATAACATCTGTCGACTGCGGAAGATGAAGAAAAAAGAAAAGGAAAAAGAGGAGGGAACTAGGCGTGCGAAATTTGGCGGAGTATATTTAAAGATCTTTGGGTATGCGCATTAGGGATGCACGGTCTGCTTCGAATAAGTTTTGCGGTGGCGCCTTGACGCATGAATAGCTAACCTCTGGCCCTGAATGAACGGGAGGGGTCTTGACACGGTGTGGGTGGCGTTGGCATTTTTTTGCAATGGTAGTTACTGCTACCTTCCCCCTTCTGCCCATTCATTCTCCCATCTAGCCCCCCTAGTCGTTTCCCACCGCTAATAGGGCTTTCTTTCTTCTTTTTAATACCGCCGAGAAGTGGCGCATCCTCAATTTGACGCGAATATAAATAGCACTCTTGTCGATCGAGATCAAAATTAATTCACACTTCCATCAGCAAAGGATTTTTATCGATCATTTTTTTTTTTTATAATTATCTCTATATTTATTTTATGAATTAAAAAAATGTCATATACTGGGCGTGATTGATGTGCATCTCTTATTGTTTGAATAATTCGTTCAAATTAAAACAGATGTGCTGGTTTCAGTTTATTAATTTTATCGAGAAATTTTGCTTCGACAAAGATTTTCAAGATTATTATAACTGTCAGGACATTTCTTCTTCTAAAGAGTTCTAAATCATAGCAAGAGGCGAAGGCATAGACGAGATAAACAGGAGCTAAGATCATGAAGAAGCGCAGGTTCTCCAAGAAAAAGAAAGAAAGAGAGAGAGAGGAAGGAAGGATTGCGCATCCTCAATTTGACGCGAATATAAATAGCACTCTTGTCGATCGAGATCAAAATTAATTCACACTTCCATCAGCAAAGGATTTTTATCAATCATTTTTTTTTTTTATAATTATCTCTATATTTATTTTATGAATTAAAAAAAATGTCATATACTGGGTGTGATTGATGTGCATCTCTTATTGTTTGAATTATTCGTTCAAATTAAAACAGATGTGCTGGTTTCAGTTTATTAATTTTATCGAGAAATTTTGCTTCGACAAAGATTTTCAAGATTATTATAACTGTCAGGACATTTCTTCTTCTAAAGAGTTCTAAATCATAGCAAGGGGCGAAGGCATAGACGAGATAGACAGGAGCCAAGATCATGAAGAAGCGCAGGTTCTCCAAGAAAAAGAAAGAAAGAGAGAGAGGAAGGAAGGATTGCGCCTCGCAAAAGTGCCGAGTAAACATGGCACTGGAATGACTAGGAATAGCGCTGCTCGGCCGGCAGTGCTTTCCAAGCCGACGTGATGAGATGCGAGGCAATCAATGCGCCATCAACTCGCCTCGATTTACGGCTACATCGTCACGAGGCCTATTCCAGCGCGCGTCCATTGCTCGCCTCCTCTCGCGCGTTTAAAGCACTCATCTCTCTTTCTCTCTCTCTCTCTCTCTCTCTCTGGCAGCCCGTCCGATTCCACTTTGGACTGCCCGACGGCTATTCTCCTCTCTCGCTAAGAATTATTTCAATTTACTTTCCTCATCCCCTCGTGCCCACCTTCCCATCTCGACACGGCGCGTTCGAACCGAGGGGGATGGATTTACTCGCCCTTTTTCGCCATCTTTTTTTCGCCCAAAGCGCGCCGTGATTTATGGAGACGCGTCTATTAATGTCGCAGCGCGCCGTTTTGAATATTAGGTTGTTACGAGGGTTTTGTGGGTTTTTGCAGCGCCCGTGAAGATTGAATGAGAAGGCAAAACGACAAACGAAAGACAATCGCCTCTGCGCCCTGATACGTGTTAACGAAGTTCAAAGTTATCAAGGTTCCGAGATGAACAGTTTCAAAGTCAAGATTTGTATACTACATATGAGAAACACATTGTACATCAGATGTAAAAAAATAAACCCAGACAGCACATGGATTTCCAGAGACATTTGCTCAGGACATCCGGAGGTCTTAGGATTAAAATAGGATATCCTCAGGATATCCTATTTTAATCCTAAGACCTCCGGATGTCCTGAGCAAATGACCGCTCATTTTTTATCTCTGAATCCTTAGGATATTGTGTAGGATATTCCAAGGATTTTTATAGGATATGAAAAGAATACTGATTTTTATATCGGAAAAATGTTTACCTATACAAAAAAGTATATAAGACTATGAAAAAATAATAATATAACAATAATGTAACAATAATTCTTCAATAATGTATTATTGAAGAACTATTGTTATACCCTAATAGCGCAACATATCCGAAAGATATTCAGAGGATATCCAGAGGACATTCGAATATCCTTGGGATGTTCTTCGAACATCTTCGGGATATGTATGCTGTTAAGGTACCAGTAGTTTTTTCAAAAATACATATGGGATAGTTATTATTGAAGAACTATTATTATACCCTAATAGCGCAACATATCCGAAAGATATTCAGAGGATATCCAGAGGACATTCGAATATCCTTAGGATGTTCTCCGAACATCTTCGGGATATGTATGCTGTTAGGGTACCAGTAGTTTTTTTCAAAAATACATGTGGGATAGTTATCAAAATAAAAAAACTTGAAAATAAAACAATTGTAGATTGCGTAGCATATCCTACCAAATATCCTGGTACATCCTGGATTTTCCGGACAATCCTGAGAACGTCTTGTGCTGTCTGGGTAATGTACCAAATCTCTCTCGAAAAGAGTTTCACCCCCGTTTTAAACCAGTTTCACCCCCGTGCCCTCAAGACACCAGGCGAAAGCTCAGTCTCGATTACCCCCGACGACGTAAATAACGGCGAATAGACGAGCGAGCGAGTTATTTACTTTGGCGAGATGCGCTCCTCGCATCGTTTAACTCATTTCTGCATCCTGCCATCAATATTAACCGTCGAACACCCGGCTCCGGCCGTCGAACACACGCACAAACGCACACTTATATATTCGCGCGCGCCCGTCTAAGCGCCTGTCAGCGTCCTCGCAAAGAGGAATATTTAGTGATAGTCGCCCGGAGCAAGAGAGCAACGGACGTTAACTAATACACACCGGGGTTCGATCCCGGGACCGACCGAGACCCGCGTGTGTGACGTATGGGCCTCGGTAAATAAACTATTAATATTATGGTAACGTCACGCATTCCTATCCATATTGGCTGGCGAGGTCCATGACGGGCGCCTCCGCCTCATCTGCCGCGGAAAGAGAGAGATTTACAGGCTCCAAGAACAAATACGTAAATTACGGGGCAAGAAGAACTCGGGTCGAGTGTATTAGAATGTTCCGGTTAATCCATTCATACTCTTGAACGATAACCGATTTTTATAAGGTCAGACATTGCGATGACGATCGATTCTGTCTTTGAGATTTTGTTGGATTCTTCATGAAATATTAATGTGGCGAAAGTGTAACGAGGTTTGATCGAAGCGGAATCTACTATAATAATGTATTGTACTTGTTGATTATTTCGTCAATTAGTGATGTCCTGTTCTGTTTGTCTTAAATACACGGTTATTGTAATTTTAAGAATATTGAGATCTACTTGTGTGGAAAAAATCAGAGAGAATACTCTACACTTTTATCACACATCTTAATTCGCTACCTTTTTTTAATTTGCCTACATCCGTCACTTGTCGATGAAAACAACAATTCTTCGTTTATCTCGAGCAAGATTTCCACGTGGTTTATGTAGCAGAATCAATTACAGACCGATCTACCAGGTATCGGACACAAACTAGACAGTGTTATACTCGTATGTACACTGGAAAAAAAAGTATGGAAAATTATATAAATAATATATGTAAAATTGCATGATAAATAATGAAAAGGTACACATTTCTATTATTTAGCGTGTAATTTTACACTTATGTAACTTTACATATTTTTGTGTAATATATTACATATTGTTTTACAGTGTATATACAAGGCGTCTCGTTTCATATTAGACGGATAACGCGAGTATCCGCTCGCTCGCTTAAACAGAGGGAAGTGCGATTCGGGAAAGGAATCACTCTAGAGTCAGCGGATGCCTTTCCTTCATTCTATATATCTCTTTTTTTCTACCTCCCTCTCTCTCCTTTTCTTCCCGTTCGTTCGTGTCGTTTTCATTGCCTGGCGAGTACTAGCCGAACGCTCGTATCTGCGGATCTCTCATGAATCTTACATGCACTGTATAATTATTCGTGTGTAGAAATACAGAACGCGCGCGCGTCTCCGATCGAAGATGGCGACCGACGAGCATTGTTGGCGAGAGCGATTTCTCCGATTTAAAGCCATTCTTTTATTTCCGTGAAAGGTATGGCCGATAAAAATCAGCCTGCTATCACGACTATCTAGGCGGAATTTAATGTAAATTAATTAATAATTTAATTTCCGATGAAGAGGATCCTAAACGTCCTTGAGTTTCAGTCGTTTTATCGACAAAATGTGAGGTTAGATAAACTATAAATCTATTTATTGGCTATACGGATTGTTTTTTACCTGAATTCTTAAAAATTTATAATTCTGCAACCTAGATATATGAGACTATACAGATTGATAAATCTTTTTCCTGTACAAATTAAAGTATTAATATTAACAAATTGCGAAGTGCTCTAATTTCAAGCAAAACACAATCCGTATAGCCGATAAATAGATTTATATTTGAAACCACAGACTTCTTAAGGATGTTTAGGATTCCCTTAATGCAATAAATATAATATTTGCACAATTGTGCCAAAATCACTTGGAAATAATTCCTGCATATCAAGACAAAAATAAAGACGAGAATAAATTCTGGCTAAATTGTCGCGGCATTACATTATATCAATAATAAAAAATGATAATAATAAAATAGTAGAGCGCACGTTATATTCTCCCTCAAAGCAAGACGTTTCTATCTATCGTTCCTTCCTACGAAGCTATCGATACGCTCGCGTTGAAATAATAAAATTGAAGCTTTTTATTTAATTCCTCTCTCTCGCTCGTTCGAAGCCGAGACGTTAATAACGACAAAGCGAAGAGCCGGGACTGTGCATCGAGGTACCGTGGGATCCGCGGGCATCCGAGCATCCCTCGTCGACGTTGACGTGCGCACCGCTCGCCTTTACCGAGTGTGAGATGCGTTTTTCAGCTTCCATTTGCAGACAATCGACGCGGTAATCACGGGTTGGGCGCCGGAAGCCGGAGAAGATATTCGCGCGCTCCCAATCAGATAACCCTCCTTAGCTGACTCGGTCTGACCTACCTCGTTCTTTTCTCTCTGTCTCTCTCTTACCTTCCCCTCCCTCACGTGCGGGAACAATGGGACAAAATTAACGCGATTTCATTCATATCTATATATTTCAGTCTACACATTTCACTATTTTATTGCGTTGTCTTTATCTCTTTAGCCTGATTTGGGAGATATCCGCCTATACATATTTCATTTTTCTAGTAGCGCAACATATTCGAAGGATATTCAGAGGATGTTCAAAGAATATCCAGAGGACATTCGAACATCCTCGGGATGTTCTCTGAATGGATATGTGTGCTGTTAGGATCGCATCTCTTGGGAATGGTCTGGATTACTGATTAAATGATTTTTAAACAAAATTAATTGAACTGACAATATAATTTTCTACAAAATTTGTCTCTCCGCGATTGACGGTAGAATCTGGAAGATTATAACTCTCCGGAAGGCCGTGAGAGATACCCATCCACACGTTTCGTTACCGCACACCTTGAAAATGGTCTGGACTGCTGATTGAATGATTTCGAAAGAAAATGAATGAAACCGACAATCTACCCAACCATAACATCGCGTCTAAAAACGGGACAGAAGACGTCCTAAAGACATATTTCAATATGAAGTCTAAAATACATCTTAACTCGAACTCCTTTAAGACGTCTCACATCCCGATTTTAGACGTTTCGTTGTCTGGGTAGTTTACGTACGAGATAAATCCGTAAAATATCTCTCTGCGATCGGCGGTAGAATCCGGAGGATCGGGCCTCTCCGGAAGGCGGTGGCAGCCACCGGAACAGTCTCCGCGTGACAGTCTCCCCGAGCTGACAAGATTCCGCGTAAGAGCGAGGCGGCCAAAGGCGGGTCCTTTTTACGGGCGCGCATGTTCTCGCGATCGTCAATTACCCGGACGACAAGCGGCGCTGCTTTTTGCGAGGCCATGCAGCGTCGTCGTCGTCGTCGACGTCGACGTTCTCCTTCTTCTTCTTTCTCTCTTCTACCCGTCGTGTCCTCGCGACGCTTCCCGATCGGCTGTTGCGCCGAGAGCCCGGAAGATCGCCTGGGCGCGCGTCTCCCGTGGGGAAACGCGCCATTTATCCACGTCAGCCTCATTCACCGACACGCACACGACGACCCCGCTCTCGCAATCTACGATCCTTACCCACGTGACGGTGCCGCGCATAAATACACTTCATGCGCACGCACTCGTCCTTCCTCTTCCTACTCTTCTTTTTCCTCCTTACGTTCCGAGAAGGCGAAGGCTCCTCTCTCGCGTATATACCCGGGTAGAAAACTTGTGTGAGGACGCGAAACTAAGAATAGATTTCAGATAACGCGAGGGAGATACTTGGAAAGAAAACAATACTTGGGGAAACGAAGCAGCGAAGATGTAGATGCTGAAGGATTTCATTTCTCCTGCATCGGTGACGTGGGGAATTTCTTTCTAAAAAAATTCAAATACTCTTCATGCATATGACATTTTATTGTTAGATCAGCTGGGGGTGTCCCAGCCTTCCCTTGTGGGATCAGTAAAAGAAAGTTAAGCGTTGGTTCTCCTTGTAATTTATTCGCAATTTTATTTAACATAGAAACTTCGACATAAAATAATAAAAAAATTGAGTTTAAAAAATTACAGGAGAACAATAAAAAAAATTGTAATTACCCAGGAAGAATCCTGCGGACACCCATTGTTTCGCCGGGAATAATCAAGTAGCCCAAGGAGGAATTGAAACATCCAAACGTAACCGTTCAATTTGAAGTTTGCATAGTTGTTTGGTCGCCCGTAGGATAACATTTTATTGTTAGATCAGCTGGGGGTGTCCCAGCCTTCCCTTGTGGGATCAGTAAAAGAAAGTTAAGCGTTGGTTCTCCTTGTAATTTATTTGCAATTTTATTTAACATAGAAACTTCGACATAAAATAATAAAAAGATTGAGTTTAAAAAATTATAGGAGAACAATAAAAAAAATTGTAATCACCCTGGAAGAATCCTGCGGACACCCATTGTTTCGCCGGGAATAATCAAGTAGCCCAAGGAGGAATTGAAACATAATCGTTCAATTTGAAGTTTGCATAGTTGCTTGGTCGCCCGTAGGATGCGTCGCGGAAATTTCCGAGGGCAGTGTACGCGCGTTCCGTTTGTCTTCCTCTGACACCGTCCGGGTGTGTGCGTGCGAAGCAGAGACGATTAAAGGAGCGAGCACGGGCGAAAAAAATTCACGCGGTGAAACAGAGGCCCCCGGCATCCTGCCGGTCCCCTTTCCGTACGGATAGACGTCGCGATAAAACGCGGTTAATGCGGAAATTAACCGTTATATCTTTGCACTTATTTACTCTTACGCGCGACGGCGAGATAACGCGTCCCGGCGAGAGCGTGTTGTATTTTACATAATGCAATTAGGGTAGGGGGCAGGAGGAGGAAGGGAGTCTCTCTCTCTTTCTCTCTTTCTCTCCTTCTCGGACCACGCGTTGCTCGTAAACGCTCCCGCGTAGAGGCCGCGATCCGAGGATCCGTTAAAACCATTCTTCGCCAGGTGTCTTGAATTACCTTCTCGCCGAGAGAAGGCGAGAGGGAAGGAAGAAGACCCACTTTTGTTCGTTCGCTCAACGGGGAGACTAACGGGGCCTTTAGCTAGAGCGATACTGTTTAACGCGACGGACGGCTACCGTTTTCGCCTGGTCCTCCCATCCGGCGTGTCATTTTTCGCCGTGATCGATGATCCGCCGACAATTCCGCGGCAACCTCTTTAGCGAGTTCCATCTCCCTCGAAACGGGCTACTTTGAGATGGAAATGGCTCTGCGTTCACGAGAGTCGAGTGGATAAAGACGGCGCGAGAAAGAATGAATGTCGAGTCTATATGTGAATTAATTATACGTCATAATTGGGCGACGCGAAAGTCAGCTGCGATTGCGGATGGTTTAATAGTAATGTATATAACGAATAGCTAGACTAGTCCCCTAATAACACACATATCCCGAAGACGTTCAGAGAACATCCTGAGGATCTTCATTGTTCTCTGGATATCTTCAGAATGTCTTTCGGACACTATGGTGTACTATTAAGGGTTTATGATGCAAAATGTTGAAGGCAGAAATAACGATCTTGACAGTTTTAAATAACTGGAAGAGCGATAATTACACATATCCTGAAGACGTTTAGAGAACATCCTGAGGATGTTCAATGTCCTCTGGATATTTTGAGAATGTCTTTCGGACACTTCATATGGGGTACTATTAGGGATTTTTGGTGCAAAATGTTGAAGGCAGAAATAACGATCTTGACAGTTTTAAATAACTGGAACAGCGATGATTCCACATATCCTGGGGACGTTTAGAGAACATCCTGAGGATGTTCAATGTCCTCTGGATATTCTGAGAATGTCTTTCAGATACTTCATATGGTGTACTATTAGGGATTTTTGGTGCAAAATGTTGAAGGCAGAAATAACGATCTTGACAGTTTTAAATAACTGGAACAGCGATGATTCCACATATCCTGGGGACGTTTAGAGAACATCCTGAGGATGTTCAATGTCCTCTGGATATCCTCAAAATATCTTTTAGCTATGATGTGCTATTAGGAGCTTTTGGTGGCAAAATTGATGAAGGCAGAAATAACGATCTTGACAGTTGCAAATAACCGAAAGAACCATGATTCCACATATCCCGAAGACGTTCAGAGAATATTTCGAGAATGTTCAATGTCCTCTGGATATCCTAAGAATGTCTTTCGGATATGGTGTGCTATTAGTGTCTCTCGGTGGCAAAAGGTTGAAGGCAGAAATAACGATCTTGAAAGTTGCAAATAACTGGAAGAGCGATGATTTCACATCGATCGAGAGATTTTCATTCGACAGAAGCAACCCTTGTCTCGCACACATGTTACTTGACTCATTCATTCGTATGACGCGACATGCCTCACTGAGGGTTTCGCCGTGAAGACGAGAGAAAAAGACACGACGGATATCCGTAGCACCGGAGTAGGCAGTTTCCGTCAGCATCCACCAGATGACTCCCATTCTCGGCAGAATCCGCGAGTGATGCTGGCGGGAGAGTGGATTTCCATCTCTCCATCCGTTCTCCCCATCGTCCCTGATGTCGGCGCGAGTCGGCCCAATCGGACGACGGCTTCCTCGGGTTCTCGCGATCGCTATTGGCCGGCACCAAGCGAGTTTATATCGAGCGGACGTCGGAGGGCTGCGCCTTCGACGGAGGCTGCTTACCCTCATCTACCCCGAGAGAGCGAGAGAGAGAGAGAGAAAGAAAGAGATAGAAGGCGAGAGAGCAGGAGATAAGCTTGGGCTGCTTCTTCTTCTTCTTCTTCTTCTTCTCTTCCTCTTCCTCTTCTTCTTCTTCTTCTTCTTCTTCTTCGTTAGTATCGTTTCCAGCCGTCTGTTCGTCCGGAAAGTCTCTCTGATCGATATGACAGTATCCTCCTCCCTCGCCGCAATGACAGCTTTCTTATGCGCGCGCTCGCGTTCGAGAATTGTACACGCGATTGAAGTAGATCGGATTGAATCAGTAGCCTCCAACTACAAGACGTTCCTTCGGCAAACTTGACTTTTCATTGAAAAATATATTTGCTCGCAGATTCTATAATCGAAATTATGTCATAACAAGAACTGACAGTCTTTCTTTCTGAAATCATTTGGGATCGAGGGAAGACATTGTTAAATTTTTAATCAACCCCAGATGACGGTGTTCGTATGTATGTGATTGCCGAAATTAAAATAAAAACTTTGTTTTTACTTACTTATTTTTTTCGATTTAACGAAGTTTCATACTGATAGGATGCTTATAATTTAGTTGAATTTAATATGTTCGATTTGCGTTGTTTGAAATGTCAACTTGTATATTGACCACTGAAGACATTTGGTCGCTTAAATTTATCCTTTGATAAAAACATACCTTTAAAAAAAGGTTAAAAGGCGCCTAGTAGTAAAAATTTACAACCATTACAAACCCATGCAAGTGTAGAATCGTACTACAAAAGTACGTTATTTCTGCCTTCATCAATTTTGCCACCAAAAGCTCCTAATAGCACATCATAGCTAAAAGATATTTTGAGGATATCCAGAGGACATTGAACATCCTCAGGATGTTCTCTAAACGTCCCCAGGATATGTGGAATCATCGCTCTTCCAGTTATTTAAAACTGTCAAGATCGTTATTTCTGCCTTCAACATTTTGCACCAAAAATCCCTAATAGTACACCATATGAAGTATCCGAAAGACATTCTCAGAATATCCAGAGGACATTGAACATCCTCAGGATGTTCTCTAAACGTCCCCAGGATATGTGGAATCATCGCTCTTCCAGTTATTTAAAACTGTCAAGATCGTTATTTCTGCCTTTAATATTTTGCACCAAAAATCCCTAATAGTACACCATATGAAGTATCCGAAAGGCATTCTCAGAATATCCAGAGGACATTGAACATCCTCAGGATGTTCTCTAAACGTCCCCAGGATATGTGGAATCATCGCTGTTCCAGTTATTTAAAACTGTCAAGATTGCTGTAAAAAGGTAAAGATATTATTCCAAATTATCACGACTAATGAATTGCGTGCTAAAGAGAATTAAGGAGCCACCAGGTGGGACGTCGAGATTAACGACAACTCGCGCGCGTTTAACGCAAGGTTCGATTTGTAGCGCCGGCTCTTCGGGATCGTGCCACCCGCGGTTAATGAGCCTAATGGGACATCAGGAGCGAAACGACTCTGTCGCACGGATTCCGTCGCGATGAATTTTCGCCTCGAGCGACTTCGCTTTCGCTCACCGCGCCTGCTCCCGGCCAAATATAGTCGAGCGAGTGTGAACGCGCGAAACCAGGCAAATCCGGAAGAACTGGTCGGACAATGCGTGTAGCCCCGGACTGTCACTCGCGCGTCACTTCTTCAGCCGCAATTAAAAGGCGCTCGCCTTCTGCGGTACGAAAACACGTCATCGGACTCGAGCGATAACGAGCTGTTATTTTTCTCGCAACGCGCGCGTTGCGTCACGGAGAAATTGGAAACCACTTCATTCAATTTAAAACTGTCGAAAACTTCAAAGAGTGGATGAATTTTTACGTCTTTTCCCCGGTGGTTAATTTTTCGAACACACGATTTTTAGAATTAACGCGCGACAAAATACTCGGGGATGCAAATTTATCGACTCGTGTGATTTCGTGCTTCGAGGTAAACCCTCGAGCTCTCGTTAGCAGAACGGGCGACAGTCCTCGAAGAGACAGAGTGACAAACTGGTGGCGATATTAAAATCGCCGCGGGAACACGTTTTTCGCCGCAGCTGGCGTCGTTTAAGTTATAATTTGTACCTGTACGCGTGACTGACGCGTGACTAACCACTCGCGTGTCACGTCATTTCTCTTCCCGGGAGCTCTTCCCATTGGGATACCCCGATTGCAAATTAATTGAGAGTGAAATGTGAGCGAGCGCTTTGCGACCGAGACGTCGCGGCTAATCATGAATAATGAATGCCGCGCGCTAACGTAGTTTGGAACGTTTCCGGAAGCACGCGAAATCGGTGATGCCACCGAAAGGAAATGAAGTGGAAAATTCAACAATGACTTAATAAAGTGGCTCCACGAACTATACTACTGCTTTGCTCAACGCGAAGCAAGATTTTTCTCTAATTTAACTTACATAATTAAATAGAGAATCGTATCCTCGTTTTTTGTCTATAAAAGTTCAGACAAAAACCTCGAAATACTCGAACTTTTGAAGTATTTCAAATAACGCAGCGATTACACACAACCCATAATGGATAATCATATATAAATAAACCCATGAAGATAGAAGTTATAGATTAGATAAAATCGAAATTTGAATGTTTCAAGTATCTCAAATAATGCAGCGATTACACACAACCCATAATAGATAATCATAAACGAATCCATGAAGACAGAAGATTATAGATTAGATAAAGTCGAATACAAATGAGATACGCGTCCACAGAAGGAAGACAATAAATGACAAGGCATTTCAGGCAATATGTTTTCCGAGAAGTCCTTCAGGAAAACGCGGCGCTACATGAACAAACAACATTATCACCCACACCAGCACGGACAATCAACGACAACCATCGTTAAAAAGATAGAGCGAGAGAGCAAACCGCTCTCTCGTGGAAGAGAGCGAGAAAAAGAGAAAGAGAGAGATGAGGAAGCCGCAAAGGCGCCGGCGCAGCGCGCAGACGCCCGGCGTCCCGACGTCTCTCTGAACCCCACGACGCGGCCTGAAAAACCCCACCCTGTCATCGCCCGGCGAGATCGCAGCATGAGGGGATCGCACCACCAACCCCGCTACCCTGCCGTGGTGACGTCCGCCCCTGGCCCCGGGTGGCCGTTCGAGGATCGTAATATTATGCCGACGGGGAGCAGCCTCCATCGCCGCGTCCTTCGAACTTCCTTCTCCGGCCGCGAGTTCTCCGCGAGTTCCCGCCGACTTTTCTATGCGCGCACGAGTCCTCGCGAATTCTAGTAGATTCATCGTATCGGATTGATGTATCCGCTGATTGGAAATGAGGAGGGTGCTCCGATTTGTGATAGGAGAAACTCAGAGCGGTGATTAGTGTTATGTGCTTATGTTTCGCGGCTTAGAATTCGAGGAAAGGGAGGATCGACGTGGCTCGGAAGGATTGAAAGATCTGACGAGGATGCGGTGCTTCGGAAGAAGAAAATGAACTGGTTAGTGCCAAATAGAATCAGAGTTTTATAATTATTCTGATGTTTTCTCGAATTATTTTTAGTGATTAATCAAAGATCTTAACAGCGCTGTTTATGTGATTTCCATCCAGATTTAATAAAGTATGTAAAGTCTGAAAATATTTTTTAACTTTAATCCAAATTTGTAAATCTGAAGTTTTGACGTCTTTCCGTCTACTTTCTGGTTTCACGGATTCAGGAATATAAATTTGAGAATTCAAGAATTTCAGGATTTATTCGCTAGTATTTAAAAAACTCATTAGTTTTGCTTAAAAAAAATTAGCGAAAGAAAGATTAATATTATTGTGCAACAATTAAAATTGTTGGCATAAATTTGTGAAAATTGTATTCGTGGATTTTGCTAACCGCAACCGTGATTCACATATCTTTTTCTACGGAGTTAGCCAACATGTCACTTTTAACATTGGCGACCACCCTGATCTTTTTCTTGCCTAACCGCAATCGAAACCTAAAGATCTTATTCAAGCTTTCTTCACTCAATAAACATATTTCCTCTCTTTTTCTGATATACATATATACAATATAATAAATTTTCTTCTTACTAAATAAGGTTCTTCAATTTAGAATTGGATATCTAATATTGTTAAAATTTTTTTTTTAATTTTTAAATTAATAAATTAAACAATATTGCAATTAAATGCAGATTATTCAATTTTTCTCGAAAAGTCATTTTATTAATTTTTTTTTTTCAAAGTATGTAAGCTTTCTTCACTCAATAAACATATTTCCCCTTTTTTTCTGATATACATATGGTATATAATAAATTAATATAATAAATTTTCTGTTTACTAAATAAGGTTCTTCAATTTAGAATTGGATATCTAATATTATTAAAAATTTTTTTAAATTTTTAAATTAATAAATTAAACAATATTGCAATTAAATGCAGATTATTCAATTTTTCTCGAAAAGTCATTTTATTAATTTTTTTTTTTCAAAGTATGTAAGCTTTCTTCACTCAATAAACATATTTCCCCTTTTTTCTGATATACATATATAATAAATTAATATAATAAATTTTCTGTTTACTAAATAAGGTTCTTCAATTTAGAATTGGATATCTAATATTGTTAAAAATTTTTTTTAATTTTTAAATTAATAAATTAAACAATATTGCAAATAAATGCAGATTATTCAATTTTTCTCGAAAAGTCATTTTATTAATTTTTTTTTTCAAAGTATGTAAGCTGTATAAGAGTATATATAGAATTTTGCGCGTTTCTTTCGCGGCGCAAATTCCAGCATTATCGCGAAACGATGAACCGAAACGTGTCGTGTAGAGAAATTATTCTCCCTGCACACTCTCGCGGCTTTTCTCTTGTCCAGAGCATGATTGATGACCGCAACAACTGCCTGGTCAGTTCGAGGCAGCCGAGACCGTCGGAATATCCGGCGTTGGAACCGCGCCGCGTGCTCTGGAAAAGTCGGCGAGGAGTCCAAGGTGACCGCGATTTAGATGGAAATAGCCAAGCGGGAATAAATTTGACCGCGAGTGCTGTTGCTTCGTCGTCGGCAAACGAGAAAGGAGGGACGACCAGCAGCGGAATTTGCCGTCGCGTCATCAGCAGCGGTTTAACCGAATTCAGGTAAGTTAAAGCGATCTTAAAGTATTTCGCTTGATTCGTCAAAAAATGAAAAAAAATTCAAGGTCCCTCGCTAAGATGTCAAGTCGTAATAAAAGACTTTCAAGAAATTGCGTTCGCTTCAAACATATACGGTACATATTGTAAATTATTAAAACGTATATAAAAAAAAGCTCAAAATTTATGAGCAATCTATGAAAAATTGAACGACATCCATAAAATTAGAAATACACGTTCAATTTGATAGGTAATCGAATATTTAAATTTATATATAATTTTACATTATAAATTCCAATACTTTTTTTTTATGGAATAATTTTTGTAAGAATTTCGAGAGTCGATAATAATATAATTTTCAAGTAAATATGATATTACTCTTCAATATTACTGCAATCTGATCAAATATATACATTTGATCCGTCAATTTGGATATTCCGTTAATGCTTTCAGCGCAAAGCATGCAGTTTCGCTGACGTAACCACGCGTATAGATTTCTCGCTGCAGAAATTCTGTTATCGAGGGATCGCGAATCGATTTTATGGAAATACGGCAACGCGATAATATCAGGGAAAAAAATCTCTCTCTCTCTCTCTCCGCGCGCTATTGCGGACATTACACCGCCGCGATGCAAATCCGCGATGCATTTTGCTTTTCACCTAAAACAATGCTATTTCCAAGGATGGATTAATTAACGGCCAAGAATCGTGCTTGTGATCGCCGTTGCGTTACACGCGAATAATACTCGAGACGATGTTTCCGGTATTTGAATGTTCGAATGAAGATTGCGAAATAACAAGTTATATGTTTTTGTATGCTTCAATTGAAATTTATTAAAGCTACATAATCTCTATTTAAATTCGAACAATTTTCAAGATGAATAATTTCCAAGTAATCAACCCGTTAAAGTTAATTTTTATGAGACTTTTTTTATTACTCGGAAACGAGAAAGTTCATTAACGGATCGCAAATTATTTACATCGGTTCTTGATTGTATATATGTCATCGAATAAATCTGCGCTTATTGTAATTCTTAAAGATATTGAAATATCAAATCTTCGTGTCTCTTACCTTGTGCGATGACAGGAAGAAAAATCCGGGGTTCAGGGTTTTTCTCAAATGATCGAATGATCGAGTTTATTATGTATTAACATTTATAAGTTCTAGTCAAAAGCTCTAACGATTATACTATATAGTCGAAGTCAATGACTGATGAATATATGATAGAGATTGAGACCATACCATTCATCAAATTATTTAGGCAATCTATAATCCATGACAGAATTTAAGACAAAAATAACTTCACTGGCATTTCGTATATACATATATAAAAATATGGATATCCTTATATGTATTTTTTAATTCTTAAAATGTATATTTCCTGCATCATACGACATGTAAAATTAGAAACAATAATTCTCTCTGTCTCAAACACTTTATTGCAAATTTATATAGATTGTCTAAAAATAAAGATGTATATATTATTAAAAAAAAGACTTGCCTTTTAAAATTGAAATTTGCTTAACTCTTCTCGATGATCCTTAATTAACTCAGCAATCATATCGTATACGGAGAGAATTTTCTCTTAAAATTTACCCTGAAAATCATGGTAATCGCGCGATAATATGGTATTGGAAGAATCTTATAAGAGTTTCTCTGATTAATATTTACCACAATAAAAATATTAATTGTACATAGTAAATTTAACTAAGAATTTACTATGTATAGTAAATTTACTATGTATAGTAAAATCTTAGTAAAATTTACTATGTACACATTAATATTACTATGTACTATGTATTTTACTATATACTATGTACTATGTATTTTACTATGTACTATGTACATAGTAAGATTTACTATGTATTTTACTATGTATTTTACTATGTACTATGTACATAGTAAGATTTACTATGTATTTTACTATGTATTTTACTATGTACTATGTACATAGTAAGATTTACTATGCACATAGTACATAGTAAAATACATAGTACATAGTATATAGTAAAATACATAGTACATAGTAATATTAATGTGTACATAGTAAATTTTACTAAGATTTTACTATACATAGTAAATTCTTAGTTAAATTTACTATGTACATAGTAAATCTTACTGTACATATTAATATTTTCATTGTGGTAAATATTAATTCGAGAAACTCTTATAAGATTCTTCCAATACCATATTGTCGCACGATTACCATGATTTTCAGGGTAAATTCTAAGAGAAAATTCTCTCTGTGTACATATATACGCTATATGGTAAAAGTTGGTGAACACACCGCAGAATGCAGCGGTATGCGTCGTAGCGGGTCGCGTCCAGGGAGATGCTGAAGGAAGTCGGTTGCGGGAGCACAACGCCTCCGCCAGGGGACGGCGGCGGAGCGAATAGTCGACAGGTCGGGGCGAACGAAGGCGGCGGCGGAAACGGCAGCGGGGGTGGCACCTCGGAGGGTGCCCTTGGCTGCGGAGGCTGCGGAAGGGAGATCGCCGAGCGCTACTACCTAAGGGCGGCCGATCGCGCATGGCACTGCGACTGCCTGCGCTGCTGTCACTGTCAGGTCCAGCTGGCCGCCGAGCTCACCTGCTTCGCCAGAGACGGCAACATCTACTGCAAAAAGGATTACTTTAGGTTAGCGTGCGCGATCGAGAAAGCGTGTTTCTGAAAGAGAATGAAAGATCATCGATTATTTGAATTTAATTATTATTGTACTTTAGTTTTAGTCTACGCTTTTTCTTTAGGGGGAACAGTGGGCGCAGAGGGATTTATTTAAAATTAAATTTCAATTTGAGATTTATTTTATTTCTTGGTATCGTAGCGAGGAAAGTTAGTCATATTTTTGTGAATGCGCTCTTATCCTTACGAAGGGTACACAGAAGGGTTTACTGAAATAAAATACGAGATTAATCTCTAAGATTAAATAAATAACAAAATAAATAAATAAAATAATTAAATCCGAATAAATAAATCTTAATTAAGATTTTTTAAATTTCTTGCTATCGTATCAAAGAAAATTAAAGTCATCTGCTTCTTGAATTTATTATATTATAATTTAATTGTCGCATTTAATTTTCTCGATTACATTCTTCCTTAGGGAGGATACATAGAAGAGTTTATTAAAATAAAATCTCGAATTAAGATTTATTTAATTTCTTGCTATTGTACCAAGGAAAATTATAGTCATGTTTCTTGAATTTATTATATTACAATTTAATTATTGTCGGATTTAATTTTCTCGACTACGCTCTTCCTTAGGGAGAATACACAGGATTTATTTTTATTAAAATAAAACCTCGGATTGAAATTTATGTAATTTCTTGATATCGCACCAGGATTAATGTCCTGTACATACGAATCGGTTTCAAAAAATTAATTCTTCCTTGAAACTGACATCCGTGAAAAAATATAAATAAAAAAAAAGATTTTTCAAAAAGACACATTCAATTTGAAAAAATCGACGAGATTTGTCTTATAAGGATATTAATTAATAAATTTGAATTTTCTAAAGATTTTTATTATTAAAAAATTCAAAATTTTTCAGCTTAAAGTCCAACAATCTAGGAATGTCTAGGAGCTTTGGAAAGCAATCTATATAAACTTGTAGATAAATAAATGTCGTGTATCCTGTGGAATAATGCACGCGCGCGTTTACGCGATGACGTTCGGCGTTTCAGGACGAGGGTAGAATGAAAGGCTGAGAAGCGAGTTCGTTAGAGCGAACAGGGGAGGAATTCAACAGCCGTCGTCCATGCAATATGCAACAACGCGAGCCCTTTGTTTCCGTCTACGCGAATGGTGAACGGTCCGAACGCTTCGATCGCTTACAAAATTCACCTCTCGGAATTCGTATAATGTATTCACAAATACTCGCACAAAGCGAATAATGCACTATTAAATTCTCAAACACAAATATATCTTCTCACTCCTTAATGATTCCCTCTGCATTTAAAGTTTGGAACAAAATTAAGAAAAATATTTCCATCTAGTTTAATTGCCATTAGAAATATATAACAGTGTATATGGGGGCTGTGTGATATATTAATTAATAATGATTATAAATGAATAATAATATATTTTAACGTGAAATTTCGAAGTTTGGAATTTTGAAGAAGCGGCGATTTTTCTGCTCGCAGATTATTCGCGGTGCCGCGATGCTCGCGATGTCATGCCGGCATCTCCGCCTCGGAGCTGGTGATGCGGGCGCGCGACCTGGTGTATCACGTGGCGTGTTTCACTTGTGCCTCGTGCGGCACCCCGCTGAACAAAGGCGACCATTTCGGTCAGCGGGACGGACTCGTGTATTGTAGGTAGGTGAGAAACAGGAGCGTCTGATCATTACTATCCTTCAAAGGCCGCGTCTCTCCTTGTTATCAACGAGTTCGATGACGAGGTTGACAGGAGCACGAGGCGCTTTTGTCGCACACCAAGTCGTTCATCCCTTTCTCCCTCCCTTCTTCCCACCCCGTCCGTGCTAATGACAGTCGTCGAGTCGCTTAATGACAGTCATTGGAACGGATGGATCCGAGTCTCGGGTTCCGAGAAGACAATTGTGACGGCGGATACCGTGGGATGTGAAAGTAGGAGATTCGCGAATGTTGCGATTTAAGGGAATAAGCTAAAGAGGGAAAAGAATGACAGACTTTATCCCATGGAATCTAACGTTCACGCAAGTCAAACTCGTTCATCGAAACTCGACGCATAACGCGGAGGTCAGGTCGTCTATCGACTACTTGACAGCTTGACGACTGACAACTGCAACGTCGCTCCCAAGACCACACTACGAGCTGCTGTGCTGCGCCGGGGATTACGCGGGTGCTGCTGGCGGCATCGAGGACCTCGGCTCGCCAGGGGTGTCGCCGCTTCCGGCGTACTACGAGCAGAGCCCGATAGCCTCTTCCGGCACCGTGCAAAAGGGCCGACCCAGGAAGCGGAAGCTGTCGGAGGTCACCGGCTCCGAGCTTCCCGTCACAATGAGACTGGCCGCTGGCGCGCTTGGTGAGTCAAGCCAATGTATGTTCCCGCGATCTTGTACGATCGTGAACGATTTTCTTGCCATGCCACCCAACTCTCTTCCCTCCACCGAGAAGATCGATTCCTAGATTCCCCATTCAGCTTGTCGCGCCGTCCGCTTTTTATATTTCCAAAGAATGCAAACAAGGCGACCACCCTTCCCGTGCTTCTTCTTTCTCTTTTCTTCACCTTCTCTCTGTACGCTACAGCAAACGAGTTAATCGACGGAATTGCATTATTTACCGAGCAACGGCGAGAGAGAGGCATAATGGTGGGCGTTCTCCTTTGTGCAAATATTTGCTCGAACCCTCAAGAATCGCAGATGTTATTTCATTTCGTCCGCGATTATTCGGCTCGTTAACCGGAGCATTCGACGTTCACCGAGCGGGATATGATTCTTTGACGAATTCTCGCGCGCTACGCAGATGTCTAATTTCGCTCGATAATTTAATACGCATAATTGTTTACTCACCACCTATGTGCTTTAATTTTTGTCATTCCTTTTAAGGGGATTCTAAGTTTCCTTCCTGTTTTATCGACAAAATGTGAGGTTAGGTAAATTATGAATCTATTTATTGCTTTACGGATTGTTTTTTACCTGAATTCTTAAGATTTTATAATTCTGCAACCTAGATATATAAGATTTTGCAGATTGATAAATATTTTTTTTATACAAATTAAAGTATTAATATTAACAAATTGCGAAGTGCTGTAATTAGCCAATAAATAGATTCATAGTTTATCTAACCCTCACATTTTGTCGATAAAACAGGAAGGAAACTTAGGTTAGGTTAGAATCCTCTTAAACGGATAATAAACCAGAGTCCGATAAAAGTCGCGGATAATTTAAAGTCGTGTCGCGAGGATCATAATGGATACCTTCCCAGAACAGTTTCGCATAAATCGCTCCAAGTCAATCGTCGCGACTTCAAATGACGACCCGCTGGATACTTAGTCGAGGGAAATCGGCGGCATAAGACAATTCCGACGACCAGCTTACATTCCCTCGACTCGGTGTCATTTGTCAACCAGCACGCTTGTACATATCACATTATCCCGATGCGATTCCCGCCGGTTTTACGATCGTTTCGGCGCGGACGCGAGCCAAAGGGACGAACCGGTACACGCGCGATTCCCAGTTATTTTATAATCGACGAGGGCGAGGATCATTCTACCCGTAGACTACCGGCCGGAATTTACGACCAACAGCCATAAAATTGTCCATGATGTCCTGCGTGCGCAGCTTCGGGTGCGGCTGAGAAACACGAACAGTCGGTCCGAAGAGAGAGTCCCTCTCTCTCTTTCTTTCTCTCTCGCTGTTTTATTATCTTTATATATAATTGGGACAGTTTTTGTGCAAAAGGGAGACACGCCGACGAGATGGGAGCTAGTCTCCGCGAAAGAGACAACTCTCGTCTTCTAGCGCGAAAGCAGGAAGATTCGTCTCAACTTTGAACAAGTGCGATAGATTTTCAAATGCAAATTTTTAAATCGACAAATCCTTGAATACATTTTCAAAAATAAGATATTTGTCAATTGCATTCAATGCAGCGACTCAAGCTTGATATGATAAAAGCAAACATTTACTTTGAACATTAAATATCAGCAAATCGATACACCAACATCTCTTCTAACAACGAAGAAAGCTTCGCTCTCTGTCAATAAAATATATTTTATACATTCCTTTGTCTTCAAATCAGAGTCTCAAGAAGACGTTGTCCTTCCCCGCGAGGGAAGGTCGCACAAATCCTGGGAAGTCCTCCACTCCGAGATCAGGAGGAAAGAGAAGGTGGGCGGATTTAGCGGCTTAAGAATGAGATTACAATTTGTCAGGGCGAGTTAGAAGCCAAAATTGCCGAGGCTGAGGACTACGGACTTCTCGACGAAGAAACAAGGCTGTGCAATAGAGAAACAGAGAGAGAGGGATCCCTGTTGCTGCAAGAAACTCGCGCACAGGCGGCATTATAGCGCTCGGACCGGCCATTCTGCTGGCGGTGGCCACGCATTGGCCACAGCAGCATTCTTTTCCGGCCAGATCGGCCAATCGATGCATCTCCCGGTGCCGATACCTATCTGTCACTGTCTGCCGTTCCACGTTTCGCGGAGACAGAAAGGCCCCGCCGAGAAGAGTCGGAAGAAGAGCCGCGCCGGAAAAATTCGAATTCCGCGCGCAGAATCCATCACACGATCCAAGACACGAAGAGGTCTGTCATTTTCAGCCTTCGGCGAAATCAATTTTTCGTTCCTTCTCGACAGACGGTTTTTTGTTTTACGAGTATATTTTGACGATTGAAAAAATATCGATAGCAAAGTATTAGTCTTTGATTCTACGCGTGGAAGAAGAGAAGCGTCTTAATTGATCAATTAGCGATTATGTCACCGCGTACGAATTTATCTGAATTATGGTGGAGGAAAATAAAAAAAGGGAAAAAGAAACCAGTCGCAGGAAAGAGGACGTGCGTTGTGTGCGCAGTTGCGGTTGTTGCACGCCGGCGGGAGCGAAGAAACGTATCCAATAAATAAGACGACGAGGGTAACCATTGAATTCAATCGGGAGAAGAACGGGTTCCAGTCGACAAACGGGGGGGTTGGACGAAGGGGGAGAGAGGATCCCAGAAGTAAATCCCCGAGCACGTATGCGCCATTACTGTTTATTGTTCCGAACTTCCATTCCGAACGAACTGGCGATTCGCCGGTTCGCCAAAGGGAGAAAGAGAGAAAAGAGAGACAGAGAAGCCGTTTTCGCGAGTGGCCACAGTGGAATGTGTTTTCTTGTCGAGGTAAACGACACAGATTTCGTTTATTTCCTTTTTCCCCCGGAGATGATCGGAAAAGCACAGTTATGTTCGCGAGACCAAGAAGAGGTCTTCTTGGATCTCTGGAATTTAAATTTCATTTTTAACTAGCTGTTCAACCGGCGCGTAAATTCAAGAAAACTACGGAATATGTATATACAGATGACGGTTGTCTTGATTTTTATATTTCTTGAATATTATTTATTTATTTACTTATTAACGGGTAAGAAAACCCTTTAGTACTTACAAAACAAATAATAACAAAAATTATACATATACAGTAAAAGAAGCAAAAAATAATAAATCAAAAAATACAACATTATTCATACCGCGGAGTTAGATTTATTATCGCAGATACGTGACATATCTCTGCATTGAATAATAATGGAGAAATTCAGTTTTGATTTTTCGCAGTAGAGTCTCGCGAGCAAATGCGCGAGATATGTCTGACGCGAGAAAAAGACACTCTCTAGTCGACGTCGCGACGTTGCAGAGCTGCTGCATCCCACGGAGCTGTCCTCGTCGATGGAGTCGCTGACCGCGTACGACGCATCCGTGGGCTCTCCCGGACCTGTGCACCAGAGCCAGCGGACGAAGCGTATGCGCACCAGTTTCAAGCACCATCAATTGCGAACCATGAAGAATTACTTCGCGATAAATCAAAACCCGGATGCTAAGGACCTCAAGCAGCTCGCGCAGAAGACCGGCCTGTCCAAGAGGGTGCTGCAGGTAAACCAAATTTTTCCATTTCCATCCATTTTGGAGCAACTTATATCATCGCCGACCACCATTCCCAATCGAAACTAATCAACGTGTGTACAATCCATTTTTGACAAACACGTCACGGCGGACTCTTTTCGCTTTTGCGTTCTCCAGGTGTGGTTTCAAAACGCGCGAGCGAAATGGCGACGGAACCTGATGAGGCAGGACGGCGGCAACGCCGGAAGTAACGTCGGCTGTTCCGGGACGCCGGTGTCATCCAGCACCGGGAATTCGCCAAACGTCGGCCCGGCCGCCAGCATCCTCGGGGACAGCAACAGCATGCCCTCGACTTCCATGGAGGAGCTGCACGCTCTTCATCATCTGCACTCGGGCGTCTCCTCTCAGGTCTCCTTCTCCGATCTCTACTGACGACGGCTTGAAATGGACGAGGACGCTTACAGCAGCCTCTCCAGCCATCTCGGATGAGGGATTATCGCGCTTCCTCGAAAATCGACCGACCCTGAAGAGCGACGATGACACGCGCATCCATCATAGTTTTCTTTTTTTTTTTTTTTTAGAGAAGAAGAGACCTCACCGATGAACTGCGGCTGTTGGTGACGTATATTATGGCAGCGATATGAATAAAGTTTAACGTGTTTCTTGCCGCATTGCTTTTGGAAACGAAATTTCACGATGAATCGATGTTTTGTGCGAAACAAACTTTGGTCGCGCGAGAGTACATATGTAAATGGATTTTTAAATGGACTTAAACGAAGAAAGTGACTCGTCGGAGGATTTTTCCGGCCGGCAGCCTAGTCAGGTAGAGACGATTATGTTTAAGTAATCAGTGATAATAATCATAGTTCCATGCACATCCGAATTACCAAAGATTACTAGACGAAGATAGTAAGAGTGTAATCTAGATACGTATGCAAAAAGAGAGTGTATCGTTAGCGATTATATCGGTAATTATCGACGAAACCTCGGACATTGATAGACATGAGGGATGTTTAAAAAAATATATACTACTGACAACACACGTTTGAGCATTTCTAAAGATCTCACATTGTCGATCTAGCATACTCCAAGAATTTGAGAATTTTTAGAGAACAAAGCAAGATCGAAAGATTTCGAAAGATCTAAGAAGATCTCGAGAGATCCGAATATTTTTCAAATATTTGCAAATATATTTCTAGCAATCTCAGTGTTTTTTTTTGGAAAATCTTTTTTGCATATTTTTTAAAATTATCTGATGCAACAGGAAATATAAAATTTCATATCAAAGTTTTCCATTAATTAACGTGTTTAAACATATTAAAAAATATTTAATTCGTGAATTCTCCGGAATTTTGCACGACAAATTAATTTTTTCATCAGCTTCGTGTTGCGTCAATTGGCCATAGTTTATTAAATATTTATTACACATGTGTCAATGATTCCTATATTAAATACGAAGAAAGAATAAAGTCGGAAATATAGTTTTGGAGTGTTATCATTGCTAAAAGATGCGGCGATCGCAAGCAAGGATTGGATCTGATAATCAAAATAAAATCATGCAAAGCTCGATAAAAATTTAGACGGCGTCTGCGATTTTTATATATTTATTTAACGACGTAAATGTATCAAAGTTTTTGAAACAAAAAAACGGCGTTCCTCTGCTCGTGCCAAAAAAAACGTAGCTAAGAAAAAATTTTTTAACGAGCTGCTGGAATTCAAAGGGCATATGACATATATATATTTTTGCAAACCGCGATCTCCGGATTTTTCGCGAGTTACTCGAGGGACGACGAAGGAAGGATCCCGCTTCGATCAAGCCTTTCGCGCGTTATATTCTTGCATTTCACGTTTCCTCTCTTCAAATTGTCATCTTTGAATTCGAGCAGTACGAGGCGCACGCACACAAATACACCTATACACATGTGTTTGACGTGAGTATGTTACACGGCTGCGAATAAGGATTAGGTCGTCGCGAGTTCGCGAAACTTAATCGAATCGAACCTCTCAAGCATGTATGAAATGTCATAGAAAAAAAAAAACTATATTGTAGATTTAATATTTTTCCAAATATCGAAATATTCGAAATTCGAAAATATCGGGAAATATGATGATCGATGTGTCAACCACGCTCTATTTTCACAAAGTTAACTTGACGCTAAAAAATATTTATATTCCTTTCTCTTTCATTTTTTATTCGATAGCGTTGATAAAAAACGATACTTTCATGTCTAGTCAATTATTTGAGTCTGAAATAATACTTGAGGGGCTGAATAATATACGTGAGATTTTACGGAAACTTGAAATGTATCGTGAGCATCATCGTGGCAATGCCATTATGTCAATCATGTAGAAATTAAGATAACAGAACGAGAGAGAGAGACCACAGGATGTCACCAAACATTACAAAGGCGTTGATCTTTTTTTAAAAGATTTTGTAAAAAAGTTTCGTCACATTTTTCTTTCATTATTTCAAGTAAGTGTAAATCATCACGAAATACTTTACGAGCATCCTTTATCTTGTCACGTGATGCTCGACAGAGAGAATCGATAGGTCGCACGTTAGGTATGTGTAGCATAGCGATGATTAAGTGTACATGTTAAAGAGCGAAGCAATTATTTCCAACTCTATAGGCAAATTAATGTGCTACATTCGAGTGCAACTATTATCGCATAATAAATAGTTACGTACGTCTCTCGATTCCGACGCAACTTGCTCATCTCCTCTCTTATAATTCATCTCTTTCTTCATCATTTAATTTTTAAGGTAAAAGGTAAGTTTTCTAATTACGATAAAATCTGAAAAGCAGCAGAAGCATTTCTGCGATAATTTCAAAATTTCACTCACGCATTCGTGAAGCTCAATCTTTTGCGGATCGAACATATATCAATTCTCAACGGTATATAAATTCCCGAATATACGTAAACTGTCGCGTTAAATTCCGAAACACCTTGAAGTTTGAAATCGAAGAAAAGCCAACGCTTCGCTAACAGCATCCTCCATCTATCCATCTTCCCGAATAGCATTCGAGCTCAATTTTCTCGCCACACACGAGCATACACATTCGGTGCTCTCTCACGAGGCGCAAGCGCGAGTTGTAATTAGCATCAAATTAGGTATTTAAGGATTTCACGTTCGTGTGTTCGAGTCAGAGGCGGATAAGCCGAAAGGAAGATACGACGACAACGACGATAAGAAGACGAAGAGAAAAAAAAAGAAGAAGAAGCAGCATCAGGAATAGAAGGCAAAGATCCAGAGGGAGGAAGAGAGAGAGAGAACGAGGGGGTTCTACTTAGGGGTTATACCAACATAGCGAGTCCTCGTGTAAATTGTAGGCCTCTTGAGTCGTATAAGTGTATACCGCATGCCGCATATATTTTGTCGGCGCTCATATAAGTTAATTTTCAATCTATATGCGGGCTCTCTCTCTCTCTTTCTCTCTCGGATGGCGCGCGGCGACTCATCAACGAAATGAAGAAATTGAGACTCTCGTTAATATTTAATGAGCAGACGCGCGCGCGGATATACAATGGCCGTCGGGCCCGACGGACCCCAAAATATCACCTCCCCGCGGTCGCGTCGCATTTACATGCGCACACTCGCGCGAGAGGCAGAGAGAGAGAGAGAGAGAGAGAGAGAGCCGGGCGAATAAGAAGTTTCGGGCCGTATATATTCGTGTGTATTTTTCTCCTGCGTGGAGAAGGCCGCGCGCACCTGCCGCGCGGAGGACCGTTTCTTCTTTTTTCCGGCACGACGGAATATAAGCGATTGACGTTCGCGTCTTCCGATTCTTCGCCGATCCGCCTTTGGCTTTGTCCCAAATGAATATCTCATTGCATTTCCTTCTCGTTGACGGCTCGCGCAATCGGTGCATTTTACAAGGAACATTTTACTCTTACGAATTACTTGATAAGTCTATATGTTTACGCATTCCGCATAGTTGTATTTTTAAAAATTTAATACTTGAATATTTGAGCGAATAAAGTTAATATATTTTGCTGTTCATAAAGAATAGTATATTGTGTGTCAAGTGCGGAAAGTTGACAATTGTTCACGATTGCGGGGGATGGACGCACGAGCCGACAATGTATTGCCCACGGCTTTAGCCGTGGGCAATGACTTTGAACGCGGCTCAGCCGTAGGACAATGGCTTTGAATGCGGCTTATTCACTCACCGCGTCGCCGCTAGATGGCGGCGTGGGAAATCGGCCGCTTTCCGCACAGAAAACACGCACACAAAATGCCACTTTGCCTGCACGTGTAATACAAAAGAATATTTAAATCATCGACCGGTTAACCGGTAATGTATACCGTTTCGTGAGAACTGACTGAATGATAATATGAAAGACGTAATAACGGTATTTATCGCGTTCAAATTGTGACCGCACAATGAAACGAGTCCTGCAAGTCCACACAAGTCTTAGATCGAGATTCTTCCCCTAATAGCAGAGTATATTCGAAGGATACCAGAGGACATCCAACATTTTCTGGATGGTCTCTGAACATTTTCTTCTCCATTATGGTCGGCATGATATAGCAATAACTTGTTATGTGGCAATTTCAAGAAAAGACTGATGAAGGGAAGAATCTTCAAATAATCGCATTTTACAATAACCAAACTATTGTAGTCTCTCATGATATATGAACTGAGGAAAGAAAACTAAAAAGAAAGAAAGGACTGGTAAAGAAGACCAAATTCGGCCTCGCGATGGAATCTAAACTAAAAAATCTTTCTTACGATCTAAGAAAGATGAAAATGTTTTATCTGAGAAGTAATGGGAAAATTGTAGGAATAGTGCAATAGGCAGTTAACCTTTAATGTTTGTTTATACATAGAAACTATCAATTTTTCCGGTCCTTCTTTGCGAGAATAAAGGTTTTGGGTTCGAATTTCATATTCAATGTGCATTTTAGGTATATTTCATTTTTCAATCTTTTTTGTTCGCCTTGATTTCTTATTTTTCAAAGAAAGTGATAAATCGTGGGATAACAAAAGGACAGGCACCTAAACTAACGACAATGCATATTCTTTTTCTTCTGAACTTTAAGTTTTAACTTGTAGCTGACAATAAAATATGTCACTCAGTGACACATTAAATTATTCGAATCAATAGGTTGTTGCAGTGCTTTTGTTCGACATCGAAAGGAAAAAGACAATCCCTGAACTAATGCAAGAATGGAGTCAACAGATCTATAAAAATCACCTGTCGCCAATAAATTTGAGAATTCTTTTGGGAATACAATATGCTCGAAATACGAAAGAAAATACGTTGTATTAAAATAATAAAGTAATTTTATTAAAATTTTATTAAAATAATTTTATTAAAATGTGAATTTCAGAGAGGAAAAATATTTTTAATATTTATTTCGAAAAAATGTCTCGATATGATAGAATTATTGATCGCGTAATTGTATCGTTGAGTTTCGAAAATTTAGCCGTGGGGATTTCAAGAAAATTTAATTCCGAGCTTGACAAACTACATGTTGTCGATCAATCGTTTACAAGTGTTTGTCATGTAAGTTGTCGGTCTCTCTCGATAGATTGTTCGACCTTTGACATTTGCGGAATAGCGACTGCAAGTAACAGGTTGTCACAGAGTTCGTAGACTGCTAGAAGGCACGCAGACGGAGAAAGAAAAACATATATGACCAATTGAATTTTACGTTAATTAGCTTAAGCATCGTTAAGTCACACGCGCAAGACCGTCCAGGTGTCACGAATAATAAAAGACCTGTTGCAACAAAAAACACGCTCAAGTAAGATTGACATTTTCGCAAAGAAACAGTTTTAATAAAGAGAATTAAATATATGTGTTGTGTGTGTGTATCTAAAAATAATATTTTAACATTACCAAAAATTTTATTTCGTAAATCTTGAACATGTATAATTTAAAATATTAATAAAACATTAATTCTCTTCAACAAATTTCACAGAATTTTTGAAACCTCAAATTATACGAATTGAAAGTGTTTCTCGAAAAAATTTAAAATTCCTGTTAAACGAAATCGGTCCGAATCGAATATTCGCAGTTATAGACGTCAATTTCCAGCAAATTAGTCGTGTTCCCTAATTTCTAGGATTCAAAAACTAGTGTTAAATCATGAAAATGATCAGATGACAAAAACGATCTCGCACCCGGAGGGAAGCATCGTGTTGCCGCGCGATAAAAACCCGGCTGATAAAAAACGCGTCTCATGGATGAAGGACAATTGGGAGGAACTATGCGACGGTCACCGAGACGTCGAGAGGTATCCCGAGTGGCTCAAAAAGTGGACCAATTTTCGGTAATTTGTACGCGATGGCTCGTTGGATGTGCACGCAGAGGAGAGCCGGTCGGCATCCCTCCGGTTCTCCTCAACTTCCTTTCTCTCTCTCTTGTCAATTGGCGAGCTTACATATAGACGCTCTCGGAGGAGAAGTGCAACAAGAAAGAAGGATTGTCTCTCAGGAAGAAGACGAAGGACAGGACGCGAAGGGGAGGATCGCACGAGTCTATTTTTGAGGGAAGAGGAAGGCTTCGAACGAGCCCGGTCGATAGTCTTTTGTTCTGTCAAACGTCAAACGCGCCTGCTCCATGAGGGAGAGACTGAAGAGAGAAAGAGAAAGATAAAGAGAGAGAGAGAGAGAGAGAGAGAGAGAGATGCAGAAGAGACGAGACAACGAGGAACGAGACTAGAGGAGTTTTTATTGGGGTGGTTGTGAAAGCGGTAAGACTGGCGCGTTCATCTTGAGCTCGATATTATACAGGGTGTTGCTGGTGGTACAAATGAGAGAAATAATCGTACGGAAGGAAATCCGAGTATTTTCGAACTCAAAACGTTTTTAGAATTTTTCAAAAAATTTAAAATTGCGAGAAATAAAAAAAATATATAATTACAGTTATCGCGCGCAAAAAGAGTACATTCCTCGACAATAAAAACAAGCCTCTCTCTTCAGCGCCATTGCTTCCGTTGATATCGCACGAGAGAATTTTTTCTCTCTTTTTGTTTCTTCATTCGCCAACAGCGACGATAAGCGATGGAAGCCGCTAGACGCGGCAGATGGCCGCCGAGAGGGTGACAGAGGCACGCGTTACCAATGTATGTCGGTATACGCAAGAAAATGTCGGTGCCTTCTTGTTTTGGTGCCGCGATCGCCGGACCCACCAGCGGAGGCCCTCTGAAGCCGCGGACATGTTCCTTTTGCTCATAAAGTCGGGAAAAAGTCGGGCGCGTTGACCCGAAGATCGCCGTTATACGTTCGGCGGCCTTTTGCTCTCTCGGAATGATCAATGCAAGGCGAGTTCCAGTCGCGATGATTCGACAGTCGAATTACTCAAATTTTTTTATCGCCGTCCCGAGTCGTCCGAGTTTTAAGAGGCATTATTACAGATTGCTTTAATATTATAAAATAATATTTTAAGGGGATCCTACACGTTCTTAAGTTTCAGTCCTGTTTTATCGACAAAATGTAAGGTTAGATAAACTATGAATCTATTTATTGGCTAATTACACCACTTCGCAATTTGTTAATATTAATACTTTAATTTGTACAGGAAAAAGATTGATCAATCTGTATAATCTCATATATCTAGGTTGCAGAATTATGAATTCTTAAGAATTCAGGTAAAAAACAATCCGTACAATCAATAAATAGATTTATAGTTGAATCTAACCTCACATTTTGCCGATAAAACAGGAAAGAAACAACAGACTTCTCAAAAACGTTTAGGATCCTCTTAAAACAATGAATGTCGTTGAGATATTTCCGAGGGAAAAGATCGATGATTTTTGACGATCGAGGAGAATGTAATGGCCAGCATGACGGCTCGATGATGATTATTATATATGCATCGAGGAGGAAGCGGCGGAAGTTTAATGGATCTTCGTAGCGAATATTTTATGTATGTGTGCAAGCGTAATATGCGTCCGTCGGAGCACTCGCTATGAATATGCATGGCACTTTACGTGTAATTCGCGGCCTTAATGGACGTTCGTGGAGGATCTATTCTGACAAGATCTATTCCGACCCTTCGAAGGGATGGGCAACGTCATTCCGTCTGCTTCTTTGCCTCTCAAAGTGCAAAAGAGGACCTTTTTCTTTTTTTTTTTTTTATATACGATCTCTCTTCTCTCTCTGTTTCAGAATACAAATTATCATCTAACTATTTATAACTCAAATCGCCATTTTATTGGGATGATTAATTAGGGGAGCGCGCGCGGCTCGCATTTAAATATATCGATATACGAAATGCATCATTATTACTGCCGTGCTTGTTAATGTAACGATGGAATCGAGCTTTTATTAATAAAAATTTAATTGGAAATTATATGGAATATATTATTATTATATATACGGCACGGTAAAAGTTATTAAACATTTATTACGAGTAAATATAGTATCATCATTAAAATGATTTTGACTGTTTAACATATATCTTTTAACATCAAGTCCACTTTGAAAGAGCAAGACAAATCTTCTTCATTATCAAATATAAAATTTCGACTCTTTACACAAATATTCAAATTTACTAAAACTTTTTTTCAATCGCTTGTAATCCAAAAATTGGACTGCAAAACGAGGAATTAAATGTCTTCTTCAATAATCAACACCCGGTATAAGACCGGATGTACGCATTCTCTCTTCGCGATCTAAGTCTCCTCCGCGAGTTTATGCGATAACGATAGCGAGCTAATAACGTAATCATTGTATGAACTTATGCGATAGCTAAATAAAGAAAAGAGAACGAAGATGGAGCGAACAATCTTCTTTAAAAGTGATAAGAGAGAAGAAGCAAAGAGTGTCTCAGCGCAGAGACGCTCTCTTTTAATTTCCAAACTACAGAAGATTAAATAAATTAAAAATGCATTACTTTGCGCTATCGTAAGAGAGTATGGTATTTATTTATTTATAGAGAAAAAGAAAGAGGAAGGAAGAGGAGCTTCATGAAGGGACAATCGCGGCAGATGCTGTTGCATATAGGGAACAGAAAAGGAACGAAAGATGGCCGCGGCTACCCGGCATTGTCTACCAGAGACTTCGTTGTAAATAATGCCTCTCCATGGCGGCGAACCAGAAGGTCGGAGAGTTGGCAAAGTGTACGGTCTGGTTGGCCCCTCGCCATCTCACTCTTACCTTCTCCTCTTCGCATCTTCCTTCTGTCTCTTCTCTCGTACCTCTTTCCTTCGCGCGCGGTCTCTTCTCTCAGGTTCTTCCCTCTTACTCCATCCCCTAGCTATCTCTCTCTCTCTCTCTCTCTCTCTCTCTCTCTCTCTCTCTCTCTCTCTGCAGAACCTGTCGCGCATAAACTGATTCGATCCCGATGTCTCCTCGCGCGAGATTCCCATTGGCCACCGTATAGTCACGCCGCTCGCTTTGTTTGCTTTCTCCCCCCGATCTCTCTCTTGTCTGCACCCCAAGATCACCCTTTTTCTCCGGAGGTTCTCCAGAGGTCCCGAATATTCAACAAAGTTACGTGATCGAACGGTCCACCAAGCGTGTAAATCCTCGTCGAAAGAATCGTCGCAAAAGAGAAACTCGAGATCCTTTAACGAATCACTCGCCAGCGATCCTCCGAGATACACTTCCGAAGTAGCCCTTGAATGGCGATCATCGAATGAGGATCAGATCTCGAACATATCACTTTGAAGCACTAATCTCCTTAATTTGTGATTCGTTAAGGTAATCCTCTCTTGAGTTTCAGTCCTGTTTTATCGACAAAATGTGAGGTTAGATAAACTACGGATTGTTTTTTATCCGAAGTTAGAACGCTTCGCCCTTTGTTAATATTAATACTTTAATTTACAGACTTGTCAATCTGTATAGCCCTTGAATGGCGATCATCGAATGAGAACCAGATCTCGAACATATCACTTTGAAGCACTAATCTCCTTAATTTGTGATTCGTTAAGGTAATCCTCTCTTGAGTGTCAGTCCTGTTTTATCGACAAAATGTGAGGTTAGATAAACTACGGATTGTTTTTCATCCGAAATTAGAACGCTTCGCCCTTTGTTAATATTAATACTTTAATTTACAGACTTGTCAATCTGTATAGTCTCATACATCTTGATTACAGAATTATGAATTTTTAGAATAAATATAGCAGGAATGAAACTTAAGTTAGCTTAGGATTTCCTTAATAAGTAAATCTCTATCGAGAGAAATATCAATATCGTATTTTTCTATAAAATGAAAATTGCTAGAAATAAAAATTTGAATATGTAATTTATAAATGACAAACTGATTGTCTTCAATGCTGTTCATAGAGTCTTACGATTTGCATACATTTTTTGAATGTCATGTTTGGCTAATGTGACGGATGATTATGCATTCATAGATCTGACCGATTGTAGCTACATGTTTGTGCCTGGAAAATTTAACAGCTGGATACAAATATGGAATAATATCCTACGGATTCCTTAAATATAAATCTGATATTCACTACAGAATCGTTTTGCATGTCACTGAATGCGAATGCATTATACATGCGGCAGATATACGTTTGTCGTGTTTTGCGTTATTGGCTTTTAACGACAGCTAGAATAGTTTACTACATCGATTATTTCATTAGATTTAATTATGTAGTCTGTAGTCATTCATATAATTGCTATGTAGTTTTCGAATATTAAAACTCGCGAGTAAAGATGTAAAATTGTTTGAATATAAAATTCCATGATACGTTTCATAAATTAAATTTTTTTTGGCGAGCATGAAACTTTTAATATTATAATAATAATAATATATGAATTTTAAAATTCATATATTATTATTATTAATATTGAGAGCCGACATATATTTCTTATCTGATTTTAATATTATATTTGTTCAAAAATTTCTATTATAATATTTATTTAAAAATTATATAAATTATAACATTTGTTAAAATTCTGACGCATACCGAGGTGCTTGACATTTAAATAAGAGCGAGAGTACATGAATGATTGCGTGCAATTTTTAGTCCGCCATTGCGTCGTCGAAATCCTGCGAAATCTATCGGATTTCCGAAGATCCCACCCTATACATGCTTCTATCTGCGATGGATAGGGACGAGGGTGGGCGATGGCTGGTTCGCCACAGTGCGAGTTCACGTTTCGCGGTCTTTTTTCTCGGATTATCCAACCGGCGCATCGCTTATTCGTGTATCGACCTTTTTCGTCTTTTTGGCCCTTTTCTCCCGCGCGGGCGCAGGGAGGATTCTTTGTTTGCACCGAGTTTCTCTCTCCAGGAAGAGACCAAACGGGAGGAGAGAAGATAGTGGCCATTGTGG
Source organism: Nylanderia fulva (assembly GCF_048542155.1). Lineage (NCBI taxonomy): Eukaryota > Metazoa > Arthropoda > Insecta > Hymenoptera > Formicidae > Nylanderia > Nylanderia fulva. The sequence goes on along the minus strand of NW_028189730.1, from coordinate 1,701,282 downwards.
CACGATCTGGACAAAAGTCGCTGTAGCGACGGAATTCAAAGGAGCTGAAGAATAGCAGCCAATGCAAATTGAAGTTTGCGAGTACAATATTCATGAGCTTTTCGCGAAGAATGGGCCACATTGTCTCTGATAGACCAAGAAAAGAAAACGTCCAAAACTACGTAACATATCTGGGATTTCTTCGTAAAGAATTGAAAATGTTTGGACACTTTAACGTTTCGAAAGCTAGAAAATACCTATACAAAGATTCCTAGTACCTCAGCTTTGAAAAAATCAATTTTCTTATTTTTGAATCTCTTAATTCTTAAAGATTTACTAGCGACTCCTACATTTTGATTTCTATCTTCCAATAATAGAAGACAAATCCGAAAAATATTATTTCGGGAAATAAAAATATAAAGAGAAAAAAAAAATGATTTATTAAAAAAGGCCTCCTTTTTTGCGAATTCTCTCGCTCGACTGATTTCGATGCTTGAAACATGCGTTCGATCGGCGGGTTCGTGTCGCTAGGGAGAAATTTGGTGAATGGAACCTCCTAGGAGGCACCATTTATTCCGGAGTTAATTCGCTATCGTGCGCTGTCGAACGCTGCCTGACAGTGGTCGGGAGATTTACTCCCGATCGGTTGATAACCAAGCAGTGGCCATGTCTGCTGTGTCTACAGGGTGTTTTTTTTTTTTTTTTTCAAGCAACGCTCCGCTGGCGCGAGTGTATAGCCTCCGGTGACTCGGCCACTAAACGAACGCAGATAAATATCCCGCATTTTTCCATCCGCCGTTTATTAACGCGCCTCGTGAAAGTAAAACAACGGAACGCACGATTGTGGTACACCGATAAATGTCAGTGTTCGTCAGCGCGCTCAAGATTGATGTCAATGGGATTATGATGGAAAATTACATGTCGAGACACGCAAGATTAAACGAACCTTGCGCGTAGAAAAATATAACCGATTGATTACAGAATCGATTAGGGAATTAAAGTGTACCCTTACGCTAGAAATATAATAGCATTAAGGTTAAAAGACTCATTGTTAATTAATCAAGGAATACTTCATATTTTTTGTAATTTAAGCAATTGGACAAATAATTTGAAAATTTGTAAAATCTAAAAATATTTTATTAAAGCAAATGAATTATAAAATGTTGGACATTAAATCAACGTAAATATACATTGATTTAACGTCCAACATTTTATAATTTATTATATTTAATAAAAAATCATTTAACATCCTAAACAATCTAGCTCGTTAATTTGGCCTATTATTGAATAGTTATTTTAAAATCTAAAAGGTCTATAATAAAAAATGTTAAATAGCACTTTTTACTGGTTTGCAATACGCATTTAAAATATTTGAAACATGAAATTCTGCCAACGAACATCTGTCACAAATGAATTAACATAATGTCTGAGAATTTTTGATCGATTCCCCGGCGCATTAAAATTCCAACTGTTCCTGTTGATGACCCGTTGACAGACGTAGCTCGTAGATCAATAACTCGTGATTCCTTAATCCGCGCGAAGACGAGTCAGCTTATTTTCTATACGCGAGTCAAGAAGTTCGACTTCTCTTTTCATCTCCCACTCTTTCTCTTTCGAGTAGTTTAACGAAGCATTTACACGCGGGAGAGCCGGTAGGTCATCGACGAGAGGCTATTCATCACTAATTTCATCTCGCCTTCCGGCCGGCTCCTTTCGTCGTGGGCGCAGATTTGTTCCAAAGTGGCGTTTTAGGCCCCTCGTGGCGAGCGGGCTCTGAGAAGTTCGGCTCTTTAACGCGCTATAACTCAATCGAATGATGAGCTATGGGACACGCCCCGATCCCGCGCCTTTTCCCATAACTTCGAGACTTTCCCGAGGAGGGAATCGAAGAACGTCGGCGACCGAACGATAAATTAAACCACCTGCACGACCTCCTCTACTCCCGGTATCGATTCTTCGGGGTATTCATTATGGGTACTTTAATTTTAAATCACTTTTGCATATCGCACGATATTACAGTTGCATTGAAAAAAAAGATAAATATATTTATTATTCAATTTTATTATTATTTGTAATTATTAAATTCAAATAAAATAAAGTTATGTAATATATGAGAGATCGGATTCTTCTCTTATCGATGAAAATTATATCGAAAAAGTCACAGAAATATATTTATCTTTAATCATTATTTATTATTAAATTTTATTATTATTTATAAGTACTAAATATATTTATCTATAAAAAAGATAAACATAAATTTTAAAAGTGTAAAATATATATATATATATATATATAGTGAATAATTAAATATCATCGAGGTGAGAGAAGATCAGATTTCTTCTCCTATCGAAGAAAATTATATCGAAACAGTCACAGAAATATATTTATCTTTAATCATTATTTATTATTAAATTTTATTATTATATATAAGTACTAAATATATTTATCTATAAAAAAGATAAACATAAATTTTAAAAGTGTAAAATATATATATATAGTGAATAATTAAATATCATCGAGGTGAGAGAAGATCATATTTCTTCTCTTATCAATGAAAATTCTATCGAAACAGTCACAGAAATATATTTATCTTTAACCATTATTTATTATTAAATTTTATTATTATTTATAAGTACTAAATATATTTATCTATAAAAAAGATAAACATAAATTTTAAAAGTGTAAAATATATATATATAGTGAATAATTAAATATCATCGAGGTGAGAGAAGATCATATTTCTTCTCTTATCAATGAAAATTCTATCGAAACAGTCACAGAAATATATTTATTTTTAACCATTATTTATTATTAAATTTTATTATTATTTATAAGTACTAAATATATTTATCTATAAAAAAGATAAACATAAATTTTAAAAGTGTAAAATATATATATGTATATATATATATATATATAGTGAATAATTAAATATCATCGAAGTGAGAGAAGATCATATTTCTTCTCTTATCGAAGAAAATTATATCGAAACAGTCACAGAAATATATTTAAAATATATTTATCTATAAAAAAGATAAACATAAATTTTAAAAGTGTATAAATATATATATATAGTGAATAATTAAATATCATCGAGGTGAGAGAAGATCATATTTCTTCTCTTATCGCTGAAAATTATATCGAAACAGTCAACTCTGTCAACTGTTACGCGATCTAAACCCTATCCTCTTTTTTCTTCTGCAATCTCGTTCCCTAAATACACACGGACGTGTATAAAGTATCGCTTCCACGTAACCTCTTGCGTTCCTTAACCTTCGCCCTTCCTTGCTCGTTCGAAGGCGAAGGTTTCGCGAGGGGTCAGAGAGAGAGTTTACGTCGGCGCTGGTCGTGATATATACTCGTCGGATGGGCATCGCCTCGAGAGGGGGAGGAGGAGGAAGGGGAGAAGGCAAAAAGGGCGCAGTCCGGTCCCCTCCCCCGACCTCCCCCTCGTACGGGCGTAGGTTTGTTTTAACAAGGCATTTAAAGCGCACTCGGTAAACATTCGACGAGAAATATTGGTTGTTTATGGCACGGTGATTTATCACCTCGCGCTTGGACGAGCTCGGCGAATGGGCTGGGAGTGAAAATAAGTTCAGGTATGGTGGTTCTCTCATTTGGCGCGAGCGAAAAGGTGGCGGCAGAGGGATGGAGTGGGCGAGGAACCCCGAGGGCGGATGCGCTCACGTTTTAGCGCCGCGCTTAGAAGCGATGAAGCGCATTTGGACGCGCGCATTTGTTTCGCGATGCGCGCGAATAAATTTCGCCGAGGATCCTATAGTAATTGTTCGTGCTCTCCGTCTTATATAGGCAGTGTTCGCCGTTATCTAAATAAAATTATATAGACGATCATCTAGATAGAAAGTTATCTAGATAAATTACCACATAATTTTATCTTTTATCTAGAAACATTTAAAACAAAATTATCTTCATCGTTATCTAAATAAAATTATATAGACGATCATCTAGATACAATTTTGGAGTCATCTTATCTTCATATAGTAGATAATAAAAATATGTATTATCTATAGCTGCATCTTACAATTATTAGGTAAAAATAGTGTTATCTTTATTAAATTATGTAGAATAATATTTAGATAATTTGGCTTAGAGTCATAAGACATAAAAATACTTAAATAGCAAAATTTGAGCAGTAAGCAATAAAAATGTACAAATAAAAATATAAATATATTTGTTATATCCCTTTCATGATTTATATTTTTTTATAACTGTGTTTATATAAGTACTTTTAAAAATAATATTATTTGAAAGTTATCTAGATAAATCACCACATAATTTTATCTTTTATCTAGATATATTTAAAACAAAATTATCTTCATCTTATCTAAGATAAATTTACAAATTTTTATCTCATCTTTATCTAGCTAATTTTAAAATCATCTAAGCACAACGCTGTATATAGGGTGTCTGACATAAAGTGTCAAACCGAAACAATTTTTCCTCAGCAAAAATGTCGAGAAAGACCGTCATTCTTTGCATGTTGCCAATTTTTGCCACCATGTATCTTTATAACTGAAACCTCAAATTAAAATTTTATTAAATTAAACTCTACTTGGAATTCTTCATTTTCAATCGCTTATAACTCAAAAATGATCGATGTCTCAATAATTTTGCCGAGGACAAATTTGTCTCCAAATAACAAGATCTATTTGTATATTTTCGGTGACATCTTATGTCAGTCATCCTGTAAGATATGTAAAAAAAAATCGCCTAAATATTTACGCGAAATGTCGCAAGATTCGTCACTCTATTAATTGTGACTCCAAAAATTGACGAGTATAAATCAATTAAAATGTAACTCAAAAACAAAGTCTAAATATTCAACCATACAAAGTGCAAGATAAATCTGCTTTCGGGATTCATAATTTCATAAACTCTTTCCATAATTTTACCCTTTTACATATATAGGTAATATATCATTGCAACACAAAGCGTACATCGGCAAAGGATGTGCCAATTAATTTTCCGCTCCCTCCAAAAAAAAAGAAAAGAAGTATCAACGTTCCTCCCTTCTCCTCAACCCCGTGTGATCCTTTTCATTCCCCAGAAAAATCTCCCTCTGTCTCTCACGCCCATATTCTTCTCGTTAACTTTTGAAACCTTATTAAGAGGTTCGCCATTGTAATGCCGAAGTAAAATATTACAAAACGATTCTCCGATTCTAAGAAGGGACACGAGGAAGCATTTGAGAGACGTCCGAAAAAATTCGTCGAGCTATTAAGTGGAATCCTTCATCGCTACCGTTGAAGATGATAATCTCAGCTGGCTACCGGCCTATTCCGTTACCGATGACGGCCGCGGGATAGTTCCCAAACTTGGTCCATTCGGTCAACCAAAGTTCGCCCTAGGAGGTCCTGCGAGCTCTTGACACTATTGAATATCGCGCACGGACAATGGCGGGTTGAGAGGAATGCGCGGCGTCGCGGGATCGTTAGGGGCAAGGATGTTTTCGAAATGAGGCAAACTCTTTTGCCGCGACCATTCTTAATCTTCATTAGTTCATTTGAGATTTGCATACCAAGGCACGCTCGTTTATCTGATCGGAGGAGAACGCTGAGGGCGAGGACGAGGCTTTGTCGCCGAAAGATATTTAGATCCTACAATTTTTTCGAGACAGGAGATTCGAAAAAATCGAAGCTTTAAATGCCTCATTCGAGAGATTTTCAAAGATCCAACCCATACAGTACACAATTTTGCAGCAATATTGCAACAACATTGCAATATTGTACATTGCATAGCAATATTGCAACAACATTGCAATATTGTACATTGCATAGCAATATTGCAACAACATTGCAATATTGTACATTGCATAGCAATATTGCAACAACATTGCAATATTGTACATTGCATAGCAATATTGCAACAACATTGCAATATTGTACATTGCATAGCAATATTGCAATAACATTGCAATATTGTACATTGCATAGCAATATTGCAGAAATATTATGTAGGCATGAATTTGCAATATGGTTTAAACAACGTTGCAGCAACATTTCAGAAATATTATGAAAATAAAATTCACGCAAAAAATATCAGGTACAGATCATGTATTTGGCACATTTCCAATAATCCAATAGTAATATTACATATATATATTTTATTGCATTATTGCTGCAATGTTATATAGAACAATGTTTCTGAAAGCGGACATTTTACCATTGCTGCAACCTTTTACAATGTTTATGCAATGTTGTAATATTGCAATGAAATGTTGCCACAATGCTGCTGCAATCAAGTTCTGAATATCAAAATTAAAATAAAGGTAGAATAAATGGATAAAAAGAATTCATAGTTAACTGGCTAAATTAAAAAAAAATTGTTGCTAAAATCATTTCGGAATTTCTGTGTAAGAAATCGCGGTGTAGAAATTCGAATATATATATTGGAGAATAAATAATGTGTTACGCAAACACGATCGTAAAATGATTTTTTTCCCGATCCGTCGCGGGTCGACGTAGCCTCGGTGAAAGTTCTGCATACAGTCCCCGGTTATTAGGCCCACCCAATCGGTACTTAATCGTGACCTAACCACCAGCGCGCAACGTGGAACGAAGGGAAAAGGGGAAGGGAGGAGGGGGGCAAGAAGGTCAAGCTTAGCCCTGAGACGCGCGGCCACGGCAAAGCTCACCTTATCGCACTCCTCCGAGCCCGGGTGGCCTACTCGGCCACTTAATTGCAGGCCCATATCACGATCCAATATGGCCGCCCACCGCGAGTATTAGACCCCGTAGCCGGACGTCAATGTCCGCTTTATGTAAGAAATACGGTATCATACATCGCGCCTGGCATACAGACAGCCAAGGACATCATCACCATGCATCAGTATATAGCGGTTGCGTTTGCGTCGTGAAACAATAAAGTGATTGATATTTCATCAACATTTCGAACAAGTTACGTTTCTCCCCATGATTCTGTGATTAAGAATTTTTTAAATCGCGCAATTTAAATTTTAAGAGGTATATCTTCGTAAAAAATAGAGAGGAAGAGACAGATTTTAGTACACAAAAAAAAATTCCAGAGACCTAATTAATTTACTACTCATAAAACATAATACTTGAGAATCTCGAGAATCGTCGTGAAACAATAAAGTGATTGATATTTCATCAACATTTCGAACAAGTTACGTTTCTCCCCATGATTCTGTGATTAAGAATTTTTTAAATCGCGCAATTTAAATTTTAAGAGATATATCTTCATAAAAAATAGAGAGATTTTTAGTATACAAAAATAAAAATGTAAAATTCTAGAGATCGAATTAATTTACTGTTCATAAAAAATAATATACTTGAAAATCTCGAGAGTCGTCGTGAAACAATAAAGTGATTGATATTTCATCAACATTTCGAACAATAAGTTACGTCCAAGATTCTCTGATTATAAATGTTTCGAATCGCACAATTTAAATTTTAAAAGATGCATCTTCACAAAAAGATAGAGAGGAAGAAACAGGTTTTAGTACACAAAAATAAAAATACAAAACTCTAGAGACCTAATGAATTTACTGCTCGTAAAAAAATATTTCAGAATCTACGTTCTATAATTCGAATAAAACAAAAACGAAACACGAAAAATGTCTTATCTTGCATCGAGAGCGAGATGACTCTCTGTACATAAATATATACACGACATCATCGCGGGTCGCGCGAGAATCCGCCGGCAACTGGATCGCGGCGGATGAATATCTCGGGCAAATACGAGTATAGGCAAGGTATCTCTCGCGAAAATGATTAATCACGGCGCCGATAAGGATTGTCGATGGGTTGACAGCGCGCGAATTGGTTTCACGACGGGAGGAAACGAATGTCATCTAGAATATGTGAGACTAATGGTTTGGCTAACTAAGCGAAAAAGGACGAAAGGAGGAGGACCGGCAGGATCGGCGTTACCAATCTGGAAAAGTGACGGATCACACGTGATCAACACCAGGACTCTACGATCCTCTCTCTTTCCTTGTAGGACGAAGTGGAGGATTGAGACACCGCGCGGTCAACTCTGATCGTTGATAGGCCGATGGTAAAATGAACATCGGTGCACCATGAGTCGACCGCGAGATAAGCATCATTTTTCAACATGTTACACGATGAAGAGGCCGCATGATGAATGAACGCGTCAGGACCGTCGCGATTTTCCACGGCGTGAACTTGAATGAGTGGACCGGCACGCTGATTGTATTGGTGGAATAGATGCACGAGGAGATAAATCTCGATGTATGTATTGGAAACGAGAATATAAAAGTCTGCTCGAGCTAAACGATTCAATCGAATATGAGGATGGACGAATTTATAACGGTATATATCAAATAATTGCAGATTCTAACGATCTTAAGAACCAAGAATTTAGGTTTAAAGGACTGCAATATTTTTCTCTTTAAATAGCTATTTACAAGAGAAAATTCAACACACTATATTATTATTTTATAGAGATAAAAATTCCCAAACTTTCCGTGTCGTTTAATTATTATAATTAAATTTGTACCCCAACTATTTTCAAGTACTATCACAATTTTTTCGCGAGCAGCAAAATTAATCCAATATCATATCATGTTACTTTACCTTTCTTCTCCCTCTCTTCCTTTCAATTATATACTTGCCGAACATATGAGCCTTTACTAAAACTTCCATAGCGTATTAAATCATCAAATTCCATCAATTCTTTCCCAATAAACTAAATAATAATAAAAAAACGTATCAGAGAACTTATCTGACCACCTTTTTTTCGCTCTTCGTTTCTCTTTTCCTCAAACGAAGAGCTGTTGAGAATTGACAACACAAATGGCAATTGACAGCACAATGAGAATTGGATATCATTTCAAATAATTCACAGACAACCGGCACAAACCACTACCACCATCCTGAAGACGTTTTACCCTCGCACACGTGTCGCGTTCCTCGGAACGTGTCCCGAAGCTGGAGGAAGAGAGACAGCGCGACAAGGCCGGGCGAAGGAAGACAGAGAGGAGTCGCAGGTGCAATTTCGCGCGAGCGCAACACGCATGTCCCGTGAGGGGCGATCAAGGAGAACGCACCCTGGAGGACTGGACGACGGGAACAAACTAGCCTCCGAGCGTCGATAGTGGCCGTGTTTCCGTTCGCTTCCTCTCCGCGGAACCCGAGGAGAGAAGTCGCCCGGTTATGGCTACGCCAGAAGAGGCGGTTAACGAGTCTAATTAGCGACGAAAACGAAAACGAGTTTGACCCTTTTTTCTCTCTTACTCGATTCCTCCTTCTTGCCCGTCCCTCTTTCTCTCGCTCGCACGTCCTTGTCCGCCGACTCTACCTCGTCTCGTTCTTCCTTCTATTTCCCTCCTTCTCCAATTAAATATCGTAGGATTTTAAATTGAAAAAGGAGACGCGAGAGAAGTCGATTGAGATCTACCGACTCGAATTGTGCAACAATTTCAAATACCTTTGGAATATATTTACAGATTTTAATGACATCTAACAGTTCGATTTAATATTCTGAAAATGATGTAAATTCCAGAGTCTGCTCGTTTTAGGAAAAATGCAAGAATTTAATACATGAATCTCTTCGGATATTTTTCTTCTCGTCTCGACAGGAGGAGGACGGATCTCCGACCGACTCGAATCCTACGGCATCCTTTTCGCTCGACGGAAGTGGGGAGGAAATGAGGTCAGTGGGACGCAACGAGGTAGGTCGGCTGACGAGGCTTTAATTTGCGTGCTCGGCAGAGTCTCCCGAAACGCGTAGCTGAGAAGGAAGTCAAGCAGGGAGAGAAAGAGAAAGAAGGAAGAAGAAGAAGAAGGAGAAGGGGAAGCAGGGAACTATCATCGTCGACACACGAGAGCGAGAGTAAGGACGCGCGGAAGGAGACGAGAATGGCCATTAATTAAGACGAGGATAACGACCCCGGGATTCGTTAGTATGCCCGGTTTCCTAGCTAAGACATTCCATTCGCTGAGCACACTTCGGGGACCGAACTGCTATTCGTATATCTCGCTCATTCCTCCCCTTTATTCTTTCATCGCGCCGAGGGAGATTTTTAATTCGACGACAGACTTACCAGGCTTCCACCCACCTCGAAATAGAGTCACGTGTCTAACGATACAGTCCTTGCATTTTTGTTACTCGATAAGTTCGAAAGCATCGATGACAGGAAGCGACATTTCCTAAATTAAAATTCAATTTTTAATATAATTCATACAGATGCCTACTTGCTCCAAGTCTGAAAAATTAAGGGGATCCTAAACATCCTTGAGTTTCACTCTTGTTTTATCGATAAAGTGTGAGGTTAGATAAATTATGAATCTACGGATTGTTTTTTACCGAAAATTAGACACTTCGCAATTTGTTAATATTAATACTTTAATTTGTACAGGAAAAAGATCGATCGATCTGTATAGTCTCATATATCTAAGTTGCAGAATTATGAATTTTTAAGAATTCAGGTAAAAAACAATCCGTATAGCCAATAAATAGATTTATAGTTGAATCTAACCTCACATTTTGTCGATAAAACAGGACTGAAACCACAGACTTCTCAAGGAGGTTTAGGATCCCCTTAAGAGACGCGTCGAGTTCTTATTCTGCATGTAAATTTGTAAATAAATTGAATTAAAGGGATTAATAAAGGATGAATAGAGATTAACAAATTGAATTAAATTTCTCGATATCATCTCTCTCTTTTTCATCTTTTTTTTTTTGCTTTCGACGCGATCGGTTCGCGTTGGACTTGTTAATTCTTTATGATCCTAATCGGGGCCTAACCCCGTGGCATTTTTTAGGCTACCGTATGGCTTGATTGAGCCCCGGTGAAAAGCATTCGATTTATATAGGGGATATCTTGATCGGCGACCGAGAAAAGAATGTACCTTCATTAAGGCGGCCCGGACGTACACGGTTTCGCTCTCGGCTGCGGACCAATAATCACATTTTTTCGTAGAAACGTAGGAGTCCCGGGAATCGTCTGAAAAAATTTGTTTAATCGCACCGCTACCGCAGAAAAAATATACAAGCCTGATCACGAAGTTCGCCGGTCCGTCCCATCATAATAAAATCGAAGATGTGTATTTCCTGAATACACGAAAAATAACGAAATAAATGTAATGCAAGAGAAATACTAAATAACTGCGTGTAAATTTAAATAAATTTAATAATTTTCCGTCTTTAGAATTTTATTACAATCGCGCTACTGTTGAACGGATTTCGTCGAGAATGATCAGACGATATTTCATCACGGCCTTGAATAATCACGTGTTTGCAGATAGAGGAGGTCATCGGGTTCACGAAATGACAGACAGCTCGACAGACGAGCGCGTGGATAAGATAAGAAACGATGAGATAAAAAAGAAATCGAGCTTCGAAAAAACTCGAATGTGCAACTCTTGACGTACTTTAGATTGTGATTAATGCGTCATGCGGATAAAGTTTCTTCGCATTTTACACATCATCGAACTGCCGTCGATGTTATATTGCGAATATCAAATACGATAGGTCATCGTGTAACATCATCGTGTAATATAACGATTCTGCGGTTATACGATCGTATCAGAAGTCGCGTACAAACTGCGCAGCAGCAGTCATAACAACGAATAATAATAGGATAACATACAAGTACAATAAAAGATGCTGCTCGAAGAGAAAAACATATAATCGCGAATGGTATATTCGAGAGACGGTATTCCCGGTATTCACGCCATAGATCATCGCGATCGCGATTTATCCCAAGAGAAAAGGAGAGAATGAGAGACGGGGACCACAGTCTTATATACAGGTCAGGACACTCATTAAAATGAAGCGTAGAAAAAATGTAACCAATATGGCAGCCAACTCAGTCATATAATAATATATTTATTATAATATGTTTCACTATTTTTAAATAATTTAATAAAAACTATTCTTAATATTTAATATTTATTCCAGGTCAGAACATTTATTAAAATAAAGTGTGAATAAAAAATGTAACCAATATGGCGGCCAACTCAGTCATATAATAATATATTTATTATAATATGTTTCACTATTTTTAAATAATTTAATAAAAACTATTTTTAATATTTAATATTTATTTCAGGTCAGAACATTTATTAAAATAAAGTGTGAATAAAAAATGTAACCAATATGGCGGCCAACTCAGTCATATAATAATATATTTATTATAATACGTTTCACTATTTTTAAATAATTTAATAAAAACTATTCTTAATATTTAATATTTATTCCAGGTCATTTATTAAAATAAAAAATATAAAAAATGTAACCAATATGGCGGCCAACTCAGGCCTATCGTATAATAATATATTTATTATAATATATTTCACTATTTTTAAATAATTTAATAAAAACTATTCTTAATATTTAATATTTATTCCGACGGTTTTAAACATTTCTTGGAATTGTGCACAATTGTGCATCTAACACTATAAAACTGTCAAAAAACTTCCGAAATAAAAAAATCTGCGCTGGCGCGCATTGAATAAATCGCAGTTACATTTTGTTTACTCTTGACACGTAGTCGATATAGAAGTGTCCTGACATAATAAATCCGTGGTCCTGACCTGTATATATAAGACCGCGGACGGGACTATTCGCAAACGCGACGAATACACCGCGGAACATTGTCGGCTCGCACAGGCTGTCGTCGAGCGCGGAGAGAATTCGCTCCGTTAGTTTCGAGAGTGCCCGTTGTGTCTGGCTAACAAGTCGACCCTCGTGGCCCCTCGAGGGTGGTCGGCCCCCGGGAGGTCTCCCGATCACGCGCCCGGTATCGGCTACTCGGACACGCCCGCGGTCCGTCATCCCATCATCTACGTTCGAGCGGCGCTCGTGCACGACACCGAAAGGAGAAGGTACCCACCGCGGGAGATAGGATAATGTTCCGCTATTTGCGGTCCACTTCTTCCAGGGCTGCCTCCTTCCAGCCACCCATGAAGAGGCCGCGTTCGATGCCTCTCGATTGACATGGCATTGTTGATCGCGCGACGACCCGATTATAACGCAATTTCTCGCGGAAATGATATGAGGATAGTTAGCGGAGATCCTGATATTGCGTAGGACGGAATTTGTGGATTTTATTGATGAAATCGAGAGAAAGGGTAAATCCGATTGACGTCCCACGATGCTCGAGAGAGAGAGAAAAAAAGCCACGACGTTTCCCACGTGATCCGTCGAATCGAGGGAGATCTCCACCCTTTCGGGGTTGCGAGTGCTCATTGTTTCATGGGACAATAACCCGCTGCTCGTAATAAAAACCTACGCGACAAGTGTGCGAAAGCGTGGCGAGGGTAAAGGAGTCGCAAAGAAAAAGAGATGCAGAAAAAAAGAGCAGAATCGAGTAAAATAGAAAATAAAAAAAGAAGAGATATATATAAATTAATCTACACACAGAGAGAATTTTCTCTTCAAATTTACCTTGAAAATCATGCTAATCGTGGGACAATATGGAAGAATTTTAAAAGAGTTTTTCTGTGATTAATATTTACCAGAATAAAAATATTAATATCTACCACAATAAGATATAAAATATACTCGATTAATTTTACTATGTACATGGTACATATTAATATTTTTTATTGTGGTAAATATTAATCAGAAAAACTCTTATAAAATTCTTCCAACACCATATATTATCCCACGACTCCCATGATTTTCAGGATAAATTCTAAGAGAAAATTCTCTCCGTGCGCAAACTTGTAAATACCATTTCTAATATAAAAAACAAAAATTTGTCGCATAGAAAAAAAATTCAATATAAAAAACAATAAATTTCCAGATAGGGAGAGAAAATAAAAAAAGATGAGAAGAAGAATAAATGCAAAGGAAACATGGTACATATTAATATTTTTTATTGTGGTAAATATTAATCAGAAAAACTCTTATAAAATTCTTCCAACACCATATATTATCCCACGACTCCCATGATTTTCAGGATAAATTCTAAGAGAAAATTCTCTTCGTGCGCAAACTTGTAAATACAATTTCTAATATAAAAAACAAAAATATGTCGCATAGAAAAAAAATTCAATATAAAAAACAATAAATTTCCAGATAGGGAGAGAGAATAAAAAAAGGCGAGAAGAAGAATAAAAAGCAAACTTGGAAATACCATTTCTAATATAAAAAACGAAAATATGTCGTATATATAGAAAAAAAATTATTCAATAAAATAAAAAACAATAAATTTCCAGATAGGGAGAGAGAATAAAAAAAGGCGAGAAGAAGAATAAAAGCAAACTTGTAAATACAATTTCTAATATAAAAAATAAAAATATGTCGTATATATAGAAAAAAAATTATTCAATATAAAAAACAATAAATTTCCAGATAGGGAGAGAGAATAAAAAAAGGTGAGAAGAAGAATAAAAGCAAAGGAAACAAAGAAAGGAGAGAAGACGCGGATCATGTAGAGGGTGGAGGCGCATACAAAGACTGCGCAAAACACACAAACAGCGTATTACAATAATGGCCGTGCGTGTTGTACAAATACGATATCGGCTTGAAGGGTCCGTCGCGCAAGCACGTGACCCTCTCAAAGGGCTCGTAGCGTAACGAACACCCCCGACGGAGAGGCCCCCCATTGGGGGCGCTCGTGTTCCGCGACCAGTTAGCGGGGTTAAACTTACAACCCCGCGGCTAACACGCTTGTGCCGACCCCCGCGAGAGAGTTGGCTTTTTTCCCATTTTTTTTTTTGCCACTCGCGACGATCGCTCGACGATAATTCTATCCGCGTTTTCCACGTTTTCGGGGAACGAACATTTTATAGCTCACGTTGCGCCATTGTAGCCCGAGCCTTCATTAGAGAGACGAGTTGGGAAATTTAAGTTGATAATGACGTTGCGACGCGATAATGAATTTCCGCAGAGCGAAATTTTAAATAATTCACCCTATTTTAGATTATTTTTTTACTATTATATTATTTTTCTACTTGTAGAATATATATATATATATATATATAAGAAGGTTATTGAAGAAAAGATAGTGATTGATTTTTTTAGAAAAAAATTAAACAAGAATGTTATGTGGCGGTATTCGTTAATTAGAGATTGTTTCGCGAGTTTCGATTACGAAATTAAATTCTTGCGAGATGCTTGATTCCTTCCAAATTAAATCTTTCCTAATAAAGAAATTATTTACTCTACACTTACACAACTGACATCAAACTTTCTAGATCCCGGAAATTCTTGAAATATTGATATCACGCAATCTCTTGCCGATAATTTTCCTCGATCTCCATTATATTCGGAATCTCAGTCGATCGCGGTCTACGATTTAATCCCAAATACCGCCTTCGCAACGGCACGATAATTAATATCCCGACGACGTGCTCGCATGGGAAAATTTCATGAGCCGTACGTGGGCGAGCATATCCGCTCTCATTAACGATCCTCGCCCTTTATCGTCCCGAGGGTCTCTCTCTCTCTTTTTTTTTTTTTTTTTTTTACGCAAGATTTCCATAATAAAAAGAAACTCGCCACGATATCGACGACGTCGATATGTTTCGCACAGTTTGCGATCGCGCTAAGGGAGTGACGACGATTCGAATGAACCAGCAGGGGCGTGTAATGGAGGGTGTATATTTCGGAAACTATTACGGGCACGTTCTCTGTTTTGGCACGTGCCCTCGCAAGCTGTAAATCGCCTCCATATACGTTTCTCATAAGTTTATAGCCGCAAATTATGAGATAGTCAGAAAATGGTGCAGCGCTACTTTAGTAGTTCTACAATAAATTTATTTATCGTTATTTACCTTATTTAAATTTGCCATAGAATAGAAAAATTGTCTGTTGTGGAAAATTTTCAAAATAAAATAAAATAAAATAAAATAAATAAAATAAAAAAAAAATAATAAAATAAATAAAATAAAATAAAATAAATGAAATAAAATAAAATAAAATAAATAAAATAAAATAAAATAAAATAGTAATAACTATAAGTTTAAGTGCCCTCGCAAGCTGTAAATCGCCTCCACATACGTTTCTCATAAGTTTATAGCCGCAAATTACGGGATAGCACAGTCAGAAAATGGTGCAGCTCCTTTAGTAGTTCTACAATAAATTTATTTATCGATATTTACCTTATTTAAATTTGCCATAGAATAGAAAAATTGCTTGTTGTGGAAAATTTTCAAAATAAAATGAAATAAAATAAAATAAAATAAAATAAATGAATAAAATAAAATAAATGAAATAGTAATAACTATAAGTTTAAGTGCCCTCGCAAGCTGTAAATCGCCTCCACATACGTTTCTCATAAGTTTATAGCCGCAAATTACGGGATAGCACAGTCAGAAAATGGTGCAGCTACTTTATATACAATAAATTTATTTATCGATATTTACCTTATTTAAATTTGCCATAGAATAGAAAAATTGCTTGTTGTGGAAAATTTTCAAAATAAAATGAAATAAAATAAAATAGAATAAAATAAAATAAAATAAAAATGGTGCAGCGCTACTTTAGTAGTTCTACAATAAATTTATTTATCGATATTTACCTTATTTAAATTTGCCATAGAATAGAAAAATTGCTTGTTGTGGAAAATTTTCAAAATAAAATAAAATAAAATAAAATAGAATAAAATAAAATAAAATAAAATGAAATAGTAATAACTATAAGTTTATTGTAAGGAATTAATATTTTTTAAAATTTGGTAATATAATAAGCTCGAAGAAACTCGCTCTAATTTGCATAAAAAAAAGTTCGCCAAATTATAATATTTAAAGTTTAATTATGCGTCAATATTTTAAATTACGACTGCGCTTCGATTGCTGTCAGAATAACGGGGAGAAACACTTTGTCAGAGGCGAAGCCTGTATTTACACGCACTGACACAAAATTGACATGTGAAGCACACACTTGTGTTTGACAGGATAGTCTTCGATAAGTACGACACAAAGTCGAGGAAGGAACTATTATTATTCGAATATGCGCAGTTTCCATTTATGGAAAAATCGTTATAGGATAGCGCATGTGTCATTTAGTTTGATTCCTACTCAAAGAGATATAATCAATACATTTTCAACATATCTTTCACAATCGATAAAAAATGTGTAGCTTATTATTCAAGCTGTCTTATTCTTTAAAGTAGAAGCAATTGAAATAATAAATAAATTTTGTACGTCACTTTTTGTTTGTCACGTGGTTGGTAGTTAAAAATTTGAAAGTATAAACTTCAGTGACAGATAACAGGAAAAGTCTGACTATAAAGAAATAAATATAAATACGACAATTGTATATGATTTATGCAGCATATGTAGAAGCTGCAATCTAATTGCATATATGCATCTGAACAATCTACGACGTGTAAATAAAAATATCTCACAAAATATTCTAACAGTAAAATCAATAATTTGAAGTTTAAAACATTTTCGTAATATGTTTAACTTTAAATTTCAATTTTTAAAAAATATTAATTTTGGTATTTCAAAAATCTCTACGTTAAAATTAACATTTATAGTATTTCACTTTCCCAATAAATTTATTTATTAGATCTATTCACGCTATAAATTGTTGCTGCTGTTTGAAGTAAGCAGCAAACAGTGGAACTTTAAGTCGAGGCGAAAGGCATCGACAGTAGATAACGATAAAAATAGGTTCTGTCGATCGGACACACCGGGTATATCATCAGTTAATATTTTGCGTGAGTACTAACTGATGATACACGGACAAATATCTGCTGATAAGTTACCTTCTTTTTAAACACCTTATACGAGAGAAATTCAATTATGTAGTATATATAATTTTAAATCAGATATAAGGAAATAAAGAATTATTTTTATGGCAAAAGCAAAACATTATTGTCATTTTTATAACAGCTGTTCAATCGTAAAAAATTGTTTAAAATTTTTTACGATATATATATATATATATATATATATATATATATTTATTTTACGTTAAAAAATTTTAAACAATTTATATATATATATATATATATTATTTATTTATTTTACGTTAAAAAATTTTAAACAATTTTTTACGATTGAACAGCTGTTATAAAAATGACAATAATGTTTGCTTTTGCCATAAAAATGATTCTTTATTTCCTTATATCTGATTTAAAATTATATATACTACATAATTGAATTTCTCTTATTGCTTTTTATTTAAAACGCTACCTCAGTCTGCGCGTAATATATATATATATATATATGAGGTAGCGTTTTAAATAAAAAGCAATAAGAGAAATCTCCCTCGCAAAGTACGATAGAAAAGTATTGAAAATCTTGGAAATATCTGAAAATACAGTACTTACACTTTGATCGCTGTCCCGTATTGTATCAGCCGCGTATAAATTCCCCGCCGTCGCGTTTCGAATACATCCTGAAACAAACAAACGGCAAGTTAAACAAATGCAAATAACATCTGGCATGTGGCCAATATCAGCGATCGATTTTGCGGACCGTGCGCGATGCCTTTCAAGAAATTCAGACCAAAGTTCTCTATTTACCAAGTTTGCGTAACTATCCTCGAGGCAAAACACTTGCCACAAAATGCGAATCCACTGGTTGTCGTTAAAGTCGGGAATCGCAAGAGAAGGACGGTGGTACGCGAGAAGACTGATAATCCTATTTATAACGAGGTGAAGTTATTCAATCTATCGACAATCTATATACTGAGTGATGTAAAAGTAAAACACGATAATACACGTTAATTACGCGTATTTTTCAAACATGCTTGAGATATTGTAAATCATAATTTTTAGCAGGTTCGAAAAATTTATTTATTTATTTATTTATTTATTTATTTTTTTATTCATTTATTTATTTATTTATTCATTTATTTATTTATTTATTTATTTATTTATTTAAATTTATTCGAGATTTTATCAATATGCTTAGAATCTCTAATTTATGTCACTTTGTTGAGAAAAGAAAATATTTGTCTTTCATATATTGATATAAGTATGTAAAATACCCCTATTCTATTTACAAGTCAACTTTTGCCTTTTAAAATATTCAGTACTTCGTATTCGACTTCACGTGTAGTCTGGACAATCTGCTAAGTATGGGAATCACGATAGCAGTGTACCTGCGAAACTTTCTTCGGCGACTAAAGTTTCACGGAAACATTTCTTTTGAGGTTGCCACAGTATGGGAACAGCCAGGTTGCAAACAAGAATTAAATAAGAAATAACGAGAAAAATATTAGCTTTTTATAGTTTCATACATAATTTATTTTAAAGGAAATAATTTAAATTCCTGCAAGTAACAAGCAGTTTAACCAATTAAATTAAAGAAATTGAGAAATATAACAGTTTTGACAAACTAACAAATTTTGCTTTAGAAATAAAAATAGGAATTATATTTTTGAGATAAATTCGTCGAGAAGAATATGTCGTTTTAAATATTAAATGTGATATTTTTTTTATTTTTTGTAAACATACATTCTCTCTTGCTTGCAGATCGACAATATTTTCATAAATGGGCTGTGCTGACGGATCCGAAAGATCCATCGGCGAGGCCGAAAGGCTACGTAAAATGCAATATCACAGTGAACGCTAAGGGTGAGAAAGTAAAGGTGCATCCAGAAACGGAGGGTGAAGATGACATCGAAGGGTAATTCCTTTTCAATATATATGTATATAAAAAGGGAATATATATTATTGACATATACATATATAATTTATACCACTATCGGCCTCCTCATCAGAATTTTTATCGCTCTTACGCTGCAATATCGTGGGAATATATTTAAATAAACGTGGCAGGAATTTATTGCTGCCTATCGGGGGCGAAAGGCTGTCCTTCAGGCAACGCTCGCGTTACATTTTCATCGTTTATCGCGCCGACGGATTACCAGACATGAGCAGCTTGTGCAGAAAAAGCGATTTCGAGAACATTAATCCCTACGTGCAAATATCGTTCGCCGGAATGAAAGTACGCTGCAATTCATTACTCTGCTTTTTTGCCGTAAAAATTTTAAATTTCTCTCTCCGAGAGAGGATTAATATCATTATTTCATATAACAACGTTAGAGAATTTTTTTTTTTTGTAAAACAAAAATATTATATAATACTTTTCTGTTAGGGATCGACCAGCGAAGAGTGGCAAATCTATTCTCCGAAGTTCCAGGAAGGTATCATTTTCAAGGAAATGTTTCCTGTTCTTTGTCACCGTGTACGAATCACTATAAAACACCGTATCGACAGTTGTCGGACGTGCATCGTAGCGGTTCATATCCTGGACATGACAAAGATCTCGAATTCCGGAGAGTACGGTGAGATTGCCAAGTATAATAGTTCATTGCCAAGAATGCAGGAAATATGGCGCACTTAATTTTGCCAAACAGATAATTGGTTTCAGTTGAAATATAGCATGACAAAAATGTATCTCTTTATCTCTCATTCGATAGTATCGATTTTGCTCAATTATTTGCATAATTTTACCATTCCTCTTATATACTATGTACTTCTTATACTTATATTCTTAGACAACGTCATGTCCGGATAATTATTTACGCGCATAAATAGATTTCTTTGAACTAGACCTGACCTAACTAAAGCTCAGAGAGATATATAAAATTAGAGTCAGGAAGTAATAACGTAAGAGCACGACGCTACATGCGACATTGATTGTGAAAGGCAAGGTTTGGCTTTCCAATAGGATTCTTGCCGACATATGGACCGTCTTTTATCCACTTTTACGGGTCCGACTCAGTGGAGAAGAACGGTTGTTCGGGTAGATGCTTGACGGCAATGCCTTTGTATCGCGGAAGAGTACTTCTGTCGTTGAAAACTG
The DNA here is from genome assembly GCF_048542155.1 of Nylanderia fulva. Lineage (NCBI taxonomy): Eukaryota > Metazoa > Arthropoda > Insecta > Hymenoptera > Formicidae > Nylanderia > Nylanderia fulva. The sequence continues at coordinate 1,680,580 of NW_028189730.1, read as the reverse complement.
AAATGGATGACCCAGAAGCGTCCCCGGGAATCGGGGTTGAGACACTTTCGGCATTTCCCATTACCGAGGTGATTCAATTTGTAGTTGTTCTTTTTGTCTTCGCGATTGTTATTTTACCAGTTTCTCTTACATGGAAAACATATTTGTCGTCTCAGCAATTCTAATATTTATCATAATTTTCACAATCGTATATATAAATTTTAATGCGAGAATTTCAAAGCTTATAGTTACTCGAATAATTTTCAAAAATAATATATTTGAAGAATTCGCAGTTAAAGAACAAATGGAATAAGAAATATTTATATATATAATTTATAGAATGGCCCTTCAGTCTGCGATATAGATTTTATTTCTTTGTTATAATAAAAGTTTATAGAAAACTGTGGAATCTATAGAAAAGCCTGTGGTCGACCGACGAATATCTCCTAGTTGGCGTGCTTTATGAAGTGTGTATGATCGACCGTTCTCGATTTGGATCAAAACTGATCAGCTTCGAATTGAGTCTAGGAAACGCAGGCAATCGGCAATTCCCGCATAGCCAATGTGTCGAGAACAATAACGACGGCCAACAATCAGGTGCCACATAAACTTTTATTTCCCGCTGCGCCCATGTTTTATTTATCTTAAGAAGTTTCTTCAGCAGTAAATGCAATAATATAAATAAAATTGGAGACAAAAGTTCCTCGAGATAATTCGTTTCAAATATCTTTTTCTTTATTTCTCGTAATTATGAAGCGGACGAGACTATCGATTGTGCTGTCTACATAATAATACAGATTCTCTCAATAACAGGAAAAAATAACTATTGCGAAATTTTTCATTTTTAAACAGAGTTCTCGAAAGATTTGTCATCTCTTGTTTTTTACGTGAATTATTTGTCAAATGAAACTTGTTACTGTCGAAGTCACGCGAAAGTCTCGGGAGGCCGCATTTAGCGCTGAACGCTCGACGAAAATATACTCGTCGTCTCTGTCTATTCTCGACTTTGGCAGAAAACGAGCTGCTAAAAAAGCGCCCGAACTTCGAGAGCCAATCAGTTCCGCGAGCCACTGGCACCTTGGACGGCAAATATAATTATGTACCCTTGGGCTCTAGAAAGCCTTGTCTGTACGTGAGATCTTGGTGGCCAAATGTGGAATGGCGAATGAACAATAGCAATCATCTCCGATACATCGCCGAGTCTCTGGTTTGTCGCAGCGTCACATCTCGTTAAAAAAAATTATTTCTTAAATATTAAATTTTATTTTTTTTTCCAATAAGAAAACTTTTTTTCTAATAATACATTTTTTTAGACGTCATTTCAAAATCAGACGCTTAAGACTTTTTGCTACGTCAATTTACTTGCGAGAGAGGATAAAGTCGTTAGTTGCGTGGAATAATAATCAAACTTGCGCTTGTATCTTAAAATATCACGGAATTTCTCAACATATGATCCCGAGAATCGAGTATCTTAAAAATCTGTTTAATTCGATTCCAGGAGGTAAGACTGGAGAAATTGGAAACTTTAGTGGCTATGCAGAATCCGACAGCTTTCGAGGTTTACAACGAGACGATCCGCATGTTGAAAGCTCACTGCACACATTATGCATACTTGTTGGACACCGACAAGTACGAAAGGAAAGGCGGAACTACCAGACTCGATCGTCATCGTATAAGCTTGTGTCTCAAAAGCGTCGAGAACATTCTCGAGAGAATCAAAATCAACGGCGAACTTCCCAACAACAATTACATTAGAATCGCGATGATTCACGCGTATCAATATTTGAGAAAATTGCGAGACCTGAGCGAAGACGTGAGTCGGAGCAGTTTAAAATTTTTCTTATAAATGTCGACGTCGAGTGACACGTTAAGGGGATCCTAAACGTCCTTGAGCCCTGTTTTATCGACAAAATGAGATTAGATAAATTATAAATCTATTTATTGGCTATACAGATTGTTTTTACCTGAAATTAGAACACTTTGCAATTTGTTAATATTAATACTTTAATTTGTACAGGAAAAAGTTCTGTATAATCTCATATATCTAGGTTACAGAATTATGAATTCTTAAGAATTCAAGTAAAAAATAATCCGTATAGTCAATAAATAGATTTATAGTTGAATCTAACCTCACATTGACGATTCACGCGTATTAATATTTGAGAAAATTGCGAGACCTGAGCGAAAACGTGAGTCGGAGCAGTTTAAAATTTTCCTTATAAATGTCGACGTCGAGTGACACGTTAAGGGGATCCTAAACGTCTTTGAGTTTCAGTCCTGTTTTATCGACAAAATGTGAGGTTAGATAAACTAGGAATCTATTTATTGGCTAATTACAGCACTTCGCAATTTGTTATAATTAATACTTTAATTTGTACAGGAAAAAGATTTATCAATCTGTATAATCTCATATATCTAAGTTGCAGAATTATGAATTTTTAAGAATTCAGGTAAAAAACAATCCGTATAGCCAATAAATAGGTTTATAGTTGAACCTAACCTTACATTTTGTCGATAAAACAGGATTGAAACCTCAGACTTTTCAAGAACATTTAGGATCCCCTTAATATTCCCGTTTCAATTAGCCTCAGCACAGTCTGCCGGACGTCTTTGTCTGGATGATTGCCGGTTCTAAACGAGTCGCTTACTCGCGACTATCCGCGGAGCAGATTCTTCATTCCGAGGAGGCTGCCGAGACGGGCGCAAAGTGCGGTCGACGTGTCAGCCTGTTTCCCGGAAATCCGGACGACGAGAACGAGTACAGCGCCTGTAAAGTCGACGGCTTTCTGTGGCTCGGCAACGCGAAGTACGTCGCCGCGTGTTGGAGCGCGATTCCACCGGGATACGAGATCGATCACGGCGCGAACGTCAATACCTTCCCGAAGTATATCGAGTACAATCGGTCCTCGGTAAGCAAACGATGGCTGCGAATCTCGAGGAAGCCTTACAAAATAATGCACGATTCATCGAGCACCACATATGCCGACAATGAATGTATATAGATGAGGATCCAATTGTTCGCATTTATTGTGCTCGCAGTTCGATATTATAAAGCTATAAATGCACGCACACGCGAAAATGAAATCATAACAATAAATATATATGCGCGTTACAGACGTTCCAGTTGCGAGCTTATATATTTCAAGGTCGCTTCGAGCCTGGAATGGACGCTTCCGGCTTGATGGACTCCTTTGTACGCGTCACGTTTCAGGGATACACGTCTTCCACGCAAGTGAGTTTTAACGACAAATGACGCACAGGCGGCGTATAACGCGCGAATTTTTTCTCTCCGGTTTTTCTTTGAAGTATGTATAAACTTCTCTCGCATTCAGCGTTTTCGCAATGATTCTATTTCACACAGTCGATTGTGCATGCTCAATGTCAGCAGTTACGGTCATGATACCGTTAAATTTCTACAGCGCATATTCCTATGACATTTCACTTGAAATGCAACGAGAATGAAACGACTGATGTAATATGAGCATGATTAATGTTGCACATGCGACATATTACGTTTAGATGAAAATATCATTCTGATGTAGCGATGTGCATCTGTGTTTCGTACTCCGTTTGCATTACGTCTATGTAAACGTTTTTTGATGCTTTGCTTCATTTATGAAATATAAAAATGAAAAGTTGAGATTACGCTAGATTCACACGTGTGTCGTTATATTTCTTTCCTAAAAAAATTTATTTTAAGAAAAAAATAGAAAAATAACTACTGATATATACTTGCAGGTGATAAGACAAAGTTTAGATCCATTCTGGGATCAGATGTTAATTTTTCCCCCAGTTATTTTGCATGGAACTACAGAATACATAAAATCGGCACCACCTGAAATTGTTCTTCAAGTTTTCGATGAGGATTTGTTCGTAAGAGAAGTCAAAAAATATTTTGATATTTTTTTTTAATAAAAACGGAATCTATAGTACGTTCGTATTGAAAAAATAAAAATAGCGTAAAATGGTTGAAACTACATTTCGTTATTTACAAAACTATATCTAAAATCATTTTCAAGATAAATATTCAAAAGATTGAAACCATTTTTTAACTACATTTACATACTGAATTTAAAAAAAAAAAAAACATAATACAGGGCACGAAGGAGTTCTGCGGCAAATGTATCGCGGTGCCATTAGTAAAACTCTCGTTGGAAACTTACTCGCCACCCGATTTCCCACCGAAATTAGAGTGGTACAAATTTCAGTCGCAAAAAGATTGCACCGGTTCGGTCCTCGCCGCTTTCGAGTTGATAGAAGTGAGCTATATATATATATCTCCATTTTCTCTCGCCACAAATATACACGCGGCAAATATATCCCACGCATATTCCCTTTTCTTTTTTTTCGTTGCATTATATATGTATTCCATTTGATGTTATCCTTACTTTGAGTTTTCAATCTCACGAGCACGCTTTATATATCAACACGCACGATATATTCGGCGAAATGTATTGTATTATTGCGCAGACGGAGAACAAGGAGATTTCGGATGTGAATACGCAGCCGGAGGATAAGATTTATAGGATCCCACCGGATATCAGGCCGAAAATGGCAAGCTACAGACTCGAGGTGATCTTTTGGGGTGTCCGCGACATGAGGAAGATAAAGTGTATGCCGGTACGCAGACCTAGAATTATAGTCGAGTGCGCCGGAATTCACGTCAAGTCGGAAGTGATGAAGAACGCGAAGAGATTCAGCAACTTTGAGGAACCGCATATTATGATCGAGCTGGTAATCGCACGAAATTATCTTGAAAATGTTTGATCAGCGAACTTCCCGAAGGACAGAAATGTCAAAATGATGTCAAAAAATGGTCATTTTAGTTCGAAAATGACATCAAATTCTATAAAATTTCATAATGATAAAAAATTATTTTGTATTAAAAATAATTACAATGCAAATTTAAGATGTAAGCCGCTTAAAATAATATTTTAATCAACAATTTAGTTTTTAATACAATAACTCAATTCTTTTGCAATGATGTTTGAATATGAAAAACAAGTCTGTCCGTGCGCAATTTAATCGCGATGATAAGTTTACTACGAAAAATCTTTCGAAAAAGCTATAATTATATCTTCTCGATAAAAATAGCAAATCGTTATTTTCCTTAACGGCTGTTCGCCGACGTTATCTTGATGATGTAGGATTATCAAAATCTGATTAAACAAATCCATGTGACAGCAGCAGAACCGCTCTAAAAAGCATTAATCATCTAGGAATTGCCGGAGCTCGATATTTACTATCCGAGTATTACTATAAAGGTTTACGATTCCCGCGCATTCGGCTATTTCAAATATGCAGGGATCTGTATTATCCCCAACATTCGTGTATTCCTGGAGCAATTAATAACTGTGGAGGATTACGACGCGCAAATATACGAGTCGAAATTCATGCAAAAATTCCGACTAGCGAAACAACAGACGGCGATAGTGTGTCAGTATATATTTATTATTTATCTATCAAATTTTGAAAATTGAGAGAAAATGAATAAACTTTATTTTTTATTGCATTCTACAATAAATATTTCACAAAATCGAAAGAAAAAAAATTTTTAATTATAATAAATTTAAACAAGATATTATATTATCACGTTTTTTATTAATTTTATTGTTCCATTTTATCATTCACGCGCGCATATCGTTACAAATTTTTTTCGTATTATTTTCTAAGCAAATGTTTTTTATATAATATTGATTTTTTTTTTATTTTTAAGGATAGTACCCTTACCCATCGATTATAGTCCTTTAAAAGAAGAGACCAAGGGTCTCATTGCATATAAGAGAATGGCTGGAATGGACGTCTATTCCAAGTTGAAGAGGCTATTTGTAATTATAAAGAGGATATTGAAATTCAAGTTCTTTACCAAGAGAAAAAAGGTGGAAATTTACGGAGACAGCGATGACGAGACTCTCGATTGGTGGAGTAAATATTTTGCTTCTCTTCAGGTATGTTGATTAAAGAATCGATTGAAATAAAAAAAAATTACCTTTATCCAAATTACCCTTAAAACTTATGCTTACAATTAGAAATATTCAATTCAAGAACTTTCAATATTCGAGAAACTTAATGACTTGGATGTTAAACTATTTAAATATCTAACTGCTTAGAAATGCTTAACTAGTTAACGATTTAGCAATTTAATTGCTTAGATATCTCGCTTCTTAGAGGTTTAGTAACCTTAATTGCTTAGCCCCTTAAACGTTTATCAAGTTAATGCTTAGTAATTTAGATACCTAAATATATAGCTTAACAGATTAAGCTCTTAAATGCTCAATTATTTCTCTGTACTTTGATTCTTAAAGTCTTGCATTTTTCATATGTCGCATTACGAACATTACAAACACAGAAAATAAATTTCTTAGATTTCTCAAATTTCTATATATTTGACTTCGTCATTTAAATCTTCATTTATTTAAAATTTCATCAAATTTTTATTTCTCAATTTTGCAAATCGTGTTCTCGATAAATGACCGGTTCTAACGATAATGTCATATAATACACGAATCGGTTAGGGTCAATCAACCGAGAGATCCGATAATGCAAATTAGTACGTCACGTTGGATCCGTAGGAAGAGAGAAATAGAGAATTGGGAATTACAACAACGTTTCGTCGTGAACTTATGGCAACGTTCAAGGTACGCTTTAATGAACTTGCCCGAACTCGATCACTTAGACACTGAAATCAGATCTATCCCACGGAACTAGAGATGCAGCCGCAATTCGAGGGGTTCCAGGATCGTCTAAGCACTTTCGAGTTGTGGCGCGGAAGAAGGAGCGAGAATCACTACCTGACTGAAGATAATTACGTTGGCAAATTCAAGGTTAATTAATCTACCTCTAAAAAAAAATTAGGAGTGTCGAATATCGTTCGAAACGTGTAAATTTATTAAATGTCTCGGAGAGGGAAAAGGAAAGGGCACATGTGATTTATTAATTCATATGTACTTAAACGCGAAAGTTTAACTTCCGTCAGGGACATATTTCTATATACCGATGGCCGCATCCTGACAATCTTCCGTGCAAAACGAGAAACGGAAGAGACGCGGCTAATGGTCTGTGCAACGATTATCCGCCTCAAGGGCCTGTTAAGCTGCTCGTTAGACTCTACGTCGTAAAGGGTTAGTCTTCATATTTTATCACATGCACCGAAAAAAAAAGATAAATTAAAAAGAAAGAGAAAATTACTTGAATTTCTCGAGAGGAAAATTTGCATCTAAATTACGAAATATCTATTTTTAAAAATTAGCAGCAAAAAATTTATATTAAAATTAAACTTTTAATTGATCAAAAATTTGAACCAAAAAAAAAAAAAAAAAATACGTGACCTTTATCAGTCATGTATTCTCTTTATTTTATTGATTAGATTTAAAGGGTGATTTAAAGATCCCTCTCATTTTTTATGCGTGGGATTCTTTTCCCTGCTTTATATTTTTTTCAACAAACCAGATAAGCTCGTCCTCTCGGCATCAAACCAACTGTAAATTTACTTTTTGCACAGGAATCAACTTACAGCCTAAGGATCCCCTCAGCGGCAAGTCCGACCCGTATCTCTGCGTGAAGCTGGGAAAAAATTCCATCAGCGACAGGAAGAATTATATACCCAATCAATTGAACCCTACATTTGGCCGGTAAAATCCGCAAAAAAAAGCCGCTCGTAGCTTCTTTCGAAGGCGCGTCTAACAGTACAGCTTTACCCCTTTTGGGCGTTATCGGGAAATGTTTTATCGATATCCATCTGTGCATCCGTGCGTATCGGCTTTTTTGCAGCTTCAAAACTGCATGATCAGGTTTTTCAGCTACTCCACGTAACAGCGTAACGTAGATGTATCAGCGATTCACGTCTGAGTGAGATTATTCTGTCAACCAAAATCTCTGTCTTTCCTCTTTAAAGCCAAACTAAAAAGTTGAATAAATGATTTCTCAGTCTGTGCAACGAGATGATAAGCGAAATAAAATTTAATTTAATATCCTGAAAAATATTACTAGACGCTTTAAAAGATTCTGCAGACAATTGCAAGTAAATTTTTATTTTCTTTAGCGCGATTTAAAAAATGACTTAAGGGGATGCTGCCGTTGATTTGTTTTATCGACTTTAAATTAGGTTAAGTTCACTTTTTATTGAATATACATACATAATTAATTCAAATACGAATCTTTTGATACAAGCTTTTAATCTCATTTTTATTACTTCTGTATTATTCTTTCATGTTATCTCTATTGGGAGCGCCATATTTTGTGCACAAATAAACTGCAGAACTTTTGTATTAAATAAATATTGTTATGAGCTAATGCAAGAGGCCGATAAAAAAACTGTAATTTTTTCATTTCTATTATTTTTTATACGAAATTACAACGCTCCCCGTTCATTATTATCGGCACTTTAATTGTGGAGAAGGATTTTTCAATTTGTATAGCCAATAAAAAGAAAAGCCCTTGAACTCAAAGTCGGTAAAACAGTGATGTTCAGCATCCTCTTAATTTTAATTCAAGTACGAATCTTTTGGTACAGGCTTTTAATCTCATTTTTATTACTTCTGTATTATTCTTTCATGTCATCTTTATTGGGAGCGCCATATTTTGTGCACAAATAAACTGCAGAACTTTTGTATTAAATAAGTATTGTTATGAGCTGATGCAAGAGGCCGATAAAAAACCTGTAATTTTTTATTATTTTTCTATTATTTTTTATACGAAATTACAGCGCTCCCTGTTCATTATTATCGGTTCTTTAATTGTGGAGAAGGATTTTTCAATCTGTATAGCCAATAAAGAGAAAAGCCCTTGAACTCAGTCGGTAAAACAGTGATGTTCAGCATCCCCTTAAAGTCACTATTATCTGACAGCGTGTTCGAGTTCGAGGCGAGCTTCCCTCAGGATTATTTGCTGGAGATCCAAGTGTGGGATTTTGACGCCACGACAGCCGACGATCTGATTGGCGAGACGCGAATCGATATCGAAAATCGATTTTACAGCAGGCATCGGGCCCATTGTGGAATCGCGAATGTTTACAGCACCGCCGGTTACAATGTCTGGAGGGATCGCGAGAGACCGACGCAGATTTTGGAGCTTCTCTGCAGAAGAAACAATCTACCGTCACCGGAATACGGCGAACGGGAAGTTAAAATCGGCATAAAGACATTTCCCTTTCACGCCGTGATCGAACGCAAAGAAGAGATTGGTACGTAATTTATATTTCATCGCTCGAGAATTTTCTGGATGTAATTATTAAATTACATTACCGCAGTTTATATACATTGTGAAATATGTAAGCAGTATAATTAAAATGTGAAACTCGAGTAAATAATGATCTCGTAAGTAATTAAGGAGCATCCTCGTTAAAAGATTTTTTCTCTGTATTTTCAAGTGTTTATTATTTTTCTTTGTTTTTCTTGAAAAATAATGTTCTAAAAAACATTTAATGAGATTTAAATAAATACGAATAATCGTACAAAGATATTTTGAGAATAAAGATAGACAGATTTTTTCTTCTACTTGACACACTTCACGAGTCTAAGGAAAATGAACGAGTTTCTGCTAAACACTCGATCGTACACCGACAGACAGAGAAGAATGCATGGCTCTGAACGTACTTCACTCTTGGCAAGATTTTCCTATCTGCGGATGCGCTTTAGTGCCGGAACACGTCGAGAGACGGCCGCTTTTCAACGCAAAGAGGCCCGGTCTCGAACAGGTAACGTGTTCAAATACGTCAGCTCATCGCGAAGAGTAACTTTCGTTCTTCGGGAAAAAACGTGACTCTCATACAAACGTTCTCTCTTCGCGGGAGAAAGCTCACTTTATATATCTTAATTACTTTGCGCGCTTTTGTCAGGTGAGCTATAGTCTCCGGATCGAATTGGAAAAAAAACTTTTTGTTTTGACATGTAATTTGCGAAACGTCAATTTTGGCCGAAACAAAAAAAAAAGAAAAAAACGCGGTTACAATATTTTCCACTCCCGAAATACGTATATATATATGTATATACGTATATATAATACAATGTGCATATACAGACGAGATATTTTAGGGCAAACTCGAAATGTGGATCGATATGTTTCGCATCGGACAATTGCCGCCAAAACCGGCGGTCAGCATCGCACCTCCGACACCGGAGGAATATGAAATTCGCGTGATCATTTGGAATACCGAGGACGTGCCGCTGGTCGAAAGCCAATTTCTCACCGGGGAGAAATGCTCCGACATTTACGTCAAGGGGTACGTCATAGTGAATATATAAGAGCGAGAGAAATATGTGTTTTCCCTACACGAAATTGCACGACAATTCGAAAAATATGATGTAATAGCGCAATTAAATTCGCTCGATTCAAATTGATGATGACATGCCAATAATATACCTATATCATTTATTTGGTTTTTCGCCTCTGACATTATAAATCTAATATATCACCGGTAACTTGACTTTCAATCAAATTTTTTAAATATTCAACTCTAATAATTAAAATGGTACAATCGATCAATTAATTCGCCGGATTAGAAAACCCTGTCGCGAAATACTTGATAAAATTGTTTAGATGGATTTTGTACGAGGATTATCAGAGAACGGATATTCATTATAATTCTCTAACCGGCGAGGATAACTTTAATTGGAGATTCGTGTTTCGTGTCACATATTCAAAGGGCGAGAATGTCATGATAGTTCGTAGAAGAATGTCGGTCTTTGCTAGAAACGAGACCGAGGATAAGTTGCCTTGTAAGCTTCATTTGCAAGTCTGGGACAGCGATCATTTTTCTTCGGACGACTTTCTAGGTGATTAAAGCTTATCAATGTCTTTCATAATAGAACCGTTTAAAAAAATTGTCGACATGCGATACAGAACGTGCATATTTTGTTTTTTTTTTATGTCTGATACAATTAATCGCTAGTTTAATTACTTTTCAATTATACTTTTAATACGTATTGCATGTACATGTAAATTCGCAATTTACTTCTAAATTTAAAGAATTTAAGAGTTTAAATTTTTTAATATACAGGAAGCTCTGTATTTTCGAAACGGAAAACATCTACTTGAAAAATATAATATCACGAGAATATGTTATCAAGTTTCAATTAATCAATGTAATTCACGATGTGCCCTGTAATTGTTTTTGAACAGTATATAAATGTAATTCCGCAATTTGCATCAAAATTTAAAAAAATAAGAGTTTAAATTTTTTAACACAGGAAATTGTGTTTTTAAAACTAAAAATATATATTTGAAAAATAGAATATCAAGTTATATAATTAATCAATGTAATTTACGATATGTCCTGTTTTTTTAGCAATATACATATAAATGTAATTTCGCAATTTGCATCAAAATTTAAAAAAATTTAGGAGTTGAAATTGGAAAACTGTGTTTCCGAAATAGAAAACATACATTTGGAAAATGTAATATCAAGAATATAATTAATTAATGTAATTTACGATATGTACTATAATCATAACGCTCTTCTAAACTAATCAACTTGTTGCAGGAGAGTTGACGCTCGACTTGTCCAGAATGCCGCGAGGCAGCTCAAACTCCAAAAACTGTACGATGAAATTACTTGAACCGCAATTACCAACCATGAATTTATTCAAAGTTATGCGAACTAAAGCATGGTGGCCATTCGCTCGCAGTATCAACAGCGGAAAATATATTCAAGCGGTAAATAAATGCTATAAATAAATAAACGGGAACGACAGTTTTTTTTTCGTAAAACTATGAGATATATATATAATTATAAAAAATAATTGAATAAAAAATTAAAACAAGATTACTAAACAAATGTTTATTGTAGGGGAAAGTTGAGCTGGAAATATCTATTTTGCGAGCAATGGATGCGGATAATCAACAGGCAGGCAAAGGAAGAGATCCGCCTCAGAATCTTCCGTCTCCAAGGTTTATTTTCTTTCAATTTAATTTTATTATTATAACGCACTTGTCCCATTTTAATTTGCAAATGCAAGAATAACAGATTGATTTGATAAGAATATTTTTAAATTATATATATTTTGGACAAACGGCTAAGCATTTGCTTAAATGTATTTAAATCGTCTAAGAAATGATAAAATAATGATAATTATATATTATTATATTTTCATTTTATTTATGCAATGGATAATTAATTACTATTAAAAAAAGAAAAATTAATTAAAGAAAGAAAAACTATTAAACTTATTAAAAAGAGAAAGAAATTTTTTTTTCAGATCTCGTTAGCATTGTTATTTAAATATAATTTCTAATCTTCCGTTTCAATGAAGAAAAATGCTTTTTAATATTATATAATAATAATTTATTAATTATATATATATATATATATATATATATGTTAAATATATATATATATATATATATAATATAATTAATATATGTATATATATATATAATATATAATTAAATATATCAAATATAATTTGTTACATATTTTTTCAGGCGACCTGACACCTCTTTCTCTTGGTTTCGGAATCCATGGAGAGCATGCTGCTTCGTCGTTTGTCGGTATTATAAATGGCGAATAGTATGCTGCTTTGTATGCACGCTACTCGTGCTTTTAGTAGCATGTGGGATTTATGCTTTCCCTGGATATTTTGTTAAGCGTCTTTTAGGCGCTTAAATCCTCGATCATATATACGTTATTTAACAGAATATCTACGTTTGAATCAGTTATATTTAACAAACTTGCAAACCTCGCATTATTATAAAATAATCGATAAAAAATATTTTATTTCTTTCTATTCTTTAATCTCTCTTCATATCAAGAATAATAATTAATATTATATTAATATTATAATATATTTATATAATATTATAAATAATATTATAATCATATTATAAATAGTATTATAAATATATTATAATATTATAATATATTTATAATATTATAATATATTAATATTATAATATATTAATATTATAATATATTTATAATATTATAATATATTAATATTATAATATATTTCAAGAGAAATGTCAGCAAACATCTATTATATAAAATATACATCTAATAATATAAAATATATCGAAAGCTTCTAAAAATAATAAATTAAACTTACTTGGTTTATCAATATAAAATTGCTCGCTTCCAAGAATTTCCCTCGATGCACTACAACACAAATACATTTGCAATTTACTATTATAAATATTGAGTTTCAATTTCGCGCTTGACATGTCGCGCTCCCTCTCTCCTTTCCTTTCCTAATAAAATAAATAATAAATCAATTATTTACCATGTACTTGTCCCGTCGTTGCCCGATGCCGCCTCCTCTCAGAGAAGCTTTAAAACACTCGCACTCCGGTATTTTTTTATTTCGTCGCGACGCCCGAATTTTTAGCTGTCACATTTTCGACGCGTTCGATAAAACTCGAAAAACGCGGGAAAAACCCGAAGCTCCGTTTTTGCGTCGCCATTTTTTCAAGGCCCCTTATCGACGATGACGTCCTCGCGACGCACCAGGAGTCGCCGATATTCCCGAATTGTCAGCCAAAAATCTTCGGAAATTCGGTATGTCCTTATATACATATATATATAATGTTATATATAAAATATGCTTGTTTTATTTTTAAAGTGTTTAAAATTATTTAGGCCGGCACAGAGGTTGGTTTCCTGCAGGAAAAGTAGTGTACGCCGAGACCGGAGAAGAGAATCGTCAAAATGTGAGTAGAATTATTTTATTCTTTATTTATTGATAAAGCGATAGAAAAAAATGCATGTAAATATTGACCGGATATTGTGTCAAGATAAACATAGAACATTTACGTAATTCGTGTTTCACAGACAAAAAATACCACTATATTATAAAGTTTTGACAAAATCAAACAAGACAGAGCTCTCCTTATTCATCAAAATTACTAATTAGTAGTCATTAAAATTATATCGCTCTCTTTCGATGTGAATGACAATAAAAACTCCGCGTTACACTAGATTCATTTTCTTATATAAACAGCTGATTTTATTCACCCTTTAAATATATTTTTTTTAATTAAATACGTCTCGCTCTTCTCTTTTCCGCGCAATGTCACAAGTTATCTTCCGTTTTCATTCTAGAAGATAAAATTATATAATAGTATATAATAAAAATTTATATTGCTCCTTTATTCAACACAAATGTAAACTGGTAAATAACACAATTTATAAATTACCCGCTAATTATGCGGTGCCAAGAACGCAGCGGTCGAGGGCTCGCTTCCAAGATCTCTCTATTCTTTTTCCACCCTCGTCGTTTCTACGCACTCGTGAAAATACAATAATTCATCTTCTTTCGCAACGACGCACATGGCACTGTAATATACGGACACATTCGGAATACGATTGCAAACAGCTCTATAAATAGGTACATGTATGCAGATTACTCTCACCTTTTGGAATGTTTTGTTTTCATTTCGCGCTTGTATGTATACGTCATGTTCTTCCCTGCGATTTGCCGCTGGCGTCTTGGTTTAAGATTCTTCTCCCTTTGACGGACCACGCGAGAAATTATTTAAATCGAAATTTCATTCGCGAAATAAAATTATTATTATTATTTAACCAGAAGTATGTGTTGCGCGCTTTCACGATAGATTGTTATAAACGATATACGGTCGATTATCTTTTCCTCTAACTCGAGTAAACTTAAACGAGATAATATGAAATAAGATAAATAATTAGATAAAATTATTATTACTGATCAAAAGGTACGTTTATGTCGCGCACTCTCGCGATGCGTACACAGTTGAAAAATTTGTGTGAAATTTGACAGATATCTCACGTGTTTCAAATGGTCCACAGAAATTTTTGTGTTAATTTAACATGATATGAATATTATGGGTTAAATGGAGACATAAATACTTAATGTTAATATTTTAACAAAATAAATGCAAAACTTCAAATAATTTAAAATAAATTTTGTGTAAAATTAACATAGAGTTTTAATGTACAAATTAACTAAAAATATGTTAATTTTAGATTTTATCATCCTCACTTATATCATAAAATCAATATTTACTATATTAAATAATCTTCATTTTTTATATTTTTATATTAAAAAATCAACATTTTTTTCTGCAAATGTTAACAGATCAATCTTGTCGCTAATAAATCAGAAAATATTTATTGTGTGAAATTAAAAATAGATGCACATTCTATTATTTTTACATCTTTTTTCAGTAGTTTTACTAATTTAACATTTAACCAGGGTTGGGTGAGTTAATGATTTTTTAAAACTATAGTTATTAACTTTTCAACTTTTTTTATTAATAATAATATAAATATGATATTTTTAAATCGGCCAACAGATAATAATATTTCTTATCAGAGTTTTTAATTAACTAGTTATTACTCCAACCTTTAACACACGCGAATGTGTTAAATAAAATATTTATATGAAATTAACAGAAAAATTGTCACGGGGACCGTTTTGAAGGACCAAACACAGATTTTTGTGCAAAAAGTGACAGACGATACGTCACGGTCGATTCTTTTCCTCGAGAGCTCCGGTAAACAGCTTAGTCTCTACGTCATCCCTACCTCCGTGGAATGTGTTGTGTTTTGATCTCGCTCTTACCCCTACCCTTTTGCCGCGCGACGCGCGACGTAACGAGTGAAGTTGCCGCTCGCCGTGTAGTCAGAATGTGACCGCGTTACGGTGATGTGCGTCGCGCGCCTAAACGAAGGAATGTCGCGCGCGCTTCGTCCGTTCGTATCGTGTGATAAGTGCTAAATTATTGCCCGTGCGACGCGTGCCGCGGGTATGTGTGTGTGTGTGTGAGAGAAAGAGAGAGAGACGAACTCGGAGCAGACATCGTCGTATTTCGTTGACAAGCACGTGCGATTTTCCAATTTATACCCGGTGTTTTCTCTTCTACTCACCCTCTCGCTTCCGGCTCGATCGACGAGAATGAAAGAAAGCGCTGTTCGATCCGATGCTGGGAAGCAGCCAACGGCGGTGCATTGATCGGTGAGTTGTGACAATTGATTTGTTTTCTCGTCATTGCTCGAATTATTCGTCGCTCGTACCGTTTTGCGATGATTCAACAATGTCTTGTGTCAATATTTATACTTTTACGTTCGCGAGAGAGAAATGTTCGTCTCTTTTTTGCTTTGCGGAAATAACGGAGGATATAGGAAGCCCGCGCGAATTTGAATACAATGCACGAAAAATTGCATTCTTTAATCATTGATGAGTCGAGCAAAAATTCCCGTCTCACATTTAATGTGCCGCATATTTGTATTATAATTAAAAGGCTAAAAGAGATAAATAAATGTGTAATTGAATTTCAAATATAATAATTAAACAGAATAATTTAAATAAATGATAGGACATGTTTGTGTTCATGTTTTATGTAATAGGATATCGTAATTAAAAAGGCTATCTCTGTTTTTGCGTTTCTCTCAGCAACACAGTCGTGATTCTGTTATCAATATTATATATTAATTATAATATGACTGTTTATGTTTAACGCTTTGACGAGTAAAAATGAAAACATAAAAGGCGCGTTTGTTTAAAAATTACGCAACATATCGCGTTTTAATTCTCAATCCAAATTATTATACGCAAAATGTGTCACTCTCAGCGCGAAACGCTGGCTCTCATCGTTAAGTAATCGTTTTCTGATACCATAAAGTTTGAATTTGCAGCTGCGGTGCATCTCGTAATATCACGTGACGTTGCATGGTCGAAGCAGGGTATATATATATATATGTACGTACATATGTAAACGTAAATAGACGATCAGAAATGCGTTCTTGCGAAGCGCGCGTTGCACTCGTACATATCGTAAAGTATCGAAATTCCGAAACGACGGGCATCCTATTATTAATTGCCCAGCGCTATCCTAATTAGCGTCGCGGTTCACCAGATCGATTTGTATCTATGCGCGCGAGTGAACGGGTCGATGATGGGGTCAGACGGACAGAATTAAACGACAGCGGCGCATCGATCAGTGAGTAAATTCACTCGTTCCGTATGCAATGTGTTTGCGCATAATTATTATTTATTTCATTTGCTTACGACTTCATCGTACACGTAAAGTCTTATCGTCGTCTTTATATAAAAGATAAAAAGGCACGCAAAAGTTATATTTTTAATAATTATTATATGCATATAATATATGCTTGTTATATAATTTAGTTTCAAATATTATAATAATTAAATTGGAATATTGAAATAAATGATATGGGACATATTAATGGTAGGACATTGTTGTTGTTTTATGTAACAGAATATTTATGTAACGCGAATAATGATTATTGTTAAAGAAAGAGATGCTGATATTATTTATTTTTATATTACAATACTAACGAAACACTGACAGACGCTATGATTCACAAATAATATTTGCGCGGATAATTGTTTGTTTATTTACGACCAAATGCTTGACGATGGAAATCTAGAGAGATATGTAATATTAATATTCAGAATAAATAAGTATAAACATATTTTTAATTATTTATAAAATTATGTGCTTAAAAATGAGAATCTAAATAAATTTTATATATTTATAATTTAGAAAATACGATATAATATATTTGTAACGTATATAAATATGTATTTTTTTTTTGCATAAAACATGAAATATCTCAATTATAATTAAAATTGCAAAATCAAGCGAATAATAATTTCGAATTATTTGAGACAATTTTAATGGAATGTAACAAAACATATAGTATTTCATTAAATTTTTCTATAAACTGTTAACATTTATTTATCATTTTTTTAATTATGAATTATTTGCATGGCAAACAAAGAAATATTGTTTTATTATTTCTTGATAATAAAATTTTTATTTTCTTATATAACAACGTTTTCATGTTTCACATTATTCGTCACGTTTACATAGAAAAATATTGCATCAAAATTTTAAATTTTATAATATCATATTAATTCTTATTTTTATAGCTTCAATTCATCTTAAATTTATCTTAAAATCTTTTTGTTCTGTATCGCGTTTACTTTAGTGTTTCTATAAGAAATGCTTCAATTATATCATAAATTGATGTTAATGACGCGATTATCACTGCATATCTTCCTTATTGCTATGTTATTGCGATTTTCAGTCATGATTGGCATGCGATGTTACAGAATGATTAAATTCCATTTCATGCATTACATAATTAGTTAGTTTACGATGAATTGCGCGTATTCCTTTCCTTCTAAGTAATGCAAACAATGTCTGTCGAGACATTTGCAAGAAATGAAATGCATTCGTACTGTGCAGCAAAATGTTACACATTACGCCTTCGCGTGTCTCGTTACTAATTAATGCGCCGCCGATCGATAACAATAATAGATTAACCGCGATATCACAATACGATGGATGTCATTCCGACGTTTAACAATGATAAATAAATTTGAGATAAATTTATCCAGAGCATAATTGTTGCGGAAAAATCATATAAGTTTTATGAAAATTAAAATAAAATCGTGATATATTTACTTTCCTTTCGAATATCTCTATAATATTAATAGTTAAGTACTACTAAATTAGGAATTATTATTCGCATGACTGATGCAGGTGCAGTTTCACAAGGATATACGTTAGTTTGTTATTTTGAACTGTATATTATATATTGTATTTAACAAATTAATTTTCATACATGCTAATTAACTAAAGAGTTACCTAATTGTATTATTACCTTGATTATACGTTTCTCTCTCTCTTTCTTTCTCTCTATGACTGAGACTGAGAGATCTCACGCGATCTCATGTATTTTTATAAATTAAGAGCCTTTTGTAATAACTTTCTATAAAATTAAATAAATTAATGTGTGTTCCTTTCCATACTTAAATGAGAGATACGCAAAAACAGACAAATGACAGATCTAACAAAAAATTGATTTCAATTTGTCTAATGCACAGATAAAAAAGGCACGTGCAGAGAATTTAGGTTACTTTATAGAAGTACAATTCTTATTTAAATGTATTATTCTCCAACAGAGATCATTAAATTAATTATTAAAGCAAGATATATTATTCCCATGATTCTTTTCGAAAAGCTTGAAAAGATTCTATAAAATAAAGTTAGGAAAAATACATATACACAATTAGAGAAAGATATTTTTAAAATATTTAATTATTAAAAATCTTAATAAATTAGAAGAATTGGATGTAAATAATTTAGTTTGAATATATTAACTTTTTAATTTATTTTAAAAGAATATGTATAATTATTCAATTATTATATAATTATTCAATTTTTAACAGAATATTTTGCGAGCTATTAATTTTTTTTAATGATCTTGTTTCATTAATTATAACATGTTTTAAAGTAAATTGCTATTATATATTATTACTTAAATGAGGCACGGGTAAAAAATTAATTAGAGAAAATTAATTAAAAAAAGAGTATATTAAAACTTTAATGGAAACGAAAATTTTGTAGACAATCATGCGAGAATCAAGCATTTTAATGTAGAATGGCATTCCTTGTCCTATTTCGCATGATTCTAACAACCTTCCTCCAATTATGTCTAAAAGTGAGATGTGTCATCTCTCTTATGTTAAAACTACCGTCCTAATTTTATTCCACTATCAATTTTTTATGCCTTATGAAAAATTAAATAAAATGAACTCTCTTGCCTTCTCTCTTTTGCATCATTTCGTTTGATTGGCAGTTGAATGAGTGATGTGGCGGTAACAGAGATCGATAACATCTCTCTACATCAATTTGATTGTACTCCATTTTGCTCGGCCTAAATACTGCTTAGTACTTCGTGAGATTTTAGTATTCGCGATTTTTCTGTAAAAAATATTTCCGAATTAAATGTTCTTAATCTTCGGTACGAAACGTTCTTTCGAACGGCGCGGCAAGCTATTTATAGAAAACGTTGTAACGTCAATCAATTTTGTATAACCCATGTCCTACGTCAATGTTTGCCGTTGTCCTAGCAATAATTGCCTGATGGAATTTAATCGCGACACGTAGACGATTCAACCCTTTAATTTTCAATAGAGCTGTGCTGTCATATTTACCATGATTATTGGAGTGAAATTTTCTTCGATTATGATCATATAATTCTGTAAACGTAGTTTTGAAGCAATAGAAATATTGATTTGTTGAAGTAAAATTCAGTCTGAAGTTAAATAAAAATAAAATTATAGAAAATATAAGAAATTTTTTTTTGCTCGTTTAGTTGACCTACTATATTTGATTTTTTTAATTGTGTAAATTTTTTTTTATTTAATCACATAATTATATAATGTAAATTTATTTGAAACGTTAGAATTATAATGCCATTAATAGAAATTAATTTCAAATTACAAAAGATCGAAAGGAAGCAATATCTTATTGGGATATTTTATGTTCGCTTTTACATGTCGGATTAAATTGCAAAGTTTAATTAAAACGCACTTGTATTTGCATTATTTAATTTTATAGAGTAATGGATATAATTAAAAATCTCATCTCGTGATAAATAATTGATCAAGCATCGAATTTCAATAGGTATCAATATGGAACACTGTTTGTAATGAATAATTATAATGAAATAATAAGATACACTACATGATGAGTAATTAACCGGCATTCAAATTAACTAAATTTATCAAGATTTTAAGATACGCATATAAATTATAATTTAATGCAATGATTTAATTAATTAAACAACTTGCTGTGTATAACATACACACACACACAGTAGCACACACTGTGCTCCCTTCTGACAATTTGAAATACATTGCATCTTATCGTTATGCAAATATTTGTTAATAAAATAGTTATCAGAGATCAGATTGTAATGTCGAATATTGTTTTTGGAATAACAAAACGACGTACAAGGCTTTTGCGATTAATTAACAAGCATCGTTATTATATATATATACGTATACAGGGTGTAACTAAATAAAGGTGTACGAAGCACACGATTAGATGCAGAAGGACAAACTAAATTGAAAAGTCCTGAGTCATTTTTTAATCTGAGCTATATTTTTGACGCTATAAATTGTTAAAATTGGCCAATTAGCGCGTGGAAAACAGTGTAGGCCTCGCCTTAATAGGCGCACTGAGGCCTATTAAGGCGGGGCCTACGCTGTTTTCCGTTGTAGCCACGCACTAATTGGCGCACTTTAACTGTTTATAACGTCCAAAATAAAGCTCAGATTAAAAAATGGCTCAGGACTTTTTGATTTAGTTTGTTGTCCTCTACTTGATAGTGTGCTTCATATACTTTTGTTTAGTCACACCCTGTATATATACATATCAATATACTGGAAACGCACTTGTGTAGAAAGGGATGGCGAAGTTCACCGGCCGGGCATTTGTGGGGCGAAACACTATGGAGAAATGCGAATTCATTTATTGCGGGACTGCAGAATCACGCGAGCGCGCATATACATGCAGAGTTCGGAATGCATGCGCTGGTGAATTGCGGCATGCCCGACGCGAATTCAACCCTTAGTACCTCGCGTGTGTCCTATCCACCCTCGTATCTCGATATCACGGTCGGGAGGTGCACTGACCCGCCGCCTTGCTTCCTACAGCCTGGTTTATAGTTTACACGACGCTTTGTTATACCGTACGTAGGACTTAACAATTTCATCAGAAGATGGAGGATGGAAGGGAGAGTGGAAGGAAAGCACGCGTTATCAGAAACGTAATAAACATTAAAATTTGGGTCACTTTATTATATATGTACACGGAGAGAATTTTCTTTTAGAATTTATCCTGAAAATTATGGTAATCATGGACAATATATAATAATTTCTCTGATTAATATTTATCAAAAAATATTAATATGTACATAGTACAATTCATTGAACATATTTTATATTTTATTGTGGTAGATATTACTATTTTTATTGTGGTAATTATTAATCAGAGAAATTCTTATAAGATTCTTCCAATACCATATTTTACACGATTATCATGAGTTTCAGGATAAATTCTAAGAGAAAATTCTCTCTGTGTATAAGTAAAAAAATGCGTACATGCAATCTAATATTGAATTAAAAATAAATAACATCTTGCACAAAATGATTAAGTTTTTATTTTCAAAAAATTAATTCTTGAAGGTACTTAAAAACGAAACGTTGTTCTTTTCATATATAGCTCTTTGAATTTTTAAATTTCAAATTTTAATATATTTCTGGTTTCTTAAACTCTGATATTTTACAATAAAATTACTTATATCATATATTGTTAATTTTTGAATTTGTAATTGCTCATATCAACATCAATATCAATTTTTGTCATGGAAATTTAATTAAAGAAGTTAAATTGAGTTTCGCAAAAGTTTAGAACTTGAGGAAACGGCTTGAATAACATCAACAATTTATGAAGAAAATAAAAAGAAATGATGTCTAATCAAAATCCTGTTAATGGAAAATTTAGTTGAAACTAATCCGAATCTCTTCG
The DNA here is from genome assembly GCF_048542155.1 of Nylanderia fulva. Classification (NCBI taxonomy): domain Eukaryota; kingdom Metazoa; phylum Arthropoda; class Insecta; order Hymenoptera; family Formicidae; genus Nylanderia; species Nylanderia fulva. The sequence goes on along the minus strand of NW_028189730.1, from coordinate 1,658,287 downwards.
ACGAATGCAACAACATTAGATTTGTATTCCGTATATTGTGGTGCGAGAGCAAACTCTGATTCGCCATGCATTTAAATTGTATGATGCTTTTAAGTGGAGCGTGCTAGTTGCTAGTAAATATACTTGGTGTGATTTAGTCTCTTATGAAATGTAGCGCGATAACATCGCGCACCGCAGGTACACATGCGTGACTTGTAGAGTCGCCTCGTAGAAAGCCGTAAAACTTAAGCTCACATCGGTATTAATTTATCGCGTTCAAAAGGGAACCGATGTCCGTCGAAGGTTTTAACGCCGGAAGTAGGGCAGTGTTAGCGCGATAACACCGTACAACAAATTCAAATTAAGATCCTTGTCTGAGATACCAAATATGTATGTAGCGCCAAATTGCCGTGCGAATGCAAAGAAAAATATAAGCTAAAGAAGAAACAAAAACAAAAGTAAACTGTAAAAAAATCACGTTGCATAATATATTTATATTCCAAATTAGTTTTAAAGAAATATCCATTTTTTTCTAAAAAAAAAAGTCATTTCAAGCGTAATTAAAAAATAATGCATATACGAGTTAAGTAAGTTTGTGCAAGAGAGAGAAAGAGAGACAAAGATCGACAGGTAAATGAAATTATTTTTTCAATTTAAAATTTTTCAAAGGCAAAGTCTGCTTTATATTTCTCAAAGCATCTGCGGCTGATAGAAGACAGTGCGTTAGTTCTCTCGGAAGTTCTATATATGCATCTTTTAATAACTTAATTCGAGCCTCTCACAGCAGGGCAGAGTTTCTCGCGGTACATTTGAAAGAAAAACGAGCGGCGTCTTTCATTTTTCTTCGAGTTTTTCGCTCGCAGAGCGATTCGTATATCTTCTCTCGAGAACTGTCGAAAGTTTTCCATGATCTCTGCCTATTTCGTCCAAGTTTCGCACAATAGAGGCCGTTCGTTTTCTTCGCTACGACTGCAAAGATACGTTGAATTTTTTTGGAGGATGCGAAGAGTAGAGTTAAATTAAAAATCTGAGTCTTGCAGAATTGCATCTCTGTGTAATTAGATATTTTCTTCTTTCGAGCGATTTTTGCAGAGAGAAAAATGTTGAAATAGAAAAATCTATTTTAATCAGATGCAAATAAAGAAAATCGGATCGTTTCACAATGAAAATTATTTTTCTTATTGAAAGCGCGGATCAAAATTAGACGACTATTTTTGACATTAAATGTGTGATGTAAAATCATAAACTATAATAAAATAATGTATTAATATATAAAAATGTATTAAGATAATAAAAATATGTATTATCTATATCTGCATCTTAGATAAAAAAAAGTGTTATCTTTATTAAATTATCTAGAATAATATGCAGATAATTTGGTTTAGAGTAAGATATAAAAATATATTTAAATAGAGCAGAACTTGAGCAATGAATGATAAAAACTTATAAATAAAAATATAAATAATTTTTTATATCCCTTTCATAATTTACATTTTTTTTTATAATTTTGATTATATAAGTACTTTTAAAAATAATATGTGAAAGTTATCTAGATGAATCGCCATATAATTGTATCTTTTATCTAGATATATTTAAAATTATCTTCATCCTATCTAAGATAAATTTACAAATTTTTATCTCATCTTTATCTAACTAATTTTAAAATTATCTAAGCATAACACTGATAATAATCTTAAGTGTATATATAGAGTGTTATAAAAGTACCGGAACAGCAGAGAAACTTGAAAAATATGAGTCCTAGAAAAAATGTTAAGTACTGGGTTTTTATGATTTTTTCTAGGACTCATATTTTTCGAGTTATCCTGCTGTTCCGGTACTTTTATAACACCCTGTATGTATACACACATTATATAATTTTAAAAAATTCGATACAGATCGCGAAAAAGAAATTGGTTTCGTATGAAAATTTGTGTTTAATTTACGAGTAAAATTCCAATAGTGAACGAACGAGGTTCAGGTGCTAAAATTCCGTGTCGTGACAATAATACAATGGATTGCATTGTCCGCATCGGCGCATTGTCCGCGCGCCTTTAGCTACGACTTTAACTACAACTATAGCTACGTAACGTGCAATAATCTATTTCGCTAGGCGTGTATTTTTGAGTTTACGTCGCTATGACGACCCGGCAAATCGCACGCGCATGTGGCAACGACGACGTCCGTGACGCCGACGACGTCGACGACGACGACGACAGAGGGAAACGGTCGTTAGAGGCGCGCGATATCGCGATATCACTCTTAGGGGTGGACAGGGGTGAACTGTTTGCTGACCTACCGTTCAGGGCACGATGGGCCACAAACGAAGTCGACGATTAGGCGAGTGCGCATCGATATGTTAGAGTCGTTCGGCGAAAAAAGAATGGTAATGTAATGATAATTTGAAAGGAAATCAATTTGACAAATATATACGAAATATTACTACCTTTATCGCTTTGAATATCTTACGAGTCGTTTTCATTAATACAAGGCTATATCTGAGGTAGAAAGTTTTTTCGAGGAATTTTGACGATTAAATATAAATATTTTTCTTGAAAAATCATTTTACTTGAAAAATAAATATTTTTCAAGTAAAGTGAGAATTTTTGCAAGACTTTTCCGAAAGTTCAAAGTCCTTTCGGATGGAACTAGAATCTTTTTTTGCATATCGATTCTCTTTGTCATTCTACGTCATCGAACAGTGAATATTTTATGAGCTATTTATACTCTATTTTATTCTGATATTATGACGTAAAATATGAGACATCACGTAAAGTATTTACACTTTTCCATTTATCTTACTTTAGTACTTTTACGCGGAATATTATAAATAAAATCGATATGTCTGATAAATCTCTATTTTCTGTATAATGGAACGTATACGTTTTTCGTGGATGTTAGAACAAAAGTATTTATGTTGTGGAAGTAAATATATATACAAAAAACTCTCTCTAATTTGCACAATTTTACAAATCTCAGATATGTCAGCTGTTATGAAAACATGGAGTAACCATTTTTGTTTCGTGAAAAGAAGTTGTCAACGTCAGGTTGACATATTTGCCAGATTTTATTCTCTGAAAAACAGAGGTTTCATGAAACAAACATATGATGAAATAGAACGTTAATTATAACAATTGAAAAATATCTCACAGTTTACGCGTCTTATCAATCCCAAAAATTATCATAAGATTGTCTTATTGATTCTTTCATCCTTTATAATTATTCGTACTTGCAAAATTGACAGTGACACTTAATTATTTTAATACAAGAGAATGTGATTTATTTATTCCATTTATTTGAGAAAAAATTATTTAACAACCTACAAAATATTCTAATCAAGATTTTTGTTATGATACGTAAATAAAATCGATTTTAATTTATCGAAAATGTCAAAAGAGTCTCTTGACTGAAGAGGTAATATCAAAAAGTTTTGAGTGCTATATGCAATCAAAATTATTCTTTTATGGAAAAAATACTCTATATGTTGAAATCAATACTCTTATGAAAGAGAGAATGGTAGATCTTTCGATTTCTATCTACATTATAAAATTTCTAAATTAATGTAACACATTTTTCCTATTTTTATTTTAGATGCTTACAACTCGTAAATTTTTATACTGCTTTTTTATATTAAATTTTCAATAATATAGAAACCCTCATGCTGAAGCTATAAAAATTTAGATATAGATAACAAACATATTTTTACTTATAACCAGAGTGTTGTGTTTAGATGATTTTAAAATTAGCTAAATAAAGATGAGATAAAAATATATAAATTCATCTTGGATAAGATGAAGATAATTTTGTTTTAAATATATCTAGATAATAATTTTTAAGACTGCTTGTGTAAACAAAGTTATAAAAAAAAATGTAAATTATAAAAGGGATATAAAAATATATGTACTCATATTTTTATTTATAAATTTTTATCGCTTACTGCTTAAGCTCTACTATTTAAGTATTTTTATGTGCTATGATTCTAAACCAAAATAATCTGAGAATTATTCTAGATAATTTAGTATAAAGATAATACTTTTTTTTCTATATAAAAATAAAATGCCAAAGTTTAACTTAGATGATCATCTATATAATTTTACTTATAACATAGCAAACGCTGCTTATGACTCTATAAATCTCCCTTTCAAATCCGTTAAAATCTGTTTTACAATTTACAACTTATGCAAATGAATGAAGAGAGTTAAAGACGATGTGACGTTTGGTTTAAGAATGGATTTCGCTACTTGTTGCGACGATAAAGTATGGTTGTAGCTTATAAAGAGCATCGGAAGAATCATGACGACATCACGAGCAATTTAAAGGAGGATAAGGAAACATCGCGAAAATTGTTGGCGAGACGAGATTAATTCGCGACGGGTTAATCTCTCTGTTTTCAGTAGTACAGCGGAGCGAGAGCGAGACACGCGCGATGAAGCAAACGGTTTGCGGCCGATTCCATCTTTCGCGAAACGCCGAGGAAATTCCGTCGGGAAATCTTCCGTTACGCTATGATACTGCGGGGCCTCGTCGGAGATATTATTTATGGCACGCTCTCTCTCTCTCTCTCTTGTAATCGTTGCCTTGGTGTATGCATGCAGGTTTACAGTGGCCTCGCGTGCACTTGTAATTACTCAGCCGTGCATTCATTTCGCGAAATTACATTGTCGACGAAATAAAAAGGGTTTACGCTCTTTATGCAAAAACGTTATGATGAAATGTAATTATGTATTTTAAAGCGATTATATGTATATACGATAATCTTGGGGGATCCATATTAGCACTCAAAGCTTTTATAAATTTTTATGCGGGAATTAATTTTTGCGACATGTGTGCGAATACATGTAATTTAATGAACGATCGGTAATTTTGCGTAACGCGTATATGTGTCAAAAGTAATCTGTCAATTATGCCATTAAGTTCTCTTTTTAAAGTCAACTGAAATATATTATTATATGGGTCTATTAAAGGATTCAATTATTGGGAATAAAGATTGGAATTACGAGGAGATCGATATCTTTCTCCCAACTTTTTCCACGCCCCGACTATTTGTTGAAATCGATATGGCAATAATACTTTCAATCGATCCGTACGAGGAAAGTAAGGAATAATATTGTTGCAGACTTCAGCTCTTAAATTAAAGATGGCAATTGCTGGATTAATCATGAGGTAAAGTGGCTGCAAAGGTGGTTCAGAACGTCGATCGATATCTTCGTGCGCGATATTCTTGTTGCGTCTATTTTTTCTAGCCAATAAGCTCTCACCATAAAATCCGCGTTAATCAGGCTAATTCAATCGCCGGATCGGAACATATCTCTTTCATTGACTTTTAAGTATAAGAGAAACACATTGACATTTGTATCAAATATTTCATATTTTTCTCTAAAGCCTGTTAAATCGTTAATATCATTCTTTTTTCCCATTTCCGTGATATTTTATAATCTTGTTCATCAGCACTTTAAATCTTAAATCGACGATATTCTTCTTGAAACTTTAACATTTTGTGATTTTTATACGTATATGGAAATTCTTGTCAGACTGACTCTAAAATATTTAATGATTGTTAGAGCACATTTATATTTTTCTCCAAAGCCTGTTAAATCGTTGATATTCTTTTTTTCCATTTCCGGAATATTTTATAATCTTGTCAATCAGCTCTTTAAATCTTAAATCGACAATTCTACTTGAAACTTTACCATTTTCTACTTTTTATACGTATGGAAATTCTTGTCAGACTGTCTCTAAGATATTTAACGATCGTAAGAGCACATTGATATTTTTCTCTAAAGCCTGTTAAATCGTTGATATTCTTTTTTTCCATTTCCGGAATATTTTATAATCTCGCCAATCAGCCCTTTAAATTTTAATCGACAATTCTTCTTCAAACTTTAACATTTCGTATATCTTTCTGACTTTTATACGTATGGAAATTCTTGTCAGACTGTCTCTAAGATATTTAACGATCGTAAGAGCACATTGATATTTTTCTCTAAAGCCTGTTAAATCGTTGATATTCTTTTTTTTTCCATTTCCGGAATATTTTATAATCTCGCCAATCAAGCCCTTTAAATTTTAATCCACAATTCTTCTTCAAACTTTAACATTTCGTACATCTTCCTGATTTTTATACGCATGAAAATTCTTGTCAGACTGTCTCTAAGATATTTGACGATCGTAAGAGCACATTGATATTTTTCTCTAAAGCTTGTTAAATCGTTGATATTCTTTTTTTTCCATTTCCGGAATATTTTATAATCTCGCCAATCAGCCCTTTAAATTTTAATCCACAATTCTTCTTCAAACTTTAACATTTCGTACATCTTCCTGATTTTTATACGCATGAAAATTCTTGTCAGACTGTCTCTAAGATATTTGACGATTGTAAGAGCACATTGATATTTTTCTCTAAAGCCTGTTAAATCGTTGATATTCTTTTTTTCCATTTCCGGAATATTTTATAATCTCGCCAATCAGCCCTTTAAATTTTAATCGACAATTCTTCTTCAAACTTTAACATTTCGTACATCTTCCTGATTTTTATACGCATGAAAATTCTTGTCAGACTGTCTCTAAGATATTTAACTGATCGTAAGAGCACATTGATATTTTTCTCTAAAGCCTGTTAAATCGTTGATATTCTTTTTTTCCATTTCCGGAATATTTTATAATCTCGCCAATTTATAATCTTGCCAATAATCTCAGCCCTTTAAATTTAAATCGACAATTCTTCTTCAAACTTTAACATTTCGTACATCTTCCTGATTTTTATACGCATGAAAATTCTTGTCAGACTGTCTCTAAGATTTAATGATCGTAAGAGCCGCGTGTGTATGTAACATCCTCGTCATCCGTCTATTTTTACTCCTATCTCCGTCGAGAATAAAAAAAGTATACACACACACACACACACATATCCCGCATAGAGATAGTATTCTCGTAAAATCTAAAAATCGAATAGCGGTGCACATGCTATAGAGTCAATAATCGATACATCGCTCGGAGCCGGCGCTCCGAAAAGCCGGTGACCGCGGCGCGCGTGGTTCGGAAATTGCAGCGCGCGGGCGCGCTCGCGCACGTTTTTTCGCAACCCTCGCGCCGCCACCCTCCGGCACCGGTGAGTGCCGGTGAGTGCCGCCGCGGACGGTACACGTGACCCCAATGGCGCCACAGGCGAGTGCGACGGCCCTGAGGCCGCCCGGCGCGGCTTTTGTCGGAGCGTCCCGAGGCCGACCGACGGCACACGAGGGCGTAGCGACGGGCAACCACGTTTGCCCCACGTTACCCTCCAGTCCGTCGTGGTGTGTCTCGTCGGCCGCCGGCTCGTCCGACAACCACGCGCGCTGCTCTCTGTTTTCTCTCCCTCTCTCTCTATCTCTCTCTCTCTCTCTTTTTCTCTCTCTCTATTTTTTTTCTCCCGTGTTATCCTCCTCCCGCGCGGTTTACCCGCTTTTTTTCATCCCTTTTCGACGAAATCCTGCGCGGCACTCGCGCGAGGGTGACCGACCCCGTCGCGTCGTCGGATCCAGTGGAGTTATTATGTTATGTACCGCCGCCTCGTGACGTTTTGTGTTGCGCACCTTAAACTCGACCGGGTTAACTACCGGGCGAAGGACCGCATCGCGACGACGAGAACGTGGGGTGGAAAGCAAGGGCGGCGATGCAACGCGGCGCGGGGATGAACGTGCTGGCTGCGTGCTGCCGTCGCCCTGGCGCGAGGGGATGTTAAGGTAAGAGGGTTCAACGAACGCCGATTGCACGCGCGACTTTTACCCCTTCATCCCCTCTCCGGCTCTCTTCCCACTTCCTTTTCCTTATGCATGTTGAAAGAGGGATGGGGTTGTTTGTACCAAGTTCTCCAGGAACTTGCGGATTTTGTCCCGAATCTATTCAGCGATATATGTTTTAGACGATGCGATAACGTTGGGAAGAGTGCACTCTATTCTATTGGTGCATTAGGCCTCTTTATTATTTTATATGTGCAGTTCCTTATACTTGTTGGAAGAGCTGGTCGTGCGTAATATTACTCTCGCTGCTTGACTTGTTAGTGCCAAGAATAACATTATTCGTTTTATACCGGTCGATGGTAAAAATAATTATATTAATCCTGTTTTTAATCTGAAAAAATAATATTATTATTTATTGCTTGAGGAGAAAAATTATATTACCCAACTTTTAATTATCTTAATTATATGCGCACTTTTTGAAAGTTTTTTTTTTAGCAGGATCGAATTTTCCGAGTTGGACAATTTTTAATTGTCAATTCAATTCCAAAGGGGTTGTACTATTCGACCATTGTTCTGGAGGGAATATAAAATCTTTGAATAGACACGTGATTACGAAGATAGACTTTTGGATTATTCTATCTGCCTGATCTTGTTAAATATCGTCGACTTTGTAACTTCCTTGAATAAATTGCATCTGAAAAGTTTGCCCCATATATAATGGTCTTGCCATTTTAACGTCAAATTTAATTTTATAATGATATCGCATGACTTCAAGTTTTATTTAGTGATACTTGTATTCATGCGGATAATTTAATACGCTAGGAGCTTTTTATAAATGACGCAATGAATAGTTGGAATAGAAAAATTTAATTTAACACACATAATATAAATGAAACATTCCACGCGTCGTGCACCGGAAATTATTTTGCTCGGATCTTTTTACTCTTTTATGAAGCTGATTTTTCATCAAATTGTTTGCGCTCGTTTAAAAAATATTAAAATATATACGACCTTTAATTACACGATTATAGCAAGAAAATGCGAAAAGCTGTTCTTTTCGAAGAAATATTTTTATATCATTTTAAATTGTGGTCATTAAAACACATGTAAATAATTCTTATTCATATTTTAGAAATTATTTTTATTATTCTCCAATTATTTGAGGACAGATGAAATAATTAATATCGAGAATATCGATGGCCAGGATTGTGATTACGTGATCAATGGAACTCGAAGTCACGTAATACTCTGGGGAAGAAAAATAAACGCGCAGTCGTAGGTTAGTATCTGACCGGGGAATGTTCTGGCAATGATTCCGAGGTCGATTACCTTAGACACTTATTTCGGTGGCGCTATCGCGTACGTGCTGGAAATGCATTTATCGATTTCCTTTTAAAAATATACGTGCATACCTAACATATATATGCAGGTTTTGAAATTATACCATCGTCTTTCCATTCATAGAATTTTTTTTTTTCAAAGAAATTTTTCATCTCAAATTTTTTAAAACGCCATGTATGTGTATTATTATTTCGTATCGTTATATAGGGCGTATACTCTCATTCAGGATTTTCGCGCAGGAAATAATCTCGCGGATCAATATTCTTTCGCGGGATGACCACGTGAAATTGGAGTTGCATAATTTTCGCGAATAAAGGGATCGGAGAAAGAATTACGGGATATGACGCGTTCGTCACTCGATGGCGATCACTCATTGTCAGAGTTAAATATAACGACAATATAAAGGCTTATCTGACGATACATTATATCTGGGGTCATTGCATCTATATGGCGGAAACTATCGACAAGGCATTTTCTTTCTAGCTCCTCGCGCAATCAATTTAGCACTTTTAAATTATTCAAAAATTAATTTTGCATTAATTTCGATATCACTGTGAGACACACACACACACGAGTGAATATTGAATTTGAATAAATCAATAAAGAATTTGTGATGAAAAAATTAACTTTGTTCGTCAATAAAAATTTGTAAACTAGATTTGCTTGGAAAATATGGCCACACATTATCGCGTCACCCAAATAAATCTTTTTAATGCACAGCCATCTGCCTTTGATATCGCTATTTTTATTACGAGAGATAGAGGAGTCACGTTTCCCCTCAAAAATATATGCCATTTGTTTCAACATATCAAGCTGGCAGCAACCCTCTTCTCTTTTCTAGAGGATACACTACAGAAACGAGATCGCAAAAACTTCCATTCGTTCCACTTATCGATACATCTTTACGCCTCTCTTATCTCGCAAACACGAGTTATCACGACAAAAGGTGCGTTTCATTCTGAAATTAACGATCTATTCTTCTTTTGTATATAATCTCTTTTAATTGAGATTTCTTGTGTGCGGTGAAATTATGTGTTAAGAATGAAAAGATAATAGTTACTTCTATAGAAGCTTTTAATAGAAACTTCTAAACAAGAAGTTTAATTAAAAGATTTATCAATTTCCTTGTCTATTGTTTTTCGCGATGATTGACATATTGAATATCTTGACATTTTATCGTGTATTTAATTTATTTATTATTCTTTTAATTCTGTTTTGTAAATCAAAATTACAATTAAAAATTAAAAGTTATTTGAATTACATAATTTAAATGTACATTAATATATTTTACACAATTAAATGTTCATTAATATGAAATGAAAATGTTTCGACCAATTTAAGATTACGAATAAATAATAAAATTATTTTAGTTGTCAATTTTTAATTGATAAATCCGTGAGATGCATTTTATCTCATAAAACTTTTAATTTAAAGAATAAATGGAGTTTTCACTCGTAAGTATTAACAAAAGTTCTAGTACAGGAAAGATTCTAAATTACGAAAAATTTCATATAGTCAAACAGAGGAAAATAATAGACCATTCTTTATACGACTCTATTCAGCAGGATTATTATCGTTCTTTTTCTTGTCTGTAAACACAATGTGCTGATTTTTCCGGTTTTAGTTTTTTTTTTGGGGTCGTCTAGTCATGGTCGCAATTATGGAATATCACGCCGCGGTTTTTTTGCTTTTCATTGTGAATTCTATTGTATGTCGCAGTAGTCGGATCTATATTGAGCTTTGTTATCACGCGAGGATTTTCCCTCAAGTAATATAGATGCATCTTTTATGTTCGCGCGACAAGCGTTTCACAATCTTGGATTTTTCCCAGAAGAATGTCTTTACAGCGCAAAAATTTTAGAACTTGTTAGGAAAAAAATAATCCAAGCCATAAATTTATAATACTTATCATATATGTTAAAAAAATTTAAATTATGGTTATCATTATATTGCAAAATGACAGCAGATTTTTCTCTCTCTCTCTCTCCCTCTCTCTAATTTTGATTAATAAATCACATATACTTTGATTTTACTTAATTAATTAATTAATCCTTTTTTCGTCGAATTTCTTTAATCACTTTGGATTAAATGGCTAATTAAACGCGTAAAGTTACGTAAGAAATATCGCAGGGATACATTTTGCGGGAACAGAAATCAACTCGTCAATATAGCTTTTTCCTGGAACATATCTCGTAGAATTTGACGAAAGTCGCATTTGGGACACTTGGTTGTGTCGATTTATTTTCACCGTGGTTGCTATATATTTGGGGGACTTCCTCGTTTTTTTTCATCTCGACATGTGAAAGGTCCGCCGGATGTATGAATGAGAGGGATAAAAACGTGAGCAACACGAAAAAAGGGCTGAAAGACGAAAAACACGCGAAAGGTACAAAACTGCTGTTTTTCTTCCCACTCATAGTAATCTTATCTAATTTACAGCTGTATGATTCGCATCAAATTTCGTGGAAAGTTTCATAATGATGTATGTGTTACGTTACGATTTATTGTTATTGTTAATTAGTTAGTTTTTTACATATACAGAGGATTCTGATTCAGATCTTAATGAAAAATGATTGCACAAGTTTACGTGCAACTATTTTTCTACGTACAAGATATTGAAGTGTTGGTAGTTTGTAAGTTACAGGATCGAACGAATCGATTTATTGTTATCGTTAATTAGTTAGTTTTTTACATATACAGAGGATTTTGATTCAGATCTTAATGAAAAATGATTGCACAAGTTTACGCGCAACTATTTTTCTACGTACAAGATATTGAAGTGTTGGTAGTTTGTAAGTTACAGGCGAACGAATCGAATACTTCTTTTAAAACTTGGAAATTTTGCTACTTGGAAACTTTTGATGTGTTTGTGGCCTTTCGGATATATATTTTCGAGATTCAAAGTTTTCTCCGTATATACATATATGTATAACGCTATGCGAAGAAATGAATTTCTCCTATCTTCAGCCATGATCCACATGTTACATCCACGCAACGACGATCGTGACAAGCACGCGATTGCGTTTTTATCGTTAACGATGTGTATCAAAGATCTTCTGCGATGGCACGTTTCTTCGAGCCATATTGATATCATACATATCGATCTCAGTTTTCCATGCATCAGATTTCGAAGAACGCTGTTTCCTTTTAGTCTATTACGGTATTTTACGATAGAAGCGACGCAGTGCATAGATTCAGGCCGTGATTTTGATAAGGAAAATTATTAGTACGTGTGAGAATCTTTTAATCAATACAGAGTTATGTTAAAACAACGCATAAAGTATTAAACAAAAGCGATTTGCGCGGAAAGATGGATTTGCAGGAAAAGGTTAAATTATTGTTTTGATATCTCGACTTTCTAGTTTCGTTAGTTAAGGGGATGCTGCCGTTGTTCTGTTTTACCGACTTTAAGTTAGGTTAGGTTCATTTTTTATTGAATATATAGATTGAAAAATTAATTCAAGTACGAATCTTGACACAGACTTTTCATCTCATTTTTATTACTTCGGTATTATTCTTTCATGTCATCTCTATTGGGAGCGCCATATTTTGTGCACAAATAAACTGCAGAACTTTTGTATTAAATAACTTTTGTTATGAGCTGATGTAAGTGGCCGATAAAAAACTGTAATTTTTTAACTTTTATTGCTATTTTATACGAAATTACAGCGCTCCCGTTCATTATTATCAGTACTTTAATTGTGAAGAAGGATTTTTCAATCTGTATAATCAATAAAAAGAAAAGCCCTTAAAGTCAAAGTCGGTAAAACAGTTATGGTCAGCATCCCCTTAAACCTTCATATTTTCGAAATAAGCGATGATTACGATAAATTTAGTAAAAATATATAGCACTCACAGCTTTAAAAATAATATTCTTAGCCATTACTGAAATATGATATATTCTGCATTTATTTTGAACACGATGTAACATTTATTGCTGCTATTTTTTATACTATTATCCTACAATCAATCAATTCAAAGTCGGTGAAACAGTCATGGTCAGCATCCTCTTAAGACTTAAAAATATCATTCCTCAATCCTGTCGTCAGTCTTTATGCAACATTATGAAGATCGGATACATCAAGACAGGACCCTCTCTTTAAGCTCTTTAAGTCGTTAAGCTCGCGTTGCAAATGGAAGGTTCGCGTGTACATGTTGCAAAGTGGAGGACATGTATACGTGTTGCCTTTAGCTTCGGAAGACGGTAATATTCTTATCATTAACAATATAACTTGACAATTAATTATAGATAAATCTTTATTTATATTTAGAACGTGTAAGATGATCGATTTATTTTTTAAATATATTTTACATTTTTAATTCCACGAGTTACATTTACTTGAGGAGGATAGCCGAGTACTAAGTTGGATGCTTATATTAAATTCATATAACTAAAAGTGATGACTCTCTGTTGGTATAGCAGCATGTAAAAGAAACTTATTCCCCTCGAATTTTGTTGAAATTTATATCAAGTACGATAAAATTTAAATGCGATATTATTTAAATAATTAGTCGAAAATAATTTTATTCGCTTATAATATCCATATTTACTAAATGATTTATTTTATGCCCTTTACGAAGATTTGTAATAAACGGAATTTATATACACATATATTTAAATGAAATAAAGAATTTATATAATAAATGTATATCGTTGAATTAAAAATGTAAAATTTATTTGAAAAATAATTTGGTCTTGCGTTGTAACTATATATTCTCCAGTTTACACCACACATTGTGTTGATACTATTTTTTCTCGTGAAGATAATATTTTTCCATTCGACGCTCAAATAAAATCGTGAAATATTACTATATGTCCTATATGAATTTTATAAGGTAAAATACAGATACGTTTTAAAGTAACATCCTGAGGGACGAAACACAACTTTAACGACGTGTTCCAGTCACGCATGGAAACGTGTAATCAGCGAAAGGTCTCTCTCTCTCTTCGTGAAATTATTATGACGAACCGGGACGACATCCAAGCATGGGAGGCTTCGATTATACGGCATCATTCGCATATAAATTTTTAAGCGTCATCTGGATTTTTAAACAGATTATAGCCACATGTCGATCGCTATAGCGTATCGACGAATGACGTCGCTCGCGCACTTAGAGATCCAGCGGCTCGTCTTTGGTGGCCACAACGTCACAATAAATCGTTCATCAGTCGTCCCAATATACACCGCGTCCCGAGTATATATACGTATACCCGTGAAGTTCATTTACTCGTCGACTGCCAAAGGCAACAAGAGAGCCGTGATACATTGTGCGGTTAGGCTGTAATATATATACATATATATATACGGGGTGTTTTGGTTCACCGAAAATTCTCGGTTAATTTACGAACACTTTAATTTGCAGTTAATACGAGCAATTTTTTTATACAACAAATCATTTTAAATAATTTTTTTTCTATTAATATTTATTCAATTTTAAAAATTTATTTTTTTATGTACAATTTATAAATTTTATGAATTTATGAATTAGGACAACGGGATGAAAAGTATATTACACAAAATAATAACTCTCTATACAGAGATTTTTATTGTACTTTTGCGTTAAAAACTACTGTCCCTTAAAGCTTGTTATAATTTGACAATCACTAATTTCGACATATCTGCTTTAAGATTTTATTTATAATTTTTCTTCTGCAAATACAGTCATTAAAAAGACATATTTCTACTATGTAAAGAAATGGGAATATTTGTAGTCTAACATTCACAATTACAATGATTTGTTTAGGTTAAAATAATGCAGCTGATTTGTGTGCGGAAGCGTTGACCTTTTAAAGCTTTGACTCGTTTAAACTTTAACACTTGTGAACTTTCGCATTATCATAGAAATTGCGACACCGATGTTGCCGCAATAAAGAGTTTCGCAGGAATTCTTTCGACCTATTAATCGTAAGAGAGAGCAGGGAAAAGAGAAAGAGAAGCTAACTATCAGATTACTTTAAAACCGGCACAATCCTTTCCGGAAGAATTTATGCAACACGAAACGCAATTAGTCGCAGCTACCCGTAAAACAATTTTCCATTGTCTACTAATTACACGAATTACCATTTTATCGCGGGCAATTGAATATCATTATCGATTATGCTTGCCTTATATTGCCATAAACAGAGAAAGAAAATTTTCACGCAAACTTTTACAGATTTTTAAATCAGATTCGAGTATAAAATATGCGAATGTGCAAATCAATACTCGCAAGAATTATATTTAATTTAATCTTTGGAGAAAAAAATTTCAAGTTGCTTTTACAGCAACTTTCTTGTAGAAGTACCTACAATATTTTTATGGCGAAAGTTGTAATTTTTTAATAAATATGCTCCTAAAAAGAGATATTGATAGCTATAACAGAGCTGTCTTGAAAATGAAAGACTTAATATTTTCCAAGATGCGATGCGAATTTCAAGATAAACGTCTTATATAAAGGCGCTGCAACTATATAATATGCTAAACATGCAGCACCACGTTGTATATTTTATAATCGAGTAAACTGAAAGAACTTGCGAATTCTAGTCGGGAAATGCATTACAATGCAAATGCCAGAAGATAGTGTTTTGAAAGTAGTAAACTGTTTTGTATACCATTAAAAAATTGTGATCATGCGAAGAAATGAATAATAATGCTCCCACAACAGAATATATATATGTATATAGTCCCGTTTAATTTTATCCAACGTCTACACATGCCTGAGTTTAATTATGTAACTGGCGGGAAAAAATAAATATTACTTGGTATAATTTCTTTAATTTATCAGAAAATATCTGAAAAGGGGATATGCCTGTGAAAGTATGATTTTTCTCTCTCTCTCTCTCCGCGATTGTACAAGCGTGCAAAACGGCGTTGCGTGCAAGATCGAGCCGGTGCATTTCTATGCGTGTTTGATTTACATAATTACAGTTCGTCCGCACGAGCAAGTGTAATGTCCCGCCTTAATGAATTCTCGATAATCGATTCTCGCGTTCGACTGAAGCGCATTGTAATTAGTTCTTGCTTTCGGGTATATCGCGCCCGAATGGTATATGTTTTATGCCGTACGGGCTGATTTTCAATCATCTCATATTTCGCGCAGATTTTAAATAACGCAAGTGCTGGAAAACGCTTCTCATTTCTCGGTAATCAGTTGCAAATTTTCCAGGGTCGGCTCCCGACCGACAATTCTCGTTAAATCTCGCGCGAAACAGCGCGCGCTACTCAATTCTTTAGTACTATTTGAACGTGGTTTATTACATGATTTATATGGTTGATTAAAAAGCTCTTATGGCTATGCACTTTTAAATATTATCTCCCATACCCAATATGGATCGTCGAAATCATACTAGTTGTGTATCGCGTCAAAAGCAGTCATAAATCATCAATGAACCTTAATGTAGCATCGCTACTTTATCATTTATCGCTATATAATCGAGAACGGATATCGCGCTTCTTTACATTATTACCATAAACTCTTTATAAAGAGATATCGTATAATTTTATACTAATATATTATATCTGTGTTTATAGATATATCCTTATAAATATTTTAAGTTTTTTAAATTTTTATCTACTTTTAATAAAAGTGAACAGAAATCTGGATATACCATATGTAGCCTACACATTTTACTTAAAACGGAATCAATTTTATATTATATCCATACATTTTGAATTATGTAGCATCGTATCTGAATGCATTTTGCAATAATGTGTCTTGGTTATTCGTTTCGCGTGCGCATTTTCCTAGTTTTACTATCGACATTCTGTCAGGACGTGGTAAATATTCCCCGGAGAAGAAAAATGCGTTGGAAACAAACTAGTTGAAAGTTGAAACACAACTGCGATCAATTTTTCTATTAGAGAATGATTACGCTATTCAAAAGGATTAAATTTAGCTTAAACTTTCATATTTTCGAAATAAGCGATGAATATGATAAATTTAGTGGAAATATTCAGCACTCACAGCTTTAAAAAATGATATTCTTAGCCATTACTGAAATGATATACTCTACATTTATTTTGAACACGATGTAACATTTATTACTGCTATTTTTTATACTATTATCCTACAATATTTCTTTCAAGTTTCCTATAACTAATAATCGTTCAAGGCGCAGTTGAAACACAACTGCGATCAATGTTTATATTAGAAAATGATTACGCCATTCAAAGGGATTAAATTTAGCTTACGGGGATGCTGCCGTTGTTCTGTTTTACCGACTTTAAGTTAGGTTAGGTTTCCTTTTTATTGAATATATAGATTGAAAAATTAATTCAAGTACGAATCTTGATACAGGCTTTTCATCTCATTTTTATTACTTCTGTATTATTCTTTCATGTCATCTCTATTCGGAGCACCATATTTTGTGCACAAATAAACTGCAGAACTTTTATATTAAATAACTTTTGTTATGAGCTGATGTAAGTGGCCGATAAAAAACTGTAATTTTTTGCTATTTTATACTTTTATTGCTATTTTATACGAAATTACAGCGCTCCCCGTTCATTATTATCAGTACTTTAATTGTGGAGAAGGATTTTTCAATCTGTATAATCAATAAAAAGAAAAGCCCTTAAAGTCAAAGTCGGTAAAACAGTTATGGTCAGCATCTCCTTAAACCTTTCATATTTTCGAAATAAGCGATGATTACGATAAATTTAGTAGAAATATATAGCACTCACAGCTTTAAAAATAATATTCTTAGCCATTACTGAAATATGATATATTCTGCATTTATTTTGAACACGATGTAACATTTATTGCTGCTATTTTTTATACTATTCTACAATATTTCTCTCAAGTCTCCTATAAGTAATAATCGTTGAAGGCGCAGTCTGAGTTTATCGTGGACTTAATAAGCCGAACAAATGGGGTCACGTGTATCAAATGCTAGATATATATATATTCTCGTGTGTGCACCGTGTGTAAACTACGTTGACGGCGGATGCCGAAACTCCGGTGTGGTTTGGAGCGCGAAACGAAATAAACGGCGCTGTGAAACACATATGGAGCAGAGTAGCGAGGTAATGCGGGTCCCTAAGCAGTAACTTAAGACGCTTAAATTTTCCAGCATTGAGAGTATTAAAGGTCCCAGCGAGACTGAGTAGTGATATTTCGAAACCTGTAGAGATCTAACATTAAGAATTTCTAAAGTTGACAAGAGGGAAAAATTTGACGAATTTTGACATGTATGTAAAGTTGGCGTATCATTTCCTGGATACTCATAAATTATTATTTCTATCTCTAGTTGGAATATATTTATGCATTTTTAAAGAGTTTGCATAATTTGCATCATTAAATAATTTTAGACTACTCGTTTAACCTATCAAAAGCTGTAGAATTATTGAAAATGAAGCTAGTACTTTTAATTATTTATAAGTTCGTTCACAAAAATAGTATGCCAATTTTATATAACATATTTATAAGAATGTGTGTGTGTGTGTATATATATATATACTCTTTTTGCAAAAATTTTAATTTAAATGTCAAATTGTAATCTGAAGAAGTCATAGTTTTAAAGATTCAAGAACATAACATTTTATATAAAATTATGAATATTTGATATTACAAAATACAAAAATGTCTAAAAAAATAAGACGTTCGGAAAATTAGAACGTCTCTGCACATTATTATATAATATTGTCTTTGCTTAAGTAAGGGATCTTTGGATGTCACGTATATCTTGATTTGTAGGTCAATTCGATAGGTTCGAACTTGAGTGACCTCGAAAACAGCCGTATTTCACTGCAGTGTTAATTTCCATTTCAACACGTCATGATAAATCCCATCAATGCATTAAACAGCACTGAAAGATTGACGATGAAAATATAGGCCGCAGTTGCATAATGCTTTGGTGAAAGCGGTCGTTATTAATCGCTTCTAATTACGCCGAATAAATTTCGACAACGATAAGCTACCCTGCCAAATTAAACGACTCTTCCTTGCGTGATAAAATTACGGTGATATCTTTTGTCGCAATTACCACGGTTTGCTTCATTTAAATATATATAGTATTTTGCGGTACATGCATATACATATATATTGAGAATTATGTCTATGTATGCAAAAATATGCCCCGCGAGAGGACATTAACACAGCTGTGATATATTACTTTTTAACTTGGTAAACAATAATTTTAATTGAATATTGGGTACTTTATTTATTTATTAGTTTATCGAATAAAACGGCTCACATTACACTTAAGCTAACAATTAAATATTATTAATTAGAAAGACAAACAGCATGAGCGGATAGATGAATAATTGAATAACAAAACTATTAATATCAATCAAATAAAATGAAAAGCGTTCATTTATAATAATATTTCTGCCTTTGTTGCCACAGGCGATTAAAGTTGTTTTATCATTACTCACCGGAATATCGTTGGGGTCTTGTAATTTAAGGGATGGGAATTCTAAATCTCTGACAGTTTTGAATTTAGGGGGATAAGCTTTTTCGACGGACTTTCAAATTACGAGAAGGAGATTTTGCTCTGATCTGTCCCTCCTTTCTCCTGTTGCGATTTATCGTCGTTATCCCACTCATTATAATTTACATTTGAGCTTACAAGGGCGAATTTCGGATTTTGGCCCGTTTTCCTTTAACTTTCCCTTTGCGGTAAAGTGAGAAATATCCGGCAGAGTCTGTCAAAGCGTCAGCTGGGTCACGTAGTTAAGACATCCGGCCCTCGGGTCAAATAGATAATCTCGATTGTATAATGTTTCGTTTAGCTCGATGTGATATCCGAAGGGTCGGCATGCTCTCGGTTCATTAGTGGCGGATTAATAATGAGGCAAACGCTTGCGTGTCAAAAATTTCACTTTATCCTATAAGTCGTTATAGGAACGTTATTCGAGTTATGAATTATAGGACGTTGCGTTATAATCCGTGCATTAAAGTTCGTGCCTCCCTATTAATCGATTATTAGATTGCGGATTTAATGAACGCGTAAACCGTAAAACAAGCAAATGTGATTATTATAATATTATCTTGAATATTATGTTCAGAAAATACACTAATGAAAGATATTGGCATATTTTATTTTGATTTTTGCAGATAAAAATATAATTTAGATATAATATTAATAAATCTTATTTACTGAGGTGAATTAAAATGTCATTTATTTTTTTATTAATTTGATATTTTTACTAATTTCTGTTTAATTGGAATAAAAATAACATAGTTAACAAAATAAATTTTACATTTTTTTTTATTTGTTAAAGTAAATTACTGTCGAAAATAATGCAATGAAAAGGTTAAAAAATGGGATTCCTCTTGATATATGTAGATGCCTTCTGTGAACTGTCAATTTTTTTGACAGTGTTCACGTGACTCTGACGGAGAAGTGCGTTCTAAAATAAATTTTAAATTTGTTAAAGTAAATTACTGTAGAAAATAATGCAATGGAAAAGTTAAAAAATGGGATTCCTCTTGATATAGATGCCTTCTGTAAACTGTCAACTTTTTTGACAGAGTTCACGTGACTCTGACAGAGAAGTGCGTTCTAAAAATAAATTATAAATTTTTGTTTTAAATTTGTTAAAGTAAATCGCTGTAGAAAATAATGCAATGGAAAAGTTAAAAAATGGGATTCCTCTTGATATTGATGCCTTCTGTGAACTGTCAACTTTTTTGACAGAGTTCACGTGACTCTGACAGAGAAGTGCGTTCTAAAAATAAATTATAAATTTTTGTTTTAAATTTGTTAAAGTAAATTGCTGTAGAAAATAATGCAATGGAAAAGTTAAAATTCCTCTTGATATAGATGCCTTCTGTGAACTGTCAACTTTTTTGACAGAGTTCACGTGACTCTGACAGAGAAGTGCGTTCTAAAAATAAATTATAAATTTTTGTTTTAAATTTGTTAAAGTAAATTGCTGTAGAAAATAATGCAATGGAAAAGTTAAAATTCCTCTTGATATAGATACCTTCTGTGAACTGTCAACTTTTTTGACAGAGTTCACGTGACTCTGACGGAGATGTGCGTTCTAATTCCGTCGAGCATGTAAACCTTAGCGCCGTTAACTCCATTCGTTATCTGCCTTCGTTAATCTCAATTCCCCGGGCGAGGTGTCAATCCGGTCTCGCTGTAACTTCGGCATGTCGATAGATTTATCGTGACGGCGATCGCGCAGCTAACTGCTCATTGCGTCGCCTTTACGTTCTGCGTCACGTGTTATATCGTTCCATGACTCCATCGCGATGAAAACTACTGAAACTGCTGCATTGTGCGACGACGTTAGCCGCGTGTTGGCTGTTGGTCTTGAAATTCTATGTGTACGAACTCGGTAATTCATACCACAATCAGCAAGCGGACAGAGTGCAGTTTTAAACCGCGTTTTCGAGTGCAGCATGAACTCTCTTCATCCGTATTTAATTTTAATCCCTCTGTGTGTTTCCGGGATCTTAAAATATCTCTAGAGAGTCGGTATATGAAATATATATATATATATATATACGATATAATCTCACAGTCGCGAGAGAAGGAGTCTCGTTCTGCGAAAATTTTCAGAGACTTTATATCTGAATTCGAGATATGAAAGGATATTCGCAACGTGTCGCGAAAGGAAATTAAAATTCTAATTTTTAGCATATGTTGAACTTTCGTATTCGCTCTTTTTTTTCAAAGGTACGCGAGAGAGAACCTTTTTTTACATCGAGTCTGTACATCTTCATTCGTACCTTAGTTGCGCAAGAAAACTGTATAAAGTTATAATAGCAATATCTTGAGGGCATAAAATATTTTTTATATTTAATTAAAAATTAGGCTCGTGTAAAATTAAAATAACTATTCTATAATAGACCAACTTAACGAGCTGGATTGTTTAGGATGTAAAATGATTTTTTATTAAATACAATAAATTATAAAATGTTGGATATTAAACGATAAACTCAAACTATCAGCGTTTTAGTAATTTCAACATATGTTTTAAAATAATCATATATACTTATCACGTTGTTTTATTTAAAATAAATGAAGCCGCATTGCGTTAATTTAGATCTTTCCTTCGAATTTACTATAAGCTTAAGAATGTTTTAGCAAAATTTTTTGTACATTGAAAAAGACTGTTGTACAAGTGTCGAAACGTATACGTTGATTTAATGTCCAACATTTTATAATTTATTGTATTGAATAAAAAATCATTTAACATCCTAAACAATCTAGCTCGTTAAGTTGGCTTATTATGGAATAGTAATTTTATATATTTACTTTGTGTAAGCCATTGCTCATCCATACGAGCTTGCATCCTCTCTTTCTTTCTTCTCTCTCTCTCTCTCTCTGCCTCTCCCTTTTTTTCACCCTCGTTTTACTCGAACTTTATTACTTTCTTAATTAGCTCGTTCGATATATCTACCGGTGCTTTCGGTCAGGGAGCTTTTCATTATTGTGTGCCGACGTTATTATCGTAGAAGAGAGAGAAGGCCGGATGCTCGAATTCCCGTGAAATTTATTCCGTTGCACGAAAACCGCGTTACATCCAGCGAATTTCCTGTTTTGATACGTCGGTTATTACAAGCAAAAATTGCACGGACGGTCGGTCCCGGAACAAAGTTTTTCTTTTAATAGTCCGCCGACGAGAAGAGAGAGAGAGAGAGCGAATATGATTGACCGAAATTTATCTTGTTTTCGTCGACGAGAGTTTTTTAATTGGCTCGCTTGTTTCGCTTCTTGATACGATCGCTCTCTTTCACCATCGATCATGTCACTTATCGCTGAAATCGAAAATTTGGCGTTCATGCGCTTTCCCAAATCTTGCAACGAGATGCAACATGATATAGGACAATCACGAAATTTTGTTGGAAATATTATGTATATATGTATAATATCCTAGAAATATATAATTTAGTGTGAGAATTTAAAGGAGTTCTGGAAAAAGAATACGTATCATTAGATTATTTAATAGTGTTGTCATAAATAATTATGATTGATAACGGAAGAAAAAATTTTGACAACCTCGTACATTAAGCATTTTACGACATGACATAATTATGATAGAGAAATTCGATCCAATTGTCTGAAGGGCAAAAATAAAGAATAGATGTTATTCGACGAATTATGAATATATTTAATAAATTATATTAGATTGTGCGTATCGGATTTTTTTGTGAACAGCGCGTAATAAAATCAACTAATGATGTCTTTTCACGCTATTCCGCTTATCGACGATTCACCCAGGTTTCGTCGACGACTCAATCAGCGCTCTTCACGCTTAAATAAACAATCAAACACAATTGAGGAACTAAAATGCATGCCAACTTATGCGTTTTCATTCATCCGCAATTTCCGATAGGGAAATGGGGCGCACATCCCCGAGCACACGTGTATCACCCTCTTTCCCATTTTTCTATGTTCCACAAACTTTTTTTTCCATTTCTACAATCTCTCGCGTTGAAATTTGACACTCGATTTCCGTTTCCCTTTGATCACAGGCCCTCTCTCGATGTTTTCTATTATTTTTCTATTACTCTTCATATCCCTAGCTCGCGATTGCTGTATATGTTGTTTTTACAACCCCCTACCCTTTCTTGCTGCGAGAACGGTTAAAAAAAATAGCCAAGCTAGCTTCGCCGATCTGCGTTTACTCTATCGATCGAGCTTTTATCTGATCCGTCGTATATTAGCGAGCTACTACGTGCGTGGGGACGTTAAAGCAAACCAAGTGCGCCGTTACGTCGTCGATGTTAACCCTTTTGCCATACATGTTTGCACGTTGGGTTAACTCCGCGGCGCGAGTTAATATTGTTCGCGGCTTCTCTGCTCATCCCTTAAGATAATCCCTCGTTATTGCAGCATTAAAATATTTCCCCGACGTGTGAAATCTCTCGCCTCGCATCGTAACGTGTGATCTCGCGCGCAATAATTCAGGATGTCTGGCGGTCAGGGAAATCTGGAAAACCGGACATTGTCAGGGAATTTCATAAATCTGGAATTGTCAGGGAAAACTCAGGAGATTTTACTATTTATCTGGATTTTTTTACATTAATCTACATTTGTCTCGATAATTTGAAATGTTTTATTAAATAAATATCTCGAGGATTTTATGATTAAACATTTAATTGATTTATTACATATAGATATATGCAAATTATATATTTGGAAAAAATAATACTAAAAAGTGAGGGAAAAAGTTAATTTCTGATCTTGGAAAATCTGAAAAAATCAGGGAATTTTACTATTTATCTGAATTTTTTTACATTAATCTACATTTGTCTCGATAATTTGAAATTTTTTATTAAATAAATATCTCGAGGATTTCATGATTAAACATTTAATTGATTTATCACATAGATATATATGCAAATTATATATTTGGAAAAAATGATACTAAAAAGTGAGGGAAAAAATTAATTTCTGATCTTGGAAAATCTGATAAAAGTCAGGGAATTTTACTATTTATCTGGATTTTTTTACATTAATCTACATTTGTCTCAATAATTTGAAATTTTTTATTAAATAAATATCTCAAGGATTTCATGATTAAACATTTAATTGATTTATCATATAGATATAGCAAATTATATATTTGGAAAAAATTAATTTCTGGTCTTGGAAAATCTGAAAAAGTCAGGGAATTTTATAAAT
The DNA here is from genome assembly GCF_048542155.1 of Nylanderia fulva. Lineage (NCBI taxonomy): Eukaryota > Metazoa > Arthropoda > Insecta > Hymenoptera > Formicidae > Nylanderia > Nylanderia fulva. Next base: position 1,633,687 of record NW_028189730.1, on the reverse strand, counting down.
CTGGAATTATCAGGGAAAAGTCAGGAAATTTGATTATTTATCTGGATTTTTAAAATTATTTTACATTTGTCTCGATAATTTCAAATTTTTTATTACATAAATATAAACTTTTTTTTTGACTCCCAGCTCGCTAATTATCTGTGTTGTTAAAAATCGAGTCATTTACAGCGTGTTCGTTAATTTATATTTTCATCGTCGTATTATTTTATTTCCATGTGTTTGATAGAGACAAAACTACAAAATGTGATATAATATAAATAAAAATTGATTATTTAAATAGTTTATAGTGATATGTTTGTTTCGATTATCGTACTTAATGCAGATTGTATAATTGATTTAAATTTTTGCTTTTTTAACTTCCGAACCTTTTTATTGTTGACAAAAATATTTCAAGGATTTCATGATTTAACATTTAATTGATGTATCACATAGATATATGCGAGTTATATATTTGGAATAAATAATACTAAAAAGTCAGGGAAAATAATAATTTTTGGTTTTAAAAAATCTGAAAAAGGGAATTTTTTAAATTGAGTCTGCTGGACACTTTATAATTCTCCGATTTTTGCAACTTTTTCTTAATATCGCCATGCACAATTTTGATAAACTTACAAATGTTGTACATAAATATCGATGCGAGAGAATTGATTAATTTTCCATTCCGCGTTTGAAATTCCCCGCAAAAAAATACCGCAAACACCTTTCACGTGATCTGCATAACCAAAACTTACATTATCACTGCATTCGAGGAAACCTGAAATTTTTCTACATGTTTAACACACACCCGGTGCAGGACTACGTGATCGTACAAAATGCAAAAATGCCTGATCGCCAGATAGCTGAAGATTGGAATACGGTACTTCTCCGTATACAATAGGGGTATGAATAAATAAGAATACTCGCTCGGCTCCACGTGGGAAAATGGTGAGAGGGAAAATTTGGAATACGAGGGTATCTCTCTTGGTGTCAATAATTTCGTCCCTAGTGCGATCCGCGCAAAAAAGAACGGAAAAAGAGTTCGTGCGAAATTCTCGATGCCATTTTGTAAATAATTTTCTCTCGCTACAACTTTTGCAAAGTTATTTAACTCTAATGTAGAGAGAAAATGTCTCTTCATATCGATTACGTGGTTGCGGAAGCGCGTAGATAGCAACTTTATACAAATAGTCGATGATATTAATTAATTTTCTAAATGTACACCTAGCAACAACCTCGCGAGAATGATATTTACGTTGCACTACATTACAAATTAATTTGCATTACAAATTAATTTTCTGCTCATTAATGTACCATTAAACACATTTATGATTGTTGTAAACGCGTATGGGAGATGAAAATAAAATTGTGTAATATCATTTTCCTTCTCATATACTATTTTGTCCAATCGATAATAAATAGACTGTTGTGAGAAGAAGTAATAAAATCGCACAGCATGCTATTCCAAATTCCAATGCTAGTGGATTTCTTATATCCGCGAACGGAATTGCACTCGAATAAATATATAGCATTGAGAACTCGCAGTATTTTGCATACGAAATAATATGAGGAAAATACATAGCTACGCGCAGGTACGAAATTTCGAATGCACGTAAAACCGCCATAATTTCCGCAGGCATGAAATTTATTGTTCCTCGGTGGCAAACGCGTAAAATTCAGACAACGTTATACAAAATTACACGAGACGCGACGTTTCCGGACCAGACAGGTGCTGCTTGATTTTTATTATTTATGTAGAAACTCTGTCTCTTTCTCTCTAGCGACCTACATAAAATACCATTATGCATAAGGATTGTAGAGAAAACGTTCATCCTGGGATGAGTTTTAAAAAAAAGGAGATGGAGAAAGAGGGAGACAGAAATACAGAGCATTACGCAAGATGTTTTTCCGGGTTAAATCCTGCGCGATGTCACCGACGAAAAATTTCACGGTGCTTTCACTCGGCCGGGCTTAATGTCGGATAGAAACATTTATCTCGATTCATGCTTAAATTAGACAATATAATCGCCGACGCTCGTTTTTTTTAATCGCCGTCTTGCGACTTGAATAATTGGATTTTGCCAAAATTATACTCTAATATTAAATCTTAATAACAAATCATTTATTTTAAGCATTAAACTTTATTTATTTTATTAAAATTGAAAATATATTAAACATTGCATTTAAATGTTTCACAAATATAGAGTATATATTAACCGACATTCTCGGATATTTATCATATATTATGAATTATAATCAGTGTTGTGCTTAATTGATTTCGTTTTAAATGTATCTAGATAAAAGATAAAATTATATGGCGAATCATCTAGATAATAATTTTTAAGACTGCTTATGTAAACTCAGTTATACAAAAAATGTAAATTATAAAAGGGATATAAAATATATTTTTATCACTTACTGCTTAAGTTGTACTATTTAAGTATTTTTATGTGCTATGATTCTAAACCAAAATTATCTGAAAATTATTCTAAATAATTTAGTAAAGATAATACTTTTTTTTATTTAAGATGCAGATATAAATAATACATATTTTTATTATCTGTATAAAGATAAGATGACGCTAAAGTTTCATCTAGATGATCATTTATAATCTATATAATTTTATTTAGATAACACTGCTTAAGTTAAAGAGTTCAGAAATTATCGCTTATTATAATATTTTTTATAATTTCTAGAATAAAAAGAGAGAAACACAGTGCATACATTCAGTGTTGTGCTTAGATGATTTTAAAATTAGCTGGATAAAGATGAGATAAAATGTGTAAATTTATCTTAGATAAGATAAAGATGATTTTGTTTTAAATGTATTTAGATAAAAGATAAAATTATATGGCGATTTATCTAGATAATTTTATAGATAATAATTTAAAAAAAATATAAATTATAAAAAGAATATAAAAAATATATGTAATTATATTTTTATTTATAATTTTTTATCGCTTACTGCAAGTTTACTATTTAATTATTTTTATGTGCTATGATTCTAAATTAAAATCATCTGAAAATTATTCTAAATAATTGAGTATAGATAATACATATTTTTATTATCTATATAAAGATAAGATGACACCCAAAATTTCATCTAGATGATCATCTATATAATTTTATCAACATAACAGCAAACACTGATTATAATGTACGAATATGAAAAGTCTCAAGAGAGAGAGAGAAACGCTGAATTTTTTTCAGAGGTAAACGTTTCGCAACGACATGACAATCCCTCTCCCTCGAATTATTTGATTTGAACACAGTAGGCCAAAGTATTTCGGTCGTATCGATTGGTCGGGACTGGTTTTCTGATTTTTGTCTGTTCCGCTGCGAGACAGATGTTCCCGATGTCAGGATTTCAACGGGAAGAAGAATCAGGTCGATGATCGATTGGAATAATGAGGTAACTTTTTAAGTCGCGGTATCATCTGATCGGCTTAGCTCGATGCTGCTCTCGGTATATAAATGATTCAGACTCTCCCTTCCCACGCGGCCTAATTATAGATGCTTGTATACAACGAGTATTGTTAACTCATAAAACATGGATGTGAAACGAATCGAACGGATTGAACGGCGAATGATATCGATATTTTCTAACACTGAAAAATCCGCTAACCAAAGCGAATAGTAAAAATCGACGATACGCGATAGGATTGGAAACGTCGATGTAATCCGTCATGATCACGAACCTGCGAAGAGAGTAAATAATCGAATAACAAAAAATGTCGTTTGTATATTAAAATTTTTTTGTCTACGATCTCTTTCTCTATTTGAACAAACTGGAGAAGCTAGACTGGAATATATGTACAAGGATCACTGATTTTTCATGTATTTTTTAGGTATTGAAATATTTTACAATGATAACAGAAAACAAGGTAGCGGATGAAACAATGGCGACGAATTCATGTTATTGAAATTCACGTTATTGAAAGTATCCATCCCGTAGGAACAAAGCGTTTTCGTTAGAAGCTTTCGCACCCATTTTTTTTCACAAGCACAATCGCAAAGGCAATTTCAGTACTGGTGCTCGATAGCTTAATTGTTCACCGAAAATTAAACGCGCATTGCGAGCGCCATATTGATTCGTCGTCGTTTATTAATCGAGTCCACATTTCGGAGCAGAGATTTCAATTGCCGATGCTTATTTCGTTATCGTCGAATATTGATACGCGGTGCACGATACTGAGTGTTTGCGATACGATATCGATATTAACTATACCGATATTAACTGAAACAAATATATGTTTAAGCGAAGCTTTCGAAACGAAATCTTTTCAGCTGTAAATCGGGGAAAAAAAAGTTAACGATCTGTACACATGTTCCTGCGACGTTATGTCAAATACCGTACAGTACTCATCTCCATAAGTTTGGAAATACCTTACATTTTACAGTTAAAGAATTGCATGGCAGCGATCTGTTATAAATAAAAATGTCAGTTAAATATTTTGTATTACACGTGCAGGCAAAGTGGTACTTTGTGTGCGTGTTTTCTGTGCGGAAAGCGGCCGATTTCCCACGCCGCCATCTAGCGGCGACGCGGTAAGTGAATAAGCCGCATTCAAAGCTCGCCTTCGGCTCGTGCGTCCATCCCCCGCACTCGTGACCAATTGTCAACTTTCCGCACTTGATACACAATATACTATTACGTTTATTTTAAGATTTATTTATACAAAAAATCTGCACAGATCGAAAGGATTCTCTTAATTTAAGAGAAAAATTTCTCTAAAGAAATATTCTTTAATTAGATATTCGTAACATGCGAGAATATAAACTTAATGGGATGTTTTTTATTAGTATATTATTTGAAATATTAATCGTAATAACAAATTCATTTAAATATTTAAATATTTTACGATTTGTTGATGCAAAAAGTCTGTCGCAGGGATTAAATATTTAAAAATGACGGAGGATCTTCTCATGCGAAAATTAATGAATATACACTCTACCTTTTTTTCACCTCAACGAAAATCATGAAAAATTTTGTTTGGCTCGATGCCCGAGAATCGTATAAATGTTTTACAACCGACGGAAGAACTTCTTCACTAGAGAGACAGAGAAGGGACGAGAGGGAGAGAGATAGACAGATGGAACCGTGTTACTGAAACACTAGCGATCTTTTAGCGAGATGTTGAGTTCTTTTCCGAGATTCTCATGTTGCCTAAGAATTCCTCCGGGTGTCGTAATCTCAGCGAGAACGTACAAGTTTAAAGTTCCGACAAATTAAGTCTTGAAACTGTAACAAAGATATAAACGTTAGATTAGATTCACCGATTCTTACTTAATTTTGGATTGACACGAAGGGTTGTTTTCGATCTTCGGTATCCGAACTTTTCGATATGAGATCCACTGGAAGACAAGAGTATCCAGAGGGAGTTTTAAATCTCTTCCAAATATTATCAGATTTTGAACGTTAAACGGCGAGAATTTTTTACGAGTGAAGAGTAGTCTGCGTTGAATTTTGTAATCTTTTGATCTCTCTTGGCATTTTTTCGGAACATTGACCGATGCACGAGAGAGACTCTTGGATTCCCTTTAATCTTTCAAGTTTCAATTTTCAGATCCTCGGCATCTCTTTATTATCTTTGCCTCGTTCATTTCATATCTCATATAATACCGCCATGATCTATATTATGATTTCACGTTACATCTTGTGCAACAACTTCTTAGTCCCATATTTCCCGGGCGACTGCCTTAAATAGTTTAACCGGGCTCATAAAATTGTGAGTCGATATCGATTCGGCCGTAAATAAAGCGGCAGCGATTGAATTTCAGCCGTCCGCGAATAATCATTAAATATTTCGCATCATTCGCCAGTATTAATAAAGAAAGAAAATAGAAATAAAAGGGACGCGTTAATTAACCCAATCAGCATTTATCAATACGGTCCGGCGAAATTTCAACGCTGACGTTAAATGACGAAATATTTTGATATTTAATTGCTCGACATAATTAACGAATGTTAAATGTCAACAACAAATTTCTGGGAAAAAATTTATACAAAATAGCAATATAAATACGAGATATCAATATAAAAATTAAAAATATAAACTGACAAAAATAAGTATTATTATTGTAACATAAATACAGAAAAAAATAAATATACACAAAAAATTCTGTCGACGTGTTTTTTTTTTTTTTTTTTCGAGATAATTTTTTCAATTATATTTTAAATGCAGAAAGTGTTAATCTATACACAAACAGGCGAGCTAAACTATAAATACGAGAGATATCAATATAAAAATAACAAATACAAATTAATAAAAATAAGTATTTAATTATTAGGATATAAATACAGAAAAAAATAAATATAAACAAAAAATTGTGCGTTTTTTTTTCGAGATAATTTTTTCAATTTTATTTTAAATGCAGAAAGTGTTAAACAGGCGAGATATAAATTGCGGTGAGGTAAACTATTAGTAACATGAAAGTGTAATAATTCGGAAAGAGAGAATAGAGAATGAATGACGTCTTAGCACATCGTTCGTATCGTGTATTGTAGATCGGCTTTTACATCTGTTCGATTTATGTTATGGCTCATTGAACGTCGACTCTGTAGTCTTCCTTTTTACTCTTTTCTGCTTGTTCTCCGGACGCGACGGAGAATGAAGATCGATATATCGAACCCTCGAGCGACACACCAGCGCGGACAGACTTTAATTCTCATTGATCATTGGCTCGCTCGACTCTCTCACTCTTTCTCTCTGTCTCCCTTTCATCCTTTACCCTTTTCCGACGGCTATCGGTGCGAAATCTTGGGCAGTAATTTTCCGATAATTTCAAGAATTTTATAAATGACAAAGCCATTCCTTGTGAAGTCTCTATTTACTTTCTTTAATTTAATTTCTACTTTTTTCTAATTTATCTCATTTATCTAAATCACTTTAAGTATATAATTAGTTTTGATATTCATCTCTGAAAAGTAGGTACAATCTTTGAGAGAGAAGAGGAATTTTATATTAATATTTAATATTCTAATCTACTTTGTTTGAAATTAGAATTAAATGCAAATTATAAAAGTTTGAAATAAGAAAAGCGAATTTTTTTGTAAAAAAAAGATGCATTGCGTTATTAACGATTAAGTAGTTTTTTCAAACCTTTTGTCGCAGACGAATAGAATAAGTTGCGGCAAAAACAAGTAAAGATGTCGAAAAAGAGGTGATTACGAATGAAATGTTTGGGAATTCATCATTGGAAGAAAGCGGCTTTGCGTGCATTTCCGAAATAAATCATTGGTCGTTTTCTTTCTCGTTCGCGTCCTTTTTTTCACCGACTAGTAGTAAGTAGAAATTGACAAATAGCGTTCTAGTTCGTCGGTCTTGCCGAAGAAACTTCTTGCACTTTATTTTTCCTCGGGCTAACGACCGTTCCATCGATATTCTATAGAATTTGTCCTAAAAACATCTCTTTATTATCATTAAATCTGCTTTTTCGGAATTGAGATAAATTGTATACCGTTAATTATTTTGAAATATTTTAAAAACTCTTCAATATCTTGCGTATCTTTAGAGTTACGAAAAAGCTCGAGATATTTAAATTCTCTTTTAAGAAATTTTTTATAAAATCAAATTGAATGCTTAAAACGTCGCTAGTGGTATTTAAAATAGGAACGATATATTTAATTCGACCCAAACTGGCCAAGAAATTTTTATTTTATTTCCACAACGTTTCGACCATCTGTTTTTGGTCCTTTTCAAGTGAAAAATTCCTTGATAAAAAATTCGGATAATCATAAGGAATTTTTCACTTGAAAAGGACCAAAAACAGATGGTCGAAACGTTGTGGAAATAAAATAAAAATTTCTTGGCTAGTTTGGGTCGAATTAAATATATCGTTCCTATTTTTTATAAAAGTTCTCTCTCTGTTGTACAGTTTCAATTTTTCGTCTATAAAAATCGTGTGGCTTCTTAATAAAACGATCTATACAATTGTGAAAAATTGCATGTAAATAATACGGCGAAATATATCGGTATCTCTTTTTCAAAATTCCACATAGCGTGACGAAAAAGTTGATCGCAAACTTTATCGGTTCCTTGCACGGTACATCAGAAGACTGAGAAAAGTAACGCTGGTTGGCCGTGGGCTGCTCCTTATAAAGCTTTGACTAGGCGTTTGTGCGCAACGAACCGACAGAATACACTCGCAATTGCCTATTCTCAATTGCGAGCTAAAGGCCGGGCTTTCCAACGACCACCTTTTGCTAGGTATGCCTTTTCCCGATCGATCCGCGGAGCCTTGATTAGATTTAGCTCCGGCGATTGAGTCGGTCGCTTCATTACATTAATCCTATAGCATTCGATCCAGTACGCTTTTCTTCTCGAAAGAACATTACGTTCCAAGCGCGTTGATTGTTATTCCTCTTATAGGTCTTCGTTTTTCTAGGCTCCTCTTTGTTACGAGATAGAGATAATTCGGCGAAGAAATATTGTCATTTTTATATTGCAGTGATTTCTGCAATATCTTTGATTTTGTCAATTTCTAGATCGAAGGAAGAGAGCGGTCAGGGAAATTTGGAAAACCGGGCATTGTCAGGGGATTTTATAAATCTGGAATTGTTAAGAAAAGTCAGGAGATTTTACTATTTATCTGGATTTTTTTACATTAATCTACATTTGTCTCAATAATTTGAAATTTTTTATTAAATAAATATCTCAAGGATTTCATGATTTAACATTTAATTGATTTATCATATAGATACATGCAAATTATATATTTGGAAAAAATTGTACTAAAAAGTGAGGGAAAAAATTAATTTCTGGTCTTGGAAAATCTGAAAACATCAGGGAATTTTATAAATCTGGAATTGTCAGGGAAAAGTTAGGAGATTTTACTATTTATCTGAATTTTTTTACATTAATCTACATTTGTCTCGATAATGTGAAATTTTTTTATTAAATAAATATCTCAAGGATTTCATGATTTAACATTTAATTGATTTTTATCATATAGATACATGCAAATTATATATTTGGAAAAAATAATACTAAAAAGTAAGGGAAAAAATTAATTTCTGGTCTTGGAAAATCTGAAAAAGTCAGGGAATTTTTTAAATTGAGTCTGCTGGATACCCTGATCTTTGATTTAATCAATTTATAGAAAAGAAGAAGAGAGAGAGAGAGAAATTATAATATAATTAATAGACATGAAAGAATCAAGAAACGATTATTCTATTATAATAATATTACGCGGTGCTGTCACTTTCACTCTAATTATTCTGATCAGATTCTGTGCCTGATTTACATTTTCACGAATTTAATATAGCTGTAGATTACACCTCATTTTTACATGATTGTCACAAATTCTCCGGAGAGCAAAAGCATATAACATATGCATTATATTCGAGAAGACATCTCTGTTCCCGGAAGGAGGACGCTTTTCGACGATTCACCCTATGTTGCCCAGTCAGTCTGAAAGGTGGGTTATAAATTTCCTGCTCCGCCAGTCTTTCTCCTTTTCTATTTCCGTGCTACGTTTTCGCGCGCGAATTCGACGAGCTGGAAAAACGAGCGTCGGTCAAAAGAGTCGCACAATGCGAGTTTTCGCGAGCGAATACGATTCCTGCCCGCGAACCCGACCGATTGGAAAGGAAGACTGATAGGACGACTGGATTGCGACTGACGTTTATCGCGAATTAAAGGGATCAAAGGGGGATGGCGACGTCTTCCGGGATTCCGGGCGGATGTGCCGAAGAATCTGTCCGACTTGAGCACTTTGCTCTCTGCCCTCGTATCTTTCACGTTCGGCTTTCTCTTAGATTTCCGAATGATTATATACGGAAAGTGTGGGTGTATGTATACATACATACATATATATATATATATATATATTTTTTTTTTTTTTACTAAATATATTATATAGAAAATTTTCATGACTTTTTATTTAAAAAAGTAATTAATTAATGCATTATTTTTGCATAATGTAGAAGATTTATCAGACATTTTTATAATTTAAATATATGTATATATTCTCCATAAGTTTGGAAACACCTTACATTTTACAGTTAAACAATCGCATGGCAACGATCTGTGTAGATTTTTTGTATTAATAAGTCATAAAATATTTAAATAACATTTTTATTTATGACAGATCGCTGCCATGCGATTGTTTTACAGTAAAATGTAAAGTGTTCCCAAATTTGTGAAGGGTACTGTATGCAATAAATAATAAATTTCCATTTATAAGACTGTTTTTTGTTATCACGATTAATTATTTTTCAAATAATATACTGGTAAAAAACATCCTATTAAGTTTACATGCTTGCATGTTACGAATATCTAATTAAAGAATATTTCTTTAGAGAATTTTTCTCTTAAATTAAGATAATCCTCTTGACAGATCTGTGCAGATTTTTTTTCTATAAATAAAACATAAAATAAACGTAAAATATTTAAATGATATTTTTATTCATAACAGATCGCTGTTATGCAATTCTTTAACCGTAAAATATAAGGTGTTTCCAAACTTATGGATGGTACTGTACATATATATATATTTTTTTTTGCCAAATATATTATATAGAAAATTTTTATGACTTTTTATTTAAAAAAGTAAGTAATTAATGTATTATTTTTGCATAATGTAGAAGATTTATCAGATATTTTTATAATTTAAAAAAAAAAAATATATATATATATATTTATATATATATATGCCGTAAAAAATTTCAAAATTTTGTCTAATCGCTCTTCACCCTCGTTATATAAAAATAATATGTTTTTAATTACTTTTTTAAATAAAGAAATCAAAAATTTTCTATGTAATACATTCGCACAAATTTCTATAATAATATGAAATAATATCAACTGAATCTATTAAATTTAAAAAGATCGGTTCGAAAGACGCGAACAATAGATCTTACTTTCCAACTCTTCTTTTCATTTTTGCGAAAAATGTTATTCCGAGAAGAGCGCGCGGTAAGTGACAAATCGGCGGCGGGCGACTATTCGCGTCGCGGAAGTTTCGCGGCGGAATGAACCGTGCGGAGAAACAAGCGCGCGCGCAGAGAACAGAAATGCATATCCCGCGAATATTCGTACGTCTGGCGATAGTCATCCGCGTTCGCGCGCGCGGAAAATGGCGTTCCGGCGCGATGCGTTTAGCGATCCGATGATGGAAGCGCGGTTATCGCGAATAAAAGCACCGCCGCCGCCGAGAGATCATCTATTTTTATACACGCCGGTCCAGGATCCGGATGATAAAGCACTCTTGGAACTTTGCACCCCTTCCCCTATTTATAAACCCGGATTTGGCATCGCCAAGGCGAACGATGGATGGATGCTGCTCCATCCGCGGTAAATCTGATTTGGAAAACTTCGTACTTGCGCGTTGATTCGCTTTGCATAGCGAATAAGTTCGCGATAAATTGCTGCTCGAAAAGATGTAATGTGTGTGTTAATTTAATCGCGTATTAATAAGAGAAATGTTCTCTCTCTATTTCTGCGAAATTTCAAATTTACATCTTAGACGTATAGGAATATGAAAATAAACAGAGATAAATGAATAAAATAAATTAGGAATTAAAGCTCTCATTTAATTTATTAACATTTATTTAGCGGATTAAATATCATATATATATATATGTATATATTTATACTTTCTACTAATATTTGCGAAATGCGGAAGATTTAATTTATTCTTTCATTTATTTTTCTATTCTCTTTTTATACGAGAGAAAATTTGTATGAGTATGACTTTCAGAAAAATCTAACTTGTTTTTCTCGAAAATGAAATCTGCCTCCGACAATATGTTGTTTATAAGACATTTTCACATTTTATGAAATTTATGTTGGAAAATATTCGCTTCCCTTTCTCTCTCTTTCATGCGGCATCAAAAAGAGATAGAAAACGCTTTCGCGGAAAATTCATCGTTATAAAACGCGCGTAAGATGACCTGGTTCGGCACTATCCAGCAAAATCCTCGGTGTATTAATTAGTCAGCAAAGCTTGACGTATATATACTGTGTGTACACTACATTACGACTGGCGCGATCGATCGCTCCGCATGGAGTACGCGTCGCGATAACGTTCACTTTGTCTCACTGCATTATGCTCGTCGATAGATAGATAGACGCAAATTAATGCTATCGCGGCTGTGCGAGACGTGTATGACGTTGGATCGGTTCAATCGAACGATTATACGGGCCAAAGATTTTCGGCCAAATTTTTGCACAGTTATATACAGGAGGCTCGAGACTCGGAAAAGTTGTCAGAGAACCCACGGGTCTGATACTTTTAATTTTCCGAATTTTTTAATTCCTCAACATCGGCAATTAGAAAATTTATTTCAAAAATGTCGATTTTTTCTGAGGTTGATATTTTCTTCGATCAAAAATCGGCATGTAATTTAAATGTTCCTTTATTAATTAAAACACAACGTTTTCGACCATTAAATTTTTTTTTGTCCTTATCAAGTGTTTTTAATAATAAGTCCTTTGCTTATCTGAAATGGAGCCTCATCTTATTAGTAGCAATAGATTGAAAATGTCATAAGGACTGATAGAAACATCTCAAGAGAGAAAACATTTATTTGCTTTAATCGAATATTCCTGTCACTGCCGCGTCCGAGGATCGAACAATCGCGTTTATAATGTTTTAAACGCGAATCACGAGTTTGTCGCTTATCGTTAAGCGATGTCAGTTTCTGCGTCGGTTGGCGTAGTCCATAGTTATTTAAAGGCATCGCGTCTGAGTGCTCCCGAAATAGTGTGACGTGGCTGACGTGGTTTGCGAGGCATCGGTATGAGCGATCCCGCGTAAAGAGAGCACAGTATTCAATTTTAACCGAAAAGTTGGATTTTTGCAAAAATTAAAATAGCGCGGACATCTGAAAGGATATTAAAATTCATAGGCCTCATGATCAGAATCGCTTTAATTATCTCTCACTTTGCGCAAAAAATCAATGAAATCCTGTAATAATTTTTTAAACGGAAGATTTTATCTCCATGAAGATGTAGAAAATATATGTATATGCAGTGTTGGGTAGTATCTAGATACATTTTGTGTATCTGAGATATATTCGAATTGAAGTATTTATATCTGTATCTAGATACAAAACATGGTATCTGAATTGCTTTTTTCAGATACATTTGCAAATAAATTTTTACATATTTTTTCGAATAGCCCAATTCTTTAAATGTTTAAAAAATCAAAACTGCAAGTTATCAACATATCGTCATCAACATCAGTTGAGCGATTATTAAGCATTGGTCAAATTTTAGTACCATGGCGAAATAGTTTGAGTGATGATATCTTTGAGGTATTTTTCACGTGTTAAGATTAACGAATAAAATTATAATATAAACAAAAATATTAATAAAGATAAAATAATTATTTAGTACATTTTGTGTATATTACCATTATTATGATAAAATATAATTTAAAAGTATCTGATATAAAAATGTATCTATATACATTTTAAGTTGTGTATCTGTATCTATATCTAGATATATATGTTTTACACATATCTGTATCGAGATACATTTTAATAAATGTAGTTTATCCATTACTGTGCATATATGATAGTATAAAGGAAACCTTCTTCTTTCGTCTTATTTCCGAAATAAGGTTCTAAAATAGAACACGACGGGGTGGCACAATATTCAATTTCCCCGACATTCAGTCGCGATTTTAGATTTCGTTCGCGATCCGAGTTAATGAGAATGACTTCCCGCCGACAAGAGTCTTCCGCGTTCTCCATTGGTTCTTATTACAGCTGGGTATTCCCGCGGCTAAATGAGAATCGACCCGGACATTAATCCGCTCGATTATTTCGTCTCGGGATGGAGGAACAGGAAAGGGATTCTATTGTAACGCATTCAATTTCGTAGGTCGGCGGGTCGAAAGATTAGTCCGCGACTTGGAGAAATTCGAATTGAACGGGAAAAATGATCGTCGAAGCTGCTTTTAACTCTTACAACTGCGGTAGGCATTGATTCGTTTCGCGCGATTTTGCTTCGTCATGATGTTAGCGCGGCCATGTTTATACACTTTACTAACTTTTAGCGATCTGCTAACGGCTGATAAAAAAATTCCACTCTCAGTAGGATGTTCATGTGTTGAAATTCGCCAACTTTTACGCGGTTTCGTGCCGGTTCAACGCTGTGTTTCGCAATCACGCTCGAACTATAAGAAAGTTCGAAAGAAAGTTTCCTTTTTCGCTCCCGCAATCTGAGTCGGGCAATCTAAAACACGATAGAATAAATATAAATAATATAATAAATAATACAATAATATGCATTCTCAGGGTGTCTAGCGGTCAGGGAATTTTATAAATCTGGAATTGTCAGGGAAAAGTAAGGAGATTTTACTATTTATCTGGATTTTTTCACATTATTCTGCAATAATTTGTTTCAATAATTTGAAATTTTTTATTAAATAAATATCTCAAGATTTCATGATTAACTAATTTAATTAATTAATTAACTAATTTAATTTAATTAATTTATCATATAGATATATGCAAATTATATATTTGGAAAAAATAATGCTAAAAAGTCAGAGAAAAAATTAATTTCTGGTCTTGGAAAATCTGAAAACATCAGGGAATTTTATAAATCTGGAATTGTCAGGGAAAAGTCAGGAAATTTTACTATTTATCTGGATTTTTTCACATTATTCTGCAATAATTTGTCTCAATAATTTGAAATTTTTTATTAAATAAATATCTCAAGATTTCATGATTAACTAATTTAATTAATTAATTAACTAATTTAATTTAATTAATTTATCATATAGATATATGCAAATTATATATTTAAAAAAAATAATACTAAAAAGTCATGGAAAAAATGAATTTCTGGTCTTGGAAAATCTGAAACAATCAGGGAATTTTTTCATTGAGTCATCTGCTGGACCTGATTCTTCAATACATTTTTCAACGCAAAAATAGTTCGGGGTCAAAACACGCCGAATGATTCAATAGACCTTCGCAATGTCGTATACATTTTCTTTCGTAGATGATATTTTTCGTTCGCGATACGTCGCAAGTAAAGCATCAATTGTCGCGTTCCAGGGAAGCTCTCTCTCTCTCTCTAGTCGCAGACACTTGTATTTTCCCAAGAACAGTCGTTCACAAAGCATACGCGCAAATAACTCAGTTGCAACTGCTGCTAGCTAGTATGTTTTCTTCATGTGTCAAGATCGCGCCCGGGAGTTTCTACTTCTTCGCGTCCTCTCAGAAGAGGCACTCGTCTCCCACATCTCGTATACTCTCTTTTATTCCTAGCCCGCTCTCTTAATTCTCACCCCTGCTGCACTTTCGCCCTCGCCAGTACAAGTACGTGCCACAACAAGACCTGGCATGCGACCAAACGACCTCGAGAACAGAGCCGCTCGAAAAATAAGGCCGACCAATCACGACGAGACTAGCAGCTCTACGCGATTCTTCTCGCAATCAAATATTGACAAACCACGGGAATATTGGTTCTTGGCAGCCGCGACTTATTAGGTCGGTTAAATCAATTAAGTTGATCTCGGATATTGATCTGTCACTTTTGACGGAGGACTCGATTTGAGGATAACGCGGCGATTTTTTTTTTTTTTTTTGAACAGGTAGATATAATATTATGCAGAGTTATGCATATGCGTACAGTTAAAGGGAATTTAGAATCTGGAAAATGCAAATTTATGATATGGAAACAGACGGGAAAATCTGAATCCGACATGCACATAAAAGTTCTTTACACGGTGAATCAAATAATAGGAATTTTGAATGCGCGAATGAGAGAGGACTCTGAGAGGCTATAAAGAACAAGCTGCTTTTTTATTATTCACTGAATGAGGTTCATTCGTCTTTGCAATTTTACTGTATCCTTTTTTAACGATAAGAGAGAGAACCCCTACTTATGAAGCGTGAAGTGCACCTTTGTGATGTCATGCCTCGTAAGGTGATACTTTCTCTAAAGCCATTCTGGAACCTTAACAAGATTATATGTAATTAAAGTAGCACATTCCTTGTAGAAGACCATTTATTTTCAACTGCATATATACATGTTTAGCCATCTAATTTATTAGAAAATAAATTTAGCAGCAAATATTTTTAAGTCACATAATTTGAACATATTTGCAGTGTTAATTAAAATGTCATAATTATAAAATGTTAAAATTTTCAATTTTTATGTCTCGAGTGTGCTTTTGAAACACTCTACATTCTAATGAAATTTGAGGAAAGTATAGAAAGAATAAACATGACGCTATTTTATTTTATAATTAAATATGTGCAAATTAAAGTGCTTGTCACCTTTTGATTGCCTCCCCAAGGCACTCATATTGAGTTTCATTGAGCTGTGATAAAAAGCAAAATTGTATGTATATATAACGGATATATACATGTACACATCGAAGGATAAATTTATTTTGAAAATACCAGCGAACAAGGGCGTTGCTAGGTGATCATGATGATGATTCAAAGGATCCAATTGTCGAGGGTTAAATGATGGCACAGATGAACTCGAGAAGCTACGATCGTAATCACGCGCGACGGCACATGAATAAAGCAAACGAGTGCTAATGAGTGTCGACAGAAATAAGCAGGCAAGAAAATCTTCGAAAAAAGTACCCATGAATAATAATGACTTCTCAATTTGTCATTCGACAGATTTAAAAAAAGCGACATACAATTTTCCGTTTCATTCTTACGAGTATTATATAATCCCAGGAATAATATTGTATCACGGAGAAAATTTTCTCTTAGAATTTACCCTGAAAATCATGTTTAAATTAATTTTGGGACAATATGGTGTTGGAAGAATTTTATAAGAATTTCTCTGATTAATATATTTACCATAATAAAAATATGAATATGTACATAGTAAATTTTATTATGTGTATAGTAAAATTAATCGAACATATTTTATATCTTATTGTGGTAGATATTAATATTTTTAGTGTAATAAATATTAATTATTACTGTATTTTAATATTAGTGATTTTTAGGGTAAATTCTAAGAGAAAATTCTCTTAATGTACGTTCTTTTAAAATTGACGTAACAGACAATAATACCAAATAAACTCGTAATAACGGATAATAATAATTATTTGACATTAACAATCTCTTCAAAGCTCGACCAAATGATGTTCAGAGATTTAAAACGGAATATGTTTGTCTGGGCAGATGTTCCCATCTGTTTCTCATGGCCACTTGAAAAATTTTAATGGCTAGAGGCGCGACATGTTCGACGAGTTGCCAAACTTTTTCCGAGGCGCAACACGTCTCTACATCCTATTAAGTCCTGAACTCGAGTAACTTGGAGAAGAACCGGTTGAATCCGAGATCGAGCAAATTTGAAATTTTTATCCCACCAAGAACTTTGGCGAATAAGTTGGAAAGTTCCTCAACTAGTTTGTGAGAATGTTGATTGAGGTGTCCATCAAAATTTAGATTGCACTAATCGCGAGAGAATGCGAGTCTTCACATCCCGAAGCTATTCCTTAATGAACTCGCGAAAATATTCATTGAGCAATATCTAGTGTTTGCTGTTATCTAAACAAAATTATATAGGTTATCTAGATAAAATTTTGGCGTCATTTTATCTTTATATATAGATAATAAAAATTTGTATTATCTATATCTTAGATGAAAAAAAAATTTTATCTTTACTAAATTATCTAGAATAATTTTTAGATAATTTTGGTTTAGAATCATAGCACATAAAAATACTTGAATAGAACTTAAGTAGTAAGCGATAAAAAATTATAAATAAGAATATGAATAAATGTTTATATCCCTTTTATAATTTACATTTTTTTTATTATGTAACTGCGTTACATAAGCAGTCTTAAAAATTATTATCTAGAAAATTATCTAGATGAATCGCCATATAATTTTATATCTAAATATATTTAAAACAAAATCATATTCATCTTATCTAATTGTAAGATAAATTTATATATTTTTATCTCATCTTTATCTTTATTAAGCTAATTTTAAAATCATCTAAGCACAATCTCCATCTTCTTTTTAAATAATACACTCTTTCTATTAATCTTTTCAAAATTATACAAGATTATTGCGTCGTGATACATAAGCGTTACATAAGCAGTCTTAAAAATTATTATCTAGAAAATTATCTAGATGAATCGCCATATAATTTTATATCTAAATATATTTAAAACAAAATCATCTTCATCTTATCTAATTGTAAGATAAATTTATATATTTTTATCTCATCTTTATCTTTATCTAGCTAATTTTAAAATCATCTAAGCACAATCTCCATCTTCTTTTTAAATAGTACACTCTTTTTATTAATCTTTTCAAAATTATACAAGATCATTGCGTCGCGATTATCTATTTTTATTCCGATTAGTAATAAAAAAATCCGAGAGACGTAGACACTTGTTTAGGATGAAAAAATCCGAAATTTCGAAATGAAGAGTATCGAAAGGAAAAACGGAAGAAGAAGTCACCCGTGACAGACGTGCTCGCTATACTCGGGGAGGCCCGTTATAGCCCGGCACGTGCGGTAAACTGTGCATAACTCGAAACGACTGCGGTAAAGGACGCGTAAAACGCCAACGTTCGGCCGTCAATTGTCCGTCATAACTCTGGCGAAACGTGCTGGCTCCGCTTTTACGTTGTATTACTTGGCCGCGGCCCGCTTTAGAATCGTAACCCGCGCTCAATGACTGACACTTTAATTCCCGGTTAATCTCGCGGAGAGAAATCGATTCGATAGGCCGGCCGTCGGGTCGTGTGATAGTTTTAAGGAGACTGGGCTAATTTATCGCGAGGCGTTGCATAGCGTCGCGTCACGCGACGCTGCGACCCATAAAGGGAAATGTCGGCAATTTTTTTTTTCCCCCGCGACGTGACACAAACGATGTGTGTACGGTGTGTTTAATGTGCGATGGATTATTTTTTGCTCAACCGTTTTTCTCCCCGACAAAAAGGCGGGACGGTTTCCATAGAGAGAGAAAAAGGAAATAAAGTTATTTTTTAACTCTTTCTTTTTTTTTATACGAAAAATACAGATATTTTTAATACACATGTTTTTATTATTACATATATTTTTTAGTTGAATTTCATATAAATATAGTTGTTTATTAATATATGTAAATCTCTCTTGTCATTTAACCGAGAAATGTATACGTTTCGCGGGAAGCATGCAATGTTATCTCGAGATGAGTGTTCAACCCTTTGACGCTAAACTACTCTACAGTAGTTTTCTTCTATCTACCCAACTCTACCCAGCTCATATTTATCGTTCGCCATTGTGCACGCGGTCTAAGGGCTCGTATTCCCGCGATAATATTGCTGCAACACATATATACGGTCGTGGTCGCCGGACGGATGTTCCCTCCTTCCGTTTCGCGCTATTTGCGAGCAAAAGATTCAATCCGATTAGATAACGAAGTGTGCATCCAACGTGCGCCAGGTATTCTGGTCAGACGCGAACTACGTGATTTTGACGCGCAATATTCGATTCTGTATTCAACCTGTCAGATCGAGCTGTCAGTGATCGTTATTCGATTTGGTCTGTCTTAGTTTGATAGAAGTGAACTAATGGAAATGTTAAAAAAACGTGGCTAAAAGGGAGATATAGATTATTGGAGATTTTTTATACGGAATACATTTTAAAATTGAACGCCAAAGGTTCGCAGGGAAGCCAATCTTATTTTATTTTAACGCGTAACTGATTATCCCAAGTGAAAAGGGTCAGCTATATGGTCAGACGCTTCTCGTTAAACTTTGATCGGCCAATTTTAAACCGGAGCTTGATATCGGCTCTCTATAATATTGAAGACATTTTCGCGTGTTTAATAGGCAACGGAATTTTTTCTTTTTATATCTTTCCGCCTTCCGCGATCAACCGATCCTCGTTAAATTTTGATCGACCAATTTTAAACCGACGAGAGCGTGGTATCGATTTTCTAATATCGAAGACATTTTAACGCGCTGAATTTTTTTTCCACCACTCCAAGTTTCTTACGTTATAAAACAAGCACTTGCAAAAGAATCCGCGATCGAAATGAAAGGGAACGAATTCCATCTCGTTAACGGGTCGCGGCCATCGACTGTCGGGGGTGTATAAATTACTACATTCTTTCTCTCTCTCTTCCGTGCTCTCTAATTACGCGGCCGGAGGCGACTCTAATGAGTTCGCGAGCGACGCTCGTGATCGCTTTCATGAAGTCACTCGACTTTATTCCGCAGGGAATCAAAACGCGCGCGCATGTTCGCGTGCTAGAATCATCCGGCCATCTATCTATCCGGTGTCTCGTTTCGTTCGAATGTGTGACACGTGAGTCGCGAGGGAAGTGCATGCCCTTGTGCTCCCTTTTCGCATATATATGAAAATACCCAAGAGCTTCGTTTAACTCATAGATTGCATGACCCGCCCCTACGTTATGAAAATATAACGCGAGTCATCGCGTTCTTTCTTTCAATTATTCACGCTTATATTCTCTCGAGGGACCACCTGAGGCTACACTTTAACACGAGATGGGAGGCAAGAAATTGGCGAATTTTTGCTCGGGATATCGCCGAAATATCGCTTAATTAATTTAAACGTGTTACTCGCTCGTTATTTTTTTTTCTTCGTGCGGACAAATTATTTCAATTTCATATAATATAATATATATTATTTAATATATATTATTATTATTTAATATATAATATATATTATTTAATATATATTATTATTATTTAATATATAATATATATTATTTAATATATAATATATATTATATAATATATGTTATTTTGTATAATATAATATATATTCGTGAAAAGTTGGAGCGATAAACAACGCAAACGCGTATTTCGCATGCTCGTTATATTTCCATTATCGTAGTGCGAAACTATCAATTTATCTCCGTGTCATTTTACGCTCGACGTAAAAGTTTATCTCGGAAGGGTATCGCGGCTGAGTACTATATTTTCCATTTTCGATAACGTTTTCGCGAGAAAATGACGAAGGTGCATCTGGAGGGAAATTCCATCCGTAGGGTGTGGTACGTCGACCGATATCATTCCACCTTTCTCTCACCTTCTCCGCGAGACGGAGATGACGCGGCCTCACCTGTATTTCGACGGCGAAAAATTACTCGGCGAGTCCCAGGAGCGGCATAAGGACCCTCGGGTCGAGGATGAAATAGGGAGGACGAGGCGGCGCCGCGAGAAGGTCGCTGAAAAATTGAACACGCGAAGAAGAGAAAGAAGGCATAACTTTTGCGTAGTTGCGTGGCCTCTCTTAGCCCCCATGTTTTATGCCGGATCGCTTTCACACGTACGAGAAGGAAGCGTCGCTCTCGCAGGGACCGGACATTGATCCGGGGAAAATTTCACAACTTTGCTTTCTTCTCCCATACTAAAACTAGGATGTTTGTTTCTATGTATGAATGTATGAATGTACGACCCGGGAAAACTTTTTTTTATTTATAACAATATATTTTAAATTATATAGAAATGTATAAAATTATATATATATATATATATATATATATATATATATATATAATAAATATTTTATATATATATATATATATAATAAATATTTTATATATATATATATATATATAATAAATATTTTATATATATATATATATCTATAAAAAAAAATATATATATATATATAAAAAATTATATGTAAAACATTTTTTCCCGGGAATGCCGCGTATCTTGAATGCTTAAAATATAAATATAAATTATTTTAAATAAACATAGCAGAAAAAGAGGATATAAATGTCAAAATTGAAGTTAAAGTAAAGGATATAAAAAATATGCTCTTATATATATTCATTAGTTTTTTTCATTACAAAGTATATTAAAGAAATAGACATTTACGTAGCGTTAAATATACGTCTATTTAATAATACGATGTACGAGTTTATTATCGATTCACTTATTTAAACGATAAACTACACTTATGTCTTGCAACATGTTTTTTTTATCGTTAGTTAATTTAAAGTTACCTCGCTGTTTATATGTTTTGCTGACAACGGAAGACTCTCGCGATGTGATAATGTATGAAATTAAGTAGAAATAAGAGATGTCAGATCGTGCGAGACAGGCAAACTTACGAGGATGTGACTCTAATAAAGATGGTCGTCTTTTTATAGTCCCTCTTAACGTCGGTCGTAATCTTGCTTGTACAATCATTCGTTTTATATACTTAGCGGTCGTTTAATTGCGCTAATGTGGTTTTTATGCGATCGTGCTCCGTCATGAAATTACTCGACTAACGTCGTCATTTTATGATCCGAGATCCAATTTTCCGCGGGTGTTTAAGACGAAATTTTCCCTTGTATAAAAAGCACCTGCAAAGTTGACGGTTCACTTGGATTAGCCAAGTGTGAAATTGAGTCAACAGGAAGGACGGAGCAAAGTTATCGCGAGTGCTGGGAAGCTGCGAATTTATTAAGTGGAGAATAGAACTACAACCCGCGAGAGAACTTGGGAGGCAACTTTGTGTTGTTTAATTTCTCTCGAGCTACACCACTTTGCGATAGTTATCTTCATATAAATTGAACGCGCGGAAATACATCGAATTTTCGAATTCATCCAAATCCATGACACTTTCACGAGACGCAATTAATATTGATTTGCATGTATCGATTTTATATATTTGCCCAGTCGTTTCTAATTCAGATCGGCCTGGACGCCGTGTCCGACGTAAATAAATAAATCGTCGGCAAAGCCCTCGTTTACCATCATGTTCCGACGTTCCGAACGAGATCGCCCGCTATGTGTTAAATGGCCGACGATATCTAGTAGTTTGGCAAATCTTGCGGCATGCCGCTGTCGGCGGCTCTAACGCCGGAAATCTCGAAAGGCCACAAATGCCTGGCACCGACCATCGTTTGCGGTCGATACTCTCGAAACACTTTCGGTATTAGGTGATTCTCGAAATTTGCCGCGAGTACCACTCGGCGACAGCCCGATATTCTCGAATTCTCTCGCCTCCGCCGTTAATTTCGCTGATATACAGCGCCAAGACACGATTCCTCAGAGAGGAACCAAATTCCATTTTACAGTTTGCAAATCAAACTAACAATCTATACATATACGCGGCAGAGAGCGAAATTGATCAAACAAACCGAGCGAAGGAGTCGTTTAAAATCATATCAATTTACGGTTTCATTCAGTGTCTGCGAATTTGCCCTCTTCGAACTTTTAATGAAGAAATTAAGGAAGATTAAAATTAGGATCATTGAAAAAATCTAGGTATTTTTATTGGCAATTACTTGTTCAAAACTGGAAAATTACTTAAAATTACTTCATTATATTTTATTTTATTAGAACTTTATATTTTACTTTATTAGAACTTTATCTAACAAGCATTTATTTTTATGTGTAATTCCATGTTCAGTGGAATATTTTTAATCTCGAAAATACATAAGTATATATAAAAATCTCTCCTCCAATTTTAAAGTCGACCAGACTGGCAATAATTTATTTAAAAAATTAGTTAAATTACAACGTTTCGGCTGTCATTGCAGCCCTTTTCAAGTAATCTATGAACAATTATATACATATAAATATACTCTTAATGCGCTTAATCATAGAAATAATTATAAATTTACAAAAATATATATGTTTACGTACCAGATTAATACAATAAATTAAATTTACAGCAAACCCCCGACAAAATTAACCATTGTTTTGATGAACAATGTATAACTGACAGAAGTGAGCACGAAAAAATAGATGTTGACTGTTAGCAGAAAACTTAGTCACTAACGCGTTGAGAAAATAGAAAACCAGAGTACTGTGTCTTTCGCAATTTTTAAAACGTCAATACAAAGTCAAATAAATAAATAAATAAATAAATAAATATGTAACATATGACAATATAATATATTAAATAGCTTCAAGAACGCGATCATAAATCCCACTGAAATTCTCCGTATCTTTTTGTAAATTAATGCTCTTTCTTTGGTTTTTTATATAGAACATTTCTGCTATTTCTCTTTTTCTTGTTTGTTTTTCTTGATGCAGAATCACAGGAGAATCCCAACGGAACTCATGATCGTTGCAAGTCCGATGCAAACTAACAACTGAGTGTGATGTCGTGTCTTTTTTGATGTTATTTTTATGTTCCTTAATACGTGTTTCTAAATGTCGCTTTGTTTGTCCAATATATGTAGAGTCACAGTTCGCGCATTCGATCTTATAAACGACATCGGTTCTTTTTAAGTTGTCAATACTATCTTTTCCTCTTTTTATCAATGTGTCTAATTTTTTAGGAACGGTATATAATACACCGATTCCATTTTTGTTTATGCAACGAGTAATATTTTCGCTCAAATCTCTAATATACGGCAACGCTATAGCATTTCGTGTATCAAATTTATCTCGATTAGACGCACCAAAATTACCGCCAAATTTAATTGCCCTAAGTCTCCTGTTAATAATTTTGTTTATGACTGTTGACGGGTAACAATTGTTACGAAGAATTCGTTTGACTAAGATGATGTTTTTCTCGTGAAACATAGGGTCCGCGAGTAAAATAGCCCTGTCCACGAGGCTTGTGATCACACTAATTTTATAACGCATCGGATGGTTCGAAAGAAAATTTATATAACGGCCTGAAAACGTAGGCTTACGGAACCAGTCAGTCGTCAATTTGCCATTAACTCGTATAACGTTTGTGTCTAAAAAACTTAAGGAACAATTGTTCTCCAATTCAAACGTAAACCTTAGTCGAGTGTGAAAGCTATTAAAAATCGTAAGCATATCCTCCACTTTACATTTCGGAATAATTGAAAAAATGTCATCAACATATCTGAAATAACAATAGGGCTCAAAATCCAATTGACGCAAACAATATGATTCCAAATCGTCCATAACCATATCAGACAAAGTAGTAATCGTCCATAACCATATCAGACATAAGTATATATATATATATATATATATATATATATATATATATATATCTGTCATGTATATAATTTCGAAAACAGTTTTATTAAATATCCGTCGACTTGCTTTCCTCTTGAAACTCGTCGTAATAAAAAAAAAAAAAGGATCAGGATCTATTATTCCCATTTGTTAGTTCGTCGGAGACGACGTCTGTTTCCAGTTGATCGGAATATTCGAGATGATTAAAGATCCCGTTTCCCGTTTCTGTCTCAGGGGATGGCGACGTAACGTAGCGGCGGATTACTAGCCGGCACTCTCTCTCTCTCTCGAGGGATGAACACGAACGGCAACGCGGTTGCGCAGGAAGATGGTGCCGGTACCGATTACGGCGGGAACGAGGAGACGGCGGCGCTGCTCGGCAGGCCGCCGCCGCCGCCGGTCGTGGTGGCCGCGGCGTCTCAGGGCAAGCCGGTGCTGACGCGGCAGGATCGGGCAACCTTCCTGGTCGCCTCGCCGCAACTGTCCGTGTCCGGACTCGGCGGCTCCGAGGAGAGCGGCACCAACGAGGATCCGGGGACCAGATCGGTACCGGACATCGAGCTCCACTGCCGGCTCGACGGCGAGCCGCATCAGCCATCGCCGCCGCCTCCGCCGCAGATTCAGCAACCGCAGCAGCAACAGACGCAGCTGCAGGCGCAGCCGGCCTCCTACAGCACCCGCTCCTCCAGGCAGTCGTCGCATCAGTACAGATGTAGGTGCGACCGGAGGGACTCGCTCGCGCCCGTGTCTGCCCTTCACTTGGCCCGCAGCGTCTCCAGGTAAGAATTTCACAAACCAAGTCGAGGAACCGAGTCAAGTTCTTTTTCAGAAAAGTAAGATATGTAATGTAGATATCAAAGATCACGTGCAACAGTTCCTGACAGCACACACATCCCGAAGACGTTCAGAGAACATCCTGAGGATGTTGGAGTGTCCTCTGGAGATGATGTGCTATTAGGGGTGTAATCTTTTTTTTAGAAATATTTGATCGCAACTTACTTTTCCTGTACTTGATGAGGGAACTTGTATAGATACACATATATGTGGGGAACGAGTAAAAAAACTATGTGGAACAATGTAGATATCAAAGACCACGTGCAACAGCTCCTGACAGCACACACATCCCGAAGACGTTCAGAGAACATCCTGAGGATGTTGGAGTGTCCTCTGGAGATGATGTGCTATTAGGGGTGTAATCTTTTTTTTAGAAATATTTGATCGCAACTTACTTTTCCTGTACTTGATGAGGGAACTTGTATAGATACACATATATGTGGGGAACGAGTAAAAAAACTATGTGGAACAATGTAGATATCAAAGACCACGTGCAACAGCTCCTGACAGCACACACATCCCGAAGACGTTCAGAGAACATCCTGAGGATGTTGGAGTGTTCTCTGGAGATGATGTGCTATTAGGGGCGTAATCTTTTTTTTAGAAATATTTGATCGCAACTTATTTTTCCTGTACTTGATGAGGGACTTGTATAGATACACATATATGTGGGGAACGAGTAAAAAAAACTATGTGGAACACCGTAATCTTTCCTTAGAAATATTTGATCCCAACTTACATATTTTTCCTGTACTTGATGAGGAAGTTGTGTAGATACACATATATATGTGGGGAAATACATATTTTATTCGCATGTGATCATTAATATGGCAGCAGCATTTATTTTTCATAAACGAGTCGTTGTGTGCCGCGCGATGTTTGTTAATACTACACACGTACTACGGATAATGTATAGCTATTTCGCGAGAATGAAAAGTAATGACTGTTTCGTAATTTTACATATTAACTACACGTGTTTTCTATAAAATTGACAAAAAAGATTAAAATGTGGAGATATAAGGTATAAACGCAAGCGTATTAAAAAAAGGAGAGTATTAAAATATTACCACGAGTGCGGACAGGGGAATCGATTACTTTTTATCACGTATGGTGCAAATTACTATATTTGTCACTTCGGTTAAATATAACAGAGTAAAATTTTAAAACTCAAGCGTTAACTTATTTGTTAAAAACCGCAATTGTGGTTCTCTCGTGCTTATGTCGCAATATACGTGAAAAGGAGAAAATGAGGCGCATATATTTCACACACATGCATATATTTACATGTATTGCATTTAATATTTATGAGTTAATCCAGAAAAACTTAATACCCGTTAAAAAAAGAGGAACCGCATAGCTGCGCAAGTTTAAGCACGCGTGAAAGTTTTGACTCGTATAATTGGCAAAGTTTAACTACTCGGCGAACACTAGTCGACTACGTACTACCGTAAACTTGTGCCCGGATGTAATAGAATTGGAGCGAATAGTTGAAGACAGAAGTCTCGATTGGAGACGAAACCGAAACAGGAATTCGCTTTACAAATTTCCGCCGTCACTTACGATTTCGATTTTCTTTTGCACCGTATAGAGAACGCGGAATATTCCATTCAGAATTTATAATGGCACATATATCCCTAGCAAAAGATTTATTTTATTCATCGAATGTATCTCGTATATCCCGAAATGCACGAAAATGTGTTGCTTCTCCGCGCGACGAGAAAAATCTTCGGATCGCGCGCGATTTAATTTTTCATCACGTAGGAGGGCTCTCTCGAAATTAAGGGATTTTTATCCGAGAGAGACGAGAATCTATTCGCGAAATAGCTGCGCGAATCGGCCACTTTTATTTAAGTGCACCCGGAGAATCATCCCGTTCATTCCTTCTCCGAGAAATGCGTCTGCTCTCGGAAAAATGCGACGTCTCTGTTTCGTTAGACGACGAGGATCGTCCAAGCGGAACAGAAGCTTTCCTCTTCTTGGCCGATATATAAGAGAATTCTTTTGCCCCTTTCTTCCTCCGCGTTTGCCGCCATCGCGAGTTTCTAGGACGATCTCGCGTGCACCGGGTCGAGAGTTGAGCCGCGGAATTTTATGTCGTTCTGCAACTCGAAAGCCGAAGACTAGACCGGGAATTACTCAAGGAGATAAAGAAACGACGTATAAAAAAATGTTGTTGAGAAATACCGATGTGAAAATCGCTTTCCTTTTATTTTACGAGCCACCATATTTTAGCCGATTTTATTAGCTGGTCGTTCGAATTTATTGGGCGACACTAGATTCGTCTCTCCTTAATTTTTAAGAACTATCGAGCGTTTTTCTATTTAAACGAAAGGTTGAAGTTAATCAAATTAAAAGAAATCGATTAAAGTTAAATTAAAATTAATATACTGAGGTATCGAGAATAACTATACCATATTCTTAAGAGTTAAAGAAACTGATAAAACCAACAAACAACTTTAAATTCCAAATTTATTGTATTTCACGACTTTCATCTAAAGCTTACGTATATAACAAAAGTTTCAAATGGAAAAAAATAAAGCGTTTCTCGTTCTGAAAGATTTTATATCGAGGTATAAAACTTTTAACAGATTATACACAAGACTCCGTTGAACGATATTGTTATACGATTATTATTGTTGTCGTTGTGTGATATCATATTCATTTATCAAGAAAGTTACGCTTTGTAAACATATCTTTTATACTTGTGACGTAGAATAAGTATATTGAATCATGAATAAAAGATCCTTTGTTATCCCGAAAAGCCATTCAGAAGCTAAGGGACTTCAGTTTTCACCTAAGGTCGAAGGCGCGACAGTTAATGATATCTCTAGACGACAGCCTCACCATCTGCCCTATAAAAGCCGGAGGGCTCTTGGTTTAGGGCGCTTTCAGACAAAGAGAACTCTAGTACATATTCTAACGACAAAATTGAATTGCCATATTCAAACCAACGGAGTTTGCCAGAATCTCGGTAATTTCATCAGCAATCTTGTGTACACTCTGGTAATTCTAGAAATAACGTATGTTACGTCTATTATATGTATTTTCTTGATAAATCTGAGATTGCCCGGAATTTAATCCAGAACGAAATTATTTTAACTTTGTAACGATTCTTTGTAGTCGACTAAAAAAAAAAAAATAAAATAAAATAAATGAAAATTTTTGTTAAAGCGAAATATAATTGAAATTAGAGCCGAAGAGATATTATTCAGTCATTTAAATTGCAATTGAAAAAAGTTTGCCAATTCGCGCAGTTTCGCTCGTAATCGAAAATGATCGGGGCCTTAATATCGAAATAATTATTATTCAAATATCAATGGGTGAACGGTGCCTTTGAGACATGTATGTTACCGATTTAGCGGGGCGGCAATTTTCAGTGAAATTAGTCCATGGACGGGTGGCCACGTGCAATATTGGATAGCGTATTTGAGACTATCAATTCAACTTTATAGTTCACGCCAGCCATAAAACTGTAGACTATAAACGATCCGAGAGCAGCCCGATTACAACGATATTATATTGCTGAATAAAATTGCAAAAAATCCATCTTTTGTGCATTTAATATGTTTTGTGACATTTATTCGCTACTAATTAAGCTGAGCATGTTTAAATATTAATGTTCTACATGTCACAAGTAATTTTTGAAATCAAAAATAGAAAAGCTATAAATAAGATAACAAATGCGATATTAATTTTATGTTTTATCTACTAGGAATAAAGTAAAAATTTGTAAGATTTCTCAACAAATAAAGTCACTTTTAGCATGAAATTTTTGAATTTTAAAAGATAGGTACCGTCTTTTCAAAGTAAACTTTGTGACAAGATTATTCATCCGATATACATGTATATCTTCTTTTTGAAAGAGAGTTTTTCTAATTCTCCTAGGATTCACAAGCATCTCAGTTAATGAAGTTAAAATACTCGTTCTCAAAGGATCACATGCAAGTTAGCTTTACTTTTCATAGAAGCTACAAATTGACAAACAGATTTGAAAATAAGGACGAATTTGTCGTTAAATTAATAACACCGTCAATCTATCTATCTCAAGCGACCAAAACGGTCGAATCAAACTTAGATAAATGGTCCAATTTCTGATCTGTTAAGTGCACAAAGACAGTTATTTTTTATTTACGAAGCAATATAAAATAAAATTGACGACAAATAATTTCTTTGCGTGAATCAGTTTTTTTATGTAGTATACATTTTATATTTTGCAAGTAAATATAACTAGAAATTATAATAAAGTTATTTAATTAAAACTACCAATTTATTGTCGGAGCTCGTGACTCCCTGATTTATTTCTAATTATTCATTTTAAAACGTCAGTTTTTTTTTGCAATTGAAAGTAATGCACAGCATTATTTATCTAATTGATAATTTATATGATAAGTTTCTGATTTATTTTTTACTAATATGTAATTGTATTATTATTTGTTTTGTAAGTACTAAAGGGTTTTCTCTTACTCGTTAAATAAATAAATAAATAAAATAATAACTAAATAATTAAAAAACATCAAGGTGAATTAAAAAAATTAAAACATCGATTCTAAAATCCAGATGGATCTTAGAAAAAGGAGAAAAAAACAGGGTAGGTCAAGAATTTTTCCCCGTTCGCGGATGTAATCGGGCCGTGTTTTTTTTCTCTGTTTCGCGAAGGGAGAGCGTGAAAAGCGGCCACCACTGCTGTCCGTGTCAGGCGCCGCCGCCACCGGTGCTGGTCACCACGTCGCCCAACGCGCGCATAATACGGCAGAGCTCGCAGCCGGAGGCGTCCGCGTGTTGCTGCTCCGGCTGTTGCTGCCCGCTGCACACCGGCGCGGCGCCGAGCGCCGCCTCGCTGCGGCAGCTACGGGAGCCAGGTGACGGGATCGCCGGCATCGCCGCGGACTCGCTGCGGATCAATGGCGGCATACGACAGTTCCGGCAGGTAAGCCGACGATTCTCCGCATCTGCTTTTCTTTCTATCATATATATATATACGGTCTCCGCGACGAGACCCGAGTCTAATCACACATACGCACATGCATGCGTTCCCGATGCGAGAATACCCTGTTATTCATTTTACAATCGAGTTTGGACAAAGATTTAGGGGTGAGATTTTTTGAAATTGTATTTATAATTAATATGTTTAATTGTGAGTTTTTGCAGTGTATCCCAAGTAGCAAACTGACGTCATTAAGGGGATCCTAAACGGTCTTTCTTGAGTTTTAGTTCTGTTTTATCGACAAAATGTGAGGTTAGATAAAATATAAATTTATTTATTGGCTATACGGATTGTTTTTTACCTGAAATTAGAACGCTTCGCTTTTTGTTAATATTAATACTTTAATTTGTACAGGAAAAAGATTTATCAATCTGTATAATTTCATATATCTTGGTTACAGAATTATAAAGGCTTAGAATTCATAATTCTGTAACCAAGATGAGACTATACAGATATTAATCAATCTTTTCCCTTCTTACAAATTAAAGTCTTAATCTTAACAAATTGCGAAGTGCTCTAATTTCAGGTAAAAAAAACAATCCGTATAGCCAATAAATAGATTTATAGTTGAATCTAACCTCACATTTTGTCGATAAAACAGGACTGAAACTCAAAAACGTTTAGGATCCCCTTAAACGTCAAAATGATGACGTATGCTTGCTGTACCTGGGATATTTCTTGATAAATGTGAATGTCAAATTAATGATGCGACTCGGAACAAAAGAACGAAAGGGAAGCGCGGAATAAATGCGTATAGAATTCGAAATAAACGCTTAATGAATCATACCGCAATTATGCGCGATACGCTGCAGCTGGTATTCTTACATCGTGAACAAAAAGCATTACCTGTGCGCGGTACAGCACCACCACCAAACTGTCACCCAACCCCTTCACAAGCCACCCTGCCTTCCCTCTCTCGTGACGTTCCTACACACGTGTCTCCATTTGCCCGCCTTTCTCTCGTTCTCTGTTTGTTTTCACTTCCCGGTGAGTTTGCGGAGAGATAGAGGATGAGAAAAGATTGTATTTAATTGGTAAACGGTTTTGTGTTGAATAAGAGTCGCGGAGCAAATCTCGAATGTAATATCTCATTGTTACTTAAGCATCTCTCTTCCGCGAGATAAAAGGACATCTAATAGAGACATTTTTCTAACAGGTTTTTTCTCAAGACATTCTCTCGACTTCTATTATATTATTTGAACTGGTTTTTACAACTGCTCTCTTTTCTTTTACATGAAAAATTTACGCACAAGAGAGAATATAAAGAAACGTAGATAAATATTTCTCCTCTCGTAGAAACTCAAAGTAAGGAAATAACAAAGATTGTAATTACAATTATAGCTGTTAATTTAATTATAGTTAATTTTACTTTCTCTCTCTCTCTCTCACTCTCGTTTCTTCTATTGTCGTTCCTCCGACTCTCTTCACGCATGTTTTCCATATATACGTGTCCTCATCTTTTTCATTGTTTGTGTCTTCAGTGTCATTGTTTTACTGTCAACTTGCTCAACTCTTTTATTGGTGTTTTTTTTCCACTCGTTACATTCCTATTCGTACGTATCATGTGTTCGTGGCGTCGTTTGTGTATCGAATGTGTATTGTAAAACGTTTCTTGTCTCTCTCTCTCTCTCTTTTTCTCTCTTTCTCTCTTATCATTCGTTTGAACTCGTTTCGTTTCCTACGAGAGACAGATCTCTCCCTCTTTTATTCTCCAGCCATCCCCCAACATCCCAGGTTTCTTTTCCACCCCCTAGCTGGGAGGAGGATTTACCGGCGTAAGTCCGATGGAATCGTAAAAGTGTGCGACACGCCGAGAAAGGTTATACACAGGTTTTATAGGATCGAAACTTACAGCGCGAACTTTACGAGAGTGCGAATTGCATTGCTTTCGTTACGAAGATCTGTGACGGCTCTTTTTATCTTGAGCTCATCGTTATCCGTCGAAGGTTGATGGTTTGTCACAGTGTGCAAAGGATAGTTTGTTAAGGTTTCACGTGCCTCAATTTGACTCGTTCGATCTCCATTTTTTATGATTTTCCATTCGTAAAAAATCCTTTGCGGATTTTTCATCTATAGATGGAAAAAAACTGTCAGTTTGCGAATGCTTCTAGATTCGAGGATCAAATAAATCTCGTTCGAGAAACTCGCAAAATATAAATGATTTGTAATGAAATTGAATGCAAATTTTTCAAACTAGTGATTTTTGAAATCCATAATTTGATGTTCAGAATAATACATCACAATTTTGCGCGTACACAAGTATTCATAGAATAGGGAGCAAGACTTTGAGGAATTTAATATCTCGCGAATTTGCAAATCTGTCCAAATGCAGGCATTCAAGATTTTTTGATTCAGGAATTTAATCGATATGCAGTTAATGCGCGATAAATTAATCGCGGAGAATACGAATCTCCGTGCAAAGCAACCTTTATCGGTGGAGTTTGCCTGTCGCCACCTGGCGGAGGGTTGAAAGAACAGCGGAGAACTACCCTTAAGTGATGTAGCTAGAGAATTATACCGGCGGAGAACGCGACTGTGTCGTTTTCTCGACGTTCGATACCTTACTCGTTGGATTTTTTGCCGCGTTGTCGTAGAATCCCGACGCGAAACAGATGGCAGTCATTGTAAAAACAATCCTCTTAAAGGGATTCTTGAGATGGAGTGGCGGCGGCTTAATTCTTTTTGGACCAGACACGTCCCTTGTAAAATTTTTTTCCGACGTTTTAAATCTACGGTAAATTAACAGGAAAAATTCAACTTAATACAATATTTATTTTCGGCAAATTTTATATGCTCCAATAAAAGCGTTTAGTTAAATTGGTTATCTAAAAAACTTGTTAATATCAAGATTTGTGTTAATTATTTTTTTTTTTTTTTTTACATTTCTAAATAATTAAATTCTCAAAGTGAAATTTTTTTCTTGCATTAAATTTTTTTCAAGTGCCTCGAGCACAAATATGACTGTACGACTTCTCTTTTTCTATTGAAGAACACACAACGTATAACAGCCTCGCTCTATTTTTTTTCCTGGCTACATTAATTTGCTTAGTTTCCAGAGTGGAAGTCCTCTCGGACAAGAGCGCAAACCGAAATTTCTGTCATCATTAAACGAGATTCGCGTCGCAAAAAGGGTCCGAGACGGGAGGAGAACATTTCTCTCGACATTGTTAGTTTAATTATGTCTCATTGCATGGAAACGCGCCTGCGGGGTGAAGGTTCTTTCGTTAGTGATACTTCTGTCGGTATTTTTGGCCGTTGGCCAACCAGGATACGTTCTCATGCATGCAATGGAGATTTTCTAATACGACGAGAACCTCTTGACATTTTTTCCACGAGTTGGGTAATCGTTGGGAAATGAATTGGCCAATCAAAATGTATATATGACACAGATAATGCATGTTGCATATTTATAAATATATTCTCTTCGATCAATCAATCGTCGTTTTAATCCACTCGCATTGATTTTTGCTCTTTTCTCGCATTCAGAATATGTATGAAGCATTCTTGTTATTATTTTTTATTGACATTATTGAAAAATTAATACACATAGTAACATTATTCGCTGAAATATTTTTTCTCGTGCGAAATATATAATAAAATCTCACAAAATTATTGATTGTGTTTTTCCGATTATAATACAAATTATTTCTCATTTTCATTGCATAAAGATTAAATATAATGTCGAGCAATTTGGTATCGGCAAAATGTCAGAGTTTCTGAAACAGCATGTTCGTGTAGCGACACTTTTGCCTTTGCATTTTGATCACGTGTGAACGATTGTGAGTCTACGTTTTTTTTTTTTTTTTTTTTTTTTTTTCGATCATAGTTTACGTTTTTAATTTATTATGAATTTAGATGCGTGAACAGAGAAAGTATTTTCGCGCCTGTGAAAATGGAGTTTCCACTTGGAATCGAATTTTTTTTTGCTTAAAAGCGATGTCGCCGTGATTTTTCGCAACACAGTTTTTTCATGTTTCGATTTCTTCTTTTTTCTCCTGTGTCGTTGTTTTAATATAAAATATAGTCCACGTTGTGCCAGATCTAGACGTTAGTATATAACTTTTGTGCTTAGTTGTGTGGAGAGAAACGCACAACAGTCTATTATTCTGTTATTCTGTTATTATGCGACATGTGTATCATGTTGTTTCTCTTTAGAAATTAATAGTTGTGAAAATTTTATTACAGAATAATGTTTTAATCAATTACAGTAGATGTTATTTATGAAACAACAGCCTTTTTATATATATTGCACATAAATACTATTGACAAAATTTTGTAATATACTGTCGAATGTTTATACTTACGTACTTTTTTAATACTATTCAATCGAATAAATATGAAATCATAAACTAATTATAATTATCTTGTTGAGAGAAGGTAAAGCGCTGAGAGCACGATACTTTTTCCAATTTTTTTTCAAACAGAATTGCGAATTAAATTATATTTTTTCAAACATACAAACATTTAGTAAAGTTTCTCTCTCGCGAACGTAAATACGTTCAAAATTATTGGTTTAAAATTTTAAAAATCAAACAGTCTCGAGCACATGCAAGATGCATATCTGCAGCTCTTACACATATAGAATATCGCGCAATTTCCAGAACATTCTATCTCCTGCTTAACGACCGAAAAAGAGAGTATCTTCAGCTCGAAGCGTGAGATTTTTTCGCTGACCCCTAACAAACTCGGCACTTTCGCGATTACCGACTCTTACTTATTGCTGTTTGTTTAGATCTATCTTAGAAATTGTTACAACACACATTTGCGGGTTACTTCAATCTCTACCGTTGCAAGAGTTTATATGTAAATGGAAAAAAATAATTATTTAGACAAATATTAATTTTAAAAACATATTAATTTTACAAATATTAATTTTTTAAAAACTGATTGCCGAGATTTCATCAAATTTTAGACAGCTTACTTTTTATTGCAAAAATTTCAATTTTAATTAGGAAACTTTAATATAGAGAACTTTTATTTGTGTGTATTTAAATTGCAAAAATCTTTAATATCGGAGAATCTCTTCCCGTGGACAGAAGCTGACTGCGAATTGAACGGAAAGAGTAATAAATAAATGAGCAGCGTCAACAGGACGAGTTGCCACGTATTACTCTTCATTAGTTAATTAATTTGTTAAGTAATTGCGCGAAATGAAGCGAACGTAAGCGGGATGAGATGTTCGACATTGTTCCGAGAGCCTCGCAGGCAGCTTCACCATCGGTTTTCTATTCGTCCAAGGGACGAGGCTCGCTTCTTCTCATTACGTGGGATTAAACAGAAAGGATCTCTCCGGCCGCGAAGCTTTATCCCCGCGGGGTCTCGAATTTGAATCTTTCATTGCCGCGTTCCGCATATATTAGCTCGCGGAACTTTTAATTTCGCGCCCGTCCCATAAGGATAATAGTTCGCATTTGCATAAGGATAACTTTCAGCCGTTTTGCGCGCCAAACTAGTTCCGCGAGATCGCCGACCGGTGTCCTTAATCGATGAAAAAATACCGTCGAGATTGTAAAACGTGAAATAAATCCCGCCTTCCTATTCTTATTTTGGCGCGCTTGTCGCGAATCATAAATCATTTCTTCGTCTTCTAATTAATTGAAATAAATTTATAATTTTGGCTCGTATGAATTCGACAAATCGGCCAACTAACAAAACGAACTACCTTAAGGGAATGCTGCCGTTGTTCTGTTTTACCGACTTTAAGTTAGGTTAGGTTCACTTTTTATTGAATATTGATACAGGCTTTTAATCCTAATTATTATTATTTTTATATTATTCTTTCATGTTATCTCTATTGGGAGCGCCATATTTTGTGCACAAATAAACTGCAGAACTTTTGTATTAATTAAGTATTGTTATGAGCTGATGCAAGAGGCCGATAAAAAAACTTTAAACTTTTATTGCTTTTTTATACGAAATTACAGCGCTCCTCTCATTATTATCAGTACTTTAATTGTGGAGTAGGATTTTTCAATCTGTATAGCCAATAAAAAGAAAAGCCCTTGAACACAAAGTCGGTAAAACAGTCATGGTCAGCATTCCTTTAATTCAGGCTGTCAAACAAAATGTATGATTACGAATAGAAACGAATAATTGAAATAATAATTGAAAGCAGAAATAATGTGCGATGTTGTGCAGTTATTTACTTGATTAATTACGTCATCCCTTGCTTACATCACAGGTTATTAAACTGAATTGATTTACCTCGCGTTCGTAATGAAATATCCAAAGTCTTCTCTCTCTCTCTCTCTCCCTCTCTCTCTCTCTCCCGACGCGTTCGGAACAAGGAAATATTGCGGAACGTTTCTCGTCGCGGAATTTCCAGGCTGCCGTTTACTTGCCTCCGAGTGGTAAATCGCTTTGCCACTTTTTCTCCTCCTCTTTCTAGCGAATCGCTTTCGTATCGCGACAACCAGAGTGGATAGGGGTCGGAATTCGCAGTGACTTTATACCCTCGCAGTCACCCCTCTTCAACTTTGTTACGATCTCTCCCCTGTTTCGTGAGGGAAAAACTCTCGTCGGCGATGAAAACTGAAAGTATCCGTCGTCGCAAAGCCGGAGTGGACGGCCGGTAATTAGCGTGTCGCGGCTAATTAAGCGGAGAGAAACTTAATCAATGTCTCGGTTATTGCGCGCATTAATTCCGCACCCCCTCGGCAAGACGTCGGTAAATGGAGAAGAGTCAGCGGTGATTTTTCATCGGTCTCTTTGAGAGAGAGAGAGAGAATATTAATCGGGACGGAGATGGAGAGCGACTGCCCAACCCGGTGAAATTTATTATTCGTCTTCTCTAATTTGCTTTATCTTGATGCGAATTTTTATTAACTGCTAATTTCTTTACGCTAATTGAACGACGAAATGAAAACGCGAATCAAATTATCCCCTGTAACGAGGATAATACGGGATTGTCGCGGATCAGCCGCAAAAACGTGTATAATTGCATGTCGATCTCCCAAACTGCGGCCAAAATCGATTGTCGACCCTTTTCGGCAAAAAGAGATTAGGAATCGTGATGAGGTGATTCGATTCTCCGCGAATAGAAGCGTCGATTCTCGAAAAGGACCGACAGGACGTTTTTTCGTGAACGTGATTCGAGTTTTCATTCGGATTATGAAGCGAGGAAACGATAATGGTTATTATAATCTCGTCTCATATTGTGTCCCTTTTCTTTAAATATTAAGGTCTCCATAATCTGACGTAATGCATATCAATGGGTTTTTTAGGGCTTCGAAATTTTTTTCTCTTATAATTGGAAAATTTAGATTGTTAACATTTGAAGACAATTTTTAATCCTAACGTATATATTCTTTATTTAATAAATAAATAAAAGCGATAAAATGTGAAAAATAGGAAAATGGTGATTTCGTTTAAAAAAATTACGAAGAGCTTTCAAGAGAGTTGCTTTACGACACTCGATGTATTATATAACTCGGCTCACACTTCCGGCCGTCAAAGTCGACGGGTTTAACTCGAAACCAAATTTACTCTTTCGGCATCCACCAGGGTTGGTTCCTCTCGTTTCGCGAGCGACGATGCGAAAATATACTGCCGATAAGATTGGGGTCATTCATCCGTTTCTGTCGTTATCCGATGTCGTAAATCTACCCGGTAGAATTCTTGGACTTTGGCGAGAATCGGTATTTCCCGCCCTCTCGACTTCTTGGGGTTCGTCGTTTCCGGAACAATCTTTTCGACATCACATTCGCACATCATATCCTCTCTCTCTCTCTCTTTCTCTCGCTTCTATCATCTTCAACCTCCATCGAGCATCTCTCCGAAGTGCTCTCCTCGACATTCGTCGTTCGTTTCATCCCCCATCTTCAACCCCCCAATTTTGTTTAAGCAATCGACCTATCCAGTCTTAGTCTAGCAAACCCTTATGTTGGTTTACATGAAGTCAGCAGAGAGATAAATCCGGCGTGAAGAATACTTGTTTGCTTCTTGAAGCGAAGCGGCTGGTTTAGATGTGTACTTTAAACTTTAGCATCCGAGAAGCGGGAAAGCGACAGAAGCATCCTTCAACTTTAAGTTTGACAGAATTAGGGACGATTCGGGGTCAGTCGAACGAGTCCGACAGGCTGACAAATTTTTTTTCTCCCCAAGACGAAATCAAGGTGCCAAATAAGTCAAGTATACATAGAGTGATCTCGTAATCTTGAGATATTGACGCGTAACAAGGAATGATCGAGCACGTCCCGAGAGAGATACAAGGGTCTCCTATTCGTCTCGTATGCCTCGCAACTTGCCTCCTACTTGACATGTCGATGACTATATGAACAAGTGAGTGCTCGCGTACGGTAACTAGCCTGCGGCCACCCACAACACGAGCTCGTGTATTTGTGTGTGGGCCAATATCTCTGTCGAGCGTATCGTTGCACCTATAATAGTTAACTTCTAGTGTCACGGTGAATTATAATGTAATAATTGCATCGTGCTGTCCTTTTTCTCTCTCATTTCGAGAAGTCGGAAGCAACTCTTGATTCAATTCATTTTATTTTAAATATATATTTACCGTTAGTAAAGTTTGATGAGAATTATACAGGGTGTTAGGAAAATTTGGAAAACCGGGCATTGTCAGGGAAAAATGAGGAAAGAGTGGTGCGGATTGTATAATTGATTTAAATTTTTGTTTCTTTAACTTCCGAACCATTTTATTGTTGACAAAAATATCTCAGTAAGGATTTCGTGATTTAACATTTAATTGATTTATCGTACAGACATACGCAAATTATATATTTGGGAAAAATTGATGTCTAGTCTTGAACAATCTGAAAAGTCAGGGAATTTTGTTCATTCAGTCTATTAGACACCCCGTTATATTTTTTTCCCCACAGAGAAGAGATTGCTAAATTGAAAATTTCATCGTAAAGTTTGTAGATAGATATCCGTAATGCCCTAACACTCCCAGTAAACATTGAAAAAGCTTGTGGCAGAATGCGACGGTATACTTTTATCGCGTTTACGTGCTCGTTCCCGGCGGTTAGTGTTTATCATTTTGCTGCAAGCAACACGCGCGCTCGATTTGCTTCTCTGCTGACTTTGCGTAGACTCTACAAGCCGCCATTAGTTTAGCAATGTAGCGCCGAGTTAGCGTAGTAGTTTGGCGTAGGATGACATTGCGCCTGCTTTAGAATTGACAGAAGCGGAGAACCGCGTCAGGACGAATCGAGATAAGGATAAGAAACGCAAGGAGAGAGATGTATCTCTTGTGCCGCATTTATGCCGCAACGAGAGAAATCGTCACCTGTCTGTTGTATTTCCGGGCTGGTTGCACCAACGTTATATATAGTTGCCGGTTGATTAAATCTTGTCTTCCTGCATTATACCACGGTTGATTAAACTTTGTCACTCTCTGTATTATATTAGAGTGATCATTCGGTAAGAAACAGAAAATGTTATTATCGTCAAATAAATTTTCCACGTGATATACAGTTGTAATTAATTAATAAAAAGAGATTTAAAATGAATCGCGCGTTATTTTATTTATTAAGGATTAGCGATACATTAATTATTATTTTATTAATTATATTACATTGCTAGCCTTATTTTTCGAGATCAATTAATCAAGACTGCCGGTGCAATCGATTCTCAAGATTAATTACATACTCGCTCAGATCAAGATTAATAATTCGTTTTATCGTTTGAATTAAAATCCAGAACAGCAACATTATCACACAGATAATTACCTAAAATTCAATAAACCGGACTGAAGCTACATAGTAATAGAGAGTAAACTTCCGCGCCTGCCTAGTCGAGCGCGAAATAATTGTTGATTGGTGCAACCGATGATCCCGTGTCCGTCCACGTGTCTGTCTTTATATGCTGTCTTGCACTTGTGATGTCTGTCTCGTCGTCCACGTGCACCGCGACCGCCGCAAAAAAAGACAGGAAAAAAAAGACACAAGACAGAGAGAGGAGTGTATATTCACACACTTATCATAATATGATTATTATTAACCAC
This sequence comes from Nylanderia fulva, assembly GCF_048542155.1. Classification (NCBI taxonomy): domain Eukaryota; kingdom Metazoa; phylum Arthropoda; class Insecta; order Hymenoptera; family Formicidae; genus Nylanderia; species Nylanderia fulva. The sequence continues at coordinate 1,593,082 of NW_028189730.1, read as the reverse complement.
GTGTTATATCTCGATATATAATCGCGTCCAGTTCCCGTGGTGGTGGTGCAAGTCGTCCTCGTCGACGATGACGTCGACGGCGGTGGCGGCGGCAGTGGTGCCCTCTTCCTCGACGGCCGCGGCGCCCGGCACGGCCGCCTCTTCAGGTACTCAGGGCCAGGGAGTCGTACTCTGTCCACGTACGTTGTCGCAGGTGCGACGATCACGACTACGCCGAGCCCTCACCGAGGCGACCGCCGAGACCGTCAACTACGTCAAGACGGTGGGAGATGACGAATTTTTCGCTACCAAATATTATACCCCGTATAGTACAGTCATTTGGTGGTTTTACCCGGAAAGTTTCCCGGGAGTTTTCATATTTTTTACGTTTTTAGAGATTTTAATGAGGCGCGCTTTTCGAATTCGCACCGCCATTTTGAAAAATGCCGCCTAAAAACGCTTTTTTCACCGTATCTCCTTTCCGATTAATTTTACGATAAGAATAGTTATGTAAGAAATTAAACTAGAGAAAATTTTCTATAATTTACGTCTTTATCTTTTTTTTGTAAAACTAATAGTTTTACTAATTAAATTAATTTATTAATCGGTGTTCCGTCCTTAGTAAACTTTGCGGCGCTTGTACGCCAAAACTATTTGTTATACAAAAAAAATTACAAAGACGTAAATTATAGAAAATTTCCTCTAGTTTAGTTTCTTACATAACTATTTTTATCGAAAAACCAGTCGAAAAAGCGCTTTTGGGTGCCATTTTTCAAATTAAGATACGAGGTGGCAAAGTGAAAATTCGAAAAGAGCATCTCAAAATGCCAAATATCAAAACTCCCGGAAAACTTTCCAGGTAATCTCCTTTTTCAGCACCAAATGACTGTACTAGTATTGTATATATATAAATGCGTCGTCTACCGGGCGTTCCAGATTTCGCTTCTCTTTCGATCCGATTGTAAAAATTGTCTCTTTCCTCGCCAAGAAAAATTAATTCGTAATTTTGATTTAACGCGCGCATGGTGATAAGGAAAGCGCGCGTGACTTCTGGGATGCCCCGGTATGCGAATATATAGATATATCTGCCTTGCATAATGTATGCACATGCACGTATAACGCGTTCGGTGATATCGATAGCCGGGACGTTCGATGGGGAATACTTGACGAGCGATATAAAAACCATGACGTCTGGTAGAAATGGTCATGCCATGCTTGCTTCTTTTCCCTTTTATAGCATCTAGACGCCATAATTTCATTTACGCGCGTGTAAAGCGTGGCAGAAACTGTCACGGGGTAACGGCGCAATTTGCAACGTATAAAAAGACGATTGAGAAAAATGTACGGAATAGCATGAAGGGAAACTTGCGAAAGACACTTGTTCTGTCAAATATACATGTCATAATAATATATGTGTCAGTGCTCGAGCACGTGTTGGTCTGTCAAATATTTCCTTTTCTCCAGCTTCTTTATTTTCGACACTTGAAGGATCTTTCAAATAATCCTGTTTATTATTAAAATATATTAATAAATTAATTTCATAAATATTTTCTTTCGAGTAAATCTTCCAGGGAAAATGCAAGAGTATCGATTATTATTATTATATACCCAAGTATTAATTCATGAAAACGGACGTGTATAAAAAGAAGAGATACAAGGGCCATAAAGAAAGGAGAAGCGGCAACTCGCAATAAAACTTCCCGCGAGTTCTCTCTCTCGCGAGCGCTCAGGAAAGTGCATCTGGCAAATATTGATCGTAACAATCTGCGCTTTATTCCGCCGCTGCATTCCACGCACACGCGGGGGTGCGTTTTCTCCCTCTTCTCGTGCTAGTAGTTGTAAAGCGGCGAAATACGACGCCCGAGAAATAATAAAATCCTTCTTTTCCCCCGAGCGACGCCGCGGGTGTAACAACGCGTCGTATTCCGGTCGGACGCGGAAATTTCGTTCGTTTGCGACTGTTTTGCAGCGGTGAACTCGCCAAGAATGCGGAGGAGCTGTCGGAAAGGATTGCTCGACCAAGCGTCGCGAGAGACTTTTATTCCGCTGCGTACGATTTAAAAGGAAAAGCTCTTTTCCCTTTTTACAGGCGAGATTTTTCCTTCGGATGTTATCTTAAGAATTTTGCGGGCTTCTCTCTCTCTCTTCTTTTTTTTTTTTTTTCCTTCGAGAAATAAGATCGAACGCAACGCGCGTAAAGTCTCGGAAAATCCCGTCAAGTCAAATGTGATTACGGCGTTAAAATGCGACAGGTATTATTGCATTTTTATGTACGAATGAGATAAATTATTATTATTCTAGACGGAAAAGAGAATCACGATGAAGCGCCCGACCTTCTCGGTTAATCTTTTCCATTCGTTTTTGATGAAATTTTTTTATGGAGGTATATAATCTCTGAAATATTATTATATATTATTTGTCATATACACGCGCACGGGAATATTCAAATAAAATGTGTTATTATTTCTTCGTTGACGCGCGATAAAAATTTTTGTGTCTCAATAAAATGATAAAAAAAAAACAGCGCCAGTATCGAGTTTGGAGTAGATCCAACAATGTTAAGTTTTTGGACACGAGCGCTCGTCGATTGTTGTAACTCTTTGATTTTTATTCGCGAGAGATATAAAAGAGGAATCCCCTCCTTTCTCGATATATCTCTGACCTCGCGTAGTCACTGTAAATAATTCAATACTGTGCTTTCCACACGTGTGAGTAACATTTCGCATAATAGTTTCCGTTATTTCAGCAAAAATATATACACATCGGAAGATTTATTGCGATACATTTTAAGCCCTCCTACGCGTAAATCTTGTATATTTTTTTCAATTTTCTTTTTCCAGTTCAGACGTGATATTTTTATACTTGTATCTTGATTCATATAATTTTTACATACCTTCATTCTCGATCGCCAACTTTTGCGCAAGTACTTAGAGAGAAAGAAATAAAAGAACAAGAAGAAAAGGAGAAATGGAAGTTATCATAGATACCCCTTTTATTTTAAAAATGCCAGATCAGGATAAAAATTACAAGTATATAAATCTGTTTTCCAATTTTATCATGTTCTCCGATAACTATGACGTAAACAAGTGTCTTGTCGCAAATAGACATAGCAAGCATGAGCAAACTTACCAAGAGTTTCGTATTTCGCAAACATTTCGTTGCAACTTTCGAAGGAACGTGGCCGTTGAAATGAAATGGCGTGTGTTTCCGTTTTGGACATGGAACGCACGATTTCCTCCGGAAGTTTCGCGGACATCTGCGAGTCTCGATATTCCTCCGAACGAATCCGATCCCGTTTGCGCGTTTTCACTGTGTGTACATGCAAAATACGCTCTCACCCAGTAGTTAATAACAGCAACTTGTACATGATGGTTCAGAAGTACCCATACACATACTGTCTCGGAATCTAAAAATTAAGATAATAATAATTTATTATCAGAATTTTTACGTTTAAGAATCTGAAAATCTGAGGATCGAAAATTTTAATTCGATTTGTTAAAATTCTCAAGTTTGACATTTTTCAAAGCATCTGTATTCTTTCCACATTCTTTCTTGGTATCTCAACACATTGCGGAACTATCTCCCGGAATTTGAAAGTCTCAGAATATATACGAATCTAGATTCGTCGATTTTGCTGGATTTTCGCCATCGAAACTTGCATTTTCGATTTTCCTTTTTACACAGTGGGAAAATTTGTGTTTTCTAAAGACGATCCCTGTTAAAATTTTTGTGCTAAATATTTAACACATTCATGTATTAATTTAATATATTGCTGTTATGTTAATTGAACTTAAATGTTAAATTATTAAAACAACTGAAAAAGATGTAAAAATAACACAATGTGCATCTGTTTTTAATTTTACATAATAAATATGTTCTGTTTTATTAGTGACAAGATTTATCTGTCCAAATTTACAGAAAGAAATATTGATTTTTTATTTTATAATATAAGTGGGGATGATAAAATCTAAAATTAACATATTTTTAGTTAATTTTTACATTAAAACTGTATTAATTTTACACAAAATTTATTTTAAATTACTTCAAGTTTTGCATTTATTTTGTGTTAAAATATTAACACAATATTTTATAGTGTTTCCATTTAACATATCCGTATTATGTAAAACTAACACAAAAAATTTAACAGAAATTTTTCAATTGTGTATCCGTCAAACCAGCGTCAAAAATTTTCGAGCTCTCTGATATCCGCGGATTTCGGGACTCTCGAATTCCCAGGATTCTCGTGCGAATATCTGCAGTCACTTGATGTGCAGCTGAGCATTCTGATGATAAGATGGTACTTCCGTGTCACCCTGTACAGCATGCTTCCCCTTCGCACATCTCGCCGTTACCGGTTTACTACCGGGGAAGTTAGTTTTGTCCCTCTTATTTTCTCCCCTAACCCTGACCTGCATTCTCAAACGACACAAACGACGGGTGTGTATCAAAGAAGCGCGCTGCCCGGAATTCCGGCCGGGCACGACCGCTCTTTATTCGCCTTTCGTTCGCTCGTAAAGCCGCGATTGGCGGCGTAAAGCCTTTTGTCAGTCCATCGACGAGGAAAGAGCGCAAGACGACTGGTAGACGACTTAATCCGGGCTCTCGATCAGTTAAACGAGACCGAAAACGCGCCAAAATTATCGCTCGCGGCTGACTGAAGCCGTCTCTTATTGTTAGCTCTCTATTTCTGGTTTATTCGGTTTATTCTTGATTTTTCGATCACCTGACGATATATTTGACCTCGAAGCAGAGTCTCTTAAGGGGATCCTAAACGTTCTTGAGTTTCAGTTCTGTTTTATCGACAAAATGTGAGGTTAGATGATCTATAAATCTATTTATTAGCTATACGGATTGTTGAATTCATAATTCTGCAACCTATTGTAGATATATGAGACTATACAGATTAAAGTATTAATATTAACAAATTGCGAAGTGCTCTAATTTCAGTTAAAAACAATCCGTATAGCTAGTAGATTTATAGATTTATAGTCTAACCTCACATTTTGTCGGTAAAACAGGACTGAAACGGCAGATTTCTCAAGGACGTTTAGGATCCCCTTAAAGATCTTTGAAATTTTTGCTGCAAAAATTAATTTGAAAAATAATTTGAGCTCAAATATTTTTGGATTAACTTCTAATATACAGAAATGCAATTTCATCATCCTGTTTTTTAAAAGTAATGTAATTTCAAATATCTTCTTATTCGATTCTTGTTATTTTTAAACCTTGTTATTTCGAGACTCGAGATTCTTAGTTTTCAATGATCCCAAGAATCTCGTGCGATCGATCGAAGCGAAAACAATAAATGAACGCTTATTAGCGTTATTCGCGGAAAATGTTAAGAAAACAGAAATCCCAGTCGCCGCGTCGTTTAATGGCCGTAAGAATCGAGACCGTAAGAAAAAGAGCTGACAGATTAGAAAAAAGGCCGATCGATCTTCGACGATGATCGACGACTACGGTGATAAATATAGAACGGATCTGAAAAAGTCGGTCGTCCCACGTTTAAGAGAATACAGGTGAGTGTTGATAGCGTTGCTACCCAACTTCAAGTACGGAGAGTACAGCGTATCTTCTTTATGATTGTTGAATCTTTCCTCAAGCTCTCCCCCACCCCCAGTTTAAAGCAAGCACCCCCTTCCCTCTAGTTGCACACAGTGCACCAATTTGATGCGAAATTTTACAGCACGATATTCGCTCTCTCTACTCCTGTACTTAAATATTGTACAAATCTTGTATGCAAACATTGTTAGAGAAGTCGTCAATGAACGCGAGCAATGCATGCTGCGCGTTGCAGAAGAATGATAAAATAACATCGGCAAATTGTTGACATTTATCTAACCTTTGAACGTTATAGGCTGGATAGGGGAAAAATACTAAAGTGAAAAATCTGATCGAAAAAGAGGCTTCTCTTTTCTTTTTTTTATTCTTAATTTCTAATATTTGAATAGTAATGGGAATCGAAGGAATTTGTGTATCTTTTTTCAAAGATTATTGTGCTTCGATAGGGTAGATTTGATATGCAAGGTAAGAAAGAAATATTTGAGATTTTTTTTTAAAGAAGTTGTGTTTCTTTTAATTGATTTTTACGCCTACGCTAGAATTATAATCAACATTTAAATCGGAGCATTATAATATTAACCTTTGAATATCTGCTATAAAATGTTACACCACGTTTTATCTAAACATATTTTAGATCACAGAAAACTAAAATATAAATGCTTTCTTAATTAATTCTGAACTAGGTATTATTTCCTATGGTTAATATTGAAAGATATTTATTAAATTAATTAAATTGTCTGCTAAACGTAGGGAAAAATTATAAATTATTATTCCACAAAAGATTCCCGCACTGTTAATTATTTAATTTAAATATATGTATAAAATTAAATTTAAATTAAATTTTCATTCAAACATATATTTAATTTAATTAAAAAAAAAAACCTTGTTACAATAGGATATACACATCTCTCGCACGTATTTTATTAAAACACTCGTCAGATATTACGCGAAATATTGCACGAGAGGATGGAAAAATTCAAGTTGCTCAGTCATGTAAAAGGCGAGAATAGAATTTAATATTTAATCGGAATAGCTCTTGTCGCTCTTCTTACGCGTGTTTCCCCAGCAATCCAACGAATCAAGTTACAACAATTCTCCGGCCGTATGAATCTTGCAAAAATATATATTACAAGGCGCAAAAACCGACCTCGCCGAGGGTGCAAAAACGCAACGATTTTCTCTTCGCGCAACAAAATAACCCCGGGATTTCGTCTATCACGCGGACCCAGGTGCACTCGGATTATTTCGAGCGACGTGCGAACGAGACGCGATTCCAATCGCGGCTCTCCTCGATTGACGTTTTATTAAAATGTCGAATGTCTCGATTTTTGAGGAGCGCCGGATATTGCTTTTCGACCGGGGTGAGTGCGCTTGTGTTTCTCGCCTTTGATTTCTCCGGGCAATTTTTTTTTCCGCAACGCGGTCACGTGGCGGAACACACTCGACACTTCCGATACGACGCGACGTTTAATTTTCTCCGCCTGAAAAAAATGAGATGGTACGGGCGAGAGGAAGTTAAGTTAATGAAAAGATCTCGCCCGCGAGCGGGATACGCGAGAATGCATTAACGGGAAGGAAAGTTTTTCCTCCGCAATCCCGTTTTTATCTCTTTCCCCACGGCTGAGTCGTTGAGCGCGAAGCGTCGAGTTTGATAAAGGCTTTGGACCCCACAAGGAGAGACACGGAAGAGTCCGAGATAATGCGACACAAATAGAGAGAAGGAACGCATATATATATATATATAAAATAGAAAAGAGATATGGAGGATATATATATATTCTAGCCTTGGCAATCTCAATTATCATTATCGGGACAATTGTTGGATAATTATTATACTTTCGCAATTGTATGGACTTTACGTTGCGGAACGAGCACATCTCATCAGCAACGACAATGACGGCCATTAAATTATATACCTGAATTATACAAATGTCGACTCGAGCTAATTTCTATTAATAGCTTCTAAAATGTAGAGTGGGTCTTATCGGAGTCGAACGAATGAGTTGGGTTCAATTCTGGACTTTGAAATTATTGTTATTCAAGCAATCTTCCAAAATTACCGAAACGATGATTATTACTAGGACGAAAGGGATGTAGAGAAAATCTTTAATGAGTGAAATAGATTTTAATAATAAGTTTTATTATTACGACAAGCTTTGCGAATAAATGAGTAAATAAATTTAAAATGGAAAAGAGATATGGAGGATAGAAAAGGATAAAAAAATATTTAAATCTGTATATGTCGTTCAAAAATTTTTATTACAAATTCTCGATTTCAAAATTAAATGATAATGCGAAAAGAGTAATGAAAGATGTTACCAAGCAATCGAGCTTTTACGAGGAGCGCTTGAAGAGAAAAGAATTACTTGAAGAAGTATGAAATTAATTAATGATGTAAATTCTGCTCGAGATATTTTGAATGTAGAATCTAATTAGGACACTAAGTTGGCGCAACAAAAAGCCGGAAGCTAGACCGAACGGTGCTTCTTACGAGGTGAATTCTCTTAGGATGATAGTGCGGTATGCATATCTTATTCTGTAGCTTCAGTTGATTATACCAGGGTCCTTAATCCCGGAATAATGACAGATGTACGTCAAGAGAAAACAAACTTACTGCTAAACTTATTATATAACGCGAAAGAGGATAAAGTAACTTTAACGAAGATTTTTATTATGGAAGAGTTTTCACGTATATTTTTTTATTTTAATATTTCCTTTTTATAGTTATATATGTATAGGTATATAATACATATTTTTAAATTTAATAATTTTTATTGTTTTTATTAAAAATTCTCGATTTAAAAATTAAATAATAGTACGAAAAGAATAATAAAAGATGTTACCGAGCAATCGAGCTTTTACGAGAGCTTGAAGAGAAAAGAATTATTTGAAGAAGTATGAAACTAATAAATGTTTTATTATATTTTATACATTGTGTAAAATGATATATAATTTTAAAATAATTTTTGATACTTCCGCGAGCACGGTGCTTATTCGAACGATGTCACGACGCAAGACGGATCGATGTTGACAGCATGTTTCATTCCCGGATTATCGCTCATCCGAAAATCCAGTACATCGCGAAGTACATTCTTCAGTCGCGAGCGAGAGATCGGAGATTCAGACGGACGATGAGAAACGAGAAACCGCTCGCCGCGCCGTGCCGACATGTTTTACTACCGGGCAAGTAGTAGTAGTAGTCGCCGGAATGCGGCCGCGACGACAGTGGAAACGCGGACGGTAGCGACCGACGTGCGCTTTCCGGGCGTGCCAGTAGTACATCACGCGACGTGTCAGCCGCAGCGCTCGGCTGTCGTCGCGGCCGAGGTAATGAAACCCGGCAAGACGACGCATGACGACGGTTATACGGTCAAGACGATCGCTTTCGCAGGAATGCAAGCTCCATTTCGAGAGCTCTTTAAGTTGCTCCATTTCGAGAGCTCTTTAACATGCCGATTCGGGCAATTATTTAGGGGTAAACTCGCGCTTAATTATCGCGTGTTGTGCTTAGAAAATAGATAAATTTCGGATTTTTTAATCCTAAAAAAAATCTACGTCTCTCAAATTTTTTATTACTAATCAGAATAAAAATAGATAATCGCGACGCAATAATCTTGCATAATTTCGAAATAATTAATAGAAAGAGTATTATTTGAAAAGAAGATGGAGATTGTGCTTAGATGATTTTAAAATTAGCTAGATAAAGATAAAAATGAGATAAAAATATATAAATTCTTAGGTAAGATGAAGATATGATTTTGTTTTAAATATATCTAGGTAACATATAAAATTATATGGCGATTTATCTGGATAATAATTTTTAAGACTGCTTATGTAAACGCAGTTATAAAAAAATAAATTATAAGAGGGATATACAAATATATATATATATATATATATATATATATATATATTCATATTTTTATGTGATAAACCAAAATTATCTGAAAATTATTATAATTTAGAAAAAATAATACTTTTTTTTATCTAACAATAAGATGCAGATATAGATAATAAATATTTTTATATAAAAATAAGATGACGCCAAAGTTTCATCTTAGATAACAGCAAACACTGATTATCGCTTCTATATATAATTATTATTTATTTATTTATTATATACAGGGTGTATCTAAATATGTGTGAAAAAATTTAGGAGATGATCCTTTGTCGAAAATTGATGGGATTTTTTTATATCCCTCCCTAAAGAGTTACACTTTTCTAAAGAAGGTAAAAAATTAAGATTTTTTTTGAATAATAAATATCCTCTCCACCAAGTTTTATTTTTTAATTTGTCTGAAATTTGAGAAACAAATAAAAACTTATTTTTTACCTCTCTCTTTAGAAAAGTGTAATTCCTCAGGGATATAACAGTATGTTTATATAACTTCCCTTAATTTTCGACAAAGAATCATCTAAAATTGTTCGCACTTATTTAGATACACTCTGTATATTATACATAATTAATAATTTTAATAAATATTTTAATAAATATATAATAATAATATAATAATAAAACATATAATAATTTTAATAAATATATATAATTTCTGATTCTTCAAAGGATCGAGTAAGATAAACTTTTGATTAAAATAAATGTACAAACTGGCGAATTTTATTTGGTTGGCAATAGCGAGTTTTATGAGCAATTAGGAGAAAATACATCGGTAGGGTGATCAGACAAGGCGACGGTTCGTTAATTAACGCACGATTTGACATAATCAGCGGATCACAGATCTGTTTAATGAACGGCAGGATTTTCGCGTTGACAGGAAAGTGTTGAAAGAATTTTCCGGACGACAAATGCCGCGCGCGTATAATTAATCAAATGACACGCGCGTTTCGCGAACAGCCGTTGGCCGAATTTTCGTTCATTGACGTTACGCTTCTGCACTTCTATCCACGTGTCACCAGAGATTTCCATCTCTCCGCGAAAAAAGGGAAAATCTAAAATCCATAAATCCAATAATAAATAACATTTCGAGCTCGCGTTTTTAATTTATATTGAATATTTATCCTTAAAGTAGCCCGCAATAATTTTATGTGAAATGGATTAAATCAGCTGGTTTTTCATATGTTATACTTTATGACCTGCTGAACAAAAAATGTAATAGTTAAATTTTTAAATCGTTAGTAGAAAAATCAAGAAATAAATTTAATCGAAAAGATGTAATAGCCTCAAAGCTAAATAAGTTTTTCGTGTTTATCATTTAGCTTTACATTAAATTTATTACAATTTTTGTTCAGCAGATTATAAGCTACAATATGAAGAAAAAACAGCTGATTTAACCAAAATCCATTTTTTTACGTAAGATTACTGCGGGATACTTCAAGTGCGTAATATGTATAATTTTCAACAACAGTTCTTTTTAGAGAACCTTGTATTCATCTCGCTGTTGTTTTCATAATGGCAAAAGTGGCGGAAAATTCCGCGAGCGTGCGCATTCCGTGTTAATAATGGACCAAAAAAAGGGGAAAAAAAGCAAAAACCACGAGGGGGTTTATCCGCGTCGTAAATGCGCTGCGCGATACATTTACACTTTTTTTTTCGCGGGTACCCTCGAAAAGACGACGGTTAAAGTTGCACGCCGCAAATATTGTCCGAGGGACTTCTCTCAGCAGCGGAAGGTTTTAATTCACCGCGTTACATTTCTCGCGTTTTGTATCTCTCTGTCTCACTCCTCGTCGCTTTAATGCGGCTTTCAACGCTTCCCGAGTGTCTAAACTCGCTGCGCGAATCTATCTCAGGACTGGGCCGACGAGAAACGCGAAATTCACGTAGTGCAACATTACGCAAGTATCTGATATGCTAATTTGTCGGGGCCCGCGGGCGTTGTGTGAAACGCAATATCTACTTCGTCGAAATGTCGACAGTGCGGGAACTGGATCTATGTTACGTTAACGGACTAACAATTTGCTTCGGGGACGCCTTAATGAATTGCGTTTCGCTGGACGCTGCAGGTTTCGGAACACGTGGTAACATTCGTTCCTGCCACAAACATCTTGTTAATTATCCCACGTACTCTCTCGACTCCGGTTCTGTCGAGTAATTAGAAGAATGCGAACAATACTGGATCGATCGCGGATATGTGGCGAACCTCGTCCACAGTGCAGAAATTTCGCCAATTCGAGCTTTCGTATGAGGAATTCAGAATTCGGGATATATAACATTTTTTTGAGCCGTAAAAAGGGCTAGTAAATGCTACAGATATTAGCTACGAGAAAATTATTTTTTAATTCCTATATACAAATAATATGTTAGAACTTTTTTGAGTGGAGAAGTTTCGCCAATTCGAGCTTTCGGATGAGGAATTCAGAATTCGGGATATATAACATTTTTTTGAGCCGTAAAAAGGACTAGTAAATGCTACAGATATTAGCTACGAGAAAATTATTTTTTAATTCCTATATATAAATAATATGTTAGAACTTTTTCGAGTGGAGAAGTTTCGCCAATTCGAGCTTTCGGATGAGGAATTCAGAATTCGGGATATATAACATTTTTTTGAGCCGTAAAAAGGACTAGTAAATGTTACAGATATTAGCTACGAGAAAATTATTTTTTAATTCCTATATACAAATAATATGTTAGAACTTTTTTGAGTGGAGATGTTTCGCCAATTCGAGCTTTCGTATGAGGAATTCAGAATTCGGGATATATAACATTTTTTTGAGCCGTAAAAAGGGCTAATAAATGCTACAGATATTAGCTACAAGAAAATTATTTTTTAATTCCTATATACAAATAATATGTTAGAACTTTTTTGAGTGGAGAAGTTTCGCCAATTCGAGCTTTCGTATGAGGAATTCAGAATTCGGGATATATAACATTTTTTTGAGCCGTAAAAAGGGCTAGTAAATGCTACAGATATTAGCTACGAGAAAATTATTTTTTAATTCCTATATATAAATAATATGTTAGAACTTTTTTGAGTGGAGAAGTTTCGCCAATTCGAGCTTTCGGATGAGGAATTCAGAATTCGGGATATATAACATTTTTTTGAGTCGTAAAAAGGGCTAGTAAATGCTACAGATATTAGTTACGAGAAAATTATTTTTTAATTCCTATATACAAATAATATGTTAGAACTTTTTTGAGTGGAGAAGCTTCGCCAATTCGAGCTTTCGGATGAGGAATTCAGAATTTGGGATATATAACATTTTTTTGAGCCGTAAAAAGGACTAGTAAATGCTACAGATATTAGTTACGAGAAAATTATTTTTTAATTCCTATATACAAATAATATGTTAGAACTTTTTTGAGTGGAGAAGTTTCGCCAATTCGAGCTTTCGGATGAGGAATTCAGAATTCGGGATAAATAACATTTTTTTGGCTATAAAAAGAACCAGTAAAAACTACAAATACTAACTGTGAAAAAATTATTTTTTAATTCCCATATACTTATTTTTGATTGTTGAGCTCTTTGCTATATGTAATTTTTATTTATACATGTATGTTAGAACTTTTCCGATTTGTTATAAAGTTTTTTGAATCGAAAGAAATTGGAAATGTCTTAAAGTTATATTTCCGGATTTAAATTGGATTTAAAGACTTAAATCGCAAAATCCGCATACATAAACCGATGGATAAAATTCCAACGATTTGAAAGCGCATTCGCGATATATCGTTTGAAATTTTGATTCGAACTTTGCCGGGCAATGGGGAATTTTCTCTCCGGCTATATAAAGCTTTAATAATGAATGACGAATCCAAAAATATCCCGTTGAAAGGGTAAATATCCCGCGCTGTCGAACAGAGGAAAAACAGAAATCGCTTCAGCGGCGATTAAGCGACACGGCACACCTGATAATTCTGTCATCGCGTTTTTATACGCGAGAGTTCAGTAGGAAACGACGGACCACGTGTTGCGCGCATATTGTGCACGCACAACGGCTGCCTTCCGCGAGGATTTGCCACGAGATCCTGAATGATGCGGCACGATGCGACGCGTATATGCAAACGATAACGCCCGCGAATTCATAAGCTCCGCCGTCAAACTAAAACTTTGAATCCTCCGACGTACCAGAGCCGCAATTTCATATCGTCGGTATTTAGCGTTCACACGAAACGGTTTTATTTTTGCATTCTCGTGCAGAGAAGCTGATATATTGCACACACTCACACACACACACGCGCGCGCGCGCGCGCACACACACACACACACACACACACACACACACAGACGCGCGCGCGCGAATAACGTTCCGATTTCTCTGCGCGACACTTCATCGCGTACTAAAAGCTTTCAATCTTGGTATTTGCAAACCGCGCCCGTTATATGCAAAATTTTAGTTTCCTCTACCGCGATGCATTTTTTCCCAAAAATCCGAGTCTCTCTCTAAATCCCCTCTCTCGGGATTTAAAAAGTTTAAAATATTGCGACTGTGAAAAATCTTGGAGAGAAGACACGCGACGCAGACACGCTTTGCGCGGTTTAGTTTTAAAAATTTGCGAAACGTTTCTCTATTTTATAAGTCCGACTTTATGTATCTGAAAATGTAAAATTTCGAATTCTTTGTCTCTTACTTTTTTCCTTCTTTCTCGTTTCTTTTTTTTTTTTCGTGACGATAAAAGCTCCGACGTGATAACATCACACCCTGCACAATGTCGGAAAAACAAGCTCTTTCTCTGCGGGAGAAAGAATTTACCCCTCTTTTATCTTTCTTTTTCCCTTGTCCGATTGAAGAAATGAGAAGAAAAGCGTAAGGAGGAGGAGAAGCAGTCCCTTTTCTTCTTTTGCTTCGATCGTTCACTTTTTACGAACGTTCACCTTGATGCAGCTTTAATCGCGGCGTCTTTTTCCGCACAACTGAAAGAAAATGGTCGCAAAAAGGGGCACTAAGTTTATATACAGCGATCCAAATACCGCTGTGTACAAAGCTTCTCTCTTCCTCGCGATTTCTCTTTTTTTTCGTTCCTTTTTATTTGATTCTACTTTTATACATCACCTCACTATGATCGCGCTCAAAGTTTTACGATTAAAAAAGTTGTTGTTCCGTTGCAAACTCGAGTGGGTAATTCATGTGTATTTCGAACGCGTGAGTGCATCCAATTGTTTAGCTATTCTTTTGGAAATTCGAAATTTTTGAATTTCGGATCTTTGGAAAATTATGTAGACCGTCAAAATCGATTCTTCAAACTTTAGTGCACTCTTAAATAATTCAGCTCCTGAAAGTTTCAATTTTATGGGATTTAACTTCACAGTTGAAAAATTGATTTTGATTTAACATAATATGGAGACTGATTCTGTGTTATATTTTAACACAAAATAAATGCAAAATTTCAAGTAATTGAAAATAAATTTTGTGTAAAATTAACAATTTTAATGTAAAAATTAACCAAAAAAACTTTAAGTTTTATCATCCCCATTTATATTATAAAATAAAAAATCAACATTATTTCCTGTAAATTTAAACAGATTAATCTTGTCACTAATAAAACAGACCATATTTATTTACTGTTTATTGTAAAATAAAAAATAGATGGACATTGTGTATTCTAACATAATTTTTTCAGTTGTTTTAATAATTTAACATTAAAATTGAAAAATTTTAATGGGGATTGTTTCGAACAAGAAAACAAATTTTCCTATTGTGTCGGAGTTTGAACAAGCAAATCTTGGAGCTCTCTCGCGTACTATAACACTTCGCGCTAATTAATTGTATGTGTACATATGTCCGTGCGCAGTGTTTTCTGTTATCTAAATAAATATAGATGCTTATCTAGATAAAACTTTGACGTCATCTTATTTTTATGTAAATAATAAAAATATGTATTATCTATATCTGTATCTTAGATTAAAAAAAGTATTATCTGCCTAGTATTTTTATATCCCTTTTATAATTAACATTTTTTTTTTATAACTGTGTTTACACAAGCAGTCTGAAAAATTATTATTTAGAAAATTATTTAAATAAATTGCCATATAATTTTATCTTTGATCTAGATAGGTATATTTAAAACAAAATCATCTTCATTTTATCCAAGATGAATTTACATATTTTTATCTCATCTTTATCTAGCTAATTTTTCAATCATCTAAGCACAACACTGTCCGTGCGGCAGATGTTATCTCTATGAAATCGCGTAATCAACGCGCTCGCAGATCGTCGCCGCGCATGCGCTGACGCGATTATTCTTGCGATCTATCGCGCGCCTTACATAAATCATGATAATGGACAGCATTAATCACTCAGCATGACATGCCGTTTCACGTCTCGCGGAATCCGCGCGGGATCTGGTTACGGGTGTACCCTTGAATAAGCGCGGCATTGTACTCATGAATTATTGATACCAATATCTCCCGATATCGAGTTCCTCGCGAGAGGGAAATACACCTCCGACGTGCAAAACAAGCGGGGCATTCGAAGCTGTCGAGCTTATCGATTTCCTCTCCCTTGTTCTCTATATCCGAGAAATTAAAAGTGAAACGAGATTAAGTCGAAAATCGGGGGATCTCATGTGGAAGTTGTGTTAAGGCCCCTGTTAATTTTTCCTAACTTTGTTAGGATCCTAATTGTGGAACTCTAATAAGAACTCTTTAAGGTCGGTCACGCTTTTTTATCGAGGACCCTTAAAGGTTAAGTAATCACAGTTTTGATAGTTGCCTTATGAAATTCTTTTATATTACCCTATAATTTCCAGGAATGTACCCACATTTTTGGGATGTGTATGTGTAAAATTAATACAAAAATTATGAGAACTCTGATTGGTTTCCTTAATCAGACCATACATTAAATTAGCTGCTCAAAACTGATATCACTTTACTAGGACCTCATCTGGTAGTAATATGGAAATCCCTAATATAGGGACCCCAAAATGTAGGATTAGCTATTCTCGTTCACTAGGCTTCCAAATTGATATCTAACCATTCACTTATATTTCTTTATCCAATGCCAAATCCGCCCTGGTCTAATTTTAGATAAAAAACAATCCGTATAGCCAATAAATAGATTTATAGTATATTTAACATCACAGTTTGTCGATAAAACAGGAAAAACCAAGAGACTTCTCAAGAACGTTTAGGATCCCCTTAAAGGCCCCGACATTTTTTAAGATTGCCCTAACAATTTTTCACATGGAATATCCTTCGAATTCTTTAAGAATCTCTAGATTCGCCTCATTTGTGTGTATCGAGACACCTCTAAGCTTTCAAGCTCCGGCATTTTGTGTTTAGAACTGGAAGAGCCAGAGCGCTTTAAAACTCTCTAAAGCTCAAGTACTTTATGATCAAGTATTTTACGACTCTTTGGGGAAACGCAGGAAGGGATATAAGTAACTTTGGAACTTGAAAACTCTCTCGAATTTCCCTTGAATTCTGAGCCCTTTGGCGCCGGGTCCGGGTGCACCAGGGGAATATTAACACTTTGAAACTTTAAGAGATTTTCGAGCGCTTTAATGCGCGTCAACTGGACCGCGTGATATCGATTTCAACTGTCACGTAATGGAAATTAAAAAACGGATACCGGCGATCTCCGTGGCGGCAATATGAATCGCCTTGACATTTATGCGGAATGCCTAACAAGCTTCTATTGAAAAATTCATGAGCGGAACTCTCGCGATCGAGTCGCTCGTCGATCCGCGAGATAGGAGAGTGTTCATCCGTTGAATTCCTATTTGCAGATCGGGTGCGATTACGTGGACGTATTATTGAAATAATCGAGCGACGGAAAGATGCTTACAATTTTGCTCGCACGACGTTATTTATGTCTCAATGATGGCGGAAATAAAGAATCATCAGTGTTGCGCTTAGATGATTTAAAAATTAGGTAGATAAAGATGAGATAAAAGTATGTAAATTTATCTTAGATAAGATGAAGATGATTTTTTTTTTTTAAATATATCTAGATAAAAGATAAAATTATATGGCGATTCCATATCTAGATAATTTTTAAAACTGCTTATGTATGGTAAACACAGTTATAAAAAAATGTAATTTATAAAAGGGATATAAAACTATATTTTTATTTATAAATTTTTATCACTTACTGTTTAAGTTCTACTATTTAAGTATTTTTATGTGCTATGATTCTAAACCAAAATTATCTGAAAATTATTCTAGATAATTTAGTAAAGATAATCCTTTTTTTCATCTAATATAATTTTATTTAGATAACAGCAAACACCGAATCATTCTTTCCTATCCATATAGGCATTCGCAGGATTTTTTCCAGGAGAGGGAAAATTTTTGTTTTTTTTTCTTAATTTTTTAAAATTTGATTTTTTGTTATTTTGTTATTTCCATTTTTTTCATATTAAATGTACAAATAAATTCCAGTGTTCGTTCAAAAGGAGAGCAAGTGCTTAATTTTTTTACTGATTCCAAGGAGGGACAAATGCGGACGTCCGTGTTCTTATCGTTTCCATTAATATTGCACGAGCTTTCGTATTCTCAAGGCCTCGTATACTCTTCGAAAGATGTTTAAAATTCGAGAGAGGTAGTTTGCGAAAACGCGGGAAATAAAATTCAATGTCACAAATTGTAATGCTTCGAGAAAAGGAAAATCGAGGAAGAGAATCTAGGACATGGTATCCCATGGACGTTATTCCGAAACGCGCGAGCCGAATTAGATTCTGTAGTAGGTTTTAGCCTCTTTTTCTTTGTGTTGTATAAAAATATACGCGACGTGCACCGCTGAAATATTTGTTCTTCACGCATTTTTCGTTCTCTGCGGGAAGGATGGTCTCGTAAATCATAATTGGGTTGAAAGTCACATCTGTGATATGAACCTCGGGCTTTTGTAAACGGGGGAAAATAGCGGAGGAACATATATCTGGATGTACGTCGAGGAATCTTTGTCCCTGGGTGAAAAAGAGCGATTTTTCCGGGGCGAAAGTTTGTCCGGCTTTTTCTCTCTTTTTCTTTTTTTTTTTTTCCATATTGAAACGAACCGCGGCGCAGGAAGAACAATTCCGCAAAATGGCCCCGTATCTCGATTTATCGCTTTCGCTTTATTACTCGACCCTGCGGAGGATTTCGCGCGCTAATTTCTCCGACAGAAAACAGGATTAGGAGCCTCGGTCGGGCAAGGATTATTGACAGTTTCCGCAGAGGCGTCTATACTTTGACGACGGTCATCTTTTTTTTTTTTTTTTTTTTTATCGAAATTACAAACTTTATAGACTCTTCGCGACACTTGCTTCTGTATCTGTGTGTGGCTCTTTTCATCGATATCTCGATAATAAAGAACATTTACGGTTAAAGCCTCGTATCCGGAGGTTTATTTGGAGAGACTTTTCGTCACACTTTATTTTGTCTCTCCGTTCAATATCCACAATATCTTGAATTATTTTCGTGTAAATTAATTTTAGGTATAACTCCTTTAGGTGTCGACTTTAAATTGTTCTTTTTTTTATAATTTATGTGTGTTTTTTTTTTACTTGTCAAGTCTTTTAAATAACGCGATTTAAATTATACCTCGACTTATGCTGCGATTGAAAATGCTGAGAGTGAAGGGTTAATCAACCTCTGGATTACACATCTCTCTCTCGAGTTCGGAGCGTTTTTATTCGCGTCACGTTCCGTGAACCACAGAAGTC
Organism: Nylanderia fulva; assembly: GCF_048542155.1. Classification (NCBI taxonomy): domain Eukaryota; kingdom Metazoa; phylum Arthropoda; class Insecta; order Hymenoptera; family Formicidae; genus Nylanderia; species Nylanderia fulva. The sequence continues at coordinate 1,574,001 of NW_028189730.1, read as the reverse complement.
ACGGCTCGTTTATAAAGCGACATGTCGTGATACACACGCACATTCACATTTATTTATTTTGTTAGATCGACAGGTAGTTATATATCAATACAGCCAGTTTAATTAATAAACAGTTAATTTTGGCTATTATTCATTTTATATATTTTATATTATTTTATATTATATTATATATTATCATTTTATATATTTTATATTACATTATATATTATTATTTTATATATTTTATATATTGAATTGTAGATTTAGGAAGCGAAAGGTCAGAAAAAAATCTTTCACAAATTACAGATGTTCGTGGAAAAGTTTTGTCAAGAGTTATGCTCGAACACGAGAATACTATTTATTCTCTCGTCTAATTTAATTTCGACATCCTTGTTGGCCACTCGTCGAAGAATCCTAAAGATCCAAGAAGTTTGTGTGATTTAGGTCAGGAATCAATGGCGTGGATTTATTTGGCCGACTATGTGAAAACTTCTTTCATTTTCCTTTCTTTGCGCAATAAAAAAAATATATACCTATCAAGTTTGCCATTCGCATCCGGATATCCTAGATGTTTCGGAGAAAATACAGGAATCGGAAATTCTCTCTACGCAGTCATATTCAAGTTCAATACTTTCATCCTCGCTTCAAAGATATTATATCCATCGTTAAGAAAGTTGAAAAGTTTTACTTTCTACTTATTTTACGAAATATTAAAAAGCTAGAACTTTTGAGACTAGATTGGATATTCAATGTTGGAAATTAAAAAGTTACGAGGCGCAAAAGTCTTTTAATTATCAAAAAAAAAATTACGGTAAATATGAAAAATATTACAACTTATTGCACAATTATGAAAAACAAAATTAAAAATATCTAACAATGAGAAAAATTTGATGCGATACTCGATCATAAATATTAAAACAATTAAGTATTTAAAAATAAATTACCAATTAATACTAAAAAAGTAACATTAGTGACACAGCGACGTTTAGTTAAAAAATTGTCCATCAATCTTAAAAATTTTTTTTCTAATATGCGAATTTCGGAACGCTTTAGCGAGGAAAACTTTCGTGTTTTATGTGCACGAAACAAATGGCGCAAAACAAATTAGATGTTAAACCAACGATGGGCTGACTATATCGGTCTCATTTTATCCTCGTTTCCCATCAAGCATCCTCGTCGTGTCTTCCATTACATCTATCAACCCTTCGGCATCGGTTCGGTAGAGCACCAAAGTTGTAGCTCTGCCGTCGTCGACATTTATCGAAGTTTAAAATTCTTACCAGTCTTCTCGCTTGAGCGAAATTTGCATCCACGGCTTTCTACGTCCTGCGCGAATGCAATTTTCCAAACTGACAATTAAGTTTCCGAGATAAGGAACTAAGGAGGATGACTTTATTTCTTCCCTTTATCCTCTCTATAGACTATGTCTCTGTATTCCGCTATATTCTATTCCGTTTATCTATCCATTATCAAATCACTTATAAAAAAAAAAATCTTTTTTTTTTCTCCACCCAGAGTTCGATTTATCTCCCCTGTTCCGAAAATTTATCGGATTCTCGTTAACAAACAGGGCCAAGTTTGGTATGCGATCTAACTGGAAAATGTACCACGGATGGGAGTTCCGGGTTAATCTGTAAATGAAAGGGCTTCGAGAATTAATGCGGAAGTAATACGAATCGCATATAACTAATGGGGACTAATATCGATAGACTAATGGCGAGTCGCCAGTTATAATGGACAAACGACGGGATACTTGAGCAAAGAGATGAATAGGCTGTGTGCATGTATGTATGTGTGTGTACAGAGATAATGTTTAATATACGATGATTGGAATTCGAAGTGACCAGAGTTCTCGATGATTTAACAGAGGAAATCTTGATTCGAATAAATCGTAATAAGAAAATAGAAATATTGACAAAGGGAGGATTCTTCTCTAAATTCTCTAAAGAGATATATTTTTATTAGATATTTTTAATCTGCAAGATTATTAAACTTATTATTTTTTTATCAGTGTATTATTTGAAATTATTAATCGCGATAACACAAAAAGTATTTTGTTATTTATTATATAATTAAGTACATATTTTTGCTTATTAAAAGTAATAATATACTAATTAAAACTTATATAAACTTATAAACTATTATAATTTTATTTTCTTAATTTATCTTTGATTTATTATTAATTTATTAGATTTATTTATTTATTGCGGAACTAAAGTTTAAAAAGAAATTTAAGAATATCTATTAAAAGGACTTATAAAGTATGCGCTTAAAAAAAAAAAAAATTTTTTTCGATGTTGCCTTTGGATTCCGCGGCTTCATCAACTCGATCAATCGTCGACATGTTTAATCTTGTACGGGTAGAGAGAAGGGACGAAAACACAATTCCGTACAGCTGTATACAAGTGTCCCGTGGTTAATTCCAAAAGGGACGCGCATTTCGATCCATCTATTGATTTATACAATTTATGCGCGTTATTCGTAATGCATTAACCAAACGTGATTGACGTGCGAATAGGTTAGCGCGACTGTTGGCCCCATAATTACAGTAATTACATGTAGCCTGGGCAACTGATTGCATGTATTCAAATCTGACACCTGTCCGAAAGCTTTGGGAGGCGAACCGCATACACGATCGCCTCATGAACGACAAGTTTCTCCGTATGTATGCGTGCGTGTTGGCATAATATATTATTATTTGTTCGCCGAAAACTCGCGCTATTGTTTCCTGAGGTAACGTTTCGCTGGTCAAAGTTCGAACGTTGCTACATTATCGATTTTCGCGTTTGTCCGCGTCGGAGGGGTTTCTCCATGGCGGTAATGAGCTTTCAGTCGAGGCAAAGGCGAGAAATTACTTCTTACAAGGGAGCTTGCACGCTCATTTTCTTGCGTCTTTCTTAACACGAGCCTTAAAAAACGAGAGAGGCGAGAAGAAGATACTCGGATGATTAGATTTGTTTGTTAGATCACTGTTGCTTCTCATGTGAAAAATTGTTAGGGCAACCTTAAAATGTCGTGGCTTTTAAAGGCTTAAACGTGGGCTCTCTATTAGGGATTTCCACATTACTGCCAGATTAGGCTCCAATAGGTGATATTAGTTTTGAATAGCTATATAATTTAATTTATGGTCTGAATAAGTAAACCAATACACCCTATTACGTTAACAAAGTTAGGAAAAATTAACGGGGGCCTTATCACAAGACCTTAACACAATTTACACATGGGCATCTTAGGGTAATATAAAGTATTTTATAAGGCAACTATCAAGGCCCTGATTACCTAACCTTTAAGGGCCTTCGATGAAAAAGCGTGATCAACTTTAAAGGGTTCTTATTGGGTTTCCACATTAAGACCCTAACAAAGTTAGGAAAAATTAATAGGGGCCTCATCAAAGCCTTAACACAATTTACACATGGGCATCTTAGGGTAATATAAAGTATTTTATAAGGCAACTATCAAGGCCCTGATTACTTAACCTTTAAGGGCCTTCGATGAAAAAGCGTGATCAACTTTAAAGGGTTCTTATTGGGCTTCCACATTAAGACCCTAACAAAGTTAGGAAAAATTAATAGGGGCCTCATCAAAGCCTTAACACAATTTCTACATGGGCATCTTAGGGTAATATAAAGTATTTTATAAGGCAACTATCAAGGTCCTGATTGCTCAACCTTTAAGGGCTCTCGATGAAAAAACCTGACCGACTTTAAAGAGTTCTTATTGGGCTTCCACATTAAGACCCTAACAAAGTTAGGAAAAATTAACAGGGGCCTTATCAAAGCCTTAACACAATTTCCACATGGCAGGAAAAATTAACAGGGGCCTTATCAAAGCCTTAACACAATTTCCACATGGGCATCTTAGGATAATATAAAAAAGTTCATAAGGCAATTATCAAGGCCCTGATTGCTCAACCTTTAAGGGCTCTCGATGAAAAAACCTGACCGACTTTAAAGAGTTCTTATTGGGCTTCCACATTAAGACCCTAACAAAGTTAGGAAAAATTAACAGGGGCCTTATCAAAGCCTTAACACAGTTTCCACATAATTCTGTTTCGCGGAAACAAATTGCGCTTCTTATTAAAGCCGACTGTGGAGTATAATTATCATAATTTTAAATATCGCGATCGTCCGCGCGATGATCAAACAATAATCAAGTTATGTAAAATCATCCGTTTTTCTTTTCTCACTCCGTAGAATCTAGTCCGTGCGAATGACGAATGCAAGTGCAAATTGAACGGGATATTAAACGTCATATTTCTAAAAGAGGTTCCGCGAGCATCATTCGTGCACTCAAAGCGTTATTCGCGCTAATTATTTTCCTTTATTCGCTGATGAATTGAACGTTCGTCAAAGAGATCTCGTCATTAAAGAGAAAAATGACGAAGCCAATGCTTGAATGGAGCTAATCGCCGACGGGATGACGCGGGAAGTAGGAATAAAAATGTTCAAATACGAGAGTGAGATACTTTGCTAATTTCATTTTGAAACGAATGCAAAATTTTGCGAAAATACCTACGACGAAACACACACACACATGAAAGCGCTCCGTATTTTTGCTCTTTCCAACCACGTGTGTTCGATTCACAACTCGCTATCGTCAGGACTCAGGAAGCAGCTGGCTTTGATAAATGACGGAGTCAAGTGCTGCCATATGGACACTCGCTTCCTCATCGGCTAAATCTACTTTTGCTATTTTACATCCGGTGCTGAGAACCACAGATTCGGCCGCGAATACTTGAACATGCACTACATAATTCTTATCGGAAGTACCCGAATTCTATTAACCTAATACAAAACGTTATACCCCATTCTTCATATTTTACATAATTCCAATACTAATCGGGATTGCAATCAATCTGGTAATCAAGGTGTACAATTTGCTAAATGGTATGTAGGTGTTTATATCAAACTCGGGGGAGAAATCAATCCGCGCGCACACGGTAATTGCAACTATGTATGTATAATATCTATATGAATATTTCCCGTGCAGCGAGTTTAATAGTCTCGTTTCCCAGAAGCGCCGGATAAAAGTTCCTTTTGATTCCCCTGTGTTTCATCGACAATCATTAACTTCTACCGATGGGCGTATATACATATATATAAATAATCCTAATTCCCAGTATTTATATAAGCGTGCGACCTACGCAGTAGTCGATTCGACAACTTTGTACACGGGAAAATTATTCGCACAAGCCGCGAGGACGAGGGGAGAAGAGGACCGACCACCGCAGAGCAACTGAACGCGTTTAAAACCTCTGATACATCTACATCCTCTTCGCTCGTCCGTTCCGACGAGCGGAAGAGTACGACTGAAATTAACCAGCACGCAAATATGTTTACACGCTTGTATACGCGGCGGAATTGTATACCTGCCTACCCTCTACACTACCATACTCTCTCTCTCTCTCTATCTCGCGCCGCGTGTATAGTCGACGTGGCGCGAGAAGAGGGTTGAAAGAAGCGAGGACGAGGGATAGTTTCGCTCTACTCGCACGATGCGAAGAGAGAGGGAGCACGCAAGAGAGGGTGGCTGCGCGCCGCCGTGATGAGATCGGCGTCGTGGGTGGCGGCGGGGTGGGAGGGGGGGGGAGACCGCGGGAGGGAAAGCGGCGTAAATGGGGAGCGGGAGCAGTCCTGTCGGGAGCGTCGCAGCGGGCGGACGCTCACCACTGGCGCTTCTCTCGCTCGCCTCGCCTCGCGCGCTCTCTCTCTTTCTATCTCTCTCTCTCTCTCTCTCTCCTCTCTCTCTCTTTCTCTGTCCGTTTCTTCCCCCTCTGTCTCTCTCTCCCTCCCCCAACTATCTACCCCCTCCCCCGAAACCCAATCAGCATCGTCGGGCCTAGTTCTGGCGGGTGTCTCTTTCGGATCCTCGGAGCGGGCGTCGCTCGCTCGCCTGTCACAGGCAGTGTCCGATCGTACCCTCCCTCCCTCTCTCTCTTCGTCCCCCCTCCCGTTCTCCCTCCCTCATTCCCACCTTACCCCCCCCCCCCCCAGGTACCCCCTTTCGATGAGCGTGGCGCGCGACAAGTTCCTCGCGAATCGCGGGATCCATCGTCGAAGCGGAGGCTGCGCCTTCAATCGATCTCTCTTTGAGACGACGACGACGACGACGACGACGCCGTCGACGACGACGAGGAGACGCCGTGATCGATGAGCGTTGTCGACGGCGGGGACGACGAGGAAAATTGACATCGTCCGCTCGAAATCGCGCGCGTCACCAGGAAGTCGCGCCCAGAGAGAGAGAGAGCGAGAGACGCGACATCATCATTATTATCATCATCATCGTCGTCGTCGACGATGAGGGTATCGTCATCGTCGTTTCGCGATCGCGGACTAATTGCTGTGCGTACAATTATTATTATTACGCCGAGTGTTCGCAGTCTACGACAGCTGATCAAGATCGTCGATCACTGCCTTCGTGTGTGAGGTAGATATGACCTCTCTGGGCCGGTAAATCGTAGCGGATTTCTCGAAGACGCAAGATAACCCATAGTGACGAACGCTCCGAAAACTTTATCCGGGTGTTGGGAAAAATAAGCAACGAACACCGCTCGGGGACTTTTCTCCCTGTACACGGTTGAAACTGGGAGAGATTCTACTCTCTAGTTGCGATAAATTATTCCGTCCTGTTGGGAAAACGCGGATATACCGTGTGTATATATATAGCAAATGATTATTACTGCCCCGGGAAATGAAGAAGGGACAAATCGGTATTTTATCCTCCATCGAGCTCTTGTTTTTGGGGGTGTTTAAACGGAGGGGTTGAAACGAAGGTAGTAAAATGGAGTAATAATAATCCGAGGGGGAAATAAGGCGTAAATAATATAGTTAGTGTCAAAACACGATTAGATGGAGAATAACATTTTATGAAACGCGGAATCTTAAATGAATTATAAAGGGGGAAGACGGACAAATTTTAGTTTGACAGGATAGAAACAATATATTTCCGCGTAAGAAACTTTTAATTGATATTAATGGATTTCATTCCGTAATTATTAGCGTGAAATTATACGCGGTTATATGATATACTTATATATGAAAATAATTGATAAAATTCAGAATAATTTAACAAGCTTTTTGATGATACAATTGAGTAAATGGATAGCAAACAGAATAGGCATTAATTAATATGATTTACAACACAATCTGCCTGGAATAACGGATAATCGGATTAAGCGACATAACGTAAATAACATTAAATACGATAGGAAAGAGAATAGAACTAAATATACTGATATGCGTGCATGTGTATGTGCGTGTATATATATATAATACATGTATGTATATTACTTTATTGTCAGTAACATATAATGATAACTTTGATGGGATGGAACAGAAATAGAGTTTCTGACAGATAAATTGCTAGATCTAGAGCCTGTATGCATTATTAAAAATAAGAAGAACTAGAGTATAATTGATGAAACTAACATGAAAATGTACTACGCGGAACCGCGGAACAATATAATATAGAAGATAAATGACTAAACACAATACGCTAACTTTATGCATATAACTTCATTGTTCCCGTTAATTACTCCGGAATTATAATTTATATTATTCGATTAAATAATCGGAAAACACGACAATATCCGTGATATAAATTTTATCCATCGTTTATTAATTTTCTTTCCATAAATAATCTATACTGTCTGCCGTGTAAAAGATGTCGTATAACGCAATATTGTCCCTTATAATTATTTTATTTTAATAAGCGTGTGTAGTATAGCCGTATATAAAAGAATAATGACGGTATAAAAATTATTTATCAACTCCCGTTAATTTTCTCGAGGGCCTCTCTCGAAAATCACTCGGATCAATCTGCCAAATTTGCGGCGAGATCCTTTTTGATCACCTCGTTAACTACAGACACCGCAGAGCCGACGAATAGTCTCCGAAAGTAGTACGATAAGAAGGCTGACCGAGCAATATATAAATGCTGCACAAGCAGAGTGTCGGGAATCGCCATGATTGGCCGGATATATGTGTCTCTTATTTCGCCAAACGCGGATTCATTGAATCGAGACGATTTTTTTCTTCCTTTCGCAATTCCAAGGAAAGATTTCCATTTTTGTTAGATACATATAAATTGCTTCCATCAGTTCGGAGATGATTCCTTTCTCGATTCCAAAAGGAGAAATCATCTTTTTTTTTTTTTTTCACAGAGAGATAATAATCTGGCGTTTCTATTAGAATTTATTAGTATCTAGATTTTTTGTTTGACAGAAGCCGATGAAAAAAAAAAAAGAATCGTAGACGAAACTTAAAATATAATTTTGCGAGAAACTTGACTGGGTAAACGAAGTAACACTATAATTACGCGGAAAGGAAACCACGGCTAATCTAAGGGAATAATTTTATTCATATAACATGCGGATCTCACGTTTCCGTATAATTTCTGCAGATTAATTCCATAGTGATGAAGGAGCAAGGCGGGAAGAGGCAGGCGATGCGGTCACGTGGTCGGCGAAGATATTTGCTTGATTACAAATTCGCCCAGCGGCAAATAGTGGCGCGCGTACGTGATTATTGCATTAAAAATTGATTGTTTGCTCGTTGCGATGAAATTCTTGGAGCACATCGCGCAAAGGGATGAAAGCGGGACGAGCACATATACATATTTGTGTTAAAATTGCTCACGTTTTAATGAACTTCTCTACCTTCGCGTAGAAAGCGATATCAAAAAGGGGGATGTGTTTTGCATTTTTTTACACAACATCAGCGAGGACATATCCATGAAATGGAGATAGAGATTTTTTTTATCTGCCGAATGGAGGATAAAACGCCGAGATATATCGCAGCGATATTCTCGTGAACGCTATACTATCACGGAACGTGCGAAATTATTGTTCGCGAAATAGAGCAAAATATAAAAGCAGAATAAATGTTTCTGAATTTCGTATTCGCGTCTAACGGCATTCGATCGCGATTTACGTTAAGTTGTCGCCAGTTTTTTTTTTTTTCTTTTACACCTCAAACTTGAAATCCTGACGAAAGAAAATTTTTTAATGGTTTGGACATCATCGGAAATGATGATTAAATTCTTGATCTTGTGGAACTTCATAAGACTCGGGAACTCTCTTCGCGCAAATTATCGCAAGCCTGGCATTCCTCGCATTGATCTCAGAATTTTGAATTAGGTGGTAAAATCCTTTATCGAGCTGCAAATTTTCTTTGAAATTGAAAATTCCACTTCGAGTATTGACATCTCGAATTCCAAACGCTCTCCGGAATCTCCCGATCGTCTCAATCTGTTAACTTCTCGGATCGCTTTCTCGAAAAAAAAGAAAAAAGATTGGCCAGACAACCCAACGTATATCGCGACCATCTAACTTCTCGTTTCTCTCTCAAGAGTTTATCGAACGTCAAAAATATATAAAAATACATATCCGTTTCTCCAGAAACCCATATACAACATTCTACCATTTTACTCGAGAGACTCGCGACGATATACACACCTCTCGGCTTCATCCTCCTCTCGCCGAAACGGGGACAATGCTTCTTCGACTCGTATCCGAGGTCCACGAGGTTTACTTTGATGGAAAGAACCGGCCGTGTTAGCCCCGAGCGTGATGGAGGAGGAGGAATGCGAGGATGGTAGCAGTCGGCCGGCTTGCGGAAGGAAGCGCAGTCGCGAGGACCTTCTAAGAGGATCACGGGGACGCGCAACAATGTTGCTACGATATCTTCGCGATGTTGCTGCGGCAAGGACGTCGAATCAATATGGTGTTATCGGTTATCAAGTGCTCGCTCACGAAACGACGACGTATCACGTCGACGTGACGACGAACGATTCCCTCCGTCGTTAATTCCGGGGGAAATACATATATACATAAATATATATATATATATATAAATATATATTCTATATATTCGACGACCACACACACACGGACTCCCTCCTTCCGGAGTTTCTGCCTCTCTCTATTGAGAAATCGGACCGCGAGTGATATGGAGTCGAGGATGAACGAGGACTCGAAATCGTCGGGACGAACAATCGCGGCTCGTACGATCGCGCTTTAAAACTAAAAAGAGTCGACCGCACACGCTCGCTACTCAAGTCGAGGCTTCGAGAGCTCCGAGGGGTTTGCGAAGATTCAGACATGAGCGACTCGACGGAGCCCGTGGAACGATCCCGCGTCGCGACGCGACGGATCGAGTTCGATCAAGTGCTTCTATCCGACGACGAACAATCGGAGTTACGTGAAAGTGCCGGCGACACTCCGGAAACGGCGGATCTCACTTGAAGAGGCGGACAATTTATACTATAGATGTCACTAAACAGGTTGGTAAAGCGATTAATTGGAAAAGAAGATTCGTGGAAAAGTTTATTACACTTTTTCTTGACTCTTTAAAATATTCCCATAAGAGTTCCGGCGATATATTTTTTAGCCAACGATAAGCTTGAGATACAGATGCAGTTTCAAGGAAATTTATACTATAGATGTCACTAAATAGGTTGGTAAAGCGATTAATTGGGGAGAAAATTCGTGGAGAAGTTTATTACACCTTTTCTTGATCCTTTACAAAATTCCCATAATAGTTCCGGCGATATATTTTTTTTGTCAACGATAAGTTTGAGATATAGATGTGATTCCAAGGATAATTTATACTATGGATGTCACTAAATAGGTAAAGCAATTAATTGGGGAGAAGATTCGTGGAGAAGTTTATTATACTTTTTCTTGACTCTTTAAAAAATTCCCATAAGAGTTCCGGCGATATATTTTTTAGCCAACGATAAGTTTGAGATACAGATGCAGTTTTAAGGAAATTTATACTGTAGATGTCACTAAATAGGTTGGTAAAGTGATTAATTGGGGAGAAAATTTGTGGAGAAGTTTATTACACCTTTTCTTGACTCTTTAAAAAATTCCCATAAGAGTTCCGGCGATATATTTTTTAGCCAACAATAAGCTTGAGATACAGATGCAGTTTCAAGGAAATTTATACTATAGATGTCACTAAATAGGTTGGTAAAGCGATTAATTGGGAAGAAGATTTGTGGAAAAGTTTATTACACCTTTTTTTGATCCTTTACAAAATTCCCATAAGAGTTCCGGCGATATATTTTTTAGCCAACAATAAGTTTGAGATACAGATGCAGTTTCAAGGAAATTTATACTATAGATGTCATTAAATAGGTTGGTAAAGCGATTAATTGGGGACAAAATTCGTGGAGAAGTTTATTACACCTTTTCTTGATCCTTTACAAAATTCCTATAAGAGTTCCGGCGATATATTTTTTAGCCAACGATAAGTTTGAGATACAAATGCAGTTGCAAGGAAATTTATACTGTAGATGTCACTAAATAGGTTGGTAAAGCGATTAATTGGGAAGAAGATTCGTGGAAAAGTTTATTACACCTTTTCTTGATCCTTTACAAAATTCCCATAAGGGTTCCGGCGATATATTTTTTTTGTCAACGATAAGTTTGAGATATAGATGTGATTCCAAGGATAATTTATACTATGGATGTCACTAAACAGATTGGTAAAGCAATTAATTGAGAAGAAGATTCGTGGAGAAGTTTATCAGTCCGATTAATTATTTTTACAGTATGACTTTATTGAGTGGTCTTGGTGTCCTTGATTATTTTATTCCTGGCTTATCAACCGTGGAGGGATATAATTTTTATGATGACAATTAGAATTTTTATTTTATCACTCTATCGAACCGACGGTTTCTTTATTGATTTGTTAATTGAGACAACGTTCACTGCGGAGAAATAATCTTTTACTTCCTTCTTTTTGTCTGGATAATTATAAAATAACGATCATTTGTGAAATTTATTAGACTTTTCTTGATCCTTGAAAAGATCCCCATAACAAGAGTTCCAGCAATATATTTTTTAGCTAACGATAAGTTTGAGATACAGACGCGATTCCACGATGCTGAATTATATATCTCTTTCTCGTACTCCTGAAATTAAAATTCTCCTCGAAAGAAACTCCACTCTCTCTCTCTCTTGAAATTAGCCGAAGAGACTCTAGTTTCGCATTCAACTCTCTGAGGCGTTTAAGAATTCTCTAGGACGCTCTGTATACTCTGTATACAATCGATTAAACGCGCTTACAATGGCATCTAAATGGATTACAATTTGCGTGTGATGAATGCGATTGTCATGCTCGATCGAGTGGCTCGAAATTAGGCTTTCCCGAATATTATCAGATCGCGATATGCCGATACATTAGGTCAATTGCTAAGGGAGATAATCTCTATCCCTCTCTTCCCTCCTTCGATCTCGCTTCGTCAAAAACTTTTGCCATTCGCCGTCGTCGCAATAAAATGATTGGAACACCCTGAAAATTATTTCCTCAGTATTCTCGTTCGCCGCGTGTCACATTTTCGCGTTGAAGCGACGAGTCCGGAAAGTCATCGTGGGAATAAAATCGGGACGTTGGTAGCCCAAAGAGGGTCTCGAAGGGACACGCGAATTCCGGCGGAATTTCAGTTAATTCCGACGTCGATCGCAGACAGTCTCCTCGAATTTTCACCCCGAGCACGTTTCCGAGCATCCCGGGAAAGGAGAGGATGAAAGTATAGGGTAGAAATGGCTTCCAGACACTCTTCCGTACGAATCAGACAATTGGGACACTTTATCACTTCGCTTCACCGACTGCATCGAGGATGGATGGCGATCGGGAATAGAAGGGAGACTAAAGGGAGAATGATGGTAGAGTGCGAACGGGGTCGAGGAAACAATATTACACTTATTGACTCGCTTGGTTCGCGATAGCCGAAGAGACGGAGTGAAATTATCTCCTCTCTCGCGAAGAGAAAATAGCGTGAAAGGGACGCGCGCGATTTTCCGTAATTTCGACAATGCGAGACATTTTATCTCGTAATCTCGCTCTCTATTGAGCAAAATTTCACGATAGTAATATCATTCCTGCGCTTTGCATTTTCGCGAGTTTTAAATATGAATTGTGTGTGTTCTCGTATACGTTATTTTTGTATCGCTGTACACGCTGGCTTTTTTACATCTGGTGCTGAGAACTTAACCACCTGGATGATTAAATTTAATTTTGACAAAACGTTCGCTCATAAACCGCAGTTGTGCAATTTTTTTTTTTTTTTTTTTTTTACAGACGCTAACGAATTTATTGTGACAAATATTGAGAGTGCTGCAAGATTAATATAAATAATAATAAATAAGCAATTATGTTACAATTTTAATACGCGAGAAAAACCATTTCCTTCTCATCGCGGCGTAACAATTAAATCGAGCGGAAACAATTAACCGAATGCGTCACGAATTGCATTAGGAAAATTACAGAAATTTTTCGAGATCGCTTCTATTTACTTCCATGAATATCCCACGTTGGATTCAGAAGGGATACCTCTCGTTTGAAGTAAATATCGTTTCGTCGAGAACGGTCTCTCGATTATCAGAATACTCGTGAAAGTTTCCTGCGTAATCATGAGATAATGGACATCCCAGTTTTATTATCCCGCACTCGTTCAACTGCTTTTTCACGCCGTCAACATTGAAATTTTCTCGTTCGACGTTACAAAGAAAGATAAATAAATGACCGATGAATCGGTCCCCGTTTATTACAAGCGAAACAGGAGAAAAATTGGTTTCGTTAGAACTGAAGCGTGAGAGAAAGATGACAGAAATTGGTTTTGCTAGAATTAAACCAGGAAAAAAATTAGCGGTAATTGATTCCCAGTATTGAAGCGAGAAAAGAATTATAAATATCGAGTCTGTTAAAATCGACGTGAAAGAAAGAAATATCGTACATGCTTCTTTATTATGATCAGTGCATTATCATTATTGATATGATTATTTATTGATATTAAATTATATTAAATCAAATTAAATCATAAATTACAACAATCAAGTTTGTGTTCTTGATTTTATTTGCATAAAATATTTTGATCATCTTTCTTCTTTATTTAACAACAATTATTTCTTTTATACTTTCGATTATTTTCGCATTCATAACGATTATTTTTAGAATTTGCAGTAAAATACCATACAAATTTTTAAAACCAGTCTTAAGTTTATTTTCTACAAAAGCGGATTTTTTTCTATTTTGAAGTCTTGAAAGCTTTGAAAAGAATTTTTCAGAAATGCTGTAATTAAATGTTCTTTGTTTTTTATATTTGAACCATCTAATCTAATTTAATTTTAACCACGCGAATAATTCAACAATATGAATTACTACGAAACTGAATAGAGATTAGAAAATGTGCAGCTTCTGAGAAGTCTTGGAGAATCCTAGACTTATATTTATTTCTCTGAGCGACGCTCGAAAAGATCCTCGAGTGAAATTCTCTTTCAGCATTACATATATAAAGCAAGCCATGTTAAGCTAAATGAAAATGGTCGCTGTAAATTTAAAAAAGCTGCAATTGAATCATCATATAATATACATTAGGTATCATACATGTTTCAACATTTTACTAGCTTCATAATTATTAGTTAAAAAAAAATTTAAGACTAAATTTTTATTACTTCATTTAATATTTAATTTAATAAAAAGAAAGAGAGTCTGTATTATATATTTTTCAACTTTATATGTTTCATTTTCTTGCTCGTCAAACTTGCAGATATCAAAGTGTCAGTTCTGAATCACGATACGATCTAAATATGCTTCTAGTAATATTCGGCGATTTCGGTAGTAATTTAATCAGAAATTGACTTTATAGGTACATTCCATCGTCGATTTAGTTCGCGAATCGAGTAAATTTGACAGGCATTTTCAAAAAGAGGGAGGGACGAGATAATTTATGTGAATAGAAAATTACATATTCTTAATGAGAATTTCGTCCATCGTGAGTTAATTAAATTCTTCGACGTGGCGATGCTCCAAAAAACATTTCGCGATTCTGCAAAACGAAGTCTCGGTTGAAGATATAACTATCTACGCCAAAGTGAGTTACGTGAGTTTTCTATTAAAAGTGCTTATATATACTCACTTCTGTGCGCGCTGCTCATCGCTTCAGGCGAACCTAATTAAGAGACTGTCCCGCCACCTTCTTACATTATTCTTTTCGTGATTTCATGTATCTCTCTCTTTTTTTTAGAAACTTTACGAGCGAGTTGCCGATTTTATTTATCGAATTATGCACATCAGCTGATTTATATATATATATATATATAATATTATGTATAATATTTTACAAAAATAATATTCCGCATATCAGAAGTAGAATATTGAGAATTATATATTTCATAAATTATACAGTTAAAATTTTACTTAATATTAGCACAGCGAATATATGTTGGTATTTTACGAAAAATGATATTTACTGTCCTATATAATACGCGCCCAGGTTTCATATTTCAAAGCTCATTTGTTTAAAAGAGAAACAATTGTACGCGCACAAACATGATCGGAATATTCAAAATAAATATTCTATAAATAATAAATTTGACATTTTACTTAATATATCGAGAGAGGGTTTTAAAATCAGATGCAATTTTTATATTAAAGCGGCAACAATCTGTTTGCTTGAATATCGCGATTTCTTAAAATAGTAACGGGTTTCCTTTTCTTATTAAGGAGAAATTCGCGACTGCTCATAATTTTATACGACACTGTAGATATTTGAAGAATCTCCGTCTCTTTGTCTATCCAGCTCGATGTCTCATTCTCTCTCTCTCTGTTTGCCCTTGACTCGGGATAAACGGGATTAAAAATTTAACAATGCGACCTACGGACGATTGATCGCCGGCATTACTTGCGCTCACCAATGGACGACACGAGCTCTTCGTCGAGAATGCTTTCGTCGATACTGCGACATTTATATTCGATTGTTGTCGTCCCTTATTTCTTCATTATTCTTATGCGCCGTTCTTATAAGCGGCCGCTTATAAATCTCCAATCGAAGCACTTTACCCTCAAACTGTAAACGGAAAAACGGATTTAAACGCGCCTTCCTCTTCCTTTTTTTCCGCTAAGGATTGAATGGTAAATGGTGAAAGGGGTTTCCGCTTTCTTTAATCGTAATATATATATATAATCTTTCAGGGTGACCAGTAGACTCGATGAAAAAAATTCCCTGATTTTTTCAGATTTTCCAAGACCAGAAATTAATTTGCTCCCTGACTTTTTAGTATTATTTTTTCCAAATATATAATTTATACATATCTATATGATAAATCAATTAAATGTTAAGTCATGAAATCATGGAGATATTTATTTAATAAAAAATTTTAAATTATTGAGACAGATGTAGAATAATGTGAAAAAATCCAGATAAATAGTAAAATTTCCTGACTTTTTTCTGACAATTCCAAATTTATAAAATTCCCTGATTTTTTCAGATTTTTCAATACCAGAAATTAATTTTTTTCCTGACTTTTTAGTATTATTTTTTCCAAATATATAATTTGCATATATCTATATGATAAATCAATTCAATGTTAAATCATGAAATCCTTGAGATATTTTTGCCAACAATGAAAAAGGTTCGAAAGTTAAAAAAACCAAAATTTGAATCAATTATACAATCTGCATTATGTACGATAATCGAAACAAACATTTCACTATAAAACTATTTAAATAATCACCTTTTTTTATTTATATTATATCAAATTTTTTACTTTTGTCTCTATCGAACACATTAAAATAAAATAACACGACGATAAAAATCTAAATTAACGAACACGCTGTAAATGAATCGATTTTTAACAACACAGAAAACGAACATGCTGGGAATCGAGGAAAAGTTATATTTTTTTAACAAAACATTATTGAAACAGATGTAGAATAATGTGAAAAAATCAGGACGAATAGTAAAATTTCCTGATTTTTTTCTGACAATTCCGTGACAATACCCGATTTTCCAGATTTCCCTGACCGCTAGACACCCTGAGCCTCTTTCGGCTTACAAAATTACTGACGAAAATACGCAGATGGATACATGCGTCGGTTACAGAGAGCTTTTACACGACGCAATATAAAATCTACAACTTTCCAGCTCTCTCGCGCTTTTGCCCTCGAAACCATTTCACCGTCGATTACGTATCCGCGAAATCGACGTGAAAATAATAAAAAAAAAAAAAAAAAAAAAGGAGGGAGAATGAGAAGAGGAAACAACAAGCGAGAGAGAATGCGTTGCCAACGGGAATGCAATAGCTGGCGGAGGATGAGGGCTTTCGCTTGAAAATTGTTTCTGCTTTCCCTACTTTTCCCATTTCGAGGGAACGAATATTTCTTCCCTTAATTCCCCGAGCAGATCGGGACGCACGTTCGCGGAAATGTGGAAGTGTAACGCTGAAAGTTGTCGTAACGTGGTCGAAAGACGACGACTCGAGAAAAGAAGACTTTCACGAAAACTCTCAGGGGTGTCGTTGAGTCCGAAAATTTACAGCCCACGCGCTGAAATTTAATGTGAAAAGAAAGAGAAAAGAGGAAACTTAGAGATCTAATCAATGAAATTATATTGGGTAGGACAAAGGATATTGTGTGAAATTTTAAATTCAACGAGGACCGGGGATTTTAAACCTTAATACTCCAATGAATTTGAGATGCTCGCGATATTCTCTAAATTTTCCACGCGCGAGCCGGGATTTCTTTTCTCTCGTTCTCCCGGAGGACAAAGGAGGAGTCCTCTGATATTTTGCGGAGGAAATTTTGTTGTCGCAACGCGCCTCGTAATTATTTTCCCGGGTTTCTTTTTGTTCCTGTAGTCAATAACGTCTAGATATTACAGAGAGAGCGCGGAAACGTAATAATCCGAAGGACAATCCAATTCAAGATGGAGAATAATCCGCAAACGTAGAAACAACGACGCGATATCGGCGACGTGACTGGAAAAATAGTCGGGGGAAAATATAAACCGCGGAATTATATGCGGAGAGCCCCGTCTTTACATTTTCTCGAGCATCCCTTTTTCTACGGCGTAATAATCCTCCGGTGTTTTCGCCAGACTGGCCGGGAAAATCATTCTCAAACGTAAGTAGGGTGTCTAGTGGTCAGGGAAATCCGGAAAACCGGGCATTGTCAGGGAATTTGATAAATCTGGAATTATCAGGGAAAAGTCAGGAAATTTTACTATTTATCTGGATTTTTTCACATTATTCTACATCTGTCTCAATAATTTGAAATTTTTTATTACATAAATATCTCAAGAATTTTCATGATTTAACATTTAATTGATTTATCATATAAATATATGCAAATTATATATTGGGAAAAAATAATGCTAAAAAGTCAGAGAAAAAATTAATTTCTGGTTTTGGAAAATCTGAAAACATTAGGGAATTTTATAAATCTGGAATTGTCAGGGAAAAGTCAGGAAATTTTACTATTTATCTGGATTTTTTCACATTATTCTACATCTGTCTCAATAATTTGAAATTTTTTATTAAATAAATATCTCAAGAATTTTCATGATTTAACATTTAATTGATTTATCATATAAATATATGCAAATTATATATTTGGAAAAAATAATGCTAAAAAGTCAGAGAAAAAATTAATTTCTGGTTTTGGAAAATCTGAAAACATCAGGGAATTTTATAAATCTGGAATTGTCAGGGAAAAGTCAGGAAATTTTACTATTTATCTGGATTTTTTCACATTATTCTACATCTGTCTCAATAATTTGAAATTTTTTATTAAATAAATATCAAGAATTTCATGATTTGACATTTAATTGATTTATCATATAAATATATGCAAATTATATATTTGGAAAAAATAATGCTAAAAAGTCAGAGAAAAAATTAATTTCTGGTTTTGGAAAATCCGAAAACATCAGGGAATTTTATAAATCTGGAATTGTCAGGGAAAAGTCAGGAAATTTTACTATTTATCTAGATTTTTTCACATTTTTCTACATCTGTCTCAATAATTTGAAATTTTTTATTAAATAAATATCAAGAATTTCATGATTTAACATTTAATTGATTTATCATATAAATATATGCAAATTATATATTTGGAAAAAATAATGCTAAAAAGTCAGAGAAAAAATTAATTTCTGGTCTTGGAAAACCTGAAAACATCAGGGAATTTTATAAATCTGGAATTGTCAGGGAAAAGTCAGAAAATTGAACTATATAACTGGATTTTTTCACATTATTCTACATCTGTCTCAATAATTTGAAATTTTTTATTAAGTAAATATCTCAAGAATTTTATGATTAAATAAATATCTCAAGATTTTATGATTTTACATTTAATTGATTTATCATATAAATATATGCAAATTATATATTTGGAAAAAATAATGCTAAAAAGTCAGAGAAAAAATTAATTTCTGGTTTTGGAAAACCTGAAAACATCAGGGAATTTTATAAATCTGGAATTGTCAGGGAAAAGTCAGGAAATTTTACTATTTATCTGGATTTTTTCACATTATTCTACATGTGTCTCAATAATTTGAAATTTTTTATTAAATAAATATCTCAAGCATGTCATGATGTAACATTTAATTGATTTATCATATAGATATGTATAAATTATATATTTAGAAAAAATAATACTAAAAAGTCAGGAAAAAAATTAATTTCTGGAAAATCTGATAAAGTCAGGAAATTTTTTTCAATGAGTCTGCTAGACACTCTGATAAGGAGAAAGTGTCGCGGACACGTAAATGTATATACACGTATACTTTATATCGCGTCCACCTAATGTCGGCAATTTTGCGGAGGCACCGCCTTCTTGTAAAACTTTGTTACGTAAAACGCTCGACGGTAAATAAGATTGTTCGTAGTTTCCAATCCGCGATTCGACCCTTATCTACCCTTTCATCGTTTCTGCTGCACGCGAGAAATTCGTATCGACTCCTAGAGAGAGAGAGAGAGGCTGCAAGCACTTTATTTCGGAGATGATCCGTTGGAAAATAATTCGCTTCAACGATGCCGTTTATTACGTCTTTATTTACGCAATTTTGCGTTAAATTGTTAAATCGTCTCGAGCTCGTAAATTATATCGCGACAGCTGAACAAAGAATTTATTCACATCGCTCGTGATGTATGTTCTGTTTCTAAATGCATGTTTTTTTATTAAACACTCGCTTTAGTGAGTAAATATGTTAATTAGAGTAATTATTTCCAAATTAAATATACATGTTTGAGAAAAATATAAAAAAAATTTTTTTTCATAATTCTTCCTCCCATTTGTGCAAATATTACACAACACAATTAGAATAAAATTAGAATAACAGTAAAACCAGAGCGAACAAAAAAATCTGACGCCGACAATGAGTTTTTGCAGTTTCCAATTTATCGCTTTGCACACAGAAGGGCGTTAATGATTAATGTTTAACCTCGCCTCCTGGCAATTAATTTCGCGGAGCGATTTATAATAAGTTTCCGTCGTTACACCGCTGACAAAATTTCCGAGACAAAATTTTCTCCGCATATAGGCAAAATTAATAATAAAGCGCCAGTTCTCGTCGCAATATCTTTGTTAAATCCTCGCATCGCGTCGACTAATCCGCGTGACTATTTCCTCTCCGAATTTCCGAAATATGCCGGGGAATAATCATTCTCTCCCCTGATTCAGTTAATATTATAGTCGCGAGTCTCTCGACGGCGAAAATCTCTCTCGCCAAAGTCCTGGATTAATACAAGTCCAGGATTATCGGTTAACGGCGACCTCATCGCCGATGTTTTATATCATCACCGCGTATTGACAATCGACTCGTATCGACAGGTACGATATGAAAAAGGTATATAATCCCGATTCGCTAACAAGCGTGCGCGAAGGTAAAAATCGATGCTCTCGTCTTGGAAAAAAATGTCGCCTCGTCTTGGTGTATATCTTTCTATCGAACCGTAGAGAATTTATCCTGCGCTTGTTATCTTTGAACGATTGAATTTTTATTTCGAATTAAAGCAGTCAAACGATTTATAAACGACGGAGATTCGACAAAATAAAAACCAGGGAAGAGCTCGGAAAATAATTGCATTTTATTAAAAAGATTCTCTCCGATAAAGTTGGGACAGACATTAATATGGCATATTCTCTTGGCAGCGTTCCCATTTTTCGTTGATAATATCGTGGCACAATTTCCGGGGGTGGGAGGGTGAAAGCAAGATGGGGGAAAAACAGAAACACGACCGCGGGTTTGATTTCGTCAATATTGATATGGACCAGTGACGAGAGGAATTATACGAGGCTCGGGTTATTTTGTAGGAAAATACGACGGTGTACAACAATCGCTCGAAAAAAAAAAAAAAAAAAAACTGGGGAACTGTGTGTATCGACGATTTGATCTTATCGATTTAAATTCGGCCGAAACGAAAACGGACGAGCGAAGCTTGTCCAACAACAGCAGAGATAATGCTATAAACTCGTGATATCTGTTGAATTATTGGTCGCACTGGTTATATTATAGGAGAGACTTCCCACATGGAATGCATCGATTCACCTCTCACCCCCTGAAACCGTTATCTCGTGGTTCCATTAAAGAGATTATGCTCGCGAACACGGACAGAGGGTGGGAGAATGTGTGGTATAATCGTCGAAAACTAGAGCGAGAGCACCCGTTCTAGTAGCTGGTCGGAAAGCCGCTCCGACAATTATTGCGATTCGTTCCGAGTCGACTCTATGCATCTATCCGTCGTATCTGCCCGGCGATGCACGAGCGAAAGCTGTGTTTAACGACGGTCGTTTATCGTCGTGAATTATTGCCAAGACAGAGTATATAGCTCGCCCAGTATTTCGTGTCGCGGAAATTCAAAGTGCCGGACGATCGAACCGTTCGGAAATCCGATCGCTAGCTTCGGCTAATCTTTTCGGCGAACAATTTTTATTTATTATGGGGGAATTTTTTTTTGTCATATTTTTCGTAATTTTCCGAGATTTTTTTTTTTATATCAATTCTAAATTAGCCCTCCGTCAGCAAACTGAAGCTTTTATTATGTGTTACTGACTGTTAAAAAATATAATAAAATTTGGGTTATTTTTTAATATCTCTATTACAATATTTTATAGATTTAAAAACCCAATTGTTTATACAGGGCGAAATTTGAAAAGCAATTTGAAAAAAATGGAAATTTGCTGGTGCCTTAAAAGACCCAGATTGCTGACGGAGAATAAAATCCAGAAAAGAAACAAATCCACAAATTTTTCGCGAATCTTGCTAGAGAAAATTTAATTGTTTTTATTGAACATATTTTTCGTAATTTTCCAAGATTATTTATATCAATTCTAAATTAGCCCTCCGTTAGAGCCAACTGAAGCTTTTAAGTTTGTTCTATATTATTTTTTCATCTTCTAGACCTTTAAAAAATAAAAAAATCTGGCTTATTTGTTAAAATATCTATTTCAATATCTGATAGATTTAAAAACCCAATTGTTTATACAGCGCGAAATTTGAAAAGCAATTTGAAAAAAATGGAAATTTGCTGGTGCCTTAAAAGACCCAGATTGCTGACGGAGAATAAAATGGAGAAAAGGGACAGATCGAAATGTTTGTCGTGGATAACCCGCTCGAGAAAATGTATGCCAGAATCGTTGCAGCGTGCAGGAGACGAGTATTTGAGATTCGAGAGAAAGGAGACGTCAGATTTAATACTAATCCGAGGAGTGTAGGCGCATGTGTGACAACTGAACCGCAAATACTAGCATCCCTCTTCCCTCCTACCACCCTCTACTCATCTTGTACACCAGATTCACTTCTCTCTCTCTCTCTCATCTCTCTCGTGATTCTCTCTGTGCAAAACTGCTTTCTTGTCGGCTCAGAGACTATAATACCGGCGACAATGTACCGAGCCGAGTGTGAAATCCGAGTGCTGGGTATCGAATGCTTCACAAATACGCGCGCGAAAGCGAAGATCATATTCCTACCATCTTTTCCCTTTTCTTCGTTTTTTCGCGACGGCCGACAGTTTTATCGCTTCTCTCGCGCGAGAGAAAGCCGCAAGTTCGCTGGAAAGATTGCGGGATTCTTCGCGCGAGAAGAAAAGTTGACTTTATTAGACGGGGGTTGACGAAGAGAAGGAGATGGAGGGACAGATGGAAGGCTTCCATGCGGAGGAAATTAATACGATTCGATTCGGTGAAGGGAAGGTATATCGTGTCGCAAGATATCATCTTTTTCGAGATCACAAGGAGGATATAGGTTACATCTATAAATAATGAAAGAAATGATAGATTTTAGTGTCAACAAGATTATTAAGACTTTTTCGTTAATGTTGTACCTACATATGTAGGCATCTATTAATTTATCACCAATTTTATTTACTCCGTGTCATGATTCAACTCGTCTCATCTTTTGTATATTTAATACAAATCCAAACAGAGCAACATGCATCTTTGATGCGGCCCTAATCGACTTGATATACCCCATTGCGTAATTGTTAAAAATATCATCTCTTTCAGAGATCACAAGGAAGATAGATTACAACATTGTTTATAAATAATGAGAGAGATGATAGATTATTAAGACCTTTTTATTAATGTTATATATAGGTATCTGTTAGTTTATCGCCATCTTTATTTACTCCGTGTCATGATTCACCTCTTACATGTGTACATTTAATACAAATCCAAACAGAGCAATATGCATCTTTGATGCGGCCCTAATCGAACTTAATATACCCCATTGCGCTAAGAATATCATCTCTTTCAAGATCACAAGGATAGATTACAACATTGTTTATAAATAATGAAAGAAACGGAACCAATACTACGCAGAACACATCATCTTATACTCGCTCGCAGGGATTTCTTAAAACCATTTATTGGTCCGTGAAAAAATCAACCTGGTTAGCAAAATTGTTGGCATAAAACAGCATATGCGATTTATCGGGCCAAATTTCTCATAATAAAACATTTTACTACCTCGCAGAGGCCTACTTGGTGCATACAATCTTATACACTCAAGTAACCCAAGGCAGTTCACTCGATTATTTATTGGATTGAACAAGTCAAAAAATAACCTTCTATTCCCCAATGAGACAAGATTCAATTCCAGGAACATCGAATCGTAATCATGATCTGCATTGGAGTTTCCGTAAAAAAAACTGATTCCACAATACGTAAAAACCTGTTGTGATCAATCACTGTACACTTTCCTTCTCGGTACGGGGTCTAATCAACGCCTAAAATAATAATTTTAAGGCTAGGTATAAATCAGGTATAATCTTCCTAATTTATCGGCATCCCTATCTACTCCGCGTCGTGATTCAACTCGCCTCTCTTGTATATTTAATACGAATCCAAACAGAGCAATATGCATCTTTGATGCGGTCCTAATCGGACTTAATATACCCCATTGCGTGAAGAATATCATCTCTTTCAAGATCACAAGGATAGATTACAACATTGTCTATAAATAATGAAAGAAACGGAAGCAATACTACGCAGAACACATCATCTTATACTCGCTCGCAGGGATTTCTTAAAACCATTTATTGGTCCGTGAAAAAATCAACCTGGTTAGCAAAATTGTTGGCATAAAACGGCATATGCGATTTATCGAACCAAAATTCTCATAATAAAACATTTCACTACCTCGCAGAGGCCTACTTGGTGCATACAATCTTATACACTCAAGTAATTCAAGGCAGTTCACTCGATTATTTATTGGATTGAACAAGTCAAAAAATAACCTTCTATTCCCCAATGAGACAAGATTCAATTCCAGGAACATCGGATCGTAATCATGATCTGCATTAAAGTTTCCATAAAAAAAACTGATTCCACAATACGTAGAAACCTGTTGTGATCAATCACTGTACACTTTCCTTCTCGGTACGGGGTCTAATCAACGCCTAAAATAATAATTTTAAGGCAAGGTATAAATCAGGTATAATCTTCCTAATTTATCGGCATCCCTATTTACTCCGCGTCGTGATTCAACTCGCCTCTCTTGTATATTTAATACGAATCCAAACAGAGCAATATGCATCTTTGATGCGGTCCTAATCGACTTGATACCCCATTGCGTAACCGTTAATTCGTAACCGAGGCACATGCTATCTCTCCGGAATCTCCGGAGTAATTGAACCTCGAGGATCGATACGGAGTCGGACGGGATGAAAAACGTCGGAAATGTCGCCGGCAATCCGCGCGGCTCTTTATCGCGGTCGCGAGTAATCGCGAGATACGGGCGAGAAAGAGAGAGCAACTTTACCGAGCATATACAAGTTTTAAGATTGCCCGAGCCAATCAAGCTTTGAATTAAGGAAGCCTCTCGGGACGGTCTCCATGACTACCATCCCATCCCCCATTCCCCTCTGTCCTCCCCCTGGTAACACAGTCTTCCACCCTTATAACCCCCCTCCGACTGGTGAGAAAGGTCACGAGGTCATGCTGCGCGAAATCTCCCTGCCGGTGCATTCCAGCGGGTATCTCATCAGAGAAGAGTCTCCCTTCCTGTTGATTATCCGCAGTTAACTAATGTCGCGGGTATAAATTATGCAGCAGCCTTAAAGTCTCACTCGATCGCGAGGAAAGAGAGAGAGACAGGTGTGTGCGCGTGTATATCTTGGAGGAGAGATTGTCACGCTCTTAAATACTCCGTAATTGCGCTTTTATTCGCTCTCTTGACGAAAGAAAAAAAAAGCAGAAAAGAAAAATCTCACCGTGACGCAAATGGAGCAGGAGAGGAAAAAAAAGACGCGTATTCTCTCTGTAGCACCAGCTCGTTGAGCGAAACTCAGTCACGCAGACCCACGCTCTAACTCGTCTCGGCTCGAAGACGCGCACTCTCGAGGGTATATGGAAGAGACAACGCGCGTTCGGAAAATATAGCGGGGGATCGATAGGCCGCCGCACATGGAGTCCGCGTCTCGTACGTGCAACCCCCATGCATACACACATCCAAACACACTGTCAGAGACAGGTGCATGCGCCCCGTTTCGTATTCCGTATTAAAGCGCGGCCGGTGTGTACCGAAGTGAAATCCTGACGGGAGGGATGTATTATATATATACATAGACGACAGATGCTCTCGCTGTCAGATTTCGTGCGTTCTGGATTTCAGCGACGGGGGTGGATCGGTCAAGCAAATACTACTTAATCGCGCCGCTGTGTTTTTTTTTTTTTTAAGTGTAGGTATTGTTTCAGGCACTTTGTAATACCTTGAAACAGCGCAGTTGGAATTTTGCGACAGCCTGATTTTCGTATACATTAAAATAACCCTTTTATCTTTGACGTTGATTAATCCAGCGCTTTAGACTCTAAAATTTTACAATAGAATACCAAATTTATTTTATTGTAATTAAAAATATTGATTTCCGTGTTGTATAATGGGTTTTAAAATATATAAATAATTTTATTTAAACTTTATGTTTTTTTTATACGGAGATTGAACCATTGTTTTGCATCACGTAGCAAAGTTAATTAAAAGTATAGTAAAAACATACGTATTGAGACTTCTCCATTAGAACACGTTCGTTTCAAAGTAATCAAGTAACTAGCATTAGCGCCAAGTGGAAGAGAGATCAACTTTTTTACACCTCTTTTTCCTTCTTTTTAAGGAGAGAAGAGAAAGAGGCTACTTTGGCCTTTCCTTTGTGAAATCGAAGTGAAATCTTCGCAGTTCGTGCTTATTTTATGCCGTCTCAAAGCTCGACCCGGAGCGGGAAAAACAACAAGCGATAAAAAGGAAGAAAAAACAACCGTTCCAATACCTCATTCCCGGTGCAACCCGGAAGAAAAAAAAATAGTAACTTAATGTGATTAGGGGAGCGCGCTTTTTGTGACACAGAAATTCCATTGGAGGAGTTCCTCGGAACGAAGAGTGCTATACGTTTGAATAAATATTCTTTCCCTTCAATTTTCGCACTCGCGGAATTTCGCGCGCACATTCGAGATTCGCTCGTTAACTCGTATCGCCGGAATAATTTCCATCGATCGAGAACCGTCTCGCGCGCTTCTTCGACTGAAAGATTTTATGCGGCCGCCCACGTTTTGCCCGATAAATCAGAACTATACGCGACCGCTATTAAAACGAGTCGTCCCGAGCTGCAACCATTTATTCCGAAGTTAGCGTGAGTCACACTCGCGAGAGGAAAAAGAAAAAAGTCCTTTATACTTCTCTCCCTTGAACATTTCAATTTTCAACCCTTCGAAGCATCGGCGTCCACAGGGGGGCCAAGAAAAAGCATGCGTCTCCCCCCTTGGCATCAGTAAAAAAAATTCAGCGTTTGCTCTCCTTTTGAATAAACACTGAAATTTATTTGCATATTTAATACAAGAAATATGAAAATAAGAATAAAAAAATTTTAAAAGTTGCCCCCTTGGAATTATTAAAAAAATTAAGCATTTGTTTTCCTTTTGGATAATAAAAACTGGATTTCATTTGCAGATTTATAATAAAAAAGTAAAATAAAAAAAATTGAGAAAGAACAAATAGTCTAAAAACGAAAAAAAAAAAATTTAATTGCCCCCTCGTGGAAGAAATACCGCGGACGCCGACGCTTAAAACTCCTAGAAATATACATGTAATTTTACACGCTATTTACGCACGTTTTTGTCGCAAGCATGAATTAGCGCCACTTTCTCGAAAAAAAAAAAAAAAGCAAATAAGAAAAAGGGGTGGAATATATAAATGAAGGAATATTAATGGGGAAGATTAATCTCCGCCACGTGTACAGACGCGCATTCCCTCTCTCGGGGCTTAATCGCGCTTCCTCTCGCTGTTCCAGCTGCGGAAGCCAGTGTCGACTCTCTCGATTCCGGGAGCGATGAAAAACAGCGGCGGGGTGGCCGGCGGGGGTGGCGCGGGGGGTGCGGCCGGGGTGGCCGCCGGATGCGGTAGCGCCGGGGGCGCCGGTGCCGGCGAGGACGCCGGCATCGCCCTCGTGGGCGTCCACACCGAGTATCCCCGTTACATGGACGAGCGCATGCTGGCAGGCGGCGGCGGCTCTCTGAAGGGCCAGTCCGGCGGCGGCAGCATCGGGCCCGGATCCAAGCACAAGCCCAACGTCGGCTACCGCCTCGGCAGACGGAAGGCCCTGTTCGAGAAGCGAAAGCGCATCAGTGACTACGCCCTCGTCATGGGCATGTTCGGCATCATCATCATGGTCATCGAGAACGAGCTGTCCAGCGCCGGCGTTTACACCAAGGTGAGTTTTTTTTCCTTCCGCAATCACAATCTCTCGTATTCAGGAGAAGGGATTTTCTTTATTATTTCGTGCATATTTTAATATATATTAAATTATGTTAAATAATCCAGAGGACATTCTTGAACATCCTCGGGATGTTCTCTGAACGTCTTCGGGATATGTGTGCTATTAGGAATTTTATTTAATATAATGTAATGTATTTTAATTAAATTATATTAAAAAATACCCCTAATAGCACACCATATCCGAAAGACATATTCAGAGGACATTCTTGAACATCCTCAGGATGTTCTCTGAACGTCTTCGGGATATGTGTGCTATTAGGAATTTTATTTAATATAATGTAATGTATATTAAAATGTACATTTTAATATATATATTAAATTATATTAAAAAATACCTCTAATAGTACACCATATCCGAAAGACATATTTAGAGGACATTCTTGAACATCCTCAGGATGTTCTCTAAACGTCTTCGGGATATGTGTGCTGTTCGGGATATTATTTAATATAATGTATATTAAAATGTACATTTTAATATATATTAAATTATATTAAAAAATACCCCTAATAGCACATCATATATCTAAAAGGCATTCAGAGGATATTCAGAGGACATTCTTGAACATCCTCAGGCTGCTCTCTGAACGTCTTCGGGATATTATTTAATATAATGTATATTAAAATACATTTTAATATATATTAAATTATATTAAAAAATACCCCTAATAGTACACCATATCCAAAAGACATATTCAGAGGACATTCTTGAACATCCTCAGGATGTTCTCTGAACGTTTTCGAGATATGTGTGCTGTTCGGGATATTATTTAATATAATGTATATTAAAATGTACATTTTAATATATATTAAATTATATTAAAAAATACCCCTAATAGCACATCATATATTCAAAAGACATTCAGAGGATATTCAGAGGACATTTGAACATCCTCAAGCTGCTCTCTGAACGTCTTCGGGATATGTGTGCTATTCGGGATATTATTTAATATAATGTATATTAAAATACATTTTAATATATATTAAATTATATTAAAAAATACCCCTAATAGCACACCATATCCGAAAGACATATTCAGAGGACATTCTTGAACATCCTCAGGATGCTCTCTGAACGTCTTCGGGATATGTGTGCTGTTCGGGATATTATTTAATATAATATATATTAAAATGTACATTTTAATATATATTAAATTATATTAAATAATATCCTTAATAGCACACCATATCCCAAAGACATTCAGAGGATATCCAGAGGACATTCGAACATCCTCAGGATGAGATATATTATATATAATAATTTTATATTAGATATATATAATTTATATTAAATAATACAATATATATGATAAATCTAAATACATGACTTCAGATACCGTAATCTGATTCTTCTCCCTCTCGAATATATTTGGTATTACAAGGCACATAAAATAGAAATTTGTCACGAGATCGTCTAAAGTGGCCTGCAGTCACAAAACCGTGACTCTTGTCGTGAGAATCGTGTCTACAGCGGTTTGCTTTCCGAAAATGTTTTATTCATACTACAGCAGCGCAAGCTAAGAAGAAAATCCACGTGGATTAGAATTACTAATTGAAACGACTATTGATATATTTTCTGACGCGCACATAGGTTTTTCGTCAAACTTTCTCATCGTAGTTCGATTAATTACAAGTCCGAGAAACCTCTGGTTTCTTATCTGATTCAACGAGACCTTTATGGAAATGTTGATTAACATTTTCCAATGGAAAATTTAATTTCAATTTACCCCCCGATTGTTGAATATAATAAATGCGAGATTCTCTCGGCGATAATAGTGGCGCGTTCGCGGGAATATAAACTCATACCATTGAACCGTTCAATTAATTTACACTTGACTCGCTAATGGGCGAGTCAAACTTTCCCCGAGGCTCTCTCGTAAATTCGCCTCGGACGGATCGCTCGCGTGCGGGAGTAAACTCGTCGGCAATTCAAAAGTTAAATACCGAGGGTGCCTCAATCTTGGAGAAACTCTCCGGGCTCTTGTTTACAAAATATCGCTAACCAGACGTTTGAAAGATCGTTCGAAGATTTTGTGCGATAGAATTAACGCGGGAAATGGAAATTGCGGTCGGAAATTCGATTGATGAAGAAGCAAGTTGTTAGCAAACGCGTCGAGTACTTTGACAATTTTGCAAATCTATATTTCGCTCATTAAGTTTCTTTTTTTTTTTTTTTTCATCGTGTTAATGTTCGAATGTATTCATTAACCGATATTAAATTTGCGATTATTACACCACTCATCTGTATAATCGTCTGTAAAATTGATTTCGATTGGTTGTAAAATATATGCATATACGCTGACGATAATATAATTATAATAAAAGGTGCAATTATATATATTTTGTTTACGACACAATTTACGAATAATTGGTCGAACGCAAACACAGTTGCAACATCATAGTGCAATGATAAATTTTTCAGACGAAAGAGGTAACTATATATTTTTACACAATACCTCGTGTACGTACACGTTCGATTTGTTTTTTCCACGAGTGTGTTCGGATATCTATAAATGCCGCTCGCAATCTGTACGTTTTGCTTATCGCGGTCTCTTCCCGGGACGGCCTGAATAAATTACGAGAGTCGCTGATAAATGATAAAGGCAGAGGCCATATCGGAGTCCGAGTCCGGGAACGAGAAGATCTGAGACGACTCGCTGAATATTTATCGCCGGTCGCAATCGTTTCGCGGCGAAACGTTAATTCATTCGCCATCGATCAGGGGCTCTTGAAACCGCGTGAGAAAAGTGCAGAGCGATGTAGCCGCGTTAATATTGCATCGCCGAAAAGGGCAAACCGCTGGTGGGATATGGATTTTACATTCGGAAAGAAATTCCGAAAGTTGATCTCTCTTTTTTTTTTTTTCGAAAAAGTATGTGTCGCGACCATTTATTCTTCTTGCCGTATGTGTTTCCTTTCTCCCGCGAGATTGAATAAATAAATAATCGGAGTCTCGCTCTGCTGGCTAAAGCTTTCATACTGAATTGAGATGTACGCTGAAAAAGTTCCTTGTACTTTTACATGGAAATTATTTGCTCGAAATTGGAAAATTTTAGCTTAATTATTACTGCAATTTTTTCCATCTTTTTTTTAAGTGAAAATATATATTAATGTAAAATATAGGTAAAATTGGAACTTAATTTTATAAGCATTTATTCCTATGTGCAATTCCATGTTTAGTGGAATATTTATTTCTAATTATAAGAATATATTTCAGATGAAATTACATATAATCTGTAATTGTATTGTATGAAAATCCCAGCATATTATGTAATTCTACACAAATATTTCCCTTTTAGACAAGATTTAAAAAAAAAACAATAATTATAATTAACAATTTACAAAATCGATAAATTACGAGATATACAAGAGAGAAGCAAAATTCTAAGGAATCGAAAAATCAGAAAATCTTAATACCTTCAGATTTGATCCTAAGATCGTAGATGCTCTGATTAAATTCCTACGAGTTTTTTTTTTTTTTAAAGAAGTGCGATTCTTCCTTTATATTCGTCGATATGCGAAGGGTTTTCGTGGAGCATCCTGTAGAGACACGTTTCACATAGGCAAAGCCTCAGAGAAACCCTGCCGACAGTCGTCTCGGATCCTTTCAAATCCAAAATGCTTCGTGCTCGAATGCTCGCGACGTGAGATGAAGACCTCCAAGATGTCGGCAAATGTATACACGACACCAGCATTTGCCTCACAGTCGCTCCGAACAATCCTTGCAGCATGTAGATTGATCCTCCTTCCCTTATCCCCATCCTCCATCGTTATCCTTTCATGTCCTTCGGTCTCTCATCGCGAAGAATCGATGCTGTCGGGAGCACGTTATCACGAATAAGTTTTTTTCCTCGTACGACAAGCTTCGCCACGTGGATCTAAATGATATATCCTCAAGCAAGTTCAAGGACTCGACAATCGATGAGACATCTATTAGAAATGGTTGACCAACGAGGAACTCCAAGATGCATCGATATGCAAGTCAGAGGGTTCGGAAAAAATCTCGTGCTCTATATGATTTTTATTGGCTCTGTCTTTTGGAATTTGGAAAAAGTAGATATATTAAAAATTAACAAAATAAGCATTTTTTTCTCAATAATTTTCTACGATCAACATTTCCTAGACAACCAATAGCAATTATTCCCAAAAAATCCCAGATAGAAGCAAGAGAGGAAGACCACTCATCATCAATTGTGTCGATCTTTTTCATGTATATTGAATAAGGTTAAACTCTTCCTTTTCGGCACCCATCTTACCAAGTGATATTAGAAATGGTTGACCAACAAGGAACTCCAAGATGCATCGATATGCAAGTCAGAGGATTCGGAAAAAATCTCGTGCTCCATATGATTTTTATTGGCTCTGTCTTTTGGAATTTGGAACAAGTAGATATATTAATAATTAAAAAAATAAGCATTTTTCTCAATAATTTTCTACGATCAACATTTCCTAGACAACCAATAGCAATTATTCCCAAAATATCCCAGATAGAAGCAAGAGAGGAAGACCACTCATCATCAATTGTGTCGATCTTTTCCATGTATATTGAATAAGGTTAAACTCTTCCTTTTCGGCACCCATCTTACCAAGTGATATTAGAAATGGTTGACCAACAAGGAACTCCAAGATGCATCGATATGCAAGTCAGAAGATTCGGAAAAAATCTCGTGCTCTATATGATTTTTATTGGCTCTGTCTTTTGGAATTTGGAAAAAGTAGATATATTAAAAATTAACAAAATAAGCATTTTTCTCTCAATAATTTTCTACGATCAACATTTCCTAGACAACCAATAGCAATTATTCCCAAAAAATCCCAGATAGAAGCAAGAGAGGAAGACCACTCAATTGTGTCGACCTTTTCCATGTACATTGAAGGAAATTCTTCCTTTTTTGCATCCATCTCATCATGTGGATTGCCATCCTCGTGATTAGAACCTTCAATTAGGGCAGTGAATCGAATTGATTCACATGTCCGGAATTAGTCGACTATTCGGTATTATAACTAGGGTCCATCGGGACCGATCGGGATCGTTGGTCGATAAACTTCTAGCAATTTAGCACTGCACTTTTTGCGACACTGTGTCGAAGGACGTATGGTCCCGAAGAGAATCGTCCCGAAATTCCCACGGCGCGAATTCGACTTTATTAAAATTCGCCCCGGTGCTCGGCCGCAATAATTTTCGAGACTTATGAACATCCGGCAAGCGGAATTTGAAAACGGCGTGCAGTAGATTTAAACACAATGGGTATATTTCTCCACAAATATTCCATCTGCACCGCATAGAATAACTCTGAATGCAAATGAGGATCGATATATAGAGAGAGAAAAGGAGTGGTTCTTACTTATCGAGAAAATTAATGTAAACCAATTACATGAAATCCTGAAGCTTCGATACTTGCAAAATAGGCATTTCGAGACAAGGGAGAAAAGTAAATTAGGAAAATGCGCAACATTCCCTTTTTTTAATTTTGAAAGAGCTTTGTAGAAAAATATTTCCTCTTATAATATGATTATACTCGATTCAATAGCGTGTCTGAGAAGTTTACTTTTCGCTAAATGGTATGTCTCGGCGACCTCGCGACCTTCGCCAGACTTATCGACTAAAAACGACTCCGTTTGATGCGCCGGATATAACGAATATATTCAAGATGACAAGTCGCGAGCAGTCGCCTACATATACATATACCAACCCCCGTACGATATCGAGAGGTTCGGTTCGATAATCGCGATTGCGAAGGAGGGCCGCCTTGACCCGGCCTATCCTTTTCCGAACGTGAAAGCTCGTCCCCAGGGTGCTTTCGGCCGAAAGCTCGCGATAATGTCTTTTCGCCCGTCCGGACGCGTGGAAACTTGTGTATTTATTCCCGCGCCAAATGGGGATATTTCTCCCCGCGAGAATTTCCCTAGGGGACCGCGAAAATTCCATTGTTGACCCGAGCAATCCTCTCCGTTTGATCCTGTGCCAAGAGTGGAACGACGGATTAACAATATCGATATTGCAAGCTCGAGGACAATCGCTTCTATTTCCCATCCCCTACGCCCTCTTCTTCCCTCACAGAGAACCATTCCAGAATTGGAGTAGCGATGCGAGATGAGAGAATCAGGCTGGAAAGCCTGTGTCGTCCTTTAGTTGGATTTTTAAGGAAACGTCGGTGTTTCGCGCGGATGAAAATTCCAAATTTATTCTCGCACTCGCATTTCTTTATTCCATACGTATTCAAATTGCGAATTCCCTCGTATATCCCGAGCTTCATACTTTTCGTCCCCCGTATTTCATCCCCCTTATTGAATCGTCGACAGTTTCCAATTCATGAATTCTTTAGAGTTGTTTGATTTTTCTGATCGTTACCTTCGTAACATTCAGGTAAATGGTACGATGAAATTACACGCGATACGTAGAAACCTTATATCCGGATATGTATTTGGGTGCCGAGGCAGTTTAAAAACCGTCGAGTATGTGTGTGAGTGAGCGCGTTTGTGTGCACGCGCATCGACTTGCAAATTCGGCGATGAGGGCTGAGAAATTTCGCGACGTCGCAAAGTCTCGGGGAGACCGAACGACGTTATGTCGGAAATTTGTATGCGCGGAAGCGATCGAATTATATTATATTTGGGGCTGAAACTCGCTTTCTCTCTCTCTCTCTTGCAACTCGCGTACAACAGTTTAACTCATTAATTTTCCACAGCTGCATTTGGCTGCTTAACGAATTTAACCGAAGCACGTCTAGTTATTTTCGCAAAAATAACCACCTACTAAGAATAATAACGCGGAATGATTCGCCCTCGTCGAAATTCTAAAGCATCTCAGTTGCAGCGGAATTTTAATTTCAGGAGGATTGATTATTAAATATCGAGAGAGAACAAATGCGAAATTTATTTTAGATTTATTAAAAAAGGATATTGAAATTTCATCTCCGGGAGAAAAAGTTTTCAATTATCATTCCCGAAGTGCCAATTAAATGATACGTAACGCACGAATATATATATATATATATATATATATATATATATATATATATATATATATACACAATATATATATTACAATTTTTATATATTTTATATATATATATATATATATATATAATATATAAAAATTGTAATATATATATATATATATATATTTAAAAATTGTAATATATATATATATATATATAACAATTTTTATTTCAGCGAGAATAAATGAGAAGGTAATGCAATATTTAAATCTCGGAACTCGCAATGATCTCTCCTGTATATCCATACGTTATATATAAATAGAAGTTTTTGCATCCATGTGAATGACAGTTAACAAATGCTCGCAATTATACAAATATAAGCAGGATTATTTCTCCTACCCTCGAATGCGAATGGGGGATCGATCGCGTTGACAGACAGCGGTGAGGAATGATAAATTGTACCGTCACGCCGTCGCAGAAATCCCCAAACGACCTTGGCGACGCGAGACTTCGACAAAGCGGAGGAAGCAGCCGGCAATTATGTAGCCGCGAGAATATAATGTCATTTTCAAGTGGTGTGCTGCGTATAACGAAGGCGAAAGCAGGTCGTCAGGGGAAGCCCCAACGGGACGGAATGGAAAAGTCGAGAGAGAGAGAGAGAGAGAGAGTTGGGAGACGACTTGCGTTACGATTGAAGGAATGAAAAAGGAAACACTGTCGGCGCGATATTAAACGTTTCCAGCGAGAAATGCATTTAGCTTACATTACAATCTCTTATCCTCTAATTCCACTTTCGTCATCTGCTATGGAATGAAGCTGAAGCAAGACCATCCTTCATCTTTGCGCGATTATCGACATTTCAAAGCGGTAACAAAAATTAAGCATTTGCTCTCCTTTTGAATAAACTGGAATTTACGTGTAAATTTAATATAAAAAATTAAATTTTGAAAATTAAGAAAGAACAAAAAATAATAAAACAAATAATTATAACCCCTCTTGGAAGAAATCCTGCAGATTATCGAGCATATGCTTCGATAAAAAGGAATGATAAGCGACACAAATTTTAGTTTGATTGCTTAACGCTTAACTATTATCGACATTTGAAATCGGTAAAAAAATTAAGCATTTGCTCTCCTTTTAAATAAACTGCAATTTAATTGTAAAAATATAAAAACATTAAATTTAAAAAAATAAAGAGAGAACAAGGAACGATAAAAAACAAATAATTATAGCCCCTCCTGGAAATAATCCTGCAGAGAAACTGGAATTTAATTGTAAATTTAATATATAAAAATTAAATTATAAAAAATAAAGAAAGACCAAAAATGATAAAAAACAAATTATATCTCGTTGAAAAAAATCCTGCAGATTATGGAGCATATGCTTCGATAAAAAGGAATGATAAGCGACACAAATTTCAATTTGATCGCTTAACGCTTAACTATTATCGACATTTGAAATCGATAAAAAAAATTAAGCATTTGCTCTCCTTTTAAATAAACTGCAATTTAATTGTAAAAATATAAAAACATTAAATTTTAAAAAATAAAGAGAGAACAAGGAACGATAAAAAACAAATAATTATAGCCCCTCCTGGAAATAATCCTGCAAAGAAACTGGAATTTAATTGTAAATTCAATATATAAAAATTAAATTTTAAAAAATAAAAAGAGACCAAGAATTGATAAAAAACAAATTATATCCCGTTGAAAAAAATCCTGCAGATTATCGAGCATATGCTTCGATAAAAATGAAGGAAAGATAAGCGGCACAAATTTCAGTTTGATCGCTTAACGCGGCGGTATTTTTTTTTCCTCCGAGATCTCCTCTCCTTCTTTTTCGGGACGCGCTATTAAGAGTTTACGACCCAGTCCTAATGCCAGATAGTAGCTTTTATGCATCTTCCTTTTTTCACCGGCGACTTCCAGGCAGGATGGCCTGGACGTTACGAGCTTCGTGTGCTGTGCAAGGATTAGGCTTTCCCTTCCAGTATCGCGAGATAAAAACGGGTCAGAGTGCTTTTACCGTGGTGGATTAACAAATGGATCCACCATGTCGTTCTGGTACCTTCTCGACTGCCATCGAATTCATCGATAGGCTTTACTTGCGATGTAAATCGCGCCATATTAATTTGACAGCTTTATCGTTATTTTCTTTTTCTTTTTTTCTCTGTCTCTTTTTTTTTTTTTTTTTTTTTTTAGAGCTTTATCTGTTAGCGGATTCTGTCTAGCTCGACTTTTCATCCTTATCTCGGAATATAAATCACAATCTCGTTGCTAATTTAATTAACGCAGAAGAACTTTAAAACTCTGAAAACCTTGAAGTTTAAAAATTTGTAAATTCAATAGTTATGTAATTTTAGAAGTTTCTAAAAAAATTTCGCAAATAGAAATTCGCAAAGAAGCAGAATTTTAGGAAATTCGCAACTTTGGAGAAAAAGTTGGATCGTAGATCCAAATTTTGAAAGAAGCGAAATTCTGGGAAATCCCTGTTTCGGAAATAACAAATTTCGAAGAGTGTAATTTCTGAAAATAGACAAAAATAAAAGAAATGTAAAAATTTGGATTCCACATATAACAATATATGTACATATATATATGGGATTTTTTGCATGTTATTACATTCTCGACTGTGGATCATTTTTCTTTTAGCCTCTAGTCATCGCCGTTTGTTATTCGGCGCAGTTTCTAAGTTGAAGAAAAGAACGATAATTTAGAAATGAGTGCTTTATGACCCGAAGAAGAGAGATTTCCCGTGGAAAATTTCTCGGAAACTTGGTCGACGTTTATCTTCGCGTTCGCGTCTTGTCACGAGGATTAAGCTTCCCGTAATCGAGCTTTTCTGCGACGATAAGTTTCTCAAGGGCTAAATCCGTCGAGAAAGCCGATTCTTAAGTTGCCATTGGCGCGACGCATCCTTCTTCCGTCTCTGTCAAAACCGCAAACAGACTTTCCTCTCCGGATAGTAGTAATCGAGAGTGCCACCGGGGTGCTGTCGCAAAAAATAAACAGTATTTCAAGGCAAGCGGCAGAATTAACACCGGATTTTCCCGGTGCGCAACAACGTATTTATATTTCGCGCGAAAGCGGATCTTTTGCAAAATCATTGATTTTGTCATCTCTTTTTAGAGTTGAGAAATTTGATTAAGAGGATGCCGGAGCGATGGTCAAACTCCGATAGGTTAGCACCACACATATCTAAACATATGCACGTATACAACACATACGCGTGAAAATGTTTTTAATATATAACTTTTTTATTAGACTTGCAATCTCACTTTTAATCGTTTACTAATAATTCTTCATATTATCCTTACCGCGTATACTATATTTCATGCATAGACAAACTGCAGAATTTTTTTATTAAATAAGTATTGTTACGAACTGACACCAAGAAGTTGATAACAGAACTGTAATTTTTTTATTTTTATATGATTTATATATGCAATCATAGCTAACGCGGTCCGTTTTTATAAGTACTTTAATCGTGGAAAAGGATTTATTCATCAGTATAGTCAATAAAAAGTTATTTAAAAAGAACTAAATATTCGCATTCGGTCGGTAAAAACATACCTCCGGCATCTCCTTAACGCTTTCAAACGCAAATTTCAATTTCAACGAGCTAGAAAAAGCTAAACGCAGATAGTAGCGCATCAGTTTCGAGGAAAATTAATTTTTCTCAATCTGATATACCAAGAAAATTAAATTAAATCTGAGATTTTTATCTTAAACCCTCTGACCCCCTGACTTTTTCTTCAAGAAATGTATATTTTGTAATAACATGACGTGTATCTAAATCTTAAAATAATGTAGAAATTGTTTGATTTATTCAAGACTATCTATTTTCCATTTCACATTCTTTACGAATATATTTGAAAATTATAATAACATGGCGTGTCTTTAAATTTTATAAATAATCTAGAAATTGTTTGATTTATTCAAGACTATCTATTTTCCATTTCACATTCTTTACGAATATATTTGAAAATTATAATAACATGGCGTGTCTTTAAATTTTATAAATAATCTAGAAATTGTTACATTTTTAAGCGCGATAACACTGATTTATTCAAGACTATCGCCGCGTCTATTTTCCATTTCACATTCTTTACGAATATCGTTGAAATATGTTTGCGAAAAGGTTTAGTTTGATAAGAGGTTTCGCAAACGTGCAATTTATTTTAAATTATCTGTGTACCTTAGCTTTACACCGGGATAATCGCGTTGCGATCAAACTATAAATATTGATTTAACGCCGTTTGTTGTTCTTACTTTAGAATCCACTCAATTCGCAAATCCCCCCGAAATGCGCAATTGTTGTCGCTTCGTTCACGCAAATTGTGACAAATCACGGGTCGCGCGACGAATCCAAATGAAATTCCCGATAAACGAAATTTCCCGTCGAAAATTTCATTCAACGGCTCCGGCTGGCCTGTCGTTCCGAGAGCGAGAATAATTATTTTTCACCCTCGAGAGCCGTTTGTCGGCATTCCCCGAGCTTCGATGTCAAAAGGGTATTCGAGTGATACAGTCCATTCTCGTCCAACGAAGATTAATATTCTCCAAAGATTAATTCCTTTCTGAATCTTTTTCAAATCGCGAGAGGGAAAGATGATCCTTATAAAGTCTGCGGAATCTTTTTTCTTTACCTCTTTAATGTCAAACACGCTTGGTTTCCTTTAAATCTGAGATTTCATAGAAGCAATAGATTTCTCTCTCGGATACTTGAAGCTTTATCGCACTTTCTACTTTCGAAACTATGCGGCGTTTTTTTTCTACGTCCTTAAACGTTTGAAAAGTAAAAGAGGAGATTTTCGCTATTTCAATTTCTGGAAAAAAGTTGCCGCGAGAGTTTCGTCAGTTTCCGAACAACTTTTACATGTCCGAACTTTCACTCGGGATCCAGATTTCTCGCCGTGCGGAAAGACGTTGAATAATTATTTCCCTCATCAAAGAAGGGCTCTTCCTTTCTTTCTCCTTTGACGTTTCTCCCATCGCGGATTAATTTTTCAGACGCGTCGAACGCGGCTGCGCTTCGAGTTTCTCTCCCGTCTTATTTCTCCTTGTCAGACCCACTCGCAAAAAGACGCCTCGCATCGAGGAGAGGTCGGGCGATGATCGCTTTATAATCTGCAACGAGGCGAAAGAGAGTATTCCCCGCTGATGTATCGCCGGAAACCAGCCACAAAGAAGGGAAAATCCCGTCGAGCGCTTCCCTCTAGTTGCCGCGGAAATTATGAAGAGAGGCGTTTCTTACTTATAAGGGTGTAACGACGCGAGTATTAATTCTCGTAATTGAGCCGCGGAACTTGTCGCTCGAAAAATTCATCGTTGAAGAAATTGTATCGTTGGATCCTCTTGGTTGAAAGAAAAAAAATTCGCAGATTTGTTTATTTATCGATGAAATATATTTTGCATCGCACGTGGCGGTTTATGTAATAAAAGACAATTTTCGATCACAGGTGATCTTTATCTCCTATGAAGGTGTGGAGCGCACGTGCGTCGAATGAATGTCCGACAGCTAAAGGCAACCCAAATCCAAAATAACCGAGTATAAATAACCGTTCATGTTATAAATCGACGTACGCTTGTTCGAGGGATCAAAACATACACGGGAAGACCGAAGATTCCGCCGTCGGATAAATGTGTTTTATTGGAGAATTATAAAAAGAATTAGAGAAAAATCTTCTCATCACTTCCCGGCGCGACGTTAATGAAAAAAGTTCAAGTTCACCCCGGACCTTCTTATCTATATAATACTCGATAATTTCAGGTTCCGATTTCCTTGATATACCTCGGGTTCTTCAAACTTGAAGGTTTTTGTGTTACCGTCGAATTAAAAAAAAGAAAGAAAGAAATTGAATTAAAATTTTTACACAAGCTTACGATTTTATAGATAATGTCGAGGGATTTAATTTTACAAATATTGGATTTTGAAAAATTCAATCATCTATAGGCAAATATATATGTGTATAGAATTGTTTTTAAATTTCTATCTAAATTTTCGTTTTAAAAGCGGTTTAAAAATTTGACAGCGATGTTCTATCCG
This sequence comes from Nylanderia fulva, assembly GCF_048542155.1. NCBI lineage: Eukaryota > Metazoa > Arthropoda > Insecta > Hymenoptera > Formicidae > Nylanderia > Nylanderia fulva. The sequence continues at coordinate 1,532,986 of NW_028189730.1, read as the reverse complement.
TTGTTTGTGTTCTGTCTATTTATTTATCCCTCTTTTTTTTTTTTTCGTTGACGTTGGATGGTCAGTGTCGGATGCATTTCCGAACGACGAGGGTTCGAAAGTTTGCACATGCCGTGACACGTGTGTGTTTTACACGCACGTTCTCTCTATCACACAGGGACAAAGGAATCGAAAACTTGCGGCACAAACCTGGGAAACACGGGGGGAGGTTTTTACTTTTAACGTCTGTTTTTTTTTTTTTTTTTTTTTTTTTTTTTTTTCCGACAGAACGTGAAAAAACGCGGCAAAGGTGGTTAATTTCACAGGGCGTGACCACACAAACGAGAAGCCGCCTGTCTCTCTCTCGCTCGGTCGAAAACGCGACATGCGCACATTCGAACACGCACGAATAGATCATGCCGTCGCTATAGTAACCTCGTCGTGCGAGTCTGAAAAGCATCCCAGCGCCGCGTTTGGCGAATGTTTTATCCGCGATTTCCGCGATATTACGCGCGTATTAGCGCGCGAACGGGGCTGGAGATCTCGTATAGTCACCCCCTCTCTTTTTTCATTTTTTTTATTTCGATCAAAGAGTCGGCCGTTTGAAATGCTGAGAACGGCAGAGTTAAATAAAAAAAAAATAAATCAAAAAAACGATACACGATCCGATACGTTTGATTACAACGTGCATCGCAATAAAAGCTTTACATAATATTATTTAAGCGCAATATTATTCCGAGGGTATTTATTCGAAAATAAATATATATATATATATATATATATATGTGAAACGGGAAGGAAACGGGTTTAATGCAAAGTTAATTCTGTGTAATGTCACAAAAGAAAAATACAGTTATATTTTGTAATAAAGAGTTTAATATTTGATATCAAATAGTAAATATTTTCGACGGTAAAAAATATGTTTTTCTCGCCAAAGGGAAACGAGACGACGAAAAATATCTTTCGTGACGAGAATTGCTTCTCTCGAAAGGAAGGAGGAAAATATAACCGACGAGCGAGACATGCATAATCGGTGCCGACCATTTCCGTATGCGAGGAGGGCGGAGTAGCTAATATAATCGGCACATCGGGACGTGCCGGCGCGATCTGAATGCATATCCGAGAGTTAGGACATCGTCGTCGAGGTCGGAGGCTCGTCGTCGACGCGAAACAAATAGGAATGCCGGAATCGCCGGGTTCGGGATTCAGCACGTACTGGCCTAATCGATCGTCGGACCCCTTTAAAGGTGATCCTAAACGTTCTGGACAAGTCTGTGATTTCCGTCCTGTTTTATCGACAAAATGTGAGGTTAGATAAACTATAAATCTATTTATTGGCTATACGAATTGTTTTTTACCCGAAATTAGAACGCTTCGCCCTTTGTTCATATTAATACTTTAATTTGTGCAGGAAAAAGACTTATCAATCTGTATAGTCTCATTTATCTACGTTGCAGAATTCTTGAATTCATAATTCTGTAACTAAGATATATGAGACTATACAGATTGATAAGTCTTTTTCCTGTACAAATTAAAGTATTAATTTTAGCAAATGGCGAAGCGTTCTAATCTCGGATAAAAAACAATCCTTATAGCCAATAAATGGATTTATAGCTGAATCTAACCTCACATGTGTCGATAAAACAGGAATGATATAGTCTCATATATCTTGATTACAGTATTATGAATTCTAAGCATTCATAATTCTATAACCAAGATATATATGAGACTATACAGATTGATAAGTCTTTTTCCTGTACAAATTAAAGTATTAATTTTAGCAAAGGGCGAAGCGTTCTAATTTCGGATAAAAAACAATCCTTATAGCCAATAAATGGATTTATAGCTGAATCTAACCTCACATGTGTCGATAAAACAGGAATGATATAGTCTCATATATCTTGATTACAGTATTATGAATTCTAAGCATTCATAATTCTGTAACCAAGATATATAAGAGACTATACAGATTGATAAGTCTTTTTCCTGTACAAATTAAAGTATTAATTTTAGCAAACGGCGAAGCGTTCTAATCTCGGATAAAAAACAATCCATATAGTCAATATTTATAGCTAAATCTAACCTCACATTGTGTCGATAAAACAGGAGTGAAACTTAGCTTAGGATCCCTTTAAGGGGAATGATTACCCGTTCCGGAAGTTTTCGGGAGCGCCGGAAGAGAATACCTAGAATTCGGCTAGAAAGTCTGCGAGGAAATAAGGAGCGAAACTCGTGTCGCGAAACTTTTCAAAGAACACACTTCGATGTCTTTCAGATGCTCTTTTCTCACACCCGCACGTCTTCACCTCGAACTCTTTCTTTCTTTCTTTCTTTCTTTTTTTTTACTCAACAGAGACTATCCGTGAACTGACGTTTTTTACATTTTTAGATTTTTATTTCTCCCTTTCTTTTTTTATTCGTCTTTTGGATTCTCGCGTCGCTGCGGAGAACCGTGAAGAAGTGACACGCGCTGCTTTTTCCCGGTATAAATAAAACGGAAAATAAAACGAAGATAAATGTAATAAATAAAAAGTAGAACGAAAAAAGAGGAGTCGCGTTCTAAAGATATCCCGTGTGTAAAGATACCCTACCCTCTGTTAATAGAGATAGATAAACTCTGCGCGTTATCTGCAGATCCTCGCCGGATGGAACTAATAATCGTGTCTCCTCTCGTGAAAGCGGAAATGCGCCGACGCGGTTTTCCCGAGAAAATCGGCCCTCGATGAGATGCAATCGCATTAATTCATGGACCACGCGAGCGGCATAATCCTCCCTCTGCCCCTTTCATTCCACCCTTCCTGGTCGCTCTGTATCGATATATATACCGGCCTTTGGCGTCGCTGCTCGTAAATTTATTACAGCGCATCCCGGTAACCGCATGTGACATCGAGCTTACGGTTTTCATCTTTAAGAGGCGATAACCGATAATTGGATCATCCCATTGAATTACGTTTACGGTAAATTTAGTCGACCATTTTCGGCAAACGGATGATTGTAATTTGTATTTAGAATCGCATTAACGCACAGACAATTTCACAAATTGACTTTTCATGGTTTTCAAATTGTCACGAATGTCTGATAGTTTTAAACTTAAAGTAAAAAAAATTCTGTGAATATTCCCTTGCACTTTGCATTATGATGAATTTTTATCTCAAAAATTATTTATTCAACAGGTTTGAAATTTACACACAATAATGGATGTGTTTTCTCTTTACATATATTATTTTCTCCATCAACTTTCATATTTTTCAAATTTTCTTTCGCGGAATACATATTATTAAGTGGCCCAAAAAGTTGGATATCAAAGCAATCGCTAAACTGCTCTCGTATTCATCCTATAATCCCGATCTGGCTCTTTCCAGTTTCCGGAATATGTCTTTTAGGCCACTTGAAGATTTAACTTGAAGATATATCCGCGAGACAAGGTTTGAGGATGACAAGGGGCGATTCAAGTAAAGAGGACATGGCTATATGTGAACAGAACAAGAGCTGATATGACAAAGGCAAACATGCACTTGTATTATGCCGGTATCGGCGAGATATAGAAGTTGATGCAGATTACGTTGAAAAACAAAATATATGTAAAGAGAAAACATCCATGTATAAATTTCGAATCCACTGAATAAACAGACTCCGCGAGAGAAAAAAGTGGGGCATTATTTTCCGAGCAAACATTAATATTAATATTCTGAAACATTTTGTTCGCGAGACTTAACGTGGAAGATTGCAAACGTTTCCTGCCGTTTCGCAAATATTCGTTTTCACTCGGTGACATTTATCGAGAAGGCGGACTTCTTCGCGGCAGTAATCATTCGGAAAGAATCACGTTTATACGCGCCGCATAATGGCACGATAGTGTAATTTCGCGTATCCACGAACACCGTGGGGCACTAGTAAAGTCAACTAAGGTCGGGCGAAAATGGATTTCGCGTTCATATTTTACGACGCGCCTCCTTAATCCCTTAATCCATTTATGCGGCGACCAGATACGAGAAAGGCGAAAGGTGTAGTTATACATATAGAAAGGGTGAATAAAAAATTAGCAGCGTTGTACAATTTGGATGATTGTACAATTAGCTATGGATGAAGATGAGATGAGAATTTGTATGCAAAAGATAAAATTATATAGCGAATCATCTAGATAATTTCCAGATATTATTTTTAAGATCGCTTATATGTAAACACAGTTATAAAAAAATGGAAATTATAAAAGGGATGTAAAAATATATTCATACTTTTATTTATAAGTTTTTATCGCTTACTCCTTTTATAAGCTTTTATCGCTACCAAGTTCTACTACTTAAGTATTTTTATGTGCTATGGCTCTAAACCAAATTATCTGAACATTATTCTAGATAATTTAGTAAAGATGAGACTCTTTTCGTTTGAGATGCAGATATAAAGATGATATACGTATTTTTATAAAAATGTCTAGATTATTACCTATATAATTTTATTTAGGTCTAATTTTACGATACAAGAATTTCTTGTGTGAAAGCTTTTTGACCAAATAATACATTCATTTACGTATTCGGATTTCATTTTATTCATTCCCTCAAATTGCCTTCTCTCGTGATACCTCGAGAATGTAATCTCGCGGGTATAATAACAAGAAAACCGTTTAAATAAAAACGACCGATATTCGTTACGCGCAAGAAGGATATCTATCTTCGAAACATTACTCCTTGTTAGAGAAACGAATCGAGAGAAGAGAACGTTGGTGGTTAGTTCGACATCGCAATCTCGTTTTCCGGTCGCGAATAATCTGCTGTAACTTATTGCGCGACGGTCGATTTAACAAGTCAATTTAACCAGATTTCGAGACAAGTCTCGGTTACAAAGATACTTTATGTTGGACGGATGGTTGGTGATTTGAACTTTGAGTTGGTCAAAGATCTCTTCTCGGATGAGAGAGAAACGGTGCTTGAAACGCTCTGTAAACTTTGGAACCAGGGCGCATATCTCTGTCTCAAGCCTGCTTAAACTCGTGCAAACAAAAACAGATGCATTCGACAATGCGATCAGATTAGCGGAAATTGCTGTATACAACTTGGATCTCGTTATAAGTTATAACACACGATGTCCCGCGATTTGCGAAACTGAACAGGAATTAGCCTGCGCGCAAATTTCGAAACTCCGGAAACCGCGTAGTAAATTAAAGGACGTGAATTTGTCAGATTTATTAAGCGTCCGAGAAATGCATTTTATGCCCAAGTTTTTTAATGCGATTAAGAAAGATTAATCGGGTTATCGACAACTTTCGATTCCGTTTCGACGGATGTTTAATGACGTGGAAAAGATTAGTGATAAAGGATCTAATGGATTTATTCTTCCAACGATTCCTTTTGGACGTAATATTAATTACCTTGATTTACTTATATTCTTCGACTGTCTTTTTAAAATGCAAAAATAGAGAAAAGAGAGATTTTATTTTTTCTTAACATTTGGCATTTTTTTAATCGCGAATTAAAAACTATATGAATAATTTATTGTTCCACGTGTATAAAAGAATCAGCAATCAAAGCGCAGTTAAATCTCATAATTTGCATTTAATTATTCCAGTGTGATTATTAATTCGTCAATATACATACACATATAGATTTTCCGAATCTATAATTTAATATAATTCTCTATAATATCGAAATGCTAAAATAATTGTTATCAATATATATATATATATATATATATATATATATATAAACACATATATATATATTTTAATCGCAAATTTTTTGGAGTAATTCAACAGTGGGTGTGTGTAAAATAAATATAAAATAATTTCATAGATACATGTATATATAATATATGGATTTCTCGTATGTTTCAGGCCTCGTTTTACTCGACAGCACTGAAAACCCTGATCTCTGTGTCTACTGTGATACTGCTTGGCCTCATATTTGCTTACCATGCCTTAGAAGTTCAGGTATGTATAATGCATATCTCAAAGTATTACGAAATTGCGGCGATAAAAATAGAAAACTTTTTAAAATGTCGTATCCATTAAATTTCAATAGAATACAAATATCACATCGTGCCAATTGTTTCGAAAATCGAGAAGAATTTATTTCATCTACTCGCTCGCACAGTTGCTTGTAATTTTATTATATCATACAATATTATGTTGCGCACGTGGCACAAAAATAACGAACAGATTTTTCTCGCGTAAGGTTTTCTTTCCTCCGCAATTTAAAGTTTGAGAAAAATAAAAAATTCAATAATTCGGAAGATATTTGAGGACACAGATGCACATCATTATTATTACTACTGTATCATAATTTATGACGCAAAATATTATTGCATCGCTATAATAAATTGTCGAAAACACAAGCTCCTACATATATAATGGCTGTAAACAACTATAAATAGCCATAAACAAATTAAATGGCCGCAGTCGGGACATGGATAATTTCAGCGATGAATCGCTTCGAACAGACATATTACGCCTCGGTGATTGCGGAATTTAACAGCCGTCCATTTGGATCATCGCGTTCGATCGAGAAATCGAGAAACTGCAATGCATATATATATATATATATATATATTATAGTTGGTGAATGATTTTGCAGGTAGCATTAATGTGCCGCTAATGAAAGGCCAATTACATCGCGCGATTAAATTTGATCTAGTCGACGATATACGCGCAGAATATCGCACGTCGACTATGAAAATCGACGATCAACGCGAATTATTTATGCGGACAGGCCCGCGCGCGCTGCGCTTAAATCTTTGAAAAGCGTAGGCAACTGAATGAGTAACGGCGTATTCGCGGCATGAATAAATATGCAACGACCTTTGGCTCTAGATCAATAAGTAACGTCGCGTGGAAACTCGAATAACTTGAAATTTTCTAACAAGACATTTGTCTCTCGGCGAACGCGGGATCTTTATTCAAACTTCTTCTACGCTTTATATAGTGGGAAATCTTTGCGGAAATTGCGAATACATTTCTCCTTTCTCTCTGCGCGACCCTTCTTTAAGATCAAAGTTTTGTCCTGTCAAGATGTTGAAATGTATAATATCGGGGGATCGTTATAATGTTGCGATTGTGTCTTTTCGAATATTCAGCAGATTTTTAATACAACGAGAGATACCATCTCATCGGAAAGTTCTCCATTTAATTTCTATTTAATTTAGAAGTTATCTCGTGATCTCTCTCGATGTAAGAACTCGGAGCTCGATCTCGAGAAAAATAATGTCGTTGAAACCGCGCGAAGAGAGAACCCGATGAGTGTTCATTATAATATCCGGGGAAGGAAAGTCTCTCTCTCTCTTTCTTCAACCGAGCTCTCGGTTTACTTCCGTTCTAGTAAGGAAGTCGTCTTAATGAGATACCAATTGCCGGCAGTGAAACGAGCTTCGCAAAACCGCGCGAGGCTCCAACGAAGGAGGAACGTTTAAGCTTCAACTCAAATATTGACGCTACGACCGTCTTTCAAATCCTCACACTAAAGACGTTTATACCGAGCGATCCGCAGAGAAGAAACGCTGTGTAACTTTCATATGCGACTTCTCTCTCCGTGCGACTCTGAAGAAACGGATTCGTAGAAAAACGCGATACTAAAATAATAGAAGAAATGTAAATGTTTAATTTTTAGACAAAAAATCTGTAGATGCATAAATTACCGTTGAGACAGAATCAATTTGACGTAAAAAAAATAGTCGGTGTGTATCGATATAATATATTAAATATGTATTTTTTTATTCCTTTTGCTTCAATCGCGCATAATCGATTAGCAGACTCGTGTTTGAAAAACAAATTTATATGTTGTTTGAATAATTAAAATTTTATTTAAGTAATTTAAATAATTCAAATTTAATTTATTTTATTTAAATAATTTAAATTTAATTTGTTTTATTTAAATAATTGTAATATTTTATATAAATAAGGAAAATTTAAAATATTATACTCTATATTTCATCAATATATGTTTCGTGTCAATTTCACTTGACTGGTAAAATGACGCGGGTTAATTTTGAATGGCAGATCAGCTGAGTGTCTCCATCGGGAAAATATCGAGGGCGATCGCGAAGTAAAAAAAGAAAAAGAAACACGATAGCTGCCAACATCTCTTATCGTATCCCAAACGGATAATCCGGACTCAATGTACCGGAAAAACTTTTTCGTCAAGTTTGCAGTTGTTGCACGATGCGATTTTAGCACGATATATCGAAGTCTTTCTTCCTCTTCCTCTATCGATGACGATAGAGTTTTATGAGAAACGATGACATTTTCGAAATTCTGAGACCTTAATGAAACATTACGTTTGCGTGTTCATTGTACAAATTCATTAAAGAACGCAATTTGCATGTCTGGATGGAAACGGCCAGTCGTCGAGAATAAAACGCAGGCCATCTCCTACAAGTTCCATAAAACTTAGTTTAATAGATACTTGGAACTCGCAAAGTTAATTGCCGTTAAAGAGAGAAAACTTCGAGACAGAGGCCGTTCGCAACTCATCTAGCAATCCAAATAGCTTGCACAAAATTCTGAAATTCAAATTAGAGACAAGCAGACGCAAAAGTCACGAATTTAAGCGGCCAATAAACCATTCATGGGGTTATCTGTCATTTATATAATTTTGGAAGCTATAAATTCGCAAAAAAGGCTATTTAAAGTCGCTTCTAACTGTAGATAAAATCGATCTAGCTTATCGTCTACGATCGGAAAACATTAGGTTTTTCGATGATGACCCGGCCACTTCGAGCTGGCGCACGCAATCTTGCGGTAACGACGGCTGGCTAAGAGCCTAATGGCCTGCTGACCTTTCGGCACCTGTTGATTGTCGTTTATCAACGATTTGCATGCGCAGATTTGCCGAGATTCACCTGGAGCTGCAAAGCGAATGGGATCTCCCGCGGGAGACGTCGTTTCTGATCGATGTCATCTGTTCAAGTTTCTCAACATCCCCTCTCTCTCTCTCTCTCTCTCTCTCCTCCGTCTATCTCTTACTTCCACGCTAAACACATTCCTCATACTTCATGAATCTGTTCGGATCTCTCTGCAATTGTCACGAATTCCCGACACGTCAAATCTGTCTCAAAGCTTATTCAGAGATCTTTCTCCTTAAACGTCAACGGCAATTTTATTCCATTCTATCATGCACCAATCTGATCGGTAAATATTAAATTAATGATCTCCCGATTTTTGTTTTATTTGGAAATAAAAACATTTAGAATTTTTTATTTCCAAAAACATTTAATTCCATATACGACATCAACGCTCGTGTTCAGATATTGTGGAGATTAGAAGAGTTAGGATACCATAGATTTATGAATTCATAAGTGCACCAATCTGATCGGTAAATATTAAATTAATGATCTCCCGATTTTTGTTTCATTTAGAAACATGCAACACCGTAATAAATTTGTCGAAATGATCTATTGGCTACGTCGTAAAAACATTTAGAATGTTTTATTTCCAAAAACATTTAATTCCATATACGACATCAACGCTCGTGTTCAGATATTGTGGAGATTAGAAGAGTTAGGATACCATAGATTTATGAATTTATAAGTGCACCAATCTGATCGGTAAATATTAAATTAATGATCTCTCGATTTTCGTTTTATTTAGAAACATGCAACATCGTAATAAATTTGTCGAAATGATCTATTGGCTACGTCGTAAAAACATCTAGAATTTTTTATTTCCAAAAACATTTAATTCCATATACGACATCAACGTTTGTGTTCAGATATTGTGGAGATTAGAAGAGTTAGGATACCATAGATTTATGAATTCATAAGTGCACCAATCTGATCGGTAAATATTAAATTACTGATCTCTCGATTTTTGTTTTATTTAGAAACATGCAACATCGTAATAAATTTGTCGAAATGATCTATTGGCTACGTCGTAAAAACATCTAGAATTTTTTATTTCCAAAAACATTTAATTCCATATACGACATCAACGCTCGTGTTCAGATATTGTGGAGATTAGAAGAGTTAGGACACCATAGATTTATGAATTCATAAGTGCACCAATCTGATCGGTAAATATTAAATTACTGATCTCTCGATTTTTGTTTTATTTAGAAACATGCAACATCGTAATAAATTTGTCGAAATGATCTATTGGCTACGTCGTAAAAACATCTAGAATTTTTATTTCCAAAAACATTTAATTCCATATCCAACCAATACGACATCAACGCTCGTGTTCAGATATTGTGGAGATTAGAAGAGTTAGGATACCATAGATTTATGAATTCATAAATCAGCGCGATGCTAAAATCTGATACTACTCTTGGTCCTTTAAAGCTCATCCATACAGTGCGCGGTTTTGCGGCATTTGTCGCCATAAATCGCCGGTATCGCGCAAGATTTCTTCTTCCCTGTGGGGGTTTTTCCCGATTGCAACGGATTCTTCCGTCTCTCTCTCTCTCTCTCTCTTGTTACGCGCGAAACCACCCTCCGGCTCGCTCTTCCGGATTATTCTTCCGGATAAATGGACCCGCGGTTGCATTATACTAATCCATTCAGGAACGCCGGCGGCGATGCCGGGTTGCATCTTTTCGCGCTGGACGAGAAATACGAGCTGCAAAGTATCCGCGATGTATCAGACCGCGAGATACCGCCAAGATGTAAAACCGCGGGATGATGGATGTATCGTATCCCTTCAGGAACGCAACTCCATTGTCGAAGTGGTGAAATTTTAAATTTCGAGGTCCGACTCACACGCGCTGTATCTAGGACAGAAAAACTTGAGGGATGATTTATGACGTCGCGGGGACAAACATTTTTGACATCGAGATATTACGACAATTTAATTTACAAAACGAATTAATAAATCGAGAACTGCAACATTATTTTCGATACTAATAAGAATATTAAATTTATTGCACCAAGGTTTTGCGAATGAAAATTCGTCGGAATGTTTGAGAGAAGGATGATTTGTTGCCGAAATCAATCGAGCACCAAATAATTGTAAAATTATTTTCGATACTAATAAGAATATTAAATTTATTGCACCAAGGTTTCGCGAATTAAAAGATCTCGCGAGTGAAAATCCGTCGGAATATTTGAGGGAATGATTTGTTGTCGAAATCAATCGAGCACTAAATAATTGTAAAATTCTTTTCGATACTAATAGGAGAATATTAAATTTATTGCATCAAGGTTTTGCGAATTAAAAACTCGCGAGTGAAATTTGAGAGAATTGAGAAAAAAAGTAAGTAAAATGGATGATAAAAATCTGCGATCCGCGAGAAGATCTCGGGACGTGAAGTATCTGCGGTGTCTATACTAGACAAATCGCATGATATTGTATCTCGTGTAACACGTGGTATATGGGATAGCCTTTAAGCACGAGCTGTTTAGATCTGGCAGGATCGTTATCGAGTTAAGGATGATTTGTTGCCGGAATAGCGGCATGTGTACGGTTACAGCTACATGGCAAGAGAGAGAGAGAAAGAGATACATAGATAGACGGTGATAAACAACGGCTTACATGTTGCAGCGTTTTAATCAAGTTTACGAGAGAGAGAGAGAGAGAGAGAGAGAGAGAGAGGCAGACAAGGCGGTTGGAATTCATATTAATCGAACGAGGCTCTCAAAGAGCGAGCTTTCATATCGGAATACGCGGGCTCATTTGGGTCTCTCTCGATTGGTAATCTCGCGCGAATCGATATATTGGTAAATGTATTCGCAAAAATTGCTTTGAACGCTGGGCGCCCATTTTTTGCACACCGATAATGCAATGGTATAATTAATTCATTCGGTTGTTTACATTCGCTCGGCATTCGTGCGATATGATTTTTCAATAATATCCAATTTTCGACGAATGAAGATCCTAATGATTGATAATTATTGTCATCGTGCATATTAATTCCCGTCATATTTTATTACTAAAAACCCGTCTCGATAAGAGAATCTCAAAATTAAAAATTTTAATTACATTTTATTCTTTATCTCGAAAACATACATCTTCAAATTTCTAGATTATCATATAATTGAAGTAATCAGTTATATATTATCCAAATATTATTGGAAGAATAATTGTACGCGATATTCAAGCATGGACGTCCCCAGGGGGACATTTAAAATCAGTAAAAAATTACTTTCCTTTTAAATAAACACTGGAATTTATTTGCATATATTTGATATAAAAAAAATGAAAATAACAAAAAATAATCCCTCTTCCAATTATTTTATACGTATAATAAAATAAAAATACTTCACATCTTAAAATGTTTTCCACATTTAGTTGATGCCTATCTCTTATTAATAATTTAAAAAAATAAAATTTTAAAAATTAGGAAAGAATAAAAATTTATTAATTCTGGAAAAAATCCTGCGGACGCCCATGAACAGAAATCTCTGCTGATGCCGAGATCTCCTTAAGGGGATGCTGACCATGACTATTTCGCCGACTTTGAGTTCAAGAGTTTTTCTTTTTATTGACTATACAGATTGAAAAATCCTTCTTCACAATTAAAGTACTGATAATAAAATGAACGAGGAGCGCTATAATTTCGTATAAAAAACCAATAAAAGTTTAAAAAATTAGTTTTTTTATCGGCCTCTTGCATCAGCTCATAACAATACTTATTTAATACAAAAGTTCTGCAGTTTATTTGTGCACAAAATAAGGCGCTTTCAATAGAGATGACATGAAAGAATAATACAAAAGTAATAAAAATGAGATTAAAAGCCTGTATCAAAAGATTCGTACTTGAATTAATTATATATGTATATTCAATAAAAAGTGAACCTAACCTAACTTAAAGTCGGTAAAACAGAACAACAGCAGCATCCCCACTTAAGGAAGTCGAGGGAGAGGATTTTGCATACACTCGTGTATATATGACCTGTCAAATTTGTCTGTCGACAGTTGTTCATGATCGATAACTGCGCGGACGACTGGCGGATCGCGATGACCTGGCAGCGGATCGCGCAGATCTCGGTGGAGCTGGCGATCTGCGCGATTCACCCGATACCGGGCGAGTACTACTTCCTGTGGACGACCAAGCTGGCAAACAAGAACGGCGACATCGGTTCCAAGTGGGTGCCGTATGACGTCACCCTCTCGTTGCCCATGTTCCTCAGGCTCTACCTCATCTGTCGTGTGATGCTGCTGCACTCGAAGCTCTTTACGGACGCGTCGTCGCGTAGCATAGGGGCCTTGAATCGCATCAACTTTAACACCAGGTTCGTCCTCAAGACCCTGATGACCATTTGCCCCGGTACGGTGCTCCTGGTCTTCATGGTCTCCCTGTGGATCATCGCCTCGTGGACGTTGCGACAGTGCGAAAGGTGAGTCATCTATTAAAGTAATCAGCCTTTTCCTTCGTTCTCCGTTTTTTCTTCTAGTTTGTTGATTTCTTCTCCGGTTTGGGAAACAATGTTTTTTATCTTCTTGTTACATTTCGCTCCACTAGTAAAGTAACAGTAGTTGTTCCATATTATTCACACGATCCATTAATCAACAAGAACAGGAGAAACAGTGACAATGCATTTTGGAATCGTGTACGACCGAGTGGACTCATTTGCGTACGATGATTGATCTATGACCTAATGGCGCGACCATCTATCGCGAGAGATGCCGCGACGTAATCATAAATCTCGGTACACTTGCGGGAAAGAGGAAGGAAGCGGGAAGACAGAATCTCGATTAGGGTCGGTCGTCGACGATCGCCGTTGGAATTTAGTGATTCCTGGAGAGAGACCGGCTGATAATTAAATTCTCCCCGTAAATATAGCCGCGCCGCGATTTCAGGAATAATCAATCTCTGCCCAGGCAATATCGGGACGGTCGCTCCCGAAGATCCCGTCAGGTGCTAGAAGCGAGGAAAAGGAGACTTTCCTATCCTCGTCGCCTCAATAAAATGGTGCTTCCTTAATGGACGGGATCCTCTCTTCGCCCATCCACAAGCTTAAATATTTATCACTCCGGCTAATGCTTGATCTCTCCACCTGTCCGACATTTGGACGGAAAGTCCTTCGAACGATTCGATGGTGAACTCGCGATCGAAACTATTTCATTGTTTCATACGCCTGAGGGGGTCGATCATTGAAAACGTGTGCGCTTTTGCATTTGATTTATCGCGTTCCACCTTTTCCGATAGTCGATTATGATAATAGTATCCCGATAATGGTATGGGAACATTCAACTTCCCGACACTGTTTCCATTGACACTGGATGAATACGCAAGTACATCGCAGATATGTCGATATCAATGTGGAAAATTCCGTTTGGCGAACGATATTTATGAAAGAAATTTCAATCATTCGATACTTACTCTGATGATCCGGTTATTTTAAATAAATAGTGCACGCGCGTGGAATATTGATGTTTATACGATGGTAAAATTTTCCCAACAAGTGGTTGCATCGAACCAATTTATTTAAACTTCTCTCTTATTGTTAGCATTGTTGCGTTAATAAATTGAATAAATATTTAAAATATATCACAATTCTATCAATTATATATAATTATAAATTATGTTCTCGTAAATCTTTATCGCAGCTTATATATATATAAAATATTGTAATTAACTTTATTTACTCTGTTAAATATCTTTTTGCTGTTAAAAATCTTTTTACATCAATTTGATAAAAATTGTTACATATACACGTGCGTTTGTATAAATTTTCTTTTCAATTGATTTTACAAAATTATGATAACGCGATGACTTCGCTAATGTAAATCAACTATGGTTAATGAAATTATTGAATTTGCGGCTCTATATTTGCATTGAAAATTAAAAGAATTTGATAATTTTGTTCTCTCGTATTTGCCGTAAACGAGCGCGGGCCCTGCGGCCAGTTTTCACGCTCGGATTATGAAGTCGGAAATTGTCGGGAAATCCGAATGGTATTTTATTCAGTATGCGTCCGCGCATACTATATATATATATATATATATATATATATATATATATATATATATATATATGTGACAGCGCGAATTTCCACGACGGTAACGCGATTTTCACGGTACACGGCCGACAATCATTTATGCAATCAATGTTGCTATCAGAATAATTTGTTGGATTCATGGGATTTTTATAGGGCGAATTGTCCGTCACGTCAAAACGCAAACAACCAATTTTATAGAAAGTGAATAACAAAAAAATTAAAGTAGAGGGGTCACATTATGCATTTATCGTCTCATTATTTAGAACTTTACTTTGATTTATCCTTGATATTTTTATCTTCCTCAATTTTATTTACTTTGAATGATTCCGATTCTGAGTCGCAGATATCGAAGAACTCTAAAAAAATGCGGACGAAGACGAAATTGTGTAACGTCGACCAAACTGTGTAATACGGTCGTTAAAACCACTTTACGACGTAGATTACGACACCCGCATCTTCCTCGTGTGTTCGATAATGAATCTCACGGGGGGCATAATAACGCTATCATTCATGCCTCAACTTGCCGTAGTTGCCCTAATGCTTATCCCGGATAAAAGATTGAATGCTGGATATGATAAGATGAATAGCGGACCCCTATTAAACAAGGACCAACAAATTTGATTTTTAGAAATTATACCTCTCCGAAAGATATCAAGAAAATTAAACTACAATGGAAAAATTTAATAATATATATATATAATTCTCTAGATTTTGAGTAGAATTCTAAATAGGTCCTTGTTTTCTAAATTACAGCTTTGTATTTTGAGTCTTGGGTATTGTAGTCTAAAATGATTTCAAAGTTTTTCGAAATTTAAATATCGAACTATTTTTTGATTTGCGTCAATGTATTATTCACTTATTATTAATGCAATCATTATAAAAATGTCTGATCCGTGGGATTGTGGGGCTTGAAAGTAGCAAAATGTATTGTCGTTGCGCTCGTCGTTGAAATAATGCGCTTGTCGCTTTGCTACGACAGGTTCCACGACGAGGAACACGCAAATCTCCTCAACGCCATGTGGCTCATCGCCATCACTTTCCTGAGCGTCGGCTTCGGCGACATTGTGCCCAACACATACTGCGGTCGAGGTATAGCCGTCTCCACCGGAATGATGGTAAGGACAGAACGTAACCCGGCACCAAATCCTTTCCGATCGCGAGCGATCAGTGTGAGACACGTGTCTCCAACCAGATGCGCGCGATGAAACTCCTTGAGAGGGAAAATGGCTTTGGAAAAATAAGGATCCTTTAATTCCGGACGTGCAATTACGCCGGACAATTATCCCGGTCCCCAAACACATCGGTTACAGACACCGCGTTACATGCATCACCAGTCGTCACGGTCGTTAATTCCTTGCCGAGGCCGAGGTTAGGTTACCGCGAATTACGGGGCCACACTGGCATTTATGTATACAGGGTGCATCTGAATCTGTAGAAACTTTGGAAATAAGTTCCAGAGACCAGAACAAGCAGAAAATGTCATGTAAACATGGGGTCGAAAACGCTTGTTTATAGAATTATTTATTATTAGACTTTCTTGGAATCTATAACGGAGGCCATTTTGAGCAAGTGTACTGTCTTATTATATCCGTAGAAATAAATAAATACAGTTTGCAACTCCTATACGATTTAACGTGATAATTTCTTCTATACCGCAAGAAAGCTTCAAACCGTTATAACTCTAAAAAGAAGCGTTTTTGACCCCATGTTTATAAGACTTTTATTTCTGCTCGTTTTCGTCTCTGGAACATATCCCGAAAGTTTATACAGACCATTTAGATACACCTAGTACTTTTTTTTATTAGAGGAATACAAATACAGCCTGAGGTTTGCCCATACGACTACCACTTATGTTACATAGTAGACACTCCACGCCTGTTCAATACACCTAGTATATCGAGACTCGCGAAACTCCGCAGGCATGTAAATTCGATGTAACTCTCGCGTTAAACCAGGGGCTTTATTACAGACCGTAATATAAGCGATCGATCGCGCGATTCGATCATTGTGACAAATCGCTCGTCCTGATTTGCATAGCCCCTTCATCGTTCCGTCGGGTCTCTTAACACGGTAACGGGACCGTCTGTCTGTGTAATTAAAGGCGACGGAGGACACAATAAACGCCACGTTCGTTCTCTCCCACGGGAATGTGGGAAGTCGTTCCTCATTGTTATATGCAACCTTCCTTCCGTTCGGTGTCTCGCTCGCACGAGTTAATCCCTAACTCCCGTTAATTCGTAACTATCCTCCGAGAGAGCTGGCAACCAACGCGCGGCTGCTTCCAGAGATGCTAGCCAATTTCTCGCCAAACTTCCGCCGCGCGCGAGCACCGATGCTTGTTGCCGGAAGTCCAGTTCCGAGCACGAGTCGCTACAATACATTTCTAAAGTCTCCACCTATCCTCTTCGCTCCCTTTCATTTGTAAAATTTCCCTTCTCCCGTGCGCATTAACGCAAGCTGGTTGCATCATGTAAATTATGTGGAATTACTGGCTCTGGGATTCTGGCTGTTCACGGAAATCTCGTGTAGAGAAACATCCCATTTTCCAACGAAACAATTAAATTAATGAGAATGAGAAGTTACTTAAAAAAATTAATAGTATTATTCTGAGACAGAAATCATATTAGATTTTTTTTTTTTGGCGCAAAAGCAGACCTTGATCATATTAGTAGTACCTAGTATCACAGTATTGAAATAGCCCAAATACAAAAGAGAATACTTAGTTAGCTATAATTTCTATTGAGTTTGCAAAATAATGGAGATAGAATGAAGCTCTTAAATTCAACCAAAATAAAATCTATAACATATCTATAAATACTATCTATAATGAAATAGTAATAAGGGGAAAAGAAAAGAAAGAAAAAGGAGAAGGAAAAAAATTCGAAACTAAAGTATCCTAAACTAAAGTTTGGATAAAAATTTAGTGGCCTGGATGTAAATTCTCGAAAACGAGATGCGAGAAAGGAAGAACATATTTTTCTTTGAATTTTTTAGGGCGCCGGATGCACGGCTTTGCTGGTGGCAGTCGTCTCCAGGAAGCTCGAACTTACGCGGGCGGAGAAACACGTGCATAACTTCATGATGGACACGCAATTGACCAAAAGGGTAAGACCACTGTAACATATCACTTTATCCATAGAATTCCAAGGCCTTTACGTTAATGGTAACCTTTACGTAGTATTTTAATATGGCGGAGAATTTTTTATACTATGTCGTAGAGAGCAAAACGTTCTTGCTGTGCTATTCCGGTCTAGTGACGTAAATTTTAAATTAATAGCGAAAACTATTATGCAAAATGCATAGACAGGAATCCATTAATCGAACATCATGGATTATAAATTATATTAAAGGGTTATATTTTCGGTTTCTATAGAGAAGATGTTCGATTCTCATAGAGAGAACAGTAAAACCTTTAGTCTATACCAATTTATAATAGCTCATAATAGTCTACACTGCTTTTATATCGATCGACAATCAAGAGATAGACATTTACTGTGAGCTACAAGCTAACTCCTTCGCAATTGAAACTTTTTTTGCTTAAACATTCATTGAACTTGTAAAGTGGCTTAAGTAGCGAGAGATGTGTTTCAAGCTTTTTGTTTATCGATAATTTTTTTTATATAATATTTTAGTCGTAAACTAGATAAAAAAATCTCTAAAATAAGAAAGATTGAATAGAATTTTTATAACGTGATAAAAGGATTTTGTTTTGTTCAAATAAGCACTTGAATAACGCAAAGGATTAAACTGAAAATTTTAGTGAATATCGGAATCGTTGTTTAACAATCAACTATGCTACGCTATATATCGCACGTTTGGTTTGCGCAAGTTTCTGAATTAAAGAGGATAGCAACTTTTAATGATATGCATAGCAAATAATAAGTTTCTAAAGTGAAACGAGCTGTCTATGTGTGTATCAAAGTTTATGCAAAAGAAGATGCTACGTTGAATTTTCTCGAACGCTATTCTTCGAATACGCATTCGCGATAAGTATCCTTGTGTTATTTTAAATAAAAAATCAGACAGAGAAATTATAAAATTTGTAATTTGCAGAACCTCGAAAAGATTCAAAAGTAGATTTTCTTAAACTCGACGAGATTCTCTCGACACTTGTTCCTCTTTCCGTTACAATATCTATAAACCGCGATGGAAATATCGAAGGATGATACGTTTGAAAGATTCAAAAGTAAAGTTTCTTAAAGATAGAATCGGAGAGAACGCGGTTTTAAGACAGATCTTCTTTCAAGACCACAAATACATTCGTCTAAGGCCAGGGCTATCTCATCGAAGAATCGGGAAAGCGAATGAAGCACGTAATGAAAGCACGATGGATATATCACTCTTCAGGTTAGGTATATCGTGACGTAATTTTCCGGTTGAACCACATAATAAGAAAGTATCCCACTGAGCAAGGCTTTGCCTCGGAAATAAGCAGAGAGCTGCATGAAGTCGGTCGGCGAAGTCGCTTTGACCTTTAGACAAGACAGGCTTCCCTTCGTTACCAATCGGAATTCTTAACTTTGACATCGCGATACTTGAGATTCGAGACTGCGGATTAAAGAAAAGGAGAGCCGTAAGAACTCGAAACAGAATTTTTTTTCTCTTACAAATTTAAACAAAAAATAAAATCTAAAAATTATTATAAAAAATCCTCAATATAAATTTGTAAACATCTTGAGCATCAAACGCGAAGATTCTGAAGCCGAGAGTCTGCGTCGAAGTTCAAGGACACGAGTGCAAACACACGAGGATAAGAGAAAGCGCTCCTGTCAAAAGTAGATAGTATCGTCTATCTGGATGATAGGTCGAGACTTGAGACGAGGAAGTCAGTTAATGTATCATTGTCATCATGAAAGGAATGTGACGTCCGATCGATTCGATCTCGACAAACTTTCAAGGAAATAAAAGGCAACTCGGCGAGTAAATCGTAAAGTCGATGATAAAAGGCTTGCTAAAAAAAACTTGTAAGTACTTTCCAGTTATTGCACAAAGAATTTTGACGTATCTGGAACACTTTGTAACAAGAGTGGATGCCATAATTTGTCGCCACGTTTCGTTAATTTTAAATTCCAAGTTCAGAAATAAGTTTCGGGGACACTGCCGAGGCAGAGAATTAAAAGTTTCAGAAAATGTACTTGCGTTTGAAAGCCTTATTATTAAGATGTAAAAGTTAAAGAAAAGTATACAACGGCGCGAGAAAATTAAGAAACTCGTCGAGGTTTTTTTAGATTCGACAAATTTAGAGAGATATCAATTACTTGGAATTAAAAAATAATAATATGAAGACCGGGGCTTCTCTATCCACTTTTCTTTCTTTCGCGAAGAAACCATTGGCGACTCGTTGCAAATCATGATATAATCGATCGTTCGTGTCGCAAGTCATATGCAGCGATTCGCAACTTCCTTTTCGTGAAAATACAAGCATATTTTAATATATATATTCCATCGTGCTTTCTTTGACATTATTAAATTACGAGATAGTTTGAAAGTATATTTCTCCTCGTGCCTTTGTAAAAATTAAAAAAAAAAATCGTTAATTACAGATATTGAGATGTACAATATATGCCTAGCGTAATTTAAATTTGTCGCATGTGAGCATAAGTTGCATAAGTATACGGTCGCTTCTCTCCACTTCTGGATCGAAACCTTCAACCATACGGCTACTGAAATAATTATTAGCCAGCGTTATTTATAAACCTTGCAAATATCAAGGAGTGGTAACGTAGAGCTATACACATAACCGTATCGACGAGTCTTTTTACGTCGCTTTAACCCTCGGATGCATATCTCTTTTTTTTTTCACGTCATTACATAAGCTGAATCGATCTGATTTCATCAGCGGTAACAAACAAATGTCAAATCCTCGATTTTTTCTCAACGCATATATAGTTTGGAGCGAGTGTACATTTTTCCGAGAGAAAGAGAGAGAAAATTGTAAATGTCAAAAAAAAAAATTGCATAATATTTTTTAAAAAGTTTTCTCATTAAAGTGAGGTTTATATAAAACGCAATATTTTAATCCGAAAATATATATTCTCGGATCGTTAATCATTCTTCGAGACAAATTATCCCCGCGGTCCTGAAAGGGTTAATTAACCGTGACATCGTGAATACTGTCATAGCTAACGAGTTACGCGATTAATGGCGCAGTATAATGTTTACTTGGCGAATATATACTTTGAATAATAATTTTCGCAGCGCGTGGTTGTTTTCAATTAAAAATTTATGAACTATATGGCGTGTTGCCAATATTACTTCTTATGAAAACAAAACTGTAATCCCCAAGATACGATCTTTTCATCGGCGCTGTCCGAAACGAAAATTTTGAACATTTTCAAAAAAAAGAGAGAAAAAGAGATTTTTGACAAAGTATCAACGATCTCGTCGCTGACGAGAGTCAGCTGATGCTGAATGGGCTGACATGACATGCAGTGTTTGCCATCTAAAATTGTATAGATGATCTAGATAAAATTTGACGTCATCTTATTTTTATATAGACATTGAAAATATGTATTATTATCTATAAATCTGCAAATCTTAAAAAAATGTCATCTTTACGAAATTATTTAGAATAATGTTCAGATAATTCGGTTTAGAGTCAAAGCACATGAAGATACTTAATTAGTAGAACTTGAGCAATAAGCATTAAAAATATAAAAGTACGAATATATTTTATATATCCCTTTTATAATTTACATTTTCTCATAACCGTGTTTACATAAGGGGTTTTAAAATAATAGTTATCTAGGTGAATCGCCATATAATTTTATCTTGTATCTAGATGATTTAAAAATCTTTATTATCTAGATAATTAAAAGATCATCTAACAATAAGCGCGACTCTGTTACAGCTGAAGAACGCCGCGGCGAACGTGTTGCGGGAAACGTGGCTGATCTACAAGCACACCCGTTTGGTGAAGCGCGTCAATCCTGGACGCGTGCGGACCCATCAGCGGAAATTCCTCCTAGCTATATATGCGTAAGTCGATATTCCGCACTCTCGGTCGCGATCACAGAAATAGCGCGGTAGAGCGGGCTCTACACGATGTAGGCTGTATATACGTAATCGCATAACTCTATCTCGCAACTACCTCGACATTTCAGACTCAGAAAGGTGAAAATGGATCAGCGCAAATTGATGGACAACGCCAACACTATAACGGACATGGCCAAGGTAAGGATTCATCAGCGCTAACGAGAGAAACCGCTTTTCCGCTTGCAAAGCCTGATGGAATATTGCAACAGCGAATGGAGCTTTGACCGGGAGCTTTGAAGAGGATTAGTTCTCGAAGGCTCTTTTACATAAAGCAGTTTTTCCAAATAATATATTCTTGCCCGAGATTTAATTTTGTAAAATTAATACTCCTAACAGCACACATATCCCAAAGACGTTCAGAGAATATCCTGAGGATATTCGAATGTCTTCTGGATAGCTTCTCCTAGACAACAAAACGTCTAAAATTGGGACATAAGATACGTCTTAAAGGAATCATTAAGATGTATTTTAGACATCATATTAAAATATATCTTAAGACGCTAATGAGATATCTTCAAGACGTCTTATGTCCCGTTTTTAGACGTGATGTTGCTTGGGCTGGGTATCCTCTGAATGTCTTTCGAATACGAGGTGTGCTATTACGGACTGGTTCCCATTCATTCGCGTTATAGTTGTATCGTATTTTTTCCCAATCTCATCGCAAACTATAATGTCTAATCTTGGTCTCGACAGACGCAAAACACCGTGTACGAGATCGTCTCGGACATGAGTACGCGGCAGGACTCGGTGGAAGAGCGTCTAGTGGGTCTGGAGGACCGTATGGTCGGCCTAGAGGAGAAGCTGACCTCGTTGCAGGGTCAGCTGGAGATGCTGCCGGAAGAGCTGACTCGGTGCCTGGCCCAGCACGCGGAACGGATGGAGCAGCGACGTAATTTCCTACATCCGGACACCGCGGTAGCCATGGCGGCTTCCGGCGGCGGCGGAGGTGGGACCATCTCGTCGGGCACCAGCCTGGGCGTTTCCGGTGGTGGCAGTTCGTCCGTCGCCGCACACCACCCTCTCGCCAGCCTCTCCAACTCCCCTCTCCTGCCGCACTCGCGTAGCGTGCCCAGCGCGCCCAGCACCATGTCCCTGCATCCGTGGCCGGTCAGTCCGGTCTTACCGCCCGTATCCAGCCGGACGCCGCACCTGGTGCCGGAGACCGGTAGGCATCACGGCCTCACTCACTCCGCCACGGTCACCACGACGACCTCGCAGTCGGCTACCAGACTCACCTCCCAGGCCGGCATGGGCGGGTTAGGCAACAGCCAAGGCTCGGACACGTCGGCGCACAGCTGAGTCTCGTCTCTGCAGCCGCAGCACTCGTACTAAGAGGCCCCGAGAGAGACGTCGGTTTCCGCGGAATTTGCAGATCGCCGCGATCACACGTATTACAATAGTACTGCCGGGAGAAATTCAATAGATCGGCCGGAGGTTCGCACAAACCAATACGAGAGGGTTCCCGTCTAGACCGGTGTGTCCTAATAAGATACAGTCTGTATCGCGATGATGTTTCCTTCGATTCGCTGAAAAACAATTCTTTGAGTTCGCCATTTGCAAAGGGACACTGTTCTAAGCGAGAGCGGTTATTATAGATTGACAGAAACCCACGGCCGTCTGTTTTTCGCGCGAAACTCGTCTAAGGGTGGGCCTTCTTTGCGTCCCGCGCGCACCTTCGGGTCTCTCCTCGAGGAGTTACACTTGGAATGAAGCGATTGAATTAAGAAACCGTGGACGTGACGACTGGTCGAAACGCTGTTTTATCTCTTTTTGCCTTCAACAAATTCCTCAAAGGAATCATCGACTTTCTCTGCATCCATTTAATCGCCTACTTTCGTCAATCTCTGCTCGATCCCTTCCAATCCTCACAATTCTTAGCTAGTCAGTCAATTTTGACACAAGTACGCAATTAAAAGGGATCGGATTTTTTTCTCTCTTTTTTTTTGTACAAGACGGATACAGTCGAGCGCGACCGAGAGAATGAAAAATCAACAAATTACACTCTATACTCGCAGTAAAGGATCGATCAAAGTGGAGGAGATGAACTCTCAAGGTACGCGCGGCTTCTTCCACTGGCTGCGCGCTGCTCCCCTGCCCAACTTGCGTGCCTGAATAACTGTTTTCTTAATAATTAAATGTACATTCTCGACATACACACACACACACATACACACGCATCTATACAGAATACTCTCCACCTTGTATCTCTGTATACTCTTGCGAAGAGAGAGAGCGTACAGGCATGACGTGTGTGTACAGGAAGCGTGTGCGGACAAGGACTAGCCCGGAGGTAAACCAAGCTGGCACTTAAAGCCTTTCGCGCGCGGTTAAAGGTAAACTGTCCCTTTTCCCTCTCCAAAGGGGCGGAAGCGCCTTCACAAAAGGGCCATTGTATTATATTCATAGCTCATACGTCGCCCTACAAAGTCCTATAGGATCTGGCGCTGATCTCGAGAGAGAGATGCCCGAGGTAAAGTATAAAATGGTCTATACGTATAATGAACCATTCGTATGTGCATTATTCGAACGACGAGGGGGCTATAAAAAGTGAACAGTTTCTAATATGTTCTGAGCAAAACTGGGAACTGACATTCTTTCGCGTTCCGCTCGTTTGAGGAAAATCTATTATCATAGTTACGGCTGTTTGCCGCACACTTTCGGATATCAAGGACTCGGGATCACAATTTTACGCTAGATTTACGCGATTGTACTCTGGTACTTTATAATTCGTGAAACTGTGGAATATTTTTCGCGTGCGTATACACATTCCTCCTCTCTATTATTTTTCCGCATACACCTAACCGTATATCTTTCCCGGCCTATATACACTTGCGAGATATTAAATTAACAGCGTTGAATCGACGAAACAATTCTTTTTTTTTTCCCCTATTTAACGGCGCGCATGAAAAACGCGCTTTAAGGGCCGGCGCGAACCCGACGGGTGTCCAAGAAATAACGAGTAGAGAGAGAATGCAAAGTGATCTTATCCGCTTTAACGTCCGTAGGTTACGTAGGATATTATATTGTTAGGTGTAATACTCTTGTACTCTCTATGGCGCACGGGTACAAAAAAAAAGCAAGCGGCTACGTTTCCACTGAAAGGTAGAGGGAAGGGGTGGGAAGGGGATGAGGATTTTTTATAATGGAACCACGACCGCGCGAAGGTAGAGGGGTAGGCTTAATTAAACGAATCGACCAGACAATGGGAAAGTAATTATTTGCCAACGACTTTCCGTTCCCGAGGCGTTCGCTTTTTTTCGTTCATGCGTGCCTGTAATTTTAAACGCTCCTACGTTAATTTACGATCGATACAGGAAAAGTAATTTATTGCTCAAAGAACGATATATAGGGGTTGTAATTATCGCTCTTTTATCTATTAATTGCTTTTTTGCAGGTTTTTTTTCTCTTATCCAAAAATTAGCGTTTAGTATTTTTAGTTCTTGGTGTTATTCGGCGAAGAAGGGATGATGAACGAAGAAAAGCCTGATGCGCCAAAGATACAGAGTGTCCCGGGAAGAGCCGAATGCGAATTTTACGATTGTCCAATCGGTTGTGAGATGGATGACGGTTCAGATTCTTCGGATCTTGGAAGAATCTTGGATTGATCGAGGTTCGGCTCTTCTTCCGGAGCACGGTGTGACGTTTTTGCTGTAATTTGCAGCCATATAACGCAACGCTATTCTTTCCGACGCGTTATTAGTCCCGAAGATGTTCACACATAAAATAACGCAAGTACACAGATCTCGACGCGATGTATAGGTTTGCCAAGGCAATCTGTGCTCGCACAGGTCGAGATTCTACTTGAGGCTCTACGAGGCGAGTTCAAACGACTCTCATCCCTTAATAATAAATCAGAGACGAAACGTGTTTGTGCGCTTCTGGTTTCTTCAGTTTTAAATAAACTTATTATTTGAAATGGAATTTATTTGTCGAAATTAAATCTTTGAGCTGTTTGACTATTTTTGAGAAATATTTATGAAAGAGAATAATTTTATTTTTCCATACTTTGTTATATATATATATATATATATATATATATATCTTATATATTTTTTAAATATTTTACTTGTTAAGGTTGTTTAATTGAGTTTGTTAAACGCTGCGAACTAATTTCACGAAAGGGATAAGGTTCGGTCGAGCCGCCTTTATCCTCGACCGTTCACAAGGAAAAGCTCACGCGGAAAAAGCTCACTAACGCGGATAAAGCTGGGACCTGGTTTGTCTTGTCCGTCATCGTTTCATTTCGAAAGCGTAGTTTCGCGGCTAATCGCAATGCGAAACGGGACCAAAACAGACACAATTTTCACAACGTTCTCATACTATCCCTCTCTCTCTTTCCCTCTCTTTTTCTCACCTTATCCGATTTTTTTTTTTTTTTTTTTTTTTTATCTTTCTTCTTGCTCTCCTTTCTTTTTCCCAGTTGGGCAGATTTTTCATCTAGATAAGAGAGTCGACTAAGGACTAAAAGAGATAAGTAAAACTGTTCGATGATTGGAATACTTTGCTATCTTTTAGTAAATTGGAAATTCACTCAGCGGTAAAAGTGGTACCCTTATCGAGAGAGAAAAATAAAAAGTACTGCTATGAACAAATTTGTGCGTTTCATTACGAGAAATTTTTTAAAAATATTTTACATCCTCTCATAAGTATATTTTTTGATAGCAATCCGTTAATAAAGACAGTTACACGTGGTTACAATATAATGAAAGGATTCAAAGCGGTTCTTTTTTCACAAAAAATATTACAATAAACTTTCACCATTCATCTGCTTACTTTTACAACGCAGTTTCTGTTTATCTTTTATGTAGGTGACATAGTTTATAAAAAAAATAGCAAACAATTTATTTGAAAAATGCAGCATTATTCCCTCAAAAGCTTTCTCGTGTCGATCGATACTTTGAGTTTAGAAAAATCCTCTACTTTATCGCAGAATAAACTTTTATTCGAATAGGAAGACTATCTCGTGTACGTGAAGATAATTCTTTGATTTAGTTAGTCAGTCTCTTTATCTGAATGAAGTTTTTAGTCGAGTAATAACCAGCTTTGCTTTTCTTTTCCATTTTTTTTCAGTCTAATCAGTTTCCCTCGGATTGTTCCGCTATTTCCTTCCAATTTCCTCATTTTCTCGCCTTTTTTCCTATTTAAGGAGCATCCTTCTTTCGCTCGCGACTCAACGCACTGGACACGACACACAACTCTACGATATTTTTATATAGATTTCTTAAAAGTGCATTATATGGTGCCAGGAAGACCACGCCAAGTATAAAAAAAAAAAAACGTAAAATTAAAACAGTCTCAATATCGGATGCTTAGGTGATATAGACATCGATTCGATAATATTGTTAGTACGTAATAGGAAAAAAAAGAGGAATAAATGAAGTACGTAGATGATTACCGAACTCTTCGACGTAGTGAAGTTATACATGACATCAGGATGAAGGGGAGAAAAAATCTATAAACGAGAAAAAGTGCGTTTTGCTCGCGAACTATATATAAATATATAGATTATGCACACACACAAATACGATGAAAGTTGACAAATTGATTTCGTGTCATTGGATATACGTGGAGATTACATAAAGTTTTTCCTCTCTCTCTCTCTTTCTCTCTCTCTTTCTCTCTTTCTCTCTGCGTTGAATTTCAATGTAAGTATATTAATAAATTTGCAATGAACTTTATATTAATATTTCAGTAACTAAAGAATTTAATATTTTGTTATTTAATTAATTATATTAGATATAAATCTAAAAAGCTAATCATATATATTGATATTTTAAGAATTGTTAAAGATTAACGCGTTAGAATTATTTGGGATATTCTATAGAAATTTTATAATTGTTTCTTTAATTGTAGAACAGGAAAGGTTGACTTATAAAATCCATACTATACACTTGAAATAAAATTTGACGCAGACTTGACGAAATATATCTTATACGAGGTCTTCGTTCATCTTATTTATCTATTTAGAGAAATTCCGAGATGTTGAAATCTTGAATATTTATCATATTAGATTAAACTGATGAAAAAAATTTGAATGATTCAAACTTTAGATCAATGTAAGTTTGAGCAATCTGCGAAATTGTGGTTCAAGAATGAGAAGAGAGCAGAATCTTCATCTTAGGAAAACTTGTAAAACTACTTTCCCAAAAAAAAAAGAAAAGAAAAAAAAGAAGAAAACATACAGAATTCGCGGTTCTTTAAACTTGGGATTCTTACAATACGTAGGATACTGGGGTTTCTACATTCTCAAAATCTTCAATCTCGACACTTTCAAAAAGTACTTTCGACTCCTTAATTTTTAACTATCGAGTTTTCGGATATTAAGTTTAGTGTGCACTGCGCAAAAGAAAAAAAAACAAAGAGAAGCGGTGAAAAAACATAAACGGTTCCTTCCTTCTTTTGACGGGATAATCACGATGGTTCGTTAATCAAACCGGAACTAAAAAATGATCGATAATTTCCGGCGCGATATGGATTATACACTATATATTAAGAGCCAATCGCGATGCGATACTTCACATAGAAGACAGGAGGTGTCGAAGATCCGGAAGAGCGGTGATCGATTTAACTCTTTACACGCAATTAGACCAACAAAATTAAACTAAATAAAAAAAAAGAAATAAACGAGACGAAAAGTAGCAAAAAAAAAAAAAGTTAAACGCACGCGAGCGCAGCCTCGGGGCGAATTTATATGAGCATTACGGTTATTACTATATCTATATTCGTTTCTAATTGTTATTGTTATGATTATTACAAATTACATCGTCATATACACGGCGATGATATAACGGTAGAGTTTTAACTCTCAGAGAGACACTTTACGGAAAAATCTTATACCAAAATATATAATTATACCTAGCGGGCTGTCGCCATCTAACTGTTACATAAAATGACCAACAAAACTAATTAAAGTAAAATTATTAACTATTAATCTAAATAGGGTGACCTAGCGACCATATTAAGGAATCCTTGTTTTTAACGAGCCCTCTTTTCCTCTTTCTCTCTCTCTCTCTCTTTCTCTTTCCTCACTTTCTCTATCTCTCTTTCTCTTTCTCTCCATTTTGAAAGCATTGGAAGAACCCACATAAGACGCAGCGTAAACGCACTGTTGTTATACTCATGTTAATATCGTCTCTCGTCATTGTCTTCACTGTACACAGTAACTTGATAGAAACTTGATTCGTCCCATTCTCGTTCTATTCACTTCATTTGCATCAGTTTATCGTTTTACTAATCCGGGATCCTCTTCCAGGAGAATTGGTTTCTTATCCATGCTATAAACTCGTTTGAAGCTTTCGAATCCTGCAGTGGAAAAAATTGGTTGCATTCACAAAAATTCTGTTCGAAAATAAATGGAAACAGAATTACTGGCTGAATCTCTACCAGAAGTCCTTTTAATGCAAAAAGCATCTGGTTTGCATAATAAATCAGTTGCTTGTGCAAACAAGATATTTGTTGCGTTAAAAGGAATTCTGGTATAAATTCAGTCAGTAATTTTGTTTCCATTTTCGAACAGAATTTTTGTTAATGTATAACAAGATTTTTTTTCCAGTGTACAAGTACCACTTATATAGAAGGTAAAAAAATCTAAATTTCTTATTTCGCCCTCTACAACTTTGAGTTAAATTTCCAGGTTTAGAAATACTTGGAAACACGTTGACTTGTCAAATTTCGAGCTCACGAAACACGAAAGTAACCACGAGGTCTTGAAATCTATGTCATCGAACATCTACGTATCTTGAAGAGACATTTCGAAACAGGACATTATACGATCCGCCATCATTTTTGTCACGAAAAATTCGATATTATATACCGTAACGCGCAACATTATATAACGCGCCTATATTTATAATCTTTGTCATTGATATTCAGCATTATAATCCACTGTGAAACTTCGCTGTTACAGCTCCGTATTGTTTGCGACGATTTTTCCCTCCCCATTTTTCATACGCGATGATCCCACATCATCGATAAGTCGATTCACGATCTTGGAACAAAACGGACTATTATTAACGATTAGAGAAAGTTTCCTTCCTACACAGGTTTAGGGCAATAGGTCTATATATAAATATAAAGCATATACATATATATATATATATATATATATATATATATATATATATATCCAAAGAGAAAAACCCATATACATATATTCTAACTTGGCTAAAATATATATATATATAATATGTAAGTTGTTACTAATTAATTACTAGTCTCTCGATTACTTTAATTACGACGGCGGACATAGGGCAAGGCACAAATTAGCATACATATATAATTACGTATATATACATAAAAAAAAAAATATATATATATATATACAGAGATAAAGTAAAGTATATAAAATATATATATACGTATATATGAGTATATAAAAATAACTGAAATACACACACATTCGTTAGAGAAAAGAACGAAGAGGCGCGCACTGTTTAAAAAAGAAATGAAAAAATAAAAAAATAAAAAAACAAGAGGCATGCGAGTGCATCATCGCGGTAGAAAAAAAACTCGTAGGGCTTTTAAAAAAAAAAAAGTGGTTTTGATACTATACGAAGCACACACCGAGAGAGCGAACTTTTCTTACGACGAGACTTAACGATATTTTTTTAGACTCCGCTAAACGAATCGACTATAAAATTAACTTCGAACACAGGCGAACGGAACTTCGCGGTTCAAACACGTTCGACCGGTTAACGCGTTCCTATTCAACGACTATCCCACCTTCCATCTCTGATCAACTGTCGTCTGAACACGTATATGTGATATATATATATTTATATATATATATATATATATATATATGTGGACACTATCCTGGAGAACTCCCTCGAATAGATCCTTCGAAGCGAACGATCCTTCTCGACGAAGAGTTCCGAGAGAGGATCTTCAAATTCAAGATTCGGAAAACTCTCTTGACTCTTCAGATTTTTTTTTTATACCTTCGGAGATCTTGGATCCTTGAAATTCTGTCGCGAATGACGCTTTTCGAATATCCTCGGAATCTTCGAAAAAGATCTATGAAAAAAAATTCATTAAAATTAACAAAATGGTCGAGCATTAAATTGAAGACTCAGGACTGTGTATCCTTCGCGATTTGCAATTTTTTAAAGTTTGAATTCAAGTGTTGTTATAACATCGGACCCCTCGTAGGATCTCAAATCCTCGCAATCTAGATGTTTGTTATATTCGGGACATATATATGTACGTTTATGATTTTTTTCCAGAGTTTCAACACATAAATCATTATGTCAGATCGATATTCTCGTGACGATTCAACACCTTCATCAAATAATATCCGATAGTCTAACGTTAATATTATCTGCCAGTCGAGATTCCAGAAAAGTATATATGTAAAAAATAAAATACGCTTAAAAGCAACCTGGAGCGTCTGTCTCTCGCAAAAAGTTTTTGCTACATCTCTGAGATTTATTACGAATGTAGAAAGAGAGAAATACAAGAGATATACTGCCCGCCAATCCCGGAAAAAAGAACGCATTGTTTAAATATTTCTTTCAATCTCTCAAAAATATACGCTCCTTTCAACTCGTCTAAAAACGCGCTAAAAAAATCGCATTTTACAATTTTACACACAAAAGAAATTATCATCGTTGCAATTCTTGGAGAAAATCAAGTCGTAATTGTTTCTTAATTTTTTCCGGACTTTATTTCTTCGATCATCGAATATTCTCATACCCACGAATATCATCAATGATTCTCAGACTCCTTCATGGACGTCCGCAGAGGAGAGCAAGAATAAAAAAGTTAAGCATTTGCTCTCCTTTTGAATAACAAAAAAAACGCTGGAATTTATTTGCATATTTAATATAAAAAAATAAAAATATAAAATAATAAAAAAATTAAATTAAAAAAATGTTAATTATGACCCCCTTCTAGAAAAAAAATGCCGCGGACGCTCATGGTCTCCTTGATCAAATTCGTGTTTGCTACAAATCGATAGTTTGAAATCCAGGCGATTCGCGAAGCGATCATCCTACCTAGGGACTTGGAGGATCCTTTCAAAAGGGACTCATCCTTCTAATACGCTGCATCTTCTGTGTATCCTTTCGATATCGAGCCGACTTCGTGACAGGTCGAGCTCACGAGAAAGTAGCACACAGGGTGTCGTGTTTGATAATTTACATCTCGCTGTTTCGAAAATCATGTAAGGCGCGATGTAACTCTTACGCGGTCGAAAGATTGTTCTCATTATAGTTATAATTATATATATATGTCATTATATTTACGTATACATCGTCATCTGCGAGTTCTTCGACTAACTTTTGAAGTGGTAAATGAAACGGAACTCGATAGGGTCTGAGGTATTCTGTATTTCGATGAAATTATTAATATAAGGAAAGAAGAATCTTTGATTTGAACAATTTATACTTTCATAATTTCGACTCTGAGAAAAAAAACTTGCGCCTTTGAACAATTTAGAATCTATGCTTAAAGAGAGTTCTCGTGTAATTTGACATTTTCTGAAAATTGTTATGCAGATGATTAGAAATATAGGTGAGATTTTAGGGGATCCACGAAATATATTGAGTATAATCGTCGGAATTGCGTATTCCTAGAGCTCTCTTTAAATTAAGCATGACTTTGCTAGAACTTGCGAGCTTTTTTGAAATTTGGAAAATAATTCGGTTTCTAGATTTCTTTATGTAATTTCATTAGATAGTTTCTTAAATATATAATATATAATTATAACTATCGTCTCAACACACACACACATTTAATGAGATGTAAACGATGTCGATTGTCGAAGAGCAGTCAGACATTTCTGTGATTCCTAGATTTGAACGATTGTGACGACGCTCTTCTGAGGTTCTCGCTTTTAACAAAGATTCACGCGGACGATAGCGCTTTGCGTTAAAATCGCCAAAAAGGGGGAAAAATATATAAAATCTTGGCGAAAAGAATTATTTTTCATCACTAGCCATTCGCGAGCTTGTGCCAATTTTTCGCGAGACTCGACCTCTTTCGATACCGATTAGAAAATGCTAAAGAACTCTGCTCGAAAATTTCACGTTGATTCTTTCGCTATTTTGAAAAAATTCAATGTTACTGTTCTATTTTTTTTATCGCTTATACATTTTTAGGAACTTTATTCGTAAAATTAATTTGAAAATTATACAGTTGCGAATGCACGAATTATAATTATAATTATGAATGGCGGCATGAAAGTGATGACAAATCTGTGCGTTGGGAAAATTTGCCAAGTGTTTAAAAAATGAAGTCGCTAATAATTAATTGATATAATTAGCGTCCAACTCGGAGAACGCGATTAATATAGCTTAAGACTAACTAAGGGAAAAGAAAGAGATGCTATCGTCCGCGTCGCTTTAATCTAAAAGAACAAATCCCACGCAACGAATCTTGAAAGTAGTCAATATCTAATCAATTCCGAGGATAGGATCAACTTAGGGGATAATTATATGGAAGAAGAAATAAGAAGAAGAGAACGGAAGCATAACCCCAGTAAAGTTTATAATAAACCAGAGGGTGTAATTTCAAGAGGAGAAACGGAGAACGACAAGTTATGTATCTTCCATTATTAGACTCGACACATCAACGGTGATTAAGAGCGTAAATTTGCGACGAGTAAATTACCAGTAATTATGTGGGATATATGCGATTGTGCGCCAAGTATGTACATACGTCACGTGTATTTAATTTAACTATAATATAGCGGCGACAGAAACGTAGCACATATTTTTAAAGGAGAGAAAATATACGAATGACATGGCACTAAGCGATATTTAATTTTAATTGCGATCCTTGCGTTGAAAATAAAATAGGGCCCAGTCGAGATACTCTTTGAAAACTACTAGTGTAATTACGAAGCTGATCGATCACCATTTAACGAACGGGACGGAACGCGCGTATGTAAACTATTACGATGTCTATGAACCAACGCGTTTTCATGCCGAGAACAAATAAATTTGCAAGTCGGAAGGATGCGTTTTCGGTCTTTTTCTTGTTCCCTATGTCGAGCGATTTCCCTTGGCTCATTATAATAACGAGAAGAATAAGAAGAGAGTCATTAGGACTGGAAAATTTCAACAGTGAAAGGAAGTGAGCAAGAGAGCAGAATGATAAAATGGAAAAGAATCAGTCGAGAAGAACAAATAATACAATATATGTAATAATCTTGGTAATTATTTCTCTTATCAGAAAGTCATTTTACAAAATAAATTTGTAATTTTAAGTGGATATAATATCGTAATCAAATCTGTCGAATAAAAATTTAGAGAAAATTCTATCTGATAATAGACTTATTTGCAAAACATATATAAGAAAAAAGTCATATTTATATTTTCTCAGACATTCGCATATTACTATTACTAATATATCAACTTCAATAAGTTTGTCACACGTAGCACTGCATTGAAAAAAACTGTTTCTGTTACGTTTTAAAATAAAAATGGAATAATATTATGCAAATAACTTATCACTTTGTTTCCTTCTGCACTTCTGCTGTCTTCGCTGCTTCCTCCCCTTTATTGGACTCGTTTACGTCTTGCTTACTAATATTATTCGCAGGAACGGCCGTTCTCGACCAAGAACAACTTCGCCGATCAGGGGACTTTGGTAAAGACCAGGAACTGCTGCGCGATTTTCGTTTGGGTGACGTCGGCCGTGACCTCGCTCGCGTAACTTTAACGCTAGAGGATCTTCTGCGTCTCTTCTTATAACGAGATCTGCCCCGGGATCTGGAGCGACTTCTGGATCGCGATCTTCGTCTGGATCTCGAGCGTCTTTTGGAGTTTGATCTGCTGCGTGATTTAGTGTCACTCTTGCGCTTTGATCTAGAATCCGATCTGGTCCTCCTCCTGGAGGCGGATCTGCTTGCCGATTTCCGACGACCACGGGATTTGCTATGACTCCTGGATGACTTGGAACGGTGCGATCGCGATCTAGAGCCCGACTTTGATCTTTTGTCTTTGGAGCGTGAATCGCTCCGTCTCCTACTACGTGATCTGGAAACGCTCCTGGATTTCGTCTTGGACCTCGATTTGGTTCTCGTCTTCGAGACAGATCTACTCTTCGATCTTCGACGGCCGCGCGTTTTCGAGTTTTGACGCTCCGAATCTCGATCCACCAGATGCGTAAAGTATTCATAATATTGTCCGTTGTATAAATAAGGATTGGTCAGTGCGTAAGAATTTATATCGCATCGAGGATTGTATCTTCGGCCTCTTCCCCTAGGCATGGGTAACATGTGATGATGAGGAATCAACGAATAGTCTGGCATTGGCGGCCTCAACATCTGCGCTCCTGGATACCTTGGCAATATCCTCATCGCATGGAACGGCGCTGGCGCGATTGACGGTATCATCGACATCCTCGACATCGAATAAGAATCGGAATAAGAGTGTTCGTAAGAAAGATTTGCGGCTGGAACAACTGCAATTAACGACATGATATTGTCTGGCCTCTTTTTATCGTACAGATGTATGTTAACATTAGATTTTATACGATTAAAATTTACCTGCCGATGAAGATGCGCGATCGCTCTTTATCAAAACGCTGCTCTTGAGTTTCTTTTTGTTCGTCTTTTCATCTGTTTCCTCTTCTTCGGCTGTGCTAGAACGGGAATCATCGTCTTTTCTCCGTTTTTTCTGAGATTTCTTACTCTTTTTCTGTAAACAACAGTACAATAGTATTATAATATCAATTCTTAAATTAAATTAAATATTAAATATTATTACAACAAAGAGTTAGTGCTAATGTAAAATTGAACGACATACATTTTTCTTCTTTTCTTTCTTCGCTTTCTTCTTCTTGGTCTTTTCTTTATTTTTCTTGTCGTTTTCGGAATCTAATTTATTAGCACTTTCATTCGTTTGATCATTTTTCTTTTCATCTTTCTTCGTTTCCGCACTTTGATTCAACTTAATCTCATTATTTTCTACTTTTATCTGTAATTACAAAACGTTCATAATTAACTCTCTTATATCCTTTTTTTAAAATTATTATTACATATTCTTTATTACTCACCTTTATCCTATCAAATAGTTCATCTAATAATCGTATGCTTTCCAACTGTCGTTGAGCTTTTATCAATTTTTTTTCTTCCCTAGCAATTTTCATTGATACTTTGTCCTCTTCTTGCTTGCGATAGGTCGTGAGTACTTTTCGTTTTCGTTTTTCCTCTCGCTTTCGCTGCCGACTTGCTTTTGCTACCGAATCTTCCGCCTCTTTTTTTCTACAATCAAAGTAAATAAAAATGGCATGTAATCTAAACCATATAAAAGATAAATATTCTGTATGTATGTGTCACATACACATATTTGCAAAATATTACAATATTTCTGTTGCATCAGCACTTACTTCTGCTCCTCTCGTCGCTTCTTTTCTGCCTCTTCTCTTTTTCGTAGTTTTTCCGCTGCTAAATTATCCTGCGCTATTAAACGCTTTCTCTCGAATTCTCGATGCGACACCGAACTGTCACTCAAATGCTTGGTCTTGTCAAAATCAACCTATACAAAATTATTTTACTTGTCAAAAAATATTATTTTTTTATTCTGCTTATTTAATCCTTTATATCACAAAGTGATGAAAAATATTGATATAATAAGTAAAATATTTTTCACTGAATACCTTTATTGTTGCGGTCAGTGACTGTTGACCGTCCTTCTTCAGCAGCTTCATGCCACGCAGGGCATCCATCGCCTTGACAAAATCCATGTATTCGTAATATTGTACATACGCGTCGAAAAAGATGCCATCTTCAAAGCTAAACTTGTGTATGTTATTGCCAAGCCGCATCCTGGATCTATAAATGTCTGCGGTAGGCACATCTACCTTCCTCACAGTGCCCCACCTCTTGAAAATGTCACGGATAAGCGACTCGCTCGGGACGTTCGTACCATCCTCGGCAAACCACTTAACCGGCAGCCCGGTAATGTGGATAGTGTCCGGCCTTTCGCCAGCCTTCAACTCGTTCATGTGTTTTGCATCCCTGAAGTAAGAATCCCAGCTGTGTCTGGTTGGGAAGTCGTCCTTTGCCTCGGTCACTGAGACCTTAATTAATTAAATGATCAATTATTGTGTAGTTCTGATATAATTCTATTATAATAAGTATAATAATATGATATAATAAAATATAATATATAAGATAATAAAAATAAAATATTGTATATTATATATAAATATAAAATAAAATAAAATAAAATAAAATATAATAAAATATAATAAATTATAACTGTGTAATATAAAATTGTATTTAGCTGTCGCACCTTGAGAACATTGGGGAATCCAGTTAGATGCAAGCTCTGGGAGCTTAACCTGGCCAATACCTTTGACAACTTGCACCGGTCCTGCAGGTAGCCCACCAAGCAGATAAACTCTAGGTTGCTCTTGGCCACTTTCAGGGATGCAAACTCGTCCGGCAGAATGAGTGCACGTATCTTCTCCATTACATCCCATGTTGATATTGTTTTGCCTGTTCATAGCGCAGTTAAGTTTCTGTAAGAAGCTATCTTTCCTATAGCCATTACAAGTGCTCGTGGCTTCGCACAGATCACTTGAAATCATGGTATTTTCTTCCATCAGTTGAATACTACATTATTTTCCCTTTGGTAGAAATTGTCCAAAGCACTAACACAAGTATACAATTGCGACGATGTAAAAAACTTGTTGCAACAAATCGAAGAGAATTAATACCAATAATGCAAATCACTGATCGAATAAATATTGACAAGATGGTAAACAGTAGGAAAAACGTGTATTTAAAATTAATATAAATCAATTTGAAAAATAACATTACATAAATTATATAAAATAATGCACGAATAATAAAATAATTAATATTATGGAGTAATCATCAAAAGAAGTTTAACAAAGACATATTTATACAATTCCAATGCTGCGTTATGCATATTTTGCTGCATCGCAAGATGCTGTTTCTCAATGGAGAAAAAAAGAAAGGAAAAACATTAAAATTAGAAAGTAGGAAAAAGAAGATAGGCTCATCAGGGTCCAACCTCAGTAGGTGAGGAGGCCACTGATGAATTTGGCAATGATGTTTTTTACCTGGAGTCTTCAGTTGGGGCAGCTTGATCGACACGTAAACTTTGGCAAGCGGTTTCAGATAAAGTAAGCGCGGTGGATACAACGGCACAGTGTCGCTCAGATCCCTACAGCTTCCAAATCGATTAGCAACCTCGCTACTGGGTTTTTCACCTACCTGCTTTTTGTCGCTCATAGTTGAAAGCTGGGAAAAGCTACCAACTAATCAGGGAGAACAAGACTCGCAGATACTTTTCTCTCTCTCTTTCTTTGGCTACCTCTACTCGCGACAAGCCGGCGAGATGAAAACTCCACAGTAGGGAGGTTGCGTCGTTCGAGATCTTCGCCAGGTGAGGACGACGTGGTGCAACACGCGACTCTCCCGG
This sequence comes from Nylanderia fulva, assembly GCF_048542155.1. NCBI lineage: Eukaryota > Metazoa > Arthropoda > Insecta > Hymenoptera > Formicidae > Nylanderia > Nylanderia fulva. The sequence goes on along the minus strand of NW_028189730.1, from coordinate 1,494,710 downwards.
CGAACGATCGCGGATGCATCGATCTTCCTGAGGACGATATTCCTCGGCGTTCCTCTCCTTTTTCTTTTGTGCGCGAAAAATCCTAAACCCTATAAACACGCGATTAAAAAATCCTTCAGCTCATTCTCGGAAACTCGGAACAAAAATGCCAGCTGGAGTTTACTCCGACAGTGACACCATCTGTTGGAACTGACGGAACATCCGGTGTTTTTTGAGGCTGTCCAATGGGAGCTGTGAAACTCTAGGACAAGTTTCCCTTTCTAAAGCAGCGCCATTCGTTTGGACGCGTCGAGGACTCGCTTCGCGTCGAAGAGAGGCTTCGCCTTCGGGAGGATAAAAAAATTCCGGGAGAGACACCTCACTTCTCGCGGGAGGGAAGAGGCGAAGGATGACGCGATCATGAGCGGATTCTTTCCTACGTAAGCGGAGTGGAACGCTTGGGACGTCGAGCATGCGAGTATCAATCGTCGCCGCTTCGCAAGTTGATAACAACAACGCACGACAGTCTGACATTCGACGCTTCAACAATTACGTTGGATTCTGAAGGGACAATTGGCCGAGTTTAGGATGTCTCTGAGCGCCAGCGCAGAGAATCTCTCGTCCGAGGGACAAGTGAGTGAATCAACGTCCGATTAACGTAGCTGAGGCTCCCACGCGGGTGACTCATCTCCGTCGAGTTTGTTTCTTTGACGTTTCTCCGTCGATTTCCACCGGTTCTCTGTGCCAAATTTAGATTCCAGTGCAGATTTGTGCATTATGCCATTCAAATCTGTGATGTTTTCTTTATTCAATATTTTATATATTTATATATATTTTATAATGCTAAAGTAATTTACTATGAATTTTTATTAATAACATTTTATATTTTATAATATATACATGTATATATATGATATTTTACAATTTAGCAGAATAGCGAGAGATGGAACATGTGCCTGGAACTGGCACTGGAGGGCGAACGCCTTTGTAAGGCTGGCGACTGCAAGTCTGGCGTAGCATTCTTCCAGGCAGCGATTCAAGCTGGCACGGATGACCTGCGAATACTGAGTGCGATCTACAGCCAGCTGGGCAATGCGTACTTTTATCTGAGTGACTACGTTAAGGCGATGCAGTATCACAAGTTGGATCTGACACTTGCCAGGAACATGGGTGACAAACTGGGTGAAGCCAAGTCCAGTGGAAATTTGGGCAATACATTGAAAGTATGGGCAAGTTTGACGAAGCCATGATATGCTGCAAGAGGCATCTAGAGATCTCCAGAGAGATTGGAGATAAGGTATACTTCAACATTATTTTTACTTAATAATTATAAACAAAGAAGGGTTATAAGAGCTATTAAACGTAATACAGTTGACAGTTGATATTAATAAAATTTATTTAAACCAAATAATAAATACATAAGAAATAAACATTTTGCGAACGTTTTGGCTAACATTTCAAGCCTTCTTCAGCACAATAAAAATATTTTAATTAAAAACTGAATTGTAATATTAAACATTAAAGATGGTTATTAACAATGTCAAGATAATACATATATAAAGTCAGCTTTAGATTTTGTTACATATGTTGCTAAACAAGTCATCGTGTATGACAACCACCATTACTGATACATACTGAGTTCGAGCGACCGTACCATGCAATCACTTATAGATTATCACTTTAGATATTTTATCTTTATGTGTTTTTATAAACTTCCCTAATTTATTTATACTTACATAAGAGAGATTATTTTTACTGCAAGAAATTCAACTCTCAATTTTAATTAAAAAAAAAAAAAACAACAAAGGATAAAAGTTTTTTTTACAAAAACTGAGATTGTTTTTTTCCATGAATTAATTATTTTCTTATTCTTATTATTTTAATTAAATTTTTAAAATTATGATTTTGTGATGCACAGCTTAGCGAGGGAAGAGCTCTGTACAATTTGGGAAATGTATACCATGCCAAGGGCAAACAGGCAAGTCGAATAGGTCATCAGGATCCAGGAGAGTTTTCTGAAGATGTTCAGCAGTGCTTACAACAGGCTGTACGCTATTACGAGTAAGATTAATCTCGATTAATTCATAATTATTTTTTATTAATTTTTTAAATTATATATTATCTACAATTTTATTAATACTCTTTGCGTCTTTTTGCAGAGAAAATTTGGAGTTGGTGAGAGAACTGGAAGATTCTGCGGCGCAAGGCAGAGCATGCGGTAACTTGGGCAATACATTTTATTTGTTGGGTGATTTCCAACAAGCCATTTACTATCACAATGAACGCTTAAAAATTGCCAGAGAATTTGGCGACAAGCCGGCTGAGAGAAGAGCCAACAGTAATCTCGGGAATTCGCACATATTTCTGGGCGACTTCGAGAAAGCTGCGCAACATTACAAGTAAATTTTAAACTTTCTTGATTTAATTGTGCATCTTGACGTTTAAATACACAGAAAAATCGTTCAATTTTTAGGAGAACTTTAGCTCTTGCACAAGAGTTGGGCGATCGCGAAGTAGAAGCGCAAGCGTGCTACTCTCTGGGCAACACGTATACTCTTCTACGCGACTATTCAGCGGCTATTGAGTACCATCTGTGGCATCTAGGTATAGCTCAACAATTAAAAGATCGCGTTGGCGAAGGACGCGCCTGCTGGTCGCTTGGCAACGCTTATGCCGCAATGGGCAATCATGAGAAAGCGCTCTACTATGCGAATCTGCATCTACACATCTCGAAAGAGTTGGAAGATGAAATGGGTCAAGCTACCGCGCAGATGAACATTGATGACTTACACAAAATTCTCGGTCTGGAGAAGAGTCAGCAGGAGAATAACAAGGAGAATGTGAACACGCAAAAGCTACCTATAAACACAACATCGAACGTCCCAACGACTACACCCTGCAGATATAGACTCAGAAGACAAAGCATGGACAATCTAGATCTCATAAAGGTTTGAATAATATTTCTTTAATTTAAGAATCGCACTATTGTGAGATTACAATTTGTTTTTCTTTCTCGTTATATAATTAATTTAGTTTTATATCAGGAGATATTGTATAAAATGACTCTTATTAAAATTAAAATTACTTTTATTTGGAATATAACTTTATTTACTAAATAATAAAACTAACAATTATTTCAGCTCACACCTGATACAAAGCAAAAAGATAAATCAGAAATCGTATTGGACAAAGGCAACAATGTTACTTCGCAACCATCCCAGGAAGAAGATAACTTTTTCGATTTACTGTCCCGATTTCAGTCAGGTAGAATGGACGATCAACGTTGTGCGCTCAACACAAAACACAACTCAAAATACCGAACGACGCCGGAAGTATCCGATATGGAAGATAAGTACGTGAAAATATTCTATTCTAGACAAAATACTATTATAACTCATGACAACTTATTGCTTTACATTTTTATAACTAACGGATATCTTATATCTCTTGCAGAGACGGCGAGGACTTACTAGAATTAATCGCCGGAATGCAAAGCAAACGGATGGACGAGCAACGAGTGACGTTACCTTACCTGCCAGGGCTGAATTCCAATCGGGATGCGGACGATTCCTTTATCGAAATGCTCGTCAGATGTCAGGTTAATATTAACACGCTAAAAACTTTTATTGTCGTAAGGAATCTTTCACATTATTTATATTTTTTTCTTATGCATATGACGCGTATTGAAACATGTGTTGTATTTTTGAGTCTTATAAAAAAGACATACCTCAAGAATTATGTATTCGCTTTCAGAGTTCGCGTTTGGAGGATCAACGGAGTCCTTTACCCGCTGCATCAACCGTGCAGGATGCTGAAGAAGAGAGGGGTCGACGAGCTAACGGAAACGCTCAATCGGGCTCCACTGTGCCAGAGGAAGATCTATTTGCTCTAATACAAAGACTTCAAGCCGGACGGATGGAGGATCAAAGAGCATCTGGACCTGGCAAGGCAAAATGTTAATTACGCTAAAGCAAACGGTAACTTATATCTTCACGACACGTCCCATTTGTGATGAATTTTTTTTGTTTTATTTACCTACTTTCGATTATATTATCGATTCCTCATTCACTCATCGTCGCACAATTCTTATCTTGCTTACTTAATGGAAGAAGATATTATCTGAATAGTCTGGTTCTGATTCAAAAAGGCAACGACTTAAAATATTTCGTTGTAAGAACCAAGCGACACCAATCTAAACTGCGAAGACATTCTTTTAAAATGTTATAGGAAAAGTAAAAAGAATCAAATAGAAAATATTTCGTAATTTTAAACGTACGTTAACTAACAGCTGTACTGATAGTTGGTGAAAAGTACCTTTAATATTTATCTCACGAAAACTACTTTCCAAACTACTTTCTCTAAGATTCTATGCTTACTTTTCTTCTTCATCCAAGAATTTTTATTTTTTCCTTTTTTTATCTCTCCTTAAGTTAGAAAAGTATCGAAATAACGGACTCGTCCGATTTTTGCACTCAGGCCTTTGATTCCGTTCAGATAGACTTAATTGTGTATTTGCGTAGACTATCATGTCTGCAACAGTAAGTAATTGATAATCAATATTCTATAGCTTAGCGACTGTGCTAAAAGTATCAGTTGTATGAAAGCATTATTATAGAACAATGCAATAACTAAACAACTTTTTAGTTTTGACCGTCTAGTGATAACTGCCGTTAGTATCTGGCTATTTGGTCGAACATTGAGTAAACTAAACTAAATACGAGAGAGCTATATGTTCGATAAATATATTATTTGTCAATCGTAAATGTGAATCACAAAAAATGTACATGTAATGCATTTGCAGATCTCGATGACCTCGACAATTTATGTGACACGCCAGTAACTAGCATCGGTTTTAGTATTATCAAGAATTTTATAATGCCTGTTTTACACGGAGCTTTAATTGCGCGCGCAAAACAGGTTTCTCAAACACTGCCAGTTTGAGGGTGCGAATTATTTTCGGACATTCGTTCGCGATAAACGCGGAGGGCCTTTCAATGTTCGCACATCCTCAAGAAAGAGAGAGAGAGAGAGGGAGGGAGAGAGAGAGAGAGAGAGGGAGAGAGAGAGAGAGAGAGATCATAGGTTCATTATTTTATATATATATATATTTTTGTGCGTGTTTTTCAATTCACTTCAATATATAAGGAACGAGAGAATTATTTTTTTAAAGAATATATTGTGCGTAAACGTTACACAGTGAATGAGAAAGATATTCGCGCACCACCAAGAATCGCTATCTTAGATAGCTCTCTTAGTTGCTAAACAATTGTGAATGAATAACACCAACAAACAAATCGCGCGAGGAAGAGTCAAGAAATAAAGTGAATTCACGAGAAAAAAGCTTTCGATTATAGTCACGTGTCATGATTTCTAAAAAGCTTTTCAAAATCTAAAATCTTTATAAAAGATTCTTTTGCATCATTATTTATGTAAAAGTCTTGCGCGTCTCTTTTATCTTCATTAGTATTAATATGTAATCAATGAAGAAAATGCATTGTCGATTGCATCGATTCTAAAAGCAAGATACACTTTACTACTTGATTCACTCTCGCATATAAGATACTTAACTATTCTCTCTGCTGAACAAAATATTTTTTAAAAGTTTTAGATAGAGGAGAAATTACGAATCTTTATAGATGAAAAAAAATGATGTGTGAATATTATTTTTGCTTATATGTGTAGGACAGAAACTCCTAACGAATAGTGCCAAAGATTCTCGATGCGCTATAAAGTGAAACTATTGAAAGAGAGAAAAAAAGGATACTTATTGGATGAATTTCTATATTTGTCATACAAATATTCCTTCTTCTAAAAAAAAAAAAAATAATAATTGTAACAAAGTTATACTGGTGAAGACTCATGTCTGTTTAAAATTGACCAAGTATTAAGCATAATTCATTCTATTTATCCTCTGCAGGATTATTGAGATTACTTCCTCGAAAGTATACCTTTTAATTGAAGCTAATTCTGAAACTTTAAAAAAATCGTATTTGTTATAACACGATATATTTGTTATTATCTAAAAAAGACTCATTTATGGATCTAAATTATTAATAAACGGAAAACGTACTGTGGCGTGTCATCTGTTCTAATGATCAAATGTGTATATAATTGTGAGCAATTCCACGCTGATTAAAATGTCGACTTAGCGACGAACCGAATGGCAACGATGCTGTTAATTACGCGCGCGCTGAAAGACGAAAGAAATATTGATAATAATATAAGTTGATAATTGGTTCAACAAAAGTGCAAGAGTAGTGATATACTAATTACTGAATCGATCAATACTGAGCATTTTTTGCTATATATATTGTTATGAAATTATAATTAAAAAAAAATTGTGTATATACATGAGATAACTTTGATTTTATCGATCAGAGAAGGGGCTAAAAATATTGCTGAGACTATTAAATGACAAATAAATCACGCTGATGTAGAACTTTGTAGGTCTTTCGTAGAATTTTTACCAATTAATTTTTAGGATATTTCTTAGAATATTTTAGACTATAATTAATTTTACCTTATTCTTTTTTTGTAACACGTATTTGTTATATTAAACATTAAGAATATAGTTTCTTCTAATCAAATTTTTCATTTACGATTACCGAAGGTATAACTACATTCCATTCTGTCCATATAATAATGTTATAATATATAAAGGATCAATAAATATTTACTTTTTCCAAAAAGTTGGTGTTTTTATTGCTATTTAATTTATATTAAATATGTTTTACTCTACACATATACATACAGCACACACATATTATATGTTGTCTGAAGATGCCGATTTACATATCAATTCTTACGATATCTTCCCATACATAATGTCAGAAAAATCTAGAAATAATCAATCTGATACCGCAAATGCAACGTGGCCGGAGTGGAAGGATTCCGATCTGAACAACGAAAAATGGGGAATCCCAAAAAATGGTCCTGATGGATTATTCCTAGATACAGAATATGTCACAATGCCACAATCCTTGAAACCTGACCGATGGATAAGAGCAAAGAATTTGCAGCGCTTGACTGTACTTTCACTTATTCAATTTAGATATAAAAAAACACGTATTTTTTAAATTTAATAATACATTATGATTCTAAGCTTTAAAATGTCATAGATTTCATTGTAATACTGTTAATTACTTTTACATACATGAATATGAAATACTCTTCAGAATTTGTTGACGATATACACGACGATCGCGGAATATCCTGATCTAATTACAAATAACAAGCATTTACTGCACAGCGAGGTATTTCTGTAATTATAAGTCAGCGTAAAATTCAAATTACAAATTGCTGCGGAACAATAATATAATAATAGCAATTTCTACAATAGTTTGTAAGATGGTTCATTTCTACAATCAAGAATTTGGAATATTGTGGCCGAAAAGGGTTGGAAATTAGCGGGCAAGGCACAAATTTCACCTGGGCCGATGGTCACAGGCCCTGGTACGGTTGGATGCACGTATATTCCTTGAACAAGGCTGGAAAAGGTGTTCAGCATCGACCAGTGATAAATCCGAATGGTGGATATGATATTCTCACGATGCAGAAATTTTTAATTTTCTTAAACGCAGTCGCTTGCTTCTCGTTTCATGTCGTATCGGAAAAAAATTTCTTACGATAAATGGAACGAGCTAAACGATAATTCGCTGGTAGCGAAATGTCAACTAATCAACATATCACAGGCACAATACGCGCTACAATCTTTTTTAGGGAAGTATGTTGTGAGATTACATCATATGGGATGCTGGCGTCGTATTCTGGTAGATGATACTGTACCTGTAGATAAAGGGGGTAGACCCCTTTTACCTTGTACCTCCAACAACTTTGAATTGTGGCCGATACTCCTCACCAAGGCACTGCTCAAGGTTGCTTCACTGACTTGGACAGAACACCGCGAGATCGTCGACTTTCATCCAATCGCTTGTTTAACAGGTCAATATATTCATCGTTTCTTTCATTCATCGACGTTTTTAAAAAGAAGTTGAAATTACATATACGACTTTGAGCAAAGTGTATATCTTTAAATTCTTATTAATTTTTAATATGAGATTCCGCGATGCTGATTGACTTTAATCAGCTAATTTCTGTCAAAAAAGAAATATTAATAAAGCGTTAATTTGCTAATTTAAAATAATATGTTATAAAAATTAAAATTATAATACATTTTAAATAATATGTTATAATACATTGAACTCGATTAATATTTTTAACAGTTATCAGCTGATTTTTGTCAAAAAGTGTTAATCGCGGATAAGGTACTATAACATAATATTATTTACTATCACTATTTTAATATTTTTAACATGTTTTTGCTTTAAAATTTGATTGGTAAATTAACGCTTTATTAATATTTTTGACAGAAATCAGCTGATTAAAACGTTAATTTGCTAACTGAATTTTAAAATAATAATATGTTATAAAAATTAAAATTATACATTTTAAATAATATGTTATAACACTTTAAATTTGATTAATATTTTTGACAGTTATCAGCTGATTTCTGTCAAAAAGTATTAATCGCGGATAAAATACTGTAACATACGTTTACAACATATCACTACTTTAATATTTTTAACAAATTATTACTTTAAAATTTTATTAGCAAATTAACGCTTTAATAAGCTAATTTCTGTCAAAAAATTCGAGTTTAAATAAAACTTTAATTATTTTTTTAATATTATTTTTTAAATATAAAATTGAAGAATGGCGCGCGCTTTTCACCCCTGTCATTAACAGACAATCATATTGATTTATCTTCTCGGCGATATCGAAAGATTCTTTAATAAATGAACTTAAATAATGGCACAGGCTGGATTTGCTTGACGCTAGACGTCACGCACTTGTCGTCGCAAGATAAGTGGGACTTCCTGATGAAATATTCCGAGCATTTCGAGTGGACGTCGCAAACTACTCGTGGTAACACGATTCCAGGTGTATCAAATATACACGTGCAAGGAAGAGAGATCATAACTTCAATTACTATTACATTCTATTTATTATATTTTATTCTGAATAGAAAGCTCCACGAACAACGTTCTGACCGACAAGGCGAGGAGACCTGAAGAAACTTTGCGGCCACTCATCGAAACCGAGAAACCTCAACCGATCATGCTGTTTCTTCTCTTGAACGATATCCGAGAACTCGGAAACGAGGTGGTACCTGGTCTATCACCTTGCTGGGATTACGTAATTTACGTCGTTCAGTCACGCAACATTCCTCTGGATCCCAAAGACGTAAAAGTTCAACTATTTCAAAAGTGTCAAAAATCACGTTTAAAGAATCTCGTAGAAAAAAATCTATTAAAACAATATTATATTTTTATTATTTTTGTGAGATGTTTGTTTTTACCTGGATTGTAATTGGCTTTCAAACTTAAATTGCTTCCCTTGAGGTAAAAGCCCCGTTAGCAAAGTGGAAACTGCATCGCTGGTTAAAATGGGCCGTTTCGCAAAGTGTAATCGATCCCGCCGATTATTTCGTTCCGATTCGTTACTTGAGGGTGATCGGTCCTCTCGCGAAATGCAACGAGAGTGCTGTCTATATTTACGACGAAAGTGATGCTGCGCGAAACTCGATCTTTCCAAACGAGATCGAGCAGTCTGATAAATCTGCATGGAGAACGAGATCTCAGAGAGCACCAGATTCGCCCACTACGATGAAAGAAGAGGCAACGGAAGATGTCAGTCGATGGATTGACTTTAATACTATTGCCTCATATTTGAGGGAAGTGCATTTGTTTTATAAGCTGCAGTATTTGCGGTGCTCGATTCAAGTGACGGTGAATAATGTTATAAAGATGACAAGCAACGGAAACCGCACGGTCACAAAAGAAGTCGAAAAGGAAAAAGCAGGTATTTTATTTAAAAATGCATTCTGTCATTGTGTCAGAAAATACAATAGTATAATAAATTGAAAAACTAAATTCTAAAGCTAGAATAAATTTTTTCTCTAGGAATTTTTCGAGGATTATTTTCTCTATAAAATAGATTAAGTTTTTTTTCTATAAAAGATGAGATTTATCTTGCTAAATCCTAATTTTCTATTTATACAGATATTTACATTACAAGCAAAATTCTAAAATCCAGAAATAGATTCTTGTATTTGTTCTGCGACTCTCGGGAGAGTAAATTCTTCTTGGTTAATCTTTCCGCTGCGCCAAGAAAGAGAGATGTCTCAAAGGAGTCACAATGGAAAGATTTTCTCATTTTGGAAAAATATAATTGGTTTACCGGAACAAATCAATCGGAACAAAAAATAATTATTTCCACGATCGGCAGCAAATCGACTGTCTTAGAACTAGAAGCTGGCAGACAACTCTTACGAATTCATCGCCGTTCAGAAGCCAGTCTGACGATAATTTCTTCTGATACGGATTTTTATCTTGGAAATCGAGCTACTGTGCAACAACTGATGACCGCAGAATCCGATAGAATCGAATGGATGTCGAAGATAATCAGCGATAGTCTCTGCAAAGCTTATCGATCGTTCGGAACGAATAATTACCCGGTAATGTTGAAAAATTATTATCAAAGCTACATGTCATCCGACTCGCAGCATGTTCTTTCGAAAGAAGATAAAAATGTTTCCTCGCTGATACATCAGTTCTTCATAGAAGAACAGGTCCGATTGATCAAGGAAATCGTTCTCGATAGCGACTTTGAAAGCACTCTTCGCTTTTTGAGAATTTTTTTCCTGAATCCAAATATTAGACTGAATTCGACAAAAACTCAGAGAACACTTCAAGATCTTATAACGCAAGAGAAAATACCGCGCATCTATATTTCTGATTACAATAAAGCAGCTACGTCAATTCAGTCCTTCTTCAGGATGGCTCTTGTGAAAGACTACAAACGACTTCACAATCCGGATCATGCTCTGCATATGCAGATTCGCAAGGAACTTTTCAAGATATCTGATTTACTCGATTCGTCTATCGCAAGTCTATTGCTGAGAAACGTCATCAGCCGTCACAATTTGCACGATCTCTATCCTTGTTCCAAGGATTTCGCGCATGTCCTGAATATTCAGGAATTCAAAGGTACCCTGGAAAACATCAGACACGACCAGTGGTTCCCGGTTGTCAGACTCGTCGTGAATACCAAACCCGCAGAGAGCGTCTTCGCAGCCTTCGAACTGTTGATCGATCTTTCTCGGGTCGCCTTGCGAGTCTTCAACAATCAAAACGGACGCGAAGTGACGCGTATCGTGAACCACGTGGCTCCAGCTCGCTATGAATATCTGTCAGATGGTTACACAGTATTTGCTTACGGGTGGAACGAAAAACAACGTATCCGGGAACTGGATTGGGCGATTCGTATAATCACAATAAAGGGAAAACCAATGCTTCATCAACCAGGCGAGCAGCAGATAAAACCTCCCAAGCTCGTGGTCGATGAATTAGTTGGTACTTACGTTCCCAACATCAGGAATTGCATCTCGCGATGGATTATGCGAGCGACTTTAGGAAACATCGTCTCGATAAGATTGACAACTTCTTACGACCTGGCAAAAGTCAGAATGAAAGTTACCGATGAAGGAAACAACATTTTGGCTGACATAAGAGGTGGCTCTAAGGTCTTTTTACCTTTAATCAGTTTAAAACACTCCAAGAGCAAAGATTATGAAATTAAAAAAGGAAACTCTGATGAAGAGTTTAGAGATGCAATGGAAGAGAAGAAACTCTATTACATAGATGCTTTCGTTCTTGATGACAGCTGGCCTCTTACAGATGCCGAGTGGGCAGTCGTGAATCAGGCAAAGAAGAAGAACGCGGAAAATTTTAAAACGAAGACGCAATCTGGGACTAAAGGATCGACAAAGTCAAATCTGTCTACGACGAGAAAAGATTCGAAACAATTAAATAATGATCAAGCCATAGAACCACCATATTGGATTCTTCAGATTGTCACAGATGCTCGGGATGATATAGAGGTATGTATAGTTTGTTCATTCCAATTTAAATAAAATCTGTTCATTAAAATATTAATTAGTAAAAAATTTATATATATTAATTATTAAATAATTATAATGTATTTTTCAACTCTTTATTCTTGATATGTGCGTTGTTAGATCTGTCAAGATAAGAAAAGAGAACTAGAAATAAGATTATTAAAGCAATCCTGGTGGTCAAAGGATCCTAATCGATTCAAACACGGAAAGGAACTACGAGAGGTCTTCCTGAAGACGCACGTCTTAAAATTTGAACCAGAAGCGTCTTTAAACCAGAATGTAGAACAATCGAACGTAATAGAAGATGAAGATCTAGCGTTTTGTCTATCACATCCGAGGCAATATAGGTCTTTAAAGCCACCAGGATTTTTTCACCTGCCCGCTTTAGACCTGACAAAGTACGCGAAGAGAGACGACGTTGTAAAACATCTTCGTACAAGGATGAAGAACAATGACGAAAAATTACGAAGCGACGTGAAAATCGAAAGTGAAAAAGATTACTCCAATTACTTGGCTGCGCTGATAAACAAACAATTACAAAGGTACGCAAACTTCTTCAGGAAGAAAGAGACAAATTTTTGGCAGAGAAGAACTCTGGTGGACGCTGCTTACGAATCGAGGAAGATCTACATTGACAGTTCGATGTCCGAAAGAGCGAGGACCAAAGAGAAGGAGAAGAAGAAATGAAGAAAAAGTTTATTTTAGCCAAGTAACTGGGATACATGTAAATAATTTATTTCTCGCGCTTGGCGATATTTTAACTCAATAATGAATCGCTGCGTCTAAAAATAAAGAGTTCGGACATAATAAGAAGACAGATTGAACTATTAATCGTAATAAGCGTGGAGACGTGCGGCTTTACGATGCTATTTCATAGCGTCGTTACGATGCTCCCTGTTCACTCGCTTCTTCATGACTGTCCACGATCTACCTTTTAATGACGCTCCTCTAGCCGCTCAAGAAAGAAGTAACGGCGATCCGTCCCGTCTATTTTTCATCCGGGACCAGTCCACGCGGTCCAGCAAGATTATTATGAAACTGCGAGATGAGACACATCTACACACACGAGGGAGGCTACTTTCGCAAGAAACGAGCTAAAACTCCGACAAATCGTTCGTTTGATTAATGACAGATGAATCGCAACTTCAACTTTGTTCTCACATAATTTCAGTTTCTTAGCATTTTTTTTTTTTTTTTTTTTTTTTTTTTTTTTTTTTTTAATAGAGTCTCGTTTCAAGTCTAACAATCTTATTAAGTTCATCGCTTCTGAAACGGGAGCTCACAGAAGCCGTCTATCGTATACGCATTACACGGCAGCGTGTTCGCGCTGATTGAAGGTGCAGCTGCTGGCTCGAGATCGGCGGCAGTCCAGCTAGTAATCACTGTCGATCATGTTTGTGTTGGGCGATCTCTCTCTCGTCTGTCGCGCTGCGAATTACAATCACCGCGTATCGCTGCGTGTTATGCGAGTCGCGAGTACCCAGGTATTTAATCTCAGAAACTTTTACGCCAACATTACATTTTTTTTCTTCGAGTGTCAGTTATATCCTTTAGATTAATCGAGATTTTTTTCGTAAAGATAAAAATTTATTGTGTTACTACAATAGAGATATTAATTGTTATTTTAATAAAATATTTTTTTAATTATCAATAAAGTACCTGTGGAATCTTTATACTCGGAGATTTTTTATTTTTATTTAATTCTTCTTTACCAAAACTATGTCTGTAAGTCAATTATATTCTTCAGATTAATCAAGATTTTTTTTCGTAGAGATAAAAATTTATTGTATTACTACAATAGAGATATTATAATTGTTATTTTAATAAAATATTTATTAAAATAAATTATTTTATTAAATATTTATTTTAAAATATTATTTAAATAATTATTAAATATTTATTAAAATATTTAATTTAATTCTTTATTATTTAATTCTTCTTTACCAAAACTATGTCTGTAATTCAAGGTAAGATCTTGACGAAGCGATTTTTCATTGCGAAATAATACTGTATCTATTCGGACATCTGACATGATGTCGAACCCCCGGAGTTCGAGTTCTCTACTTTGCATACGAAAGAAAAGCGTTTGATTCCTCGGATAAACCAAGAGAAGCGAAGAGTAGCGGCTTGCTTGACACGCTTCGTTTACCGCCTGGAATTTGCGTAAGAAAAGTCTCGTACATTATAAAGCTCGACCAACTTGACAATCGACAAGATGTAATTTAGGTATTTGGACAATAAAGATGTCAAAATTCCAGGGTTGGGTAATAACTAATTAATTAGTTAAGAGTTAAAAAAAGTTAAAAAGTTAATAACTTTTAACTTAGCTAAGTTAATTTAAAATGTATTAATTTTTAACTTCAACTAATCAACTTTTTTCCTAAATTAATTCTTTTTTATCTCTAAATACCATTATTGGTTTGTATAAGTTATAAACGTATTATTTTTAAATTAATGTATTAATAATTTTTATGTTTATTTGTCATCAATTGTAATTATACCAAAAATATATTTCTATATAAAAATCAAAATTTCTTTATTATTTGTTATTATAAATTTTAAAAGAATTAACAAACTAAATTCTAATTTAATATAAATAATGTTTTTAAAAATTAACTTTTGATTGAACTTTAGTTAATTAAATCTTAACTAACTTTAACCGAGTTAATTTTTTGCTCATGCAACTTTTAACTTAAAACTAAACTAATTTTATAAGATACTAACTTTAACTTAACTTAGTTTAAAAAAATCATTAACTTATCCAACCCTGCAAAATTCTAATATCCTTGTAATAGAAAAACACGCCTACAAATATTACCTTTGAACGAAATTTTTGACAAAAATTCGTGAAGTGATAAAAGAGCTCAATTGTCGCAAATAACACACATTTTATTGTTTGATTATCGAGTTTGCTGATCGAAAATAACCGAACCCACGTGGGTGCGACACGCAAGAGGAAGTTTCGCTGCTCACGTGCATACTTCGTGGATGCAAAACGCGATTTTACTCGCTCGTATTATCGAGCATCTCTCTCAAGCGAGTCGGACTTGGCATACCAAGTCGTCCTCGAATATACTTTATATGCATTCCCATTAGTCGTGTATGTTCTCTCTTTTTTTCTTGCCATACGATATATAAATATATATTTTTTTGCGTACTCTACTGCATTACTGCATTCCCACCCGCACGTCAGAGCCGACCCGAGGATGCTGAAGAACCGCGCTAAATTCCATCGTTGACAATTACATAATATACCTACGAAAAGTTAAAAATTTAAATAATTTTTAACTTTTAATAATTAATAATTAAAATAATAATATTTTAATAATTTAAATAATTTAAAAAGTTTCTAAATTTAATATTCTTTTTAAGATTAGAATTTTTTAATTGTATTTTCTGTTGAATATATTTTGCATCCACGATCAATTTGATTAATGATAAAATACTTGCATGCATGCGTGTATGTAACAGATTTGTGTTCCATATAAGCAATCTCCGGAAGCGGTTTATTTCTAAATTTGGTACAGAACCCAAAGGCCAATGTCATCTGGATTTCTCAATCGAAGCTGTAACCTCATTTGATAACGATCCGAATCAAGCGTTACATTGTAAGAGAACGTCCAGCATTATAATTCCGAAACTTGAGATAATTGTAATAATTATCTAAATTAAGGAATTTAGAAAATTATGAAAATTCGCGAGATATCTCAGTTTCGTAAATTGACAGACCGCTCCTCCATTATTACATAATTATCATAACTCTTGATAAATAACTGTGAGTGTTTGCAAGTAAAATGGATTACATAAGATACAATGTTTCTATATATAAGATATAATTATATTTATTGACATTTTTATTAACCCGAGAGATATAATTATTTAAAAAACATACAAACTATTTGCGAGTAATTATATAATTTGTCAAACATAAATCATTATATTCTTTTCTGCGACAGGATTAAATTTAAAAATAAATTCGCTAGTTGAGGAATTATTCATATCAGGGAAAATTTTTCTTAATATAATCTTTTTTTTTAATTCAAACGATTATTTAAATAATATACAGACTATTTGCGAGTGATTATATAATTTGTCAAACATAAATCACACACACATATTCTTTTCTGCGAAAGAATTAAATTTCAAAATGAATTCGCTAGTTGAAGAATTATTCATATCGGAAAATTTTTCTTAATATAATCTTTTTTTTAATTCAAACGATTATTTAAAAAATATACTGACTATTTGCGAGTAATTACATAATTTGTCAAACATAAATCATATTCTTTTCTGCGAAAGGATTAAATTTCAAAATGAATTCGCTAGTTGACGAATTATTCATATCAGGGAAAATTTTTCTTAATATAATCTTTTTTTTTAATTCAAACGATTATTTAAATAATATACAGACTATTTGCGAGTAATTATATAATTTGTCAAACATAAATCATATTCTGCGAAAGGATTAAATTTAAAAATAAATTCGCTAGTTGACGAATTATTCATATCAGGGAAAATTTTTCTTAATATAATCTTTTTTTTAATTTAAACGATTATTTAAAAAATATACAGACTATTTGCGAGTAATTATATAATTTGTCAAACATAAATCATTATATTCTTTTCTGCGAAAGGATTAAATTTCAAAATGAATTCGCTAGTTGACGAATTATTCATATCAGGGAAAATTTTTCTTAATATAATCTTTTTTTTAATTCAAACGATTATTTAAAAAATATACAGACTATTTGCGAGTAATTACATAATTTGTCAAACATAAATCATATTCTTTTCTACGAAAGAATTAAATTTAAAAATGAATTCGCTAATTGAGGAATTATTCATATCAGGGAAAATTTTAAATTTTCTCAATATAATCTTTTTTCAAAATTCGAACGATTCAATATATCGAAACCAGTTTGAGGAAGAAATCGGCGTCGAATTGTTGTTCCGAAAGGAGTATTAATTTCCTCGAGACTTCTGCTAATTCTAAATGAATCTCGACTCTCGTCGAGCTCTCCTCCGATCGTCGAAACAAATTAGTACCGATTAATAAACTGGCACGAGCAAAAGAAGCTTACTCTCCCGACTTCCGCCAATTTCACGCGAATCGCATTCTCGACTGATGATCGATCGAGCATCGGAGCGCATCCTTTCGGAACGTGTACAACACGCGTGCATGTACGTGTCTTCACACACGCGTGGTGTTAACAGCCGAGTAGAAGGGGTGGGCCCGTCCTCGTCATCGTCATCTTAAAGCCAAAGAGAGGGAGAACGAGATCGACATCGACGATGTGTGGACCGGAGAAAGAGAGGAGAGCCCGATACCGAGAGCAGGAGATAAGGATGGCTAAAGATGCTGAGGAAAGAGCGAGAAAGAGAGAGAGAAAGAGGGAGAAAGAGGGAGAGAGAGACAGAGAACCTTCCCAGATGAGCCCTCTCCGCGACTCTGTAATCTGCAGCTCCAGTCTCGCGTCGAGTCCCGTCGCGGCGCATCTTTCCGTCTCCCGTGGGACCGATCGATCGAGAATCGGGCCCGAAAAGATCGGCCCGCCGGAAACCGGAGGTGAAAATCGCGGAAATTTTATTATTCGTTTTATTTGCTGGGTGGTGACGTGGGATTATACATACGAGTACGCGAAACCTGTACGTTGTTATATAGTGGTTGGCTGATCCTGGATATTTAATAAAATTTTTTACAACACTCTTTGCGAAGAGATTATAATATTTCATTAAAAATATTCACATTTTTCTCCTAAACAGCCTTTTTATTATTATTCAATCATTATTATGTATGTGAATAATCTTTTATGTACTCATAAATAGCTACGTAGGCATAATTAGAGTTACAAATAATTAGCCACATATATTTAATTATTATTGATAATAATATAGAAATAATAAAAATCATTATATACATTTATATTTAATAATATATTTTATATAATTAATATATTATACATTAATATATTAATATATATTATATATTATATATTAATATATATTACAATATATATTAATATATTATATTTAATATAATTAAATTAAATTATGTGAATAATTAATTGTAAGTTTCGGTAATCGAATCAATTCTTTCTCTCAAACGAGCAATAATTAATTTCATAGAGTTCTTCTTTCTTCTTCCATATGATTAAATGTAGGAAGATACGCGAAAGATACCACATCATCAATCATTACATCATTGATCATTCGCGACGCGAATCGAGAACTGTTAGATCTACTTGCAGATTGGAAGCTCGATCCAAAAAGTGTTGATCAGCGAGTGATTTTTAAGGAGAATTTTTAAAATCGCGGTTCACGCGTGATGTTAAAGATCATCGCATCGAACACGAGATTAATCGCGTGATTAATCGTCGCGCAATCGTTAGCATGAATATTTGCATTTGCGAATTAATTAGACTGCCGGTAGTTTAAATAAGTAGATTTGAAAAAAAAGATATTTAAAAAATATTGACGATTTTTTTGACGATAAATATTTTTCGTTTCTTTTGGAAGCAAAAAAGATGTTTTCTTCGGCAGATTAAATGTAAAAGGCTTTTCATGCTGTTTTTTCCACTGAAAAGTTTCTTCTCACCGAGTCAAATAAAATGTTCATTTCTTCAAGAAGGAAAGCATGTTTTTATTTTTTTATTTTCTCTTACAAAATTGAATAAATTTTCACTTTTTTAATTAATAGAAAGAAAGCTTTTTATTCCTAGTCTAACGAAACTTTCTAAGGATGAGGAAACGGTCGTTTCTCTCTTCGCAATGAAAAGCTCTTAATGGACTCGATAACGTCGTGGTGTACAGTTTACGAGCTCATTTGTTACGGTGGTGTATCTCAAAAGCTGAAATATTACTATGTCGAAAGCTATGTCGATTTGTACTCGCAATAGAACGTGCGAACACAAGGCCCCTCTTTCTGCAGGAATCGTGCAAGTTCATATTATAGAACTTAGTGAGTCTCTATGAGCCGATTTTTCCTTCTAGATAACGAGCAAAACGTTTGCGAGAATTATTTGTCACGATTCAAGATTTTTTCTTTTCAACAGCAAGTTTTATATGAGGCTTACCTCTCTTTCGGATTTTATTTTAACGGACAAGACATTGTCAAACTAATAAATCGAAACGCTAAATTTGCATAGAATACACTGTAAAAAAATATGTAAAATTATTGTACATTAAAAATATGTAAAATTACATAAATAATAAATGTAAAATTGCATGATAAATAATGAAAAGGTAAACATTTCTATTATTTATTTTATGTAATTTTACATATTTTTGTGTAATATATTACATATTTTTTTACAGTGTAGCCATAGGATATTCCGGAAAATCAATCATTATTTTACTGTACTTTCGCATTGTGCAATAGGCCTTAAATTCAACAAAAAAAATATAGTGAAATAACACTCTTGAAATAAATCGCGAGTGAATTCTTGATACGCAGGGTCGAATGAAAAAAATTGCCTCGAATATATAAATGCACATTTGAATAGAGCTAAATGATTCGCAGCAGTAGTGCGAAATTAATCTGTAAACTCGCCGAAACGCCAGTTATGGTGGATATTTATATCAGGAGATAGTTGCTTCTATCTCGTCGTACTAATTTGGCGCTTCCGGAAAGGCATCGCAGTCACGAGCGAATTATCGCACGTTGTCTTTCTCGGCGAAATAGGGCAAAATAGGACAAAGCAAGGATAAGCAGACCACTTGCTCATGCATAGCAGCAATGTTGTAAATCGTTTTCATAGACGGTGGAATGATCGCGACGACTTGGAGAAATCCCTCGAGATCGATCAAGGATCATGCGCGTTAGATGCGCGAGCTGAAGGAAGATAAATCCGGAACAGTCGAGGAAGATAATAAAGGAAAGCTGCGAAATACCTCTGCTCGCGCAGGATGTCCGCGTTATTTCTGCTGACGACCTGGATCGTCCTGACGTTCATCCAGGACGGGGTTGCGACAGGTCAACGGGGTTACACCCCGAGTCCTTCCCAGGAACTGGACAACACTCTGCAATCAGCACCACCCGTCGGGTGAGTATATGTATTATTCAATCGTATCAAGCATTAACAGCTAATCTTCCGTTTCTGGCGTGATCACAAAATTCAAGGTGTCCAGCAGACTCAATGAAAAAAATTCCTTGATTTTTTCAGGTTTTTCCAAGACCAGAAATTCATTTTTTCCTTGACTTTTTAGTATTATTTTTTCCAAGTATATATAATTTAGATATATCTATTTATTTATTTATATTTTATCAAATTTTTTAGTTTTGTCTCTATCAAACACATTGAAATAAAATAATACGACGATGAAAATATAAATTAACGAACATGCTGTAGATGAATCGATTTTTAACACAAAAAGTTAGTGTGCTGGGAGTCGAGGAAATATTTATATTTATTTAATAAAAAAATTTCAAATTATTGAGACAAATGTAGAAAAAATCCAGATAAATAGTTTTCCTGACTTTTCACTGACAATTCCAGATTTATAAAATCCCCTGGCTTTTTCAGATTTTCCAAGAAATTAATTTTCCAAAAATTAATTTTTTCCCTGATTTTTTTAGTATCATTCTTTCCAAATATATAATTTGCATATATCCATATGATAAATCAATTAAATGTTAAATCATGAAATCCTTGAGATATTTATTTAGTAAAAAATTATTGAGACAGATGTAGAATAATGTGAAAAATCCAGATAAATAGTAAAAAATTCCTAACTGTTCCCTGACAATTCCAGATTTATAAAATTCCCTGACAATGCCCGGTTTTCCAGATTTCCCCGACCTAAACACCCTGAAGTTGCTGCAGCATCGGAACGACTGACCTTAAATTTCGTTTATCGGCAAAAAATCTGATCGACGACATAAACACCAGGAAGTATAGAAAGAAATGCACGATATCGGTTATTTGCGTAATAAAAAATCAAGATCCGATCGACGTATGCACGTGCAAAGAAACGAAACGCGTCTCGGTGTCCTTGGCGAGCCGGTCACTTAAGAAGGTTAAATCGTCTCGTCAAAAGCGCAACGAGATTTCTCAAGAACGCGGATCTTCTCGAGAGAGAATCCGAGATGATCTCCTCGTCAACGCGTCCTCGTATAGTGAAGCTGAACGACACGATAACACCTAATTGGGTTATCGGAGTGTTACGTTATGCGGTCGCATTCTCTCTATCCTAAGTAATGTCGATTTTTCGCAATAAGAGTCAAGTTTCGCCGATAAAATCGTCGCCTTCGCGGCTCCGCTAAATGTTTTCGCGGTCGCGCAAATGGGATAATAAACGCGAGATTAGAGCTGCACACGTTCGTCCATTGTGATCAATTGTATGCGCGGAAATTTATATTCCCTTTCGTCGACGTAAGCGCTAATTTATCTATCTGTCAGATCCCGAATTTTCCGAGCAAATCTCTTCGCTTCTACGAAGAAAGCGACGTTCTTTCACTTAAGAGAGGGTCTATTCGAATAGAAATACACTCGTGACCTAGAAACAAATTATTTCAGAAGACGAGGAGATTGCGAACTTGAATGTAATTGTGCGAGATGTTACAATTCCGATCCGACGTGGGAATATATCAGTAGATCTAGTTTCATGGAATAATCTCTCTCTCTTTCGACGCTAATTTCCATCACTAATCTCATAATATATAATACGCCGCGATACTCTAAATGGATGCTAATCGCCTTATTGAGGCTCGGATAGAAACTAATCCGCTTGCGCATCAAGTGCGTCGGATAACATTATTTTATCTAAATATATACTTTATCCAGATGACAGTTCCTGCGTTATTCGATTATAACATTTTCCGTGGAAGCTATAATTAAATATTTGCAAATATAAATTAATTCGTATCCTTGTTTTATTCCGTAACTTTAGATAATTTTGCTAGTTAAACTGAATAAGTTTGTTTCATTATTTTTACACTTTAGAGAGAGAGTGAGAGAGAGAGAGAGAGAGAGAGAGAGACACGAATGATAAATGACAAAGTTCAACGATTGTAGGGCAACCGTTATCTGTAATCCGTTTGCTGATTACGTGTTTTACAATCCTTCGTATATTATTCGTTCATGTTTCCATTTTTTTATCTCGCATCTACCTTTTCCTACCAAAGTTTAACGATCTCGTGCCTCGA
This sequence comes from Nylanderia fulva, assembly GCF_048542155.1. Classification (NCBI taxonomy): domain Eukaryota; kingdom Metazoa; phylum Arthropoda; class Insecta; order Hymenoptera; family Formicidae; genus Nylanderia; species Nylanderia fulva. The sequence goes on along the minus strand of NW_028189730.1, from coordinate 1,472,628 downwards.
GTAGCTCGTTCGGATTAAAATGTATCACCAAGGATGTACATTAAACGCAGGTTCCATCTGGAATTATATTCAATTGATATTACGATATTAATGGCGCTCCCTTTTAAGACTCGCCTGTTGAGTAACGCCACGAAAACAATGCTTTTAATTGCTTCTGACAGAACGCCCGTTAATACGTCTTCATTAACTAAGAGCTCGCTTAACCCTTCCGGTCGTGTACGTCTCTTTGTCGGAACGTTTAAATCGTAAAGACACAAACGAACATCTTTTTTTTTTCGTCGATACTCATCCACGACTTTTCAACTCTCGAATAACTTGTGAAACCCACATAACTTAAATGATTTATATCTTATAAATCAATTGGAATTTGGAGTTCATTTTTTAATAATCAGTACGACTCAAAGTAGTCCAAACATTCTGTTCGAAGAATTTATTTATTTATTTGAAAAATTATATTTGAATTTATGGGCCAATTGTTTTTCGATGCGATACCAAGGAATTAATAAAGAAATCTCAATTGGAGTTTACATTATTATTAATATATTTAAATATATTTAAATAATTTAATCAATTATATAATTAATTATATAATTATATATCTAATATAGATTAAATAAATATATTAAAATAACATATTTAATTAATTATATAAAATAATTATATATGTACCTGTCTCTTTTGTTCGTCGCGAAGTGATCCTGCGAGTGAAATTGCAATAAGACAACATCGGGTGTAAACTCTTTCGCTTCCTTCTCTTCCGCGCGAGTTGCAGCTGCATTATCTGGCCGGCATTTGATAAACGCGCGTCTCCACGTTAATTAATTAACGCGGATAGAATGCGGACAAGCGGGCGTGATAAGGCCACCCCGGAATTCTGCGCCTCGTCGCTTTTTATCGTCACAAATACCGTTGTTGCATGACCGGACTCGTCATCATCTGGCGCATCTCCACTCGTTGTTTCGCTGAATGATGAATGACGCCCCCCTGACGAGACGTGCCATGCATTTCGATCGTCACTGATAACTTCAGGGAAGAACGCGAGAACGCGAGAGAATGATCGATGTCAGAGTTAGTTCGAAAGAAGGATCCTTCTCAGGATGGATGCGGTAGCACCTAACCAACGACGAGATATATCACTGAATAATACTTAACACTACTTCCACAACGTTATTCAATTTCTTTTTTTATACATGTCCGGATTATAATTTTATTTAAACGTGACGAAAAAAAAATTCAGCTTCCTGTACTATTTATATTCAAAAGGAGAGAGAGAGAGAGAGAGAGAGGATCTTTCATTTTAGAATTATCTCGTTTAATGGGACAAGGTAAAGAGTAGGATGTAGGGTCGATTTTAAGTCTAACGGGATCGCCGTTTAAAATTATTCACGGTTAATTCAGACTAGTTTAAACTGACTCTAAGTCGCGTGTTACGGCAGGAAGTGAAGATGTTCTTCATGTGGAGGTAGTTAGAGTCGCTATCGCAACTTTTAGTGCGACTCCATATGAACAAGGTGACGTTTAATCGATGCCTCTCGATCATTCGAAGGCTCACTTTTATTTTCTCTTCTCGCCAAAGCAATCCTAAAACGCCATCCCGAAGGTTAGCACCACACATATACACGTATACACAATAATATTGGCAGTTTGTACATACAAAATAAGATCAGGATTTAGCATTGGATAAAGGAATATAAGTGAATGTTTAGATATCAATTTGGAAACCTAGTAAACGAGAATAACTCATCCTACATTTTCGTGCATTTTATCGACCGAGCGATTATTTCTTTTTAGATAGATTATTCCTTTTAGATAGGTTATTGGAATTTTGTACATATCAAATAAGACCAAGGCGGATTTGGCATTGGATAAAGGAATATAAGTGAATGTTTAGATATCAACTTGGAAGTGCACGGAAAAGCACACACACATATGCACGGAAATGTAGTATGAGTTATTCTCGTTTACTAGGCTTCTAAATTGATATTTAAACATTCACTTATATTCCTTTATCCACTGCCAAATCCGTCCCGGTCTTATTTTGTATGTACAAACTGCCAAAAACCTATTTAAAAAGAATAACCTATCTAAAAAGAAATAATTGCTCGATCAATAAAACAGATCCGTTTAGGATTCCCAATCGCGACGAGAAGAAGAGGCCGCATTTTCATCAAGCCATTATATTCGCGCTTTCAATTGAACTCTCTTGCAATAAGGGACAGTCAACTATAGTTAACCGGATCCGCATCATTAATTGGGTCCGCGATATCTAGATGCTAGTCGTTCAGTAAAGCCATTCCATTAACACGCGTGTTAATTCTTCAACGTGTCAATGAATGATAATTATTAATAACCTGCCGATCGTAAAATGCTAATGTCATGTCGTAAAGGATCACGAAAGTGTGTCAGTTTTTAAATAAATATTAAAAATACGTGGAAAGGAGAGAAATGTGTGAAGGATATAATTTAACACCCGCCAGTTACGGAAATTCACGTCAAGATCTTGAAATGAAGATATCGGTGCCGACGATGAACGCATTGATTTCAGGCCTCGTTAAGCTATCATTACAGGGTGTTAAAATTACACCCTGCCGAGACGCCACGTGTTGATCGGACCGAGATATAAATTCGACGGTGGATCAATCTCCGGATCTCGATTTTGCATGTAGATTAAATCAAAGATTTTTCGACCTCGCGTCCACGTAATTTTTCTTATCTACGCAATCATTATTATTATCGTTACTGTCGTTATTATTATTGTTATTGCTCGTGGGATTTTATCTGATTGCGTGTTTTGAGGAAAGATTGCGGCAATAAAGTAGGAGAAAGACTTATTGCTAAGAACGAGATTAAAGAACGAGTATTTTAGGCAAAGGGTTTAAGTAGCTCGCTCGTTTCTGAAGCTACGTGATGATTTAGGGCTGTAATTGCGTGTATAAACACTCGCTTAACGTCCCAAGCAGTTAGCAGGCTCGCATCAGTGTTTGTTGTGAGCAAGATTGCTTCATCGCTCTTCATGCGCTTTTAATATCATCTTGCAAACATCCGCCTTACCGTGCGCGATACGATGATGCGCCTCCGCGAAGATGATATGCAACAGGTCAGAAGGTCAGAAACAAGGAAGAGAGGTATATGCTGGACACGCGAGAACAATTAATCTTTAAGGGAATCTGTCAGAGAATCTTGGAATCCGAATTTTTTCGTAAAACATTTTATTAAAATTTGAGAATCTTTATTTTTTTCACGGATCCCTTATAGGATGTTCAGATTTCCTCTAGATATCCTTTGAATATCTTCTGAACGTCTTTCGAATATGCTGTGCTCAGTGTTTGCTGTTATCCAAATAAAATTATATAGACGATCATCTAGAATTTTAGCGTTATCTTATCTTTATAAATATGTTTTATCTACAGTTGCATCTTAGATGAAAAAAAGTATTATGTTAATTAAATTAGCTAGAATAATGTTCAGATAATTTAGTTTAGAGTCATAGCACATAAAAATAAGTAACAAAGCTTAAGCAGTAAGCAATAAACATTTATAAATAAAAATATGAATATATTTTTATATATGCCATTTATAATTTGCATTTTTTTAATAATTGTGTTTACATAAGAGGTTTTGAAAATAATATTATCTAGATGAATCGCCATATAATTTTATCTAGATATAGTAAAATCAAATCATCGTCATCTTATCTAAGATAAATTTAAATGTTTTCATCTCATCTTGATCCAGCTAATTTTAAAATCATCTAAGCACAACACTGACTGTGAGGGATTACCAAGGAGATTACAGAAATTCTAGGGTTATTTACAGATCTTTTAGGGTTCAAAGTTCTCGCGGGCCGCGATCCTACAGACCGTGTTAGATAACAATCGCGCGTTATCTCTCTCTCTTCCTCCGACGCGATAAAGAATGGCGCGACGTGAGAAGGGCCGGCGATGCCCTGGCGTTTGCGCGATCGCGGCGTCGAGAGGCCTAAGTGGCGGCATTCTACAGCAGCTGACGTTAATTACGAGGCGCCAGACGTGAATGGCCGCCTTGTTCCGAGGTGGTACTCCGGCCTCTATTCCACTCTCTTTCTTTTTCTTTTTTTTTTTTTTCTTATTCTTTCGCTCCTCTCTTCTTGCGCGTGCCACGATGCCGCGGAAACGCCGCGTTTCCGCCTGCGGCCTCTTCAAACTGGCGCCGCAGGAGCTCCTGACTAATCCGCGTAACTTTGGATACTTCGTTTCAAGTTTCCGAAACATTTCGGATTTTTTTATTTTTTATGATATATATGTCTATTAATATATAAAATTAAAATAAAGAATATTATAAATATATTAATAAATAATTTTTTTCATTCGAATATAAGTCCAAATTTTACGATACTGATTTCCTTAGAAACTGCCTTTCAATCTTGCACCAATTTAATTTTTTAATTAAATAAAATCTTCAGAAAACTAACAAATATTTAAACATTTAGGCCAAACGTATGCAGGTCGAGATATAAAAACTACTGCTGTCCAGGATGGTCAAAGAAACCGGAAACGGGCCTGTGCGTTATTCGTAAGTACAAGTTACCTATCGTTTCGTTAAGTTTCATAAAGTATATTGTAATTTTCTGATTTATCAAAACTGTTACATAAAATAGAAAAATACGAGAACAAGCAAATTAAAAAACCAAAGAATAAAAGAAAAAAATGTTAACTTATAGACTAAATTCAAGGTTTTAATAAAGCAGGGTTTTGCGCATAATTATTCTTTTCACATTGAATTAACTGATATCGTAAATTATCACTGTAACTAATGGAATCTAAAATATGAAGCAGTGTATCAACTATAGGGATAACGAGATGAAACTGATGGGCAATAAAACGAAGACCAAGGATAATAATTCGCATCCTTACAACATCTTGGCGTGATACACGACCTCCCGCGAGATATTCGCAGAATAGAAAGCGATTATTAATATTGCGCGAGAGGAACCGCCTATCATTATATATCGGTATTGCCCGCAGTCGATGATAATGATCGATGCAATTACGCAACGGACAAATGGGCATTTATGCGACACGAACGGCCGCCTCGAATGAAACTGGTTTAATGACCTGTTATGCGCTTCCTGTTGATCGCATTGTCTGGTAACGCGGCCGCGCTTCGCTCGAGATCGGTATTCCGCCAATTTCCGGGTGTCTGATAGCGTTATTAATTGTATCAATTAATTCATGTAATTAACATCTTATAGATTTATATTGTCCAGCGTTGTCAAATTAAATTTATAAAATAATTGAACATTCTGCCCTCTTCAATTTATCATATATATTTTTGCGACAGTTGACAGAATAAATCATTCCATGAAAAAATATTAAACTCGATGTAAAAGCGTGCATTTAAAAAATTGTTCGCATTTTATAGCGATCTGCGTAAGACGTTGCGGCTCTCTAGGGAGATGCATACAGCCCAATATTTGCTTGTGCGAAGGTGGTCAGGTCGCATCTTCCTGCGGCAACGGAGGACAAAGCAAAGGTGCAATAATATGTAACATTGAATGACCTTAATCCATTTTATAAAGCTGATGATAATTATTAATATTTTTAGAGCGATAAAATAAAATAAAAATAAAATTGATTACTTTGACAGTCATCACGCACGAGACCGGAAACGGCAGCGATCGCGGCGAGACCGGCAGATGCAGAGTTCATTGCATAAACGGAAACTGCGTGGACGGTCGGTGTCAGTGTCGCAGCGGTTATCAGGGAGAATTTTGCAACGAACGTGAGTAAAAATTGATATTAAAAGTTTTGGCTTGTATGAATTCAACAAATTGATAAAAGAAAGGTCAACTAAAATCGAAATATAACAAGAAATCTGAGAACATTCGACACATGTCACATCAATAGAAAAATATTTCAACCACGGGGCTAAGAATTTTAAAAGATTGACTCCTAAAGAAATCGGACTGCCTCACTTTTCACTTACTAACGACAAATTTGAGCTGACAATTTTTTCTTTTCTTGGAACATGGTCCTGATAATTAATTATATTTGTAACATTGCGAAATATTTTAGACAACATAGACTAATTATCAATGTTTGATTTATTATGCATCAATTATAAAATTTAATGTATTGAGAAAGATTGTTGTACACTTGTTTGATGTGTTTCTATTCGTAATAATAAATTTTGTTTGATATCCTGAATTAATGTAGCTCGTTTCAGTTGGCCTTTCTTTGATCAATTTATCGAAATAAATTTGAAGACATCACCTACATTCAGATAAATAATAAAAATCAGATAAATCTAAAAATCTAAAAATCAGATAAATAATTAATCGGAAATCGCTTCAGCTATCTGTCGAGAACCTTGCCTGAATCAGGGAAGATGCATCGGTCCAGATCGTTGTGCTTGCATTTACGGCTACACCGGAAGACGTTGCGAGACCGATTTCAGGTGAGAAAAAAATATATAGCTCGAGTTACTTCGCGTTACACGATGTCATGTTTCAGAACTGGGCCGTGTTATACCAAAGTGAGAAACGATCAATGCTTGGCGAGTCTTCCAAACGTGATTTGCACACGACAATTGTGTTGCGCGACTGTCGGCAAGGGTTGGGGCCACCCTTGCGAGAGGTGCCCAGCCAGGCTGGATTGCGAACAAGGTTATCTGAAGACCAAGCAGGGTCAATGCATCGGTACCGTTTTATCCTTTATATCACAACATTATTTAATTTAATATAAAATTATTAGAATTTAAAATAATTTTAAATATAATTTTATAATTAAATAATTTTATAATTAAAAATTATTTAATAATTAAAAATATTTATAATTAAAAATTATTTAATTTAATATATAATAAATAAATCTGGGATGGTGAAATTTTTCGTACGCTGTTCAGATATCGATGAGTGCGATTCGATTCCCGGACTCTGTCAGGGCGGAAAATGCGTGAACACCCCAGGTTCGTTTGTGTGCGAGTGTCCCGAGGGACAGGCGAGGGACCTCGAGACCAACGAATGCAAGGACAGAGACGAGTGTCAGGAGGAAGGCATTTGCGCCGATGGTCGATGCATAAACACGAGTGGCGGCTATTACTGTCATTGCAATCCTGGATTCATACAGAGCCAGGACCGGAAGTACTGCATCGGTGAATACAATATTGTTAATCAAATAATCAAATTTAATAACTCTCTTCTCTTTTATTATTTTTATTTTAAATATAATTTTTGGCAGATATCGTTTCTCTTTATCTCCCTTTTTATGAATTTTAATCGGCTAATTATTTTTCGATGGCAGATGGCAGACAGGGATTGTGTTACACGGCGGTAAATCGTAATGGACAATGCAAGAATCGGTTGGCGATGAGATTGAGCAAGAAGGATTGTTGCTGCGGCAAAAACATGGGTCGAGGATGGGGCGACGAATGCTTCATCTGTCCCAATCCTGGCAGCGGTACGTTTTTTCAGGGAAAAATTATTATTTGTTATTTTCCTCAACAATATTAAATTGAATTAAATCTTAATTTCGATCCGCAAAATTTCGCGGACTTTAAACAATTCCGATTCTGAGTTTCAAGAGAAATAAAGTCTCGTTGAACTTCTCGAGAGAGACTTCTGCGATAGAAATAATGGACGAAAGCTAGATAAAAAAAAGAGTGCTTTTACAACTGGCAATTCTACAGGATCCACGTTATTACTCAATTGTAGACGATTACAACAGGCTTTGCTCGCAACTGCAGTCGATCACCGAGGTGAACGAGTGCGCCTTGCGACCGGATATCTGCGGCAACGGCAAGTGCATCGACACCAAAGAGGGCTACGAATGCGAGTGCTATCCGGGATTTACGAGAAAGCCCGGCAGATGCGAAGATGTGGACGAGTGTCTGCTGGGTTACTGCCAGGGTGGAATCTGTCACAACCAACCCGGCAGCTTCACCTGCGACTGCCCGCCCGGTTTCGTCGTTTCCGGCGAAGGCAGATACTGCACCGGTAACCAGATATTGCTCGATGAAGAAACAGTAGCTTCTACGGAATATTATATGCCAAGATTTAAAATTAGCTGGATAAAGATAAGATGAAAATATGTAAATTCATCTTAGATAAGATGAAGATGATTTTGTTTTAAATATATCTAGATAAAATAACAGTGTTGTCCTTAGATGATTTTAAAATTAGCTAGATAAAGATGAGATAAAAATATGTAAATTTATCTTATTGTTAGATAAGATAAAGATGATTTTGTTTTAAATATATCTAGATAAAATTATATGGCGATTCATCTAGAAAATAATTTTTAAGACTGCTTATGTAAACACAGATATAAAAAAAAGTAAATTATAAAAGGGATATAAAAATATATTTGAAAATTATCTGAAAATTATTCTAGATAAATTTAGTAAAGATAATACTTTTTTTATCTAAGATGCAGATATAGATAATACATATTTTTATTATCCATATAAAGATAAGATGACGCCACAGTTTCATCTAGATGATCATCTATATAATTTTATTTAGATAACAGCAAACAATGATTATATGATATTTTTCTAGATCACGACGAATGCCAAGACACCGGAATGTGCACCAATGGACATTGCATCAACATGAACGGATCCTTCAAATGCGAGTGCAATGATGGTTACACGTTGTCACCGACGAGGAATACTTGTATAGGTGAAAAATAAATGTTACATTGGCAGTGCAATTAGAAATTTTAGAAATATATTTTGCAAATTATTTTAATCCAAAATATCTGTAATCAAGAATATCTAACGATTCGGATTTTTTCTCTCAGACATCAACGAGTGTGTAGAAAATCCGCGAATCTGTCTAAACGGCCGTTGTGAGAACACGCCGGGGTCCTATCACTGTATTTGCCAGTCGGGTTTCACTCCTTCGAGAGACAACACTTTCTGCGTGGACATGGACGAGTGTTCCACCAGCGGAATGTGCGAGCATGGCAAGTGCGTTAACATGGAGGGTTCTTTCAAATGCGTCTGCGATTCCGGCTTCAGGATCGGCCCCGATCAGAGCCACTGCATCGGTATTTATTTTATCGATATAATTAACGTTTTCGAAAATTATTTAATTTTCTAGAAAATTGAAATATTTGATTGAGCTCTTAAGAATTTTGCAGATTTTTTCAAATTAAAATATTATTCAAAATTTCATAAAACCAATAAAATTGAGTATAAAAAATATAGAGAATAAATTATATATTTTTATATAATTATTTATTATTATTTATTCTGCAAGATATCGACGAGTGTTTAAGTTCACCCTGTCAAAATGGACGTTGCATCAACACGTTAGGCAATTTTCAATGCGAGTGTCATCCGGGATTCAATTTAGGTCCGGACGGCAGATCATGCTTAGGTTCGTACTACTTATTTTTTTGTTCTCAATATGTTACATACCTTCCTTTGATTAAATTCAGATATCTATTTAAAAAATTAAACTCTCTACACATACTGGATGCTATTGTTTTATAATATTTTATTTTATATAATATTTTTATTAATGCTGCATTTTTTATAATTTTTTAAAATGCTTTTTAAAGAAAAATTTACTTAATTATTTTTCGCTTATATAATTCGCTAAAATAATTAATTATTATATTATATAATTAAGTATTTGTATATAATAATTTATTATATATATATTATTTATATATAATAATTAATTATAAAATACATAATATTATAATAAAATAAAATTAAATTAAATTAAAAAAAAATAAAATTAAATTTTATTTAACAAAAAATTGAATTTCTATCGGACGATTCCGCGCTGGTCAGATACGAGAAGAGATCTGTGCTATTCGCAGTACAGAGATGGCCAGTGCTCCAACCCGACCTCAACCGCCGTGACAAAGTCCAGCTGTTGTTGTTGCACTGTGATCCTAGGCCAGCCATTAGGCTGGGGTAGCACTTGCCAAGCCTGTCCGCTTCCGGGTACTCCAGAATTTGAAGCCTTGTGCCCGCACGGTGCTGGAATGACTTACAACGGCGATGGTGAGTAAACGAACGCTTTGCTCCAAAATTCGAGCCTTTTGACGTTTTGCAGAAAAAGAGATATTTTAAAATTTGCAAAAATTCAGAAAAATTCCCATAATTTTTCCGAAATATTTTAACATCCTCAAAGTCGAGATCTTCGATTCAGTAAATATAATTTAATTAATTAAATTAATAATAAAATTAATTTTTATTAGACATCAACGAGTGCGCCCAGAATCCTAATATCTGCATCAATGGCGGATGCGAGAATCTTATGGGGACGTATAGGTGCATTTGCGACAATGGATACGAGGTCGATGCAACTGGAAAAATATGCAGCGATATCAATGAATGCGAGTTAGAAGACTCCTTGTGCAGCGGTGGTCAATGTCGAAACACACCCGGTAGTTTCCAGGCAAGAGAATTATTTATCAAATATATTAATTATAATAATAAAACCTCGATTTTTCTCGACACGTTAATCTATGCGTTCTAAATTAATATTGAACAAAATAAATGTTATAAAACCGCGATTGAATTCACTCGCAGTGCATTTGCCCGACGGGGATGAGGTACAACACGCAGAACCAGATGTGCGAGGACGTGGACGAGTGCGAGGAATTAGGACCGGATGTGTGTTTCAACGGAGTATGCATCAATACCCTGGGAGCTTATGAATGCGAATGCGCTCCTGGTTACGTTCTGGATAACACTGGCTACATCTGCCGAGGTGTGAGCTAACAATTAATTTCTTTTAAACCGTTCTAAATGACGACAAAATAATCGCGCTCTCTAGATATAAATAGATAAAAAAAGTAAAACAAATATATCTAAAGGTATAGATTCTTCTTCCTTTTAGACAATCGGAAGGGATCGTGCTGGACCAAGATGGTGGACGGTCGATGCGAAAATAATTTGCCAAGACTGGCTCTACGTTCCGAGTGTTGCTGCTCGGTTGGGGTAGCCTGGGGCAGCCCGTGCGAACTTTGCGAGCATTCTCTCTGCGAGTGTTCCAAAGGTTACGCGAAAGTAGACGACAAAGACTGCGCCGATATCAACGAGTGCGAGCTCAACAACGGGATCTGCAAGGGTGGCGGCACTTGCGTTAACACGGACGGCTCGTACCGCTGCGAGTGCCCACCCGGTCTCACCCTGGACGCGACACGTAAGCTAGTAACAAATAATATTTATTATTATATATTAATAAATATTTGTTGCTCTCTATTTCTCCCAAAAATAAAAAATATATATTTTTTAATACATAATATATTATATATTAAAAAAATATTTTTTTAATGCATAATATATTAAAACAATTATATATATTATATATTTAAAAAATATATTATGTATTAAAAAAATAATTTTTTTTTAAATAAAAAATATATTTTTTTTAATACATAATATATTATATATTAAAAAAATCTTTTTTTAATGCATAATATATTAAAACAATTATATATATTATATATTAAAAAAAAATTATTTTTTTAATACATAATATATATTTTTTCGTGACGAAATAGATATATCTTTCAAGCGTCTAACTCTATTTTTTCCTGCTCCAGACACTACTTGTATCGACACTAGGCAGGAAGCGTGCTTCCTGGATTATCGCCACGGCCAGTGCACCAATTCTGTAGAGGGTCATTTCTCCAAAAGCCTCTGCTGTTGCTCCGTAGGCCGTGCCTGGGGCAGCGAGAAGTGCGAACTCTGTCCTAAGACGGGTACACGAGCCCACGCGGAACTGTGTCCTCGAGGAGACGGCTTCACCGAGCGTCAGGACATTAACGAGTGCATCGAGTTCCCGGGGATGTGTCTGAACGGCAGATGCAAAAACACGATCGGCAGTTATAGCTGCAGATGCAATCAGGGCTTCGCGCTCGACGAGCATGGCATCAAGTGCAATGGTAGGTAACATCTCAAAAAATTATTTTTCGGATTTTATTGCGATTGATAACAATTTTAGAGAGAAATTTTTCTTGGAGGATTTTCTAGAGCTAAGTGAATTTATTTTTCGAATTTTATCTCGAAAAAGATTTCAAAGAAATAAGATGCAAATCGAAACTCTTAATTGTATGTACAGATATCGACGAATGCGAGATCATGCGTGGTGTTTGCGGCAACGGCACCTGCAGAAATACTCCCGGCAATTTTCAATGCGACTGCACCCCTGGTTATCGCAGCAGTGACATCATGAAGATTTGCATGGGTAAAGTATAAGAAAAAAAATTCATTAAAATATTTTTCCAAGTCTATTTCTTCGGGATAACGTAAAATCTATTTCTCTCTTCAGACATAAACGAATGCGAGGAGACTCCGGGTCTGTGTCGCGGAGGTACTTGCGTCAATACCGAAGGAAGCTTCAACTGTCAATGTCCTCCGGGGCACGAACTGGGCCCTGACAAGCAATCCTGCAAGGACATCGACGAGTGCTCGAGAACCAGCGGTATATGCTCGAACGGGGTTTGCGAGAACATGATGGGCACTTATCAGTGTATCTGCGATGACGGTTATCAGCAAACGGGCCTCAGGTCTCACTGCGAGGACATTAACGAGTGCGCGGTCAACAATGGAGGCTGCGCGGACATTTGTCTGAACACACCGGGCAGTTTCTCCTGCTCCTGCCGGTGAAGAATCATTCATACTTGTCTCTGTTTTCTTTTAGAAAATTTATGTTTAATGTTAATTTAAAAAAATATATTCAGGGTATAACTAAATAAAGGTATACGAAGCACATCACATCGGATACAGGACGACAAACTAAATTGAAAAGTTCTGAACCATTTTTTAACCTGAGCTTTATTTATAACGTCAAATTAAAATCGTATATAATAAATAAAATAATAATAATAAAAATAAAAGGAAATAATAAAATATGATAAAAATAAATTAAAAAATCATAATTTCTTATACTTGTGACAGCACCGGCTACGCTTTAAATCTGGATGGTCGCACCTGTGCGGACGTGGACGAATGCAAGGAGAACTCTCGAATCTGCAACGGAGGAAAGTGCAGGAATATACCGGGTGGTTATGTATGCAATTGCACGAACGGTCTGTTGCCCGGAAGAGACGGTATATCTTGTATAGGTAGATTTTCCTTACATTCACATTACTGCTTTGTTATATTAAAATTACACACACACATATGTATTATCAAACTGTCATAGATGTCGATGAGTGCGTGATGCAGCCGCAGATATGCGGATACGGTGAATGTTACAACACGATTGGGTCCTTCAATTGTCGTTGCGAGGAAGGTTACTCGGTGAAACCAGCGGAAGGGCCAGCATGCACCGACGACGACGAATGCCGATTAAATGCCTATTCTTGTAGCGAATTCGCCGAATGCCAGAACACCCAGGGCTCCTACGTATGCACGTGTCACGACGGTTTCACCGGGAATGGAATTGAGTGCTGGGATATCAACGAGTGCTCCAACAACAACGGCGGCTGCGACTCCAACGCGCACTGCATCAACACCGAAGGTTCCTTCAAGGTATGCATTTTCAAGATTTCTACGATTTGCTTATCGCACCTCAATTATAAAAATTTGCACTATCAGGCCATGTCAATTTGAATTTTTAATTATATTCAATTGTATTCAAGTATATTAATTACATATTTAATTAGATTAATTATATTTAATTATATTCAATAAAATTTTAATTTTTTCGCAGTGCGTGTGCGACGCCGGTTTTCGCGGCGACGGCTACAACTGCAAGGACATCGATGAATGCGCGGAGGATAGCACGCTTTGCGAAAACGGACACTGCCTGAATTATCCGGGCGCGTATCGCTGCGAGTGCGAGATGGGCTTCATGCATCCGGACGAGCGTAGCGAGCAGGCGTGCGTGGACATTAACGAGTGCGAGATGTTTAACAATCTGTGCGTCTACGGCCACTGCGAGAACATCTTCGGCATGTTCCGCTGCGAGTGCAACGAGGGCTACAAACTCGACAATTCCGGCGGCAACTGCACCGACGTGGACGAGTGCGAGAGCCCGCAATCCTGTCAGTACGGCACTTGCATCAACACCCAGGGCAAATATATCTGCAGATGCCCGCCGCATCACGAGCTGGTCGAAGCCGGAAATGCCTGCGTCGGTAGGTGACATCACTTTGGATTCTAGGTTTATAATATTTTTAAATTTTAGTTATTTTTTCATGCGTTTAAAATCGGAAAGATTTAGCGATTTTTGGAAATCTTATAAAAAAGTAATAATTTTTACTTATATTACATTAATTAATTATCAATTATCAATTATCAATTATTATTATTATTAATTATTAATTATTATTATTATTATTATTAACTATTAATTAATAATTATTTATTTATTATTATTTATAAATTAATTATTAATATATTATAAATAATTAATAATTTATTTAAATACTACACAGATAGACGCGAGTCGCTTTGCTTCACGGGCTACGAGCACGGCACCGGAAAGCCCCAGTGCATCTTCGAAGTAGCGTCGTCGGTGACGAAAGCGACGTGTTGCTGCAGCATCGGCACCGCCTGGGGCAATCGTTGCGAGGAATGTCCGCGACCTGGCACGAAGGAATACGATACATTGTGTCCTAGCGGACCAGGATACAGGCCGAATCGCGTGACCGTGATTCTGGAGGACATCAACGAGTGCGCGGAGCACGAAAATATCTGTCAGAACGGACACTGCACCAACACATTCGGTAGCTTTATGTGCTCGTGCAACGAAGGCTTCATCCTGGATGATTCCAAGACCAGCTGTATCGGTAAGAAATAAACAACCCAGAAATTCTCTTCAATTTATATAATCTCTATATTTGCTATATAGCTCTCTCTTATGTAAATTTTCTTTACATTTTTAATTTCTTTAACATTTTTTTAATTTCCTGTATTATTATTGTTCGAGTTTGAGCTATTAAAAAAATGTTGCAGACATAAACGAATGCGCGCTGCATCCGCGGATATGCGGCGTAGGATACTGCATCAATGACCAAGGAAAATATCATTGCGAATGCCCTGAAGGATACATGGCGATGCCTGGAGGAAGTCAGTAAAATGCACAATCAAATAATTCAAGAGAAAATATTGATCCAATATTCTTTCATTATCGTTGAATTTATAACATAATTTAATAACGCGAAACAAATGTGCGATACAAGTATATAAAATTAAATTCTAGAGGAATGCGTCGACATGAGGAAGGAGGCCTGTTACCTTACTTATGACGATGGACACTGTCTCAACCCTATGGTGCAACCGCAGACAAAAATGTTGTGCTGCTGTTCTATGGGGGCCGCGTGGGGTAGTCTCTGCGAAAAATGCCCCGGCGAGAGAACTCGTGAGTAATATATCCAAACTTCGACATTTCTGTATCTGGATTAATCGTACGGTTCTTTTGAACCAGGCGAACACGAGATTCTGTGCGGCCATGTGCCGGGTCAGATCATGAACCCGATCACGAATCACTCCGAGGAGATCGACGAGTGCGCCCTGATGCCGACCATGTGCACTCATGGCCGGTGTATGAACACGCCCGGTAGTTTCGAGTGCCAATGCGAGCGCGGCTACGTTTACGACCAGGACTCTCATCAGTGCATCGACGAGAACGAATGTCTACAGGTGCGACAGATTTTTCAACAAAATTTGAAAAAATTGGAATTTAATCGAAAGAAAATCTGCAATTTATTTTTCTTCAATATTTAAGAGCGACATTTGATTATTGTAACGTATAATAATAATTACCGATATATATTTTAATGATAAATATCGAATAACACTCCATTATTTTACTTTTTTTTAGATACCGAATCCCTGTAGCGGAAACGCGCAGTGTATTAATCAGCAAGGTTATTTCGAATGTGTATGTCCGGCTGGTTACAAACTCGGTCCCGGTCAGCACGATTGCGTCGACATTGATGAATGTTACGAGCGACCAGGCATTTGCAGCAACGGCGCGTGCAGCAACCTGCAAGGTGGTTTCCAGTGCGTCTGTCATGCCGGGTTCTCGTTGACCCGCGACCGAGACAACTGCGTCGACATTGACGAGTGCCAACGCAATCCGAATATATGCAACAACGGCACTTGTATCAACACCCTGGGTTCCTATAAGTGCCAGTGTTATCAGGGATTCAAACTCAGTCCGAATAACGATTGCGCGGGTGAGTTGACAGCTGGTCCTTGAGCTCTTTAATTTTTTAAACAATTAATAATAATTAATAATAATAATAATGATAATTAATAATTAATAAAGAATATTGCAATTTTTTATATAAAATATATTTAATAAATACTTGGTATCTTGTGTATCTTAATCATACAAACTTGTTTCAGATATCAACGAGTGTCGAATAATGCCGTTTTTATGTCGCAATGGTCGATGCCGAAACACGATCGGAGGTTTTGTCTGTGAATGCGCGGACGGTTATGTATTGGCTCAAGATGGTCAACATTGTCGCGATATCGATGAGTGTCATGAGGTATGTTTGTGTAGATTCTGACAGAAAGTATTTTTCAAGAATTTGCGAAGGGTGACAAATAAAATAAAAATATTTGATCCATTAACATTTACACATATCAATGCGCTCCTGTAAAATTAATATTTTCGAATTGTCACAGATACCAGGATTATGCCCACCTCCCGGAAAATGTCAGAATTTGATGGGATCCTATATATGTAGCTGTCCACCGGGATACGAGTTGGACCATACCAGAAAAAAATGCGTCGGTCCGTTTAAAAATTTACATCAAAAATTATATTCATTGTCTCATACATATGTAGCCTATTATTAATACGATTTGTATTTCTTTTGATCATCCCGCAGACGTGGACGAATGCATGGAAACGGAAGATATTTGCGAAAACGGTCGATGCATCAATACGGAAGGCGGGGTGATCTGCGAATGTCCGGTCGGATATCAGTTGAGTGACAAACCGAACTCGCTTAGATGCATCGACGTGAGGGAAGAACAATGCTACGACAGCTACAGGCGAAATCAGTGCACCTTCCCACGAGAGGGTGGGATGACCAAGAAACACTGCTGCTGCACGATGGGCAAGGCTTGGGGTCGCTACTGCGAGCAATGTCCACCGGAAGATAGCGGTAGGAATAGCTTCCCAAAAATATTTTCCCAACAAAAATTACTGAGTTCAATTTTCATTAAATTTTAATCCCAATTTATTAAGAAATTAATTTAATTAGTCTTAAATTAATTAGAATTTTTTATCGCGAATCTGTTGTGCAAATAATCTTTTTGACGGAAATCAGCTGATAACTGTCAAAAATATTTTAATCGAGTTTAAAGAATTATAATATATTATTTAAAACATATTACTATTTTAATTTTTATAACATATTATTATTTAAAAAATTAATTAGCAAATTAACGTTTCGATCAGCTGATATCTGTCAAAAATATGAATAGAGCGAAAATTTGCTAATAAAATTTTAAAACAATAATATGTAAAAAATATTAAAATATAGTAAAATGTTATCCGCAATAAATATTTTTTAGAAAAACATAATATTTTATTTATGTAACATAAAAATATAATATGTAATTTATAACAATATAACTACTAAATTTATATAAAAAAGAGGAAGATAATCTGGTTTTTCCAGAGGAGTTCAAGAGGCTGTGTCCGGAAGGACCGGGACGGGACGACACCGGGGTCGATCTGAACGAGTGTCTGTTTATGCCGGATGCTTGTCTCGGTGGCGAATGCATCAACACAGACGGCTCGTTCCGATGCGAGTGTCCGACAGGATACGTCTTGGACGAGGGTGGAAGACGGTGCGTGGACCACAACGAGTGTCTGAGTGTGCAGAACATCTGCGGCAACGGCACTTGCCGCAACATCGACGGCGGTTTCGAGTGCTCGTGTAACGACGGTTACGCGCCGGGTGCCAATCAGGTTTGCGAGGATGTCAACGAGTGTTTGGAGATGGGGAATCAGTGCGCCTTCCGGTGCCACAACGCGCCAGGATCTTTCCGCTGCATCTGTCCGTATGGTTACACCCTGGCGCCTGACGGCCGCCATTGCGTGGGTAATTAAGAAAGATGTGTTATTAAAATATTGAATCTAATTAATTCTCTGCCAGAATATTTCAATTAAAATTAAATCGAAATCCTGCGCGCTATATAAATGAATTCCAGATGTCGACGAATGCACGACACCGGCGAACGACTGCAGATTCCAGTGCAAAAATCTCATCGGCACTTTCATGTGCATCTGTCCGCCTGGTTACCAGCAGATAGGAATGGCGGACGAGTGCAAGGACATAAATGAATGCGCTATCAACTCCGGTCTGTGTCAACACGGTCGTTGCGTCAACTTGGAGGGAAGCTACCAGTGTCTGTGTCACGATGGTTTCGAGCAAAGTTTGGACGGGAAGTCGTGTATCGGTATAAAAAACGTGCAGAATTAGATTAAAAAAATAAATAAAAATATTAGATAAGTTTTATCAGTTTTTTTCTATGTTATCAGACCGAAGGGTCGGCTATTGTTTCCTGCAAACAATCGGTGGTAGATGTACCGCTAGAACGTCAGAACTGCGTACAGTCACCAAAGCTGATTGTTGTTGCACCATGGGCGCGGCATGGGGGCCACATTGCGAAATTTGTCCGTCGAGGGATTCTGAGAATTACAACGAGCTCTGTTTGGACAAAGGTTTCTCCGTCAATGGACAAGGTATGGCGATATTTTATCTATTTGTTATCTTTTGACATGCTCATTGTTCGGTTTTTATATAAAATTTCAGATATCGACGAGTGCAAGACTATACCTGATTTATGCAGAAACGGTCTGTGCATAAATACTCTGGGTTCCTACAGATGCATCTGCAACAAAGGCTATAAGGCCGACAAATCTGGCATTCAATGTATCGGTAAGCATTTCCCTTTGGGATATGTAATAATTCGTTTTAAAAAGTTAAATTGATAACTGAACTGCGCGAAATCCCGCAGACATTAACGAATGCGAGTTAACGCCGAAGCCGTGCAAGTACAACTGTCAAAATACCGAAGGCAGTTTCATCTGCTCGTGCCCGTCTGGTTTTATCTTGAACCCTGACGGTCTCAGCTGTAGGGATCTTGACGAATGCGCGACCGGGAGTCACTTGTGCCAGCAGAATTGTATAAACACCCCAGGAAGCTACACTTGCGGTTGTCAAGAAGGCTACAATCAACAAGGAGACGCCTGCCATGGTTTGCTTATAAATTTCTTCATTTCTCTTCTTTTGGTTTATTATAACAACAATTAATACCTTAAGAAATATTTAATTGCGAATAAAGGATTTTGTTATCCAATTACAATTACGAAATAATTTTATGTGCTTGTAATTGTAATAAGAGCTTCTTATATCCTTTTAATTTCTTCTTCAGATATAAACGAATGCGAACAATCGGGAATTTGCCCAAAACCTGGTAGATGTATTAACACTCTAGGCAGCTTTCAATGCATTTGTCCCAGAGGGTTCAAACTGGATCACACAGGACGATTTTGCACCGATCATAATGAATGCGCCGACGACGACAGTTGTGAACACGGTTGTCAGGTAAATAACACGCAACAATTAATTATTAATCAATCAATAATTAATTATTAATCAATCGATTAATTAATTATTAATATTAACAAAACTATTATCAATGCGCACAACAAATAATGCGGATCGATTTTTCAGAATTTTATGGGCAGTTTTCGTTGTGGATGTCCGGATGGCTTTGTCCAGCATCTTTATTACAATCAATGCGTAGACGAGAATGAATGCAACGGATCGCCCTGCGGCGACAGTACTTGCATCAATACAATTGGAAGTTACAAATGCGGTTGTCCTGATGGTTATCAATTCGATAACAATATGGCGATCTGCGTGCAGGTATGACGTTTGTGGTTTATAATTATATTAAATCTCTCTTTTCGCTCTATATTTTTTGAAAATATTTCTTAAAATGATTCGACCAATAAATTAAATTTGATATTTTCCAAAGGTAAGTGCAGGATGTCTCGGCAGTCCCTGCTCCTTCGGATGCACCCCTAATGGAGTCAGCGGATTTATTTGCGGCTGTCCCACCGGTTATCAGCGAATAGGACAGGTTTGTCCTTTAATTGCATTGCTAATGTGAAATGTCTTGGAGACAAATATATATTTATATATTAAAAATTTGTTGCAGGGTCACTGTCTGTCCACCATTAATCCCTTGTCTCAAGGACGCTACGACGAAGACATCGGCAACGTTCCGACCTTCCAAATCAATCCTGATTCTTATCACATACCGCCAGCCGACGAGAAGACGATTTCTACAGAAGGATGTTTCTCCTGCAAGGTTTGTATATCACGTTTGCTTTTTCGATCGTGGCATAAATGAGATAACACGGGTCTCTTTGAATTAGATAAACGGAAATGGACGACACAGAAGAGGCGCTAGAAATAGATTCGCGAGCGAAGAGATGAAGGCGAGAAGGAACAAAATAATGAAGAAACGTCGAAACGCCAGGCCGAAGAGGCATCATCACGGAATGGAGCATGCGCTTAAGATCAATCTACGTCAAACGAGGCATCGCACACGGATTATCAAGCTGCAATCCGCGATCAAGGTAATTTTTGCTAAAAGAAGTGTCAGAAAATTTCAGTTAGTTCAGATTTTGTCTGAATAAAAATTCTTAATCAATCAATTCATTCATTTTTTCCAATTTAATCAATTAATTAATTAAATTATTTGTTTAATTAATTAATTAATTTAATTACTCGTTTAATTAATTAATTAAATTACTCGTTTCATTAATTAATTAAATGGACAATTTTATTGTGCAATTTTCTTATCATCTCGCAGGGCGAGAACATGAATTACACTATCGCGCGAGGCAACGATGACGGACACTTCGAGATCATCAGGGAACACGGCGTTTCCGCCTTGCATTTCCGGCGCCGACTGAAAAATCCCGGCGAATTTCACATAGTCATCCACGGTCGTCCCGAAAATGCGACGGTGACGAGAACGGAATGGGAGAAACCACTGACATTCACGGTCCATCTCATAGTCGAATGAGATCGATCGAGGGATCGAGGATAATCGAATTGCGTGAGAAAACACTGCCCGACACTGCGCGTTACGCTTTTTTCTTTAGTCAATTCTTTGCGAATTATATTATATATTTCAAGCTACGGTAAAGTATTAAGAGCACCGGAAATGCGGAAGGGGCGCGAATTACGGAACGTAGTCTGTAAAAAAAATAAGAGCTAATTTTTTTAAATCTTTTGTGTTCACTCGCGCATAAATCGCATTATTTAACTGCCAGATAATAAATGTTTTACTTACAAGCAATAATAGTTTTTTTAACAACTGCCAGTTTATCTAGAATACCTACACTGCCAATCGAGTGCCTTATCTTTTTTTTTTTTTTGAATTGTCAGAGTTTTACATTCGCTGACTTTTTCATTCATCACCGAGATGCTTCAGCAATTCTATGCGCGTCACCAAGAAAGCGTTCTCTCGATTTACTGCCTATATTGTTACGTAATACGGTTTTAGATTAGAAGTAATAACACGCTAGAGATGTACAAACGCTAGATTATTATATACGTAACTTTAAGCGAGCGAACGCACGTGTAAACAGAAACAAATATAGCTTTATATATTTATAAATGTTAGTTCGAAATAATTGCGGCACGAATGTAGTCTTGTGTACAAAATCGGTACATTTTATTACGTTGAAATTTCAAAGGAAATTTCGTAAATATATCGCTTTATTATATGTTATTACTTCGTGCCTACATATAGTAACTATTTTAATTATGTATAATACTAAAAAACATACCAGAACTGGTATTTTATATATATATATATATATATATATATATATATATATATATAGAAGAATGTGTGAATAAAGTTTATTTAAAACAGAAATCCTCAAATACTGCTTTTACATTTCTTCGTTTCTTTATAGCCGACTTTAAATAAATTTAAATCATTATTTTATATTTAAGAATTTGGAGCATAAAATTTACTCCAAGAAATGTGTTTATATATATAAAGGGAAAAATCAAGCATTGAAAAATAAATTGAGAAAGACATCAATCTTTAGAAAGCACTCCGAACTTGTAAGTCATGTCGTGCACATAAATTTTTCCAGGATACAACATGCAGGACGGAAAAGATTTGACATTAATAATGTTAGGATAATTTTGGGGTGATAAAGAAAAACCATCATGACGACGGTAGGGGATGCCTTCTTTACCATAAATTTCCATCGCTTCCCTCTTCGCGACTTTCTTCATCGTCTGTTCAAAATATGTAACAATTTCAATCATCTTCAAAAAGTATATTCAAAACTTCTATATTTTAGAGAAAAGCAACAGTATAACTTTTATTTTAAAAATCAAACTTTAAACAGCCATTTAAATAAAGAAATTGATTTCATCAAAGCAAGCTGTTCAAAATATGTAATAATTTCAATAATCTCCAAAAAGTGTATTTAAACCTTCTATTTTAGAGAAAAGCAACAGTATAAATTTTATTTAAAAATTGATTTCGTTTTTTATAAAAATTATATCTTGACGTAGTTTTATGCGAATAACTCTGTTTCTGTATAGTTTTAGTATATTGACAGTTATGAATAATTTATTGTTAATTTTTATTAATCTTTAATTTTAAATGATGCGCTGAAGAAGGTTGAAAAAGGTAACTGAAACGTTCGAACTTTTTTGTCTAATATTTTATGTTAAAAATTTTTTTTCCACAAATAAATATTAATAACAGAACTTAATTAGCTCTTATTGCCTTTTATATGTATATTAATTTTTAAAGAGCTGTTACAAATTATTTTATTTAAAAAATCAAACTTTAAATAGCCATTTAAATAAAGAAATTGATTTTATCAAAGCAAGCTGTTCAAAATATGTAATAATTTCAATAATCTCCAAAAAGTGTATTTAAACCTTCTATTTTCGAGAAAAGCAACAGTATAAATTTTATTTAAAAAATTAAACTTTAAACAGCCATTTAAATAAAGAAATCGATTTCATCAAAGCAAATTCAAAACTCGGTTCAGTCTTACTGTTTCTAAAGGATCAATTTGCGTATCCTGGTCTCCCCGTTCCTGATCCTTTAAATCAGAAGGGTAAACATATTCGGAATTCGGCAACTCATTACCCGTGTAGACCCTCAATCCAGGATGATTCGAGTAGACCTCCAAAAATCGTCCGGAAGTGGGATGCAAAATTCTGTATTAATGCATCGGCGAAATAAATTAATCGAAGAAAAATGTACAGAATAAAAACGTAGATATTTGAGAATTGCCAGACAGAATTTAAAAATTCTGTACATTTTTTTTAAAATGTACAGATCTACAGAAAGCTAAAAAAATTACCGTGCGTGAAAACGATAGCACCAGCAACTGGGACTATTAATGAGCAGATTGTGATTGTAACCGCCACCCGGTACGTCGAATAATCGACGTTGATTCAACTGAACTGGTAAACGCAATTCGAGGGAGGTACAATCGACCGGAGATATAATACCGATTGGCAAGTGATTCTCAACGTCCGTGAAAATCCAACTGTCGGCATTTATGATGAGGACATGTTTTTTCAATTCCTTCGAACCCGTGCCCTACAATCGAGCCACTTCAACATATTCTCGAAACAAAATTTAAATAAAACTACACACGGAGAGAATTTTCTCTTAGAATTTACCCTGAAAATCATGGACAATTTATTAAAATTTATTAATATTATAATATTTTATTATTTATATTTATTTAAATTTATTGTGTACATATTAATATTTTTTATTATAATAAATATTAATCAGAGAAATTCTTATAAAATTCTTCCCGTACCATATTGTCCATGATTACCATGATTTTCAGGGTAAATTCTAAGAGAAAATTCTCTCCATGCAATGATTGAGAAATCTAAATTTAAATATTCTAATTTTTCCTCCTTTTTAATTTTTCTAAATTGTATATAAAATTTCTATATTTTCGAAAAATTGCCAAGTATTTAAAGTTTAAATCGTAAAAAAGTATAATTCAAATATATTATTTTGTACACATTGAAAGACTTTCAAAGTCCTCTCTACCAGATAAAAACTCATCAATCTAGATAAAATCAAAGTTCTACATTCTTACATGTCCGGCGAGATTGAATAAACAGAAATTCGTGATATTGATGGGGGTGGATTTTGTGCTGGTGGCGCGAATATTAATGTGAAGCTGATTATCATCCGTCCAGGTGTACTTAATTTGCGTTAACACATCGCCAGGATAGTCGGCTCGACTCAAATGCGACATCACCTCGTCAAAGAATGCAATAAAAATATGCAATAATTGTTTTACAGTTTCTCGCTATAGTTCGATATAGAATAAGTTACATCCTACCACTTGATTGTTCACTATCTGCGAATGCCAATTAACATTGTCGAACGCGATCGCGTCATCATTGAGACGATCCTTTTTAATTTCGCTAATCGTCGGAGGATCAATTTGGTTGCCGCAGTGTGTTGAAATATGATCGGCAACGCGGCCGACGATGCTTCCCATATATCTGTTCTTTAAATATCCTAAATATATTAGTAACAATAATAGTGAAAAATCAATTTGCAATATAAATAGATGATGAAGAGTTTGTATTACGTACCATCCAGATCATCAAATCCTAAAACAACGTCAGCCAGTTTCCCATCTCGATTAGGAATTTTGATCGATTGAATACTAGCACCCCAAGATATCAAACGAACAATTCCCTCGTTTTTATTTGTCAAAGTGTATCTGCAAGACGTAATGTTCGTGTTAAATGAAATCATTGATCGAAGAAAAATCGAAAGCATTTTTCATTTATTAGATTTGCTTATTCTTGTAAAGATTTCCACTGAAATAGCCAACAATAGTCTTGCAACACCTCCTGACAATCTCGCGTGATTTTGATGATTCGGTTCCACGTGGTACAAATCCGAAACCATCCTCTTGGATCAAAGTATCCTTGAAGGACATGATTTGAAGTTGAAAAATTGAGACTTTAAGAATGATTCATCCTTTCCTCGCGTTCTCCATTATAATCATAAAAGGAGGTTTAATTGAAAAGATCACATTGAGATTTAGAAAAGGATTTCGAAAGAAACGTCTAGCCTACAATTTGATACACTGAAGTCAGCAACTTCGAATGCATGCTTCTGTTTCATTAATGCGAGGTATCATACTTATATCATCGTCTTGACATTTTTTCAACATCTGCATAGAAATTAATCGCAATGTTGATTTGATGCATAATCAAATATATTTATCCAAGTTTCTCTCTTTAATTACATTCTAATATTGAAAAATCGAATATAAGTATTAAAAAACACTTTCATTTCCGACGTAAATTTTTTTCACCCCCGTTTCAGTTTCCTCTATATAAGGACATAGAGAAGAATATTCTGAAAGCATATTTCAACCCCTAATTCAACGTATTGTAGGTGTCCGCGTCCTGCGTTTGACAATTCCCTCCTCGTGCTCTGTCGTCCGGATACCCTCGTCTTTTTTCCATTCGCAAAAAAAAAAAAAAATAAATAAAAAACGCGATGTCACCGCGATTTGATTATTCCGAAAGATACGAAGATACCTTTTATCGCAGTCCGCGCCGATCGGAGTCTCGGCTCTACCCCGCTTTGGTCGCGCTTCGGAACAGTCGATGGAAATAATTACATTAATGGCGTCGCCGCCGAGAGAGAGAGGGAGAAAGAGAGAGAGAGAGAGAGAGCAGCAACCCCGGGCGCGCTGCCTCTTCGCTTTCCTCCTCGCTCTCTCGCGTGTCGGAAAACATCCCTTCGAATGGGAGCGGAGGCACCTCGGCGGAAGCGTAACGCTCCCACCCTCCCAGCCACCCCCTCGCTATCGCCGCGAGTTATATACAGAATAGCGCGCTCCCGCACCGACTCGCGCGAGTGCGCGAGTGCGCGAGTGCGAGAGAGCCCGCGCGCGCTTTCTTCGCCGACAATGGCGTAATGCCATTCTCGACGGCGGTAACGCGACAATGGTGCCGCATCCCGCCTCTGCAAAGTAATTATCTTAATGTTCTCTCTGACGAGCCGGTGCGCGGAATGGAGACACTCGGTGGAAACGCCGACGACTACGCCTCGAGGAGGGGTTGCTAACTCCCGAAACGCGGATTCGTCTTGCGACAATCCGCACTCTATCTCTGGGAACGCGATCGATGTGTGTATCTGTGGATGTATGTGCGTGTGAAAACCGCGAATCCGCGCGATGACTCGCTCGTTCCGCAAAGTGACGCATTTAATTATTATCGTTCGGATCGGCGCGCGAATCTTTTTTCTCGAAATAAAAGTCATTGAAAGAAATCTTTTTTTTTTTTTTTTTATAATTGTTCGCATTTTAATCGCATATCTTATTCATTCCGTTGAAAATTATAAATGTATTTTTTTTGTTTATTTATTTAGAGTAAATTTATTCGTTTCGGAATTTTCTAAAAAAAATTCTACAATAGTCTCTGCTAATCAATCTTATATATACACTTATTCAAAATTTGACACAAAAGAAAATTTTAAATCAAATTAGGGTTGGGTAAGTTTATGATTTTTTTCAAACTAAGTTAAGTTAAAGTTAGTTGCTTATAAAATTAATTTAGTTAAGTTGAAAGTTGCACGAACAAAAAATTAGCACAGCAAGTTAAGTTGAGATTAAATTAACTGAAGTTAAATCAAAAGTTAATTTTTAAACACATTTATATTAAATTAGAATTTTGTTTGTTAATTCCTTTCAAGATTATAATAAAAGGTAAGAAAGAAATTTTGAAATTATACAGAAATATATTTTTTGGTAATTACAATTGATGACAAATACACAAAAAAATTAATAACACTTTAATTTAAAAATAATCCATTTATTTTAACTTTTTTCAACTTTTAACTAATTATAACTAGTTATTACCCAATCCTGCATAAAATAAATCGATACATCTGTATAAAAAAAAAAAAATCAAATCATAGAAGAATATGAAAATCGTGTGAGAAGGAAAGAATATAAATTGTTCTACTGCAAACTGTGCGCCTTGCGAAGAAAATCACTCGCGATCGATGATACGCGCGGAAAATCGTGCAGAATCGTCGAGAAGGTCTTGATAGAGGAGGAATTCATAATTCCATTGGTACGCCTGCAAGCGAGTGATCCTTTGTCACAGGTCCTAGATGGTATAGCAAAGGAGGGATTATAGATATCCGGCGAGAGGGAAGGAGAGAAAGAGAAAACCCGCGTTTTACCGTGACCACGCAACGCTCGTATTAACCCCCTTCTATTCACCGATTTTCTCTCATCCCCCTTCTTCTCGCTCGCTCTTCTCTTTCCAATCTCAATTAGTCATTACGTCTCACAGCATAGGCGATGCCCTTCTCGAAACTCCCTCTAGAGTCCGCGCTTGGTTTCCGCATTAATTGCGTCTCGACGACGCTCGCAACCCCCCTTTACACTCTCCCCTTCTTCTCCCACCTCCATCTTCTTCTCCTATATATAGGATGTTTTCGAAAGGATTAGTGTCGACGCCATGAGCCGCATAATTCGACTAAAACCCCTTCTCTACTCGGAGAAATCAGATCGGCGACTAATCCGCCCTTAACTCGGCGTGCATGCGCTTGAATCGGAAGCTTTCCAAGAAACGCCCGGGCGATATTTTCACCCCGATAATGGCCGCGCGTTACGTATCAACAACGTCATTGGCCTCCGCGTCGACGGAGACGATCCTGACCACGGTCTTATATACAGATCAAAACACTCATTAAAATGAAGTGTAGGAAAAATGTAACCAACTCAGAATCGCCTCTTGAAATCATTTTTAACCGTGTTTATTTTTAACATTTTTCCTATTGCGCACGAGATCTAACACAAAACTGTCAAAGAACTGTCAAAATAAAATCTGCGCTGGCTCACATTGCATAAATCGACCTGAGTTGGCAGCTATATATTAGTTACATTTTGTTACGTTTGACATGTAGTCGATATAAAAGTGTTCTGACATCCATAAATCCATGGTCCTGACCTGTATATAAGTCCGTGATCCTGGCTGACGTCGAATTTTTTCCTCGCGAAGAGTGTTTTTACACTTCTCGAGAAGTGTAAAATAGTATATTGTGTATCAAGTGCGGAAAGTTGACAATTGGTCACGAGTGAAATCGTGGGCATTTTAAGAAAGGGATTTTAGTCGTGGGCAATAGCTTTGAACGCGGCTTATTCACTCACCGCGTCGCCGCTAGATGGCGGCGTGGGAAATCGGCCGCTTTCCGCACAGAAAACACGCACACAAAGTGCCACTTTTCCTGCACGTGTAATACAAATTTTTTTTTTTAATAAAATTCTTATGATAAATTTCTTCGGATTTAAAATCCGTTTCGAAGATCCAAGTACGCGTCCCCCTTCGAAGATTCGACCCGCCCGCCGGAAGAAACACCCCGATATAGATATCGCGCACGTGTACCTTCCGCACGCGGCGACGTTTTCAGCGCGCGCAAGTCGCGCACGAGAACGGGTTCCGAGGGTTGCGCTTCGCCGACCCTTTCCGGGGCTCTCTTTCTTCCCCTCCGCCCCCTCCCTCCTCCGGGGATCCCTGCCACACCGCTGGATACAACCGACCACCCACCCACCCACCTACGAAACCGGGGAGGCAGTCGCTAATTACGCAACGCGTTCGAGCGTGTTCTTCGGGGTGGCGACGTGGCACCGCGATGGAGATCCGGATTTCTCTCCTCCCTCCCGACACCCTACCTCTCACATGATCTCGCACGGGCTTTTCTGAACCCTCCCTCTCTCTACCTTGCATCCCGTTAAGCTGCGTCCCCAACGAGCGTTAATTGTAATAATAATAACAGTAATACAAATATCTATCACCTACTATTTTATTTATTTTATTTATTTTTTCTATTCTAGAGAGGAGCAGAGAGCTTATTTTTCACAAGTATTATTTTGTATACAGGGTGTATCTGAATGTAAGGGCGAGAAATTTTAGGGGATGATTCTGTGTCGAAAATTAAGGGGGTTTTTTATATCCCTTTAGGAGGAATTTTTTTTTTCAAATTTCAGACAAATTAAAAAAATGAAACTTGGTAGATATTTTTCATTAATCAAAAGGATATTTATTAATATAAAAAATAATGAAACCTAATTCATCTCCTAAAATTTTTCGCACTTATTGAGATACATCCTATATATGTATATAAATAAAAAATCTAGAGATTGGCTGATTTTTTAAAATGTCCATAAACTGTTTAAGATTGCAATGGATGTTGAAAAAATCGAAGTTATTAAATTGACAATATATTGGGTCTGGGAAAAAGTTAGTGGCGTTTTTTTAGTAAAATTCAACTAATTTTCTTGTAGTGTAAAAATGAATTTATTTAAACCAAATATGTTCCATTATTATCAACAATGTTTCGCCATTTTTCGGGTAGAGCCATAATGCCATTGGTAAAAAAACTTCTGTGGTTTCTGGTTGAAAAACTGAATCAAGTGGTTTTCACAGGCTTCTTTTGAAAGCAGTTTAATTTCATTGAGAGAGTTCTGCAGAGATCGGAATAAGTGATAGTCAAAGGGTGCTATGTCTGGACTATACGGTGGATGCATCAAAACTACCCAACCAAGCTCTCGCAATTTTTGACGGGTCATCAAAGAAGTGTGTGGTCGGGCGTTGTCATGATGGAAGACAACATCTTTCCTATTAATCAATTCGAGCCGTTTTCTTTCAATTGCCTGGCGTAATCTCTCTAATTGTTCACAGTAGAGTTGAGAATCAATCGTCTGACCAACTGGAAGTAGCTCATGGTGGACGATTCCTTTCCAGTCCCACCACACACACAGCATCACCTTTTTCGGCGTCAATCCTGGCTTCAGAAATGGCTCGATTTCATTGCGTTTCAGCAACG
Organism: Nylanderia fulva; assembly: GCF_048542155.1. Taxonomy (NCBI): domain Eukaryota; kingdom Metazoa; phylum Arthropoda; class Insecta; order Hymenoptera; family Formicidae; genus Nylanderia; species Nylanderia fulva. The sequence goes on along the minus strand of NW_028189730.1, from coordinate 1,442,742 downwards.
CATCGCAGATGTTAATTCGGTCTATCATGTTTTTCGCGCTCAACTCATGAGGAACCCATACATCGAGCTTCTTTTTGTAGCCAGCTTTGTGTAAATGGTTTTGTGGTCAATGCCTAGTTCCATACCACTATTGACACTGCTGATATGCTTATCTTGCTGGACTTTTTCAAGAATTTCATCAGCTTTTTCAGTGATTGGACGACCAGAGCGTGACTCTTTCACATTAAAATCACCAGTTCTTTCATAATTTTTCTCCATTTTCAAACGCAAATAACTTTCCAACCACTGCACCAATTTCGATGTTCAAACACTCAAAGTAAAGCTCGAAGTGTCACCTTTCCAACGAGCCTTTAGTGGTGTTGCTGCGATCTTTCCTGAGTTATTTGCAATTAACCGTATCTCTCGGGAAAAACGCCACAAACTTTTTCCCACACCCAATATTAAAAAAACCAAGTCTCATCCTTCGCGGAACGCTTTCTCGCCCGAACGTGATCGCTCATAATTCACCTGCTGCGAGCTCGCAAGACGGAAACTTGCTGCTGGTTTCTTGAACGAGCCAACCAACCGATTTAATTTACGGGATCGATGCGTCGGGAACGTTGCGTAGATAATCTCGCGTATCGGAATTACACGGTTCGCGTGCGAAGACGTCGCAAGGATTATTAATTAGCACGCATATTGTCGTCGCTAATTGCTACATCTGAGCGAGACGATGGAGTTTAGCATAGATTTTTGTGCGCGATCGGAATTCCGAATTTTGCAAACGGAACTTTGAAGGAATTTATTTAAACAAATCTGCTCGCACGTCGGTTCATCAAGCGGAAACGAATTCCCTTATCAATAGATAATTGGATTCTCAAACACCGCGGGGGATTCTCTCGGTCCTTCTGTATCTCTACGTCTCTTTTGGATATAAATTCTAAGAGCGATCATTAACGCGAGGACGAACAATTTTCATGGACGGGCGTGGAAACGAGAGAACCCGTGAGTGTCTCGCGGAAGGAGAAGAGGAGACAATATATCGGACGGGCTATACTTAAATTACCTAGGAAGCATTCATACGTGGGATAAGCATTGTCATCCCGAGGGATTGTCTCGCGGACACCTCACGGGCACGCTTTATACCACGCAGGGGGTGGCGCACCAAGGGTAGAAGAAGAGGAGGAACCTTTATTAGGTAGATAAGCGAGATGCGAATGCGTTATACAGATGCCCATCCTCGTTTTACTCACTTCAATGCCTAATGGAATTGAGTTCTTGCAAGGGAAAGAACCCCCGCCTCTCTTCGATCTCCCCACCTTCGCCTCTTCGTCGAAGCCAGGGAAAGGAGAGACGTAGGGGAGGACGATGGGCGAGGACGTGAGATAATTGGTATTTTGTCTCGCCGAATCCTTTGTGCCTCGAGTTTTAATTGACTTCGAGATTTTTCAATACCAATTTGCACCCGACTGCATGCGGGCAAGAATGTGTGTATATATGCGCGCATTTGCGTGTATGTCTACATGTGTGTGTGTGTGTGTGTATGCGCGAGATGCCGACGGAATGGCGACCACGTCGCTGAATTTTTTCCACGACGGAAGAGATGCGCTTCTCGTTTTTCCTTCCGTCCAACCTTTGTCGACGGACGAGGGGTGGGTTTTGTTTTTCGGGGTGGCGCAACCCGGCGAGATAATAAATTATTAGCTGACGGATTTGCTTTTCCTGGACGTTCCTTTTTTCTTTTTTTTTTTTTTTTTTTTCATCTACCGAATCGCGCCGAAATCGATGCTGAAATATTTCGACCTTATAACAATATATATTGGACTTGAAAAAAAAATAATAATTCCACCCTTCAAAATCCCATCACTCATCTTTTTGTTTTATCGCCAATCCGATTGTCTCGTTCGCGTTAAGTTCGTGAGTTTCGATTCGATGGACAATTTTATTTCAACAGCGGAGAGCATCCAGGGTGCATATACTCAAATCTTAGAAATAAATTCCCTGAGGATTCCATGATTTTTCAGGTAAAATTTAAGTATTTTCAATAATATTCATAGAATACAATTTTGAAATGAGTTTATTTGTTATACATAATTTTTTCACATATATGAAATATTTTTTTAATGTAATAATGTAATATAATAGTATTATATTATAATAAAATATATTTTAATATATATTCAGTGTTTGCTGTTATCTAAATAAAATTATAGATGATCATCTAGATGAAACTTTATCCCCATATAGATCATTTTATCCCTATATAGATAATAGAAATATGTGTTATCTATATCTGCATCTTAGATGAAAGAAAGTATTATCTTTAGAATTCTAGAATAATTTTCAGATAATTTTGGTTTAAAATCATAGTACATAAAAATACTTAAATAGTACAACTTAAGCAGTACATGATACACATTTGTAAATAAAAATATATTTTTATATCCCTGCTATAATTTACATTTTTTTTTAATTATTATCTAGCTAAATCGCCATATAATTTTATCTAGATATATTTAAAACAAAATCATCTTTATCTTATCTAAAATAAATTTACACATTTTTATCTCATCTTTATCTAGATAATTTTTCAATCATCTAAGCACACAACACTGTATAGATTTTATATAAAACTAATATATTTTTAAAGAAGTAAATACCATTGTATTTAATATCTAATAAATTTTATATTCTTTGAAACTATATATTTTAAAATCAAAGGGGCAATTTTTTAAAAAATTCCTCGAGTTCAAATCAAATTCCACAATAATTCCAGGATTTTTCAAGATGGAACAAAATTCCCTGAGAATTCCAGCTTTCTCCAGAGAGCGTACATCCTGAATTACGGAGAGATAACGCGATTTATCGAATAATAATAATAATAAGGGAGAAAAATAAGCACACAACACTGTATATATTTTATATAAAACTAATGAATTTCATATCCTTTGAAACTATATTTTAGAATCAAAGGAGCAATTTTTTTAAAAATCAAATTCCAGGATTTTTCAAGATAGAACAAAATTCCCTGAGAGTTCCAGGTTTCTCCAGAGAGCGTACACTCTGAATTACGGAGAGATAACGCGATTTATCGAATAATAATAATAATAAGGGAGAAAAATAAGCACACAACACTATACATATTTTATATAAAACTAATGAATTTCATATCCTTTGAAACTATATTTTAGAATCAAAGGAGCAATTTTTTTAAAAATCAAATTCCAGGATTTTTCAAGATAGAACAAAATTCCCTGAGAGTTCCAAATTTCTCCAGAGAGCGTACATCCTGAATTACGAAGAGATAACGCGATTTATCGAATAATAATAATAATAAGGGAGAAAAATAAGTACACAACACTGTATATATTTTATATAAAACTAATGAATTTCATACCCTTTGAAGCTATATTTTAGATTCAAAGGAGCAATTTTTTTAAAAATCAAATTCCAGGATTTTTCAAGATAGAACAAAATTCCCTGAGAGTTCCAGGTTTCTCCAGAGAGCGTACACTCTGAATTACGGAGAGATAACGCGATTTATCGAATAATAATAATAATAAGGGAGAAAAATAAGTACACAACACTATACATATTTTATATAAAACTAATGAATTTCATATCCTTTGAAACTATATTTTAGAATCAAAGAAGCAATTTTTTTAAAAATCAAATTTCAGGATTTTTCAAGATAGAACAAAATTCCCTGAGAGTTCCAGGTTTCTCCAGAGAGCGTACACTCTGAATTACGGAGAGATAACGCGATTTATCGAATAATAATAATAATAAGGGAGAAAAATAAGTACACAACACTATACATATTTTATATAAAACTAATGAATTTCATATCCTTTGAAACTATATTTTAGAATCAAAGGAGCAATTTTTTTAAAAATCAAATTCCAGGATTTTTCAAGATAGAACAAAATTCCCTGAGAGTTCCAGGTTTCTCCAGAGAGCGTACATCCTGAATTACGGAGAGATTTATCGAATAATAATAATAATAATAATAAGAATAAGGGAGAAAAATAAGGGGAGAATTTGGAATAGCGATCGGTAATGCGGGAGACGCAAAACAACACAATAATATTGTAAAGTTCGCCGTGAAAGCGAACGTCGTCTATTCGTCGGAGGCTGAAAGTCCTCCGGGAATCGAAAAGGCGAGAGAGGATGGACCAGGACGAGGTTCGAGATTGGGAAAGGAGGAGGGAGAAGAGTCGCACGTACTCTCTCCTTTCGCCGCTTTACATTCTCTAATCCAAGTGCCCTATCGTTGAGAGGATTTTTTGCATTGTACCCGCAGATTTCCCATAGGAGGGTAACCGGCAGATTTCGTCCAGCATTGTTTCACGAAAGCGCTCTCTCTTTCTTACGTCTCTATATATGTATATGTATGTGTAAAATAAATATAGGGTCGAAACACAGGCTGGAGTAGACTTTCGATCGATTACTCGTCGATGACGACGAAAAGACGGCACAAGAAAACAATAGCGAGCGTGTCTACTCAATCATGACGTGTATCACTTAATAAAGAGCATTCGTGAGTTTGGTTTTTATTCGATGATTTCCGGACAAAAAGGAGTCAAGATGCATTGAATGAAATAGTTGAAGTAGTCAGAATAGAGAAATTAATCATTTGTTGCGATTTATATGATTAATTCTACTGTACGTAAAAATCGAATAATTATTAATGGTAAATTTAAAGAAAGAAAATCAATTGAAAGATATAACATGGTAGATTCATAATCATTACAATAGATTAGTTTAAATATATATAAATAAAATGATATGTATAATATTCTTTTACATTGCAGATGCATTTATATTTTAATTGCAATTTTCTTTTTTTCGAATTATAAAATAAAAACCATTATTATAAAAAAAATTAAAAAACCATAAAGTTGTCAATCATTAATAACAAGCAATTTCTAAAAAAACTTTTAAATCATACAGCTGCTTTATGAATCCGAAAAGAAAGAATTTCTAAAGAAGACAGATAAGAAAAATTAGACCCGTTATTATTTCGTTTAACATACTCATAAATATTTAAACTTTCTCTACAAAAAAAAATAAATATTTAACAACTCTATTACACAAAAAAAGAGAACAACTATATTATTAACAAACTTGCCAGTAGTACAAATAATTTTAGTCAGACATATGAATAGGAGCAGTAAGACGGTCTCGATGCGAAATAGCTATCCCGTAAAAAGGGAAGGAGAAAAAATCCACTCTTCCTTCTCGATATAAGAATAAGTGCTCGAGAGTAATCGCACGCGACAATTATCGCTTAGCGGTGGAATTCTCCGTTCCCCAGACAATATATATAATAACGAGCCCGGTCTATACACACGTTATTTGTACTTCATCATATCGAGGTAATCGATAATAATAATTGCAGTCCGCCGTGTACAGTAAGGCCGCGCGAAGCGAAGCCGAGAGCTTCAAAGTGCGTCGGAGCGGCGGCGACGACCAATCGAGCACGAGGGGTTGAACCTGCTCGCGTGGGGGTTGTTTGAATCGTTCGGACGACCTTCGAACCGAGAGGCAGTGACGCTACACGCCCAACGATGGTTCGCAACAAGGACATCGCAACTGAAAGGAATAGAGAGAGAGAGAGAGAGAGAGAGAGAAAGTGACAGAGAGAAGAGACACCGAAATAAGGACAGAACACGTTAGCTGACGGAGGAAATAGAGGCAAGTCAGTAGATATCAGAGTGCTGTGCCAGTCGGGTCGAATCAGTGACGGATTTTGCCATTCGGAAGCCCCTTGTCACAATTAGAATTGAAGGTCGTCTCGAAACATTTTTCCACAAACTAATGAATTTTTTATTAATATAAAAATCGTTAATATAAATGTATAAAAATATATATAAATCTGTTACATTGAATCGACATTCAATTGAAAATATTGTGATCAGTAGATAATACAGTTAAAGGTATCGGATTAACTATTGACATCGTCATTTTCAGCATAGGGGAACAACAAAATTTAATAACGAGGAAGCCAAAAAAAATTGAACGACGAAAAAGGCGAACAGTCATTAAGGTGAGTCAGTTTCCAAATTAATTAACTAATAGAATCTATTATTGGCAACCTAACAATTTTGATATATTTTTGGATTCGAATTCCGAGTTATTTAATTCAGTCAATTGATTTGAGTAAAAATATAATTTTAGCAAGATAAAGGTATAATTCTGTTGACATATTATTTTTATTATTGGATGGTTTTTAATTAGTTGCTCGGATTAATCCAAAGCTACGCAGAATTCCAATAGTTATCAGACTATTGAGCTAGTTATGAATTCTTAAATTGTAATCTATTAAGTTTTTATATGCCTAATAATAAAGATAAGCTATCCTGACTTGAATATTATTGATTAAAACGTTGTTTTTATTAATTTATTGTTTTATTAAATTTGTAGGTGAGTAAAATCAGCTCAGAAATCATGGATAATGACCTATACAGTCCAAGTATTTCGTAAACGAGCTGTGAATTCGTACATAATGTGATCTCGTGAGAGACGAAAGAACTCGTCAAGGAGAATCCAAAATTGAACAATGTGAATCTCGCGAAAAACAAAGAGGCAATTTCTAGAATATAGGTACCAGTCCCCGTGAAAAGGATTCAAACGTGGAAAACGGCCCCGGAATTATCGGTACAATCACCTACAAATCATCAGAGCGACTACGTGAAAGCAGTTGTTCTTGTGGTGCCCCATTATCATGTGGCATCCAGCGATGGCTAATCCACTTCCACTTCCGCTAATGGTTCCGTAGTCCACATGTTATGCCACAATCTACTCACTATCCGTATTCTTAGCAATAAGATATTATATCATTGTATAAATATAGGATAAGATATAAATATTGAACATAAGCAAAACAACATTTTTACAAATAAAAATCAGTTTTTATTTTTATACCTATAAAATAATGTAAATTTCATTACAACCTTCCTTCCCTTATTATCATTATTAATTATATATACATTTTTTAAATTATATTATGTATAATTTATATAACTCGTTTGATATAAAATTGTATTTCTAATTTGGTTTAATCTTAGTAAAATAAATAAATAAATTATAATTACTTTGTAATCTTCAATAGTTTTCATATAGTGTCTTTTTAAAAACAACGAATTTTTCAATTTCTTTCCAGCAAAAAATTTGTGTAAACATTTTAATAAAATTATTAACAGAAATTGTATTTTTATAATGTTTTATTAAATAATATTTCAGAAAAAAAGGAAAAATTATTAAGTTAATTATTCAATAATTTCTACTTTCTAAATTTTAATATTATATTGTATCATATTTTTTAAAGTTTTTTCTTTATTAGAAGACAAAAGTTTCAATTGTAAGTCAAACTCTCTCATTAGATAGCAAACGCTAAAATTATTCTATTAAAATAAAGATTAATTATCAAATATTAATATTTCATTATTATATCCATCATTGATTATATCTAGTGTAAAAATTAACTTTCGAGGATGTACATCTTTCTGTTGACGATAATATCATTAGCAGAATAAATTTCTTTTAAATTCGATTAAAAAAAATTTTATACGTAAAGAATAAAAAATAATCATAAATTATACTGAGAATTAATAATCATTAAATAATTTTTCTATAAATATATTTTGACTGAAACAAAAGAAAATGTCCAAAAATCAATAAGACAAGAAATAAGATAAACTGAAACTTAACCGATTTTTTATCTATTGCTATTTCAATGCAGGATACTTTTTAACACAATGTATTTGATGGAAGACAGTTTTTTCAATTTGTCTTTTAAAACAAAATAACATATAACCAGAAAACAAACCGACGCCACTTATAAATACAATAGTGTCTATTAGCTTTTATGTTGAGTCATTTTCAAAAACGTTACTCACAAGGGACATGTCACAACTGTCCGGAACCGATTTGATTCTCCTTGAAATATGTTGTTAAATACACAAATCTAAAAGACACGTATTTTTTTATACGTGCGCAATTTGAGTTTTAAGGGGTGAAACACCCCTTTAAAGAATAACGGTATTTTTCTTTAGGATCAAATATCTGCTAAACTATAAGAGATATAAAGAAAAAACGTACAACAAATTTTAATGGCTTGAAGAGTACTTTAAAGTTATATGAACAAAAATTTTTTTTTTTTTTTTTTTTTTTTAAAAACCCTCACCACCTAATTTTTTTTTTCAAAATTAAAAATTTTGTTTTACCTAATTTAAAGCTTATTTTTTTCCAAATTCAACCATGTGTAATAAAGTTATGTTACGAAATATCATTTTCGAAAATTAATTATAAACGCTCCCGTATATACGCTCATCCGTGCTATGTGCGTAAGTAATTACCGTCGAACAATAAAATATATAAAAAATGTTTTTGTATAATTCTTATTTATGTTTTCTATGTATTTATAACTGTGTATTGTGTATATTTAGATTTTTTTAAAAATGTATTTGCATTTTATATTATTCACTCATTATACACATTACAATAATGATATTCGACAAAAAAATGTTTCAAACATAATGACTTCTTGCACCAAGAACATCTTACTACAGCTATATTATTGCAACCTTCGATATCACATTTTGTTAAAGTTTCGTCTAAACTAAAGTGTACTGGATTTTCGAATTCGTCTGGTCTTTCATTCGTATAACCACTTTTAAACCACGAATATTTAAATAAGTTTTGATATCGTGGGGATGACAATTGATTATGTATCAAAGATTGCAATTTTATTATATTATTTCGTTCATGTAAGTTTATATTACTTTCCAACAGTAAAACCGCATCTGAAAATCTTTTAGCAAAATTTTTCCAAATTCTGAATCCATAAACATCTAATGGTTGTATTTTCCCTGTAGTTCCTTTCGGTATTATCATAGTAGTAATATGTGTTCCAGGAGGTGTTAAGTCCGAAATCATATTGGGGCAATGTCCAGTCCATGAATCGATAAGAAGAACGCTATTAGGACCAATGTTTGCGAAATAAGCTTCTTCTAACCACATTTTAAAATGATCTGTACAAAATATAAATGTTAATTTAATAGTTTTTTTATGACTCTTATTAAATTGTTAAATAAAATAAGGTTGTTAAAAAAAGTAATTATAAAAGGAAAATACCTGATGTCATTTTACCAGATTTCGATGCTTTTACAATAACATTTTCTGCTTTAAATAAATTTTCTTGTACTCTTGGTCCAAATTTACCATTAGCTTCTTTTAATACAATAAATAAAGGGGACAACAAATTGCCATTACAGGATATTATTGGTTGTATCGTATATGAATGGGTTGTTGATGATATGGATTGCACGACACGTTCTACTTTCTTTTCTCCCTGGTTAGACAATGATCTTCCAGAGTGAAGTTCCAATTGGAAACCACTTTGATCTGAATTGTAAATATTTTCAGATTCAAACTGTTCAATAAGAGGTTTTACTGTTTCCAGAAAATCATCAGCTGATTTTTGCAAATCAGCAGAATCTTCTAATGTTCTTCTAGTGACAAACTTCGTAACTTTTCTTGAAACAATTCGGTGAGACTTCTTAAATCTTGCTATCCAACTGTGAGATGCTTTAAATATAGGATTTAAATTTCCTATTTCTTCTTGAGCTTGTAAAGCCCATCTTTTTAAATCAATATCATGAACCATGAATCCTGATTCGACAGCTGCAGTAAATTTATCATGTGTAAATTTGGAGATGTAAGATAATTTTTCTGTACGACTTCCACCTGATTGTATTTGTTCTTCCCATCGCCTTAACTGACGTTCAGATGAAACTCTTCTAAATTTATTTTGTACTACTCTTAGAGGACGATTCCTTTTTCTGTCATTACTGTTTTCATCAGTGTCCCGAAATCGCCAATACTCAACAGCTCGTCTTTTATAAGAACTATCAAAATTTGTATCATCATTTGAACAATGAGGATGAGAATTTAAACTATCTTCATGCCATGCTTCTTCGTCATCTTCAATTATTTCAAAACTATGTAATTTATAAGGTTCTTCATAATCGAGATATATTTCTTCCGTTACTTCCACCCCATTATAATGAAAAACGCTATCCAGTAATATTTTTTTAATGTTTTCCTTTAATTCCACTTCTGCTTCAGTTACTGGCGTTTCTGTTAAATATATTGAATTTATTGACACCAATAAAAGTCTAACAACGTTAAGCGGATTGATAATCATATTCAAAGATGTTATATTTTGCTTTCTATTGCAATAAAAGAACAGTTTACACAGATATTATTACAACGAAAAGACTACACCGACTGTGAGAATTATGCTGCTACATGAACAATTTATATTAACTTATCAGAAATACGTCATCACATAATCTTATTTTATTATTTATTTTAACGTATTAAAGATTTTATTGTAAAAATTATAACTTATCTGGAACACGTACACATAATCTTATCTTATGATTCATTTAACGTAAGATATAAAATTTGTTTATGCCAAATATTGCGACATTGGTATTCGCAAGATTCAATTAAAAAATAATTTTATTATAAAATATAATTGTTTTTAATTTTTATAGAAGAAATTAAATATTAAAGAAATAATAAGAAAGCAGGGGGTATATTTAAAAAATTCTTATTAATTATATTTAAAAATTTTTTTTTAAATCTAAATATACACAATACGCAGTTATAAATACATAGAAAACATAAATAAGAATTATACAAAAACATTTTTTATATATTTTATTGTTCGACGGTAATTACTTACGCACATAGCACGGATGAGCGTATATACGGGAGCGTTTATAATTAATTTTCGAAAATGATATTTCGTAACATAACTTTATTACACATGGTTGAATTTGGAAAAAAATAAGCTTTAAATTAGGTAAAACAAAATTTTTAATTTTGAAAAAAAAAATTAGGTGGTGAGGGTTTTTAAAAAAAAAAAAAAAAAAAAAAAATTTTTGTTCATATAACTTTAAAGTACTCTTCAAGCCATTAAAATTTGTTGTACGTTTTTTCTTTATATCTCTTATAGTTTATCAGATATTTGATCCTAAAGAAAAATACCGTTATTCTTTAAAGGGGTGTTTCACCCCTTAAAACTCAAATTGCGCACGTATAAAAAAATACGTGTCTTTTAGATTTGTGTATTTAACAACATATTTCAAGGAGAATCAAATCGGTTCCGGACAGTTGTGACATGTCCCTTGTCAGTTCGGTTAGAAGTTAGGTTTAGGCTTTGTTATAAAAGGAGATTCACTTTTAGAAAGTTTTTGGAGCAATAAGTGCAACATATGTCACAACAAACAGAACAAACGCTTTGTTCGACTTAACTCCTCATGACATGTGTCAACTACAACATAAACATATGGAGCATACAGACTCAAATACAGATTTCGACACGGAATCGATCAGAAGAAAGGAAGTTTTGTGAGGGATATATAGCCTTCTCTCTACATCCCCGTTTAAAATTATGTATTATTAGAAATCGCGTTCTCTTTCTAATTATAAAATAATTTATGTATCTATAATTACAATTACTTTCTGTTTACGTTGAAACAAAAAATCTCTTATTAAATAAACAAAAAGGGTAGCACAACAATTACAATTATATATAAAGATTTCCGGATATATATTTTTTCTGCGCAAACTACTGCATGTGAAACTGTAATTATCACTGTCAGACCGATGATTTATTTATCGAGATTTAGATTTAGATTTAACGTGCCGTTTCACCTTTCAAGTATTCGCGCGTGCATTGTCTTTGATCACGTTACGTTTCTCCGACTTGAGAGCGTTTCAAATGAAGCTCGACTAGGTTTCTCTCCACGTGCGCGTAATACTTGAACCGTCGGTGATTAGTTAATTAAATTAGTTTCAGCAATTGAGGTGAGAGAGAGACGACGTTAACGGACACAAGAGCTCCCCTCGACGACGAAGCTGCGACTAAAGGGAAAACCGGAAGCCTTTGTGCCGCTTTGAAGCCAGCTCGAAAAAAGGAGTTTGGATTCGAGCGATCGCGGTGCGTTTCCGCCTTTGCGGAAGGAACGAGTGCGTCGATCGTGCGGAAAAGAGCGGGTTAATCAAGGCAATTTACAAAGAGGCGATATATAATTAGCGCACACAACGTAATTAAAACGTGCGCGCGCGGCAAAACGAGGTCGTTTAAAAAAAGAAATTGCATTTCCTACGCAAAACAGTAACAGCGAATAGCGACGCGAGACACAAGGATTTATAATACATGGAAAATGGAACGCAGATTTATATTCCCGAGAATTAATAACTAATGGAAGTTTTTAATAATTAACGCGCGGATGAAAAAAAAAAAATGCTAAAAATATGGGAGTTTAAATTCTCGAATCTTTGCAACGATTAATCAAAGACGCGAGTGTGTTTCATTCCTCTTATTTTCGAGATTGTAAATAAATTCTTGAAAAATAAATATCGAGCGAGTCAACGAATTTTTCGGTCTTAAAAATAAATATAAATTGAATTGAGAATTAAATCTTTTTTTACAATTTTTCCCTTTCCTATTTCCCTTTCACTTTATAATCTCTCGATATCTTGCTATACTATTAAAATTTGCCTTTAATTCACTAACTTTGCTTTTTTATGCGACACAATCATGCAAAATAACAAAAAAGTTTGCAGATAAAAACGTGCGTGCAAAATTTCTGATGTCCTCGATGCTAATATCCTTATTCCCACCGAATGAAAAGTACAGGATGGTGAATTTGCTGGCTCTTTGAAAGTGGGCGATGATTCCGACTACATTATACTTTGTTTGAATATAAAAATCTGCACGGTGTGTAAAGTATTGTAAAATAATGCGTAAAGCAAAATTATTCTATAGGTATTATTGAAAAAATATTATTAATTAAGCATGTGAATGTTACGTCTGATATAATTTGTATGATTCTTACTTTCTTTTTTCAGATAGTAGGAAATGCACCTTCCTTTATAAAATTTCCCAACTGTTTTATACTTTTCAGGATAATATATTTATTTTAAATATAATATTTATAATTATTTCATATATTTTATATATTTTAGGAATTTTTACAAATTTAAGAATGTTTATAATTTTATATAAATAAATATAATATAATTTTAGATAAATATGATCATATGCACGCTATAAGAGCCGAATTATCTAGTATTTACATGAACAATTTCTTTCACACACATCATTTTTATAATTCTTTACATTCCTTCGACACAATATTCCTCCGAAAAGTTTCCGAATGTTCGAGATGTACGAGTTCGACGCGCGGTAAACTTTTGCGCGACAACCAAATTGCCGTACAAACGAACTTCTCGGCTTTTCTGCGCCTGCCAAAACTCTCCCGCAAGAAGGCCCCTTTATTAAGTCGCGCTAAATAATTAAGAAATCCACTTAGGTTCCACATTCATCAAGGCCGATAAGCCGCGCCGGAATCGACTATTCTCCATCGGCAGAATTAAGTCGTCGGAAACGGACAATAGTCATCGAAGAGAGACGCCATTCTTGGAAGCCTTTCGCGGTGCCACTTCGAGAAAAACAAGCCTTTCCCATTCCCGACAAAAGTCCCAAGCATCGGCTTGTCCGCGCTTCGAACGTCTCCGGGAGAAGTTTCCGCTTCCACGATTATGCCGAGACCTCCATTCATCATGATTTGATTCCAACGAGAATTTCTAGCTGCTCGGAGAATGGAAATTCGATCAATTTCGCCTAGTGACTTTCTGAGATATATATATATATATATATATATATATATATATATAATAAAAATATTATCGACAAATATGTACTCTTAAGGAAATCCCAAGATAATCTAAGTTCCCTTCCTATTTTATTGACAAAATGTGAGGTTCAGTTATAAATCTATTTATTGGCTATACGAATTGTTTTTTATCTGAAATTGGAACGCTTCGTCCTTTGTTAATATTAATACTTTAATTTAATATTAATACTCTTTAAAATTAGGAATTCTAAGCATTCATAATTCTGTAACCAAGATATATGAGACTAAACAGATTGATAAGTCTTTTTCCTGTACAAATTATTAGATAACAAACAATCTGTATAGCTAATAAATAGATTTATAATTTATCTAACTTCACATTTTGTCGATAAAACAGGACAAAAATTAACACTTTGTCTTATATACTCGTATTTTGGTTACAGAATTATGAATTCTAAGCATTCATAATTCTGTAACCAAGATATATGAGACTAAACAGATTGATAAGTCTTTTTCCTGTACAAATTATTAGATAACAAACAATTCGTATAGCTAATAAATGGATTTATAATTTATCTAACCTCACATTTTGTCGATAAAACAGGACAAAAATCACAGACTTCTCAAAGACGTTTAGGATCACCTTAATTCGTTTCTGATCGATGAATTTAGAATAACTTGAGAATCTACTGGTGTACAAAGACACAAAAATGAATACAGTCCTTATTCTGGCCGAAAACGAGGATGTAACTTTGGGTCGTGTGTCCCGAAACACTCTGAAAGCTAAAGAAGATTCAAAAGGAAAAAAGGAAGCGAAGGAAATAGTACTTTGCGGACACTACGCGGGTTCCCTTTCAGAAAACATCCCGCTGCCTCTTGATCCCTCGCGCGACAGGAAGAAGATCGTGAATGTAAACCCTTTAATGGTCTCGGAAGCTTTTTGCTTTCGCCTCTTCAGAAATACTGAAAGCGCGACGCGATCGTCAGTGAAATACGTGACATTCAGACTATTTTGCGTCTCGTTAAAAATCGACTTTATTCTGTGTTATTAACTCTGTGTTATCAACCCTCATTAAATTCAAGCAAGTCACCTGTTTTATACATGCCGCAAAAATTTTTCATTACTTCAAAATGAGAAATCTGTCGACATCTTAGATCGTCGAAATCGCTATTTAAAAATCCACGACTTTTAATTTCTTCTCTCTTCTTGTTAACGAAATTTCGCGAATAATATAGCACCGGAGCACCGTTTTTAATCCATCAATGTCGATGAGGAAACACTATACAAGTCTGTAGAGTCTCGGTCGTGTAAAGCTTGAAAGAAAAAAAACATTCAAAGGACACGTACGTCAAAATGTTTCTTTCAGCATTATCGATATCGTTATGTCCTACCACCCTTCTTTCTTTCTCTTTCCCTGCCTCTGTTCGCCGACACTCGAAAAATCTCGTCGCGAGTTAAATTCTACATCAGTGTTGGGTATAATATGACCCAGGGTTTCGAGTGGGCCGTCAGTTTTCTTTCCTCCCTCTGCTCGACCGGTATTATGCGCCACGTTCTTACGTTTCGCGACGTCGAGTGCACGCAGGCATTGACCTTTGCCCTTGTGTATAAAAACGCGAGGGTCTCTTTTCTTGCCGCAGGAAAGTTTCTGCACTTTCAGACACGTCGTTGTCGCGTGATTTTATTAGGGTTTCTCGCTTTTCAGCTAAGTTGACAAATTTTTAACAATTTAGAAGGTTATTTTTTTTTATTCTGTTCTGCTGTTCCTTTTTGATCTAATAAATAATCAAATAAACTGCTCTGAATTACTTGACTGTATAAGATTGTGTGCACCAAGTAGGCCTCTGCGAGGAAATAAAATCTTTTATGAAGAATTTTGCTAACCAGGTTAATTTTTTCACGGATCAATAAATGGTTTTATAATAATAATAATAATAATGAAGATAATAATAATGATACAAAAATTTCGTAAAATTTCCTATTCACGAAAAATCTCTGGCGATAATAAATAATGAATCGCGCGTGTCAGCGTTGAGAAAAAACGGATTAATCGAATAGACGCTGATTTACTATGCGGGCCACCGGCGCACAAAAAATGTTCTCGCTCGTTAAACGTCGGATATATGACGGCGATATTTGCCAATGTGGATGGCACGGTTGAAAGAGACAGAGATGCAGCGGCCAAAACGTAGGGGAGAAACGAAGAAGAGAGCGATTGCGGAGGGTTGGCGAAGCGAGGCCGAGCGTATGTTTTGTCTCTGACAGTGGGGCGATGATTGATGACGCGGTTAATGATATTTTATTAGATAGACACTTTGGAGGGTCAATAGACAACGCGAGTGGATGAATAATAACTGCATCGCGGCGACGCTTATTACAATTACTCGGTGATGTTATCTCATGTCGAGCTCGCTTCTTCGACGATGACATCTATTTTATTTTTTGGCCGCGTAATTTTCTCCTATACTCATACTTGAGATGATGAAATTATTATGATATTGATTGCGTAATGAGACGATAATCATTTTTAAAATGTGAATTGATGATTAATATATATGTAATCAATTATTTTAATATATAGTCGAATTTGTTTGACAGAAATAAAAGATCCTACGTGACAAAAGCCGTATTTTTCGGATTATCCTATTAGCGTCCAGAAAGTCCACATCTTCTCATATAGTCGGTAACGAGCTATAAATATGGATTTGTGGGGAAAAATCAAGAGACCGTCTTGCACGTACAATCGAGATTACAACGGAGTGATGATAGTCTTCTTTAATATCGCGTTTACGATTATTTGGCTTATTATTCGATTAATTTGTTAGCCGGCTCGTTTATCGAGTACGTATTCACAAGCAAAGAAAATTATTATTTTATTATTACATTTTTTAAATGTTAACTTTATATTGAACTGTACATTTTATTAAAAATATCTCTGTATATAATTCTTCAACGAATAAGATATAGAAAGCAATATGTGAAAGAGCAGTCGGCTCTCGATAAGAAAAATTTTCGAAAAAAATGCCGCCTTACTTGATTGAATCTAATAAATATAATAATGTCATCTAAAAGCCTGTTCTTCATTTCTGATTGCTTTGGAATTTCGTCAGTTGACAACGTCGAAAAAATATATGTTGATGCGAAACAACGCGATCGCATTCCGCGAGACGAAGCCGCGATAGCCGGGACAGGCGTCATCCAATTAGCATTAATTACCGGTTTCTTTTTAATTAGTGGGCTCATCTGCAATATCGCGCATATATCATTTTTCGCACTACCCCTTCTTCTCCCTCTCTCTCTCTCTCTCCCGCGATGAGAGAAAAGGAGAGCCGTATATATATATATATATATATATATATATATCACGTTATCGGATATCAGACGAACGCTTTTCCGCAGAATGATTTTCTTTACGAACGATTCCCGTGCTCTTCGGATGCGTGACGCCATCGCGATCCATTGCTTCCGATCGTTTAATTACGCAACGATTGCGTCGGGTAGATTTTAATTAGCGATCGCTAATTATCCGCACGTCTCCGACGCAGCTAACGCAACCGTGTCCTTATTGTTCGCAATTGGCGCAAGCGTCTCTAATTTTAATTTCAAAGCCTCGTGTGATATACATATATGTATATGTATATATATATATATATATATATATATATATATGTATCATCCCTCTTATCTTATTTACCGCTAAATACGTCGATTGTTTCCAATTATACGGATATGTTTTTTTTTTAATTCACTTTAAAATAGTTGCATCTTATGGTTGAAAAACTTCAATTTTCCAAGATTTGAAAAAAATTAAAAAAATACTTTGTATCTGTGATACATCTTACGCAAATTATATTTCTATATAATTTTAATATTATTATATTATTTTTAATATACATATAGAAAGCAATAAGAGCTAATTAAGTTCTGTTATTAATATTTATTTGTGGAAAAAAATTTTTTAACATAAAATATTAGACAAAAAAGTTCGAACGTTTCGGTTGCTTTTTTCAACCTTCTTCAGCGCATCATTTAAAATTAAAGATTAATAAAAATTAATAATAAATTATTCGTAACTGTCAATATACTAAAACTATACAGAAACAAAGTTATTCGCATAAAACTACGTCAAGATATTATTTTTATAAAAAACGAAATCAACGCATTTTTTAAAAGCATGAGCATTTTTATATATTCTATTCCTCGAATCGTCATTTAATGTAATTGTCGCGAAACAGATCTCTCGCTAATTGTTCGGTTAAGAAGTCGGTTGCGAATCTCGATAACAGCAATTGTTAATATGTCTATAAAATCATTATATACGAAAAAATTAACATTGAAAAATAAGTAAATTAATGAAAATGGACTTACAGTTAAATCGAGTAAGATATTATTTTATGATCAAGCTCCATACAATTTGTTTTTTGAATTTAATCAAAAATTGAATCAGATAATTGAAAAGAATATTAATATCAGCATAGAAATGCTAAATAAAAATTAATGTACTATTTTCAATAATAAAAGAGAAAATAAAATAGATATAAATAAGACATCTTGCACGAAATATATGAAATAAAAAAATAATTAAATAATTGCGAAAACTTTCGTAGATAAGATCTACAATATAAAGGTGATTTTTGTCGTGTTGAGAAATTGATCGATCACAATTCCAAGTTAATTGCGAACTTAATGAGATACTGCACTATAAATAATTAGTACACATGCACTCGTACGCTCTCGCTTCGAATCTTTTGACGAAATTAACACGGACGAAGACAGAAAGGCCTAAAATTAGTCAACGCAAACTAGTTGGCGCGACAAGCGATCTCAAATTATATTTATATATAATTTCGATATTATTAAATTATTTTTATGATAAATCTCCCATTTATATTTTTGAAATTCAATCAAATATTCAATCGGGCAATTGAAAATATTAGCATAGAAATGCTAAATAAAAATTAATGTACTATTTTCCACGATAAGAGAGAAAATAAGTTGTATAAGTGAGACATCTTGCACAAAATACATGAAATAAAAAAAAAATAATTAAATAATTGCGAAAACTTTCGTAGATAAAATCTACAATATAAAGGAAATTTTTGTCGTGTTGAGAAATTGATCGATCACAATTCCAAGTTAATTGCAACCAACGACTTAACGAGACACTATACACTGTAAATAATTAATACACAGGCACTCGTACGCTCTCGCTTCGAATCTTTTGACGAAATTAACACGAACGAGGACAGAAAGGCCTAAAATTAGTTGACGCAAACTAGTTGGCGCGAGAAGCGATCTCAGTCAGTCGAGATGGGTTTACAAAAGCGACGGCCGGGAAGCCGCCGCTACCGAAGCACGGTGCTCGCGTGACTGAGCAAACAAGTGGCACGTCGGGAATGTTTGTTAATGATAATGACCATTAGAATGTTGGTCCGCGCTGGATCCCCTCGCGATGATGATTCTTTTACTTAGCGCATCTCGCCTACGTCCGTCGAAAGCTCCCGTCTTATGTTTGCCCGATGATAACAAACAGGACACTTTGTGTTCTTCTCCTTCCCTACGTCTGCGTTTCTGGGAAAACAGGAATTGTAGCAATCGATATAACGTTTCTCTTTCTAGACAAATATTTTTATTAATTACGTTAGTCCATTCGAGGACTCGTGTCCGTGACTTTCTCGACTTTACGACTCTTTTACGAGATTTTTATGCGATAAATATTTTTATAGGATCAATCGTATCATGGGTCGAAAGATGATACACACCAAAGGGATATAAATATAGGTATTTGCAAGATCATTTTGTTCTGGGAAAAGAAAATCTAAAAATCACCCGAAGGTATATTGATATAGTGAATAATTTCTTCTGAAAATAATTTTCAAAGGTTTTCAATAATTTTTCTTGAAACGTAAAAACTTTGGCCACGAACTTCATTGTCGCGATGAATTTCGAAAATTCAACCTTCGCTTATGGAATTTGTTGTGGATACGCGAGATCCCACGGGGTCCTCCCCTGTCACCATTAGTACGTGACGAATTTTACACGTTGGTGAGAATTACATTAGAGAGAATGACTCGCGAGGGCCCTTCTTCTTCCTCGCGCTCATCAAAGGGCGCTCACTTCCCGGACGCGTTTATAAGTCGACGAAATTAATTCCGTTCGCCGGACGCTCGAGGGAGAAGAAAGAAGAGACGACGAAGCTGGGTCCTTTTGCCACCATTTATTCTCTTCCTTGCGATTTCTAATCCGCGATATAATCCGAACGATTATTCGTTGTTAACGCATGTCGTCGGTTAACCATCGGCGTTAAGTGGAAAATTACGCACCTGCCCGTTGTCCAAACCAGTCTTGGAGATTAACCGCTCTCTTGTGCGACGCGCGACGCTATTTACAAACTGGCTTCGCGTCATCCGCGTTTTCAGACATTTTCTACAGACTCGAGAAATATATAATTGAGCCAGCCTTGGCGATATAATGTAACGCGTTTATATTTATACGCGCGATCGTCGATAGAAAATCTACATATATTTCTTTTCTCTTATTTCAAACGTTAAACATCGCTTGAGATTCTTTTTATCAAGTTTTCAAAGAGCTAGAGTGATTTATTGTCGATAAAAAATTGAAATATTAAAATATTCCTTTATACATAATTTATATATAGCAGAACCGACCATAATTCAAATCGCTAATAATTAATGCAGCTCACTTTGCGTCTGAATTCATCTTCGTCTTCCGAGAACCGTCGTTTCCTAATCGAGTTAGGGGAATAGGATGGCCCTAACCGGGGAACCGGAGGTGTTAATGCGATCGAGTCCCGCAAACAAACGCGTCATTAAATCCGGCCGCGATGGCTTCGCGGAGGCTTCTCTCGAGGACGACGAGGATCACGACGACGACCACTGTCCGTGCATCGTTGCACGCGTGTGCGTGCACGCGTGAGAGGGCAACCTTGCCCCGTCCGTGCATAAACAAAATGGCCCATAAAACCTCGAGGCGCTAATCCGCGCAGAATGCCGCCGCGAGGATATTGTCAAACCCTCCTGCGGACCCGTTCGCTCCGCAGCAGGACCAGCTGATTCATATGGCCATATTTCACGTCTTTATGCATTCGCGAATATTTCAGGCCCCGCCGCGTCGAAGCAGAGAGGGAGAAGCATCGACTAACTTTGCGTGCGAATTAGCACCGCGAACAATTTCGCGTTCAAAACGTCTAATCGCGATCGCCCTGTTTAACAAGATTTAGTACCTCGTAAGGACCAATTATTCGGTTTAAGCAATAATTGGGTCTAAAAATAATAATGTAAAAATATACCCAGTTTTTAATTTTAATATACAAGTAGATCTCGTTATTTGGAGACGATTTTTCCTCGGCAAAAATGAGGGAAGCCATGATTTTTTGCACGTCTAATTTTTGCTATCATCTCTCTTTTTATAACTAAACCTTAAATTAAAATTTTATTAAAGCAAACGCTGCTTGAAATTAAGAATGTGGTTTTGTTAATATTTTATTCCCACAAGGCTTAGTTCACGAAAAACCCTTTATTCTCAATCGCTTATATAACTCGAAAATGATTGATGCCTCAATATTTTTGCCGAGGCAAAATTGTCTCCAAATAACAAGATCTATTTGCATCTTTTTGGTGTGACACCTTATTATGTCACACACTCTGTATGTTAAAAATAAAATATTACAATTCAATTTATAATTAAAATATTTGTATTGCGCTGAAGAAAGCTTGAAATGTCAGTCGAAACGTTCGCATAAATGTTTATTTCTTATGTATTTATTTTCTCGTTTTAAATGAATTTTATTAATACCATCTGACAACTGCATTTTGTTTAATATAGCTCTTATGGACCTTCTTTGTTTACAATCATTAAAAATAAAATATAAAAATGAGGAGAACGAGAGATTGTTCGGTCAAGAATAAGCCGAGCTGCTACTTGTATTCAGATCGAATAACCGACCCCTGGACGATCGTAAAAAATTCATAGGCAGCCGGCTGCTGGTTCTCCGGCGCATTCCGGTATTCCGTCCCGTCAGGAGATTCACAATGTCCCGGGTCCTACCGTGTTCTGAACTTCCAGTCGATCGAATCACACTGTCTTATCCGGTGGTCGGGGGAGCACACCAGATCACCAGGGGCCCGCTATCGTGCGCACCCGACAAACGGGGGAAGGCATGTGTGTCGCAGGATGCAAGCGGCTATTGTGCCCGATTCGGAACGATTAGGAGCCACTAAATAGTCCGGACTGATCCACTCAGGCCGAGACGAGTCGCTTCGCCTCGGAACACCTCACTTAATCCCACAAAAGCGAACGCATCGGATAAATAAGCACGAAAACGAAGGGGGAACCGAGATCAACTGCGGAGAAGGATGGGGCATAACTCTTTCACTCGCCCGATGCAGAAACAATATATTCTGAATCAGACCAATCTCTCGTTGAAATTGATAAAACTTTAAACACAAAGGAAACATTCCGTTCTTCATCTATGTTTATAACAAACTTGTTTCTCTAGCCCGACTTCCTTATTCGCGCGATTAAAGTCGTCGAGGGAAGGAGGTGAAATCGATCCTGAAGAATCCAAAGATCATAGTCAGACCGCCGGTTCCAGCATCATGGAGCCTCGGAGCCTCCGCTAATATCCACACCAGCAACAATCACGGATTAATGGCATTGTCCGCGCGTATCTACTCGAAATGTACGAACGCGCGCAGGTCTCTATGGCCGTATATATACACAGATACATACACACATACACAAGCATATAAATGCGCCGGTGATGCATCAACAATGGCGAGTGGGCTCTGCTCGGCGACCCAACGAGGTATTACCGGGCGAACAAGCATGCAGTTTGTCCCCCATTGTCGCCGCTCGATACAGTGGGAATAACGCACCCACCCCTGCTCTGTATTTGCAGTATTCGGTGCTCGACGGTGTCCGTCCGCCCGCTGTGTTTGCCGTCGCGCGGATCTCTTCTTACCCCGCGTTTATATCCGATTTCAAGTCGGCCATTGTCCCCGGCGTTGTCATCGAGCTTGATAGGTGAGCACAATCGTCGTCGTCGTCGTCGTCATTATCGTCCTTCCATTCTCATATCGCGCGAAAGAAACTGTATTTATTGCGCCCGTATTATTATTTCGATCTTGCGCGAACCAATACGAAGATAGTCGCTCTTTATTGCATCTTAAGGGGATACTGACCATGTCTGTCTTACAGACTTTGAGTTCAAGGGCTTTTCCTTTTATTGGCTATACATCTTTTTCTACAATTAAAGTACTCATAATAATGAACAGAGGGCGCTGTAATTTCGTATAAAAAAATTACACAATTTTGTATCGGCCTCTTGAATCAGCTCGTAACAATACTTATTTAATACAAAAGTTCTGCAGTTTATTTGTGCACAAAATATGGCGCTGCCAATAGAGATGACATGAAAGAATAATACAGACGTAGTAAAAATCTCTTTCATAAAAAGAAGTTATAGGTTATGAAAAAAAACTTAACCTAACCTATAACTTCTTTTTATTAAAGTTAGGTTAGGTTTTTTCAATAAAACAATCTAACCTAACTTAAAGTAAGACAGAATTACGACAGCATCCCCTTAACGAGATGAAGAATTTGTTCGCGGAGGTTTATATCGAGAGATCAGCTTTTTTTGGGAGGGAGGGGGGCAAAAAAAAGTAAGAAACGAAAGGGACGAGCGAGCGTTGGTTGCACGCGGTGCCCCATAGATGTATGTACACAATCTATGGACAATGGGCGCCGATGCACGGAACAATGAGGTATACAAGCGACGTCACAATGCGGGGATCAACGAAACAACGTATGGGTCTCACTGCGGATTACAGGCAGATGCGAGTCTCCGAGCGGAGTCGGAGAGTCTCCTATCCTCTCCGCGGAAGCCGAATCTCCGGGATTCTTCGTTAACTGAGTAACACCACGATCGCGAAACGAATCTTGGGTTTGTTCTTTATTGCTGGACTGGTGAAACTAGTGCAATTAATTAAAGTGAGACAAGTATATTTTGAAAAACCACTCCTCAATGTTTAAAGTCGACCAGACTGGCAATAATTTATTATAAATAATTATTTGAAATACAACAACAACGTTTCGGCTGTCATTGCAGCCCTTTTCAAGTACATCAAATTTAAAACAGTAAATCAACTTCTATGCAAACTACCGACAATGTTAACGCTTGTTTTGATGAACAATGTAAGACTGACAGAAGTAAGCACATATTAAATAGATGTTAACTGTTCACAAGAATCTTAGTCACTGTATTAGTCACAAGTATATTTTGTTTCACTCTAACTTACTGCACCAGTTATCACTAGTTCATCAGTGCAGCGATAAAGAACAAACCCCTTAACCTCGCCGCGATACTGATCACTACACTTCGGATCATACGCAAATTGCATATTTGTCACAGTTTTCACGAATTATGTTTTGCGATTCTGCAGAAATATTCCAACACTTGTCGATGCTACACCTTCGGCTTCTCAACGATGACAAAGAGGAACAAATGAACACTGAGATCCTAAACTAAGTTCTCCCACCTCTCGGTTTCCTTCCAAAAAAGCTTCCACTTTCCTAAAGCATTTTCTGTTCACAATTTTGTACCACCCCCGGCGTCTTCGGACGGTCGACAATCGCCAATAAGCCGCTCAACTGAGATCCAATTTAAACCGTTAATTACTACAGAGCTCTCGGTTCATTGCCTCCCTCTTCCTTCCTCCTCTTCCACCCCTGGTCCACCACCATTCCTCTCTATCATCATATCACTTCCTCCAGCCACCCTCTCCGCGACCGCATCTATCCGGCCCGCCCCTATCTCGGCTACCATCCGGGCACGGAGTGAGAGGGGGTGGAATTCTCTCTCTCTCTCTCTCGCTCTTTCCCTCTCTGTGTATTTTTCCAATTTAAAATCCTATCTCTTAATTTCCTACGTGTCACCGCCGCGTCTGGGGATTTTTACGGAAACGATCGTATCTCGGCTCTCACTGTTCCTATGCGAGAGCACCGCGCGAGCGATACCGATTCTATCTGGTTGATTTTTTTTGCCATCTCTGTCTTTCTTTCTCTCTCCCTCCGTCTTCTCTCGCTCTCGCTCCCGCGCCCGGGTACTCTACTTTTTTTCAATTCGCGTTTGATGCGACGCGCGAGGGAAATTGTGCGGAACGAACGGCTCTTCCATCTTGACGTTCTCGCGATCGTCCTCATCTATCCTGACAGTGGGTCGAATCCGCGCCATTACGTTAACATCGGCATCGCATTCATTCCTGCCGTTTAGCGCGAAAGTGGCGTTTACATGACATTTGCGAATGCGCCGATTGAAAGTGACAATTTACTGTCGCGGGAGTTGATTTGATTCGGCGAATGAGATTTTTTCATTCTCCCTCGAAATTTTGGAGAATTTTGTAAATCCCATAATCACAGTCGCGATTCATCAATAAATAAATAAATTGATAAAAGAAAGGCCAATTAAAACGAGTTACTTTAATTCAGGAGATGTTAGTTTCATCTGCCTCTAGAGTCGATTTTTTCAACTTCTCGATAAGTTTTACCTGACAGGTAGTATATTTTCGTCTCTTTTCAGATAAGTTCTAACAAAAGAGATAAAGGTATGCCACTTGTCAGCACACTTACCAAGAATTCTCCAGGGAGGAACAACAAGCCCTTAAACATATCAATAACTAAGACTAATTGTAAGAACGGTTATAACAATAAATCACAACAGTAAAATATTTTAACCACGAACTGAGTTAAGAATTTCAAAAGATTGACTCCTAAAAAAATCAGACTGCCTCACTTTTTGCTTGCTACACCTATATAACGACAAATTGGGCTGACAATTTTTTCTTTCTTTGGAACATGGTCCTAATAATTAATTATATATTTGTAACATTGCGAAATATTTTGGACCACATATAGACTAATTATCAACGTGCGAATTAACATAATTTTGTTTGACATCCTGAATTAAGGTAACTCGTTTTAATATACATATAAAAGACAATAAGAGCTCATTAAGTTCTGTTATTAATATTTATTTGTGGAAAAAAAATGTTTAAACAAAAAAGTTCGAACGTTTCGGTTGCCTTTTTCAACCTTCTTCAGCGCATCATTTAAAATTAAAGATTACTCGTTTTAGTTGACCTCTCTTTTATCAATTTGTTAAATCAATTACAATTGTCCGATCTTCGACCGAGTCGACTTTCCGTCGAGATAGACAACGGTCCTCTAATCGCCAGTTTATCGAAAATTCTCGACAACCCTCCATGCTCTCTGTATTCGACTACCCCTCTCTGTCCCCGGTTCTTCGCATTTTTATTCTTTTTTCAGAGAGAGGGTTTCGACGCGATTCTGTCCGCGAAGGTCGACCATGGGAGTTTCGGCGAATGCCGTGGCCGGAAGTGAAGCGGGGGTGGGAGGGGGTGAGGGAAGAGAAAGTCGGTGAACCGGGAGCGGTCTCGGAGAGGCTCACAATTAAACTCAATCCTATACAAGTTGTTTTTCCTTTGATTCGCCTCGCTCGCCCTCACATGACAATTCCAATTTAACCCAGGCAACCTGTCTTCCCGCTTTCGATCAGCTCTTTCTCGCCGTTCTTTCTCTGGTCCCGCGTTTCCTGCCCAAACGGAACAACAACAACGACGACGACGTTGGAAAGGGTCGGACTTTTCGTCGTTTCAATCAGACGCGACGTCCTCCATCCGAGGGATGATGGAAGGAGAAGAGTCAGTTTCTGCCGAGCTCTCTCGGTTTCAGCCAATTCGTCGGCTCTCTCTCGAATTCAATGCATGTTTTAATGAAACACTGCTGGCCCGCTGCCCATTGTCAGCGCCATTGTTGCGTAGATGACTGGTCGATCGAAGGCCCCCGTGCTTTTATACGAAAGCCAACCCTACCTTCCCACCCTCTAACTCTCTTTCTCTCTCTCGCGCGCGCGCGTAATCTACCTTGTCTCGTCGCACGAGTTGCACCACTATTTTGGGAAAGATCCAAAAAAAAAAAGGATCCAACCGGACGTTCGTTCCCGCCAGCGATAATTATGCTCGACGTATCTTCGATTACTAAACGAGAGCTCTCCAAATATTTCATTTGAACGACAAAAATCAGATATTCGCGAGGCGACTCTTAAAATACGAATTTCAAGTCTACCTCGATACGTTTTTAAATCAATTTCGCTGCATGATGTTTAGTTACGTTACACACTCACACGTGTTACGACATTGCTGTAATGTCATTACAATTAATCTGCAATTGTCGACTAACGAGAGAGCGAGATATATATATATATATATATATATATATATATATATATATATAGACAACGCGTTAATGCCGTGTGACGAGCGGAGAAATAATCTGCTGGCGACGCGCGGTCTCGATTAATTTAATTAACATCCCCCGGCCGACAATAACAGGGACGACGGCGCGCTACTGTTTGGGCCGCTAAACGCGAGCATTTATTTAATTACGCCGCTTTGTCGTATCGCGGCCTTCGCTCGGACCTGTCTCGCCTTTTCTCGTGTTTTTTTTTTTTTTTTTTTTTTTTTTTCACGCGACGCGACGCGAGCGCGGATTGGCGGCGATAAGATACGCGGGCCTTTTCAAGCGCCAGGCAGAGAGAGAAAACCATTGACGCGCCGACTTTTTTTCCGTTTATAAACGCCGGAGAGGACCGAGGGAGGAGGTTGGTGGCGGCAGGCCATTGTTGGGGTATCATCGGCCACCCTTCGGCGGGAAACGAGAGTATGGCGGAGGAAGCTCGTTTGTTTCATCGGCGTTGACGTAGCTCGCCTTTCCCTTCCGTGGCGGGATTTATATTCATGCTGCGCCAAAGCGCGCACCCAGTCACTGTAAGCGCGGGCACAATAAAAATTCCGACGCAAACTCGTCAGTAGTGAATGACGAAAGGCGACGGACAGTTGGACGACGACGTTTTATCAGTCAGCGAGCGAGGACGCGACAGCGCGCCTTCGATTTATACGAATTTTCTATTATCTTCGCGGAGACTTTAGGGAATCCTGAAACTCTTGGGGAATCTTAGACATTTGTCGTGTTTTGGTCCATCTTAATGGTCCATCCAAGCGATATTCTATTTCTAATTTTTCATACTATTATATTTAAAATATTGTATTTTAATATTCTATCTATGCGTTAGAAATAGAATATCGCTTCGATGGATCATTAAGATCTCAAAGCACATGTTTAAAATTCTCTTTTAGATGTCCAAGAGGTTTCCTGGAAATTGGAGTCAGGGTTTCCTTAAAAGAAAATCTTAGACATTTGTAATGCTCTGAGATCTTAATAATCCATCAAAGCGATATCCTTTTTCTAACTTGTCATGCTATTATATTTAAAATGGTATTTTAACATTTTCAAGGACGAGACGGAGCAGGTGTATATTGTGTTTTCAAATTTTATTGTTTTCTTTTTCAAAGAGATTCGATTTTTTCAAATTTATCTTCTTTTTTATTTCGACCATATTGTGTTCCCTCAAAAGGTGACTCAAATTCATTTGTTTCATTGATGTTTAAATTCATTACAAATTCGAGTAATTTTTATAGATATTGTATAGGTATTGTAATTTTTATAGATGTTGTGTCCGCTCTGACATTATAAATCAGAGGTTGTTTTTCTCCTTTCAATGTTGAACAAAAGCACAAAAGAGTGGACAGTAACCTATTCTTACTATTTAAAAATTCGAAAGGAAAAGAATATGTATCATCGTTAATTTAGATGCCTTTCTTTGCCAGTCTTTTCTGAAGTCTTTCAGAAAAATATTGGTCCGAGCTTTTTCAGTCGACTTTTGGGCTCGAAAAAAATATTTTTCTCGAAAATCGGCTGAATCGTTCGGACCAATATTTTTCTCGCCGTTTCTTCACAAGGGAAGTTAAGAGAAAGAACAAGGGGAATTTCTGAGATCCCAACCATAGGATTAAAATTCCTTAGTTTCCAAATTTTCTTTCTTTCTTAATTATCGCAATAACATCGCGTGTGGCTCTATTGGTCGAGAGAAATAAAGTGTAGATTGTGGTTTTAAAATTAAGGAGCCGACTTAAAATATTCTTATTATTATATCGATTTTCTTAAGTCAATCATTAATGGAAGATTTCGCATTAAATTTGCTATATTTAATCGTCAATTATATACTTTTTAATTGTTTCTGCTCAAATCAATTTGTCAATTGAATTGTCTTCGATTGAATCTATTTTTTTCGAAAGTCCATTAAAATACTTCTAATTAAAATTAACTCATATTAATCGTTTAATTGAAAAACTTTCAATTAAATTAGCTTGTATTGATCGTTTAATCAATCGCTCTCCGATTAATTTCGTTTATATCAATTGTCAATTAAATAACCTTCAATTGACTTCGATCATATTAATCGTTAATTAAGCGATCTTCGATTAATCTAGCTTATATTAATCGTCATTGTAACGATCTCTAATTAATCTTTCTAAAATTAATCGTCAATTCAAAATATTTTAATTACATTTTATTACATCTGTTTGTAAATAAATGTCATAATTAATTTAAAAAGTAATTAATTAATCAGCATCTCTGATGTAAATATCTACTAAAGCGGAACTCTTCCGGGCTTTGTTTATTAACAAATAAATTTTTTTCTGTCAGAAATAATCTAAGAGTATGTAACCCTACTCGTATTTTTTGGGACCAAACACAGGGATGATCGTAATAAATTGTTAAACGAGTATTTAAGCGTATATGTGCGCGTATATGTAAATATTTTAATTACATTTGATTACATCTGTTTGTAATTAAATGTCATAATTAATTTAAAAAGTAATTAATTAATCAGCATCTCTGATAATAAGTCATTGCTATATCATGCCGACCATAATGGAGAAGAAAATATTGAGAGGCCATCCAGAGGATGTTGGATGTCCTCTGGTATCCTTCGAATATACTCTGCTATTAGGGGAAGAATCTCGATCTAAGACTTGTGTGGACTTGCAGGACTCGTTTCATTGTGCGGTCACAATTTGAACGCGATAAATACCGTTATTACGTCTTTCATATTATCATTCAGTCAGTTCTCACGAAACGGTATACATTACCGGTTAACCGGTCGATGATTTAAATATTCTTTTCTTTGTGAATAGCAAAATATATTAACTTTATTCGGTCAAACATTCAAGTGTCAGATTTTCGAAAATAACTATGCGGAATCCCTAAACATATAGACTTATCAAGTAATTCATAAGAGTTTTAGAATTTAGGGGGGTCAGAGGAGATTATTGGAATAAAATGTCGAATTGAGTTACGGTATTTATGTGAATGGCGTGATACATTTTTTTATCAGACAAAAAATATGACTCGAACCATAAACAATAAAATAGACCGAGCGTGTCATTTTATAAGAAATAAAGTTCGGGAGAGAAAAAGGAATTTTTACTGTCTACGACTTGAAAAAACGTGCTTTGTCTCTTTAAACAAAAGACACAATATATCCTACGTAGAATCTCGATAAAAGATATAAAAAATATTATTTAGGGTTTTAATTGTTGAGCCTAAGATTTATTTTAGATTATTTCGGAATAGACTTCTCAAACACAAACAAACTTGAAAAGAACAACAAAAAATGATTTATCTTTCACAGTGTGAACTGTAACAAATCTGGATATATTATTCTTTGGCACGTTTATATATTATTCTTTGGATATTTTTAAGAATAATTTAGGAAGAGAGAGAAAAGACGAAAACCATTTTCTTTTAGAAAGCATAAATCACATTGTCGAAAAGAAAATTATAAAACTAATAAAAAATTATTAATATCTAAAAAGATGTTTCTAAATAGCTAACGATTAAGTAGATGTTAAATTCACAATTCTGTGTAAATAACGCTATGCTTTCTATTATTCAATTTTATAGGACCACTTAATTTTATAGCAGTCATTAAATTATAAAAATCCGCACCAATCCTATATGAAACTTTTCAGAAAAGTCAGCTAGTTTCCACTTTGTCTATGGTTTTCTATATATTATAGCATGTTTTAATAAATCGAATAAATTATCAAGAGACATGAAAGTGTCTAGTGTCTTTAGAGTCCACTTTTGAGAAGCGAGATATAATAAACCCAAACTTAATGGGAGGTTATTGAGTGATCTGCAATCAGTCAAACAATATTTACAGTTTGGTAGAGAGTTCGAGATTTTCTTTTAAAAAACTAACTGTAGGTCAGCATCATTTAGCTTTAAACTTATTTCATATTTTACTCAGCTGTTTAAAGCTAATTTTACAGGATATAAATTTCATATAAAATTAGTAGGTAATTTTTTTATTAAAGCTGCCATTATTATGTGTTAATGTATTTTCTTTGAAAACTCTTTTTTAATGTTTTTTAAAAAAAATTAAAAATCTTAATAATAAACTGAACAATCTTATTGACAATAGTAATAAACCTTTACAAAAAAGAAAATTTGTTACAAATTTTTCTAGACACGATTTTAAAATAACGTTTGCTATAACGTATGATAATTTATAATTTATAATTAATTATTTTACTCAGAAATAGCGAATTACAATCGTCTGCCAACAATCTGTTTGCCAAACAGATGTATATGTATAGTTTAATCAATTTAATTATCTTACGTAATGTTACAGAAAAAATAATACGCAATAATATAACAAAAAAATATCTAATTTGTATTTCAATAAATACTAAATCAATAAAATAAAATATACATAATAATAAAAATTATTAAAAGATGAATTACATTTTACTAATAAAAATATGTTTATATACTTTCTTATATTTATTCTTTAGAACTTGTATTTTGTTTATATTCTAATCCGATTCGTTTGTATTATTTATTCATATCTAACTAAGTTTATCAGAATTGGTGAGTCTTAATTTAGCAAGATAGAGATAAAAGAGAAAAAAAGGAACACCATTCTTAAGAGCCATTCTAACTACTCTCCCTTTACCTCTTTCCTTCTCGTTCCTCCCTTCCCGTACAAATTAACGCGCGAAAGTCACCCTCGCTCGCGAGAGAAAGGTTGCTAATTTCTCGAAAATTTAATCGCCGACCTCCGAGGAGTAGTCACGCATTATCAAGGATCGGACGCAAATTAAAAATTCAGAACTCTCTCTCGTCTTTGCATACCACGCCACGTCACGCAGTTACAAAAAGCAAAGGAGAAAAAGTAAGAAGAGGGAAAAAGAAATTGCGAGAAGAGAAAGAAAACGTGGAAAACTGGGCGCGCATATCGCTGCCAGATTACAAACGCTAATTGGCATTGAGGAAAGGTGGTGATAATAGCTAAATACGCGCGAGAACACGCGGGGGTGTTTAGCTAGACGCAACCCTCCTCCCTTTTCCTCCCTTAAACATACGTGCGCGACGACTTTTCAAGCACGAGGCGCGCTCAAAGCGCGCGGAGGCAAAAGGAGTAAGTATAATTAATTATGACGGTGGGAAGAGACGCACGGGAAATTATACGATATTACGGGCACAATTCTCCGTTTACTAATGGTATAATACGCGACGTACAAATGTTCGACACCGCGTCTCGCTATGTATAAGTAGTTTGGAAGAATGTCTCGTGTCCAGCATCGTGCATTTATTACCCATACAATACACAAGTTGCAGCAATATTGCAACAACATTGCAGAAATATTATATAGGCATGAATTTGCAATATAGTTTAAACAACGTTGCAGCAACATTTCAGAAGTATTATGAAAATAAAATTTACGCAAAAAATATTAGGTGCAGCCCCTACAGCACGAAATATTACTAAAATATTGCATAAATGTTTTAATATTGCGCTATATTACAAATATTGCGTGCAATATTTCAATCTTGAAAAAAACAATCTTTTTGCAATATTTCGTCAATATTTCGTGCTGTAGGGGATTGACGGAATATTGCAAAAAGATTGTTTTGCAAGATTACCCATACAATACACAAGTTTGCAGCAATATTGCAACAACATTGCAGAAATATTATATAGGCATGAATTTGCAATATAGTTTAAACAACGTTGCAACAACATTTCAGAAGTATTATGAAAATAAGATTCACGCAAAAAATATTAGGTGCAGCCCCTACAGCACGAAATATTACTAAAATATTGCATAAATATTTCAATATTGCGCCATATTACAAATATTGCATGCAATATAAATTTAACGTATAAGACGGGCAACAAGAGCCAAATCGCGGATGACAATGCGTTATCCTAACGAAACTAAATAATTTTCCGTTAGAATTAAATACCGGTGCACAAGGCACCAAATTTTAACTTGGACACGGCCAAGATTTTAAATATGAAATAATCTCATATTTGAGATTTAATTTCAATACCCCTTTTAACCCCCCTACGGAAAATAAATAAATGAATGCAAGAGAAAAATATAGATCCGAAAATCGCTGAATCGGGAATCGAACCCGAGACCTTTCGCTTGCCGGGCGACTGCTCTTCCAGCAAATATTGCATGCAATATTTCAATCTTGCAAAACAATCTTTTTGCAATATTCCGTCAATCCCCTACAGCACGAAATATTGACGGAATATTGCAAAAAGATTGTTTTGCAAGATTGAAATATTGCATGCAATATTTGTAATATGGCGCAATATTGAAATATTTATGCAATATTTTAGTAATATTTCGTGCTGTAGGGGATGTATTTGGCACATTTCTAATAATCTAATAGTAATATTACATATATATTTTATTGCATTATTGCTGCAATGTTATAGAACAATGTTTTTGAAAGCGGACATTTTACTGTTGCTGCAACCTTGCAGCAAGATTGCTGCAACATTTCGCAATGTTTATGCAATGTTGTATTATTGCAATAAAATGTTGCCACAATGCTGCTGCAATCTTGTTGTGCTGTATGGGTAGCGATCCCAAATTAATTATTTCTACCTAAAAGACTAGAACTTCCAATTTCCTTTTCTACAAGAGATTTACGGTCTCATAATTTCGGGTTCCATTCTCGGGTGATGGCTTTTTACGACAAACAAGATACGGATACACACTCGTTGTTACTGCGCGACAATTGTGGTCCACACAGGATGCATGAATTTCTGGAGCAGCTTTCCGGTAAACACCGGCGACAAGCTGGACTTCTACCGTTAGGTTCATGAATAACGATCCGAGTACTGCTGCAACCGTAAACAAGAGATGGAACTGAACGAACATTATCTCCCGCCGGAACGCACGCAACTATCAGGCGTTTACTTAATTAGAGCGACAGACTGCGCGCAAATTCAGTGAGGCGAGGTGTCGCAGCATCGCGTTGAAGCTCTGCCGCACAGCTCGACGATTAGAAAAAAAGAACAAATTCTCAGAGCCCTTTAAAAAATCCCCCGTTCGACGGTGAATCTGAATTACAGACGAGGATGGAAAAAACTTTGCGTAGGACGTCGTGTTACTTAAGATTGCTCGAAGCATTCTGCAGACTCCATCTATAAAGATGAAAGATTCTAGGAACTAAACATTTGAGGGAGAGAACTTGTATGCGAACGTTTAAAGAACGCTAAACTATAAATTTTGTTATTAACTACTAATATTTTATTTAATAATCTTTATTTAAAAATCTTATCCTAAAATAGGAATAATACCTTCAAAGTAGTCCTTTTGCTATTCTCCCAGGAAACTACAGAATACAGTTTGTTCTAAAATACGTAGAATATTTCCTTTGACGGGAATCCGACAAACGATATTATGGATGGTGGACCGTAACTAAAAGCCACAATGCATGACGTAACAACAATTGAGATCCTATGACAATCTATCAAATGCACAAAAAAAATAGAGCGTTAAAAATCAGTTAAAAGGAAAAAAAATAAAGAATAATCATATAATGTGTTTCAGCGCCGCGATGTCGCCGTGAAGTGAAAAGATCAAAAAAAGCAAAGCGTTTCCATATTCCGAACAGTCAAAAATGCGTTTAACTTTAAATCCAACAAAAGTATTCGAATCCTTTTGAACAAAAACGTTTTTGTTAGAGAATAATCGCAGAATCTCAACCGTAAGATAAGAATTTCAAATGATAAGGAAAACAATAATTTTTCATTGTTTAATAGACAATTCAGTATCCGTTTAAAATTTGTGAAAAAGTATATTTATTAAAGTCAATATCTCTCGGACCGATTTCCATCATTCTGGACATGAACCTTAAACAAACGTGCTCTTTCACAATACAAGTACAAATTTTGAACAGATAGTGAGCTGTTAATCAGTCGAGAATAAAGTGACAATGAGTTACAGCATCGTGAACACTGGCCTTTATAAGCATAGATAGGAATACAATAAGAATTTTTCCTTGCCGGACGACAAAAACGTCATTTGTAATGAGCGATTTGTTGCTTTGATGACTTCCTTTTGACTCTCTCGCGCCGACCAGCATCTGGTCTGTTCTAAAAGTATAAGTTGCACTTCACTCGTAACATTTCGCAGGTCCTACACGAACGGGCTTTCCGTGGGATTGAAGTGCTCGTAAAAACAAATCCTCCCTTGTACCTACCCCTTCGTAAAATTAGAGCGATTCTTGCGGCTCTCTAGGCGCTCTCTCTCTCTCTCTCTCTCTCTCTCTCTCTCTCTCTCTCTCTCTCTCTCTCTCTCTTAAAATACGCACACCCGCGAACGCTCTCACGCATTACATTCATACATGACCCTCTTCGCGCGATATAATGTGTCCTTTCTCTCCACCTCCCCTGAAACTAACACTGCGCATTAGCATGACAATGGCTAGATTAAAAAGGAAGGGGTGTGGATGCAGGAATGATTGTGTGCGTGTGTATGTATATATTACGCGAGGGGAGGCGGGCGAGCTGACATGTATAGGCGAAACAGAACGCTTTACGAGCGACCCAACTTTTCAACAGAGACCGACCCCTTCTCCTCTTTTCAGGTGAACCGATTGCGCGCGTATAATCTGCCCTTGGCGCTGTGTATGGAGAAAAATCGATCGTCTACCTGATCTATCGAGACGCGTAAATCAAACTCCGCGATCGACGTTTCAACGATTTTAGGCTTGACCTGACCCTTTAACGTGTCAAACATCAAGTTCTGTTTTTTTTTTTTTTTTTTTTTTTTCAGCATATACATGTATGTATAAAATGTTTTTTGGAAATTAGGAATAAGAGCTTTAAAATCACAGCGTTCTGAGAATATATTAAAAATTTGTAATCGAAATTGTTTTATATAATTAAAACAATTGAATAATTAAGGGAATCCTAAGGTGATTTAAGTTTAGTGACAAAATGTGAGATTAGATAAACTATAAATCTATTTAGAATTGGTTTTTACCTGAATCTAGAACGCTTCGCTCTTTGTTAATATTAACACTTAAATTTGTACAGGAAAAAGATTGATCAATCTGTATAGTCTCATATATTTTGCTTACAGAATTATGAATTCTAAGCATAGTTTATCTAACCGCACATTTTGTCGATAAAACAGGACGGTAATTCTTTAGTGACAAAATGTGAGATTAGATAAACTATAAATCTATTTAGAATTGGTTTTTATCTAAAATTAGAACGCTTCGCTCTTTGTTAATATTAACACTTTAATTTGTACAGGAAAAAAATTGATCAATCTGTATATAGTCTCATATATTTTGGTTACAGAATTATGAATTCTAAACATAGTTTATCTAACCGCACATTTTGTCGATAAAACAGGACGGTAATTCTTTCGAGAAATTTACAAAAAAATCTGAGAATGCAAAAACTCAAACAGACCTAGTTTTTAAAGTGTCGCAAACGTAAACTTCCCGCAACCAGATGATTCACAAGCTAATCTCGCACAAAACTCTTATTCCCAACCCGATGCTTATCTAACCGATTTATCCCAAGGAAACCGCGCTCGCGCATGATTAAATAATCCGTGAAATCGGCCAATTAAACGACGCGATTGTCGAGGAGCTCTCGAGAGAGGTAAAAGATCAGACGGGCTTATATAGAAAAGCGACCGACTCCACGAGTCCTTTGATGCTTGCAAGGCGCAGCGACGCGTGCGAGGATCAGCGTCGTCGTCCCCGTTGCGGAAAAACCGCGAGTGGAGGCCAAAAACGATCGAGCGGATGAAAGGGAGAGACTTGGAGGGGTCGGGGATGTCTCGACCTAATTCGAGGAGACAGTGATCGCGGTGACATCCCGGAAAGCGATACGCAACCTAGCGAGCTCGTGTGCGGCTGCATCTGCAGATCGCCCTATATGCAGCGGGTATCGTGGTTTTTATTTTTTTTTTTGAAGAGCAGAGGGAGGTCGAAACACCGAGGGGTCGAGAAAAAGAGAGGGATGAATGACATAATTGAATTTCACGCCGCGCCGATTCCGGTCTCGATCGAAGCTCGAAGGACAGTTTGACAGTTTTTGCGATCGCGAGGAAACGTCAACATTTTGATACGGAGTTTTGACCAAGATGAGATGGCGCCGATTTCGCGTGGATTTCGAACGATCGCGGTCGCATCCAAATCGGTTTTGGTGCGGAAGGTTTGCAAACAGGCGTCACTCGCACATCCGCGCCATTAACCATCCAGCCCGGGGTTACACTATACTTACACGATGTGTGCAAGGAACAAACGCGGCGGCTGAATAGTGTTTCGTATGTTCCGTCATTGACTGTAATAGCGGGGTGGAACCCTCAATAGACGCCGCCGCGTATTCACGGGATTGAACGCGCGCCGTGAGCATTTAGCGCTCTCCCATTGTCCGTTTGTCCGGATGTCAGCATCACTCTCCGATTGGCGGAGAGTGATGCTGACATCCAATCGCCATTGAAAATCGTTAACTGTTGACTGCGAAGTCAACTGCCCGGCCATTCGCGGGTCCTCTCCCTCGTCTTCCGTAACTTTTTAAGCGAAACGTGGAAAATATGTGTCGAACTCTTTTTACACAACACAGGATTTGAGAAATGCATCAATCTTTTTAGAGAGAATATTATTTTGAAATTATTTTGAAATTGACGATCGAATGAAACGGAGCACAAGTAATGGCTTTTATTCTCCAAACATTGCATTTTTCAAACTATACAAATCGGAGATTCGGGTCTAATGATTACAGTTGCGCGAAACTCGTGACTTTCCCACGCAATCGTGTGACGTTTACACGTAACGGTACACCGTAATTCGTAATAGTGTCCATGAATGGTTGACCATTGTGCCTCGAGTGCACGATAGTTCCGCTTAGGAAGTAGGTGGGTCTGACCTTGGATCCGTTGCTCGACCGTGCGACAAATTCGCGTCGTACAATCTTCCATACAGAATTGCCAAAATTAATCGTGACATACATTTTAAAAAAAGAAATTTAATCATCAAAGTGGAAAAAAATTATAGACACTTGTCAAAGAAGTAGGGATGCTGACTCTGTCTGTTTTATGTATAAATATACATTTTCATTCAACTATTTATTAGCTGTACAGAATCTTCTTTGGTTTCTTTTTATATACACAATAGTATAATCTAGATTTGTTATTATGAATACTTTAATTCTAGTACTTAAAGGATTTTTCATTCTCTATAGCTTTAATAAACAATATCCCTTTAATTAGCGCGTTTAGCGCAGAAAAAGCTGCTTTCCAACTATTATATCAAATTCGTGAATCTAATTGTGGTGCAAGCTTTATATAAGCTTCAGCTGAGAAGCTCAAGAGCATACACCGATCGGATTCACGAATTTCCCAACAGTTGCGAAGCAAACATGTTCAAGCAGTCATGTTCTGATGACTTGGTGCTAAAATTTGCAGGCTCATAAGTCGTTTCTCGGCATTATTGTTTCAACCGCGTAAGAGAACGCGTCTCTCCGTATCGATGGAATCGAAGGGTCGCTCCGTCTCGCAATTGTCACCGCCAGGATCTCGCGGTCCTGCCACAATAGACGGCAATCACAACATAACATACATTTAAAAAAAAGAAATTTAATCATTAAAGTGGAAAAAAATTATAGACACTTGTCAAAGAAGTAGGGATGCTGATTCTGTCCGTTTTAGTGTATAAATATACATTTTCATTCAACTATTTATTAGCTGTACAGAATCTTCTTTGGTTTCTTTTTATATACACAATAGTATAACCTAGATTTGTTATTATGAATACTTTAATTCTAGTACTTAAAGGATTTTTCATTCTCTATAGCTTTAATAAACAATATCCCTTTA
Organism: Nylanderia fulva; assembly: GCF_048542155.1. Classification (NCBI taxonomy): domain Eukaryota; kingdom Metazoa; phylum Arthropoda; class Insecta; order Hymenoptera; family Formicidae; genus Nylanderia; species Nylanderia fulva. The sequence goes on along the minus strand of NW_028189730.1, from coordinate 1,403,890 downwards.
ATTAGCGCGTTTAGCGCAGAAAAAGCTGCTTTCCAACTATTATATCAAATTCGTGAATCTAATTGTGGTGCAAGCTTTATATAAGCTTCAGCTGAGAAGCTCAAGAGCATACACCGATCGGATTCACGAATTTCCCAACAGTTGCGAAGCAACTTGTTCTGGCCAACACAACCAATGTTCTGATGACTTGGTGCTAAAATTTGCAGGCTCATAAGTCGTTTCTCGGCATTATTGTTTCAACCGCGTAAGAGAACGCGTCTCTCCGTATCGATGGAATCGAAGGGTCGCTCCGTCTCGCAATTGTCACCGCCAGGATCTCGCGGTCCCGCCACAATAGACGGCAATCACAGCGGCGCGCGCTCGCGCACCACACAGAGTGTCAAGTCTCCTCTAATTGTGCGCCCTCCACAATGGCGACGGGAAACGACATGGGCGTGCAACCTCCGTCCATGGTAGCGTCTAATGGCCTTTGTATCGCATCGATTAACGCTTGCGGATGACATTCATAGCCCTTTCTTCCTCTCCTCCACCCTGCGCCCGGAATATTCGTGCCGGGGGATCCGAGTATACGCCAGTATATATATATAGCACCTCGCGCTGTCCGAGGTCCCTGAGAAAAAGGGAGCGACGAGGGTGAACCGGGAAAGAGAGAGAGAGAAAGAGAAAAACGCCTCGACCAAAAACACGCAACTCCTCCCAGAAACATTCGCGAACTGGTTCCATCCCCCTTCTTCTCTTACCCCTCGGGTAAAGGAAACGGGATAAGGGGAGAGGGGGTCGCGCATCGGAAACGGGGTGAACAATGAGAATTGAGTTTCATAACCAGAGGTTGCGCGGGCACAATGTGCCGAAATTGCGTTACAACGAGGGTCCGGATTTATTATATCGACGGCGGCGGGTCCGTGACGGGCAGAAACGTGAGGAGGTACGACATGTGTTTTCTCGCCGTGCCGAGATCATAATTACCCTTAGAACACGTACACACACGCACACATATACGCATTGCACGAAGAAGGCGCTCTGAAAAAAATGTGGGAGGGGTTCGCGCGTTGCCCCATAATTTTCCAACGCCTCGGAAATTTGCCTGAGGAAATTCGTGTAAGACTCTGTCACCGAGAAAAGAGACTGCAGCTGCCATCGTCTTACAATTAGAAGACATACGGTCGAAAGTCTATAACACTGGATAATATCTTCCTTTGGATGATTTGATGCAGATTGAAGAAGAAAAAATTAATAAGCAACAACTGTGAGTTTTATCGAGAGAGAAATAAATGTCGATCGACCTGGACCAGTAAAACGGAGCCGGTTCCAATAATTTTGTAATATAAAATAAATTGGGTTAATAATTAATTTATGATATAATCGATAGTCAATGTCGACGTGCAATTATTAATTGTTAATTGTTTAAAATTTGAGTAAAAAGAAGCGTTTTATTGTTCGCTATTCGCGGAATATTATCGAATATACTTAGCTCAAAACTTACAAAAAAAAGTTTTAGACAAAAATTGTAGACAATTTTTTTCTCTATAATATTGATAATAACTATTTTTGTCGTATAATTAACCGAAAAGGAGATATTGAGAAAAAACCGTTTCGTTTTAACCCATTTTTTTTCAATACCGACAGCACGAGGCGCTTAGCGGGGCGTCGAAATCTTTCGAATTCTTTGGAAGATCATTTATTTAAAATCTACCACAAACATTTTAAACTGTTGAGTTTATAGAGTGTTTATAAAGCTTATTGTGTGTCTTTTGTGTCTAGAACATAATGCGAGTTATATAGTAAACACAATTTCACCATAAAAATCTTTCAACACCATGTTACATCTTTGTCTTTATCTATTTCTATCATCACTTTTTAATAGAAGGAGTAACGACAATAGGGTAAACTATTGTAGAAATTAAGGTAAATGTAAATATTTAGACTTTTTTGAAGAGCTTCGGTTGTTAGAGATAAACTTTTATTGTTACTCTTTGTCTTGCATTATTCAAAAGTACTTTGTAAATTGAAACGTTATATTGAAATTCTTTTTTTTTTATTGTTAATAATTTCGACACTATATTTCACAAATGTTGAACTTTTATTCTTTTCAAAGAGGAACCCCAGGTTGTCCCAGCTGGATTCTTTTACTGTTTTTCTGAATAGGTGCGATTCTAGAAGATATAGGTAAAGAACCTTTTTAAGCATAAAGGAAAAAAAAATAAAAGAAAAATAGAACTTTTCACTAAATTTGTTTCGCCCTAAAAGAGAGAGAGAAAGAGAGAGAGAGAGAGAGACACAAAGAGTTTATTAAGCTATCTCTTTCTATACAGTTGACTTCACTTTTCTAGCTATCTTAATGAATTAATTTCTACAAATTCCCTCTCTTTAACTTTCCACATTTTAAAATATTACAAAATTTATTTTGAAATTTATATCACATCTATATTGATTAATTGGCAATTTTCATCACATTTTGTAGATTTAAAACGGAAAAATAGATTTATATTATATAATTTTGAAAATTACAGTTTTTGATCTCTTAAATACCTTATGTTAATTTTTAAATTAGCGATAAAAATTAATATACATATTTTTTTATAAACTCTTAAATTTTAATATATCTCTCGAGCTCAAATTTCTAATTCTTCCCCTAACAGCACAAGTATCCGAAAGTCCGTTTAGAGAATCTCCAGAAAACATCGAACATCTTCCGAACGTTTTCTGCCTTCTGGGTGTCCTTTGAATATTTTTCAGCAATGCGTGGATAAATTTAAATGCAAACTTCCTCCGTCCTGTCAACAGATGTCTAGTTTTTGATTTCTACTTTGAAATTGAAGCAAAATATTTATCGTTTGCTAAATTGCACATTGGTCGGTCATGGTTGCATCTTGTTTTCAGCGATGCGGTTGTTTGGGACCGCAAACCGACCACCATCATTCTGCGTTTCGGCATCTACCTTATGTCCATCGGACAAACTGTCCTGTGGGAAGGAGACGCATTGTATCGCCAATCGTGTTAGCATTTTAAAAGCATTCCTGAGCTCCTCGATTTTTCGCCGAGCCGAGCCGATCGGTCCCGCCGCAATCAGAGACGTACTATCCTGATGAAAGTAGCTCGATAACGCGCTCTGAATCGGCGTGTCGCGATCGATTTCGCGCCCACGCGACGCACGTACAAATCAAGATCATCTCCTTCAAAATGTCTCCCCAATACTCTCAAACGCATTCCCTAAATTCCCCGATAATTAAAATATTTTTTCCAAAATGTTTATTTCGCGCAAAGAAATATGTAGAGGCAAAAATACGTCGTTTTAAACGCCACTCGATTGCTTTTTTGTGTGTCAATTTTTTCTATAAATATTCATAAATTATCTATATAATTGCTATAAATAATCAATAATATATATAATTCCCTAAATTCCCCGATAATTAAAATATTTTCCAAAATGTTTATTTCGCGCAAAGAAATATGTAGAGGCAAAAATACGTCGTTTTAAACGCCACTCGATTGCTTTTTTGTGTGTCAATTTTTTCTATAAATATTCATAAATTATCTATATAATTGCTATAAATAATCAATAATATATATAATTCCCTAAATTCCCCGATAATTAAAATATTTTCCAAAATGTTTATTTCGCGCAAAGAAATATGTAGAGGCAAAAATACGTCGTTTTAAACGCCACTCGATTGCTTTTTTGTGTGTCAATTTTTTCTATAAATATTCATAAATTATCTATATAATTACTATAACTAATCAATAATATATATAATTCCCTAAATTCCCCGATAATTAAAATATTTTCCAAAATGTTTATTTCGCGCAAAGAAATATGTAGAGGCAAAAATACGTCGTTTTAAACGCCACTCGATTGCTTTTTTGTGTGTCAATTTTTTCTATATAAATATTCATAAATTAATAATCAATAATATATTCCAATAAAAGCGTTTCCACATTTTCTCTCAGCGTTCATAATGATATTATTATGAACAATATTTTCGCGACCATTCGACTCTTTTCCAGATTTTGCGCGAGAGAAAGAGAGAGAGAGAGAGAGAGAGAGACCGACGTAGCAAAGCCGCGGCGATAATTAATTCCCCTCTTTGTCCGGAGTGTCGCCGGCTGTAAATGAGGTTCGTGCGGATACCGGAAATGCATCTAACTAGACGTGTCGCGTAGCTCTCTCGCAGACGGTTTCGAACGAAAAAGGGGGTGAGCGGGAAGAAAGGGGACGCGCGATGCACCCACTTGTTCCGTAACGGGGTATAATATATAATGAACATATCAGATGGCCGCCGGCGATGTCTGTCGGGATTACATATTTGAATCCTATGTTAATGCTGTGCGCGCTCCGCCATACATCAACGACGGCGTTATTGTGATTCGGAGATTGAATGCTCGCGCGCGCGACGAAGCCGCCGAGCTTGCTCTCTCTCTCTCTCTCCCTCTCGAGAGGAGAGAGAGAGAGAGAGAGCGGATCGATGCATGCGCTCGCACTCGTTCCGCCTGTGCGACGCATTGTAAAATACGGCCGACAGTCACGGCACCCGCATCTCGAACGAGGTCGATAAAATCGGAGAGCGCGAGAGACCGCGGATCCGTGTCGCGTTCGACCATCCGAGGACCCGCGGTTTCGCACTTGCGAGACTTTAGGGTGACGTTATCGTGCACCGATGGAATCGTCTCTTGACAGAAGCTTTGGACAAAAATTCGAAACCTCGAGTATTAATTATATTATATTTTTGTAAAAATGTACAAATTCGGACAGATGCTCTTCGAGTTTTCTCACCGTGAAATATCATTCAAAGTTTAGGAATAATTCAAGAGCAGCTATTTAAATATCCAGACTTTTGTTCGGTTTCTTCAGGATCATATTATAGACGAGAGATAAAAGAAGCTGTGCGTGCAAAGATGCGCGATGAACTTTCTCCATGGTCTGTACTTAAACATATGCATAAACGGTCGAAAGGGGTCTTGTAAGTCGGCGAAGCTTCGCAGGTGAAGCGAAACAATAGGAGCTGATGGCGTTTGATGGATATAACCCCGTGACCCGGCTAATAAGCCCTGGAAAAATAAAGAACGACGACGCCGCAGCCTCTCGTCGTTCCTTCGCGCATCAAAGGAGTGAATTCAGATTCAGGATCGCGAAAATAGCCGCTCCGTCGTGCCGTGATTGACGTAATAATTATACGTATCATTCGCGAGCGCGTTCGACGAAATCGCGCAATTAGTACGGAGACGTACGAAGAAGGGTCGTCGAAAAAAGAGCAGTAAATACGGCATACCACGAATTTTTGACATTTCAAATCCTTCTCTTAAAGTTTTGCCAAATATATTATAATTATTTCAGTACATATAAAGCCTCTCAAAAACCTCTATAACATTTCATCTTTACACAATTATGCATTAATATTTTAATATTATAATAAAAATTACCACTTATACTTTTATTGTAGTATATATAAAACAGTATATATATATACGTATATAAAGCCTCTTAAAAACCTCTATAATATTTAATCTTTACACAATTATGCATTAAAGAGATGCTGCCGTTGTTCCGTTTTACCGACTTTAAGTTAGGTTAGGTTCACTTTTTATTGAATATACAGATTGAAAAATCCTCCACAATAAAAGCACTGATAATAATAAATGAATTCTTTCATGTCATCTCTATTGGGAGCGCCATATTTTGTGAACAAATAAACTGCAGAACTTTTGTATTAAATAAGAATTGTTATGAGGTGATGCAAGAGGCCGATAAAAAACTATAATTTTTAACTTTTATTGTTTCTTTTTATACGAAATTACAACGCTCCCCGTTCATTATTATTAGTACTTTAATTGTGGAGAAGGATTTTTCAATTTATATAGCCAATAAAAAGAAAAGCCCTTAAACTCAAAATCGGTAAAACAGTCATGGTCAGCATCCCCCTAATATTTTATTAGAATAAAAATTACATATATTAATGTTATAATAAATTAACATTTTATTAATATTACATAATAAAAATTATATTTTAATATTATAAAAAAAATTAATATTATAATAAAAATTACTGTCATTGAAATAATTACGAAATCGCTAATTACGCCACTTGCTGTTTATTTTAGGCGCGGTTTCTCGGCAAAAACGATACCGATCCCGAATCCGGAGAATTCAATTACGCATTGAAGTCGAGCGTCGCTCTACAGCACCGAAATAACACGCATATACGCGCTCATCTGCCAAGGTGCATAATGCTGGAACAATCCGTGGGCGTCGAAGCGAATAAATGCTCGCTGCCATCGTTACTGCTCTTTTCGCTGCCTCTTTCCCGCCTTCTCCCCGAACTCTCCCGGTCCATTCTCGCGCGTGGTGCTTTTTTCTCATTCGACCCATTGGGCCCACCCGTGGCGAGTCGATCACCGGTGCTCGTACGCCCGACGATTTCGTTGCATTTCTAAGCAAGTCCCAGGAAGACCGCGCTTTTCAACGATCGAGGGAGAGATGGGGGATCCCGGGGAATTCCAGGGAATTTCCAGGGGACTCTAAATATTAGAGCCGAAGATGTTAGAATTTCGAGAGAGCAAATACTCGATGCCCCCGAAAAACTCGGCATTCTAAATACCGAAAACTTATGAAGATCCGGGTACCGTTAAATAAATTGTGCAAATGTGGCACGAAAGGTGATGCTACCGTCGTCTTCGTCTTCGTCCTTGTCTTCGAGCCTATGCCGGGGTCCAAGGGAACGCGCTTTCGACTTTCGAGGAGAGAAAAACGACGAGCTGGAAGAAATAAGAAGGGAAGAAAGAAGCGCGCGCGAGCGACGCGATTCAATGTTTTTGTTATATGTGCCAACTCACCGGCCCGTTCGTGAGAAAGCCTTTGTGACGGACAAACGTGGCCCACAATGCGTAAATTAAAAATCGACGAGCCGCGCCTGTTTTTCTTCGGAACGCCCCGTAACTTGCTATATTTTGTTTCCTGAAATAATTCGCCCCGTCACTTCCTGCCGACGTCGTCGAAATTGCGTAGCCTGTGGCTAACGTTGCTGACCGTTAAAAAAATCTCATGAAAACCCGCTTGTCAGAATCGAAGGAGAAAATCTGTCAGAAATGTTTTGTCACAATTTTTAATTTTACCCCTTTTAATTTTTTAAGAGCGCGCATTTGATGATCTTCTCTAACGCTAAGATTTGAACAGATGTTGATTTGATATATTTGTAACTGCAAAATGTGTGTTATATAATTTCTCACAAGTTAGTTGATTTTTTAAGTTGCCAATTTTTAGTTTTACATTTCTGAAAGTATTTGAATGAATCTGTGCAGTATTGTTACAAATTTAGCATCTAATGCGAGGGCATCATTTTCAAACGGTGTTTCGCTTTACAAAGAATTAATCGAAAACAGACTATGTCAATCATTGTGTGACGATGACCTCGACTCACCCTATCCGCAATTTTATTAGGCGTGGAATTCTACGAGCACGAGCCATTTGTGCTTCCACACTAAGGTTACGAATATCCGGATAATTTAATTTTAATTCGAATCATCTGGAATAAATGTATATTATCATCTAATTACTTAATTTGAGAAATCGATTAATTAAACATTCAATTATTATCGATAAATTTATAGATCAGTTTGCAAAATTGCGTTCTACAATTCCAAATAATTTTATAATTCTTCAATGCAGTTAAATAAGTTTTAAATTAGCTTCCCTCACAATCAATCTGTTTCATTACGCGCCTCATATAATTTCCACAGTTCCACCGCTATCGGTTGCTCGATATTTATATATATTTTGTTGGACAGCCAGCAGCTGTTTGAAGTGAATGAAAACTATTCGAGAATGAAAGGGATTCTAGAAAATTCAAGAACTAGTTCCTCGAAAATTCGAGGAATCCGGCTTTAGGATCAATGGGGGAAGAGGATCTATTCTTTAATATAAGGCCAATGGCCGAACGGTGCCCAGCAGTCTGGCAGTCTCTTTTCTCCTCTCCCTTTCTCTATCTTTCTTTCCCCTTCTCTCTCTATATCTTTCTTTCATCTGTACATGGTTTGTAGATAATCTCATTGTTGGTCCGCGCGACTTAGGCGCGGCCAGGACGCAGATGTTTCTCTCGACATTTACATTTTATCGCGCCCGCAACGAGTCCCGATAATTTTATGATTCACGATCGCGCGGCGGCAATCAAACTTATCACTATCGATAATCGATCTGAGAGACGCGTGGGATACCAAGACGTACTTGTAATCTCGATGACTTAAGAAATACTCGAAACCTTTAATTTTCGACACCCACGAAATTATTTTCAACAATGTTTTTTAGATATATATTAATTTTATAAACTAAGTTTTATTATAAAAAATTATGAATTTCGATTTCAACGTACTATTTTTATCAACTAAAATATAAATTGTATCTCCCCTTTTCTATATGTTAATGGCAGATTCCTGGGATAATTTAGAGACGATTTTTCCTTAGCGAAAGTGTCGAGGGAGACCATCATTTTTTTTTTAAATCGCTTATAACTCGAAAATAATAATAATAATAATACTATATATTAATTTCGGGACACCCTGTATAATATTTGTGGATCCGTGGTAATTTCTCTCTCGCGGAGATCTCTTTTAAGTCGAATTTTTTCGAAACAGGGGGTAGTCCGCGCGCACTTTGCGGTGCACGCACGTGCAACCGCGGTGCATTTGGAGACGCGCAAGAGCGAGCAAGAGAGCTCCTCTCTAAAAAAAAAAGTCTCTCTTTCTCTCTCTCTAATGCAGTCGCGCACGTGTGTGTAGTAGTACCATGAATCACGTGTCGTTCCCAGTTGACTCAAGTCCATTCGTCGGACGCCGACAATAGCTTTGTGCCGGTCGTCCGGTTAATGGTGGATACATAATGTAAGACCGAACGGGGAATAGTCGTTGTTGCTCTCTTCGAGGAATGCTAATATGACGGACAGTCGTTCCTCGTCGCCCTGGGTCCACGAGTTCGCCGAGTTGGGCCCGAAACCGCGGTGGTGCACGCGGGGTGCTCGTAAATTTCGGGTGAAACTCGAAAGAGAAAGAGGGTTGGGGTTAGGTGGGAGAGAGACTTCCAAGAAACGCAATTTCATATAAACACCTCGTTATTTATGAGCAATCCTCTTATACTCGTCATATATTCGCCTCTCCGAAGAGTTTGCACCTCGCGATTTGTCAGCTCGTTATGGAATGGCCGCAGATGCATAAATTAATTTCGACGCTGAATTGTAGAGTTGAAAGATCAAATTAATACCTGGAAGAATGAACGTTTTTCTTCAATTGTATATACCGCTTTCGAGGCAATCTTGTCTCTACGTCTCTCGAATTTTCACCACAACTATGCATCCTCTTAACTTTGGTAATGTTTGAAGGTCTCTATTATCTTCCTGCTTGCGTCGGGGATGAAAAGCGAGGAGGGTATTGTTAAGAATGTTATTACGATCGAAACAATGCAAAGTGTTCTCAGCACAACACGCAGAAGGACCTCGGCTACTCTCGCAATGCTCGAGAGCTCGGAGAACCGATTCTCGATTTCTGTTCTCGTTGTTAAACCGGGCGCGCTCTGTCTCAATTTCTCTCCCCTATGTATATAGCGCTCCTTCTCTCTTGCGGAGCGTTAATAAAATAACATACAACACGCTCGACTTCACAGGACCGACCAGTCGCGTTGTGTATAAAAGTCATTAACGTATTCGGCGGCCTCGCGCATTTAAATGATGCCACAATGGTGCTATTCGCGCGTCACAATAGCGAGCATATACGCAATGGCGTCGTTGGTCCACTTTTGACTTGACGACTCGACAGGGTGAGAGAGAGAGCAGAAAGAGTTGCACAATACCCAACATCGATACTGATCTGTCTATTTTCTTTTTTGCGTCCAATGGAAATTTCAGTATGTTTTGTGCGAAATTGTTCTGTAATTGTTTGTCAAATCTTTTTTTTTTTTTTTTTCAGAACCAGCTTCGCGCAAATTCAATCAAGTAATCGCTTTAATCTTAATTTGCAGAGAAAGAGACGATAATAAGATTTTTTTCAAAATATCGAAAATAATGTGTTCAAGGGGATCCTAAGCTAATCTAAGTTTCCTTTCTGTTTTATCGACAAAATATGAGGTTAGATAAACTATAAATCCTGGTTAGAATCAGTTATAAATCTATTTATTGGCTATACGGATTGTTTTTTACCCGAAATTAGAACGCTTCCGCCTTTGTTAATATTAATACTTTAATTTGCACAGAAAAAAGATTGATCAATCCGTATAGTTTCATATATCTTGGTTACAGAATTATGAATGCTTCATCTAACCTCACATTTTGTCGATAAAACAGGATGGAAATCACAAACTTCTCAAGCACGTTTAGAATCGAAAATAATGTGTTCGAGGGGATCCTAAGCTAATCTAAGTTTCCTTTCTGTTTTATCGACAAAATATGAGGTTAGATAAACTATAAATCTAGGTTAGAATCAGTTATAAATCTATTTATTGGCTATACGGATTGGTTTTTACCCGAAATTAGAACGCTTCCGCCTTTGTTAATATTAATACTTTAATTTGCACAGAAAAAAGATTGATCAATCCGTATAGTTTCATATATCTTGGTTACAGAATTATGAATGCTTCATCTAACCTCACATTTTGTCGATAAAACAGGATGGAAATCACAAACTTCTCAAGCACGTTTAGAATCAGCTGTAAATTTCTGACAAAATCAACATAGAAAATCAACATAGAAATAATTCTAAGAATATTTTTCGAATTTGAAGCTTTTGTCTCAAGCGGCTGTCTCTCCCTCCGAATAAGAGAGAGTGAAATCACACGTTTATTAATTACGTGTTAAATGGAAGACTCCGCACTTTTCGCACTCTTTCTGCCTCTTCCTCTCTGTCCTCCTCGCACAATACGCACCTCGTTGTACAACGGTCGCGCCGGTGCGCAAGAGGTACACAAGAAGCGCAGGTACTCGACTTTCAATGACCGCCCCTGCCCCCATTGTACGCGATTTCAAAAGGTATAATTACGCTCACCTATGCCACGCTCGAATATCGCCGGGTTTTGTCCGCTCGCGTGAATTATCCTCGGTTCGATCGCGTCAATTCTCGATAAGACTCGCTTTTTATCCCGACTCTCCCTTTCTCGTGCCTCTCTCCCGCTTTTACCGTTGTTCATCGACGTTCGGGGTGGAAGTTGATTAAAAGCGGAGCTCCAATCCGGAGTCTCTCTCGGAACTAGTTTTCTGACACGCTTGTAACGCGACGCTTTCAAGTCGCGATACCCTTCTTTCAGATTTCTGATATTACAAGAAAAAAAAGAAAAAACTCCATTGACTTCCTACAGAGATAACAGAAAGAGACAAAGAGGAGAAAAAGAGAAAGCAGCTTGTAATCGACCTGTTCTCAGAGAGCTTATTATGAGTTAAGAATATCGTCGATATATATATACAATATTATATATGAGATTCTAAAAGAAGAACTTCAAAATTCGATATTTAAAACTTTCGTCATAAAATAGACAACTTTCTAATTTTCCTTCCAAGAAAAAATTTCCAAAATTTGGACCTCAGGTAAACAGCCTTGTTCATTTCTTTGACATAAATTATCTTAAAAAAGTAAAATTCTTCTCTCGACCGTACTGGCAAATATGATTTATTCAATCACCATTGTGATTGTTCATTTTCTTTGACATAAATTATCTTAAAAAAGTAAAATTCTTTTCTCGACCGTACTGGCAAATATGATTTATTCAATCACCATTGTGATTGTTCATTTTCTTTGACATAAATTATCTTAAAAAAGTAAAATTTTTCTCTCGACCGTACTGGCAAATATTATTTGTTCAATCACCATTGTAATCATAAATCATAAAATAGACAATTTTCTAATTTTTCTTCCAAGAAAAAATTTTCGACCGTCGAGAGAAGAATTTTACTTTTTTTAAGATAATTAATGTCAAAGAAAATGAACAATTACCTGAGGTCCAAATTTTGGAAATTTTTTCTTGGAAGAAAAATTAAAAAGTTGTCCATTTTATGATTTATGATCACAATGGCGATTGAACAAATAATATTTGCCAGTACGGTCGAGAGAAGAATTTTACCTTTTTTAAATTCTGTCTGGCGATTCTCAAATATCTACGTTCTTATTAATTATCTTATCAATTACTTTCAACTGCAAAGAATCTGACGTTTTGAAATGAATAATTATTAAAAATTATTGATTTAAAAATATCATTACACTAACCCCAATAATAGATTGGTATTTTTAATTAAATAATTTTATTACAAATAAATGCACATTATACCGAAATCATTATATCTGAATCACGCGACGGAACTATTTCTTATTAATTTTATTTGATATTTCTTTCGAAAAGAACTATCCTTGCACCTTTTTAAGTCCTTTAGGTCAGAAAATGGGTCTTTTTAATTTAACGGTTAAAAATAAATAAAAAGTAAAGTGAAATCCTGAAAATTCGGTGGAACGGGAAAATCGAGTTCCTTCATTCCAGTCTCATTTCAATTAATGGTGCGCGGCACGCGGCTTGCTCGCGCGCGCAAAAGGAGAGTTTTCGCCAACAAGCGCGACACATCTGTCCGGGTTCACAAATCATTTCTGCATTGTAAAGCGTTGTGAGCTATGGCGCAACTAGACACGAGAACGGGGCGGTCGCAATTATTCATACCGCTCAAACTAGTCCGATCGAGTCCGGTCGTCGTGTCGGTCGTGTATCCTCTCTCGTGAACCACAGTCCCGGACATTAAATCCGCAGAGTATCGCTCGTAAACGTCAGCCCCCGAGTGAGTTCACGTGCGGTTCTCGCCCCGTATAATGACTTTCACTGCGCCTATCGAAACAATACGGGTCGTACGCTACGAGATACACATCGTCCGAATGCAGAGAAGAGGAGCTCCCTTTTCTAAATATATCTCATTTAAGGCCAGGAGAAATGTCCGACTCGAATTTCCAAAATGCGCATTTTCCATCAATAATTCGATTATATGTATATTATTAAGATTAAGAATAACAGATATTGCATCTAATAAAATTCAAAGTTTATTAAATCGACGATTGAATAAAAAAAAAATTCCAAAGTGTTACCTAAGTAAGCGAAGGTAAAATATTTTTTCCGCGACTGGAAAACGAGAAACTGAAAAGATTCACTCGCGTCGGCAAGTTTGGGTATATATGTATACCTGCGGCATTTCCGCAACATTTTGGGAATACAATGGTCGCCGGGGAAATTCACCGACAATGAACCCTCTGGGAAACGTACTTCTGTACAGGTCTTGGCACAGTGGAAACACGTATTCTATAAATCGAATGCCACTTTCGACGCTCCGGTGAACGTCCTCGAATGGCAGGTGCTCGTCTCACCGCGAAAGATCCATTGAATAAATACTTTTCGGGAACCCACTCTTCTTCCGAGAAGACCGATTCGCGAATTTGATCTCATAATAGAGTTGCTCGCTCGACAAGTCTATCCGCGGATTTTCGCGAACACGAACGCGTCAGATTATTATTAAAATAAAATATGATATAAAATATTATAGAATAATAAATTAATATTATATATAATAATAGAATATTATTAATATATATAAAATAAAATCGATTCACTCGGCTAACAGATATTATCTCGACAAAATATTTTGTCACTCATTAAAATCGGGATCCGTTCAAAATTTCCACGAGCGAAGAACGGCGATAGAAAGGAAGAATAGAGGAGTCCTCCTCTCGGTAGTCTCATACATCAAAGCCCTGTATAAATTATTTGGCCTCCTGTGCAGTTTTGCGCACACTGTTGGACAGAACCTGTCGCGCGTGGACGAGAAACAGAATCCTACAGAAGATCAACGTAATCTTTATACAAATCAGTAGGTTTGTTAGGGGGTTGTATCCTTAAAGGAAGATCAACCCGGTAGTACCGGGAGAGACAGGAAGAGAAGGAGAGAGGGAGACTTGCGCGCGAAGGGGAAAAGAAATCGAAAAAACTGGAAGGAAGAAGAGCTGCAAGGGCGATATTGATATACGACGTTCGCGTTATAAAGAGAACCTGATCCGGACAGCGGACCCGCTCATTGTCCGGCCGCGATGTATTTGGACAGTCAGTTGTTAACGGCAATGAGACCGGCCATTGTGGCGCCCATTCGCCGCGGACAATCGCCCATTATGGCAGTGACTGCCTTCCGTCGCGCGGCTCGTCCGTAATTACATTACCTACCCGCGTTTTGCGCCGCGCCGCGTCGCGTCCGCGTTAAGCTATTGTTATCAACGTAACGTGTCCATATGGGTGTTCGCGAACGCACTCTCTCGTCGGCGCCGAAAAAACGATCGATTTCGCCCGATCGACGAGTTTTATTATCAAATCACTATTACGTCACCTACATTTTGCCTATAATCCTCTATAGGGTTATTTTTATGAGATATTGTTGTTTAGGTTTTTTTATAATATATGCGATATACTTGCGAATGAGATATTCATTTTTATTGCTGCAGCTCTTTCGATGTATATATAAGAATTAATCACCTGATTAATGGTAATGTCTAAAGAGGTTTTCAAAAATATTTCAAGAATCGTCGAAACATGATTTCATGGTGTCTAGTCGAAAAAATCAAGATCACATTATAACAATAGATTTGCAACAAAACTAACAATAGAATTCAGTAACAATAGAATTCAATTTAGTCTAGTCCCAATAAACTCGGATCTTAGGAATCTCGAAAATATAAAAGCATCCTGTAAAAGACCGAGAAATCCTGCGAATTTTCTTTTCTCACGATAATGAAATATTGAAAATATTTGAATTCGACCTTTTTCTCCTAAATATGTTTTCAGACTTACCTAAAACTATATTTCCGCGAAAATGCTTGTCACTCATTTTCCGCGTTAAAATAACCAAAATTCTTGGCCTAATCAAAATTGATGAATTGCCACCTTTATTTTTAGTTACGTAGTGTCTTTTGATCCCGAAAATGAGCGTCGAACATTACCAAGAGAACGGATGATATCTTCAAGTCTCGCGAGTCTCAAATTATAAAAGAGAGAGAGAGATGCGTGACGACGCGGGATTATAACACATTCGAAGATATGTAAGATATACAAAGTTCGAGTCGACAAATAGCCGAGAAAATCTCGCGTGAGATCGCACGGATAAACGGCGACGGGATGTTGGGCTGCATTTTTTTCATTAATCCGCGACGGGGCGAGATGAGATTGCGATACTGTCTTTCGTAGACAGGAAGACCGACCATTGTCCGGCTTATCGCGACGGAGGTGTCCCACACGAGTGAAATCATCCACGAAACAAAGGGACACCAAGGTGTCAGGGGCGTCGTAGCCGCGCACAATGCCAGGTATCCCGCGGCAGACGTAATATAAGTATAGTACAAAAGAGATGTGTCTCTTTCCTTTTTTTCTTCTTTTTTTCCCTCCCTATTCATCCGCGCGACAGTCTTTTATCTTCGACGAACGCTAAGCTCGAAGAATCGACAGAGGCTACGATCGATATCGCGTCGATCGATTTGTGCGTACGAGGCATTGTTTGCGCGATCCCGATGTCTTCTCTTTTCATAATGGTAGATTGAGATACCGATCGACAAAATCTGGAAAGAGCGATTCTTTTTCTCAAGACCCATCGAGGTTGAAAAATTCGGTTGTTTATTTATCTTAATTATTCATAAAACAATATTTTGCTACTTCTCAAAAAAGATTCCAATATGTTTCTCGTCAGGTAGTTTACTCTTAAATCTTCAAACAAGAGGATTAGCGTCTCTGAAACGTCCTCGGAGTAAAGAAATCTGTTAATCCGTTCAAAACTATCCTAAGCGAATCATCAGACGCCTGACAATTTATGCTCGGCTCGAGAAGAACGTGCTCGTATATATAAGCGTCTCGTAACGACGAGACCCAAAGTGAGCCACTCTCGCACGGCGAGCGAGAGAAGGAACAAGAAAAGGAGAGAGAGAGAAAGAGAGAGGATATCTTGCAAGTATAGAGCGATCTGTATATGAATGTGCCAACTTTTTTTGCGGCCATACGATACATGATACTTTAGCGGGGTAAACCGGGGGTCCGCGAGAGATCGAGGCCAGTGGACCATGGATCCCACGAAGAGAAGAGATGTGCTAAGGGTTCTCCGCTTTTCAAACTGATTGGAATGGAAAAGAAGACGAAGACGGGAGAAGAGAGAGGGACGATCGACTCGTTACTCGGGCTTCGAAGAAGGGGTTGGATATCCAAACCCTCTCGCCCCGATCAAATTGAGATAACGTCTGCGCGACTTGATACGTTGTATACCGGCTCTTCGTGACACTTCTACGTCGGTAGCTTTTCACCCTTCCGTCCCTCGCCGAGATAAAGGGACGACTACTGTTTCTCGAGGAAATATATCAAATATATATGATTATAGTTATTTAATCGAAAACAATTTCAACTCGTCTTTGTACTTAAGGGGATCCTAAGCTAAGTTTCCTCCCTGTTTTATCAACAATATGTGAGGTTAGATGAACTATAAATCTATTTATTGGCTTTACGGATTGTTTGTTACCCGAAATTATAGTTATTTAATCGAAAACAATTTCAACTCTTCTTTGTACTTAAGAGGATCCTAAGCTAAGTTTCTTTCCTGTTTTATCAACAACATGTGAGGTTAGATGAACTATAAATCTATTTATTGGCTGTACGGATTGTTTGTTACCCGAAATTAGACCGTTTCGCCCTTTGTTCATATTAATACTTTAATTTGTGCGGGAAAAAGACTTATCAATCTGTATAGTCTCATTTATATACGTTGCAGAATTCTTGATGAGACTATACAGATTGATCAATCTTTTTCCTGTACAAATTAAAGTATTAATATTAACAAAGGCTGAAGCGTTCTAATTTCGGGTAAAAAACAATCCGTATAGATCCAATAAATAGATTTATAGCTGAATCTAATCTCACATTTGTCGATAAAACAGGAGCAAAACTTAGGTTAGCTCAGGATCCCTTTAATATGTAAAATGATCTATATAAAAAAAGATTATATATTCTCTTCCTCCTCTTCTCCTTTTTAATATATTTCCAATTTGCCTTGAATGTATCGCTTCTTTAACAAAAAAAACAGCACAATGAGAAAGAAATGTTCAAGAGAGCATGATACCTCCTCGACGGAGGTAGAGAACCAGATGGTCCTCGCTTGGGCTCCGCTCGCGCGTACAATCATCGCGAAAGCGCTAAAGAACGAGGAGTAACTTTTTCCGGCGCACCCTTCCGCGTTATGTTTCCAAAACATCTAATATCTGCCGCCCGGTCGAGCATCCTGAAAGCGTCATCCGCCTCTTCCCGTCTCTGATCCTCCGCCCTGTCGTCGCATAATATCGACGCATCCCTGCGGCAACGTATAGGTCTCTGTTGCGGATCAACGAGCAGCCGCTGGAACTCCGCGTATTCGTCGCAGGCATCCTAGACAGCGCGATTGGCAGGCGTGAAGAATTCCCGCACAATGCAGCAGGGATGCCTCGAAAAATACCATCGATCGAACGTAATGGCCGAAGGTATCTTGAATGAATCCGGCGCGTCCCGTCGAAGGATTTTCCGGAAAATTACGCACGCCCGTGGAAACGCAAACGTCTGCTCTGCCTTCTGTAATCTATATCCGCCTAGCGAAAAATACGTGCTCGAAGAGCAATTTACCATTTTTTTAGTATTCTAAATGTTTAATAATTAAATGTTTAATATATCACAGAAAAAATACAAGTCTTTTTCCTATTAATTGTATATGCAAGGAAAATTTTCCATCTTGAATTAATTATAAGTAATTTGATTTTCCACATTTCCTATTATTCTAATTTATAGTGAAAAAGAATTTTTTTTTAATCTCACACCTCTTATTTAAAAATCACACTCGAAACATTTGAAATTTATCTTAATTTCTCTTCTGATTCGAATTCTAGAATTAAAATATATTATACATTGTGCGTGCGTGTGTGTCCGGAATTGGCTACAGGTCCGTATCGCGCCGACGCGATTAATCTTATTATCTCCCGATCCCGATTTATACATTCGGCATTCCAATCTGCGTTTACGCCGTGGTTCGGAGGAGGATAAGAGGAAGCGAGAGAGAGACAGAGAAAAGGAGAGGCCCTGAAACACACACGTGCGTTCCAGCATCATCGGGTCCGGTCACAGGGCCGTGCATTCCGATGTCGGTAGTAAATGCAGTTGGACGGGTTCCCGGGTTGCCTTTTCTATTTTTATACGCAGCAGCGCGCGCACAAACCATCATCGGGCCTTTCTCTCCCTCACGCAGCCCTTCCTTCTCTTCCCTATTGCCCTTCGCCCTTCCTCGTTCCCCTCTTCTCATTCCGGGCCCTATACAGAGAGAAAGAGAGGCCTCTCCACGGATCGTACACGGTTATATATACACGCGAGAACGCGCCGAGAAGGGCCCGCGGTTCGTAGCAGACAGCTTGGAGCCGGTGCGAGCAGCATATCCCTCCTGCTGGGCGAAGACCGCAGCATTGGCTTTACCACCGAGCCAGGCCTCGGACCCTCCGCAGGCCTCTATATATATGTCGCCCGCGAGAATCGTCCGAGAGGCCACCAGCTTGCGAAGATAAACTCGCTAGGCACAAATACAGGCATAGGTGGCTTTATATTATCAAAATGATCGCTTTTAGTCGCAGAAATAAGAATCCCGATAACGACTGCTGCGGCCGACAAAAAATTACATTTATTTATCTAAGAGAAATAATTGTGTAAGAATCGCGGGCTTTCCTTCCTCCACTCACGTCAAAGATGGAACATTGTTATTATATGATAGATGTCAAGAGGGATGAGGATATATCGAAGTGACCAATGGCGCGGGAATTCGTGTTCCGATATGCAGATCGCACACACTTCACTCTCTACCGGAGGAAACGCTCCAGTGGTATTGTACGAGATCTCTAGACATCTTCAAGCACATCTCATCTGATGTTAGAAAAATATCGACGGCAAATAAAACGGCTAATCTTTCACGCGTTAAACTAAGAATTGTAAACGCACAAAAATATGTACGAGCAAAAAATACACGAAGAAATGAAGAAGTCGTACATAGCTGATGATGATGATGATGGAATGTATATAAAGTTTAGTCCCAATCCTAAATAAACACGCGCTTCATGTACGAAGCTGCTGGTTTCGCGCTGGTTCGCGGCCCATACAGCACACAAGTTTGCAGCAATATTGCAACAACATTGCAATATTGCACATATAATATTTCTGCGATATTGCTATGCAATGTGCAATATTGCAATGTTGTTGCAGAAATATTATATAGGCATGAGTTTGCAATATAGTTTAAACAACGTTGCGGCAACATTTCAGAAATATGATGAAAATAAAATTCACGTAAAAAATATTAGGTACAGAACATTCAGTCCAATCATGTATTTAACACATTTCCAATAATCCAATAGTAATATTACATATTTATTTTATTGCATTATTGCTGCAATGTTATAGAACAATATTACTGAAAGCGGACATTTTACCGTTGCTGCAACCTTGCAGCAAGATTGCTGCAACATTTCACAATGTTGTAATATTGCAGTGAAATGTTGCCACAATGTTGCTGCAATCTTGTTGCGCTGTATGAGAAGCAGGAATCTTAATCAACGCGCTATATATTGTATAACGTTATTCAAGATCGGCGGAATTTCGATGGAATCGAAACTTGCCATTCTCTTCGCCGGACTTCGATCGCGAATATCTCGTCTCGTTCCGGGGCCTATTTAGACAACGACGGCCGTAGCCTAACGTGCGGCCGCCGCACAATGTATAATACGTTAACCGTTAAGCCGACTGTCTTCTCAATTCCGGGGTCTGTGTGGTCCGCCATTGAGTCTTAACTCTTTGATGCATCGTGCACATATTCATTCGCTCTCGCGTCGCACAATGCCCATAGTGACCATACACGCGGCATTGTGTGACCCGTGCGCGCCGAGCGTTAAACTCTCCGTTATACGCGCGTACACACACACACACGCGCGCCCGTATCGGTGTGCGTGATCTCATAATGCGTGCAATAATTCACTACAGGTAAGATATAAACTGCGCGATTGTCTCGGGACGAACGCGGTAGAGATTACGAGGGATGCGCGCCCGCTAAATTCGAAATCGCTCATCTTAGATCGATTCGTTCTTTTCAGATTATTCCGTAGAGTGAGCGATGTATGTACAAGTATGTAAAAAAATTAGACAGCTTGTTTGCGAGGTCGTTTTAAGTGAAAAATGTTATATAAATGTAGGTATTTCAATTATAGTTGTAGAATTATAAGAGATCACAGTTTTATTAATGCACTGAGAGAATTTTCTCTTGAAATTTACCCTAAATATCATGGTGTTGGAAGAATATAATTTGTATATAAGAGTTTCTTTAATTATAATATTTACTGCACTAAAATTAATATTTTTATTGTGGTAAATATTAATCAAAGAAATTCTTATAAAATTCTTCCAATATCGTATTGTCCCACAATTAACATGATTTTCAGGGTAAATTCTATTTATAAATTGTTATTATAAATTATTTATTAATATTCTATTTATAAATTATTACACTCGTTATAGATCATCCTATACACGGAGAGAATTTTCTCTTAGAATTTATCCTGAACATATTTTTTATCTTATTGTGATAGATATTAATATTTTTTACTGTGATAAAAATATTAATCAGAGAAACTCATAAAATTTTTCCAATACTACGATTACCTGGATTTTCAGGGTGAATTCCAAGAGAAAATTCTCTCCGTGTATATTATATATATACACATATATACTTACATGCAATATATAATTGCAACATAATTGCAATGTACTCGAATTAAAAAAAAAATGGCTGAGAACTCTAATTAATAAAAAGTTTTACTTTCGATTAATTTGATTAAAAAAAACTCTTCAGAAAAGTCATTACTCATCCTCGAATAATAATTCCACAATGTTCCCGCTTCCTTCTTTTCATTTAATTTCAGAGGCCGCGAGCTGTCACTCATCTCGCTCCTCGTTTCTCTCTAATCCCGTTACACTCGTGTTCTTCTTCTTAATATTCTCCCCCGTAACCGATCTCGCAAATTCGATTCGCCGTCGCGAATTAAAACCCATCCGTCTGACTGGCACGCGTATCGCGGCGTAACACGGCGGCCTTTTATCGGTAATGAGATCCCGCCCGCGCTCAGCATGCATTATTCCTTCCCGTGCAACCGCGTTGAATTAAACGAGGCGTCGCGTCGCGCCGCCACTTCTTGCCGACGATGAAAAATGAACCTGGCCGAACTTCCGAAACTCGCCTAGCCTCCCTGTCCGAGCTTCCGGAAATTAACGACTTTAATTCCGGTCCATTAACGCGGCACGCACGCACGACACGCGCACTCTTCGAATGTTTCTTCACGAGGGATAAAGAGAAAAATTTATTGGATAAGCAGAGGATTTTTTTATCAAACATATCTCGAACGAAAGATGGTTAGAAATGTATTAGAATATTTTATGAATAATATTCACGTAAGGCAATACGATAGAGAGGAGATTTGCTATTTCGAAAATTCTCTCTTTTCTTCACGAGGAATAAAGAGAAAAATTTATTGGAAAAACAGAGAATTTTTTATCAAACATATCTCGAACGAAAGATGGCTAGAAATGTATTAGAACATTTTATGAATAATATTCACGTAAGGAAATACGATAGAGGAGATTATTTGCTATTCCGAAAATTCTCTCTTTTCTTCACGAGGAATAAAGAGAAAAATTTATTGGAAAAACAGAGGATTTTTTTATCAAACATATCTCGAACGAAAAATGGTTAGAAATGTATTAGAACATTTTATATATAATATTCACGTAAGGCAATACGATAGAGAGGAGATTATTTGCTATTCCGAAAATTCTCTCTTTTCTTCACGAGGAATAAAGAGAAAAATTTATTGGATAAGCAGAGGATTTTTTTATGAAACATATTTCGAACGAAATTTTATATATAATATTTACGTAAGGAAATACGACGGAGAGGAGATTATTTGCTATTCCGAGTGAAAGCTGTTTTTGAAAGCTATTTTATCTAGGAATAATTTACATCCTTTTATCGCGCATTAATTCTAGATAAGGTGATAATTGTGTACGATGCATCCTAAGGTTAATTTAACCCTGGAATATATTGTATCGCATCTTTAGATAGGAGATGACGAGAAGAAGTTTGTTCTCGCGTTGTAAATTTGTTTGACAAGAGGAACCACGTCGCTTTCGTTTCTCTTTCAATGCGTCTTTCGCTTTTATTGCCACGTGGATAGAAAAGAAATGCGTAATGGTAGTATCTAGCGGCATTAAAAGCGGCTGTAAACCAACCGTCGACGAATCCGTTTTGTGTTTGACCGACTCGTCTCGAAACGATATCTCAGAGATGGTACAATAATCTGACTCCCGGCGGAAGTGGATAATCCTGAAAATGTTCGCCCATATATGCAATACTAAAATATCATAAAATCCTCTGAGAAATTCCAAGCGAGGAAGAGATAACTGGTCAATTTACACGCCACAAAAACTTGCACAAGACGAATTAGTTCGACGTTCTACAGCTCCAGCACGGATAAATAAATAATTGTGTGTATAATAAACATTTTTTGTCCATTAATAAGTCATAAATAACCCAAGCTCCCTTGCAAAAGTTTCGTAATTGCGTTAATTACAGAAGACCGCGCGCGCGCGCGCATTTAATGATTCAATGAGAGCGACACGTCAGACATTTTACATACATTGTTGTACTCAAGACGAAATCCTTTTACAACGAGGACCTAACGAGACAGGAGAAAAAGACCCGCGATGACGCCAAAAGGGTCGAAGTTCTTTTCCGACCGGAATACCTTCTCTCTCGCTCTCTCTCTTTCGCCCTTTTTTTTCCCTCGGACGATGCCCCAGTCTCGTCAAAGGAAAGAACGCGACGAGGCTCACATAAGGAATAAAAGGGAAAAACCGGACACCCGGGGATCGCGCGCATCGCCGTCACTTTTCGGACGTGTTTCGGACAACACGCACACGGTTTGGCGCGTTCCCAAAGGCATCGACGGCGGCCTCCTGCCTCCCCTGGGCGATTCCACCCCGTGATTCTGATGCAAATCGGGGTCAGTTACGGCGATGCGTGCCCTCTCCTCAACCCCCAACCCCCTCGCGAGAGACGGCTAGTACCTCCATTGAAATAACATTAATCTACTGCGGCACCGAGCGGTTGGCACGTTCGATAATTCGTCTCTCTGCCCGTAGGTAGTAGCTGCAGAGCCAAAGTCTTTGGCATTTTCTCCGCCGTCAATGGATCGACCCTCCTTAGCGGGGCCTCATTGTCACTTGTGTGCGCGGCGACCCGCCGACGAATAAATTACGCCCGGTCACCTCGAGTCGAGTCCAATAATGCGCGATCAAATGAAGCCCGAGAATACGCCGCGGTGCGTAATTTTAATGCCCATTGTGTGTCGGGACAGTTTTACGATAGCGCGAGATATTGTGTCATTTCGAATTAATAAATTCGCCCCATTATAATATTCGTATAATGCTGGATTTATTTAGAGCAGTGGTTCTTAACCGGTGTTCTACGAAATTATGAAAATATCTAGAAAAACCTACTATAATTTTTTTTTAATTACACGTGCAGACAAAGTGGCACTTTGTATGTGTGTTTTCTGTGCGGAAAGCGGCCGATTTCCCACGCCGCCATCCAGCGGCGACGCGATGAGTGAATATGCCGCATTCAAAGCCATTGCCTACGGCTGAGCCGCGTTCAAAGTCATTGCCCACGAATGGCTTCAGCCGTGGACAATGACTTTAAACGCGGCTATTTTCACACCGTGCCGTCGCAAGATGGCGGCGTGCGATCGGCCACCTCGCGTACAGAAAACGCGCACAAAGCCACTTTGCCTGCACTTGTAATACAAAATAGTATGTGTATCACGTGCGGATTGACAATTGTTCACTCGTGTGGGGTGGTCGCACTCGTGACCAATTGCCAACTTTCCGCACTTGATACACAATATACTATAATTTTATGAATATTATTTTATTTAAATTTAAATTTTTTTACTGTTCATGCATAGTTTTATAACCTTAATGATTCTGATATTCCGCAAATTATTCTTATAATCAAAAGTGTTCCGTATATAATTTGAAAAAGGTTAAGAAGCACTGATTTAGAGCTTTTATATATTGCAATAACTGTAGCGATGGGTGTAAAGTTAAAATTAATAGATATGTACGATAGCTTCGGATTGAAACGATAATCGATCTCTATATATCGGCGTTGTGATGATCCACTTGTATGTACAGTCGAGCGTCTATTACTTAAGTGTTACGAGATTAGTCGTCGCGATTTATACGAAATACGCGCGTCTCGACATAGCTAACGCAAATAAAGAAGGGAGAAAAACGGAGTAGCGAGATGGTGCGTTTAGCGAGAGCGGCTAAGTGGAATTTATTGCAATCTCGACAGTCGCATTACCGAGCATTATACACGAACGCATGCGTGTACATACCTATGCTTAACAGGTATACGCGTTATACATAGGCATATCCCGGAGGTGGAGTAAGAAAAGAAGGATTTATGAGATATACCTTCGGAGACAGATTCTACAACTACACTGTGGGACAGGACAGCCTATAAGAGACCAAAAAACACGAGTGAATAATAAAATTGCACACATATGCGTTATATAAAAATTAGTTTAAAATTTCAAGCGGATATTTAGGAAAATTGGAAACAAAAACATATGGAAAGGATTTTTTTCACGGCGTATTTTATGCACTCGACATTTCTAATGTAAGAAGGGGAGAGAGATTCGCGCAATTTCTCCGTCGTAACTCTCACGGGTCGACCCATAAAACCGAAATTAATCGCAGCAAAACGCCCATTCGCGCGTATAAAACTTCGCACTTCTCTCCTTCTCTCTCGACCATCCATTTTCTTACGAATCAAACGACTCGCTTTCGTTCTCGCGACATTTGGGACGCACAAAACAGCAAAAGAATACATTACGCGCTCTCGTTGTCTGGCGTAGCTTTCTTCGGGGGATTTTTTCTTCAGCACTCTGAAAGAGAATTCAATCGCGTAGATGAAAAAAAAAAAAAAAAGAAACGAACGACAAGACGAGATTTCAGTTCGGTCGCGAGAACCGTTGAAATTTGGAGAAAGGTGCGGATTCGTATTGCGAAGGGGTTACGCGGATTTCACACGGATCCGGAAAGAGGTGAAAGGGGTTGAAGGCAACCACTCGAATCTCACCTGTCAAGATGACCGTTAACCTACCGTAAGCACGTTAAAATTCCGCAGGGGTCTGCGAAACAATTTCGGTTTCGCGCTATAGGGATGAAGCCCAAACCCTTTTCCCTCCTTGGGAAAAATTTGTCATGTTCAAAGGTGATTCGAAACGATCGGCTTGAATTCGTTTCATTGACAGAACGCGAAACGGAAAAGCATTTCCTCTCCAATATATACAAGGTACAAAAATTTACGTTTATAATTCATCTGGTGCCTTTTCATACGCAGCATGCTGCGGCAGCAAATCAATCACGTGATTAAAATTTATTAGATTTTTGCTGTTATATTCTCATAATAATCTATTTTATTCTTAAAATCCATTATTCAATTAATATAATAATAATAATAATTAGAATCAACTAGTTGCGTGTTCCTCTGCTTTGCTGCCTTTGCTGTTCGTTCAATTGACCTTCACCAATAGCAACAAACTGTTGCGACAGCATGCTGCACATAGAATGGTACCTTAAAACAAAAAATAACAAAAGAATCTGAAGTCCTACAATCGTCCACAAATAATGAGACGATTTTGTCAGATTTGTCTCACTTAATAAATTCGAAGAATACCCGTATTTAGAGAGAAGGAGAGCGATCATTTTTATACCCCATTTTCTCCACGTCGCGCTTTGTTCGAAAGATTTACTCGAAAACCGGGCGCTTTCGAAGAAAAGTAAGTCCCGCGCATTTAACGGCCGACTCGGGAGAGAAAGAAAGAGAGAGAGGATAAACGCGACCGAGGACGAGGCGCGCGATTCGCAACACACGATATATTCCACGCTCCTTTGCATAATACGGATCTTATAAGGGCACAAAACGCCGTTCAGGCCGCGGCCTGAAATATCACGCATGGCCTGAGCTCAATGGGCCTCGCATAGTTTACGAGCGCCGTGGCGCGCGGTCTCCTTTTTCCAAGGGACACCCGATAGAGAAACCTTTTGTCGGGCCCACCTCTGCGCGTCCACAACTATCCACGGTTCTCTCGTTCTCGACTTTTGCATCGTGTGTGGAGAGCTTTAATAGCTCGCGCGACACAGGCACTCTTCTTAGCAAGAAGAAAGGATTTCTCAAGACTTAACATACGTTCGTTCAAGTGGATCCTAAGCTAATCCATTCCATTCCTGTTTTATCGACAAAATGTGAGGTTAGATTCAGCTATAAATCTTTATTTATTGGCTATGCGGATTGTTTTTTATCCGAAATTAGCACGCTTCGCCCTTTCTTAATATTAATACCTTCATTTGTACAGAAAAAGGATTTATCAATCTATATATAGTTTCATATATCTTGCTTCCAGAATAATGAATGCTTAGAATTCATAATTCTACAATCTAGATATATGAGACTATACAGATTGATAAATTTTTTTCTGTACAAATTAAAGTATTAATATTAACAAAGGGCGAAGCGTTATAATTTCGGGTAAAAAAACAATCCGTATAGCCAATAATAAGATTTATAATTTACCTAACCTCACATTTTGTCGATAAAACAGAATGGAAATCACTGACTTCTCAAGAACGTTTAGGGTGTCAGCTTAAGAGAATTAAGAAACGTGTTTGCGGAATGCAAATTCCATATTGATGCAATTCTAAGATCACGACTCGGGATCTCAGAAAGGAGGATCCCCAGTTAGGATAATACTTGTCAGCGGCGAGCCTCGAGAAGTCCTCGGAGCGAAAAAAAAAAATAAAAAAAAAGAAGAAATAAGTTATCTCGAGAGCTTCGGTCGCAATAATGGATCGCTGCGCCCCGCGTCATTGATAAGGCACACAATCGGAGATTCCATTAGAAAGTATCGGGTCAGAGAATACGAGGGGGCCGCACAAGAGGGACCGGCAACCGGGAAGGGGTATTGGCGAATTCGGACACGGGCTATCCATTACGAATCCGCCGGTAGAAAATTCTGTCCTATCAATCTCTTCGCTCGTTTCCTTCTCTCCCGTCGGTTCGTCTCCTTCCTCCCCCCTTTATATAGAGAGCGTATACGCTATCTCTACCCATCTATCTATCCATCGGCCGGGATGTCCGAGAGCACGAATCAAGCGTTAATGCATGCCAAGTGTGCCGAAGAGAAATTAATAGTCATCCACGTTCGCTGCCTTTCTCACGCGTTTTCCACCCGGCGACGTCCGGCCAGATCCTCTCCTCCCCCTCCCTTCCTCCCCCCCCCCTCTCCACCCTCAATTGGAAAAATAAATTCCAGGATGAGCTGGCGGGACCGGGATTGCTGTCCAGTTTGTGGCGAGAGTGTGTTTCGCGAGGCACAATTTCGAGATTCTCGGAGTAATTAATTATTTAACACGTTGCGATAAAAATTGAGGATCATAATCGCTCCGTTTAATTTTAATATAAATATAGCAGCGGTTTATTTCACGGTTTACTTCTTAGAGAAAAAATGTTTCGATTATATTTTTGAATATTTAAAAAAAAGTATGAATAATATTAAACTGAATATAAAAATTATATAAAGATTTCAACATATTTTTATATTATCATTGCAATTCGTTTTGGATATTGATCGGGCTAAAAATGAACAGTCATCCCCTGGGTGTACTTTTACGGAATTTTACTCAAGTTTCCCACGGAATCTTACACTATCATCTTGTTTAAGTGACCACCCTGGAATCAGAGGTCAAAAGACTGGAAAACATCTTTATTGCGCGAATGAATGAATTCTTAAAAGCATAGAAGCAAAAGTATCATCCCAAATCAGTTTTAATTCTTAAAAAATATTGACATCTTTGAACACAAATTTAGATGTCTTTCTGTTTCAACCCTGTTAAAGTCTCGTTTGCAGATTTGCCAAATGTAATTCATAATCTTTCATATCGTCAAAGATTTCCATTCTTCGCGACTCGTTAGCCGCAACCTCAGGTTTGTATGTGATATGAGAGACCTGAATGAAAAGAGCTGCGCGGTGACAGGAAGAGATGCGAGATATCGAATGCAAGAACGAGAGAAAGTTAAGCGGAAAAGAGAGGAATGGAAAAGCTGTCTCGCGATCGGCGAATAGAAAGACGACTTTTCTACGGGCGCATAATTACGCGACACGTAACATTACTACGTTAATGACGACATATATACATTATGCTCTACGCGTATTATTATGCATACATATCCGCGTGTGTAACGGCGACGTCGATGAATATTACAAATAACATTTGGATTTTGTGCGCATCCCATCCCTCTCTTTCTCTCTCTCTCTCCCTCTTTATCCCCCGTTCATCTCCCATTCTCGTTTTCTTCCCTCAGCTGGAAAACGCCTAACCGCCTGTACGCACGCATTATATACCGGGAAGAGTTTCTTCCTAACCACGGTATCCCGGTGCATCCATCCATCCAGCTATCCATTTGTCCGCGTTCATGGAGAGAACGCCGCCGCGGAAATTCCGAGTCTCTCCCGATTTTCTATCCCGGCGACGAAGGCGTGCACATCGCCATGACGCGTACATGGCTTTATGATGTCCCCGCAAGCACGAATATCTTTCCTGTTTCTCGCAAAAGTTTCCAACCCTCCTCCTCGTCCCCTTTCGTCGGTGTGTTTCGCCTCTTGCAGCTTTTCAGGCATCGTGTATCGCTGCATACCCCTTTCCCGGTTTCTCTTTGGATGAGGTACAGACGCAGTTTCCTCTTTCTGGATTTTGGGAAGGGGTAATCGCGCATTGTACCGCGAAAATGTCGGAATTAAGTGAAATCCGCGGAAAAATCGTCTCTCTCTTTAAGGGGATGCTGCCGTTGTTCTGCGTTACCGACTTTAAGTTAGGTTAGGTTCATTTTTATTGAATATACAGATTAAAAAAATTCTCCACAAGAAAGTACTGATAATAATAAATTCTTTCATGTCATCTCTATTGGGAGCGCCATATTTTGTGCACAAATAAACTGCAGAACTTTTATATTAAATAAGTATTGTTATGAGGTGATGCGAGAGACCGATAAAAAACTGTAATTTTTAACTTTTATTGTTTTTTATACAAAATATTAGCGCAAAATTATCAGTACTTTAATTATAGAAAAGAATTTTTCAATCTGTATAGTCAATAAAAAGAAAAGCTCTTAAACTAAAAATCGGTAAAACAGTCACCCCCTTAAGCGCTTCGATTTCTGCGAGATTTATTTTAACGGAGATTAGATATGTATAAACATTTAAAGTTCCCTCATGATACTTCGATTTCCCTAAATACCGTTTAATGATTCTGGACAGTACGCCATTTGGCATCGTTCGTCGCTTGTTAAACGCAGCCTGTGGGTCTCCTTTTTTCCTCCAATCATGACACTATTGGAGTATTACTCGGCGCGGATGATTTCGTAACGCCGTATAACATCACGGGGAACATACACGCCGCGAGGATCATCTTCAGCGTCGATGACGCGAGTCGTAAGGGCCACACAGGGTCCTAAACGTGTCGGTTCCACGCGTTTTTCGAACTGTTGCCGCGCTAACGAACGACCATAAATAATGCCGTTCCACACGTATGCACGCGGCGTTGCTGGGTACCGGAGAGAGAGAAAGATGCCGGTTGATTTATTGCCGCGAGCATTCGCCGGCGTGTATGCCGAACCTGATTGGTGCTCGTAGGTGTTGCGCGTTCGCGGGGAACATGCCGGCCACGGCGCTGTCAAGTCGACGTGTTCCCCTGTCATCCGGAATCATCGATCGCGCGTCTCCCCTTTTCTCATCCCGCGGCATTTTTCACGCGCCGAGAAATAATCGTTGTCCGACTGATTTGATTGGGTACTCCTTCGAGAGATTCCTGCGACCGCGCATTCCTGCTCTGTATTGAAGAATTTCGCAATTTCCAGAGCCACGTGGTGGCCTCCTCAACTTTTCCGAGAAGGAAGAGAAAAACCAATGTTGGACTTTCTAAGAAGATCCTAACGTTAGTTTTGCGTACTCTTTTCTTTTTATCGATTGAATACAATAATAAATGCTTTTCCACGATAAAAGTGCATATAGAAAAAAATGTTCTTAATTTTGTAATTCAAAAAAACTACCCTTCATTTATTCTGGCGAACAAAATTCTTTCTCCCTCTCGCGTGAAACATCAAAATTGTCATATGAATTTCTACATTCGTGTTTAAACGAAATGAAAGCATGAGACAGAGGAGTTTGCTTCCCGAATTAACGAAAAGGCGCGCGACACGAGAGGCGATGCATCTCGCTGCATCTCGTTGCATCTCGCGTTGCGTGTCGGTCGGACGGTGTTTGACGGGCCCCGACGGCTGTCAGATACGTCGCGATAGTGTCTAACCAGGTACTCGATCGGATCTCTCGGCGAGGGAACGATAGCCGCTAATGTACGTCGCGGACGAACAAGGGGTGCCACCCAGGGCGCGCGATAGCAGAGAGAGAGAGAGAGAGAGAGACTTTGCGCGGGACTCCGTTTTCTCTTGTGAAATGACACGCACGCGCGTCTCAAGCAAGCTCAAGCCGGCTCGCTCTATCCGTTCGTCGCTTAAAGCACACCACGAGAATATATCCGTCGTGGCTGTCGGGTCCATCGGGACACGCGTAATATAAACGATCCCGCGAATCAAGACGCATAATGACGGTGATTATCACTCTGTGTAGATGCAAGGAACGGCCTGTCGCTCGGATACGCGGAATCTCTCAAGTTCTAACTGTAATCAATCGAGCACTTTTAATCGATTTAAAAACACGGTTCTTCAGACGGCGGTATGAGATGTCAAGAATTGACAAACGGTTGCGTAATGATTAAATTACGATCGATGAATTAAGAACAAGGGAATCGCGCAGATATATTTATTGACAGTTGGAGAAATGCGATTAAAATTGTCGAGATAAGAATTTTTCGAAGACCAAAATTTCAAGTTTTTAATATTACAGAAGAGAAAATTAATTATATTTTATATATTTTCAATTAAATATGTTCATTGCAAGCCGATCGATAAATTAAGAACAAGGGACTCGTGCAAATATTTAGCACTTGGAAAATATAATTAAATTTGTCATGCTAAAATTTTCAAGTTTCTAATATTACAGAGAAGAAAATTAATTATACATTTTATGTTCAATTAAATATATTTATTATAAATCGATCGGTAAATTAAGAACCAGGGAATCGTGCAAAATTTGACAGTTGGGAGAAA
Source organism: Nylanderia fulva (assembly GCF_048542155.1). Classification (NCBI taxonomy): domain Eukaryota; kingdom Metazoa; phylum Arthropoda; class Insecta; order Hymenoptera; family Formicidae; genus Nylanderia; species Nylanderia fulva. The sequence goes on along the minus strand of NW_028189730.1, from coordinate 1,372,478 downwards.
TATGATTAAATTTGTCGAAAGGCAAAATTTCAAGTTTCTAATATTACAGAAAAGAAAATTAATTATACATTTTATGTTCAATTAAATATATTTATTATAAATCGATCGGTAAATTAAGAACCAGGGAATCGTGCAAAATTTGACAGTTGGGGACACATAATTAAACTTAATTACTTGTCGATATAAATTTTTCAACGGCAAACTTTCAAGTTTCTAATATTACAGAAAAGAAAATTAATTATTATCTTACATTCCCAATGAAAGATATTCGTTAGAAATTTAATTCCCAAACGCTTACATCGAATTCGGAGTAACAAAACTGTGACGCAACACCTGAAGCCGTCAATCACACGAGGCTCCCGCCTCGAAATCCGAAAAGTCGTTTCTAGTATTCTCCCCTCGAAGCCCTCCTTCACCTGGATCCGAGCGGAAGAATCTACTTTGCCGAAGGCGCGATTGAAATAACATTCAATAAACATATCGATACACCGGGGTATCGTTTGCTACAGCTTAACTTTCACAAGTGAGCGAAAAGAAGAAAACGCGGGCTCGAAAGGGAGCGAGAAAGAGAGAGAGATGGATTCGCCAATAGGAATTCCATACAATGCTAATTAAGGAAAGGGTTTATTCCCAGCCAAAGGGCACGAAAGGGAATTTGTAACACACGTGGGTCACAATAAGAGCGTTTATGGGACACAATATCCTGCACGTCCCGCAGGAAGGCTCTCCACGTACCTTTTTCCTTGGTCCCTCATCTCGCCATGGAGTTATCCTGTTTCAGGACAATAAGATTTCTCTTTTTTTTTATCGGCGATGGAGAACCGTAACGGATCCTGACGAGAGACGGCTCTCTCGCGACCGATTTCCGCGACGATTATCAGAAAATATTATTTTTGCATAATCGATCAGGGACCGGAACACCTGGCGAATAAATTCGGAGACAATAGATTCGGAGTTGTCATCGGCAATGGCGGATCTTGAGGTGTCGAATTACGATCCGCGAAAACGTCTGGGAAGATCGGAACGAAGATCATCAGCGTGAGAAAAGAGAGATCGATTTTATCAGCGCAAATGTCGCGGATTATGTTCCAAGTCGTATGTGCATAAAATCAAAGGGCAAAACTGTTGAAATGATAAGAATATAGGTAGAAAAAGCAGATAAGAGGAAGACAAAAATTTTGTCTGATGGACTTTCAACTTTCTTCCAACGCTATAAAATTAAAATGACACAAAAGCCAACATATGGAAAAAGTCTCGGAAAAAGATTCTTTGTGTATTCTCTATGTGTGTTATATAATAGATATTTTGCCTCAGAGCTGTGCGCATCCCTTAAGATAAATGATTTTCTTTCCTTGGGAATGCGCTTTCATCCCTTTTCGGCAGACATTTGAACTTTTTTACATAAAATAAAAGAAGCTATTTTCTAAAGTATTCTAAGATTCCAAAAGGTCTTCTTCGAAGAAAATTTTACTGAAAATTTATAATGCACGTAACGTACATTATAGTTTTTTTCAGTAAAATTTGCCTCGAAGAGGACGTTTTCGAATTCATGATTGCACATGTGCGAGAAAAGAAAGTATCTTAATTATCTTGCGCGCAGTATAATCTTTATTTTATACTAGTAACATGTAATCTACTGTGTACATTCTTTATATTAAAAGTTTATAAAAGTTGTCTCATAAAATTATTTTTCTTCATTTTTAATTTATAACTAACATTTCTCTTATATGCATGTGTATACTGAAAAATCACAATTTCTCAAATCCTGATTAAAAATTCTCGAAGAAATCTGCAGAATGATATATCATGAACTTTCATTATATTAAACAATTTCTAGAAATAAAAATTGTTCTTAATTTTTTCTTTTAATGTGCACATTTTTTTGCTTTCCTGCGTATTCCTCGAATACGTTCACAATACTTTTCACAAAGAGTGCAAACATCGCTCGCTCGCGACGGACCACAGCCTCTCTAGATTTCTGAGAAAACGTCACTTGCGGTTTAACACGCTATTTGAGTGATTGTGCGCGAACGAATGAGCGAAAGGGAGGATCATCTGTCGAAGGCATCGGCTTTCGTCGCGAAGAGGACGAGGAAGGGAAAAGCGCGAGAAATAAGGGTGTCGAAAGTCGCGGGGCAAGGTCGCCCTCTCTTCGTCTCGTGCGCGAATACGAGTATACAAGTGTCAGGAACACGTGTCACCGCCGGGATGCTCGAGCACTACTTTAAAAACGTCGTCGAAATTGCTCCTCGATACACTCGCTTTACAAGCTCGCGCGGATCTACTAATCATTACGATAGTCTGTGAGTCAAATGTAGGTGTCCGCAGGATTTTCCCAGGAGGGAACACAATTAAATTTTTTGTTCTTTCTTAATTTTTTTGATATTTTTTGTTTTGTTTTCATTTTTTGATATTATATATCGAAAATAATCTGTTTAAGAGGATCCTAAGCTAATCTAAATTTTCCTTTCTGTTTTATCGACAAAATGTGAGGTTAGATAAACTATAAATCCAGGTTAGAATCAGTTATAAATCTATTTATTGGCTATATGGATTGTTTTTTACCTGAAATCAGAACGCTTCGCCCTTTGTTAATATTAATACTTTAATTTGTACGCAGGAAAAAGACTTATCAATCTGTATAGCATTATAATTTCGGATAAAAAACAATCCGTATAACCAATAAATAAATTTATAGTTGATCTAATCTCACATTTTGTCGATAAAACAGGACGAAAATCACAGACGTTCTCAAGGACGTTTAGGATCACCTTAATACTCGTTACTGAAAAAAATAATTCCCTTGTTTTCTGTAATTCGCGTCGACGAATTCTCCGGCTCATTATCCAGTAAATTCTGGTCCGGTTCGTCTAGGAAAAAAAATTATTGCTCGTCGACAAACACACGAAGCTGATTCTTCTAATGTTTTCTCCGCGGGTTTCTTCCCTTCGATCGAGATGCGGAAGACAAAGCGCGACGGGATCCCCGAATTTAAGTATCGGCGCAAACAACATTTTAATTTAAATCCCTGGCGAGCCGTCATTGTGAAAATCGGGGCGCGCGGATACGTAAATAGATCATCTCGACCACCGCGCCGGATAATTATCCGTTTTTCCGGGCGAGATCTGTTTGTCGGGCACTTGTGCAACCCCCATTTTCCCCAATCTCTCCTCTCTCTATTTCACTTTATCGGAGCGGTGATCACTTTTATTCCGGGTTGGTTCAGCGGGATTCCATGAGTATAGCATTGATTAAGATATCCAACGACATCGACGACGACGACGACGACGTCGTCGTCGTCGTCGCTGGTTCTTCTTTGATATCTTGATTTATTTTCCCTTCGCGACGCCCCACGTCGATTGTTCGGCGTCCTCTCTTCGCGACTTCGACGCGAATTTGCATTCGAGATTGACGCGAAGCCGAGAAGAAGAGGGAGAAAAAGAAGAAAACGATGACGACCCGCCGCCCTCGAAAACGATGCTGACGTAAATCGGCTAAACTCGACGTTTAATTTACTCTCGACGGGAGTATATCGACGACGATTATTGCGCGGATTGAGGATTCATCTTAAAAGAGGGAGAGGGCAGGAGGACAAGCAACGGGAAGGAATTCGTAGCGAATACAATGCGCGAATTTCTCGCCACCGAATAGGACCGATTTCGTTCGCAATCATGGTACTTTCGACGTAATCAAAGAAACACCAAGACGTCATTGCGTGAGAGATGTTGGAAAAAAAAGCTCCGATAAATACCATTCAAGTTTCGTGTAATTGTGTTTACCAGATTTACCTCGAAGTTAATGAAAGATTGCTTGAATAAATTGCTTCTCATCTTAATGTGTAATGTTTGTTATAAAAATAGCAAACACTTTATTATAATAAAATTCTTTATACTTTTCATTTCCTATCTGCTTTCTTAAACCATCCTTAAGGGGATGCCGGAGGTATGTTTTTTGTTACCGACCGAATGCGAATATTTAGGTTTTTTTTTTAATAATTTTTTATTGACTATACTGACGAATAAATCCTTTTCCACAATTAAAGTACTTATAAAAACGGACCGCGTTAGCTATGATTGCATATATAAATCATATAAAAATAAAAAAATTACAGTTTTGTTATCAACTTCTTGGTGTCAGTTCGTAACAATACTTATTTAATAAAAAAATTCTGCAGTTTGTCTGTGCATGAAATATAGTATACGCGGTAAGGATAATATGAAGAATTATTAGTAAACGATTAAAAGTGAGATTGCAAGTCTAATAAAAAAGTTATATATTAAAAACATTTTCACGCGTATGTGTTGTATACGTGCATATGTTTAGATATGCGTGGTGCTAACCTATCGGAGTTCGGCCGTCGCTCCGGCATCCCCTATCATTTCTGCAAAATATATATATTATAAATTTATTTTATATACAATATATAAAACAATGTTAAATACAATATTATTGACTGAATTAGTCGACATTAATTTTTTGCCGATTCTATTTAAGAGAGTAATTATAAAATCTTTTATTTTTACGCTTCCATTTCTAATTGAGAATATTTAATATCTTTTTTCACATTTTTGCAATATAATAAATTAAAGAAAATGATGAAATTTTGATGATTACTGTTATAACTTTTAATATTATTGAAATATTGCGCGCAAATTTTGAAACGCAAAATACCGCACTTGGCATTTTTGGAAAATCTTTATCCCGCATAAATCTTGATCATGACAGTTTCATTAGAGCACTTGGGCGGTGAGTCGCAAATTGGCAGTTGATCGGCACGCGTGTGCGCGTGTGAAATGGCATTCGCTGCGAAATCAAAAACCGATCGGACGGATTCGCGGGCATTGCGAATCGTAAATCGATTAGCAAAAGAATCGAACACGTGAAAGCAAATTGGAGGGCTTGTTTACTCGGTTCACCAAACCGGATATTCAGCAGGGCGTAACAACGTAATGGCGTGTAACGAAAACACAGCGGCCGTGCGTATATCGCCGGCGGACATATAATACAACACGTTTTCGGACGCGGTACACCGATTGCACAAAGTGCACCGCGCGCTAAAAAAACCGCGGCGAACAATGCGAATATATTTCAAAGTAAATAATTCGAATCTGCACTGCAGAATGAAATGTTATTTAATTCCGCGCCACTGTAATTGCTCATGACGCCTCGATTTTTTATTGCCAATTAAAAAAAGAGGAAAGAGAAGGAAGTAACTCTTCAAAAAAAAAACGGCAATTTTACTTATTATTTTTATTCACAAATTATCGTTACCTCTCTCTCTCTCTCTCTCTCTCTCTCTCTCTCTCTCTCTTGTAAGTAAAATTACAGAAAATTTTTTTAATATTCGAATCTGCAGTCTTTCTTATTTCTCGCATAACTTCTGTATCTATAGATTCAGGTAAAGATGGCTGACAGGAAGCATCTTTTCATCTCTTCTCAAAGAAATTCTAAGAAAAAAGACAAAGATATGCTACAAAGTCATGCAGGTAAAACTTACAAAGAGTGAAACAACCAATTTTACACGCATTTATCGTGGCATTTTGGGACGCAACTCTACAAAATTGAGTTCTTCTGAATTCTTATTGGACCATGTAATACTCCTGACTATCCTAATATTGGAGAATCAGTGGACCTCATTGGACCATATTCGATACGGAAATCATGGAAAAGGAAAAATGGTAGCTGCAACCATACTGAATATTTTTCTCATAGAATTATCATTTCTCCACAGATTGTCGAGATTTTAAGGTCTTTAAGATTATTTATTAACAAAAAAGACTGAAATAATATCATTAAAACATAGATAATATTCTTTTAGAAAAATATAAAAGGCATACCACGTTCTACTTTAAAAAAGCAATGATTGAAAAAGTATTACCGTGACATCTTTTGTACTTTTCTAAAGAAAAATAATCTTTTTTTCGTTCTAAGGTTCAATAGATAACACAGAATTAATGGTAGTTTTTTTATTCACAGCCCTTATCGCTAAAGAATAAACTTTTTTAAATATGATGCAATGTGTTGAAGCCCAAAAAACTTATTATTAAAAGAATTGTTTCAATAAGACAAATATTATTATTGTAAAATTTTTACTCTTATTAAAATTGATCAAAAACCTGATTATAGAACTTAAAGTTTACATTGCGATCTTTCATTACTGCAAAGTTGTACAGTTATACGCATATATAATTGCAGATCTAAAAAATGTTTTAAATTTAAAATATATTAATTTTATTAAAAAGGAATTATTATGTGTGTAAAATTTGATTAATAAATGTCATTATTAAGTATACATTTCGACATGGAATTAAAGCCATAAATAAATCTAACGACACCTTTTAAGAGATGTTCCTTTTAATTTTCCTCGCAAGCCGTTTTGTAATCTCTTTATTATTAAAATATAATTTACGATATCATTTAGCAATAGTTATGCCTCAAAGAGGCATACTGATGTTCAAATAGCAGTTGGTACCCCGTCCGGGATTGGTTGCTGTAATAAAAAGAGCTTCTTTATCGAGAACTCGATAATATTATTGGACCCGAGAGCCGTCGGGACGACAAGAATTAACGAGTCAATCGTGGTTCGACACCGCTTCGAAACACGCCTACCGATAAATAATGCTTTATTACTTAGTTCGTTCTGCCAATCGCTCGTGCTTCTGCGGGTATATTAAATTCAATCTGCGATATCGAAATCAAAAGCCGATTGCCACGCCTTGTTCGCCAGGAATATTACCTGGTAAGTTTCACACGATGCTATATATTCTATTCATGATTTATTTTGCAAGCAAAAGACAAGATAATATTTTCAAAAACAACAATTTTCACGCGTTAATTTATTCCACATTTATTATAAAAGAATTAATTTCTACATTTTTTTATAGTGAATTTTTGTAGCATATAAGATGAAAACCGGATCGGAAAAATATCTTTGTATAATCCATGGCTCAATGTGCGAGAATCGCGATCTCAGCCAGCTAATAAATCGACTCGGTATCACGCCCAGACTGTGGCTGATTCGGATGGTAATGCGAAGGGTGCGACCTAATATATAGTGGATGGCAATAATAAGCGTCGCCGACGTGGGCTTCGATGTCAATGGCACCGATTTTTCTCGCGAACGACGAGCATTCGATTGTCAGCGGGTCGTTTTGAATTTCATAAGCAACTGACTGTTACATTAACGGACGCCGATGACATCTGAATGTGCTACTCCGCTTTCGAATGTCATTTATTTATAACCCTTTATTAAACCATCGAGAATCACTCATTTTAATTTTTTGCTGAATTTTCGCCGAAGAGATTTGCAGTGCTAAAATAATTAAATTCGCGCTTTCACATGATAAGAAATAATGGTCTATAATGAGGCCCAGTCTGTCTAGATTATTCGTAAATATTTTTTTAATATAATTTTATAAATATGTATATTGTCAGCTGTAATATACCATTTTCTGATTCATATTTATTTCTGATTAATATTTAGAAGAATTTTATAAAAGTTTTTCTGATTAATATTTACCACAATAAAAATATTAATAAAATATAAAATATACTCGATTAATATGTACATATTAATTGTTTTTATTGTGGTAAATTTTAATCAGAAAAACTCTTATATAAAATTCTTCCAACACCATATTATCTCACGATCGCCATGATTTTCAGGGTAAACTCTAAGAGAAAATTCTCTCCGTGTAGCTTTACACTGTAAAAAAATATGTAATATATTACACAAAAATATGGAAAATTACATAAATAATAAGTGTAAAATTACACGATAAATAATAGAAATGTTTACCTTTTCATTATTTATCATGTATAATTTTACATTTATTATTTATGTAATTTTACATATTTTTAATGTAATTTTACATATCTTTTTTACAGTGTACAGGGACACGCAGGAATTCGAGATCTAAACCAAAGATACTAATCCTAATTAGCGGAAAAATTAATTTTCGCAATTAACCGTTAGGCTGCATAAATGATATGTTGATTTCGAGCCGAATAATATTTTTTCAATATTTATAATCAGTAACACGAAAGAAGAAACCCCGCGACAAACTCGTGGAGAAATTGGTGTGGCACGAGCGATTTGACATCGTCTATTCGGCCGATTTGGCGCCGCGTATGCCATTTCAACGTTGCGCTCTCGCACAGAGAGAACCGAGGGTCCACCACTGTCATGCAAAACCGCGCCACGAATCTCAAATCGCGATACGATTGCCATTCGCGCACCGGCAGCGTCGATCCTGAGGGGAGAAAGCACGAGGAAGCACCACGAGGGAGAGATGGGTGGATTCGAGAAATCGTATCGGAAGTCGAATCGATGTTTCCGCGCGATGCGACGATTCCGTCGTCGATGGCATTCTTTCTTTTTTCTTTTTTCTTTTTTTTTTTTTTTTTACTCTGCACACGCCACAGCGGCTGTACGATATTTAAGCGGTCCGTTGAATTTCCATCTCTCTTTCAAATTAAATCGGCGACAGCGGAAAATAATTAATCAGCTTAAGTTTCAGAAAAATCACGGATATGTTATTTTTCTTTAGACCAACCGTTGAATGACGATATTTATGAAATATTCAAGCAGCGTTTAATCTTGTAAATCTTATAAATTATTATGAATTAAATCGCTGGAATTTTATATATTTAATTCACAGCGAAATCGATTCTTGAAATTTTTGATAATGGCACGAAAGATAAAAAGAACCTCGCACTAATCCTATATAAAATTGGATCTCAGTAGAATCAACTATTTTTTTCGCATTATTTATGAACAAAAAATATTGAACTTGCTCTGCAAAAAAAATACAATAGGCTAAATAATGGAAAGTTACTGACTTTTCGCCATTGTTGCTCACAAAACCTGAGTTTTTGTATTTGATTCGTCATGCAGAACGAATCGTCAATCGTCAATCCGTGACTATTTATTATTTAGCTTTGAATCTATTATATCTCTCTTTGATTACAATAGGTATACTTAGAAAAAATAATGATTAATGTCCAAAAATTCGATTTCGGTTCCAATGACGGTCAATTTAGGTCCAAAATACAATACTCGGTTTTGGCCAAAAAACGTGAAACATGAGTTCAATGAAACTACGGTTCGCATAATTCAAAACGTGTCGGCATGCTTTTAATACTTTGGCTCGTTTGTGCGCCCGTGCTCTTCAATTTATAATAATTGATATTCAGAAACGTATCAAATTATAAATAATAAATAATTAATAATTAATAATTTAAAATATAAATAATAAATAATTTAAAATAAAATTCATGTATCTTTTATATTACATCTATATATAAAAAAAACTACTATAATTTTTTTTAATTTTATGAATGTTATTTTTTAATTTTAAATTTAAATTTAAATTTTTTTATTATTACATAATTTATACTACATAATTTTTAATAAAAAATATGTTCATACATATTTTTGTTATTATCTTTATAATCTTAATGATTTTGGTGTTCCGCAAATTTTTCTTATAATCAAAAGTATTCTGTAACTTCAAAAATGTTAACAACCCCTGCACTAAATGACATATGACTGTTCGTTCTTTGGCTCATATACTTAATATAACATAAATTAAAAAATGTAAATTCTTTAAAAACTGAAGTTATAATGTTTAAATTAAAATTCCTTAAAAATTGAAATTTTAATTTTTAAATTTATGTTATATTAAAATGTTCAATCTCTACATCTCTTATACGAATTTGTGTGTGACGCACTTGTCGCATTGCTGCGACGGCTCCGATATCGTGTGCAGAAGACGCCCTTAACGTCCACGGATTTTCATCATGCGAAAGGGTAAAAGGCAGGTAAGGCAACGCGCACGCTTACGAGGTCACGATAAAGGGCTCGTATGAATAATTTCTAATCGGCCGTTAACGTTTCCCGTCACCTAAGTAATTCGATACGCACGCTCGTTCGCAGGTCGATCATGCATTCAAGTCGGTTACAGAACAGGTCGACGTATAGCCTAGCCGAAAAAACGTTTTGTAGCACGTAAGATTGAAAACGAGTTTTCACGGAGAATAAAAAAGGAAAATAAAGAGACACAAAAAATTACATAGATCCGATCAAAGTATAATTAATACCATTTTTTCCTCTTATTTTACTCGAATCCGACTTTATTCCGAACAACTTTTTTTCAGAGCCAATGCGTCGGTTTCTAGTTATTCGTTCCAGTCTTTTTTCTTTATATGAATTTTATGAACACTTTTCGTATATAAGGGAATACTTTTTATAAATTTAAAAAAATATTTTTTTAATAGAAACTCTTTTATAGAATTTATATAAAAGTTTTTCTCAGATTCTCAGAATTATTATGATCGTTCAAATTTGTGACGTTACAAAAAAATGGAGTTTACTCTTATACAAAATCGAGTTTCTACTTACAAAAAAAATGGAGTAGTGAAAAGTTTATTAATGACACGATAAAAATGAGATAACGCATGAGAGGATAGGATCGATGCAAATGTGGTTCGCTTTTCCTTCCTTCCACGCATATTCGCATCTCAAAGCAACTCGCTTAGACATGGTTTCATACGACCAGGCTGTAGCAAAGAGAAGATACCCATTTCTGATACTAATTTGCCATCTGATGCCACCTAAACAATCTAAGAAATGAGAGCGCAATCTCTCGTAATGAGCTAAAATCGACCTAAGTATGGTACTTAAGTCATCAATGCGATACATATGGCTGGTAGATGATATACAAGAGCCATTAACGACTATCTCAAGATAACCGATATTGCATACATGTGTTTCATTCGAAACGTCAGAAATGAATTATTTAATCACTCAATCGATTATTAATTGCGCAATACGAGATGTATTTAAATCCAAGAAATATGTATAGGTATATGAATCATTAAAGGAATAATGATCGTTTATAAATGTCGTAACAGAGTAATAATTTAGAATTTCCATATTCTTTCTGTAATACATTAATCGCCTATATATATAAAAAAATAAAAAGAAACAATTTCTATATTAACAAAGATAAAGAATCTATTGCTGTAAGAACCAATATATAATGCTTAGCAAATTTGCCAAAATGAGAAACTATCTCAAATCGAGATTTTATAAGTTCCTCTTCCTTCCTAACAAACCTCCTAAAATCTTCCTAAAATTAATATAGACGAGAAAAATATATCGGTCCGAAAAAGTCGGCTGACTTTTCATCTTGGCAAATTTGCTAAGCATTATATATTGGCTCTTACAGCAATAGATTCTCTATCTTTGTTATTTTAAAATAAGAGCGATTTAGCCATATCATTCGTAATTTCTATATTGTTTCTTTTTATTTTTTTTATATATAGGCGATTAATGTATTACAGAACTTATTCTTATTTTATTTTATCTTTTATCTTTTATCAACTCATTTTATTTACTCAATTCGATTTTTTACTGCGCATTTTCAATCCGAATTATATATTTAGATGAGACGTTAAATATTGTAATAAAATATCGGATGAAATATATGTAATTCTAAGTATCACCAAAATATTTAAAATAATCGATCGCGCTGATAATTGCTAATTATAATAATTTACGGAATTATGCATTTTGCATGATATTATACGTGCATCATAACATGGATAATATATGGATTTCTTACCTTCTCGTCCAAATTTCAGTGTGTTAGAGACCTGTTTGTTTCTAGTGTACGCAGTTAACTAACAACTAATCCTTAAATTATATTCTGAATCTCAGATTCATTTTCTTTTTTCCGATGTCAAAGGCGACCTCTTTTTTTAACAAAAAACCAACAAAGATCTAAAGCGGCACTTGGGAATTTCATACCTACAGAAATAATTCATCACCAACAGCGAGGGACTATTTTTGCATAAAATATATCGTGTTAATATTATATACAATATTCGACTAATTGTTCTTTGGGCTTTGTTTACTGTCGTCCACTATTGTATTATGTTAATATGCTGTGGCACATTTCTTGTATATTGTTTTTCGTGGCTTTAGCAATATAAGTCAAGACTATAGCATTATTTTATTTTTGTTCTGTAGTCTTGTGCCGACTTGTGTAGCTAACAAAAGCACCATTGTTCCAAACTCGAATTAAAAAGTAGTGTCGCAAATACCCAATCGAAAATTTAATTTTAAAATGCGCATGCAGTAAAATAATCGAATCGCAAGGTCGAATGAATAAAGATTTAAGAATTAAGCTCGGTGATAAGTTAATCGTCTAAAAAATAATTAATCTCTATAGTACTTATAAGATAAGTATATAACCAAAGTATACAACCAAATAAATATATAATAAGATAAGTATATAACCAAAAAAATATATGAAGAATGAACATGGCAGTAAAATATTAATTATGTGACAACTTTCACTTTATGTAGCTGATAGATCTTTTCCCATTTTTGACTGATTATTCTATAAAAATTAATTTTTTTCTGAAAATCCTTTGGGAGCCAAAGAACGAACACGACAGTAAAATTAATTATTTGACAGACATTTATCATCCATAATAAAAAATAATATTCGCAAATAGCTTTTTATGAAAAAATTGTCAAAATAAAAAATCTATTTTAATACACAATCGCAAAATTTTAACCATGCAAATTTATATTTTGTTATTAGAATTATATAATTAATATATTAAATATGTAATAGCTTTTTCTTTTTATTATTTTTGAATATGTTCTTCGAAATTATTATATTCCACACGGACTCATAGATTTGTAAAAGAATGTCATACATGTGAAAAAATCTCCAAAATCCTTCTAGAAATGAATATACATCGATATTGCTCTAACTACTAAAATTCATCGATCATAGATTATCTCGCTCTCTCTACCTTCGCGTATATACATATTTGACAATCTCTAAGGACAAAATCGGCGCAAATCTACCGGACGATCTAGTCCGACTTAAATCCCCCGGAAATAAACGGATTATTTCGATCGAATCGCATCTGTCGAGGTAATAAAAAAAAAAGAGAAAAACACATCATAGAGAGCGAGAGAGAAAGAGAAACGCTCGCGGGAAACGCTTCGTTCAGTAGTCGCATTTATACAGCCGCGACGGTGGGCGGCTCTCGCATACTTACAACAATGCGATCGGATTATCCAACATCCTGTATATACGGATCGCTTATACGAACACATATACAGGGTGATGTGTAACTATGCGCTTGTAAGTCGCATTAGAACCGGGTTATGTTCTATTTTTCCGGTATCATAAGCCGATACTATATATATACGTAGGAAGAATAATAGAGATTATGCAAGATGTGATAAATCTATAAAGTGGACGATAAAATGTGTAAGATAGAAAAAACCATCTATATATTTTTGTTGAAAAATTGTCGAAATGAAAAAATCTGTCACAAGAAGAATATACTTTCGTGAGCGAAAAATTCTTCTTTGTCGATCATGCGATTCTGATGCGTCATTCGAAAAATTCATTTCTATTGTACTTCCGACACACCGTATATGAGCGGGTACGCGCAACTTTAAATCGTCCACGGGGGCGAACTACCCGCCCTACAAAGGGGAAGTTATTCTCTCGTAGATCTCGTATCTGTCTTGATCCTCGCGGAAAAGCGTGCAACGATCTGGTAAAGTCTTCTCTTTGTGGTTCTTTGTGGTACTTTGCCGCCGTCCGGATTTTGCCCCTGCGTACTCGTAATCTTATTTACTAGGAGATCCGCGGAGATCCCGACGTTATCCTATGGTACTTCATGGGAACGCTAATTTTATTGCGCCGAAAATTCGAGGACTCTTCCCACTCTATGAATGACACGTTGCTCGAAAAGATTTTTTTTTTTCAAAATATACATATATACCCTCCATAAGGTTGGAAACACCTTACATTTTACAGTTAAACAACATCGTATGTAGAGTAATTCTCTAATAAAAAATAACATTGACTAATAAATTACCTAATAAATTTAAGAAACTATATTCGAATTTTTATTTAGATCATTTAAATGTTTAAAAAAAAATTTCGATTACATTTACAGTATTCTCCATGAGTTTGGAAATTACATTTTACATTTTACAGTTAAACAATCGTATGGCAGCGATCTGCGTCGATTTTTTGTATTTATTATATTTAAATGACATTTTTATTTATGACAGATCGCTGTCATGCGATTGTTTAACTGTAAAATGTAAAGTGTTGTAAAGGGTACTATATATGCAATAAATAACAAATGTTCAGTTATAAGACATTTTTGTTATCACAATTAATAATATACTAATAAAAAACACCCCATTAAGTTTATATTCTTGCGAATATCTAATTAAAAAATATTTCTTTAGAGAATTTTTCTCTTAAATTAAGAGAATCCTTTTGACAGATCTGTGCAGATTTTTGAATAAATCGTAAAATAAACTTAAAATATTTAAATGACTTTTTTATTTGACAGATCATTGCCATGCAATTGTTTAATTATAAAATGTAAGATGTTTCTAAACTTATGGAGGGCACTGTAGATCTTATAAGTTTGTTAATCAGTTTTCCGTTTAATTGAATGTTAAAACATCTTTCGATTAAAATATGTGCTTTATCCCAATGTAAAAAATCTCAAACATTTTTAATCTAAATAATTTGAAAACAAAACAATTATCTAACAAATAAGTTATTTCAATTAAAATTGCTATTCGCTCGTGTATTGTATAAAACAACAAATGTATTCAAAAAGGCCAACTTATCGAGCAATATTTAAGATGTTGTATCCAATTAAAATTTATTTCATCAACAATATGATAAAATTACAAAAAAACCTTTCATATAAACGTTTCAACCGCACGCGGTCTTTCTCAGTATAACAGTGTTGCGTAATATAGAATTCTTACAAAAAATGTCATCTTATTCTTAAACTTACTAATAGTCCGTTAATTCGAGTCGAGAATTTATTAGAAATTTATGCGAGTTACAATTTGTCATATTTAATTTATAATAATAATTTATAATAAAAATAAGTATTCGCTGTAATATGATCTTATGATGTTGGAAACCCGTAAATTATTTCTTCGTTTTTAAGCGAGAAATTTTTAATATCCATAGGCGTTAATGTCGCCTCTTCTCACAGTTTAACACAATTTAAAAAAAAAAAATTGAAACTATTATAAATATAATTATAAGTTATTTCTTTCCTAATAAATTCTAAGAGGCAGAATTGTAAAAAGTTTTCACGACAATCTGTACCATTTACAAGATAAAGTCATATTCTTCCTTGGCAAAATTAATGAATGATAGCATCGAGCCGTCTGTAACGGACGTCCGCTGTCATAATCGATTTCTCGAGTAAATACTCGAGAGGAATCTGCTAACCCCTCGCATCGGTGGCATCGAATTACGATAGCCCCGTTCCTACGAATAAAAGCCAAGACAACGTATATCCACGCCGGGTCTTTTTCGATCTTCCTAATCTGGAAGATGGCCGGATAACGTCAGTCAATTGGCGATCGACTGACTCGGAGACCGACTCCCTTTCTTTCCTTCAGTCTACCATTGTGGGAAAATGTATCGGACAATTGTATACCGGACGGCCCTATTGTGCCCTACTAAATGATAGTGCAGACTCCTTCGATTTTATTCGAGCACGAGTGTTGTGGAGAATCCGGAAAAAATTACTTTCGCGCGCAATCGAAACTCCCTACTCTCGACACAATCGCTTTATTTCCTTCAAATAAAATTGTCAAATTTTTTTTTCAGGAAATAACAGAATTAAAATCTCTCTCTTTCTCTTTCGTCTAATATAATTAATGCAAAAGTATTATACATTACTCCTAAATTTTATCTAATTTGTGTATTATATACCTGTTTTGTAAACTATAGATGGAAGACGTATACGTGATGAGTTTCTCTTGTGAGGTAAACGTCAGAACGAAATGTGACACGTGACATAAAATTATCAAATTTTTTTTTCAGGAAATAACAGAATTAAAATCTCTCTCTTTCTCTTTCGTCTAATATAATTCATACAAAAGTATTATTATTATTATTATACATTACTCCTAAATTTTATCTAATTCGTGTATTATATACCTGTTTTGTAAACTATAGATGGAAGATGTTTACGTGATGAGTTTCTCTTTTGAGGTAAACGTCAGAACGAAATGTGACACGTGACACAATTACTTTATTTCCTTCAAATAAAATTATCAATTTTTTTTCAAGAAATAACAGAATTTTTTTCAAGAAAATCTCTCTCTTTCGTCTAATATAATTAATGCAAAAGTATTAATATAATGAGTTGTAGAAAATAATCGACCAAACTAGCGAGTAAATAATTTATTCAGATGTTTCGACCATGTGATTATGGTCCTTTTCAAGTAAAACAAAATAAATTAAATTAAAGTTAACACACCATTATACAATAGTTGTCAGTAATATTTCTTGAAATTATATAAGTCAATCAATAGAACAAAGCGAAACATTAAATATCATAACCCGTCGAAGAATCACATGATCGAAATGTGAAGTTGAATCAATTATTTACTCGCTAGTTTGGCCGATTATTTTCTACAACTTCCATTTAAACACTAGTGACTGTTATTAATAATAATTATTATTATACATCACTCCGAAATTTGATCCAACTCTTTGTTTCGTGTATTATATACCTATATTATAGTTTGTAACAGCTCTTTAAAAATTAATATACATATAAAAGGCAATAAAAGCTAATTAGGTTCTGTTATTAATATTTATTTGTGGAAAAAATGTTTAACATAAAATATTAGACAAAAAATACCTATATTGTAAACTATAGATGTCTACGTGATGAGTTTCTCTTTCGAGGTAAACGGCACACGTCAGAACGAAATGTTGTGACACCAGGAGGGAAGGTGGAGAAGGATAGAGGAAGGACATTCGATGGCGCAGTGGAAAGCACGAGGATTTATCCGCCGAATGTCGGTTTCTCGCAAGCCGCGATTTATTTGCCCGGGCTAAAAGCTTAGAGACTCTCGCTGCCTATTGCACGCTGGGAATACCAACCGGTGTATTTTGTATTTGTACCCTCTCGCATTCTCATCTATCAATTCAACGACGCGTGGATGTCGCCGATCCTCAGTGATTTGCGCGTCTCGCCTTCGCGTCGGAGAAGCGTTTGTCTCGCCAAAACGCAGTGTGTTAGAGGAGACATTTTTTTCAAGCCAGAACGTTTTAAGGAAACTACTTTTTCAATGATGTAAAAATCTCTGAAGTCACCAGATGATAATTAAAAATGGTAGTAATTTAATCAATCAACTCTGGCTATTTAATAATCTTTATTTAATAGCCAGAATTGGTTGATTAAATTACTACCAATTCTACTTTTTCAAATTTGCTGAAAAACAAGGCTAAAAAATGGAGGTTAAAAAATTAGAGACAAAAAAAGATTTTCCCTATAAGAGCGTAAACTATATGTATATCCTGTAGCTACGGACAAAAGTCTTTTTTAGGGACGATTTTTTCGCGCCTCGTTGAGCGTGTAAAGGTCGGCAGGTGTATTTCTTCATGCATTGACAGACGGACACGTACGAACATATATACATAGTATAGGTTGTAGAAAAGAAATCCCGGATAATCTCCGAATTCGAGATTCGGACGCCTCTCGGTTCCTTACAGGACAGACTCCCGATCGCCGACACAAGGCACATTCATACTGCAAGGGTCCGTCTCAATTCCTCCGCGAAATTAAGCCTATTTCCACCGGAAGCCTGCTTTACAGACTAGTACATCTCTCTCGTTTATTTGATTTTTTTTGCCGTATGTCATCTCTAAATTCGATCGTTTTAAATACATATTTTTTTTTTGCATAAAATATTTATGTTTAATCATATCGTCTACTTTTTTCAATGTCTTTCTTCCATCGTAATATCGACCAATTAAACGATCAGCTATACAAAACACGCCAACAAAACTGTCACTCCCTTCCGATGCATCGATTCGCTCTTATTTAGCCGCAGGATGATCTCGGCACAATTTAACGAACAATCGTATAGAGCGGGACCCTTTTGTAGGTGCAAATTCGCATGTAAGTAGGTGGCGAGACGGATTCTGGCCCCGGAACGCTTTTAAAGGGCTTACCGCGAGCATTAGCCGGGCATTAGCTCTCCTCACTCTCTCTTTGACCCCTGTTCAGTTTTGTTCCATCGTCTAGTACCTACATGCCGCCAATGTTCTGGGATTTGTCGCGCTTCGCTGTTATTAATTATTTGCGGCTGGCTCGATCAGAACGCGAACTCGAGATATTTGTAGGCCATAAACCGATTCGTTCCTACGACACCCAGATAAGTAAGTATCGAATAAATTGTCAAGTTTGCATTTTACTTACTTTTTGGAAAATAGTTTTTACAAATTTATTTTATTTTACCATGTCATGATTTATTAAAAGAAAAAAAAATATATATATATATTGTACATATATTTTCTAAAAATCTGCTACATAAAATGTGATTAAAATATATTATATAAAAATTCACAGATATTAAAATTTAAAAATTTGAAATGTTATATAATTTGTCGATTCTTGAAAAAATATATTATATAATTAATTCTCTCTCCGCAATTTTTTCTCTTTATATAGTTTTTTAATTTAATTTCATTAAATTAAATTTAATGTTAAACAATATAAAATTTATTATAATAAATTGCGTGTAGCAATTTTCAACATTTACACTTACGTATAAAACAGAGAATAATTTTCTCGCAAGACAAATAGCATGAAAACATCAAAACTACATTTTTGCTCCAATCTACAAATTTAAAGCAATAAAATTAAATAAAAAAAAAACCCCATTGAAAAAAATTGCGGAGAGAAAATTACTTTCATATTTCTTGAAAAATCCAGCTCTTCGACAAATATTTCATTACGCGTTAACATCTTTAGTCGGGCGAGAGTAATATTGAATAGGGACTTGCTGTCTCGGAGAACCGCAGGCATCACTCTAATCGGGAGAAATTATCGCCTGTCACACGGCGCGCTATCTTTCTCTCGCGCAGTCGAGATTTACACTCGGGGCGTTATTCAGCGAAGAACCCGAGGGGTGAAGGACCCTCTGCCCCCGGTCTGAACGATCGGGAACCCCTCGAGCGACCTCGAGGGTGGCTCGTCTCTCTCTCTCTCTCTCGGCCCCTCCCGAAACAAAACATATTGTCCGAATTTAATTGTGGACGGGGTGCATTAGATATTCATACGCTGCGTGTTCGGCGACGCGTGCGACGATTCTAGCACGTGCATGTCGCGTCCTGGTCGCGTCGAGGGAATAAATCTCCTTCGGGATAAACACCTCGCGCCCTTCGTGTCTTCCCGGAGCAGCATTTTAGATTATTCAGCTCGGGAAGCGACGAAAGAGGCATTCGAAACTAATTATTTCTCGCGAATTAAATTCATCATTTCGAAAATAATTAACAGTTATTTTATATTCGCAATATTAGAAATGTTCGAAATAACCGAGACGTTATATATATTAAATTTGATTAATTTATTACATTAATTCGATCTAAATACAAATAGCGTGCACAGATTGTCGAAATAAATTATTGTTATCAATCAATGTAGTTATTCTACGAACGACGTAGATGGAAGGAAAGCATAGGGTTGGCAAATCGACCACATTAGTGACGAAGCGATATCCAAACGCGATCATCCCCTTCGACCAAGTACCCTTATTGGCACTTGGGAATAAACAAGAGACGATCAATGGGCCGTAAAGGATGAAATCGAGTGTCCACATGGAAAATATAGCTCCATAAATATGCTCGCAATCGACGTCACTTTGCAATGTCGTTATTATCCCTTTCTGCCATTTCGCAGAACGATCAATTCGGAATTGCGTTCTTTATATCCTTAAATAACAAATCGCACTGATGGTATATGCTTACTCAATTACAACGTAACACATTTCGTGTAATACATACTTCAAGTTTATAATGTCATTTAAAAGAATCACATTTAAATAAAATATTTCTTATTGAAAGTATTACTGGTCAACATTTTTCGATTCATTTTATGTTACAAAAGGAATGACAGATGATTTCGATAGGATTTTTCCCGTAGATTGCGAATCTGAAACGAAAAATGTTCCATCGCGTCAACAAGACTGATTTTGAACTTGGTATTTAAATTTAGAATAAAAAATTTAAAATGACGGGGCAAAAAATGCTAAAAACGGGTTTTTTTGACACTTAACTCTTTGAGTTTTTCTTAAAAATGTGGCATGATGTTTTCGTTTCAGATTCGTAATCTACGGGAAAAAACCCATCGAAATCACCTGTCGAAATTCCTTTTGTGACACAAAATTGTGTTATAAACTTTATATTTATTTCAACTATCTACGCATATGTTTGAAAGTAAAAATTTTCTTGGAGTCTCTATGGAAATTTAACATTTTATACCTTATTGATGTCTCGAAAATGTATATCTGTAATTGCAATTTCTGCAGAACTTGATTAATTTTGATAATACATTAAACTTTTTCTTCTTTAGCTGAAATAATTTGAATATTAGCTGAATATTTCATTCGAAACAACATAATTAAATACTATACATCGCAAACGACAATCAAGTTCATCATATTGGAAACAGGAAAGATTATTTGCCCAATAATTTCTCGATATGTCTTTTGACGCATCTCACCCTCATTGTACGAATCGTCGCAGTTAAGTTACTAGAAGGAAGCACCCGTGACCCATTCCAGTTTAGCTTTCAACCTTTTCCACTTCAATTACTGCCACAGTCGAAGCACGACGCCATTGCCGAGCGCGGAGTGCTTGCAAAGGGTTAACTCGCTACGAAGAAAGCACCTCGCAAAAATTTCCTCAGCGGAGTCCCGCAAAAAAAAGAGCAAAACCGCGAGAGCTACCATTTTGTTGCGTTGTGAAACGAACACAATGTCCTACCAGAATAAATGCGGATACAGAATTGACGAAGGAGAGAGCGAGAGAATATAGAATAAAGGAAGGGGAAATATACGGGGAAGGAAAGCATGGTAGAGCGGTTCGTATCGAAAGGGGGAAGTCGCTTTCTTATTTCCATTCTTAGCCAGCGTTCTCTCGAATTCAAGTCTTGATACCAGCACCCACCATTCCACCTTCGTCCCACCTTCTTCATGATCCTCCCTGTCTCCCACTCTTCATCTGGGCTGGGTTCGTCTGTGAAAGTAGGGGGTAACAGAACAGTTACAGAGCTCTTCTCTCTCCCTCTCTCTTATTCTCTCTTCCCATTCTATCGACTCCTACTCTCGGTTCGATCTAAATTTAAATTCAAATTGTAACTTGGGCGCAGAGGAATCCTTTTTGTAAATTAATAGAGGATACGAGTAAGTTTCAAATTGAACCTCATATGTAAAAATACCGGAGTAAAGTAGAGTCAATGATGAAAAATTATCGATTCTCATGACAATGTTATGATTATATAATCCCACATTATCTTCGGTCTACGCAATTTCCTCCGTTTCCTCAACTTCTTGACTCTTCCCAATTAGACAAATCCCGAAGACGTTAACCGCTAAAACGAGTAAATGATTTCCATACACTTGGTCCATGATTGTCGAACGATGACAATCGAAGGGCTATTTTTGCGTTCAAGAAAAATCTCTTGTTTTGTGCTCATGATTTCGTCGTAGGCCCACATCGAGAAAGGTTGCACAGTGCACAAGCAAAGAGAAAAGTCGAGGAACAGTCCGGACTTGTACACGTATGTAACCGACCTTTACTGGCCTTTATCGACAATTTGCTTGCAAGAGGCCAATCAGAATACCGAACCGCTTCCACACGCCTCCCGAATTGTACCATTGGTGTTCTGTTTCCATAGCTACCATAGAAGTGGGGGTAAGAGAGGGGAATGGGGGAGATGTTGACTCACCAGTTCCCGCCGCATGAAGACATTTCGAAACTTGACGTCCGCGAGATAAGACCGCGTCAGTGCCAGTCTCCGAATTCGGCGCGATTATCAGAGAAATCCAGAATCGGTAACAAAAACGCGTTTCGAGTTTAAATATCAACGAGATGAAATCGAGTATCAGTATCGTGTCGCATGGCGATCATGTACAAGAGAACTGACAGAAGAACTGAGAACCCGGTGTAACATGACAGTGAACCAAAAACCTTGATCTGGTTATGTGCATGGACAATAAAACAGTGCAGTGACCCTTTCCTTTAAGTATTGTCGCATATTCCTTGTGATAAAGTTAAGCTTCGCGAGACGAAAGTCTCAATCACGGCAGCAAAATTGAGCTGGATTTGCACCATCAACGGGCCACCGCCGGCCACTTTATGAGGTGAGTTCATTAGGAAAATGAGATAAAAATAAGGATACGATCGAAATCGGAAAAGCGTTTAAGAAATATTGGAAATTTATACTCTGGTCTCTTATAATGATCTAAACATCTTCATGGTCAACATTCTTGGACAAACATGCTTGGACATTTTGACAAATTGAGAAAAAAGAAGAACACTGTCGAGATCGGAAAAGGGTTTGGGAAATATTGGAAATTCATACCTTGGTCTCTTATAAGGGTCTAAACATATCTTCAACATATCTTCAAACATTCTTAAACAAACATCTTTGGACATTTTGACAAATTGATGACTTCTTAGAAAGAAGAACTCGTTAAAAAAACTTGTGAAACTTTATGGGAGAAAACCTTTTTCTGAAAATAATATGCCTAAATGTGTTAACCAATTATCTTAAACACATAAAATAGAACAACTCTCTACAGAGAATGAATTTATCATTATATCTCGAATACAAAAGTTGTGATAAGAATTTAATCTGTGAATAGTGAAAACTATCGTGTTACATATACAGGGTGTCTGACATAAGGTGTCACACCGAAAATATACAAGTAGATGTTATTTGGAGACAATTTTTCCTCGATAAAAATCTTGAGACGTCAATCATTTTCAAGTTATAAGCGATTGAAAATAAAGGGTTTTTCGCAAACTCAGGCTTGTGGAAATAAAGTATTAATAAAATCACATTCTCCAATTAATTTCAAGTAGAGTTTAGTTTAATAAAATTTTAATATAAGATTTAGTTATAAAGATACATGATGGCAAAAATTAAGAACATGCAAAAAATGATGACCTCCTTCAACATTTTTGTTGAGGAAAAATCGTCTTCAAATGACAAGATCTACTTGTATATTATCGGTGTGACACTTTATATCAGACACCCTGTATAAAAAAAATGTGAGTGTTTAATTTACATCATTAAGGACTAGTTGTTCCAACTCTTGGTAAGTTTTACCCAACAAGTAGCATATATTCGTCTCTTTGTTTAGAATTTATCTAAACAAAAGAAAAATATGCTACCTGTCGATGAAACTTATCGACTTCTTCAACTTCTTGATAAGTTTTATCCGACAGGTAGCATATTTTTGTCTCTTTTCAGATAAATTCTAAAAAAAAGAGAAGCTACCAGCCCTAAGTAATTTTAACGTCATAAAAATTAACGTGTAACTTACGAACTAAAATCTTAATAAAATCGTACAAAACGTTTAAAGAAACACTAATTTAATAAGAACGATTTAAATAAAAATATTAATAGAAATATTCAATATGTTAAACTTGATTAATAAAAAAAAATGATAAACATCTATCATAATTGACTTACTTTTAGTATTTTTAAAAATATAAAAATTCTATATTAAACATTAATACCGTAAAATATAATTTAAAAATTTTATGCAAAATAACTATCTCTAAATGATATCTCTAATTTAACAATGACAATATAAAAAAATTATTCAAGTATTCAAAGTGTAATTTTTAAGAATCTTTCACGTTTAGAATGTTTCCTGTGTTTTAGAATTGAAAATGTTATATCGTTAGCTGTTTGTGTGTGTGAGTAATGTGAATAAGATAAAATATTCATCAATTTTCATTAATCAATTACCTTTAATTAAATCTACCATTTATCTATGAAAATAAATTTGAAAATACAAATAACAGTGCGTATGATATATAGTAAGAAACTTTGCTGTCAAATGAGAACTAATTGCTTAAATTCAAGAATTATAAATTAATTCTTAGAAAACATGATTTGCAAGATAAGTATATCTTGTAATTAATAATCAACAGAAAAACTTTGATTAAATAACGAATAATAATCTTTCTACGAATACTAAACTTGCCTTTCGATTTTTAACTTTCAAAATATAATAAGATACTCATGCCTAGCCATACATAATTATATCAGATTTACGAACATTTTTAAACGTGAACGGAACATGTCTACATCGAAGATTGTGTGTCAAAAATATTGCTTGTGGAACGACAAACATTCGATCGTTTATACATCATATGTGTGTGTGTGTGTGTGTGTGTGTGTGTGTGCAATATGTTTTCCACAAATAAACCTATTATCAAAATAGGCAATAAATTGAGGTTTGGTGTCCCTCCCCTACTTTCGGTGACCCGTACCTAAACATTCAATTAGCACTTCCTAATCCCCCGTCGCTTGGGTTGTCAACAGCCATTACTTCCAGCATCTTCTCGGTCGCAATGAGCTATTCCCGAGAGAAGGACGGGGAAAGAAAGGAAGAAAGAGAGAGAGAGAGAAAGGGAGGAGTATTCTCGGAGAGCACCCCAAACACCACGATGATGACGGGGTGGCTGTTCCAGCCCTTGCAACTTCGTCTAACCGACGTATCTATTAATCCGTCCTGAATGACACTCGAGGGTGGCATTCGCTCTCTCGTTGTTCACCTCCTCCTCCGCACATGGGGTGTGTGATCCCTAGCCTTACAAAATCGTAACTACCACTGCCCTTCTCGCTATGGACCCTACTCCGACCACTACAAGATTTTTTTAACGAACGCTCAAGTAGATTCAACACGATAATTGTATTAGTTCTGGAGAAACTAGAACTTTGTGTGTGTGTCGGAAGGAAAAAGACAAACAGAGAAAGAAATTGAGGGAGGAAAGTGAGTCGTTTGGCGCACCCTTTGCCTCGGGGGTGACGTTTAGAGTGAAAGATGAAGAACGAGAGAACGAGCGCACGGAACGTGCCGAGATTGCTTAATGGCTTTGATACGAAGAAAAGGATAAGATTAATTTGCTTATGAATTGAGAAGCAAACGAATAAGCAATTATGTACCGCCTCTGCTATGAGAAGAGGACCCACACCGCTTTGCTCGACCCCCCACGAAGCCTTTACAATGATACAGTTGCAGTTCACCGATCGAAGATCGTTAGATTTCATAATTGCGCAAAAAAGAGAAAGGAAGAAAGTTAAAAAATGAGGTGTGTGCATGTGTACGTGTGTTGTTTGTTGATATGATAATTACTGTAAAAAGATATAATGTGTAAGTGTCTGTTAAAAGAGTGTATGTGTAAGTTAAAAAATGAGGTGTGTGCATGTGTACGTGTGTTGTTTGTTGATATGATAATTACTGGAAAAAGATATAGTGTGTAAGTGTCTGCTACTTAAAGTATTAGAATTTTAAAAAGACAGAAATTAAATCACTAAGACTATCTATTCTGATTTGTATTAATATCTGATATTAGATACAGAAATGTTCTATAATAAAATTATCAGAAGCACAAGGTTGAAAATTGGTTCTTGGCTGTAAAATTGGTATACAAATGTTCTTAGGAATTTAATTTCTGTCTAATTCGCAACTAACACATCAACTAATTTCTATCTATAAAACACGTTAACGCGTTAGATAAATTCCAATAAAATTCTAATAAAAATGTTAAAAATGTTAAAAAAGAAAAATTACATTTATGTCAGCGACAACCTGTCATTTTCTCGCTTAACCAAGTATCCTTAAGCCCCCGGGGATTAATGCGCGATCCCTAGATTGACCGGACTAACAAGGGTCGCTAATTGGTAGCTGTCTTTAATTACAGGCCCGGCGGTAACATGTGCGACGGCTCCTTCACGGAGACCCTGCGTAGTATGCAGGGCATAACGGGAGCATCGCCACCGGGTAGCGCCGGTGTCGGTCCCATGGGGGTCGGTCTCAACAGCCCACTAGGCCCGGGTGGCAAGAAGGTGCCGGTGGAACACATCAAACGTCCCATGAACGCCTTCATGGTCTGGTCGCGGCTACAGCGACGAAAGATTGCTCAAGAAAATCCCAAGATGCACAACAGCGAAATCTCTAAACGACTTGGCAAGTGCATTTTTTTTTAAGAATCTTCTAAATTTCTTAAAGTGGAATCTCAGTCAAAACAATAGAATTTCACTCCAAAAGAGTGAAACTGCTCTAAGAAATTTAGAGAGAAATATCTTAATACTTTCCTTAAATGCCTGTAAGGCCAAGCGCTCGAATATATCGAAGCGTTGAAGCCTCTTTTTCGGTAATGCTGATTTTGGATGCTAGCGTGTTGCGATATATTCGTGATTAGAGTAGCTGTGTAGCGTTCTCGTAAGGTAAAAATGATTCTATTATGTACATAATTTGAATTTTCGATGAATTAAAATTATGTACATAATATAAATTTGAAAATTAAAGTTATGTACATAATTGAAAGCATACATTTATTGTAATCTAGTAATCGATAAATAAGTCATACTTTTCATAGATTAATCTATATTTTTTTAGATTTTAAAGCTCAAACTTCTTAAATTTCTAGATCAAGTGCTATCAATTTAAAAACTAAAAGAGATTTCATATTATCTTCCAAACTAAATTATGAGCAACCGTCGCAACGCAGCCAACATATTAATGGCTTTACTCAATGTTAGTATAACAAAAAGCAATGTGTATTTCCACAAAATTTGCAGTGTGTCAGTCTTCAATCGATCAAACGAAATATTCTAACTATACAAGTCGTACCGAAATAATAATAATAATAATAATAATAACGAGTGATTAATAAAGCAGCTAATAATAATAATAGGAACATCTACAAAAGTAATAATCGTATAATTCGAATAAACGAGATCATCATTTTTTCGTGATATATATATATATATATATATATATATATATTTAAAATAAAAAAAAATATATATATTTTTTTTTTTTAAGATTTTGCGCACATGTTCGCATGACTTAGCGTCGACGGAGATATTCCGTTTAGTATTTCTGTTAAATACCTCACAGTCGAGACCAACAAAGGATCTTCCGCAACTCCCTCGAGCTTCTTTATCCGTCATTTTCTCCTCGCCTCGCACCCTCCAACCCCTATTTTTCGTTTCCCCGGCGACGACGAATAAGGGAAGCGTCTCCTCCTCCTCCTCCACCACCTCCTTCTCGATAAAAATGATGCGCACGCTCGAACCTTCGATGTACCACCCCCTTTCTATTTTCCATCTTCTTACCCTCCCCAGCTCATCTTTATTCTCCCATGCTTCTTCCTCCGCGTTTCCTCTTTTGTCGTCGCGACACTTTTCCGTCGCTCTTTCGCCGCCGAACATATTTTTGGATGATACACTACGTTGCAACACTCGCGGATTTTGTCCCTTTTCTCGCTACCGCGAAACTCCTACGTATAATGTATAAGGCGACACGAAATATCCCATACTCTCAATACGGTGATCGGAATTTAGCGCATGGAATGTCACGTTTCGGTTTCTTTTTTCGCAACCACAAAAGTATTCGGAAGAATGTCGTCTTATTTCTCGATTGGTTACATGAATGCTTGGGCTCGCTGTATAAAAATTCTAAAAAGGTAGCCAGAAAAGGATTTCGATATAACAACAAGGAAGATCAACAAGGAAGATGCAACAAAAAAGATTTAAAAGATTCTTATAAAATTTTTTAATTGTCGAATATCGGACTATTTCGGAAACAATAATTCCTCGAAAGTTCTGTAGATATCAACTTTTTAGTGTTTTCAATAACTATTTTATTTCTAGATTAATAAGACTGCAAACTTTTCAAGTCCTAAAGTTTTAATTCTTCAAACTTTGATTGGCACTTAAATTTTGACGTTAATATTGCTCCGCTTAATTGTTTTAAAATAAAAATAAAAATTCAATCGAAGGTGTTTTTGAACAGGAGAATAAATATTTTGCGCTGTCGGGCTAAAATAATTCCGGTCCAAAAGTGTGATAAAGCAGCCTCGAGTTTTATTGCATCAATTAGTAGATGGCGATGCGCACGTTTATCTTCGGGGCCGACAATTTGCCACGTTTCACGATGCTCGGAGAACGCTTAAGGGTGTGGAATCCTGAAGGGAATAATCGCGGCGCAAGAGACGGCGAGAAAGGGGGTTCTTTAAAGTGAGTGCTCTGTCGGGAGACGCTTAGAGCTAATCTAGTTATTGGACCTCGCTGTAACGTTCCTGTTGTGCAACTTGCTCGTCCGAACCTTGTCCCTTTCCCTTTCGTCTTCGAGATTCGAACCACTCGAACGAATGGCTTAAACGTTTCGAGGTTGATGGCAATTTCGATTGAGATAGAAAGATCAAGATAGAAAAATAATATAGAAGATTAAATATGAGACGGATAATAATCCTTAAGGTTCGCCAGTAATAATTAAGAAAAATCTTTCCTCAATGGGAAAGTTTGGTCGACTTTTACCATTGAGGAAAGATTTTTATTAAATATGAGATTCATATACAGAAGGTGGATAAAATAATGTGAACACCGATTGAAAAAATATTTGTTTATTAATAAAATGTTATTGATAAGCTATATTAAGATATTTAAATATTTTCCTAGACTAGAACAATTAAGTATCATCGAACCACTATGGACAGTGTTGGAGAAGAGTATGAAAAATGGATTTCCTCTTTGAACATCTCTGAAGGAATTGGCAGATGTTTCTATAGAAGAATAGAACAACATTCCACTGGAGATTATTCAAAGCCATCGGACTCTAGGCGATTTTGGAAAAGAGTGAGAAGCAGATTTCCTCCTTCTCTGAAGCAATTAGCAGATGAAAGAATGAAACAAGATTTCACTGGAGAAAAGACAAATGGTGGCTCAACATCTTATTAATAAACAAGTAAATACAAATATTTTTTTTTCACAAATGTTCACACATTATTGCAATTCTTATATATATATATATAGGTCCTATTTGTGAAAATAAAAATAAAATAATAATTTTATTTTTATTTTCACAAATTATTTTATTTTTATTTTCACAAATTACTTGATAAGGACTCAAAGAAGGGTCGAAACGTTGTGATTTAATAAATAATATTTGCCAGTACGGTCGAGAGAAGAGTCTTACTTTTTTTTTTAAATTCTGTCTGACGATTCTCAAATATCTACGTTTTTATTAATAAATAATATTAATGGCACTACTAATGATACTGAGAATTTTATAAAAAAATGATTGAGAAAATTAATTTTAATGGTCTGGCCACAAGGATTGCGATGAGATTTTACTTCATAATATCTCTCCCTCTCTTAAAGCCACCTCCGACACAATGTTGCGCCGTAAAAACACACGTACGAGATGCAAACACCCTCGAGAGAGAAGTTAACAAAGAGAACGAGACGAGAGAGGAATAGAGGGTGTATAAACACATGAAGAGAGAGAGAGAGAGAGAGAGAGAGAGAGAGAGAGAGAGAGAGAACGACAGGGAGGACGGGATTCGAAGAAAAGGAGACTCGGGAGAAGCTTTCATCGTAATGAAGTATTTCTACCAAAGCCTTGAAGAGGAAGGGCATCAACTTCTTTCGAGCGCGTTAAAAGAACGACTTATCGGTCCTGCGATCCTCTCGGAAACAGATGCCCATCTTACGATCCTAAAAGACTATCCAGTTTAAACAACCAACACTGGATTCGCGAAACTATCCATAAGAGGAAAAAAGAGATCAGACAAGTTAAAGGATAACTATGTCAACTTGAATAAAGCATTTCGCAAAATGAAATAAAGAAATATACGACCAGGCTGTGAAGTACAAGAAAAGTCTGTAATGTGACCAAAACTAGAGAGAGAATTATTTGATTTAGATCAACCGAATCGCCTGTTCAACCGAAACAGCATTGCTCGAAATTAATTTCTAACATAAAAAAGAAATAACGAGAGGCAATTTATTTTTTTTTATCTTGTAATTTTAGTTAACGTCAACGTGTAATGAAAAAGTTAAGTGTATCATTCATGTAATTGGGGAGCTGTACGTATATTTTTTGAAAATTGATAGAGATGCAAAGATCCTCAGAACAATAATAATATTTAAACATGACTTTTCGATCACGGCTACACGGAGAGAATTTTCTCTTAAAATTTACCCTGAAAATCATGGTAATCGTGCGACAAAATATGGTACTGGAAGAATCTTATAAGAGTTTCTCCGATTAATATTTACCACAAAAAAATATTAATACGTACCTAGTAATATTTTTATTGTGGTAAATATTAATCAGAAATACTCTTACAAGATTCTTTCAGTACCATTATTTTTCAGGATGAATTCTAAGAGAAAATTCTCTCTGTGTATAGACGCAAATATTAATGTCGAAAAAATATTAGCGTCAATTTCCCCGAAATCTTTCGCGAAAGTGAATCTGAACCGTCGGCTCGCGGGAAAATAATTCCGACACTTACCTATATAGAATCGTGAGAACAATCACGCTTATTGCGACAAAGACGATGTATATGTATATACATATAACGTTCAGGTACACGTATCTTTGCGTCTTTTCCCTCCTCTCTCACGATCGTGATTAAAAATGATCGTCCCCGAGCTTAAAGCTCCCTTAAAAGCTTTCCGTCACTATTTTGAACGGCCCACCGGTCGCTCTTTGTGTCACAAAGACCGGGATTCTCTACTCTACTCCGAGACTTATGAGCAAAATCTGTTTTTCCTCGAATGAATTTCGCGACAAGCTTCCGCGCGAAAAGGATTGAGAAAGATTAAGAGGACGGGCAGGAATGAAGTCTTTGTGCAGTTTTGTTTACTTAAAATTTCAAGACACTAATAATCTTTGAATTACAAGCGATTAAGTATGAAGAACGGGTTTCAGGGGTTGATCCAAGTTTCTAAAAAATATATAATCGATAATAAATGAATGCAAAATTAGCAGATTTCAAATACTGCTTGTTTTCAGAATTTAATTAAATATTTCACCCGATTTTTTTTTAATTAACGTTAAGTCCATCGCAACATCTGTCGTTAAGATTGATAAAATGTGAAATTAAAATAATATCTATTCTAAAACAATGTGATTAAAATAACACAAGACACTTTGACATTATGTTCGATATAATGAAGAGACAAAATATGAGGACACAAAAGCTTGATATAAAATAATATTATGCAAATCTTGCAAGGTAATTGTTAACGAAATCATAAAAGAGACACTGTGTGCACGATTATACTTATCGCAAGGATAAAACAAAGCTGCACTACGTTGCGAAAAAGGCCTTGGAGCATCGGTAGCGTGTAATACGTATGCCTCAGAGGCATCTTCTTAATTGGCACTATACGACGCCAGTAACGAGAATAACGGCGTCATTGTTTCGCGCCATAAGAAAAGGTAAAGGCTATTAGCGGCGTGGCACGCGAAGAAGACTCGAGATAGGATTTCCTTTTTAGCCCGTGTCGCTTTATTTAACGACGTAATTATACTGCATGTCGGCAAATGAATGTATTTAATGAAATTTCGCGCTATTATCGAGAACCTAACGCTTACCCGATGATTTATCCGATGTCAACGCGAACGAGGATTACGTATGCGAATGCGGTACAAAACATTGGCATTTTTATATATTTAATGATATTTCAATAAGTACGGCGGCGTAAATAATAATTATTAGCGCAAAAAAAAGAGGACGTGTATATAAAATAATTCGAGAACATTTATATGCAAGATAGTATATAATTACGTTCACAAGAGATATTTATTTATAAACTGCAAATCTTATTTTAAAAAATTTTTTTTTTATTTTTTCGCGTTAACATCTTAAAATACATATCATTAGAATATATTTAATTTTTTGTTCTGTATGTTCGTTTCATAAACAACTGTCTTTTCAACAGATAACAGATAACAAATCTTACTTGAAATTTTTTTTATTTTTTCGCGTTACTATCTTAAAATACATTTAATTTTTTGCTCTGCATGTTTCTTTCATAAACAAATGTCTTCTCAACAGATGACGTCACTATAATTAGCAGACTGGAACTTTATTCGCCCATTATAACGAGCTTTGATCGCGATATATTTTTAATTCTTATTTTGCATTCCCAGCTATCTATAATAACGATATTCTGTTCACAAGAGATATTTATTTATAAACTGCAAATCTTACTTGAAATTTTTTTATTTTTTCGCGTTACTATCTTAAAATACATTTAATTTTTTGCTCTACATGTTCCTTTCATAAACAAATGTCTTTTCAACAAATAACGTCACTATAATTAGCAGACTGGAACTTTATTCGCTCATTATAACGAGCTTTGATCGCGATATATTTTCAATTCTTATTTTGCATTCTCGGCTATCTATAATAACGATATTCTGTTCACAAGAGATATTTATTTATAAATATCTTACTTAAAATCTTGTTACTTAAAAACTTACT
Source organism: Nylanderia fulva (assembly GCF_048542155.1). NCBI lineage: Eukaryota > Metazoa > Arthropoda > Insecta > Hymenoptera > Formicidae > Nylanderia > Nylanderia fulva. Next base: position 1,340,061 of record NW_028189730.1, on the reverse strand, counting down.
GCAAATCTTACTTAAAATTTTTTCATTTTTACTCGTCACTATTTTAAAATACATATAATTTTTTGCTCTGCATGTTCCTTTCATAAACAAATGTCTTCTCAACAGATAACGTCACTATAATTAGCAGATTGGAACGTTATTCACCTATTATAACGAGCTTTGTTCGCGATATATTTTTAACACTGAACGTATATAAATTTTCTCACGTAATCCTGAACAACGCAAGTTCGATTTCGGAGCTCCAAGTCGCAAAGTCACCTCCCTCCCGCGTCGACAGGAAATGCAGGAAACGTTTTCCAATTTCCACGTTTCATCGTCGGGGACAAGTCCGGGAAGGGGGCAGCCGATCGATCGGCGGTGCAGTAGCTGCACCGCGCCACCGCTTCGTCTCACCATCTTCAACTGTCACGTTTCGAACGATAACTCTTTCCCTTCCGAAAAAAAATATTTCACGCGCTCGCCGCGAGAAAGAAGCTATATAATAGATTAAATTATCAAATGTCATTTCTGCGCGTTTTCCTCCGCGCGAATCCGCGAAAGTAGTAATAAACGGCTTCTCGATAATCGCGGTGATCAACGTATACGTGTTCTTCATCGGTATTGCTCGCGTCACAGAAACGAGAACGACGTCACGGCCACGTCCTCTGCTCTCTTTCGTCTTCCTTCTTTCCCGGTCCTCTCCCTCCTCCGCCATCCTCGTCCATTAATTAACAGGCTTTGTACTTTTAAACGATGTTAAATAAACGGCATTGTCCGCCGGCGAAAGGACTGAAAAGCGGGTGCCATTGTGCTTTAAGCTCGCTCCTCATCGTCCTCGTCGTTGTCGCCGTCGTCGTCGTCGTCAACCCCAGAAAGAAGGAAAGAGAGAACGAAGGAGTATTGCCCGCGAACGCCAACTTACTAATACCATCAGTACCTGGAAGCCTTTGTTCTAAACAAATACGTCGAAACCCGCCGCCACCCCCGACTACCCTCCTCTCGCCATTTCCCTCTCTTGTTCGACCGTGCCACCTGCCTTTCAGACGGGAAAACGTGTATCGATTGGATAAGCCGTAATATAAATGGAGAGCACACAGAGCTACCCCTTTCGCGCGACCGGAAGTCGCCTCGGCTTTTTGATTCCGAGGGCAAATTCACGCGGTTTGTGACTTGTCAATTTAAACCACTATTTTTCAAACCACGGAAACTCTCAAGAATATTTTTATGCGAAGCATAAAAGAGCAATTTTATTTTTTATTTCATCCCCCAAAAGGTTTTAGCCTTTTGAAATAAATGAATGGATATAAAAATATTTCTTAAGAATGAGGCGAGGTTAAAGAATAAGTTGTATTCACATACACAGAACTTTTTTTACTGGATTTAATTAAAATGAGGAAATATTGAGTCCGACGCAAAATGCAGGATACATTTTTAGGATTAATTAAGTCGAGAAATTGTATTTATCGAGAACAGTTTCGCGTTATCAGCCTGCTATTGTCTCGGAAGACACGATTCTCGAACTCATTCAATGCTTGCCGATACCTTTTCTTTGGGGTTCATTGTGAGCTACCACGTATCCGTATTGTCCAATAGTGCTGTTGTTGCTGCTGGTAACAACAACGGGAGAAACAAGGGGTCTCTCTGTAGGGTTCATTGCGAATTCCCGGCTTCCGGCGTTCTTATCAGCTTTTATCGTGGGATCTAAATCCTCTTCTCTTCTCTCTATTATTCTTTTCTTTTCTTTTTAATTATAGAGTAATTCTCTAATAAAAAATAACATTGACTAATAAATTACCTAATAAATTTAAAAAACTATATTCGAATTTTTATTTAGATCATTTAAATGTTTTTAAAAAATTTCGATTACATTTACAGTATCCTCCATAAGTTTGGAAATTACATTTTACATTTTACAGTTAAACAATCGTATGGCAGCGATCTGTGTAGATTTTTTGTATCGATAAATCGTAAACTATTTAAATAACATTTTTAATTATAACAGGGTACTAAGTATCTTTGTTTCTCTTTCCTTATGTGAAAAATTTTTTTGAACGGAATTTCATGTTACTGACCGCTCGGAATATTATATTGTGTTTTCTCGCTTTTCCTTTTCCCAGCGATTTTTTCCCAGCCCCCAGCTGTGCTATAATCCCGGTCAAGCCATATAAAAGAAGAAGAAAGACTCGGAAGCTATTAAAGCCCTTGGGTGAAGGATACGAAAAAAGTTCTTTTCGTCGACTTTGCGACCTTTATACTAAACAAATTTCAGGTCAAATAGTCAAATTGAGCCATCTCGCGTTTATTCAACAAAAGGAAATGTCATATATATAAAATCCCTATTTCGAAAATAATTGATAGGTATCCATGTTGCAAAATTTACTTTCTTCTTTCTACGCGGAGAGAATTTTCTCTTAAAATTTACCCTAAAAATTATAATATAATCATGGACAATATATAAAAAATATGAATATGTACATAATAAATTTGTACACAGTAATTCATCGAACATATTTCATATTTTATTGTGATAAATATTAATCAAAGAAATTCTTATAAAATTCTTCCAATATCATATTGCCCATGATTACCATCATTTTCAGGATAAATTCTAAGAGAAGAAAATTCTCTCTGTGTAGAATAAAGCTCAATCCAAAAATCAAATTAGATCGCGAGAGAGGTGGGAAAAAGGAAAGGGTAGCGTATTCAGTCTTTGTCTTTTGAGATCTTTTTGCGACACATCCTCGCTACACCGAAATCTCAACGAAATCAATCTCCGGTGAACGCGAGCTTCGCGACGTCGCGACGCCGACGTCTCGCTGCGGCGGCCATTGTTGGCGGCGTCGCGGTGCAAACCCCGGGGGCGCATTGTGCCCCTCGGCGTCGGGGGTTCGGTGTGTGTCGCGTACCTAGCAGCAGGTTCCGTTTCCAGAATACCGGGGCTTCGCGCTTTGTGCGCGCCTCGGCGGCCGCCGACAACAAGTGGTAATTAATTCTGCGCAAAACAATCAGAGCCCGCTAACTGGGGTGGGAGGTATAGGGACGACGAAGGGGTTAAAAACGACTCCCGCCCAATGAGTCCCTCCACAGAATCCCTCCGAGAGCGTTTAAACGTGAATCGGAAAGCCACAACGCGTATATGACAATTAATCGTATAGTTTTTAATTTAGATTTGGATTACTTGTATCGTGCATATAAAATTTGTGTTTTCTTGGTAAAAATGGTCCTCGTGAAATTTTTGTGTTAAATATTTAACACATCGTGTGTTAATTTGATATATTACTGTTCTGTTAATTGAACTTAAATGTGTTAAATTATTAAAACAACTGAAAAAAATTTTACACAATAAATATGTTTTGGTTTATTAATGACAAGATTTATCTGATAAAATTTACAGAAAGAAATGTTGACACAATATTTGTTCCTCCATTTAATATATCCATATTATGTTAAATTAACACACAAATTTCTGTGGCCCGTTTGGAACATGTAATATCTGTTAAATTTAACAGAAATTTTTCAACCGAGTACGCGAGGCGTCCTAATCATCATTTTTTACGTCTTACATCTTTTTGTTAAACGCGGCTTAATGTTTCATCAGCTGATGAATAACTGCAAATAATATAACAGGAAATACAAAGTATTAATGTTCAGCAGGCGATGTATCATCATGCATGATGAGATCTCATGATTTCGCGTTCTTATGAATATTTACGAATCCAATTATCGGAATCGACGGTCAAATATTTATACTTTGGAACAAGCGTTTAATCGTTATTTGATTACTAAATAATTGTGGGAAAGCACATTGTATTATGGATTGGAATTATTCAATCGATTAATATGCAGGAATATGAGAATTTAAAATTATATTTACAAAATGATTAATCTTTCAGCTGATACACACTCGCGCTTATATTTTATTCATCGTAACGTGAAAATTGTTGCAGGTGCGGAATGGAAGCTCCTCACGGAGGATGAAAAACGCCCGTTCATCGACCAGGCCAAAAGGTTACGCGCCCAACACATGAAGGAGCACCCTGACTACAAATACAGACCGCGAAGGAAACCCAAGACCCTGCGGAAAGAAGGTTATCCTTACAGTATTCCGTACCCAAGTGTTCCCATGGACGCTCTTCGAGCCGGTAAGTAGATGATTAATTTTATGTATCATAAATAACATTATTGTAGCTAACTTGAAATCTCCATAACAAATCCTTTTTCTTGTTAATCTATTAACATTCCATTACACAGAATAATATTTTTATATACCAACATTAACCATATAAAATTCATCTTGTCTCGTTGATAAATATTTACCGCTTCTAAACTGTGTGAAAAAAAATCCTTTTCGACAATTTTGACGGGGATCACCTCGTTGCACCGCAATGCAACGAAGTGGCGCGTGGAAATGTTGTTGCAAATTTTGCAGCTCACACACAGTTGCGTAAACACTCGTGCCGAACACTTGCGACTACGCGCTGACGTCACGTCTGGTTAGTTTATTGTGACAATTGAGCGAGCGTAATGGAACCGAGTTCGCGCATGCAAAAGCGCGTAGAAGAACACAGAAAATGCGCGGTGTGCTACCAATTTGTTTAATTAACGCGCGACGGAAACGCGAATGCATTATGCGCGATGAACGCGGCGCGATTTGTAATTTAATTATTGCAATCTTTCTTTGACAAGCGATACAACAAAGGTGACGCGTTGTCTGCATTACAGTGGAGTAATACGTGTATATTTTTCGTGTAAACAAAACTCGCCTCTCTCTGCTCTCATCCACTTATTTATTTGTCACCGAAAGTGTATGGATAATTGCATTGTTAAAAGTAACGAGTGTAAACAAGATATTTATACGAATATCGCAATTCGTTTTTCGAAGCGCAGATTATTGTTCGATCAATTTGTAGTTGGATCGTATATACTATATTGTAATTATTTAAAATAGTACACCGTGGTGCTGATATTAATTAATCGTTACCGTCACCGTTGATTTATCTCTCAAATTATATAACTTTATTACATTATCGCTTCAATTAACTACTTTAATTACGAATCGCTTTAATTACGAATTAAATCATACTCGTGCAATTAAAATCATTTCCATTTATAATTACTATTCCGACTTGAAATTGTCATTGCTTATATATAATATATACACATACACAGAGAGAATTTTCTCTTAGAATTTACCCTGAAAATCATGATAATCATGAGACAATATAGTATTGGAAGAATTTTATAAAAATTTCTCTGATTAATATTTACCATAAAAATAGTAATATCTACCACAATAAAATATAAAATTTACCATGTACATATTGAATATTTGTTATTGTAATATATATTAATCAAAGAAATTCTTATAAAATTCTTCCAATACCACATTATCCATGATTATCATGATTTTCAGAGTAAATTCTAAGAAAAAATTCTCTCCGTGTACATATACACATAGAGTATTTTACAAGATTCATATTTAAATTTAAAAACGCGTTTCTATAAATATTTTTTTTTTAGTACGTGTGGAGGTATCATAGCGGCTTTAAGGTACCATTTCATGTGCAACTTCCCGCCCAGTACTTTGTTGCTATTGGTGAAGTTCAATTGTATGAATAGCAAAGACAGCAAAAGAGAGAAACACAAAACTCTACACCATACACCATACATGTCAGACATTCAATTCTAATTTATTATTATTTATTATTATTATTTACAACTTATCGCATGTTACAACCATTATTCTTCTTTCTCTCTCTCTCTCTCCATCTCTTTCCAACACATCTTCCAGTTACTTGTCCTTCTCCTTTCACTTCCTTCTCGTCATCTCGTTCTCTCCAAAGTTCTCTCCTTCAAATTTCACCGCCATCTCCTTCTCTCCCAACTTTTCTCCTCTTCTCCCTCCTTCACAACTGAACCTGCCTCCCCTCCTTCATCACACCGTATCTTTCTTCCTCCTCTTTTTTTCGGCACGCATGCGAGGTGTTTTAGTTTGAACTGGATTTGAACCTGGGACCTTAGGCTTATCATCTTACGACTTTACCTACTGGTCTACCATTTTACCCATTATTATATTAGTTAGATGCATTTTAAGAATAAAATAGATTATAAATATGATGTTTTTTAAAACGGCCAACAGAGCCAAAGAGAAATTTTTCTCCATATGTAAATTTCGAGATTAATTTATATATGGAACTTAGTGATCTCAAACCAAGAGATACAGTTCCGAATAATTAATTTTTCGTGCTTTGGCTCTGTTGGCCTCGTTTTAAAAATCATATTTATAGTATTCTTAATATTGAGAGCCGATAAAAATATTTCTGTCTGAATAAAATAGATTATTACGAGAATATAAAAGCAAAAATTATAATTTAACCTTGAAATAATAAGAGAACAAAGAAATATGCTCTAATAAATTTTAATCATATGACTGATTTGGCACTTTTATTCTCTCTTGCTGCTAGTATATTTTTAACGTGAAAACGATAGCATTCGAATATTCATGTCAAATTATATATTACACGCCGATATTCACCTTGTAATTTATCGTCGTCATGTAAGTTCGTGCTCGTGAGTGTAGGCGAGAGTTTACAAATATCTTTCGAGAAATTATTAATTCCGGCAATGGTGATGTTGCGATTAAGGCCAGAATTTATCTCTTGACTCCCACGCGATCTCGCGAAAAGCGATCGGTAATCTCCGATTTATCAGACGTGGAGACTCTCCTACTTCCCATTTATATCTCCTCCCTGCATTTTTGATCCGCACCCTGCACATTTCTATTCAAGTTCAGGTCGAAATTCTTGCATTCGTTTAGATAATCTCGAACAGGAAACATACAAAATGATTCGCATTCTTTTAAAATACGAAGGAAAATAAAATACCAAATTTTACTGTGTCAAAGTGGCCGAAAAGAAGTCAAGTTTCTAAACCTTTTAAAATTTAAAGGTTTCTTACTATTTAAATTATCTTTAAATTTTATCTTCAACCATTAAATTTTAAAAGGTTTAGAAACTTGGCTTCTTTTCGGCCACTTTGACACAGTAAAATTTGATCTTTTTGCTATTATTTTTACTAAATGGACAATTTGACACGAAATGGTTCAAGCAAATTCTTCAGGCAAAAAATCCTTTTCGTTCTTTTATTTGTTTCAAAAATATTATATATATTTTTTTTCCAGATTCTCTTTCCTATGATATCTTTCCTGGCTCTGATTTTTTAAATCATGCTCGCTTTTTGACATACACGACTGCAAATATGTCGGGACAATATAGTGAGTGGATGGGAGAGATAAATTATCTGCCTGAATTTCTCGAGTACTCTCCGAGGCTGCTCATGTATTAAGGATAAAATAATAATTCTAACCACAATTGTGATACACTTATAACTTATCATAATCTCAAATTCACAAAAACAAATTAAATCTAAATGTAAACTTTTTTTCATTTTCTAATATATAGATTGGGTTTCAGCGATTCTATTAATATTGCTCACATATCATCTCCTATACATATCTATCTCTTGTTCTGTGCATGTTATGTTGTGCTACTATTTCATAACTAATATTTAAGTACCAACATTTCTATGGTGGTGATAAAAAATCCTGCTCTTTTCTAAATAGATGTAAGCGCTTGTATATCGAAAACATTAGCAAAGAAAAAACAAGTATTGACTTGTGACAAAGTGAACTTTTGTGAATAACATAATACCGTATACATTCCATTGAAAATTATAGACAAGTTGTAGACCAGAGATTGTAACTGCAAAAATTTTTTTAATTCCATTATACTTTGAAAAATTTTTATGGGACTATTCTTTTAATCAAATAATTAAATATGCAAATATGAATTTATATAGTTTTCAAAAAAATTAAATTATTAATACATTACATCACTTTTAAGTTAAACAAATATTGACTTGTCACAACAATATATGTATATTGATAATTAGTTTGCGAAAGGAAAATTATAAAGTACACAAGAAAAAGGTGGACACAAATCCCCTAAAATCCTTTGAATTTTCATTACAGACAGACTACACTACTGTGGGGTTGAAGGAGGGTGATTGTCCTTTTTTTTCAACTAGTGACGGATTTACGATCGTGGGGTTATCTGTATGAAGTCATGTGCTTTCACAATTAGTCCCTCGGGCGTGACTGCTGAGTCGCGTGGACTTTCGCATAATGCTTGCAGAAGCTTAAAACAATTCGATAAATAATGAGCCTGCGACATGTTTATATGCTCGCGTGCCTGCGTCCAATGAATCCACGAGCGAACACGATTCGCAAAGTACGGTCCTACAGCGCCGAAGGGAATTATTCGAGGATTTATTTCAGCGCACTCTCCCCGGTTTCTCTCTTCCGTTTTACTCACGCATGCTCCCGAGATATCAAGTCAATCTGCGACGATAAAGCATGCCCAAATTAAGAGAAACACAATTTTCTAAACTATATAATGCAGGAAAGGCTCGTAATATGTTTCAAGTTGCATCGAACTTTTTTACTCTTTTAAATTCTTCTACTGATTTCCACAATAATTTTTTCTCAACAATTTAAAATCAAACTAATACTATTTTTTTCTTTTTTTATCACACACAAAAGCATTATTTTCATAATTATTTTTAACATACTGAAAAATATGAAAAATAGAATATTATTTTATAAATATATAAGATCACACGCTCTAATTCTTCTACTGATTTCCACAATAATTTTTTCTCAACAATTTAAAATCAAACTAATACTATTTTTTTCTTTTTTTATCACACACAAAAGCATTATTTTCATAATTATTTTTAACATACTGAAAAATATGAAAAATAGAATATTATTTTATAAATATATAAGATCACACGCTCTAATTCTTCTACTGATTTCCACAATAATTTTTTCTCAACAATTTAAAATTAAACTAATACTATTTTTTTCTTTTTTTATCAAAAGCATTATTTTCAAAATTATTTTTAATATACTGAAAAATATGAAAAATAGAATGTTATTTTATAAATATATAAGATCACACACGCTCTGATTCTTCTACTGATTTCCACAATAATTTAAAATTAAACTAATACTATTTTTTTCTTTTTTTATCAACAGCATTATTTTCAAAATTATTTTTAACATACTGAAAAATAGAATGTTATTTTATAAATATATAAGATCACACACGTTCTGATTCTTCTATTGATTTCCACAATAATTTTTTCTCAACAATTTAAAATTAAACTAATACTATTTTTTTCTTTTTTTATCAAAAGCATTATTTTCAAAATTATTTTTAACATACTGAAAAATATGAAAAATAGAACGTTATTTTATAAATATATAAGATCACACACGCTCTGATTCTTCTACTGATTTTCACAATAATTTTTTCTCAACAATTTAAAATTAAACTAATACTATTTTTTTCTTTTTTTATCAAAAGCATTATTTTCAAAATTATTTTTAACATACTGAAAAATATGAAAAATAGAATGTTATTTTATAAATATATAAGATCACACACGCTCTGATTCTTCTACTGATTTTCACAATAATTTTTTCTCAACAATTTAAAATTAAACTAATACTATTTTTTCTGTTTTTATCAAAAGCATTATTTTCAAAATTATTTTCAACATACTGAAAAATATGAAAAATAGAATGTTATTTTATAAATATATAAGATCACACGCTCTAATTCTTCTACTGATTTCCACAATAATTTTTTCTCAACAATTTAAAATCAAACTAATACTATTTTTTTCTTTTTTTATCACACACAAAAGCATTTTCAAAATTATTTTTAACATACTGAAAAATATGAAAAATAGAATATTATTTTATAAATATATAAGATCACACGCTCTAATTCTTCTACTGATTTCCACAATAATTTTTTCTCAACACTTTAAAATTAAACTAATACTATTTTTTTCTTTTTTTATCAAAAGCATTATTTTCAAAATTATTTTTAACATACTGAAAAATATGAAAAATAGAATGTTATTTTATAAATATATAAGATCACACGCTCTGATTCTTCTACTGATTTCCACAATAATTTTTTCTCAACAATGTAAAATCAAACTAATACTATTTTTTTCTTTTTTTATCACACACAAAGCATTATTTTCAAAATTATTTTAACGTACTGAAAAATATGAAAAATAGAATGTTATTTTATAAATATATAAGATCACACACGCTCTGATTCTTCTACTGATTTTCACAATAATTTTTTCTCAACAATTTAAAATCAAACTAATACTATTTTTTTCTTTTTTTATCACACACAAAAGCATTATTTTCAAAATTATTTTTAACATACTGAAAAATATGAAAAATAGAATATTATTTTATAAATATATAAGATCACACGCTCTAATTCTTCTACTGATTTCCACAATAATTTTTTCTCAACACTTTAAAATTAAACTAATACTATTTTTTTCTTTTTTTATCAAAAGCATTATTTTCAAAATTATTTTTAACATACTGAAAAATATGAAAAATAGAATGTTATTTTATAAATATATAAGATCACACGCTCTGATTCTTCTACTGATTTCCACAATAATTTTTTCTCAACAATGTAAAATCAAACTAATACTATTTTTTTCTTTTTTTATCACACACAAAAGCATTATTTTCAAAATTATTTTTAACGTACTGAAAAATATGAAAAATAGAATGTTATTTTATAAATATATAAGATCACACACGCTCTGATTCTTCTACTGATTTCCACAATAATTTTTTCTCAACAATTTAAAATTAAACTAATACTATTTTTTCTGTTTTTATCAAAAGCATTATTTTCAAAATTATTTTCAACATACTGAAAAATATGAAAAATAGAATGTTATTTTATAAATATATAAGATCACACACGCTCTGATTCTTCTACTGATTTTCACAATAATTTTTTCTCAACAATTTAAAATTAAACTAATACTATTTTTTTCTTTTTTTATCAAAAGCATTATTTTCAAAATTATTTTTAACATACTGAAAAATATGAAAAATAGAATGTTATTTTATAAATATATAAGATCACACACGCTCTAATTCTTCTACTGATTTTCACAATAATTTTTTCTCAACAATTTAAAATTAAACTAATACTATTTTTTTCTTTTTTTATCAAAAGCATTATTTTCAAAATTATTTTCAACATACTGAAAAATATGAAAAATAGAATGTTATTTTATAAATATATAAGATCACACACGCTCTGATTCTTCTACTGATTTTCACAATAATTTTTTCTCAACAATTTAAAATTAAACTAATACTATTTTTTTCTGTTTTTATCAAAAGCATTATTTTCAAAATTATTTTTAACATACTGAAAAATAGAATGTTATTTTATAAATATATAAGATCACACGCTCTGAGTGAGAATGATACAAAGTTTCTTATCTATTTTTTTATTCATCGGTTTTACGAGTACGTGACAGACTAACGTAAACTATTCGCGAGTTTCGAAACACGAAGAACGAGATGCGCCGAACGGAGAAAACGACGTCGCACGGTAGAATCTTTTGTGTTTGCGTTTGAATTATTATGCGACGGGAGAATTGCAACAGACGGTCACGGCGCGCGTAAAATATTTAGACTTAGTAATCAGGTTGCGTCTCCCTCGCGCCTTCGTCCGGCATGGAAATTCAAAATTACGTAATTCAGTACGAAGTGCGAAACAATGAAGACAATAGCAACCCAGGAACGGCAAACAAATCTCTGTAAACCGAGGGGACTTCGCGCATACCAAGAGCCCGATTCATCGAACATCTGTTCTCGAATTTCTGTCAGCAAAAAAGATAAATCAAAATCGACAGACACCGTAAATAAACTCTACGCGTCCGATTAATGCCTGTAATTGAATCGAAAAGGCAAAAGGCTCGACACAAAAAATTCGATAATACATTTTAACGAAGCTGTCACGAAAACAGTTGCTTAACAGTTTCGAAACTATATAATCAACTGATATTTTCTTTTAAATCAATATAGAAAGCGCTAAAATATATATTATTCGGAACAAAATATATTTATATTATTATTATTATTTAAATTTATAAAAATAATTTATATATAAAAAATATATAGAATTTGATTATTTCTATTCAATTTCCGCGATCGATCTATCTGCAAATAATCGATTTAATAAGGCCTACTTTATAAAGTACGACGAATCGGCAAAGATCTTACGTGATTTTTTTCGCGTTCAGAATCAAGCATCATCTCGATCGTCAAAATACCCGTCTCGCCTTTGGCGAGATCTTCGGGCGTCATTGGCGATCATAAATCTCGAGGAACTCAACGCCAATCATCCTTCTTCGGTTTAGCTTTGCTGAAACGAAGCGAATGAGCAACACCTTCCAGTTGCTATCGTCCTCGTCAATGGGGCCTCGTCGAAGGTTTTGTCGATGATCGATAAGCCACCCAGTACGCGCTCTTTCATTTTTTTCTCTCTCTAAACGGACATGCAAAACGATAGAAAAAAAGTAAAAAAACAGAGACACTTAGATAAAAACCAAGACATCAATCTTTACCAAAAATGACTGATGATCATTAGTGGTCATTGTCGAAACCTAAAAGAAAACGCGATTCTTATCCCAGCAAAAGTAACTATTTGCTAAATCAACATCTCTCTATTTCTCACATTGTTTCCTGGTATTTCCGATTGAAGAAACCACAAATTGAAACATTCCGCATACGAATACATCAAGAACGCGGATATATTAATTTCCAACGCATCCTCTTCATATATAGTCGGTCATCCAAAAAGAAGACAACGTCAGACATTCATACGCGACCAACTTACAGACTAACTGTAAAACTATTTCTGTTCAGACATTCTATCGTGGCGCAAAACTCTCGTATCTGGGTTACGTTTTAATTATAAACAACCCCTCCATCCCCACAGACAAAGACTCACAGCACAAAATATAATTATTGTTATATTGTTGCTGTTGCATAAACTCAGTTTAGCCATAATTAAATACATCCCGTACGGACGAGACGCTAACGTAATATGCTAGTACACAAATGACCATCCTTTTTACAGAAAGAGTTGTTAACATTATATTATAGGGATGGCTGGTAGCATGGGTCAAGCCGGGATGGGCAGCTATTACGGCCCTGCGGCCGCTTACGGGTCTCTTTCCGCGGCCAGTATGGCTGCAGCTGCGGCAGCGGCAGCACAACAATCAGCAGCCATGTCTGGTCTCGCGGCACCTGCTCAGGTTAGTCGATAATTCTTTCATATGATATATGTACGTGTATAATACATATTGCGTCGTGTTATCAAACGAGAGACGAATTGATGGATATATTTAAACAATTAATGGTGACTATTCCGGAGGAGCCCAAACAGCTACTTCAGGAAGAAGAAGAAACATGGGAGAGATGTACTAATGAACAGTGATATACTAACGGGTCCATTTGTTTTGGCTACATTGGCTACACTAATTTAGAGAGAAGGTATCTTTTTGGCTACATTGGCTACACTAATTTAGAAGGTATCTTTTTCTTTCCAACGTCGAGCAAAAAAGATAACTTCTGAACTAGTAAACTCTGAACAGATCTATTCACTAGTACATACATAATGCGATAACACGACGCAAATTACTAGTCATCAGCCTCTGTTGTTTGAACGACTTGTGATATGTCATGTGATGTGTTTTTTTATCAATTTTGTGGCAAAAAATATATGTACCTATATCTATATTACTTTTTACATAAACAGATATTTTAAACTAATTTATTGTTATTTCTACTTTAGCTCCAATATTGGCATTACCCCTGAGATACCCTTTACTAGGTTATTATAATTATATATGTTGTCCCATAATTCGCGAATCCCATAATTCATGAGCAGATATAGATTAAAATATCTAAACGAATAAGCAGATAAGAAAGCATTATCTGATCGAAAGGCGACGTCATGCAGCGAGCGGGGACCAATCTGTTCTAAAGACGTTCTATCTGCTCACGAAAGCTCATAAAATTCGCGAATTATGGGATACTTTATACATATAGGAAGTAAGTACATTTTAAGAGTTTAAGTACATTTTAATTTTAAAAAGCATTTTTATATAATTTTTTTATATAATGTTTTGAGAACACAATTGGTTTAGATAAAGACACAGATAATCTTTTGAGAACAAAGGCCGAACATTTCTTTTTATTTCAATATTATTTGATTAAAATTATTCTTAACGTAAATGTATCGGATTATATAAGATGTTCAAGCTTTTAAATTTTGTTATTCTTTTTTTTTAAACTAGCGTTGGCCCGCCGACATTTCGCAAAACCCCAAATTCAAATCCATGTACTTATTACACACTTACATTGAACACATCGGGTCCAATAAACAGATCCTCGATCGTGCAAAAGGAGAAGAAAAAAATGAGAGCTGAATCGCGGAAAAAGGAAAAAAAGGATGAAGAAAAATGAGGTAAAGATGGCGCCTTTCGACGAATTTATTATATGGGAGGAGAAAAGATAAGTAAATGAAAAGAACCGAGAAAGTGGATGAGAAGGAAGGATGAGAAAAGGAGAAGGAAAAGAAGAGAGAGGAGTATATAGGTAGGTACGTGTTTGAATCGTTGTCGCAACAAAGGGGCCCCCGGGTGGCTTCGCAAACAGAAACCGGAGACCGTGGTCTGTGTATGAATTTCCGCAGCTGGCTACGGGGAGACAAACAGATAGCTAGTTATTTCTGCATTCAGAAGCTGAATGGCCGACGCGTCTGGAACGACGCACCGACGCGATACAAGCGACCATTATTGGTTAACACCGACGGCGAGCGGCACGCTCGAAGAATTCCAACGTTATCTTCGTGCCCGGCCGAGTTCGAGTATCTCTTCCTCTCGTCGGCTCATCAACGCCGGAAGCGCAATCAGCATCGCAAAAGAATCCGATCCCGGAACGTCTTCAAAAATACCAAGTTTCGTTTAACTTTTATATATAATTAATTTAGAAACCAAAGTTTCCGAAAGAGAAATTTAAAGATAATTTGTTATAAAAATGTGCAAATTCTTTCCAAATTTAGTTGTTGATCACATTTTTTAAATCATCTTCAAATCAGAATTAATTTAATGATAAGAGTTGATTTTTCGTAAATTTTCTAAAAAAATGTTTATACGACTGACGATCGATGACATGATTCGTACACTTCATCACACGCTTTTATAAGCGGATCTCTTTCGGAAGCAGTGAGTTCTTACAAAATGTTGAAAAGTCTGAAATATCGAGGGCCACGGCACAATATGCGGCGATGCGAGGGAGTTGACTTTCTTGTTCTCTCTGTGCTCTCTCCCACCGCTTCGAGGCCATTTGGAAAATAAAGTGCGCTCATTCTCTTTCGTTCTCGACGACACATGGCGCGAAAGGAGAATGCCGCTCTTTTGTGAGCGAAAACAGAGGCGAACGGTATACGGTGTCATTGTCCTCTTTAGCAGCAACATCGCGTTGGATAATTAAGTCCTAGAACGACGACGTAGATGAAGACGGAATAAACTATCGCGATAATGACGAGGATAGGCATATCGTCATCCGAAAGTATAACGTTTACAGAGAAAAGAACATTTACAATGTCTGCGTGTAAATTGCGCAATAATGGTCTTAACAATTTTTTATTTATATAAAATTTATTATATTTTAAGTTTGAGAAAAAATTGGCTACGTTGAGGATGGATAATTATTGAACTGAATTTATGTAAATAGATCCGTAATTTAACACGCCTAAAAAAAATTTCTCTGATATAATCATATCAAATTTCAATATTTGGACACTGACGAAAAAAATTATTCTGGATTGCAAGTTATCTTTATCAATTTCTAAATCAGTATAATTCAAAATCAATATAAATTCGATCCTCAAATGAACGAAGCTCTAAGAAATTATCTCGCAAGCTACACATAACGATAATATGAAAATCATTGGCATTGTCGCGATCGAATGAATTTTAATACGAATATTTCAACGTCGCACGGTCAGAAGAAATTTTTTAATTTCCGGACACTGCTGCGATTCTCGCGAATCGCAGAGAAGGAAAAGGAAAGGGGGATTTCGAGGCGAGAGAAACCGAGCGCAGTAATCAATTGGTCGTAGCGGGCGGGAGAGACTTAGCATCGCTAAGACTGGATGTAAATCATCCGGACAAAGCCGCTTAACGATCCGACAAAGGATCCCGCACGGTCCTTCCTTCGTCCACGAATTATAGAATCGGCAATACGCACGCTATTCCTTCCCTTTCTTTCTTCCTTTCTCTCTATCACTCTTTATTTCTTGCTCTTTTCCTTCTTTTTTCAACACCAGTCATTTCTCGAGGCCAGTCGTTCCCTTCTCAACTCTTGGCAGTTCGGTCATCCAAACGTGCTTGGTCCAACGTGACAAAATTTATGACGTTTGGCAGAGTTGTCTTCGACATAGAACAAATTTCCGGACTGGATCGGATACACCGATTTCGTAATTTGCATGCACCGACCGAATCAACACCAGTCCAACATGACGAAATTTATGACATTTGGCAGAATTATCTTCGACATAGAACAAATTTCCGGACTGGATCGGATACACCGATTTCGTAATTTGCATGCACCGACCGAATCAACACCAGTCCAACGTGACGAAATTTATGACATTTGGCAGAATTGTCTTCGACATAGAACAAATTTCCGGACTGGATCGAATGCACCGATTTCGTAATTTACATGCACCGACCGAATCAACACCAGTCCAATGTGACGAAATTTATGACGTTTGGCAGAGTTGTCTTCGACATAGAACAAATTTCCGGACTGGATCGAATACACCGATTTCGCATGCACCGACCGAATCAACACTAGTCATTTCTTAAACCCAGTTATTTCATTTTTCAGCCCGCGACAGCTCGGTCATCCAAACGTGCTTGGTCCAGCGTGACGATATTTATGATGTTTGGCAGAGTTGTCTTAGTCCGCATCGTCCGGGTACACCGATTTTATAATTTGCATGCGCCAAATCGAATGCGTCGACTTTTGAAAAATCGGGGCAGATTTTTGTACTTTGAGTCCGGGTATGATATTAGAAGAACGTACATTGGAACGGGTAAAAAAAATAGGTGACAAATTCAAAAGTCGACGCATTCGTTCCCTGAACGTCATCGGGATATTTGTGCTGTCCTTGTTTTTTCAGCCCACGACAGCTCGGTCATCCAAACGTGCTTGGTCCAGCGTAACGATATTTATGATGTTTGGTAGAGTTGTCTTAGTCCGCATCGTCCGGGTACATCGATTTCATAATTTGCATGCGGTAAATCGAATGCGTCGACTTTTGAAAAATCGGGGCAGATTTTTGCACTTTGAGTCCGGGTATGATATTAGAAGAACGTACATTGGAACGGGTAAAAAAATAGATGACAAATTCAAAAGTCGACGCATTCGTTCCCTGAACGTCATCGGGATATTTGTGCTGTCCTTCTCTTTTCAGCCCGCGACAGCTCGGTCATCCAAACGTGCTTGGTTCAGCGTGACGAAATTTGATGTTTGGCAGAGTTGTATAGACATAGAACAAATTTCCGGACTGGATCGCATCGTCCGGATACACCGATTTCATAATTTGCATGCGGTAAATCGAATGCGTCGACTTTTGAAAAATCGTGGCAGATTTTTGCACTTTGAGTCCGGGTATGATATTAGAAGAACGTACATTGGAACGGGTAAAAAAAATAGATGACAAATTCAAAAGTCGACGCATTCGTTTTCTGAACGTCATTGGGATATATGTGTTGTTAGGGCTATAACCCTATCATATTCGTTAGGCTATACGTTTCCCCTTGTTCTGTTTTAGGTCGTAAGTTCTATGGATGCTATGAAATATTCAATGGAAGCAGACAAGTATCGCGCCTATATGCCACCTAGCACTCTCGCGATGAGCATGTATCCAGATCCCAAATATCTGGATTCATCTAATCCCAAAACTTATTTGGATCGCACCTACTTGGATTCTGCGAAAGCATACTTCGAGCAATCCAAACTCTACATGGATCAGAAGCCGACCATCGCAGATTACAATCGATCCAGTTACGAACCCAACAAGCTCTACGAGGAATCCAGCCCGGGCAGCGTAGTCGGCATCCCGGCAAGATCACCGGCCCCGGATTCCCCAGACACGAGCAAGCAACACGAGAGAACGGAGCAGGGCTCGTCTAGCGCGAGCTCGACATCAACATCATCGGCCGCAAGTCCTGGAGCAACCTTATCCACTTACTATCCCGGACCTGTTCAAGCTGGCGGTCTACTAGGCCCACAAATGGGCCAATACGGCGGATATCAGACGGCACCGACACCGGGAAACGAGTCTTTTCGCCGGCCATTGACAGTCATCTTCTGACCCGACAGAGCGTAGCTCTGATCAATTCTCGACGAGCAGCTGCTATAATTCCTGACTCGCGATCGCTAACGCATTTCGCGAATTTAAGGCTGGGATAAGCAATCGCGGTTTCGCCGATTGAAAAAAAAAAAACATCATCTTCTGAAATCAAGATTTTGTGGAAATCAAGATCTTCAAGAAGAAAAGCTGCCACAGTTCTGGTCACCCTGCCGTTTAACGCAGATTTTATGGAACGAAAGTGATGAACGTTATGTGCTAGAGTTAGAGATTTATTAAACTTTACTGTCTTCTCTTGAAATAAGCTATTTCTTTTGCTGAATGGATTTTCGACGTCACCATTCCCTCATCATAATGGCTATCACGGATTTTAACAGACTATCGACGATGAAATCTTCTTCTGAAGAGTACTCTCAATTTTAGAAAAATTCTCTAATAATCTTTAAAAGATTCTAGCAATATTAAAGCGTGGTATAGATAAATGCAGATAAGGAAAATTAAATAAAAGCTGGAGAAGAGAGAAAGAGTTGAGGAAGAAGAAAATCTTCAGAAAATGTTGTTAATTCAACAATTTGGCATCCACCGTTTAAGGTGTGATCTGAAGAAATTTTATCAAGCAACCAGGAAGAATTACACCATTTTTCGGTTGGATATATAATCGCGTCGCTTTAGTAGCGAAGTTAAAATAGACCAACTGAAGCAGACCCCAAGAAGCAAAGGACGGATTAACGACTATGGACGTCGTTATGAATGACAACGAAGACCGAGAGGGTTCTCGCTGTGTCGTCAACTGACTAGTCTTACGAGACAAATGATTAAGATCTGTAAGAAGACGTTTGTACATAGTCCCTGTGTAAATAGTGTAGCAAAAACACGGCTTTTCCGGATATCCGCACGCGAATCCGCTTTCTTACGGTCTCCATTCTCGCGTATGAAGCGCGATCGTCGACGAAGAAAGCAGTACAAACGAAATCATGTGTACGCAATTATGGTGTCTCCGAAACCTATCCCGAGTGGCTCGATTTCGTTGGAACAATGTAAGCATCTCTTTATTTTCTCTGTTTTCGACTCCCACAACTGGTGGTAAAGGTATACGAAATGTTTAATTTGTAATAACCAGCTGAGAGTTGCACAGTTTTAATTAAAAATAATGTAAATCACGTGATATATACATTAGTTTAAAAAGTGTCGGCTTTCATATCATTTTCTTAGAATCTTAGAATACTTTTATGTAACTTGAAAATTTCGATAAAACTTAAAAAATTTTATCAAAAAATTCCATTTAACTTTTTCTTATAAATTCGCTTTACTTTAATCTGAGAAAAATTTTCGTAAAAAGGTATAATAAAAATTGCGCCATAAACGTAGCGCCATAAAATTGCGTTCATAAACGTTTATTTAAAGTTTGCGATTATGCGTATCGGAGTAACATAGATAGGTGATGGATATGCAAGAAATTATGATATCGCATGGTACCAGTACGTTATACATTTTTTTTTAAATAAAAAATGTGACAGATTGTCATTTAATATAATACAATATTGCTTATATCATTAAAATAGATATTTATTATTAATATCTATTTTAATATTAATATATGTTTTCGATAAATATCTTGTATACATGGGCGTCTGCAGAGAGGGGTAAGAGGGGGCATTTGCACCCTTGGAATTAGTTCAAAAATTAAACATTTATTCTCTTTCAATAAACACTGGAATTTATTTGAATATTTAATACACTCCTCAAAATAATTAAGGGATAAAAAAATTGTCCAAAAAATAAGGAAATTTTAAATAGCTGTTATCACGAGGGTTATTAACAGTTTTACAGTAGAGTTAAAAATAAAATTAAATAAAATTAAGTAAAATTAAATAAAATTAAATAAAATCAGGTAATCGCACGCGCAATGCGCGCTTATGTTGTCTAGTTTAAACAAAAAGGAGAAAACTCGCGAAGGTCTTCGTTATTTTTACTTATCTATGACCTTTTGAAAGTAGAGATTTCAAGCTTTAAACCCTTTTTTAAAATTTTAATTATCATTTTTCGTAACAAAGTTATGATTATTTTAAAAAATGTCTATTTTTCGGACAATTTTTTATCCTTTATTTCAAGAAGTATATTTGAAAAATGAAAATAACAAACAAATTAAATTTAAAATAATTAAGAAAGAACAAAAAAATGTTAATCATGCCCCCTCTTAGAAAAAATTCTGCGGACTGTCCATGTTTGTATAGTAAAGAAACTATAAACATATTATAAATTTTTGTGCATATTTTCATTGGACAATTATAATAGAGTCGCAACATATATCAGGAAATTAATTGTTGTTAATTTATTGACTTATAAGACTACAAGATTGTTTTTGTCTTGGATACTGTTGGTTATTTTCTATCTATTTTCGCTTGACTGTGTCGAAATCAATTCTGCGAGGGGAAAAATAAGCTGCGGAAAATATCTCGTTCTCAAAGAATGAGAACTTCCTGCTATACGATGTGTAACCTTTGTATTCGTATAGTTACGATGAACCTTAAGCTGTATCGATTATCCGCGTATAATATTACAAACGACACAAAAATAAACTATAAATATTGTACCGTAAATGAAAAATAAACGTTAAATATTATCCTTCGAAACATGTGTTGACATATTCCTCTCTCCAATTTTAACATTAATCTCGTAATAGCATTTAATAGAAGAAATTAATTCTAAATTAATTAACTAATCACTTTTTAAATAATTCTCTTGTTAAAAAGGACTTAATCATATACATATACATATATATATATATATATATTGAAAATCTCCCAGAGCCCTCACAAATTTTTTTTTATACTGTTGATCTAGAAGAATAGTTCTTATGCTTACATGTGGATCAAAAAGAGATTCAGAGTATGCGTGAATGCCGAGTATAATTTAAAAGGCCGGATTTTAGAAAGATATATTATCCTGCTAAAGAAAAGTTTATCTTAGGACTCCGATTGACCGAGGAGGACTCGCTGGTGCAGCCGTTTTTATACGGACCCATTCTCGTAATATTTCAAAAAAGAATCTTATTTACCTGCCTGAAAAGTGTAAGGTGTTTTCACGCGTTTGGGGAGCGACCAGGAGCATAAAGGTGTGAAAGAACATAAATGGTTCAAGTTTCCAAACGACAGTTCACGCTCACGATCCGGCAGCTGCCGTTCTTTCTATGCTGACAATGGGCAACGCAACTGTGTGGTCGAAGCCTTTTCTTTTTCTCAGTCTTTTCCGAGCGTAGCTTGGATCGAGTTTCGATGCGCATTGTGCATGCACAACAGTTACAGTTTATTTTAACTACCGGCGCGAAATAATTTTGCAGTTCTCAATGGTAATAAATTTCTTAGTCCTTTGATCAAGAATATAGGTATATATGTATTGTGTATATTTAAATACCAAGAAATATATAATATTATTCTCAAAATATCAAAATTGACAAAAGAATTAAATTAAATAACTCAAAGATATTTTTTAAGCGCATTTGGAAATTTATTTTAGCAACATTTTTTAAATATCAATTTTCATTTTTTGTATTAAAATTTTATAACTTTACGATAGTCTATCATCGTTATTCAGCGCGTATGTTTCACGATTTAATTCATATAATTTCAACGTTTGAAAAGAATTTATACTCAATTCCTGAATTTAATCACAAAACCATTAAAAAATGTCTGAAAAATGTTTTTCGTCATCCTGTCAAAATCATCCTATATCCCGAAAGAGGTCGTGTCATTTTGACGGAGTATCTCAGCTAAAAGACGTAATGAATAGTTACACGTCACGGCGCGGCGGCATTGTTAATTCGGCCAGTGACTGGATAAAAAGGGTCGTAAACTATACAGTAGCCCGCGGTGAGTGATAACAAGATACCAGACCGCGAGAACAGTGATTAGGGACCCTCGTGCACGCCCCTCGGAACGACAAACTGACAATTTTCACCTCGTCGTTATCCTCTCGAGAAGCGCGTCCATTGTTTCTGATCCCAGAAGGATCATCTCAAGCGCCCTTTCGTCGAGCATGCGTGCTTCTGCGAGCAGGAAGCGTGAACAAGGATACGGGATTCCCGACACGGATAACTCCTGACACATCTCGGGATGCGCGCGGAGGTGACTACCTTCTCATTAAATCCATTATATCAAGTGAACGCCGATGAACTTGACCTGCGCCGGGCCGTCAGGCCGGTTTAGACAGATCGTTTAGGTGGAATCTAAATCATCTCTACCCTTCCCTTTTCTCGATTCCCGCTGCCCGAAAGCGAGCTCGACCGCGTCACCATTCCCGACCGACCTCTCACGACTTCATTAGTACCGACTTGCTTTGGAATGCGCGGGATTTCGGATATCAGGAATTAGGAAAGTATGCAGAGAACCTTCGATAATGTATATAGCATAATTGCTCTACAAAATATTCACGTCGCCAAAAAGGAAGATTGGATCAAATAAATGGGATATAATAAATTGTGTGGATTTCTCAATAATAAAACTAATAGATGGTAAAATTATATGTTTAACAAAAACAGGGTATTTGTCTTTGATATTATAAAAATGAAAACTGTATAATTATTAATTGTTTAAAAATGATAAATATCAATTCTTTAATTATAAATTCCAAAATTAATACTTTTATATAGCATAATTGCTCTACGAAATATTCACGTCGCCAAAAAGGAAGATTGGATCAAATAAATGGGATATAATAAATTGTGTGGATTTCTCAATAATAAAACTAATAGATGGTAAAATTATATGTTTAACAAAAACAGGATATTTGTCTTTGATATTATAAAAATGAAAACTGTATAATTATTAATTGTTTAAAAATGATAAATATCAATTCTTTAATTATAAATTCCAAAATTAATACTTTTGTATAGCATAATTGCTCTACAAAATATTCACGTCACCAAAAAGGAAGATTGGATCAAATAAATGGGATATAATAAATTGTGTGGATTTCTCAATAATAAAACTAATAGATGGTAAAATTATATGTTTAACAAAAACAGGATATTTGTCTTTGATATTATAAAAATGAAAACTGTATAATTATTAATTGTTTAAAAATGATAAATATCAATTCTTTAATTATAAATTCCAAAATTAATACTTTATTAATTTAAGAAATATCGAATACAATTTGTAATAGATCATTAATTGTTGAAGATTTTTTTATTGAAACATTTTTCATCTATTCTGTTTTTTAATTTATTATTCATATCACGTTAATCAACATTATCAGATTCTATTGCTATTCGTCACGAAAATCATCAATCTCCGCTGATATAAAATGGTCAATTTAATTATCGCTTACGCATTTCGTCAACTAAATAATGTCAGGCAAAAAGACCTACATTTCGTTAATTATTGACTGTAATTTGTTAATCAGCATTATGACATTATCTGATTATCTT
Organism: Nylanderia fulva; assembly: GCF_048542155.1. Lineage (NCBI taxonomy): Eukaryota > Metazoa > Arthropoda > Insecta > Hymenoptera > Formicidae > Nylanderia > Nylanderia fulva. The sequence continues at coordinate 1,316,292 of NW_028189730.1, read as the reverse complement.
TTACTATCATTCAATCGCCACAGGAATTGGAATGTATTAATAAAACAGCTATTAATTTGATTACAGATTACTCATTTAGTCAAATGTTCCTGACAATCAGATTCAATGACCGAACGCATTTGTACGTCTAATAAAATTAATATATTCCAAGATAAATTTTCATCCGACAAGGTATATACGACCGTTTACTGATCATTATAATTCGTATAAACTGTTACTCAATTATCTTTGAATTTTGAAAGTATCCGTACAATCAACTTCCTTCATATACATACAAATGTGCACACACAGATCATTAAATTAAATACAAGATACAAGTTATATATTTTATCAGTGTTTACTCAGCACTCAGCGTCGGTGTATTTTTTTTTTATTATTAAAAGGAGATGCCAAAACCGGCTTCTCATTAAATTGATTATATAAGGAAGAATAACTCATGTCACGAGTGGCAAAAGCGAGATCGTTTAGTGTGAGTGATTGTGAGAATCATTTCGAACTCTCATTCTCATCTTTCCCTCCCAACCGCGCGACTTCATTATTAATTTCGAATTTGTAAACTTATATAATTTTCATATTTTTCATATCTCAAAAATTGTTGTATCTTAATAGATTATAATTATGTAATTAATTACACTGAGAGAATTTTCTCTTAGAATTTATCATGGTAATCGTGGACATATTTTCGAAACTTTATAATTCACCACATATATCCAAAATGTCGATTTCATTATTAATTTCGTAATTGTATAAAAATTCTAATTCATTCACATATTTTTAAATCTAAAAATTTCTTCTTATATTTAATATCTAATGATTTACATGAAGATATTTTCATCTCTAGAATTATTCATAAAATCTGGTCGACTTGTATCGCTTAGATAGATTTTAGAGATTCTCCGACAATAAGATATAAACTATGTTAATTAATTTTATATGACCTAGTTCAATTTCTCTATCGTCTCATATATCAGAAATTTTCAACGTTTGTCCCGCTTACTGTTTACTTCTAAAGAAAAGCTGCGTCCGATTATATTGCAAATTACATAACTGATTGCTCGAATGAATGAATTCTCATTTCTCTCACTTTAAAAATGAGAACTTTGCAGATTATACCACAATAAGCTACGATTTGAATTTCCGGAGCATGTGAACCACAGTATATCATATTGATGGACGTAGATCAATTCCAAGGTCATTGCATTTGTCGTCCGTCTCTCAATTGATGCGCGAGAGCACCCAACCATTCCCAGATAACACAACAATGAGAAAAGTAAAATGGATTTCTAGTTCCTAGGTTTATATGTGAATAGAACTCGCCTTTGCATTGATCGAAACACAATCGCGAACAATAAAACTGCAGCAGCTATAACTCGAGTGAATTTCTTTTATCGTTCGCAGATAAATAATTATATTTGCTCCTCTGCAGCTCGAGATTATACATTTTATATTTTTTATTCAAAAGAAAAAGTAAATAATAAATTTAAGTAATTGAAAATTCTGATTCGTTAGTTAGTTGGAAGAGTTTACTCATCGTATCAGCAACGTGTGTATTTTTTAAGAATTAAGCATAATCTCAGAAATAAATCGCGCTTCGTGTAGTTAACGAATTATCGCCTAATTTCGACGCAACGAACAACTCACCTCGCACTGTTTGTCGAGTAATTATTTTCGATCGAGAGGAACAGGTGCCATTATTTAGACAAGTCAATCGTCGCCGGTGGCACCAAACCAGCGACGGTTGTGTTGCGCAAACATTCGCGAGGGCCGACACATAATGATTGCAAGCCACCAACTATAACCACTCCCTGTCTCGCAACGATTCGTGTTTGCATATCGATTGCATACACGCACAGACATAGAAATCATTCGTCGACGACGTCGGTATTCCGATAATGCCGCTATTAGTAGCTACTATTACTAATTAATTCAGAAGTTCCTTTCGACTTGCATCGACTTGCATCGACTTGCGCCTTAATAAAAGTTCATTTTGATACTTACTTGAAATGCTTCTTTTATTTAACTTGCATTATATATATATATATAATAGACAATACTAGAATTAATATTATAAAAATTACGCTAACAATAATTTTTATTATTGTCAATAAATGCAAATGACAAAAATAATTGCAAAAGAATTTAACGTGAGAATTGACACTTGATTGTATATATGATTGTAAAAATGCACGAGAACGTTATTGCGATAAATGAATTCGCACAAATGAATATAACGTCGGTATTCCGATAATGCCGCTATTAGTAGCTACTATTACTAATTAATTCAGAAGTTCCTTTCGACTTGCATCGACTTGCATCGACTTGCGCCTTAATAAAAGTTCATTTTGATACTTACATGAAATGCTTCTTTTATCCAACTTTGCATAATATATATATATATATATATATAATAGACAATACCAGAATTAATATTATAAAAATTACGCTAACAATAATTTTTATTATTGTCAATAAATGCAAATGACAAAAATAATTGCAAAAGAATTTAACGTAAGAATTGATACTTGATTGTATATATGATTGTAAAAATGCACGAGAATATTATTGCGATAAATGAATTCGCACAAATGAATATAACGTCGGTATTCCGATAATGCCGCTATTAGTAGCTACTATTACTAATTAATTCAGAAGTTCCTTTCGACTTGCATCGACTTGCATCGACTTGCGCCTTAATAAAAGTTCATTTTGATACTTACATGAAATGCTTCTTTTATCCAACTTTGCATAATATATATATATATATATAATAGACAATACCATAATTAATATTATAAAAATTACGCTAACAATAATTTTTATTATTGTCAATAAATGCAAATGACAAAAATAATTGCAAAAGAATTTAACGTAAGAATTGATACTTGATTGTATATATGATTGTAAAAATGCACGAGAATGTTATTGCGATAAATGAATTCGCACAAATGAATATTTTGTAATACGTCAAACACCTGGTGTGTTTAACTGCGACGCATTATTTCGTAACATATGCGTGATAATTCGAATTAGATACAGAATTTCTCGTGAACTCGTCCATGAAAAAGAGTGTCAATGGCCGTGATCCTGAGCAATCGCTTAAGGTAACCGCAGGTAAATTAGTTTTTATCCAACTGTGAGCGATCGTTGAACCGATTTCGTTCGACATAGTTGCCACGCGACTGATTTCGTTTCTATAGTTTACGAGTCATTGTGTTGAATGGAGCATTTTAATAATAATAAAAACTGTAAGTAAGATTTTATAAAAATTAATAAAAAATGATTTAACATAATAAAATATAAATCGTTATTCTCCATTTTGTGAATTGTCAAATTGTTTTCCACATTTCGATGAATAAGGAAAATTAATATAATTTATGTTATTTTCTTTTTCTCTCTCAACTCGAAAACCGTTAATATAAATCTCATTTTAATCTTTCAAAAATACTCTCCTTTGATAAAAACTTATAATCTACACATATATATTCTTATATTAATTCTGATATTGTCTTCCACAATATACATAAATTTACATCATCAATTGATAATACTTATAACATTTATGCCGCTGAAATGCATTACACTTTTTTCAATAAACATGTATAAATATGCTCTCTGAATAATAAATAAATTTATCTGAATAACTTGCAAATGCGATACTATAAATGCATAAAATGAGTTTCAATGATTTGGGGACTTTTCTCGAGCATTAAAATTAATATTGATAACTCGAGCGTGTATTATTAATAAATAAACCCGTGTCATCAAATAAATATTAATTAATTCGTCAATAACCAATAACACAGCAGTGCCTCCAAATAAATAAAATTATATATATATATATATATATATATATATATATATATATATACATGTTTTCAATAATCCGATTATATTTTTCCAATAAATAAAATTAGCTTCAGTTATTTGACGACGTTTCCAATAAACAAATTTAATTTAGTTTCCCTGAACACGTTTATATAATAGATAAAACTGATACTAACGCATAAACGTGCATTTTCAATAAATAAATTCATATTGGTTATTTGTGTGACGAGACCACGCTTGTCGAATAAATAAAATTACCTTCAATAAAGTGATTGTGCCATTTCAATATATATATATATATGTATATAAAATTAATTTAGTCTGGTTGACGCTTTTCCAATAAACAAATTTCACTTCAAACCAGTGAGGCCTGAGCTTTTCTGATGAATATGATAAATACTGATGGCTCTCTTAAAGGTATACATTTCCAATAAATAAATTTATGTTGGTCACACAAATAACAATTAATAATTTAAATTGTTAAGAAAAAAATGTATGCTTTTCAAAATTCAATACTTTTATAAATATAAATTTGTTCATTTTAAGATAATGGATTTAATAATTAAAATACAAGTGTAAAGGGGATATAAAATTTATAAACCTTTTATTTTGCGCTCAATTGGAAATATTTATAATAACGTAATTAATGTAATAAATACTCTCTTCTCTCTGCAAGAATAAATAATGGAGAGGGAAATTCTTTGTTATTTTATTACTTCAAAATTAAAAAAAAAAATAACAAAAATTATTTTAAATAATAATCTAACATTATTATCAATCATTACATATATTAATACAAATATATTTCGTTGTTTTCAAAATTTTACATTAAAAAAATATAATATTTAATTAAAAAATGAATTAATAAAGATAAAATATATTGATTAAAATTGAAAGTCAAACTCATTTATTAACTAGAAAAGAGAGAAATGTTTCATAATTGTATTACTCATTATTTTTGCATATCCATTACTTTAAAACTGGGCAATAAAAAAAATAATTCGACTCACCAGAGGAAAACAACAACTAACAACACAGAAGTTGATCTATAAAGAGAGTGAACAAAATTAATGTTATTAATTTGCTAATTAATAAAAAAACATCAAAATGAAATGACATTAATTCATACACGCACGAAGCAAATTTATTATCTCATTGTCTATGGACTGAGAATATATTAACGTGGTGATATATATCCTTTTTCTTATTAAACGTCTAACATTGTCATAATGTATTCAAGTCAACAATGTTAACTGCCTGTCAAGGCACGATGAATACGTTACCCGGCGACGCTAAATCATCCCGAGCAGGTTAATAATTAGTCACAAGAGAGCAACGAATAAATGGATTTGCTCACCTTTCTTCTCGCTCCAATCGTCGTCGTCCTTCCTCTCGCTCGCGCTCGGGCACACAAATCACTCGCGGAAAAACGCAGCTAATTACGATCGATCGATACGCACGGCACTTCCGGCTTGCTAACGCGTTTCGATCCGGTAAATAACGCGGAACGAGATCGCACGGCACTCCCGACTTTCCCGACTTTCCAAATACACCGCGCCAACTTCGCGACGCGACGAGAATACAAGGACGGTCGAGTTAAAGCGGAAAACTAATTCACACGTCGTTATTTCGCACTTCCGGTGACTTTACTACGCGCACTGAATGATTCTAATAACGCGCGATACTGTTTAATCAGCCCGTACAACATTGTACGATCTCGCGACGCTCCTTACTCGACTACGAAAAGGGTAGTAATGTAGACGAAAAACGCGGGAAAATGCTGCGGTGAGCGATGACGTCACGAGTCTTCAGCGGCAACTTCTCGCTTGTGAGAGCGCTGTGAAATGAAATGAGACACGCAATCAAATATTTTAATTTTAACATACGATAAAATATCATGCAGTAATTGACAATGATTGGGCAAAAAGCTACGCATATGCGGTGACGCTAAATAATACATTGTATGAATCTAATGCCGATCACTAATTGCTCGTCTCAAGTAATACAATATAGGCTGCATGAGACACTTTTGATAATGCGTCGAATTAATAATCGCGATTCAGACGAACAAGCAATAATATGCATCTTCGTAAGTAGAATCAGCGCGCTCCGCCGTTTGTGCGATATACATACCGGTTACGGGATTCCCGTTAATTAATAGCTGTCCATGCTAATTAACGGAGCGACGCTCCGATCGTTCGCCGTGTCCGTACGTGAGAGACTCGATTGGGAAAATGGCGGGAGCAGGGCCTACCCTCGATCTATATGATATCGATTACTCCGATCGATCCCGGCGAGTCGAATCTAATCAAAACTTTTACCGCACACGATTAAAAATTACTAAATTACTCTAGATTTTAGGAGCACGGATTATTTAAAACAAACAAATTTTCATAGACGCATATACATATAATATAATATACTTGAAAATAATATATAATATTATATAATATAATGTAATATTATATATAATATTAATATTAATATTAATATTATATTATATATTATAATTAATATTATATATATATATAATATTAATATTAATATTATATATAATATATTAATATTATATATAATATATTATATACATATAATATTATATACATATAATACTTGAAAACATATCGAGGGAACTAAATATTCGAGTAAAGTATGCGACATTAAAGACCTCATTTCGATCGCACCGGGGTGGAATTCTCGACACTACCCTCTTTGTTTGTTTTTTTGTTTCGGGCGATACGTCACGCATTTCGCGCGCAAACTTGCTTGCTTGTTAACACGATACGAAGCTCGCGCGAGTGACATGTCTCATCCGCGATCCGGAGTGATACGTCGTATTAAGAGCACGGATTTACGGTACAGGATTAATATCGCGATACACGTGTAGGGTAATTAGTGCTCGGGCGGATTCTCGCGATATTCGATCACGCGCGGCGTTCGACAGGCAACGAGATTAGCGACCCTTGAAGTTGTCCCTGTTGGTCGGTATGAAGTTGCACTTTCCGAATTCTCAGTTCGTCGTTTGATGTATCAAGATATATCGCGGCGTTTCGTGTTTCTCGCTCCGAAATTTGTCGCGTTAATCGGAATCGTGTATAATCGAACCGAATCTTTCGTGCATCGAGCGAATGTAACCTTTTATATCGCGACGAAGGAGAGCAAATATCGAGTGAGGAAACATCGCCCTGGTGAGTAAATTCATTTATCTTCGGTTATTATACTGTATGTGATTAATCATTTTGTTCAATTCGAATAATGTGACCTCGCGATTATATATGTTTTTATGTACTTTTTTTCGAATTATGTTATCAAATGTAGAATTTATACAATACAATTATTGAGTATACGTGTTAAATTTTTTATGATTTTGTACAATATTATGAATATTATTTGATTAATTTATTTATGTGTGACGTTTTAATATATATCATTTTCTAAAGTTTTTATATTTTTTTAGGGTGACATTCTCTCTCAACTGGATACAGTTGTCTACTACAAACTACAACTACAATACTAATACAACACTGCAATATAGTCTACTACGACTGTAATATTAGTACAACTACAATACTAGTATACAGTTGCAACACCAGTGAGTTTTCACAAACGTGTTAATATAATTTTTAATTCTTTAGCTGCATCGTAGCATTTATAATTAGTTAATATTGATGTCTTGCGACAATGTTAATGCAATTTTAAAAGACATGATTAATGATATTAGATATTTCTTAAATTTATGCAAACAAATATATTATTTGAATTCTAGTTTAATATTTAAATTTGCTAAAAATGAAATATACAGGGAAAAATATAAAGAAAGTATACAGGTATGTCATTTTTTACACTTTATATGTAGAATATATACTGTTGTATGCAGAGAAAATTTTCTTAAAATTTACTCCGAAAATATTAATTCGTACATAGTAAATTTTACTATGTACGTACTAAAATTAATCAAACATTTTATATCTTATTGTAGATATTAATATTTTTTTATTGTGATATAAATATTCATCAGAGAAACTAAAAAATGTTTCTAATATCATATTGTCCCATAATTATCATGATTTTCAGTAAATTTTAAGAGAAAATTCTCTCTGTGTAAAATATATATACAAAATTCAATGAAAACATTTTTGACATCTGACTATGCAAAGAAATATATAAAATTTTTTAAATTTATTCGATCGTACTGGGAACCGAGTGAAACATCGACTTAATAAACTTCTTGTAAATCAGATATTAAATCGTATACGAGGAGTCGCTCGTAGTCCCAGTGTCCTGACTTCACTGTACAGTAGCACAATAGTATGTTCATTGAATTAAAAACGATGCACGGTAATGGCATCATGATCATCCGTGTGATTCATAAATCCGCGGATCCACGTATTAAGCCGTCCATAAAATATCCGCTTAATCCGGCGTTAAATCAAGTTCGCGCCATAATCGCCCGAGGGTGATCGAGCTAGAAAAGTCGACCTGGCCGAATAGTCAGTCGGGGTCCCACATACGCGTCGCTGAGTCCGGCTCGGTCGGGTCCACAAACGCGTGCTGTAATAATACACGGCTCGGTCCGATGGAGGACCTGCTGCATTGTGCAGCTGCATTCCACGATGCCACGATGTTTCTCCGATTCTATCCTCCACACTTTGTCCCCCCTTTTATTCTGCTTTCTCCGATCGCGTTCTCCCCATATCTTAATTCTCCGCGGTAGCGCTCGACCCAAGGCGAGGTTTCACGACTATTGTAACGAAAAGTCATCTGTCAATGTTGACTTAGCGACGTCGAACTAATATTTATCTTAAAGTCCGTCAAGTCTCTTATTTTTTGCTGACATTGTTTGACGGGAATAAAATATTAAGGTAGAAAAGTTGATACATGCATCTATACTGCACTTGTACAAATTGAATGAGAAAATTATAGATTTTTTCATGCGCAATGTATAGTTTTACGAATTTTGTTTTCCGAAGTTATATATTACGCATCAAATAATTATTTTATCGATTAATATAAATGCTTTTTTATACCAAAACTTCTTTTATATTATATTAGAATATCAGTACTGAATTTTATGAAATATAATAGTCAAAAGGCAACATTAATTAAAAATTATAAAATTTTATATAAAAATGTATAGATATGTGTCAAGTCAGCGTATATATAATGTATCGGAAAAACGAAAGAATTCGTTCTACAAAGATAACGAGGTTCTATTTTTACATAAGAGTGAAAAAAGCTTGTTGCATTCATATATATTCGCCTGACTTTATGAATTATTAAATAAAAGCAAATAGGTTCTTTCGAGACCTATTTTCCATAACTTCTTTTCATCGTAATCTTGCTGCTGCTGCTCGCTACTATACTGTTTACTCTACAACAAGAATCGCCCCGCTTTCTCTGTGAGATAAAACCGCCGCGTCGTGTTCTCCTTCTCGCGACGCGACAAAAACGCGAGGGTTGCCCAGTGCTATGGGGTGCGACGTTATTAAGGGCATTCTTCAAGGCGAAATACGATCGTTGTCGCGACGTGATTCCTCCTGCGAGGATTTTAAATGCGCTCTACAAATTGGAGTAACAGGAAAGGTCGAAAAATACGACGCTAAAAGATTAGCAGCTTTATTCGAGATAAAAGAAATTGTTATAATGTGTCAAATCCATCAAGAAATTATATATATTTATCTTTTCTGTCTTTTATGCACGGAGCGAATTTTATCCTGAAAATTATGGAACAATATGATATTTGAAGAATTTTATTCAGAGATTAACATTTATCACGATAAAAAATATTAACGTATACATAGTAAAATTAATCGAATATATTTTATATCTTATTAATATTTTTTATTGTGGTAAATATTAATCAGAGAAACTTATAAAATTCTTCCAATACCATATTGTCTCACAGTTACCATGATTTATATTCTCTCTCTGTGTTTTACATATAATATATACATATGTACTTGTATCTTTTTTAAATAAAAAACTTTCTATAAGAAATATTAAAATCTATATGTGCAATATATATTTTATATTTATGCAATATAGATTTCAATATTTTTTAAAAATAATTTATTTAAAAAAGAGATAAAGCAATTAGAAAGTAAAATTTGACTTTAACGATTCGAAAGATAATACGTAATTAAAATATTATTACGAAAGAAAGACGCGTTACATCAATACTGAGTTTCTGACGGAAATGTCGTATCGAATACAAGTTCGAAATCGATTCCAAAGTGATGCGACTGAAGTTCTGAATTAGCTAAGCCATCTCATCGGAGGGTCACGTGCTTTTCATCGACCCTTCCTCCTTAGTCCCCTCTCGGTACAATTCCTTTCAGGGATGAGTCACTCTGTCGCGATTAAGAATTTCTTCCTTCTCTCTTCCTAAAACGACTCTCGATAACCGATAGTGTAAACAAAAAAATCATTCTCTCATCGAAACTTTTCATTATTTTTTTCCATTCCCGAGAAAGCGATTCTCATCTTTTCCACGGACGAGGGAACAGGTTCTTTACTTAAAATCAGTAGTTCTTAACCTTTTTGAAGTTGCGGAACACTTTTGATTAGAAGAAAAATTCGCGGAACACCAAATTCTTTAAAGTTCTATAAAACTAATAACAAAAATATACATGCGAACATACTTTTGATTAAAACTTATAAAGCACAGATTATATAACAGTAAACAAATTTAAATTTAAATTTAAAAAGTAATACTCAAAAAATTAAAAAAATTATAGTAGTTTTTCTAGGTGAGTACGCTTTCATAATTTTGCGGAACGCCGGTTAAGAATACTTTAAATAGAAACGCAAAACTTCCGACTGCTCTAATTGTTGAGAGATCCATCCATATTGTACTGTTTACCCTATCTGATAGATCAGCTCGGATGGTGGTCCAGGCAACCCCAATCTGTGGCATCCAGATAACGCGGATCCGCGGTCGCCCGTTGCGGATCGTTACTTTATTCAATTCACGCGCCTCTTCCCTTACCCTGACTCCCTTCGCCCTCGCTCGAACCGCGCGATTTTAAAAGCTCGCGCGCGACACGCAACAATGACACCCTCCTTTTCGATTGGCCGCAGCCCCTACACCTACAGACACCGGTATATCCGGGACAATGGCGGGCTTCTGTCGAAACCCCCCTTTAAAGACGCGCCGTTCTTTCGCAAGCACGATCTAAATTAATCGACTCCAATCGCGCATTCGTGTCTGTCGAGAACTCCAATATTTTAAGGACAAGTCTAATATTGATTAAAATAAAAATAGTGACAGTAATAAAAATTCTGTTCTTATTAAAATATTTTCTGTATATATTAATATATTTTGTATTACACGTGCAGGCAAAGTGGCACTTTGTGTGCGTGTTTTCTGTGCGGAAAGCGGCCGATTTCCCACGCCACCATTTAGCGGCGACGCGGTGAGAGAATAAGCCGCATTCAAAGCCATTTCCTACGGCTGAGCCGCGTTCAAAGTCCATCCCCCGCACTCGTGACCAATTGTCAACTTTCCGCACTTGATACACAATATACTATTTTTTAAATTTATTTGTTAATAAATTTATTAAATTAAATTATGTGATATTTAGAAGATTAAAATTATGCTATATTTAAAAGATTTGCTTTCGTAATTTTATTATTAAAAAGAATTTCTCGATAATATTCATTGTAGAAAATGCAAAATATAAAACTACATCACTGTTTTTCTCTACTTTGTGATGAAAACATACACGAAATTTCTCTCGTCTCAGATTTGCTTGTATCATTCGATCTTTACGGATATTATCGAAACCGTAGGAAAACACTCGACGTCTCGGCTGGCTAAAGTCCTTGATCCTGTCCGGCGATATTCTCCCTCCTTCCCTCCTTTATCTAGGACTCTACGGATTCGATAGCCCTCAGGTATCCCCCTCGGGTCTCCCTCGCGGCTCTCTCGCGTCCGTAGTTTTGCATTATCCCCATTACTGCTGATTCACACGTCCTCCTTTGTGGCCTTTGTGAATCGCGACAATGCGCGACCGGAGTTCTCTTCCTCCGTCTAGCCGCTTCTTCTTCATCTTCTTCTCTCGTCTTTTTTTTTGCGTCACGAAAATACGAACGGCACCGTCGTAAGAGCCCGGGCGGATGACAAACGACGGCATACCCCATCGACTCGATATAATATGCGCCGGTCGAACTTAGTCGAGGATCGCTTTGACCTCGTCCTAGTCGATCCGTTTCCTCTCTTTCTCGCCTTTTCTTGCCCTACGCTAAGTGCCTGGCTGGTCAAGCGGGACGATACCTTGTACGGTAGCATTAAGGGAGAAGGGGGAATAAAAGCTGTAGCGGATTTATTCACACGAGCAATGTTCACACAAACCGGCAATTTGTAATAGAATTGTGTAGCTTAAACCATACAGGCACCATTTTTCTTTCAGTTGTCGCGATACAACTCTCTCTCGGATTCACACGTTCACTGTTTAAAAGACTATAAATACCCTAACTGCACACAACATATCCGAAAGACGTTTAGAGGATATCTTTTGAACGTGCTGTTAGGGTAATATATAATTTAATACACGTGGCATAATATCTAAATTTCTTGGAGTGGAATAAAAAGTAGAATCTCACTCCAAAAGAGTGGAATCTTACTCTTTTGAAGTGAAATGTTTAAAAGACTATAAACACCCTAACAGCACACAACATATCCGAAAGACGTTTAGAGGATATCATTGAACGTCTTTTGGATATGCGTGCTATTAGGGTAATATATAATTTAATACACGTGGCATAATATCTAAATTTCTTGGAGTGGAATCTCGGCCAAAAAGTAGAATCTCACTCCAAAAGAGTGGAATCTCACTCTTTTGAAGTGAAATGTTTAAAAGACCCTAACAGCACACAACATATCCGAAAGACGTTTAGAGGATATCATTGAACGTCTTTTGGATATGCGTGCTGTTAGGGTAATATATAATTTAATATACATGTAGCATAATATATATCGATTTAAACGTTTTCCCTAAATTTCTTGGAGTGGAATCTCGGCCAAAAAGTAAAATCTCACTCCAAAAGCGTGGAATCTTACTCTTGAAGTGAAATTCCAATCTTTTGGAGTGAGATTCTACTGTTTTGGCTGAGATTCCACTCCAAGAAATTCCGAAAGTTAGAACAAACTATTGAGAATTGTTATCATTGATCCATCATCGATTAACAACATCCCACGAAATATATATATAACGGCTCTCCGCAATTGGAGGTCTCCGGCGCGAATTATCGGACGTATAAATCAAATTAATCGACTCGAAGTAGACCGCTTCCTCCGTTTGAGCTCGAAGCAGCCTCACCTCTCTTTACACGGGGCTCCAGTCGCGTTCCAATTAAGCCACCTTACGTGAAAGTACCTGGTGATCCGTCGCATTGTGGCCTCTTTGAAGTCGGCCCGGTCCGTTTTCGGATTCCGCTGGGGGAAGCGAGGGCAGACGAAAGAGAGGTCTCTTTCTCTCTCTCTTTCTCGAAGAGAGGCCTCAGCGGGAATAAAAGGTGGCCGAATAACACCAGTGGCCTGCGGTAGACACCCACTGAGAGTTATTAAACGACCTACAATGCTTGTTGCCGCGTCACCCATCTCTACCCGGCATCCGTGCGCGCCCCCGGCACCTTCAGAAGCCGTAATCAAATTCGTGGGGCGATAATTCGACCCGAAGGATGCTTTGCTGCAATGATAGAGAGAGCCGCGAGAGATCTCTGAATGCCGACTCTGCACTTTGTGCGTTCGTTCTCCACACGTCGCAGGTTCATAAGACCTGCCGATCATACGCGCGGTACCAATCAACAAAGCAATTGACGAGTCTCTCTCTCTCTTTCTCTGCCTCTCTTTTTCTGTTTATAATTTCGCATAAGAATTACCGGCTGACGTGGCACGTAATTACGGAAATTTACGTCGCTTCAAATATGGGAAAATCTCTGTTAACCATTTATGGTTGTAAATTAAGGCTTCGTTACGTAACGTCGATTTATTAAAGGAATTATTTTTGTGCTTCTCAATTTAGTGATCATTCACTACACGAAGAGAATTTACTCTTAGGATTTACCCTGAAAATCATGCGTAATCATTATTGTGGGACAACAAAAAATATTAATATGTACACAGGTAAATTTTACTATGTATAAATCAAACATATTTTTTATCTTATTGTGGCAAATATTAAACAGAGAAACTCTTATAAAACATTATTTTACGATGATTTTCAAGGTAAATTCTAAGAGAAAATTCCCTCTGTGTATTAATTTTATCAACTTTAAGAATAAAAAAATTAATTACGTTTATTAAATAAATTCGAGATTTATATAAGCTTGAGGCTTATAAACATCAAGAATTTTTTTTAAATTTGGAAGTTTTGCCATCCAAACTTATCGAGAACGACACTTTCGAAAATGCAAGGTCGCGAAGTTTGCGCTACTTTTAGTCGAGGTTTCATTCTCGACATTTCGCGCGACGTAATATCGAATTAACGTTGTATTAAGTGACGGCAGTTAGATGATACACCGTGGACTCTCAACTTGTGTGTATACCTGAATAAATTCTCCACGCCAGGTAGTCGGAAAGTAGTAATTCGTTTTCTCTCTTTTCGAGGACAACAATTACCAGCTAATTCGTCCGTGCGATTTCGAACGAAAAGGATCGCGTCGTCGAAGGACGACGACGACGACGACGATTTCCAGGTAGGATTTAATTCGATACCGGGGGAGGGTGAGAGGACAGGAAAAGAAAGAAAGAAAGGTGCGGGGACACACGTTCTATTCTCGAATTCGACTGCGACAGCCGTAAAATGGAGAAAAGGATGTATTGTGCGCGCGCATTATGGATTAACGCGAACGATGGACAAAGGGAAGGTGCGCATGTGTCTGTGATGCACACGTGGGATAATATCCTTTCGATTATACAACATCGCGCGATATCGACGTTACTAGTATAGCCGCGTGTATCCGTTAATTCTGCGTTTATTGCCAGTGTCGGTTATTGTCGAGTATTTTTTGGAAAATCTGATTGTGCGCATCTCTGGCGTCTCTCGAAATTATCGCGTTTCAAAATAATTCCCTCTTAGAAAAGAAATATTGTTGCTATAAAAAATTGACGAAATCGAATATCGGTTTTAGAAAAAAAAAATATTTCATTTGTATACAATTTGCGATGCACACTTGAAATATAAATCACTCAACGATACCTTGAGAATTTTGTTATTTTGTGTTACATTCGGTGTTGTGCTGAGATGATTTTAAACTTAGCTGAATAAAGATGAGGTAAAAGTATGTAATTTCATCTTAAATAGGATGAAGATGATTTTGTTTTAAATCTAGATATCTAGATAAAATTGTATGGCGATTAATTTTAAAAATTGTAAATTATAAAAGGGATATAAAAATATATTTTTTATCACCTACTGCTTAAGTTGTACTATTTAAGTATTTTTGGTGTACTATGATTCTAAACCAAAAATATCTGAAAATTATTCTTTTATTATCTAAGATGCAGATATATAGATCAAAGTTTCATCAATATAATTTTATTTAGATAACAGCAAGCACTGGTTACATTGTTAATGTCTCATGGCAAATTTCAGTTTATTTAGTTAAATAAGAAATCGCGGTGAGCGGCAACCGACATTAGCCCTCAAAATCGTTCGTCAATCACTTCCGATGATGGAAACACGAAAAGGAAACAAACGACGGGTATTACCTGCGCTTTTCGAGCCCTTCTTTGAACGATCGACACTCGCATTGTTGTCGAAGAAAATGCACGCCAATGATTCCATTTCGATCAATGACACATCGGGAGTTCCTTCGACCCGCGTCGCGATCGATTGAGTTTCTTTTTTCTCATTCATTGCCCCGGATCTCCCTTTCCTCTTGCTCCCTTATATACTCTGAATGAGAAAAAAGGGTGGTAAAGAGAGAGAGAGAGAGATGATCCGGAAGGGGCGCTAGACGAAATATTATTTCCTTTTTTTTCTGAGTCAACCCTTTTCCCCGAAAGAAACACCGACAGACAAATCCTGCGATAAACAATCGAGTGATCGATAAACTGAAACCTTTCCTGAACGAATATAATTTCCTGAACGAAAACTGTTCCATAATAGTTTGTCGCATTTATATGGAAGAAGAGATGTGCGGATTAAAATTTACAAGTGCGAAAAATAATATAATCCACGCACAATGTATCTAAAATTAATTCGTATTTGATTTTTTTCAATTCACGTACAGCGAAAAAATTTTTTTAGACGTTAAATAATTTTAAAATTATTTTTTAATATAAGATATATTGTGAAAAGATGTAGTATGTATTAAATATTATTTTTAAAAATTGTGAAAAGAGAGAACTAATCGTAGCGATCTCTCGATTAATATCCTATTCAACCATTAATTAACAATTAATCCTCGCAAACAAATTACATCGCGATCCATTGATCCATAAAACATGACATTCGGAAATTGTCAGGCGAAGAATACCGAGTTAATATCAAAATCTTAGCTGCTACATATCTATTATGAACCGATGAATGCAACTGTAAAACGTTTCGTCAAAACTTGTGATTAGTTCCGCGATCGTAATAGGTGGTCCCGCGCCGCCAATTTCGGCGGAACCGAGCGGGGCGGCCTTACAATCGAGAGTATTCGAGAGTATCGTTTAAACAACAGTCGATCGATCCGCCGGAGTTCCGTTTCTTCGACGGCGAATGGAAGCGGCCCGTTTTGTGGGCCTCACACTCGCGATAATAATAATAACAACAACGCCATTCTCTCTTGTCTCTCGCGCGCGTTCAATTTTCTCATTTTCTCCGATCTCGGCCGCTCTTTCGAGGCAATCGTGACTGTGCGCTACGATTGTTCGATCTCTTTCGATCGTTCCCAGGTGGTCGATACGACTACAAACGATACGCGCGTATCGCACCCGGCTATCGAGACAGAAGGAAGCGATGAAGGCGCGTCTCTTCTCTTCTCTTCTCGCTCTCGTCCTCCTTTTATTCCCGCCTTTCTTCTTGATAATGAACACCCGGGCTACCGAAAAGAGCACATGGCATATGGTTGCCAAAAGCGGCTACCGGCGCGACTAATATCCTTGGCGATTTCGCCGCGAATCGCTATCAACGAAACTTAACGTTGATCGCCGATTTTATATGTGTATACAAGGTGTTTCAGAACTGGCGGAAAAGTTTTTAATTGTGATAGATTCCTGATATCATTCGGAGACGATTTTTCCTCAGCGAAAATGTCGAGACACCAATAATTTTCGAACCGGTTGGTTTTTTCCTGTTTTATCGATCAAATGTGAGGTTAGATCAACTATAAATCTATTTATTGGCTATACGGATTGTTTTTTACCTGAAATTAGACCAGGCCGGATTTTGCATCGGATAAAGGAATACAGGTGAATGTTTAGATATCAATTTGGAAGTCTAGTAAACGAGAATAACTCATCCTACATTTTTGTGCACACATGAAATAGCACATTTTGTCGATAAAACAGGAAAAAACAGACTTTTTAAGGACATTTAGGATCCCCTTAAGCATCTTTTTTGGAAACTAAGCCTTGTGGAAATAAAATATTAACAGGACTACATTCCTCAGTTAATTTTAGGTAGAGTTTGCTTAACGTTTAATAAAATTTTAATACAAGGTTTAGTTATAAAGATACATAATAGCAAAAAATGAGAACATGTTAAAAATGATGGCCTCCCTCAACATTTTCACTAAGGAAAAATTGTCTCCAAATGATACCAAGAATCTGACATTAAAACTTTTCCGCCAGTTCTGAAACATCCTGCATATTCTGCCAAGGCATTTCAAGTCATTTCATTGTCGGATTATATTCTCCTTGCTCGCGGCAAAAGAAACATCTTCAATTGATAATTTATTTAAATTATATGAAACTTCGCATTGCCATATAATTTGATGCCTAGCCTTAATCTGCACAAAGTGACAAGGAATTACTTAATTCTTCTTATTTACCGATTATATACTTGATATACTTGGCAAGATTTAAATTTAATAACTTCCATGTCTATTTGCTTGTAGTTTTATACGTCTTGTTAATCTCATGTCTTCGTGCCCATTTATCTTTCTCTTCTACATAATAGAAAGTCTTATTGTATATATATTACATGTAACAAAATGTTATATATATATATATATGTTACATAAATTTTATTATAAATATTACTTTATTTTCATAATTGGTTTTGAATTTGTGTCAATTCTATAATCTATAGATGCACAAATCACGTTTCATTTATATAAGATTTATACATTACCTTACTATTTATTTAATCTACCACGATTAAGTTTTCAAACGATTATTTGATCTCAATTATATAATGTTTCTCTCGCAGATTCTAAGTAAAACTTTATGATGGATGATGACTTTTGATCTTTAAAAATATCCACGAGCATTAACAACCAATATTAAATCTCTTTCGCAATTTTTTATGTATATACTTTTGTACGCCACTCTTTTCATTTTGCTTTCATTTCACCGAAGAGAGTCCAGTCTAGGACAGAACCGTTTGTAGTTTGCGTCATTATTTATAAGCGATTTGGGACACATTTGTATTCTTCAATCATAAATATGATATGTGAATTTTAATTCACATTAAGAGTTTCTCGAACTGTAAAATTTATGAGTACCACTATATTGCGCGTGTATCCGTTTTATTCTTCCGCTGCACTCGAGCCGTTCTTTATCTTATATCCCTTTTAATAGATATAATAAAATGTAAAAAGTTGTTTTCAGCAACATTATAATATATTTAAGAACGCATTCTCCCTGAAATCTACATAAGATGCAGATAGAACCGTGGATATAATAGCGTAACGCACTCTAAAACTAAACTCATTAATTCACATTATACGCGAGCACACACTCGACTTTAAAATACACCAACAAATAAAGAGTTAATCGAGCTCGCATTCGACGAGGGCGTGCATAATCACCTTTCGCCCTGCTCGTCGCCCCAGGGGAGAAAGAGAGAAAGAGAGAAAGATCGGGAGACACCACCGGACACTGGAGTTTAATTTAGTGTCCGAGTGCATGCGGCCTCGGTATAAATATTTTTATTTATCCGAATGACGCGCCGGGCCGCGCCGCGGAAATAAGCCGGTAATTTACGTCCACGGACGGGGCGGGTGCTCTCCGGTGGGAATTTTTGGCCGATTTATGGGATTCCGGCCAACGAAAGCGGAGAATTAAGGAGGCACATTGTGCGCGGTGTCGCCGGTGGCGAGCGAATCATCCGATAAAAACGTGGATTAGGAGATGGCAAACCCGTCGTCTCTCCCTCTCTTCATTTCTACAACTCGCGATCTTTGTCTTCCTCTTTTTAATTAGGAGAATACCCGACTCTCTCGGCAACAGAGAAATCCCAATTACGAGGAAAAAAAATTGTGGAAATATACATTTCCAAGTTTTTTGAAACGAAACACTTGTATTTCTCCGGTAACGAGGCATCCCGATTTATCGCAGTGTAAGAGATAGACGCGGCACGCGCGTTCACGCTAATTTACACACACACAAATACCCTGCGTATTTAAAGATACGCCTATTTAAAACTCGCGACGACATATTATACATACGTATATGTATACGCGGGGAGAGATATCCAATTTTATTGTTTGCACACATGATTACACGACGCGGACGG
The DNA here is from genome assembly GCF_048542155.1 of Nylanderia fulva. Classification (NCBI taxonomy): domain Eukaryota; kingdom Metazoa; phylum Arthropoda; class Insecta; order Hymenoptera; family Formicidae; genus Nylanderia; species Nylanderia fulva. Next base: position 1,296,796 of record NW_028189730.1, on the reverse strand, counting down.
CCGACCGAGTCCGCCATGTTGTAATGCCGTTTATTGAGAGGCGTGTTATCTCGGACGCATATACGTAATTAAATTGTTTATACGAGCGATTACAGCGTGCGTATAGCTTGTAAATTGCCGGCGCGCACGTGCGATTGTCGACAATTGTGCAGCGTGTATACGTGGATGCGTGTGCATGCGGTATAAATTCGCGCTCTAGCTCGCGCACACGTGCGCGCGTACACATATCAGTTGATCACATATATATATATATGTGGTCAACTGATATAACACGTGTCGCAACCGTATCGCAACATTATGCGACGGTGACGCGTCGCGTTAAATTCGCTCGTCTGCGCTCGTCGGAAATTTATTTGTCGCGTTTACACATGTGCATATCTCCCATTGTGCGTGCGTAATGCACGCGGGTGCATTACGCGTTTCGCGAGGATGATGATCGGGTTAAGCTCGCGCGGGCGTTGCATTCGAAACGCGTGTTATATTCAGAGAGAATTTATCGCGATGCGCCCGTTGTCTCTGCATTGTTATTATTAATACTAGTGTGTGTAATTATTTCTCTCTCTCTCTCTCCCTCTCTCTCTCTCTCTCTCTCTCTTTCCCTTTCGTGGCCGCCCTCTTCTTTCTCTCTCCCTCTGAAGAATTATTTCTCTCAGGATAATTTATCGCGTTGGAAATAGAATAACCATTCACTATGAAAAGCTGTATGACAACAACGCAGCTTCATAAAGCAGATATTATAACAAAGTTATAATTTATTGATGTAATTTAGCATTTTTCTTTCAGAGAGAAAAAGGGAGATTTAAAGGCTTTTTTTTAATTTTCTAGGTTTTCTAATATTTATTCGCGTATATCTATAATTTAGAAGCTGTCGATATATCTTCTCGACGTTACTGTCGAAATATTGTATAATCCGTTTGAAATTAGAGAGGCAGAATTTATAGACGAGGAAAAATCGAAATAGACGAGACATGTTATCTATTGTGTCCGAGAAAATTTCGTTCATTTTTAAATTTGGGAACTGAAATTTTCTGGCGATTTATTTAACGTAAACGCGTTATTTACGAATACGAGAATCTCGGTCTATTATATGTAGGATTCCGCTGAAAAATCCTTTCATCGGGAAACGCGAGCGAGCAACCGACTCCGCGATCCTTTCACGGCGAAACGTCCGCGAAAATTCGGAATTTTGTCCTCCCTCCCTCTTTTCGTTCCTCCGTCTCCTCTCGAAACGGAAAAAATAGGGATAGGACAAGGGACGGCAAGGGGAAAAGAAGGGGAGGGAAGAGAGTAGTTGCCCTCGTGCGTGCACACAAAGCACATTTTTCCGGGACGCCGAGAATTCCTTCTCTCCGTTTTCCTCGACTCGCGCAATTCCCCTTTCTCCTTTTCTCCTCCCTTTTTCCCTCTTTTCCCCTCGTTTCTTTTCTTTCCCTGAGCTTTTTCGCCGCGTCGAACGAAGGTTGCTCGACTTTTCGCGTGCTTTAAAGAAAATTCACAGATTCCCGAGTCGGCGAAAGACCTCCTTTGAAAATGCGAGCGCGCGCGCCTCGACCGAGAAAGAAGAATTAATTTCTCGCTGCTTGAAGGCCCACTTTTACGTGACGCTAAATGTCCCCGACTTTTGTGCGATCATGACTGAGGCATTCATCTATCTGCGAGAATTAAATTTCATCAATTTTCGAAACGGTTTAGTTCCCCCGTTGTGTTCAATCAATTAAACGGAGAAAGATGATGCGTTAGTGATTTTTTTTTTTTTTTAATTGCCAACTTTGTCCAACTTTTTTATCCAGAGTCATCGAATCATATATCATTGAAATATTAAAATGCGATTTTATTTTTGATTCCCACTGATAACAGCGTCCCTTTCAGAGATTTCTAATTTCACGGAGGCGGATAAAAAGTAGATTTTTTTTATTATAAAGAGGATAAATTAATAAATTTGTCTATAATAATATTAAGAGTTATTTATGGATCATTATTAAATTAAATATTTTTTTTTTTTAATTATTCTATTACTTATATAAAATTAAGAATTAAATTATTAACTTTAAAACTGCTTTACATTTAATATTTAATTAATTTATCTTCATTTAAATAATAGGGTATCTAATCCCTAATTTGTTTACTTCTTTCGTTCTCGATGCAATCGCCTTTCGTAAGACTGAGATGACGATTTCTCTGCCATTCGACGCATTATTAGCGCGCAACTAATTACATTTTTCTTCCCTCTCTTTCTCTCTCTCTCTCTGCTTTCTCCCGCACTGCGCGACGCGATTCGATTCGTCGTTACTGAATGCCTGTGCCCTGTACTCAATAAGGCGCACGCTTGCCGTTACTCGAAGGGGAGAGAGAGAGGAGCCCTTGGCTCGCCTCTTGTCGGTAATTATTCGCCAAGTGGTAATAAATTGAAAGCCAGGCAGCGATAAGGCGGAGCCGGCGGTTGCCTTCGAATGCTGCCTGAATGCCACGAAAGAGCGCAGCTTTTTTCCGATCTAAGGTGTCGCCTTTAGGTTGCGAAGGGAGAAAAGTCCCCGAGGATCTCCGGAATCAAGAATATATTCCTTCCATTTGCGTAGAACGTCAATAGGACGAATAAAAAAAAAAGACTAATCCGAAATGAATGACGTCTCTCCTTTTTCGGATGCTATTTATATATAGTAATTTTATTGAAAATAAAATTCTCTTATGTGGAAATTGCGTTAAGACCTCTGTTAATTTTTCCTAACTTTGTTAGGGTCCTAATGTGGAGGCAATAAGAATTTTTTAAGGTCGGAAATCTTTTATATTACCCTAAGATTATTTTAGATTATTTTAATAACTGCTACCTTTATTAAGCCCTATCAGGATTCTTATTGGTTTCCTTATTCAGACCAAATATTAAATTAGCTACTCAAAACTGATATCACCTTATTAGGACCTAATCGGGTAGTAATGTGAAAATCCCTAATAGGGATCCCACGTTTAAGGCCTTTAAAAGGCCCCGACATTTTTTTAAGGTTGCCCTAACAATTTTCCACATGGGTTTCTTTTGAAGGCACCTTTTCCTAATTACATTTTAACATATACCGATTATTTTAATAACTGTTACCTTTATTAAACCCTATCAGGATCCTTATTGGTTTCCTTATTCAGACCATACATTAAATTAGCTACTCAAAACTGATATCACCTTATTAGGACCTAATCGGGTAGTAATGTGAAAATCCCTAATAGGGATCCCACGTTTAAGGCCTTTAAAAGGCCCCGACATTTTTTTAAGGTTGCCCTAACAATTTTCCACATGGGTTTCTTTCGAAGGCACCTTTTCCTAATTACATTTTAACATATACCGATATATTTTCGAGTCTTCACGTACATACATCAAGTTCATATTCGTCGCGTGCAAAGCTTTTTTCGTATCGCTCCCCAAGATTCCCCGCGCTAAACAGACATATCTGTTCGTCGCGTATCGCGATTCGCGGGCTTTTATTTTCTCGTCGGAGTCTATTCTCGCGGCCGGTCGGTCGGTCGCCCGGAAAATTCACTCTTAATCGAATTATTCTGGAGCGAGCGCGCGATAAGCTGCGTCCCTGCGCGCGATACTCGCCTGAATGCGTCTAACTAAAGGCGGAGAGGCCGCCGCCGATCAAGAGAAATGGTTTTGGCATGCAGATTCGAAGCCAGTCTGTCTCCCTGCTTCCCTTTTTCCCCCCTCGCTCTCCCCCTCCCCCTCCTCCTCGTCGCCACCCCCGCCCCATCCCTTTTTGCGACCCTATGCAAGGTGTTTTGTACTCGCATGCGAGCTCGCCCGCACGGAAATCCGCGACGTGTCTCGCTTGTAGCACGGCCGTGGGCGTGTAACGTAACACGCGTGCAAGTATACTGGGGTACTGGCTCGAGTAATATAGCGGCATTTGAATTCGTCGGAATATATCGTGACGTCGGTTCCTTTTTTTCCTCTTTTTTTTTTTTATGTTCCTTTTTTTCCATTTCGTTCGATCGCGTGAGTTTCCACGGCGATTTTGTCGCCGTTCGCCGATACGCAACGCAGTCAGTAATCAGCTCATGAACACGGGATATTGAAAGGATGAACAAGGAAAATTTAAATCCAAGTTTGATTTCTAATACAGCCTCTTCTCAACATGGGTTGGGCCGTGCTTTAAAACGATCGTGTTATTTATTACATATTGTCGGATCTATTATCTTTCTCGGAAATACCTTTCGTTATTCGCTGCGAGGAAAAATTTCTCTCGTCCGCGATACGTAGTAAAGGGTTTTAAAGCACGAAGGGAAGGAAGTAAAAATTCGTGACGTGAAAAGAAACTACACGCTTACGTTAGAGTATCATATAATTGTAATATAGTATCCGAGTGTGTCTAAAGTGTCCTAACTCAATAATGTTTAGGAGACTGAACACACTGTGCAGGTGCACGGTGTTCCCGTAAACGCGAGGCATTATCGTCCTTCCTTCCTTCCTTTTCCACGAGTGGAGTATAGCGTTGAGCTTGATGTATGGCTTTATAAATGGCGGATTTACATATTTTCCGCGTTTAAACGCGCCCGTCGAAAACTGGCACGTGTGTAGCCTAATCCCCCTTGTCGAGCAGCGAGAGCAACCAGGGAGAATCGCAATTATCAATCATCTCCTTTGCATATACCAGCTTGTATTTCACATTTTCCCTTACAAACTTAAGGGGATGCTGCCGTAGTTCTGTTTTACCGACTTTGAGTTAGGTTAGGTTCACTTTTTATTGAATATACACACATCATTAATTCAAGTACGAATCTTTTCATCTCATTTTTATTACTTCTGTATTATTCTTTCATGTCATCTTTATTGGGAGCGCCATATTTTGTGCACAAATAAACTGCAGAACTTTTGTATTAAATAAGTATTATTATGAGCTGATGCAAGAGGAATAAAAAGAAACGAATTTTTTTAACTTTGATTATTTTTTATACGCAATTACAGCGCTCCCCGTTTATTATTATCAGTACTTTATACGTGGAGAAGAATTTTTTAATCTATATAGTCAATAGAAAGAAAGACCCTTGAACTCAAAGTCGGTAAAACAGTCATGGTCAGCACTTTCTTAAACAATATATCACATTGTATAATATAACACTTCTTTAATCGATTTAATACAAATAATTGAAGGACGATATTGTACACTGGAAATGATAATTTTTCCGCGAACGTTACGAGAATTTTAAAATCGAGGCTCTCGGCCAAGATCTCGTCCGACCATTCGATACAGTTTCTCGATTATGACTCCGTAGTAAACGCACTTATCGGATCTCGTGAAAGTTATAGGAAGCAGCCGTGCGCTTCTCTCGGTTGGCTTTACGACGCGATTTTTGCGACAAAACGTTCCATTTGCCCCGCTGTATCCTCAATGACGACGACGTCTCGATTCTCCACTTTGCTCCTCGAGAGCGCTTGTCGAAAGCGGAAACTTCGGTGCTTCTTCGGCATAACGACCGAGAGAAGTCCCGATCGCAAACGAGCTCTCTCGCTCAAGAGAGAGAAGGAGAGAGAGCGTTCTGATCTTCCGGATCATTTCCGCGAGTTAACCGCGGAGCGACTCTCTCGGGGCTTGCCATCTCCGTGACTTGGCACACAACCGGTTACTATTCACCCTATGTCGAGTCTCGAAATTATCGCAAAAAGCAGTAGAAATAGTTTTGCTTTCGATTACACGTAACGACACTCATCTATCCCTCGGCACTTTAATAGTTTTCAGATCTCTAATATGTTTAGCATTAAACTTGATTTATTTTATTTTTTAAATACTATATATGATATCGAGAAGGAAAGACCCTCTGATGTTACGTTATAAATTTGAGTAGTTCTATATATTTATTCTAAACTTTCGCTCTCGAACGAAACCACTATCCTGAAATAATACGAGAACGCACGCGCGTGGCGTAAATCGTTGACGCATTTCCCGAAGTTGCTATGCGTCGCGAGGCGAGACGACCCCGGGAGAGCACGATTTATGCCCTACGTAGGTATCGGCGATAAGCATAAAAGTGTCTCGGCAAAACGGCCGATATACACAGGACGCGTAACGCCGCCGAGTCGGGGGGATTAGGATCGCCCGTGAATGGGAGAAAATGCGAATTGATACGGTCGTTAAGAAGACCCTCCCAGGGCTCGAGAAGAGAGAGATCTTTTCGATTGCGGCGCACCACCTCAATTCCTGCGAGAACTCGCGACCTTTGCGCGATTTATCTCGCGCGTATGAGAGACTCCGCTGCGAACTTGTCGGGGCTGGCTCGACTTAATTCATTTCTTTTCTCGCAAAAGGTGACGGAATTTTTTTAATTATTCGCGGAACAAGATTTCGCTTATTTATCCTTTCGAAAATATATATATGGATTCGAAGAGAATGCGGACGGAATAATCATAAAATGTGATCTCATGCTGGCCTACTAAGGCTCCTTTTCACCTTTTGCATCTCTTCCGTCGATTATCTTCTCTTAACCGGGAAATATACGAGGGCAAATGTTCGTGACGCAATAATACGCGATGCCCGAGAAGAGCTTCTTCCTCGAAGAGCAGCGGCCTTTCGCAGCCGGTATTGTAAGCGGGACACCCTCGGATCTTTATGAACCTCTGTCTCCGATCGCGCTTCTGCATCCGGTAGGGAAAAAGTCTGAAAAGCGGCCGATGTGTGTATCTCGTGAGATGAAGAAAGGGGATAAGGGAGAGAGAAACAAACTCGAGGATAAAAGAAAAAAAGAGAGAGAGAGAGAGAGAGAGAAAAGCATTCACCCGACTTTATTCTCGGCGGAGCTACATATAATGCTCGCGGTATTCCGCGTTTTCTTGCGAGACGCGGCCATTACGAGCGCGCGAAACAAAGAAAAAGCATATCTATTATCCCGGACCGAGTTGCCATCGCGTCGCGTCGCCCGGGTAGGATTAATCCATTCCGTGTCATTATATATAATGTAGGCACACCGACACTTCGCATCCCCACCTCGCGCATAGGACGTTGTACGCTAACTGTGTCGCATTGTCGCGAGCGCATCTCGCAAGGGCTTGTTGTTGCTCGCGAGAACTGAACTCGTGTTTGTTCTCGTCACCGCCCGTGTTTGCGAGAACATTGCGGGATGAATCGCATTCGTCACTCGCGCGATATATCTATTAGGAAGATAAAGTAGCCGGATGGACGTCTTCAATTTTTTTCGTTTTAATATTTCCACGATATTATTCTGATATTTTCAACATCTTGCTCCAATATGCATGAGATTTATATTATTTAATATTATTATAGATTATTAACCCTTAACTTGTATCGTATAGGGTCATTTGAGACCCCAACGTAAAATACTTTTTTATTAGTGGGATGAGATTTTTATGGTTATTTATTTGATTAAATGGAACAATACACTTCCAAAGACATCAATCGATCATATCAGTCGCTATGAGAAAATTAACATTAGTTTTTACACCTCTTGGGTCATTTGGACCCCACAATACCAGTTAAGGGTGCAAAAGATGTATTCCAAAATAATGCATAATCATGGAAAACAGATGTGGACGAAGAAATTAATTGTAAATCTGAAACGAAACATGTTACATTTTTTGTCGAGGTTTTCTTATTGAACCCTGTAGAAGCGAATGATCGATCTTTCTTTGTACACGCATTAAGCGGATAGGATGATCTCGATCCACGTGTCGCCGTTGCCGATTCACGCTGGTAAACGATGTTTTTCCGCGGACCGCGCAAACGCGAGCAAGAAGCGACCCCGAAGAGCCATTTTTCCTCGGTCGGGGACTGAAACAACCGGCCGGGATCATTAATTACGCTGACGTACCGTGACCTTTTTTTCGACGCCCGATTTTCTGGAACTAATCCCCGCGGAACGCAGAATCATGCAGATTCGGCCTTCATCATCGGGCCACGTGACGGATCGTCGTCGCTTCAAGCGATCTAATCGATATAACATATGTCCGCCTCGATTCTACCCTTAACATTTTTTTTAACACACACATGACACGTCGGAAATATTTTCAAACTTGTACAGTTTTTTCTACTTTCTCACACTATTTTTTTTTTTGTTTTTTTAATCAAGCGTACAATGCGAGACTGATCAATCCACTCAAAATCCAAGATATGTGTAAACGAAAGATGGTGGGGTAAATCACCAGGGCTAATAAATTCACGACAAACGACTCTTTGCTCGCTTTCTTGGCAAATGACAAAAAATATGTCAAATATGATTCGACGAAGCCGTTAAAGTACCGGCAGTTTCGCGACAATAGTAACAACGCGTACAACACATAATCTGGCGGAGAACGCGTCACGCGCGCGTGCACGCGTGCTCTCTCTCTCTCTCTCTCTCTCTCTCTTACACATTACATCCCTCGCCCGCAATCCCCGACGTTCGTGCGACAGGTATACGTATATTCTCGCTCCGGTACTCACACATACCCGCGGATGAAGTCGTTCGGACATACGTACATGTTCACGCACACTCTCATAAACACACACACACACACATACATATATATACACACTAGCAAAAAGCCAGCAACCATTCCACCGAGTTACAGACGCAGAGCCTGTTTGCAGGGTTGAGTTGATACAACATTAACAACAAGTCGTTAGATAGATGAGGTACGCACCGGGGTTTGCTGTTGAGTGTAGGAAGGGAAAGAGGGATATGTAGGTGGTGGCTGTGGAGACGCGAGCAACGGATAACACGTAGGAGGAGGAGGAGGAAGGGAAGGAGGAGGAGGCGAAAGCAGGGGGTTGCGAGTCGCGCAGGAGGCGATGTCGAAGCTGTTCGCCTACGCGGGAGGGTGGTGGAACCCGGAGCGACGGTGGAAAGAGGGAGGGAGTGCAGTGCAGGAGAGAAAGAGGAGGAGGTGGAATGACGATGGAGGTGGAAGAGAGAGTGCCACAATGGTCGCTATGGTAACGCTGCGCTAACCCTCCGAGAGAAAGAGAGAAAGCGAGAATGAAAGAGGGAGAGAGAGAGAGAGAAGCCTCCGACTCAGGGACTCTATTTCCATAATCTGCCGCTTTGTCGATTCTGAATTATGCGACTACGCTCCTCCTCACCCCCGCCTACCTCGTCTCCCTTCCCGCGCATTGCGTTCCTTTTCCTTCATCCCCTTTTCGCCGCCATTCCCCTTCCGCGACGGCGACACCGTCTCGTTCGCCCCTGAACCAAGTATCCGATTATTTGCTCGAAATCGATTTCACGTGTTCGGCCCGCTTTTGCATTTGTACAAGCGCGCCCGTACGGCGAACATCGTCCATTGTAATCCCCGACGTCATGGGCGTTTCGCCCTTCGGGCTTGTCCTCGTCTCCTTATCCTCGTCTTCATCCTCGGCTTCATTGTTGCTCACCTTCCGTCGACGGCGTCGATTTGTGACGATCGGCATCGAATTTCTGCTCGGACTTCCGCGTGATGAGGAGACGTTCTTCCTCTCTCTCTCTCTGGATTGTTTGACTTTGTATCATTGCGAGATCAATCAACTGTCAGATCTAGGAGTCTTCATATAAATCCTTTAAACAGCATCCTTTCATTGTTCTCAGGACATGACACTGTCTATACCTGAATCCTTTCTCTCCTTTCCGCCTTCACAGCTTTGCAAGCTATTTCAAGCTTTTGAATTCTTCGCGACCTTTAAATGATTACGACATTTTATCTCTCTTTACTCTTGCATTTTGCTTTAAAATCCTATACTTTATTTATACAGTTTACAAGAAAATATCACATGCACATTGAATTTATTATATTGAGTTTCCTCTTTCACTTCATAGAAAGAATCAGGTAATGAAATATTTCTTCAGACTGAAAAACAATAAACGGAATAATCACCTTCGCCTTCTTCCCTTCAAGGAATATCTTTCGTTAGTTACACCATCTGGAGGCGTTTGTTAATTCCGAGGTAATTAGTTTAACGAGAGGAGGAACGGAAGAGAATTCGATGAAACGCGCACGTTGGAAAGTAGTTCGTTCGAAGAGGGCGGCTTTTCATCGTCAGTTGAATTTCCAGCAGCTGCCCATTGTTCGGTCACCATTGTTCTAGTATCTACGAGGGCGGCGCTTCCCTTTGTCTCCACCCTTTGTACCTTTCCGTGGCCGGATTTCTCGCCTCCTCGCGCCAGCGCGAGAGGACGATGATGCCGGGCGAGAGAGCTCGAGGGTGAGAGAGGAAGACTGGTCTCAAATCGGACGGAACGTCACGCTTCTGTAATTTTTTTCCCTTCCATTGTCCCGCGGGAATGCGCGATTCCTTAACTGAAATCGGAACGCGCCGCTTCGTTAATTAAATTCGGGGTGCACAAGTGCGACCGGACTGATAAAGGCGGTAGAAAAGCTAAAAGTAGATCGAAAAGTCTGAAGAAAGCTCTCCAGCTACTCCATCAAATTTTACTTTTTGTATTACACGTGCAGGCAAAGTGGCACTTTGTGTGCGTGTTTTCTGTGCGGAAAGCGGCCGATTTCCCACGCCGCCATCTAGCGGCGACGCGGTGAGTGAATAAGCCGCGTTCAAAGTCATTGCACACGGCTAAAGCCGTGGATAATTTTTTCTATAAAGGGGATTAACAAATTTGATAAAAAAATGCAAATCTTTTACAGTTGATAAAATTCGAATCTATGGTAGCGTTATCTGTCCTGTCCCGATCTCTCGAATCCTCAACTAAATCTCGCGCGACCTTCTTTCGCGAGGAACGAAACCCTTCCGCGCTCACCGGAAAGAGAGAGAGCCTCCGCCATCCATCTTCGTAGAACAAAGTGCGGCGATCCACTTTCGTGGCCGAATGCGAATCCAATGCAAATCCTACGCCGGATCTCGACAATGGGCGACCTAGCGATATGGTAATGTCCTCCCACGTCGATCCTGACGAACCGAACACACACGCCGCTCGCCCTTCCACGTATGCGCACTGGTGTGTGCCAAATACACACGTGTTCGAAATGTGTTGTACACTGTTACCTACACCGGTAAGTGTCCGTGTCACGGAGAAACTCTGAATACATGTGCTATCAGGACCGTAGGAAGGATCACCCTTATTCGAGATGACGCGCGATTCCTTAACAAAAATATTAATTGAACGGATTATACATTCTTTTCGTATAAAGATATTTTTATTTTATGGCGATCTAGAAAAATTGAGATAGTTGGGGGAAGGATTTTTATAAAAATATTTTTCAATATGAGAGTAATTTATATATTTATTTGACATTATTAAATTATCGAAATTAAAAATTGGGTTGTTTAAATTATTTTTAAAATTATGCGAGAAACTATTTACAGAAAGAGACACATTCAAGAACCATCTATAATCAATAGGCGATTTTATTATTGCAATCTAGAAAAATTGAGACAGAGAAGAATTTGTATAAAGATATTTTTCAATTTACGAGAGTAATTTATATATTTATTCAACATTATTAAATAGTCAAAAATTTATTGTTACAATTATAAATTAACATTGATATTAAATAGTGCGTTAAATTTGACCTAGAGATAAAAATAAAAAATTGGGTTATTGAAATTATTTTTAAAATCGCGCGAGAAACTACAATACTATATTTACACATAAAGAGACACGTTCAAGAACTATCTACGATATCAATCGGCGATGTATGAAACTTTGTGTTACGAAACCGACTTGTAACCGCTCATGGTTGCTCCTAGTATTTCCGGAGTTCGATGGAGCTTCTGCAGCTTTTTCTCTTTCTTCCTCTATTTTTCTTTCTCTTCTCTATAGTATATATATTTTTTCGCGACGATATAGGACCGCGCTCTCGCGGGGGATGAAGAGAGAAGAGGGGGCGGATAGAAGGCCGGTACAATGCCGGTCTCTCCCGCGAGTCGACTTTCCTTGATACATCGCCATTGAGCCATTGTCCGCCTCCCAATGCCCGAACGAAGGACTCCGAGGACGAAAAATTCAATTCAGCTTTTAAATTATTCTCTCCCCCTTCCTCCCTTTCCGACCGTAGGGCCGGCTTTCGAGGACGGAAAAAAAATAACGTCGGTTACGTCCTCCCCCCTCCCCTCATCATCGTAACGAGATTCATTCGTTTCCGCGAGTGTAATGAGACGTTCCCGAAATGGAAGAGAGAGAGAGAGAGAGAGCATGTTTATGTCATTCCGAAGTCACGTTCTCGGAAATTTCGTATCGATGGATGACAGTGTCATCGAACTGTCAGTTGGATTTCGTTTTAAATAATACATTAGTTTCGCGAAGAAAAAATTTGCGGAATAATAATTAATATAGAAAAACAAAAACCCATTAACGATCGCGATCGCGGGAAGACACCGCGAAGGGGCCGCGATATCGGGGTATTGCGGGCATAAAATGGGGGATGATTAAAATAACGAGACTAGGCGCGCGGAGGGTGTCCTTCAGAAATCCCCCCGGGGAGGGGAGCAGCGGAGGAGCCGAGCGACGCCGAGGGCCGGGGGTGAACATTGTGCTGAAACAATGTGGCGGCCGACGCCCCTGGTACCTACGGCACGACATCAATTGACGCGCCCGCGCCACCCCTCTACCCAGCCACATCCATCCCCTCCGTAGATCAGGGATGAAATTCCCGCAGGAATCCGGGTAAGAACGGTGACGATGACGTTGCGGCCATCTTGTTGTCAATGATATGTTCTAAACACAAACAAGTGGGCTAGAAGCAGAATATCATTATGATTCACATTTGCTTTCGTTGCACAGGTCGTTGTCTGACATAAGGTGTCACACGACCGAAAATATACGAAAATGTAGTAGATCTTGTTATGTGGAGACAATTTTGCCTCGGCAAAAATATTAAGGTGTCAATCCGGGCAAGAACGGTGACGATGACGTTGCGGCCATCTTGTTGTCAATGATATGTTCCTAACACAACAAGTGGGCTAGAAGCAGAATATCATTATGATTCACATTTGCTTTCGTTGCACAGGTCGTTGTCTGACATAAGGTGTCACACGACCGAAAATATACGAAAATGTAGTAGATCTTGTTATGTGGAGACAATTTTGCCTCGGCAAAAATATTAAGGTGTCAATCCGGGCAAGAACGGTGACGATGACGTTGCGGCCATCTTGTTGTCAATGATATGTTCTAAACACAAACAAGTGGGCTAGAAGCAGAATATCATTATGATTCACATTTGCTTTTGTTGCACAGGTCGTTGTCTGACATAAGGTGTCACACGACCGAAAATATAGTAGATCTTGTTATGTGGAGACAATTTTGCCTCGGCAAAAATATTGAGGTGTCAATCATTTTCGAGTTATATAAGTGATTGAAAATATAGAGTTTTTTCGCTGACTAATCCTTGCGGGAATAAAATATTAACAAAACCACATTCTCCGATTAATTTCAAGTAGAGTGTTTACTTTAATAAAATTTTAATTTAAGGTTTAATTATAAAGATATACTTGCTGGCAAAATCGTCTATTTTTGGTATGACACTTCGTGTCAGACACCTATATACGTACGTTAGAAAATAAAATTTACAAGTATTCTCGATTCTTTTTTTTTTCTGTGACGATGATTCTCTTTCATCCACTCAGCATTTTATCATCTTGAGAGGAAAAAATAAAAATTCTACTATCGGCCTTGTTTCCGCGTTTCGAATATGTTATACGTCAATCCGTCTCTATCTCTGGCTTCCTCTCTTTTCTATCCACTCTTTCGCTCTCCCTTCATTCCCCATCGTCCCTCTCTCTCTCTCTCTCTTTCTCTCTATCCTATAGCTGTGTTCTTGGTGGGTCCTGGCGAGCATCCCGCTCCATTATGACATTATGTTCGCAGCATTGTCTACCGTTGAATGCCTGAACGTTGGGTACATTGTAGCGGCACATTCAAGCCAACCGTACGACACTGCGAACGCTAACTCGTTATCGGCCTGATAGGGAGAACGTGAGGTACCCTACCCGCCCTACCTAGCAACGGCATCGTCTACCCGGGGCTGCCGGCGCGACAAATTCCAAAAAGCATTCGGTATTTCGAGAGCCTCTTAAATTTTACGCATTAAAGTCCCGAAAATTTTCCGAATTTCCGGATATTGGCATACAGTTTTATACAATTTTATACGAATTAAAGCAAAATTTATTTTAAGTATAGAAAATTATATAAAGAGACACGAAAAATATGCATTTTTGACAAAAAATATGCATAGTCGAAATCGTCGAGAAGGGTCGGGCAGAGGAGGGAAGAAGCCAAGTATAATTGAATATCTTTGAAATGGGTTCATTCCGTGAGAGATAGAGGAGAAAAATAAGAAAAAGACCGGAAGACAAAGACAGCTTGTTACGCGAAAGAGGACCTTTGTAGATGGGCTTTGTCTTCGCGCTTTATCGTGCGACAATGTCGTCACAATAGCGAGAGACAATGCCGACATTACGACGGCTAGCAGGCGGCGAACAGAATAGCGACTCCGTCTCTTTCTCTCTATCTTACCCCGCCTCTATCCTTCTCGTTTCTTGCGCCTTCTAGAAGCGACGTAGAGAAGTGACGTCGGGCGAAAAAATAAGCGTAACAATGGATTTATAATTAGTGGTCTGCAGCGCCGTGTTCGCGGCGCCGCTATTGTTCCCCGTCTTTTCCGGCTGCGACGCGGAACGCTTACCAAAGTCGATTCGAATACGAGACGAATCCCGTTTGCTTTGAACGGCTCCAAGTAATTTATGTGGAATTATGTGTCGCCTATAATTTCCTCTTGTTCCACTTATTTTTAGACTCCGCGCCATTATCCGCCACCTGAAGTCAATTGACTATTGAAACAAAAATAGTTTCTCAACTGACAATGAGAGAAGATTAAATACAGCGTTCGTTATTAATGCTCTTCGAGAAAATTGGACAATTTTTAAATAAGTCTTTGAACGTTTGTAAAATTTCGGGGGAAATTTTTAAACCTTACGCAAATTTCTTTCCTAAATTTTCAAAACTTTTTTAAACTCCAATTCCTAATTTCTTTATACACGTATATTATTATATTATCGAGCCTGACTATTCTTCCCCTTCATAATTTCAAGGATTAGAGACTTTGACTTATTTGAAACTAGAAGCCGCGGCACTTTCACGATGGGCAACTATAAAGATCAGGATTATAAGAATTTCTATATACAATAATGATCCGTAATGCGTTTCTTTTGGTCAGTCGATTGAACAAACGTGATAAATTATGCGGGAGCTTTTCGGACGAATCTCCAATTCTATATTCTAGCTTGTAATATATGTTGCACATAAATATATCTGGTGCGCGACGATAATAGACAAAAACTGACGGCGCATTGTTGGACGCGGAATGGAGACGGTAAACAACTATTGTACCGAGCACAATGTGTTACTCCGTCAGTTCCATTCCTTTTTACGCCGGAATCGCGTACCTGTTTCCTGCGTTCCCGCCTTCTCTTCATCGAACACCGTCGGACAAATCGGTACCGCGTGACATCGATTTCTTCCGCCGCGCCGATTCGACGTTTGTTATTAAATGTTGTTCAAAGAGGTGTTTTTCAATTTTTATTTAAACGCAATAATGCATACAACTCATTTTAAAGAAGACTTGATATCATTCTTGTGAGTAAAAACGAATATAAATATTAATATACATATAAAAGGCAATAGGAGCTAATTAAGTTCTGTTATTAATATTTATTTGTGGAAAAAAAATGTTTCTGTATAGTTTTAGTATATTGACAGTTATGAATAATTTATTGTTGATTTCTATTAATCTTTAATTTTCAACGATGCGCTGAAGAAAGTTGAAAAAAGCAACCGAAACGTTCGAACTTTTTTGTCTAATATTTTATGTTAAAAAAATTTTTTTTTTTCCACAAATAAATATTAATAACAGAACTTAATTAGCTCTTATTGCCTTTTAAATGTATATTAATTTTTAAAGAGCTGTTACAAATTATATAAATATTAATATTTGATTAACAAAGTGAGCCCCTATTCATCCCTGGGATTTTAGGGATTCATATCCCTGAGAATTCTTTTGGAGTAACTGGAGTTATTTTTTTTACCGTCATATATTTATTTGAGAATTTGGGGACCCGATAGAATAGAGATCTCACTCTGTCGTAAAGGGAGTGAGGCATACGATTTGAAAAAAAAGTCGTAAATTGGCATAGATAATAGACGAGTCGTGTCGTTGCACTGACTGTTATATACCGAGGTCTCGCAAATCCGGTCCCATTTTCACCCCGTTTCTGACAAGACTACGGACATTTTTAGGATCGGAATTTATAATCGATTTTATGTGCCTTCGTTCCCCTAAAGCATCCGTCGCGAGATCTCGTGCTCGCTTATTATGTAACCGTCCCGGGCAGCGATTTATTGGCAGTTCGTGCGCTCTCGGGGTAAGTAAAGGGATGCGTTGTTGCGTCGACCCAACGAGAATTGCATAAGTTCTATTACCATATTGCTCTGCTCTATATCGCACCGTATTACATATGTTTCGCCAGCGACAAGCTTAATTCTTGTATAACAAGCATTAAAATTTCTAAATATCGCGCGCGGTACGAAGATTTACTTATCAAAGTTTAATAGTATATTGTGTATCAAGTGCGGAAAGTTGACAATTGGTCACGAGTGCGGGGGATGGACGCACGAACCGAAGGCGAGCTTTGAATGCGGCTTATTCACTTACCGCGTCGCCGCTAGATGGCGGCGTGGGAAATCGGCCGCTTTCCGCACAGAAAACACGCACACAAAGTGCCACTTTGCCTGCACGTGTAATACAAAATATCATACAGATGTCATATTCTGAGGACTTGAAATGCAATAAAAATCAAACGATCTTCGCGTCTCTAGATTCTTAATATTTAATTTAATGTAATATTCGCAAAGAAAAATTATAAAATGCCAGATCTTTATGTAAAGTTTCTCGATTTTTGTCTCTCTACGTTTATCAAAGTACAACAAAACTGATTTATTATAAAAAGGTAATTGCGCTCCGCTGGGGCTTCATTTTTAACGCGATGCTGTCTTTATTTGCGTTTCTTTGCCACGCTAACATCAGGACGATTTAACGGCACTCGCTCATGCGCACCCGGAGCGCAACCCCCGCTCGATTTCAAATTACGTTATCGACATTAAACAGCTTTCAACGGATTCGCGACACGCCGTTTCAGTTTGCGTAAATCTCGTGCAACCACTGTCACCTCCCTTCTTCCCCGGAGAAGAAGAGCGAAAAACGGCGGGAGGGTTCGGTAAAAGGGTGTGCGCTTCGAAATCGAGCCAATATTTATGTAACAGAATCGCATCGCCCTACGAAGAAAGTCTTCTGGGTAAGCGAGAAGAGAAAAAATTCGACGCGAAGAGAGAGAAAGCGAGCGGTACCAAGAGAGGGAAAGGGTACCAAGGGGACGTGAGAGGGAGCGTAGACGCATTATGAAAACTACAATGGGTGTGAGAGAGAGAGAGAGAGGCCCCCTCATTGAAACTAGTGCAGTTCTGCTCACGCAGAAGGGCGAGGACGACGACAACGACCATGGCGGTGGTGGCGGCACAATACCGCGTTTAAATTAAATTTAAAGTGTCATCCCCCGGTGTCATATAAGACGGCCATTGTATCGCCGAAGGCTCGCCGTACCCTTAGAATGCTGGGAGGAACGGGAGAGGGAGATAAACAGTCGAAGATTTTCGATCGAGGAAAACGCAAACAATTCCGGGCGCGTATAAAATGCGTTGTCAATTTTTTTCGAGGGTGTTTTTTCGCGGGACGAAAAATTTAGCGCGTAAAAGACTTAATAATCGTCGGCATAGCATTCGCGATCGAAATATATGAGACCATAATTAGTGTTAATAAATAAAAGGTATCTCTTAATATATCTCTTACGGATTATTGTTGTTAGTGATCACGATAATCTGAGAATAAGCTTGTATTTTATTCGACACTTATTCCATTCAAATTTATTTCTTCTCTTCGCCCTCGTAGTCCCAAAGTAGCGATGGCTTTCAAACTGATATTATAACTTTTCTACCAAATCAGACTAAATATTTCGGTGTAATGGGATCGATACTTACACGAGAGAATTTTCTCTTAGAATTTATATCCTGAAAAAATCATGATTAATCGTAGGATAATATGATATTGAAAGAATTTTATAAGAGTTTCTCTGATTAATATTTACCACAATAAAAAATATAATATTAATAGGTACATAGTAAATTTTACTATGTACATAATAAAATTATTTGGGTATATTTTACAATATATCTTATTAAGATATTAATATTTTTATTGTGGTAAATATTAATCGGTAAAACTCTTATAAAATCCAATATCTTCCAATACCATATTGTCCCACGATTACCATAATTTTCCTGGTAAATTCTAAGAGAACATTTTCCCTGTGATATAGATCATGCGTGTAACAATAAATCGAGACACTTCGCGGATCTATTGTAGAAGATCGACGTTAGGAAACTGAAATATACCCTCCCGGAAAGAGTGATGGCAAATTTCGCTCATTTTTGGGACCTTGAATTTCAAACTTTTTTTTCATGGCAAATAATACTATTAGATGAAACATTAATCAGTAAAACTTCAAGATGAGCATAGGCATTTTTAGTCAGTTTTATGAGAAATTATCACTTTCACTTCTTCATATCTAAGGTTCCGTGCCTATGCTCATTTTGCAATTTCTCTGGGATTAATGTCTCATCATATAGTACTGTTTAGCATAAAAAAGTTTGAAATTTGAGATCCCAAAATTCGAGCGTATAAAGTGGGCGAGAGAACAGGTCTTTTAGCCATCACTCTTTTTGACAGCTCGCGCGAGTCGTCGCCATCACTAGCGAAGTGCGTAACAAGATTATCGGCCAAAGTGGCTGTTTCTCGCACCGGCTGGCATTCATCCGCGTAATATTGGCCCGTAATATACTTCCACCCTCTTAAGCGGACCCGCGGTTAAGGCCACAAAGCGGCTTACTTACCGCGGCTTCGCTTTTCAGCTTGGGAATCTCGAGAGCGCCTCTACATTCCGGGGATATTTGTATCGGAACGCGGTCACTCTTGTGCGATCCGCTGCTCCTAAGAGAGGCGGATTTACGCAATTCGGCCTGCTTGACGATTATCCCGTTTGATCTCTGGCCGAAAAGTCCGAAGAGGGAGAGCTTTTCAAATATCGCTAAACTTTCGCGAGATCTCCCCTTTTTTTCCCGTCAATTCAATGACATTTCAGGGATCGCGTCGACAACGCGGAAAGCAAAAGTCGATTTCATACTCGACGAAACTCATAACGCGAAACTAAACTGCTGAACCTCGCGCCTTCGTAAACTTCTTGTTCTGAAGATGTAATAAATCGGAATTAAAGGGAGCGCTGAAAAAGAGTACGGAGACAATATTAATACTAGTATCTATTTATTTCTTCTCTCTTTCTCCGTCATCGAACGACCCTTTAACGTTTTATAAATTGCATGTAAGACGATTTTATCTCGCGCACAATCTCTCGAAGATCAAAGCTCGAATATCTGTTGTAATCTCGTAACGCATTTTTCTCACGCCGTTTCTTCGGAAAAACTTTCGCTTGCGATTGCATCCGCGATTGCGACTGCTTCCGCTTTCAGACTGCTCCGGCTTTTCTTGAAAACTCGGTAAGCGAAAACGTCGTTAAAAATCGAATGTAACGTTTCATTCATTTTTTCGCGATTCCTCTTTGCTCTATCTCGTTCTTCAACTCGTATTATATTTTCGACCGTGGATCCTTTTTGTTTTCATTAACCATATAGGTGTTTTGAAAATTTCTTATGACGAGTCTCGAATTTATAAAGATATTTCTTGATGTTTGAAGCTTTCCTTTTGGAATTACAATTTTATAGATAGAATTTATAAAAACATTGAAATTAAAATTCTAATGAAACTTTAAATAATTAATTCTATAAAAAGAAATAGAAAATCATGGTAATCGTGGGACAGTATGGTATTGGAAGAATTTTTCTGATTGTTTACCGCAATAAAAATATTAATATCTACCACAATAAAATAAATATAAAATATTTTTTATCGTGGTAAATATTAATCAGAGAAACTCTTATAAAATTCTTCCAACACCATATTATCCCAGGATGGCCATAATTTTCAGGGTAAATTCTAAGAGAAAATTATCTCCGTGTGTATAATTTAATATTTAAAAATTATTATAATTTTAATTTCGGAAAATTTCGAAGTTTAGATATTATTGAAGAATTTTTGTATAATATTTATCTTGTAAAAATCTTGGAATTTTAAAACACTCGTTTTCCTCCACCCTTTATACATATGGCGTAGACATTCTTCTTCGTTTCTTGTTTTTCTTATCTCAAAATAATACGCACACCTGCGACAATAAAGCGATGATGAAGGTGCATCGAACTCCAAGTGCATCTCGATGCACAGCATATGGAAAGAAGAAAGGGAGATGGAGACAGAGAAAAGACGAATAAGAAGCAAAGCTATCAGGGAGAGTGCGAGATATGGCAGACGAGGATAAGACTAGGGGTGGCAGAAAAACAGGCGCCGGGGAGAGTTTTCCACGAATAAAAAGAACGAGTCCACTTGTGTCAATTGCCGGGCGCGCTGTTAGCTTAACATTTCCATTGTTCGTCGAAAAGGAGCGCGGGTCGAGTGCTATTTGCTCACGAACAGGGACGGCACTTCTAATTCCACCTCCCGCCAATCTTCTGTATCGAAACCCGTTTGTTTCTCGTCATTCAAATGCGCGAGAGAGATGTCGAAAGTCAAAGCGATAGGTGATATTTGAATAGTTGGCGTTAGGTTAATCCACCTCGCGAAGGGGAACAAGATTATTAGCCTGTAAAATCATATTTAAACCATTTTTTGTTAAACTGTCATTTTTTAATTCCTTAAACTTAAAAATTCGAGCTCGTCCAGACAACAAAACGTCTAAACTCGGGACACAAGACGCGTCTTAAAGGAATCATTAAGATGTATTTTATAGACATCATATTAAACTATATCTTTAAGACGTCTTATGTCCCGGTTTTAGACGCGATGTTGTTTTTGTAAATTCGTATATTTAATACGATAAGTATTCAATTTTGTCAATCACGATCGAGCAAAATAGATACAAAGGAACTTGAAGATCCATAGCTCCTTTTAGGGTTGGCAGAACCTGAAACCGACAAAGACGATTTTGCTTCCGGTGCTTCAGTTGTATCCAGACACCTCCGATCTGAAGCACCTGCAGCTACTGTGTTACGTCTCGGAGCCGGGGAATGCAGGCGAAAACGTAGGAGAGGGTGCTAGGAAAGTGAGGTGGAAGGATGATGTGTGTCGCTGGCATGTATGGAAATGAACGGGTACATTTCGTCGAGTTTACACGAGTTCACAGCTCGTGAAGAACCTCTTTAACGCGTGTTTTTCTCTATCTTCAAACTCGCAAAGTATTTGTCTCTCGGGTTTCGGCGATTAGATATATTTTCAATTCAGGGGACAAATCTCCAGAAGCTTCACTACGAATCTTACACGCATTTCCTCTCACTTTTTTTAAATTTGATGTAGAAAAATCTCTGCTTAGTGTTTTGACATCTAGACTCTTTTCAGCGTATACATGTCTCAAATGTGGGAAAAAATCGCCCCTACATCCGTCTCGCTAAACCTTCTCGAGTAGAAAACATTCTTATGTCATTGGCGCGAGTCGGATGAGTGCATCGGGCACAATGCAAGCGTATATACGTATGACAAAACCTTCGGGGGACGATACGCGTCTCAGGCTCCGAGTTCTATTTGCCATTCGTGCCTGAACAAATACTGGTCCTGCCACATGCCACGCATCCAACACACCCCGGATACATGCAAAACGCAAACATTTATTATCGCACGAATTAAAGCGTCCCCCGACTTTATAAGGAGTCGACAAAGTGTCTTCGTACCGAGAATCTCTTCATATATATAAGCCCTCGTCTTCAGGATCTGTTTCTCAACGTCTCTTTCGATTAGCAAAAATTGCGTAATTATTTTCATTAAAATTCATAAATAATTCTGGCAACTCAGAACCGATGCAGGATGAGGTGATATAAATATTTCATTGCATACTCTAATATATATAAAATGATATTATATTATATAAAAAATATTTTTATCGATCATACAAAACGGCTCATCGAATTGTTCTCTAATCCCATTAATCTCGTTGGCCGATGTTTTGAGTTAACTTTACGAGTGTTCGACGCGCGTAATTGTTGGCAAGGTTACGAGCCGCACGATGACAAGCCCGACGATATATCGCTCATCCACCCTTCCGCGCCGCCGTCATCCATTACGAAGCACTCGGCCTTTTACCCTCGCCCACTCACCGCGAGGAGGTTCAACTACGGTGCCGACGTTTCACGGATGACGGCGTGCACGCGCTCCCGCGTCGCGACGCGATATCGCGCTAATGGGACCCGAAAGTCAGCCGGCGCCACGTGGCCGAGTAGCACCGATTTTACCCAAAGGGTCCAGACGAGGATCGACTAAGAAATCATTCTAATCCTTTCCCGTGAAACTCGGGATAAAATAATCTGACTTTTATTATATTCCGGTGGTTGACAATTTTTTTTTTTAATAAAATAAATACAATAAAAAATTGAATAAAATGTTCAAAAATTCTAGGATCGTTTTAAAAAGCTTTTCTGATTTATGGTAAATATTAATTAAATGTTAAAGCTTTCATTCTAGATAAATAAAACTCAGAATAAGATGATCTGACTTTTGATTCAGTGGCTGGCAATTTTTTTTATAAAATACGATAAAAATTTGAATAAAACGTTGAAAAATTCTAGTCCTTTTAGAAAGCTTTTCTGATTTAAATACTAAATAAATGTTAAAGACCTAGCTTTCATTCTAGATAAATAAAACTTAGAATAAGATGATCTGACTTTTGATTATATCTCGGTGGCTAGCAATTTTTTTATAAAATACGATAAAAAATTGAATAAAATGTTCAGAAATTCTAGAGTCCTCTCCCGATTTTTACGAGACTTATATATATAGAGCAAAGAAAAATAATATTCGTTCCGTTTTTGCATGTCGCGGCTTAAATACCAAGTTAAAACGCAAGATACAGATGACATCTTAAAAGACTCTGCGTATTTTAAAACTCTTGAGATATTCTGTAATATAAATTCCTGTGAAAAAAATCTCAGAATATAATTTTCTTTAAAAGCATTTTTATTTTATTATATATTTTTTATTATTTTTATTATGATATGGAAATTTTTTTCTCTTCAAATATTCTAATATACGTTTTAAGCCGCTACTTTAAATATTTTTCATCTAGTGATTTAAATTTTAAACTTGTGTATAATTAGCACCTTTGTGTTACAAAAATAGTTTTGTTAGAAATTCAGAGTTATTCAAAAAAAGAAGAATTCTCGATTATTTTTAAAAATAATTATAACAAAGTGGACGTCGAAAAATGGCTTTGAAAATGCGTCAATACTCTATCTTCATTTTACATGTGAGTTTCAAAGTATTAATTTTAAAAGTAATAAAGTATACCAGAGAGAAATATCTCGAAAGATTGAAATACTTTTATACAAATGAAGGTTGCGTTTTATTGTCCGATCATCCTACACTATTCGCCATAATACCACGTGGGAGCGAGATTCTTCCATGAATTCCACCCTCGTTCGAATTTTGTTGTCTTTGTATTCCCCGATGAGGGATGTCTTTGAAATGTCACATTATTATTATGCGTCGAAAATATATAATCTCTGATCGAAAATAATGTTCGGTATTTCCACAAAAATATTGAGAAATAATACGAGGAAAATATACGATTGTCGACGACTCATGCAATTTAATACAAACTTTGTAATTTTAATGACGTGTCGCGTCGAAATCAAATTCGAATTGTTCTAATCTGACGTTTGAACGCGCATCAATCTAATAAACGACGTGCGAGCGATTCCCTCCTCTTACGCGCTGTTGATTACATCGATTCAGACCTAAATCGATTCACCGAGTCTTTCGATCCGCATCTGCCTTCGGCTGCGCCGAATTCTTCATCAAGGGAGATCAGACGCGTCGATTTTCCATCTAGTCATCATCCTCTCTCTTCATGATCGTAGCCGCGATCCGCATGATCATGCCGCATCCACACGGCTGAATTCCTATTCGCTTGACCGAGTCGCGTCTTAAATCACATTCTCGGGCGGATACACCATGTGGCTAATGAAGCTTAAGCTTGGCGTCAGAAACATTCACTTATCCGTGCCTTAAAGTTACTTGAACGTCAAGAAAACGTCTATCTTTGCATCACGGCACTTTAAAGTCACATCATTTTATTCTGAGTTTTATTTATCCAGAATGAAAGCTAGCGCAAACATTTAATTAGTATTTAAATCAGAAAAGCTTTTTAAAAGGTCTGGAATTTTTCAATGTTTTATTCTATTTTTTATCGTATATTATTTAAAAAATTGCCAATCCCCGAAATATAATCAGAAATCAGATCATCTTATTCTGAGTTTTATTTATCTAGAATGAAAGCTAGCGCAAACATTTAATTAGTATTTAAATCAGAAAAGCTTTTTAAAAGGTCTGGAATTTTTCAACGTTTTATTCTATTTTTTATCGTATATTATTTAAAAAATTGCCAATCCCCGAAATATAATCAGAAATCAGATCATCTTATTCTGAGTTTTATTTATCTATCTAGAATGAAAGCTAGCGCAAACATTTAATTAGTATTTAAACAGAAAAGCTTTTTAAAAGATCTTTAGAATTGTTCAACATTTTATTCAATTTTTTATCGATTTTATTCTATTCATTTTATTCTTCCATTTATTATTATAATAATAGTATTAATTCATTTATTTTTCCTCCATTTAACAGGATCTTCAAATCCACTAGGAACAAATAGAAATTTAAATAAAATTCCTTCCTACATTTATTTTATCTCAAAAGATATTTACGGATTTATATTTTTTTATTTTTATTTTTTTTTCTTATTAATTTATAAATATCTTATATTTTTAGTGATCCTGATAATTTTCTGCCGGCTAAATAACAATATTTATTTTATATAAAAAAAAAATTGTCAACCACCGAGATATAATCAAGAATCGAAAACGAACTGAACACTTGGACGAAATATCCAGCGCAGCCGAGCTTCTCAATATTTACATTAACATATTCCGGCGTTTTCTCCCGAGACACCAATCCGGGGTGGAATAGGGGCGACACATTTTCCCGAGAAGATACACGGTGTCCGTGAAAAATCACCGAGACACGCGACATAGCGGATCCCCTTCACGCACGCCGAAATCGCTATATCCGCGATACTTATAATAGCGTTTCTTCCATCCCCCGTGCCCGCCCTCGCCCATCCCCTTCCATCTTTCTGTCCTCCCTCCCCCGTCCTCTTCCCCCGGACCGCTCTCTTTCTGCTGATGTAATTTATCACCGCTCATAACAAGGAGCCGCAAGTTTGTACATATTTCAGTCCCGCAACCACCCACCCCACTGCTCTCGTTCCGCACCCTGTTATTCTCCCTTCCTTCTTCTCTTCCTGTCGTCTGCCCTCTCTCTCTCCTCGCGACGTCTTACCACCCTTCCACTCAATTTTCAGGTAGCAGATAGAAGAGACAGAAAAAAGAGCCACTATTGGCTGCATTCTTGTGAAGCCCGCGCGAAAAATTGCGTGTCCGTATATTTATTGAAATAAAAGTAGAAATTAAATAAGAATAGTATATTGTGTATCAAGTGCGGAAAGTTGACAATTGTCAATCCGCACGTGATACACAATATACTATTTTGTATTACAAGTGCAGGCAAAGTGGCTTTGTGCGCGAGGTGGCCGATCGCACGCCGCCATCTTGCGGCGGCACGGTGCTGGAATAGCCATGTTCAAAGTCATTGCCCACGGCTGAAGCCGTGGGCAATGACTTTGAACGCGGCTCAGCCGTAGGCAATGGCTTTGAATGCGGCTTATTCACTCACCGCGTCGCCGCTAGATGGCGGCGTGGGGAATTGGCCGCTTTCCGCACAGAAAACACGCACAGAAAGTGCCACTTTGTCTGCACGTGTAATACAAAAGTAATTTGAATATTATTATATATATATATGTACTTGGTTAAATAATAAATTTCATAAAATTGTTACAGAGGAAATGATAAAAGGCGGAAAAAGAGGTATAAAAACTCTAATAAACTAATAAGTTGAAAAAGTTTGACAACGTGCCTGGCGAAATAGGGCACCCATCGTGCAGACACCGTCTCTGGCGGAAAGGGTGGAGAGAGCGAATGGAGGGTTGCAAGGGAGGAAAGGGAGGGATGCCGAGCGGAGACGTTATTATTTATACGCGCCATTATATGTCAGCCGGGAGTCGCGGGAATATTGTTCAAGACATCCCGCGCATACATTACGTGCGCGAGCGAAGGGTGAAGAGGGGTGGAAAGGGGTGGTCGTCGTAGCATGGCAGGCTTTTATTACACCGCGACCACTTATTTGTTAACATAATATACACATTACGGGGCGGCGGTAGCACGCGCCATCCTGTCCTCAACACGATGGGGGAGGAAAGGAGGGGAGAGGAAACTTCGGGGAGGGTGGCTTTTAGATACGGTGGACGATTTTTCGCGTGTTTGTCTCCCCTTTCCCTCCTGCGAAACCACTTTCGACCTCCTTACGAGCGACGAATTGCGTTAAATTCGCTCTCGATGACCCCCTTGAATCGACGATTATTGTCTCTGAAAAATAAATTTATTTAGCAGCCAAAGATATTTTAAAATTAAAAGAGGAATCTAATTTTAGAGTTTTTAATTTTATAAACAAATGTGCGACAATTTAATATTTTTCTCAAAAATAATATCGCGAGATTCTTCGCGATACTCTGTTCTCTATTGATTTACGCAAGATGGACGATTATTGTCTCTGCAAAATAAATTTATTTAGCAGCCAAAGATATTTTAAAATTAAAAGAGGAATCTAATTTTAGAGTTTTTAATTTTATAAACAAATGTGCGACAATTTAATATTTTTCTCAAAAATAATATCGCGAGATTCTTCGCGATACTCTGTTCTCTATTGATTTACGCAAGATGGACGATTATTGTCTCTGCAAAATAAATATATTTAGCAGCCAAAAATATTTTAAAATTAAAAGAGGAATCTAATTTTAGAGTTATTAATTTTATAAACAAATGTGCGACCATTAAAGATTTTTCTCAAAAATAATATCGCGAGATTCTCTGCAATACTCTATTCTCTATTGATTTACGCAAGATGGACGATTAGTGTCTCTGCAAAATAAATTTATTTAGCAGCCAAAGATATTTTAAAATTAAAAGAGGAATCTAATTTTAGAGTTTTTAATTTTATAAACAAATGTGCGACCATTAAAGATTTTTCTCAAAAATAATATCGCGAGATTCTCTGCAATACTCTATTCTCTATTGATTTACGCAAGATGGACGATTAGTGTCTCTGCAAAATAAATTTATTTAGCAGCCAAAAATATTTTAAAATTAAAAGAGGAATCTAATTTTAGAGTTTTTAGATTTATAAACAAATGTGCGACTATTAAAGATTTTTCTCAAAAATAATATCGCGATACTCTGTTCTCTATTGATTTACGCAAGATGGACGATTAGTGTCTCTGCAAAGTAAATTCATTTAGCAGCCAAAAATATTTTAAAATTAAAAGAGGAATCTAATTTTAGAATTATTAATTTTATAGTCAAATGTGCGACAATTTAATATTTTTCTCAAAAATAATATCGCGAGATTCTTCGCGATACTCTATTGATTTATGCGAATCTAGATTGACCGATAAATCAGGATCGGGATCCCAAGAACGATCGCGCCGATAAGTTTTTCCCGCGTTTAGCATAAATGTGAGCGACAACGGTGATTCGTCAGTGGTCCATTCAGGACCTCGTCCACCCCCTCGTTTCCTCCCCCCGAACAGGGGACAATCCAAGCCGAGGTTGAGGGAGAGATAGGAGCATGAAAAATCGTGGAGTCAAAACACTGTAGCACGATAATCGTCAGAAGGTCCCAAGGATCACGAATAAACATTCGTTATCCTTGCACAATGGCCCGCACAATGGGAACCGGTTTTCGCGCATGCTTATGATATATTATGGGAGAAAAGCGGAAACGTATGTTTTTATCCCAGTTTTTCCCCCGTTTAGTGGCGTTTAGTTCGCTCCACTGGCTAGCATTTATTTTTCCCCCTCTTATTCTGTCAACGCGAAGCTCTCACCCTTCTGACTTTTCGTCATTCTTTCTGTCGCGCATCGAGAAAAACGCGCAACATCGTAACTATCGGATGAAATTCTTCAATCTTCATCCCTTAAACTCTCAGATTCATAAAATCTTCTAATTTCTTGGATTCTTAATATTTAAATTTCCTCGATTTTATTATCGAGTTTAAAACCATTTAAAGCTTTACTCTTGAATTCCCGGATATTTTTATTCCCCGAAGATCGACGATTTTTATAGATATCGGATTTCTCTTATCGGTTTTTACATCGAGTATAGGATTGTAAATTACAATTGAGCCTAGCACGGGGTACCTGACGGACTAGTTACATGTAAAGCGTGTATTCTCTGTCCCTTTCCCGCACCCCAATGCAAGAGTGTGCTATTCCACTTCAACGGTGACATTTATCATTCGACGTAGCCGACGTAGCTGTTGGCATCGTTGTCGTTCGATATTATGGCTGTTAACGGGGACGTAATGGCATTATCTGGCCATTGTCCGACATATGATATACCGTGCAAGCCACGAAAGGGTGTGGGGAATACTAATTCGCGAACACACCAGACAGCCGTGTCTCGTCAATAGGATTTTGGTATCCTAATTTGATGAACGACGCTTTGGCCGATTTGCATAATATTTCTCTAATCTTCTCATTTCCGATATACAGCCGTTCATTACGTAAAAGTATTTCCTTCTCCCCGCGATTAATGTAATAATAATCGTAAATTTATTTTTGTCTTCTCTCGAGTTACACTTCATCTCGCAACTTCGATTAACATTTCATTTGGATTAGCGAAATTCTCATTTTTCTCCTTGCATAATCCATTTTTTATTAATAATACATTGTATATCGATTCATCGAATAAATATAAGGACAATAAAAAATTAATATAAAGCTAGAAAATAATTTCCTCATAAAACGGACCGTATTAATTCAGTTGCGTTGTACGACTTCATTCTAAATCATATCACTCAGCGCTTTATACGCTATAAAGACGTTACATCCGCATTCTTCACGGTTCCTGGCATATAAATTGTAACGCATTCGAACCGCACAATCGCGCGCACGTGTCTCTATATATCCTTATTCCGGTTTATATATAACATATACGCATTCTGATTAGAGAACGCGCACGTGTAATATGGGTTGCAGCGCGCGTGGGCGCGGATCGTAATCATTTGAATGCTCTCGCTGGTCGTATCTCGGATCTCTTTCTACATAAATCATCGATCATACGCGGCCATAACTGTGTCTATGAAATTGTATTGCATTCCGTATATCGGCGTCTATTGCTATTCATTTAGCGTTTAGTTATTGAAATTGATAGTGTCATTTATTCGCGTTATCAACATTTTAGTATCATTATATGTATTCAAATCATTATATAGTATTTAATATAATATTTCTCAATTTTTAGTATCTATGAGATCTATTTATCTGTTATTCGGTATTTAGTTCTGTTAAGAATCTTGAATTATTTTTGGTCCGAAATAAAGATCCCAGCAAACACAGTATATAAATGTTATATACTTAAGCATGTTACATGTAACGTATATGTTAGTTGTAATTTCCCACTCATAGGTGTAACATTTTTAATATTACATATATTACATTGTAGTTATATATTGTCATTATATCCGAAGATAGCACTGACTTATCAATACATCAATGTGCTATTTGGTATATAATTACAATATAACTACAATGTAATATATGTTATATTAAAACGTTACATCTATGAGTGGGAAATTACAACTAACATGGATGTTAATTTCCCACTCATAGATGTAACATTTTTAATATTACATATATTACATTGTAGTTATATTGTCATTATATCCCAAGATAGCGCTGACTTATCAATACATCAATGTGCTATTTGGTATATAATTACAATATAACTACAATGTAATATATGCTATATTAAAATGTTACATCTATGAGTGGGAAATTACAACTAACATGGATGTTACATGTAACGTACACGTTATATTACCTGTTATATTCCGTTTTATTATAACAATGTAACAATTATATATCGGTGTTTGCTGGGATGACATTCGAAACTACGTATATAATCTTGATGTGTCAAAAATTCTAACATTATATAACATCTTTCTCTTTCAAAGTATTTCTTTTCGTTGTATATACACAATGCCTAAAATTATCAAGAAGAAAACTGTTTTTTTTTCTTTCTGAATAACCCGGAACTCTTAACAGAACTATAATTTTGTAGCACCAGAGGTGCTAACTTCGCACACCCATCCATCGATACCCTGTCGGTCTCTCACGGCAGGCCTCGTCAGGTACGCACAATGGCCAGGGCTAATGACTACCGGAGACAAGGGGTGACATCGTCCGTCCGAAACTCCCCATCTGTTTCAGTTACTAAATCTTCCCATGCCTGTGCGCGCGCGACCTAATCGATTACGGGGCGAGAGAGTATCGAGGACAGTAGCCGAGTCACCCTCCCGGGATATCTCGTCTAGCTTAGCGGCTCTTCCTGCTTCCGGTGAAAATATTTCACCGTATATAGGCAGGAAAAAGGGGGACCGACAAACAGTTGGGGAATCGCATCCCGTAATTGTACCCAAAACGAGTTTTCACATTTTTTTTCTAGCCTTTACAAAGCTTCAATATCATTTCAACATTTATTATTAATTTATAAGGAAAGGTGTGTGATATACAAGGTGTCCCAACTTTATCGTACCATTCGTTTATGAGAGACTCCTAAGTTTCCAATTTTTAAAATCGTGTATCTTTGTAACTAAGCCTTAAATTAAAATTCCATTAGAGTGAATTTTACCTGAAATTAACCAAAAAAAAGCTTTTATTTTCAATCGTTTATAACTCGACAATTATTGGTGCTTGGACATTTTCGCTGAGGAAAAATCGTCTCCAAATAGTCTCAAGAATCTTTCAATAATAAGTGGTACTGTAAGTCTTGAAACACTCAAAATAGAATCTCTAAAAAATATAAGAAATACGTAGTAAAAATCGAAATAATAACAGCGCGATTAAAGGATAATTAACAATAATTTTTTTGAACAAAATTACTCTTTACATTCAAATCATTGTTCGCGTGAAAGAATCAGCTGTTCTCGATACACGATATTTTTACGTAAGACGTTTATTATTACACTGAAAAAGCGAAACACAGAAGGGAGACGGAGCCGAGTGAGATAAAGCCAAGAGAAGAGAAGGAAAGAGGGGAATTATTGTGTGCCGCGGTGTCTTGAACCATCGGACAACGGTCCCCGTAATAAGAATAGATGGCTCCTCTCGATTCCTGAATGGCCGACTATTAGCAACGAGCCATGCCGGCGACAATGAGGCCCGACAAACTGATAAATTACGGCACGGGTGTACCCGCCGCTGCACCGGCCGCAGGTAAATAGAATTAATCACACTATAGAGGGTACACACCGAGCAACCGGTATTCTCTCACTCTCTCCTCTTGCCTCTTGTGTATCGGCATCGGCATCGAAGGCGGCTGCGAGACTCGCAAGAGAGACTACCGGCCAATATAACAACGTGACTGTACGGTTTTCATGGCCCGTCATTCTTTTCCCTCACAGATCCTCCCTCACTGCCCCCTCCCGGTTTTAGAGGGTGAACATAGCGTTGACAGCGCGCGGCGTTGGCATCCTCCTTCTCATTGGTCGTCCGGCTCCTCTAATGAAGTTACCTTGTTGCCCGCGGCCTGCCGCCTCTGTGATATCGGTGAAATTAATGGAAATTGCATATAGGACTCTGCTGCCGACAGGTGTGAATAAAAAGAATATCGCCGATGTTCATTCGCGGGGAGAAGGGTTGAACTAGGAAATCTCAAGTCAAACGTTTACGTAATGAGATGATTGTATAAGTCTGCGGATATAGTGCCGTCACAGAAAATCACATCGGCTTGTTACAGTTTTAATTCAATCTGATCTTTTAATTACTATGCACGCAGAGAATTTTCTCTTAGAATTTACCCTGAAAATCATGGTAATTGTGGGATAATATGATGTTGGAAGAATTTTATAAGAGTTCTGATTAATACCACAATAAAAAATATTAATATATCTTATTGTGGTAGATATAATTATTTAAGCTCTTATAAAATTCTTCCAATACCATATTGTCCCACGATTACCATGATTTTCAGGGTAAATTTTCTAAGAGGAAATTCTCTCTGTGTAGATACAGCATGTGCAATAAATGTGATTTTGTAGCAGTTACAATTTTTATTAAGCCAGATTTTACTCTTGGAATAGAGAAACTACGACTGAATAGAGCACAATGTATCTTTGATGCCACCAACAGCGCAAGAAACAATTTATTTATTAACAATTTGCGGGGACGATATCAATTTGTTAGAGTCTCCCTTTCCGCGCGAATGTCACCCTCAGGTAACATTGACGCGGATAATTCATGGTCATTTGCGGCTGTATGCTATATAGGGGACCGCAGTATCGATCACTTTCGATTCGATTTTGTGCGATTAGCCACGGCGCGTCTAGGAAAAGGTGGTAGCTTCGCGCGACGAAACTCTTGGATTCATGACGCTTTTTTTCGACGACGCGCATCCTTCAATCCCGAGGTCGCAACAAAAGGAAATCGATGGAAAAACGTGGCGAGGAGGGACAGGATCGCGCGTACAACCGCCGTGAATCGCGATGGATTCGATCGATGATTGATTAACTATCGATCACGCGATACCTTCACCCTGTAAAACATAGAAGAGCATTAAATTAACTCGACTTTGCGATACGTTAAGCTGGATTTAATTCAGTTCAGCTTCTCTCTCGTATAAATATTTTGTACTACTTCAAGATTGTTTTATGTAGTGATAGATCACCATTTTTTTTTTTATTATTTCAATTCTGCCGTATAAAGAGATGTATCAAATTTCCAAGTTCGCGCTTTTAATCCGATGTATTTTAATTGTCTTGAAGATAAAAAATTGCGCAAATTATTTAATCCAGAATTTGCATTGTATACTATATACAAAATGGTGGATGTCGGCTGATAATTTTTGCAAAGACACAAGAGAAGAGTCGGGATTCGTCATCACTCGCGCCGACCATCGAGTTTGACCCTTTCCCTTTCCGCCATTTTGCCTCGACCTCTTCGTTCGCCAAGAAGCGGCTTTCCTCATCCACCACCTCTTTTTCCAAGTCGTTCCTCCTGCTGTTCCCTTTCTCTCCTCGTAGTCACTCCACCTCCAAGCACAAGTTCTCCTTCTCCTATCCTCCTCCCCGCTACCTCCCCCCCTTCTCACTCTCTCTCTTCTCTCACCGAGGTTTTCCTCTCTTCCTTCTCCTTCTCCGCTTCCTCCCTTTCTCGGGGAAGCCGACGTCTTTTTCTTCCCCGGGGCTGCTTTATAAGACGACAAAAGAACATCGCGGCAGAGTCAAGATGGCGGTGGGGTTCCGACGCGATCTCTCGCAACCCACCCTCCCTCTCCTTCTTTTCCTCCCCCTCCCCCTCCCCTTCTCCTCTCAACTCCCATCCGCGCCATTGTTGCCGCGAGCAGGAGAGACAAAATGAACCCGATTGTTAGTGCCGGGCGGCATCATAATGAACGCCCATTCACCGGGAGACACCAAATGAGCTCCCGCATCTTGTCCCGCGGCTTTGTCCGCGATACTTTTAATTCTCCGCTGGCCCTTTGTCTTCCACGTAGAAGACTCCCGCTATCTCCTTTTCCCGCCGAATCCATCCGTCCCTCCTTGGTAACTTTGCCTCGTCGCGGAAAACGCGAAAAAGCCGCGCTCAGAAGAGCGCACCGCTATTTATTGTCCGTCCTTTGCACGTTGAAAGGGGTAAAAAGGCGGTCACGGCTGCTGGAGGGTTGGATTGAATTAAACGACCGGTGTTACTTAATCTTCGATAGCGAGAATGGATGGTATTGTTCGAGCGACAAGTTGATGAGCGGAAGTAAGAGACTAATGAAGAAGATTTTCGATAAAAATTTCGTTGAAATTCCGTGTATCGAGTTGAACTTTCTATATTAACGGGATCCTAAACGTCCTCGAGTTTCAGTTCTGTTTTATCGACAAAATTTAAGGTTAGATAAGCACTATAAATCTATATTTATTAGCTGTTACAGATTGTTTCTACTTCAAATTAAAGCGCTTCCACATTTTTTAATATTAATACTCTAATTTCTACAATTAATACTTGAATTCTACTAAAAAATAATCCGTATAGCCAATAAATAGATTTATAGCTGAATCTAATATCACATTTTGTCGATAAAACAGGACTGAAACTTAGATTAGCTTAGGATTTCCTTAAGGGTAATCAACTTACGAGGATTTTAGTCCTCGAAACACCGTAAAAACTCATTTATTTTGTTCCACTAAAAAATAATTCGTATAGCCAATAAATAGATTTATAGCTGGATCTAATATCACATTTTGTCGATAAAACAGGACTGAAACTTAGATTAGCTTAGGATTTCCTTAAGGGTAATCAACTTACGAGGATTTTAGTTCTCGAAACACCGTAAAAACTAATTTATTTTGTTCCACTAAAAAATTCCACTAAAAAATAATCCGTATAGCCAATAAATAGATTTATAGCTGGATCTAATCTCACATTTTGTCGATAAAACAGGACTGAAACTTAGATTAGCTTAGGATCCCCTTAAGGGTAATCAACTTACGAGGATTTTAGTCCTCGAAACACCGTAAACTCATCTATTTTGTACTAGACATCTATTTGTCCACTTTGCGCGAGTCGCGCTTTGCCACAATCTCGATCCTCAGCAGGTACAATCCTTGACGGAGTGCGTGCAGTGTATTTCCTCGTCACGGGCAGGACGAAAGGAGAAGGAAAATATTATTGCTCGATTCGCGCGTCATGCATAAATGCATCGATCGCGCTCTCGCGTTTCCTCTCGGTTCGCACTCGTCCCTTCTCGGCGGCTGAGCAAACAACGATATCCATAATATTAGAGTCACAAGCAACGGGTTATTAACTACACATCTCCTTCTCCCTTTCTCCGTCTGTCTCTCCCTCTCTCTCTCTCATCTCTTTTCTCTAATATTGGTAAATTTCTCAAACGAGACAGATATAAAATCATTCGAATGAAATAGTGAAAATTTACAATTGCACGAAAACATTTATTAATGTCTATATATTATATGTCGAATCTAAGAGACTGTTTTACAAAATCATCTTAGAAAGGAATTGAGAGACCGAATGAATTGTATCGAACAAGTTCAATTTTAATTTCTTCCTGTGCGGCGTACCGGAACCAATACTGGATAATCGATTATTCCTTCATCCGTGATAAAAAGTCGAGATAAAAGTAAAAATTACGTTTTTATTACGTAACTCTTTATTGGTATATTTTTTTATAATCAATAAACTTTAAAGGAGAACACATGACCAACGTGACATTAGCATGTGCGAAGAATCATTTCCTCGCGCACTCTAGGCGGTCGGTACAATTTATTTTTTTATATACATTTACTGCCAACCTAATCGCAAACGCGTCCGCAACTAATTTTCCATTCGAATCATCTGTCTCGAGGACAAAAACTCTACTTCTCGAGGGTTTCTTCGAGCGGAAATGAATGGCAGATCAGAGTAAAAAAATGTATCGACACCTCCCGCCGATTGCTATTACTCGGTTAAGATTAAAGTCTTTGAGAGAAGATTTTATGAGTCTTTGTGTAGAAGAAAAAACACTTAAGATCGTTGATTGCAAAACTGATATACCAGGCTCTAGAATTAATTGATCTTATTTTCCCGCAATTGGTGAATTAAGGTTGTAACAAAATTATTCTATACGACGAGAGACATTATTTCATATCCAACATTGAAAGTTTATTCTCAAGATAATTACGTCTTCAATGATGTAACATAGTCAACGTCACATTTATTTTTATCCCTATACGGAGAGAATTTTCTCTTAGAATTTATCCTGAAAATCATGGACAATATGGTTTTGGAAGAATTTTATAAGAATTTCTCTGATTAATGTTTATTACAATAAAAAATTAAATTTTATTATGTACATAGTAATTCATCAAACATATTTTATATTTTATTGTGGTAAATATTAATCAGAAAAATTCTTATAAAATTCTTCCAATACCATATTGTGTCCATAATTCCCATGATTTTCAGGGTAAATTCTAAGAGAAAATTCTCTCTGCGTAGTATCATTATTTTGATAAAAACTTAATGTTAAGAATTTTTATACTTGTTCATCATTGTCTGGAAAATATACAAGTACAGACGTATCAATAGCGATCGAAGAGGTCGGAAGATCAATTCACATCTCGGTCTCGCAGAATCGAAATTTTCCCTTCGCGCGATACAAAGGGCGATATTTTGTAAATCTATCGGAAACACGTTTTGTTCGTCACTGTTTATTCGTGCGTGCAGGAGATTCGCCGAGATCACGGCGAGAGATTTACGATCCGCGGCCAAAGTCCCATAATAAGACACTGGAAGGGGGATTTTCTGACGCGAGAGTTTTTCCACCGCATCTGCCGGCGCATTTTTCTCCCTTTTCCTGTACAGATTGCTCAATGGACCGACTGGCCGGCCCGTGGTCAATTTGTTTGAATGGACAATGACAGTCCCAGGCACGCACAATGGCTTCGCTGTCAGCCGCATAAATCGGTTCCTGCGAGAGACTCGCCGAAGGCAGCGATGTAACCGGTCTTGGAAAAGAAAATTTCGAAAACCCGAAATCCGTAGCGCGAAATGATCGATTGACTTCGAGATTTCCCGATTTTTCCAACTCACGTACGCATAATTTTTTTTCACAGAAGCTGTAAAGCATAGTATTGTCTCGTGTCGTCTTACTTGAAATCCTTATTGAAGTTCTTGAAATCTTCTGGAATTTTGTTTGTTCTTTAAAAATTCTAGAAATGTACTTTTGATTTTTTTTTTTGTTGCTTCTAAATTCAGCTAAACGAGCAGTTGAGAGACTATTCGAGTAAAAAATATTTCATCTTTTCAAATGATACAATATATTTTTATTTAGGAGTCCAAAAGTACGCGTTACGCAATATTAATTTTCATTAACATCCAATTATGGACTTGATAAAGAAAATTAAGTTTCTTGTACATCTTTATAGAATT
This sequence comes from Nylanderia fulva, assembly GCF_048542155.1. Lineage (NCBI taxonomy): Eukaryota > Metazoa > Arthropoda > Insecta > Hymenoptera > Formicidae > Nylanderia > Nylanderia fulva. The sequence goes on along the minus strand of NW_028189730.1, from coordinate 1,259,551 downwards.
TTACTAGACACCCTGTAGAATTGAAAAACATTTTCAAAAATAAACATAAAAAATTCAGATGAGTCAGCCACACTTGAAAAAGAAGACAAATTAAACTTTGGACATTTTTTTCAATACACTTTTACCCCATAAATTGAAATGAAAAATGTGTTGCTTAAAAAAATGCTATCGCCGCGGTTTCGGCATGCGTGAGTCCATTTATATCGATCGTATTTGATCGGCGGTAGTGTAAAAAAAATGAGCCAAGTTTAATCAGCGGGATATATTTTACTCGTTTACACCCGCCGGAAAACATTTTCGCAACAGACGAGAGCGCTTGTGCGATTTGTGCCGCTCGGATTGTCTGCGTTTTTTGAATTGCCGGCTCTGCAAACACGCGTGAAACGTTTTTCGGTAATCAAGCGCGGAAAATGCGGCCGATCCCCTCCCCCTCTCCCTCCCCCCTTCGGTTCATTCTCGCTCGTTGAACGACGCTGTTCATTGTCGCGCCGGCGAATAATGAAATTCAATTAATATAACGAGCCAATTAAGCGCGTCGACACACTGACACGGTGGTCTGACGCGTGAGAAGAAAAAAAGGGAGGGAATTCCCGTGTTGCGTGTTTGACACATCGGCGGCATCCGTGTGTCTCTTTAATTCGGCGCGATTCACAAATGTAGAAAATTCGCCGCGCCTCAAATCGAATAATTAATCCGCCGACAAATTTTCCCTCTGTGTTTGCGAAAACTTTGGCTCGCTGCGTGATAATGGACGCGGGAATAACGACGGCAATGATAAGGTATAACGAGGGGAAAAGCTCCCGTATTAATGAGGTAAATGCAACAATGGTAATTGAGCTCGCAAAAAAATCTTGTGCAATTTTGTAACTTAATTGTTGAAATATGATATTGTGATACCTTTTTGTTAACTATAATGTGTACATTTCAAAGACAATTTATACTTTAATTTGAATTTTCGTGATTTATTAATTGACAGTAATATATTGATGAGTCAGTATTACGAAATTAATGAATAAATAAATAATTATACTAACGTATACATTGCTATTTGTAACGCAAGCTTTAAGTTGAACAGTTGCCCTCTTGAAGAAAATGTTCAAAGCTCGACGCTTCGGCAGAGATCGATAATTTTAACATTTAGAAAATAATTTGTAATAATTCTGTATATTTTCATCTTTCTCTTTATCACGATAACATCAAGTCACAATAAATAATTTGCGGATTTCACGTAATAAATTAGCGTCGCTTGAAATCACTTTAAAACGTTGCAGTTGACTACAGCTGTTGCTGTATCCACTGTCGGGTAAGCTTGTTTCCCATATGTCGGTGTTGCAACACGACTGTCGATAAACGAGATACTTTTCGATAAATCTCTATTGAAGAAAATCTACTCCCAATTAAAATAAGCAAATCTATAGTTGTTCAAATACCACCATAAAGTAAAATAATTTCGGGAAAGTAAGAAGAATGTTTTTTAGTCATTTTTCTTTCAAATTTTATTCCCTCTTTGTGAAAGGAGAAATAAACGAGACAAAATATTGAATACTCTGCACAAAATATAAATAATTAATCGATCAAGCGAAAAATATGAAAGAAAATACCGCAAAAAAAAATATATATATATATATATATCAATTGGCAGACTAACATCCAAAGAGTGGGTTGAATCATGTCCTGCTACAGAAACGGATGGTCGGTGTTTTGAAAGGAAAGACCGGTCAGTGGCTGGACAATGGGTGGAAACAGGATTTAAGGATTCCGATAGCACCGTATGGCGGATCCGAATTGGATCCGTATTAGTCACAAAGGCACAAAAGATAGCAAATCCGATCGCATCCTCGACTATCAGGACCGAGTTAAGATGCAGTAGGGATCGGTTGCTTATGCTTATGAATGACCATAGTTTTAGATATTATTATTATATATTCATACATTATTATTAATCTTGACATACTAAAATATATTTAAACAATTTTATCTTTATTATTTGTTTTTTATTAATAATTTTTTAAATATAAATAAAACAATAAATTTAAATTTATTTAGATATAATAAATTAGAAAGAGAAAATTAGAAAAAAAACATTTATTTTATTCAATGTTAAATTAATGTTACGAAGTATTGACGTGATAATTTGATGAGACGATACGTGGCCAGCGAATAAAATCTTGAAATCTGCACAAATCTTAATCGAATCGCAACGAGTATGAAGGGCAGCGAAGAATCGCGACACGCGAGCTTAGAGATTCATAGTAGGGAGCAAACTGATAATTCCTAAACGCCTCGGCCGTATCAGATAGCGTCTCTAATGTTCCTATGCGGTATCTGCCGATTCGCTTCATTTCCGCGACGAAACGTGCATGAGACATTTATGCGCGTCGTCAGTTTCTCGACTTCGATATAGAGTGACACTTTATCTGTGGCGAAAGAGACAGAATAAAGCGTCCCTCCCTCTTGTCCGATTTATCTTTATTTTCGATATTAGTCATTATGACCATATTACACCTTTTTCACGACTTATCGCACAAGATACGCTATTTTACTTTATTAAATAATATGTTATAAAAATTCTCAATTCTTGGAGCACTCGAGACTAGAGGAATATGTAAAAAAATTCTCGAATTTTTAGGCAATATCTTATTTATCTTGAAAAGTGTTGAATATATACATATATCTATAATTAATTGCATTTTCATACATTTTCACGAAAATGAAAGTTATTTGAATTTTTGAAAGATCACCAATTCCGTCTATTACCAACTATTCTGTATAATTGCATTGCACCATAATATTGTATTCTCGCAAGAGAGAGTGAGGAGCAGTTGGTATTTCGGAAGGCGAACTGATAGCGATCGCAATAACGAGAACTCGGCAAGCAATTACCTATGTCTGCCGTAGATTGCAATAGCAACGACTGATTCTTATATTAAACGCACCCCATTATCGTAACTCGGGCTCTCGCCCGAGGATAACGGAAATGGAGTCGGCGAGTTCATTTGCGCGTACCTTGTTCGATCATTCGAACGCATTGCGATCGATTAAAAGTCTCGATGAGAAATCTCGAACTTAAATTTGCCAAAATCTTGCAATTTTTGCAAGCGTTATTTTAAACACCATTTTGCATTCAGACATCGAATATCTATATTACAATCACATAAGAAATTACTTTCAATATTTAGAAAATTTGTCTACAAATTAAATAGATAAAAGAGATTTTTTTATGATCCCTCTTTTAAATAAATGGTTAACATTTTACATTGAATATTTTTTCTCAATCACGATTTTTGAAAAAATAATTTTATTAAAATTTAGAAAATTTTCTACAAATTAAATAGATAAAAGAGATTTTTTTCTGTAACCCTCTTCGAGAGAAAGAGTTTTGTCCTGAATCGCGTGCAGGATAATTCGGTAATCCGCGGAAGAGGCAATTTTCGCGCATAGAGGAGCACCGAACTCTCTCTCTCTCCGGATATAATACAATAATATAGAATTGTCCTTTCTTTCCTCTCCCGGGAAAAAGGAAAGTTCTTCCGATAATGTTCGCCAGTGGCTTACCGCGGCGTAAAGAGACGCGTTATTCTTCGTGGAGGACTGAAAGACGCGGATTCGAATGAGAATCACCTAAGAAGATTCCGCCGGAAAGATGATTCGTTGTGCAAATACGTGGCTGCCACGAGCGGAACACAACGCGATCAATGCTGAAAAATAGATATAAAGAAATTTTGGACAAAAAATTCATTGCGCTTAATAAATTCGGGCTAATATTTCGGCCAGATAACTAAATTTCAGGTCTAATATAGGGACAACTAAAATTTAGCTATGATATAGTTAATATTTTTTTCTGTGTAATAACAATCTAAAAATGTTTTTAAATCGTTAATTAGAATTGAACTAATTATGAATTTTAATTCTTAATTAAATACAACACACATTTCAATATCTTTTATTTATCCATCTGTGTGTGTTTTAATTTATATATCTATAAAAATAATTTGTTTTAATTATATATTCTCATACATTTTCGTTATTTATCATGTAATTTTACGCTTAATTATTTATGTAATTTTACATATTTTTATGTGATATATTACATATTTTGTTGTTTTGTTAATATTTTATTTCCAAAGCTTAGTTTACAAAAAAAAATAAAATGGTATACATTTTCATTATCGGGTAATTTCACGTTTAATTATTTATAATATTTTAATTCTTAATTAAATACAACGCACATTTCAATATCTTTTATTATCCACATCTGCGTGTGTGTATTTTAATTTATATATCTATAAACAATAATTCGTTTTAATTATATTTTGTAAATAAAATCTTTAAGCGTTCGTGTTGTAATATTTAAAATATGTATATGATAACGTAAAATCTGTATTTACACATTATGTTATCGATCGTGTTAGTTTGAAGTCAAATAATCTTTTCCTCTTTCTTTATAAGAAGGAAGGGCAAGCTGTTCGTTCCGTTATCTTTTCCCCACAGATAAACCTATGATAACGTTCTATTTATCGAAACTTCTTTCACAAGTTATATATAGGTATAATACGGGAAGAGCAGAGTTGAATCATCTATCGAGAATTGACTATTATTTTTTCCAAGCTTTTAACATTCATTTTTTTTCTTTCTCTTTAATATATGATTTTTTAATCGGAAATAACTTCTGATTAAAATATTGCACGAGTGAAAAAATAAAGACGGAGGAAAATCGGAAACCTCCGTTACAATATCGCGAATCACTATTACTTTAGAGGATAGAGAAAGCATTGATCGAGTCGATTCGCCTTGTATCACGGGTCGAGTTTGTCACGAGAGTCAACTGGAAAGGGTCGCGATCGAGTCTCGATAATTGGAAAAAGGGCCGTTGTCACAGACAGCTATTCGCGCGCATGTACAGGATTAGACTGATAAAGGGCTTATTTGGGCCCTTTGCGAAAAAAACTCGGCCGTCACAATAGACGCGTTTATGAACGCATACGTTCGATCGAACGAGCGCGAAAAATTCGTCGCAAATTGAAGACTAAAATAGCGCGTTAATTTAAAAAAAATGTTTAGAAAACGAAGGGATAGATATAAAATACTGCAACACAACGCGCCAAATTGTCGCGATATAAAATATACATGTAAAGCAACGATGAGACGGACACGGAATAAATATATTATTTTAATCAAAATTGTGAAATATTTCTAATCGCATATACAGACGTGATTGCGATTTCAAAGCAACGGGAAGCATCTTTATTGTTAGTCAGGGTGTCTAGCGGTCAGGGAAATCTGGAAAATTGGGCATTGTTAGGAAATTTTATAATATAAATCTAAAATCTATTATAAATCTGAAATTGTCAAGGAAAAAAGTCAGGAAATTTTACTATTTATCTGGATTTTTTCACATTATTCTACATCTGTCTCAATAATTTGAAATTTTTTATTAAATAAATATAACTTTTCCTTGATTCCTAGCACGCTAATTTTCTGTGTTCAAAATCGATTCATCTGCAGCGTATTCGTTAATTTATATTTTTATCGTCGTGTTATTTTATTTCAATGTATTATATATTTCGAAATATATTATAACATTGCTCAAGTGTTATAACATTGTTCAAGAACTTTATTTTAATTCATTTTTTTATTCAAAATTAATACATTAATTTTATTAAAAATGTTTTATTTAAAAATTGATATTAGATACCATTAAATATATTAAAATTAATTTGTTAAAATATATTAAAAATAAAATTTGATATAATATAAATAAAAAAGGTGATTAATTATATAGTTTATAGTGACACATTTGTTTCGATTATCGTACATAATGCAGATTGTATAATTGATTTTAATTTTTGTTTTTTTAACTTCCGAACCTTTTCAGTGTTGACAAAAATATCTCAAAGATTTCATGATTTAACATATATAATTGATTTATCATATAGATATATACTTGGAAAAAATAATACTAAAAAGTATCAGGGAAAAAATGAATTTCTGGTCTTGGAAAATCTGAAAAAGTCAGGGAATTATTTTCCTTGAATCTGCTGGACACCTGTTTCATAAAAATTGTAAAATATTTCTAATCACATATACATACGTAATTGCGATTTCAAAGCAACGAGCAGCATCTTTATTGTTAGTATACGAGGAGTAGCAGACAAACGAATGCTCGCTTTTTCGAGGCGTCGCTATACTTTCCGGACTAGGAAATGGGTGAAAGGTGGCGGCCGAGGGAGGTTGATTCGAGGGGCGGTTGGCAGGATCTCGATATTGCTGCTTGTATACCCGAGGCAACCGGGTACTCATATCGAGCCACGACAATGTCCCCCGTAATGTCGACAGTCCGCCATTGTCCTCTATTGCCCGGAGAGAGAGAGAGAGAGAGAAAGAGTATCTTTGCCGGGTCGCGTGCACAAGATGCTGCAACAATTACGCGACAGCGTAATCCTTAAAGGACAGGACGGCGCGATCATTTTTTTTCATTTAACTTTCAGCTCGCTTGGATCGGTCAAATTTTCCGACGCGGTCTGCACTTACTCAAAAATAGGAGATGAAAAATTCTGTATTTTTTATTTTTCCCGATCCTTCGAGTCAATTTAACAGGGTGTCCAGCCGTTCCTGAAATCCTTCAAGTCCTTATGAAATGTTCTGGAATTTTGTTCGTTCTTTAAAAATCCTGGAAATGTACTTCAATTTTTCGTTGCTTCTAAACATTCAGCTAAAAGAGTAGTCGAGACTACTCGGGTAAAAATATTTTATCTTTGTAAATAATACATTTAGGAGTCCAAAAATGTGTTACGCATAAGTTATTTATAGATTTTAAGCATTCAAATATAAGAGAATATTGTATTAAATTTGTAACGCATATATTAATTTTCATTAATACATACAATTATATGGATACTCGATAAAGAAAATAAAGTTTCCAGTTTCTTGTACATCTTTATTATATCCCATACAGCACAAGATTGCAGCAGCATTGTGGCAACATTTCATTGCAATATTACAACATTGCATAAACATTGTGAAATGTTGCAACAAAATTGCTGCAAGGTTGCAGCATTGATAAAATGTCCGCTTTCAGAAACATTGTTCTATAACATTGCAGCAATAATGCAATAAAATATATATGTAATATTACTATTGGATTATTGGAAATATGCCAAATACATGATCGGACTGAATGGTCTGTACCTAATATTTTTTGCGTGAATTTTATTTTCATCATATTTCTGAAATGTTGCTGCAATGTTGTTGCAATATTGCTGCAATGTTATAGAACAATGTTTCTGAAAGCGGACATTTTATCAATGCTGCAACCTTGGAACAAGATTGCTGCAACATTTCACAATGTTTATGCAATGTTGTAATATTGCAATGAAACCTTGCTGCAAGGTTGCAGCATTGATAAAATATCCGCTTTCAGAAACATTGTTCTATAACATTGCTGCAATAATGCAATAAAATATATATGTAATATTACTATTGGATTATTGGAAATGTACCAAATACATGATCGGACTGAATGGTCTGTACCTAATATTTTTTGCGTGAATATTATTTTGATCATATTTCTGAAATGTTGCTGCAATGTTGTTTCAATATTGCTGCAAACTTGTGTGCTGTATGGGATACTGGAAAATCGTGCAAATTTCCTTGAGCAAATGTCCTTAAATTTTATTTGCAAATTTTACTAGACACCCTGTTTAATGAAAACGTACGGACAATGATGTAAAACGAGTAGCTCGAATATAGGAGCGTTTTCCGAAGGCGACGCGAAAACTCGTCGTAGGTGGTCGTTCCGAAAGGCAGGCACGGTTCATCCTGATATCGGTTCGGCTTTGCGATCGGAGGATCCGTCGTCTCGATATCGTACAAGAATGGATCCCGGGGATCGTTAGTACGCGGGATCCTTGTCCGTCACGAGAGCGTTCGGTACGTCGAATCAGCGATCAACCGACACGCGAGTCCATTCCTCACAATTAGCGGCGATTCACAGCCGCACACGGTTTGCCACCCACACACCGTCCGCTCGGATAATTATTTTCCGATTATTATTAATAGTACGAGAGAGAGAGAGAGAGAGAGCCATATTCCGCGGGAATATCTATCGAAGAGATGAGAGTCCTTCTGACAGGACTCGTCGAGGTCGCGGCCTCCGGTTCTCCCGATATCTCGGCTCTTTTATGTCGCTCGGGCATTCGTGCATGCGAGACACCTTGTACATAATAGATGTTTTGAATGATTCCCGTATGATGGTATACCGCCGCGTCACGTTCTAACAATGTTCCCAAAGTGAATAATATATGTCGGCCCCGGCCTGCATTTCACGCTCTCATATCCTTTCTCGAGTTTTTTTCTAATTAAGACAGGGTGTTTAGTCAGAGTCAGGGAAATCTGGAAAATTGGGCATTGTCAGAAAACTTTAGTATTTATTTTGTTTAAATAATTTGAAATTTTCCATTAAATAAATAGAAACTTTTCCTTGACTCCCAGCACGCTAATTTTCTGTGTTAAAAATCGATTCATCTACAGCGTGTTTGTTAATTTATATTTTCATCGTCGTGTTATTTTATTTCAATGTATTATATATTTCAAAATACATTATAACGCTGCTCAAGAATTATAATATTGTTCAAGAATTTTATTTTAATTCATTTTTTTTATTAAAAATTAATACATTAATTTTATTAAAAATGTTTTATTTAAAAGTTTTCTTGTGATATTAGATACCATTAAATATATTAAAATATATATGTATTATAATTTGTTGTAAAATATATTAAAGATAAAATTTGAAATAATATATATAAAAAAGGTGACTATTTAAATAGTTTACAGTGACACGTTTGTTTCACAAAAATTTTTGTTTTAACTTCCGAACCTTTTCATTGTTGACAAAAATTTCTCAAGGATTTCATGATTTAACATTTAATTGATTTATCATATAGATATATGCATATTATATATTTGGAAAAAATAATGCTAAAAAGCCAGGGAAAAAATAAACTTCTGGTCTTGGAAAATCTGAACCAGTCAGGGAATTTGATAAATCTGGAATTGTCAGGGAAAAGTCAGGAAATTTTACTATTTATCTGTATTTTTTCACATTATTCTACATTTATCTCTATAATTTAAAATTTTTTATTAAATAAATATCTCAAGGATTTCCTGATTTAACATTTAATTGATTTATCATATAGATATATATACAAATTATAAATTTGAAAATAATAATACTAAAAAGCCAGGAAAAAAATAAACTTTTGGTCTTGAAAAATCGGGGAACGTTTTTCATTGAGTCTGCTAGACACCCAGAATGAAATCTGAATTATATGTGAAAGTATATGCGAGTTAGAAAAAAGCTGCTAAATAAAATCTTGTTTCGAATCCCTCGCAATGAAGTTCCCAGGTAAAATCGAAACCGCGATCGGAACGGATCTCCGAAAATCGCCGACTTAACACGTCGAGGGACACTTAGAAGTGCACTCGGTCAAACAGCGAATAAAGATTAGTATACGTGCGTCGCCGGGGGGTGGTTCACCCCCGCAAACCCTCGTTGACGTATTCCAGTCACACGCGCGTCCCACTCCGTTCCGTCCTTTTTCCGCGCGATGTATTCACGGTATGTAACCGGGAACGGGACTCTATAAAATACTACCCACCCATCGCCCCCTCTCCCCCTCCCCCCCCGCGCGCGCAACCCCCACGATTTTGTTCGGCCGAATAACTTATTGTGCGCGCTCTATTTTGATATGTCGAGGGCCGCGCGCTGAATACCGAATGCCGGTATAGATTCGTTCCAAACAAAACGGAATTCGATTTTCGCCCGGTCGCGCTGGAGAAACGATACACAGAAAGAGAGAGGGAGTGAGAGAGACGGAGACAATCGAGTCGCGTTTATGACGAGATTTATGACGCGATTCCACCGCGGAACTCCTTGACACAGAGCGTCCCACAACGCGTTGTGGAATCATTCTTTTTTTCCTGCCCTTCTTTTTCAACGAAGCCGGAGAGACACGCGCGATGCTTTCTAAAATTCTATTCGTATTTTTCAGGAGATACTTTTTATCAATTCAGAGTATAATTTTGTAGAATATGCGGTAATCAAATATTAATGAAGAAAGACGAGGGTTGATTTTCACTCTGACATTATTCCGCAATCTCGATTCACTATTGCAATTTCTTTCGAAATTAGACCCAGTTTTTAATACTGTTTATACAATGAAAAAATCAATTTTTCATAAAAAATAAGATGCAATTTAATTCGACCAAAAACTGGCTATTCATTTATTAAAAATAAGTACACACTACGTTTCGACCCACATTGTGGGTAAAAATAAGATGCAATTTAATTCGATCAAAAACTGGCTATTCATTTATTAAAAATAAGTACACACTACATTTCGACCCACATTGTGGTCCTTTTCAAGTGTTGGTCAACCACAATGTGGGTCGAAACGTAGTGTGTATTTATTTTTAATAAATGAATAACCAGTTTTTGGTCGAATTAAATTGCATCTTATTTTTACCCACAATGTGGGTCGAAACGTAGTGTGTACTTATTTTTAATAAATGAATAGCCAGTTTTTGGTCGAATTAAATTGCATCTTATTTTTTATGAAAAATTGATTTGTTCATTGTATAAACAGTATTAAAAACTGGGTCTAATTTCGAAAGAAATTGCAATAGTGAATCGAGATTACGGAATAATGTGTTGTTGACCAACACTTGAAAAGGACCACAATGTGGGTCGAAACGTAGTGTGTACTTATTTTTAATAAATTAATAGCCAGTTTTTGGTCGAATTAAATTGCATCTTATTTTTTGTGAAAAATTTATCACTGGCGATCAACAATTTAATTGTAAAGATTTTTCAATTTTTCATAATTAAACATCCTCAATGCAAAAGGTTTCCGGATGGATGTCGCGTGGTTTACCAGCGTAATGCCGACGTTTCGCAAACGTTGCAGTTTGCATCTTCAGGGCTGAGAGCTCCGATATTGAGCTTTCTTGGGTTGTGGTCCTTATATATATTATAGGAGGTTTTTCATCTACGGAAAAGTATTCCGTAATGCCTAGTGAGTGTATATTAAGAGCAGTGTGCCAAATAGGGTTTGTTTGATAACCTTTGTCCATCCGGAAATGTCCTTTTGCATTGATGATTCCAATGGCCGCGAAAGTGTCAAAACTAGAATTAAACATCCTTTTACGTCGATCAATTTTACTGTCGCGAGAATCACTTCTTCTGTCTCAGAAAAAAAAACTAATTCCAACAAATTAATGGCATTAAGTATGAAGATGGATGCATCAGCCTCTGAATGCGTGCTGCAGGCGCGTAAAAGGGACGACAAAAGTCCACGGCGCGTTGCGATTAACTGAAACAACCGACTCGACAATGGAGTAATCAGCGAGCTTTTCGACGCCACTGTCGCCTCCTCTCGACTACCCTCTTGCCGTCCCAACCCTCTGCCTCGGCTTCCAACCCCTTCCTCGCGGGGCGCGTTTGTTGTCGCTTCAGCAATCACCGCGATCATGTCCTGCTTTGTCATATCGTATTGTTTTCGCGATTGCGCGCTGATTTTTACGCCCCGTAATTGGATGAAACTTAAGTCATTAAATAAACGATGCGTCTTTTCCGCTCGTCAAAATTAGGACTTTATGCTGAAACTGATATTTTCATATTTGTCAATTTGCTAACCTGGAAAAATATTTTTAATGTAAAATCCACGATACTTTACCTAATTATGAAGAAAAGAATTTTCATGTTACGTCAAGCACTGCTTTCTACTAAACTTATGGCTCTTATTGTCGGAAAAATTTGACAGAATACCCGATATATTAAATAAACGATGCATCTTTTCCGTTTGTCAAAATTAGAACTTTATGCTGAAACTGATATTTTCATATTTGTCAATTTGATAACCTGGAAAAGTATTTTTAATGTAAAATCCACTTTATATACTTTACCTAATTATGAAGAAAAGAATTTTTATGTTACGTCAAGCACTGCTTTCTACTAAACTTAGGGCTTTTATTGTCGGAAAAATTTGACAGAATACCCGATGTATTAAATAAACGGTGGTTCCTTTTCGTTCGTAAAAATGAGAACTTTATGCTGAAACTGATATTTTCATATTTAAGCAATTAAATATGTTAGAATTTTGCTAACCTGGACAAATATTTAATATAAAATCCAGCAAATTTACGATACTTAATATACCTAATCATAAAGAAAATAATGTTCCGTCAAGTACTGCTTTCCACAAAACTGATGGCTCTTATTGTTGGATTTGACAGAATACTCGATATATTAAATAAACGATTAAGCAATTACACATGTTAGAATTTTGCTAATCTGGAAAAATATTTAATATAAAATCTAACTCTAATTCACAATATTTTTCTTATACCTTATTATAAAGGAAAGAATTTTTTAATGTTACGTCGAGTACTGCTTTCCACAAAACTGATGGCTCTTATTGTTGGATTTGACAGAATACTCGATATATTAAATAAACAATTAAGCAATTATACATGTTAGAATGTTGCTAATCTGGAAAAATATTTAATATAAAATCCAACTCTAATTCACGATACTTTTCTTATACCTAATTATAAAGGAAAGAATTTTAATGTTACATCTCTACAAAACTTGTAGCTTTTATTATTAGAAAGATTTGACAGAATACTCGATATAATATATACTTAAAAGAGTGCGCAAACAATAAAGTTTTGCATACGCTCTACTAAACGGAAGTTGCTAATTAACAGGGAGAAGTGAAGGGAACGGGATGCCTTAAGGAGCCGACGATGGGAGCTCGTCGAGAAACCGAATTGTTTCATTGATGAGCGAGCATTCAGGATCGAAGAACGGGCGGAGAAGCGGGTATATTAGATGTTACGGCGTTTACGCGCTCGCAACCCTCTTTCGGACCGTGGCAGTCGATGAATGGTATAATCAGCGGTCGCGTGGCACCCCCGTGCTCCACGAAAGAGAGAGTCCGTGAAACCCGTCCGCCCACTATTCGCCCTCTGATCTGTGCGTGACGTCGGAATCGCGAAAAATCACTTAGTCCGCCTCGCGTCGCGTACTTTTGTACTTCGAAAGTGTTCTTTTCTCTTCGCTCGACATGATCCAATAATTACACGCTCCTCGAGTTGAAAGCAGTTACGTAAATCAAGAAAATCGCAGATTTTGTTTTATTAATTAGATTGTATGAGAAGAATCAATAACCTGTGAGTAATAGTAATTTTAATTTTTATTGAATAATTAAGAAACTTAAACTGTGCGATTGATATATATGGTATGTCTTTTTTTAAGAAATTTTTTATAGGAAATTTCACTATGTACATATTAATATTTTTGTGGTAAATATTAATGAGAGAAACTCTTAGAAAATTCTTCCAATACCATATTGTTGTACGATTACCATGATTTTCAGGGTAAATTTGAAGAGAAGGGTAGTTTTTGCCAGAGAAATTTCCCAAACATCAAAAATTGCTGAATGACGTGAATGAGTTAAAAGCAGTTACGTAGATCAAGAAAATTGCAGATTTTGTTTTATTAATTAGAATGTATGAGAAAAATCAATAACCTGTGTGTGACTGATAGTAATTTTAATTTTTATTGAATAATTAAGAAACTTAAACTGTGCGATTGATATATATAGTATGTATTTCTTTAAGAAATTTTTTATAGGAAATTTTACTATGTACATAATATTTTTTGTGGTAAATATTAATGAAAGAAACTCTTATAAAATTCTTCCAATACCATATTGTTGTACGATTACCATGATTTTCAGGGTAAATTTGAAGAGAAGGGTAGTTTTTGCCAGAGAAATTTCCCAAACATCAGAAATTGCTGAATGACGTGAATGAGTTAAAAGCAGTTACGTAGATCAAGAAAATTGCAGATTTTGTTTTATTAATTAGAATGTATGAGAAAAATCAATAACCTTGTGACTGATAGTAATTTTAATTTTTATTGAATAATTAAGAAACTTAAACTGTGCGATTGATATTAGTATGTATTTTTATAAGAAATTTTTTATAGGAAATTTTACTATGTACATAATATTTTTTGTGGTAAATATTAATGAGAGAAACTCTTATAAAATTCTTCCAATACCATATTATTGTACGATTATCATGATTTTCAGGGTAAATTTGAAGAGAAAATTCTCTCCGTGTAATTTTTGCCAGAGAAATTTCCCAAACCCAGATCAGAATGACGTGAAATGATCATCTAATTATTTAGAGCGGCATATACAAGCTTGGGAATTTCATGTCGATTTTGGCGTTGAATTGGCCGAAAAGAGACACACGTCGCCCCTCGCGTCGATTCTTGTCGACGACGTGCGATAAAAGGCGTTCACGCCCCGTGAATGGCAGAATATATGACGAAGAGACGAGGGCCGATAAAGGGACCCCGAAACGACAGCCGATCGCTGTATCTCGCTTATTGACGGACACCGTTGAAGAGCGAATTATTTGTGTGGTTAATAATGGGACGGCGTTGACAGTCGATCGCGCCCGCTTATCTACTCCGGAGAGTAGATGATCCTTCATTATACTCCATCCCTGCTAGATAACGATATTTGTTCTCCTGAATTGTCACCCGAAGGGAGAGAAAGAGGGTGACCGGCTATAAATTGGCGAATGACACTGTAGAAAAAGAATAGAAAATTTGACAAAATATAATTCTTTCTTCGTGTTTCGATATTTTTATCTAAAATCATATTTTACATTTTTCAGCAAAGGCTAAACTTTTGTCTTAATGTATTTCTGTCGGAATATATTTAATTGTAGATTTATGTAATTTTGGTAAATGTTTTGCACTGTTTATATTTCGTTCAACGAGAAAGTATTTTTTCTATATATATATGTATATGTTTAAAAAATTTATTCGTTTCTTTTATTTCTTCGAGATGGCACAGATTCGCTTTTCTGCGACAGATGAATATTTCTGCGCGTTCCGGAAATTCAATGGCGACGACGCAGTTCCCTCTTTATGGCAACCGAGAGATGTTGTCGCTTGCACACAGCCCCCTTGTCTCGTTTTATACCTTCTCTTTTTATCGCTTTTATCATTCGAGACGTCATCCAACTTTCCTCCCTCGTTGCATCCCGGCCAGCTTTTTCTCTCTTTCTCTCCCTCGCTTGTTCTGCAAAAAGACACTACCGCAACTGATAAGATTTATTATAAGACTCGTCTCTTATGTTCGCTTTTCACGCTTGTGTATTTTTGCAGCGGACAAAGCGAGAAAAGAAATTTCTCGCCTGATGACAAAAGTGGCGACTGATCGATGAACGCATCAGCTACGTCATTTTATTCTCAACTTTTTATTTCTCAGATTTTTCTGCAGTTCTCGGTTCTTTCAATATTTCAATATTTTTGTATAAAGTTTCTAATTAAAAATTTCAGTAACATAGTGAACAAATAATTACATCGTAATACGCATTTCATAGAAAATGTCATACACTGACTGAGAGTTCTAGGAAAACCCGAGATATACGTTGATATACG
This sequence comes from Nylanderia fulva, assembly GCF_048542155.1. Classification (NCBI taxonomy): domain Eukaryota; kingdom Metazoa; phylum Arthropoda; class Insecta; order Hymenoptera; family Formicidae; genus Nylanderia; species Nylanderia fulva. The sequence goes on along the minus strand of NW_028189730.1, from coordinate 1,244,025 downwards.
TTGATTTTCTTTTTATTTATTAAAAAGAAATCCTAGTTTATAATTACATAATTAAATTTAACGTGTTATCAAAAGTAGACTTTGACATTTAATAGAAAGAATTCGAAGCTCCCTAAAATATTTGAAGAACTCCTGATACTGCAGACTTGAATGTCTTCCTGCCTCGTCAGTTTAGAAGTATATCAATAAACGGGATGCATTCAACTGCATAAATAATTAAATTAAACAATTGAACGCGTTTATAAAAGATTTGACATTTATTCCAAAGAACTAAAAGCTTCCTAAAATATTTTGAAAGTCTCCTAATTATATGCACTCGTCTTTCTGCCTCCCTTAATCGACATTGTCTTTAGTAGAATATCAATAAACCGGATGCATTCAACTGTCTAAACAATTGAACGCTTTTATCAAAAAGAATTCGAGCTTCCTAAAATATTTGAAGGGTCTCCTGATACTGCACTCGAACGTCACTTTGCCTCCCCTAAACGTCATTGTCTTTGATATAGTATACCAATAAACCGGATGCAGCTGACTGACCGTGGACGGAAGGCGGAGAGATCAGAAAGGCAACGGCGGCGCGATAATCCGCGACAAACGCACCCACGCCTCGCGACCTCGTTGTCTTCTCTTCGCGAGAGTGTGTGTACACTCGACCAGGTGGGAGACAGACCTCTCCACCTGTTGCGCGAACCCTCGTATCCGTCGCGGACCGCCATGTCGACTCACCCGCCAATCGACAATCGCCCATTGGCCCGACGAAATAGTGGGAGCCGCGATTCCGCGTCCGATTGGTCCGCGGCCAATCTTTTCTCCCCCGTATCCTACAGGAGTCGCGCACGGCGGCAGAAGAGTCGTCGGGTTCGTCCCAGATGTGCGATCCGAAAAGTTCCCGTGGAGTGCTAGTCAGTATACCTAGAGCTCGTGTTCGTCAGACATCACATCAGGTCCGAGCAGGAGTGCAGAATCTCTCCCCGGGTTGAAGAATTGTGACAATTAAGGGAAAACACTGAAGACGCGATTGTTTTTCTTCACTATTGGAAGAACCGAATTTTATATTTCATTGATTGTGAGATTCCCCAAAGACGTCGCATCAAGAAGTCAACAAAAGGATCCAGTGATCATCGATAGACGACCGTATATAATTTTCTACGAAAGCGAGTCTGACAGGAGTTGGATGATTTTAATGTTCTTCCCGAAACAGCTGATGAAACAACTCTAAGATGTGCACGATTTTAAGAAACGTTGCCGTCGGTCGCGATTGTGGCATACAATTGATTTGTTAATTATAAAACCAGTCTAGTCTTCGCAAGATAGTATTGCGATAAATAGAATTATTTTTCGGAATATACTTACTATAGAAAATTATCATAAAACTTCAAGATATCTTTTAACTCTCAACACCACCTTCAGCAGTGAATGTGAATTTAAAACTTGGAGAACAGATTTATTTAATTAAAAAATAGTTTTTAACAGCGGTTTTTATCTAAAGAGACGATCATGTATAATCATTTCCGAGCCTTCAACGACAAATATATTTAGGAAATATCTGAAATATTTGGAACCGAAAATCTACAAACATATTTATGTTTGAAATCCTTGAGGAGAAGGTCACCAACAGAATGTTACACGCAGAAAGTTATCTTACCCACGTAAGATAGACAGGATCTATCTAAGAAATGTTGTGATGTATATGTGAGAAAAACAATTAGAAATCAAACGCAGCGATACCGGAAGAGAACGACTCATGGAGATGTCGTCCAAGACTTTACATAACGAGCACATTAAGCGACCTATGAACGCCTTTATGGTATGGTCGCGTGGTCAACGACGTAAAATGGCACAGGAAAACCCAAAGATGCACAATTCGGAGATCTCGAAGAGACTCGGCGCCGAGTGGAAACTCTTAACCGAGAGCGAAAAACGTCCTTTTATTGACGAGGCAAAAAGATTAAGGTGAGCTTGCCAAATAAGAACTTGAACGGAGACTGTTGGTCAAAGTGGTTCAAAAAACACATGTCGGTATTGTCTTTCATTTCTGGGTTATATGTATATTTCCCAATTGGATCCGTTGTTGTCTGCTTAGTCACTGATTTTACTACTTTTTTCTTCATTTCAAATGTAAAAAATGATACATGAATCAATGATGGATTTTGTAGAGGATACAATTTCAACAAGCCAATATTTTAATAATAATTTGCTTTTATATAAACTGCGCTTTTAAACATTTACATCATACATATCTGTAGTCTAATTATTTAGAAATTTTTAAATATAGTTTTTTTTTTTTTTTTAATATTCTATTATATTACCAGAAAGAAAGCTGTTGACGCGTTATTAAAAAAAATGTATTATCTTATAGAGTAAATTGATACACGGAGAGAATTTCCTCTTAGAATTTTTTAGAAGAGTTTTATAAGAGTTTCTCTGATTAATATTTACCACAATAAAAATATTAATATGTATATAATAAAATTCGAGTATATTTTATATCTTATTGTGGTAGACATTAATATTTTTATTGTGGTAAATATTAATCAGAAGAGCTCTTATAAAATTCTTCCAACACCATATTGTCCCAGGATTATCATGATTTTTAGGATAAATTTTCTCTGTGTATAAACCATATTATTATATGAGTTCTCTATTTTGCAACGTATCCACAAATAAAAAATGCAGAAGACGGAGCGCTAAATTTGCGGTATTTTTCGCTCGGCTTTTTTCATAGCCGGCACTAATTGCTTTTCAGTCAGCAATACTCCAGCGAGATGATTGCGTTGATCGAAGGGAGGCTCCGTATCGGCAGATATTGTGGGGATCGGAAACGGCGGGAAAGCGCGCCACGCGATCGTCTCGTACTTCATAATACAGTACATTGTTGCCGAGGAGCTTAGGGGCGTGCTACGAGTTGAATTAGGGTGAGACGGGGTCCGGTATTTATAGAGCGGGGGAGACTCTCTTTATTACCAACCCTGAATATTTAATCACTGTTATGAGTTTATTTAGCTCGCCGGAGCCGATTTTTCGAGCCCGACGCGCTCTTAAAACAGCCCTTCCCTTTCTCTCCCCTTTTCCACCCCCCACCCTCCTCTTTTCAAAGAGACGCCGCAATCTCGCGAGAACCTTCTTCCGCCAAGAGTCCTCGTAACGTCTTGTAAGCTTTATTGAATAACATTATGCAATCTCGCGAAGAAGGGGATTAATTTTAGGAGATCATTTAGTATGTGCAATAATGGTTTTACGGAAACTTTGATAAGTAATTTGATATTGTTCCAAACTTTGTTGTTTATTAATTTTTCGAAGTTTAGATTGTTGGATATATTAAAGTAAAATGACTCTTTTTGATTTATCTCAGTTTGTGACATTTTTTTTTATTCAGTAATTTGAGTATTGCATAAATAATTGCACTAAATATTGTGGTTTCATATTGTTCCAAACTTTGCTATTAATTAATTTTTCAAAATTTATATTGATCGACATTTGACGATATTATATTAAAGTAAAATGACTCATTCTGATTAAATAATAATTGCACCAAATATTAATAATATTTTAATTCTTCTTCTATATGCGTTATTTCCCAGTGAACACGTCAATTTTTAACTATTCTCCAGTATTTTTCAATTATTTCATCCGGTTTTAATTTCTTAAAACAAACGAGATAGAGTGTTAAGTACCTCGTCACTGTCTCTTGATGATATATTATTCAATGATTGAAATAAAAATCTCTCGAGGTTAAAAGGAGCGGGAAAGGAATAGGTTTGCGTGCAGATTAAATTTGAGAACGATCTCGTCTCGGGGAACAAGATTTAAACTGATTCCGCGCTCTAACCCCGTGCCCGCGTTGCAAAATATCCCGACCTCGATTTACATTTCTCCCCGTCGGGAGAGAGAGAGAGAGAGAGAAAAAAAGGAGGAAATGGAAGAAAGAGAGCGAGGGATGTTTTGCGACGGGATGCCGTTGAAATTTTTCGGTGAGACTGCGACGTCGTCCTTATAAATAAATTGCGGTTGCATTCGCGCAAGTGCAAAAAATAGGCAATCGCGAAAGATAATCAAACCTTTCCTCTCTTCGTGTATGCGACGTAAATTATCACATCTCGATTGATCCCCTTCGATTTTATGATATATATAGTAACTTCGTCAATAAATTTCAAGAAAACAGCTCAGTTTCTAAGATAAATTCTCGGCAAAGATTTGCATTAAATTGCGCATCGCAATTTTTTCATTTAATTTTTTACAAGTATAGGATTATCATATACGTATATATATTTTTCTTAGATATCAAAGTTAATAATCTCGATTAATCCGATTTTTATTAACTGTCAATAAATTTCAAGAGAGCAACTCAGTTTCTAATATAATAAATAATTAATGTGAATAAAATAATAAATATCAATGTAAATAAATAAATAAATAAATAAATACCTATACATTCTCGACAAAGATTTATATTAATTTTTACATTGCAACTTTTTTACTTAATTTTACGTTATTGGATTGTCATACATATATTTTTATTAGATATCAAAGTTAATAATTCCGATTAATCCCTTCTATTTCAATTAACTTTGTCAATAAATTTCAAGAAAAAACAGCTCAATTTTTAATATCCATTCTCGGCAAAGATTTGCATTAATTTACACATCGCAACTTTTTTCCTTAATTTTTTTACGTGTATAGGATTGTCGTACATATATTTTTATTAGATGTCAAAGTTAATAATTCCGATTAATCCCTTCGATTTCAATTAACTTTGTCAATAAATTTTAAGAAAAAGCAGCTCAATTTTTAATATCCATTCTCGGCAAAGATTTGCATTAGTTTGCACATTGCAACTTTTTTACTTAATTTTTTTACGTGTATAGGATTGTCGTACATATATTTTTATTAGATGTCAAAGTTAATAATTCCGATTAATCCCTACGATTTCAATTAACTTTGTCAATAAATTTCAAGAAAAAACAGCTTAATTTTTAATATACATTCTCGGCAAAGATCTGCATTAATTTGCACATCGCAATTTTTTTACTTAATTTTTTTACGTGTATAGGATTGTCGTACATATATTTTTATTAGATGTCAAAGTTAATAATTCCGATTAATCCCTACGATTTCAATTAACTTTGTCAATAAATTTCAAGAAAAAACAGCTTAATTTTTAATATACATTCTCGGCAAAGATTTGCATTAATTTGCACATTGCAACTTTTTTACTTAATTTTTTTACGTGTATAGGATTGTCGTACATATATTTTTATTAGATGTCAAAGTTAATAATTCCTATTAATCCCTTCGATTTCAATTAACTTTGTCAATAAATTTCAAGAAAAAGCAGCTCAATTTTTAATATCCATTCTCGGCAAAGATTTGCATTAATTTGCACATCGCAACTTTTTCACTTAATTTTTTTACGTGTATAGGATTGTCACACATATTTTTATTAGATGTCAAAGTTAATAATTCCGATTAATCCCTTCGATTTCAATTAACTTTGTCAATAAATTTCAAGAAAAAACAGCTCAATTTTTAATATCCATTCTCAGGAAAGATTTGCATTAATTTACACATCGCAACTTTTTTCCTTAATTTTTTTACGTGTATAGGGTTGTCACACATATATATTTTTATTAGAAATCAAATTTAATAAATTTTCCAGGCGATATTCTCGATGGCGCCTAAAAAAGCAAACAAAAGGCCATATTTTTCCATCGCAAAATTTCTGGAAAAGAAAGGAAAATGAGAAGGACCGGTAGAGTGGTGTGAAACCGGGCTGAAAGGGGGATGAAAGTAGGGGGAGGGCAATCCGAGGGAAATTTCGACGCGGACGTGTAACGGCGAATCCGCTTTTCTGGCGGATGGCAGCGACGTCGACGATGAGAGGAGGACGGCGGTCGTAAAATAAAAGGGGGAAAACGTGAAAGGGGTGCGCGCGGCAGAGGGTGGGAAGGGGTAGTAGGGGGATGAAGTCGTTCCCTTGGAGCGGAGGCGTCGTCGTATAGGAGCCGGGTTCCCTTGGACCCGCGCCGTCACTGGCCCGACGTAATCTGTCCGTTCGTTCACGGCGACTCACAATGTGGCCCCCGAGATAACAAATAAAGCCCCATTGTCGCAATTGTGTGGATTTAAAAGGATTTGCCCGGCTTCTCCGCACCTCCGCATCGCCGCCGCCGCCGGTCGCGTTCAACGATTCCTCTCTCTCTCTCTCTCTTTCAACCCTCTGCGTGTGTTCCGCAGCCTCTTGCCGATTTCTCGCTTCTCTCGCGGCGAAACGGGGCTTTTCGCGCGCTTCGATGCCGCGTATGAACGTTCTTTTGATATCCCGCCGAAAAATCGACCGATTTATACAGGGTGTCCGGTAACTAACGGACCAATTACAAATGGATTCTTTGGTCAATTTGGGAACGATTTTTCCTCGGCGAAAATGTCGAGAAAGGTCATCATCTTTTACAACTTTCCAATATTTGTCATTACGTATCTTTATAACTAAGTCTCAAATTAAAATTTTATTATAGTAAACTTTACCTGAAATTAACTGAAGAATGTAATTATGTTAGACTTTTAACTCCAAAACGTTTAGTTTTCGAAAAACCCATTTTTTTCAATTGTTTATAACTCGAAAATTATTGACTTCTCAACATTTTTGCTAAGGAAAAATCGTCTCCAAATTGGCCAGAGAATCCGCCCTTAATCATTGGTCCGTTAGTTACCGGACACCCTGTATACGGCTAAATTATGGACGATCCCGATTTCATTAATCGAGGGGATTTTATATCGAACACGACGCATAACAATCGCGCGAGATGAGAATCGCTTGTTTAGCTGAAAAGCCGATCGATAGCAATTACTCGAATTTTGGAATCTATAAAAAATTTTATCCGCTTCAGCGAAAATGTGAAAATCGAGAAGCCGGTTAACTGCAAATATTCACATTACGAAATGACATATCGCTATCTTCGAAATAAAAAAAAAAAATACAAAATACACTGTAAACAAATATGTAATATATTACACAAAAATATGTAAAATTACATAAATAATAAGTGTGAAATTACACGATGGATAATACAAAGTTTTACCTTTTCATTATTTATCATGTAATTTTCCATTTATTATTTATGTAATTTTACATACTGCAAATATTCACATTACGAAATGACATATCGCTATCTTCGAAATAAAAAAAAAAAAAAAATACAAAATACACTGTAAACAAATATGTAATATATTACACAAAAATATGTAAAATTACATAAATAATAAGTGTAAAATTACACGATGGATAATACAAAGTTTTACCTTTTCATTATTTATCATGTAATTTTCCATTTATTATTTATGTAATTTTACATATTTTTTTCCAGTGTACACATGATGATGTATATGTTAACTGCAAATATTCACATTACGAAATGACATCGCTATTTTCGAAATAAAAAAAAAAAAAAAAATACAAAATACACTGTAAACAAATATGTAATATATTACACAAAAATATGTAAAATTACATAAATAATAAGTGTGAAATTACACGATGAATAATAGAAAGTTTTACCTTTTCATTATTTATCATGTAATTTTCCATTTATTATTTATGTAATGTTACATATTTTTTTCCAGTTACACATGACGATGTATATCACTGACTCTCCCGAAATAAACTCTCGCGATGAAACGCGATTAAGTGTCCGTCTCCGCGAATAGCGCTTTCGGCGTTGGCGCACGGCATTCCAGTGACAATCGTAACTAATTGTTATTGTTCCTTGTCGCGACGCGGCGAGCTTATGTCGCGATGGGGGATGATATAGCGCGTTGTTTATCGGCCGCCAGGTGGGCGGAATTGTAAAGATTACGGGCCGATGTTTATGCATTTATGCTGAGTTATTGTCGGCGCGGCTTTACCGATGTTTATGCTGATTTACGCTTTGTGCTATCTGCCGGGACACATTGTCCCCGGAATTATTATTCCGCGGTCGCGACGCTGTTCGCGCCCCCACCCCCTTGAAATTCCAAATTTCCGTGTCCGAAAAACTTTCCCGCCCCTATGCGCTTGCCTCGAATCGAGTAATCTAGCGCGCGGATTCTCAAAGGGTTTCGCGATCGTTATTTATCGTTGCTCTAATACTCGAATTTAATCCAAAGGAACAAAGATCAGAATTTTCTTATATAATATTACAAGGTGTCTAGCGGTCAGGGAAATCGGGTATTCTCAGGGAGTTTTTTATTAAATAAAAATTTTTTATTAAATAAATATTTTATTAAATAAATTATTTTTTCCAAATATATAATTTGCGTAAATCTATATTATAAATCAATTAAATGTTAAATCATCAAATCCTTGAGATATTTTTGCCAACAATGAAAAGGTTCGGAAGTTAAAAAAACAAAATATATATATATATATGCAAGTTATATATATTTGGGAAAAATAATACTAAATAAATCTAAATAATACTAAAAAAATAATACCAGATAATACTAAAAAAGAAAAAATTAATTTCTGGGGTCTTGGAAAATCTGAAAAAGTCGGGGAATTTTTTTCATCGAGTCTGCTGGACAGCCTGTATTATATTTCAAAAATTATACAAAAATCTGGATAATGGTTGTCGTGGCCAACGATAATAATAAAATTTGATTTTCGCGGAATATATATTTATAATTGTAATTATTATAACGGCGTGAAATTTTTTTGACGTTTCTTATCGTCCCGACAAATTTTTTCGCGACGCTCATTGTACAAAAAGAGAAAAGAAAAAAACGAACGCGGTGTGTGCCCACGTATCTCCACCATCCTCCCCTTTTTTTATCTTCACGAGGTGAGGCATAAATAAGCACTGCGTTTGTGCTCCTCTTGGGTATATAATGGAGTATTATGTGTCGGAGATACCGCTGCTCCTTCCTCTCTTTCTACGTCGCGCGAAGACGAGGGCGAGGTATGTGTGTACAAGATACCTTACCTTAGCACAAATATCTATGGTACCCCGTGTTGTATCCCGAGACTGCGATAATACGTCCCATTGTGCGCGAGACGGCGAGAGCACAGTTTACTAAAATTGTGAAAAGGTGGTTATTTCTGCGATAATCGATCGAGACCGTCGCGGTGCAGAAAACGTGAATAAAAATGTACGATAAAAAAAAAAAAGAATGGCACGGGTTTCACATCTCGTGAATGAAATACAAATATGCAGGATACATCCCCGACATTTCACGGTTAGTTTCGCTTTTCGAGAGATATTTGTTTGAGATTTAATTTCACGGACTTTCTATGAAAAAAAATGGATTCTCGTATCAATGTAAAAGATTTGAAAAGATCTCGATATATAATAATGAAAACAATATGTGGATTTTTGCCCAAAGGACATTAAATTAATGACTCTTGCGATCGTGGGATGGTCACGGGATTATATTGTAGACCCAACGCAAGCTAAACTACCACTGCGTTTCCAGTTGCGAAACTATTCAATTAAGCTCCCGCCTTCCGAAAAGCGCGTGGAACCCTTCTCGACTATCCCTTTCCCTTTGCTGACGCATAACGATGTCGATTTCAGCAACGTTATCTGCCGTAACGACGAGCCTCCGCGAATCTGCGCGAAAATTGGGCTGAACAAAGTTAAAGAGAAATTATATGAACTTTATATGAACACCGTCTTCTGTATATATTTTTTAATTTTAATCCATAAATATTTTATGTATCATTACATTTTTATATTTTATATACAAATAAAATCTAATATAAAAATTAATATATTAGATTATATTAAAAAATTAAGGATTGCGACAACAGCAGAACACGTAAAACAGGGTGTCTAGCGGTTAGGGAAATCTGGAAACCGGGTATTGTCAAGGAATTTGATAAATCTGAAATTGTCAGGGAAAAGTCAGGAAATTTTATTATTTATCTGGATTTTTTCGCTACTTTTTCTATTTTTTTCGCCAGTACACTAATTTTCTGTGTTGTATCGTTAATTTATTTATTTTCATCCTCGCTATATTTTATTTCAATGTATTCTATATTTCAAAATATATTATAACATTGCTCAAGAATTATAATATTGTTCAAGAACTTTATTTTAATTCATGGTTTTATTAAAAATTAATGTATTAATTTTCTTAAAAATGTTTTATTTAAAAGTTGATATTAGATACCATTAAATATATTACAATATATGTATTACAATTTGTTAAAATAAATTAAAAATAAAATTCGATATAATATAAATAAAAAAGGTGATCATTTAAATAGTTTATAGTAACACGTTTGTTTCAATTAATTATCGTACACAATGCATAATTGTAATTGACTTAAACTTTTTTGTATTACACGTGCAGGCAAAGTGGCACTTTGTGTGCGTGTTTTCTGTGCGGAAAGCGGCCGATTTCCCACGCCGCCGTCGCAAGATGGCGGCGTGCGATCGGCCACCTCGCGCACAGAAAACGCGCACAAAGCCACTTTGCCTGCACTTGTAATACAAAATATCACTCGTGACCAATTGTCAACTTTCCGCACTTGATACACAATATACTATTTAAATTCCGAACCGTTTCATTGTTAACAAAAATATCAAGGATTTCACGATTTAACATTCAATTGATTTATCAAATGGAAATGGGATCGATTGAAAGATCTGAAAAGGTCAGGGAATTTCGTTCGTTGAGTCTGCTGGACACCCTGATAAAAGAAACGCAAATAGATTTCCAGCGCCAAATTACAGTCCATTTACCGTCTACCTTCCAGAGCTCTTCACATGAAAGAGCACCCCGACTACAAGTATCGGCCGCGTCGGAAGCCAAAGTCCCTGGTGAAGAAGGAGAACAAGTTCGGCTTCACGATAACCCCGTTGATATCGCCCGGCGACGGCCTGTCGAGTCTACCACGTGGTCTTCTGCCACCTCTGGCGCCGCCCGCGCATCACTCGTTGATGTCGCACGAGGACTTGAAGATCCCGCGTTTCTTCCCGCCGTTTCCCTACCCGCTCTATCCGCTGCAGCACAAACTGGGCGATGACTTGAACGGCGGCAAACTGGCCGCCGATCTGGCTCTTCAGGCTCTCTACACCGGCGGCACCTTCTATCCAAGCCATCAGACAATAGCGTCCTGGCCGACGGGTCTGTCGGCGGCCGCTTGCCTGCAACCCAACTGCAGTTGTCCAAGTCCGCCGAAGGAGCCGAAGAGGCCGTTTCCGTCGTCCAAGATGGACGATCCACCTTTTCCGAGCCCGGCCAGGGCTGACGATGACACCGTTATCGCGGAACGAGAAGAACCCAGGTACAGCCTGGAAAGGCGTCACCATCATCACCATCAGCATCTTCATCAGGAGGATCGCTCCCAGGATCGCTTCTCCTCGTCCTCGTCCTCTTCTCCGCCCACGGAGCAGCCGGAAAAATCCTCGACGACGACGACGACGACGACGTCTTCTACGTCGGTCAACAGAATCGACAACGCTCCGTTCTCCGTTCAGAGTCTAACGTCGAGCAGTTCGAATTCGGGCTCGCAGCGCGGACACATCATATGAAGACCGCTTCCGGTTCTCCCGGATCTCAACTTCCGGGGGAACCTGGTGCCGGCCACGTGGCCGGCCGCTGATTGGTGGAGAGTGGCTCCGATGCTCTCGCCGATTCCCCAGACGACGGTCGCGAATCTGAGCACCGGCGTCATCAAGGAGGACGTCGGCCACTTCCAGGACGAGCAGAGGAACGCGACGATCGTGTCGAGATCGCCGAGAAGTGGCGTCCACATCGCCAACGTGCAATGATTCATTTGCAATAATGATCGAGGTGGCGGAGGACGCTTTCAATCTTCGGTATCTTTCTATGTTTCATACGTCCCGTTGAGCCATCTTCAAATCAAAGAACTATTCAAACCAGTTTCGTTTTATATAACTTCGGACACATCTCTCGTAGTCTACAACTAGTGAAAATAATTGTGTATAATTGAAGTGCTCTCCAAAAAAAAAAAAAAATATATATATATATATATATATATATATAGATCGATCGCGTCTAAATAAGTTCGCGAAATAACTTGCGCCGGAAGCGCATTCTGGCGAACGAGAGACTGGAATCGATAACTCGCTACGGCCCCGAAATCCCACAAAGGACGACCGCAAAGGGTCCCTTCGACCGGATCGTGCACGCGAAGCTGGATACTAGAGGAGTCCAATTTTGATGAGATAACCAACCCTCTCTCGCATGCACCACATATTACGAGGAAGGGGAAGAAGAGAGTTGGGGGATGGACACGGAAGGAGAGAAGAAAAAAAGCTCTTCTGGCGGAGGCAAATCTCTTCTTTGGGACGCGGCCGTGCGAAATAAGCCAAACGTTCTGAATGCTAACGTACGAGACGCAACGTACCCCCGACGACGCGACGCCCCGGTTTTCGTTGTATTCGAAACGGTTTTCGCGACGAGAAAAGCATCGATACGAGCCGAAATGGGAGACGCGTGGCTGACTATGGCTGGTTGGCTGCGAGCACAGTAGCTGAGAATTCTTTTCTAATACACGGGAAAGAAGCCGGAAAGACATTTCCCCGAAGGGTTGTCAAAATATATCTCGTTCTATTTCACGAAAGATTGATTTCGTCAATATTATATATATATAGTCAGATTGTTGTCTTGCCTGAACAGAATGATTTTATTCGATTGAATTTTTTCAATTTTGTAGAACGTTGTTTAAAATGTTGTTTATTTGTTTAACGACTCGTTTGTTGATTCATTTAATATTTCGATAATGAATTGAAAAGACTATGATATATATAAAAAGAATTAATAAGAGCCAGTAAAGTGTTTTTCTCTAATTATTTCGTATAGTTGTAAAGAGGAATACGATTATAGAGGAGAAATAATTAAGAGAGAAATTAAAAACATGTTTATTTCGTGGAACATCTGCTAATTTCTGGCTATTATAAATTCTTTTTATATCTAATTTTTCGACAATTCGATTGACATAGAAATTAATGCACATTGGAATATTAGATACGCACGATCTCGTTTTCTTATATTAATGACGATTCTATTGTTGACTGTTGAGGGTGAGTTGTAATTATCGCTCATTCGTCGAGAGAAATCCGTCGATTGCACCTTCTTGTATAATAGAAATTCCCCGCTAATTATCTTTAACGACCGTAGCGAGCACGAATTTTGCATTAGCATGTAACCCTAAAAAAACGGGAGTAAGAATGCAAGTAAACGTAAACCATATCTATAAAAAAGCATGTAGAAACATATCTCTTCCGTCTCTCTTTCTTCTCATTTTCTTTTTCTCACGCAAAATTTTACAAGCACATATTGACGCTTCGATTAATTTGGATTAATCTAACGCGGATGTGCGTTACATTAATCATCGCCTCGACGATTACGATACTATTGTTAATTATTGCTGTAATATATAATGCAACGTAAATCTTGATCCGAATTGAAAAATACTTTACGTGCGCCCCCCTTAACCCCCCCTTAATTTCCTCGCTTCTCTCAAGAGATCATTTATTAATATATGTAGTAAAAAAATTTTTTATACAATTGTAATTATTTTTGCATAATTCGTTATCAAACCCCTTCCGCCCCCCCTTGACCCCCCATCATTTCCTCGCTTCTCTCAAGAGATCATTTATTAATATATGTAGTAAAAAAATTTTTTATACAATTGTAATTATTTTTGCATAATTCGTTATCAAACCCCTTCCGCCCCCCTTGACCCCCCATCATTTCCTCGCTTCTTTCAAGAGAATTATTTATTAGTATACACAGTAAACATTTTTTTAAAATTATAATCGAATTATTTTTGCATAATTCGTTATCAACCCCCGTCCCCTTTTGACCCCCCATCATTTCCTCGTTTCTCTCAAAAGAATTATTTATTAGTATACACAGTAAAATTTTTTTCTAAATTATAATCGAATCATTTTTGCATAATTCGTTATCAACCCCCATCCCCCCTTGACCCCCCCATCATTTCCTCGTTTCTCTCAAAAGAATTATTTATTAGTATACACAGTAAAAATTTTTTTTAAATTATAATCGAATTATTTTTGCATAATTCGGTATCAACCCCCGTCCCCCATTGACCCCCCATTATTTCCTCGCTTCTCTCGAGAAAATTATTTATTAATATATGTAGCAAAAAAATTTTTTATAGAATTATAATTAAGTCATTTATCAAATTCTCCGTCCCCCTTTGACCCCCCCCCCCCCCCAAATATTTCCTCGTTTCTCTCAATGAAATCATTTATTAATATATGTAATAAAAAAATTTTTTATAGAATTGTAATGAAGTCATTTTTGCATAATTCATTATCAAATTTCCCGTCCCCCCTTGACCCCCCATAATTTCCTCGCTTCTCTCAAGAAAATTATTTATTAATATCCATAGTAAAAATTTTTAAAAATTATAATCGAGTAATTTTTGCATATTTCGTTATCAAACCGAATCAAATATTATAAAGTCTAATAAACTCGGGTTATCGCAAGACTAATACCCCATGCGAGTAGATATGAATGTTTCTCACGCTATCCTCGAAGTTGCGAGGAAAAGCCGCGAAATTAATCGGGCGAGGGCGAAGAGAAAATCTCGAGGGCAAGGTAAAGTTTCCTCCTCCGTACTTCCCCATCTCTCTCCGCGGAACCCTCGGCTCGTCGTGTTTTATTTCTGATAGCGACGCCTCCGTCGCCGCCGCGGAGACATTATCGCCACCGCAAAGGACCCTTTCTTCCCCCATAAAGGCAATCATGCTTTCTCCGCGGCGAGATAACGGCGAGAATGGCGGCCGGGAGAACGGTTTCCAACCGCGGCACGTTCCCTCCTTCCTCCTTGACAATCAGTGGAATTTTGCTCGCGATCGATCTCGCGAAGGAATTGATAAATTCCTAGAGATTCTCTCAAAAAATATTTGACATAACGATGACAACGCAAGTTGTCTAGATGTTTCTTTTTATTTTTTTTTCTCAAAAAGGTGAAAAATTTTAAAATATATATCGCGGGATAAATTTCTCGAATCCATCTCTCAATCCAAAATCCATTCGATTCTATTCAGAATCCATTCCATTCTGTCCAGAATCGTGGAGTGTCATTCGGAGTAACTTCTGTTGGGTTACACGAAGACGAGGGAGCTGGTAAGTTTTACGGGTGACATACACAAAGACGTGGAAAGAGGACGAGCGACAGGGGAGCAGCAGCGGAGCAGCCACTACCCTCTGACCAAAGAGAAGTCTAGGTGCCACTCTCCATTAGTATGCGCGGAAGTATGCCGTGCTCGATTGTGGCGGGTATTGTCGTCGAAGAATGTCCTCGTTGCGCGTAGCTCCGCAGCCTCCGGACGGGCTCCCTGTAAGGAGAGACGTAAAGCGAATTCGAGTGAAATGTAATCACTCCCCGAAAGAGAGAGAGGGAGCGCGAACCAAGAGAGAGAGAGAGTGATTCCAAAGTATAGTTCATTCGACACGGAGAAAAGGGATGTAGCCCACATAACTAACAATGTCGCGTTGTTTCCTCCGTTTTAAAAAAATCTTATTTCGAAATTTAAATCCATTTTACACCCACTTCAGCGAAGTGATAATATTCGAGCGAAAATCAGATCCGACACATTTATACAGGGGGTATCTAAATCAGTGCGAGTTTTAGAAGATGATTCTTTGTCAAAAATTAAGGGGATTTTTTAAAGAGGGAGAAAAGTTCTTTCTCAAATTAAAAAATTGGAACTTGATCGATATTTTATGATAAAGGATATTTATTCATATTAAAAAAATTGAAATTAAAATTTTAAATCCTCCCACTTTAGAAAAGTGTAACTCCTCAGGGAGGGATATAAAAAAACCCTTTAATTTTCGACAAAGAATCTCTTAAAATTGTTCGCACTTATTTAGATACAGCCTGTATAATTTGTCCAAAATTAAGGGGATTTTTTAAAGAAGGAAAAAAGTTCTTTCTCAAATTAAATAAAAAATGGAACTTGGTCGATATTTTCTGATAAAGGATATTTATTAATATTAAAAAAATTGAAATTTAAATTTTAAATCCTCCCACTTTAGAAAAGTGTAACTCCTCAGGGAGGGATATAAAAAAACCCTTTAATTTTCGACAAAGAATCTCTTAAAATTGTTCGCACTTATTTAAATACAGCCTGTATAATTTATACTAAAATTAGCACATAACACGGGATCTCTCTCGCCGAGGAGGAGGGACGGAGAACGTTTTAATTGCGCGCGCGCTTGCTCGGTGATATCAGCCCCGCGCTTTTATGCGCGACGGTGAGAGGAGGACGCGATCGTTTGATTGCGGAAAATGACGGGCGGCGGTGGGCGCGAGTGGAAGTTTTGAGTGGGCGTCGGTCCTAGTAGACAATGAGGCATTCAGGCGCGGCATTGTGCCGACCGACAACTGCGTTACCCTAGACAAACCCGAAATCACCGGCGCTATCGCCGCTCCAGATCCGATTATGTGAATAATAAAAAGCGTGATGACAGAGAGCGAGAGAGAGAGAGAGAAAGAGAAGGGGTGGAGAACGAGAGATAGGGCGCACTAAAGGTTAATAATAGCGATGCCGCGTGGCTGACGTCTCCTTTTATCGTCTTGCAACAAACACCGGCTTTATCGCGCCTCGTATACTTTTCGCATTGCGTCGCGAGATACGCCGAAACATTTCCCGACAAATTTACAATTAACACCTTTTTTTTTCTCTCTCTCTCTGGAAAGATGCGACAGAGAAATGCAAAAATTGAGACTTGAAAATTTTTGACATTAAATATTAATGACATTATATTTCAAAGATCATGATTATATTTAGGTACCAATTGTGTGATGTCTTTGGATTGATAAATTATTCTCTACGCTCATGTTATCGTCCCGTCGCGGGAACGGCCATGAGCGTAATTATGCATTACGTGGGGGATCGTCAAGTCTGGCCAAAGTTAGCGAACTTGGTTAATTAGGAACGGTAGTCAAACGCTGCCTGCTATTGTCCGGCGCTGTTGACTTCCGGCCTTCACGCCCGCCTGTCTCACCTAGCCCTCCTCTCCGACATCGCCCTGCTCTTCATCCCCTCTTGCTTCCCTTAGCGGAGAGAGGGGCTGCGAGGACTGATTGTTTCATTGTTTCCGACCCCACTGTCAAATGCCACCGGCCTGAATGGGGTTATTGTTGTTTCAGGCCGCGCCGCAGACAATTCTCGGGATTTTCGGGGTTCGCGTCGGGACCGACATCCGAAGCGCGATATTTTTATTAGGGACGCGTATATAGTTATTATTTTTCGCACTTTTTCTTAGGGTGGAACCGGTAGGGTGAAGCGCCACTCCTTTTTTGCTGAGAATATTCTGTAGTGTTTGGAATTGACGCGATCTCTCTTCGCCGATAATTCCTCTATCGATTTTCTCTAGAAAATGTGAAAGACAATTGAGCAACAGCAAATTATTTTAATTGTTAATTTTTTAAAAGTCAAGTTGAATTTTTAACCCTTAACTGATATTATGGGGCCAAAAATGACCCAAGAGGTGTAAAAACCAATGTTCATTTTCTTATAGTGATTGTAGAAAAGTTGTGTAATTATTAGCAGCACATCAATAAATGATTGATTGATGTCTTTGGAAGAGTGTATTGTTCCATTTAATCAAATAAATAACCTTAAAAATCTAATATCCCATTAATAAGAAAGTTTTTTTTATGTTGGGGTCTCGAATGACCCCACGATACCAGTTAAGTCAGGAAATTTGACGATACCAGTTAAGCGTTAAAAATCAAAAATAAAAATTCTCGATGATCTTACGACCTGATTGTTTAACCGATTTGAGTGTGAAATAGGGACAATCGGCGTCTTTCGTGCCTTTCGGGAATAACAATACCAATGTACATTTGTCTTCCCGGCCTGACAGAGCCGAGCCGAGTCGTTCCTCGGGTATTGCTCGCATCTCGAAAGGCGAGCGAGACCAGTAAAATACTGGCCGGGGCAACATTTCACGGATGGATCGCGCGATACGATCGTCGCATTTCCCGTGGACGCTCATATATAAGGCGAACTTATGCCGAGCGTAAATTCAGTCCGGGTTTCGAGCCCTATCTTATCGCGTCCGCGGTTTGCAAGGCGCCGATAGAGAGACCATGCTTTAGACATTATGGGAGATTGAAAAACCTGAGGAGCTTCTTTTCGCCGACCTGAGAAGCGTCGGACTTCCGGTCAACCGAGCGGCGACCGGCAACGGCGGCTCTCGATCTCTTTCGAGAGGGGACGAGAGATCGAATTCGCGGATAAGTCATCTCACGAGGGAGAACATTTTGCGTAGAAATATTTTTTTCATTTCTTTTTACGCGGTTTCCTAGACGAAAAACAGAGATTTATATTAGGATAAAGAAACTTTTTTATAATATATTGAGCTTAATAAAGATTTCTTTTTCAAAAGAGTAAACAGTAAAAAATGCCAAATAGTCTCGAGTATCAGCTGTGAAGGAATTCTTTTGACCTTTGAGGCGAATCCTTCGCAAGTCGGAGGGAAAAGAAAAGAGAGAAAGAGAGAGAGAGAGAGAATTGGGGGAAAGGTTGGTCCATTCGCGAGACACTTCATCACGATTTAACGCCATAAAAGTCGAATAAGGTCCGAGATGCCACGTGACGCCCCCGGTTGCGGATTGGAAACAAAATGTCGTAAAATATGAAGAGAGCGCGGCATCGCGACACCCCTTTTCTATCACCGGGTACCGCGGGGTGACCCGAGAACATCGGAATGTGCGAGAGGGGGATGGACGCCCCCTGGTAAATACAAATAAAAATGGAAAGCCGGCCGTAATGGCCGGTGGAAAGCATGACGCATACCTATAGTCGTGGCTGTTTCAAATTGATATTTCGAAAGTGCCTTCAAATACATCCCCTCTTCGCATACACACACATACGTAGACGTTTATCACGATTTTCTGCCTTCTCGCGCTTCTGTCAAACGATACTCTCCACCACCAAACCTGCTTCCTTCATTCGTAATGTTTCTCGGCTTGAATACCTTTTCTATTTGTTTTTTTTTAATCTCCTTTTTATTCTTTTTCATGTCGCTCTCTATATATTTTTTTATTCTTCCTACTCGCTTCTTTCCTTGCATTGATTCCTTCTTTATTTCACTTATTTTTAATTTTACTTTTTCAAAGTATCTTATATACACTCCAAAATAATTAAGGGATCACAAAAATGGTCCAAAAAGACAAATTTTAAATAGTTGTAACTTTGTTTCGAAAAATGATAATTTAAATTTTAAAAAAGGTTTTTAAAGCTTGAAATCTCTACTTTCAAAAGCTTCAAAGCTTTTTTCATTTTCTTCAGTTCTGATATTGTTTACATCCAGAAAACGACGAACATAGCAAAATGGAAAATTTTTTCTCACTTTGTAGACATGTCATATACACGAGAAGATTTGAAATTTTTTTTTTATACTTTCACGTTAAAGCCTGAAGTTTTCCCTGCAAAATCATTTTTTTAAATTTAAGTTTCGATCTTTCCTTATCAAGTTATCGTAAATTCAAGAGAAAATGCCATTTTTACCTTAATGGTTCATAACTCCGTTAAAAATCATTGTACAGTAATTTTAAGAATGGATTCTGAAAGCTGAATCTTTGCTCTATAGTATGATATAGTGACTGAGATTTTTTCCTTGCATTGATTCCATCTTTATTTCACTTATTTTCTATTTTTAATTTTACTTTTTCAAAGTATCTTATATACACTCCAAAATAATTAAGGGATCACAAAAATGGTCCAAAAAGACAAATTTTAAATAGTTGTAACTTTGTTTCGAAAAATGATAATTTAAATTTTAAAAAAGTTTTTTAAAGCTTGAAATCTCTACTTTCAAAAGCTTCATAGCTTTTTTCATTTTCTTCAATTTTGATATTGTTTACATCCAGAAAACGACGAACATAGCAAAATGGAAAATTTTTTCTCACTTTGTAGACATGTCATATACACGAGAAGATTTGAAATTGTTTTTTTATATTTTCACGTTAAAGCCTGAAGTTTTCCCTGTAAAATCATTTTTTTAAATTTAAGTTTTGATCTTTTTTTATCAAGTTATCGTAAATTCAAGAGAAAATGCCATTTTTACCTTAATGGTTTATAACTCCGTTAAAAATCATTGTACAGTAATTTTAAGAATGGATTCTGAAAGCTGAATCTTTGCTCTATAGTATGATATAGTGACTGAGATTTTTTCCTCGCATTGATTCCATCTTTATTTCACTTATTTTCTATTTTTAATTTTACTTTTTCAAAGTATCTTATATACACTCCAAAATAATTAAGGGATCACAAAAATGGTCCAAAAAGACAAATTTTAAATAGTTGTAACTTTGTTTCGAAAAATGATAATTTAAATTTTAAAAAAGTTTTTTAAAGCTTGAAATCTCTACTTTCAAAAGCTTCATAGCTTTTTTCATTTTCTTCAATTTTGATATTGTTTACATCCAGAAAACGACGAACATAGCAAAATGGAAAATTTTTTCTCACTTTGTAGACATGTCATATACACGAGAAGATTTGAAATTTTTTTTTTATATTTTCACGTTAAAGCCTGAAGTTTTCCCTGCAAAATCATTTTTTTAAATTTAAGTTTCGATCTTTCCTTATCAAGTTATCGTAAATTCAAGAGAAAATGCCATTTTTACCTTAATGGTTCATAACTCCGTTAAAAATCATTGTACAGTAATTTTAAGAATGGATTCTGAAAGCTGAATCTTTGCTCTATAGTATGATATAGTGACTGAGATTTTTTTAACTTGTGGACTTTTTATAAATAGATGAGAATAACGAAGAAATTCGCGAGAATTTAATTCACGAAAATAAACAAAAAGGAGAAAACTCGCGAATATTTCTTCGTTATTTTCATCTATTTATAAAAAGTTCGAGTTAAAAAAAAATTCAGTCACTATATCATCTTATAGAGCAAAGATTCAGCTTTAAGAATCTATTTTTAAAATTGCTGTATAATGATTTTTAACGGAGTTATGACCGATAAAGATAAAAATGGTATTTTTTCTTAAATTTGCGGTAACTTGATCAGGAAAAATCGAAATTTAAATTTTAAAAAACGATTTTGCAGGAAAAAGTTCAGGCTTAAACGTAAAAATGTCAAAAAAAAATTTTCAAATCTTCTTGTGTATGCAACATGTCTACAAAGTGAGAAAAAATTTTCTATTTCGTTATGTATGTCGTTTTTCCTATGTAAAACATGAGAACTGCAGAAAATAAAAAAAGTTATGCTCTTTCGAAAGTAGAGATTTCAAGCTTTAAAACCCTTTTTTAAAATTTAAATTATCATTTTTCGAAACAAAGTTACAGCTATTTAAAACTTGCTTGTTCTTTGGACAATTTTTTTTGATCCCTCAATTATTTTGAGAAATATATAAGTATCATTTTCATTATCTTTTTTTCTACTGTTATATTTTTTGCTTATTCCGATCCATCGGTTTCGATTTCTTTTCCATCATACCTTTGCGCACTTTTGGACTTTTCATTCTTCATCTTTCTTCTCTCTAGCGCGGTCTATTCGCATCAAATCTGTGGCCTGGCCGAACCGGAAAATTGATTTTATTTCCTTTCGCCGATTCTCGCCACTCTTCAGGGCTTATCGCGTCGCCTTGGGACCGGATACCGATTTCTTTGCCGCCCGTGAAAATTAGATCGCACTGTTCTTGCAAAATTTCGCACGAATATTAAAGTAACAATTCGCGAGAACAATTTAAACATTCACGAAAATTACACGTTTGAAGATGCGCGTTGTTTCGTTCAAGCCACACCCTTTCGTCGCACGTGTCCGACTCTCTTCTGCAATGCGTAGCACGAAATATGCATTATTTGTGTATTATATGTACATATATGGTGTGCATATATGTATATGTGTAGGAAGGGAAAGAGGGCGCATTGATATCCGCGCGCGTGTAAATTATTTTTCACGTAACAGCGAACCCCGATACAGGTTTAGGAATCCATGCACCACCGGATATGCATTTACAAGGTAAATATAATGCACTTCTTCCTCCTCCCTCCCTCTCTCTCTCTCTCTCTCTTTCTCCCTTTCTCACTTTTTCTCTGCTCCCGCCATTTTCGAGCGTGACAAAGGGAGGATTTGTCGCGAGGCGAAGCTCGACAAAACCTTACACCCTCTCCACTACCATCCTCTCTCCATCACCATCGACGCCTCGTCGAGCTTTCAGAATGTTATAAATGCGTGCGTGAACGTGCGATTCGTCAACGATGTAACACCGTTCTGCGAACGCCATTGTCGTCGCGACGGATTTCCTATTTCGTCGATTTTGTGTCATCGATCCGCTCCGAAAGAAAATTCAAGGGGGACCCATTTATTTAATGCCTTTACTCGCAATCTTCCTAGTTATAAAAATACCACCTTTCGCTTTTTATTTTCTTGTATCATTTTTAGAAGCACAACAAAGCTTCAATTTACTGACATATAATAAATAATGGTCTCTCACTCACTCTCTCTCTCTCTCTCTTTCAATTCAGACATTTTTTTCAAGAATATTTTAAATATTTCGAAAAAAGACACATAACCCATTTATTTAATGCCTTTACTCGCAATCTTCCTAGTTATAAAAATACCAGCTTTCGCTTTTTATTTTCTTGTATCATTTTTAGAAGCACAACAAAGCTTCAATTTACTGACATATAATAAATAATGGTCTCTCACTCACTCTCCCTCTCTCTCTCTCTCTTTCAATTCAGACATTTTTTTTCAAGAATATTTTAAATATTTCGAAAAAAGACACATAACACTCTTTATATCGCATCTAACTTATTAAAAAAAAAATGAGAACATGTAACACGTGCCTGCAATTTTTTAATGTAGAATCCATCACATGTCACAGGTTCTCATTCATGTTTAAAATAAGCCGGATACAATGTAACGATTAGTTGCACTGTTTTGAAGCGTTATGACGCTTTATTACGGACCGTTCGAGAGAGTCAAGTCTCTCGTCGTCGTCGTCAACTAAGCTGATTCGCGGCAATTAATCTGCCTGCAAACGAGAGCATTTTCATTTTCGCTGATACCCGCCCCCGCAGACCAGCAGAATAATAATCCATCTTAAATAACCCGCGGGCTGAAGAAGAGACGCTCCTGAGCGCCGCCTCGCCAGACGAACCCTGAAGTAATCTCGACGAAGGATTCAATTACTGAGTGCGAGAGCGAGCGAGATTTAAAAACAGAAATTATGCTCGTGATTCGTATTAGCGATCTCTCGCATCCCTACGCGAAAAAGGAGCGTGTTCTCCAGCGCGACTCGAGTCTCTTCTCGCGATTCTCGTTCAAATTCGTTCCTGACGAAACGTCGTTTCGGCTTATTTTTCATTGAAAATCGCCGGGTCAAAGTGTTTTCGCGATATACATATTTAGCATCTTTTATTATATTCTTCTTTTTTTCTTAATCTATTTTGAAGATTTTTAATTTAGGTTATCTAAGATCGGCCGATAAATTAACTTGGCTTTTAATTGTCCAAGTCTTTCATAAATTCATCTTATGCAAGATTGCACGCAATTAACGGCTCCTCCAACTATGTCAGATAGTTTGAAAAGTTTAAGTAAAGCGATGCGCTCGCGCGTATATGTTATGATTAATAATGCACGCGATATCTCATAGAGTCTTC
Source organism: Nylanderia fulva (assembly GCF_048542155.1). Classification (NCBI taxonomy): domain Eukaryota; kingdom Metazoa; phylum Arthropoda; class Insecta; order Hymenoptera; family Formicidae; genus Nylanderia; species Nylanderia fulva. The sequence goes on along the minus strand of NW_028189730.1, from coordinate 1,220,410 downwards.
CGAGAGTTTGTTTATTAAATTCCTCAAGTTTCGCGTGTTTTGCAGGCTTACCTTCTTTCAACAACACGTTAATTAATTTCCTTCTTTAACTTTGTTTAAAGACCAGAAATCTTAGAGAGAATTAATTCCATTAAATTTCCGACTTCTCATCTACTATATTATTCCAACTAATTAAGCCCCTCTACTTCTCTTTTGTCATTTCATTCTCAAGAGAAAGCTGGGCAAATTGAAAAGCAACGGCTGTTTTATGGGACAAGCTCGTGTCCGATCATTTCGAAGCACACATCGACAATTGGCCGCGCGTTACGCAATTATTTCTTCCATTCCCAGGGCGGGAATATAAAAGGGACGCTTATCAGCGCGAGAGAAACAGAGAGAGAGTCGCGCAATCGGGACGTGCAAAATGCACGGGGACGTGTCCGGAGTGGTTTGAATACAAATAGAGTAGAGAGAGAGAGAGAGAGAAGATGGGGAAGGAGTGTTCTCCGATATGGGATAGCGGCGGTATACGCGAAGTATAACCGGGGAGAAGTTGATATACCTTTGAAGAAGGGGACACAGGAGGACCTTTGAGAGGCTTATCCGCACGTCTGCATCCGAATAGCACTCGCGAATCCGAATCACATCGTCGGGCCCGCGTGTCCTCTTAGACCGGCCAGGCAAATCATTTCCCGCAGCGGGAAAAAAGGGACGCGCTTAATCCGGATACCCGGGGTGGAAGCCCCGTGTACATCCTTTTTCGAACTAATAATTCTATCGTTTCGTATATCGCGTCCCTGTCTCGTCTCGTTCCTCTGCCCCGGAAGCGACAGATTTCGAGTTTGCCCGCTTTCTGAAAATTTAAATATTTTCGCACGCAAAAGCTCCAGATGTTCTAGGACTTTTTAACTTTTCGCGAAATCTTCGTTGGACTCGCTCTCAAGATTTTTTTTATCTATTTTTGAATTTAATTATTCAGTTAGTAGTTCAAAGAGAGAGAATATTAATTTATGGAATTTTTAAATATACACGGAGAGAATTTTCTCTTAAAATTTACCCTGAAAATCATGGTAATCGTGCGACAATATGGTATTGGAAGGATCTTATAAGGGTTTCTCTGATTAATATATTTATCTGATTAAATTTTTCATTTAATGATTAAATTTTATTAAGAATTTACTATGTAAGTACATATTAATATTTTTATTGCGATAAATATATTAATTAGAGAAACTCATAAGATTCTTCCAATACCATATTGTCGCACAATTACCATGATTTTCAAGATTGTCTTAATAATTAATACAATATTTTAAGTTTTCATTAAAGTATTATCTCAATTTCTTGCATTTCTTTTAGAAACTATACAAGTCAACTAGAACGAAAGGGTGAAAACAATTTGGCAGAAGAGTCGAGCTAGGTGTTTAAAATTCTACCTCGAGCTTCTAGTTTAAATCCACGTTCTCCAATTCAGAGCTCGGGGGACTTTTGACGTGTCCAAGCTTTCGATATTGAATTCGCACCCTCAGGGACGCGGCTTTCACCAAACTATCGTGATCGGTAGACAGAGGTCCCGGGCCTCGGGAATGGGATAGGGCTTGAAGCGTGAAGAGGCCGTTATTGTGGGCGCTGGCGCGCGTCATTTGATCTGGCACAGTGGGAGGAAGAGCCGCGGTTGTATGTGCACACCGTTTCCCGGAGTTACACGATCGGGTCGTCTCTCTTCACCTCTAGGGTGGCCACGCACTAGAATCGGAGAGAGATAGAGAACCTCAAAGTTGCGCGCAACCCTCTTCTTCAGCCGGGAGAGAGAGAGGGACAGGGTGGAATTTACCCCGCAGGCCGGCCAACCTAATGGAAACAAGAAATTGCGGCAAACTGCGTTACCCACGCCTCGACGCCCTGTAAATATCGCACCAACGACGTCGGCTGGCTGTGGGGGATAAAGTCGTCGCCGTCGGCACGTCGGGCGCCTCGCCTCTCTTCTGGGTTCTCAAAGAGAGAACCGAATCATCATCGCGCCGTAGGTCGCCGAGGGTTGCCCTAAGTGACGTAAATTGTTTGTGACGCAATTGCTTAGAAGAATCTCTGATTCAGCAAGCTGGACTAGTTCGATGGGGATTGTATCTTATTGTTAGATAGCGCCATGTTCAAAATGCACGCATAAGTGATCATTAAGAAATCTTGAAGACGTCTTTAAGAAATCTTATGATATGATAAGACATCTTAAAAACATCTTACAGATGTCTTGTGGGTGCATTTTAGACATGGTGCAATCTGGGATTAGAATCGGAGATAAATAATTTTGTAAAAGCATATATAACTTGCGATAATTTATTCCGAGATCAGTGTAAGATAGTAATAATAGATAGAGATAAGAAAGAAAAATGTGTACTAATGTAGGTCATGCAATAGGAATGCTGTTGCGTAAAGAAATAGGAAGGAAGGGCTTGTTACACAGGTGTGCTTCGAATATTCGAAGGTAGCTCGAAGAGAGAGAGAGAGAGAGAGAGAGAAAGAGAGAGAGAGACAAGCTTATTCCGGAAAAGGAAAAGCTAGAGCGTGTGTTTATCTAGCATCTCTGATAATCGAGTTATCGCACGGACGATTCTGCTTTCTTTCCATTCGATTCGATTGTGGGAGGGGCGACGCGCAACGATACTCTCGAGAGATGGGACACTCCGGGTGCAATTTATCGTGGGAATTCCGCGTGTTTGCGAACGACGTCTCACCATCCGCTAACGAGTTCGGTACGTCGATCTTCGAGAATGTAATCACGCGAGAGAGCGTAATTTGATATATTATTTTCTCTGGATACAATGAAGAGAACAGAGGAAGCTATCGTTCCAAGATGATCAATTTTGCTCGTCGAGTTTATCCGAATAAATAGCGAAAGGCTTTTTTATTTATTTATTTAACAGACTTTTCATTGTTACGGATATTTCATACGAGGGATATGAAATTTGATCAGCTAGCTTTTGTGAATTTATACATTGTGCGCGTTAAGATCTATCGATTCACTACCAAGTAACAAATTGACGTCATTAAGCGTCAAAATGACGTTATTCGACGTCATAATGACGTTTGCTACCTGGTCAATATTGTGGATCAGAATGACGTCATTTTGACGTTTAATGACGTCGTCGGACGTCATAATGACGCGCGCTTGCTACCTGGATATATATTGTTGATCAGGATAATGTCATTTTGACGTTTAATAATGTCATTCGACGTCATAATGACGTAAGTTTGCTACCTGATCAATATTGTTGATCAGAATGACGTCATTTTGACGTTTAATGACGTCGTCGGACGTCATAATGACGCGCGCTTGCTACCTGGGTATATATTGTTGATCAGGATGATGTCATTTTGACGTTTAATAATGTCATTCGACGTCATAATGACGTAAGTTTGCTACTTGGTCAATATTGTTGATCAGAATGACGTCATTTTGACGTTTAATGACGTCGTCGGACGTCATAATGACGCGCGCTTGCTACCTGGGTATATATTGTTGATCAGGATAATGTCATTTTGACGTTTAATAATGTCATTCGACGTCATAATGACGTAAGTTTGCTACGTGGTCAATATTGTTGATCAGAATGACGTCATTTTGACGTTTAATGACGTCGTCGGACGTCATAATGACGCGCGCTTGCTACCTGGGTATATATTATTGATCAGGATAATGTCATTTTGACGTTTAATAATGTCATTTCGACGTCATAATGACGTAAGTTTGCTACCTGATCAATATTGTTAAACAGAATGACGTCATTTTGACGTCTAATGACGCGCGCTTGCTACCTGGATGGATATTGTCGATCAGGATGCCGATCATCAGTCAGTTCGTGGAGCGAATGATAGTCGCTACCTCAGTCGCGCCGAAACAATTCGTTTAGGCCGACAATCTCGTCCACAATTACGAAGTTTGTTGCGCCGACGAAGAGGAGCGGGCGGAGGGGGCAGAACAAGGAGGCAAAATCCATCTGGTGATTTCACAGGCAATTATGCCGCGTCTCCTACTCTTATTTAACGCCAATGTGAGCGCGCGGCGCACGCCTCGGCGATCACCGGCGTCAATCGCCCGCCATCATCCCATTTGCGCGAAATTGTCAATGATAGAATGGCACGAGATCGAAAACCCTTCCCCCGCATTCACGCGCTCCTCCTCCCCCTCTCCCCCCGCGGCATTCTTTTTTTTTTCCTTCTCTCCTCTTCAACCCCCTTCGTTCCCTTCCACGTCGAAAAACGCAGAGATTTCCTCCTTTATCAGTTTAACCACTGGAAGAAATATTCAAGAATCGCCCCCGTTTTAAGAGGGCACCTGGTATTTTGGAATTTATTGAGTAAAGGAAATATCTTTTGTTTGTTTCCGAAGGTATCTAAAAACAAAGCTTGAAACTATTTTTCCAACTTTTTAAAGAAATGTTTTTACCCTCGATAATTTCTTAGGCAATTTCATAATGTAATATCTGTCGGATGACTCTATAATACCGAAAAAAAAATCATAAATACCATTATCTATACAGATTTTGTTTCTATTTTGAATCGTTAACAATCGGATTTATCGAAATTTGCGACAAGTCTTGAATATCAACGTACTTGGATCGTAAGATTATATCGCAGCAGAATCATGGCGAAGTTTCTCGTCAAGTTTTCGTAATTTCGCGAGCGAATAAGTTGTCGTTCCTGTCGTTATAACACTGCGGAGATACGGAGGCAATCGCTACACAGAATTCATGAAGAAGAATTTGTCGTGTTCCTTTTTTCGCGCAAAACTTTGCGTAGCGTTTCTTCGCGTAAAAAAAAAATACGCGAAAAAACTCGCTCGATTATTTCTTGAAGAATTCGTCTTTTCTGGAACGAATTGCGTATAGATTGATTAAGAAAAAAATCCTCATTCATCAAAATCAAAACCAGCTGATAAAATATTTCTATGATTCTGTCAATCACACTTTTAATTTGTTAGTTTACGTAACTCTCTTTAGTTTACGTAAAATGTTCTAAATAAAGTTGAGATCTCTCGCGTTTTTTTTTCTCTTTTTGAAAATTCCAAATCGCACTTCTATCCTATCTATCATCTATTTTTAATCAAACCCGGACAAGGAATGTTCGAAGAAAACCGCGATCTGTAGGATTTACCATCCGTATCCGACATCTCCCACCCCTGGCCTAAATAGCAGCCTATTTCCTTTATATTCTTACGTCCATACCTTAGCTTTCCATCCCTCCACAGGCTCCCAGCCTCCTTCCTTCCTTCCTTCCATCTTCCTTTTTCCCGAGGATGGCAATTTGTTGCCGGCGCGAAGTCGAGTTTACCGAATGTCGCCGGCACAAATGGGATTAGCGTGGCGAGAAACGGTAATCAGGAATAAAAATGCGTCAACCGGCAGCATTTACGCTAACTAATCTTCTTCGGGCGCGAGTGGGGGAGGCGCTAACAGAGTTAGCCGGCTTCGTCGGTCCAACGGCTCCTCTCTTCATGTCGCTCGACCGTCGCTTGTTAGCCAGGTAATTGGCCATTTTTATGCTAAGCAGAGGAGCTACCATTCGTCGTCTTCGTCTTCGTCGTCATCGGCCTCCCCTTTTCTCCCCATCCTGTCTTTCTTTCGCCATTTCGCGGCTTAACCCGACAAGTAGAAGCTCTTCTTCGGTTCCAGGTTTACCATGGAAGAACATGTCTTTCTGTGAACAAATTAATAAGTACTGCTTAAGCAATATTATCGTCATTGTCTTCCTCTTTCTTCCCTGTCTTTCTTTTGCGGATTAACCCTGTAAATACAATCCAAGCAACAAAACGTTTAAAATCGGGACATAAGACGTCTTAAAGGAATCATTAAGATGTATTTTAGACATCATATTAAAATGTCTTTTAGGCCCAATTGCACCAACGTCGTTTTGATTTTAAGCGAAACTTAAATATATGTTTGTCTTTATTCATTTAGAAAGAAAGATAAAGATAAATACATATGTAAGTCTCACTTAAAATTAAAATAATGTTGGTGCAATTGGTCTTAAAACATCAATAAGATATCTTTAACTGACATCGTGGGGTCAAAAATGACCCAAGAGGTGTAAAAACTAATGTTCATTTTCTTATAGTGATTTTAGAAAAATTATGTAATTATTAACAACACATCGATAAATGATTGATTGATGTCTTTGGAAGGGTGATTGTTTCATTTATTCAAATAAATAACCATAAAAATCTAATATCCCACTAATGTGTTTGGGTCTCAAATGACCCCACGAAAATGATACCAGTTAGTCAGTGAATCTGAAGATACCAGTTAAGACGTTTTATGTCCCGTTTTTAGACGTTGTTTGCTCTTCTTCATTCTTCATTCTGTGAACAAATTGATATTGCATAAGCAATATTATCGTTATCATCCTCTCCTTTCTCTTCCCACCCTGTCTTTCTTTCGCCATTTCGCGGATTAACCCTACAAGTAGAACTCTTCTTCGGGTTCTTTTCGGTTCCAGGTTTACCATGGAGAAGAACATATAATTCTGTGAACAAATACTGCAATATTATACCACGTAACTGAAACAAATGGAACATCCAAATGCGAATCCCAGACAATATGACGACTTGCGTTGCGCGCGATACCATCTCTCTTACGCTAATAAACTCATTATCTGGCGCACCGCGCGTTGCACCCCCTGTCGGGGGTGAGAAGGACGCTTTTCCTTCTCCTCCCCAACCGGGGGAATAGCGAACGCGAGCGTAATCCGGATGCTACGAGCCGCGAAACTCCGCCGCGGGAGAGACTCTCCTCGAAGCTCTCCGACTTAGCGCGCCGGCAACTTTTCGTATTAATAATCGGTATAATAATTAGTATTTTCACGCGCGACTTAGCAGGAAGGACGCGCCGGCGTCGACGTCGACGTCGTCGTCGTCGTCGTCGTCGCCGTCGTCGGGGGCGGGTTTGGGAAGTTCGCCGGCTGAGATCTTGATTTTAAGTTCGCTCGGGCGAAGGAGGCGCATATTTCACCGCGCTAATGTCCCGCCAGATAAACTACAATATTAGCTGCCTTCGCCCGTGATTTAATTTAACTTTGCCCCGGCGCGACATCCGGCCTCGCGCCCGATTCCAGACGGGGGTGAAATCTTTACCCCCGTGTGTTACGCGGTAAAGTGCTGTACGGATTCGCGCGGATTCTCATCGAGATCGATTGCCCGAGAAATTCTTGGCAAGCAGAAAATGCCGGCTGTGCGCGTGTATAATTTATCACGATTCGATGTAACTTGAAAATAATTGACAACTCGAAAATTCTGAAATGAGGAGGAACGATAGATGACTTTGGAATTTTTTTTTATTTTCCTTACGTCCGCAAAGTTTCATTAAAATCATCATTTTCCCTGATTACACTTTTTAATATAAAAGTATTTTTTTTTTTTGTATAGTTTTGGCTTTATTTGAAAAAAAAAAAATCTAATCGACTTCTCCGATTAAGCTAGGGTGGCCTTCTGATTCCTTAGCACGTCCTCTGCGAAGTTATCACCTCTGGAAAATCTGGTGTAACTGTAACAATGAAACAATATATAAAAATATATATAATGATTTAAATTCTCGCAATTTGATTTGTTTCATACGTAATTACTTACATTTTGGCGTATTTAAATTTCTCCGCGATAGATAGGGATGGCTTCGTCGATTTGACGGACTTGACGAGATGCGTTTGCGTGACTTTGATGTCAGTTGCACCGACTTTACCATCCTGTAGTCGATAAACAAAATCAATATATAAAAAAATATAATATCATATTAAAATATGATACAACAATTATTACAATTATCTAAAATTATTCGCTATCTAAATTGCGTAAAAAAATATATCAAGTTCGTCTCTCGACCTGAAAAGCTTAATGTTGCGTGTTAAGCGTAGATTTGAATTAATTATTGAAGTTAGATTACAATTTGCATCACTACGAAAGACAGTCCCGATGTTCCTATCCACATAATAATCACTTATCACTTCCATCTCCCTCTCTCTTTCTCTCTCTCTTGAGATGCGTTGCGCTCTCCGGAAACTCGCTCGCTAATTAGACGCACAGTTTGGATACTCGCGTTCTTCCGGGAGCTAAGTGCCGTCGTATAACTTCGTTTTCTCCGATGCGGATTAATTAATAGCTTCCTGTAAGACGCGCCACTCGTCCCTCGTACACCCCGAAGATGTATTTCTACGACCCTTTTCACGGATCCGATTCATTCCGATTAATTAAACTAGCTACACACACATACACATATCCAAAGAATGACCAATAATTACATTTAAACCCATCTCTATAGTCGTCAAAAATTATATACTTGCTCTCTCCTCTTTTCTTTATTTAATTTTCTTAGATAGAAAGTATAAAAAGAAATTGAACAAATCGACACATTTTTATTTCTATTTAATCGAGGAAATATTTTAAGTATACCTTCTTCATTTAACTTCATTTAAGTACCTCGGCAATTTTTTTTCTCGAAATCATTTCCCAAAAACTGACGACGTACGTTGTTTGTTACGACAAATAAACGAGTTGTACTCGATCGAAGGATTAATAAGGAACGTCGAAGACGTCTGAGTGGGAAGAGAGCTAACGAGCGGCGTAACTAGCGGAATGGCTGTCTGGCTTTCGATCTGGCAGGACCGCTGCGGGGCCCTAAACCGTGTATCATTACAACGCATAAGATAATAACCCCCTCGACGTTCAGCGAGGCGTAGGGAGGGATGAAGAGGGTGGAGGAGGGAAGGAGCGCCAAAAGGGGTGGTTTGGTCGCCCGGTGCTCTCGGCAGCACCGTGTGCTAATAAACCTGGTCTCTACGGTTCCTCGGTTATATCGCAGCACCTACAACCCCTGCAACTTCCCTCTCCAACCCCTTCGCCCAGGCGCACCCCTGTGTGTATATACACCGTAGGGTGCACACCTAACGATATTATCGTCATTACGCACTATCTTACTTCGGAAGCCACCCTACAAATGATTCTCGAGAGAAGCGCTTTTCATTACGCTGTTACTGCAGCAACAACAACAATAATAACAACGGCGACGACAAAGCGGTTCGGTCATTAACGATGCTGATCTGCGCGTTAAAAAATCAGGCGGGTCTAAATATCAATTTTTTGGATATATTATTCTTACTTCCACTGCACTCAAAAAAAAAAATATTGAATTGGAATAAATATGCACAATGATAATTTGTGAAACGAGCAATAAAAAATTATTTTAAACTTGGAAAAATTTTAATTAAAAAAAAAAAATAATAAATGGAATAAATATGTATTTTCAGAAAGAAATATTTTTATCGGCTCTCAATATTAAGAATATAAATATGATGTTTTTTAAATCGGCCAACAGTGCCAAAGCACGAAAAATTAATTATTTGAGATCACTAAGTTCCATATATAAATTAATCTCGAAACTTACATGTGGAGAAATAGGCGCGAAAAATCAAACTCGCGTCTTTCACTTTCCGGGCGACTGCTCTTACCAATTAGGCAGTATTAAAATATATGTTTTAATACTGCCTAATGAAGTATTCATTTTAAATTTATTTGATATAGGAAAATCCTTTCATTACAATGCTAATTTGCGCGTAAAAGAATCTAGTCTAAATAATTTTTTTTATATATTTCTTACTTCCACTACACTGAAAAAACATTTATTGAATTCGAATAAATATTTATTTTAATGCTGCCTAATAAATCATTTATTTAAAACTAACTATATTGATTTGATGTGAAAAAAATATTTATTTGATATAGGAAAATCCTTTCATTACGATGCTAATTTGCGCGTAAAAGAATCTGCTGGTCTAAATAATTTTTTTTATATATTTCTTATTTCTACTACACTGAAAAAACATTTATTGAATTCCAATAAATATATATTTTAATGCTGCCTAATAAATAATTTATTTGAAACTAACCATATTGAATTGATGTGAAAAAAATATTTATTTGATATAGGAAAATCCTTTTCAAAACGGATAAATCTTTATTTGGATTTATTAAGCAGTATTGAAATAAATAGTTATTAATTTAATAATTTTTTCAGTGTAATCAAAGTTGTTTTCAAAATTAATGCACTCACGGTCGCGATTGCCAAAGCATCCTCGAACGCTGACAATCTCGCCAGAGTAATCGCCGCGTTGACGTCAGCCCCGGTAAATCCTTCGGAAAGATCGGAGAGTTCCTTCAGGTTCAACTTCGTCTTGTCTATGTTTTGAGAATCGCACAGAACCTCGAAGATCGCCTCTCTTTCCACCTGCGAAGAAAAAGAATAAGACACGCGAATAAAAGGAATCTTAATTAATTAGCGTAAAGACGTGACAAGTTGAAGACGTTGATTTTATTATCGAGAAGGATATTTACCGCGTCCGGTAAAGGACAGTGTAAACACTTGTCGAGGCGTCCCGGTCTCAAAAGTGCCGGGTCCAGCAAGTCGGGCCTTGAAGACGCTGCCACGACAGCTACCCCTTCGCGATCTTCAACCCCGTCAAGTTGGGTTAACAGCTGGTTCACCACCCGATCAGTGACTCCGGTACTGTCGTGTCCGCGTCTAATTGGAGTGTTCAAATAAATAAAATATTTTTTAGAACATAGATTTAAAAAATAAAATAAATTATAGATATCATAACAAGAGATGTGTATATAATTTTGTCCGTTATCTATTTCTTTATATACAGACAATTTTATTTAACTTTCTGTCGAGTTTTTTGAAAGCACATTACGGAAATATACAAGATAGAAGCAATGAGAGATTGATATAAAGAATACTTGTGTTGATTTATTAAAACGTTATTAGATAAAAGATGAATAATTAAAGTTTAATATAATTAATAATTAATAAGCTAATAATAACTAAATAGCAATTTGGTCTGTCACTCACCTAGGTGCGAGACTGTCGAATTCGTCGAAGAATAAAACACATGGCTTGGCGCGACGAGCTCTTTAAAATAAAACAGAAAATTATTAAATCTTAAAAAATCTCCATAGAGAAAATATGAATGACAAAATTGAAAATAGTTTCATAGAAAAAATTAATTATACCTTTCGAACACATTTCTCACGGATTCTTCACTGACACCTATATACTTCGACAGCAATTCCGGGCCCTGAAAAAATATGCTTATTATTTTGCTATTTAAAATAGAGAGAAAAGTTATAGTTACATTGAAATTATATTAGAGAGTCATACGAGTCGTATGTCAATAATTTATTTTAAAAATCCAGGGATACAACTACGCGAAGTAAGAGAGCTGTTTCATTTCTGATGAAAAATCACCGTAGCTATTTTTTTTACCTTAATACTAATTAGATTCACGCCGCATTCGCCAGCGATTGCTTTAGCTAGCATCGTCTTCCCGGTACCGGGCATTCCGTAGAGCAAAACACCGCTTTGCAGTTTTATCGGAGCGTTCTTGAAGACGTCCGGATACGTGAGCGGCCACTGCAGAATTTCCGTGAGAGAGCTCTTCGTGTCTGCCAGGCCGCCAATGTCGGACCAAGAATGACCACCGCTCTTGTATAATTGCACATCCTGCAGGGACATCGGTGTGCAATTCTCTAATGCGCTGTTCATGTCTTCTTCCGTCACGATGATCGGTGGTTTCGTTTCGCCTGTCGCTGAAATACATAAAAATGTAAGCATCACCGTAAAAATGATATATTAAAAATGGCACATTTTTTAATAAAAAATCAATTAAAATATAAACAAATATTAAAGAATGTTAATATTAAATATTAATTAATATTCGATTAATAATAGAAATTAATATTAAAAATATTAAAGAAATTTAATTTCTTATAATATAGTTTTGCGATTTTTCTTTGCAATTTGAGACAAATTAAAGACAAAAATGGCCATTAATTACATTACATTGCAATCTCTTTTTACTTTATTATAAGTATAATATTTTTTTTATATTCCAATTAATTTTTTATTTTAAAATGTGCAATTTTTAATTATATTTTTCTGATCTTTCGTTACCGTGACGCTTCCACGTGACGAATCTCGTCTTCTCTGCTAAATCGACGAGATCCTGAGGCATCCAGCCCTCGGTCTTGTTTCCATAGTAATTCCAATTTATGTCTCCGGGCACGCACAACTTGTCCTCGTCGAGTGTTAATCGCAAAATATCGATTCTATCCACCTGGTTAGCCACGACACGAGTTAGTGATAGGTAGGAATCAACGAGCAAATATCTTAATTTGCGGCACGTTAACGGGGGAGCGTGATTAGAAAGGCGAAGTATAAAATTAATCGAAAAATGCATCAATTAATAAGAAAATATCGCGGACGTTCAAATTTAAAAAAAAAAAAAAAAAAAAGAACAAAGATAAATTACATTATACAATTAATCGATTTTTTCAAACAAATTAAATCTTCAATTAAATCGATTATTTCGTAACATGATTAAAAATCAAACTTTGCAGTATTTGAACTAAGAATATTTTTTTTATATATATAGATAAAAATTTTAAATTTTTTATTATTAATTAAATTTTTTATTATTCAAAAATGTGTGAATCAGTTTCAAAGTTGATTATACCTGCTCGAGATTAGGAATCTGCAAGATTGTCTTAAAAAATTGCGCTCCTCTCATCGGTCGTAATTTCGAGCCGATCTTGTTCACATTTGCACAGGTAGAGACGACCGAAATATAATGCGATTGCTGATATTGCATGACAATATTATGCAGCATATCGGTGATCCTGCAATTAATTTAAAATCGCGAAATTAATTGAAGAATCGTCACGTTATAAAATAAGTCAATAATAATATATAATCTTTGAAAAATTGAAGAATATTTTTCGCAATAATACAATAGCGGCGACGTGCGAATTAACGCAATTAATCCTCGCAATCAAGCCCTCTCACCCTCTTTTTTGCCCACTAATAATTATGCGGCTTAAATACTGACTCCATTTACCTGGAAGCATTTGTCGCGTCGATTGTATTCTCCTCGTCATTTAATGACGCATTGGTAATACACTCCAAATCGTCCAAAAACAGTATGGATGGTTGATAATACACGCATTCATTCATAGCGGACGTGATCATTTTCTGCAATGTCTCCACTTTCTTACCTAATTAATAATTATTGATAAATACTATAAAGTTCAAATAATCAAGGCGACAAATTTCAATTTAAATTGCATTTTTCAATCACGTTTACTAAATTTCTCTTTAAATTATTCTGATTTAAATTATAAAGTTTTTTTTATAAATTTTTGAATATAAAATTATAACAGTAATAAAATATATATAAATGTAATAATATGCGAATTAGTTTGATTTTAATCGCAACTTATTAAAAATAAAAAGGGAAAGAGATTTTTCTACAAACAGAATCGTGTAATAAAAAAAGAATGATATGTTTTTAAAGTCCATACTTGTTACAGGAATCAAAATACGTCGTCATATCACAGTTAATTGCTGTAATTATGCGGAAACGTCATCGCAGTATTACCTTTCAGCGACCTGCAATCAATCATATGCGTATGTGCGAAACACGGCGCTTCGCGATAACGCTCAATTAGCATTTTGCAAATAGTCGTTTTACCGGAACCCAAATCGCCGCAGATCAAAATATTCTCCCGATCGTGCCGGAAGTACACTGGTCTCCTCAAGCCCAAACTTAGATCGAGCGTGATCTCGCAATCTTCAAGTATACCCTTTATAAATCTGCAATTTTTTTATCGGAAATTCGTGCTGCATAATATTTTGACATGAAGCTATATAATTAAATATACTATATAATATGATATATTATAATATTATTATATATTATATATATTATATATATTATATAATATTATATAATATTATATATATTATAATATTGCTATATTATATATTATATTATATAATTCTATATATAATATACTATATAATATTACTATATAATAATACTATAACAGTTAAATGCTATGCAATTGCATACCTCGTGGAAATTCTTTCCAGCTTGAATTTTTCTTTGGTACAATTTTCTGAAATTTCACCGTCCGAATTCAATACAGATCGAACGTGGACCACCAGGTTCTTCATATTTTTCTCGTCTAACGTTACGTAATCGCAATTCGCGGGTGACATTCGCACAACACATCGTCTCTCGTCGTCGAGCAAAATTGTCGAAGACGAATTGAGCAAAAGTGCCTCGTGTTTTGAGTGAAATTTCACGTAATTCTCGAAAACCTCCGCCGTCATCGAATGATCGGAAGGAAAAATGTCCACCGACGACGGCTGCGATCGTTCGGTCTCCTCAATCATCTCCATCATCATTCTACTTCCTACTTTCAATTTCAAGGTGATCCTCAAACTTTCCGACAGATAGGCGCAAGAATGAATCGAATTTAATTGGAAATACTCCCTGTCTAACGACGCAGAACACTTTTCTAAAATGTCTTCGAGAACGTAAATTATCGTGACAAGCTCTTGTGGAGATTTCGGGAATGGGGAAGGACTTTCGTCCTTCAGAAAATTTGTGCTAGTGACGCTAACTTGCTGCCAGTCTTCCGGTATTTTTTTTATTTTACCTGCGAATAAATTTACTACTTTAATCCCTCTCAAAAGTCTATTGAGATAAATATTAATATTTTATATTATATATAAATAATAATAATAATAATAAATAATGTATATTTTATATATAAAATAATATATATTATATATATATAATTATTTTTATTTTTATTTGAATATACATATTAATAAATTGACTCGATTAGAATTAAAATTAAATAAATTATAGCTAAAATAAGCAAATTATTTTATCACTGATGAAAAATTACACATAATTGTTCCATTCGTTGACTTTGCGTTTTTCGGCAAGTGGCTCCTTGAAATCAGAATATTACAGGGACATCGCAGGATCATATCGTAAACGTTCGAATGATCAAAGGACCGGAACTCCGGCAAAGGATAAATACGAAATGCGCGAGGTGCGCTCTTTTTGCGAAAACTTTGCAATAATGCATAATTCGCAGCGTTATTTCTTGAATCACATTGATCCTTTTTGTTGAAAAAATAAGGCAAGATTTTAGCTAAAGAATTATTGCCTATCTTGCTCATCTCTTTTTTTCCATCCTTGATTGTTGCATTCGGGACTGCATCAAGTACATGCACTTCTGTGAATTGTTGGAGCAATCCATATGCAAATTTTGGCTCTGAATCTTCTATAAATAATTGTACAGAATATTTATTAATAATCAATTAAAAATATGTAAAGATTTGTCATATTAATTTTATAGTAACTCATCGATTTGATATTATTAATAATATCAAGAATAGTATAATTGAGAATCAATATATTATTATAAAATTCGTATAAAGGATCTGTCTTAATATTTTTTTTAATTATTAAAAAATTAAACAAAAATAAATTGTTAAAAAATTATATAATTTTTAAAACATTTTATATTATTTAGAATATTAATATTAAGAATAATATAAGATTTTATTTTATATTATCTCTAAATAATTTTACCAAAAAAAAATTAATAAATATAAATAAATTTAAACAAAGAAATATACACTTGCCCGCGATAAAAGTTACAGAAGAGAACTTTGAGATCCACGCCACAATCGGCTGCCCTTTCGCGACGATTCTCACTTGACTCAAGAGATTCGATTGCACCCTTTCCATTTGCAATTCCTATTTCGGCGAATACAAAGGCGATCGATTAATTAACTCGTTGATTAGATAAATTAATAAAAATAATAAATATTTTCGTACCAGAAGCTCGCGATCGCTCGTCGTGAGAGGAGCGATTTTAATGCTACTTAACGAAGGTACATTTTTCACTGAAGACACGAGTACTTCGTCTCCTTCTTCGATGTTCAAACACCTCGCAAATGTTGCTCCAATACATAATGTCTCGTCGTTATTAACGCGAGGAACGCAAGAGAGATAATACAGTCTCCCTCTGTGTAATATTTCGATCGCGTTTTCCTGTAATTATTCGTCGAATTATCGTGCAATTATTATATATTATAATTAATAATAAAGTAATTTATTATAATTGCTCTTAAAGTCTGGAATATATATTATTATCTTATCTGTTTTTTATTATGCTAATATTTTTATACCTGAACAAACAAAATTTTTTATAATTTTATTCGATTATATATATATATATATATATATATAATATCATAATTATAATATATATATATAAATATATATATATATATATATATTATAATTATGATATTATATATAGTTATATATATTATTATAAATATATAATATATATAATATATAATATATAATATAATTAAATATATTATAAATTATATTAAATTATATTATAATTATAATATGTATTAAATATAATGTTATATATATATATATATATATATATATATATATATTATTATAATTATATTATAAATAGGCTGGAAAACATTTTATAAATTACTATTTGATAATAGTCTGATATCGTCTCTTCCTGAAGAGAATTGCTTTTTAAAATTCGCGCTCATCAATAAAAAAAAAAGTTTGACACTATCGAGTCCGCCAAAACAAGCACGAATTCCCATCTATATTAATCGCGTGTTTCACGGTCCGCGTACATCTGTCATCCAGCAGAGGGCGCTACTGTCGGTCACGTGACACGTCGAAGGATCGCTGCTTTAAAAAAAAAAACTAACCTCAGCTTCCAAACGGCGCATCCAGGTAGCAGACAGATGTGCGAAGCAGCTATTCGCCGTAATATATTTTACAATGAAACGTTCGCGTTGCATTTCCGCGGTGCAAACGACACGATCACGAATCGATGACACATGCGCAGCGTGGTTTTCAGCGACCTGCGCTCTCCTTCGAGAAGGAAACCCGATGAACTTTGCACCAAGTAGTCACTGCAATTTACTATACGGGCGACTGAGAATTCATTTTCGGTTAGGGTTAGATAATAATTCATTTACATTTTTCTGAAAATTCAATATAATCCTAATTAAATATATACAAGTAGAATAAAATATTTATATATAATTTTGACTATTTTATCGTAAAGACATTAATCGAAAAATTTGATCTAAAGATTTGACATAAAAGCCTAAAATCAATAAATGTCACAGGTGAAAAAAATTGGATTAAATTAATTATAGTGATAAGAGTAGCAAAATAATAAAATCTAAAATTGTAATTTTTTGAAGAAAAAACATATAGATACGCGATATTTAAAAAGAATCACACACATATCATATCACTGGTAGGTAAACATATCTACAAAACATGTTTCCATGTCGCAGATGTTCGTCGTCCCCGCGAGGCGGCGCTGGCGACGTCCGGCCGGATTGGCCAATTGGCCACAACCGTGAGTTTTTGAATGTCAACGACAAGAGACTGGGTGAGAGACCGGGCGACGCTGACGGGAAACGTGCACGATTGAACGAGCGAGTGCGAAGAGTGATGCGCCCGGTGATGCTAGGACATTAGACACGAGGATTCTCCGACCTTCCGCACGCACAGGACGAGACTCAGGCAGGTAAATACATATCCATTTCTCCCTGCACTTCGAATGAGAAATGCCACAACGTTCCGGATGCGATTCCGCTCCACCATATTGCCCGAGGACGTCTGGTAAATATTTTGCGACCTTCGCCTGTATCAACATCATATATGCATAACACCCTGTAGAATCGTTCGCGACAGCTCTCGGGGTCGTCCTTGAGGCTCCGTGGAAAGTGACGCAGCTGATCCTGCGAGTATTTTCGCGATCGAACACGAGCCTGCGGAGTTCCCGCGTTTTTCTCATCTCTGCAGCTTGAGCGAATTCGAATCTCTTGCCTCGAATATTTTCGGGAAGACGAGAAAATTGCAGAAAGTAACATGGATTTGTATGTCCTCGGATAGCGCGATAATTCTGCTTAGTTTCAACGACAAACTCGACGTCTTCTCCATACAATTTGTCGAAGAGAATGAGTTGCATGTATGAGCTATTCTGTGATAAAAGAGTGTGTAATGTGTAGTTTCTTCTTTTTTAATGCACAATAATTGGAGGAATCGCCTTTCTTATACATATAAAAAATTTCTAAAAAAAAACCTCACTTTACTATATTATTTTTTAATAATTTTTAGTTTTTAATCAATTTATAATTAGTGTTTCACGAGAGCAAAAATACACACGATTAGTTTTTCATAATATTTGTTTAATGAAAATTGTTTTCTTTCTTCTTTTTTTAATATGCAATTATATGTGGAGTGAAATTTATTTATTCAATAAACAAACTTATGCGTAATACTTTAATTAAATCCTTTCAATTTTAAAACAACCAGAGTGTTTAAAGATGCTTAAATATAAAACTTAATAGGTTCTTTTTCTTTGTAAAAATGTCATATGTTAATTTAATAAAAATAGTTTGTTAAATAAAAAATTATATATCTCTAAAACTGTATATAAATAAATAATATAATTTTGAATAACAGGATTTAGGCACGGAACAAAAGTACCAAAGTTTTAACTTGTACAAAAATGGCACCTCCAAAAGTATTACTTGGACAGAACAGACAAAACAGCACCATAAGCTTAAGGAAAGGAATGACAACCAGGAGTCAAAATGCTATACTAAACAATGTATTGAAACCATCTCTTGGCAGAGATATTCGTGTTAAACGGAAAGCAGAAGCTTCACCACCTAAAGAAAAGACAGTCAAAAGATCTGCTTTCACAAACATTACTAATGTATGTATTACATTTATATTATTAGATATGAATACATATGATCTACATGCTGTATTTTTATATCATTAAAGCATTGTAATATTGTATTATTTTCTATATGCATTGTATATTATATTTTTATCATTGATCATCCTTTATTTCTCTCTTTTTGTTTGGACAGGCTATTACTACATCATTAGGAGGACAGCATCATGCATCAAAAAAACCAGTTACTCATGTAAAACCAGTTGTAATGGACAAACCTGCAGACATTAATATCGCAAAAGTTTTACCAGTGAAATCAAAACCACTGCCTCGTATTAAGCCCATTATTAAAAAGGATGATAAAACGGAAATTCCCAATAAGGTCGCAAATATTAGACTCAGTGCAGATCTAGAGAAGTCAGAAGACAATTCACTGTATGTTAGTGCATTGGAAGATGTTACAGATAGTCTGAAGAAAACTCGTAGAAGCAACAATAAGGTGATCAGTATTCTTCATTATGTATTGTATGTACACAATATTTAAAACGTGTATCTATAGCAGAAATTTAGAATCCAAAAACTCAGTTTTTTTTTAATTTTTGATATAAAATATTTTAAAAATTAAATTTTAATGAAATGGAAAGATTCAAGATTAACTTTTGTGTTTAAAATTTTGTTTTTATGAATTGTGTGTAATTGAATTAAATTACGTATTTTTTTTTACACTATTTTTTTGTAATTGAACAAAAGTTATTAAAATTTTAAAGTACAAAACAGACTTTTAATAGGTTGATGAGAATGAGAAAAAAATCGAAACGGACGCAAAGAGTGAACCTACATCTTCAGTGAGCAAGAAGAAAGAATTGACTGCCGCCCAATTAATCACTATACCCGAGAGCAAACTACCCAAAGACGTGCAGTGGGACTTTGATATCGAGAATTGGCTAGATCCATTTCAAGTGTCGCATTATGCGATGGACATCTTTCAATATTTAAAAGAACGAGAACGTTTATTTTGCATCGCCAATTATATGGAGCGACAAGTATGTTTATCGCGATGGATGCGAGCACTATTAATCGACTGGATGGTTGAGGTACAGGAATCGTTCGAGCTCAATCACGAGACTCTTTATTTGGCCGTGAAATTGGTCGATCTATACCTGACAAAGGTGACGGTCGGCAAGGAGACTCTGCAGTTGCTCGGCGCTGCGAGTCTTTTCATATCGAGTAAATTTGATGTAAGTTTTATGAATACATCTCTGTTATAAAATCATACAAATTATACTCTAACGGTATGCATTCTTAATTTTGATTATAGGAAAGGATACCGCCAATGGTAGAAGATTTTTTATACATATGTGATGGCGCTTACACACAGATGGATCTCATCAGGATGGAAATGAATGTTTTAAAAGTAGTCAATTTTGATTTGGGAATACCTCTCTCTTACAGGTTTCTTCGGCGTTATGCCAGGGTGAGTAATGCATACTTAATATTATCGATTTGTACAGGGATTCTCACTCATATAGAAATTATTTTACTTTGAAAATTAAAATTCTTAAATATATACTAAAAGATATATATATATATTTCCCCTTATAAATGAATTAATTTTCTTTAAAAAAAATAATGAGAAAGTATTAATGTATTAAAGTTTGACTGATAATTACTATATAATATCTTCTAATGGAAGATCCAAATTTAATTTCCGATCCAATTATCTGCATCTAATTGTATATTGTACAAAAAATATATATAAGTGGAAAAATATTAATGTTATTCAAATCTGAATAAAATTAGACTTATAATCATAAAAGCAGACTCTTGACAGTGAATTAGCCCAACTTTCAATTTTTGCTTCAATTATCCAAATTTTGTTTACTTTAGCATGCTTATACAAAAATAACAATAAATCTTTTATGTATCCATTTATAAACAAATTCAATGAAAAAAACGTATTATTTTGAAATTGTTAGATTGTAGAAGATGAATTCTTTTATATTTAAATTTCTTTATTTCAATCATTTCAATTTATGAGATATTTATGTTTGATTTTATTAAAAACTATACATTACTTTGAGTATATTATTGTTTGAAAATAGTGTGCCAAAGTGTCAATGCCAACATTAACTTTGGCTCGATTTATATTGGAGTACTCGCTGATGGATTACTCGATGATCACGTTCAGCGATAGTAAAATGGCAGCAGCGGCGCTACTACTAGCATTGCTAATGAAAGACCTGGGAGGATGGACTGCAACATTAGAATACTATAGCGGTTACAAACTTGACGACATAAGAGATATCTGCAATCTTTTGAACCAGTGCCTCCATAAGAAACATAAAGAATCTCTAATGACAGTTCGCAATAAATACAGCCATAAGTAAGTATTAAAATACTCAGTAAAAATTCGCAAAATTGTTACTATTAATTTGTCTACATTCTAGGATTTTCTTCGAAGTAGCAAAGCTGCCACTAAAAGAAACTTTAGATATATAGGTAAAACAAATAAAATTAAAAGTAAAGCGTTTGAGATTAATTTATATAAATAAAAACAATTGTCTAAAATTCGATATAAATATAGACAGGTGACACTTGATAAAGTGGAGACAAAACACAAAGACTAGTCGTTAAGACTAACCGTTGTTGGGTCGATTTAATCATAAGCAATTGGAATGGTCATTAGCATAGCGATCTTCTTTAAATAACAAAATCGTATAATAATAATATAAATACACAACTTTTGATATAATTTTTTTTATATTCACAAAAAATTGAATATTCTTTAAATTGTAAAATATATGCATAAAACGTATACGAGAACGCAGAAAATATCAAACGCACTTCAAAAAATATTATAATAAAACTTATATCAAAAGTTTTATATTTTTATTATTATTATACTATTTTATTATTATTATTATTTATATATGACGCGTATAATCTATATTATTTTACAACCTCAATATTTGTAAGTTATTTTACTATTTTTTCTTTCTTTTTTTTTTTATATTAAAAAATTTTATTTTAGCGCCATGCTTTTATCTTGCGAAGTAAATTTTCAACCGAGATTCATGACACCGAGTTTTCAATATACAAACGATGAAAAGTAATGCGCATGGTTAAGTTTTTTGAAAACGAATAAATGTATTTTAACAAATCGAAAAAAGAAATAAAATTTATTTTTTTATATAGTTTTATAACATTTAATACATTGAGTCTAATAGAATACAAACTTTTATCGTCTAATTTTTTGTTTATTTATAAATAAAGATTTTTCTTAAATTGATAAAAGAAATATAAAACATATAACTCCTGATTTGACTTGAATTTGATGCTTTGTATCTCTCACAAAAATTGACTTGCTATGTTCGGCTAATTTTAGAACTTATAATATTTATAGGTAATATTTATATGTACTTGTACAACAAATTTTGCTCATTGTTAGAGCATTTTCTCGCTGAAAGCGATAAATTTCATTAAACAGCATATTATTTTATTAATTCCTAATTAACATAATTATCTGTGGTTTTACATCGTTAAATGCTGTCAAAAAATTGTTAATTAAAAAAATAAAATCACATTTCTGTAAAAAGTAACCGAACAACTACATATCTTATTTTGAGCATCTTGCATCTCATGTCACTCTGAGACACTGGACCATGTGCATTACTTTTTAACCTTCCTCTCTTTTATTCTACTTTTCTCTCTGCATCTTTTTCTCTCTTCTCTCCTGTTTTGATCTAATCTTAATTCTTTGATACTTTCTGTTCCAAAAATATTTCTGTAAAATTAAGAAGTACTACCACCTACTGATTAACAATGTAAACCTGATTACGCTCAGAGCAAATAATCGTGCGGTAATTTTTACTCAAAGTGTTATCGTATAAATAGTATGGCGCATTGTTATGCATCGTTGTTGTATTTTACAGTCGACTTTCTGTATTTTTTCAAGCTTTTTATTAACTTTTCTATTTTTGACTTTTTCTTTCATCTCCGTTATTATTCCAATATTATTACAATACTTATTCGACAATCAAACTGTTTGAATATAAATAAATGCTGAAAAGAAAGTCAAAAATAAAGAAGCTAAACTTTCAATCCCATTGAGGAAAAGTACAGATTCGACTGTATACAAAGGCTGCGTTCGCTTTCAGCGCTGTAAGCATCTTTTGTCTTCGTTTGATATTCGATGTGCAACGAAGACAGAAGATGCTTCTAGCGCTGAAAGTATCCAAAACGAACGCAGCCAGAGTGTATCTCAAACTATATCAGAGATTTTAAGGGCATATTCTAAGGGTTACAATAAGAGAAACAGTTCCTACAAACATGGGCTCAAAAATGCTTCCCCTCCGAGTTAGCCCTTTAAAGTTGGAGGGAAAAATCGAAAAATGTATTGTAACTTTCGGAAATTTTACCGAAAGTTACAATACATTTTTCAATTTTTTTCACCCATTTTTAAGAGAATTATAACTCGAAGGGAAAGCATTTCTGAACCTACGTTTATAGGAATTTTTTTCTCATTTTCACTAAAAAAATAGATCTAGAATACCCTTCAAATCTCTGATATAGTTTCAGAAACACCCTATATAAACTGATGATGAAGCTCATGTTGCCAGAGTGAAAAATTTTGAGTTCTTATTGTTACAATCGCGAATCAAAATTTGTATCGTGTATGTGAGATTCTTTCAATTGAAGAAAAGATATGTCTGATATTTTATCGCGATATAAGATTACAATGATCTAACAATAAGTTAGCTATGTAGATTATAATCTAGGTACGATTTAAGCTTCTTTTTTGTATATTTAGTGAAGTAAGTCTTCTCCTCCATTTTGAAAATGCACTCTACAAACGAAGCCAATATCGATATATTTATATTCTGCTAAGTTACAACTTTATTTTATTACAAGTTACAAGTTTATTTTATGATTACAAATTGTAAAATAGATATCATAAAATATGGGCACTATTTATAGTTAAATTGTCATTCGCGATAAGATGTATCTAATTTATAATCAATTACTTAGAGAGTTAAATTTTTCACTTTTTTCCTCTAATTCTGCAATAGCCGATTATTTGGAATTTATATATTTCGAGTGCCAAAACTAAATTAATAATTAGCAAAAAAATGCAACTCATATTATTATATTCACACAAACGAGTAGGACGTTTCAACGCATTGTATACTACTAGTGTTACTTATAGTACTTTTTCTAAATTAAAGGCATTCAGAACAATCGCTAACAAAAAAAAATGAAAAAGGTCACCTGTGATATTAACATTTGCTTATAATATCACAAAGTTGAAATGATAGTATTCTTTTTTAATACAGGGTGGCCACGAAATTCTGTTACTCCGTGTGAAATTGAAGTGCTTGATGTGAAAACAAAGTAATAATTTGCAATGTTACAATATTTTTAATCTATATGATTAATAATTAATTTACCGAACAATTTGAATGAAAAAGAAATAAGTGTGTAACAAGCTATTAATAATTAAATTATATATATATAAATATAAAATTAATCTTTAACATATAAAAAAATAAAATATTAAAAAAATATATTTAACGTAATTATAATATGACTTGGTAGAATGAAATATATTCTTCATTATTTTCATTGCAGAAGATGGTTTATTGCCAAATTCTTTGTATGTGTG
Source organism: Nylanderia fulva (assembly GCF_048542155.1). NCBI lineage: Eukaryota > Metazoa > Arthropoda > Insecta > Hymenoptera > Formicidae > Nylanderia > Nylanderia fulva. The sequence continues at coordinate 1,196,117 of NW_028189730.1, read as the reverse complement.
ACTTTTTTATTTTTTTATTAAATAAAAATATAAAAATTATAAAATAAAAAAAAATGAAATGTGATGAATATGCAATATATAGCATATTGACTGATTTAAAAGGAAATAAGGAATTTTATGGCTGCCCCGGTATATACACTCAGTAATTGTATACAGTATTTATATACGACTCTGCTTTTTAGCAAAGAATAGAATACATAATACATATTTTAAAAATGATTAATCCATAGATTTTTATCTCAAAAACAAAGACATAAGTAAATTGCATTTTGTTTACCACTGTACATACATTTGATCACAGATTTACATCTGTACATGTACATATCCACTAAATTAGGACAAACTTAAAATTTATATATCAAACATACACATCACAAAAATAAGTCTAAATTAGGCTAGTGTATATATATAATTAATAATATATTTTTTTCTATGGTCAAAAAGAATCTTTACTATATCTATTATCATCAGGTAGATGTGTGCTATAAATACATATAACGGAATAAAATTATAAAAATTTATTAACTGCATTATTTTATTATGAAATATTTAAAGCAAAATTAATTTTTTTCATAATTTTTACCTAATCAATTAAGATGATTTAGTTACAATTTAAACTTATTTTTTCAAATAATATATTAAATTTTTCATGATATTTTCTTAATATGTTAAACATTATGAGATTCAATGATAGAATTTTGGTTCTTCTTTTTCTTTTTTACATGTACGCTATAATCTATCTTTTTTTTATATTATAATCATATCGCGATGTAAGAAATCATGTATATTTATATAGTAATAAATATATACATTTTGATTTTTTTTAATAATATTAAATAATATATTTTGTTACTTTTTTTAAATATTTCTTTGTATGTGTGTGTGTGTGTGCGCGCGCGCTTATGTAATCCTGACAGAAATATTTTCTTAAGTCAAAATTGAAGTAATAAAGTGAGAGAATGATTTCAGATTTGAAAATTCAACAGAATCTCGGATAAAGATACATATATCGAGAGGACGAAATTATTTCCCTCTCGATTCAATTATTCAAGAAGAAATCATCCGAAAGCAACGATTAATTGTGCATTTCACGTGAGCCACTTTTTTCTGTTTCTACTATTTTATAAACAGAATCGCATCGAATCCAATGAACTTCTTCCCTGATAAGGGTAAGTCCAAAGATTCTTTGTCTAAAATTACGTAATTTTGCAATTAATTTATCGAATAGATAATGGTCTAACAATAAAATATATATACATTGCTATAAAATACTTTTTGTTATTAGTTTATATATTGTCAAGTGAATTTATACAATTCAATGAAAAATTTTGTAATTGGTGAGTCTTGCAATTCGTTAGATTGCGAATAGTCGTGTACTTCTTTTTTCGAAATCTGTTAGCATTAACTATATTTTAGCGACTTGTTTTCAAGTTCTAAATATATATATATATATATATATATATATATATAAAATAAATTTAATATGTAATAATATTTATGTCATAACATACAATGTTAAATGTTTTAATTTATTTATATTAATTTTAATTATAAGTTATTGTAATTATAAATTACTTTCTAATTTCAGTAACAAATGTTTAACATGTGTGACAATTCGAGAATTTTTATTTTGCTGAAAAATACATCTACTATATATATTTTAACACTGTTTTTTTTTTTTTTAATATTTCTGTGTGTGTTTGTGTGCATTTTTTGTTTACATGTTATACATACTTATGTTATAATCCTGATAAAAATATTTTTTTCCATCAAGGTTGAAATATGTATAAAGCGAGAGAACGATTTCAAATTTGAAAGTTATTCAACAGAATCTCGAACAAAGGTATATCGAAAGGAAATTATTTTACACTCAATTCAATCCGAAAACAACGATAAATAATTGTGCATTTCACGTGAGCCACTTTTTTCTGTTTCTGCTATTTTATAAACAAAATGGAACGGAATCCAATGAACTTTTTATTTAACATGGGTAAGTTCAAAGATTCTGATATACGTAATCTTGCAATTAATTTATCGAATAATGATCTAAAATATTCGTATATATTATATATATATATATATATATATATATATATATATATATATATATATAAATATACACAAAATAAATTTAATTTTAAGATATAATCCCGTTAATATATACGGCGGAAAGTATAATTGATTATTACGAAAGAATTAGATAATAATATAACTAAATATAATTTTGTTGTCGTTACAAATTAAATATTACTTTCAAGTTTTATCAATAATAATCCATCAATCTCGAATTTGAGTTTATTTTATTTGCCTGAAATATCGTTTGTTGAGTTCGTTATTAAACAAAGTTTAAATTTATTTATAATGAACATATAAGTAAGAATATATATCCGCGAATTTTTTTTTCTCTTTATTTTTTGTATATTATTGATCTTATCATATTTTGAATGGAAAATTATTAAATATAAGTTTTAATAAAATTTAACTTTACGTATGCAAGATAATTATCGAAAAAAAATTCAATAAATTGTACTTTCATGTAACATGTATGTCATAACATACAATGATATATGTTTTAATTCATATATTAATATTATAATTATAAATTACTTTTCATTTGTAATACTTTTTTTGCTTAATTGTTTTGTTATTTATCTTTAATATTGACCAGAGAAAGAAATAGCGAAGCGACGTTTCAAATTTGCAATCAAATGTCTGCATGAAATTATAAAGATCGACCCAAGAGAAAATATTGTCTTCAGTCCATATAACTTTTATGAAGCACTTTTTTTTATTTATATAATTGCCACTAGCAACATTAAGAGATACTTAGAACGCGCCCTTGATTTATCAGATTTCCAAAACAATACTTTAATAAGATATCGTTTTGTAAAGGTACGTTATTTCAAATACTGATTATTGAAGAATATTCTTTACAACTCTAATAAAATGGTTTATTGAGCGTTAATATAAAAAAATATAAATATATTTTTCAGCAAAATAAAAATTCTCGAATTGCTGTCATATATGTTAAATTGAGAAATCTTTTAATGAGTCGATTTTTTAATAAAATACAGAAACGTTTCTTTTTCAAATATATACATATATCTATTACTCCTTTTTTATTTAGATCAATTTGAATGAAATAAATGGACAATTTTCTAGAATATAACAAACCTAAGGATAATACATGAAAATATATATTCCAAATGAAATCAAAATGAATCAAAAATCAAAATAAATATCACATTTCTTTTGATATTCTCTGTTCCAGACTATTTCATCTGATACAGTGATCTCCTACGGCAACGATGATGAAAGTATTTTATGTTGCTTCAGAGAAGATCTACAGTCTTGCTTTGCTCTACTGCATCCTATGTTCCGCAAAGTACCAAATTTACATTATCTTAAGACTCATCACGAGAAAATAATCTATTTTAATGCTGCACTAAAGCTATCTAACATGCGTTACTGTCGTCATTTCGTGGAATTGGAAGAGAAAAGAGACATGGACTTTTTATTGATAAACGTACTACGTTTGGATGTTCAAAAATTACAAATTTCAACAGCCTCTCAATCTGACGCACCAAAAATACCAATTCCTAATAGAAATCCAAAGTGTAAAAACTGTGAGCATATTAAGTGATTTTATATCAGTTTTACATACCATAAATTTTTTATATATATATATATAATTATTTTTTTCGATTAATTACATAATCCGAATATATTTTGTAGACATTTGATTTTGTTGAAAATGCGTTTGCAAAGATATATATCATTCTAACTCTTCTGTCAAGGAACGGGTATCCTAAATAACTGTAAATGTTAAAGATCAGTATCAAAATTGTATTCAACCCGAAACAAAATACAAAATAAATCGTATTCGGAAACCTAAAATATAACGGGCAAAATAATTTTATATTCAACAGTTATTATAAAGAATTGTCAAAAACACTCAATTAGTATCTGTGTATAGTATTAATACAAAAATTATGCATTGACAGAAGAGTTAAATATTAGTATAATGAAAATTGTTGTGTTTAACAATTTCAAACATTAACAACAATTTTTATTATACTAATATTTAGCTCTTTTCTGTCAATGCATAATTTTTTATTATTTTACTGTTCTATATTTCTCTGTTCATTCATTCGTGTATCTTGTCTATTTTTTCTGTTCTCTATATTCTTAATGTTTTTTGTTTTTAGTTCTCTGTCACGAATTAAGCATGCTCGTAAACGAGTATCCCTATCAGAATGGTGTGTCATTATTCACTTTATTTCCTATTTCATTAATCTATGATGACAGCAGCTTCAGAATACAGATAAACGAAACTGGCCTTTGCGATTTGATCAAACGATTGTCAACCGACGACGGAATCTGCAAATTGCGCAATCTGCTAGATAATGATTATATGACATCAGAAAATACTATAAACTTTATGGTTTCGCCGGTCTTCAAAGTGGAGAAAAATTTAAATATCTATGACCTGCTACAAGTACTAGACATCGAACAATTATTGTTGCCCGACGCGATCGATTTTAAATATTCATACAAGGATTACAAGTTCGAATACAGTATGCGTCTCGGCAATATTGAACATCGTACAAATGTTACTGTCACGGAGGAGAATATCCGCGCTGGTTCATTCAATATAATCTGCACTGGACAATCTTTTCCGAAGAAAGAAGTGATAGAAGAAATGAATTACAATTATCCGTTCGTCTGGCTCATCTATGAGAAAGAATATCGAGGAATTCTCTTTATCGGCGCTAATTTCGCTGAGCGTGCACCTTTTTACACGATCGTATAAAAATTCACTTCAGAATCGGATATAAATCCGAATAATCCAGGAAACACTATATTTATGAAAAATATTCATAAATATTTAAGAATATATATTTTTTTAAAATATGTACCTATTTTATAAATATTTTTATATGTACAAATATTTATTTGACATATTAAAATATAGATAATTAAATATTTTATGCAATATTTAGAGTAAATAAAAATAAATATTTCTAGTAATTATTTTGTAAATATTTCTTAACTATAATTGTTACAGTTGTTTCATTTACCGCTATGTGACGTAATCTATCTCATATTTAATTTTATTGTTAATTGTGAGAATTATATAAAGCTGGCACAAAAAGCGCGGCTATTAAGATTAAAGATATCATAATTATTTTTAATTTAAAGTTACGTTTCGTAACAGAAATTCCCTTCATCAAATATATGCGTATATATCATTATATATATATATATATATATATATATATATATATATATATATATATATATATAACATATATATATATATAACATATGTATATATATAACATATGTATATATATAACATATATATATATATATATATATATATATAACATATATATATATATATATACCAACACAAAATATTTATAAAATTTTTACGAAATATTTATAATTATTTTAATATTTTATAACTATTTATCAAAAATATTAATTCATATTTTCTTTAATAAATATTAAAAGTAACTTATTAGACGTTTATTTTGATAAAATAGAAAATAAAATTTTAAAATACACTCGGAGGAGTATTTTAACAAATAAATTTTTACGTATATATATATATATATATATAGTCGACTTATAACATTTAATACATTGTTCCTAATGGAAAACGAACCTTTAATTTTGTAACTATAATTGTAATAATATGTGTGAATAGATTTTTCTTAAATTGATAAAATAAGTGTAAATTATATGGATTATTTTATATAAAATTTATATTTAAATTTATATCAAAAGAAATATATATACATGTATATATATAAAAAGGAAATAAAGAATTTATGCTCCCGTATATACACTCCTAATAATTGTGTACAGTATTTATATATAATTATGCTTTTTAGCAAATAAAAATGGAATATATAATACTTTCACAATAATTAATCTTCAATAGATTTTTATCTCAAAAAACAAAGACCTATAAGTAAATTGCATATTATATACTACTGTATTACATATTATATACTACATTGGATCACAGATTTACATCTACATGTAGTCACGTTCGAATCTAATAATTTTATTTATATACTTTACATATGTTTTTATAAATATTTTGTTCAATCACAATTGTTATATCAAGAATTATAATAGTTTGTATGTCGCAGAATGTAACAAATTTCGAATAATCTTAATTTGCGCATGCACATGCAATTTTCATAAATAAATAATAAATATACACGGTTTAAATGTTAAAAAAAATCAGGTACATACTTGGAATTAATACTAGATACGATTTTTATATAATGAGATAAATGTTTATTTGTACTAATAGACAGTATTTGCAGACTTAAAATTACTATTGCAACTTGAGATTCTTATATTGCTAATACAAAATAATTTTAGGAAATAATATTATATGCTCATCAAACGCTCATTATTCCTATGAATATATATGTACAAATCTCTTTAAAATATTTCTCTTTAAATCTATAAAAAAGAACAAATATAATAACAGACTATTTAAATACATAAAACTAATTATATATTTAATTAGAAAATTTTTATAACTTTTGTATAATAGTTGATTTTTTAATGTAAAATGCAATGTTATGTGTATACTTTCTTTATTGTGAAAAATGTGCCACGTTACACTTGTTCTTATATTGTTTAATGAGTTATTTGATTTATATCTTTTTTTTTAATTATAAGATGTAAATCGATCTTCCAAGACATCAGATTCCAAGGAAGATTTAAAAATCATCCTGTGGACATTTCTAAAGTTGTTCTTTTAGATTCCAAAACAATCGAAATCTGACATGTAATATATCACAGTGCTTCAGTCTTCACTATAATGTGTACGTCTCATTCATTCAACATTCTTCTTTTCGAGACTGAGGCACAAATAGTATTCTTTCCGCAGTGCAGCAGAGAATTAAAGTATTGACTTTCTCTTATAGATAATCTATAACTATAATAAGTTATGTAATCTAAATGTAATCTATAACTTTTCTAATATCTCCGTGTCAAATATGTCAGAAATCAGAATTGAACTCGAACATGACTAATTATCATAAATTGCTCTATGATATCGTAACGAGTTGCGTATCCAAGAATTTTCATTTCTCGAATACGTATTGCATGTGTAGTTTTTACATAAATATAATTAGTATATAACAATATCTCAGACAACATATAAATCTAAAAAACATCTATAAAATGCTCTAAAATTTTGTATCTGATCTGACGAGTCTTATTAGAAGAGGATGAGAGACAGATATATAAGAGAATAAATCTCTAAGATCTATCGACGATGATTTAATATACGTATCCCACTCTGAATGGCGTGGCAAAAAACGCCGTCGTCATTCGTCAGGGTTTTTCATCTCTCGAAATTCGTCTGGCGCGTAACCTTATGCACCGAGGGCATTCGAGCTTGTCAGAGTCCTGCTTGCAATCCGTATGGAAGCATGCACCGCATTTTTCGCATCGTATCACCTTTGCCAAATCCCACGGGAAGATGACATCTTTGGAACAGCATAACTCGCACACAAATCCTCTAGCTTGACACAGCTGACAAAAATGCATCAATATTATATATATTAATAATTATAATATCGATATTATACATACATTGATAATTATAATTATAATATTGTTACCTCGCAATCTGCAGTGTGCGCACAACAAATTTGAACGAGTTCCTGCAACTTGACATACAGCTCGCCAAACTTTATGTTTAATAGATCTTGAATCGAGTATACATGCGGATCGCTTATAATGTAATTCGGCTCCTTCTTCAGCATATTTTGAACACTGCAAAATACCGCGAAAACGCGTATTTATATTATGCTTGCATCGTGAAAAGATTTTGAAACTTACCTACTCGCGAATCGACACGTGAATAAAAAGTCTTTCAAAAAGAATAACTTTGTGCGCAGGATTCGCGTTCTGTCCAATTGTTTTATTCGTCTGTACAATAGCGGATTCAAGTCGTTTACTTGGAACAGCGGATCCGACATCATCTTGTCCAGTAATCTGTACGAGAAATTCGATACGGGATATCTGCAAAGAATTAAAAAAACATTAAAGCTCTCAAGACACTTTTTATCAACAGTTTTCAACATCAGTTTCTACCTGTTGAAATCCCACTTTGATAGAATTTTTCCTGGAATAAATGCCACCTGGTTCGTATGACAACCCGTGCAAAAGTACCTGCCTAGATATTCGCAGTATCGGAATCGATTGGCGTATTTCACCGCAACTTTCATGCCGCAACCTGCGCATCTGTAATTCTGCTTCGCTATCCACGTCCGTCTTCTAAAAGAAAAATAAAGTATTGAAAAAAAATCTTAATATTCAATATATATATAGAATACTTCTAAGACTAATCAATATAATTACGTCAATGATATTTTTCTTATAACTCGATATAATCCAGACAAGACACTTAATTGACAAAATTATTATCTTCTCGTTTCATACACTTACACCGGCGGTGGATGAGGCGTGAAGATGATCTGCGGTCGCGGCGGGGCCCATTCGACGGTTCCTCTCAGCGGTATTGTCCGCGTGTCTTCGATCTCAATCTCATCAGGGCTGACCGGCCAACTCTTCGGCATCGGCAATAATCGTTGGGGCGCGTCCTTCTCGGAAACCAGCCACTGCAGCTCGCTAGCCCGAGGCAACTGCTTCTCGTTGAAGCGACTGATGAGGGACAGAGCCACCCCTTCAGCAGACACGCTGCTCTCGCTCATGGTCGACTCCGTTGCGAACCTCGGCTGACGCTGTTCCGCGTCAGATAATGACGTAGTCGACGCGAGGGTGTCGCCGTTCCTGAATTTTCGCTCGTCGTCCAGCTCAGAGTCATCCGTGGACACGCTATCCGAAGGATTTTCCGGAGACGTAGACAATGGACTGACGCTCTGGTCGGTAGTAGTAGTTGTGTCGGTCCTACCATCGCTCAACAGATCCCCGCGGCTCCAGCCTTTACCTCGACATCTTTCTTCCTGGCGCTGCCGACGTCGCAGCCGAATCCGCTGCTTGAGCCGATTGATCTCCTCGTCGCTCTCGTCGTCAACCGCGTCGGCGTCCAGCAACCGTTGCAGCCGGTTGCACTTGACCTGTTCGATAGCGGCGATCATCGCCTCGCAGATGCTGAAGTGCGCATTCTCGCGATCCAACTCGGCGTCGTGGGCACGCGAGAATCGCGCCGAAGATAGAAAACTGGTTAGACTCTGGCCTTCTGCCGGACGCGGAAAATAACCGGTTGCCATTGGCTGCACACTACTGCCGCCGTCCTCCATGAAACTCTTCCGTGGCGTACGGATGTCCTTCTGACCCTCCACTTCGAGACTCCAGGGTCCCGTGAATTCAGGCGCCGAACTTACCAAGAAGGACGTCTTCCTGCGCCTCGACAGCTGATCCATGAACCTGTTCTCCGCCGATTCCGCTGTCATTACTATCGGCCGCGTCTCTTCGATTGTGTTTTTCATTTCCTTTCCATGAATGCTCGAATAAGCTTCCGGATTTGCAGAGATTCTTTTATTCTGGCTATGTTTGCCTTTCGTCCTGCTTCTTGTCTTCCTAATGGGTGTTTTGGGCTTTGTTATAAGCCTATCTATGTTGGAATCGAGGGGTTGCTTTAACTCGGAATAATTGATATTGATGATCTTCGCTAATTCACAAGGGCGGTTATTACTTTTGTTGCTATTGTCGCTGCTTTCTTGAATAGTTGGCGAAGTCGCGGCTGAACTGTCCACTGCAACACTACTGTGACTCTTGACCAAAGCAGGCAGACTGTTCCATGTTTTCAGAGGTATGTCATTATTGATTTGGGAATCACTTTGCGCGTTGTCGTCAATAGTAATTTGTGCAGGCTTTGATGTCTGACTGTCGACGCTGTCCATTTCATGGGGCACAGACTGCGTCGAAGGAGTCAAAGAAGATTGCATTGAAACCTTCAAGAATCTATTGAGTCTTTTCTCGCTCTTGTCATGTGCAAGAATATGATTAGCGCCAGAAAGATTGACCGGATAGGAGGACGAGCGACGATGTCGTCTGGGACTCGTTTTAGGCGATTGCCACGTTGGCAGAAACTGTATAAAAATAATTCATTAAAATCCATTGTATAATAACTTATGTATATCTTATATCTATGCACATTTACTAATGTATATCTTGTATTATTGCATCTTGTACTTTGTTTTTATTTGATTCAGAGTTGGCATTTTATCCACTTTTTTTCATTTTGTCCAGGGCACTGGAAGAAAGTGGACAAAATGAACGAAATAGATCAAATATGAAATAATATAGAAATCGATAAAATGAAAGATAAAGAGGTTTGTTGTGATTAACAATCAAAGTTTGTCAAAAACCAAAGTTCTTATTTAATAAAGTTGATTTTGTTTGAGCTTGTTGATTCTAATTTTTTCCAGTTTTGTCCATTTTGTCCATTTTGTCCAGCACATATATTTCTTCCAGGTAGAGAAAACTGGAAAAAACTGGTTTTTCCACCCTGGACAATGGATGCCAACTCTGATTTGAATGAAGCAAAAGTTTCTCTAATTTAAACATTTTTTTAAAATTTAGAATTTCAAGTTCTGGAAATAATGTGAAATAGTAATGCAAAAAATTTTACTCACTAAACAAGGATCAATTTCTGTGAGCAGCACAGATTGGTTTCTCTCAATTGCTCGTAAACAAAGAAGTGTTGCTTCTGCCAGATTCTCTTGGCAAAGAAAGGCCCATGGTTCCAGACAAGATAGTAAATGTTCCTTATCTGATAGAAGCCATGATAATTTATGTGATAAAGAGTGACTTTCTAAACTGTAAATATATTAGAATTTAATTATTATTTGTTTCAAAACAGAAATTCTTTAAAGAATATATTAAATATATCTACAAAAAAAATTTTTATATATATATATATTGTGTAATTATCTAATATATGTTTAATTATAAAATAAATGATAACCTCTTGTATAACCACAACATGTCCTTTTTAGATGTTATTCTAGCTGGTAAATGGCATAAATAATCCTCATTTTCCGTTAATACTGGTGATGTTGCTAAAGAAGGCTGAAGCCAATTCAGTCCTTGAATGAATATCCAACAGTCTGGCTCACCCTTAAAAATATATATAAAATGTGATACAATTTTTTTAGATAATTGGAAACAATTAAAGTAAATTGTATTTATAATTTTCATATTGAAACTCACTCACGCAATAGCACAAGTGTTTATAAAAATTGATGCAATAAGAATATAATTAAAATTCAACAAGATTTGTATAAAATAATTACTAATTGCAATTAGATAATTATTATATAATAATATTGATATATTTCAAAGTATGATAGAGATAAAATTTTCAATGAAGAAAGTAACAAACGCAACTAACATTAGGGTCGAATATGCGACAGCCATGTTTAAATATCCGCTCCATAGCATTGTGCAACCGATTTAGGCCACCGTAAACATTCCACACATTGGCCACTCCATCGATCAATAGACCTTCCGCAGTGGATCGTAAACTCTGCAGAAGTTGCCACTGTTCCTTGGTGTGAGCGTTCTCAGACATCCTGTCATTATTAGTCAAACATTAAAACCTCTCATTTGAAGCATATAATCTCGAATCCTTTTATCCTACCTGATCAATTACAGTAACTAATAACAAAGAGAAGTTTCTCTTTCATAAGAGGTGCTAGATTACGCTAAACAGGCGTAAATCAGATATCCTTTCTCTGTTCACGCCTTCTCAGCGAGACGCAATAACGCTTTTTATGATTGAATTAATCAGCATCTTGTGTGAGAGAATATTTTAATAAGCGAAATTATCATAATAATTATTAGGCGTTCAATCGCATCCATGAGATGTAGAAATTATGCTACTGCTCATGAAAGACTATTCACATCGTCAATCGGATGACACTCGATTTACGCATTCTTAATTACTCGCGCTAATAGCTAATTACCCGATTAGAGACGGGCAACTCCCGCCTTTGATCTTTGATCACAAGCGATCCTGGATTGTGATGACAAGCGATCATATGGTTTAGAATTGATGTTTACGTTGGTAACTATGGTCATTGAGTCATAGAGTCGAGTATTCTAGATGAGTGAAATCCATGAAAAAAAAAAAATTGACCAATCACAGGTAAGTATTCTTCTCCACATTCAATTGTGATTGGTCAATTTCTTATGTAAACTCCTTACATAATAAAAAAGTAATAACGTAATATCGTCAATTTTATAACAGTTTCAGCATTTTTATTATTCTTATATATTATATTAATAGAAAAATGTGTGACGTTCAAATTGGAGAGGAAATCGAATCAGAAGGTAAATAATTAATCGAAGGGAATTAATTAATCGTACTGGATGAAAATAAAATTAATTGGTGAAAAATTAAGTTTAAATAAATAAATCAATCACAGCAAAGAGATGACAGAAATAATGGAATATCTATTATTAAGTTCTACACTTTCTTCATATGTTTTCGTACTTTTAAATCTCATATATATGTGTAACAAATTTGTAACCTCATTATTATCAATATTAATAATTTTATTTAATTTTAATATTATAATTATTATTTTATTTTAATATTAATTTAATATTTATTTATTTATTTGTTTATTTAATTTATTAATTTAATATTAATTTTATTTATTTTATAATAAATTTTTAACATCTAAAATATTTATTTTAAATTGGTTTTTATAATAAACACAATAAAATAAGTTGCCATTATATAATTAAACAACCTAACTACAAATGTTATTGTTTATTATTAGCATTCATAATTAATAAATAATGTCAAATAAAATGTTGATTCATTAATGTCATATATCGTTGACAGAAATAAATACATAATGGGTCAAAGTCCAAGAAAGATACGTCTTCATCACTTTGCGCATCAAAATCGAGAGTATCGATTCTATCTAGGCTATCGATAATATCGAAATTTTATCTCTTCGAATCTTCAGGAATTCGAAAAAAGAAAATCAAAAAATCACAGCTGATAAAAGAAGCAGAATCGATCGGATGCAATTTAAGGTCCCTCTTTATGCTGTCACAAATCAATAAAAGCTAGAAATTGCTTTTTCCCGCGTTTTTTTCGATAAATTGCGAACTGTCAATTTCTCGCTATCGATTCTCGAGCGATATTTCGATACTCTCTCTCTCTCTCTCTCTCTCTCCCTCCCCACGTGAAGCCGGATCGGCCGCAGTTGGGCGACGACACACTCGCGTAGAGAGTGTCGCGTGTGCGTGACTCGTGGTTTTTCGTCCACTTCATGAGAGCGAGCGACTGAACTCATCGAAATTCCGAGTCGGCCGAGACAGACATGGCGAGTTGCAGGCTCTTCGGCGCCCTGGCGCGCCTTTCCCGCTCCAATCTGAACTTCGCTTCGAAACGCACAGGTGATTGTATACGTGTACCGGGACACGATATGTATATGTGTGTATGCTCTTCGAAGAAAGAAAAATTATGTATTCGCAGATAACTCGGCGTATATATTTTATTCGAGGGATAATCAAATATCTCCTGTTAATTGAAATGCTTGGGGAAAAATACAAAGGTCCGTCTTGAACAAGTTTTAATTGGCAACAATCTGGAGTCAAGAGCTAGAGAGAAAGAGAAAGAGAGAGAAATTGAAGATCGAGCAAAGTGCAATGGCGTGAATTACATCGGTTTCATTGAAACTGTTATTCTCTAGACAGCATCGTGAGAGATTCACCGATTTTTGACACTTGGTAGTTTGGCGTTTTTATATAACTGGGTAGATATTGATAGATTATTCACCGGTCGAGTAACATTGACCTTTGATCTCCTGTTGGAGAGAGAGAGAGGGAGATATATATATATATATGATTAACTCAGGATTGCTGAGAATTGACCCTCGCACCCGACGCGATACCTAAAATTATGTCATTCTGAAAAATATTTTTGCTAAATTTGTATCTGAGTTCAACTCAAGGATTCCGCGTTTCACTCAAAAATGTAAAAAATACTCCAGGGTTTATAAAAACATTTTCCACAGTACTTTTTTATGTACTTTTTAATGTAATAAGTATAGATGAAAAGAAAATGCAAGTGTGTATATACAAGTATATGTAGATAGTGTAGCTGAAGAGATTAAATGAGTTGTTATTCTTCTTTTGTTTAGCTTTTTTTAGAAATACTTTGCACATGAATAAAGATATACTTGAATGAAACAAAAGAACAGTACATAAACATGTAGTAGAGAAGGAAATATTTATAGATCTTAAAAAAAGTGTGAAATTAGATTGAGATAATATAATTAGTATTAATAGTACTTTTTACTAAATGAAACAATTTTCATATGAGTTTATATTCAATAAGAAAAAGTTACTTGTCTAAAAATAAGATATATTTTTAAATTAAATTTTCAAAATAAACATGTGTTAAATATATATAAGTTTTAAATGCATTTAACATAAAACAGAAATATGACATTAACTTTATTTTAATCAAGGGTATTAGAAATCAAATTATTAAAATATTCAAAAAACTTGAAATACAAACACAGAGACAAAATAATATATCAAATGTATAATATATCATAGAAGCAGTTCTAGACAAATGAGATTCTCAACAATTATATCTTTAAGCAAAATTTATACTGGATATTTGATTTATTAATAGGATGATATTTATATAAAGTATTAAATGGTTTATATTGTTATACATAAATATTAAAAGTGATAAAAAGTATAATAATAAATAGAATACAATAAGAATAGAAATTAAAGTTTTAAAAAATATTGAGGAGAGAGAGAGAATATTATATGTTTCTGTAGACAGAAAGGATATTTAAATTCTCTTATATTTTACATTTTTTATTATATTTTTTCAGGTTTATATCAACCTTTAAGAACACTAGCAACCGAGGCAAATAGGAAACATTTTAAATGTAAAATTGTGAACGATGTAGCGGTCATTACCATCGATTCACCAGGTGTCAAGGTAATATATAATATACAAATAATATGCAATATGCACTTATAATTATGTTGCTTGCAAACTCGTGAGAACAATAAAGATTATTTTATCACAAAAGAAAATAAAATCGTTTAATGCTGATCTTTATTTTATTTATTGTTAATGTAGTTAAACACCTTGAACACAGAAGTAATGGCGGAAGTAGAACAGTTGCTGACTGAAATTCAATCAAATTCGCTTGTAAACGCTGCAGTTCTAATTAGCGGCAAAGAAAACAATTTTATAGCTGGTGCGGACATTCCTATGTTACAAGCTATCAAGGATGCGGAAGGCGGATACCGACTGACGAAGGAGGGTCATAGAATTCTGGATCTAATAGCAAACAGTAACAAACCGATTGTTGCTGCTATTCATGGCACGTGTCTTGGTGGAGGTTTGGAGGTAACTCATTTCTAATAATATAATTAAAATGAAAAGAATTTGTGAGAATATAAAGTAGAAAACGGAATAAAAATTTCATATAAACACAAAGGGAAGGATTATTCATCACATTGATTATTTTCTGTTTAGGTCGCATTAGCGTGTCATTACAGACTCGCCGTTAACGATAAACACACCAGATTAGGATTACCAGAAGTAATGCTTGGCCTCCTTCCTGGTGGCGGTGGTACTCAGCGTTTGCCCCAACTGGTTTCCCTTCCTAACGCTCTAGATATGATACTCACTGGTAAAATGCTTAAAGCTGACAAAGCGAAAAAATTCGGACTAGTGGATCTCGTGGTGAATCGTCTCGGTCCAGGAATCGAAACGCCCGAACAAAAGTAAACATACTTCTTAATATAAATCCACACTTTAAATTTTTTACCACCTAATTTCTTTAAAAAAAAAAGTAGTTATTTTTTGATATTATAATTATTTAAATATTAATAATTGACTTGTGTTACAATCTCTCGAATTTCTAATCTCATTTAGAAGATACTTGCCATTTCTCATATTAATTATATATATATATATATATAGTCTATAGAATAAAAAGTTTAATACTGCTATCAACGAAATTATATCATATTCTTAAAAATCGACTTGTTTTTTTTAGTACAATAAGATATTTGGAAGAAACTGCAGTGAAAGCTGCACAGGATCTTGCGAATGGGAAACTGAAAGTTGAACGTGGTCCAAAGTCTCTCGTAGACAAGATAACACAACAGGTTCTATCTTTCAATTTCGTCAAAGATCAGATATTCAAGAGAGCAAAGGCTCAGGTGATGAAAGCAACGGGTGGTTTATATCCTGCACCTCTTAAAATCTTGGAAGTTGTGAGAACCGGTTTAGATAAGGGTCCGGTCGTCGGATTCGACGCTGAAGCCAGGGGATTTGGTCAGCTAGCGGTTACACCGGAGTGTAAGGGTCTCACCAGCTTGTTCTTCGGCCAGACAGCTTGTAAAAAAAATCGTTTCGGCCCGGCCAAGAGTGCAGTCAAGTACGTCTTTCAATAAATTTGCAAGTGAAATGATTAAACAAATAATTAAACAATTAATTCATTAATTGATTTTAAAATATTCATAAAAAAATAATTTCTTTATGTTGCTTTATTTTAAACCAACTATGCTCTTCAGTATAATTATCATTTCATTGCATTATCTTGTACAGAAAAATTGCTGTAGTCGGCGCCGGCTTGATGGGCGCAGGTGTTGTCCAAGTTAGCATCGACAAAGGTTACGATGTGATTATGAAGGACACCAACCAGTCTGGACTCGCTCGTGGCATAAACCAGATTCAAAAAGGCCTAGATGGTGCTGTGAAGCGTAAACGAATGTCCAGGTTTGATATCTTTCCTGTAAAAGAAAGCAAAATTATAACATGCAATATTTTCAATAAAAATTTTCTATGCAGTGTGGAGAAGGATAAATTTCTCTCGCATCTCGACGCGACATTAGATTATAATTCCTTCAAAGATGCCGATATAGTGATTGAAGCAGTATTCGAAGACATCGGCATTAAGCACAAGGTCCTAAAGGAGATTGAATCTATAGTGCCGAATCACTGCATTATCGCAAGCAACACGTCTGCGATTCCCATCACAAAGATTGCTGCTGGTAGCAGTCGTCCTGATAAAGTAAATACATCTATATATTAATTTGAAAAATTAAGTTTAATATAATCAAATGTGCAGAGTAAAATAAATATTATTTAATTATAATAAAGTGAAAATTTTAATATAATTGTGTATAATGTATAATTATCAAGACGTGATTCTTTGCAGGTGATTGGCATGCACTATTTCTCTCCTGTTGACAAAATGCAATTGCTAGAAATTATAACGCACAAAGGAACATCTGAGGAAACTATCAGGACTGCTGTAGATGTCGGTTTGAAACAAGGCAAAACCGTCATCACAGTCGGTGACGGTCCCGGATTCTACACCACAAGAATACTGTCCGCTATGTTGGCAGAAGCAATTAGACTGATGCAAGTGAGTGATACTTGTCGAATAATTATTTCTTATAGAAAATACAAAAAGTGAAAATTATCTTTCAAGCAATATCTATGATTACTTATTAGTATGATCGATGTTATTTTACATTTATATCTTATGTTGGTATATAGTACACTGTTCTAAATTGTGAACTATAAACATATAATTTGTGATAAAATAGGAAGGTGTAGATCCAGTTCACTTGGATAAGCTAACGAAGACATTCGGTTTCCCTGTCGGCGCAGCTACTTTATCCGATGAAGTCGGTATTGATGTGGGTGCTCACATCAGCGTCGATCTCGACAAAGTTTTGGGCGAGCGTTTTAAAGGAGGAAATGTGAATATTCTTGGCGACATGGTCAAAGCTGGTTTTCTCGGTAAATATTTTATCGCGATACAACTGGAATTCTATTGTTTAATTCTGTTTAAAAAAGCACTTTAATTGAAGAAAATTATGTGACATGATAAATTATTAAATAAACGTGGGAAAATATTATTATTACAAACTATAAAAAATTAAATTACGCTAGAACTCTAAATTTGTGTGAATTTTAGGACGCAAATCTGGTAAAGGTATATTCGTGTATGAAGCCAACTCTAAGAACAGGGAAGTAAATCCCGGCGCGTTGGACATTTTGAAGAAATACACACTCGAGCCTAAAGGTAGCACATCCGACGAAGACCGTCAACTGAGGATGGTCTCGCGATTCGTCAACGAAGCGGTGCTTTGCTTGGAAGAAAATATTCTAGCTAATCCTGTAAGTAAATACACTTATATATTATTATGTTATATTATGATAAATATAATATTTATTATATTATTATTATATGTGTATAATTATATATTATTGTACATTATATATATATACACTAACACAAAAGTGCATAAGTAGCATAAGAATGTTACATTTTTATTGCATTTGATACTTTTCACTTATAAACTATATTTATATTTCTCAGTTGGAAGGCAACGTAGGAGCTGTGTTTGGCTTGGGTTTTCCGCCCTTCACGGGTGGTCCGTTCCGTTGGGTGGACGCATATGGTGCTCATCGACTCGTCAAGAAGATGGAAGAGTTCCAGAGTCATTACGGCGAGTGTTTCAGACCATGCAAATTATTATTCGACATGGCGGCCGACTCTACGCGAAAATTCCACCCGCAATAAAAGTTTTATAGGAATTTATAATGGCATCGATTAACTTTCATCCGAGAGAGATATACTAGCTTTATACTAGTTCGCTTCAGAAGGAGGAAAGTTTCTTGAAATAAGGTATGAGAGTTAACTCTGTTATCATGCAACTCAATTTAGGATTTGCATCTGTTATATCTCGTGTGTACACATTTTTTACACTTGAAATAGCTAAAAGAATATTTTTGTTTCTTAATATTTATAAGATTAATATATTTTTTTCACCTCTATTATTGTGTAAAATAGACTTACAATTAGCTAATATTTACAAATTCAAAAATTTGTAAATAATATGTTTCACAATGAAAGAAAATATATATATACATATATATTAATATATGTATATTAATTTTCGCTATACTTGACACGATTTTATTTACTCGAGTTATAACACGATATGTTTCCGCGTGTAAATCAAGAAGAATTAATGCGTGATAATGCGTAGAGAGACTGTTACAACTTTAAAAGTACTCTATTTTTCGACTTGGAATTTATACAATCCATTCAGCGACTTTCCGCGAACACATTGTAGATAAAGTCCTGCATTTATCATTATACGGAGAGTTTTATATACCGCAAATACGCCATTTGATATATTCTTATATAAATACGCCTTGTAAATTACAAAACCACTTATATACAATAATTGTACATTTTTTATTTTTGCAAAATTGATCAGAAATAAAGAGTTTATATTAAATTTTGTTTCAACTTGTCTTTTATTCAGATTACCGATCATATTATTTTCCAATCCAATATTTCCTGTCATTAAAGATTTAAAAAATTTTTATCTTTCTTCCATACTTGTTCTAATATTAATTCGTTTTTTCGCAATTAAACTGTAATTATATAAGCGGAAATTATAGTTTTCTTTGCGTTTAATAAATCGCAAAAAAGCTAATGGGTTCGGAGTAATTAATATCATTCAAATCATTAAAATTGCACGAAGCGCAATCTTGAATGGAAATATTTAGCTTGATGCAATAATCGAGAAATGTTGCACTCTTGAAAATATTAAATATTGAAAAAAGTATAAAAACAAGAAAATCGCGAAGGATAAAAATGACGTCTTTCGAAAATTTCCATGCAGACACATACGAATGCGTTTTTTTAATTTGCAGGGTCTAAAAGTTAATCGCGCAGACTTCTTTTCACAGAAAAATGAATTTTAATAAAGGCTTAAAGTGGAATAAAGGAAGCGTAATCGCGAGGATATTTTGCATCATCTACCGGTCCAGCACACCTGTTTGTGACATTATGTATCGCTCAATGAGACCGAGTCCTTGGCTGATGCAAGAAAATTGGAGATTTCGCGAGAGAAAGACATCGGTATGCGACGACGTTATAATGCATCTGTTTTTGTGGACCGGAAAAGTTCTGGAGCGAAGATGATTAAAAATCACCGTCTGAAGAGAAACGACGTTTCATATATTTTCCATTATTTATACTTTGTTTTCCGAATCTCTATAGCGCAAGAAATTATCAATTGTACACCTTTATTTCATAATTATCCGCGATAAGAAACTGTCTGGAAATGTGTAGTCTAGATGACACACGCGATAAAAGTCTCGCCGTTCGATAACATTCATGTCTGGCAGATATTTGATGGAAAGGTACATATAATTACATATACACACGCAAGATGTTGGCTAATTCTGTTTATGCAGTCTCCGAATATCATTCAATTCTCTCTTTAAAGACACTTTAGAATAATTTCAATACAAAAGTATATCGCTTTCTTTTTTAAAAATAATTGAAGTGTAAAATTTTCCACAGAAAAAATTCCATAAAACATGAAGAATTAATATTTGAGTCGAAAAAGCATGACGTCTCGCAGGAGATGATATGATTATTGTGTGTCGTAAAATATTGAATGAAAAATGTAACCAGACATAAGAATTTATTCTCTTTCAAAGCGATATATATATGCGAATGTAAATATAGCGTACACATTCTGATAGAACTCGATAAGATCAATTAAAGTGACCAATATTCATTATTTCATCATTTTCAATAAATGTTGCTATTTTTAATATTATCTTATCCTGTTTCTTATAAAACATATATGATTCATAATTTATATTATTAGTGTAGATTATATTAAATAGAATTATAAATAGAATTTATTAAAAGCTCGAACAGATAAGAAAAGCTGAGGCAATAACGAGGAAAAATTTCGGTGCAAATGTTTTTTCTTTATATATATATATATATATATATATATATATATATATATATATATATATCAGTCGACCTTTTGACAACAAATGATTAGCCGATTGTATCTTATTGATAAGTAAACCACGTTTTAATAGATATATAAATGTAGATACATTTCTAATAAGTTGTTAATCTTCCTAAAGTTAATCTTCCTAACAGTGAGTGATTATTTTACAAAAGCAATTTTATTGATGTAGGGAATCTGAATCGGGCATTTGATATTCACATGACACTACCTTGTGTCCATAAATTCCTTTTCCCAAGAGCAACGTCATCGATTCTTTGGTATCGCATACCTATGTAAGTTGCTTACGCCGTACATTTTTTAACATCGTCTCCCTTTCGTTATCGTCAGTCATCTTGAGCCGTGACCTTCCCTACAGAATTCAAGTTCGCGCCTCCACTGTCCATCCACCACCGCAAGATTCAGCTCTTTTAGACATCATCTTTGTAATCATTCATTTTTTTAATTTTACTTTTTGCTATTATTTAAAAGAAAATATTAAAGATTGTTAATAAAAATATTTGTTACGGTTTTTATTCGCAAAATGTATTGAATTTAGATATCGATATAAATCGCAAAAAAAGTTATAAAGGGAAAGAAACACAAAAGGAACGAGAATTCGTAATGATTTACGAAAGTATACAATTTATTTGATTGTAGAAAAATCTTTATATGCTTTTTTAACGATATTTCCACTCAAGTCTTATAAAGTCGCCAAGTAAAGTTTTTACCTGGCTATGTGATACATACATATACATATATACATTCGTAATTCTAGATATTTTAAAAGTTACAACACAAGCATACTCTTTTGTAAGCGGTATAAAAATAACCTCGGTAATAAAATAAACTCTGAACAGAGAAAGAATATTTCAAATAGCTCAAGAATGTAGAAAACAATTTCTCGTAATTTTTTGACAATTAATAAAATTCATCGATAAACGATCTTTTTTTTTGCTGTTTGCATCTTTGCCGCTCTTGCGTTATTTATATTTAAAATATGTACATATATAATTATAGTCGTCAACTTATAGCGATTATAATTTCATAAGTCTATATGTAAATCGTCATATATATAAAGGTTTTGTTTCTTATTCGTAAATAAATAATTTTTCTTTCTATATCTCAATCAACGCACTTGATATTACAGAGCAATTCTCGATAGTAAGTTAAACAATACAAAAATCTAAAAACAATTTAAGCAATATCCGAGAAAATATATCTGAAATGCCTTGTCGATGCATTCTTTAGACTTCTGTATCGTCTACAAAGAATCTCCGACCAGCGAAGAATCGAGCAACTTTAATTGGTACCCTTGGAAATTTAAAATCTGTTTTTATATCCCATATATTTAGCGTTAAATGCGACTAATCTAACTATCCGAATTCATTTTATTTAAACGTGACAATCGCAATTAATCATTCCGATTGTGAACAACATACAATATGGCCACATTTAACGCTGAATATGTGTTATGAATATGAGCCTGACTCCCCGCGAGTGATTCTCGAGATAGTAAATCTCTCAACTAAACGGTACACTAGCCTTCACGCGTCACAAATCACAGACACACTTATAGGTACTCGGTTTGCGAACGACAACAAAGTCCTCTGCATAACGACCTATCGCCGTCTCGTGCCTTTGCTTAAGTACGGCTCACTTCGCTCTTCGTTCCTGCTCATTTGACATTTATTCTCGTCTGTATTCGGTAATCTTGAAACGTCGAAATCTTCTTCATTATATGTCTTCATAAGAGACATTCTTCCGATTAACCAGATTATCCCTGAATTATGCTCGTGTTTCCAATCGGTACCGCTCCATCAGAAAAAAACAAAGTCATTATCTTCCGTACGCTGGGTACAATTTTGTACCTTAATTAAAACATCCAGCATCGGATGCTTTAATTCTTATCTTCAACTCTTATCCACCATTTATAGATCATTCCAGTCTTCATTATTACAGCGCGCTCGAACCATCAAGAAAACTCTTCATCTTCAGCTTCCATTGCGCCGGGAGCAATTCCGGGATCCTGATTAAGACGCATCAAGACCGTGAAAGATTTCCAATAGACATTAAATAGTCGTGAGCATCCTTCAAGCCGCCAGCTGAGGTGATACAAACTGCTGAACTGGTCGTGACGCTAATCGCGGCGCAAGCACCGGAAGTAGATTTACTCTCAGATGCGTCGGGGCCAGCTGAGAGGCAGAGATCTGACCGTTCGAGGACGACGACGAGGACGATGATGAGGTCTTATCTCTGGCGTGGCGTTTCACGTGCTTCGCCAGATGGTCGCTCCTCATAAATCGCCTCTGGCAAACGACGCAGGCGAACTTCTTCTCGCCGGTGTGGGTTCGCTTGTGCCGCGAGAGCTCGTCGCTGCGGGAGAAGCGACGACTGCAGTCCTCGTAGGGGCACGGGAACGGTCTCTCGCCCGTGTGGGTGCGCGTATGAGCCTTCAGGTGCGACGACTTGAAGTAGTTCTTGCCGCAGCCTGGATGCTCGCACTCGTACACCCGACGACGCGTCTCCACCGCGCTTGAGCTCATCGTCGTGGTCGTCGCGGTGGCTGTAGTCGGTGCCGCGCTGGTTACCAAAAGAAGAGGTGCTCGCGGCAAAACCAGAGGAGAGCCCAACAGACCCGTCACCACGATCGGAGCTGGTTTAGGTGCCAGGGGTTGCAGTTTTGGTAATTGCTGCTGCTGTTGCGGCTGGTTACAGCTCTCACGATCGGTGTTCTTGCTGTTAACGATAATCTCCTCCTTGCGCAGGCTCATCTTGAATTTTATATTGCGAAGGACGTCCTCCACCGGTGGTTGCGCTTCCGCAGCGTTCGCTCGCACGTTCGCTCGCGGACTGAGCGCGGCCGAGTCACGTGGTGGTACTGGTACCAGTCGGCTGGTCGCCGTACTCCCCGCGAGATTCGCCGGACTGCAGGTGCCGTCCCGATTGGCCCGCATTATTACCGAAACCCGGGTTGGTTCCGGACTCGGCGGCGGCGTGCCGTCTAGCAGCAACTGAAATCAAAGCGAGGAGTGATATCAATTTGATAAGACATTTCAATGTCTGATACCAGGGAAAAAATTCTAGTCTATTCTCGGAAGAAATATGAGAAATGAGAAGACATTTAATAACAATAATTAAATAACGAACAATAGATAATTGAAGAGATAACTGAAGCTACTTATTATATATACAAAAAAAAGACTTTATCGATTCATAACAGATTGCAGCAAAGACCGATATCTCCATTTTTGTCGAAAGTACCGCTGGAAGATACGCCTACTCGAAGGATAAATAAAGGCGAAGTGAAGCAAACCAAGTTGTTGCGCGCTCGAACGGAATCGTATCGCAACGCGACTCCAAGAGCCCGCTCTCCAGCCCGTTCCAGTCGATTAAGTCGAGAAGAAGAGAAATCGAAAGGAAATGGGAGGGAAAGAGTGGGAGACGTATTGGAAAGCAAAGCGGCTTTTTGTCGAGCGACGATACGACTATCTATTTTAGATATATACCTTCGCTAGCTCGCACTGCTCGACGCATCGCCGCTTACGGGGCGGCTCGTCTTCCTCAGAGTCTGAAGGTTGAGGGGTGGGCGGCAATGCGGGATGGGAACCCACGTCGCTCTTCCGCACGGACTTCCGGTCTGAGAGTTTGTCCCCCAGCAGAGCCGCAACGCTGAACGATAGCTGCAGCGGTTCCACCTGCAAAATAAAGAGTTGTTTATCACACAATTGTCTATTGGATGAAGTCATTCGGTTGCAAATGAAGCATTAGTTACACGAATGAAATGAGGACTTGAAGAGTATAGGTCTTCCGATGCATAATAATAAAGTAGACGTGATTAAAGAGTAAACCAGACAAGCGATTCTTTGTTCATCCTTGAAAATGTTTGAATTAGATAAATATTCGTATTTATCTATTCCTAACATTCGTGAGGTTTATCAGTTTTAGATTAGTTTCTTATATCTTTTTTCATTCTATTTTGATTCATATTTATTATCAAGTTATTTTTCAATTAATTAGAAATAGACCTTACTTCGATAAAATTTAAATTTACGGGTTGATTATAGAGATAATTCATGTTAAAATTCAAGTTTACATCATAAAATTAATTAAAAATTTGAAGAAATATTATACAATGAAATATTTCTTAATTTCATACAATTCCTTATACTATCCATGATAAAAAAATAATTCTGCTGCGCGTACAGCTACAATCAACCCTAACGGAGATGACGTAGTAGCAAACAATGAAAATATCTCGCGCACAGAAGCGAATTCGTGGAAAACGTTTGAGTTTCGCGGGCAGCGGCGGATAATGTTGTGGCGGTACATTTAATTCGCTGTCACTTACTGTGTGTTTCAGCTGGGGCGAGGCCGGCGGCGAAAGAGGCACCTGGTTCGCATCCATATCTGGACCAGGAACCGTCACACCAGGACAATTCAAAGAGCAAGAAAAAATGTTTTGTTCAAATCGAGAAACACCGAAAATTCGCAGACAAAAAAAGTGAACTTATATACGAGCGCGCCGAGCCCTCTTTGGCAAAAGTGGAGCGACTGATCCACAGGACGTAACGGACGGGCGTCTCGCAGCGCAATGAAGCTTTCTCAGGTCTGGCCAGAGGCTGGCTCGGGAGCGCGCCGACGTGATCACGCGCAACGCGCGGGCACGACCAATCTCGACGAGGGGCTCGTCGAGGATCGACCAATCGACGTAGCCCGGTCAGGCCGCGACCGCGTGATCGCAGGCGTGCTGTTCACGTGCTCCAAGTCTGACTCGGGCCGTGATCGTGACGTCAGCGCGCGTGGCGAACGCGGTCGATACGTCATGGCGTCACGGCGCACTCCGAGCGTCACGCACAACCTGCGTCTTCTGTCTCTCTCTGTCTCTCTCCTCCACCTCAGCATCTCGTCGCGTCGGGCCTTCGTCCAGGTCTCTCCTTCTTTCTTTCTTCGCATACTTTTCTTGTGTCCTCTTGTGTTATTCTTCCCTCTCTCTCTCTCTTCTGGATCTCCACGTTTCATTTACTCCTTTCTGCATCTTTGCTAGATGTATTTTCCACTCCTCTTCCTCGTTTCTCGTTTTCTGCAAATCCAATGACCCGTCTTCTAGAATGTTTTGTAAAGATCGCATATATTAGTTTCTCTCGCATCTCATACATTTTTTATATACATCTGTATAAATTGTAACTCTTAGAGAATATGCTTTTACTTTTCGATATCAAATCTCTCTACAATAGCAAGATTTGATGAGATTTATTAATATTTCTCACCTTGCGGCACGTAATTCCAGAACATTAGCACAAGTTCCCACTTTCCTTTCTCTCTTTCTCGCTCGCATCCTGTTTTGTCGCGGCTTTATTCGGCCAGGGCCATGCACCGCTTTTTTCGAGGGTGACTGCACGTGTCGATGCCACAGACCACCCATGCTTATTCCGAAATAAATTGTTTGTTTATTTCGGGTGTAGTTCTGCTCTCTCTATCTCTCTCTCTCCCTGCAAATACATATCTCGCGTTATCATTGCACCAAGAAGATTCGCGCGCGGAACAACCCATCGGAATCAGCCGTCGTGCTCGTGATCGACGATCGCGTGGCCTCCTCCACGTCGTTATCTCCGAGTAGACGCGCAATAGTGTGTCGTTGATCCTGCTTTGAAGGTGTTTGGTATCGGAAGACGAGGCCAAACTTCCGCTGTTCCAATCCCAGGAGAGCGACTAGCTTTTATCGCGCAGGAAGCCCCCAAGATCAAGTCGAGTCGCAAATATGCGCAGAAAAAGATTCCTCCTCTCTTTCTCTCTCTTTCTGTAATACGATATAATGCATTATTATCAATTATCACATATGTAATATAATATATATATAATATTTCTCAGTCGCGGAGTTTTTTGCAGTTTTGTTAATTATTATCAGTGACACGAACGGGATGGAAATCTCAGCTTTCAAATCATCTCGTCGAGGATGATGTTTCTGGTGTCACAATAAATAATTCACATAGAGATAATTATTGGTCTTTAGACGGCGAGACAGAGGTAGATCGCGTGCACCAGAGGGGTGCAACTTTTTTAAGGTCGTCTCGATAGGAATAATCTATGAATGATTTGTAGATAAAGCGTGTCTTTAGGTCAGCGTGACGAAACTTTTACGTGACATCCGATAAAACTGCGCGTTGCAAATAACGCGACAAAACAAAAATATAAGCTCGTACGAGTTGTGATTTCGAGAAAGAATCACATCGCGCTATAAATTATCAGCTATTATACATTGAACTGTTTATTTTTCAAGTCTGATGCGATGAATTAAGTTTGCATATTGTTTGTAAAATATTCATGCAATATATATTGATATTTATCATTTTTCTATTATATTATATATTATATTAAATTATTATATATATAATATATATATTTATATATTATAAATATATTATATATAAATAAAATATTTAATATATAACATATAACATTAAATATACTATATAACATTATAAATAACATAATATATAATATACATATAAATATAATATATAGTATATAATATGTATATTTCTTTGAATGTCTATTTTCGCATCAGACTGCAAAAAGAAATACTATAACAATGAAACTATACTGTACTACATCAACTTTGACTATAGCATCGTGCTGCGCGGTTCGCTGGTTTGTTTTCCTGCTGCGAGGCGCCGACACAGAATTCCGCTATCGATATAGTAAGCGAGACACACGTGGAGGCTCGCGTTACATCATTCACCGTTTTATAAGCGCATCGGGTGCGACGTCCTACGCGAAGCCATCAAGCCATCATGCACGCGCGCGCCTATTCTTGTCATCCTTCTTGTCACCTTGCTGCATTGAAAATAAGAAAAACAAACGCATTAGACGAAGGATGAAGAGAGATGAGATAATGAAGATTTAGTAGGAAAATAATAGGAAAAACCTGTGAGGAGATAGTTAACTTTGTAGCCTTTTCCAGTTGCTCGAGACAGTTTTTGTCATCCTCTACTCATCTTGTTGTATTGAATAGAAGAAAAATAAATGCATTAGGTGAAGAATGGAGATGAAGAGAGAAAGAATGAAGTAAGAAATTGTGGGTAGAACTTGAGGAGATTGTTGAATTTATAGCCTTTTCCAGTTACTCAAGACAGTTTTTGTCATCCTCTTGTCAACTTGCTGCGTTGAAAATAAGAAAAATAAACACATTAGAGGAAAAATGGAGAAAGATAAACAAAGATAGCAGGAAGATGAGCTAATGAAGAATTTAGTAGGAAAATGATAGAAAAAACCTGTGAAGAATTGT
This sequence comes from Nylanderia fulva, assembly GCF_048542155.1. Taxonomy (NCBI): domain Eukaryota; kingdom Metazoa; phylum Arthropoda; class Insecta; order Hymenoptera; family Formicidae; genus Nylanderia; species Nylanderia fulva. The sequence goes on along the minus strand of NW_028189730.1, from coordinate 1,167,973 downwards.
TAACCTTGTAGTCCTTTTCAGTTGCTCGAAACAGTTCTGGTCATACTCTTATCACCTCGCTCCATTGAAAATAAGAAAAATAAACATCAGGCAAAGGATGGTGGAGGGAGAAAAAGGTAGTAGATGAGATAATAAAATATAGTAGGAAATTGTGGGAAGAACTGGAGAGATTGTTGACCTTGAAACCTTTTCCAGTTTAAGGTCCTTGTCATCATCCTATTGTCACTTTGCTGCAAATGAAATAAATAAGTAAAGGATGAAGATAGAGAGAGATAGAATAAAAAATCTCGAAATTGTAGGAAGAACCTGAGATTATTGGCCCTGTAGCATTTTCCAGATGCTCGAGGAAATGAAGCTAGTCCAGAATTAAATGCAGAATTAAATACATCAACACATCCAGTTTAATCTTAACATAAATATATCCTCTCACGCGTAGAACCGCCACTTTTCAACCTCGAGTACCAAATCAAAAACCACGAAGTGCTATCTTAGGATCACGTGGTCGAGAAAAGTACTACGTTGAAACGAGCGACTGTAGGTAAATTTTTATACAGGAGTCTACATGACCGATTGTCGGTAACAAATATAATTTGAGGATAAACATCGCTGAATAAACATCTGTGTCACGATTCGAGGAAATAGATGTAACATGCTCCATCATCCACTGCCTAAAGATAAATCTATGACGCTGACAGGCATATATCTATTACGTGACACGCGTAAATGTGTAAATCAAATTCCAAAGTCTTATCTCCGCTTCTCATCATTTGGCTTCTCATTCTGACTGATGTCTCGCGAGTGAACGAAACGAGCGGAGGAATCATGACAACTTTGACGAATTTGCCGCCTATAGCGAGGCTCTCCAGCAAAGTGATTCGGATCCTGGGATGCAACCCGGGGCCGATGACATTACAGGGCACCAATACTTATCTCGTGGGGACAGGGCGCAGGTGATGTGTCATGTGTCATATGTCATATGTATACAATGGAGTTACACGAGTTTCATTATCACATTTCCACTTGGACACGTTTTATTTAGCTTATTTCATCATCTTCCAGAATTATTTGGATATGAAAAAGAAATGTCACTTTTATTAATTAACATGCTTGAAAATGTTGAAATATTTTAGAAAACATGTGTCAGTCATTATTATATATAGATTGAATAAATAAATAAATTCGAGCTACCTAGAATTTGTAAAAATAGATTTTTTCAATTGCATTTTCTTGTATGAAAATTAAGGCAATATCAGGTAAAACTGTTTTATATTTGATATTGAAAATCAGAGCATGTAGAACTTTTTTTTTAGGTTAAATGACAGTTTTTATATCTTTATGAAAACTTTGTTTAACTGAAAGATAAAGAATATAAAAGAGTAAACTTTTTCAGCTATTATTAAAATTAAAAAAACAAAGATTTATAATAATACTGACAGTAAATTTACACAGTGAATTATCGATCATGCAAATCATATTTTAAAATATTGGAGTAAATAAATGTTAATTAAATTACAATCAAAAACTTAGTACTAATTAAATTCTCAGAAAGAAAATTAATGAAATATCCAATATAGAAACAAAAACTATTCTTGTTCTTGTAATGAAAGTAAATTATATCTCTCATTGTTACAGACGTGTACTAGTCGATTCTGGAGAAAAGAAAACAGCTGACGCCTACGTAAAGCTTTTAAATAACGTTCTGAAAGAGGAAAACGCGACCGTCGAGCACTTGGTGGTCACCCATTGGCATCACGATCACATTGGAGGTGTGGAATCTGTGCGGAACTTGTTGAAGAGTCTGTTTCCCTTGGACAAGCAACCCACTGTGTGGAAACTGCCACGATCAGCAAACGATGATGACAGCTCGAACGATGAGAAGGCTATCCAGTGGAAGCCTCTGAAGGACGAGCAAGTGGTGGAAGTCGAAGGGGCGAAGCTCCAGGTGAAATACACCCCAGGACATACTAGCGATCATATTTGTCTACTGTTGCAAGATGAAAATATCCTATTTAGCGGCGATTGCATCCTCGGAGAAGGCACATCGGTCTTTGAGGACCTTCACGATTACCTGTTGTCCTTGGATAAGATCCTGGAGATGCAGCCCAAGATAATTTATCCAGGCCACGGACCGGTTCTGAATGATCCATTGCCGCGTATAGAGTATTACATCACTCATAGGATACAGAGAGAAAAGGAGATTCTGCGAATACTGGAAGAACAGGAAGATAAACCAATAACTGGGATAGAAATTGTTAAATTGATGTACAAGGTAAAATCGATTTGAGAATATATACTTTCAAAATTGCTAATTTTTAATTTGAAATAATAAAGAATAGCATTTTTTGCACAGGATATGCCAGACAAGTGGCTTATTGCAGCATATACTGTGGAACAGCATCTTCGCAAACTACAAAAAGAGGGAAAAGTTTTACAAGAGCAAGAAGGTGGCTGGTGGAGAGTTAAAGGCAAATTATGAACATATTGTTTATAGAGTAGCTAGAAAATTAAAATTAAAAATACAAAGCAAGTTGCGAAACAAAGGACATATTAAAGTATAGATTATAGCAATTGTAAACCTGTAAGAGGTCATAATTATTATATTTTATAAATATATATAAATTTTATTAAAATATATATAATTTTATAAGAGAAATTCTGACCGTGAAAGCTTCTAATGTGAATCATTGAAAAGATAAAAAAAAAACAAAAAAATAGAAAATAGTTACGCGATTAATTGTAAACGAGATATATTGTGAAACATTTATTCAACTCACAGAAGTAAATAATGATACATCGTTAAGAATTTCTCTCTGTCCAAGTTAGGCTCATAGCTATTATCATTAATGTGCGCACAGCGAATAGAGTACACGTTTACGACAATTTCACAAGGTATATATCGCAAGCGGTACACAAGTTACCTTTTCTTTTTAGGCGAACCATTAGTCATCGCGTGCGACTACATATACATTACAACGGTCAATATAAAATATATATAATATATATAATATATATATATATATATGTATATATGCGTGTATATACTTGGCTATAATGTTGTTGTCGCGACACAATAAATGTTTCGTTATATTTTTCGTTATAAAATCTCTCATTTTATCTATTAGCTACATAAATCTTGGCGAATATTAGCACCTCTCGTCTTGAACATGCGGAGAACTACCCCCGAAAAATTCGATGTCGCGATATACAGGGGATATTACTAAAGTGCAGTATTGAAAATTATGGTATGAGAACTTAGGAAATCGGTGGTTCAAGAACTTTATAAGAAATCCAGGAATTTAATACAGAAATTCATATCTGATAATTTCATAATCGCGAATATAAATTTGAAATAGAGAGTTCAAAAATTGAAAATTTAATCATGTTTAAATCTAAGAGAAAATTTTAAATCTTTCAGAATTATTTTAAAATTATTAAAAACTTCAGAATCTGAAGATTTTATTAATAATTGTTGATCCATTTATATAATCCTGAAAGCTGAGAACTTATGAGAATTTATAAGAATCTAACAAATGATAAGAGAAGTATAGCAAGGGTTTTTTGTGACGCACTTTAGTTATATCCAGTATATAATAATTAATAATTACATGGACATGTATCCTTAATAAGCTCACTTTGTTACTTTTAAATTCACCCTCTACACTTTCTTTGGATAAACGTAAAAAATATATATTTTTATATATATAATATATATATATATTTGTATGTATGTATGTGTATATATATATATATATATATATATTATTTCAACATCACACACATAACATAATCTCTCTTTTTTTTTATACATGCACGTGCACGCGCGTACACACAATACTCTTTCACTCTGTCATTTTTATTCGTCTATCAACTCTAATGATAACATTAACGCAATTATGTTTAACTCTATTATCATAATCGATATACTAAATAACAAAAATGGAGAAGAAAACAAAAAAACGTTCATCGAACAATATACATACTCTACATTACAAAATATATACTTAGGATACATGCAAGACCACAGCGACGAGATGACCCATTCTTTCAATAAAATCAAATTGATAGTAATTTCAATAATGTCGCGCGGAGGATAAAATATGCAAATTATAATGTAGTTACACATATACTTTCGCCAGCTCTATTACATATTTCTTTTGATAATATTATTTTTCATTGATACTTTCGATTGATTTTTCAATTACTTTTATCGAGACCAAGATATTTTTTGATTAATTAATCTAAATGTTATCATTAAATTTCAATACAGTGTATGGGATATTCTTTTACAGAGTATGATATAATTGAATATTAATAAATTAATAATTAATTAATAAATATTAACTACATATTTAGAAGGAAAGCAAATTAGTTATCATTTATATATTTTTCTGTGAATTCTACCAATAAAAAAAGAGGATATAAAATATAAAAAATCAAGATAGAACTCAAGATAGTTTACAATAAAAAAAAAGATAGTTAGTGAAGAGACATTGGCGAAGATGAATAACAAATTGTTAAGATATAATTAACATTTATATAAAAAATAGAAAGAAAGGAGAGATGAAAGAGAAAAATATCCGATTTGTCACCCTTTTTTGAGGGCCCGTCTTATACTTAAACATTAATAGATTTTTATCTGTAATGAACTGCCGCTGTGGACTTGTAGCGTTTCTTTCTGGTAATCGCAGGAAGATCTGTATCTCCGAAAACTTTGGGTTTTTGAAAAATTTATTATACGATATACTTTGAAAAAATCAAAAAATCAATTCAGAGATCAAGTACTCTACAATCCATTATAAAAATTGCAAACGCGAGAATTGAACAATTTGTAACTTTTTCAGATATTAAAAATCTCAAAATGTTTATATGTTACAAATTTGAATTCCAAAGTTAACGAAGTACTTCGCTTTTTCTTCTCTAAAAGTAATCGTTATAACTGTAGCATAAAAACCATCGGCATCGGATCAAAGTGATGATCTTGAAGATCAATATCAATCTGAAGTCCAGAAACGTAAATGTCACAAAGATGTTGTTTAGCTATTTATGAAAGATGTTCTAATTATTCAAACATTTTTAAATCTTTGTATCTTACATTTAGCTAATTGTGACCATAACGAGCCTAAACTCTGTCTTAGTTTACATCAGTTCTTTATAATATGTATACTAATAAATTAGTACAATATGCATTAAAAGGACATGTCACATCTAATATGTATGCGTATCAAGTATATATGCATATCAAGCATATATACATATCAAGTATATATGCAACGCTATAAACATTTACATATTAGATTATATACGAAACATTTTAAAAGAATGCAAAAATATTTTTTTGCAAAAATTGTATTTTGGGTTTTCTAATAAACTTTGATGTAAACGCAGCTGAGTTAAACTCTTGGTTCACACTATTTTGGTTGGCATGTCAAAGACTGTGTTGGCTAAACTTCTATATTAATGTTGCAAACACTCTTCATATACAAAGCGACTACAGAGTTTTTAAAGAAACCTAAGACGGTATGTGTCTCTAGAGTTAAATGTAAGATACAAAGACAGATTTGAAACCTTCGCATTGTTCAGAAAGAAATTGAAGATAAATCACCTCTGCCTCTGGCGAGGAACACGGCAGTACTACATGAGAAATCCACTTTGCTCAAAGCAACTGGGATTGATGTAACTCAGAAGATCGTGATCCGACATCGAGGTGAGTTCTTGAGGTAGCATCCCATCCTCCGGCTTCCTGTTGACCGCAGTATTTGCAGCGGGATTGGGAATCGGAGCATTTACAGTTTGACGATTTGGAGTGACCGGAAGCGCGACCGGTGGTGATTTGCTGACCTGCTCGACGATGTTGTTTGCGCCGACGGAGATTTTGGCAAAATCACTTCCATCGTATTATTCATGAGTTGCGCGCTCTGTGTCGCTACGCTATTCAGAATGTTCTTTGTAGCGATGATCGCGTGAGCGGTGGTCGTCGTGATGGGACAATTGTTGATGATGTCCTTCGTAGCGTTAGTGATGACGTTGTTGATGGCTTGTTCAGCCGCGGTGGTTAAACGCTGTTGACAAGGTTCGTTGGCGGCTCCGCTTGCTAAAGCGGAACTAGCTTCCGCTACAAAGCCCGCGGGCTGACTCAACATGGAACTGATGTCTTGTTGAACCGCGTGCTGCATAGCCTGAGCTGCTTGGGCCTGCTGGACAGCTTGCTGCACTGCTTGAACCTGAAATATTTTTTGTTTAACGTCGATCGATCAATTTAATATAAAAACATTTTAATAATTAATGATTTTAATAAATTTGAACATTTACATTTCTCTAGATATACATTTATCTATATTTATAGTAAATTAAAGTTTATCAAAATTACTAACCTGCTGCACTACTTCTTGCGTTGCTTGTTGCACTGCTTGTTGTACTACTTCTTCAGTCGCCTGTTGCACTGCTTGCTGTACCATCTGAGCCACTTGAACTTGTTGCACTGCCTGCACTTGTTGCACTGCTTGTTGCACTACCTGAGCATGCTGCACCACTTGATGAACCACCTGTTGCTGAGCCTGTTGCACAGCTTGAACTGCCTGTTGCTGCACTTGGGCGACAACTTGTTCAACTTGCTGTTGGGCTTGTGCTACGACTTGTTCCACTTGGTGTACCTGCTGCTGCATCACAGCCACTTCTTGTTGCGTGAGCGTTTGCATCTGCTGTTGCATATGTTCTGCTGCAACCGCTGGTATCGTATTGCCAGCGACCTAAATATATAAAACAAAATTTATGCTTCTGTTTAAAGGATTTTATACTAAATTTTTAAAAAATATTGTCATATCAAGTTATTACCTGTGTTTTAAAAAATTCTATTCCAGATTCTAAATTTTCTTTCAACATTAGAAAAATTTTTAATTTTTCTACATTCTAAACTTTATTTTCCAACATTTAAAGCTTTCTAAGATTCTAACTTCTTCTTCTAATCTAATCTTTTATACCTTATCTAAATAAATGATACGCTTAAATAAGTAACATTTACCGTAGAATTCGAAGTGGCATTTGCTGCGTTGACTTGCGTGTCCGGTAACTGCGGTAACAATGCCGCATTAATAGTTGTTAGCAGATTCTCTCCTGTTTGTTCCACTGTCGTTGCAGGCGATACTGATGTCGCGCCTGCTGCCAACGGTTGCACTGTCTGTGACGGTATCAACTCCAGCAGCATCGATCCCTTCCCTGGGATCGGTGGACTAGTCCTAGTCTGCTGACCACTGCTGATTGCTTCGTGCTCAGCTGTCACATGGCTCAACAATGCAGTGGAATTGGGATTTACGGCGCGTAATGGAGATACCATCTGCTCAGCTGCGGAATTTACTAAAGCATTTACAGAAGTTTGTCCTGAAAAGAAGTAATGCAGTATATCAATACTTTACAATACTTTACATTGCTCTCAAATTTCTCAACAAAGAAATAAAAAAAGTTTTTAAATATCCAATTTTGTATCTATAAAATTCTTAAATATACCTGAGGTTGTCAATATTCCTGGAGGCGCTGCTGACTGCTGGGCGTTTCCTGAGATAATAGAAGCTCGCTGCTGCTGAATAGCAAACTCGTTTTCTGGGTTATCAGATTTTTCGCTTGTAGTCACAGAGGATTCGATGTGATTCAGATACTTTTCTACCACGTGACTGCTCGGCGCTGATAAAGACTGTGTCGCGGAAGCGCCAGTGAAACTCGACAACGTGCCAAAGTCTGGCTGATGATGATGTTTCATACGAAGATCGACCACGCCAGCACCTTGAAGAGCTGCTCCATTGGAACTGGTTTCCGTTGGTAAAACACCATTAGTATCCTTGAGATGATGAGGACTGAGAACCGCAACTTGATTTGGCTCATGCATGCCTACAATCAGCAAATGAAAAATATTTGAGTTAATTTAAGAAAACTAAGATTTAATCAAGTTTATATAATAGAAAATGTTATAATATATACTATATCCAACAAATAATCATTCCAATTATTGCTGCACCTACCTCCAAACGAAGTCGAATGATGTGCATTTACCATTGACAAGGGATTACGTATTAGATCCACCACTCCAAGAAGACCACTCACTGCCTCTCGTACAGGACTGTTGCCAGCGGTTGCGACAGCGACAGTCCTGATGATATCAGCTTGCGTAGGCGCGGCCTCTCTGGAGTTTTCGTTAACTAATTGCTGAAGGGGAGAGGTGACTGATGTCGGCCCATTCGTGGCCGTCGTCGGCGTTGGAATGCTCTGCATGCTGTTTTCGCTCAACATGCTATTCTCACTGTTCTCATCCAGTACTTCCGTCTTTAGGTTGTCTGGTAGGATTAACTGCAGATTTGACGAGGATCGTCGATTCATTAAAGAATTGGCCACAAGCACCGGGGGTGGCATCATAACGTCAGAGGGCGAATTCGAAGACTGCGAGGCCCACATCATTACGGGAATCACCGGTGTTCCTGCCGGTGGCGGACTAGGGTCATTCTTCAGAGTCTCTGCTGAAGAGGCGTTTTGTTGCGACTGAGTCGGAGGATTGGTTAAAAAACTCGCCGATCCTACAGCTGCTTGCGTTATTAGAGCTGAAATGAATAAAGATATATTATTTTTTCTGATTTATCAAAAACTATTAATCTAATGAATTAAGAAATCATTCAGATTTGATAACTAAACTTACTGCTGGATGCTACATCCGTGGTCAATGGCACCACGGTTGAGGATGAGACCAGGTTGGCGTCACCGTTCGCCAATGGAGGTGAAATAGACTCGAGTTTGCCGATAGATGGCTGCGGGGGTGTAGAAGAGGCAGTATAAAGAAAAGTATGCGGTTCACTCGTCTTTCCAGACGACACTGCATACAATTTTACGCTGACCGTCTCTGTAGGTGCTAGATCCTGTCTACGGTAACCCGGTACTACGCACACCAAGTGCGCCGGGTGTAAATACTCCTTATCTGGCAGTACGGTGCATTCCCAGTGCGGTTCCAGATTCGTCACATCATCACTATCCAGCTGAAAGACTATTCGGGTATCTTTTAGGAAATTTTTGCCCAGTATAATGAGTTCCAGTCCACCGGTGCACGGACAAGACGTCAGAGACTTTTTGCAGATCTCTGGAATTCCAGGTGGTTGAGCTGTAAACATAGAATTCATGTATCGTAATGTTTTTTTTCTTCTTCTTAATCTAATTATAATATGCCTACTTTTTTTAATAAAAAATTCATCATTTTTTCGACTTACTGCAGACTATCGGCTGCGAACAAACTTGGAGCGTCTCTGTGGTTCCATCAGCATGTGTGATAATCGTACGGAAGACCATGCGGCACCGTGTTGACTTCTTCTTACTTCTTCCCTGAAGTTGCCCAGCCTCCTGAGGGAATCTATGTTCCACGTCAACATTGCGTTCCTTCAGGATACCAACGCAATCGCAGGTGATATCCTTTGCAGGATCCATGTCAATCTCGATGACAATCGTACCGTCGATCTTCCGTTCGATGCAGGGTGTAGAATTTTTGCCGCTTACTCGACAAGCCTGATAGAACATGTGCGGCGCCACTCTACCCAGATCAGTGCCGATAAACACCTGCAAAGTTGTCGGTTTGTCATAGCCGATCAGTCGGACAATGGGAAAGCCATTTCCGCTACGGTCCTTTACTGCCCCCCTAGAACCTTCTGTCTGATAGCGAGCTCGGTGTTGTTGTTCAGGTTGGCAGACAATCTGTAGTTGAGTCTTACCATTGACGGAAATGTTGGCTGGCGATCAGAAAAACAGATCAGAATATCAGATTGAGATGCTGATTTGGGGAATGTAAAATACATAAGAAGTTAATTTATGGAAGATGCAGGTGTGTGAGTAAATAGAAAATGTTGAAGATTGTTGAGATCTTTTGTTAGCGGAATGTTTATTTTGGAGGGATGCCAAAGAAAACCATGTTGGAAGTAATCCAATCTAATACATTAGAAATAATACAAACATAACAAATTGATAGAAATTCTTGTTTGCATATTTAAGGACTTGGAAGACAAAGATGGATTTATTTGAAAAGTAAAGAAATGTTGATCTTTTCACAAATTATAAAATTGTAAAAATTTATATTTCAAAAATACTCGACGAATAAAATCTTTAGAAAAATTCAAAACCCATGTATAGAAAATTCTCTAAGCTCTAAAGATTCTATAAATCTCTATTTTTACAAATACGAAAAATTTAAAAATTTTAAATTAATTTATAAAAAATTTACATTATCATACATGAACTTATAATTGTAACCCTATTGATTTGATTCATTATTATAATGTTATCATGAACTATTTTTACTTAATTTTTTACGATAAAGCATGTTGCTCCATAATCCGTAGATTATAAATACTTTAATCGCCATATTTGTTTGACCTACATTTTTTGGTATCAAAAAACGGAATATCAAATTTCATGCTGTATTTGTATTGTCTTCTTTGCCTATACAAGAAGGAAAAAGAGAGCACTGGATTCCGAATCGAAGAAGATAGCTTATCGGCGCAAAAATAATTTCGTCGGAAATTTTACCGATGAGTTTGCTCTCGTTGCAAAACATCGAACGCGGACTTCTGCAGTGCAAAGTAACGAGTCGTTCGTCCCTTCTTTCGCTTTCTGGCAAGACAAACGTTTTCTCTCTTCCGAAACGACTAACTTTATGAGATGTAATAAAGTGCACAAGTCTTTCATTGGTGTTAACTCAGTCGAACATATACTTGGTATTGATAAGTAGAATTTTCAAGAGAACTCAAAGTGCGAAATTTTCGTACGCGATTGCATCAACCGTACAATAATAAAATCTGTCGTTTGTAAGAGAATGTTATATTATTTGTGTTGAAGTCATAGCTATAATAAGTAACCAAGTAATTTAATGGCTAAATGAGCTCTCAAGATTTTAAAAGACCTAGTAAATTCTTTCCCTCCCCAAAAAGATGATTCAATATCCTCAGTTTATTTCAGAAACTTGAATTTTGCATGCTGATCTTATCAATTTCTATCATATAGATAGAAAGATTAAAAATTAAAATGTATTCTACATATCTATCTGAAGACATACATAATTGTGAAGTGAGGGTGATAGGCCCCTGATGAGCGGTCGATGTCCTCTTAGTCAACACGCCCAAGGCAGGTCGAGGTCTTGTCACGCCTACGATTCTGCTCGCGGAACCATTTCCGGTTCTACTGCCGGATACACTTCCCAGATTGATCCCATTGGTTGTGCTTCTGGTTGTCAAGGACTTATTGTCAGGACTAGTTCCGGAAGCCACTTCTGGAAATGCGAAGTTTGCATCCTCGGATTCACACTTGATGTCCATTTTCCTCCTTTTTGAGTCCTCCTCGCCGACGCCGTTCCAAGGCTGATGAAATAAATTACAGTATTGATCGACTCATGACATAGATATATACAAAATGTCTCGTTAAATATTCGCTATCAAATTGAGTACATTAAATAATTAGTAGATAGGTTTATATAAAAGGGAGAAGTGCTAAAATACATAGAGTATAAAAAAATTAGCAATAGTTAATATCTTAATAAAAATTTCGTTAGTTTACTTTAATAACGTTTCAACATTTGGCAAAAACATTATAGAATAAGTACCATTGAACTAAAAATTAAAATTAAAAATTAAATGAATTTATGCATTAAATATCTTAATAATGCAATTCAGCGCTTTTATTTTTCGCTCGATGCCGTAAAAAAAGTTATTTCGAATGGTTAATACAAGAGGGACACCCCATGCGTGCGCGAGCGTCTATGTACTTAATTTAACGAATCAGAACTCGGTTGGGTTCAACTACCGTTCGAGCGGTCGGCGATCTCCGATGATGATATTGATGACGATCACGCGTACCCTCGTGAACACATTAAATAACTTCATCTGGCTTCTAACGACAAGGAGACTCAAGGCCGTAAGCCACCGTAGCAAGAATAAGTAAAGTGTGAAGCTTATATAGGAACCCGTCAACTCATTCTTTTTCTTCTTCTTTCAGCAAAGGAAAAAAAACAAAAAGAACCAATTATTTTAGATTCGATTAGTAACTCGCGAACAAATTCTTATCTACGGAGTATTTTGTTAGTTCCTCGAAATAATATTGTTTTTAACGAATATTATTTCCATCAAATATTATTTTCATTTATAATTTTTCGCGTAGCAAAAATATAAATAAAAAATTTAAAAGTAAATTTGTCCAAGAGTCTCTGAAACTTCTAGATATTTAATTTTATCATATCGAAATGTTATAGAACTCTATAGCCCATCAGTAAAGTTACATATAGCACAACTAGTAAGATTAATTGAATCGCTTGGTCGAGATTTAGAAATTTATTTGTCTTAGTCTCAGGTACTAACATTGACGTTGCTGAGGTGATGTTGACGTTCCTCGGAGCCGAGACCGGAATCGTTCGAGTTGTCGTCTTGCGTTGTACCCGTTCTAGATCCGTGATCATCCAAGCTCCTTATCGAAGTAACAAGAGCAACGCCACTCAAATTCGGGACTCTAGATTGTTTCTGTTGTTGTGGTCGTTGCTGTTGCTGTCGTTGTTGTTGCTGCTGCTGCTGCTGTCGCTGCTGATAGCTGACCGCTCTTCTAGTAGTGGAGTGAGCGCGATTATTTGTGGTTGCGGGGCTCTTCAAGATAGACGATGCGGTCACCGTCGATGATGTGCCACCTGCATTGCTACCTGTAAAATAAATACACTGAATTTTAATTTAATGCTAACCAGATCAAATTTATCGACTAGATAAACGTCAAACTTCTCTCACGTGGCATATATTAATACTGCATCATCTTTCTATCAATTGACAAATCTATAATATATTAGAAAAAGATTATTTTGACATGTAATCGTTTCTCTTGGAATAAGTCATGCGAGAACAATAGATACACTCAATTTAATTATAGAATAGAATCATTATGTCATTCATTTCGGTATCATTTTTAATCCGTCTATGAGACGAGATAAAGAGAACTTAAATGCCAAATGTAAATATAGATAAACAGGAAGTTAAATATGTAAAGAAATAGACAAATAGAATTGCGATCATTACAATGTAATGATTATTGTAAATCTCAAGATTTTTTTCTCAAAGTCGTCAGAATAAATTTCCTCCAACTTTTGTTAAAGTCGTATTTGCTCAAACTTCAAGATTTCAGCAAATTCTTCTCTTTCTATCTAGGATCCAGAAACATTAGAAAATCATACTTGCGAGAATATAATATACTGTTATATTGATCAATAAAATTATATATATCTCTGAATCTCTCCGCAGACTCTTTCATTAGCAATAAAACCGAATCCCGGACACGAATCACCATTCGACGCAACATTGATAGACCAACTCTCTCGATTTACACGTCGTGCATGAAGAGCCGGCGTGTGCATCATCGAGGAGCGATAAAGGGGGAAAAATACGAAACACACACGAGTTCCAGCGAAAGAGGGACAAAAAGACGGAGATGACGAGAGGGAGAGTGGAAGCGAGGGTAGGAGGTATAGAGCAATGTCGGACGGATCTATCTATAGACCACCTCGACTACTGGATGGGATAATTGCGTGGGGGTGAAGTTGCAATCGCGGACGCAACTGGTGGCGACGGGGTTCGATTCTTCATCCCTCTCTCTCCTTCCGCCTCGACGACCCATAGGGGGTGGGCATGTAATCGACGCATGCACACACGTGCATTACTTCTGCATCTGTGTGAACATCGAGGAAAATCACGGGACGATGTCAACGACCCGGCTCTCGGTTTCCAATCTCATCTCTCTCTCTTACTTTCTTTCCTTTTCCTTCTCTTTTCTCTAGTGTCGCTCTATTGCCATTATTGCCAATCATTACATTATGTTAAGCTGTAACAATTATTCTTTTTTCTCTCTCGCAAGCTATATCAAAAGTGTACACTCTTTTTTTCATTTATCGTAATCAACCCAAAATGTATCTATACTTCATAAACTAGCATTTAAACGTACATAAAGTACCTACAAATCCTTTATATCAATCCTTAATTTAGTTATAGTTTAGTTACAGGTTTAAAATATTCGTTATTTCTTCTTTCGAAAATTGCGTACACCGGTCGCAATCATCGGATGTTTCACAAATAACTGATGGCGCCATTCACTACAATAGCTGCATAATCAAGCGGCAATGTCATAAAGATAATAATCGCGAAGGTCTCGTGGCTAGAGTGACGCCCGATGGTTTTAATTATACCCTGGCAATCTCGCCATCGTCTCGATAAATAAACACGACGGAAGGCTCTGTACACCTGCGGTAGAGGTGAATGTATCTCTTTATCAGTCTCGTCTGTATGCGCGTGTCCACGTGGAAGGGTACCGCCAAGACGAATTAGGGCTCTTTCTGGTATTTGCGTCTTCTAGTCCCGCGTCCTCGAGCTAAACAGAAAAAAGGAAGGAGAGAAAGAGAGAAAGAATGTACCCTCGATAACAGGATCGATAAACATCGTTACTATTACACGGCAAACAGAGCACGAGCGCGCTAACTACGACGCCTCTCCTCTCGAGTCTCAAGGATATATCGTTACCAGGACGAATGGATGGATGGATGGAAGGAAGGACGAACGGATGGATCGATGCTCGGTCGATACTCGTCGTGGCCAGATGGTATTCGTTTCAGCAGACACAGACGCGCTAATTCGTCGATTACCGATGTTATCGGTCAATTTCTACGTTTCTGATCGAAATGTCGCAAGGAACGTATGTAGATGCGTGAAGGACGAAAAACGTCTCGAAGGCATTCTAATTCTATAACAGATCATTCTAGTTTTATTCCATAGATGATAGTTTTACGGATCATACGATAAGATCTTACAACAAATATGATGAAGAAGATGATGAGATGAATGAAGATAAATAATTGGATAAATGCTTGTTTTCCAAATAAACAGTAGAATTGTATTACAAATACTAGGCGAGAATATTCTATGATAAAATCACTTTGCAACCCACAATTAAGCTTATTTTTTGCCGAACATTATTTAATGAGAGAACTTTTTAGATCTAAAGATCTGAAGAGAATCATTTTTAGGATATATGCCTTGGATACTTTGAGGTTTTCTCGAGTTCTGACAAAATGGTTCTTTGCGTCTCACATGACAGTCTGTGTACACTTAATGGCATCTCTGATAGCCTACTTAAGTAGTCCAGATAAGGAGCCCAAGAGTCTCCAGAAGCTCCGCATTGCTATGCACCGGTACCGAAAGAAATATAAAGCACAGATATATAAATGCGATATATTTATTACTGTAGTATAAAAAATGTTAAGAATTTAACAAAAATTATAAAATTTAAGGACAGTGATACCTCAATATTTTGAAATAATACATCCTTAAAAATCGAAATAAAAAGATAACGAGAAGATTAAACCAAATCTTTGTATCAACAAGTTAAATTAAAGAAGCAAAATATGAAATAGAGATAAACAGTGAAAAAGAAAGTTCAAAATAAGAATATCACGAAACATTATTTTTAACGAAAGCGCATTGTAGTGTTTATAGCGCAAGAGAAGAAAGTAAAGAAGCGAGAAAATATTATCGATTATTGATGATTGATGATTGATCAGAAACGGTGTGTGAGGTTTATCGATATAAGAATATTGTGTATCTATTCGACGAAGTTCCGATAACGAGACACTGATTTCAATGATAGGCAGACACGGCCATATACATACAGTTCGGGCTCGCTCATGACGAAAAAGAGGACAGACAAGATCCTTGAATGATAACAGAAGCGTTACAGCTTGTTGATGAATTCCGATTTACGAACGTTGGAATTTTTGTCTCGATTAATATTCAAATTGTCGTGTGAATTCCAATGACTGTAATGGTGATTATATAGTATATATATGTGTCCGCGTCTTCTCTCTGTCAAAAATAAAAATGTTATCATTATCAACAAAAAAATTAATGTAATGACAAAATAACAGAAATTTATAAGAATATATAATATAATAGATTTAAATAAATCATTTTTTATTTTCCCCATTAAAAAACGACTAAAATAACATTTTCTGTAACTAATGTAACACGTTAATATAAAAATAATAATATTAATAATAATAATAAACTTTACATTATAAAACCATCAAAATGACGATTTAAAAATGAATAAATGTTAAATATCATGCTATATTTCTCTTTCGAAGATAGATTAGAATATCTAGCTTTGTTCTAATCATTTTGGTTGAATTATCTGTATCACTATATAAATATTAAATTATCGCATTTCATATTAATTTAAATAAGAAAGCAACTCCAGTGAAATAAAATCATCAATGTAAAATTGATTTAGAAAAAATTTTAAAGATTGCTTTGCTGAATTATTTTAAGATTAAATAAAAATAAATATCTAAATAATTTTTATTTTAAAACAAAAAGAGGGAGAAAAGATTTCTTTCAAAATTTAATTTTCTTTCTCTCTTTATAATTATATTTCTCTCTCTCTCTCTCTCTCTCTCTCTCTCTCTCTCTCTCTCTCTCTCTCTCTCTCTCTCTCTGTTTAATAATATTTTTTACATGTAATAATTATTGAAAGATATTAATATATTTTTTTACTATTACTATATATATTTACGTTATTATATATACTATATAATTTTCAACTTTTTTTAATAATCATATTTTTATCTCTATAAAATTTTATTATTATTATTATAATTATATGAGACAAATTTTTTGCTTTGATCCCACAAAAAACTGTTTAATATTTTTTCAAAGTTGTATGTCGATAATTAATTAGCAGTATATTACAAAATTGGAATAAGCATTCAGATACATTATAATTGCACACTAAATTGTTGTTGTTGATTGACTCGAAAAACCAGTTTGTTTGGTTTGGCCTAATCAAATTTATCAATCCGCCGCCAATTGAGTCAACTGTCGTATGTATTTGTGCGCGTGTATTTGTGTTAGCTCCATTATTCAACGAATTATAGGCGTTATTCAACTATGTATACAGCGCGCCTTTAACGAGCCACGTATGCGCGCATTCGTGTTTACATTTGATTTTAGCGATCGTTGAGACACCAGTATAGGCCAAAGACTTTTTTCTTTTTACTTTATATTATTTCAAGGAGATGATCACACCGATACAGAGCATTTCGAAACGTGACGCAATTATAAAGTTATAATGGATTTTCGAATCTGATTAACATTCTTAGAAAGAGAGCTAGAGAGAGAAACTTTGAGGTCTTAAATTCTGTTTCTAAAGAGTGAAGAGTTTCAAACATCTACGAATCACAGAATTAGCTAAATCATCAAATTTCTATAGATTTTTTTAGATTCCTGATTCTCCACAAATTTTATACTGCACTCTAGAAATACAATAATGTAGAATATTTTGGTGAATAAAGTTGGTTAATAAAAATAATAAATAATTTACCGTTTTTGAAAATGATCCTTCCCTGTCGTTCATTGCTCAATTGTCTTTTTTGAATCAATTTTAACTGAATGTGATCACCGTAATCAGTAATGGAATACATTCTGGCGTGCATTCCAACGAATAAACAGTGACAAGAATATTGATATGAATGCGTTAATGTTCGTCTCGCAAAAAAAAACGTGTCCCGTTGTGGAAATTAACTTTCGTTTCTCAAAATTCTCAACTTCCAACATTCTGAAACAATATAATCAATATGAAAATTATTAAAAAATAATATTCAAAAATTATCTTAAAAGTCATAATAAAAGACAACATGGAGAAAATATGTAAGAAAATATAATATTAATTCCAAATTATTAATTAACAGTCACCAGTATTCATTATAAATTATGGAAATAATCGACCAAACTAGCGATTTTACTTGTTAATTTGGTTGATTATTTCCATAATTTAAAATATAATAATGTATTTTTATTAGTCATTGAATTAATAATCGCCTAACACCGTCCAATTTGTTTCCAACATTTTGACATCCGCATCTCTCTCGACGTTGTATTTATCGCAAAAATTCAATTCCTTGTTCCTGATATCTTGTTCTCATATTTTATAGTGTCTCGAACCTCTTAGACGAACCCCGTATCAGAAATCGCGAAGGTTATCTGGAACCGTCTGCACCACAATCCTTTTCCCGCTGAACAGCCACGATATTAAAGCTCTGTATTTTCAACAATAATAATGCAGACGGGAGATAGTGCGGAAAAACATTCATCACAAGTTCATTGATCCCGCGTGCCGGTTTCATGCTTAAAGCCATAGAATACAAAGAGATAAATCTGTAGTCTGTTATATATTTTTTATAATACGTAAGCTGAAACTTTATTGTTAACAAGAAAAAGAGAAAAAAGAAGCAAGATACAAATTTTTATTACAATAGTTTCGTATATGATGAAAAAAGTAGATATCTACAGTCAAAAGTCTCACCTCCTCTATTCTAGAATCTTGTGGAAATCACTAGAATTCTTTCTCTATTCTATAATTCGCTCCTGCCTTGAATTCTGTTCTAATGGCATATGTGGAATAAGAATACCTTTCTAATCATGGAAGTAAAAAAATTTCTAGCTCAATGGCAACAAGTAAAAATAATTACAAATAAATCTTGGAGTTCGTTAACACACTTTAAATCTTGAAATCATCAGAGTGATCCTAGAATTTACCTTATTGTTAAACAAATTAGATAAAATAGATAAGATTAGAAAATCCCTCTAATCCTTAATGTGTCTAAACCGATATCTGCGTCAGGCAGTTTGAGATAAAACATTAAAAGCGACGAGAATATGAAGCAATACGAGAAAACCAAACGAAACTAGTTTAGTTTGATAAAACAAACTTAAACAAAATAAAGTAAAAAGTCTCTGCCTAGATTTTGCTCCAATAAATCCTACAAATATCAAAAAGAATGAATAAAGAGATGCGCCAGCTGCAACTTCCGAGGAATATTAGAATATTCACTAAAATAAATAAAAACATCAGTATTTTTTTCAATAAAATAATAGAAAATTAAGTCGAAAGATGTTTCTCCTTGGATGAGAAAAGACCAGAAAAGAAATACAATCGTATATAGTTCGACCATAAGTTTCTCAAACTTGTATAAATTACCATGACGATAATCCGTTAATGTAACGTTTACACAACTCGATTGTAAGAGCATGCCCAGATGATCGTTGACATGGTCCAAGGTCGCGCTGCTGCCCCTCCTTAGTTCCTGGCGCCTCTTCTCTAGATCGGGTGCCATTTAGGCTCCCCGAGAATCTACGACTCTTTTCGTGGCCACGTCGTCCTTGACGGAACAAAAAATCGCTCACGAATCACTAAATTTCAGCTCTTCAGATGATTTACTCGCGTCCGAAAAAAAACACGTTCCTTCTAAGGCCACTTTTGCTTCAAATAATGTTCGTACGTTACTTAACTTTTCACATGTATATGTGTGTAGATGTATATATAAGCCGTATCACTTATCTTTTAAAATGTCCCAAAGCCCACAAAGTTCCACCTCAACCTTAAACGACAATTAAATGGTTCGATCGCGTGTCATCGCGATTCGACTTCACTGATTACGAAATGTTTATATAAACAAGTTCAGCTTCTTGCCTTCGAAATCATCAGGCCCTAAGGCCCGCAGTCCGTGTTCTAGCGCGAAGTGTCAACTCCATATCAAATCGACACGTTCTACATCATTGCGAGTGTCGTTCAAATTTGTGGGAATACGAGAACGACGACGACGACGATGGGTGAGGTGCCATCCGAATAAAGCGAGGAAGCGATGCGAAGAACGCGACGCAGATATGTATATTTTGAAGGAACGAGAGAAGAACGCGGCCGGAACGCTAAGAAAGAACGACAAGGTACGACACGCGTCGCACGCAAGACTAACGCCTCGTCCGAGATCAGCGTGACCCGACAACGCAAGTAAATAAGCCCCCACCAGCCTCGAGGCACCATCATCGCGTATGTTGGACGACGGCGTCGTCGGCGATGGCGCGCCGCCGAAGGTGACCAATCAACAGGCGCTAATTAGCCGTCGAGTTATCGGTGGAGGCGCTTCGAGCTTGACTGAGCATCGGCACAAAATACACTTCTTTCATTTAATCTTGCAAGAGACGCCAATACGAATTTTCAATGATTTTTATCAATATAATTCAATTACCAAGATGGTATCAGTGTGGTACTCTCAAAGAATCACAACGTTTAAACATTTTCCTGAGCTACAACTCGAAGGAGAGAGACGGAGATGATTTCGCATTTAATTTGCATAGAGTTCTGAAAAAAAACCCTTTTTCCGGAAGGAAAAACATCTTACAATGCCTGACTGACGAAACTTTGATTATGCAACTCGGTGTAGCGTTCGGTTCCTTCAAGGTCGAGCGTCGCGCTCCTTTAAAGGACGATTAGGCACGAATGAAATGTACCGTCCTTCCTTTTGATTCGATTCGAGCCACTGCGTAATAATGTAATTTTCACCTGCATCATCTGTGCCTCTTCTTCCCCTCTGGAATCTTGGCGGAGTCCGGCGTGAGAGAATTCTGTTCCGTCACGGCGGACGACGATTAGATAATCGACACGAGCGTGATCGATTAAGTGCGCGGGCGCAAACGCGTCATGATCCTTGGCGTCGATCATGACGTCAAAGGTCGATTATAAGTTTACAATTTGCGAGCCAATTTACGGACCCGCGTAGCGATTTAATGCGAGATGCATCACGATAGCGCAGTTATTAATCCAGTTGGGTAATCCATTCTAATTGCTATTTATACGTGGATCCATAATTCCGCAGTTTCAGCGATCCGTAAATCCCCATCGCGGAGCGGCGTAACTACACAGATCCGTCAGAATGATACACTAAAAAAAATAGCATTTTTCAGTTAATGTCAAAGAAGATTTGATCGAAGAAAAGGAAATTTCCGTAAATATTAAAGCTGGACAAAGCATTTTCTTTGAGAATGCGAGTTTTTTACGTGGAAAGCCGCGCACGTTCCAAAGTTGACAGCTTTGTGTGTTGCTGCATTTTTGACGTTTAGAAAAATACGAAAAATTCTTTATCAAACCATCTTAAAAGTAACAGAATAATTACACTCGATATTTATATGAAAAGCTTGTAAATTATTTTAATTCGCGAGATATCAAGACATTATTGAATGTAAAAACTCGCTCATCAGGTTTTCCCTTTGTGCGATCTGCAATTTTGAGATTCACAAATATTTATACGTATTCCACATAAATCAGCCGACTTAATTTATCAATGATACATTTACATATCCGTCCTTTTACCTGTTTAGCTACGCCATATATAAACTCTGGATTTTTCCCGCTTTTTCTTCAATTAATAGTCATCCGTGGTTTTTCCATCGTGCGAAAACATCGCGAATATTAGCGATCTGCGCAGCGTGAAAACTTGCAAACATGACGGAGAGAGAGCTGTAGTGTATTTATTATTATTTATCGTTATTGTTATCTCGGTCGCCGCGGAAACATCGATCTAAAAAGCGCGCGAGAGCGCGAAAAATCAACGAGGCGGGAACGCAATTGAAGAAACGTTTATCTCGCCAGCGTTTCATTATCATCTTCCAGTTTCATTAGCATCTACAGAGTGTCCGGAAAATCAAAGTTTTCCTTCGAGCCGAAATAATGCATCTAGACTCTTACTTTGAGTTTGATAGATCATTTACCATTCGCAGAAAGAGAGAGAAAGACATAATCGTCAAATAACATCAAGTTTCATCAGAATTGACGCGTTAATTAAATGTATAAAGTTCACTGCTGTTATTAAATTTTTGTAAATTTGGTATATGTTGACAGATATTCATTAAATTACCTTGTTGATTGGATTAGAATTATATTAAACTGCCAGCTTCATTGAAACACAGCACAAAATCAATCTTTACGTAGGATTATGTTAGGTCAGGATTAATCAAACTGTTGCCATGACTTAGTGTAACTCGGTGTTGCCCGCGTTGGATAAAAAATTGCAGATAATAACGCGATAACAAATTCGATTAAAAATTGCAGATGATAACGTTAGATTATAAACTTTTAGTTATAATATATATCGACATTTTCTATTATTGTACATCTGCTATATATCTACCAAATCCTTTCACTCGCAAAGTTTGTGTTGTATAAGATATGTATTTTTTATTCCATTACATATTTAAATCTACGCAAACTCTAAAAACAAGTTATATAATTGCTTTTCAACCAAATCTCTCACAATCACTTCTCTATAAGAAAATATCTCGCACTAATCTTATGAATTTTGATCGAATCAGCTTTTCATATATTGTAACTTATGATAAGGCTTATAATAGCCTCAAAGCTAAATAATGGACAATTATTGAGTTACAGCCAGTCAAACAGCTCACAAAGTCCGATTTTTCATGTTTAACTGGCTGTAAATCGGTAAATATCCATTATTTAGCTTGAGGCTATTACATCTTTTGTTCAGCAGGTCATAAACTGCAACATATGAAAAAAATCAACTGATTTAACCGAAATCCATTTTACATACAATTTGGGCTGATCCCTCCTACGTCCTATACATTTTCATCGCACTTGCACAGAAGTAAGTCAACGAATGCAATAAAGTCCAATGTGCACGAGACGATCGCACATAACGACATGTTTGTTGCTTACTTTCCTCGTCCTTCTCATTCTTTTTCTCCTCTCTCTCTCTCTCTCTCTCTTTTTTTATACGCGTCTACCGTTCAATTACTCATTACATATACATACACACACACATATATATGTAACTATAAATGTATACCCACACCCACATAAAAAAGAAACTCCTACACGTTTACTGATAGCGCAGTAAACGTCTGTAAACTCGCTCGTCCTATTAGTCACGCTAGACAATTACCGGTCCGTCTCATAATGATGGGTCATATGAAAATCCTATGACGACGAGGACGATCAAATTTTTGCGAAAACTGAATGAGTGCGAATGAACGCTTCTCGGATATTTGTCACGTCATACACCGAGTACAATTTGTATATACAATTGTATCTCAATCAAAGAGATGCTCAAACGAGACTTCCTATGGCAACCATATCTTGTTTTCGATAATAAATATATATCTGACAGCATCAAAATATGATGAAGAAATAGAAATTATCATAAAGAAACTTAATCTCATCCAATACAAATATTACATTAAATTGTTCAAGATTATAGGGACAAGTATATCAGATACCACAAACATTTTGACAGTAAATAGAATTGATACTTTAGTAATATCACGTCGGTACAATGTCCGCGTGCGCGGGCGCGCATAAACGACGATTCTAATACGGCTCGTTGAACATGAATCTCGTCTACCACTGGACGATGACCCGTCTCTCGCTTATTTATCGTCGCGCTTTTACGGCTTAACTGTTATTTGGTGCTTACACTATGAGATATAGTCGACATACACGTACATACGCGTTGGTGCCTTCATATAGACTATAGACCGACATAGAATTTTGATGAAAACCGTTTTATATTAATTGGATTATTTAAGAAAAAAAATATATATATGTATATGTATTATTTATAAATTTTAACTATATTACAGAGTGTTGGAAAAAAGGTAAAATATTTTAAGGAGATTTAATATGTCCAAAAACAAGTCGAAAAGTCTTAATAAAAATCGAAATTTTTTTTATTTTTTATTATTTTATATATTCATGTGAACGTAAGTAAATTAAATTATATATAAGTTAACTTATATTAGATATTGCATAATATGGCTCATTAGCAGACTCATGTTTATTAATACTTTTTTAACTTATCTTGAGACATAATTAAATCCTCTTACAATATTTTATCTTTTTTGACACCTTGTAATGAATAAATTTAGAAATTAATTTTACATTTCGATAAAATTTTGTTTCGTCATAATTGAGTATTTATCTGACAATGAGTAATCTGATCATTGTGTATGTGTGTCATCATTGATTATATAATTATTCAACTATAATCAATGTATAAATTGTATATATATTATTAAAATTCAATTAATTTATTTGTTTTTCTCTTTTTCTCTATATATAAATTAATTCCTCAAAAAATGACAAAGATCCCATAAAACTAGCGTTTAAAAATTGTAGAATCTTTTTTCGTATTAGATAAAGTTCATTATATAATCAACTTAATTTGAAGAAATAATATCGTATTTAGTTATGCGCCACAACAATGTATGTCCACTGTAATATATAAAAATTGATCGGAATAAATTACGTCGAAACTACGCGTCTGCGTGCGATTCGATTAGGCGAAGAAAACATTCGAAGAGGAGGGAAGGACGGCGAGGTTTTTATTTCGTTACGGCCATGAGAACGAGATGAATACTGAATTGAGACGCGTTTTTGTGGACTCTTGGAACCTTATCTTTAGGTGGACGGCCTGCTATCATTGTGGTTTTCATAGAAAGACTGATAACGCACGTGACACAAACAACGTGAACACGAAGTCAGAACCTTCCTTATGCTCTTTACACAATCTCAGAATAATATGTTTGAATTATCACTGAAAAGTTTCAAGAATCTTTTCAGAATCGTTAAGAGACAGATTCTCTAGAGAAATTAAATTAAAGACAAACTTTTTTCTTGAAAAATTTGGAAGACGTTTGAAAATCAAGGAATATCCAAGCGTACTTTTACAAATTTATGAAGATCATTGAGTCTTCTTAGAATCCTTTTAGGAACGAAGCGCTCTAAGAAGCTCTGAAGATTTTTGAGAATCTTTAGAAGATTTAAGGCTCCTGGAATTGTGACGTTAGAGACGAGAAAGTACACGCTAAAAATTCTTAAATGTTATTTCAAAATAGACAAAATATTTCTATAAAACAGCACTTTAGATGGTTTTAGTACACTCTTAAAATACCTCGAAAATGATCTTTTTTCATTTATAATCAATCAAAAGTTGTAAAACGACTATAATATGAGGCCCAGTCCGTCTAATCTTTGCATATGCGCAGTCATTCCGCATGACAAAGTCTGATACCATTTTACGATTGTTAATTGACTGTTAAAGAAGAGAAGAATAGTTTTCAAGATATTTTAAAAGTCTCCTAAAGCTGACCATCCGATATAGCATTTTATCGAACTATATCTTTGCATTAAAAAATGGCATCTAAGAATTTGCAGCGTGCTTTCTCGCTTCTGATGTCACAATCTAACACGCGGCGAGGACCCAGAAGCCCTAAAATCTCTAAAAATATTTATCTGAGCGTCACTGATGAGTGTCGCGCTCGAAGACTATATCAACTATCAGATTTCGCGAACACGTGCGGTACGTGTAGCGTACCTTGATATCGTTCGCTGCGCCGTACATTCCTCAAATCACTCGCTGATGAATCCGTTTATCCAGCTGCTCGGTCAGCTGAGCACCGCTGAATTGTAAATCAGGTTTGTTACCTCGCTGGCCTCAAAAACAGTCAAGCTCAAACATTTCTTAGCCTCGATCTCTCAACCAATTAAGTATCCGCCGGTCGAATGTATGCCTGTTGAATAAAAAATGATGTTATGTAAATCCATCAAGTTCGGCTCACGCATACGTGACGCCGAATCGCGATGACTGTTGTCTTGGTCGGATCTACAGATATGTAGACTCGGCAAAACATGAAACTAGAGACGCAAAACCGTATATATATACCAAACTCTTTCCCCCTTTTTTATTATTAATTTCAATATAATTTCGTGTCATTATATATGTTTTTGTTGACGTTTCTTTTTTACAAAATAACGTGCAACTAAAAATTTGCATGTATATCAAAAAATATTTTTTTACATTATTTTTTTAAGATAATAATTAATTATCTTGGTAGAGAACAATAAACAAATGCATACATATCATAAAGAATTTAAAATCTCTCCTTTTTTCTCTCTCTCTCCAATATAAAAAAATCTAAAAAAGTATATCTTCCAAAAATCCAATCTATTTAATATTAAAATAATATAAAAGTCATTTTGATGCAATATCGATAATTTTAGAACTTGGATATTTTAAACTTTCAGACATTCCTGTCTTCGAGCATTTTATATATTGATATGTGAAAGGTGAGTATCAAATAGAAAGTAAAGGATCGATATTCCTCTATCTACATCATCCTCTTTTGGCACTTCGTTATTCAATATTACAACATATCCGTATGATATTTAGTAGAAAGTAGGTATCCTATTAGAAATTCTCATTATTAAACTGTTACATAGTACCAGACTACGTTTCTTCCAACATTAAATATTACAATTAAATATATAATTGCAATTTTTTTTTAATATTTATAAATATTATTACAATAAATAACAGTTATTCCATATTGATTAGATATTGATATCTCTGGGGCAAACAATTATTACATTAGAAAAATATTAATTTTACATATTGATATACAGAATCATATATTTAAATCATTTCGATTTATTGATGTTTCTGTGATATAATTCCTGTCTTCAATTTTGTATTGATATACATAATAATATATATATCGTTTTTGCGGCATTAAACGAAATATATCGATATATATCGATAAACTAAGGATATCGATATATGTCTGCGCACTGCGCATTACGCAGTCGATGAAATCATCCATACCGGTCCTTTGTTCATAATATTGGAGCCATATCACCTACCCTTTCGAGAACAGTACTATCTACGTGTGGATATTGTTCAAGCGATAGGACGATATAACGGAAGAAACAATTCATATCGATATCTTCATCAAAAAAAGACTTTCTGTGCCTTTGCCCTGTAAATGTCACATATAAAGAGACATTCTTTGCCTTTAAGTCCTAAAATGTCACATATTATGTGGAAGCACTTCAAGAAGGTGGACGAAAAAACTGTCTCCTGCAATTTGTGCCATAAGCACATACAGTTTCAAAACGTGTTATATAATAAACCAATTACGTTAATAGCCACCATGACGCGACATTATAGATCCCATAGAGCTTCTGAAGACAACAGTACATACAAGGTCAAAAGACCCAAAAAAGAGGCAAAGACAGAGAAAAGGTTTGTTGATGTTTCTTTTTTATTGATTTTTATAAATACTAATGTTTCATACACACATATATATGTATGTGTATGTTTAACAAGATTAAATCTTTTGTTACAGCCATTGGTCAACAGGTGGTAATCCTAATACTCCCCATGCTGATGCTGATACATTTCTAAAAAACCGAAGAAATGTTCCAAGAAAAAATTATAAGTCAAAGTACATACATTTTTTTTGTTGATTTATTATCTTTGATGCTTTGCGAATACGTTTAAATTTAATTTTTTTTATGTGTTAGGATGAACCTTTTGTAAAAATGGATAGACTACTTGCAATTCTTGAGAGGAAATCTAGTTCTAGTAAGATATATTCTTATATTGAAAATTCATTAATTAATAAATAAAATATGATATATAGCATAATAAAAAGATGATAAATATATATTAAATGATATCTAAATATTTCAGAATAAAAATACAAATGTTTAATCTCTCTTTTTTATGATTTTTACATAATTTCTTTCTTTCAGTTGATGATCACTATGCCAAGATAACGGATACTATTCTTTACTTCATGTGCATCCATTATCAATCATATAATATTATTCAATGCGAAAAATTTAAACATTTGATAAAAGAACTGATGCCTCATTACAAAATTCCTGATGAAGATGTAATTATAAGAAAATTAGATGAGAAATATGATAAGGAAAGTAAGATCTTCAAAAAAACACTGAATGAAACTTTACATGTCACTATCAGTATAGATTCCTGGTCTGAAGTAGCATCATTTGAAAGCTTCTTAAGTGTCACAGTGCATTTCATAGCAAGTGAAACAAGAAAATTGAAATCGAAAAATATTGAGATGATCAAATTATCTGAACAACACTCTGTCAATTGCATTGTACTTGCTCTTGAGAATATTCTGCTAAATTGGTGCATCGATATTGATAAAGTTGCAGCAGTTGTGACTAATGACGAATCTAATATAGTCAAGGCTGCTAAAAAGATTTTTCATCAGGACAAGCATATAATCTGTTTCGCTCACACTATCAATTTAGTGGCAGAAAACTTTGTGAAAAACTACGAAAGTCTCAGTAATATAATTAACAAAGCGAGATTGGTTGTAAAGTTTATAAAAAATAGCAATGATAACAAATTGCATTGCTGTCAAGTTGACTCTGGTATATCTAAAACTAAATTAAAGAATCTAGTTCTTGATGTCAACAATAAATGGGACAGCATGTTTTACATGTTGGAAGGATTTGTCGAATTATGGAACGATATCAATAATATCTTATTCAGAGAAGGGAGTTTAACTCCCGAGATGCCGACCGAAGCTGAAGTTATCGTATTGAAGGATTTCGTTGATTTATTGAAACCTCTGGCATTCATAGCGCGAGAATGTTTGACTGAAAATTATCTCATAATATCGAAGGTAATGCCACTTATTAATTGCGCCATAAATGAATACTTAAACATGGAACTAAAGACAGAGCTGTCGAAGAAGTTGAAAGAAAGCATTCTGACAGATTTACAAAGAAGCTTCGAGCATATCGAATTTACGGATTCAATAGCTATTGCTACCATACTGGATCCCCGCTTTAAGAACTTACATTTTCAGAATAAAAAGGCTGAAAACAATGCTATATATAAATTGTATGAAATGATACGCAAATTATCCCGTTTGTCTCATGAATCTAATACTGAACAGAAAGAAATCAAATACAATCTTTGGACTCATCATGAAGTTTTGGCGCTTAAACACGAAGACGAGTTATCTTCGTACCTAACTAGCAAAGTTTCCTCGAAGAACGACGATCCCTTAGAGAAATGGGAGAGTATGAAGACACAATATCCCTCATTGTACACAATAGCGCAAAAATACTTCTCAATCGTAAGCATATCAGTTCCAAGTGAAAGGTTGTTTTCGAAGACGATGATCCAATCGAGAAATCAATTAACCGAACCAAAAATATTAAACAAAATATCATTCTTGACTTCTACAGATTAAGAATATTGATTTTCATAAATCATGAAAATTAATTTAATGCATGTTATTATTAATGACGACGCTTTTACTAAAGCCAATTATCTATCCTATATATTTTATTATACTATTTCATCTAATTATATTCTATTTTTATGGCATATAAGAGAATATCCTTCTGTTACAAAAAATAATCCATTCTTTTATTTATTATATGACACTTATATGTTCTAATAATAAATTGTTTACGTATTTTATAATTATATTTTGCTTCTTTTATAAATAAATATTAATTAAGAATTTATTATTATTGGTTCCAAATCTCGAATAAACCTGTATAATCAATATGAATGATGTAATAAATTCAGTATATCTAAAAAAAGAAGTGTTGAGTTTCTTCTTCTAGAATCAAGTAGCGAAAGTGCTCACGAATAACTAAATCCTTATTCAGCTTCTGCGATGCTTTGCGACTCGCAGATGCCGCTCGAGATCGTTCAAGGAAGCAAATTGCTAAGACTGTGTAGATTGACGGTGATTGAGTCTCCATTGCAAAGGCCTTGGAGACGTTTAACGCGCCGGTATTCACAACAGTTGTTCTACAAAAAGTTTCTCTCGCCATTCGATTAGCTTCTTTGCGCGCATCAAGTATAAACAGTTCCTTGAAGGTTTTGAAACCCTCCATCTCTAATCTAATCTTGCAAAAAAGTCGAAGAACAAGCGAAAAGTATCAAAAAAGTCTTAATTTCCTTTTTTTATATCGTACTGGATAAAATTGTATAGTCGAGTTATTTAATTATTCAACATATGCATTAGCTATTAAATCTATCATTTAAGATTTATCAATTCTGTATAATACTAGTTACATATACGATCATGATAAATTTTAAACGGCAGATTTGAAAGATTATATGTTAATTTTTCTTCATTTTATAAATAGATGTTTGAGTGCAATTTTCTGCGAGAAAATAGATAAATTAAAGGAAATCAAAATTAATGTTGACTCTATATAATTCCAAGTTTAAATAATTCGATGCGGTTTACGATCGCTCATTAAGTGGCACTCGTTAACATTTACGGCGATGTCGATTTCATCGCTTAGAGATAACAAGCAAAAGCTTAATTCAAGCACTTGGAATTATTTATTCGATGCTCAAGTATTCATCGATAGTGATACGCAAATTTATTTGGTGCATACAACAGCTCGAATATATAGATGTCATACGATCACGTGGTTCTGAAGAGAAACCACGTGGTCACAGCTAATGCCGCAAGTAAGCTAACTTTTTATTAAGATATTTGTATTTATACTGCGCATTTCTTAAACAATATTTTAGCATATATGGTAATATTTGATATACAGGGTGTCCCATCAAAAGTGGCCACCCCCTTTTATCTTTGAAACTAAAAGAGATAGACCATAAAAATTATATATGAAATTAAATGGCTCAAACATAGATAGTTTTTGTAAGCAACCACTGTGCTCACAAAAAAGTTCAGTTTGAGCCATTTAATTTCATATATAATTTTTATGGTCTATCTCTTTTAGTTTCAAAGATAAAAGGGGGTGGCCACTTTTGATGGGACACCCTATATATTTCCTTTATATTTTATCTATATTAACATTCAATAAATATTGCATACATCTCCTTTTTCTTTCCAAATACTTGGACGTTCAAAATTCTTTTGACTCTTATAGTTGTAAAAAATGATTTTGTAACATGCGGGAAAATGTAACTACAATTTGTAATGCACACGTGATCATCCTACGTATTCTCCCCCTTCGTTATCGCATCGCGAATCGTCCTTTCCTTCCCACCATCGCTCTATTCTTATCGCGGCATGCCAGGAATGCATTTTCACGGCGACACATCTTCGAATGACGCTCGTTTGGGCCGCGAGCTTTGCCGAAATGTTTCCGAAGATATTTTTAACGTATTCTTGTCAACGCATCCGGCGATTGCATCGCTGCTTACAACAGCGTGTGAAAAAGCTCGGAACGTATTGTATATAATAACGTCTCGCGCTTCTTACATGTCATATTTCCTTTATTTTTTTTTTAATTAGAAATATATATGGTGTCCTAGACTTACTGTACCACAACATTAATGAGAGATTCCTGAGATGATTTGAAGACGATTTTTCTTCAGCGAAAATGTCCAGACATCAATAATCTTCAAGTTATAAACGACCGAAAATAGAAGCTTTTTTGTAAACTAAGCCTTGTGAAAATAAATTATTATCAAAACTACACTTTTATAGTTAACTTCAGGTGAAGTTTACTTTAATAGAATTTTAATTTAAGGCTTAGTTACAAAGATACATGAAAAATTGGAAACATTTAAAAAATGATGACCTTCCTCAACATTTTCGCTGAGAAAAAATCGTCTCCAAATAACTTTAGAAGTCTCCCATAAACGGATGGTAAGGTTGGGACACCCTGTATATAAAATACAAATGCAAATTTCGATGAAATTGATTCGTGATCGATTAATAATCAACAGTTACTTGGAAATTTATTCCATATCGATGAAAGTGCGTTGCACTCGATTCGCGACATTTTCTTTAATCATGCTCCGGAATAATAAATGCGATTTGTCGTATTGCATTTATTATTCCGGAGCATGATTAAGGAAAATACTGCGTTGCATCGTATTGCATTATATCGGAGCATTACTATATTATCAGACTACCCGAACAGGAAGTTACAAGAGTAACGGCCGACTTTTTCAACTTTTTGCTAAGTTTTACAGATAGCATATTTTTGTCTCTTTTCTCAAATAATAAAAAAAAATTTTAAAAAGTAAAAAAAGAAATGATAAGATATGCTAAAACTGATCAAAAAGTTGAAACATAATCGGCTTTAAATTGGAAAATGATTCTCGCCGCCGTCACGTGACATATTACATATGTACATGTAGCGTGACATAAAACTTGCAATTACAACAATAAATTCGATCCAATATCGGAGCACGGAAGCTCAATGCGTTGTTTCTCACTCGCTCTTGCATTTTCACGAATATAACGATACAAAAATGTTTGACAGGCGTTCGAGTGACGTCATATGTTTGCGGATCATCGAGTTACATATCTCGCATATTACTTCCATGTAATCCTCAAACATTCGAATCTCGCGGCTCGCAGCGACAGATTCCTAATTTATCGCGACTCCGGCTGGTTCGCGCTTATATACGTGGTCGATATCGCGAGAGACGAAGGAGGAAGGGACGACGAAGGACGAAGCGGAAAGCCGAGGAGGGAGAGAATGCGCGGCGATCTCTCGCGAGTTTCTCTCTCATACACGAAGCGAGGGATTGCATTGGACTTACCGGCCGCGGATCTGGCACCGTTTTTCCCATGATGCCTGCGGTACTTCTTTGCTGTCGCAATCTGATCCTTCAGCAACATCGTACACGCACCCGCACGCAATACTTCCGCCGGCAGCGCGTCCGCTACGCATCATAATCTACCCGCGCGGCAGCCATATTTGCTTTCCGCCGTTCGACTGGGACCCTGAGGTCGCTTCGCAGCGACTCGGCTCGGCTCGGCCTTTGGCTGGCGGCCATGTTATTTGTTGCGCGCACGACGTCACGTGGTCGGCGATGCGCGCGCATCCACCTCAGGCCCGTGTTCTAGATAGAATCGCCCGATCTCTAAAAGAAACAAACTGTTACTAAAATGTAAAGCACCTCGTTTCACGTTATTCTTTATAGCAACTTCTTATTATTTCATTAAAAAAAAACAATGCAATTTATTATTCGATCAATTAAACTCTGTATTCAGTTAGATAAAAAAAATTAATTTTTAAATATGGATAGCGATATACGAATTATTTCAATAAAAACCAATACAATTTATTATTCAATCAATTAAAACTCTTTGTATTCCTTCAGTTAGATAAAAACTTTTTTAAATGGATAGCAATATATTATAAATTATAATTAATTAATTCGATATCATAACTTGTTTGTCTAAAAGAAACAAACTGTTACTGAAATGTAAAGCATCTCGTTTCACGTTATTCTTTATAGCAACTTCTAATTATTTCATTTAAAAAACAATGCAATGTATTATTCAATCAATTAAACTCTGTATTCCTTCGATTAGATAAAAAAAATTTTTAAATATGGATAGCAATATTAGAATTAATTAATTCGATATTCGAAGTATTGCATTAAAAAACAATACAGTTTATTATTCAATCAATTAAAACTCTTAGTATTCCTTCAGTTAAATAAAAAAAATTTTTTTTAATGAATAGCGATATTATAATTAATTAATTCGATATCATAACTTGTTTGTCTAAAAGAAACAAACTGTTACTGAAATATAAAGCATCTCGTTCGATGTTATTCTTTATAGCAACATCAAATTATTTCATTAAAAAATAATACAATTTATTATTCAATCAAT
Organism: Nylanderia fulva; assembly: GCF_048542155.1. NCBI lineage: Eukaryota > Metazoa > Arthropoda > Insecta > Hymenoptera > Formicidae > Nylanderia > Nylanderia fulva. The sequence goes on along the minus strand of NW_028189730.1, from coordinate 1,134,632 downwards.
TAAATTCTTTGTATTTCTTCAGTTAAATAAAAGAAATAATTTTTAAATAGATATAGCGATATTAGAATATCACAACTAATTTGTTTTTCTCAATTATTTAATTTAATAAAAATTTAATATATTATTTTTGAAAAAAAAGAAAGAGAATTGTAATATTCTAATTGAAAACAATATTTAATGTATATATAATTACTATGATAAAATTATTTAATTATATATATATAAAAAATGAAATAAGTATTCTCTTATGAGTAATTAGTTGCAGTTGTTAGGATAGGAATATTGCAATTAGTAAATTTCTGAGGAAGAGGAAAATGTAATTTCAGAGACAATGATATATGTATATAGAATAACAAAGACGTTCCTGATGCGTGTAGGTATGGCCTTTTACTTCACACACAATCAGGTTCTCGTTTGACACACATTACCTCAACAGAAATTGAAAGAAGTATATATTGAAGGCAGCCAATGCAAGACGCGATTAATATATCGCGACACCATTATATATCTTATCTCCGCTCGCATTTATATATTTATATTATATATATTTATATATCTTGTTTAATTAACTTTTTTCGCGCATTCCTTATCATGAGAGACGATATCAAAGCCCACAGAAACGCGCACACTATATAAAAGAATGGACCGAAAGTCATTGCTCCGAAAAATACTAATTTATAATGATATGATTATGTAATGTAGTGTATAATTTTTTCAATATATAATACATAATTTATAATATATATAAAAAAACCATTATTGATATAATAAATTATGTATATCTTTAAAAATTTATATCACAATAATCGAGATTGTTAAAAAACTTTTACTTGTTTAACTTATAATTTGATTTATTTTTTTATAAAAAAATTAAAGCTTCTCTTTAGTTAAATTTATTTCCGGAATAGCGACTTGGTCCACCGTATGCGTTCATCGCGCAGAAACATATTTATATATATTTATACAGGGCGTTTTTTGGAAAAGATACGATATTTCATTCATATAATAGAACATCCAAACTCAATTGGGAATAAATTCCTAATTACCCGCTTTAATGCAAGTCATTCGGTATATATTAATGATTCAAATCGAGAGAAAGATATTAATGTACATACGTTTTGTAGCGCCCATAATCATTACACGAGAATACAATTTCCAAAAGATTATAACAATGATGCAAAAATAGACGTTACCCATCACTTATTGCGACACAGCAAGACAAAGAGCTCTCCAATTCTCTTGAAAACTCTCCAGAAATGTTTCTCTCGTATGACTCTCGTATGATCTTTTCTTTCCTTTTCTTTCCTTTGTCACAACTTCTACGTTTAATTAGTATTTGTGCAATTAGGCGTTTTGTGAAGATCCCTTACGTAGCCTCGGAGTTAAACCTAATGAAATGTTAAACGAATTGTGTAAATTATTTAAACATTATATTAATTGTATAAATTACGCTATAGTGAAGATATTCATTCATTTCATTGCGTGTAGAACAAGTATAGTCATTCTCAAGGATTACATCATATCATTTTACTATATATAATATGTATATTCTAATTGTTAAATTAATATAAATTTTTACTGAAAAAAATAAAACATGGAAATCATTAATTTACATTTAATAAAGAAGAATTTTTTTTCTTATTTCATTTTCAGGCAAAATATGGTAGGATATAATTTTTAAATTTAAATTTAAGAAATGTTTCAAGAAATCTTCTCAAGTCAATTTTCTCTAAAAATCACAAACATCTATTTAACTTTTTTTAAGCTTAATTTAAGATTTGAGTTTATATAAAATTTCAAAATGTGAAATACACAAAAAATCAGAATCATGTATGCGCTGACAATATAAAAATATGAACGATGAAATGTTCCCAAGTTTAAAATAAGAGACGAGATCTTTCTTACTTAATTAATCGCAAAAAATGAAGGTTTTTGCACATAAATTATTAAAATAATAAAAGTAATATGATAAATAAATATAAAAAGGTAAGTAAAAAATGTTAAATTAATTTGATTATTTCAGAATATGATAAATATAAATAATTTCCATCTCAGAATCTTGGGCCCCAAAAATCTTCGATTCCCAGATTCCAATAATTTGTAAAATTGTGAATTTATGAAATTATCTTGAAAAAAATCACAAGATAATGGAAATATTTCTTTTATCATTCCTGATAATGTCATACTTGACATATGAAAGAAGATTAATTACACTGAAAAGACATTATTCAAACTTGGGAACTATTGATCTGGATTACAAGTTGCAAATTGATAAAATAAATAAAATATAAAAATATCATGACAAAATACATACAATTATTATGGGTTCTAACTTTTAGAGGTGCAGCAGTACTATGCCCAAGATTCGAGTTCTTCAAGTTTTCTTCTTTACATTCTCTTTTTTCTTTTAAAAAGTACTGTGTGTAAAGATACTATAGATTTTTTAAGAAAACTTCTTTACACAGCAGTTCATTATCATATTAGCGGACTTCTCAAATCTCTCTCTTCTCAAATTCTTTTCTTCCTCTCTGGCTGCTATTAATGCTGAGTTCCTTGTACAAGAATAGAACCGTTTTTGTATGCTAAATTGAATCGTTTACATTCCTATTAATTTCCAAACATTCCTGAATTATCTAAAAATTGTTTAAATTTTAAAGCTCACCTATCGATATCAGAAAATATCCTACCTCTTCTCTTGCCTCTTTAGAATTTACTTTACTTTTTTCCGCAAGCATGTAAACGATTAGTAACAGGCGCTACTTTGTGAATTAAAATTGAGTCCAATTGTCAACAATTACATTGCCATATATACTTCAATTTTGCAAATAAATATTCCTGTTTGTTCACAACCCTGCTAACTTAAAGAAACAAAATATCTTCCTTTCTTTTCTATTTTCCACACACGCATACACTCTCTCTTTCACTCTTGTTTTTCTCCTTTTGTTAACGTTTGTCGCTCTCTCGCCCGCATTCAAAAACGCTACACATTTCGACAAATAATTAAAAAGTCATCACAGAAGCGTCACATTATCATATTCCATTAGACTACATGTCTCATGTGAATTTTTGTTTCGGTTAGCGCAGTAATATTACAATGAGTACAAAATGGTTTCTCAAGCCTAGTAAAAAGCACTATTATTATTAATATATCATTATATAATTATATGTATATTATATTTATATATATAATTATGAATGTGCTTAACATGTCGGCACATCACACGTGCACACACACATATGCATCCTCTTGTGTGTGCGCACAAACACAGAGTTGTAGTTGCACCACTTAGGATCTAAGTTGCAGCGATAATTAGTCTGTAGTAATCCGTTAATTTTTATCAAATCAAATCTCCTTCTCCCTCTCTTGTTGAAAACTGTATTGCGATTCAAAACGACCATACGGTAATTACGGTTAATCGATCGCTAACCATCGTCGAAATTTCCTTCTGCATTCGAAATGATAAAAGTAAAATAAAAAAAATATGTGAAGGACGATACTGCCTTCGTCATTCGTTATTCCTACTTCGGCCATGTTTCGCATAAGAAGAGGAAGAGAGAGAGAAAGAGAGAAAAAAAAAAAAGAAAGTGTATAATTTTTGTAAAAAGGATACCAGAAGTGATTTTCGGAATATTGTGAAAATTAAGATTTAAAGAGTCCGAAATTTTCAAAATTCAAAAGCATTTTTTTTATTATTTAATAATATAAAAAAATTATAAGAAAATATATATTATTAAAATAAACATTGAAAATTTTTAGAATCTAAAAATATTTCTTGATTTTTTCGACGATAATGCTCGATGCAAAATTCAAACTTCTATAACAACCTGAAGATTCAGTTCAAAAAATAGCTATTTTTTTTACTTAAAAATTGCCAAATATAATTAGATTTTAAAGCACATTTGAACGACTTAAACTGGTAACGATTTAAGTCAAGTTTGATATCCTATTAGAGATATTTAACTTTTTGTCTTTGTTGATGTTTACAAAAAAATATGAACAAACGAAAGTTATTAGTTAAATTATTTTTCGTTGTACAGAAAAATGTTCAATGTAAATGAAAGTATTCAAGATAAGAGTATTTCTGTATATGACATTTTCTTTTTTCCTTTTTCCTAAATATAATATATAATGTAAAATTAAAAGAAGTTGTGAACATTCGGGAACGCTCCTATTAGAAAAAAAGTGCTTTGTAAATCCTTAGGGATCATAATAAACCGACTTTTAATATAATATATAATTTATTTAATATATCTTTATTTGACTAAAATAAGTTATTTTATAATATCAATTTTGTAAATAAAACTAATATTAAAAAAGACTATGTTTTCAGAATAAATCTTCAAATTGCTATAAACATTCAAATTTTGCATCAAACTTATGTTATCGTCGGAAAAATATATTTTTAGATATTTTAAGTTTTCGAGATTTAATTATATATACATATATTAAATAACTTTTAAATAACACTAACATTAAAAATATATATTTATATCCTTCCTATTTTAGTCAATTAAAAAATATACATTTATAGAAAAAGAAGAATAACACATATAAAAATACTGTAATAGTTCCTCATTGAACATTTTTCTGTACAACAAATAATAATTTAATCAATAATTTCGTTTATTTAATTTTTTAATAATATATGTGAATAAAAATTGATAAAGGCAGTATTATCCACGCAATATTTAAAAATCGCAGAGGCCCGATATATTCCCCTACTCCTCCAGCTCGAAATACAGACATGTTTGATACGCGCGATCGACGTCCCGTTTTACTTCGAGTCAGAAAATAATGGCACAAAGCGAAACGGAGTCTTGCGGGGGCGTTCGAGCGGCCTTGAAGAGAATATTGGATACTTAGCCGGAGCTGGCGGTCTCGTTCTCCACCGGTAGATTCGGCTGCGGCGAGTTCACGGAATTATCCTGGCGGATTGCCGCCTTATTCTGTCTCACAATCTCGGCACGCCTTTCCTGCGGGAACAGAAAGAAAATGAAAGATAACAGCGATATTTTTCGATATGATTTTATCAAAAACGGAGGTTGAAAAGTACGCCATGCTCTCTATCTGCAAGCTGATGGATGGCTAACTTTAGACAAAGTGCGTTGGAGTTTTTGCTGTTCTCGATTTTCTAGATATCGATTCTCAGATTATAAGATCCTCGGTTTATTAATTTAAATTAATATATACTTATTTTATTGAAAGTAATAGAAGTCAATGTTCACGTATATTATGCGAGAAAATGATGAAGCTTGGTCCTATGTCTTCTCCAGCACATTCTGTATTTAAAACAATCATATGAGCTACAAATAAGGACGGTCATGCTGGAAAAAAGTAACCGTAAAATATAATCGAAAGACTGCAAAATATAATCTGGTAAAAGCGCGACAACAACATTCCTTATACAAACTCAACTATCGACGTCTTCGTGGTCCTAAAAAAAATATAACAAGCTATCTGCTGATGATGGAAGGGAGATGGGAACAAAAGGGACAAAAAAAATAATTGATATATAACTTATAAGATCCGCAAACATTACAATTTGTTGTATTAATTGCGATTTTAGAATCTTATGAATTTAGAATCATATATTTTTGAATATTAAAGTGTATGTTATGTAAGCGTGTATTATATACTCTGATCATTATTTTTCAGTGAATTTAGGTTAATATTCTCTATCACAATAATCACGATTAAAAAGATTTATTCTAATAAAAAATTTTAACTCTTTTAATATATATATTTTAAATACTATTATTTTATATTCATAATATGACTATTATTTGAGATTATTATTATCGGCGAAGAGCCAGGAGCTTTAAATAAGTTGAATACTAAAGAAATAAGAAAGAATAAAATAGATGAATTTTTCTATTAATCAACAGCTTTGCATGGAATTCAATTTATCAAGACACAAATTGTGATGTTTGCGAAGGATCCCGGTTGCGATTAAGAATGCGGCGACGGAATTACATGATGGCGGCGAATCGCTTGCACGCGACGCTGGATTTCTCGCTGTCGATTCAGCTCCGCAGTCGACACCCTCTTGTCAAACTCGAACTTTTTCACCAGGAGTTCTCGTGCTGCCGTCTGACGAACTTGAGCTATCTTCACTGTGTTCTAAACCACCATTACACAAACGTCCACATTCGATCAGTGCTTTTTTTCACAAAAAAATGTCGGCAATTCAAGGCTACCCTATTTCACATTTCTCTTAATTTCATTCTTTCTCTCTTTCAAAAGCTCACGAATATAATGCTATGATTAGATTATGCACGAGACTCTGTCGCTTTTTGGAATTTTTTTCTGAAAATTTGTGTTGTACTTAATAGCAATACATTAGTATAGTATAGTATATACAAGTACATCAGTATATTTAAATTTATCTTTTAATATATCTTTTATTTATCCAAAACCGACAAAGTTTCGCTATAATCTGATAACTAGAGATCGACGTACTTCAAAACCACCACATCAACTGCAAGAGCCACATTTGATCGAAAACTTACATGATTGCGCAATTTCTCCTTCTGCTCGCGTTCAATTGCTTCGCGACGCTCTCGTGCCTGCTCCAGCTTCTTCTGAATTTGGGACTCCAATTGTTGCACGCGCTCCGCCATTACTTGACGTACACGAGTTACTTGCTCCTCCTGCAAACAAACCGTGAATCGATAAGTTATATCTATACTTGCTGAGTCTACCTGCCTATACAGTTGGCTTGTTAAAATATGCAAAACAAAAGTAGTGCAGTTAAGCTACTTTTAAAAGAAAGAAAATGACAAAAGGGGGGACGTTTAATTATTTCAACTTGAAAATTTTTAAATATAAGAAATCTTATATAATTTTACATATATGTATATTACAACTACAATGTTTAATTCGATTAAAACTGTCTAATAAATTATAAATATGGAGATAAATATAAGAAAGTACTAACATGTTCCTTGAGACGATCCAACATTTTCTTGATATTCTCCTCACGTTGAGCCGTAGCAGTCTTCAGCTTCTCTTCGACGGCGTATCGTACTTCCTCGGTTTGGAGTTCGAGACCCAAGCGAGTCTGTTCAACAGCATCCAGCTGCAGTAAAATTAAATATTACAACAGTTGCTTAGAACAACAAGACAAATTGACTGATAGACATATACTTGTCGAATAATCATTTAACCACTTATAAACACGTAATCAGGACTTAATGAATTTTGTAATCAAATTATTAATCTATATTTTCATCATTGATCCACCCCCAATCTTTCTTACTCACATGCTCTTTTAGCTTGCTCTTCAGATCGGCGATGTGGGCCTCTCGCTTCTCCTCCGTGTTGTTCATCTTAGCATCCAAAGCCTCGCGAGTCGCGGTAATAAAGGCCGCGTTAAGCTCATCCTTCTTGCGGGACTTCTCCTCGATCTTGCTGATCTTGGTAGCGAGACAGGCGAGCTTGTCCGCCTCGAGGAACTCTCTTCGTTCCTTAGCGGCCCTCAATTTTTCGATCGGGGTCAACTGAATTGGGCTTGTTTGAGGCGGTGATGGTGCTCTCTTGGGGGCCGTTGGTTCCGCTAGGATCACTTCGTAGCACAGTCCGCCCTTGGTCTTCTCCTGGCATCGAATCTCAGTCGCTGTAAATTTTCATCGTACCACATGAGTGTTTGATTAATCAGTACGAGCAATTGCGAGTTGATACAGCGAAATATGACTATGGTATAATATATATTTTCAAGTGTAATTAATATATTATTTTCAAATCATTATCACAATATTTTACAATTTCGATTCTTAGACCTGGAGATATCGATGCTTAGATCCTTCAACATCGTATTACTTTCCTGAAATCACTTCGATCTCGATAAGTAATTACAATCTCTATCGAATGCCTCCCGGTGTCTCGTCTTGGAATAGCAGTCCCTATGGGCATAATTCGCAATTCCAAGACTTCCGGCGCCGACTAGTTACGGAAGTATGACTCACAGCTCGAGAGCAATAAAGAAGGATCGATCAGAAAACGATCGGACGTAGGCGCCGCGATGTCTACTCTGTCGCCGCACGCACCTCTTCTCTCTTCCTCCCTCTTTTTCGCCTACTCGCTGGTTGCCAACCATACCGTAATTATCGTATATCAAATTGTATCGTATATTTCATTGTCGTGGTAAAATTTTCCGAAATTTTAGTAATTATTTCATTCCAGAGAATTGCAATTTACAATATTATTTTCTATCTTTTTTCGTTTCTCTTTGCACAATATCTCGAGTACCGATTAAATTTATTAAACGCTCGATCGTCGGTTTTTTAAAATATTTAAATAAATTCTTTATACATATAATTAAGAGATAAATAATCGGAGAACAATTAAAAATTGCACAATTTTCGCGTTTGTTACATCTTTCTTTTTTCTTGCTCTACTCGACGAAATAAAACGTAATATTGCTATGAAAAATTGTCGATATTTTGCTGAACACGTCCACGTAATACAATACAACTTTGCAAATGTTCCCCACTTGCAATGTATAATTCAGCGGCGACACATTGGCACGACCGTTCTTGCCGAGGGCATTGCACCGATCTTTAATAGCGAAGGTGTTCCCTTTTAGCCCTTAGACGCTGGAATTTTCTTATTAAATTTCCTAACAAAATTACACACATAATACAAATAATAAGACAATAATTATATAATTAGAATGATTTAAACACACAATTTGTAGAAAAAAAGAAAAATAATAATAATTTTGGATTTCAATTTTAACATTAGTTTTCATAATTATTAAATATATTTACTACAATAAAATATATTAATTAATTCATCAATGTAGCCTCAAAACTAGAATATTAATTAATTATAAATATAATAAAAAATAACAATGTAAAATAATTTTTAACTCTAGCCACACAATTGAACCATATAATTGTATCAATTACACAGGGTGAGAGAGAAAGAAAGAGTTGTATATAAGCTAGAATATTATAGATAAAATTCTTCAAAAAGGTCAAAGTAGCTTATTATTAGACTTCCTTCCTCATATGAATTTGATGTTTCTTTAGTAAATATTGTTAGTCAGCAGACTGTTTCTTTTTCTACCATGTCGTCGCTGGAATTTTAAACAAGTCAATTTGGCTCGATCGAACAAATGTAGGTAGGTACGTCTCAATACGCCTATTGACGTCATTCAAAGCTCGCTAAAGGTCTCCCAATGTTGGCTAATTTATCCGAGTACTCACTGATGAACTTCACCTTCTTCGGCTGCTTGGTCCGCGGTTTGCCCTTTCCGCTGGGCTTCTTAAACGGCGCATTATTCCTCCTTTGTCCAGCTTCAGAACATTCAGATTCAATTCAGTGAAGACAGAGTCGAAACGTTTTGGAAGGAAATTAACGAGGAAAAGGGGAAGAAAAGTCGAGATTGCGTCTTAACTCGTTGAACCAGTCTCCTCTATTGTGCAATTAAATTCTATCATATAATAATTAATAAAAATGGAGCACTTTTCCAATAGATAATTAATTATAATTAATTATCAAATTGATTGCATACAATTTAACAATTATATAAACATAAAAGATGTTTGATTAAAAATTGTTACAAGACACAAGCGTACTTTGTTGAAGCTTCAACGAATATACGATTATTCTGGAAATAAAGCGGGCTATAAAAAGTCAAAATTGAACTCTGTTAAAACTGGTTATCTGATTAAGAGATCGATCAGTGTTTCAATGAGTTAATTATCGGGAAATCGATGCAACTGTTTTGCGTAGCCATGTTGGACCGCACCCTGATTATTTCGGCAAGCCGAACACGTGTATACCGACATCGTTAAATCCACATTAAACATCATTAGAAACAAAAAAAACCAGTTAACAACCAGTCATTATTCTGGCAATTGTATACATCGCTACATTAAAAATAATTAACTTTATTGTCGTTCAAAAGTAAAAATAAAATTGTTATTTAATTACTAATACATATATATATGTATATAAAATAAATAAATATATATATGCAATAGGTATAATAAATGTTATACATTTATTTGAATTTTCTATTTTTATAATTAGAGTCGATATTTTGTGCAGAGAAGAAAAGGAGAAATGATTTTATTTATAGACGCTTAAGAATCGTATATATTGCCATTTTTGTCAATTTGCCAACGGAATTTTGCGACACCCCGTAGAGAAATGGTGGACCGTATCGATTCGCGGACGGTCCGAGAAATTGATCGAATTGCAGGTGCCCTAGGATAATATCATGATACTACCGTGATATCGACCGCCTTGCACCGCGGTAAAGGCCGTCTTCTTGGCATTCAAAGAACACGAAAAAACGCAATATTTTTCGGAGATATATAATATTCGTACAAAATCTTGTTTCTATGTAAATTAATTCTACAATAATCACACAAGCAAAAAATTAAAAAATACTCAAGCAAATAATAGAAAATTAAAATATGTAACAAATAATAAAAGAGATAAAATCTGTAATTAGAAAATATGTAAGAAAATTCAAAAATTAATTTAGATTAAAAATAAATTTTTAAGTTAAATATCTGTAAAATATATGTATATAATAAAGATTACAGTTATTTTGAGTTTACACGTGTCGGCAAGTAAAAATCCGAAATCAGGCGGTCTCTATGAGGATATGTTTTCTGTTAATAGCAGACGAATCGCATCTATTTCCCGATAGTTGACACTCCCCGACAATTCTGTGAGTTTCTTTCCCTGAGGGATACAAGAATGAGACAGGATGGTAGAGTATTTTTCGTCGAAAGATTTTCCCGGTTTTTTCCGATAACCAGCGCCCATAAATTAATTATCTCCATTTCCAATTACTACCCCTTTTTGATAAAATTTTAATTTTTTTAATCGCTGAAATTTATGATAAAAAAAATATTAAACTTTTTTAAAAATTATATTAAAAAAGATTTGTAAAAATCGCTAGAAATATCCGCGTCATCGTTTAAATCTTCTTATAAATGCGCTTTGCATTATGCTTTACAAGCGATTTATTAAATCTCCAGCTTTGAAATTTGTATATAAGGAACTTTAATAAAAGCGCCGTGAAGAGAAGCAATGAACTGCAGTTCAGTACCTTATTCTATAAATAGCATAAAAGCACCTGAGCAAAGTTTGGCTCAATAAATAGTAAATTACTTTACAATTGCTCCATAAAGAGTTTAGCAAGCTCCGCCCAAAAGTGGCTAAATGGATAATTACGGTCGAAAGCCAGTAAATTATATTACGAAGGCATTATTAAGAGTAACTAATTTCATAGAGAAAAAAAGTAAATGCTACTGGATATTTTATTTTTTTTTTTTTTCGAGCACGAAATAATTGCTACATAAAACTCGTCATGGCATAAAACATTTTTTTTACAAAACTATCATAATAGTACAAAAAATGAGAGAGAGATATTTAGTCTTCATGCTATTTTAAGATCTTCTATAAAGATTTAATCGAAAAATGGCGGATATTTCTGGCAATGTTCTTTAAAGATAGCAGTCTTTATAAAGCTTCATCTTGATAAAGTTCTATGATAAATGATCATAAACACAAAAATATTGTTGTTCTAAATTTTGATATTTCAATTTTTTTAAATGTAAAACACTTTATGAGGACTGAAGAAAATTCTATAGAATTCTTGTTTTTCAAGGATAAATAAATGACTGACTATGAGAAATCATTATTCCCAGTTTACAAAGGATTAAATAAGGAAAATGATCTTCCAAGATTCTAGATCAATTAGTATTAGAAATGATAATTTTATGGTAGCGCCAGTTAACAATCTTTTTAAGACTTGGGGAATCGGAAGGAAGAGGGCCTCTCACTCACCTACGATACCCAGCGGGGCCTTGCAGCTGTGACAGAAGCACTGGAGCACCGAATCGCGCACGAGACCGATGAGCATGTTGCGTTCGTTTCGTTTCGTTCGAAAGGGCAAGTTTCGCGGGCGGATCTCGGGGGAGCAACGCGAATGACAGATCGAGCACGCCGGGACCAAGTCACTGACTGAGAGAGAAAGAGACTGGATGGACGAAGGAGAAGAAGAAGAAGACGAGACCAAGATAGAAAAGAAGAATGAGTGAGGCACACCGGAAGTGTCGCTCAGGTCGTAACTGGGGCGGTGGCTGGAGGGCGACTGGCTCGCATGCTGCGCCACGACCCTTGGCGTCGCTCAATATCCCTCAACCACCCTTTCTCTCCTCCTCCTCTTCTTCTTCCTCCTCTTCTCCATCCGAGCCTCCCTCTCTTCGTCCGCGTCATGGAACCAACAGCCTACCCGACGACAAGCCACCCTTCCAACTGGCAACTCCAACCTGCGATCGTCTACTGCTAGAGCAACCCTCTAGGAGGGGTGTTATGAACCGTATGGGGTGTCCCGAGAAAAGCCTATGTAAAACATGAAAGGACTCGATGAATGTGTAGAAGGACGAAGGAATAATCGAAGTTGAACATTGAGTGGAACTTTGAAATTGGATCATCAGTGTAGATAGATCTCGCAAGCTTTGAATATCGAAATTCTTCAACCTTAATGTTGTATCACGCTCATCATTTTCTACGTTAGATTTTAAGATTTCAAGAAAAAAGTTGACATTCAACAAAGGGAAACTATCAGCTATGATTTCGCCGTAGTTTCTCTTCGTTGGATTTCAACTCTTCTATCTTCTTTTGTAAATTTGCCATTTCTTGCTTCTTCTTATCGCATTGCTTTTTCAAGACCGAAATGTTAGTATAGTTTTATATATTTCCTTCCTCTCTTTGAAAATCTATTTCTCAATTTCTCTAACTTTCTTCACCTTCTGTTCTATTCCCTTATTGTATTTTTTTAAATCGATACTACCAATATATTTGATGTTTTAAAAAGAGCCAAACTTGATTCTGTAAAAATTTCATTACTTCACGTATCGTTCTGTTATTATATTGAATTGCTACATTTGTTTTAGCAAAACGGTTTTTTCATTTCTTATTTCGTCATAATCTTTGAGCTTGATTATTTTTTCATTGTAACTCATTTTCAAATTGTTTTATTCTTATTGCTAGTTTTAATCCCTCGAAATTATTGTCGCATTCATCTTCAAATTTATTTTGCCTAATTAATTGTCTGATCTAACTTTCTGTTTCGTTCATTATGGTCTCTAAATCATGAAAAAAATAGAAATTTCAATCTGCACATTCACATGTCCTTGCAATATTTATTAAGTTTTTATTACGTTATTCCCACAATGCTTAGAGAAATTAAATCAAATTAACTACATCAAACTTACAACTAGTTTACGATTATTTCTGGTTTGTTCGTTATTGTCTCCAAAATATATTATCCAAAATATATATGTTTGCGCAAATAAAATTTCTATTTTTCTAGTAAACAATTAAAACAAAAACAAAATCATTTAAACAGCATTCAAGATATGTGAAAAAAAACGTTAAACATAAATTATATAAACAGAATTAACTCTCTTAATGAGAACATAAAACAATTGGAGAACGATTTGCAAATGCAGATTAAATTATGTGATGAATGGATTGAAATATGCAACAATTTAGAAAATAAAAAATTCGAGTTGAATAAACAATTTTGTGCAAGTTGAAGATTACATAACTAATTGAACAAAATAAATCTGAAGACAAATACGACAATAATTTCGAGGAAACTAATAATAAAACAATTTGACGAGGAGTTACAGAGATCGAATGAAAAAACCATCAAATAAAAATTCGTTTGGGGAAAATCTATATAAAATTTTACGAAATACCGTAATAAAAATTCTAATTATTTTTCGACTTTTCCAACTTTCTCTCTCTCTCTCTCTTTAAATCTCCAAATAATAGAAATAATAAGTCTCTAAATATATACTCCGAAATCATTGTATTTAAATTCTGGTGACATTTTCAGAGATTTTGAAATTTTTGAGTTTTGAAAACCACGAACTTTTAAATTTAATAATAAGAATATTTTTAAGTCGGCTCTCCAATTTTTAAATCATCGTATTTATCTCGACTAAAGAGCCAAACGCGATGTTATTGCGACAGATTAAGATAAGAAAATTTGGAAACTAAGGAATTTGAATCCTATGGTTGGGATCTCAGAAATTCCCCTTGTTCCTTCTCCTAACATCCCCTGTAAAGAAATAGACGAGAAAAATATTGGTCCGAAAGTCGGCTGAATCGGGAATTCCCCGAGGAACGGCGTCATATGCAAGGTTCCATAGCAGGGGCCCAAGTACCGACCCCTGTGGAACCCCGCATGTCATATGGCGCCTTTGTTCCTCGGCATTCCTATCTGTATAGGCCAAAAAAAAAAATGTCCGGGATTCAGCCGACTTTCGGACCAATATTTTTCTCGTCTATTTCTTTACAGGGGATGTTAGGAGAAGGAACAAGGGGAATTTCTGAGATCCCAACCATAGGATTCAATTCCTTAGTTTCCAAATTTTCTTATCTTAATCTGTCGCAATAACATCGCGTTTGGCTCTTTAGTCGAGATAAATACGATGTTTTAAATTTAATTTTTAAAAATTGGAGCTTAGCTGTGAAAATAAAATTCCAATAATTTCAAGATTATTTTTATCGAGAGGAAATTATTTGATTTGGCACGAATAAGGCGACAATGACGAATGAGAAATATAGGGCACGTAATGATTGCTTTGTGTAAAGTTTTTCAATGAAAGGACGATCGAAGACGGACGCTGTTTGTCGGAACTCGCGCATTATGACGCAGCCGGAAAGATACCAACGAGTCAGTTCTTTGTGAAAATCAATGAGAAATAAAATTTTCATGATGCATGACAACTGTCGAGAAATCACGTGGATTATGTAGAAAAAAGACATTTATTCCGGATAGCTCTTGATGAAAAGATTTCGATCCAGAGCTCCATAATTAACCGGATTCGATCGTTGCAATTTAATTAAATTTAAATGACAACGATAACAATAGAAAGTGAGAAATCGGTGGAAAAATCGAATTTATCATCGCGTTATCCTTCTATTGATTTCTTGTACTATGTAACTATTTTTATAAACTATTTTAATTTATGAAATAAACTCTATTTCGCGCTTTTGGTGCCAGAAAAATCGGATTTTCTTGCCGTTTCGCTCATTACGATTCGCGATACTAAGTTGAGAGCCACGGAGGGGTCGCACCACGTCGCAGTCAGGTCGGTCAGACTACTGCGGCATCGCCGTCCCGTACAAGTCTGCCTGCAGCAATCTTCTCCGCAACTCTCGCCAGGCCAAGGACAAATCCAGACGAGTCCGAGGGCTCTGACCTCCTGTGTCGTACATGTCGTCTGCCGGTCTCGCCAAGCTCTGGGCTCTGAGTGTGTTTAAGGTGTTTAAGGGTGTGCTTCCAACGCACGGCGCCGAATTGTCCATGCTCCTCCTCTTTAATTGCTGAACCTTTGTCCCGATATCGCCGAATGGACACACGAAACTTGGGCTTATACAGTATAAAATGAGGGATCTCGTTCCATAAAAAAACGCGAGGCTCGTATAATGTCAGAGAACACGAATAGAAACAGATATATTCCACATATTATATAATCGTTATATAAAATATAATCAATATCAATGTTTTGTATGTTTGTTAGAATATTTTTAATATTAATGTATTAATATTTATATATATAATACGTATTAATTTTGATATTAATATATATATTGAATTATATAGAATTATTATATCAATAATATAAATGTTAAGAATTTATTTGAAAATAATTACTGTTTTAGAAAAATAGTTTTCTTCACTGATATTAATATATATATTGAATTATATAGAATTATTATATCAATAATATAAATGTTAAGAATTTATTTGAAAATAATTACTGTTTTAGAAAAATAGTTTTCTTCACTTTTACTACTTTCACTAATTTCTCTCTCTCTCTTTCTTTCTCTCTCTTATCAAATATATAAAGTATTGCATGTGAATCACCATATTGTTTTACATATTTTAAAATTACTTACATTCTTCGTTGCTACAATCATCTGATTTTGGTGTGGTGGCCATAGTGATATGTTCCTGCAACAAAAACGTTCCGTATAAAGCAAACTGGATATACTGGATACTCGAGAAAAAAACAAATCCCAATAATTTTAAATGTGTTGTCATAACATTTATTCTTTTCAACGATTCTTGACTTTGTCACATCTATTCTATATATGTGTTAGTTTCACCGTTCAAAATATATATTAAATATCGATTCAGAGTTTAACGGGAAATAAGTAAAAAAGGAGACAGACCTGATTAATTAATATTTTTACATTGTTTCTTATATTAAACTTTATTCGTGTTTGGAAATTTGATCTATTTGTGTGTATATTTTGTAACATGTCTGTATTTCATATATTGAAATTTAATAAATATTGACATTTCTATTTCACAAAGTTATTAAAGAATTTATTATTTAGCATTATATTGTGTGTAAAAAATAATAAAAAAATAGAAATATTCTCAAAATTATATATTATATAATTTTAGAATAAAATTTAGAATATAAGAAAAAGACTTTTAAATATACTCTTGTGTTATTTATTAAAAATCTCAATTCTGCAGATAGTTTGTGGAGTAAAAAAATTTCATTATAAAAATTAATTAACTAAATAAGAAAAGTATGTAATTATCATTTATCTCGAATTTTATTTTTGCAATTTTATAAAAAATTTTAAATAGTTTCCACATTTTACTAAGAAAAAAATAATGTTTTAATAAAACAGAATATAATATATATGAACATATTATTAATGTACACATGGTTTATATAGTGACATCTATTGACTATCATTGTTTACTTTGCTTAAATCTGCTTCTTTATATATATATACTAAGGAATATTTTCTCAAGATTTGAATAAAACATATATTATTTCTTGTTCTAAAAAAAGAAATAATTTTAAGTATAAAATTTACAATACTTAATTAGTTATAGTTTTGTGTATATAAATATTAACTTTTTTAAATCATTTATATTTTATTGCTAATAACTTTATAATCATTCTTCAAAGGTTCTAAACAATCGTGATAATATAATACCATTTTTAGTTAATTAAGAAAAAGTATTGATTTTATAAACACCTTGTACATATTATGTATGTCTTTGTTCATAAAGAATTCACTAAATAAGGAGATTAATATATTATATGACACAAAATATAACTTATAGACTAATTATAAAGAAGCAATTGAGGTAGATCAATAATTGAATATTAACTAACACATAATGTGTATTACTGATATAACCCAATTAGACAAAGGCTCGACTCCTTTATTTACAAACGTTCCGCCATGACCTCCTATCACGATCACCTAAAAGTCATTGAAATACACAACCGTCCCTTCGTATTATCTGCACAATTCGGAAGCAGCAATATATTTCTCGTTCCTACTTTCGCCATTTCAAACCTACCAAAAACAATCGATGAGCAACGATCCGTTCATATGATTAACCCCACAAACGAATGGATCAACCGCGTCACTCCGATAAATTGCGTATATCTCTTTGTTTGAGTCGCGATAAACGAAGGAGGGAGAGAGAAACACGATCTTTTACCTGCTTTTTTTCAGCGACGAGACTATCCTTGTTCTCGATTCTCGGGAGCAACAGGCTCGTCGAACTCGCGATCGAACTCCAGATGCAGCACTCGTCGGCACCGGCGATGCAACACACAAGGTGATGGCACAGCACGACAAAGATGAGCAAGTTCCTGTACAACCAGTCGCTTCGTACGACGCTTTTATCGCGCGTCTTCACGCAGCCGAGTCGCCGAGGATAGTCGAAGGTTCCCGAGCGACCGCCGAAGACGCCCGAAAGCTCGCGTCGCCGCTCGAGCCGCCGCCGACGCGATCACGTGATTGGTCCGTCTTTGACGTCGCCGCGCGCCCATTGGTCGCATTTGAACGGCCGAGCGTTACCGACGTTCGCAAAGCCGGTTGTTTTCCTGTATATATAAATATATCACGTGATACACTCGTTTTATTTTATTTTTGTTTTTTCCCCATATGTTTTATATTTCGATTTCCAGACTTATTTTATGCAAGTGTATTTCGCTAACAGATTTTTATGAAAATATATATATTCCTATATAGTTCATTAAATTGCTAGACACTGCATTTTATTATTAATTATATAATAAAGATAATATATGATATATATATATATGCTATTAATGTTGAATAAATGAATGCATGAAATTGAAGATTTTGTAATTAAAACAAATAAAGATAATAATAAAATTCTGAACTAAATTTTTCTTGAAATTTATATTCAATAATATATATATTGTAGGATTTTCACCTTTTGTTTTTATTTAAAATATGATATAAAATTCATACCTTTTATCTTCCCAATATTTTAATAAGATTTCAAGAAATATATTGTAGTTATTCTCACAAATTTTTTTTCGATATAACGACTTCACATTATTGCATATCTGAAAAAAATTATTGGAAATTAATTATCATCGAATAAAAATTTCAATTATTATATTCACAATTAATTATTTATTACCTTTGGTGATTTCTAATTTCTCATCGATATAGCATATATTAAAAAATACATTATTCCTTGATGATCCCCTTTATTGTTGGAAGGAATAATTTATTAATTCTCTCGATGCGTGCACGTTGATGGATCGTGAATGACGACGAATAATATATTGTATTCGGAGGCCGGAAACCGTTAGAACCGGCTCGAAAAAAAGAGATTCATTCCTGATGAATCATATGTGACTTGCAAATGTGCGTGGGATGCTGCTCGTGTCGCATATATCGTGTAATAAAAATGGGCCCCAAATATGGTTGCGACGTTCACGACTGGTTTTGATTTTGATACGCTCGACACTGTCCATTATTCTTCTCTCAAAAGCGACATATATATATATTCTTCCGATTCCTTTTCGTGGTTTATATTCTAATTTGCATTTATAAATTTCAGATGCTTCTTTTTGTAGAGATCGAGTCGTACAATATTGATATTCAACTTACGTACAGTGTTCATTATCGCGTATTTATTCCAGCTTTTTATTTCCTCGCACCTGAATAAATAAGATGCAGTTTTTATGAGTAAAAAAGGAATAAGGATGAGTTGAATATAACCGCTTGTACATATAATAAAAACGTATACGTATATACGATTACTTACGGCAAATCATTGTTTAGGATCTAAATTTGTTTTTATTCTAATTCAGTAATTAACGCTGCTCTACGTTATAATAACGTAAACTTTTGAAAGTGTTGAATTGCATCATCGAATAACTCGATTCGCATAGAACGCGATTCCCATCGCAAACTCGGCGCTCTTCAATCATCGAATATGAAATCTATATAGATGGCATAACTTACGTATAAAAATAGCCAGCCAATAGAATGCTTTATTTTAAACTGTCACCTATAATACTCACTTTTTTGCGTCAAAAGAGATCACATGATCGAAAATGACGAATTGGTATCATTATTTTTAGTCACGTGATGTTTGCTAACTGAAAATTAATTAATTATTAACAACTTATAATTTATATATTTAATTATTTTTATAATTACTATTAATTATAATAATAATAATTATTAATTATTTATTTATAAATTAGTTCATTAAATTATATTAATATATTATATAATATATATATAATATATTATATAAATAATATTATATAATATATAATATTAATGTTATATATTATTCAATATTAATATATTACATCTAATAAATATACATATATAATATTTTAATACATTATATATAAATTAATTTATTAATTAAATTCCTGTGCAGTAACAATTTAAAGTATGGCAGCTGCGATTGAATTTAGACGTACGGTTTCCTTCCTAAATCGCTCGACTAGTTCGTGGCCTCGATCGCTCGCGCACCGGCGTGAAGTTGCGCGCTATTTGAGCGCCGCAAACTGGGCAAGTTCACGTCGCATGAGTCTATCGTGCGCATTCACGAGTCTATGACGGCTGGTGCGACAGCACGTTCACGGGAAAGGTGCGAGATTTGGCGCGC
Source organism: Nylanderia fulva (assembly GCF_048542155.1). Classification (NCBI taxonomy): domain Eukaryota; kingdom Metazoa; phylum Arthropoda; class Insecta; order Hymenoptera; family Formicidae; genus Nylanderia; species Nylanderia fulva. The sequence goes on along the minus strand of NW_028189730.1, from coordinate 1,114,653 downwards.
GAAAGCAACGTGGTTTCTCCATCGATGGTGATCGAGGAAGGAGGCTGAAGCGCGAGAAGCATCGAGGATGTCGATAGTATTCCGGGAAGCTGACACCAACATCGGCGACCATGTCGACGACCGTAGACTCCGCGCCGGGACTGACAGCTTCCCGAGCATCAACGAGAGACCGGTCGACGACATCTCCCTCGAGTTCTTTTACAAACCGCACACCATCACTCTGCTGCTCATCTCCATTGGCGCAGTCATATACTCGGCGTTCACCAGGTACCTGTAAACGTCCGTCTCTTTAACCCTTGGAAAATTCATCGTATTTATATTTTATATTATTCATTGTATATCATAAGCCTCTAATTAAATTTATGTATTCGTTCAATATAGATCGGTATCGAATCTCGATAAGATAATTATTCTGCGAGAACAATAAGAGACAAAGTTCCTCGACAATGGCTTAGTATAATGCCTTGATGAATGATGCAACGTTTATATGTTATATACAAGATTTAAATGTTTATATGTATATGATTGATGTTGCAATTCTGCCATTTATTTTCTTTTCAAGATGAGTGATATATTAATCAATTTATAGTAATTCTACACAGAAATATTTAAGAATAATTATAGTTTTTTTTTCTGGATTGTCTATTATAAGCACACTTGATTATGCTTTGTTTTGCATACTATATTCTGTATTTGTTACATAATTTCTTCTTGCATCAATTTTGCTTTTATTAATATTTATATCCCTTTTTTAACTATAGTGTTAGTTGTCAGAAATTTAAACTAATTTTTTAATATCTAATTGTAAGTTAAATTTCTGAACAGGATGTATCTAAAAAAAATATTTATTGTGGCATTTTCATTATGACAATAAGGTTGACAAATATAGAACATATACTAAAAGACATTGTATTGAAAGAATTTGACTAAATTTGATTATTCTAATTCTGCTATAACGAGAATATTCATGTAAATATGATTTGCAAATCATTATCTTGTTATATTGTATATGTTTATTATATTTTTCTAAATACCTTGATTTCAGAAATACCATCAATGTCGAGGATAACATGTGGGCAGGCATGTTATGTGTCGTTTTCTTCTTTCTCATCATATCTGTCCTAACGTTTCCCAATGGACCATTCACCAGGCCTCATCCAGTGGTATGGCGGATAGTATTTGGCTGCAGTGTTCTGTATCTAATGGGTCTGTTGTTCTTGTTGTTCCAAAACTACGAGACAGTTAGAAAAATTCTGGTATGGATAGATCCAGGTTTAGCATCCTTTCACATCGACATGGATAAGGAGTATGGTGTTAATTGCTCAGACGTCACAGTAGAAAAAATTTGGAATCACTTGGACGTGTTTGCAATGGCTCATTTTCTTGGCTGGACCTTCAAAGCTATTCTGATTCGTCATCTTGGCATCCTCTGGGCCATTAGTGTAATGTGGGAAGTGACAGAGATCGCCTTTGCGCATTTGCTGCCGAACTTTGTTGAATGTTGGTGGGATGCACTGATTCTGGATGTTCTTGTGTGCAATGGATTGGGTATTTGGGTCGGCCTGAAGATTTGCTCCATATTAGAGATGCGGGAATATAAGTAAGTACATCTTTAACTTTATCATTCAAAGATCTTGAAGTTTTATCTTTTTTTAAATGAGAAATCTATTCTTCACTTGTATAATATTAATCTATTTTTATATAGAAATGTTTTATTTTATTAACATTTATTTTATTATTTTATTAAGTTTTTCCTTTCCTCAATAAATATATTGAATTCTGTATTTATTTTATTTCTTGAATGCACAGATGGGTCAGCATCCGTGACATCGAGAGTACTACTGGGAAGCTGAAGAGAGCAATGCTACAATTCACACCTGGTAGCTGGACATCTGTCAGATGGCTAGATCCTACTTGCACACATATGCGATTGGTCGCATTGTGCCAATTAGTGATATTTTGGCAAGTCTCTGAGCTCAATACCTTCTTCTTGAAGCATGTCTATGAATTTCCGCCATCTCATCCTTTTGTTGTGGCCAGATTAGTGTTGATTGGCGTCATAGTCGCGCCATCAGTCAGGTGAGTAGAAAATGCACAATTTTGATCTTTGATTTAGATCTGAAAAGTATAGATTTCTTAAGAATCTTAAGAGTTTCAAAATCGTGAGAAATATATGAATATATTAAAATTTTAAATTTTTTAACATTGATTATTTTAAGAGAGATTTGTAAATGTGTATGTGTGTTATATATTTATAAAAAATATATTAATGTAAATTATATATTAATATTATTTATCATATTTTTAGAAATTAATATTCTGAATTCTTTAAATCTGATTATAATATTAAAATTAATAAAGAAAACTAATATAATTATTACAATTACAGGCAGTATTATATGTTTGTCACTGATCCGACATGTAGTCGAGTGGGAACTCAATGTTGGGTCTATGGAGCAATTATGGTGACTGAAGCCCTGCTGTGTATACGTCATGGTGCAGCTTTATTTGAGCGTACTCAAGCCCTCAATATCCTACTTTGGTTGCTCTGTCAGTCTCTAGTCTCTGTTCTCTGTGTCTATGGCTGTGTCTTGTGGCATCAGTATTTTGAAGTAAGATTTGTAGTTTTTGATCCTTTTCTAAAATTAAAATTCAGAAAAAATACTAATATTTTGCTACGATATTTTTAGTATTAGAGAAAAAATTAAAGGAAACATAGTATAATAATATGAGCTAGAAATCTCCCTTTGTTTCTTACAAACTTACTTATAGTGACCCTATGTGTTGCCATAAGCTGCTTCATTGTCAATAGCTAAGTAATTATCAATTTTTATAATTGACTTCTTGTTCCTTTCAAATGCATGGTGCTGATTGCTGCAGACGGGAAAGAAAGCCACTATAAGGCGGTCCGTCTCTCATCTAGGCAACTTTAACACGAACGTAAGCGGTATGTGTTGATTGGATCATTACGATACTCGGTATAATCTACTGAGTTTGTGGCACTCTTGATTAATCGCTCATCGTCGCTGTCACTGTTTCTAAATCTGTCCATTTATCTGTAGCTTGTTCGTGTATCTCTCATTCATCTATATTCTTTATAACTTAAGTAATGAAGAAAAATTATATTAACCATCCAAATCATAAAATTATTTTATATGATTGAATCTCTTTTTGCATATTGGAAAATTTGCAAATGTTGAAATTTTAAATCTTCCTTCAATTTAAATTATTGGAAACTTTGCACTTATTGAATTCTAAAACTTTCCAATCTTGAAATAACTGCATTTTGGAAATTTACTTCTCTTATGTTTCTTTACTTTTTAACAATTCTAACATATTAATGAACAATTCTTGATTTTATTTAGAAAATCAGATTTGAGAAATCAATTATCTTAATCTTAATTAAATATATTTTTTACTTTTCTGTTTTATCTCTTCACTGTTTTTATCTTTTATCTTTTAAAATTCTTTATTTTTTTTTTTTTGCTATCTCGAGATTTCTCAAATATCTTAAAATCAAATATTACACGTCAGTCGATGATCGATATTCGATCAATATATAGAGTTATTATTTATGAATGTATATGCATGTTTCAGGGAACATGGTTCGCCGTACGAAATCTGTGGAAGAATTGGATAAGAAAGAGCTGTGAGGAAAGAACTAAAGAGGACCGCTCGATGTGAGAGCTGTGAACGCTAATGAATATTTTCTAGTCGAATAAAACAATCGCGCGTAGAAGAAATTTATAGGATAAATGATAATGCGTGCGTGCGAATTAATTACTTATGATGTGACGTGGTACGAATGTCTCCGAAACTGTTGTTAATATGTTCCTCAGAATAAATAGAGAATATTGTTACCACTCGAGTGGTCCGCGGACGCTCCGATTTAGCGTTCGGTCAAGTTCGATGTGACTTACGTAAATATCATTTATTTATTCATATTCATCTGCCTCACACCATATTTCTACTCATTTTCATTTGACATAGCTGTAACTTTATTTCGCAAAGAATGCGCTTGCAACGACATTGTTCGTCAAGAAATACTGCTTTTAAATTTAAGATATACTACATATCTTCCTTGCACATGAATAAGAATCTCTGTATATACAAATTTAGAGATACAGAAGCAAAATACACGTTTTTCAATTTTTTAATACAAGATTGAATTATAGATGTAGTCTTAACATACATCATTCACGCGTATGAAACTAAAAGCAAATACTTAATATTTTTTATTCCAAATAAAAGAGAAATCCATCATCGTTTGTCCGTATACCTGTACATTAGAAAAGTTTACTTGCGAATCTCATAGGACGGACAGACGGACGTGAATTTCGTTTCTGTATCTATCGATTTAGTATCTTGTAATAGTTCGCGCCGCGGATACTTGTAAGCTGACTGAGTCTATAATAGATCTATAATAGATCGCAATGTCCGTTCAATCAATTTTCACTCCGGCATCAGTGCAGCGGTCTCTTTGAAGTCTATATACGGAAAGATGCTGCAAACGTCGTTGGGAGCGATCTGCGAACCCAGCGGACAGTTCCACGCCTCGGCGAGGAGTTTATTGTTCGATGCAGAGACAAACACGTGAATCCGGTTTGGCAAATTCTCGCTCTCGTGTAAAGAGATGTACGACGACGTGAGCGGCGTCTTCGTGCAATATGTCTGCAATCGGCAGAGATTAATAAAAACTTGATAAAAACATTAAGGCTCCTTTCTTCTCGCTGATCATGTTGGAACTGTGACGTTAGAAGCGAGAAGATACACTAAAAATTCTTAGATACCATTTCAATGAAACTACAGATGGCTTTAGCACACTCTTGAAATATCTCGAAAACTATTTTTTTCCCTTTATGATTTAATTATATAATGTAATTATATATTACAGTCATTTTACAACTGTTGATTAATTATAAAGAGAAAAGGATAGCTTTCAAGATATTTTAAGAGTGTGCTGAAGCCTGTTTCTGAAGTGCTGTTTAACCGAAATATCTTTTTATTTCGAAATGGCATCCAAAAATTTTCAGCGTGTGCTTTCTCGCCTCTGACGTCAAAAATCTAACATAACTGCAGCGAGGATCCAGGAGCTTTAATTATCCGGAGTGGATGATGCATGAACTTTCCTCGGAAATAATCCGAGACTCGAAAGAATCTTCTCACCCTCTCCCCGCTAAATAAAACTATGATTAATATAAACCAAACTATGAGAACAGTACCTGAGCGTAGGCGAGATAGAATAATTGATCGATGCGGAGTTTTAGCCATGGAAGCCTTCTCTCCGCATTCGATCTAGTAAGAGCCAAAGTATCATAGGCTAGTCTGAGTCCCATAATTTCAGACAACCGCTCGTTCAAGGTCAATCGCGGAATCTAGAATATTCGAAAGTATCTATAATTTGTGTCTGCAAACGATAAATTATAATAAGCGATTCGCGTCTTATTTTAAATCTTGTTGCAGAATCTTTTTTAACCATTGTTTCATTATATACATGTATATATGTATATTTATTGCACCATGCAATGTATATATATTTATATATATACATTATGCAATAAATAGGATTAAATATTCTAAAGAGTTAAGTATTCGTTTACCATAAACGACACTGTCTGATCAGTGAAGGGTAACGTCATGTTCATAGGTCCTTGATATAAGCTTTCCTTTTGACAATTGATGTAATCGTCAAAGTTTGTATCAGTGAATTCATTCTCATACATCAGGGAATCTTGAGTATTCCTAGTTTGGTCCCAATAGTGTATACCTATATGTGATGAAAACACGAATAATCGAAAAATCTTTATTTATAAGAGCAATTTATAAATATTCATTTATATATAATTAGCACGTGCTTGTTTCATTTACCATTCGCGTCGAAATGATGGGCGATCTGATGTGCTATTAAATTTCCGAGCGTTGCGAGCAGAAGATAATCAAAGGAGAGTTCATCATTTATCAAGGACCAATCAATAATACCATAAGGAATCACAATGAGATTCAAGCCGTAGATTGCTTGCGCTTTCGATTGGAATGGCGTTGCATAATACGTCCAACTACGCAATTTATAGAAATATTTCAATCTCGATTTCAGCAGTCTTCAAGATTTAAGAAATAAAATTTAAAAATCACAGTGATGAGAGAGATCCAAAGTTTTTTTTGAGCTTCTGAATTTAAAAAATTTCACAAACAAAAAATCTAACAATATATACTATCTGCAAAAATAAAGATTTTAAGAATCTTTGCAATTTTCTCAAAAAAGTTCCAAGAATAAATTTAATTGCATGAATTGCGTATCTTACATTTGCTTTGGATCGCCGATTTCTCGTCTTAATTCAATGTACATCAGCGTTCGATATCTTTTCAGCAGAATCATCGAATTATTGAAATAATTGTCAGATAGAATTATCTGAAATTTATTATTTTCAATGTATATGATGTAATTAGACAAACTAAATAAGATTTATATTGATAAATCTTCAACAAAATTGTTTTATTAATATCCATTTAATAAAATAGTAACAGTAAAAAAATTTTACCTGTGACACATTATATTCACTGTATAGCGAGTCTCTGTTCTTGAAATAAGAAATAACAGGCAGTGCAAGCTCGAGACTATCGATTTTCTTCAACAATCCTTGTCGTCCTTCCTCTCTGGCCCATTGCGCTTCTTCAGTTTTTAACTTTAGTGTTTGTTTTAGTTCATTGAACATTTTTTTCGTCTGTTAAAGAGAATAAAAAGAAAATAATAAATGCATACAGTCAAAAAATTTGCATCTCTGTATTTTATATATTTTATTTATACTAAAGTTTAGTTACTATTTTATTCATCTGTGCTATTTCATGGTCGGCAAAGGAAGATATATATAAACTAGATGCTTCCAATTGTAAGAGATAGGTGGTAACTTGAAAACAATGATCCTTCACATTATTGCGTCTTGGCAGCACCAACTAATAAGGTTTATTTAATTAAAAATAAAGCATTTTAATTAATAAATCATTATAAAATGTAAAGTGTTCAAAAAATGATAGAAAAGCTGACGCAAAATTTTGTTAATTACCTCGTGATATAGCTTGTGTGCATATAATCCTATTATTGCATTATTAAGACCTACAGGATCTTCTTTACTAAATTCTTCTAATCTGCGTAAACCTTTAATCAGTTCGGTATAAAAATAAACTTGGATATTAGCCACACTCGTTATTATATCCATTTCTGTTAACGAGCGAATTAATTGCGACCAATTTACCTGGAATAAAAAAATTGAATAATAAGAAATAAAATAATTTAGATTAAATATTTTTTCTTTTTATTCTCTCTGTATTACAGAAATTATGAAATTTTTCTCTTAATTTCACCAAGAAAAAACCTCATTGAAATTATCATGTTTTTACTTACAAACTTGCTTTTGCTCTGCAACTCCTCTAAACTGATTTTGCTGTAGTTATTCATCACATATGCTTCTCGTATTTCACTTTTAGATGGAAAATGCTGCAAAATTAATATTGTTTTACTGTCAAATAAAAACTATTAGTTTGTTAAATTGTAATTACCGAAAAGAATCCTTGTATTAGAACAGTGTTGATCACATGAATGGTTTTTTCTATGTTTTCCAATTCTAGGTAACTATCATTTAAACTTTTAAAAACATTAAGCATTGTTAGAGCTTCCTTAATAGATCTCATAAATTCTTTTGTATCACTCTGTAAAAAAAGTGGAAATAATTATTTAATTATTAATTTGCTTCTATTAATCTATTGTATTTACTTTCTAACTTATTTTAATTATTTATTTTATATTTCCCTTTCTACTAATATTAATAAATATTTTGAGTAAAAGTTTACCAATGGAACCCATGTTGGGGCTATATTTAAAAAAAATTAATAAAAAATAATTTCTTTATAGAAAATTTTGTTTTATATTAAATATTTATTTTGTACATTTTTGATAATATAAGTTACGCGTACCTTGCATTTTTGATAATTATTGTATAAAATTTCGAGATCCACATAATTTCCTTCCGTCTCAATCTCGGAGCATGAATCCTCCATATATTTGAAAGGACTTTCATATGTTGTAGGACCTATCTTAAGCGTGAAATTGCTCGGACAATATTCATCCAATTCTGGCACTACGTCGAATAAAAGAGCGCTATAAAATAATTCTAATTTATGTTTTATCAAATTATGAAAATAAAATAAGAGCTTATTGAAATTCGAAATCTTACTTATGATGTAACATTAATTGCGCAAATAAGTTTGTAAAGTTAACATAATTATCAGGCCATGTGGCATTTATGTAAAACTCTCCTATTCTCTTTAATGCATCACTTGCTGTAACAAAATTAATCAATAACGATTATTCTTTATAATTTTTATATTATGTAAAATTTTATACAAAATTATTAACTGTTTGTTTAGATTATTACTTAAATCTTAATTTACCCATTTTTGTTCTTTCGTTGAAGTTTATATCTCTTTCATATTGTACACAACTGTCATAGTACATTGCAAAATTTGAATGCACGTTTTCACGTTTTTCTTTTAACATTTGTCCTAAAATATTTAAAATAAGACTAATTTAATTTAAAATAATACTAATAAATAATATAATTTATAATTTTTAATAATTGATCAATATACTGATAATTCGTTGATAATTTCTGGATTTCTGAATTAGATTTCCGTCCATCAATTGTGGATCTGCCTCAAAACCACCACAAGCGTATTCGTAGAAATCTTCACAAGGATCAGCCGTGTGATTCATGTAGGATAACATCTTGCTGGCAATCTGTTTGCAGTGTCCTGTTTCGCAAACATTCGTTACATTCGTATCCTCGTCAGGAAGTGTGATCATAATTCTCGTTTCGTCGTGGCTTATTGTACTTGTTGTATCGTTGTAAAAAGCAAAATTAGTTGCATTTGCATAATTGTTTGTGAAAAATGCATTGTATTCCTTCGTTGTACTAGAAGTCACATTCTCATTGTACTTTTGGGTAATTTCGCTATAGTTTTTTGAGGTATTTACCATGTCTTCAATTTCCTACAAAAAATTAAATATTCTTATAATTGTTTATATAAATTTTTTGCATATTTTATAAAGCTGATCTATGACAATTATCCCAAATATCAAAAATAAAACTTTAAATTAATTTTAAATTTTATAACGCATTAAAAAATTATTAATTATTTTTCAATTTCGTGTTACATTACGTTTGTAGCTGCTGAAGACCTCTCATCTATGTTATAGTTTATTGTGGCAGAATTCCTTCTCGTTACATTCTCATTAATCAATGTTGATCTATATTCTGTGGTAGATTCCATATAATTTAAATTTCTTGAATACTTAGTATTTCTATCTTCTTCATTTGAATCTTCTATCATTTGAATCATTTCTATCTTCATCGATTGAATCGGCGATGTTGAAGTGGTTACATTGTTTGCTATTACAATTTGTTCAAATTGTGATTTCGCAGAATAATTATACAGATCGGAGAAGTATTTGGCACTCATATTTTCTTCAGAATCAGTCGAAATGCTCGGCGTTGTAATATCAGTTGCGATCGTAGCTTTCAATCTCTCATATTTATTAGTAAAATTTTCAACAGTATATATTTCAAAATCATTTGGAGATGATAATGTTGAAGTTGTAATATTATCAATTGCAGTATCAACTTTCTCTGTGCTATAATACATATCAGAAGTATATCCATCAGTCGTAGATTCAATGGATTTTGAAGACGCAACATTTTCTATAATATCAATAATTGTAACATTGTATTTTAACGTAGCATTGACAATTGATTCATTTGATAATGTTAAAGCTGCATCATTATCAATACTATAAGTTACAATATCAGGTGACAATGTAGCCAAATCGATGCCTTCTTTCGTAGTTTCTATATACTGAGTGGTTTCTTTCATTGTGGAAATGTCTTCAATTTCTTTTTTAGATATAGTTGCAGAAAATACATTTGTTTCATCCTCGATTGTCCTATTTTCAGAATAACGTTCGAAATGACGAGATCCCTTGATGTTCTTCATCGAATAATCTTCAGTAATGACATCGATATTTTTTGTTGATTTTGTTCTATCAGTTCTCTCTATATTTGTAGCGGATGTAATTGCTGTTCTTGGAGTCGTTAAAATCGTTAATAGAATTGTTGTGTCTATTGAAGTCGTTGCCTCCTTCGTAGATTTTCCATGATGATGCTGTTTAAAATATTTAATAAAATTATACGTATAATAATTAAGAGATGATTATTGGTAAAAATTACAAAATTTGTAATATAGATATAACTTGTATAAAATTTTCACTCTATAAAATCTGCCTTCTTATTTTCATGTAATTTTTTTTTAGTACATTTACATCTTCCCAAAGATATTTTTATTGACAGAATTACCTGTGGCTCATGTTCAATGTATTGATTCTTGTATTTTATATAATTTTGCGTTTTCCAGGGTATGCAGGCGAGGATAAGAATAAGGCACATAAAAAAGAAGATGAGCAGCGCGATGAGGCAGCTTCTGTAAGATTGATCTCGTTGAGCAGCCTTACCCTCCTCTCGATTGTTGACCTGATACGTTTTGCGAAGGGGCATGATCTCTTCTTTTCAATTAACTGTATATATTCATTTGCTTACACCTAGAAAACTTTTGACCGTACACCATAAAATGTACACAGCAAACTAACGTTACGTACACCTTAATCTCTCTTAAAGACGCTAATTGCGGTTTTGCTCTGACCACTTCCTTCCGAATATTATCGCACGAGGAAACTCTAGCGCGATAGAATTTCTAAATTAATGAACAGAAATTTTTCATTCGTTTGCATAACGCATTTGAACTTGAAGCACTGTGTAAATGCAAAGTTAATAAATTAATTTGATTTTTTGAGAATTGATTAATATGAGAAAAGAACACAAGTGCTGATAATTGAAATTCGGGATCTAAAGGAGAGAAATTTCTGGAAATTTCAATAATTAAAACATTGGCTCTATTTCATAAAATTGATATTCTTTCTTAAAAGTTATATTTTTCACACATTTGTATGAAAAGTCTGGTAGATTTTTTAAAATTTTATCACAAATAAATTAAAAAGAGATGCTGCGTTGCGCTGAACGTTTCGTTACAATTCTGAGATATCATGCACATACTTATAATCTATTGTTAAAAAATTTGACGAACAAAAGCATCAAAAGGATACTCGAAATATTATAACTACAGCTGTGACTATACGACGAGTTTTCTCATAGAAGAATCGAAACTGTGACAACGACACCGAAACATCTTCGATGTGTGCGTGTATATATAAATTACTTAATATATATATGTATATATATATAATCGATATAGAGCATTTATAATATAATTATCACAGATATGTAAACTACCGTAAAATATTGTACGCGAATATAAAATGCAACTTACGTCTTCGCCGATGATCCCATTGCACGTGCTACGACTTGTCTACGTCCTAATTTAATGTACAATTTATAAATACGAATCAAAAATATTTAAATAAACATATATGCGTATATATGTACATTTATGCATATATATATATATATATTCATATATGTTTATATATATTCATACATGTTTATATATGTATATGTATTGCAAAACTCTCTACTCATTTGTGGACGAGTAAAATTCTATGTCCCGCTTAAAATCTTCTTCAAAGATCATATTTGGCGAGTCGGATCGCTCGTTTAATTCGCTGCCGATCAATTCAATCTTCGAGACGGGAGGAATGTTTCCCGTCTTCTTACAAAAGTCTTCAGCGAAATCGTCAGACTTGAATGTTTCAGAGGCGATCTGCAATGACATTAAGGAATTTAAGGAATTAAGTGCAAATATAACAGAGATAGCAAGAGGAAAAATTTATATATAAATACAAAAAATAAAAACAGAACAATTGATAATAAGAAATGAGAAATTAGATTAGATTAGATTAGAAGCAAAAACTGTGAAAGAAAAGATGTAAAGAATGATTTAAAATACAAATTACTTTTCTTTCTATTTCGTCGGTCTTGAATTTTTCCAATTTCTCTTTATCCACAAGCGAAACTGCAGTCTTTGATAACGTTTGTCTCTTTGGAGTTGGTTTCCTTGGCTTAAATGATCCTGATGCTTTTTTTGGTAGCTGCGAGCTCATGTGCTTCTTAGTCTCGCCCGATTGCTCGCAATTGTGGGTAATCAGCTGCTCTTTAGTCTTAAAAGCCTGTGAACAAATAATAATCAGCTATCAAGGAATGAAATTCTATCAGTATTTCGAATCGAGAATTGGACTCACGTGAGAACAAATGTCACACTTGAGACTGTGCTTGTTCGTTTCATGATGCTTGAGAGCCTGCGCCCGATGGAAGTTGCGATTACAATGACTGCAGCTGAATCGTTTGACGTTGCTGTGCGTCAACAGGTGCCGTTTAAGCTTATCCGGTCGCGAAAATTCGCTCATGCAGCCCAGGTAACCGCGAAATGGACACTTGAGCCTTTTCGTCAAATCATGGATCAGCATGTGTCGTCCCAACCGATCTTTCCGCTTGAATCTAGCCGGGCAATGCTACAAATATAATCATTTTTTAAAGTTACAATAAATAACATACAGTCTTATTCAAACCGATTACTCTGTTACTTACCGGACAAGTAAAGGGTGTCTCCTCACTGTGTATTAACTTATGATTGGCCAGGTACTGCTCAGTTTTGAAAGCCTTGCCGCAATCCTCGCAAGCGAATCTCGCTGACGCAGAATGGGTTTTGAGATGACGACGTAAAAATCTCTCGATGAGAAAACTTTTGCCACAGTGCAGACATGCATAGTCGTGTGTAGTAGTTTCTTGATGATGTTGCAGCGCTTCGAGATTCGAAAAGGATGATTTGCAGACCGAGCAGCAATAGTACTTCTCCGTAGTCTTTTGCTTCTGGACGGAGTGAACGTACTGATGACGACCGAGATCCGAGAGGGTACTGAATACCTCGCCGCATACGTGGCACCGATATTCCGAGCACTTGTGACTACGTGTGTGTTCCAGGAATTCCTCTAGCTCCGAGAACATCATGCTGCAGCTGCTTTGCACACATTTGTACACTTTCAGCGCTAGATGCGAGACGATGAGGTGTCCTTTCAAAGCCTTGTACGAGTCGAATGTTTCCTTGCAGAATTGGCAGTGATACGTGCGGTCGATACTTCCGTCTAGAGGTGCCTGATATTTTGAGGAAAATTATACAAATAATATATGAAGATTGTTAATACATGTTATTAAAAATCATCAACAAAACTTTGTATAATCTAAAAATTACAAAACGTTTCTATTCTTGTAATACATATTTGTAAAAAGAAAAATTCTTTCCTTTTTACGAAAAAAAATTCAAATAAAAATACTAGTTTTAATTAATTAAAGACATTTTACCTCTGGTGGTAATGAATGAATAGCAGTGCCAGGCCAGACTTTGTGCGAAGACATATGTTTCTTCACATTTGACTTTTGTGCAAATGCACGACCACACACTACACACTGGTAAGGCTTTTCTCCAGTGTGAGAACGTTCATGTTGCTGCCAATAAAATTTCTTTGCAAATTGCTTGTTGCAATAGCCACACTTATACTGCAACGATGAAATTAAATATGTATTTTATTATAAAACTATACTGTCCTAATCTGTTAATTAATTTACAAAGAGAATGTAACAAAAATTCTACAATTAAATTTTATAAATCAATTAAATATTTGAAAACAAAAGTATATATTTATTTATTTTTCTCTTCAATTTAATCTTATAAAAATATTAATTTCTCTTTCTCTCTTTTTTATAGAGTTTATTTAAATTGAAGACAACATCAGTAGATACCTTTAAGTTCTGCGCTTGACTACTGTCGTTTTCTAATTCATCAAGCAAATTATCCTGAAGGGATATTTCGTTGTTCTCGAAGGAAGATTCATTGCCATCTAAAGGTGGTTCGTCTGCTACAGGCGGTTCATCCGCTACTGATGGCTCGTTGTCCATCAACGAAGCGCTAGGATGTTCAGACTGGCTCGAGGCGTCTTCCTGAGAGCTGATATCGTTTTGCAGTTGTATTGCCGGCACCTCGTTCGAATCCTCCCCTGTCGCCTGGACAAAAGAGTCCAGATGTTCCGTGCTCAAGATAATTGGCACACTGAATGTAGAATCTGTGGTGAAATAATTGGCAGCCTCTTGGTCCACACTGCAAAAATTAAATCAATCAACTCAAGAACATGTACATATATTAAAAACCACAAGTTTTATAAATATAAAAAGTAATCTACACTAAAAACAATGTAAAAATACTTAATTATGACTATTTATAATTGCATACTATATAATATTTATAATTATTAATTATAGCAACATACCTAAATAACATATCTGCTTCTTCCAGAATAATGGGTTCTCCAAGCTGAAAGGTTTCCTGCGAATTGTACTGTGATTCATCCGGAGTGGCATCTTCCACATGCATCACCTGACTTTCATCGTTTGTCAGGAATTGAGTTAAGTCCACTGTCTGTTCCTGCGTCTTTTGGTGCGTTCTTTTGTGGAGCACAAACATCTGCAATGATGTAAACTGGCTCTTGCACTTGCCGCATTGAAATATATCTTCCTCATCCTGATCGATCGCTGTTGAAAAAATATCAATATTGCATACAATAAGCATTACACAATATACATTAAAGAACATCAAATAAAATTATAGATATATATCTGTTTTGCACATATACCTGACTGCTCGACTTCAGCTATCAAGGTCTGTGACTCCAACAAAGATTGCACAGAGGAGCCGTCTAGTGAGACGTCTATAAAGACATTAAATTTTAATTTAGCAAGACTGAATACTAGAAATAATGATCATTCACAAGCATTGCTTTAAAATGGAGTATTATCGCGAACTGTCACATCAAATGTCAAAGTGAAGTAAGTGCAATAAATGACGTTTATATAAAATTTGTTTTAATTTACCTAAAAGCGTAAAAATCTAAATGCACTTAAAAATGCCAAAAAGCACGAGAGAGAGAGAGAGATAAAAATTCAAAAAAAAAAAACGAGAAAGGTAGGTTGTTGACGTTTCCGGGATTGGTTAACCCCACCTATTACCTGTCAAATCGTCGAGGATAGAATGCGCCATGTTTCGGAGTTAACACGTCATTGTAGCACGAGAAAACGAAGGAACGAGTCCTAACTCTCGCGAGTCAGTGCAGGGACGATCCAAGACGAAATCATAACAACCTCCTCGCCCTCACATCCTTGTTGCAGCTGAGCGGCTCCCTCGATCGATGCCTAACCTGAAAACTCAACATCGCGCAATAACGCAAAGATCGATTTTCAAAGGTCGATTTTTAATTTATCGATTCTATCGATTGTATCGATTATAATCGACTTGAATCAATTTATAGAGCACACATGCGTACGACAGCGGCTTTTGTATAACCTAAAACTTGAAACTTATCTTTTTTCAATCGCATTACGATGAATTTTTAATGTATTATTAGGGAAAAAAAGGATATTTTTACAAAATATAAAAGGATGGCAGTGTCTTTTTGCGGAAGGATTGCTTCGAGGCAGCGAAATTTGTTAAAAATTCCGAAACGACACGGATACATAGTCCTGTAAGTTTGTCTCGTTATTACGCAGTAATTAAGTTTAAATAAACTTCGCATTTTTCTTAAAAATTATTTCTATATTTTTGTTTTTATATTTTTATATGCATATTTTAAAATTTTTATTTTTCTTATTTATTTTGTATCTTTTATGTGTCAAGACTTCCAGAGATAGGCGAAGAATCATCAGAGAAAAATCCATTATTGAAGGATGACAATTTACCAGAATTTAACACAATTACAATTGAAAAATGCACTGCAGCAATTGGAAAACAAACTGTCGAGTTTGAAGAAAAGATGAAAAGTCTGGAAAATGTTGCAAGTAGGTGTCAAAATTACTAAAACATTTTTTAATTATATTTAATAAAGTTAATAATATAAGTCAATAATTAGAAAACATTGGAAGTTTATTATACATCTTATATGTGTACGATATATTTAATATATTATCAAGAAAAGAAACATTATTGCATTAATAATTAATAAAATAATAATGCAATATATATTTAATATATTATCAAGAAAAGAAGCATTATTGCATTAATAATTAATAAAATAATAATGCAACATTTTGAATAAATAGCAAAAAGACGATATTGTAAAATAAATTGAATAAAAGAAACATAATATTACACGTAATTGTGATTTTAATCATCAATTTTCATAATTTCTTGCAGCAAACGAAGACTTGGATATATTTAAGGATTGGTTAGATCCAATCGAAGATTCATATCTTCCTCTAGAAACAACCTGGGGCATAGCAAAAACTTTATATTTTGGCAATCAGAGTTTGATGCCAACAAAATGCTATATGGGTATTCACGAACGTGCTACAAGAGCTGTGGCTAGCAAATTTGGCAGTGCGCCACTTTTTAAAGCGTGCAAGGAAGCCTTCGATAATAAAAATATCAAATTAACACACTCACAGAGGAGAGTATTGACCAAATATATATTGGAGGGAACATTGAATGGTCTGCAACTGCAAGATATAGAATTTGAGAAATACTCGGGTGATTTGACTTATATCATATCGAAAATTAAAGAATATAAAGCCAAATATGAGGTTTGTTATATGATTTGAAATATACATATAATAATTAATATATAAAATAGAGCTAATGCAAATTTATACAAAATATTAAGAATTTTTTCATTTTATGTTAAAAAAAATAAAATTATGTTTATCTGCATTTCGTACATTTATATATTTTTTTATTTCATTGTATGCATTTCTAGTTAATAAATATTTACAGCTTATATAAATCAGAAATAACAATAAATTGAAATTTAATCGACTTTTTCAGAGTTCTACAGGTGCTTACAGTATGACAATACAAAACAAAGATATTGTGAGAGACTTTCCAGAGGACTTTCTTAGATCTATCGCAGCCGATCCTAAGCGACCTTTCTTAGGTCCTTGGAAAATCACTTTAAAGCCATATATCTTGGAACCGTTTATGGGTACACATCATTCTTATTTTGATGAATAAATTAATTAAATCTTAGTCTTCTGAAATTTTAACCATCCGATTTATGTTTCCATTAGAACATTGTCCAGAGCGCGAATTAAGAGCAGCAGTCTGGGAAGCTGATGTCATTCGGTGCTCTATATATCAGGAAAGATCCGTTCAAGCGAGCGTGACATTGGAGGAACTCAGAGGCAGGAGAATCGAGCAGGCGCAACGTTTAGGGTATAAAAATTTTGCAGAAATGAGTATGGAGACAAAGATGGCCGAAAATTTGGAAAATTTGCACAGCACACTGGAAACTCTTCGAACTACTGGTATAATAATCAATTAATTTATCATAAATAAAAATACCAAAATAATTGATAATTGCAATTGGAACTGATTTGTCTCTTATTAAAAAATATTAACATATAGATTTATTAATAAAATATACTTTTATTAATACTTAGAGATTATAAATATAATAATAATAGATCTATTACATTGTCTATATAATAAATCTATAATAATTATATAAATCTATGTAATAATATTGTACACATATAATTGATTAATAACTTAATATTTTTGTGAAGCATTTCCTGTTCAGCAGCAAGAAATTGCAAGTTTAACAGAATTTGCAAATGAAAGAGGTTTTGATAGTACTCTTAGAGTGTGGGATGTCGCATACTGGAGTAGAAAACAATGTCGTAGCATATTCAAGTAAGTAAATTAATATCAACATAAGTAACATTTTGGATACAGTATACTAAAAGTTGTATATTTACATATTAAAAAATATTTTATTTATTTAATATTACATGTATAATATTTTTATTCAAGAAGATAATTATTTGAAAAATAATATGAAAAGTTTGAGTTCTTTTACATTATAGAATTTAAGTATTATTAAAGATCTTCTTTTTCAATCAATTCCTTATAATTGAATTAAATATTGTTAAAAAAATATTTTCGATTAATCGTATTTTAATTAATGGATATTTTACCTTGATTCTACTCTTTTAGCTACGATGAGATGGAATGGAGCTCGTACTTTCCATTGCCGACCGTTCTGGCAGGTCTTTTTGAGCATATTGAAATGCTGTTTAACATAAAAATCGTGGAGAGTAAGAAAGCAGACATTTGGCACAAGGATGTTCGATTTTTCGACGTGTTTGACTTGAATGGATCTAGCACGGCGCCTGTTGCAAACTTTTACCTGGATCCTTATGCGAGGGGCACAGAGAAATTTCGCAAGGAACAGGATTCGGGATGGATGTCAACGATTAAAAGCAAAAGCAAAGTTGGCGATAGCACTCCGTTAATCGCTTTAATCTTCAATTTTCCACCACCAGTAGGCGACAAACCTTCTCTGCTCTCCTTCAAGGACGTGCAGGTTCTCTTCCAGAAGGTAGCAATCTCTTATGTTTTATGAAATCGCGATTAAAAAATATATATATTTCATAAAATAAAATATTATAATTATACTTTTATATAATAATAAACCACTTAAACTTTTCTTTTTAAATTCTTGCATATTACAGTTTGGACATGCCTTACAACATTTACTAACCACAGTCGAGTATTCGGACATCGCTGGATTGTCATTTGTGGAATGGGATGCAGTGTTCATTTGTGACTTTTTTATGGAGAACTGGTACGAGATAAAGTTATTATTTTTTTATTTATTCCGTTTGTATAATAGCTTTCCTTGCATTTAATGCATTCTTAGTGCATTTGTGTTATAATTAATTGTTAATACATTGTAAATATTTAATTGATAAGCTAACGTATAATGAGGAGTAATAATAATTCATATTTTGTTCTTTTATCGTTTGATTGACAGGTTGTACGAACCATTTGTGTTACAAAAGATTTCTGAACATTATGAAACAAAACAGCCATTGCCCACTAAAGCTATCGAGGGAATTAAAAAGATGAGATCACACTTTGCTGGCTACAAACTATGTAAAGAACTTTATTTGTCACACATGGATCTAGAACTGCATTCCAGGTAAGCATCAAATTGACTTGTAAAGAATCTCAATCCTTAAGTAAGTTCCAAGATGTTTAAGAGAAATGTAACTGCATTAATTGAATATTTATCTCTTATTACACATACACACAATGTTCATAAAATGAAAATGAAATATTTACTCCCTCCCGATTCTATATTCTGAAACAGTATTGTTTTATATATATTTTCTCGTATTATGTCATTTTTTACTTGTCAAAAAATACACAGCGAAACATTTTGGGTGCCAATGATGAAACGTCTGTGGCCTATGTATTTTGCATTACCCCTCGAGAAAAGGGATGTTCACGTTTGTTCTTTCGAAGCTATATGGAGCGGCAACTGGGCGGCCGCATATTTCAGGTATCATCTCGTATAATTTATGTCATTAATACAATCGTTATCTCGAATCTCTCGTTATCTCTTTAGTTAGAATTGTTTTATTATTAAAATAATGACGAGAAGAAGCTATGTCTATATTGCGATTAAATTATTACACTTAATGAGTATGTTATAATGTCAATTGCAGCAAGATCTGGTCTGAAATGATAGCTGCCGATTTGTACACGGCATTCCAAGAAATCGAAATTAATGACAAGTCGCGGCAAAAGGAGATGGGCGCGAGATTCCGCGACACATTTTTGTCCTTAGGCGGCAGTTATCCTGCCGCGGAAGTGTTCAGAAAGTTCAGAGGCAGGGATCCGAGTCCGCAAGCGTTGCTCGACAATCTTGGATTGACCTCGCGAGCAATGAAAGAAACCAAATGATACAAAGGTGACTAGATTATTGGTACTTGTTAGCAACGTGTAAAAGAATGAAAGAACTTTGTATAGTTAATCTCGGAAATAGAAGAATTGATTGATGTAAAAAGTCGTTGAATTATGCAATAAATTATTATCTGTAAGATAATATATATATGCAAGAATTCTTTTTTAGATTAGGCAAGTGCATGTAAGTTAAATAATTTGCACAAAATGAAAGTTATTTAACTTTAACAAATTAAAGTTAAATAACTTGAAATACTTATTGAAAAAAATAAATATTCTATTATTTTATTATAATTTTTTCCATTATATTTCTATATATAAACACTGTTTTACCGATTATTTTAGGATTTAATTAACTTACCTGTTAATAGATGGCGAAACAATGTAGTTGAGACGAATTATTATAAATGCGTACACAGACGTTTTAATTAGTTTAATTAATTTGATTTAGTGTAATTTATTCACTAAATTGATATATAACAATAAACTCTACCAGCCAAAAAGTAAATTAAAAAAACATGATGAAAGTCAGGCGGAGTTATCATAAGGTGATTTAAAAAAGTAACGCGCAAACACAGAATATACATATATACATTTGATAAACAAGCGAGTATATCCACTTCTTGGAAAGCTATCTGTTTCTCTTCCAACGAAAGATTACAATCATTTGAATTACAAACTCGTTACATTATACATTTATATTATCCGTAAAAAAATTATGACCTGTCATATGAGGAAAATGTCGTAATAATTATCTTGTACTGATTATATTCAGTAAATTGACAGCTTATCGAAGAATTTGTGATTGACACGACATGACATGATTGACGTGTCTACATTATCTCGATAAGATCCGGCTTTCGTTCTGAGATTAATTATTTAATTAATAACCGTGAAGAGACAAATCGAGTAGACCTTTTTCTGGTCGGTCGTGTCTTGTTTTGTCCTTTGACGTGCAACTTTATTCTCACCCGTTATATTATAGCGCGGTAGGTAGACAGGATTATGAGTCACCTTCTTCGTATGAATACTAAATACCCTCGCTACGTCATTATCAGGCGTCGCACGTGCAAAATTTATTTATGAGCTCGTTAATCATGCTTATTTATATAGGGAATTTAATTTATATATGATATCGATAACTTTTTATGAAACAGCTGATTGAATTTATTATGATTATGAGAATCTAAATTTAGCGTTGTAATAATAGTTGTTATTTTACTTGATAGAAAAGAATTTAAAAAAAGTTATTTAAAAACTGAAAAGATTGAAAAAATGGAGTAGATATTTATATACGTAAATGTAAATAAAGTGAATTGAAATCACAAAGTCAGTAGATACAATTTTTTTTTAATGTAAAACGTATCGAAAAAAAATTCTACCACAATTTTATTTTTATTCTCTACAAATATTTTCTATGCTTTCTGTATAAATATTGTCTAATAAGTATTTTTATTACCATTAGTCTGAATAAAACTATAATTTAAACCGGAAAAGTTGGAAGCAAAACATATCTGTGTCTTTTTTTCAGAGCCAAGTGTATTAATAAGTCTCCATTGTCAGATACATAATACATGCGGTAAACAAAAGTGTATAAACAAGTGTGATAAAAATGGACTTGATAAAATTTCGTTCTGACACAGATAAACTTTGATTCTGATACGGATATAGAAGAGATTTTTAAAGAGCTAAAAACAAAAAAATTGACATATTTGAACATATTTGAATACAGGACTCGAAAATGTGCGACACGTCGTTGCGATTTTCGCTTCATCGTAACAATATGAGAGACGTAGAAGGCGAGTGACGATGAGGCTTCCTGGAATGCAAGCTCGACGACGACTTGGTGCGGTGCGCAACACTTTGCATTTGCACCAGACTGTCTAATCGCTTCGAAGGAGATTTCGACGAACAGCAGGAGGGAGGATCGAGAGATCCGTTCAAGCCCGATGACGCATCAGTTTCCTTGCCAGAGTTTATCCCAGCATCTCATCCGCACGGTATACTACATCTTTTTATATTAGGTAGTCTCGGAAAGTCCGCGACTTTAATGTAACATTACTTATATTGACTTATGTAATGTTACGTATTTCTGAGATAACTGGATAGAGATTGTTCCTCCGAGGAAATATCAGGGAGATTATCTAAAGGAAAAGTTAGACCACGAAATTATATAATGTTGTTAGATAGATTTTCCAATTATATTTAAATTATATTTTTTATTTCCTATGTTTACTGCGACTTTCCTTTAAATGTTTGTGTTGCGAGAAAATTTCTTACAAGAGAGAAAGTGAGAAATTTTAAATCCTAAAAATATATTTATAATATATGTATAGGATATCTAATTGTAAGTAGAAAAAATATATAAAAAATAAAACATTTAAATCTCATTAAAAACTCATTTTTAAAGACATTTAAAAAGATTATTAAAAAGTTTAAGTAATTTATTAAATCCCTTTTTATATTATTCATTAAAAAACGTTTATTTTAATGTTATAATGCAATATAAATATTTACTTGGCGTTTATTAAATATTTATTTTGTTAATACTTTATTAAAAATATCTTTGAAAATGAGTTTTGATTTTATACATTTTATTGCTACTTGGGTAGTGAGAGTATATTTCGATATTAAAATATTAATTATCGTATACGCTTTCTAAAAAGTATTATATTTATTTTACATATTTTTGTGTACGTATATTTATTTTTATTATTTTATAATCGCAGTATCAACTGCGTATTAAATAATTTTATTAATAATTTGTCATAGAAAATTTGTTAAGATTTAAATATATCGTCACGATTATTCTCTTCC
The DNA here is from genome assembly GCF_048542155.1 of Nylanderia fulva. Lineage (NCBI taxonomy): Eukaryota > Metazoa > Arthropoda > Insecta > Hymenoptera > Formicidae > Nylanderia > Nylanderia fulva. Next base: position 1,091,991 of record NW_028189730.1, on the reverse strand, counting down.
AGCTAATGAGAACATAATGAAAACATGGTGAAAAACACCCTATATGATATCGCTTCTCAAAAAAATTTATACATGATTACAAACAGTTAATATTGCAAGTATTTCAACGAGCCACAAAAATACAGAAACAGAATATTTTCAATATACAACGTTTTATCCTCTTGTGTAGATGTAAATATTTGTGAGTATATATATAATAGTATTGAGTGAGTATATACAATAGTAGGTATATTTCATAATATTGTCAACAATTTTCGTTAAATATTTTTCCACGTTTATTTATATCTGACTGATAAAAGATAACAGTAAAATATTCATCAAATTTCAAGCGTCAAAGTATATTTCATATTTGTATTTTTGCATTATTATGGAAAATTTGTTTTTAATATAATATAATTTCATCGTGATTTTAAGTCAATTTACATTTTCATTAATACTTATATCTTTCATTACCTTTTTATTCTATTCATTCTATTAATTATAAATTACTTTCAAATCTCTTTTAACTTGTAACACATATATCAACTGCAGCTCTTTAATTTTAAATATTATATTTTTTTATATTACAGTTTAACTCTTAATTTAAATGTATGTTGTAAGCAAGATACAATATTTATTAATTAATATTTTAAAATCTGCAAATTTCTCTCTTTCTCTGTCTTTAAAGTTTGACAGATAGTTTTCGTTCCTAAAAATATCAGGAAAATATCAATTTACTATATAATTTGTTTTTAATTTGTATTTCGAAGTACTGCGAAAATTACGAAATTACACATACATATATATTTTAACCCACAATATATAATTACATTTTACATATGGTTTGTGTTTGTAGATTTACAATTTGAAGAAGTAGGAAACGAAAAGAACTCAGAATAGAACAATTTGGAGCACGATAAATAAATTCGCGGAAAGATAAGAATATAAAATTGGAGCACGCGATATATAGACAAATATACGATATACAAACATCTCGGGTTTGATTTTTTCACGAAAACAGTTCTAAATAAATTATCTCGTAACGTTGGAATTTAATCTCCGTATTGGAATTTAATCTCCGAGCAATCGTTCGAGCATTTGCGTATTTATAATACAAACTCTCGCTCGTGTTTGTCTCTCTCTCCGCTCGAGTATAAACACGCCGGAACGGAGCGTCCGACCGACCGACCCGACCGGCCGGCAGCGCGACCGAGCAGTGACGAAGTCGGTCGAAGCGGCGCGAGGCAACAGGCGGCTCGTTCCGAGCGTCGGTGGTGGGGGGCGCTCGGATAGGTGGGAGAAGGCGCGTCGTGTCGCGTCGCGTCTCGCGATTCAGTCGGTCGTCGGAGCTCGCGGTGCGCGTCACGTGGGTCCCTCGCGGTAACTTGGTCCCTTCGAAACCGTTCCTCGGACCTTTCGGCAAACGATATATCGCGTATTCGCGGCGAAGTCGCAAAGCGGTTGTAAGCCGTCTCCGCGCAAATATTAACCTCGTCTCGAGACCGGCAAGAAGACGAACAGACAGTGCGAAGGGAAGACAAGAGACAAAGAGAAGAGGACGGACGGAGAACAGCAGGGAGAACAAGCGAAGCTTGCTGACGTTTCGAGTGTTTAACGTTCCCAGGTAAACGCGTTCGGCAAAGCGCTCCGTGTTTGACGATAAACACAAGCGCCACGGGGATATACATATATATGTGCTTTCTCTATCTGTCTCTCGTCGCCGAGGAGAAGCCCCGAGAGCGATTCGATGACGGGGCATTGTTTGCCGCCAACGATATGGCGCGCTTCCGCGAATCTTGAATCTTATTGTGCATCGCGCGGGATTTGAATCGCCCGAGAAGAGGCATCGCGGTTTCGCAGAAATTGCTGCCAACTTGATTTCATTCTCGCGAGTGCTTGACATCGACGCGAGTTCGAGTTTCGAGACTTTCGATTGCCGGGAGTGATTGAGAGATACGCGCCGCCAACTTCACGCCGTTCGTGCTTTTAGCCTCGACGACGAGTTTCTCGCGGAGAAACAAATTAATTCGCGAATTTCAGTGCGCGCGAGACTTCGGTGTGTTTATGACTCGCGTGATTACAACTTGTGTGTTTACAGACGTGTAAGTCGCATGACGCGGACTGAGAGAGTTTCCGACGACTCGGATTGTCGCCAACTTTCCAAGCGTTTACCGTGAAATGTTGTTTCGACGGTGCGATGGCGCGCGAATTCTCGGAATGAGAAAATAGTGCTGAATTCCGTCGATTTTTTTATTCGCGCGAGGTGAATCTTGAGAGAGAGAGTTCTCGTCTATCGTTAATAAAGATACGAGTCGAGTGTCGCGATATCGCGAGTGCCGGAGTGTGTTGGTTAGGTTAATTCGAGTGTGTTTTTGTGCGCGAGAGAAGAGAAGTAACGACGAAGATGGAGATACCGACGACTTTCCTCATCTCGATCCTGGCGGTGATTTGTCGCGGCAACGAGCTTAAGGATTATTGCTCGATACACAAGTTCGACAATCTACCGGGTGGCCTGAGGTTCACGAAGGAGGTCGTCACCACGGAGTACGCCAACGTGGGTGCATTCAAGGCTCTTCACTGCTGCCTCAGAGGATACCGGAGCATCGAATGGTGAGTCCAGCCGCATCCTTTTTTTTTCTCTCTCGTACACTGTAGAGCAAAAATTCAGACGCGTAAAATAACACGACGAAATAATCATTCAAATATCGTAAAGTAATAATGAAACCCATTTTCAATATACATTGAGATAGTATAATTATAAACAGATTTTTTGAATTTATTTTTATGTAATTAAAGATGTAAAGATTGAGATAGTATACCTAATTATAAATAAATTTTTTGAATTTATTTTTATGTAATTAAAGATGTAAAGATGACAAATATTTTATCATGAAATTTAATTAAGTAGAATATATGGTCTAAATTTGTAGAACAAAAATTCAGACACGTAAAATAACACGACGAAATAATCATTCAAATATCGCAAAGTAATAATGAAACTTTTTCAATATACATTGAGATAGTATACCTAATTATAAATAAATTTTTTGAATTTATTTTTATGTAATTAAAGATGTAAAGATGACAAATATTTTATCATGAAATTTAATTAAGTAGAATATATGGTCTAAATTTGTAGAACAAAAATTCAGACACGTAAAATAACACGACGAAATAATCATTCAAATATCGCAAAGTAATAATGAAACTTTTTCAATATATACATTGAGATAGTATACCTAATTATAAACTTTTTTGAATTTATTTTTATAAAGATGTAAAGATGACAAATATTTTATCATGAAGTTTAATTAATTAGAATATATGGCTTAAACCTGTAATTCAATGAAATATATTTTTAATTTATTACTGTTGCATTTTTAAATGTCTTTTAATAATAAAATATAGTTTTATTCAATTTTTATTTATATAGATTATTCCAAAAAAGATTGTTATTTATATCTTCTACTGAATACGTATTTGAATTTTTATTCAAACAGTGTACGAGATATATTTAATTTTTGTGAGATGTAAATTATTGATGAGACATTTAAAAAATATTAGTTACTATTGACTTAGACAATTTTTAAATATTTTGGACATTATTTCTTTATTGAATTATAAATAAAATTTATTTGATAAATTAAATAAACTTGATATATTTAGATAAAAAGAGAAATGCAGTATATGCATAAAATTACTTTCTGTTCTAATTCTTTTTTGACAGTTTTAATCTCATTCCAAATTTCACAATTATTCTCACACATCTTTTAATCTAATATTTACAGAAATGTCTCCAATAATTTAGCAAAATAATAGAAAAGACTTTCGCGGGCTCAGAGAAAATCCCTGCCATACTAATATATATAGGATTCGTAATATTCTTTTCCTTCGCGTTTCTCTCTTGGTGAGCAAATGCTTTTGCTCATTCTCCACCTTGCCGAAAGCATTTTGCTCCCTCTTTATCCGCATACGATCCGATAGGTGATAAATGCGAATGTGAAAAACGAATCGAGTGCTGCTTTCGGCACAAAGGCTGCCAGCGGAAAGCATTTCGCATTATGCGAATGACATTTTGCTTTTAGCGCAAAGTATTCGCTTTATGGCCGAAGAGCACCTGCTTACATCTTCTGTTATCGTTGTATGCGACACATATCGATAACCCGTTCGCACAACCGAGACCTTGTATAGGTCGATTTTAAAATAAATCGTCGACATGGGCGACTGGCATTTTTTTTCTCTTATTTTCTCTCGCAACCTGTTTTTACATTAATGTAACGCCTTTAGCTTTTTTTGAAACTTTACTAATCCTTTTATATACCCATTTGAAGAAGTTTTACGAGTACCTCTGATTAATATTTACCACAATAAAAATATTAATATGTATAGTAGATTTTACTATGAACATATTTTATATTTTGTTGTGGTAGATATTAATATTTAATCAGTGAAATGCTTATAAAATTCTCCCAATATTATATTGTCCCATAATTACTATAATTTTCAGGGTAAATTCTAAGAGAAAATTTTCTCTGTATATTAGTAACGTCTTTAGCTTTTTTTGAAACTTTACTAATCCTTTTATATACCCATTTGAAGAAGTTTTACGAGTACCTCTGATTAATATTTACCACAATAAAAATATTAATATGTATAGTAGATTTTACTATGAACATATTTTATATTTTGTTGTGGTAGATATTAATATTTAATCAGTGAAATTCTTATAAAATTTTTCCAATACCATATTGTTTCATAATTACTATAATTTTCAGGGTAAATTCTAAGAGAAAATTTTCTCTGTGTATTAGTGGCGCCTTTTTAGCTTTTTATTGAAACTTTACCAATCCTCTTATACGCATTTGAAGGGTATCGATTATTCGAGTTCTTTGAAAAGTGCCCGCTAGTCAAGTCTAAATTGGTTTCCATTAGTTTCCAATTTTTTGCCCCTTATTGTTGGACTGCGTTGTCCTTGTCACAACTACAATTCAGACCCTTGTATCTGCGGAGTCGAGGTTATAATATTTCTATAGCCATTCGAGCTATTCTTCGTGTCTGACCCGCACTTTTCTCATCGCTCGTGCAATATTTCCCGGCGGCGCGCGCTGAAAGACGGCGCATTAAAGATTTATAAAGCTTACGACGTCCGGTACGTGACTTGTAAATCTCCGCGCGCGTAAACGGAAGAAGAAAAAAAAAACGCGAATACTTTCTCTCTCTCTTTCTTTCTCTGTCGCGTTCACGATTCGCGAAATCCGCATTCCGTCCTTTCGCTCGTTCGTTTGTTCGCGCGAAATCTTTATTTCGCGCTCGCGATTCTCCTTTCTCGAAGCGAAGCGTTTACATTAAGAGAGCTCGTCTAACGCGGAAATAAGACGCGCATTACATTACGGATATATATCGCGAAATAACACGCCGGGCAAGAACGAAATCAAACTCACGCCAAGTTTTCCTGGGAAAATTCGTAATTTATCTTCTGGACATTTTTCCGCGACGGAAAAATATTTTTTTCCCCGTTATTTTGTAGTGAGAGATGATGAAAGAAAGAAAAGAAAAGGTTGTAGGAATGCAAAATGCAAAAGTTTTGGAGTAATAATATCAATCAGAATTTAGTAAGATTATTTGCGAAATATGAAAAAATTGAAACTCGGAATTTATAATAATCAAGATCAAATTTTTGCCTATAATTTGAAGAGTAATTACTAGCTAGGAAATTTTAAAAGTATAATCTTGTCATAATTATTTTTATAAAATTTTATCGAATTAGAGAAGTTACATTGATTTCAAAGCAACAATAAACTTATTAATAAATATCGATAAAATTTATGAAGCTGATAATTTAATTGAACGAAATTTAACAATCTATTTTACGTTGGAAAGTTTTTAAAGCTCGATCTTTGGTAGATTTTTTTCCGTCTGGAATTGGATTATGAAAACGGCTGGTTTATGAAACACTAGTTGAAACTGCAGAAAGAAATGTTTGCCAAGTAAATGGCGACTTGTTAGATAATCCGCGAGCTTCCAGGAATATTTGCGAAAGTTAGGACTTCAGTGGTAAAGCTGTATCGTCGCTTTGAGCAATTTTTATGATCCTTTTTCTGTTTCCAAAGAACTGTAAAAAAAAGTAAAACGTTAAATTTTTCACAGATTATTCGCTCCATTTACTTTTAACGACATCTATTCTCATATATAATTCATTTAAATGTATTTGCTTTTTAAAAAACTTTGTAGCGCAAAATAGACACTGGTCTACATGAAATTTATTTGTTTCTTACATATCGATTTTTGAGAAATTTAGATATTTTTGCAGGATTGGGTAATAACTAGTTAATTAGTTAAAAGTTAAAAAAAGTTAAAAAGTTAATAACTTAGCTTATTGTTTGAAAATTTAAAATGTATATTAATTTTTAGTTATTTTTGACCTTAAACTTATGAATTTTTTTCCCAAGTTAAAATTTCTTTTATCTCTGAATATCATTATTGTTTTTTTTTAAATTATAAACGTATTATTTTTAAAATAAAGTATTATTAATTTTTATATTCATTTGTCATCAATTGTATAATTACCAAAAAATATATTTCTATATAAAAATCAAATTTCTTTGTTATTATGAATTTTAAAAGAATTAACAAACAAAATTCTAATTTAATATAAACGTGTTTAAAAATTAACTTTTCATTGAGTTAATTTTTTGTTCATGCAACTTAATTTTAACTTAACTAAACTAATTTTATAAAAGCAATTATAATTTTAACCTAACTTAGTTTAAATCATTAACTTACTCAACCGTGTATTTTTGAGATGTCAAATCTTTCTGAATAATGTAAAAACGGCGAAGAAATCCGCAAATCTGTGCGAATTCGGGAAACGGGAATAGATATATGATCTTTTCGACCCGAGTTTGAGATCCTCCTCGAGCTCGCCGGGGCTCTATTTTCCTACGAATTACAACGCGCTATCTCGCGACAGTTACTTCGGTTTTAACGCGAATTACAGGGCGTAAATCGCGTCGGGGTCGGAGCGCTTATTTATTCCGCGATAAATCGAGAAGCGTTTCGCAAAGTGAAGTAACGAGAAGCCGCGAGGGGTGGAAGTGACGACGAAAGGACTAGTGATAGGGGTTCAAGACGGCAGGAGGGGGTGGAGAAGGGTGGTTGGGGGTTGGCGCGAACGCTTAACAAGCTGCCACCCCGTCTCTGTCGAGTAACCACAAAGCACCGAACAAAGGAATACCACCCGAGGACTTTCTGGAGGATCCTTCGCGTGCGCTCGCGGGAACTTTATTATATCCTCGGGGACAAAGTGGGACTTTACGAGGCCATTGTACCAAGCGGGGCATGGTCTTCCAGGGGTGTCAAATGGTATATTTGTTCTGCGTATTCGCGTCGCGAAGAGCAGAGAAGCGAGAGAGTGCTCTCGAGACACACCGTTCTATGTATGTATGTGAGCGCACTCGGGAAATATTAGATCGTTATTAGATTAAAGGAGAGACGAAAGGGCTCTGTATGATGTAGAAAAGAGAGTTTGTGAGCATGCAGTTGTATAAGAATCAATTAACATCTTTATTCTTATTTTGTCTCTATGTTAGAAATCTTCCGTAATGTTTAGTACTTTTTTTTTTGAAATTGTTGGATTTTAATATTAATTTTTTTCAAAGAAATTGTGCAATCGCATTTAAGCTCTTCATTTATTATATTTTTTTACAAGAGAATTTTCTCCTAGAATTTACTCTAACAATCATGGTAATTGTGGGACAATATGGTGTAGGAAGGATTTTAGAAAAGTTTGTTTGATTAATATTTATATCACAATAAAAAGTGTTAATATGTACACCGTAAAATTAATTGAACATATATTTTATATCTTGTGGTATATTATTATTTTTTATTATGGTAAATTTTAATCGCGGAGAGACTGTTCCAAAATTCTTTTAATATATTGTCCCATTATCATAATTTTCAATCAATTTTAAGAGAAAATTCTCTCTGTGTATAAGATTATTCAATTTTCTTTTATTATTAGGTCTTTAATTTTAGGCAACAAGGATAATTAAATATCCCATTAATTATAAAACCGTGAGATTAGTTGATGCGAATAATTTAATTGTAATTTAATTTTATTAAAAATATAATTAATAAAATTAGGACTTAATTTTTAGCTTACTTAAATTTAATCTCTTAATTATATTATTCATCTGATTAGATTAGATTAAATTTTATTTTTTCTAAATTATATTTTTATTTGGATATTGGTATAGTTTTAATTATTATATTCTCCTTTTTATTCATTTAAATAGTAAGTAATTCATTTAAGTTGCTAGATTTTTTATTTACATTCCATATTTTTAGCTTCTCAAGATTTTCAGTTCAGAGAGTTATCTGCTTAAATTTTATCAATTTATTAAAGAGGTCGATTATTTTGGGATTAATCGGGATTAATTAAAAAAATATTTCTCTATTTTAAAAACTCGACTAAAATTCTATTTTTGTCAGAAAGTTTTTATAATTTTACCAAGAACATAATTATTATCAGTGTTGGATAGTATCTAGATATAGTGTTGCTTTTTTCAGATACATTTGCAGATACATTTTCACATTTTTTTGAATAGCTCAATTTTTAAAATTTTTGAAAGATAAGGATTGCAAGTTATCAACATATCGCCATCAACACCGGTGTAAACAAAAATATTAATAAAGATTAAAGAATTATTCAATACATTTTGTGCATATTACCATTATTATGATAAAATATAATTGAAAAAAGTATCTGATGTATCTGAGATACTTTTAAAGTATCCGAGTATCTGTACACCGAAAAATAACGCCAAAGGATCCTTTTAATTTAAGATGATGTTCTTAATTTATTCTTATTTTCAGAAAAAAATATACTTAAATTTAGAGAAATTTCTTAAATTAATACATTTTAATTTGTGTATCTGTATCTGTATCGAGATCCATTTTAAAGGTATCTTATACCCATCACTGATTATTATAGGATCATTTTTCTAGACTTCGAAATTTTCTGAACCAGAAAATCTATGACTTTTCGAAATGCATAGTTGAAATCTTGTTTGGTTGAAGGATCTTCTTTTTCCCTCATTCCACCTGATACGTCTCTATCGGCTGTGTTCATCTGCGAGTTGGTGAACACGAAATTATGCTGCGGATCGGCCTGATCGCCTCGATCGGATAGTGGACGGATAGCCTTGATTAAATTTCACGGAAAAAAACGCAGCCGCGATTCGCCGAACTACTTTCGTCGGTCGCTCGCTTTTTTTCCTTTCTTACCTTCCTTCCAATCTAAGGGCGAATGAGCTCTCGTGGACCGAGGGAAAACTAAAACGGACGTAAATCGAAAGCGGATTGGGATGTGAAATATTGGCTCCAGAAATATACACGAAGTGTGATTAAGCGTAAAAATAAATACGTCACTTATTGTCGCGCGAGACTATCTCGAACCGTTATTTTCAGAAATAGATATCCATCGATGAGGTATCCATTCTATTGTATTATTTTGATGGAGACAAAGAATCGATGCTAGATGGAAGAAAAATAAATTGAGGCGTATAAAACCTTATTTTTTTTAGAAATGTCTAATAAGATCTTTTTCTCTGCTCGTATAAAAATAGGAAGATACTTTACCTGAGTATTATATTCAATAATAAAATTGCTGAGATATAACGAATAATTGCTTGATAAAAATTAGTTTCTCCTATCTTAAATACGTAAAATATACGCGATAAAATTCCCTCTTTAGAAAAAGAAAAGAAACAGTTTTTATCGGATACGACGAGATCCCGAATTCTTTCACGCGGATTAAAAGTTCATATACATATCTTTCAATTCTGGTACATCCCTTTTAGACGTAAAATTTTTTTTTTTTAAGAAATGCTTAATAAGATTTTTTTTTCGTATAAAAATAGAAAGATACTTTACTTGAGTATTATATCCAATAATAAAATTGCTAAGATATAACGAATAATTACTTAATAAAAATTAGTTTCTCCTATCTTAAATACGTAAAATATACGCGATAAAATTGCCTCTTTAGGAAAAGAAAAAAAAACGCAGTTTCTATCGGATGCGACGAGATCCCGAATTCTTTTTCTCACGCGGATTAGAAGTTCATAAATATCTTTTAATTCTGGTATATCCCTTTCAGGGATGGCAATGGGGGTGAATCGGGGGAGGGAAGGGAGAGAGGGAAGAGGGAAAGAGCATTGGATTTGAAAGGATTGAATTATGGTTGCGAAACACGTGAGGCAGCTTTCGCGTAAGCTCGTTAATTGCGCGCGAACGCCGCCGAGGAACAAAAGGTACAAATAGATGCTTTTATGCGGATGTATATATGTGTATGTATATGCGGATTTCGCCGCCCGTTCCCGGCAAGCTGTGCGCGCGTATAAAATTCCGCAAAACAATCGCTTGCCAGAAGTAACAGCTCCATTTTTCCCTCATCTCCTTCCGTTCCTTTATTCCCCCAATTTTTTTGCGCGACGGTTATTCCATTTTTTTTTTACTTTCGATTTTACACGGAATGCGTGGGAATTTCACGATCATAGATTATTAATATCGCGCGCTTATTCGGTTATCGAATTTTAGCGACTCGGATCGTTGGAGTTTTATCTCAGATTCTGGAATAATTTTCTATGAGGTCTATTAATATTTTAGGGTTTTTTGATTTTCCTTGAAAAATTTAAAAATCAGTTTTTCTAGAAAGATTTTAATTTTGATATGCATATTCAAGGAACTTTCTGATTTGATTTTCAAAAATTTTTAATAAAAAATGCATATAGATTTTTATTAATAATGGTTCAATTATAATAATAATATAATGACTTTAAATTCTCGTATCTTTTGTTTCCATTACCTGTAATAAAAAAAAGTTTTTATATATAAATAATTTTCAAAGATAAAAATTGCTTCGTAATTGATGAATTAAACACATATCACGTTTGTATAAATTTTTAAAGTTCAATATGTGCAACATTCATATTTATTCGAGTGCAATGCGACAATCATTTTAAATAGTCATGTCAATATTTACTATTTATACATATAATATAATTGAATCGAATTTGGTTATCAATATTAAAATAATACGACTCTCGAATAATGCATAAAGTATAACCGTCAGAGGAAAGATCGATGGAAAAAATTGCGCATGCAGGAATAAAATTGTGAAATTAAATTAAAGGTACGATTTGATGAAAAAAAAAGTGTTAGCGCGATTTCCTAGCCGAAGAACGCAAATTGCATCACGCTTGCGAAGTATAAGCACGCCATGTTTTCACCGGTCGCAATTTGCGTCACGGCCGAAAGGGTTAAAGTGTCAGTTCCCGTGGTGACCTTGCGCAATCGTGAAACGCGAACGTGTACGAGAATGACACACTCGCGTTATTAGGGATAATGATCCTGGCGTGTCGCGTAATAAGGATCAGCAACCGAGGACGCTATTTCGAAATAACGGAAGCCGGTAATAGCTTCGCGGAAAGTCGTTTCCCAGTTTTCAGAGAGAGAGACGCCTCTTTTCCGACATATATGTATATATATATATATATATATATATGTATGCGTGTATGCATACATACATGTGCGTCGCGTCTTTTATGAGAGCAGCAGCTCTCAAACCGACGTTATATATGAATTGCCGGCGCGACCGCCGTGTAAAAAGTTTGTCGAGATAAAAGAGAAAAGTAGAATTTCATTTAAACAGCGTCAGTTACCTTTGCGAGAAGGGTCGCATAAATTATAAATTTGTATTTTATATATAAACTTTCCGAATATTGAAGTGGCTTTAATATTCAGTATGTGTGTGTTGATTCAATTTATTTTTTTTAAGGAGAATATTAATCAGGATTAAAAATATAAATGAAAGAGAGAGATTTAATATTTTATGTTAACATTATCAGATTAATTCGAGATTTAAAAAATCCTCAAATTTATTATATATAAATTTACTTGATATTTTTATTCAAATATTGAATTTCAAATATTTAATATGCAAAAAAGCCTTGAAAGAAGAAAACTTGATATATATTTTTCTTTAATTCTCGATTGTTCTGAATATTAATTAACGATTTAGTTTCTACATCTCGAGATTGTTTTGTACCTCTGATACTCTCTAAAAAAAAAGAGTACACAAATAGTTTACGAAAAGGTTACGGTTTGCATTACTTACGGAGAACTCGCGATTTTCGCGGAAGGCTGTTTTATCTTCGAGCTTGAGCGAGAGCGTAATCGCGATTTCGCTACGGAGAAAAGTGCGTCAAAGTCTTATTCGCCGAATGGATAGGGAAGAGCAGCGGCTCGGCAGTTTCGAATTTCGTTCTCGGTCAGCGGAATCTGAGGCGCAACACTTTGTGTCGATCAACGCTCTTGAAACTTCTGTAAAATGCTATCGATAGTGCGGAAGGATGAGAGAGAAGGATGAGAGTATCTTGTCATTCAGAGTTAAACGAGTGATATATTCAACATTTTTACGAAGAAGGAAGAAAAACGTACCGAGTGGAAAAAAATATAGTTAAATACAGGGTTGGGTAATAACTAGTTAATTAAAAAAGTTAATAACTTTTAACTTAGCTTAGTTAATTTAAAATGTATTAATTTTTAACTTCAACTAGTTATTTTTCATTTTAAACTTATTAACTTACTATATACTTTATTTAAAAACTTACTTGAAAAATTTAATTTAGGAATATACTTTTATTGTTTTTTTTATAAATTATAAACGTATATTTTTACATAAAAAAATATATTTCTATATAAAAATCAAAATTTCTTGGTTATTATATATTTTAAAAGACTTAACAAACAAAATTCTAATTTAATATAAATAATATTTTTAAAAATTAACTTTTGATTTAACTTGAGTCAATTTAATCTTAACTTACTTCAACTAAGTTAATTTTTTGTCCATCAAACTTTTAACTTAACTAAATTAATTTGAAATTAATGATAGTCGCCAGTAGATAAAATCAAAGAAAAGTTTATTATATAAATCGACCACACTGGCAATGTTTTATTTAATCAATAATCACACAACGTTTCGACCATGGGTTTCGGTCCTTCTCAAGTGTACTACACAAACAATATAGTCAGTAATTGATTAAATAAAGCATTGCCGGTGTGGTCGATTTATATAATAAACCTTTCTTTAATTAAATTAATTTTATAAGTAACTAATTTTAATTTAAAATAATCATTAACTTACCCAACCCTGGTTAAATATAACTCCTAAGACTTTGTAAATTCTAATAATTTAATTAACAATTGTCGATTGAGAATAATTGATAGAATTTGAGAGAGAAATGTCAATATTCTTTCGTTTGGAATTTTCGCGACAGGATTTCGTCGTCGAAAACAAAATGGGACATTCGGTACGTGACAAAGTATAGAAGGAGTAAATGTTCAAAATTGAGAAATGCGGAGAACAAGGAGCAAATGAAGAACGAGGTGACAAAAGGGAGACGTAGAGATAGAGGGATAAGGGAGAGTGGCAAAAGCCGCAAGAGGATCTTTTGACATTTCGACGAGAATCCCGACGAGAGATGTGCGCGTTGAGCTCTCGCGACCGACGATGTCTGTCAACGTGTGCTTCGCTCTTCTCTCATTTCGTGCTCGCCATCCAGAGCGAAAGAGAAGAGGGGAAATCCGCGAACGCATTGAACGAGAAAATCAACTTTCCGTCAACGCAAGTCGCGGATTTTTAGCTATTTCGACATCATGCAAAAAAGTGGCTAAAAAAAAAAACGTGCCTTCTATCTTCTATGAAAATCAAATCTGACGATATTTATAAAAGGATTGTTCTTCTAAAGCTTCTTGCAATTTTGACAACATTATCGAATTATTTCTTTCATTTTTTTATTCATCGAGTGTCGAATTTGATATTAAGATTTTATTCAAACATTCGTACACAGAGAGACTTCTCTTGGAATTTACCCTGAAAATTATGGTAATCGTGGGACACGGAAAAAAAATTTAGCTGTCCCTATATTACAGTCTGAAATTTAATTATCATGCTTAAATTGTAACTATAATAACTAATATTTTTAGCTATAGTCAAACGGAGAATTCTATACATCTAAAAAATATTAGCTGTCACAGTTAAAATTTAGGCATAATAATGAATTTAATTTTTTTCCGTGATGGTATTGGAAGAATTTTATAAAAGTTTCTCTGATTAAATATTTACACAATAAAAAATATTAATATCTACCACGCAGTAAAATATAAAATAATGTTCGATTAATTTTTAATATTTTTATTATGGTAAACATTAATTAGAGAAACTCTTCTAAAATTTTTTCAATACCATATTTTATACAATCACGATTACCATGATTTTTATGATAAAATTCTCTCTGTGTACAAAAATATATTTAAAATAATAAAAAATATATAGAAATACGTATACAGAATCGGACAATTTCTCGAATATAATAGGGCACGATAATTTGATGAGATTAGCAAGTTAAATCGGCGTCGAGATTAATGGCCCGGTGGGAGAGAATTCACGGGACATCGTCGTGATTATTCGGTATCGAATATCGGTGGAAAATAACGTCGTCCGCAACACATACATCAGGAATCGAGATCTCGTATCCTCGACGCGCCGTTCAAACCGGATCTCATCGATCTTGATGTTTCCGGCGGACGTTTCAAATCTCGCGTAAGTACAGCTCGTTATCATATCGCGTTATCACAATCGATTTCGCCGCGAATGTTTGTCTCGTTTGTGGAAAACGAACGGCTGACGCGCACCTTTTTGGGTCAGAGATTTGGAGAAAAGTGCGCGGCAAAAAACACGGCTTGTAAAGTATGTCCTGCGGATTGGAAATTGCGTCGTTTTCAACCGAGATATACGTATTGCCTCGATCCGGAGCCGCGCTATTCTTGTAAATCCCGAACCGCGAAGTGTTCCGCGTAGCAAAGTTACTGCCTTCCGGAAATGTAGCGAAATATCGGCTGCTCGAAGAAAAGCTGAAAAGAATGGGAAAGAAAAATAAAGAAACGAATGATAGGTGAGACTTTTAGGGTCTTAAAAAAAAAAAAACGAGAATTCCCGCGATATATTTATACAATTTATTTTTTAAATAAATTAATTTTGAAATAAATTCTTTTCTAAGTCTGCAATATATCATACAGGGTGTTTGACATAAGGTGTCACATCGAAAATATACAAGTAGGGTCTTGTTATTTGGAGACTATTTTTCCTCAGCAAAAATATTGAGGCATCAATAATTTTCGAGTTATGAGCGATTGAAAATAAAGGATTTTTCGCATAAACTAAGCCTTGTGGAAATAAAATATTAACAAAACCACATTTTCCAATTAATTTCAAGCGGAGTTTACTTGAATAAAACTTTAATTTAAAGTTTAGTTATAAAGATACATAATGGTAAAAATTGGAACATAAAAAAAATGATGGCCTCCCTCGACATTTTTGCTGAGGAAAAATTGTCTCCGAATAACGAGCTATCTACTTGCATATTTTCGGTGTGACACTTTATGTCAGACATTCTGTATATATAAATTATTATTAAAAAAATCGATTCGAGGAGAGATCTGGACGTAGAAAAGACAAAGAACAGCGACAGTGCAAGGATAATCGCTATCATCAATATTTCCACGTTCGCGGTCGATGATGTCGTCTCGGATTCACCGTTAGTTAAAGAAACGAAGAGGTTGACAAGATGCGTCATGGCTTACTAATTAGCGGCGGAAAACGTATAAAGAAGCATGCTCGCCGGAGGCTGTTGGTTCACTCATGTCTATTTCTGTTGGCGATGGTAGTATATAATGATTTCGAGTCAATCGCGAAGTCAAACACTACGAGGATTTGCGAGCGAAAAAAAAATATTTATAACCTCCATAAATAATGCCATTAATTATCTTTTTCTGCGCACTGTTGAATATTTTATTTATATACGAATTTTCTGTAGCATGCAGATCATTCTTTTCTAAAATCCTAGGGTGTCTGGCGGTCAGGGAAATCTGAAAAACCGGGCATTGTCAGGAAATTTGATAAATCTGGAATTGTCAGGGGAAATACTATTTATCTGAATTTTTTTTAACATTATTCTATACATTTGTCTCAATAATTTGAAATTTTTTATTATATAAATATAAATTTTTCCTTGTCTCTCAACACGCTAATTTTCTGTGTTAAAAATCGATTCATCTACAGCGTGTTTGTTAATTTATATTTCAATGTGTTTGATAGAGACAAAAATTAGATATAATATAAATAAAAAGAGACTAAAAAATTTGATATAATATAAATAAAAAAGGGAATTATTTAAATAGTTTACAGTGACATGTTTGTTTCGATTATCGTGCATAATGCAGATTGCAAAATTGATTGAAATTTTTGTTTTTTTTTAACTTCCGAACCTTTTCATTGTTGACAAAAATATCTCAATAAGAATTTCATGATTTAACATTTAATTAATTTATCATATAGATATATACAAATTATATATTTGGAAAAAATAATACTAAAAAGTGAGGGAAAAAATGAATTTCTGGTCTTAGAGAAAATCTGGAAAAGTCAGGGAATTTTTTTCATTTATATTATATATATATTATAATTATATTATATATTATACAATATATTATTATATATAATAATAATTTTATACGACAGAATTTTCTGTTGAAAGTTGAACGATTCTCCCTATCTAACGTTTTGAAATGTTTTACGATATAAATTTTCTCTTGTGCGACTCTCTCTCTCTCGTAAACGCGGCAATTTTCTTCTTCGTTTAAGCAACTTGTATCTTTTGCCATTAAAATCTCGCGCGAGTCGCTATATTTTCCCTTGCATAAAACTTTGCGCTCGTTTTTACTCTGCCATTTCGCAGAATCGGGCGGAGAAACTTAACTTCCGTTCCTTAGGCGAAGGCTCCATCGTTTAAATCGCAAACTTTCGCCGGTGCGCGAATCTCCCCGACTGGTTCTTCGTTCGAATGCGTGCGTGATCGAGCATTATACTCATTATACACGTCGCGAAAGTTGCAGGTATATCGACGCGACTCGTTAAACGACGATATAGGAATAGCGTAAAAACGTTTTCCGGAAATCGTGTAACTCCGTCGTTGCTCCCGTTCATGCGTGTGTTATGTATATATATATATATATATATATATATATGTATACGTGCGAATATATTTTTCCGAGTATCGTTTATGAAGCTATCTTATAGCTCGCTGTTGTTAATTATTAATGCAATTGTGGGCGATGACCTAACGGTGTTGCCGCAAACGTTCGGATTATAGACCGATTTCCGAGAAACTCGTATGCATAAGATTATTTCTCTATAAGATTTCTCTTTCTTTGTTCTTTGTCGAAAGTGGAAATTTTATTTTCATTATGTAATTATTTTTATTTTATTCAAAGAATAGCTTTTTTCAGTTTAAAAATAATTAAAAAATTTAAAAATATTCTCAAAATAAATAACAATCAATAAAAAAGATTAATTTTAAGAATAATAATCTCTCGACTGGATTTTAAATAATTTTTTGTAGGTAGGGTGACAGATGGAAGACGTAATCATTTTTATTCGAAGAATAGCTTTCTTCAGTTTAAAAATAATTAAAAATAATTGAAAAAATTAAAAATATTCTCAAAATAAATAACAATCAATAAAAAAAATTAATTTTAAGAATAATAATCTCTCGACTGGATTTTATATAATTTTTTGTAGATAGGGTGACAGATGGAAGACGTAATCATTTTTATTCGAAGAATAGCTTTCTTCAGTTTAAAAATAATTAAAAATAATTGAAAAAATTAAAAATATTCTCAAAATAAATAACAATCAATAAAAAAAATTAATTTTAAGAATAATAATCTCTCGACTGGATTTTATATAATTTTTTGTAGATAGGGTGACAGATGGAAGACGTAATCATTTTTATTCGAAGAATAGCTTTCTTCAGTTTAAAAATAATTAAAAATAATTGAAAAAATTAAAAATATTCTCAAAATAAATAACAATCAGTAAAAAAGATTAATTTTAAGAATAATAATCTCTCGACTGGATTTTAAATAATTTTTTGTAGATAGGGTGACAGATGGAAGACGTAATCATTTTTATTCGAAGAATAGCTTTCTTCAGTTTAAAAATAATTAAAAATAATTAAAAAAATTAAAAATATTCTCAAAATAAATAACAATCAATAAAAAAAATTAATTTTAAGAATAATAATCTCTCGACTGGATTTTATATAATTTTTTGTAGATAGGGTGACAGATGGAAGACGTAATCATTTTTATTCGAAGAATAGCTTTCTTCAGTTTAAAAATAATTAAAAATAATTAAAAAAATTAAAAATATTCTCAAAATAAATAACAATCAATAAAAAAAATTAATTTTAAGAATAATAATCTCTCGACTGGATTTTATATAATTTTTTGTAGATAGGGTGACAGATGGAAGACGTAATCATTTTTATTCGAAGAATAGCTTTCTTCAGTTCAAAAATAATTAAAAATAATTAAAATATTTAAAAATATTCTCAAAATAAATAACAATCAGTAAAAAAGATTAATTTTAAGAATAATAATCTCTCGACTGGACCTTAAATAATTGTTTGTAGATAGGATGACGTAAGATGGAAGACGTAAGATTTCTCAGTACACGTGTAAAATCGATTTGACAATTTTATCAGCATTCCACACGCTTAGCTTGTAGAAAAATAAAAAAAGAAAAGAAAGAGGAACGAGATTCGGGTGCCTCTCCCTTCTAAATGTATCTTCGACGTCGAAAAGCCGAAGGGAAATTATCCCTTTTCACGTCGCGCGAGTTCCGCTCAACTTTGCGTCGTAACTTTATCGAGTTGCCGGGAAACTTTCAGTCGTCTCGCGGGTGAAATCGCATTCTAGGAATCATACAATACAACTGTTACTTTACTCGCGGTTGCGAATCGCATGTGCGATTCGCGCTTTGAGCAGCGTGTTTTGCAAAGATGCGACTATGAAAACGCACGCATACATATTGCATATATACATATACATATATGCATATACGAGCATATACGCTCTGTATTATTGATAGGAAAATTAATGACGCATCCTCGGTTAGCACAATGCGCTTTTATCGTCGGAAAAAACGTAATTTAATTTCCGCGTAAGAATTTATAATGCTGAGCGACCTTTCGCTTCTATAATATTTAGCCCTGAAATCGCAACGCTTATTAGAGGTCAAAAGTTCCTTGAATTTCAGAATATATACCTAGGTATATCTGTTATATAAACGATTTTACTTCATAATAATTAGTGCGAAATTCAAAATTAGAATCACTTTTTTTAAATATTGATGAAGAAAAACTTGTTTCTGAAAGAGAAAAAATCAGATTATTAAATTATGAAAAATATAAATTTTTTTAATTGCAATAAAGTTTAAATTAGATTATTTTACATGAAAAATAAATGTTTATATTTTATCCTCTTTTTTTGTTCGATAGAAGATAGGAAATAGCAAATACAATCTTGACAAATATTTATTTGACATACCTACCTAAATGTTTTGTTATTAGAGCTTTAATTTTGAACGAGCTAGTTTATTTTTATAACAACTCAACTTTTTCGAACTCGAACGCTCAGACTTCAATCTGATTTTTAATATTCACTTTTTTATATATTATTTTTACCTCGCTTGAGTATGGATTTTCTTATATTTCTTGTCCCAAATATTTTTTTACGACCGCTTATGTACACGCATTCTATTGTGTGAATTCTGGCAACCGTGACCATGTAAAATTGCATAGCGTAGCATTCAGAAGGTAGGAGACTGCCTTCCGAGAAACTGATAATGCCTTCCTACTTCCTCCTGCGACCGACCAACATCGGTTTCTCTGCTTGTATATACCAGGTGTACCAATAAACAGTAATCGTATTCAAACTGACTATATAACTTTATGGAGATTCAAAATTTTCGCGATATGAAAAAAAATTATTTATTAAATCTATATTAATATATATATCTATAATTTTTACCTAACATTTTTTTTAGACTTGATCGACTTTGACACCCGGTATAACAAACGTTGACAAATAAATTAACGTAAAATTAGCATAATGCTCGAGTTAAATATTAATGAGTTCGGGTGAATCGTCCGTTTTATTAAGCGAAAAATTCCGAAGAATGATTTTACGATCAGACGGATCGTTTAATAAGAGACAGGGGGTAGAAGGGAGAAATGAGGGGGCGTGTGTGCACGAAATGTTGCTCGTTCCGAGAACGTTACCGTTTACAAGGAAATACGCGTGTATGCAGAAACGCAGGTGCACACGATGAGGTAGATGGGGAAAAAGGAAGTATATATATATATATATATATATATATATATATTATATGGGACGAGGAGATAGAAGAGAGGATGTGCGACGTCCTGCTCGAAGCTGTTCATATATGTATATATGATAAATTTATAGTCACCTTGTAATAGTTCTGTTTATCGCTTTGCGTCTTCGTGCATTTCTAATGGAATTTTTTTTTACAGGATTTTTCAAATGCAATTTTATTCTTAAATCTTATTCCTAAGAAAAAATCCTAGGATGTCCTTTGACATTCCAGTTGAAAATTCCTGCGATAAAAAATTCTTGGAATTAAAAAGAATGGGGAAGCGCTAGCAAAAGATCCCTTTCTTTGTTTCTTCTCAAGGATATTTCTCCCGAAGTCATCTTCTTAATTCTTTGTCCGTCGACGGGTATATTTGTAAAATGCAAAAGACACAACGATTATTTTGGGGAACAGTTTCGAACGTTTTTCGACGAACTAGCTAATGATCGTTTTATTATCTCTCCGCGACACTCGAGCAAGCAATTCTTACTTAATTACGTTTTGTCACGACATTTTTTTAATTGCATTCATGCAATAAATGATTCAGGAAGATGAGAAACGCGTATGATTTTTTATTTTTACGGCTCGATCCAAGAAATGTTCATTAATTTATTCGAAAAATGATGTAGCGTTGCGTTTTGAAATAATCAGGGCACGTTTACATTAATGTCAGGCAAATTCACTTTTCGTAATTAAAATTTGTTCATGCTCCGAGAACTTGAAAATTTTTAGATTGCATAGCTTTCGCTAACTAAAAATTGCACGCTTCGAAGCTCACGAACGAATAGCTGATGCGAGTGATAAATCCGCGAATGATAAACTGGCGAATGAAGATGAAGCGAGTATAAACGGGAGTTTCAATATTCCGCCGCTAAAAGCCGTCATGTTTGCCGTTGAAAAATGTCAACGAGGATTATCAAAGATTAATTTCATTCGTTAAGCGCGCGAGATATATCAGGCGCAAAAATCCCATCAAAACCAATCTCGCAAAATATATGCATATATATAGTGATTTGTCGCAGTCGATAAACAACCATTTTTCTGGCCATTTTATTTTTTTAACCCCTTTATTCGCAGTAATTTGAATTATTCAAACTAGCCTGAAACACAGAGAAAATAAGGAGAAAATTATGAAAGAGAAATTGAAGGTTTAAGATCCTAGGAGAGAATAAAGTAAAATAAAAAATCTCAAATGTAAATATACTATTATACAAAAATTTAAGAGATTTTTAATGGTGCTATATTATAACAGGAAACAATCAAATATTTCTTTCTTTATTTTTACACAATTATTGTATCATTATACCAACTACTTTAGTTTCCGATATTTTCATATAAATTTTTTTTTTACTATTGCGTTGCATATATAATTTATTTTAATTTTTTTCTTTATTTATCTAGAGACATGTTTGACAATATCTTCCTCTGCCCGACCCCATCTCTCTTTCTCTCAATGAAACATTCGAGGCGAGAAATCGTCTTTTATCACGCTTGATCGAGTATTAATTTCCTTCGTCGCTCGGCCGAAACTATGTACTTCGCGAATATAATCCTCTCGGATCGCTTTACTGTATAACTTGGAGAACTCCATAATGAGCTCGACTGTACCCTTTTCTATCCCCTCGATCCCTCAACAAGCGTTGGCACATGTTGGGTTAATATCCGGATTCTGGAGTTTGACTTTGTAAGTCTGTTCGTATAATCTGTTATACGCGCGTGGAGAATCATCGGGAATATGCGCAAAACATGTTTCCTCTTTTCGCGAAATTATATATAATGTACTTTGAAGTATGTCAAATTTCATACAAATCAAAGTTGCAATCTTATAATTATCTCTTGTGGTCTTGGAAATTAATTTTAAGGATTAAAATTTAAAAATATATTGCTAGGTAGAATTATATTTTTACGAAATATTCCTTGAATTTACATTTCTGCAATTTGTAATTTGCCAGGATTAGTATGTAAAATTCGATGTCCGTCTTCTGGAAAAAACATCGGACTGAGCAGTTAAGTAATTTCTTTTATTTTTTTTTCACTTAAACAATAAAATTTCCTTATTCACGCCTTTTCTATGGGGAATATATATTCATCTCTTTTTCGAGTAAAGTTTATTTATATATCATTTTAAATGTTATACAATTTCCTCAAGACTATTATCCATGTACTAAAATAAAAGTCTGAATAGAAACGTATTATCTTTTTTTGCGTTCTTTTTTCTGAGACGCAAAAAATGATATGAAAAATAAAGATGTAAAAAATATATATTATGTAAAACAATCTTTATAATGATTTAAATGCTTAAATGCAGATCACTAAACATTTTTTTTATTTTCTGAGAGAGAATTACTACAGTGACTTCTTTTTTTCAATTAACTAATATTAGGAAAAATAATATTAATATTAGGAAAAATGTATATTTGGCAAGTTCTAAAGTGTTAAAAGTTAATATAAAATTGAGAAATAACGCGCGCTTTTGTCGTTTTAGTTTTGAAATAAAACAGGTTATAATTGTAGGGATAAAATGAAAATGATGAATAATATAATGCATATTACAAAAACTGCGTTAATCCGGAGATGATGGGCACTATGAATAAAAGTCAAAACAAAGGACCTTTTATTAAGTTAATTAATGATCGAGGTAGCAGGTGCTGGGGAAGAAAGATCCCCGTAGAAACTGGCACAGAAATGTCGGGTCGATGTCTTCGGGGATTTAATGAGTGACGAGAAAGCTCGCCTTTGGCGCGTAAAACGCTCTGAAAAATGGGTTGACTTTTACCGGGGGTGCGGTCATTACTGGCCCACAGGTAATTACAGGGTGTCGCCTCGTAAAGCTGTCTCCGTGAACTTTTAATGTAGACGTGGACGCGTAATGGCCTCCCGTGTCTCTCCTTGTATTCGCCAATATGTTCTGCGGAAAATTGGTGTCCCGTTCCCGGGAAATCCTGCTGAATTATGCGAAAATAACGTCGCTTTAAGCTTGCTATCTAAGAATATTTTACAGAAAATGTGTACGTATATATCATATTCATTAAATTATTACGTTGCACTTTTATCTCGAAAATATATTATACTTTGAAAAACAAGCAAATATAAAGAAATTAAAATTTCTCTCTTTTTTTAGATTTTACATTTTTCTTATAAATATATATTAGGGTGGTCGTTATATAGGTTTTTTCAAAATTTTAATGTTGGATGGTCGTAAATCAGCTCTAAATGTAGAAAAAAAAAATCTCTAATTTTTTCAGATTTTTATTTTGAGTCCTGAGTCTTCCTGTTGGCATGTAATTTTATTAATAATTTTATTAATACCACAGTTCTGCAGCTGCTTCTGTCATCAATTTTTGTTGTAAATAGTTTGAAATTTTAGTGAAAAAAAGTTGAAACTATTTGAAAATACCGAAAATATAGTATAATATAATATAAAATAGTTAAATAATATAAATAGCGGAATAGCCCATATAATATTTATGACTATCTTTTATGAAAAATTAAATAATTTTGTTCACTACTTTTGCAGCTGACTCCATCTAGAACTGAAGTAAATTAAGTATTTTTTCAAATTATAAAAAATATAATATAAATAATATTTAAATAACACGTGTAAACAGGGAGACTCAAGGCTGAAAATAAAAATCTGAAAAAATTAGAGAATTATTTTTTCTACATTTGGAGCTGATTTATGAGCATCCAACATGATGTTCAATTTAACGACCACCCTAATATATATATATATATTTTATTTGTTACATTATTTAGAATAGTTTTCTACTGAAAATTGATGCATTTGGGATAAATCAGCTGACAAGATCGTTCCGAAAATTCGTGAAGCTGGGTACGAAATATATGGGACGGTAGTATCGAAGGGGTTAATTCACTTGGAGAATTGCCCTTAACGGCGGTGGCGTAACAGCAGTTCCATAAGAACGTCGCTATTGTGGGAGCGTAGTTCGAATTACGTTTGGAAAGTTCGAAAATCATCGTCGTTCGGAGTTTCGACTATGCTGTTACCGGCCTTAACTTTTCCCATTGTCGGCCAATCGTCGGCGCGAGTAAGAAACTGCGGTGAGACCCCATAAGAGAGGGTGGCGAATGGAGGGAGAGAGAAGTTTACGGCGGTCACACTCGTGTTTTCGAAAGACAAAAAGAGGATTAAATCGGATTCGTTTTCACAAGCGAGACTTTACGAAATTATCTATTATCCGTTCCCGGCGCGCGTATGCGAAGGCAACGAATATACTTCATTACGGAATATAAATGAATGGGAATAAAAAATATCTGACGAGATATTTTATGCGCATGTAGGATTATAAATATTATATGTATATAGGTATAGCGGGGAAATCTGTTAAACGAGAAAGAAAAATACGAGAGGATAATCGTTCTTTTCTCTGTAGACATTTTAATAATTAAAAAAGTATTAAAATATGACACAAAATGTAAAAATGAAATTAATAATATCAGAGCGAAGAAAATAATAAGATGTGTATAGATGTGTGTAATGCAGGGTTGGGTGGTAACTATAAAAAAAAGTTGAAAAGTTAATAACTATTAACTTATTGTTAGCTTAATTTTTTTCTCTGAATATCATTATTGTTTTTTTTATAAGTTATAAACGTATTATTAATTTTTATGTTCATTTGTCATCAATTGTAATTACCAAAAAAATATATTTCTACATAAAAATCAAAATTTCTTTGTTATTATATATTTCAAAAGAATTAAACAAAATTCTAATAATTTAATATAAGTAATATTTTTAAAACTAAACTTTTGATTTAACTTGAGTTAATTTAATCTCAACTTCAACTTAACTTAGTTTGAAAAAATCATTAACTCATAGCCCAACCCTATGATATAATGTATTAATACAGGGTATATTCTTATTTGAAAGGGGGTATCATTATTGTTTTTTATAAGTTACAAACGTATTATTTCAAAATTAAAGTATTATTAATTTTTATGTTCATTTGTCATCAATTGTAATTACCAAAAAATATATTTCTACATAAAAATCAAAATTTCTTTGTTATTATATATTTCAAAAGAATTAAACAAAATTCTAATAATTTAATATAAGTAATATTTTTAAAACTAAACTTTTGATTTAACTTGAGTTAATTTAATCTCAACTTCAACTTAACTTAGTTTGAAAAAATCATTAACTCATAGCCCAACCCTATGATATAATGTATTAATACAGGGTATATTCTTATTTGAAAAAGGGTATATGCATCGAGGTGGCGAACGAGTCAGCGGAATTGTATGAAAGCCATTTCGGAGCATTTTATAGTTGAACTGCTCGCTTGGTTCTAAATGGTGACCGGTCTATAATAATGGCCTTTCAATTGCGCGAGTGCGGATTTTCTCGCGTTATTTGAGTTCGCGGCGCAGACCGGTGGGAGATTTCGGTGTGCTTGGTTGCTTGGTTGCTTGCTTGCTTGCTTGCCTCGCACGCCCCATTGTGTTACGGTTAATAGCTCGCGGCTTTATGAACACCCGCGCCGCAATCGCGTCGCCCAACATACGAACCGGTTGGACATTAGCGCACTCGCGCGTTTACCTAATACAGAGTGTTCCGATGGAAACTCACACGGCCAACTGCACGTTTCGAGAAAAAAAAAATAAAGCTAAAAAGAGAATAGATATATAGTCTGAAAACTGAAAATATTATCATTTTATTAAATATTTCACATTTAAATATTTATTTAATAAATAATTAATTAAAATAAATAATTTTATTATTTTATTGTTTTTGACGCCTCGCTATATTAATTCGCATGTCGCGTTATATAATTTCGGTACGCGTGTTTTCTACACACCGTAATTTTACCGTGTCCACGTTAAGTCGAGTAAATTCCATTTCGTGATCTCCTCTCGCGAATCTTTTCCCGGGACACCCCGTACATGAGTGAACCGCGTGCATTTCGCCCGCAGATTAGGACGAAAGCCCGCGTTTACGCGGCGCGGAATCCCACGCTTTCTCGAAGTTGTCAAGCGAGAATGCATAATTCTGCAGCTTGCGCAACGGGAAAGCGGTAAACACACGAATCCCGGAATACCAGTGCAATTCCTCATTTGGGTCGGAGATCCGTGTGGAGAAAGTCCGTCCATCACGCGAGCTCGTTATCAGTAATCTGTTATTATATATGTATATATATATATACTTACCCCCTCGAGTGAGGCTAATGTTGCCTCCCTCTCGAAAATTACACGAGAGTTTGATCTTTCTACAATAATTTCATTTTCCAATGATATTTCTCATTAGAGAGATATCAAATTGCATAACGAAATTTATAATGTAATAATTAAGATATATACGGAATTTGAAAAATTAAATGTTACGATGCAATTAACATTTAATTAAATGTATGTATATACTTATAATTAGCTGATTATACACGGAGAGAATTTTTGTTTAGAGTTTATATAGTAAATGAAAATTGTATGGTAATTGTAAGACAATATATGGTATTGGAAAAATGTTTTTCTGGTTAAATATTCATCACAAAAATATTAATATATTAATATTTTTGAATATTTATTTTACTATGAATTTTACTATGTACATAGTCAAATTTATTCAACATATTTTATATCTTACTGTGATAGGTATTAATATTTTTATTGTGGTAAATCGTTGGAGAAAACCTTATAAAATTCTTCCAATACCACATTGTCTCACGATTACCATGATTTTCAGGGTAAATTCTAAGAGAAAATTTTTTCTGTGTAGTGTTGCCTACACTAAAAAAAACCTGTTAACTTGACTAAACCTTTCAATTAAATATTATTTTGTTAATTGAACATGTAAAAAAATATTTAAATTAAATATAATATTAAATCTAACAAAACTCATATTTGACTTAAATACTATGTTCAATTAACAAAATAATAATTTAGTTGAAAGGTTTAGGCAAGTCAACTTTTTTTTTTTTTTTCAGTGTACGTAACTCGACTTTTCGGTATAGTATTTTTTTGTAATTTAAAAATTTTCTAGTGTTATGCTACAAAAATAAAATACAATTATAAAAGCAAATGACACAGATCTATTCACAAAGAGCATATACGATATGTTTTTCCGTAATATCCACCCTTGCGATGTAGATACTATCTGGCAAAATTATCGAGGCGTAACTTTAAAGCCATTTAATGCAAGTCGATGCCGCGAAAGACTGTGCTTATAGTTCAAACCTATTGGTATATTCATTCTGCGAGCTATTAATTTGCCGTGTTAAAGTCGACCGACTAGAAACTGTCGCGATAAAATATAGACCGCAGAGGGAAAACACGTGTATAGGGAACTAACGTAAAACAAAGCGAGTCAACGAAGAGAGCTTGCGCTTAAATAAAGCGAGTCGAGAAATATACATATAAACGGCGCAAGATAAAAACAAATTTATCGCATCTTTCGAAAGTTTCATTTATTTATATCGTAGTTTCGCGCGGTGCACTCGGTGCATAAGAAAGTGCATGCTCTGCCTACTTTCGAAGTATACGAGGCTCGTTCGTAAATTCGCGGCCGCAACTCGGGACCCCGAAGAAGTACAGATGTTCGTGTTTATGCGCCATACTTATTGAAGTTCGCCCGAAGTTTGGTACAGCGGCAGATGAGAGAGAGAGAGAGAGATGAAAAGAGAATGGTGAGCGAGAAAGTGGAGTATCGAGCGAGGGTTGGAGAAGGAAAAAGGGGGTAAAAACGCAATAACGACTCGCGTTGCGAGGAACTCGTCCGGAATGGTAATATCGAGAGTTGTAAATCGCCCCGTGCAAGAGAGAGAGAGAGAGCGAGTTAGTTCGTTACATCGGTACGTTTGTTGCCGCGCGCGCGATTAATCATTCCGCAGATTCGCAGAAATAAATAACGGAAGTTAGGATACCGCGTCGAGGAAGTGCGCTAAAATATATACACGTGTATACATGTATATATATATATATATATGGGGTATTGCGCACTTTATTTGCGCCAATGCTGTTATTCGCATATATACAGAGTGTCCCATTTTAATGTGTACTCACCCTAAATAAGTGTTTTAGTTTTGATTGTAGAAAAAAATGTTTCGGACAATAGTTGTACGGTTTCGAGGAGGACATAAGGTGGTGCCATTAGTTTGACCTTGAATAGTTGCTTGAGGGTCATATGAAGGTCACCTTTGATTTCTTAAATGGAACCACCTACTTTTCATTACATACTCTTGTAGCTGACGTTGAGAGCTTTCCAAAACACTATAATGAAACATTTTTATCTCAAGTACTTTTTGAGTTATAAGGCAAGGTCTCCTCATTTCAAGGTGATCTTTACGTGATCTCGAAATTATACAATTTTTGTCTGACACTTTTTCTCTACAATCAAAAATAAAAAACTTATTTGGGGTGAGACATTAAAATGGGACACCCTGTATATATATGCGTGACGTTTTTATTATTAATAACAAAATGCGAACGCTGTCGCGCTGATAAAATTTGTGATTTAAATAATGCGAAAGAGGTAGAAATGTTTAATGATATAAGCAGAAACGTTTATATCTATCTACACATTTTTTATTCGAAAATTTATCTAATGTCAGCGTTTAATTCGCATGTACATAATTAACATGTAAGTGCCATGTGATTTATTTACTTTGACATTCATTGAAAAGATAAACGTGATAAAAAAAAATGTGTTTCATTATGGATTTATATCTCCACGTTCGAGCTAAAGTGTATTAAATCCATTTTTCGTCAGATACGCTGTCATTCGACACAGACATGTATTAAATTATAATTTATTACATCGGTGTCAGACGAGAAAGCATATCTGGCAAAAACAAAATTTAAATTTTATAATTTTAAATAAAATGTTCGTTGTTACCGCGACTTAATATGCAAAGTGAAAAATCTTTCTTTAATTATATTGAAATGTCATCATTTTCTAAAATTATTAACGCGATCGTATCTCTTTAAATCGAGAGATCTTAAAAGAGAATTATCTGTTTTTTATCTCATACATATATATATATATATACATAATATATATTTTTATTACCTCCACCAAAGAAAGAGCTTTTAAATATTGCTTAATAGCCCCGCACGAGTGGTATTACTTTTACAAACTTCTCCGCTCAAGCACTTTGGCTGCTTCCGCCATTGTTCGAGCGGCTGCGGTTTGTAAAAAGAAGAGTCGCCGCGCGAGAGCCGCGTTCGACATTGTCGGCGGTCGAGATTCTCGGGAGAAAGAGAGAGGGTTCTTTCGAACGAGATAAAAGTGCGACCGAGCGCAACAATAAAGGCGAAACGATCCTCCCGCGGTTTCAAACGATCTTCTCTCGGACTCGCTTCTTCTCGCCCCGAGTCGAACCGAGACGAGCCGAACCGGCGGTGGTCTCGCTTTAATCTCGCGTGACACGGCTGAGGTGAATGGACCCGGACATCCAAGGACTCGGAAGATTTTCGAATACGAGCGGACGATGCGAGAGAGCCGCGCACACATTCGCATTTCTATATATATGTATATGGCAAAATTTGCGAGAAACTAGAGACGGAAAAGTCTTTTTATCCGCCTGCGAATGAACACTCTTGTTCACTTGGAATACTTGAAATTGAAAAGAGATTAATATCCACTTTCAATCCTTCAATCGACATTTGTAATATATTTCAGTGATGCAGATTTTTTCGGTACATTTTTCTTTTTAAAAATTACAGAAATAATTAGAAAAGTTTTTTTATAACTTATAGAAAAAATATACTCGCTGTATAATTGAGGAACTTTTACGTTAATTAGTCTCGAAGAATATTTCAGTTTAAGGGGTGACTTTTAATCCTTAAATCGAAACATTTGTAATATATTTCATCGATGCAGGGTTTAATTAGACTTTTTTGGTACACTTTTATTTTTTTAGATAATACGTAAAAATAATTAAAAAATTTTTTTTTATAACTTATAGAAAAAAACGTACTCTTTTTATCCTTCTGTGAATGAACATTTTTGTTCGTTTGGAATAATTGAAATTGAAAGGAGATTAATATTCGCTCTTTTAATCCTTCAATCGAAATATTTAAAATATATATTTAATTCATGCAACGTTTAATTATAGATGTTTTTCGGTTCATTTTTATTATTTTTAAAGATAGCACACATAGAAATAATTAGAAAAAAATTTTTTTCTTACTGTATAATTGAGGAACTTTTACATTTTAATTATTCTCAAAGGAATTCTCGAAAGAATATTTTAGTTTAAAGGTGACTCACATTAAATGCCCTAACTGTACGAACGATACTTTGAACGTTCCGATTTTTTGCGAGGAACTAGAGACGGAAAAGTCTTTTTATTCTCTTGTGAGTGAATACTTTTTTTACATTTCAAACATAGTTCACTTGAAATACATCAACTTGAAGTTGAAAAGAGATTAATTTTCTCTTAATCCTTGAAACGAAATATTAAGAAAATATATTTAATTGTTGGAACATAAAATAACTAAAAACATTTTTTATAACTTATAGAAATAAATATAATTATTATGTAATTGAGAAACTTTTACGTTAATTGAAGGAATTTTCGAAGAATATTTCAGTTTAAGGGGTGACTTATTGAAAAATCTTTGTATCTTCCTGTTTCGGCGAATATACTCTGCGTTGTTTTTTTACATTTAAGAATGTTTACTTGGAATGCATTAACTTAAAATTGAAAATAGATTAGTCTCTTAATCCTTAAATCGAAATATTTAAAATATATTTCATTGATGGAGCGTTTAATTATAGAGATATTTTTGGTTCATTTTTGTTTTAGAGATAACACAAAAATAATGAACAACTTTTTTACAACTTATAGAAAAAAAAAACATATAATTGAGAAAATTTTACATTAATTATCGAAGGAATTATCAAAGAATATTTCAGTTAAGAGGCGACTCATTAAATGCCGTAACTATAATGTAAAGGATTTTAATTAAACGACAAATATACTTTTCAAATACGTATCTTGCTTTAATATTTTATCCGTAGAATATAAAATGGGCAGAGAGAGAACCAATTTATAAAAGAAGGGACTGCGTTTCACCTTTAAAAAAAAAAGAAGGAAACGTGCAATTGCATTGTGCAGGTGCATCGTCGCACCTGCAGAGGAAATAATGTCGTAGGAAGTTACGCATCATTAAATCGCGCAATTTTTCCCCTTCATTGCCCATTGCCGTAAAGGAGAGATGATCCATTCCGGATATCACGTGACTCATCCACAATACTATATGTATATTTGCAGCATGAAGCATGTCCGCGAAATAAAAAAAAAAAAAAAAAAAATACGAAGACGAATTATTTCGTCGCGATGCGAGATGGCCGAGAACTTATCAGAATATGTACGGTCTTACGAGGATCTAGTCGACGAGAGAGGGTTTATGAAAAATGTCCAGTCACATCTCGTGTAGCCGACTGAAAGTCCAGACTCGCGTTCTCTCTCTTGGAGAGCGGCCTGGAATTCCCGCGTAATGAAGTCACGAAGAAAAATTGCGCGACCGTCTCGAGGATTGCTTACGCAAGCGTATTTATTACAAATGATTCCGAAGAATTATTACATACACGTGCGTGTACGTGATATACGTGTATGTAATGTACGGAGGATCGAGCCGGCGAACGCGAGAACGGAAGTCTCTAATCGCTTTTCGGAATACGCGGCATTTTTTTTATTCTCTTCTCGCAGTACTGGATATTCGCGCATATAGATGCGAGTAACATAATCGCCACGTTATTACATCTACCGTATATATATATACATTTTACGTAACGTTCCAAATTGCTCCAAGAATTTATGGCAAAAAAAGATAAGCGCGCAACACACGCAATATTGTGTATAAATCTCTCTCTCTTTCTTTGTCGCTCCCTCTTGTAGGAACTTCCAGGCTTGAAAGGCATCGCGATTTCATTTTTCTGACGTATACGTCACGCCGCCATCGTATTATCCGTAACGTCTAAAGTTTGATTACATGGCGCGGCGACTTTCATTTATGTTTATCGCGCGGAAAACTTTTCCCGACGAGTTGCTCGTCATTTCTCTCCCCGACGTCAACTAACATCAAAACCCAGCCGCCCTGTTCGATATCGCGTTATCGTTCGCATTGTGCTGTGCGTCGCCCGTAAAAATCCGGAGGGTCCGCGCGCGTCACGTGGCACGCGCGAAAATGACGTTTCGTGACTCGGTTAGATGATCGCGTGTGCGTATTCTGTTGTTGTGGGCGCCTCGAATAAAAGCTCCTCCGCGGCGTTGCGTAAATATCGTTAGTCCAGATTGATAGACCGGTCACGAAGTGACTTTGAGCACCTTCTTCCCCAAATTCAGGCTTGGATAAAGTTAAAGTTGCTTATAAAATTAATTTAGTTCAGTTAAAAGTTGCACGAGCAAAAAATTAAATGAACTGAAGTTAAATCAAAAGTTAATTTTTAAAAACATTATATTAAATTAGAATTTTGTTTGTTCATTCTTTTAAAATTTATAATAACAAATGACA
Source organism: Nylanderia fulva (assembly GCF_048542155.1). Taxonomy (NCBI): domain Eukaryota; kingdom Metazoa; phylum Arthropoda; class Insecta; order Hymenoptera; family Formicidae; genus Nylanderia; species Nylanderia fulva. The sequence goes on along the minus strand of NW_028189730.1, from coordinate 1,059,191 downwards.
AAGAAAATTTTGATTTTTATATAGAAATATATTTTTTTTTGGTAATTACAATTGATGACAAATGAACATAAAAATTAATAATACTTTAATTTTGAAATAATACGTTTATAACTTATAAAAAAACAATAATGGTATTCAGAGATCAAAAAATCAAGTTGACAGTAAGTTAAATGTTATTAATCTTTTAACTTTTTTTTTAATTTTTAATTAATTAACTAGTTATTATACCCATAAGTCTGCCGAAATTAAATGTCAGCCTGACCAGTAAATTGTTGGAATATTTGCGGTAGAGAATTTAGATATTTTATTAATATTTTAATACACATAACAGAGCAATGTATATGTTATGTGATACATACATACATACATACATATATATATATATATATATATATATATATATATGGGAACGATGTAATTAACGTCACAAATGTAAATTATATTTGACATTTAATTATGATACGTATTTCCGTGTTACGTTGAAATCGTCAGAGTGAAATTCTGTTAATTTGAATAATTGCAATCGCTCTGTAAAATATTGCTATGCAAAATTGTGCGCGGAATGCATTAATCCCCGGAGACTCCATTCGCGATTAATGTCGCCTAAACAGTTCACGATGTTTACGAAAGTTTTGCGTCGCGAGACGAATTTCGCGACGCGAATTCGTTTTCCATTACGCTTACGCGGTTGCTTCGACGTGTTTCGCAGGTATATTCGTGACAGTGTCACGTATATATGCGTCTCTTCTCTCCTTCCCTTCTTGGTTGATAATCAAGAAGCGGCATATCGCACGTGTGCTTTGACGATTTCGCAGTGTATATATGAAGAACGAACGACAAGAAAACGCCGTCTCTCTTCGCGCGTAAAATTTACGATTCTACGAGCGACATGTGGGCATAAAAGCACGTGACAGGTGCATAATCGCGCATAATCCTCCCCTATGCCATTCCGCAAGTCCCGGAGACTCCTATCGCATGAGAATCATCGGAGGATCAACGATCTCTTCCGAGCTCTCCTCTTTTCCTATCTTTCTCGAAATAACGTGTCGTTTAATAGAGATTTCATATGCGAAATCCATCAAGTACAAAACTTTTTCAAGTCCTTTAAATCGGAAGGCATCTTGAACATTTTGAAGAAAGGAATCCTACATGGAGAGAATTTTCTCGTAGAATTTTAGAATTTACCCTGAATGAAAATCATGGTAATCATGGAATGATAGCATGGCGTCGGAAGAATTTTATTAGTTCCTCTGATTAATATTTACCACGATAAAAAATATTAATATGTACATAATAAAATTAAATATATTTTATATCTTATTGTGGTAGATATTAATATTTTTATTGGAGTAAATATTTTAATCAGAGAAAAATCGGAAGACCTCTTGAAAATCTTGAAGAAAAGAATCCTACATGGAAAGAATTTTCTCGTAGAATTTTAGAATTTACCCTGAATGAAAATCATGGTAATCATGGAACGATAGCATGGCGTCGGAAGAGTTTTATTAGTTCCTCTGATTAATATTTACCACGATAAAAAATATTAATATGTACATAATAAAATTAAATATATTTTATATCTTATTGTGGTAGATATTAATATTTTTATTGGAGTCAATATTTTAATCAGAGAAAAATCGGAAGATCTCTTGAAAATCTTGAAGAAAGGAATCCTACATGGAAAGAATTTTTTCGTAGAATTTTAGAATTTACCCTGAATGAAAATCATGGTAATCATGGAACGATAGCATGGCGTCGGAAGAATTTTATTAGTTTCTCTGATTAATATTTATCACGATAAAAAATATTAATATGTACATAATAAAATTAAATATATTTTATATCTTATTGTGGTAGATATTAATATTTTTATTGGAGTAAATATTTTAATCAGAGAAAAATCGGAAGATCTCTTGAAAATCTTGAAGAAAGGAATCCTACATGGAAAGAATTTTCTCGTAGAATTTTAGAATTTACCCTGAATGAAAATCATGGTAATCATGGAACGATAGCATGGCGTCGGAAGAAATTTATTAGTTTCTCTGATTAATATTTACCACAATAAAAAATATTAATATGTACATAATAAAATTAAATATATTTTATATCTTATTATGGTAGATATTAATATTTTTATTGGAGTAAATATTTTAATCAGAGAAAAATCGGAAGACCTCTTGAAAATCTTGAAGAAAGGAATCCTATACATGGAGAAAAGTTTCTCTTAGAATTTAAATCATAGTAATCATAGGACAATAATATGGTGTTGGAAGAATTTTATTAATTTCTCTGATTAATATTTACGACAATAAAAAAATATTAATACATAGTAAAATTAATTAAACATTATATCTTAATAAGATATTAATATTTGTATTAGGACAAATATTAATCAGAGAACTAGGATACATTCTAAGAGAAAATTCTCTCTGCGTAGAATCTAAAAAGAATATCCACAAGTATTGTTAAATGAAAAAAAATTGAAATGTCTCGAGAGTCTCGTATAATATTATTGAAAAATTGCAGAATTCCAAAAATTTCTGAAAGAAATTCTGATTTTCTCCAAATTTTGTATTTCAAGAATCAGGAGAATCTTCGCGGGATACAAAAGTGAATTAGAGGATCTATAAGTAAGATGAGAAGGAAGCTGAAGGGGAGAGATTGCCCAGACAGAATATTCGACGAAACTTGATTCGCGATGGCGGTTCTCACGATCCTGGCAGTCACGAGAGGTCCGGCAAAAGAAATCGAAGCGGACGAGGCCCTTGGGGCCCGTCGAGGTCCCTTTCTTTTCTTTTGCTTGTGTATTCTCTTCTCTTTAATCGCCCTTTCTTTCTTTCGAAACGGTTTCACTTACTGGAGCGAGTATTTTATTTTATATCTGCACAACAATTCATATACTTTCACAAATCATGTATCTTTGCTTGCTAATATTCTCGTCGATTATTAAAATAATTAATTATACATACATGCGCCACAATAAATATCGAATTAGCTATGAATAATGAAACAGTAAAATTAATATATAAAAATCGGACATTGATTATAATATAAATTAAATATTAATTAAATTACATATATTATAATGCAATTTTTCGCTGCAATGGAACAATGATACGCTCGATAATCTTGAACGTTTGGCAATTTCGCGTTACTTTTCATTGGATTAAAATAATTGCAATTAATTTTTATCAAGTTCGTAAAACAGATCTTTATTTTTTATTCCTTTGTATTTATTTCCGTAACCGTGAAATTCAGTGAAATGTGGAACGTGCATGTACATACATGGGTGGGGGATCGGGACAATCCTTTCTACGGCGATTCTTATCCGCCGGTGTTAACGCAAGCGCGACGTTTCCTTTGTACGGCTCTTTTAACACAGTGCGGACCACAAAAAAAATGGGATACACTTCGTAGAACAATAAACTAAGCTGCGCGCGCGCGAGAGAGAGAGAGAGAGCCACGTTCATAATTTTTCAATGCATCGCCGGTTTCGCTGCGGCTTCGTTCTCACAGAAAACCACGAGCATACGGGGTGACCTGATAAAATTGAGAATCTCGAAAGCTTGGTCTTTAAACTGTAGACTTTAGTTTGTAGTCATATCCTTATATCGTTTTATTATACTTTTATGTAATTACAATTTTTTTAATTCGTCACATTTACACCGTAAACATCAAATTACAGGATTGGGTAATAACTAGTTAATTAGTTAAAAGTTAAAAAAAGTTAATGACTTTTAACTTAGCTTAGTTAATTTAAAATGCATTAATTTTTAACTTTAACTAGTTATTTTTGATCTTAACTCGATTAACTTTTTTCCCAAGTTAAATTTTTTATCTCTGAATACCATTATTGTTTTCTTAAAGTTATAAACGTACAATATTATTTTAAAATTAAAGTATTATTAATTTTTATGTTTATTTGTCATCAGTTGTAATTATCAGAAATATATTTCTATATAAAAATCAAAATTTCTTTGTTATTTTCTTTATTATCTAATATAAACAATGTTTTTAAAAATTAACTTTTTATTTAACTTCACTTTATTTATTAATCTTAACTTAACTTTAACTGAGTTAATTTGTTGTTCATCAAACTTTTAACTTAACTAAATTAATTTTACGAACAATTAACTTTAACTTAACTTAGTTAAAAAAAATCATTAACTTACTCAACCCTGTCAAATTGTCATATTTTATATAGAAATAGTTTCATATTGTGAGTTTGTGTAGTGATATTTTTTGGTTCGATGATATCTTAATATCATACTTGATTTTTCGATTCTTTACATTTGTAGCGTTAAAAATTTTGAATATCAAATTATTACAGCTTGTTATATCGCATCTACAGATTTCATAAGATCGAGATAATATCCTCGGATATTTATAGGATAAGGGTAAACACTTTAGGATTGTTATATTTTGTCATCTAGTTAAAGCTCTTTAAATTTGCGCACCCTGTATACACTTCGACGAAGAGAGATTCATTCGCGGCGAAAAGGAGAGGCAGCGAGACGATGAGAGGAAATAAGTACCTTGGCTTCCTAAACCAGAATTATCTTTCGGAATTTCTCGGACTCCAAACGAGAGGACTCTAAACTGGAGTTTCGACAGATTTGACTTTACTGTCAAAAAAAAAAAAAAAAAAAAAAAAAAAGCAAACTTCAGTCTTCGAGGAAAGAATAATTAATGTACCAGAGTTCTTGAAATTACACTTAAAATAAAATTCGACGTTGAAGATAAAGTAATACAATAAAAACAGAAATCAATGGAACGAATTAAATACATGAAAATTAAAAGATTGTATAACGAAATAAAAATGAACTTCGATTATATAATCATACAACTCTGTATTACACGAAATTAATGGAAATTCGTTCTTTCAATCATTTATTGGTTCCATATAAATATTATAATAAAATTTACTTTCTTAAATAAATTTAAAACTTATATTAAATTCAATAGGGTCTTCTCGTCCCATAATTTTTTTTAAGAATTTTAATTTTACTTAAAATTTAAATTTTGAAACTATTAATTGAAACAGCTTTAATTTCATCAATCCCTTTATTCCATTTTTAATTTAAAAAACAATTGATTATGCTACCTTTGCACAGTCAATATACTGCGGCTATTTAATAAATCACCGAGCAGAAATAATTTTAAATTATTATTAAAAAACCATGTTTTTGTTAAACAGGTGAATTAAAATTTTAATTTAATAAAATAAATTTGCCTAATTTTTTAATTATATATATAATTTTAAATTAAAAGTTTTTAATAATTACTTAAAATATACTTATATTATCATTATTTATTAAAATATTATCCTATTTAATTAAATCAATTTTTCAAATTATTTATTATATTCAAATTTCAATAACCTTTTTTATCTATAATAAATTATTAAATTTTTATAAAAAAATTTCTAATATTAAAAATATTTTTTTATTTATTCTATTTACATAAAATATTTTAATTATAATTTATAGATAATCCCATAAATTTTTTATATAAACTTATTAATTAAATTTAATTATTAATTTAATTAATTTAAAATTATTTATATATAAATTAAATTTATATCAGAAAAAACGAGATATCATAAAAGTTGATTAAAATATCTGGTCCAGTTTTCCTCTCGCAATACCGCGAAATTGTCAGGAAAGAATTGGTTTAACGGTACCATACTCGCGATATCTCTTTGTTTGCGAGCATCCTTTGTTCCGCAAATTCTTTCAAGAGGTTCTTTGCATGTAACCGACATATTCCCATCGTGCCGATTGTCGGCTAAAGGTTAACGTGGCGACACCCAAGGTCCAGCGATGCTGCACTCGCGCACGATTAAACTTCGATATGTTCGTCCAAGGTCGAAAGCGAGTGAGGTTCGAGGGAGATTCCTCGCGATGAAATCACTCGTGAATCTTTAAGCACACACGTGCATTATATATTCGACCAGTCGTTTTCGAAATTAGCATTTGAATAGACCATTTTGGACCAAGAAAATCCGTTCTTCAATAATGCGCGTCTTTATTATTGGAATATTATTGCACATTTTTTTACGAAAAAATAAATTATTTAATGCGGGAAGAAAAATGATAAAATATAAGGATCGGTTTTTAAATATTGGTATTTTCTAGGTATATTGAGAAAAATATTAACAGGGTGTCTAGCGGTCAGGGAAGTTTGGAAAACCGGCATTGTCAGGGAATTATATTATTTATCTGGATTTTTTCACATTATTCTACATTTGCCTCAATAATTTGAAATTTTTTATTAATATAAACTTTCCTTTTATTAAATTAATAGAAACTTTTCCTTCACTCCCAGCATGCTAATTTTCTGCGTTGTTAAAAATCGATTCATCTGCAGCGTGTTCGTTAATTTATATTTTCATCGTCGTGTTATTTTATTTCAATGCGTTTAATAGAGATAAAACTAAAAAATATAAATAAAACAGGTGATTATTTTCGATTATCGTACATAATTGCAGATTGTATATAATTGATTTAAATTTTTGTCTTTTTAACTTCCGAATCTTAATTGATTTATCATATAGATATATGCAAATTATATGTATATTTGAAAAATAATACTAAAAAGTCAGGGAAAGAATGAATCTCTGGTCTTGAAAAATCTGCAAAAGTCAGGGAATTTGTTTCGTTGAGTCTGCTGGACACCCTGATTAAGAAGTTTACTTAAATTAAATCAAATGTAATTTCCCATGAAAACTTGTTGTACGATAATAAGAGTCATTATAAAACGATAAGCTTGCTATATATGTAAATTATAAGTCTCTACATTACATTATAAACGAATTAAAAGGAGGGGCTCTCTCTTTGAAAAGATCCCGGGCTTTTTTATGATTCTTATTTCGATAATTATGTAGCCACGAATATCCTTGGCCGCTCGATCCTTAGATCGATCAAAGACACGAACCAACTCTCGAGTCTTTGTATGCGCCTCGACTTTGTAATATAACGACCGTGCTCGATTGCCTCGGAAAGTCATCGAAATTGGCCAATACGAAAAACAAGGCGGGAATAAGGCAGACGAGAGAAAATACAGGCTAGAGAGGAGGCAAAGGGCGAAGATGCAGGACGATTCTTTCCTTTTCTCGCGTCCTGCAGGCTATTGCCCTTCCTTCCTAGCCACGTCGTCTCATCTTGGAGAAATCCCGTAAGATAATTCGGGTCTGCGGAGGCCCGTAGGTGCTTATTTCCTCTCTTTCGTCTTCGTATCCCGATCTCGCAAGGCTGCACGCTAGCGCGCTCCGAAAGAAACAACCACTTTACATTTTCACGCAGGTATATTTGCTCGCGAGACGATATCGATGCCGAGGGTGCAAAGTTGCGAGAGTACGATTGGCTATCTATATAGGTATACCTATACACACACACACACACACACACACACAACGTCCCGGAGCTGCTTTTTATATGTAGATAATCGATATTGAAATGTGTGAAATTCCATAGGCAGCTGATATTGAAATAGTCAAAAAGTTTGAAAAAGAATTACGTAAATTTTTCTCTGTCTCGCAAAAATTAAATCATTCGACAATTCATATCTATATTGTTGAAACAATTTTTTTAAATACAAAAATGATGAAAAAATTAGAGAATATATATACAAATCAAATATCTCTTTATTAAAATTCTTTATGTATTTTTTTCAGGGTTGGGTAATAACTAGTTAATTAAAGTTAATAACTTTTAACTTACTATAGTTATTTTTGACCTTAAACTTATTAATACTTTTCTCCAAAGTTAAATTTTTTTATCTCTGAATCCCATTGTTTTTTTTTTTTTTTTATAAAACTCAAAATTTTTAAAAGAATTACAAAACAACAAACAAACTTCTAATTTAATATAAATAATATTTTTAAACTTTTAACTTAACTAAATTAATTTTACAAGCAACTAACTTCAACTTAACTTAGTTGAAAAAAATCATTAACTTATTCCACCCTGACTTTTTTCTACTTTTACTTACTTATACTTTTTAAAAGCAATTATTGAAATTTTGCTAATAACACACAACTGGATATTTGCAGTCTACGCTAAATGAGGAAATAAATGATCTTCTGCATCGGTTTATAAACACGAGGACACTTGCACTCGCGATGAACATTAAATGTCCTATAATCAGATGTTACGTGTCGCAAATTCGAATCGTTGCAGGACGAAAGTAGTTTTCCCCGAGTTTGCCCGGGAGTCACCACCCGCAAGGGCTGGAGATAATAATTTATTTCTAATTTAAAAGCAGCCTGCGCGCTCGGTTCGCTCGCCAGATAGATATGAGAAATTCTCATTTCACGGAGGATGCCTTATAAAATGCGATCCTCTGACGCGGCCCGACGAGGAGCAGCCATTAAGATACGAGGGCGAACTATTATCTAAATTGCTGTTACGGTTTGTTAAAAAGTCCGCCTCGCACACAGCTATTCGCTAAAAGTATAATCGCGCAGATGCAGCTGCACGCTTCGCAGATAACCAAAGAGTGCGCAAAAAATAAAGAAGTTGAAAAAAGAAAATGATGCGCGCGCGCCGTTAAAGGGAGATTAAAAAATTTGAGGATTCTAGTGAAGGAAATTTGAATAAAAGTTGTTTCTTATCCGCGGAGACGATCTATTGCTCGACCCGCTGAAAGGATAATCAGATATTTGGATGCAGCTGCACGGTTCGTAGAGTAACAGGGATCTGAAAAAATTAAACAATTTATTACTCCCTTATTATCCAAATTGAATTTTATTTTTTCATTATTCTTAATAATTTATGTAATCAATTTATTAAAAAATTAAACAATTTATTACTCGCTTATTATCCAAATTTAATTTTATTTTTTCATTATTCTTAATAATTTATGTAATCAATTTATTAAAAAATTAAACAATTTATTACTCGCTTATTATCCAAATTTGATTTTATTTTTTCATTATTCTTAACAATTTATGTAATCAATTTATTAAGTATATATGTATATATTTAAAAAATAGTGAATTTACGCGTGCGAAAGAGAAAAACGTCGATATCATAATTTGAAAAAATTAAGCAATTTATTACTCGTTTATTATCCAAATTTAATTCAATTTTTTCATTATTCTTAATAATTTATGTAATCAATTTATTAAGTATATATGTATATATTTAACAAATCTTAATTTGAGAAGATTTTTTTTCTTCTTTCGAATGAATGCACTTTTCTTTGATATCTCTGCGAATTGATAACGAGTAAAATATGTATATAAGGATTGAGTAACGCGGCAATTAACCCGAAGGAGTTTAGTCTTTTTTTTTCCAAGTTCTCTGGCGCATCCTCCTGCGCCGGCGAACTTAATTACCCCGAGTCCTTTAACCTTTTTTCTGCGGAGAAGATGGAATAAAAGTAGTGTCAAGCTACGTAAAACGAGGTCTCGAAAGTGGCGACGCTGCAATTTCAGGATCCGATGGCACCGGGACGTTCTTCGGGACGAGTGCTGTCGGAGTCGTCCTTCAACTCTAACTTTTCGTAGCAATTCTATCTGCCTTTTTTTTTTTTACTGCACTTCCTATCGCGAAAGCGCGAGTTTATTTCTGTATTTTATTCGAAGTGTAAAAACTTTAAGAAAAGTAGAGCTGCCTTAGGGTTCTGATGCTGCGATATGAGACATGCTGAAATAATCCAAAGGTTGCCGAAAAAGATATTTTTTTTCAGAGAGGATCTAAATTTATATAATTATTTTATTCAGATTTCTCACGTGTGAAAATTATACCAGTATTTTTACATTTTTCTTTCTATTTTTATATCGCTATTTTTCTTTCTCCCATTTATGAAAAGTGTGTTCTTCATTAAGATTAAAGAATCTCTTTTTATCTATGTTGCAGGTTAGTATTATGCATCAGGCTAAGTTATCATACTTTTAAGGAGAATGCGCGCAACGATTTTCGCTCCGCATACGGTGAGTTTTTACATTTCATCCCAACGTGGATTATAGTTTTAATTTCTGTCGACATTCTGTCTTTTCTACACGGTGTCCCAAAGTGGCCCGTGTTGCTAATAGGATTTATGTTCTCGCGACGACTCTCCTGTCGCAAAAAATTGTATCTGTTTCTTTCATGAGTTTTAATGCGTTACATTAATTAGACAAGTTGTTAATAAAATTAGAGAAAAATATCTCTTGCAAACATTAAACATATATATAATAAATTTATATATATATTGTATATTTTTTTGACATTCGAAAGATTCCGTGTGACATAATTTATGATTTTTCAACATTGTTGAGTCGTTTTTGAAAATTCATGATTAAACACTTTGTGTGCAAAAAAGAAAGGTGAAAATTGAACAATATAATAATGATATAATTACCGAAAATTGCAACAGCTAGCGCGATCGATGAAATTAATTTAATTACATCATTAGTTGTACGAGGAAAGGAAATTAACAAGGAAGGTAAGGTTGCGTCGATAAAATGAATATTGAACATTCAATGAACATTTCCGTCTCGATAAATATGTATAGATTTACATACAATATCGAAATATCGAGAGTCACCGGTTGGCGAGTAGCGGATATGAAACTTGCCTGAGACTTTTAATAACGTTCATAGTTTTACAAATTCGAATCCCCGTGTAAGCGCGAGCTAATTAATTAGCCGCTTCTGCCCGACATTTTACTTTTGATGTCGCGCGCGGAATTAAAAAAGAGCCGCTGGGAAATGTTTGAATTACCGATAAAACGCAGCCGCATAATTAATAATGTGTAACGAAGCGATATGCGCGCAAAAACGAGAGACGTGTGGCACACAGAATTTGTAAATATCATTACGGAAAATTAAATTTTCCAACAAGTTTCATAGAGAAAGCTTTATGGTGAAAAGCATATTTTTGCTTTCATCGAAAATTTTATTTCGCTTTTGATTAACACGATATATTTATATATACGAGACATCAAAAGTACAAAGAGTGTTGAGTCTTAAAATAATGTTACATTTTGTATCAATTTAATTATATTTCAAAGCTCTGTTCTCTCTATCTTTTTCTCTGTAAAAGATTCATTAATTTTCATATGTCTATATATCATGACTTTCAAACTTTTTTTTAGGTAAAAGTTATATATATAAATTTTCATTAAAACATTTATGAACAAATGTAAGTTTTAGAAAGCCAAGAAAATATAATCTAGGAAACTTGAAGTACTGAAAAAATGTACGAAGGGAAGTAATTAATAATTTTCATCTCCAATATTCAATATTTATTTCTTCAAAAGATTTTCAGATATATGACGAGTAAAACGTTTGTGAATTACATTTAAATTATTATTCTCATCAATAAATTAGCCAATAATATATATTTTACATATCACATAACTAATGAATATACCAATGATTTTATTGAGTTAGTACTTAAGATTTCAATAATTCAAATAATTCACATGATACTCGATATTCAATATCAAATTTAATATTAAATTTAGGAACAGATATCACATCAATTAAATATCCATGTTTGAATAAAATTTAAATATTAAATATATATATTTATTTATAATTATATATATATATATATATATTTATAATGATGACATGGGATTATAATTATAATAATTCGAATATGTAATTTACTATTTACGCGCTCGCATATATATATATCCGTATATCGAGTATGTACATACTACAATTTTGTAGTATCGGTTTCCGTGGTAATTTCCATTAGACACGTGTTTCTCGATTTAATCGAGGAACCGATAGAGAGAGGAGCCGGGATAGACTCGAAGAGATGCACACATGCAAGTATCTAACACGTGTAACAGCAGACGCGAGCAGATAGAAATCGGTGCCCATCTACGGCCGTCGCCCACCGGAAGCGACGTATTCCACCATGGGCATCCGGTGACTCTTTTTATAGACAGGTGTTCACCCTTTCCCTTTCGGTTTCCACGCGTGATTATTCTACCGGGTGTTCCAGGCGAAAGGAGACCTCGAACGAGCTCTGTTCACGCGGAAAAAGCACACAGAAAGAGATTTCTCTTAGAATTTTATCAGAGTTTTTCTGATTAATATTTACCACAATAAAAAAATTAATATCTACCGTAATAAGATATAAGTATGTTTGATTAATTTTAGTACCTAATATTTTTATTGTGGTAAATATTAAGAAAACTCTGAAAAAAGTCAGGAAATTTTACTATTTATCTGGATTTTTCACATTATTCCACATTTGTCAAATTATAATTTGAAATTTTTTATTAAATAAATATAAATTTTTCCCCATGACTTCCAGCACGCTAATTTTCTGTTTAAAAAATTGTTTCATCTACAGCGTGTTTGTTAATTTATATTTTCATCGTCGTGTTATTTTATTTCAATGTGTTTAATAAAGATAAAAATAAAATTTGATATAATATAAATAAAAAAGATTATGCAAATTATATATATTTGGAAAAAATAATACTAAATCTGAAAAAGTCAGGGAATTTGTTTCATTGAGTCTGGACACCTCGAAAAGAATTTGCGATTAATTTTCCACTTGTTCTGTTCTCCATTTAATCTTCGAATTTTCCCTGAATTCTGAAAATTGCATAATTTTTGAAAATTCTCCGCTTATCGAGCTGCATTAAATGATTATCTTTGTGGTAGCTTCGTGTCCCGAAGCGTTGCGGCTTTGTGTTCTCGTTACACGATGAAATTCATCATTATCTCGCAATTTGTCTCGCGAATCTCGCGCGTCGCAAACTGTCAAAATAATGTCAAAAAATAACGCGTTACCTACCTTCGTATACGTATCGCGAACGCATCACGAACGAATTCGCGCTGCAGCTCGCGCTAATTAGATCGCGCGCGATGCCTTTTCAAGGTAATCGAATTTGGGAAAGTATTAGTCATGCAGCTGTGACTCGAACGGTAATTAGAACGCGACGCCGTAAACCGCGACGCGTAAACGGTAAATGCGTTACCGCGTTTTGCGCCCGCCCGGTATAAGCGTTGCATAATAGCGCGCATAATGCAGAAACGCGACCGTAAATTTCGGGGAGAGGAGATGATGGTGTGAGCTGTGATTACCGCGCGCTGACCCAGCGTTAATGCGAAAGCGATCCACGAAATCGATAGATTACCAGAATTACAAGAATATTACGTTATATATCGCGACAGACCTGGGAAACTTGTGCGAGAGAATTTTAAAGCGAATTTAATGTCGATTTTTATTTTTTAATTTTAAGGGAGAAATCTTATAAAAATTACATAGGCAGAAATAAATAATTAGGATAAATTATAAAGGAATTATGCATTACAAATTATTTGAATTAATTAGCTGGAAGAACCGTATGCGGATGTTGATCCGAAAATTAATTTTTGCTGTAACTGATGTGTCACAGGGAAAATTTTCTATTAGAATTTATCCTGAAAATGATGGTAATCGTGGGATAATAAAGTATTGGAAGAATTTTATAAGAGTTATAAGATATTTAATATAAAATTTTATCATGTATACAGAGTAAAATTAATCGATTATATTTTATTGTGGTAGATTATTAATATTTTTTATCGTGATAAATATTAATCAGAGAAACTTATAAAATTCTTTCAATATTGTCCTATATTGTCCCACGATTTTCAGGACAAATTCTAAGAGAAAATTCTCTCAGTATAAATATATGAGAAAAAAATATCTAATACACGGAGAGAATTTTCTCTTAAAATTTACCTTGAAAATCATGGTAATCCTGTAACAATATGGTATTGGAAGTACATAGTAAATTTTACTATATGTACATATTAATATTTTTTATTGTGGTAAATATTAATGAGAGAAACTCATAAGATTCTTTCAATATATTGTCGCACGATTACCATGATTTTCGGAGTAAATTCTACGAGAAAATTCTCTGCGAACACTGAAAGAAAACTGATTAAATTCGAATAAGTATCTATTTCAATATTGCCAAATAAATTATTTATTTGAAACTAATAATATTGATTTGATTTGAAAAACATTTATTTCATATAAGAAAATCCTTTTCAAAACAAATAAATATTTGTCTTAAATAAATGATTTATTTGACAGTATTGAAACAAATATTTATTAATTTAATAATTTTTGTTAACAATAAAATACTCGATAATAGGCAAATAATAAATTCTCGTCTCTTTTTTCAAATTATTAAATATATCCGGTTGGATTAGGTTTCTCTGGCCGTGCGAAATCGAATATCGCGTCGGCGAATGATCTCTCTTACGGCTGGACCAATCGTTGGGCATTCTCCTCTCTCTCCCGAGCGAGATAATCAAACCACGAGAAAGCAACGGGGCAAGTTATGAGCTTCCTTTGTTCCAACTCACCGAACCACTCTTTCCCTTCTCCTTCTCTCCTTTCTCTCGCGACCCGACGCTCTCTCACGTATGGATCTTCTGTCTCTCGTCCGGAGAGAGAGACGTGGGAGATCTCTCCGAGAGTGAAGGATGCTGCGAAGGATCCGCGACCGAGCATTGATAAGAACCTCGATAAGGCGCGCCCATTCCTGTAATAAAGGGACGCCTGTAAACGGATCTCTTCGGAGATTTTCTTCTCGAACTTTAGGATATCCCTAATCAGCTGCGTCAAATCCCGTCCTAACTTACGGTATTTCAGATTATGTACGTATTTAGATGCAGACGCAGAACAATATTACGTATAGGGCGATTCTCCTCCGGGTTAGGACGGGACTTACTTACGATCACGTATGGATCTTACTGTCTCGTCCGGAGAGAGAGACGTGGGAGATCTCTTCGAGAGTGAAGGATGCTGCGAAGGATCCGCGACCGAGCATTGATAAGAGCCTCGATAAGGCGCGCCCATTCCTGTAATAAAGGGACGCCTGTAAACGGATCTCTTCGGAGATTTTCTTCTCGAACTTTAGGATATCCCTAATCAGCTGCGTCAAATCCCGTCCTAACTTACGGTATTTCAGATTATGTACGTATTTAGATGCAGACGCAGAACAATATTACGTATAGGGCGATTCTCCTCCGGGTTAGGACGGGACTTACTTACGATCACGTATGGATCTTCTGTCTCTCGTCCGGAGAGAGAGACGTGGGAGATCTCTTCGAGAGTGAAGGATGCTGCGAAGGATCCGCGACCGAGCATTGATAAGAGCCTCGATAAGGCGCGCCCATTCCTGTAATAAAGGGACGCCTGTAAACGGATCTCTTCGGAGATTTTCTTCTCGAACTTTAGGATATCCCTAATCAGCTGCGTCAAATCCCGTCCTAACTTACGGTATTTCAGATTATGTACGTATTTAGATGCAGACGCAGAACAATATTACGTATAGGGCGATTCTCCTCCGGGTTAGGACGGGACTTACTTACGATCACGTATGGATCTTCTGTCTCTCGTCCGGAGAGAGAGACGTGGGAGATCTCTTCGAGAGTGAAGGATGCTGCGAAGGATCCGCGACCGAGCATTGATAAGAGCCTCGATAAGGCGCGCCCATTCCTGTAATAAAGGGACGCCTGTAAACGGATCTCTTCGGAGATTTTCTTCTCGAACTTTAGGATATCCCTAATCAGCTGCGTCAAATCCCGTCCTAACTTACGGTATTTCAGATTATGTACGTATTTAGATGCAGACGCAGAACAATATTACGTATAGGGCGATTCTCCTCCGGGTTAGGACGGGACTTACTTACGATCACGTATGGATCTTCTGTCTCTCGTCCGGAGAGAGAGACGTGGGAGATCTCTTCGAGAGTGAAGGATGCTGCGAAGGATCCGCGACCGAGCATTGATAAGAGCCTCTAATAAGGCGCGCCCATTCCTGTAATAAAGGGACGCCTGTAAACGGATCTCTTCGGAGATTTTCTTCTCGAACTTTAGGATATCCCTAATCAGCTGCGTCAAATCCCGTCCTAACTTACGGTATTTCAGATTATGTACGTATTTAGATGCAGACGCAGAACAATATTACGTATAGGGCGATTCTCCTCCGGGTTAGGACGGGACTTACTTACGATCACGTATGGATCTTCCTGTCTCTCGTCCGGAGAGAGAGACGTGGGAGATCTCTTCGAGAGTGAAGGATGCTGCGAAGGATCCGCGACCGAGCATTGATAAGAGCCTCGATAAGGCGCGCCCATTCCTGTAATAAAGGGACGCCTGTAAACGGATCTCTTCGGAGATTTTCTTCTCGAACTTTAGGATATCCCTAATCAGCTGCGTCAAATCCCGTCCTAACTTACGGTATTTCAGATTATGTACGTATTTAGATGCAGACGCAGAACAATATTACGTATAGGGCGATTCTCCTCCGGGTTAGGACGGGATTTACTTACGATCTCGGGAAAGCTTTTATCAGCAACGAGTAAAAAGCTATGAAACTTTTGCGGTGGAAATAGATCTGTGTGTAAAAGAATTATTACATTCTATATACTTCATTTTTTAATTATATTTTTTGTAACACGCGAATTTTTTATGTTTTATTTCGATGAATTTATTATATTTAATTTGCTCCAAAATATATTTTCATTTAATTATCGAAATATTATACAGTATTAATATATTTTTTATACCAACGAGAAATTTTTATCGCGCTTTTTTCCGCAAAAATTTATCGCACTTTAACATATACTTTATGCTTTATTCGTTTTTTTATTAAATAAAAAAGAGATCGTAAGTAAGTCCTGTTCTCATATATTTATACTGAGAGAATTTTCTCTTAGAATTTGTCCTGAAAATCGTGTGACAATATATAGGACAATATTGAAAGAATTTTATAAGCTTCTCTGATTAATATTTATCACGATAAAAATTATTAATAATCTACCACAATAAAATATAATCGATTAATTTTACTCTGTATACATGGTAAAATTTTATATTAAATATCTTATAACTCTTTTAAAATTCTTTCAATACTTTATTATCCCACGATTACCATCATTTTCAGGATAAATTCTAATAGAAATAGTGCGTATTAAAATTCTGCGGGATCTCACGTCGGCCCTGAACGCTACATATGTAGGTACTCGTGTAACCAGCCCAGGAGAGAAGGTGTAATTTAACGGGGACGGGTACGGATCGAACTCGGGTTACGTCAGTTCCTGTTTGCACTTTCCTGCTCGTCCCGTTCCGCACGCGAGCGAGCGAGTATCGTAACGTGCGAGAAATTTATGGCGAATACGGGGACGCGTGCTGCTGTTGTTTGCGGAAGGCTATCGATATAAACGACGGGTTGCTCCTGACGAGACGTGACCGATCTCGATGCGCGACGACACGATTCTCGCCTCTGCCAACTTCACACACACGCTATTTGCAAATTTTCGAGACATAATCGATACAGGATCTTCCTCCCTCTCTCTTGAATTTGCACAAAAATTTTGTGATTGTTTGCTACAATTAAATAATAATAAGACCTGGTTAAAATAAAGGGAAAATATAAATTTACATTAAAATTTTTTAAACATGTATATAAGAAGAGAATTTTCTCTTAGAATTCACCCTGAAGATCGTGGTAATCGTGGGACTATATGGTATTGGAAGAATTTTTTGTGCAATAAATTTTAGGTGCGCAGATTTTGAAGCTTGACTTTTTTTGCACAAGAAGCGCGGTAAAAAATTATCTTTAGTATAAAAAATATGTAATTAATGCTACATAATATTTAGATAATTAAATAAAAACATGTTTTGTGAAGCTATACAAAAATTAAATTATGTAGAAATATATCGAACAAAATGAATGAAAAATATAAATTTACATTAAAATTTTTTAAACATGTATATAAGAAGAGAATTTTCTCTTAGAATTCACCCTGAAGATCGTGGTAATCGTGGGACTATATGGTATTAGAAGAATTTTTTGTGCAATAAATTTTAGGTGCGCAGATTTTGAAGCTTTTTTGCACAAAAAGGCGCGGTAAAAAATTATCTTTAATATAAAAAATATATAATTAATTTACTATTATATTTTAAATCTTATTGTGATAGATATTAAAATTTTTATTGTGATAAATATTAATCAGAGAAACTTTGATAAAACCACATTCTTCCACCATTAGCATATATGATTTCCATTTTAAATTCCAAAAGAAAATTCTTTCTGCGTATAACATATTATATATACGTATATATATTTTGATCTCGTATATTCTTAAAATAACGAAAAGAAAATTGCAATCGCATATAAAGCCGTTGCTGAGAAAATTCGTTGAAATTGTTTCGAGGTTTTCGAGATTTTACTGTTAATTGCAGCGAGCTTAAATTAAGCGCTGCAAATTTCGCGTATTTTCCCGATGTTGAATAACATTAATTGAAAGAGAACACAGTAGCGACATTCGAGAGCGACATTCCCGATTCACTTTCATAAATGGCGTCGTCACGGAACTCGCGTATAATCGGATATTAGCGTGTAACACGGCATTACGCCCGCCGCACGTCCGTCCGGAATGGATTAAACGGCAAATCCTATTACAAGTTTACACCGAAAACGTGCCGCGTGTTACACACGGCGCCGGAGAGTCGATAGTTTCCCGCGCCTCGTCAAACTTATTCAATTTTTCAGATTTATCTCGAGACGGACCGAGAGAAAAACGAGCGAGAGTAAAGAAAGCCATTATCTAGGGCGTTCTATCATTTATGTTCTACCGACTTTTTTAATGATACATTTCTCGATACAAGCTTTTGTATACCTTTCGATATTGAACACGTTTCATTGAATATTTAGGAAAAAATGTATGTCTTTAATATTATAAATTATTTTATCGCGAAATATATAATATTCTCTCTATATAAATTAATATTATAATATCATGAAAAATTAAGTTAATTATAAAAAGTATAAATCAATATAAGACAATATAACAATACAAGTTAATATAAGAAAAGCTCTCTTCTTTTTCTCTCTCTCTGGAAAAGAGGGATTTTATTGAATATCTATGAAAAAATGTATATGTTTAATATTATAAATTATTATAATATTATTATAAAATATATAATATTCTAAATTAATATTCTAATATAATTAAAAATGAAGTTAATTATAAAAAGTAGAAATTAGCCATAATAGCACAAGTCAATATAACAAAAGCTTTCTCTCTGGAAAAGAGGGATTTTATATTGAATATCTATGAAAAAAAATGCATATGTGTATAATATTATAAATAATCAATTCAATTACTTCACAACCTCGTTTTTAAATTAATATTATCATATAATTAAAAATAAAGTTAATTAAAAAAATATAAATTAGCCATAATAGCACAAGTCAATATAAGAAAAGCTTTCTCTCTGGAAAAGAGGGATTGTATTGAATATCTATGAAAAAATGTATATGTGTGTATAATATTATAAATAATCAAATCAATTACTTCACAACCTCTGTTTTTAAATTAATATTATCATATAATTAAAAATGAAAATTAATTAAAAAAATATAAATTAGCCAGAATAGCACAAGTCAATATAAGAAAAGCTTTCTCTCTGGAAAAGAGGGATTTTATTGAATATCTATGAAAAAATATAGTGTTTAATATTATAAATTATTATAATATTATTATAAAATATATAATATTCTAAATTAATATTCTAATATAATTAAAAATGAAGTTAATTATAAAAAGTAGAAATTAGCCATAATAGCACAAGTCAATATAAGAAAAGCTTTCTCTCTGGAAAAGAGGGATTTTATATTGAATATCTATGAAAAAAAATGTATATGTGTATAATATTATAAATAATCAAATCAATTACTTCACAACCTCGTTTTTAAATTAATATTATCATATAATTAAAAATAAAATTAATTAAAAAAATATAAATTAGCCATAATAGCACAAGTCAATATAAGAAAAGCTTTCTCTCTGGAAAAGAGGGATTTTATTGAATATCTATGAAAAAATATAAGTGTTTAATATTATAAATTATTATAATATTATTATAAAATATATAATATTCTAAATTAATATTCTAATATAATTAAAAATGAAGTTAATTATAAAAAGTAGAAATTAGCCATAATAGCACAAGTCAATATAAGAAAAGCTTTCTCTCTGGAAAAGAGGGATTTTATTCTTATCTCGATTATTAAAGCTTAATCCGCAGAATTCCTCCAAGTATTCGAGCGAAAGGATTAACGCGGGAAATGTTAACGCGCTTGACTGGCAACGTTCTATAACAATTTGCAATAAAACTGCACGGCTCGAGTCATTAAAATTAATTCGCGCGCGGCGGTCGCGTTAAAATCGAGTGCTCGCGAAATCTCGCCCCCTCCTACCCCCTTTTGCCCCCCCCCCACCCCCACCCCCTTTCTTTTCCATCGTGCTCGTTAATTTCGCGTATAATTGAGCGCGGCCGGCTCCGACTACAAACTCGTTAATCCTTAATAATCTCGCAAACTTCTTAATCCCGGCCCGGTGCCCGCCAACTAATTAAGTGCGTTAAACACCTTTGCTGGACCCCCCTCGTCATCTCTCCCCCCCCCTTTTCCCCTCCATTCGCTACAGGTGTGCTGGTTTGAGGCTGGGTATTCCCTGTGCAAATTTTCGCGCAACATTAATAACTTCTCGCAAAGTTTCAGTCAATTTGCGGTTCTCGGGAGAGAGGTTAATGCAGTTTGTTTCTTTTTTTTTTTTTTTTTACTTTGAATAAAAATGATTTTACATGGGAAGAATATTTAAGAATTTTCGGAAAGATGGTTCGTATCTCGTTTCAAGAGATAAACGAATTAGTTGAAAATTAAATTCGCGCGATTCTGTAACAGTTGAAAATTCAATCATGAAATAAAGTTCGGAATACTTGCTTAATTTACGACGCACAGTTTGTAACAACGATCGAACTCGTGAGATCGCAAAATATTCAATTAAAAGACTGATAAAACGAAAAGTATCCAGTTTAATTTAATCACACATTTAGCTTATCACGTATAAATTATATATCTACATTTATTAGTCATAAAATATTATTAATATAATTAAATATTTATTTTATATTGGATTTTTTTTATTTATTAATATTTAATTATAAAATAATATTTAATTATAAAATAGATAAAACGGAGATTTAAAAGAAATGTACAGTTTTTTTTTTTTCACTTGTACTTACAGAGCAGTAAAGATTTCGCGGAGAGCCACGGACGAATTTATAGCAAACAGAGTACAAATTTGCGAGTACAAGCTTTCTTCGGAATTTCGTCGACGATCGATTTACTCCCTAAGTTTATGTATCGTTTCGCGTCGTGCGTAAAGCTTGCAAACTAACGGACCGATCGGAGTTCGGAAGTTCGTTCCCGTCCCGAAGGCGGTGAAGCAGTCGAACTTCCGGCAAAGAAAATTCCGGCCGCTGATAAATCGCGCACGGCGCTGCGAGGTAATTGAAATATGTAAATATCCGGCGGGAGAGAGGATGCCGGAGCTCTCTGCCTGGCAAATAAATATTTGCGAGGATACGACATGATGGAATCGCGAGCGCGAAATTAAGAGAGCCGGGATATTTATATTCGCGGAAGAATGAAGCTTGTTTGGGAAAAATTTCAAGCCAAACACTCCTCGGGGAAAAAAATCAATGAATATCGATAGAAAAATATTAATAAATTTTAATTGGAGTTTGAATTTTTGCTAGCGGAACGTTTTGAAGAAAGTTAACTGTAAACTGAGTTAATAAATCGAAATTATATTGTTTACACACGGCGTGAATACACGAACTATTACAAAATATTAATACTTGCGATTGAAGTAGATTGAAGTATAGTCGGAATCATTTTATTTCAACGAAATAATCTTACGATAAAAAATTCAATTTTTTTATTTATTTAATACATATATACGCGAAGAGAATTTTCTCTTGGAATTTATCCCGAAAATCAGGATAATTGGTATAAAAATAAAAAAAATCAATATACATAATAAAATTAATTGAATATATCTTATTGTGATAGATATTAATATTTTTTATCGTGGTAAATATTTTAATCAGAGAAACTCTTATAAAATTCTTTCAATACTACATTATCTCACGATTACCATGATTTTCAGGGTAAATTCTAAGAGAAGATATATATAATTTTTTTACTTCACATTTTATATTTGTGAGAGAGAGATTTTAACGTATTTAATACTTATCAATTATATAATTTTCGTTTGTCTTATTAATTTGAAATCGATTATTCTGTAGAGAAAATTTTGCTTGTGCGATATCTGAAATTTTAATTTATTGATGAGCGCATTATGAGAGATTGCGAGAATCCGTTGCAAGTTAATTATTATCTGTTCCGCCAAACAGGTCTTCGCGGCTCCATCAAGTTTCTTCTCGAGTAAGAGTAAGAGAATACACGTATAATTAGAAGGCGAAGTTTGCGAATTTGAGTTGTCGGAAACGTCGCGCGACGCGTGTTAACGAGCAACCGGGGGGTGAAGCTATCAAAAGTGGCTTAATTGATAGCGGCAGCAACTGTCGAAAGAATAAGTGCGTTTTAACACGAGTTCTTAGTGCGCGCCGGACGGCTCCGAGTTTTAAACTTCCTCGGTTTGAGCTTGCGTTTTAATTGTATTTTAAATGACAAGAAAAGAGGAGACAGTGTAAAACACATTACTTTTGGAATTTGGAATTGACAAAAGTTACTCTTTAGTTCATTAGAAGTTTTAATCCATTTTACGTTCTTGATAGAGCTATAATTTATTTCTTCAACGAGCAACTGGTCTATTTTACGTTTGCGTTGAAGTTGAGATTCCTCCATCAATTTACTTTGATTACAATTTCGATTTGCTCCGAGCTAGAGAAGGTCGGGCTACTGAATTTTTCCGTGGCGAAGAATCCCGGAATAAATTGGTTCACCATAGACTCTAATGCAGCTCGTTCGTTTAATCTAATCGCGAGTGTGTCGTAGCCATCGCTATCTCGCGTAGCCACAGCTGGCTCTCTTTTGTAACTTCATCGCGAGATCTAATCCCGGGGGATGGGGTGGCGAGGAGGAAGGCAGGAAGGGGTGAGAGAAGTGTTGCTCCACTCGTATTTCCCGCGAGGAAGACACAGAGAGACGTCGGGGTAAAAAGGAGGACGAACGATGTAGGTGGGTCGGAAAGTAGCGCAAAAAGAAAGTCGAGGGAACCGTGATGTGCGTTTTATGTCGATGCTCGGTGCGTACTTTGCTGATGAGACTAATCATTTTCTTACACGCCCCATGTGGAAATTGTGTTAAAGCTTCAGTAAGGCCCCTGTTAATTTTCCCTAACATTGTTAGGGTCCTAATGTGGAAACCCAATAAGAACCCTTTAAGGTAGTCACGCTTTTCCATCGAGGGCCCTTAAAGGTTAAGTAATCAGGGTCTGGATATGAAATCCTTTATATTCCTACCTACTAGGACCTGACAGTAATGTGGAAATTGTGTTAAAGCTTTAGTAAGGCCCCTGTTAATTTTCCCTAACATTGTTAGGGTCCTAATGTGGAAACCCAATAGAACCCTTTAAGGTAGTCACGCTTTTCCATCGAGGGCCTCTTAAAGGTTAAGTAATCAGGGTCTTGATATGAAATCCTTTATATTACCCTAAGATTATCTTAGATTATTTTAATAACTGCTACCTTTATTAAGCTCTATCAGGACTCTTATTAGATTCCTTATTCAGATCATACATTAAATTAGCTATTCAAAACTGATATCATCTTACTAGGACCTGACAGTAATGTGGAAATTGTGTTAAAGCTTTAGTAAGGCCCCTGTTAATTTTCCCTAACATTGTTAGGGTCCTAATGTGGAAACCCAATAAGAACCCTTTAAGGTAGTCACGCTTTTCCATCGAGGGCTCTTAAAGGTTAAGTAATCAGGGTCTTGAAATCCTTTATATTATCCTAAGATTATTTTAGATTATTTTAATAACTGCTATCTTTATTAAGCTCTATCAGGACCCTTATTAGATTCCTTATTCAGATCATACATTAAATTAGCTACTCAAAACTGATATCATCTTACTAGGACCTGACAGTAATGTGGAAATCTCTAATAGGGATCTTAAAGGTCCCGACATTTTTTAAGGTTGCTCCAACAATTTTCCATACGAGACTTTGCTGATGAGACTAATCATTTTTTTATACACGCGTCGCATAAACCCTGGAAGATAATTGGATTAATCCTCCATTTCTCTCCCCTTATAGAACGAAGCTAATACACAGAGACTGAGAGAAAGAGAGAGGAATGTAACATGAATTAACTCATGCAAGTCACGTATTTGATGGAAATTAATATCGAGGTCAAGTTCTTCGAAAATCCTTCAAGTCTCGATCGTTCAAATTTTGCCATCATAGCTTTCCGATAATAAAGAGCTTATGCAAATATTTTTTTCGTACACAGAGAATTTTCTCTTCGAATTTATCTTGAAAATTATGGTAATTGTGGGACAATAAATATATTTTTTGAACGAATTTTAAGTTTCTCTGATTAATATTTTTTTATCGCGATAAAGAATATTAATATCTATCACAATAAGTTATAAAAAATATGTATACATATTAATATTATTTAGTTCCCACGATTACCATGATTTTCGGGGTAAATTCTAAGAGAAAATTCTCTCCGTGTACATATTTTTAGTTTGAGATCGAAAGACGATCCTCTCTCTTTTCAGTCAATTTAAGATCATTATTGAAATTTAACGTTTTAAAATTATCATCATTTTAATATCGTAGGATTGATATGTTTATCAGATTGAACGAATATTTTTTATCCCTTTCATATAATTACTTTGAACGAATTTAATCGTTAATGAGCAGTAGAAAGTATGAAGTATTATTTCTGCCATCCCTCTTCCTTTTATATCTGACTACAAAGAGGACGTATTTTTAAGCGGTGGCGTGGCTTTAATTACTTCCGATAGCGATCGTTCCATCTCACTTTTTCTCTATATCTCTCTCATGAAATCTAATAAATTGCATTTCTGCCAATAGCTAATCGACAGTGCCCTGTGTACCTTTTGGCATCCGTATATTTGCGTTACGTTTCGAGTTGCATTGGAATTTCATATAGTGAGTTGGAAGGGAGGGATATGTTATATAATCGCCCTTTGTTCGCATCTCGAACCACTGAGCCTCATAATCGTAAAAGTTTCATGGCGCGCGAATTTTGCACTCGACGATCAATCGAAAAAAAAATTGACCACTGAATCGTAGTTTCGATGAAGAATCAAGAAAAATTGTTTTGAAAACTTTACGCGTGTCAGAAAATTTTATAAATATATTTATAGAAAATTTGATCCATAAACAATTGCGCTAATTAAGAAACTCGATCACTTTCGGGAAGGACGATATATATTTATTGGCAGTTGCAATAATTAATTTACGATTATTTAATAATTTTATTTGAAATTAATAGATGATTGAATTCAAGATATAAAAAACAAAATTTTCGGCAAGAAAACGTCTAGCTAGAAAATTCGCTCGAGGTATAAAAATTACAAATTTCTTTATTCACTTTTCTCTCCTTTTGTATAGTATATATAATACATTTTTAGACTATGTATTGTAAATATATTCTAGATTTTCTCTCGCACATATTTTGTCATGCAAAGTATCGGCTAAACGTCAGCTTTGTCCGCAAATTTGGCCGCGGGGGTCACGAGTAGCAGAGCTCTCGCTCTCGCGAGATCGACCTATCGATAGGAGAGATCGACGGGTGCACAGGGGGTTCGCCGACAATGCAACGCAACGGGGCGGTCGTATTTTGCATCGATATTCATGACGGGCGGTAGTTAATACGGGAACGCATACAGAGTGCTTCACGAAAGGCACATAATTTCGTGGGAAAGATACTACGGTATAACGCGATGTATGTATATATTCGATCGTCAATCAGTCAATCGTTTCGACGTTAAGAGGATTTTCGTGTCCATAGAAAACTTAACGAAAACGAATCACGTGAGAACGCCGCTGTAAATTTTTTTCTTATTTTTTTTTATCGAACACAATAGACATCTTTCTTGCGAAATGTCCATTATTATTGCAGTAGCTATGCCGCGATATAATGTTGAGCATAACAGATGTTTTTGCATTTGTGTAATTATATTATATTTCTTAGAATTTTTGTGGAATTTTATAAGAGTTTCTCTTAATTAATATATGATTAATATTTACCATAATAAAAAAATTAATATCTCACAATAAGATATAAAATATGTTCGATTAATTTTGCTATGTATATATTAATATTTTTTATTGTGGTAAATATTAATCACAGAGAAACTCTCATAAATATCTTGTAATTTCTTTTAGATTAAAACGAAACTTTTTTACTTAAATATATTTTTTAATGAGCTAGAGAGAGAATGGTAGTGCACTGGTTTTGAGGAAAAATTAATTTTTTTGAAACTGATTAGTTATACTTAGAGAATTTTCTCTTAGAATTTACTCTGAAATTAATTGGACCAAAATGAGACAATATAATTTGGAAGAATTTTATAAGAGTGTCTGATTAATATTTATCGCATTAAAAAATATTAAAACGATGGGAAAAATAATTAATATCTACTACAATAAGACACAAAATATATTTGATTAATTTTATTATGTACACATTAGTTTTCTTTATTATAAAATGCATTCTAAACTTTTTCCAATACCATATTGTCCCACGATTACCATAATTTTCAGGATAAATTCTAAGAGAAAACTTCGTCTGACAGAGAGAGAGAGAGACAGAGACTTGTGACTTTTATCCGTATCTTACATTTTTTCTCTATTTTTTATTCAACTTGTAGTAATTTTTTTATTTGAATTTACGATCGCAAAGTCTGACGCGCGTTTCGCAAAAGCATCCCGTAGGATCCACCTGACGGAGGTATTTTAATCGGTGCAGTGACGACGAATTCGTGCTCGACTTGGCATAACGCGGACTCGTCTCGAGTCTACGAACCAAGTGCATAAATCGTCTCGCGATATTCATAGAATCGCGTAGCTATATGTAAGTGGAACTCGCGCGCTCGGCGACCGAATATCTCTGAATAATAAGTCGAAACATGGAAACCAATGACGTCGTCTCTTTAAAGGACCGTTTTCTCGGCTGTTTCTCGTTAAAAGGAAGGAGGAGTTCGAAATGTCTATTAAAATATGTATGTATATCTAAAAAATAAAAAATAAAAAAATAAAGATACATTCCCATTTCCCGCATATAGGTATTTTCGTGTTTATACAGGGATATTAAGATCTCTCGGCGAAAGAGAGACAGAGAGCAGACATCTCGACGAAGGAAATCCGCGGATATGTTTATTACGATCAGTGATGGGTAAAATACATTTAAAATGTATCTCGATACAGATATGTGTAAAAAATATATCTAGATATAGACACATTCAAAAGATACTTTAAAAGTCTCTCAGACACATATCAGAGATACTTTTAAATTCTATTTTATTATATAATAATGGTAATATACGCGCGCACAAAATGTACTGAATAATTCTTTTATCTTTATTAATATTTTTGTTTATATTACGACTTTATTCGTTAGTCTTGACACGTGAAAAATGCCGCAAAGATATCGTCACTCAAATTATTTCGCCATGGTACATGGTAAAATTTGACTAATGCTTAATAATCTCAGCCTTGATCTTTTTAAAATTTAAAGAATTGGGCTGTTCAAAAAAATATGAAAATGTATCTGAAGAAAGCAATTCAGATATCATGTTTTGTATCTAGATACTTCAATTCGAATATATCTCAGATACAGACTCAGATGCACAAAATGTATCTATACAGGGTGTCCGGTAACTAACGGACCAACAATTACAAATGGATTCTTTGGTCAATTTGGGAACGATTTTTCCTCAGCGAAAATGTCGAAAAAGGTCATCATTTTTTACAACTTTCCAATATTTGTCATTATGTATCTTTATAACTAAGCCTCGAATTAAAATTTTATTATAGTAAACTCTACCCGAAATTAACTGAAGAATGTAATTATGTTAGACTTTTAGCTCCAAAACGTTTAGTTTTCAAAAAACCCATTTTTTTCAATCGCTTATAACTCGAAAATTATTGACTTCTCAACATTTTTGCTAAGGAAAAATCGTCTCCAAATTGGCCAGAGATCCGCCCTTAATCATATGGTCCGTTAGTTACCGGACACCCTGTAGATACTATATCTAGATACTACCCAACACTGATTTCTCTTTGCCGCGCAAGAGAGTCGAGAGAGAGAGAGAGAGAGAGAGAGTCGAGAGAGGAAACTGTCTTCTGCACCAGGAACATCCGGTACACAATAGCTTCGGTACTTGACTTGTCATCCGTAGATCTATGAATCGCAGAGTCTTTTTGCGCACCCGATGTCCCGAGATCCTCTCGTCGTCCCGAAGGACAACGAGGAGTGAAAAGTCTGGTTGCTTTCGAGAAGACCGAGTCGTGTGTTATTGCCACGCGGTTCTTTTTTTATTTTACTTTATTTTTATTTTGTTTTTGCCCCTACTTGACATCGATGGAAAAAGATCGCTCGAGGAAGGTGCTCTTCCCTCGAGCGGCGAGAAAAGTCGCAAACAAAGGGCTCCACGGTGGTTGAATGGCGCGAAAAGCTCGTCCGACTTCGGGGAAACTAGGCTGTCGATAATACGGATAGATATGGAGTGAAAAGTACTCGTTCGTTTGATGATCAATGGGAAGAGTTGCGCGATTTCGAAGGAGCGATAGCCGCTTTTCTGCGATATTTTCTGCAAGGCGGGACGATACCGGAGAAGTCGAAGTTCGATTCGCGAAAGCGGGAACGAGAAGTTTTGATTGAAAAGTTTGATGCGTATTATGCTGTAGTAATAATACGGATAAATTTTTTAATAAGTAAACTTTTCGATATTAAAAAACATGTATAGTACCTTAATGTCAGTGGTGCATTTATGGGATATTAATTAATTCTAAATAATTAATTAGAATTTATTGATTGAAAATCATGATAATCGTGGGACAGAATTTTTTGGATCGATAATTATCACAATAAAAAATATTAAATATGTGCATGGTAAAATTATGTCTTATCGTAGTAGATATTAATATTTTTTATTGTGCGTTAAATATTGATAAGAGATACTCTTGTAAAATTCTTCCAATATCATATTGTTCCAATTAGCATGATTTTCAGGGTGAATTCTAAGAGAAAATTCTCTCTGCGTATTAGCGCGCAACTAATCAATTTCGATGAAAAATTAATTTTTCCTGGAAACTGGCGCACTATACCATTCTCTCTCTAGCCCATTAAAATATGTATTTAAGTAAAAAAGTTTCATTTTAATCCACGAGAGATTTTACACAAGAGACATTTATGAGGACGTTGATGAAGAGTCCTCTTTACGACGTTATTAATCCAAATAATTCGATCCAAAGTCGGTTGACGCCGATATAAATGGAATATAAATTTAGTTAAATAATACACATGCGGCAATCTGTTAAGAGTTATACTTGACATTTATCGATCTCCAGCCTCGTTAGCAAGTTTTGCGCCCATCGGACGGTTCCCAGAGCACGGTTTATCCATATTTTCGGCCAAGTAGCCGAAAGTTGGGGCGCGGCTTATGTTTCCTGGTGGACCAATTAATAGCGCTTAAGGGGTAGAGGAACACGAAGCAGCAGCGCCAGCGAAAAGTTGGACAGGCGAATATTTTTCTCTCTCTCACCCGAGATTTGGCTAACGAAATTCAACTTTTTTTTCACATTCATCTCGATTTCTCGACCCTCCCGGTTCTCCAACTTTGCGGGAAAAATTCAACATACAGGTATAACATTTGCTCGATACAATTATTGAAAGTCTTCACAATTAATTGTTGATCGCCAGTGATAAAATTTTCACAAATAATAAGATGCAATTTAATTCGACCAAAAACTGGCTATTCATTTATTGAAAATAAGTACACACTACGTTTCGACCCACATTGTAGTCCTTTTCAAGTGTTGTTCTTATTCAGCAATTACATTAATTAAAAATAGGACTGATCAGTAGCTATCAGTAGCTAACAGATTGTCGATATGAGAGGACAACTTTCATGTTCCTATTTTTAATTAATGTAATTGCTGAATAAGAACAACACTTGAAAAGGACCACAATGTGGGTCGAAACGTAGCGTGTACTTATTTTCAAGCTACACTTTTAGCTTTTATTTGTTAGCAGTAACTAACAGATTGTCGATATGACAGGACAACTTTCACGTTCCTATTTTTAATTAATGTAATTGCTGAATAAGAACAACACTTGAAAAGGACCACAATGTGGGTCGAAACGTAGCGTGTACTTATTTTCAAGCTACACTTTTAGCTTTTATTTGTTAGCAGTAACTAACAGATTGTCGATATGACAGGACAACTTTCACGTTCCTATTTTTAATTAATGTAATTGCTGAATAAGAACAACACTTGAAAAGGACCACAATGTGGGTCGAAACGTAGTGTGTACTTATGTTCAATAAATGAATATCCAGTTTTCGGTCGAATTAAATTGCATCTTATTATGTGAAAATTATTGAAAGATTACACGATAAAAGGGGTGTATCGAGCATAACGTAAGAAGAGCGAGGGATAAATTGTTCTCTCTTTTCGCGATATCGTTCCATATTTTTCCCATTTTCTCCGCGCTGGCGCTCGCCACCGGCTACACCATCAGCCAACATTGTGATTCGATTTGCTCTCGCTCACTTTATACTTGAACCACCGCATCTCGGCTCTTCGCGGTTGTATCTACACCCCGTCGTCCTCTCGTTTTTATACGCTCGCGATCGCTTTCTCGCCGAGCGAGAATAGCGCTATTTGTCGAGCGAGGGAAAATGTCGGCGAGGGAAAATACTTCCGCCTCTCAAGAGAGGAGGTAAAAGTGGGAGGATTTAAAGGAGGTGGCAAAAGCGGAATGGCGCGAAGCCGACGCGAAATACTAATTACAACGCGCTCCGCACAATGGCTTTAAATCTTCCCGACGCATTGTTTCGGTCTCTCAATAGCATAAAGTCGGGAAATGAAGTTTGCCGAAGAGTCTCTCTCTCTCTTTCTCTCTCGCGCGCATCCTTTTTCCTTTCTCCATCGCCTACCCGTCTCTCGCATAGTTCGCATCTATCATTCCCTTCTCTCTATCTTTCTCTCGTCCTCTGCCTTCCCTCTTAACTATCGCACGTACTTGGCGAAATTGCCGAGCGCGTTTCAATTCGCGTTTCGTGTCCCGAGTATAATTGAATTCTCCGTGCGATTCTTCGCTTTCCGCGCGCGCGAGAACAAGGTTATTCCGCGTAAGAGATAACATTCCGTTTAAAAGGCTTCGAAACTGACTGTGATTCTCACCTGGAACACGCGATCTAGGTCTAAGATTGTGGCCAAAAATTATTTCTCTTCGTCTCGAAGACTCGGAAACTCTCGGCGAAATTATCGATCGGTTTCCATCCGCCAGGGTGTCGACCGCTCAGGGAAATCGGGAAAACCGAGCATTTATAGAAAAATAAATATGATATTTCCTACCTCATTCACTAATTTGTCGTATTTATCTAATTTATTTATTTTTTAATCAATATATATAATTTAAATAATTATTAAAAATATATTTAAATAATTATTAGAAATCTGGAATTGTCAGGGAAAAAAGTCAGCAAATTTGACTATTTATCTGCATTTTTTCACATTATTCTATACATTTATCTCAATCATTTGACATTTTTTTATTAAATTAATGTAAACTTTTTCTTGACTCCCAGCACGCTAATTTTCTGTGTTATTAAAAATCGATTCGTTCATTTATATTTTCATCGTCGCGTTATTTTATTTCGATGTGTTTGATCGAGACAAAACTGCAAAATTTGATATAATATAAATAAAAAAGGTGATTATTTAATTAGTTTATATGTTTATAGTGACAAGAATTTCATGATTTAACATTGAATTGATTTATCATATAGATATATATGCAAATTATATATTTGGAAAAAATAATACTAAAAAGTCAGGGAAAAAATGAATTTCTGGTCTTGGAAAATCTGAAAAGGTCAGGGAATTTTTTTCATTGAGTTTGGTGGACAGCCTGAAACTTGATGGATTTCTTGTAAAAAGAAAAAACGATATTTGTTCTCACATATATATGGTGTCGATTTGATGAACTCTTTTTTTAAAACGTAGATAACTTTATAAGCCGAAGCTTTTTATAGAAGTCATTTCTCTCCGAGTTTCTCGGTAATCAAACCGAGAGAATTGTAACTTCCACGTTTAAATATCTCGGTAATCGCGACTTGTAAGTTCTATTAACGTAAAGTAACCAGAGAACGAGTTTCTGCGCTTGAAGCTTATCTGAAAATTACTTCTTCTTTCTATTTGCTGTGAAAACAAGAGTGAAAGAGAAAAACAAATTATTTCGCTCGGACTACGTTAATTATAAAGAACAAATCGCGCTAGAAGTTTCTAATAGATTGTTTTTCCCTCCCGTCCTTTAATGGAAATATATATACATTCACAATATATGATTGATTGGAAAAATAATCCGCAGATGCACTAAATTTTTTTCCCCAGTGAAATCCATCAGTTTCCAATTTAAAATATCTTTGTAATGACGGAGATTAAATATCTCTGTACTTTTTCACGCTTTTTTTCAGTAAAGCTTTATATATAAATACATACACTGAATGCATCTATTCCCCGAGTTAAATATCTTCCTAATTAAACATCAAACGGCCGGTAAAAAGGTTTCGCCAAAGAGAGAAGAATCTAAAAAAATATCCGCTGCTTTCAACAGGAAGTTTACGTTTATTTCGAAACATTAAGTTGAAACGTTGTAAGCAAAGGGTTAAGAAAACTATTTACGCGTTCAACGAGCTGCAGATTGGGGCATGATAGTACTGAGGAGAAGGGAATCTTCTCTTATCTTAATTCAAAATATCTCGAGCCGAGAACGGTGCAACTCCTCCGTCTAGCAAGTCAAAGCTACTTCCGGGATTCGAGCGAGGCTCTCTAGATCGACGAGTCGTGATCTCGTCTGAACACAGACGAGGAACAACGTTCTCATCTCGTCTCGTCTCGAGAGAAAGCCGCGATCTCGTGATTGATCGGGATTATGCAGCCCTCTCCGATCTCGCGAAACCGGAGAACCGCGCAAAGTCGCTTTTACGAGGTTGTCGAGGAAGAAATTATCCTCGCGGGTCGCCCGGTTTTTCGATCGAACGTCTTAGACGTTCAACGATTGCGCATTTTGTAATTTTAATAAATTATATTAGAAATATGAAAATTAAAAATTGTGTGCGTTCAACGATGCGCATTTTGTAATTTTAATAAATTATAAATAAATTATGTGTGAAAAGATAAGTCGCTTTCACGAGGCTGTCGAGGAAGGAATTATCCTAGCAGGTCGCCCGGTTTTTCGATCGAACATCTTAGACGTTCAACGATGCGCGTTTTGTAATTTTAACAAATTATATTAGAAATATGAAAATTAAAAATTGTGTGCGTTCAACGATGCGCAATTGGTAATTTTAATAAATTGTAAATATGAAAATAAAAAATTATGTGTGAAAAGATAAGCTTTTACGAGGCTGTCGAGGAAGAAATTATCCTCGCAGGTCGCCCGGTTTTTCGATCGAACGTCTTAGACGTTCAACGATGCGCGTTTTGTAATTTTAACAAATTATATTAGAAATATGAAAATTAAAAATTGTGTGCGTTCAACGATGCGCATTTTGTAATTTTAATAAATTATAAATAAATTATGTGTGAAAAGATAAGTCGCTTTTACGAGGTTGTCGAGGAAGAAATTATCCTCGCAGGTCGCCCGGTTTTTCGATCGAACGTCTTAGACGTTCAACTATGCGCGTTTTGTAATTTTTAACAAATTATATTAGAAATATGAAAATTAAAAATTGTGTGCGTTCAACGATGCGCATTTTGTAATTTTAATAAATTATAAATAAATTATGTGTGAAAAGATAAGTCGCTTTTACGAGGCTGTCGAGGAAGGAATTATCCTAGCAGGTCGCCCGGTTTTTCGATCGAACATCTTAGACGTTCAACGATGCGCGTTTTGTAATTTTAACAAATTATATTAGAAATATGAAAATTAAAAATTGTGTGCGTTCAACGATGCGCAATTGGTAATTTTAATAAATTGTAAATATGAAAATAAAAAATTATGTGTGAAAAGATAAGCTTTTACGAGGCTGTCGAGGAAGAAATTATCCTCGCAGGTCGCCCGGTTTTTCGATCGAACGTCTTAGACGTTCAACGATGCGCGTTTTGTAATTTTAACAAATTATATTAGAAATATGAAAATTAAAAATTGTGTGCGTTCAACGATGCGCATTTTGTAATTTTAATAAATTATAAATAAATTATGTGTGAAAAGATAAGTCGCTTTCACGAGGTTGTCGAGGAAGAAATTATCCTCGCGGGTCGCTCGGTTTTTCGATCGAACATCTTAGACGTTCAACGATGTGCATTTTGTAATTGAAAAAAATGATACATATAATGAAAATTAAAAATTATGTGTGAAAAGATAATTAAAAAAGATCTTTGTGAGTTTCTATTAATATTTTTATTGTGGTATTAATAGAAACTTATAAAAAATACTATGATTTTTATAGGGTAAATTCTAAGAGACAATTCTCCTTGTGTACAGAAATGAATATAAAAATCAGGGTTGGATTTTTTTTTAACTAAGTTAAGTTACAGTTGCTTATAAAATTAATTTAGTTAAGTTAAAAGTTTTATGAACAAAAAATAAATTCAGTTAAAGTTAAGTTAAGATTACATTAACTGAAGTTAAATCAAAAGTTAATTTTTAAAAATATTAAAATATATAATAACAAATAACAAAGAAATTTTGATTTTTATATAGAAATATATTTTTTGGTAATTACAATTGATGACAAATAAACATGAAAATTAATAATACTTTAATTTTAAAATAATACGTTTATAATTTATAAAAAAAAACAATAATAGTATTTTCCTAAATTAAATTTTTTAAGTAATTTTTCTAATAAAGTAGTAAGTTAAGTTTAAGGTCAAAAATAACTAGTTGAAATTAAAAATTAATACATTTTAAATTAACTAAGCTAAGAATTAATTGGTTATACCCAACCCTGATAAAAATATTTTTATATAGATTGGGGCCCAATTTTTATATTAAATATTAAATATATAGTAAATATATCTTCGTAAATCACAAATAAATGCTGGACATTTTTTCGTCATTGTAAGAGTTTCAAAAATCTTTTCTATATTGAACTCCTAAATTATTGTAAATTATTTTCCTATTGTTTCCTCCATTCAAATATATATAGATATTTGAAAAAATTTACATTAATTTAATAAAAAATGTCAAATGATTGAGATAAATGTATAGAATAATGTGAATAAATGCAGAAAAATATATATATATATATATTTGAATGGAGGAGACAATAGGAAAATAATTTACAATAATTTAGGAGTTCAACATAGAAAAGATTTTTGATATATATATATATATATATATATATATATATATATATATATTTGAATGGAGGAAACAATAGGAAAATAGTTTACAATAATTTAGGAGTTCAATATAGAAAAGATTTGTGAAACTCTTACAATGGCGAAAAAATGTCCAGCATTTATTTGTGATTTACGAAGATAAAAATTCCGCAAAGGCTCTTGAAACTCGGAGAGATTCGCGATTTCCATCACCAGGGCTTGCATCCTTCCGTCGTCAGCCGCGGTGCGTTTCCGGCAGACCGAATAAATGTGATCTGGAATTTGCATTTGCGGGTCACACGGCTCGCTGAGTGGGGCAAAAAAAGGAGCTCGAGTAGAAAGGAGCAGCCTTTCTCGACCCCGGATAAGCTCTTGATAAACAGCCGCGACAGGACTTCCGCGGTATCCTTCTTCTGCTTCTCGTTTGCAGAGCGAATTCGTTTGCGTCGGATATATTCGTGGGATATTTTTGAGAGACGCCAACTGATTGAAACTCTTTGTCGAATTTTTTGAAGACCACATTTTATACTTTTAATTTTTTAATTTTACACGCTGAGAATTTTCTCGTAGAATTTACCCTGAATATCATGGTAATCGTGGACGGTATTGGAAGAATTTCATAAGAATTTCTCTGATTAATATTTACCACAATAAAAATAGTAGTATCTACCACAATAAAATATAAAATATGTTCGATGAATTTTACTACGTATTTTTTATTGTGATAAATATTAATCAGAGAAATTCTTATAAAATTCTTCCAATAAGAGAAAAATCTCTCCGTGCACTCGTTTGACATGAAAACAAAGAAATAATTTCTTATGAAAAAAGAAAATATTTTATCCAATTATAATTTATAATTTTTTTCAGAAATTTTACTGCAAATAAATGAATAAAATTGAGAAAAATTGGGGCTGATGACTCGGGGAAGCTTTTCATGTACGGAGATCAGGTTAAGCGGAACGAAGATGATGAATTCATTATCTTAGAAATTAGGAAGTCCTGGCAAATGACTGTTTACGGCCCCGGGAGATCGTGTCGACTCGGTCGTAAACGATTTACGATTCGCGCCTATATGCATCCGGGAGGACTCGCTTCGTTTATATAACAGGTTTTCGCGCGACGACACACTGTTAAAAAGTTGCACACCCCGGTTGTTACTGTTATTTAAAGCCGCCGCGCCGCGCCGTATTTACGGCTGCACTTTTCCGTCGCCCTCCGGTGATTTATCGCTCATCCCCTAATCGTGATTAAGCGGTATTGCTTGATTAAGCTCTTTTCGCGCGGCCCATCTCGTTATATATATTTACCTATTAATTACCATAAATCAGAGGCATTTTTGTTACGACGTTTCTTCGCTGTATATGCGTGAAACTTTAAAGTTGCACAGAGAGAATTTTCTTTTAGAATTTTTTATCCTGAAAAATTATGCTACGATAGTGGAAGAATTTTATAAGAGGGTTTCTCTAATTCATATTTATCACAATAAAAATATTAATATTATAGTAAGATATAAAATACGTTCGATTAATTTTATTATGTACATATTGATAATTATCATAATTTTCAGAATAAATTCTAAGAAAATATTCTTTCCGTGTGATAACATTAAATATTTATTAAATATATATTAATTATATATTAAATATGTAATATATTTAAAAAAATACATTAAATATTTATTAATGTACAAACTTCTCAAACCTTGATTAAATCGATTTTTATACCGATTATCATGATTTTCAAGATAAATTCTAAGAGAATATTCTCTCCGTAAAATAACATTAAATATTTTTATAAATATATAGTAAATATATATTTAAAAATACATTAAATATATATTACTGTACAAACTTCTCAAACCTTGATTAAATCGATTTTTTTAAGTGAACAAATATTGATAAAAACGTATATAAAAAATTATGGTAACATAATATAGCTCCTGCATCTCTCGAGATACTTTCAAAGTGCAATTCCTCCAGAAACTTTTCCTTTGATAACTTTTAATTAATTATTGCCAATCATAGAGGTAATAAATCGAAAGATGATAACGAAGATAGAAGGAAAGAGAGAGATCAGAGAATATTTTTCAGAAACTTGTTATCACCCACGCTACTTTAATTATCTTCTCCAGTTAATTGGCTTTTTTATCGCACGCGCGGCGTCCTTTCTCGTTTGAATTATTATATCGAAAAAAGTCTTCTCTCGGATCAGCGATTCCGTCGAATTAGACGATGTCACATGCCGTTCAAGCGCATATCGTATTTGCATATTGAACGTGACAGGACGTGGCCGCAAATCGTCCAACATTCACCGATTTGCCTCTTGCTATTCATGGAACGCGAAATAAGCGCAGCATCGACGAGGTATATATCGAGGAGCACGTGTCACATTCCGCGAACGATTAACTTGACTGCATTCGTCGTAAAAAGCTTTTCGCGGTTTATTTGCCTCTTGTCCAAACTAACAGTTTCCATTGGCGCCAATATAGGTAGCTAGAAGCGACGTGTGTCTGTTTGATTTGAAAATAACTATATATATATATATATATATCCTCAAGTGAGTGCGAAGGCATTCGCGAGCTTTTACATCCGCGTTTACGTGTATTTTGTCATATTTTTGTTATAATTTTTATCTGTATTTTTTCAACCATTCACGCACGTCGTATACGCATTATTTTTTTTAAACTTCAAATTACCTCTTGTCCAAATGCCTTTATAATAAATTTTCATATATTATCATCACGTTCTCGAAATTTTACAATTTTTAATATATTTATTTCAGTGTTTGTTTATTCGCAAATTAATTTAATTAACGCAATAATTTTTTTTTTTTTTTTTCGATTGGCTCGCGAAAATCGTACGAGAATATCGATTGATAATTATATAAGTATTTTTTCAACCATTCTCGCACGTCGTACGCACATTATTTTTTTTAAACTTCAAATTACCTCTTGTCCAAATGCCTTTATAATAAATTTTCATATATTATCATCACGTTCTCGAAATTTTACAATTTTTAATATATTTATTTCAGTGTTTGTTTATTCGCAAATTAATTTAATTAACGCAATCATTTTTTTTTTTTTTTTTCGATTGGCTCGCGAAAATCGTACGAGAATATCGATTGATAATCGACGCATTTCTTCAGGTTTGCAAGTCCCAGGTAAAAAATCACGCAGGTGAATAATTTTGAGAAGAAAAAACTGCGAAAAATAATCTCTCTAGAAGAACGTTCCGAAGCATACGGATTTTTTTTTTGTATAGGGAAAATAGCCACGCTTTTTCCCACGAGGATAACTACAACGTGGGTGACGTCACAGTTACATACACACGTCGTATGTAAATAGATAACACTCTTTTGATCGCCTCACAAACGCTGATATATACATGCATACGCGGGACGACGCTTTGCTCGATGAATTTGCATAATTGCGCACACATTAGCCATAACTATATCGTGCACAGACGCGATAACTGTATCTCGTAGAACCGCATTGCACGACTTTGAATTTTAGTTGTCGCAATCTCGACGAGATTCTTCTCGCGATTTTTCAGATACGGATTTTCGCGACCGCGAAACCGCGAACCTTCGTTCTCTTTTCCCGTAAAGTTTGATTATTGTGCCTCTATCGATATAGGGATTTGTCCTTTTCCTCTCTCTTTCAATAAACTAAATATAAAGTGCAAAATAAAATTGAATCGATTATTTATTTATTGCAAAAGGATTTTCAGATTTTGGTTAAATTTTTACGAATTTTTTTTGGTAGGAAAAAAAAATCGACCATTTTATTTTAAATTAAAAAAAACGGTTTATTTATTTATTATTCTTACTTGTATATTTATCAAATTTTACGTAGGTATATGTTGTTATTTTTTTCTTATTTATATTTTATTTTTTTTTAGTTATCTCTCATAACATGGCGTGTTTATTTCATTTTTGTATTTTTTTAATATTTTTTTAGCCGTGTACATTTTAATCTTTTGATCTCTGTGATATATATCCATTTATTTATTTATTGCATTTTTTACGCTTTTTCTCTGCGTATCATGTTGTCTATTCAGTGGCTTCTTTTTTTTTTTTTTGTTTGTCAGTATTTATCAGAGCAAAGCATCAATTTCTGTAGCGAAACGAATTTCTCGCGATAGATGACGGCGAAATTTTCGCGTTTCTCGGTTTTGGACATCGCAAACTCGGTTTTGAGAAAATGCGAATACTCTGGAAAATTATTGGCAAATGTCACGTTGGCTTCGCAGAAAATGCTATTCGTTATTATGAAACCCGCGTCTCTTTTCTTACTGTTTCCGGGGAAAGACGTGAGAATGCGGTCGACGAAATAATACAAAGTGCTTTTAATATCCCGCGATCTCGTGTCACAATTTTCTTCCGTTCTTGGAAAATTTCTCGTCGATCGAAGGCATCTAGATTCGCAGTTTTAATATTAAAAATAGAATTAAATTTTCATT
This sequence comes from Nylanderia fulva, assembly GCF_048542155.1. NCBI lineage: Eukaryota > Metazoa > Arthropoda > Insecta > Hymenoptera > Formicidae > Nylanderia > Nylanderia fulva. The sequence goes on along the minus strand of NW_028189730.1, from coordinate 1,019,348 downwards.
AAATTAATAATAATAAATATTAGTATATGTATCTTATGTATTAAATAAAATATTAAGAATTGAAAATCCGCAAACATATGAAAAATATTAAATTCTAATATAAAATTATCGAGTATTTATTGTTATTAATACAAAAATATTAAAAATTATAATTTTCTTGCAATTGAATTCAATTATTATTCGAGACTTCCCTCTACAGAGATTCAACCTAGATTTCACTCGGATTCATCTGTAGAATTCTGTGTGTTGTCCTGAGTAACGCGCAGAACCGAATGAGATTATCCCTCATAACAGGATGTAGTCTGTGTGTATGTGCTTTTGTTAATTAATTACGACGGACGTGTTTATTAGCTGGCGTGGCGCGTGATACGCTATTACATCTAGGATTTGCATCCTTGGCATTTCAAATTTTGTCAAAGAGTTTTGAGATTTCGAAATTTATTGATTATTAAATAATTTATAATTAATCGTACTTTTGCGATTCTAAATTTTCTCTTAAATATTAAGTCCTTGGGAATTTTCAGATTTCTCTAGGGAGAGAAAATTTTTTCAATTTTTTTAAATTTTAATATTTTTAAATTATTTTCTATATATAATATTTTTATTATATTTTAATTATAATATTTTTTAATTAAATATTTTCACTCATTGACATTTATAAAACAAATTAGACATCTTGATCATTCATTCTTGATTTTGACATTCGAGATCTTTTTCCATTCAATTTTTTTTTAATTATATTTTAATTATAATATTTTTTAAAATTATAATATATAATATTTAATTATTAATATATTATAATATTTAATAATTAATAATATAAATTATTATTATATTTAATTATAATATTTTTAATGAAATATTTTAGTTACCAAACGCTCTCGAGAGCGATTTTTATCCATTCAATTTTTTAAAATTCTTTTGTCCATTCAATTTTTATCCATGCAATTTTTTTATCCATTCAATATTTTTACTTATATTTTAATTATAATATTTATATTATAATTATATTTTTTAATTAAATATTTTAACTCACTGACATTTATAGACAAATTAGACATCTTGACAGTTTAGATATTTCTCCAACGCACATTACAACAAATAGAATAATAAATTTTCTTTGAATATATGTTTCACCCCCGGCGAAATCCGCGAAGATTGAATTTCGTCAAGTTACCGAGCTCTCTAGAGCGGTCTTTATCCATTCAATTTTTTAAAATTATATTTTTAATTATATTTTAATTATATTTTAATTATATTTTTTAAAATTATAATATATAATATTTATATTATAATTATAATATTTTTAATGAAATATTTTAACTCATTGACATTTATAGACAAATTAGACATTTTGACAGTTTAGATATTTCTCCAACGCACATTACAACAAATAGAATAATAAATTTTCTTTGAATATATGTTTCACCCCCGGCGAAATCCGCGAAGATTGAATTTCATCAAGTTACCAAACGCTTTCGAGAGCGATTTTTATCCATTCAATTTTTATCCATTCAATATTTTTACTTATATTTTAATTATAATATTTATAATATAATTATATTTTTTAATTAAATATTTTAACTCACTGACATTTATAGACAAATTAGACATCTTGACAGTTTAAATATTTCTCCAACGCACATTAAAAAAAAAGAATAATAAATTTTCTTTGAATATATGTTTCACCCCCGGCGAAATCCGCGAAGATTGAATTTCGTCAAGTTACCGAGCTCTCGAGAGCGGTCTTTATCCACGCGGCTACTCGGTTCTCTGATCCCGCGAGCGTAAGTGTCGGGTCCTGAATTTCTTCCCCGACGTCTCCTTCGAAGGAGAGCCGTCGTGAAATACCATCATGCCGAGGAGAAATGGAGAGGGTTATGCGGGACGTGTTCTAATTTGCGCGGGCGATGTAATGGCTGGTTCCGAGCACCCGGTACATGCTGGAATTTCAGCGGCTCGAGATCAGGATCCGCCCTACCAGTCTTTTTATTTCTCATCCCCGGGACTCTCCTAGAACCAACTCCTCTTTCTCTTCTTCTTCTTCAGGTAGCCGATGTTCCGGCAGATTCCGGTAGATTTGTACGACAGACGTCGTTTGCCTCTTCTTTTTTCATCCTTTAACCTCCTCCTTTTTACATCTCGTTCGATGGCGAAAGTTACGAGCCGTCGAGCTTTGTTCCGAGATGAAGACGTGATACTTAAGAAATTCCCAGACACGGTTATGATCCTATACTTGCTATATATTCTACTGTGCTGCGGCCACCAATTAATAGCGACTCTTAAAATATTATAAGCACTCAATTAAATTGATTGTGTTTAATTTTATTTTTTTTTTAAATTTAGCAGATTAATATATATTAGGTTCTAATTTTAGAAATCTAATTTTCTAAGCAACAAATTCATAACATAGACTTTCTTCTATTTTAATAATATCTAAATTATACTTTGATTGTATTTAATGACTTATCTAAAATATATTTAAATCTTCAAGTTCTTATCTAATCTAATCTGTCCTCATATTTTTCCTACGTATTTTCTTGAGATATTTATATCGAAGAATACGAATCAAACGGTGACATTTCTAGGAATTTGATAAAAACCACTCTACAAATTTTTTATCGCATCCAATTATTATTCTCGTCGAGATTACATATACTTTATCGAGCAGAATAATCATTATCCTTTTTTATCGAGTGTCTAATACTTCTTACAAGTATAGAAATGACGCAACCAGGATGTATTAAATAAACAGACGTGCAAAAAAGATATTTTGTTTTCATTTATGTTCTTACGCGTTTGCACTCTATATTCGATTAAATAGTCGTAAAAAAGATTGATAGTCCTATTAATGGAATTTTAAGACGAGGATTTAATTATTAATCAATCGATAACATGATAGCAAATTGTTTATTTCGTTTCTATTTTATTCCACGTAGACTGTAAAAAAATGTTGTAAAATTACATTAAAAATATGTAAAATTACATAAATAATAAATGTAAAATTACATGATAAATAATGAAAAGGTAATCATTTCTATTATTTATCGTGTAATTTTACACTTATTATTTATGTAATTTTACATATTTTTGTGTAATATATTACATATTTTTTTACAGTGTATATATTTTCTGTGTATATCAGTGAATCATCGTCGCGAATGTTTCAAGTACATTCAATAAAAATCATCTTTCCGCATAATTATTCCATCATTGCCGAGCGAGTGGATCTTTGATGAAAGAAAACACGGCGAATCCGCCCTCTCTGGATTTCTCATAAAATCCACTATAAATCCCTCACGTAAACTCGCTTCAGTTTATTCCGATAAACGGAAACCCGCACGCGCCGCATCCTTGCTTCGAGCTTTCGATATATCGATATAACGTCTCCTTCTCCCGCAATAAAATTCATTGTATTTCGTCGGTGGTGGAAAGATTATGATTCCGCGATTTTTCCCTTTGTCGTTTATTCTTTTCTTTATTTCTCCCTCGATGGACGGAATTATTTTGCGCAAATTATCTTCTCTCTCTCTCTCGTTTTATGGAGAGTAAACTCTCCTCGTCGTCATCGTCATCCATTTCTCTCTCGTTTTCTCTAGTTCGTCCCTTTATTTGCCGACTAAATGAATCAGCGACCGAGGAAGCCTCCTCCGATAGTTTGTTTTTCGAGAGCTAGCGATATTTTGCCGCGACCTATCTTCGTGTCGTTTCTCTATTTATCTTCCGATATCGCGCATTTTGCAGAAATTATAAAATTTCCTCGCCGACCAAGTGGAAGCATTCAAGTAAAATTGCTTTCTGCGTTTTATCATATTTTTTTATATAATGTTATTTGCTTTTATTACAGTATTATGAGAAAAAAATCAGAGACGATGTAAAGATCAATTTTAATGTATCGAAGCAAGAATGTTTTCTGTCGCAATTTATTATTCAGTTATTGTTTGTAAAATAAAAATGACTGTAATTATAATCCGCAATGCGGTAAACAATTTAAATATATGTCGTCGAGTTGCACTGAAAAAATTATTAAATCGATAAATATTTATTTCGACGCTGCCTAATAAATTATTTATTCGCGAAATAAATATTAATTTGTTTGAAAAAAGATTTTCTTGTACGAAAATAAATATTTTTCACATTAATATTATTAGTTTGAAATAAATAATTTATTCGACAGCATTGAAATAAATACTTATTCGAATTCAATGAATATTTATTTCAGTCTACATCTTTGCTATTTAAAGGCTCAATATTGACTCTTTTAATATCCAACGAAATCCGATACGCTTCTAATGTATTTGGGACAGGAGTGTTTGCTTCAATTTGAAATAATGATTAGTCGATTCGATGATGGTTAGGACAAGATATACGGTCCAGACGGTCCGGGAGAGATCCCGATCGAACGCCTCATAGATCACCGTAATTATCAGCGAATATTTTTTTCGCCAGACGGAATTGATGAGGTCTGGGATGGGAGCCTCGCAGAGAGGGATAAGAGGGGATCAGCCTAGACAGATGGGCCAAGAAAAGGGGAAAAAGAGTGTGCCGGCAGTTTGTTTTCAAAGGACAGGTAATAATGGCCCTTAGGCGGGAGTGAGGCCAGCAATTTGCCGCAATGGTTTTGTATGCAGACAACGGTGTACGCGCGAGACGGTGTCATTCTGACAGCCGGCACACGTGATCAAATTTCCTGAAGACGACCGCGGCCCGGTCTTTTACGTCAAACGGGAAACTTCAATACGCGAAATCGTGACAAATCCGACCGGTGGCTCCTATTTCGACGCAGACCCAAAATTATCATCTCCGGAAGACAGCTCGATTTTGCGAAACAGACAGGTCAGGGAAATCTGGAAAACCGGGAATTGTACTATTTATCTGGATTTTTTTTACATTCTATATACATTTGTCTCAATAATTTGACATTTTTATTAAATAAATAGAAACTTTTCTTTGACTCCCATGTTGTTAGAAATCGATTCATCTGCAGCATGTTAATTTATATTTTTTATCGTCGTGTTATTTTATTGCAATGTGTTTGATGGAGACAAAACTAAAAAAATTGATATAAATAAAAAAGATGATTATTTAAATAATTTATAGTAACATGTTTGTTTCGATAATGCAAATTGTTGAATTGATTTAAATTTTTGTTTTAACTTCTGAAACTTTTCATTGTTGGTAAAAATATCTTAAGGATTTCATGATTTAACATTTAATTGATTTATCATATAGATATATGCAAATTATATGTTTGGAAAAAATAATACTGAAAAGTCAGGGAAAAAATTAATTTCTGGTCTTGGAAAATCTGGGCATTGTCAGGGAATTTGATAAATCTGGAATTGTCAGGGAAAAGTCAGGAAATTTTACTATTTATCTGGATTTTTTTACATTGTTCTTCATTTGTCTTAATAATTTGAAATTTTTTATTAAATAAATATAAACTTTTCCTTGGCACGCTAAAATCGATTCATCTACAGCGTGTTCGTTAATTTATATTTTCATCGTCGCGTTATTTTATTTCAATGTGTTTGATAGAGAGAAAATTAAAAATTTGATATAATATAAATAAAAAAAGGTGATTATTTAATTAGTTTATATGTTTATAGTGACAAGGATTTTATGATTTAATATTTAATTGATTGATTATATAGATATACGCAAAATATGTATTTGGAAAAAATAATATTAAAAAGTGAGGAAAAAAATTAATTTCTGGTCTTGGAAAATCTGAAAAAGTCAGAGAATTTTTTTTATCGAGTCTGCTGGACATCCTGACAGAACACAGAGAGGTCTTTCAACTAAATTACTATTTTGTTAATTGAACATATATTAATACTTAAATTAAATATACAGGATATCTAACATAAGGTATACAAGTAGATCTTGTTATTTGGAGACAATTTTTCATCTAAAGGACACCTAGAAAAGTTAATCGTTAAATGAGTCTCTGCTAGGTGAAAAATGCCGAGTTTGCAAATGTTTTCCTTCATCCTTGAACTCCTTCTCTCGAAACTGGATTACCATATTTTTTCCCTTCAACCACCAGCTGATTATTACATCGGTTCTGCTGGATTGATGTTGCAGCAATTTTACGCCACGTTACGTGATGGATATTTAAAGACATATATTACAACATTTGTTTCTCGATCGTATTAAACCGTTCGAGTTTAACTGAGCGAGGATACACAGTTGGTTTCAATTTGATATTTCCTTTTTCAAGACTTCTCTCTCTCTCTCTTTCTCTCGATATATCGCGCGCGTCTTCAGACCGGCGTATCTCTCCTACTTGGGGTATTATACGTACTCTTCCAGAAATATCAAGAACGCTCTCGCTTCCATCCCGTTTATCGACAGTCCCAGCATCCAGTGCTGCCGATCGGTCACGCAAGCTTGGTTGCTTGCCTCCAATGAACGCATCGGCTCTTGACAGCTCTCGATACTCGAATGCACGAGAATATCGTTTTCGCAAACTCGCTGCTCCGTGAACCGTGTCTGAAATTCCGTGTCTGAAAGGCGGAAATTACTCGAACTCTTCGCGGAAAAACCTGGCGGATCTCGGCCAATTGCAATATATATATATATATATATATATTTTTTTTTTATATATATGGTATATATTGCAATTGGCCGAGATCCGCCAGGTTTTTCCGCGAAGAGTTCGAGTAATTTCCGCCTTTCAGACACGGAATTTCAGACACGGTTCACGGAGCAGCGAGTTTGCGAATATATATATATATATATATATATATATATATATATATACATACAGGGTGTTATAAAAGTACCGGAACAGCAGAATAACTCGAGAAATGAGTCCTAGAAAAAATGCTAAGTACTGGGTTTTTACGATTTTTTTTCTGGTTCTCTGACGTTCAGATAGCCAGGAAAAAATCATACAAACCCTGTACTTAACGCATTTTTTCTAGGACTCATATTTTTCGAGTTATTCTGCTGTTCCGGTACTTTTATAACACCCTGTATGTATTATTGGTGATCGTTTCGGTTGACAAGAAGACGACCTTCGCGATAATAAAGGAATGGAAGCACGAGTGACGAAATGAGATTTCTTTCAAAGCCTGCAGTTTCCATTAATTTCGATTCGCGAAACGACGAAGGATGCGAGCAATTTCAGTTTATTAATGCTTCCTCAAAGTCCTTCACTGTTAAATTCATTGTGTTAAATTTCACCCAATATGAATTATTTTTAACTAAAACAATGCAGTTAAATCATTTAATTTTAAAAATGTGTTACATTTGACTAAAATTTAGTTTATTGTTTACTAGGTGTATAAGTTAACGTAATCCTTTGACTTAATAAAAAATGTTTTTAACTATATATTTTCTGTTAAAATAATAAATTCGATACACATATGGTAGTTAAACAAATTTAACTCAAGAAATTGGTTTAAATTTCATCCTTTCATATTTAACGGTGTTGGATGATGTTTTCAATTTCTCGGGACGAGATATACAAGTTAGATTTTAGAACGAGAAGGAGAGTCTAGAATTAATCTAGAATTTAGAAATTTTTGAATTCGGAATTGCGAGATTTTCAAATTTGAAATTTTCGAATTTTTTAAATTAAACTTTTTGTCTTTAATTTAAATTCTCTCTCAATTTAGACGTATTAAAAGATCCCGAAATTCTTGAGTTAACTCAAATTATATTTTTTTCTTAAGCTTATCTTAGGTGTTATCTTAAGGGTTAAGAAAGTGTAGGATTATCGTAGAAAGTCAGAATTACCGTAGATGTTATCGTAGGTATTAAGATTATATCTAAGGTACTATAGTTACGTTTTATCGATTCTAACTTCTAAGTTCTAAATTCGGAGCTTTAAATTGCTAATCTTATAGATCCTATATAGATTGCGATGTTATGTTTAAATTATTTTCAAAAATATATATATAAATTTATATAGAAAATAATTTAAATGTCGCAACTTTTATTGATTTTTCAAAAATTTTATTAATTTTTCCAACGAATAATTATCTTTTTATCTTATCCATATTTTTCTTTCTATATCGTATAACAATATTTCATGGAAACTAAAAGATTCCTCTTTCGTTGTGTTACAGGTGAGCATCTTACTTCCTGCGGTTATATATAGTTTCGCACTTTTAAGAAAACTCGCATGATTCTCCCACGTTTATATAAACTTCGTACGGTAAGTTATTTTCATCTCCTCCGCGGAGGATTATATTTTTAATTTTTATTAACGTATTATGAACATGCTACTATTTCGCGCTATAAATAAACTCCATCGCAACATTCGGCTTTTATCTTTCCCGCGAAAATTATTTGACACTTTATCGAATGTCAAAGAAACGTCACATTGACCATTTGTAAAAAAAAAAAAAGAAAGAAAAATATCTCTCAAAATAAATGGCAAAGAAATGTAGAATAATAACGTTTGCCTTGCGGGATATAAAAGTTCTCCACATATAGAGTGTCTAAAAATAACAGATGTAATTTGGAAAGCTAAGACGTTACTTTTCGCGGCCATTAAAAGGCTCGCATTACTAGAGGAATGCGCAAAGAGAAGAGTTTAATGATTCGGGATCCATCCCGTGGATGTTCCGACGTTATCGTGCAAGCTTTCGCTAATTGCGTGACCGGGATACAAGCGGCGGGACATCCAAAAAGACGACGAGGCGAGGGTCGGACAGTAGGATAAATCGATGGGTGGATGAACAAATCGCGTTTGTCCGATAACGAATCCGGTTCTCTCAGCGAACCCGCTCGAGCTGTTGCGATCGCAAAATATTTTTTAGGCAGATTTTTGTCGCGCGAAATTGATTTTTCAACTTATTCGCTAAGTAATTGCTCAATTTCGTGGATATTTGTTTTTGTCAAAAATATGAGTTTTATAATTTTCACGCATGTTTTTCCGGAAAATTTTTATTATGTTTAAATAAAGTGACTCTGAAATAAAAAAATATCAAAATAAACTATGAAAATGAAATCTATAAAAGGAAATGAAACATATCTCTCTTCTCATATTCCGGAATCTCAAAAATATATTTTATCCAATAATTATCCAAATGCAGAAATCTAAAATCATACATCATGTATATCTCTTTATTTTTGCACAATGTCCCGAATATTCATGTTTCCTGCGCAGCAAAATCTCTGAATTTGGAAATAAATTTATCCTGCAAAGGTTCATTGTAAAATAAAAGGAGATGAAATTTCTCGAGAGATTAAAGTCCGGTTAAAATAAATTTGGAATGAAATGAAAATCGTAACAATTCTCCAACTTACGTTCGAGCAATTTATTATACGCCAATAATGGGGGTCGGTCGTTCGCGGGACAGGTATTATATAAAATTTCCCGTCATTAATCCGACTGTTCGCTCTCTCAAGAGTAATAGCCATTCTGTTTTAATATCGCTGAAACGAAACGCGTCATAACAATCGCGTAAATATTGAATCATGGACGCGCCATTTGTCACCAATCCGCCATATTATTTTCACATACACACGATCGTTCACGTCATAAATCACGAGCAATGTTGCTAAATGATATTCCGCACGCCATTGTTTATTCGCGCGAGTGACGAACTCGTTGAAATGTAATGCCGGTTCGCATAAATATGGAAATAGTATAATATCGAATATAACAGAGTATACCCCACTCATACGTCGTTCTTTATAATGTATTCTGCATCACGTTATAGCCAACGATTTACCATATATACATTACTGCATTAATAATTTATCAGTAATTTGTTATCAGCGAGACGATAGGTATTGCCGGATTATTTTTCTCCTCTCTTTTTTCCCCAATCCATTTTCCAGAGCTGACTTTATTACACGGTCTCTCTTCCACGAGAGATAATACCCGAGATGATATATATATTTTTTTTTTCTGCGGAGAAAAGCATCTAGAGAAAAATTATTGTATTCACGCGAGAGAATTTTTTTGAAACTATGAAAATTATAAAATCAAGTATGGAAGACCGACCTGACTTTGAACTTGAAGATATTCGAAAGCTTTGGAAAAATTAGAAACTTTGACATTTCGAAACTCTTTGATTCCGCGGATTCTCGAGAAAAGTTAGAATCTTGGAATATTTGAAATTTCGGAATCTGAAAAAACTTGGACCTTCTTTTTGGAAACTTTGAAACTCGAACTTTTAAGAGTATTTTCTTTGGGATATATTTTCAGATATTTCGAACTTTCAAGCTTTAGATCTCTTTGAAGAATTTTCAATCATAAAAGCCTTATATAATTTTCGCAGACTTCGAAAGTCCTGATTTTCGGGTAAATATGCCTCGTTTTAATCTGCTATATAATAAACAATTTAATAAATAATAAAATGTAGCAATAATGAACAATATTGCAAGTTTTCGAGAGCTAATTTTCTCGAAATTAATATCCGCGCATCATATTTATTCATATTCTCATTGTTGGACGATAAAAGGAAGGAACGAAGGCGTAAGAGAGGAGACGTGAAATGAGAGAGGAAAGATTGATTATCGTGTATCAAGGTGCAGCCTTCCAAAAGGAAAGCTTCGAAAGCAGAAAATTCCTTTCTCGCTAAGTCCGACGAGTCGTCTCGTCTTTTTGCGTTCGTCCTTCTGTCGTCTCGTCCTTTCGCCTCTGTTCTGATCCCCGGCGAACCGAGAGGATATTAAAGGGAAAAGGATAACGCGCGTTTTCTTCCCTCGTAGCTTTTCCTCAACCCCTGTATCGATCCTCGAGCACCTCTTGAAGAAACGATCGAACTCGCGCTCAGTCGAGCTTATTTCGAGGTTTCTGACAAGCTTCTTGAACTTTGTAATAAATTGCTGCGCACAAAATAACCTTGCATCAACAAACTCGACAACTCTCGAGGAGATTCAACGATTCCAGTTTCAACGTTTCATTAATACAAAGTGATACCTCGAATTATACACACGCGAACGAGTAATTTCGAGTTTTAGATTTATATTTTATTCCAATGAGAAAAACATGTTATTTTATTTAAAAGGACGACTGGAAATATATCGAAAACCTTTTTCGCGCCGAGATATTTTTGACATGGAGTTTCATGTACCGTGATATGCGTTTTCGTGACACTTTTGGAATATCCAATTTATATATACATATATATATATATATATATATATATCGCGTGAAAAGAACATTAATCTGTTTCGGATCGCTTTAAAATCTGTTCAATCTTTTTCTATACTCTTTATTCATTTACCGAAACATTATATATAAATTAACATTTTTTTAAATACCTACTCTCATACTCTTCTCATTATTTCATATTTATATTTCCGTCGCATATTATAAGTTCGTAACTATGACACGTAAAGTTTAAACTAATTATCTTGTTTGCTTTCGAAACTCTTTGGAACTTTATACACGACATCAAAATAGAGGTCCCTCGGTTATATACATCATACGCGATATAATACAGCCTTTACTGGATATAAACTCAGGAAAGATATTACATATTTTGCGTCCTCCAAAATGTTTCCGGGTCAGTTAGGATTTCTCAAAAGCGGGCGAATAAGATCGTCGAGAGAGAGAGAGAGAGAGACGAATCGTCGGTGAAAAGCGACGCCGAGAGAGAAGTTTCGGCCCGATTTCTCACTCAATTATCGACCGTTGACGGTGACAGAAGTGACGCGAGCGACATAATCGCATTCCACAATTTCGAGCTGCCTCGAGAACTCCCAATAACTCCCCTACGCTCCAAGAGACGTCCAACTTTCCGACCCGGATAAAGCGAGTTTCCGGAAGCGCGCAACGTGAGCTTCGCTCTTTCGGTGCCTCTTCGAAAGGAAAATATACTTCGCTCTTCGACACGGTTGGTCGGTCGATTATCGATATCGGAAAGAACGCGAGAAGAGGCCAGAGAACTTTCGCGTCACTTTTTCGCAGAAAAATTATTATTATTACTATTATTATTGTCATCTTTCTCTCTTCCTGCTCTCGCTGGGGTTAAAATTCTGTTGTCCCTAATATTGCTACACAGAGAGAATTTTCTCTTGGATTTACCGTGAAAATCATGATAATCGTGGGACAATATTGTATTGCAAGAATTTTATAAGAGTTCCTCTGATTAATATTTTTATCACAATAAAAAATATTAATACCTACCACAGTAAGATAAAACATACATATGTTTCGATTAATTTTACTATGTACACATCGATATCGGAAAGAACGCGAGAAGATGGCAGAGAACTTTCGCGTCACTTTTTCGCAGAAAAATTATTATTATTACTATTATTATTGTCATCTTTCTCTCTTCCTGCTCTCGCTGGGGTTAACATTCTGTTGTCCCTAATATTGCTACACAGAGAGAATTTTCTCTTGGATTTACCGTGAAAATCATGATAATCGTGGGACAATATTGTATTGCAAGAATTTTATAAGAGTTCCTCTGATTAATATTTTTATCACAATAAAAAATATTAATACCTACCACAGTAAGATAAAACATACATATGTTCGATTAATTTTACTATGTACACATCGATATTGGAAAGAACGCGAGAAGATGGTAGAGAACTTTCACGTCACTTTTTCGCAGAAAAATTATTATCATCGCTCTCTTTCTTTCTTCCTGCTCTCGCTGGGGTTAAAAGTTCTGTTGTCCCTAATATTGCTACACAGAGAGAATTTTCTCTTGGGATTTACCCTGGAAATTATGATAATCGTGGGACAATATTATTGTATTGCAAGAATTTTATAAGAGTTCCTCTGATTAATATTTTTATCGCAATAAAAAATATTAATACCTACCACAATAAGATAACATATGTTCGATTGATTTTACTATGTATATACACATCGATATTGGAAAGAACGCGAGAAGATGGTAGAGAACTTTCACGTCACTTTTTCGCAGAAAAATTATTATCATCACTCTCTTTCTTTCTTCCTGCTCTCGCTGGGGTTAAAAGTTCTGTTGTCCCTAATATTGCTACACAGAGAGAATTTTCTCTTGGATTTACCGTGAAAATCATGATAATCGTGGGACAATATTGTATTGCAAGAATTTTATAAGAGTTCCTCTGATTAATATTTTTATCGCAATAAAAAATATTAATACTTACCACAATAAGATAAAACATATGCTCGATTAATCGATTAAATAGAAATTCAGGATAAATTCTAAGAGAAAATTTTCTCTGTGTGGAATCTAAAAAAAGTCAAGTATTATTAAATTAAAAAATGTAAATATTTCAAGATTCTGGAAGAATATTATCGAAAAATTGTAGAATTTACAAGTATAAGAGTTTCTCTAATTAATTTTTGCCACAACAAAAAATATGAATATCTACTAATTTTATATAATAAAATTAATCGAACACATTTTACACTTTATTGTGCTAAATATTAATCACAGAATCTTTTATAAAATTCTGTATTCTTCCGATATCATATTGTCTCACGATTATTCTGATTGCCAGAGAAAATTCTCTTCGTGTACCGTTGCTATTATTATTATTACTATTATTATTATTCTTGTTACTACCGTCATTTCTTTTCTCTGCGAGACGTTAAATATTTCTTCTATTTTTTTTTCCATTATTACTTTTTTTTACACAGGATCATTCTTGACGAAATAGTTGTCTTTCTTCGCGAGACACCGCGGATAATTTTGTGCAGATAGTTTTGTCTTCTCGACCGGGATCTTCGCGTAACGATTTCACGGCCATTTTGACGTGGTGGCTCTCCGACTAGTTTCGCTCGTTTCAAAAGTTCTTCGCTCGAGATATTGCGAGTTCTCGAAGCGTTCGCGTTCCGCGGGCCCCGGAATGCAATTATGTTGCATCACCGACCTCGTGCCCGCTCGTTAGTCGATAATTGCATGGGAAATCCTGGAAAAGCTCCTTAGAAGAATCTCGCGCGCACGAAACCGAGTCTATTTTCAGCAACGCGACAGCATTCTAGGTAATAATTAGCTACGCTTGACGTAACGGACCTCCATTTTCCACGAAAAAACGAAAATTCAGCCGCTCGAAAAGAGGAAATAATAAATTCTCAGGATCCCTTGCCGTCTTAGTAATTAATCTGCGCCTAATTGGAATAGCTCTCGAAAATTCAATAATTCTTAGAAAGAAAATTATGCCTTCGTAATTCTTCGCTTAATTAGTTTACTTATCCACGTTTATGCTCCAAATAAAATAACGCCTCTCTCTCTCTCTATCTCTCTTCGAGAGAGATTTTCTTCGATATTAAATTTTTCCCAGCGGAAAGAAGCGGACTTTATATTCGTCAAAGAATACGCTCTTTCGTGTGAATTCAAAAGCGGAATGCACCGGTGCCGAAATTATGTCGCTCGCGCGCCCGGTTGCATTTTAATCGGATAACCCGGTACATATATCTGCCGCGACATACGACCTCTTTAAATCCGAGATCCAAAATTTCGAGAAAATTACGCGAAACCCTGGAAATTAAGTTCCCTCTTACGCGCGAATACGCGTCTGTTCCTTTTACATTCTCTCCGTCGTCTCTCTTGGAGATAAATCGAATGAATTGATAAAAGAAAGGCCAACTAAAACGAGCTACCTCAATTCAGGATGTCAAACAAAATTTTAATTTTATTTTATTTAATGTTTTTATTATTTTTTTTTAATTTAATTTATTTTTTATTTATTTATTTTAATTTAATTTATTTTTTATTTATTTTATTTATTTTTTTTTTTTACGAATAGAAACACATCAAACAATCAATAGTAAAATATTTCAACCACGGACCGAGCTAAGGATTTTAAAAGATTGACTCCGAAAAAATTTTTTCTTCCTTTGGAACATGGTTCTAATAATTAATTCTTTGGTTTTTCAATCTTTCATTTTCAAATGTTTATTATTTATTTGATTTCTTATGCATATCAATTGTAAAATTTAATGTATCGAGAAAGACTGTTGTTTGATGTGTTTCTATTCGCAATAATAAATTTTGTTTGACCTCGTTTTAGTTGGCCTTACTTTTATCAATTTGTTGAATTCATACGAGTAAAAATCTAGTTTACGAATCGAATGTTTCGTGTCTTAAATGCGAGAGACGCAGTCGGCAAATAATTCTCATTCGCATTCGTCACGTCAGGTAGATATGAGGTCGGTTCCCTCGTCACACCATGTAATTCAACTTTTTTTTACAGTCGCGCGTTTCGTGCTCTACTTTCTCCTTTATTAACGTCTCTATCTCGTTCTGTGCCAGGTAACGCGCAGGAAAGTGCGATTAAAAATAAAGGATTACTTTTACATTTGACGAGGAAGCTCAAGACTAGAGCGCATGAATTGTTTTCTCCGTCTTACGATAGCACTTTCCATCTCATCCCACTCTGTTTTCTCTCTCTCTCTCTCTCTAGAAAGACTATACAAGTACAAGATGCATCCATCTCTCGCACCTTAATTGCGAAAAATAAAAGAAGTGTCATAAAAGTTGATCTTATTTACGTTATCCTCTCATGTGTCATCATATCTTTATATTTTCATCTCTCAGAGTTTCATCCTTTCATATCCTCCGGTCTTCCTTATATCAGGTTTCATTCTTATATCTTTATGTCGTTACACTTTCATATTTTTATTTCGTTGTATATCTTCGCGTTCTCTCATATCTTCATATTTTAATATTTTACATCCTTACATTCCCACTTGTTGGCATTTTTCCCTACAGCTGATTCTCAGTTACACACAAAAAGAGAGATAGAGATAGAGAGAGAAAGGAAAAAAGGAGCGGACATGTAATATTTTTTTATACAGGGTGTCCGGTAACTAACGGACCAATGATTAAGGGCGGATTCTCTGGCCAATTTAAAGACGATTTTTCCTTAGCAAAAATGTTGAGAAGTCAATAATTTTCGAGTTATAAGCGATTGAAAAAAATGGGTTTTTTGAAAACTAAACGTTTTGGAGTTAAAAGTCTAACATAATTACATTCTTCAGTTAATTTCGGGTAGAGTTTACTATAATAAAATTTTAATTCGAGGCTTAGTTATAAAGATACATAATGACAAATATTGAGAAAGTTGTAAAAAATGATGACCTTTTTCGACATTTTCGCTAAGGAAAAATCGTTCCCAAATTGACCAAAGAATCCATTTGTAATCGTTGGTCCGTTAGTTACCGGACACCCTGTATAGACCCTGTATTTTTTTCCGCAAAATTGCGAGAGTAATGCGAATTATTCGAGCGATATACCAGCGCGCAACATCCATCGAAATGAATCGATGGCGGATGTGAAATTCGCGCTCGTAACTTCCGTCACAATCTTTGGCGCGTAAATATCCGCGCCGGACGTTTCAGCTACTCGATGCGGATTCATCGCGTAAACGCGACGAACGAGAAATTCTGCGGCTCGCGCGCTGCTTTATGGGCCGAATCGACCGCGTTTCGGCTTTGTTTCGTCTGTCCTTCCTTGCTTTAAATCTTATCTATTAGGATTGTTAAAGGTATGAAAGATAGTTTGCGTTCCGCAGTTTCACGAGGCGTTGTGAAAATATACGGATGTGACGAGAAGCTATAAAGATAGCAGGATGTGAATACAGTGAGAGGGAAAAATTAAGAGAATTATACGCGGTGTTTCTTAAATATATATGACGAAAATTTAAGCGGTGATTTATTTCTTGGGGCATTTTAGGAAAATTTATGCACTGAAAAAAATTTGTTGACTTGACTGAACCTTTCAACTAAATATTATTTTGTTAATTGAATATAGAAAATATTTAATTTAAATGTAACATATAATAATAATACCATATAATAAGCTTTACATGTAATATTTATGTAATAAAAGTATTGTATTTCTTATAAATTGATTTCTACTAAATATTATTTTGTTAATTGAACATAGAAAATATTTAATTTAAATGTAACATATAATAATATAATAAGCTTTACATGTAATATTTATGTAATAAAAGTATTGTATTTCTTGTAAATTTTTATCGCTCTGTATCTTTTCGAAATTTTCGAAAAATCATCAAAAATATTTTCCATAAAATATGATCCAAGAAATCAGCCCTTGAATTTTCAGAAAAATCCTATTTAGGGATGATGTCAAAATTTTGAAAATTTAAAAAGGAGAAACAATTTTTTGAAACCTTTGAACATCTCCAAGAGAAGGTTTAAAGAATCGGGGAAAAATATTTCCCCGATTTCTCGCGCGGAGGATCACCGCCTCATCTTTATTCCCATTTCACCTTTCCGCCTTAAGTTATCACATCGACGAGGGTCTCCCTCCATGTTCCGCAAATCTACGCGAATATCCATCGCGAAGCAGAACGATTCCCTTCCTTTCCATCTCGCGCGACACGTGCTTTCATCGTCGAAATATTTTTCCCGCCGAATGGAACCGAGTGTACATTTCTCGAAAATTTAAACGAATCTCCGTTCTCTTTATCGACACTCTAAATTGTCGCCGCGCGAACGAGAAAGAGAAAATCCCGGAAAAATCCGAGGACCCAACCACCCTCTCATACATCACTCTCCCCCAACACACGTGACGATTGCCCGTTTATTTTCAACGAGGGCTGTTTAATTCGAACCGTCACGCCCGGCATGCCCGACTAAATCCATTTTGGCGCGAAAAAAAAAATAGAGAAAAAAAGAGCGATAACAATCTTTCGTCTCGCTTCTCCCTCTCCGCCGATCAAATCAAACGTTCTCGTCATTCGCTGTAACAAGTGCTCGATCGAAAAGCATCGATCACATTCGCCGAAAAAAACGAACGGTTTTTCCGTGAAACGAGGATTTTTCGCGTATTTTTGAAAAACCGACGAACCGCAAGAACTCGAATAGGAAACTTGCCAATTCGGCGTTAATTGTTTGAAATAATCTCGGTGTAATAACTTATTTTTCTCTCTCATTTATCTTTAGTGTTATTTAATCTTTTCTAGTGTTTCTAAAAATTGACGATAAACTTATCATTCCACGAAATATGTTTATCTTTTATACACAGAGAGAATTTTTTCTTAGAATTCACTCTGAAAATCATGGTAATCTTGGGACAATATGGTATTGGAAGAATTTTATAAGGGTTTTTCTGAGTAATATTTAGTACAATAAAAAATATTAACATCTACCACAATAAGATATAAAATATGTCTGATTATAATTTTACTATGTACACACTGAAAAAAATTTATTAACTTGATTAAATCTTTCAACTAAATTACTATTTTGTTAATTGAACATATATATTAGTATTTAAGTCAAATATATACGTTTTGTTAGATTTTTAATATGTTATATTTAATTTAAATATTTTTATATTTTTGTTCAATTAACAAAATAATATTTAGTTGAAAGGTTTTTCAAGTTAATACAATTTTTTTAAGTGTACATGTTTATATTTTGTTTCCAAATTTTAAGAGAAAATTCTGTCCGTGTATCAAATGTGTCATGGTAAAACTACCCTGTTTTGTAGCGATCTCTAATCTTCGATATCTGTTCCCGTAAATATATAAGATTAGGAGAACATTCCGGTATAGAAATAAACGGAATAATATTACGGGAAATCTTGTTCGAAGGAAAATTGGGCGTACCTATATCCGGGAAGAAGAACGAGACAATAGATCGCGCGTTTTTCGGGCGCGTTAGAAAAATATTTCGAGGAAGATCCTAGCATCGCGAGTTATTCGATTGCGGTCCAGAAACAGAGTTTTTATCATTCCGCGTGCGCGTCCGGCAGAAATGCAGTTTGCGGTGGTCGATGCAGTAATACTTATTGCACACACGGTATACGTGTGTGTATGTAGTGCGCTCGCTTGCGAAATTCCCTTGCGGGTGCTCCTTTTTTCTATCTCTTTTCTTATCATTGCTCGAATATACGGGAGATGCGCTCTTTCGTTCTCGCTCTCTTTCTCTATCTCTCTCTCTCTCTCTCTCCCTGATTCCCGTAAATAAGTTACGCGCACGTACGTTCTCCGTTTTCCGCTATTGTTTACACGGCATGCAGCTGCAGCCGCACGTACGATGCAACGGATGCTTTTTTGGGGTGGACCGCCAAAATTTTCCCGTATCTCGCACGTGAAACGCAATGTCGCATAATCGCGAAAAAGAGCGCAAAAACATTGGAAATTAATCAATTTTTACTGTTTTAATTTGAAATATGTTAGAAGAATGTTTATAGAATTTTTTTTTATATTTTGCTTACTTATCAAATTTGTATTTATAAAGAGCAAAATCTTAAAATATGTTTTAAATAATATATTATAATACTTTAAACACTCAATTAATATTTTTGACAGTGATCAGCTGATTTCTGTCAAAAAGTATTTGAATTTAAAGTATTATAACATATTATTTTAAATAATATATTATAATACTTTTAACACTCAATTAATATTTTTGACAGTGATCAGCTGATTTCTGTCAAAAAGTATTCGAATTTAAAGTATTATAACATATTATTTTAAATAATATATTATAATACTTTAAACACTCAATTAATATTTTTGACAGTGATCAGCTGATTTCTGTCACAAAGTATTCGAATTTAAAGTATTATAATATATTATTTAAAATATTATTTTAATATTCTTATAATATATTATATACATACTTAAAAAAATATAATTAAATAATTTATTAAAAAATTTGGAAAAAAACTTGGATTTAAAAAAATTCTTCGAGAGAAGAAAAATTATGCGATAAATAATAGACATACTTGTTATTATATATAAATTATGAAAAATATTATTTATGTATAATTCATTAACAATAACTTGTCAGAAAAATATCAACTCACCGATCTTTTAACTATAACGCTTAATTAACTTCAAATTATAAGAGTTTGAAGTCGATTTAAAATACCTCTGGAAAGGGACGTTAAATTTTCTCGAGATGCGCTATTAATCGGCAGCATCCCCGGACGCAAAAGCCGCCATCTGATTTTTCCGCGACGTCCATTTTTCCAACAGATGGATCGGTAGATAGGTAAGAAGGCAAAGGGAGAAAGGGAAGGGAGAAAAAGGGAAATCCTTCTTTTAGCTCGGTGTACCAGCGGTGAAGAATGACGGTGAGCTTTAGAGCTTAAAGCCGCGTTCCTCTCCGGAAGCGCTTCTGCCGCCGCAGTATCTGATGGAACGAAAGGAGGGGATGAAAGTGGGGAGGGGAAAAAGAGGGGTCGAAACATCCCCTCGCGGATCCTTTTAAGGCACCCCCGACACACGCGCGCTCCTACATCCGAATTCCGAGTTTCGACTCTCGAAAGTGTCCGGAAGTGTTTGTTCTCATTCCCGATGAGATGCGAAAATTACGTAGAATGTTCAGGGTGTCTAGTCGTCCTTGAAATCTTTCAAGTCCTGCACAGAGAGAATTTTCTCTTAGAATTTACCTTGAAAATCATGGTAATCGTGGGACAATATGGTATTGGGAGAATTTTATAAAAATATTTCTCTGATTAATATTTACCACAATAAAAATAGTAATATCAAAAATGTGTTACGCGTAAATTAAGAGAATATTGTATCTAATATTTGTAATGCATATATTAATTTTCATTAACGTGCAATTATATGGACTTAATAAAGAAAATAAAAATTTTCAGTTTTTGTACATCTTTATTATATTACTGGAAAATCGTACAAATTTTCTTAGACATCCTGAATATTGTCCCATCGCTTAATGGTGAATTTTTTGATCAAAGAACGATGGTTCTCAAGGAATTATAAAAAGGAGCTTCTCGCAATCCGTAAAGAGATAACAAAATTGATGAGAAATTTCTCTTTACTTTAATAGCGAAGTCGCAGAAAATTTTTGTATCACAAGCTGATATTGATTGTCAAGATCAATATCAGCTTTTTATAAGTATATTTTCAAAAAAGATCTTGTTTAAAATATTATTCTTTGGAGGTAAATTGTTTTTCATGTAGAATTTACGTCTCTATTTCGAACTACGCAATTTTAGCTCATTCATCTCTCCGATGTTATTGTTGTCAAATGTAATTCGATAAAGTAACACGATCCGACCCCTTTTAGCATCTGTTACATTCGCGTTATCCTTAGGCCAAAATAACGTTGGATTGCATTTACATCTGTAATCTAGCGTCAGCTTAGCATATACATTTCAGCTTTCTGGATCCCGAGATTCAGAGATTTCTGTTTAAATTTAACTCTCTCTCTTATTCAAAAGCTTCGAGAAAACGGCAGGAAAAACAACATTAATTTTTTTCAACGGACTCTGCGCAAAATTCTAAGAAAAGTTACAGAATCGCGGAAAAAGAAACGTTCGTAAAGTATATGAAAAAGTCCAACATTTCGCGGATCTCTTCGGAGCAGAGAGCATACGCTATATTAACGCCCGAAGATATCCCGCTAAACTTCACGTCTGATCTACAAAGGGGATCATAACACACAGAAGAAACTCGTCGTTAAACAGAGAACAATGTTCCCGCTTGCGCGTACAAGTTCCTGATCGCGCTCGGCCGGAACTTTGTTGCGGAACTCTAATTCGCAAATTTAGCAGCATTTCTCTAAACAAGGCGCGGAAGGAAGAGTTGGATTCATAACCATCCATAATAAAACCCGCATAAATGCATCTCTCTCATTTGCCCCGCAAAGTAAAACCGATTAAATCACTGCGGGCGCGATGCATTCAAACACACCGATATTCGTTTATTCACGTGAATATAATATCTGTATTTAGAAGGCAACAAAGAGAGAATGCGATCGAAAAGTTTTCTCAATTCTGCGGGTATATGTTTCTGTCGCTCGAAGAGATTAAATTCATTTTTTCACTTTTTCGGTGTATGTTTAATGCGATTATATTTTTTCGTAGCTGACGTTTGATATACCTAGAAATCGATTTTCAGCATAAACCAATTAAAAGTATTCTTTTTAAAACAGATTATCGAAAGCACATTGTAAATTTGATTTTTTTACACAACATAGCAAGTCTAAAAAATATGCAAATATAACTTTATTGTACGTACACGAAGAGATTTTCTCTTAGAATTTACCCTGAAAATTATGGTAATCGTGGAACAATATGGATAACAAAAATGGAGTAAAGTTGCAATACAAAAACTAACAGAATTACGGATTAGAAAATTAAATATTATTACACATACACAGAAAGAATTTTCTCTTAGAATTTATTTTGAAAATTATAGTAATCTATCACAATAAAAAATATTAATATGTGCGTGACAAATTTTACTACATAATAAAATTAATCGAACATAATTTATCTTAATGTGGTAGATATTACTATTTTTATTGTGATAAATATTAATCAGAGAAACTCATAAAATTCTTGCTACATCATACCATGATTTTTCATACTACAACTTTCCTGTATTTTTGTTATATTTTAATATTGACCGCAGATAATAAATATCTTCTCGGAACATTTCAGGTACATTTTTGATTCATTTTTTATTTAATTTAATCGTGCAAAAATGCAGTAAAGTTGCAATACAAAAACTCACAGAATTGCGAATTAGAAAATTAAATATTATTACATATCCACAGAAAGAATTTTCTCTTAGAATTTATTCGGAAAATCATAGTAATCTATCACAATAAAAAATATTAATATGTACGTGATAAATTATACTACATAATAAAATTAATCGAACATATTTTATATATCTTAATATGGTAGATATTACTATTTTTATTGTGATAAATATTAATCAGAGAAACTCATAAAATTCTTGCTATATCATACCATGATTTTTCATACTACAACTTTCCTGTATTTTTGTTATATTTTAAGATTGACCGCAGATAATAAATATTTTCTCGGAACATTTCAGGTACATTTTTGATTCATTTTTTATTTAATTTAATCGTGCAAAAATGCAGTAAAGTTGCAATACAAAAACTCACAGAATTGCGAATTAGAAAATTAAATATTACATATACACGGAAAGAATTTTCTCTTAGAATTTATTCGGAAAATCATAGTAATCTATCACAATAAAAAATATTAATATGTACGTGATAAATTATACTACATAATAAAATTAATCGAACATATTTTATATATCTTAATATGGTAGATATTACTATTTTTATTGTGATAAATATTAATCAGAGAAACTCATAAAATTCTTGCTACATCATACCATGATTTTTCATACTACAATTTTCCTGTATTTTTGTTATATTTTAAGATTAACCGCAGATAATAAATATTTTCTCGGATCACACATTTCGGGTACATTTTTGATTCAATTTTCCTGGACACTCGGTAGCGCATATGCGTTGTATTTTAACTCGATAGTTTCCCCGAGCGAGTTACACGCGAACTCGCTTCAGTTTTGCCTCAATTTACGTCGCATAGTTTGTGAATGATTACACCCGATAGAACCGTCGTAATCGGATTTCCGGACGCGTGTCTCCATCTTTCTCGCGTTAAAACTTTTATGTAATTTTCATTAGGGAGTGACCTTGCTCGCGAGTGAGTGACTCGCTGCTAATTTCTTCAGAAACTTAATTACCGAGGACGACACGAGCCGGACTTTTTTCTCTCTCGATTTAAGACAAATTTTATCAAACTCGCAATGCGGCTAATCATATTCCGAATCAATTAATCTCGTCGGATATCGCAATTTTTCTTTCACGACGTCAGAATTATTCCTCGGATTTGCAAAAGCGATTTAATTATTTTTCCGATTTTAAATCATCTTTTTATCGTTATTATTCTTTTAAGATTTTATGACATTTAAGCTGCAAGACGGTTTCTGAAAATCAGATTATCAATCTGGAATCTTTTATAAAATACCTACAATAACTCTTGCAGAAGAGAAATTCCATGAAAGTTTTATTCGCGTATTAAATTAAATAATATGATGTAGATGAAAAAAAAAAGGTGAAAAATAGCTTTTGATCGGTTAAACGTGGAATTGATGAAACAAGGCCGCCGCGCAAAAACAAAATGAAGCGCATCGATTATTTGCTCGCCATTTGGTAAAATACCGAATAAACAGTTGGCGAGCACGGCGACGCGATGAACTTTATTTTATGTACCACTCTCTTTCCGCGATCTTTGTTTTTCTCCCAACCGAAACCGGAGGAAAAAATCCGAAAGAGCGCGGAAATGGATGCTGCGGGAAAAGTTGGCGGTTCTCTTCCGTTTGATGCCTCGCGCGAAACTTTCGTAGATCGTAAAGTCCCATGTCGGGTCTGTAAAAAAAAAAAAAAAAAAAAAAACCCCAACTACCCTCCAGAGAAAGAGGCGGTTTACGACGAACAATTGTTCCGCGGACGTTAAAAAAGGGATTCGACTTTTCGTCGGTCATCTGGATTTTTGAATCCGAAGATTCTGGATTTAATGATCGAAAAAAAATTTTTTTTTTTTTTTAAGTTCTTCATTTAAGGAACCAATTTCAAATAGTTTATCGAAGTAGTTTGCGAGTAAACTTATTTGAAATTAATTGGCTCTCGGAACTCGGCGGGAACTTGGTCGATTTAATAATTTCCAAGATCGTCTCGGCGACGACTTCGATGAGAAACGTTCCGCGAAAAGGAGCGATCAGCCGCAGTTTTACGTGTTTTTAATATTTCGTCGAATTAACCGGTTCTCTCTCGGTTCGGAGACTCGTTTCGGAACGCACGCGGTCAACGCGCACGTGACTTGTGTGTTTGGGAGTTGGGGAGGGGGAGCGGATCGCGTGTTACGAGCGAATAAATGACCGGCGGGCCGAGTTCTTGTTACGCATTAATTGGTTATCGACTTTAATTAATGTCGACCGGCGCGGCGCGTCGTTTGCATGGCGCGAGCCGACGAAGCGCAAAGAAGGAGAGGGATGGGGGAGGGAGAGGGGGTAGAAAATGCATGTGCGTGCGTGCGGAGAACGGTTCGCGCGATAGCTTCTTGTAAACACCCGTGTAAGTTTTAATTACACGGCCCCGCCAATTTGCCGAAGCGGGCTCGCGTAATCTGTTTGCTCCGACAAATCGCGAGTGCAATCGCTAAATAAAAGTCGCGAGTTATATGCATCTCTTCCCTCGAATCACAAGCGTAATTGCGCACTCCTCGCGTGTTAATTAAGATCGCGTTACGCTATTCTCTCGTTACACTGATCTTTTTTTTTTTTTTTTAAGGAATTTCTTCCGTGTTTTGACTTTGAAAATAAATATAAAATTTGTATTTATCGCATGGAGAGAATTTTCTCTTGAAATTTACCCTGAAAATCATCGTAATCGTGCGACGATATGGTGTTGGAAGAATCTTATAAGAGTTTCTCTGTTTAATATTTTTCCCCCAAAAAAATATTAATATGTACATAGTAAATTTTACTAAGAATTCATTATGTACATATATTTTTATTGTGGTAAATATTAATCAGAGAAACTCTTATAAGATTCTTCCAATATCATATTGTCCCACGATTACCGTGATTTTCAGGGTAAAAATTTGATGAGCTTGAAGGAAAAATTAATAGAGAAAAAAATAAAATTTTAAAAATAATATATAAAATTAATGAGATAAAAGGATATAACAAATACAGTTTTTAAAGGAATAATAGATAGCTCTTAAGGGGATACTGACTATGACTGTTTTACCGACTTTGAATTCAAGAGCTTTTTTTTTTAATCGACTATTACAGATTGAAAAATCCTTCTCCACAATTAAAATATTGATAACAATGAACGGGGAGCGCTGTAATTGCGTATAAAAAACAATAAAAGTTAAAAAATTACAGTTTTTTTTATCGGCTTCTTGCATCAGCTCATAACAATACTTATTTAGTACAAAAGTTCTGCAGTTTATTTGTGCACAAAATATGGTGCTCCCAATAGAGATGACATGAAAGAATTTATTCATTATTATCAGTACTTTTATTGTGGAGGATTTTTCAATCTCTATATTCAATAAAAAGTGAACCTAACCTAACTTAAAGTCGGTAAAACAGAACTACGACAGCATCTATTCTCTCATTTTTTTAAAAGAAAATGTTTTGGCTTCGAAAATAAATATAAAATTTGTATTTATCAATAACTTAAGAGCATTTAAATTTCCGGATTCTTGAATCCTTCGCGCTTTTCGATAAAAAAAAAAATCTTAAATCCTTGGATCATCCACGCGTGGATCCATCGTGTCCGTCGAGGAACGTAGCTTTAAGCTCAAAAGCTTCCTTCACCCAACTCGCCATTTTTCACCTTCACCATAGCCAGCTAAAAGAAGGATTTCCGCTTTTCTCCCTTCCTTCTCTCCTCTCTTGCCCCCGTTCCAGTCGGAAAAACGAAGGGTGCTCTGAAAATCAGACGGTGAAATCTTCGTAACTCGAGAGACGCGGGATCTCTCCCTCTCTTCTTCCTCTCGTGTCGAAAGGATCGTTCGTTGACGGAGGGATATCTCGAGGCGATTTCAATCGAAAGCCATAGCCGCCACGCTTATTTCCAAACGCATTCAAAGAATCCCGGAGCAACTCTTCGTCCAGAGAAAGAGAGTAAAAGAGAGGCGCGCCTTGGATTTCGACAAACACTCCGAAATCTCACGTCCCGAAATTGTGGAAACCTTCTTTAATATATATCGAAATTTTTACTTTGACATTTAATACCTCTGGCGTTTTATTTAATTTTACACAATATATTCGATTATCTTTCATCCCGATGCATTTTTCATAAAAGCTTCTTCCTTCGTTTAAAGTCGTCTTAAATTTTTATTTATATTTTTTTTTGTCAAAAAAATCTTTTATTTAATTTTACACAATATTCGCGATTATCTTTCATCCCGATGCATTTTTCACAAGCTGCTCCCTTCGTTTAAGGTTGTCTCAATTTTTATTTATATTTTCTGTCAAAAAAAAAATATTTTATTTAATTTTACACAATATTCGCGATTATCTTTCATCCCGATGCATTTTTCACAAGCTGCTTCCTTCGTTTAAGGTTGTCTCAATTTTTATTTATATTTTTCTGTCAAAAAAAAATCTTGACATAACCGAATAAGCCGCGGTTTTCGCATTACTTCTCATTAGCGAAGAACACACGTCGCCTGATTTCCGCGGAACTTTTAACGGCATTTTTCCTTCCGAGTTTTTCCAGACCGAAGAGGCGATCCTTGCTTCATTTATATCCTTGCGTCGTGGAATTTCTCTCTCTCTCTCTTCGTCAAACCGAGAGAGGCAGAGTCGTCTCTTTTTTTTCTTCATCCGGAATAATCGGTTCTCCCTCCACGCGACGAAAATTCTTACTCGGCGCGAGATAAAAGAAAAAATTAAGAGAGAAAAACGGGAGGACAAGCCGACGTTTTCCGCTGGAACAGCGCGCACAATGAGAGATTTTCATTAAAACACTCAAACCGGCCGCTCCCGACAGCTTCTGGATAAACTGAAATAGGTTTTGCTCGTCTTTTTTTTTTGCCGCCGCAGTCGAATTAAACGGATAAAGCGCGAGAAACGTCCGATCTCCGTTTTATGCGAGAACGTTGAAAAAAATCAGACATTTTCATCTCGAGAGTTTATCGAAACATGAGAGAATCCGTTTTGTAAGAAACCTCAAGAGAGAATACACGTACACGGGGAGAAGTTGCTCTTGGAATTTACCCTGAAAATCATGGTGATCGTATAGGACAATATGATATCGGAAGAATTTTATAGGAATTTTTCTGCTTTATATTTATCACAATAAATTTTTTTATTTTTATTTTATTTTATTTTATTTTTTATATTGTCACGGTTCTTATGTATTTCTGTGTTAGCGACAATGTAATTTGTAATTAATCTTCTTTACCTGTTGTAAAGTGCTGGCTTTTATTTAGTTACTCTCGCATGACTGTAAAAATATTTTTTCTTTTTCTCTGTATACTAGAGGGATCTTTCCCGTTTATTTGAATTAAATAAATAAATACAAAATAGGAACGATATATTTTTAATTCGACCCAAACGAGCCAAGAAAATTTTTATTTTATTTCCACAACGTTTCGACCATCTGTTTTTGGTCCTTTTCAAGTGAAAAATTCTTTGATAAAAGCGCAGTTAGTTGACACTGTTGTCATGATTATTAAACAATATGATTAAAGGACCAAAAACAGATGGTCGAAACGTCGTGGAAATAAATAAAAAATTTTCTTGGCTAGTTTGGGTCGAATTAAATATATCGTTCCTATTTTAAATACCACTAGCGACGTTTTAAGTATTCAATTTGATTAAATACAAAATATTAATATGTGAATAATAGTAAAATTAATCGAACATATTTTATATCTTACTGTGGTAGATATTCATATTTTTATTGGGGTAAAGATTTTAATTAGAGAAACTCTCTAAAAAATTCTTCCGACACTGTAAAAAAAAATATGTAATATATATTACATAAAAATATACAAAATTATACGATAAATAATAAGTATAATAAGAAGTAATTTTTAGGGTAAATTCTCTTTGTGTATATAAAACAATCTCTTAAAGTCTTAAATAAAATCGCAATTACAATATCACTACAAAATACATTTATAATGTTTCTTCTATATTTAATTTTTATTTATGTTTTTTTTTTAAATAATTGCATAGTTCCATCACTTGAGCTGCCTTCTTGAAATCTGCCGCTCCATCGATATCCCGAATATCATCCTTCCTTCTTTCGCGACTTTTTTCTTCTCCGCGAAGTCGGAGTCATCAAGACGTTCGTGTTTCTCACGCGAGAAAACAAAGCGTACGCAATTACAGGGAGCGGCATCTCGCACCAATTAGTGACGTCACTTTCCCGTCCACGTCGCACAATTTACTCCTTCCCTTCTTCCGTGACATTCCCCTTGCATCCCTTTTCATGTCGTGACTGCCGTGATTTCTCCCGATCTCGTTTTCCCATCACGAAAGAGGATTGCACCTGTTCGGTTTCTCTTTCCTTCTCCCTTTTTTCTCTCTTTGTGATCTCGCAAACGACTGGTCGAACGTGCAAATGCTCTTGTCAAGCTCAGAGAGAAAAAGAGAGAAAATTACAGATTTTTTTTCATTTAACAATGTTTAATGGCAATGTTTGCAGTTTCTTGCGCGACCGGAAATTCCGTTCCATCGCAGTTTCCGCGACGCGGCGCGAAGCCGAGAAAATTGCGTGTCGCAGTTCGATGATCCTCGAGAGAGAAAAGATGAGAGAAAAAGCGGTAGGATTTTATTCACCAAGCGGAATATAATTTACAAAGCGCATAAAATGGTATTAAAAATATTTGAACAGCGCTTTCGAGGAGATCGATCGAAAAATGCGCTATTAATTCCGCAAAGTTTGCACATTGCATTTCCATTTCGCGATGTAAATCGATTATCGATATGCGTTTTAGAACATTAACGATTCGTCGCGTCATTAGAGGAGAGATTATATTAGAGACCTTCCCTGCCGGAGAATTTTGGCACGTGCTTATTTCGGCAAGTGTGTCGCGTCGAGAGATCGATAGTTATATAAATTTTGGTAATTTTCGGTGATTTTGACGTTTCGGTGAATCTCGGAATCGCGAACTCGGACACGCAATCGATCCCTTTCGGTCTCGTTAATGAGCGCTCGCGTAATTACGAAGTAGATGTCATTAGAGTCCGTGGGCAACACTCTTTAATAGCGCTCTCCTTTTCCTTCCCGGAATCTCCGGCCGTTTCCTTTTGTTCGCTTTTCCGCCCGACTAATGAATTCAACGGCGACACGAAACACGAGTCATCGATCTTTCGTAAATTTTCTCGAAAAAAAAAAAAAAAAAAAAAAAAAAAATACTACTCTCCCTCGGAATAATTAATTAATTGAAACCCTATTGAAGGTTTCAATTTAGTTTCGAGGACAATGCATAATTTCTCGTTTGAGTCCGCAACTGAATTTGTATGTGACCCAGTTATACCGAAATTAAATGGAATGAAAGTTACGTCATTGTTGCAACTCCCTTTTCTCTATATTTTATATTTTATAATTTAATATATTTTTGATTAATATTTACCACAGTAAAATATATTAATAGATACATAGGAAATTTTATTATGTACATGGTAAAATTAATCGAGTATATTTTATATCTTATTAATAAATGAATTTTTATTGTGGTAAATATTAATCAGAAAAATTGTTATAAAACTCTTCCAATGTAGCATATTGTTCACGATTACCATGAATTTTAGGGTAAGTTCTAAGAGAAAATTCTCTGTGTGTATATAATATATTATATATAATAATAACAATAATAATAATAAAAATAAAAGAAGTAAAAATGATTTTATTCTCTCGTGTTGTCAACGCGCGCGCGCGCGCGTGCTCGCATTTCTCATTTTCGTTTCGCGAAGCATTAGGCTAAATAGAGCGAGACGGCGTATAGTTTGCTTTTTTTTTTTTTTTTTTAATCGAATCGATGGGATACGCCGCGAGATGAGAAAAATGCCACGCGCGATCTATCAGTTCCGCCGATATACATATTTATTCGCGGCAGATGGGGATGATGGGGTGAGGCGCAATCTGCCGAGTCCAATTTTTGTGACATGCTAAAAACGCTCCCTGCCCATTTTGCTCGCGATGATCGACGTAATGTCTATTTTCGCGTGTTTCCACCATCGGAAAATCGAGCTCGTCGAAATTATAACTCTCTCGCTCGTTTAATGGACAGAGGCGGAAGGGAAAAAAAAAAGAGGGATGGAAAAGGGCATCTTTGCGCTTTTTTACGGAGAAGTAAAGAGACGAAGAGCAGCGATAGTGATTGGAAGGAAGGGGAGACAAGCGCTTCTAGTTACATACTGCGGATCGATTTCGAAGTGGCGACCTACCGGCCAATCTTCCACTTTTCTCTTCGTGGAATCGATTAGAAAAAAAAGCAACGATGGGAGAGAAAAAGTCGCGTGGCGGGAGAGACGACCTGTAACTGTATAACCTTTCTTTTCTCGAGCGATGAGCTCGCGCGAGGACAATGTCTTCGATGCTTCTATAGAGAAACTTCTTTCAAGTTTCGTCATAAAATGTCTTCAACCATTTTTACACCCTGCAAATCTGTCCTCTCTCCTCGTGTCTACGTATTTTTATTTTATTTTTTTTTTTGGGTCAAAAAAGTAAAATTTTACGCCTCTAATTTTCGTCGACATGTATTCGGATTTATGAGAGTGTCGGATATATTTTAATTTTGAGCCAGCTTAAATTCAAATTTACGTCAAATATATTTTTTCCATTGAAAGAATTATATTTGATAATAATAAATAAATAAATAGATGTATATACAACGAGAAATGCTTTTCGAATATACAATGATTTATATTATATTTAATATTATTTTATAGGACAAGATAAAGGAGAATTTTATACACTATATATGGCTATATATGTACCTAAAATTCTTATATTATCTGATACAAAATATAAATATTATATTTGAAAAGCATTTTTCGTCAAATATGCTGAACTTTGCGATCGCGTAATACGTGCATAACTTTGACTGAAAATTGCTTCGATGTCATAGTTAATATTTGACAGTCAAATATTATTTCATTTTTCAGTCTTACAATGTACAATATAATATCGTTAAATACCACCTGTCATTTTACTGATCCCTAGTTGCACGTAAAAAAAAAAAAAAAAAAGAATTTGTTAAACCTTTTAACTAAATATTATTTTGTTAATTTAGCATGTAAAAATATTTAAATTAAATATAACACATTAAATCCAACAAAAGGTATATATATATATAATATAAATATTAATTATATATGTATATATATATATATATATATATATATATATATATAAAATAGTAATTTAGTTGAAAGATAGTCAAGTAACAATTCTTTTTTTCTTTAGTGCAGCTATTTTTGTGCGATGCCAGTCACGTGTCACGTGATGGAAATTCCTATTTGTGCTCTCGACGTCTGAGAGATATCCAGATGCAAATTATAGAACTGGACGGACGCGATTTGCGACTGTAACGATCGGTTTTCCGGGAAATTCGTTGACGTCGATGTCGAACGCGATCGATCGCGGCTCCGTTGAAATGTTCCGTCTGTGAAATGAAGTTCTCGGGCGACTTGCATGTTATTTGTTGTCCGGTCGAGCCGCGAAACGTCGATCGCGACCTTAACCCTTTCGAGGACGACTCAAGATAGAATGAAAGAATTGATATGTAGACGGGAGAGAAAAAGAGCCACGTCTCGTCGAATTAAGTAGTAGATTTTATTTATATCCAGGATTTGCTGTTATCTAAATAAAATTATATACCTGGAGGATCATCCGCACGGAGAGAATTTTCTTACGTTGAAAATCATGATAACAATTATGTGGAACATTTGGAAGAATTTTATAAGACTTTCTCTGATTAATATTTACCACAGTAAAAAGTATTAATATGTACATAATAAATTTTACTATCGAATATATTCTATATTTTTATTGTGGTCAATATTAATCGGAGAAACTCTTATCAAATTCTTCTAATATCCTATAATTACCGTGATTTTCAAAGTAAATTTTAAGAGAAAATTCTTTCTGTGTAAATAAAACTTTAGCGTCATCTTATCTTTATATAGATAATAAAAATATGCATTATCCATATCTGCATCTTAGGTGAAAAAAAGTATTATCTTTACTAAATTAATCTAGAATAATTTTCAGATACTTTAGAATAGCACATAAAGATACTTAAATAGTAAAATTTAAGCAGTAAGCGATAAAAATTTATAAATAAAAATATGAATACATATATTTTTATATTCCTTTTATAATTTATATTTTTATCTCACCTTTATGTAGCTAATTTTAAAATCATCTAAACACAACACTATTTATATCGAATCCCAACTTCCGTGAACCGATTAACTCAATTTGGCCGCCGTTAAATATTTTTATACACTGAAAAAAAAAAATTATTGGATTCGGATAAATATTTATTTCAATACCGCCTAATAAATTATTTATTTGAAACTAATAATATTGATTTATTTCAATACCGCCTAATAAATTATTTATTTGAAACTAATAATATTGATTCGATGTGAAAAATATTTATTTCATATAAGAAAATTTTTTTCATAACTGATAAATATTTATTTGTTATAATAAATGATTTATTAGGCACTATTAAAATAAATATTTATTAATTTAATAATTTTTTTTTCAGTGAACCGACATTATCGTCATTATTTTTATTTCTTTTCTCTCTCTCTCTTTCTCTCATGTAATTTTTCTCGCATCGAGCATCTTGCAAACTTAAATTGTCGCAACAATTTTATTCCATATTTGATTTAAGATCCGATAGACCTTAAAAATCTCGAATTGAAAATTGAATATTTAAACGTTAAATAGAATTTAAATTTTCTCATAAATATTGAACGTAAAATTCTAGTAGCGTCTCTCTTTTCGTTACAACGAAGGGAAAGCATAGATCGATCAAATTAAATTGAAGCATTGGCAATTTTCCCTCGCGATTGACAAGCGATTACCCGGACTGCGTGTGATTCGCAATAATATAGAGGCGCTTTCCGCAACAATAAAAGAAAGCTCTTATCAAAGTGAACCCCAACTCCGAAGGGACGAGTCGATCGATTCTTTCTCTCTCGCCGCAGAAAAAGGAAATATTATTTTAATTGTCCTCTCCATCGCCAGCTGATATTTCAATAAATAACACCCGGAAAGCGATCGGTCTCGGTAGTCCTTTAGAGTTCGCGGTTTTAAATTAATCCCTTTAATCCGCGGGCTTTCCATTCGAGAATCGCTGAAGAAGAGAAGCGCGATTTCAACGCGACTCTATCGCGAATTATTATTTTGTATTACACGTGCAGGCAAAGTGGCACTTTGTGTGCGTGTTTTCTGTGTGGAAAGCGGCAGATTTCCCACGCCGCCATTTAGCGGCGACGCGGTGAGTGAATAAGTCGCATTCAAAGCCATTGCCTACGGCTGAGCCGCGTTAAAAGTCATTGTCCACGGCCGTAGGCAATGTATTGAACACGGCTATTCCCGCACCGTGCCGCCGCAAGATGGCGGCGTGCGATCGGCCATCTCGCGCACAGAAAACGCGCACAAAGCCACTTTGCCTGCACTTGTAATACAAAATAGTATGTGTATCAAGTGTGGATTGACAATTGTTCACTCGTGTGGGGTGGTCGCACTCGCCTTCGGCTCAGTGCGACCATCCCCAGCACTAGTGAACAATTGTCAACTTTCCGCACTTGATACACAATATACTATTTCTTTTTCATCGAAATATTACGATGTTGTATGAAATTTCGTTGAAACCTTCCGTTCACGCAAGTTTCGTTACATCTTTTTTTTAGATCGCTGCCATTCGGTTCGCCTCAAAGTGTCCGTCGTTAATTGTAGGCTAAAACTCGCAAGGTTAACCTAGGAGGAGGAGAGAATTTGTATCGAGTTTCAAGGGAAAAGTTCGACATTTGAGAACCGCTGTTTTAACCGATAGCACCAAGTGCACTTTGTTCTTTGTTACCTCTACGTTGAACGATAAAAAACTGACACTTGTCTTTATCTCTCTATTTTTCATTGTAATACTTAGTATCTCTATTATTTTTTCGCCTTTTTTGTTTACCAAAGAATCGAGTCTTTCTCTCTCTCTCTCGCGACTCTACGATAACATCTATTATAATAAACATCGATTTTGATTCTTCGCGAATAAGTTAGATATGCGCTTCTTGAAAAATGCAACGATACGGAATGTAATATTTATCCCTGAAAATGGAATGAAATGCTCTTGTACAACTTTGCATTATTATGTAATTTAGTTTGCATTATTACACACATGTCGGAAAGGTTTTAATGTTATTAATATTAATATTTTATTACGTATTGAACTGATATCGTTGAATACGGCTTTAATAAATGTTAACGCGATATTCAATAACTGTTGACCGAGTATTAAGCATGATCATAATATCGTTGCGCGATATTTTCAAATGATGGGGAATAATGACGATGATAAAATGTTCATAAATATTAAAACAATACGTATCGATGCCATATATTTTATTTATACCCGCATTATTATTTACATGTTTAATTAAACGTGCCAATTCGAGCTACGTAGAATCGCGACTCTGCATATATAAAATAATATATTCCGATGATGATCATTTCGA
This sequence comes from Nylanderia fulva, assembly GCF_048542155.1. Classification (NCBI taxonomy): domain Eukaryota; kingdom Metazoa; phylum Arthropoda; class Insecta; order Hymenoptera; family Formicidae; genus Nylanderia; species Nylanderia fulva. The sequence continues at coordinate 984,404 of NW_028189730.1, read as the reverse complement.
AGAATTCTCGGCTTTGATGATAACAAGAGGCAGAAATTGAGATAATGACGCGATGGGAATCTTTCTTCACCCCCTTCAATCTTTCCCAAATTTAAAGGGCATATCCGGGCAAGAGTAATTGCATAGATGGTTAGGCGAAGGGTCGAATTAGTATCGCGGGAAAGATTACGTGAAGATGAAGGGTGGATACGAAAAAGAAAGGGGGAGAGCAATTTGATTGGATTTATAAGGGGAAGGTGATGGTTAAATAAATTGGCCTCTCGTCGTGGAAATTGAATTCGTGTCGAAACTTCCGAAACATCATCTCGAATTTTTATCTTACGTCTCTACTGATTCAAGGAATCAGTTTTTTTTCGTTTGCATTTTTTCCAATTAATAATTATATGGTGATGCGTCAGAGTTTGAGGGAAAAATTATCTTTCACTGAAATTGATGATTAGTCTTTTCCTTGGTTTCAGTGAAAATTAATTTTTCCTTGAAACTGACTACTTATCATATTTGCTTCTGACTCTTTCTAGCTCGTTGAAATTTAAATGTGTATTTCACATCGAGAGCCTTAAAGTCTTATAAGTCGCTATAATTTTTCCAATTAATAATTATGGTGATACGTCAGTTTGAGGGAAAAATTATCTTTCACTGAAATTGATGATTAGTCTTTTCCTTGGTTTCAGTGAAAATTAATTTTTCCTTGAAACTGACTACTTATTATATTTGCTTCTGATTCTTTCTAGCTCGTTGAAATTTAAATGTGTATTTCACATTGAGAGCTTTAAAGTCTTATAGTTAAAAATTATTATCAGTCTCTTTCTTTTTCTTTAAATTTAATCCTCTGTTGCTTTTTTTATTGCGATCTCAATATCTCCTTGTTCTCACGCATATAACAATTTTGGTAAGCAAAGAACAAAATAATGGTCGATTTACGCCAGGTAAAAGTCTCTCTCTCTCTCTCTCTCTCTCTTCAATTAAAAATTTAAACTTTATATTCAGAGTATATACGCAAAAACACTAATTGGAATCTAATAGATTTTAGTGCGCGAGGATTAAATATTTATTTTAATTTTTCCATTATCATACGACTGCATTATTCAATCTCGTTTCTTGCTTGTAGTTCTCCACTTAGTTATTTATTTTTCGGTTGTTCGCTATTCACCTGGCTCTTTGTTTCTTCACATTCGTTATTCACGTGTTCTCCATTTGCGTCGCTTCAGGTGTACGCTTGTTCTCCATTTGTTTTCAATTTGTTCTCACTCCATCCGTTCATTCACTTTTCTACGTTTGCTTTTCATTTGTCGTCATTTATTTTACACTCGCTCTTCATATCTTTCTCATTTATTCGCCATTTGTTTTTTCGCTCGTTCTTCATTTATTTTCTATTTATTTCTCCCCTTCTTTTCTAACCGCATTTATTTCACGAAGAAGAAATCCTTCCTCTTCTCGAATGCGGTCAAGGCACAAATATCGTTTTGTCGCGCGGAATTGATTTTCTCCGTCGAAATTTCCTCGAATCCGACGAATAGATGTCAAGGCAAAACGCAAAGTTTTCCCGAAAAGACTCTGTACGTCAGAGTCTGGCTTTTGCGGCAAGAGAGCTGCAGTTATCCAAACAGAAATGCACGTGCGTCCATGTCGTGGTATTCAAGCAGCTCAACTTTGTACACACATATACAGAAATGTTCAATGTATTCATCGCGTTTCCTTTTGAACCAATTCGAAATCAATCTTTTTAGCGAGATTGCTTTTCAGGAAAAGCGCCTACGGTACTTTCATAATATGGTAAATCGAATTTAATCAGTAATTATAGTAACATGACAAGAGAAAGTAATTACATGTGTTTGTACAATATTTTGCAAGATTTCTCTTAAGACTACACGGAGAGAATTTTCTCTTAGAATTTACCCTGAAAATCATGGTAATCGTGGGACAATATTGGAAGAATTTTTATTTTAAGAGTTACTCTGATTAATATTTTACCACGATAAAAATATCTAGCAGATAACAAGATGTAAAATATGTTCGATTAATTTTACTATATGTACGTATTAATATTTTTATTAATTTAAATTTAAATTTAAATTATTTATTTATTAATTTAAATAATATTTTTTTCAAATACTTTATACGTAATAGTATTTTTTATTATGACAAATCATTAATCAGAGAAATTCATATAAAATTCTTATCTTCAATACCATATTGTCCCATGAAAATTCTCTTCCTTTATATATGTGTTACGAATATTATAAATTTATATTTATAATTATTATTTGAATTTATAATGAATTAAATTTAAATATAATTATTATTTGAATTTATAAATATATCGAAACCTTTAGAATTCTAAAATTCTAAAGGTTTAAATATATTTTTTTCGTGCGAATCGAGAAATAAGAATCTTAGAATTTATAATTATTATTTGAGAGTTTATAATGAATTGAATTTAAATATAATTATTATTTGAATTTACAATGAATTGAATTTATAAATATATCGAAGTCTTTAGAATTCTAAAATTCTAAAGGTTTAAATATATTTTTTTCGTGCGAATCGAGAAATAAGAATCTTAGAATTTATAATTATTATTTGAGAATTTATAATAAATTGAATTTAAATATAATTATTATCTGAATTTACAATGAATTGAATTTATAAATATATCGAAGCCTTTAGAATTCTAAAATTCTAAAGGTTTAAATATATTTTTTTCGTGCGAATCGAGAAATAAGAATCTTAGAATTTATATAATTATTATTTGAGAATTTATAATGAATTGAATTTAAATATAATTATTATCTGAATTTACAATGAATTGAATTTATAAATATATCGAAGCCTTTAGAATTCTAAAATTCTAAAGGTTTAAATATATTTTTTTCGCGCGAATCGAGAAATAAGAATCTTAGAATCGTAAATTGACTGCGGGAGTGAAAAGTGAAGGCTTCTTGGCACTTACTCATATCTACGACGTCGTCTTTTTCAATTTCCGGAATTGAGCGGCCATCGAACTCTGGCGCGAACCCCCAACTGACCTTTCTCCCTTCTGCCGGATGTCGTTTTACCGGATAACTGCCCGTCGCAGTTCGTGCCTGATGTCCCCGGGAAATTTTTCCGGAAGAGGAGCTCGCCTTCTCTCCCGGAACTTTACGCACACATATACGTATACGCACGTCGCGTAGTGTCATTTTGCGCGCCAACTTTCTTCGAGCGCGAGAAATGTCCGAGATGGAACGAGGTTGAGGACGATAAAAACGGGAACGAAAGTAAAGGACAAAGGTAGGATGTAGGATAAAAGTGGAAGTATTTGGAACATCGATGAGAAAAATATAACTCGAGAGAATTCAATAAAAACTAGGATACATCGCGCGTGTCCTCATTAAGTCCGAACTCTCAATTTGGAATATCGAGAGAATAATTATAAACTTCTAATAATATTATAACATGTAAATCAGAGTTTCTTGCATGTTTGTCATTGCGAAATGAAAAAGTTCGTTTTTTTTTCATTTTCTTTATATATCGCGATAGTAGGATATTGACAATAAAACGCAGTGACATTTTCTTGATATAGAATTGTTCGTTAAACAAGCTGTTTCTCTCCAAGAAGAAATCTCTCTTTCCTCAACAACTATCGACTTCTCACTTTGCTCGTTAGCGAGATACGAGTTGTTCGGTTCGCAGGAAAGTATCTCAGATTTTCAAAACGTGCCTTTTGCTGCGCAATTTTTCTTTGAAACCTAGTCGAAATTGATATTTCTCCGATTATTGCGTGCTTCTTTGCGAGTTTTTTCTTCTTCGCGCCGTTGAAACATAAATTAAACAATTTTCGAAAATATCCAAATATTTTTACTACTATAGAGAGAGAATTTTCTCTGAAAATCAGAAGAATTTCTCGGATTATAATATTTACCACAATAAAAATATTAATCGGAGAAACTCTTATAAGATTTTTCCAATACCATATTGTCGCACGATTACCATGATTTTCAGGGCAAATTTTAAGAAAAAATTCTCTCCGCGTACAATAAGATATATAAAATATATTTGATTAATGTTATTATTGTATAATAATATTTTTTATTGTGGTAAATATTTAATGAAATTCTTATAAAATTCTTGCGATACCATATTGTCTTACAATTATCGTTTTCAGGGTAAATTCTAAGAGAAAATTATTTCCATGTATTAGAAGAATTTTATAAGAGCTTCTCACTGATTAAAAATACTTCCCACAATAAAAATGATTAATATGTGCATAATAAAATAAATCAAACATATTTTATATCTTATTGTGGTAGATATTACAAAATTGTGATTTTCGCGGTATAGATTGTAAGAGAAAATTCTTTCTATGTAGATTTACCGATGAAAAATCGTTGGCAAAACTTCTTAATAACAGCTCTGCGACAAAAATCAGAAGCGAAAATAAATCGTTTCTCCAAAGACCCGAAACATGCATTCCTCGAAGCTTTGTCGAATTTCTGTCCCCTCGTGATCATAAAGTGTGCGTCGTTTTGTTAAAGTGGTTTTCCCATCGCGCACTCGCGCACTCATAATCGCGTTCGCGGAAAAAATTCTTTCCGCGTACAACAAGATATATAAAATATATTCGATTAATTTTATTATTGTATATTAATATTTTTTATTATGGTAAATATTTAATGAAATTCTTATAAAATTCTTTCGATACCATATTGTCCTATAATTATCGTTTTCAGGGTAAATTCTAAGAGAAAATTCTTTCCATGTATCGGAAGAATTTTATAAGAGCTTCTCACTGATTAAAAATACTTTCCACAATAAAAATGATTAACATGTGCATAGTAAAATAAATCAAACATATTTTATATCTTATTGTGTAGATTTATCGATGAAAAATCGTTGGCAAAACTTCTTAATAACAGCCCTGCGACAAAAATCAGAAGCGAAAGTAAATCGTTTCTCCAAAGACCCGAAACATGCATTCCTCGAAGCTCTGTCGAATTTCTGTCCCCTCGTGATCATAAAGTGTGCGTCGTTTTGTTAAAGTGGTTTTCCCATCGCGCACTCGCGCACTCATAATCGCGTTCGCGGAAAAAATTCTCTTCCGCGTACAACAAGATATATAAAATATATTCGATTAATTTTATTATTGTATATTAATATTTTTTATTATGGTAAATATTTAATGAAATTCTTATAAAATTCTTTCGATACCATATTGTCTTATAATTATCGTTTTCAGGGTAAATTCTAAGAGAAAATTCTTTCCATGTATCGGAAGAATTTTATAAGAGCTTCTCACTGATTAAAAATACTTCCCACAATAAAAATGATTAATATGCGCATAGTAAAATAAATCAAACATATTTTATATCTTATTGTGTAGATTTACCGATGAAAAATCGTTGGCAAAACTTCTTAATAACAGCCCTGCGACAAAAATCAGAAGCGAAAATAAATCGTTTCTCCAAAGACCCGAAACACGCATTCCTCGAAGCTCTGTCGAATTTCTGTCCCCTCGTGATCATAAAGTGTGCGTCGTTTTGTTAAAGTGGTTTTCCCATCGCGCACTCGCGCACTCATAATCGCGTTCGCGGAAAAAATTCTTTCCGCGTACAACAAGATATATAAAATATATTCGATTAATTTTATTATTGTATATTAATATTTTTTATTATGGTAAATATTTAATGAAATTCTTATAAAATTCTTTCGATACCATATTGTCCTATAATTATCGTTTTCAGGGTAAATTCGAAGAGAAAATTCTTTCCATGTATCGGAAAAATTTTATAAGAGCTTCTCACTGATTAAAAATACTTCCCACAATAAAAATGATTAATATGCGCATAGTAAAATAAATCAAACATATTTTATATCTTATTGTGTAGATTTACCGATGAAAAATCGTTGACAAAACTTCTTAATAACAGCCCTGCGACAAAAATCAGAAGCGAAAATAAATCGTTTCTCCAAAGACCCGAAACATGCATTCCTCGAAGCTCTGTCGAATTTCTGTCCCCTCGTGATCATAAAGTGTGCGTCGTTTTGTTAAAGTGGTTTTCCCATCGCGCACTCGCGCACTCATAATCGCGTTCGCGGAAAAAATTCTTTCCGCGTACAACAAGAGATATAAAATATATTCGATTAATTTTATTATTGTATATTAATATTTTTTATTATGGTAAATATTTAATGAAATTCTTATAAAATTCTTTCGATACCATATTGTCTTATAATTATCGTTTTCAGGGTAAATTCTAAGAGAAAATTCTTTCCATGTATCGGAAGAATTTTATAAGAGCTTCTCACTGATTAAAAATACTTCCCACAATAAAAATGATTAATATGCGCATAGTAAAATAAATCAAACATATTTTATATCTTATTGTGTAGATTTACCGATGAAAAATCGTTGGCAAAACTTCTTAATAACAGCCCTGCGACAAAAATCAGAAGCGAAAATAAATCGTTTCTCCAAAGACCCGAAACATGCATTCCTCGAAGCTTTGTCGAATTTCTGTCCCCTCGTGATCATAAAGTGTGCGTCGTTTTGTTAAAGTGGTTTTCCCATCGCGCACTCGCGCACTCATAATCGCGTTCGCGGAATCGGAAACTGCGGCCGCCCCGCAGCGCGATAAATTCGCGTCCCCGGTCGGGCACCCACCACTACTGTGGCTGCACTCGATAATAAAGCAATCGATTCCTCGAGGCCACGTGGCACGAGTGTTTCCAGGTAAGCCAGCCCGCCGACCGTCGACGAGTTCAGGGAAGTCCTTATGGGAAATCGATATACGCCCGGGATTCTTAATACGCAAATGTCGTCTCGAGATATATACCGAGCCGACGCGACGGTATCGGTCTCCCTTTCGCTTCTCCATTTTCTGCTTCCAAAGCGGAACGGGGAATTCATGATGCTCTTCTTCATTATTGAAGATATTTCTGCATGTGGAGATCTATGAAATGTAAAATAAAAAAAAAAAATACGCACGATTTTAAATGGACAACCTTTAATATTTTACATCGGGAAATATATACGAGAAAAAGAGTTAGCAGAAATGTTCTGCATTAAAAAATTTAACAACACGATCAACCTTCAGAAAGACACAGAGAATTTAAATCCTATATATATGATTTGGTAATTAAGGCTGCTTAGTTAGTTCGTTTTCTAATATCGCGACGTTAATGTCCAACAAACGTAGGACGAATTTTAGTATGAATTTTATTATGTAGATGTTTGTCAATTTATTTCGTAGCAGGTATGATTTTTATTTATTTACGCTATTTATCATTTTTTGAAAATGTGCTTTTTATTAATAATTTATCAACATTTATAATTATTACTTTTTGATTGTAGACTTGATAAGGACCTGAACTAAGGTCGAAACGTTGTCTAAATTTTGAATAAATAACTAAAGAATAACATTGTCAGTTGTGGTCGGTTTATTAACACATTTTATATTAAAAAAAAAATAATAATTGACGATGCAGCTTGTTTACCGTATCGATAACGCGGGACTATGATAAATTGAAAATTTTTTTTTAATGAAATTATATGAATTGAATAACAATATAAATTGAAAATGTTTATTTTTAAATATTTTTTGTTCGAAAAAAATCTCCCGGTTATATATACATAAAAATTTTGAACAAACATAAACGTTATTGATCTTATTTTAATTGAAAAGATTGAAATGTTGGAATAGAAATCTCCGCATCCGAATGAACCCGGTACATTCTCGCATGCAAGACTTTACAAGTTTAATTTCAAAGTACAACATTCTCTAAATTCTCCTAAATTTCGGAAATCCAATTGTAAGCCATCGGCGGTTTACGGGGGCGTATAGGGAGAATGGGGTGGGAGGTCCTTTCTAGTGGTCATCCTGACACAGCAGGAGAATCCGAAATTAGGAAATCGTCCTTCTGTGTCGACTCCACTCCGGTTTCGCAGCCGTCCTTTCCCTCTGTCTGCTGCTATCCCTTTCCTTTTGCGCCAGTTTCTCATCCTCCGCCGAACAGACAAATGGTGGTCGCTTACTTTGGCAAGGACGAAGGACTCGTTCGAACCCCGGGGCGAATCCGCCGTCCACCGCCGATCGTCGGGACCCGGAAGATCCATCTCACGATCCGGAACGTTCGATCTTCCGCCGCGCCGGAAGCGACGCTTCTTTTATTTCCGCGATTAGGTGAGATTAATTCGCGGCGTCTGCGGGTGTTCGCAACCGGCGGGATAAGTTCTTTTATGGATCGTTCGATCCCGTACTTTTGTTCATTAGTGTTCATTAGGAAATTTTACGCCGATAAATCGTCGAAAACTGAGAGGGGAAAAGAAATTATAATGTCGAGTCTGTGTGTAATTCTTCCTCGTTCAGGGGATGTTGCTATTGTTCTGTTTTACCGACCTTAAGTTAGGTTAGGTTTACTTTTTATTATTGAATATACAGATTGAAAAATCCTCTTATTCTTTCATGTCGTCTCAATTGGGAGCGCCATATTTTGTGCACAAATAAACTACAGAACTTTTGTATTAAATAAGTATTGTTATGAGCTGATGCAACAGGCTGATAAAAAAACTGTAATTTTATAACTTTTATTGTTTTTTTAATACGAAATTACAGCGCTCCCCGTTCATTATTATCAGTACTTTAATTGTGGAGAAGGATTTCTCAATCTGTATAGCCCAATAAAATGAAAAGCCCTTGATCTCAAAGTCGGTAAAACAGTCATGGTCAGCATCCCTTTAAGAGCTATCTATTATTCCTTTAAAAACTGTATTTGTTATATCCTTTTTTTCATTAATTTTATATATTATTTTTTTCTCTACTAATTTTCCCTTCAAGCTCATCAAATTTTTATTAAAAAGTTTTATTTTTATTTTATTTGTTACTTATTTAATATTTCAGATCAAAGAGAGACATATAAAACTTCGCTCTTTAAAATTTTTTTATCATCCAACAACTTGGAATTAGACAATTTTTATTATTTTGTCGATATTTCCCGCGTATACGTTTAAGATATTTATGTTTCGTACATAAAGCCTTAAGGCTAGGAGAGAAATTCGGCGACATTTAGTCGATGCGCCAGTGTTAAATATGGAAGCGAGAGCGCGTCTTAATTAGCGTGCAAATCCGCCGAAATCCGGGAGGTGGATGCGAAATTCATGCCTTGTCGGCGTGTCTTCCTCGCCCGTTCTCGTTTCCCTAATGAAAGTAAATCTGACGCCGCGAAACTTGGGGCGAACGATCTATTCGTGGGTTGAACCGATCGGCGATACAACGTCAGCAGCGATATCGTGCTACATTTCATTCCCCAGAGATGCTCTCCATTCAGGACTAAACCTTGATCCATTTAATTAATCTCTCCCGACTATCTGTTTGAGTATTTTTAGCTCTTACGTCGCATTAAAAGCGATTTTTCACTTGTGTAAAAGTAAAGAGAAAAGTATAATCTGTTGTTCGAGTCTGAAAATTATTTACGATCGCGTTCGAAAAAGAAAACTTAGTTCAATCTATTTGCGATCGAATTGGAAAATATCTCCTGGGAGTATTTTTTTTTTTCTTATTTGCCATTAGCACGATTAGCTGCAATTACTTCTCTGCTATATTTGAGATCTGTTTCATCAAATTATATATATGTACACACACACACACACACATTTCTTGGAAAAAATAATCCTCTCGAGAAGCATTTTATCTCAAAATGTTAGTTTCTTTTTAAAAATAATCTCTTTAGATACGATTGACTTATAATATTGATCAACTGTTTAATTGCTATTATGCGTTAATATTTCTCATCTCATTTTCGTGTATTAAACTCTACATTCTGTTATTCCTTTATTATTTCAAGATTCTTTTAGCACATTCTTTTGAAGACATTAATTTTTTATACTAAACTTGTCGAATTGATTGAATAAAATGGACGTTTCAATTATCACAATAATTCTCTCCGTTTCTCACATTTATAATTCATCATCTACATTTATTTCTCTAATTAATAATCAGTCGATGCATGATGAAGACAATTTTTTTCCTTCATACTTTTTATATTTCCTTTCCAGAGTTGATTATAAGCAACTCTATTAATTTTTCCATTGTGCTTAGTTAGTGTGTGTGCATTTTTATATTTTATATAATAGACAATTCAATTAACAAAGATATTTCTTTTAAGAGCGAACCGTGACAGATTCAATTAATCCGCCAATTGTTGCGTCAGAGAGTGCTTCAGCGAACTACATTTTTCTCTCTTTATTCTTAGAAAAAGAATTAATCCTCCTTATACTTCCTTTCGGTTATTTGACCCGCGACCTAGTCGATTAACTCGTCAATTATCTCTCATCCGGGAAGGGAGATTCTGAAAATAATTCACGATCGCGCTCTATAAAGAACTCGACTCTCGCGTTCGCTTTTGCGAATCGCGAATCGGCTCGCTTTGAAGATTTGCTGGTTGAATCGTTGACGGGGCGTCCGCGTTTTAAGCTCGATGGTTAATTTATGTAATCCGTAATTTGCGATTGCGCTCGCGCTCGTTTCTGCTGAATACATCGGGCCGAATGAACGAGCCGCGATTTTATGCGATTTATATTTTGATGGCGAGAGAGAGAGGTTTATGAATTATACGACGGCTGTATTTTCGGCGCGCAGAATTTCCACGCCTCATTAAAACGCGAATCTAGCGTCTCTATATCGCGAAATTCTGGAGCGTAATCAGGGAGATTTTGCGAAAATTATAAACGAATCTTTTGTTAAAACATTTTTCGCGCGCGACCCAGATATTACGCTCGGTAAAAATTTGATTTATTCATAATACGGTTTATCCGTGAACTTTCGGCGAATTAATTCGACCCGACGTAATTAGAAATGTGTAAACTGTCGTAAAGTTCACTTTTATGTCTCGCTAAAAAAATGTGGACTTTGCTCGACTCGATGTAAAAAATAAATAATTAAACGCGCGATGACAGACTTTGGTTGACTGTCTTTTTTTTTTATCCGGGAGAGGACAAAGGATAACAGGCAATTATATTGTAACAATGAGCCGGCGAAAAAGTTGGATACCGTTTCGAGAGTTGCGATCAAACGAATGGAAGCCGTTTTGCCGACGTGATTTTCATGCGACGAGAATAACGAGCAATTATTCAGCGCGCGCGTCATTGTCGCGATTTCGTAATGCGGATTTTTTTTTTTATGTTAAAAATACATACAAACATAAGACGTATCTTTGTAGTAAATATTTTGTTAACTATGAAAAATTTGGCGGAGACATGTAATATGTTGCTTCATACGTTTAAAATAAAGTCACGTTATTTTAGTAAGCAAGATAAAATTCCAGATTTGCATATAATAGCAGAAATAATATTTTAAGGTATCAAGAACAACAATATTATGCACATACTATATTAAACAAAATATTTTAGGAGCGGAAGACAGTTCGCGAGATACGCGTAAGAGATAATGTATAAATTACGTAAATACATATGAATATTAAAAGTTTGAATACATCAGAAATAAATGGAACTATGTAATTTATTTAGTACGTTTTTCTCTTTTATTTTTTTATTTTTCCTTTTTTTATTGAGGAGAAAGTTAATAATTTTATCAAAATTGTCATTTAAATTCAAAATCCATTTATTCTTTTAATCTAATTACTGTTTAATTAACTTTCATTTCGGTCGCTATTCGATTGTTTAATTTCCATTTCTATCGCGATTTATTTGATTGAGTTCTATTAGTTGTTTTTATTAATTATTATACTTTTAATGAAATCGTTTGTTCATTTATTACCGATAATGAATTGTTAATTAATTCGTCAAATGTTTCAAACTGCGGAAGAGAAACCAGCAATTATTTAACAAATATGGGGTAGACAAATATTCATCGAAATAAAATTGACGTTAATTACGCGAACTGACCGTGTTTCAGGCTATTATGGACAGTCAGTGATCCCTGAACATTTTCAGAATGCGTGCTCCATATTGGAACTGGGGGTTTAATTTAAACCGAGTATAATTCGCAATCCGATAACAGCGCGCGCATACGAACACAATAATTATTAAACGCTCATTTTTGCAAATCGTCCACTCTGCGAATTATGACCGAGCGATTCACTTTTCGGAGGGTCTCGGCTAAATCCTTTTTTTTATTAGTCAAATCTATCGACAGAAATTTTTACTCGCTCATTTTAAGTTGAAAATGAACGTGACTCTATATACATAGTGGAAAAATTATGAAAACAACGGAAAAAAATGTAAAAATAACACAATGTGCAGCTATTTTTAATTTTACACAATAAATATATTCTGCTTTATTAGTGGCAAGATTTTCTATTTTATAATATAAGTGGGGATGATAAAATCTAAAATTAACATATTTTTTGTTAATTTTTATATTAAAACTCTGTGTTAATTTTACACAAAATTTATTTAAAATTATTTGAAGTTTTGCATTTATTTTGTGTTGAAATATACAATATTTGTATCTCTATTTAACATATCCATATTAACACAAAAATTTCTGTGGACCGTTTGAGACATGCATGTAATACATGTTAAATTTAACAGAAATGTTTCAACTGCGTGGAAAAATTATTTGAAAGCTTGAAATTAGCGTGACATCTCTTTGCAACTTTCTCTCATCTATCTCTCTCTCTATAATTTCGAGTCTGATATTACAAAATTTTCGTATTCTGATTCATCCTCTCAAAATTCAAGGACTTTCTTCTATATTTCATATACACTGACGTTTCTCTCCATTTCACGAGTCCTCAAGTTTCCTCGTGTCCTCGGATGTTCGAATGTTTCGGTGTCTTTATTAGTCTTCTTCGAAAGTTTGCTACGTAAGCGGAATCTTCGTTAGAATCCGAACCAGTTCGGAATTATCCTGGCAAGAAAAGACGGTTCGTGGATGAGCGGATAAGGGAGGATGGCTCTCTTTATTAAAAATTCTTATTCAAAGTACTCTGGTAACAGAAGCTCGTAAAAGAAGTCCGATGCAAGAAGATCTTTAATAAAGGAATTCTTAATCGCGGCGGCAAAATTGCTGATCGTCTCTTTAGTAGTTGCTTTATATAGAGAGACAATTGGTCCGATTTATTACACATTTTTTATTTATAATGTCGCGACAATGAAAAAGTCGCGAGAGTATCGCCTAAAAGTTTGATCAGATTTTATAAAGATTTTCTCCTTCATTAAAGATGATCGTAAATCTGTCGCTCCTTTATTTATTCAGATTTTGTATTAAATAAATTATCGTAGATAAAATATGAGATTTTTGAAAATTTTGTGAAAAGATATATTGCGAATATTCCATTCTGTCAATTTTCATCGCCATTAAATATTTATCGTCAGCTTTTATTTTTATATTTATCATAATATCTCCAAAATTTAGTATATTTAAAATTTATTATCTGAGATTTAATGTGTCGGATCAGTTTGATGATAGATAAAATCATACGAATAATTGATCGAATAAAATAATCTCGTTTGTATAAAGTTCCTCGAAGACTTGGGAAATGAAAGATCCTTCTCGCACTGCTAGATTTGGAAAAGGCAGGGATAAAAAGTTTCAAGATTCCGAGCAGCCTCAGTTTGCCAGGATCCATACGCGGATGTCTCTTTGATCCGCCAGCAAAATGAAAGTGAATTTGCGTAGTGCACTAGAAACTGAATTACGTGGAGAGGTTTTCTTTCCCTTTCGTGAAAGGGCCGTCGATTATTTGATCCTTGCCTGTAATACAAAAGAAGGCTTACTCGTGTAAGAGGATCCTTCAACACGGAGGAATTAAAAATACAATCCTCGCGACAAATTTCGGGCAAAAATTTTTAAAAAATTACTTTGCAAATTTATGAAATTTTATGAATTTATTTTATGAAATTATTATACTGCTGTTGTTTATTATTTATATATATTATTACATAACGTTGTAATTAGAGCTCATTATAAATATATATTAAATTAGTTCTTTTATGGATAGTTCGATCCCGTACTTTTGTTCATTTGTGTTCATTAGGAAATTTTACACCGATAAATCGTCGAAAACTGAGAAGGGAAAAGAAATTATAATATCGAGCCTGTGTAATTCTTCCTCGTTAAGGGGATGCTGTCATTGTTCTGTTTTACCGACCTTAAGTTAGGTTAGGTTTACTTTTTATTATCGAATATACAGATTGAAAAATCCTCTTATTCTTTCATGTCATCTCAATTGGGAGCGCCATATTTTATGCACAAATAAACTGCAGAACTTTTGTATTAAATAAGTATTGTTATGAGCTGATGCAACAGGCCGATAAAAAAAACTGTAATTTTTTAACTTTTATTGTTTTTTTTTTAATACGAAATTATAGCGCTCCCCGTTCATTATTATCAGTACTAGAGGAATTAAAAATACAATCCTCGCGACAAATTTCGGGCAAAAATTTTTAAAAAATTGCTTTGCAAATTTATGAAATTTTATGAAATTATTGTATATTATTTATACATATTATTACATAACGTTGTAATTAGAGCTCATTATAAATATATATTAAATTAAGAGCGTCGCTCTCGCGTAATAAATATTTTTTATCGGGATTGCTATTAACGATACGACTGCGGCATCATAATATAGAAAGATACGGCGCAGCAACAACGATAAATTAACCAAGTGATTGTGGCGGCGAAGTATATAGCACGGACGATTTATTTTCGCGAACGGTTCAATGCTCCTGATTCTTCCCTTACTTCGAGTGTTTGTCGAGGAGCGCTCGTTCCCTCGACTTTTATCTTTACGGCGGAACGAATGCTCTCAAGAACAACCATCGATATTCTCGTCCCGGAAATATCGGGCTTGTTCTTAAGTGCGACGTGTTTCACGACGATCGGTCGCGATAATTTATCGTTTTCCATGAAAAATAACCCGTTCTTCTTTTATATCGCTTTTCGCAATCTCTATAAGTGCACTTTCTCTCTCGTTACTGTGGACAAAATTTTCGGAGAAATTTTATAGTAAAATGGAAGACCACACGGAGAAAAGTTTCTCTTAGAATTTACCCTGAAAATCATGGACAATGTGGAAGAATTTTAGAAGAATTTCTCTGATTAATATTTATCACAATAAAGAATATTCACACGTATACATAGTAAAATTCATCGAATATATTATATATTTTATTGTGGTAGATATTATTATTTTTTAATAATATAATTATATTATTTTTAATTCGGCCAATAGAGCCCAAGCGCGAAAATTAATTTTTCGGAACTGTATCTCTAAAAATTAATTTTTATATCATAATTATATTATTATTAATACTTAGAGCCGATAAAAATATTTCTTATTTGATTACTATTTTTATTGTGGTAAATATTAATCAGAGAAATTCCTATAAAATTCTTCCAATACCATATTGTCCATGATTACCATGATTTTCAGGATATAGATTCTAAGAGAAAATTCTCTCTGTGTAATATTTCTCATAACCACGAAAAAAATGTAACTGCCTCACACGTGAGAAGAAATACTTTAATATCGGAAGAATAATAATAAGAAGATCAAATCTTGTGTTTGAGGACGCTTTCTCGAGGAGATACATGTATCTTTTTTTTTTCTTCCGATGTTGGATGTTATTTTTTAATATTTCTCTGGAAAAAGAGAGAGCTCGCTTATTTGTAATTCATTCGAGGCACTTTTTTTCTGTCGCAGGTACAAGGATAATAGAGCGTATCCTTGGCCGGGCGGAGAGAGCCACTTTATCCTGTATCCCGAGAGCGCGAATCAAACGATCTACACGCAAGAGATGAGAGCCTCGGATGCGGGACGATACTCCTGTCAAGCACGTAACGACACAACCACTTTGGAAGGCGATATCACTCTCGCCGTACTCGGTAAGTAGGATATTCTGCTGGATTCAGCTTTATATTAAAAGCTCGAAAGGCGTCTCGTCGCGTCTTCATTCGATCTTTAATAACGGGATGCAACAGCGATCGATATAAGAGGTGGATCATTTTAAAAACTTTTTCAGAAGTATTATATAAAATACACTCAACATTTTTTTCGATTTTTAACTATTATTAATTTATACAGAGAAATTTTCTCTTGGAATGATTCATATTTTTTCTGATTATTTTTTTTACCACAATAAATAATATTAATATCTAGCACAATGAGATACAAAATATGTTCGATTAATTTTACTATGTATATATTAATATTTTTTATTAATTACATATTAATACACGATTTTCAGGGTAAATCCTAAGAATTAATATGAAATTTCAAGAAAATTTAATAGCAATTATTAAAAAATTTTCTTGTAATTTATAATACAAAAATAAAATACACTCAACATTTTTTTCGATTTTTAACTATTACTAATTTATACAGAGAAATTTTCTCTCGGAATAATTAATATTTTTTCTGATTATTTTTTTACCACAATAAATAATATTAATATCTAGCACAATGAGATACAAAATATGTTTGATTAATTTTACTATGTATATATTAATATTTTTTATTAGTTACATATTAATATACGATTTTCAGGGTAAATTCTAAGAATTAATATGAAATTTCAAGAAAATTTAATAGCAATTATTAAAAAATTTTCTTGTAATTTATAATACAAAAATAAAATACACTCAACATTTTTTTCGATTTTTAACTATTATTAATTTATACAGAGAAATTTTCTCTTGGAATGATTCATATTTTTTCTGATTATTTTTTTTACCACAATAAATAATATTAATATCTAGCACAATGAGATACAAAATATGTTCGATTAATTTTACTATGTATATATTAATATTTTTTATTAATTACATATTAATACACGATTTTCAGGGTAAATCCTAAGAATTAATATGAAATTTCAAGAAAATTTACTAGCAATTATTAAAAAATTTTCTTGTAATTTATAATACAAAAATCTGTATCGAGAAATGTTACTTACTTTAAGAATTTTATAGAATAAAGACGAGGCAACAATTAAATCTAATCGTGTCAAACATTCGCGATAACGAAAATAAAAAGAAAAAAAAAATACATCGATCGAAAAAGCTGTCCGATTCAATCCGGTTGCTATCGCTGCGAGAGAAATAAAAAAAAAAAATATCTCGAATGATTTCGCGAAAGAGATTCGCCTTTGAAGCTTTCCATTCAAAATAAAAGCGAGGACACGGGAGAGGGGACAAATGTTCGATCAGGGGAGACGAGCTGTCACAAAAAACGTTGCAAAACGTCAATCGCTGACGCTGACAAAACGGTACTTGCTTTCGATCGCCACCGTCAAAGAGAGCCTCGTCATGATACTGTCAAGTGCCGAGATTCTGTATAGAATTCTGGATAAAAGATTCCTCGACGATCTTCTCTTTCTGCATTTTTTTTTAGCTTACGCAATTTTTTTTTCTTAACTTAGATAATATTTCATCAAATTTGTTTTCGTCGATATTATATATAAATTTGGATAAAAATGTGCATTCAGAAATATACACACACATATATATATATATATATAGATATATTTAATCATATTTTAAATGCGTGTGATGTTGTTTAACCTCGCTTTTATTTCATAATTTTTTATTATTTAATATTTACACAGACACATATTTGTGTTAAATAAAATACGCGAATGAAAAATAAATATAAAAATTATATATTAAATATAAAAATACATGAATAATTTTGCTTGCGCCGCGAAAACACAGCGAGCTTAATATCCATCAAGATATGAATTCTCGAAAATGCACATGCAGTTATCTCACTCGCGTTTCGAGCGAAAAATTCTGCTTATTCGGGTGAACAGATAACTTCTTCTCGAAAGTCGTCGCGAACACGTTCACCCGGACCCGAGATAACAGAGACCAGGATTATATCGAATGTTCCGCAAAACGTTATCGATCCGGAATTTCAATTAAAGCCTGCCGCTGTCGGATCTGATCGGTTACGGACAGTCGGTCGCTTTTCCGACGCGAGCTTTTGGTCCCAGCGGAAAACCGGATAAAAGTGTTGTGCGCGATCCACCCCGATTTTTATGATGCTGTACTAGTGTTTCCTCCGACCGGAGACACGGATCATATTCCACCGTTATCAAATTTTTCCACTTTAATAGAAAAATCGGAAAAGAGAGAAACACATTTAATCCTCTATATTTAGCGAAACGATCATTAATTCACATGGAAAGAATTTTCTCTTAGAATTTACCCTGAAAATCACCCTGGTAATTGTGGGACAATATATTTGATGAATTTTGTAATTATATATTCTCTCATTAATATTTTTATCACAATAAAAATATTGTAAATTTTAAGAGAAAAATCTCTGAGTGGAACAATAAAAAATATTAATATGTACATAATAAAATTAATCGAACATATGGACATTAATATTTTTATTGTGATAAAAATATTAATGTCCATATGTTCGATTAATTTTATTATGTACATATTAATATTTTTTATTGTTCCACGCAGAGAGATTTTCTCTTAAAATTTACAATAAAAAATATTAATATGTACATAGTAAAATTAATCGAGTATATTTTATATCTTATTATGATAGATATTAATATTTTTATTGTGGTAAATATTAATTAGAAAAATTCTTATAAAATTCTTCCATCACCATATTATACCACCACGATTACGATGATTTTCAGGGTAAATTCTAAGAGAAAATTCTCTCCGTGCACGATTACCAAAATAAAGAATTTTCAAAATAAGTTCTAAGAGAAAATTTTCTCCTCGATACATTTCTAAATTTCTTTAGCTTCCGATAATGTTGCGTATTTTTTTAAACAGCCATATAAAAAAAATAAATTATTCAAGAGATAAATAATATAAAATCTTTATAAAATAAAAAATGGAAAGATTAAATTTTCTCGAGTAACATCGCGGATTTGCAAAACAAATTCGAAGAGAAAATTTTCTTCTCAATACATTTTTAAATTTTTTTAGCTCCGCTAATGTTAATTGCGTATTTTTAAAATAACCGTACAAATATGATACAAAAAAATAAATTATCCAAGAGAGAAATAATATAAAATCTTTATAAAATAAAAAATGGAAAGATTAAATTTTCTCGAGTAACATCGCGGATTTGCAAAATAAATTCTAAGAGAAAATTTTCTTCTCAATACATTTCTAAATTTCTCTAGCTCCGCTAATGTTAATTGCGTATTTTTTAAATAACCGTACAAATATGATACAAAAAAATAAATTATCCAAGAGAGAAATAATATAAAATCTTTATAAAATAAAAAATGGAAAGATTAAATTTTCTCGAGTAACATCGCGGATTTGCAAAACAAATTCGAAGAGAAAATTTTCTTCTCAATACATTTTTAAATTTCTTTAGCTCCGCTAATGTTAATTGCGTATTTTTAAAATAACCGTACAAATATGATACAAAAAAATAAATTATCCAAGAGAGAAATAATATAAAATCTTTATAAAATAAAAAATGGAAAGATTAAATTTTCTCGAGTAACATCGCGGATTTGCAAAATAAATTCTAAGAGAAAATTTTCTTCTCAATACATTTCTAAATTTCTCTAGCTCCGCTAATGTTAATTGCGTATTTTTAAAATAACCGTACAAATATGATAAAAAAAAAATAAATTATCCAAGAGATAAATAATATAAAATTTTTATAAAATAAAGAAATGGGAAGATTAAATTTTCTCGAGCAACATCACGGAGGGAGAATCGTTCGTGGTGGCATCAGGTTGGGATTCAGTCGGATTGCGACGCTTTTTGGAAAATTCGCCGGGACGTCTTTTCGGACGATGAGAGCGAGTTAATATTCATCGGTGGAGCGACCGCGCTTCCGGCCGTCTACGGCTCCCTAAACCCCTCGATTTAGCGCGCATTCGTGCCGCGCGCTCTCTCTCTGTCACTCGCTCTCGCGCTCTTCTTCGTTCCGTCTGTCGATATAACCGACTTCCAGTTCGCCCGGCAATTTGCCGGAAGTCGTTCGAGGGAATTCCGAGCCGACGACGTTTAACCCCCTTTCCGCACGCATTAAACGTTCCTTCGCCGCGGAATCCTTTATCTTCTTGCTCTATCTGCCCGCCAAAACGCTTTCGGTCATCTATCCATCCGCTTGAATTGAAATTAATTTCATGAAAATTCGGAGATCTTAATAGTTCCAAAAATATTTTTTATTTACAGTGTAATTTATATATTCATAATTATAGGTATATATTGTGTATCATGAAAAATCGAAGTTTACCCAAAAAGTTGAATATTAAAATATTCGCGATTCCATCGACATTTATATTATATTTAATGCAATTTAATTGTATCCATCCGCTTGAATTGAAATTAATTTCATGAAAATTCGGAGATCTTAATAGTTGAAAAAACATTTTTTATTTACAGTGTAATTTATATATTTATAAATATAGGTATATATTGTGTATCATGAAAAATCGAAATTTACCCAAAAAATTGAATATTAAAATATTCGCGATTCCATCGACATTTATATTATATTTAGTGCAATTTAATTGTATTAAATTGTCAAGAGATTGGTGTTTTGATATCCATATTATATCGATCGTATTTTGGTATATATTTTCTCGAAAAATATTTGCTCTATCTGCCCTCCAAAACGCTTTTCGGTCATCTATCCATCTGCTTGAATTGAAATTAATTTCATGAAAATTCGGAGATCTTAATAGTTGAAAAAACATTTTTTATTTACAGTGTAATTTATATATTCATAAATATAGGTATATATTGTGTATCATGAAAAAATCGAAATTTACCCAAAAAATTGAATATTAAAATATTCGCGATTCCATCGACATTTATATTATATTTAATGCAATTTAATTGTATTAAATTGTCAAGAGATTGGTTTTTTGATATCATATTTAATGCAATTTAATTGTATCCATCCGCTTGAATTGAAATTAATTTTATGAAAATTCGGAGATCTTAATAGTTGAAAAAACATTTTTTATTTACAGTGTAATTTATATATTCATAAATATAGGTATATCATGAAATATAGGTGTATCATGAAAAAATCGAAATTTACCCAAAAAATTGAATATTAAAATATTCGCGATTCCATCGACATTTATATTATATTTAATGCAATTTAATTGTATTAAATTGTCAAGAGATTGGTTTTTTGATATCCATATTATATCGATCGTATTTTGGTATATATTTTCTCGAAAAATATTTGCTCTATCTGCCCTCCAAAACGCTTTTCGGTCATCTATCCATCCGCTTGAATTGAAATTAATTTCATGAAAATTCGGAGATCTTAATAGTTGAAAAAACATTTTTTATTTACAGTGTAATTTATATATTCATAAATATAGGTATATATTGTGTATCATGAAAAAATCGAAGTTTACCCAAAAAATTGAATATTAAAATATTCGCGATTCCATCGACATTTATATTATATTTAATGCAATTTAATTGTATTAAATTGTCAAGAGATTGGTTTTTTGATATCCATATTATATCGATCGTATTTTGGTATATATTTTCTCGAAAATAGACGGATATATAAAATTGTAATGCATGCAAAGCGAACTGAATAATCGAGAGTGCGTGGACACTTGTTTCCCTGGCGGATTCCCGGAAGGCGAATTAATGAATAAATTCCTTACACGACCGAGAAAGTATAATCGGCGCTCGTCTGCTTCGCGGAAAATTGCGAGAACGGTAAAATTGATACGATCCAATCCTCCTTCCATCTTTTCTCTCTCTCTCTCTCGCTCTCCTTTCTACACATTATGCGAGGTGCGTAGGTAGAAGGTTCCGCGAACTGCCAATCGAATCTCCTTCGTAGAAAGTGCACTCGCCGCGGGATGCATCACTCCGGTGCATCGCTGCTGCTGGTGATGCGCCACATGTGCGTTGCACTTTGACTTTCAAGAGAACGCCGCGAATTATCATCCTCAGAGACGCCGCAAAGCGAAAGATCGTGTATAATCCGTCATCTTTGCATCTTTAAAATACCGAGAACTCGATAGCTCTCTGCCTTTTAAAATATCTTGGCAAAAATATTTTTCGATTTTTTGATAAAAGAAAATTATTTTGTATTTATAATATTAATTTATACACAGAGAATTTCTTCTTGGAATTTATCCGGAAAATTATGGCAATATAGAACAATATTGAAAGAATTTTAGAGTTTCTTTGATTAATATACTTACCACAATAGAAAATATTAATATGTACATAGTAAAATTAATCGAATATATTTTTTATCTTATTGTGGTCTATAGGATCGATATATATGTATAATTATTTCGAAATTTGTTTCATCCAAAAATATTTTACCAAGGTATTCTTTTATCTAAAAGACGGAGAGCTATCGGGTTCAAAGATGGAAAAGATGATAGTCTAATTCTAAGAGAAAATTCTCCCCGTGTATAATTTATTAATACAATATTTATTTGTGCATCTTTAATTTAGAATAGATTTCAATCATTTACCGCGATTGCAAATCATGGTCGCTGAATTAATTTGTTGAAATAATTTGTCGACAGTTGATGTGGGGAATCGTCAGCAATTTCGTCCTAATCACTTCATTTGCTTATCGATCATTTCTCGGGACGAGGTATATCACTGTATATTATTACAGCGACACACACACACACACATATATATACACACACACTTTGTCTGTCCTATTTTTCGAGGTAGGTGCCGTCGTTTAAAGGCGTCGTTAAATTACCAGAACGCGTTCGGGGAAACTTTAATCGAGGTTCTTTGAAACAAAAGCGGCGGGTTTGACGTTCGTGCTCAACCGTATCAGCAACCATAAATGTTACGGATTATCGTCGTCTCGGTGCATTGTCTCTCATTGTGAAATGCGCAATTATGATTGCGGTTCAAAGTATTTTTGGTACATTTTCCAGCGGGAGGTCTCTGCGTATTCATAAATTTCTTCAAAGCTTTCAAATTCAAAAATTGTTCTTTACATTTTCCTGCAAAGGAAATTTTCATATAAATTCCGCAGTATTAAATGTCATACAAATTTATTTGGATTTATGAAAATATAAATAAATATATAATAGATTTCTTCAACCATTAAATGCATTTTGCTTTCAAATTTTTTCAGCCTTGCAAAATATAAATAATCTTAAATGCATCGTTTGTGTTTATTTTTCATTATATTTCTTTGTTAATTTTTATTACGTAGTACTACTTGTCGCTATTACCGCGTGTTTACTCCATTTTATGTCGACATACACTTCACATAAGAATAATTATTCACGGAAAAACAAAGGGACATTGTTGACGAGATTTTCCGTTTTCAAACGTCCCGTTCATTTGATTAAACGCAATTACGCCTAGGCGCAAATTATTCGGCGCCGAATAACGATCGCGAATAGCTTTCCGGTTCGCTTTATATTGTCGCGCACGCATTATCGCGTACGCGGCTAATTTTCACTGGCATTTCATTGATCACACAACAACAGACCGTGTTGCAGCGTTCTATATCGACAAATCAAATTGTCGCAATTTTAGCGCGGACGAGCGTTTTCGCTCGCGTTTCGCGAAATGCAAAACAGAGCGTTTCAACGAAGATCGACGTAGCAATTTTTCATCCCCTCCCACATTTACAGTTTATTCAGACTTCAACACAGTCATAAATCCACGTCTATATATGTATATATGCGCGCGCGCGCGCATCCCAAGTTATTATTCGACGAAACGCATCTCGAAACTCGGATTGCTTTGACCATGAATTCGATTTACCATTTTCGCCAAATTGCGATTCGCTCCGAACTGGTGAAGCGTTGTTGCAATCGCCGCCAGGCTCTCTTTGTCGTCGTTACAAAGGCCGTCTAGACGCGCGCAGCATCCTAAAGCTGCTCGGCGAAACTATTTCCCGGAAAATTGTATATTGCACAATTATAGTATTCTTGCGATCAAATCAGAAGAAAGTGTGTTCTTTTTTTGATCCAGTAGCTAAGACGAATAAAATCAATTTTTTATTCTTTTAATTGTTTAAGGGAATACTGCCGTTGTTCTGTTTTACCGACTTTAAGTTAGGTTAGGTTCATTTTTTATTGAATATACAGATTGAAAAATTCTTCACAAGAAAGCACTGATAATAATGAATTTTTTCATGTCATCTCTATTGGGAGCGCCATATTTTGTGCATAAATAAACTGCAGAACTTTTGTATTAAATAAGTAATGTTATGAGCTGATGCAAGAGACCGATAAAAACTGTAATTTTTTTAACTTTTATTGCTTTTTTATACGAATTTACAACGCTTCCCGTTCATTATTATCAGTACTTTAATTGTGGAGAGGAATTTTTCAATCTCTATAGCCAATAAAAAGAAAAGCCCTTGTGAACTCAAAGTCGGTAAAACAGACATGGTCAGCATCTCTTTAAGGGGATCCTAAACGCCCACGATCATTTTTGCGCACTCTTTTCTTTTATCGGAGCAAGAAAGTTTTTAAATTTTTAATTTAAAAAAATTTCTTTGTTTTTATTAATGAAAAATCGATATTATTCTATTCAACCAATAAAAAGAAATGGTATGCAAAAAAATGATATTTGTCTATAAAACGGGACGGTGTTTAGGATCCCTGAGATAAAATCTCGTTCCACGTTTTTCGTAATAAAAAAAACGCGTGAACCGGATCGCTTTATCGATGATAATTATGCCGATTTCTCTCCATTCTTCGGGTTTTTTTTTTTTTTTTCGAAATTCGCAATCTTAACAGAGACCTTCTAGAATTGTCCTTCTTTTTTTCGCTCGAAGGTATATATAAGGAGAAAAAGAGAGAACGATCGGGATGTGAAACGAAGCGGGAATAATACGTACGTAACAATCTGGTGGGCGGTGCGCGATATTGTGGGGGTTCGAGGGACGGATTCATGAATTACAGGCAGTAAATTACAGCGTCGGGGAATTGGGTCGATTTAATCCCGCGTTTTGCGCGCTAGGTGCGCGTAGGTAGGTGGATAGATGATGTTCCGCGAATCCGCGATCAATTCCCTTCGTGGAAGCGCATCGCTGATCATAATATCGCGGTCGACGCGCTTATTATCCGGATGCGTTCAGGTAGGATAGAGAGAGAGAGAGAGAGAGAAACATCACTTTTTGCAGATTCCAAATTATTAACGCTCACATATAATCCCGATGTTGTCTCTTAGTACAGATTTTTTAAAATAAATATACGGTATTTTCGTATCAAGGTTTTATAACAGCTGAGATTTTAGTAAAGCTCTTATCAGTGCGAAATACATATAATTTCAACAGGCTGTAGAACTTCATTTTCATTGAAATTTAAGTTAAAACAATTTTTTTTTAAACATAATTTTAATTATTATTTTATAATATGCATAATTTTAATTATTATTCTCTATATAATAATAATAATAATAATAGTTAAAATTCTGAATATTTAAATTATAATTAATTACATTAAATTTAAATTATATATACTTACATAAATACGATATACATAGTTTGAGCGTATGATTAATTTAAAAAAAGAATGGATAATTAACACCAATGGTGAAAGCTGGCGAGAAAACTTTTTTTGGCGATAAAGACAAGATTTAATACCGCCAAGAGGCAGTAGAGAAGAAAAGCGTAGGGTCGACGATATTAAAGGATTTCGAGGGAAGGAAGAGATTCCTGAAGGCGCAACCCTTCGGAGAGTTAAGCACCTTTGTTGACACACGACATACTATCTCCGATAAATTTTTATGCGATCACTTCGAGAGTCGCTCCCGGCACTTCTCCTAATTTCTTTCTCGTTCCGACGAGCATCAACTTCTCCTCCCTTTCTCGTGTCACGTCTCGCCGATTCTTTCCTTCGTCCACACCCCATTCGCAATCGTTATTTCCACCCTCTGCTCGGAAGCTTACAGCTCGTCAACGTTCTACATTTTATCGCCCTTTTTGGTACTCGATTTACGATACTCGCGAACCTTATGAGATGACGGTGATGTTTACTGTTATATAATCTCTCGTCATTTTGGCACAAATTATTATTCTCTGTAACAAATCATTATTTATAATAAATAATTTATTTATATATTTATATACATATTATAGATATTTATATAATTATATATATATATATATATATATTTATCTTTTAAATTCCTTTGCCTTTTTATTTTCATTAATACATATTTATATGTAATAAATTGTTACTTGTAATTTGCAATTATTATTACAAGTAACATAACTGTGATATAGATATGCGCAAATATAAAATCGAAAAAAAAAAACATATGACCTGTCAAAAAAAAGGTAGCGTCTAACAAGTGTTTTCCGAAAGAAGAGAAATATGGGAAAAATACTCGTCGAAAAAAAATACGCGGGAAAGTTTGGAAATCACGGGGATCTCGTTGCAGGATGCGACGACGCGAGGAGAGCCCGGAGTAATCCCGAGGCTTATCGCTCTAATAACCCACATTAATACCCATACGTCAATTTAGAGGGAGGAATGGGGGAAGGGTCGAGGAAGCGAGGCACTAGAGGCAATATCTCAAGCCTAATTGCATCGAGCGCGTGCGATCCGCCGCGGAGGACGTCGACGACGACGATGATGATGATGCTGCGAGCGATGCAATTAGTAGCGCACCGCCGTGTGCATCGAAGCATCGTCTCGGGCTATTTCTGCGCACCGGGCGAAACCCAGCCTCGCTTTGCCGAGGAGCTTCTCTCCATATGCAAGAAGAGCTAAAGACGCTAATTGCGTGCGCGTTCGAGATCGATCCGGAATCTCGCTGAATCCGGGCAAACGTGATGCATATTGTGCTGCATTTGCAGTACCCTACATAAGTTTGGAAACGTCTTATATTTTACAGTTAAAGAATTGGATGGCAGCGATATATATCGTTATAAATAAAAATGTTATTTTAATATTTTATGATTTATTTATACAAAAAATCTGCACAGATCTGTCAAAGGATCCTAATTTAAGAGAAATTCTCTGAAGAAATATTCTTCAATTAGATATTCGTAACATGCAAGAATATAAACTTAATGTTTTCATCAGTATATTATTTGAAATGTTATTAATTGCGTGATGACAAAAATAAAATTTGTCATAAATGAAAATATTATATATTTAAATATTTTACGATTTATTGATACAAAAAATCTGCACAGATCTGTCAAAAGGATCCTAATTTAAGAGAAATTCTCTGAAGAAATATTCTTCAATTAGATATTCGTAACATGCAAGAATATAAACTTAATGTTTTTGTCAGTATATTATTTGAAATGTTATTAATCGTGATGACAAAAATAAAATTTGTCATAAATGAAAATATTATATATTTAAATATTTTACGATTTATTGATACAAAAAATCTGCACAGATCTGTCAAAAAGATCCTAATTTAAGAGAAAAATTCTCTAAAGAAATATTCTTCAATTAGATATTCGTAACATGCAAGAATATAAACTTAATGTTTTTGTCAGTATATTATTTGAAATGTTATTAATTGCGTGATGGCAAAAATAAAATTTGTCATAAATGAAAATATTATATATTTAAATATTTTACGATTTATTGATACAAAAAATCTGCACAGATCTGTCAAAAGGATCCTAGTTTAAGAGAAAAATTCTCTAAAGAAATATTCTTCAATTAGATATTCGTAACATGCAAGAATATAAACTTAATGTTTTTGTCAGTATATTATTTGAAATGAAAATCTCTCCTCCAATTTTAAAGTCGACCAGACTGGCAATAATTTATTTTAAATAATTAGTTAAATTACTAGGTAATTTAACTAATTATTTAAAATAAATTATTGCCAGTCTGGTCGACTTTAAAATTGGAGGAGAGATTTTCATTATTTATTACTGGCGACTCTTAAGGATTATCATTTATTATTTGAAATGTTATTAATCGTGATGACAAAAATAAAATTTGTCATAAATGAAAATATTATATATTTAAATATTTTACGATTTATTGATACAAAAAATCTGCACAGATCTGTCAAAGGATCCTAATTTAAGAGAAAATTCTCTAAAGAAATATTCTTCAATTAGATATTCGTAACATGCAAGAATATAAACTTAATGTTTTTGTCAGTATATTATTTGAAATGTTATTAATCGTGATGACAAAAATAAAATTTGTCATAAATGAAAATATTATATATTTAAATATTTTACGATTTATTGATACAAAAAATCTGCACAAATCTGTCAAAGGATCCTAATTTAAGAGAAAAATTCTCTAAAGAAATATTCTTCAATTAGATATTCGTAACATGCAAGAATATAAACTTAATGTTTTTGTCATTATTTGAAATGTTATTAATCGTGATGACAAAAATAAAATTTGTCATAAATGAAAAAATTATATATTTAAATATTTTACGATTTATTGATTTACAAAAAATCTACGCAGATCGCTGCCATACGATTGTTTAACTGTAAAATGTAAGGTGTTTGCAAATTTATGAAGGGTACTGTAGATGTAGATTGTAGATATTGTGGATATTGCATTTTTTCATATAATTATTAATTATGAATTTAGGTCATATTTTTAGGTGAAGAGCTTCCGGGATTTTGACATAATTATTACGGAGATTTATTTGTTCCATGAAAGTATATTAATTAATTACAATTTTGTTGATGTATAAAATGAAGTCACAAATTAAAGTGCAAAATGTGTTGCAAATGCACACAGAGAAAATTATCTTTTAGAATTTATTCTGAAAATCATGGTAATCATGGGACGATAAAAAATATTAATATAATATATGCACAGTAAAATTAATTGAACATATGTTATATCTTATTGTAATAGATATGAATATTTTTTATTATCGTAAAAATATTAATCAGAGAAACTTTTATAAAATTCCAATATAATATTGTCCCATGATTATTCTAAGAAAATTCTCTTCTTGCAAAATAAACTTTTTTTATCGACTTTAGTCCAAAGCTGATTTCCAGCTCAATAGAAATTCAATTCATTTTTATTCAGATAATCACATTATTATATATATAAAAATAAAATTCTGCTGCGGAAAGGACTCGACTATAAATTCTCTAAATTGTAAAAAAAAAAAAAGAAAAATACGATTTCAAGGAAATGCGTTTCCTGTTTTAGTTCATTTTTTGCAAATTTAGTCCGAATGATATTTAGATTGGTTATTTCAGAGGTACATTGGATACACGGTTTTTATCGGCATACTGCTCGATGTGTTCGCGGTTTTAATTTACGAATGACGGTTGCAGGCACAAAAAAGGAGGCTCGTGAACTCGCGCGGAAAAGTCCCTCTTCCGTTTCTTTCGTTTCTCTCTGTCGCAATTTTTATCTCTCGCCAGGCGACGATATATTTCTTCGGCTCGGGTTACTACTACAGAAATTACCGCCGCACACTCTTTCACTCTTCGTCGTGTATACCTATATATACACATATATCTGCAGTTTTTATACGCGATATTTTTCCGTACATTCTTCCTTTTCTACCGCGGCGATGCTTTCACGCGAATTTATCCGCGGCGTTTAACCGTGGACTGCGACGATCGTAAGGATCCATCGACTGCCGAGAGTCCTTTTAATCCACCTTTAGCCTGCGAGTCTTTCTGAGAGAGTCGAAAACTCGAGAATCTTGAAGTAAATTTATAAGCTAAAGCTTTGACTTTACACAAAAAGACGAAAAAAAAAAAATAAATCAAATTACAGAGAGAATTTTCTCTTAGAATTTACCCTGAAAATCATAGTAATCGTGCGACAATATATGGTATTGGAAGAATCTTATATATAAGAGTTTCTCTGATTGATATTTACCACAATAAAAATATTTATTTTTTTATTAATATTAAATAAATAAATAAATAAAATTAATATTATAATTAAATATTAATATTAATATTTTTATTGTGATAAATATTAATCAAAGAAACTCTTATAAGATTCTTCCAATACCATATTGTCGCACGATTATCCTGCTTTTCAGGGTAAATTTTAAAAGAAAATTCTCATAACAATTGTTTTGTTCTTTTTTATATTTCTTGTCATTTTGTGCGAATATATAATATTTTCTTAATTTATTGCTATCGATATAATTTAATTCTTAAGATAAAAATATTTAAATTTAATTTAATATTTTTTTTATTTTTGATTTATTTTCCATCATCTCTCTTATCTAACAATTCGTTTAACCTATTACATCCGTGTGCACTTCCCGCAATTCGATGCGAAAGAACGGGAATGAAAGAAGGTAAAAGATTCGAAAAGTGCATCGACGCTGCGATCTTTACAGAAATGCACCGGGACGTTTCTTATCTCGGGCTGAGCCTTCGCTATATTCTACGTCCTGTGGGGACCACGGGTCACATATGTGCATGCACATGCACGGCGCTCTCTCGGTGCAGTTTGGACCGCGCTCAGCTGCGCGGAATGGTTTCGCGATAGCGCGCTATTGTCGCGAGATAAACTTTGACGGCGCCGTGCGACAATAAAGGCCTGGGCCGGGCTAATCGGCCCGCTTCTCGCAGGAAGCGCCGATAAGCGTCGGCGCCGATGATTATTCGAGCGGAATTGCTCGAAAATTCCGCAAACGATTCCTATATTACTCCGCGAATTTATTAGGAAGATTCAAGTCGGACAAAATTAGCCTGAAAATGGAGAATTTTTTAATTCATCTAAATAAAGATGAGAAGTATTATTAGAAATATTATTAGAGAAATATTAATATTAACAAATAGACTGTGTGAATTATTTAAAAATACAGGGTGTTTTCTGTGTATCCTATGTGAACACTGATAAAAATATTTTTTTAATGTAACATATTAAATCTAACAAAAATGTATATATTTGATTTTAATCCTGATATGTATTTGATTAACAAAATAGTAATTTAGTCGAAAGGTTTAATCAAGTTAATTATTTTTTTTTTAATGCCATTTGGAGTCAATTTTTTCTCAGCAAATTATCGAGAATTTTCAAGTTATAAGCGATTGAAAATAAATAAAAGGGTTTGCGAAAAACTAAGTCTTGTAGAAATAAAATATTAATAAAATCACGTTCTTTAGTTAATTTCGGGTCGAATTTATTCATAGAATTTTAATTTAAGGCTTAGTGTTACAAAGATATATATATATAATACCGAGAATTGGGAACATGCAAAAAATGATGACCTCCCTTGACATTTTCGCCGAGGAAAAATGATCTCCAAATGATGTCGGGAACCTAACTACGTATATCGATGATTTGTTGAATACGAGACGCTCTATATACAAAATTCTTTGAAATATATATATTTATGAAAAATTCGTATGGGAAAAATGTGCTTGTGAAAAAAAGATGACAATGACAGATCATCGATGAAAAAATATTTGACGAATCGGACTTGAGCTCTATAGACAAATAAATTAGCAGGCAAGTTTAAACCGATCCCACCGTCAATTTCCACCGGGGAATTTTATTCTATCTCGAATTCGGAATTTAATTACACGCGAGAGAATATATTTCGTTTGAGATTTAATTAAATATAACATATCGCATTGTGTGGAATTGATTATGATTGTCATTACAACACGCCGACGTGCTTCTCTAATTGTTATCGCAACTGTCGTTACAATTGTGATCGCGGCATCGTTACATTGATGCGAAATTTCATTTAATCCCGGAGAGCAATATCGCACGAATGACGTTCGGGCCGGTCCGGTCGATTGGTCGCGCGATGCATTTTGCATTTCGGGAAAACCGAGAGCAAGGCCGGGCCTCTGCCCCCTGTGCGTCGGATTACCGAAGGATACTGTATACCGGGGGATACCCGTCTTTCCTTGTTACATCGCGCCGCTGCTCTGTGCGGTTAATTGATTAATGTCCCCGTGAGGCGCCATTGGTCGTTAACCTCGCCCTCGCTGCTCATCGAGAGGATCCTCTCGTGGCGCTTCGATACATCCAGCGAAAGCGTGGGAGCTTTCTGCTCCCAAACCAAGCGAGATGGTTATGGTGATGATGATGGTGGCGAGGACCACCTCGTGAATTAAGGGTCCATAATTCGGTAAGGATATCAACTTTCGAGAATTCTTAATTAATACTCTCCTCTTCGTTGAACTCTTCAAACTTGGAAAAAATTTCATCCTCGACATTTGCCTGCAATAAAAATATTAATATCCATCACTAAAATATGTTCGATTAATTTTACTATGTACATATTAATTAATATTTATAATAATAAATAATGTTTTATTAAATAATATTTCGAATTTAATTAAACGATTGAAAAATTTATTTTGAATTCTTCACAGAGAGAATTTTCTCTT
Source organism: Nylanderia fulva (assembly GCF_048542155.1). NCBI lineage: Eukaryota > Metazoa > Arthropoda > Insecta > Hymenoptera > Formicidae > Nylanderia > Nylanderia fulva. Next base: position 952,196 of record NW_028189730.1, on the reverse strand, counting down.
AGAAATTACCTGCAATAAAAATATTAACATCTATCACAATAAGATATAAAATATGCTCGATTAATTTTACTATGTACATATTAATTAATATGTATATAATAGTAAATAATATTTTAATTTTTATTGCGGTATATATTAATTAGAGAGACTCTAAAATATAATTCTTCCAATATTTTGTGACGCTTCGATACATTCAAAACGACTTTCCGCTCCCAAACCAAGCGAGATGGTTATGGTGATGATGATGGTGGCGAGGACCCCCTCGTGAATTAAGGGTCCATAATTCGGTAAGGATATCAACTTTCGAGAATTTTTAATTAATACTCTTCTCTTCGTTGAACTCTTCAAACTTGGAAAAAATTTCATCCTCGACATTTGCCTGCAATAAAAATATTAATATCCATCACTAAAATATGTTCGATTAATTTTACTATGTACATATTAATTAATATTTATAATAATAAATAATGTTTTATTAAATAATATTTCGAATTTAATTAAACGATTGAAAAATTTATTTTGAATTCTTCACAGAGAGAATTTTCTCTTAGAAATTACCTGCAATAAAAATATTAACATCTATCACAATAAGCTATAAAATATGCTCGATTAATTTTACTATGTACGTATTAATTAATATTTATAATAATAAATAATGTTTTATTAAATAATATTTCGAATTTAATTAAACGATTGAAAAATTTATTTTGAATTCTACACAGAGAGAATTTTCTCTTAGAAATTATCTGCAATAAAAATATTAACATCTATCACAATAAGATATAAAATATGCTCGATTAGTTTTACTATGTACATATTAATTAATATGTATAATAGTAAATAATATTTTAATTTTTATTGCGGTATATATTAATTAGAGAGACTCTAAAATATAATTCTTCCAATATTTGGTGACGCTTCGATACATTCAAAACGACTTTCCGCTTTCAAACGAAGCGAGATGGTTACGATGATGATGATGATGATGGCGAAAGGACTCGAGTCCTCGATAATTAAGTGTCCATAATTAAGGATCCACTTTAGATTTCTTAATTAATACTCTCCTCTTTGTTGAACTCTTCAAACTTGGTCTGAAAAAATTTAATCCTCAACATTTTATGAATTTCAGCGGTTATATATTCAGTAAATAATATTTCGAATTCAATTAAAAAATTTTATTTCAATATCTACACAGGGAGAATTTTCTTTTATAGAATTTATCCGCAATGAAAATATTAATATCTATAACAAGATATAAAATATGTTCTATTAATTTTACTATGTACATATTAATACTTTTTATTGTGGTAATTAAATATTAATTAGAGAAACTATAAAATATAATTCTTCCAATATTATATTGTTCTACGATTAATATAATTTTCAGGGTAAATTCTAAGAGAAAGTTCTCTCCGAATATTGAAATAATTTTTAGATAATATATATACATTATGAATAAAATATAAATATATAATAAAAGTTAATAATTACATAAGACTCTAGTGAGGCTTTCAATTAATTTTCATTGAAAGTGCGTGATTAGAGAAACAGAATGATTTATTGAAAATAAAATCTCGAATCGAGATTAATTTAATTATTTGCTATTGCATCGAGACAAATGTGTGCCTCGTTCACAATTAATCGATTTCAATAAAATTTAACTTTTCCTTTAAACTAACGCACTATCATCATCCGCCGTTGAAATTTAAATATTAAAAAATAACATGAAAAGAATTAATTGAATCGAGAGCTTCGAATTAAATAATTTCAATGATTTGAAAATTTGATTCTACGCAATCGCGCGGAAATAATAGAAATATTGAGTTTTTTAAACACAATTTTCGTATCCTTTCGCAGAATCGTAAATCGAATATAAATGGCGCGGATGTGAAATGGATTTTTGCAAAAATCCGGCGAAAGTTGGCTACCTGGAATTCTCCAGGAATATTCACGCGTTTGCTCGCTGCAACCTCGCACACATCTGTCCACCTATCATTCGCGCGCTCAGGTGTCCAGGTCGAGATGTAATCCTCGAGACACCACGTCGCGTCGCGCCGTGTTACCTCTTCTCTTGATCCTGGCAGGAGAACGTGATCAGACTATAACACAAATCGGCTTTCCCGATCGCCCTTTCGGGAGCGAAGCAGATTCCATTGCGGCAATTTCACACAGGGAGTCAAATTGCCTAAACAAAGATATCTCGCGTAATTGCATTGCAATGCGGGCGTGACGTTTGATTAATTAATCTTGCGATTGAAACGAAGGAACTTGACGTTTTTTTATTGTACATCGAAGCATATTATTTTCTCCAAGAGTAAAAGTTGAAGTAATTATTTCGGTATAACGATATGGATTTTTTTCATGGATCGCTCAATGATGGCAGACAGCTGTTAACTAATTGTTTCATTCGAGCTTCGTAATATAGAATAATGTATCTTTTTTTTTGTAAGTACTAAAGGGTTTTTTTACTCGTTAAATAAATAAATAAATAAATAAATAAAATAAATAATTTCGGTGAAGAATTTTCTAATTTCGAACGACACACTTTTACGATTAAATAAATCACGTATGATGTTTTCTTTAATTGGCGTTAAAGGGATTTAACTTGGGAACTCGGGGAAAGAATTTGTGGTCGATAAAAGCTCCGAAAAGTGCACTTTTTGCCCGCAGGAACTTATGAATATATAACATGCACGATTCGCGGTATCTTGTGTTCACAAGCTATAAGCTCCCTCGGTTCCTGCACTTTTCCACATCCTTGCAAGCGTTGCCTTCATCGAAATTTTCTCCTTATAGCATCCTACATAAATAGCTTTTGTTTTTCTTCCTTGCACAAGAAACACCATTAATGTGGTTTCTTGTTTTCTTTCGCGGGTTCTACGCGATGCTTAAAAGGGTCAATTTGAGAGAAAATGCCGCTTCTCAGTTTATTTTCAGAAATATGAGAAATTCAAATATATTTAAGTGCATTATATATTTTTATACATTATAAGCATATATATATAAATAATTTCAACAGACAATTTTATTTTATATATATTATAAAATATTTTTTAAAAATTATTGTACACGCGGAATATTAAATTATAATTATTATTTTAAACAGAATAATTATTTATTATAAGTTTAATGTATCATGTACTTAAATTATCGAAAAGTCGTTTATATATATTATAAAATATTTATTAAAAATTCTTGTACGTCAGTGCACGCGGAATATTAAATTATAATTATTATTTTAAACAGAATAATTATTTATTATAAGAGAGTTTAATGTATCATGTACTTAAATTATCGAAAAATCGACTAGTTTCTTATTCGGCCGATTACTTTGTTATTAATGATTTCTTGGCGAAATATTTTACACGCTGATAAAAGGGAGCTATACATAATTTGCGTGATACATTTCTCGTTATCACATTCACATACGGTGAGAATCATATTATTATATACATAACATTAAGCGAAATGCGATCATTTCGTATAATTATAAATTAACAATTATCAAACTCGCGCAATCAATTATTGAAAAAAAAATGGTGTAATTTAATATTCAGCGTGTACACTGAAAAAAATGTCTCAACTTGACTAAACCTTTCAACTAAATTACTATTTCGTTAAATCAACATATATTAATATTTAAGTCAATTATGTGTTGTTAAATTTAATGTTATATTTAATTTAAATATTTATTTATTTATTTAATTTAAATATATTATATTTAATTTAATATATATATTTATATATATAATACATATATTTAATTAAAATATTTTTATAGAGGTTTAATTAACAAACTAAATATTTAGTCGAGAGGTTTAGTCAAATGAAGAATTTTTTTTCTCATGCAAAAGTGTAGCGCGTAAAATACACATTTCGGCAACACTTGGAGTTAAATATACACGTGGTAAAACACTCTCGTTGCAAAGGCACTCCTTGCTCGACCGCTCGCGCATTTCGTGAGAAACACAAGCGATACGAGACGGAAGCTCGCCCGGATTTCCCGAGCGACGACAGTTTTATTGGCGGAAACTTGGCTTGTTCGACCGTCTGTTTTTCCCCATCGATAGTTTGCGGCCGCGGTCTGGAGAAACTTTCGGATCTCACAACTGCGCGCGAAGAGACTTTCCCGGTCGACGGTTTTAGAGTCACTTCGGTTTGCATTGTCTACCGGTGCCCCCAGGTCGGCACTTCCGTTGGGAGGGCAGTTCCGGAAGGGTTGGAAAAGCGCGATCGAAATTCCGTATCTATTCCGGCCTTTCTTTCCTCCGCACTCGACTCGAATGGATTAGCAACTTCGCGGACGGCATTAAGTAAGGCTCTCCTCAAAGCCGTTCAAGATGCTCCTTTCATGTGGAAATTAGCCCAGGTCGGCGTAATCTCTCGCTCGCGCACACATTTCGATATTATTTTTTTTAGGGAATTGTACAATTTTTTATGTAAAAATATTTTTTATTCAGAAAAATGAGCAGAGTTTTCAAGCAACGAATTTATTACGATTATTTTAATGAGAATAAATAAATAAATTAATTATTTCCAGTTAATTAATAACGAGATATATTTCTCTATTAGATATACTTTCTTTCTTTAATAATAAACTTTAATGTGCTTCATATTTTCGAGTTTGAAAAAGTGTAAGAGAGGGAGAGGGAGATTCTAAGGAATACTAAGAAAATAAAATTACATTTCCTTAGAGTAAGGAAACTGAAGCACCTGTTAAATTCCCGCGGAGGAAAAGTCGACTCGACGTCCGTCGGGGAAAATACGTATCGTATTTTCCAGTATTTTAACGTAGAAATTGCAACGTAGGTATAGCAACGACGACGGACGTTTCGTGCACAGGCGATTCTTCCCTTTTTTTTTTCCTTTTTTATTTTATCCTTTTTTTTTTTTTTGTTGCGGTTGCACACTCTCTCTCGGTTCTCTCCTCGACTCGAAGGGTAGCGCACGGTTGCTTTGCAACAAAGTGTATCGGCGAATTCGCCGGCACGTGACACTCTCTCACATGCATCATGACGTATGAGAGGGGCTTTGTCCGTTCATGTTGCCAGGCGAACACAATGTTACTCTCTGATCAATAAGTTGCGCCGCGCTCGACGGACGAAACTGTCCGCATCGATCGCATCGCAACTTCGATATTAAGCGCCCCAGGTATATCTGTGTATATAAATACAGGGTATCACGTGATGAATCACTGATCTACAGAAGATTCCTCACGTCATTTGGAGACGATTTTCCATCGGCGAGAATGTCGAGGCATCAATCATTTTCAAGTTACAAGCGATTGAAGATGAAGAATTTTTTTGTATATTAACAAAATCACGATAAAAAATTTTGTTAATTGAACATAAAAAATATTTAAATTAATTATATTAAATTTCACAAAACGTATATTTGACTTAAATATTAATATATGTTCAATTAACAAAATTGTAATTTAGTTGAAAGGTAGAGTTTGTTTTAATAGAATTTTAATTTAGGGCTTGGTTACAAAGATACACGATGGCAAAAATTGGAAATGTGTAAAAACATTTTCGCTGAGGAAAAATCGTCTCCAAATGACGTCGGGAATTCAATGATTTGATGGGTACAGAACACTCTGTATATATATATACGCGAAATGACTTTGGCGGAGATCGGTAGATGAGTTTTTTTCCTTTCAGCGAAAATTTTGTCCCATAAAATATCCGGATGATCTCTTCGAACTTTATTTTTACTCCACTAGAAATTTCCCGGGAATTTTTCCGTCGAATTTTTCATTTTCATTCTTTTTCCTTTATTTAATTTTTTTTGTTCAAAGGAGCTCGATATTAAATATGACGTAAGCGTTATCTGTTGCAATAATAATTGAATCAAAGCAGGAAAAAATTTGCACGATATATTTTTTAATATTAAATTAATCTCGCCGCTTTTCTCAAAATTTTAACCTTTTTCATAAAGGTTACAAAAATATCCATGAACATATTTTATTAGAAATTACACAGTACAAAATTATTTAACAATAAAAAAATTAATTTAAATTAAAAAAATAATATTCATAATAAAATAAAAGAAATTATTTTTTATAATTTCTTGCGGAACACTTTTAGAGAAGGGTTTAAGAACCCGGGATAAAGCGAAGTTCTCTTTTAATAAAGACGCGAAATTGGGTCGCTTCTACTTCCGGGTGTGCTCTCAAAATTTTCTGCCGGATGCCATAATCCGACGACGTCAGACAGAGACGAGGATAGGAGCCGTCCGTCTTTGATAGCCGGCCTGTCCGTATTATCTCGCCGCAGATTATGGAACGTGCCACGCATATCGCCGAGGGAAACGTTCAAGAACGACGGGGATCTCTCTTCTCTCTCTCTCTCTTCCTGGGTCCGGGAGATGATGCTGAAGCGCGGGATGACGCGGCCGCATCCCGGTGCAACGGGCAGCTCTGGAAAACGTATTTCACGCTAAATTACGAGCCCTGTCCCGGCCAACCGCGAGATCCCAGCCGGACATTGTATGCAATAGACATATCCGGAGATAGATGATAGGACGGAGGAAGTCGGAAACTCGGGAAAGAGAGAGAGAGAGAGAGAGAGCCTTTTGACTCTTTTCGCGGTGTAACACTTTTACCGTAATCCGCAACTCTGTAACTGTACTCTGGCGCCAGAAACTGTAACGCGATTCCCGCCGAGTCGCTTCAAACAGCATTTAACTGTCTCTGTGACAGATTGACAAATTGAGCGGATATTTAGAGTCGCGAGGAAGAAGGAAATCTGTCCCGACATATGTTCCGCGACTCTTTTTCTCTCTCGTTAAATTTGCGTTTCATTTCGTAGACGACGATTTACTGATAGAGTTAGTTTTCCGATGTCATTTGGAGACGACTTTTTATATCAGCGAAAATGCCGAGGAAAGTCATTCTTTGCATGGTTCTAATTTTTGCCATCGTGTATCGTATCTAAAATTCTGTCGAAGAAGACTTAGTTTGCAAAAAAAACCCGGTATTTTCAATCGTTTATATTATAACTTGAAAATTATTGGTCTCCAAATAACTTACTGTAAATCAGTAATTTATTGGGGCACCCTGTATATCATTTTGAAGAAACATTAATTTTAATTTTTTTTAATTACTCGCAAATAAGTTGACCTAATCTTCAAACGAATGACAGTTCTGTGAGAATCGTTTCGAAAAATTTCTCAATATACCTTTCTGTTTAAATTTCCCGGTATTTTTATTTTGCGTCATCAGTAAAGGAGACTGCTAATCATTAAAAAATTCCCATATATCTTTCATTATTCCGTCGCGTAATTAGTCTCTCAATAATTTATCGATTTATTCTTCCCAATATTACTTCGTTTCGATATACCCGTAGATGAAAGGATGGAAAAATTATTGGTTTCCAAATAACTTGAGAAATTTACTGTAAATCAGTAATTTATTGGGACACCCTGTATATCATTTCTTATATCTGGCTTACATAAAATTTTGAAGAAACATTAATTTTAATTTTCTTTAATTACTCGCAAATAAGTTGACCTAATCTTCAAACGAATGACAGTTCTGTGAGAATCGTTTCGAAAAATTTCTCAATATACCTTTCTGTTTAAATTTCCCGGTATTTTTATTTTGCGTCATCAGTAAAGGAGACTGCTAATCATTAAAAAATTCCCATATATCTTTCATTATTCCGTCGCGTAATTAGTCTCTCAATAATTTATCGATTTATTCTTCCCAATATTACTTCGTTTCGATATATCTGGAGATGAAAGGATGGAAAAATTATTGGTTTCCAAATAACTTGAGAAACTTACTGTAAATCAGTAATTTATTGGGACACCCTGTATATCATTTCTTATATCTGGCTTACATAAAATTTTGAAAAAAACATTAATTTTAATTTTCTTTAATTACTCGCAAATAAGTTGACCTAATCTTCAAACGAATGACAGTTCTGTGAAAAATCGTTTCGAAAAATTTCTCAATATACCCTTCTGTTTTTAATTTCCCGGTATTTTTATTTTGCGTCATCAGTAAGGGAGACTGCTAATCATTAAAAAATTCCCATATATCTTTCATTACTCCGTCGCGTAATTAGTCTCTCAATAATTTATCGATTTATTCTTCCCAATATTACTTCGTTTCGATATACCCGTAGATGAAAGGATGGGATGGGATCTCTCTCTGCTTTCGGAGGATGTTGCTTACGTAAACGCAGAGAAGGCTATGGAGAGCATGAAATAACTAATAGGAGAAGGGCGAGAGAGGATTTTGCTTGGTGTGTGTGGCACATGTAGGGACGCGAGGAGAATGATTTAATCAAGCGCCGGGCTGCATTCGATTATCGGTCCGCAGTTACGTGCATCGTTACGTCGTTTCTCCGTGCGGAACGCGATTTCGCCTTGCGCTAATTTCTCTTCTCTCTCTCTCTCTCATCCGCTCCAACTTACTTTAAAGGATCCGGGGACCTTAACAGGATCACGTAGCGGCGACGATATCGCGACGTCTCGTCAAATACGCAGGAATGTCATAAATCGAGAAGCAGAAGCGTTCAAAGCAGAGAGCTTTTAAGGGTCTGAGGGAGGGTAAATATTATTTGATATTTAAATATCGCCGGTGCACCATTTTAAGATGATCCTAACTCTCTCTCTCTGTTTTGTTGATGCGGCGCAAAGTTGGATTCGACCGTGAATCTTTTTATTAATAGATTAATATTTTAATCGTGGAGAAGGATTCATCAAGCTGTAGAGTCGGTCGAAATTGTAGTAGTTGGGACTGATAAATTTATGAGTCATAAATATAATGTATGGACTCATAAATTCATTTTTCACGAAAAGATTCATGGCCGAATCCAACCTCGCCTTTCTATCGATATAACGATAGTGCTTTAGGATCACTTGAATCACGTCGAAGCTAAAATGTCATATTACGACGCGACAGGATATTTGTATCACATCTCTCTCATTTGTTCGAAATCGGGCATTAATATCCGATGTACCTCGTCACGGTTTTCGCGATGATGGCGTCGAAATGGTATGAAAACTTGATGTAGTGTGTTGCCAACAGTTCTACGCCGGTCTTCAATCAAATATTCGTTAAGGGGAAAATCGATTCCCAATTGGTCGAAGAACACGCGGACACTTTCCTCGTCGTTGTTTGATTTTTAAAGGGGATGTGCATCTCGAGACTTTTTGATATTTCCGAAGGGAAGAGAAAGCTTATTGTTATCCGTTTACATCGTCGGCGCTTAATAATTTGTCGAGGCACCGGAGCTATATATTTCGGAGTAATTTCGTATAGCACTTTACCGTTGAACGATCGCCAATTCATCGTCGTGTTTCTCCCAAGACGCGGTATATCGGTTATAGATTAGGTTCCGTCAATATTTTATCTGGATGACCTAAATGGAACCGTAGAGGCTTAGGCCAGGAAACGACGACCTGGCTGTTAGGCGAGGCACAAATTGGCCGGTTTCCGATAAATATCGACGCTGCTACGTGAAGCTACGTGAGAGCTTAAGCGAGATTAATCGTCTCGCTCTCGACGGTCTCTTCGCCGTCGCGAATATATATATGTGTCGTGTTTCGCGATCTAACTGGCTGTAATCTTAACCCATCTAGCCTCTTGCGGAATTATCTATCTATATATATGCATCTAACGCCGGGTGTAATTAAATCGTTACAGCAGCTAACCCCGCCTGCGCAGCTCTCGGTCCTCGAATTAAAATGACGGGGGCCGCTTTGAAAGCGCTTTGACGGCAATTCCCCGAATTTAACCGGGGCGCTCAAGTCTAGCCCAGCCATCGTCGTGATTCGATTACGCGATATTAATTACGAGCCTTAAGCGAGCGCATTCGAGCGTCCTTTACTTGCCAATTAATCGGGGAGACTCGTCTTTTGCGCTCTTTGACGAAAATAAATAACTCACTTTGCGAGCCCGAAAGTTGTCTTCGTCTCTTCTTATTCGCAGATCCGAGTTCGATCGCTTTCATTTTCCGAGAATTTTACCATAGTTTCTCATCCCTCTATTATTTTTGTATTACACGTGCAGGCAATGTGGCACTTTCGGTGCATGTTTTCTGTGCCGAAAGCGGCCGATTTCCCCCGCCGCCATCTAGCGGCGACGCGGTGAGTAAATAAGCCGGTTTCAAAGCCATTATTTACGGCTGAGCCGCGTTAAAAGTCATTGTCCACGGCTGAAGCCGTAGGCAATGTATTAAACACGGCTATTCCCGCACCGTGCCGCCGCAAGATGGCGGCGTGCGATCGGCCATCTCGCGCACAGAAAACGCGCACAAAGCCACTTTGCCTGCACTTGTAATACAAAATAGTATGTGTATCAGGTGCGGATTGACAATTGTTCACTCGTGTGGGATGGTCGCACTCGTGACCAATTGTCAACTTTCCGCACTTAATACACAATATACTATTATCTTCTAAAATTAATTGACAATTTTTCATACTTTCTCCCTCGAAGATGCATTTAACGTGAATCATCCTGTATAACGTCGACGAGTCGGAAGAAATGACTGGACACATTCCAGATCGCGCGTCAGGATCGTCATATCAAGCTAACCCAGCCTGACGCTATCCAACCCTAAATCCTCTCCATCCCCGATGCTCGAGCTTAAATGGCGGCGGATGGTAGATGCGCAACCTATGTATCATAATTCCGACGGTCCTGGGTTAGTTAGCAGTTTGTTTGCACCCAAATATCCGGCCGGCCGGATGCCGTATTGCCCGGATGCGGTGAAACGCGCCGGATGCTAACGGTGCGGCGAATAGTTTGGATGCGCTGCATTTTTTTCTCTCGAGTTTCGAGGACGAGAAACCCTTCTCCGTTAAAATAAACCACCTCGAGGATCTTCGAAGATAAAGCGGACTTCATTTCAACTTAACGACGTCGCACCCTTCGGCTGATTTTCCCGCGAATATCTATGTGTTTTTATTTTTACACAGAGAGAAATTTCTTCTCTTAGAATTTACCCCGAAAGTCATGATGATCGTGGAACAATAGGAAGAATTTGATAAGAGTTTCTCTGATTAATACATTTGCCACAATAAAAAATATTAGTTATATAGTAAATTTTTTATTATGAACATATTTTATATTTTATTGTGGTTAATATTAATCAGAGAAATTCATAAAATTCTTCCGATGCGCGAAGAAAATTTTCTTTTAGAATTTAATTACGTTGAAAATCATGATAACAATAATTATGTGGAACAATTGGAAGAATTTTATAAGAGTTTCTCTGATTAATATTTGCCACAATATAAAAAATATTAATTATATAATAAATTTTACTATGCACATATTTTATGCATATCTTATTGTGATGGATACTAATATTTTTGTTGTAGAAAATATTAATTAGAGAAACACTCTTATAACATTTTTCCAATGTCATAATGATTATCTTGATTTTCAGGGTAAATTCTAAGAGAAAATTCTCTCTGTGTACGAACTGCAAATATTATTAGGCACCTTTCAATTTTGCGACACTCGTGATGTTAGAACGTGGAATAGAAAAAAAAAGAAGTAATTCAAATATAGAATCTCTCTCTCTCTGTCATGTTGATTGTTCAACTTTGCGCTCATCAATCTCGATGACAGCTGATAAAAGTGACATGAACCTTTATTACGTGCGCGCATACATTTTCGATTAACAGAATGGTTGTTTGATTTTGAGTTTTCCCTGCATCAGTGCTGATTGAATTACCCGCGCCGTCTCCATTTCCTCTTCCTCTATCCCTCACTCGACCGTTCACTTCCGGCCCAACGACCTATGACCTTTCGCCATCCACCATCCACTGGCTTCTTTCATTCGATGCCCCCGATGTCTACACACTTCCGTGCACTTCGATACCGCACTCTACAGCGTACTTCAAAACCCAGTAGACTCAACCAATTAATTCATTTAACAGCTATCGTCCTCTGATGAAAATAATGAAAACAATAATGTTGGTGAAGCGTGTATCGCAGAGGGATTTTAACTAATTGAAATATAAATTCCCAAATGTTCAATATAGCAATTAATACAATATTTTAATATAAAAATATAACAGGGTGCTTCTTAAATTGTGAAAAATTCGAGGGATGATTTCTTGGGTCATTTTATGAAAATTTATATGATATGATATTATATGATGCCGGAATGTATAAATTAATAAGCTTCACATGTAATCATCAGACGTATAAATTTTCATAAAATACCCTAAGAAATCACTCCTTGAATTTTTGATTAAGAATAATAAATTAATATTCTTAAAAGTTAATCGAGAAATTGTCTTCGATATCTCAATTATTCATATAATTGACATTTAAGAATGGCGAGGATTGACGATTTGATATTGCCAGAGAGACTCTTGAAAAGGATGACTTCATGATGATTCTAGAGAGGGTTTGAAAATACTCGGGGTGACAAATAGGTGGTTTTTATCACCTCTTCGGTGCGAGATGGGAAAACACTGCCGAAAAGTGTTTTCGCATTAAATATGAACACGGGGGATGAAACGTGGCACAATAAACGGCCGGGTAGTATTTCATGGTAATGCGGGCCAGTCGTAATTCATGGCGATGTGCCGAGACCAACGTGGTAATGCGAAGCGATATTAAAATGATTTTCACATTTTTCCTACGATTCATTATATTCTCCACATTAAGGGACGGTATTAATCATCGAACGCCATTAAATATCGCAAAAGACAGATTGCCTCCTAAAACTTCCATCCGTCTATTCCGAATTATATATAACGCGCGTGTTAATATATATTCCATTTGCATATATTTTAATTATTTATAATACATATTTATACGAATCTTATAATTTATATTCAACATAGATGCGCTATTTGAATTGCAGATGAAGAATCCGGTGTCTACACAGGAAAACCCTTACCTACTTACACCCCAGCCTCGCAGTTGGTACCTCTGGGAGGTACGGCGAGGCTCTTCTGCGAGGCTTATCTGGGCAAGGTCGACCTACCAGACGCCAAGAACTCCGTCACTTGGTCAAAAAGTGACAGCAACATGACGTTACCCAGCCACGGCAGGATAGCGCAGAACAGGGTGTCTCGGTAAGTCGAAATTTATTAATCATAGCGTTATAATTTATTAAAATTTTAAAAACGAGAGATTCCAAGTACGCTAAAATTAAAAAAAAAAAAAAATAGAATGATTAAAGAATCGATCAAGAAAGAGTGATTGTACAGGGTGTCAGGGAATTTGACTATTTATCTGGATTTTTTAACATTATTCTATATTTGTCTCATAATTTAACATTTTTTATTCAATAAATATAAACTTTTCCTTGACTCTCAGCACGCTAATTTTCTATGTTACAAATCGATTCGGTAATTTATATTTTCATCGTCGTGCTTTTTATTTCAATGTGTTTGATAGAGAATATAAAATATAAAAAATTAAAGAGATAGAGAAATTAAAAAACTAAAAAATTTGATATAATATAAATAAAAAAGGTGATTATTTAAATAGTTTATATGTTTATAGTGACGAGGATTTTATAATTTAACATTTAATTGATTTATCATATAGATATATAATTTACATGGAAAAAATAATCCTAAAAAGTGAGGGAAAAAATGAATTTCTGGTCTTGTGGAAAATCTGAAAAAGTCAGGGAATTTTTTTTTATCGAGTCTGCTGGACACCCTGTTGTAAAGCTAAGCGAAACTTTGGAGATTTCGTAAACCGAGAGCGGATTTCGCAAACATCAGCCCGTTCGAAGCGGGATGTACGAATTCCACTGTCGAAGGTTGCCGAACATACCTTGTATAAGGCGGTGCGCGAATATTCAGCTGGCATGCCGCGGTTCTTCCGGAGCTCTTCAGCATCCTGTCGGATGCAGCGATGCAGCCCGCGACATAGAGCTACTCTCTCTCTCTCTCTCTCTCTCGTTTTATCTTCCGTAACTCAATTTTCCCGGCGATGCGCCGTCACGGTGCATCGCCACGGTAAACACGACGAAACCACATAGCACAGCCCGACAACATACGTCGGAGCATTACGGAGCGAAATTACTCCCCGGACTCGGGGATATATGCAACACGTATGGACGATTCGTGCCGTCGCAATTTTATTCTGCTCCGGATAATTGGATTCTCAGGGACTCTCTTCATAGAATCTCCCGAGCCATCGCTGGCGTCGTTCTTGGTTCGATCCTTCGTATCTTGAATCTTGAAGATTTTTTGCAAGGAAGAATTGCCGAGAGCGAAAAACTTGTGCACTTCGATTTTATTTTATCGTCGTGATGATATCCCGGAGATATTTAATATTTCCAGATTTTTTTTTTTTTTTTTTTTTTTTTTTTAAAGATTAGAATATATTTTTAAGCAAGAATATACACTCGGAGAGAATTTTCTTTTAAAATTTAGCCTGAAAATTATGATAATTGTGGGACAACATGGTATTTAAGAATTTTGCTGATTAATATTTTTTATTGTGGTTAATATTAATAAGAAAAATTCTTATAAAATTCTATCAATGTACAGAGTACACAGTAAAATTTATCGAACATATTTTATATCTTATTGTGATAGATATTAATGTCTTTATTATATTTAATTAGAGGAACTTTTACAAAACTTCTTTCACTGTAAGTTTCAGAGTAAATTCTAAGAGAAAATTCTCCCTGTGCATAATTAGTCTCAAAATAACTTTTAGACAGATGTGTTCGGTCTGTTTAAATTGTGAAAAATACAAGAATTGTCCATCTAGATCTGACGAGCTTTTATATCATTTCTCGTGGCAAATAATGGAATCAGAAAAAGTTCTCCAATGTACAAAATACATAGCAAAATTAATCAAACATTTTATATATTATTGTGGTAAATACAATATATATTAATCGAAGAAACTTTTATAAAATTCTTCCAATATCGTCCCATAAAATTTTCAGGATAAATTCTAAGAGAAAATTTTCTTAATTAGTCCCACACATAAAATAATTTTTTAGACCGATGTGTTCGTTTAATAGTGCTAAATACAAGAATTGTCCATCCAGATCTGACGAGCTTTTATATAATTCTATAACTAATATATATATATATATATATCTATATATATATATATATATTATTGTGGTAAATATTAATATCTTTATTGCGGTACATATATATGAATCGAAGAAACTTTTATAAAATTCTTCCAATCTCGTCCCATAAAATTTTCAGGAAAAATTCTAAGAGAAAATTCTCTCAATTAGTCTCACACATAAAATAATTTTTTAGCCAAATGTGTTCGGTCTTTTTAATTGTGCAAAATACAAGAAATGTCCATCCAGATCCGACAGGATTTTATAATTCCTCGTATAACGGAAATCCGTTGTCCGTTGTAACGCTAACGTTGCGCGGGAATGTATGTCGGGGTGGCGTAATGGACTCCCCGAAGAGTACGCGTTCGCGAAACGAGCGCATTCGTCTCTCAAGGCGAGCGGGAGAGACCTACCCTGACTACCCTGACTAGCCCGAATTCCCCGGGCGCGAACGAGCCGCGCGCGTCTCTTAATTAGTGGTCGGGATTCGCTACCGCCTGTACATCTCGCTCGTGCGGGCCGAACGTCGTTGTTTCGTGTAAAGTAGACTTTATATCAGCGGCGAGCGCCCGGTGGTGGTTTACACCGGCGCAGGGAAATTGAGTTAAGCCGCAAGGACCGAAGGGACAGGTCGAGGGAGACCAAGATACGGAGGAAGATTTATTTCAACAATAACCCTGCCCCGTTGTTTATACAAAATCTTCCGAAAGTAAGAAATTTAAATAAGAAAAATAAATGAGGAGAGAACGTACAGGGTGCATCTAAATTTTAGGAAATGACTCTTTGTCGAAAAAAAAAATTAAGGGGGTTTCTTATACAATATAAACATATACCCTTATATTTAAAAAAGATTTATACAAAATCTTCCGAAAGTAAGAAATATAAATAAGAAAATAAATGAGGAGAGAACGTACAGGGTGCATCTAAATTTTAGGAAATGACTCTTTGTCGAAAAAAAAATTAAGGGGGTTTCTTATACAATATAAACATATATTCTTATATTTAAAAAAGATTTATACAAAATCTTCCGAAAGTAAGAAATATAAATAAGAAAAATAAATGAGGAGAGAACGTACAGGGTGCATCTAAATTTTAGGAAATGACTCTTTGTCGAAAAAAAAATTAAGGGGGTTTCTTATACAATATAAACATATACTCTTATATTTAAAAAAGATTTATACAAAATCTTCCGAAAATAAGAAAAATAAATGAGGAGAGAACGTACAGGGTGCATCTAAATTTTAGGAAATGACTCTTTGTCGAAAAAAAAAATTAAGGGGGTTTCTTATACAATATAAACATATACCCTTATATTTAAAAAAGATTTATACAAAATCTTCCGAAAGTAAGAAATATAATAAAATAATGAGGAGAGAACGTACAGGGTGCATCTAAATTTTAGGAAATGACTCTTTGTCGAAAAAAAAATTAAGGGGGTTTCTTATACAATATAAACATATATTCTTATATTTAAAAAAGATTTATACAAAATCTTCCGAAAGTAAGAAATATAAATAAGAAAAATAAATGAGGAGAGAACGTACAGGGTGCATCTAAATTTTAGGAAATGACTCTTTGTCGAAAAAAAAAATTAAGGGGGTTTCTTATACAATATAAACATATACTCTTATATTTAAAAAAGATTTATACAAAATCTTCCGAAAATAAGAAAAATAAATGAGGAGAGAACGTACAGGGTGCATCTAAATTTTAGGAAATGACTCTTTGTCGAAAAAAAAAATTAAGGGGGTTTCTTATACAATATAAACATATACCTTTATATTTAAAAAAGATTCAATAATAAATATAATAAAAAAAAAATTAAAACTTAATTTTTAGGAAAGTGAGACTCCTCAGGGAGAGATATAAGAAATTCTCATTAATATATATTACATCTTGTACAGAAAGAATTCGGAATAAAACGATACATAAAAATTTGCGAAATATTGGATAATAATAATAAATAAAATGAGATATTAGTATCGCTGTTTATACATATAATGAATTTTAACGTTTACGTAAACAAAAAGGTATGACATTTCAAATCGATTTTAATATTTCAGAGAAATATAATTGATATGAATAAAAAGGGATATATAATTTCCAGGAAATGTGCAACGCTTTTAACTTTATCCATAAAGAAATTAAGATAAATATTAAAAGCGTATATGGACAGTTTTACATTAACGAAATAAAAAGATAAAAAATTCTTTGTCATTTTTTATTCATTTTCCTCGTTACTTAGTTTTCGTTTTTCAATTTTATACGATATTTTAGACGGAAAATTAAATTGAAACGTTATCGTAGTTTTGTAATGGAATTTACAAAATGTCGGGAACTCGATGGAATCGAGACACGTACCACCGGGGTTAATTTTAGTGTCGCTTAAGCGGGAGAGTCGAAATACCGCGTTCTTGACGGAATTGATGAGGCCCATTGTCTTAAGATAAGGGTTCGTATTAACTTACAAGCGCGCATGTTCGGAAAGCGGAAACGGAGAGACGGGATGAGATAGAACGGACTTAGCGCGGGCGAGAACGAGAAAGAGCTCGCGAATTCCGGGGATTCGCGCGCACAAGAGGTCGCATTATTAAATTTAATTAACACCCGCGTGTCGAGAAGCGGCACTCGTGTCGGCGACGCAGTTATTAAAACAAAGCTGCGCCCGGGAATGCAATAAGAATGCCGGGTATTAGCTCAGCTCGGTGGTTTTCTGACGCAGTCCTTGTATTTGTGTACCTTGCTACCAAAAACAGCCACCCCATCCTATCGGTGCGCGAAGTAAAAAGATTTATTATTCTCGAACAAGTTATCTCGAATTAAAACAGGATTTTTTGTCATTAATTTAGTAGGGAATTTTAATATTCATAATATAATTAACAAGTACTAATATAATATTATTATTATTATTAGTATATATGTATAGTAGTACTATTTATTATTGATAATAATATTATCTTCTTGCATATTATTTAAAATTTCGATTTAAAAAAGAATTTTTTATCAGTCATTTAATATAGGAGATTTTTAATATTTATGATATAATAATATAATAATAATTACTATAATATTAATTATTATTATATTATTAAATTATGAATATATTAAATGACTGATAAAAAAGCCTTTCTTAATCGTAATTTGGCCATTAAATAAAATGATCAGAAATTTAGTAGAGGCTCGAATTAAAACAGGATTTTTTGTCATTAATTTAATAGAGAATTTTAATATAATTAACAAGTACTAATATTATTATTAGTATATATGTATATAGTAGTACTATTTATTAATAGTAATATAATTTTCTTGCATACTATTTAAAATTTCGATTTAAAAAAGAATTTTTTATGAGTCATTTAATATAGGAGATTTTTAATATTCATGATATAATAATATTATAATAATTATTATAATATTATTATATTATGAATATTAAAATCGCCTATATTAAATGACTGATAAAAAAGCCTTTCTTAATCGTAATTTGGCCATTAAATAAAATGATCAGAAATTTAGTAGGGGCTCGAATTAAAACAGGATTTTTTGTCATTAATTTAATAGAGAATTTTAATATAATTAACAAGTACTAATATTATTATTAGTATATATGTATATAGTAGTACTATTTATTATTAATAGTAATATAATTTTCTTGCATACTATTTAAAATTTCGATTTAAAAAAGAACTTTTTATCAGTCATTTAATATAAGAGATTTTTAATATTCATAATATAATAATATAATAATAATTATTATAATATTATTATATTATGAATATTAAAATCACCTATATTAAATGACAGATAAAAAAAGCCTTTCTCAATCGTAATTCGGCCATTAAAAAAATGATCAGGAATTCAGTAGGGGCTGCAATAATACCAATTACTACAATAATAAGCATTAATGCTAATAAAGATAACAATAGAAAAAAAGTATCGCGTGCGCGAGCGATCGCAATTCAGTCTTAATTCGCTGTCTTATTGTCAGCGAGGCGTTTCTACCGTAAAGGTAGCATCGACGGGGTCGTTAAGCCGGTGCGCGCGATAATTCCGAATTCCGGTTGCGTAATCGCGTTTGTCGCAGATGCGCGCTTCCTGTGCACGTTTCTCACGAAAACAAGGAGGGATATGTCTCACGGGGAAATTTCGCGAAATTGTTCCGCAAACCAGTCGCTCCAATTAGTGGCCGCGTCCGGTGTCCTGGGCCACCCCCATGTTCCTCATCCCCCGATGCGTGTTGCCATCGAGATATACATACATATATATATATATATATGCGTGAGCAGCGGCCAGGTAGATGCAACATACGAGAGACGGCGGAACGGCCGAAGGCAACATTGTGACGTTTATGACAGCCGAATGGAGCGACGCGCGTGTTGCATGCATGTTGCATGACCGCGCGCCATATGGAGACAATGTAGCATGATTAAACAGTCACGCGACGCCGAAGCTGTGCATGCTTGTGCAGCAGCCGAGTGCATGCGTTCGACGGGACGTAGCCGGTAACCGAAACGAGAGAGTCCGCTTTCTCTCTCCTCGGACTGTTTGCGAAACGCAAGCAATCGTACAATGTCTTTACATGGGGAAACGAGCTTTCCTTCCGCGAGCTTTGTAGTACAGAGCGTTTCAGGAGAAACTGGCGGCATTTCTAGGACGTTGTGATTGTGCACGCGCGTAATTTTCTGCGGAAAAGTTTATGGAAATATATGTGTCATGGATGATGCTTATCAAAATAGAGAATTTTTTTTCTTTGAATTTATTTACCCTGAAAATTCATGATAATCATGGGACGTTATTTTATATTTTCCACGATAAAAAATATTAATTATATAGTAAATTTTACTATACATATTTTATATTTTATTGTAGTAGATATTAATATTTTTATTGTAAAATATTAATCAAAAAAACTCATTAAATTCTTTCAATACGTGAAGAGAATTTTCTTTTAGAATTTAATTACCTTGAAAATCATGATAATCGTGGAACAATTGGAAGAATTTTATAAGTTTCTCTGATTAATATTTGCCACAATAAAAAATATTAATTATATAGTAAATTTTACTATACATTTTTTATATCTTATTGTAGTAGATATTAATATTTTTATTGTAAAATATTAATCAAAAAAAGTCATAAAATTCTTTCAATACGTGAAGAGAATTTTCTTTTAGAATTTAATTACCTTGAAAATCATGATAATCGTGGAACAATTGGAAAAATTTTATAAGTTTCTATGATTAATATTTGCCACAATAAAAAATATTAATTATATAGTAAATTTTACTATGAACATATTTTATATCTTATTGTGGTAGATATTTAATCAGGGAAACTCTTATAAAATTCTTCCATGAGTTTCAGGGTAAATTCTAAGAGAAAATTATCTCCATGTGCAGCAAATTCAATTTTGAGAACGCATACATTTATTAACTTACAAGGGAAGTGTCCCTCATCAATTTTAATGAACTTTGGATTATAGAGAATTGAAAAATATTTTCGACTCATTTTTTCTAGCTGCATATCTCAACGTTTTTTTTATTTCCGAGCTAAATAAAATCATATTTTTCGAAAATGTCAAACCAGTTTTTCGAAATTCTTTCCCTTCGTAACTTTCGAAAAATATAATTACTGTTTTAAAAAACATTACAAATCATAAAACTTTTATTTGAAACATTTTTTCATATCTTTTATTGCTTCGATGGTATTAGCTCAGAAATTAAAAAACCGATTTTTTTCAAGGGGATGTTTTATCCCCCTAAACGTCGAGATACGCAGTTAAAAAAATATGGGTCTAATATTTTTCAACACTCTACAACATATCCAAAGCTCATTAAAATCGATGAGGAACACTTTCGACCATTCCCTTGTTAGCTGAACTATTCTATGGATTGATTAAATTTTAATTACAATACATTTGAATAATTAATTCAATCATATTCTAAAGTGCTGACCTCTCTCGTATAAACAACGAAAGGTAAGCCAAAAATTAAAATAAAATCAAAACAAGAGGATTCGGAAAAGGAAGAGAGTGAGGAATAAAAAGGTGAACGAGATTTCATTGAACTTTCCTTCGGAATGTTTAGAAATTAATGTTGCGCGATTACGGATAATCCGAGATGATTATCTTGACTGTCTTATTAATTCGTCCATCTTCTCGAATCGTTTGAACGAGGGAAAATTCTCGCGCGCGAGAGCCAAGTTGATTGCTAATTTGTCGCCATCCTCCCTTCCCGATTTAATCGTCTCGCCTGAGTTGACGGGGGCGAGGAAAGACGTATTTACATTTTCTTCCTGCGATTACGGCGGATATGACGTCGCGCGGTTCGATCCGCGCGCAAAAAGGATTATTCGCGCGAGATAATGAATCGCAGATTCTCTCTTCGGCTGATGAAATCGTTTCGCGATTAAAGTCTCCTCCGGATTAAAAGCGGCTTGGAATATCACCTTGTCTCGCATAAAACGGATGGATTTTAAATACCGGAGAACTTTCGCGAATTAAACGTCCACAAATTAGACCGTATAATTTTTATCTCATACTTTTTGCACCATACATTTTTTCCGAGGAGGAACAAAAATTTCTGTCATTATTTATCTGTTATAATTTTCTTTTACACCTCTTTTGGAATGAGATTGTTTAGTTCTCACTTTAAGAAATTTAGGGAGTAAGGATTAAAAACCTTTTTAAGAAATTGTAGAACATAAAAGTTTTAAGAAACATAAAGTCCAGTGTTTTAAATATCCAATTTTTTTGTTGCGAAAGAAAGAAATAAATGAAATCGATTACGAATAAAAATAGATGCATATATTGTAATAATTTGATATAGACTGAGATTAAAAGCTGAAAATTTTATATACTACAGACACTGAATATTTCAAATATTTCTGTAAATAACTGCAAAATTTCTTGAAAAATCGAAATAATAGTTCAGAGATTTAACGATGCGCGCGCCAAAAATATATCCGACAATTTCGCGAAAAGAAAATATTTAAGTGGCTCAATTATTTAAGGCTTCACGTTTATCCAGCGAACGTTCTGCATTTGGAGAGTTTTTTTCGAACCTGACGGGCAAAATGACGACGCGCGTGTTGAAAGAGTTCCAGAGCTTCCTCTCGGAGTCGAAGGGGGCCACGGGAACCGGGTTATACAAAAGAACGAAGGAAAGTAAATCGTCGAGTTCCCGTCGTTTCAATTGACATCCCGCCGACCGGTCGCCGTTCCGCGAAAGCGTTTTCGCTCCGTGCCGTGGGGCCCCGACCGGGCCCCGACCGGGCCCCGTCGACGACGACGACGACGCGGTGCCCCTCAGTCGCGCCACGCCTCTGCCGGGGCCTCGTCGATTAGCCTTTTTTTGCGGAATCCCACCGCGGCGCGGCGCATTATACACGTAATAACGGCGGGACAAACTCGCAGCCAGGTGAGGTTTCGATCGAGAACGAGATGGGAAAAGGGGGGCAGAAAGAGAAACGGATTATTTCGCGTCGCGATTCTCTTCAACCGGGCCCTGGGATTGCGGTCGTGAGATCGCGTTCGTGATTCTCTCGACTTTCTTCAGATGCATTTCCAATTTTTTAATCGCGAACATTTTTTGCCTTAAGGACAAAATTATGTTCTTTTTTCTCGAAATATTTTAAACTCCTCCTACAATAGAGTCCTAAAGTCGTAAGTTATAAGAAATTGACCAATCACAGTGGAGTATGAGGAAAATAATCGATTCTGGTTGGTCAGATGCTGCCGTTATTCTGTTTTACCGACTTCAAGTTAGGTTAGGTTCACTTTTTATTGAATATACAGATTGAAAAATCCTCCACATAAAAGTATTGATAATAATGAATGAATTCTTTCATGTCATCTCTATTGGGAGCGCAATATTTTGTGCACAAATAAACTGCAGAACTTTTGTATTAAATAAGTATTTTTATGAGGTGATGCAAGAGGCCGATAAAAAACTGTAATTTTTTAACTTTTATTGTTTTCTTATACGAAATTACAGCGCTCCTCGTTCATTATTATCAATACTTTAATTGTGGAGAAGGATTTCTCAATCTGTATATACATAGCCGATAAAAAGAAAGATCCTTGAACTCAAAGTCATGGTCAGCATCCGCTTAATGATGTCACGGTGCATTTTTGTTGAAAAATAAAATTGTAACAAGCATTGTGCGTTCTCTTCGATCCATTTGTAACATTCCCCACGAGCGAGATCCGTTCCTGCAAAATGACGATGACGATGACGAAGACGACGAAGCTCGTGCGAGGCAAGAAACTCGCGGGTATATCTTCTCCTCCGTTTCTGCGGTCTCTCCTCGAGGTCCGTCATTACTCTAATGATACCCTCGCCTTCTCCCTCGCTCTCTCTCTCTTTCTCTCACTCATCTCTCCCTTTGATCGTTCCTTTTTCGTGGATCGCCGGATGGCGCGCCGCCATTTTTAAGTGGCCGCCTCGAGTCCGCGATGAGATGAGGGTGAAACTGAGTTAGGTTCCCTCGCCGGCATCAAGGGTTACTGGATAATGGCAATCGGGATGTTTGCGGACGGCTCGGCTTTCTCGAAGAGAGAGACAGAGAGGAAAGACGAGAAAGGGCTTCTCAAGATGGGAGAGCGAAGGGATAATGTAGTCAGCTCATTAAGCATCGAATAAATTCGTTAAGGTAATGCTGTGTGATTCCTTCGGCACAATCGGTGATCTTCTTTATAATCAAATAAGATTTTACACGCACAATGTAACATACTTTTGCGACTTGTCTACTTGTGTAGAAAAGATAAAGTGACCTCTTAATAAGAGAGTAAATTTTAATGCAAGTATATAATAAAACACTTTTTCTCTCTTAAAATTTACTTTGAAAATCGTGAGACAATATGGTATTGAAGATGAGAATTTTATAAGAATTTCCCCGATTAAAATATTACCGCAATAAAAAATAGTAAAATTAATCAAACATATTTTGTATCTTATTGTGATAAATATTAATCGGAGAAACTCTCATAAAATTCTTTCAGTATTGTTCAGTATTGTCCCACAATTACCATGATTTTCAGAATAAGAGAAAATTCCCTCTGTGCAGATATTTGCATAAATCAAAATGACACAAAGATTAATAGATTACGCAATAAAAAAAAAAAAAAAAAAATAGAAATGAATGAATAAATAATGGATATAATTGAAATATCATCAGACTCTTCTTGATTTAAGAAGAGCCAGAGAAAGGGAGATAACGTTTCTTTGATTTCAAGCGCGATTTTACATATTTCTCAAGATAGACGTCTAATACGTTATCTTTACGAGATAATCTGGCGACTTTTTGACACTTTTTCGCGAAATCACAGCGAACGAGAATCCAAATGGTCTTTTCCAAGTCACTTTGCTTCTATTACGCAATCCTTCAACGATGGGAAGAAAACTGCTGACGCATTTCCGACTCTGTTCTCTTCACAGTTCTCTCGCAAAGATCGGGAGAAAGAGGGCGGATGGGATAAGAGTGAGAGAGTGTGAAAAGTCCGAGAAATGTTGTCTGGCGCGACATCGATCTTTCGAAAGGTCGAGGAGACAGTCGTGTGTGTTAGCGCCGCATAATGAAACCTTATGGGCGTAAATGCCGCCGGCATTTGTGCGATGTGGCGTTTGAAAAATATTCTCAATTGTCACGGAGGGAAAACTCCGGATGGAGATATAGGATATACATATATATATATGTATATACACACGAATTGACCCACAGAGAGTCGCTCGTCAAATTTGGAATTGAATTTTTTAAAGCAAATCTAGTATGTATATTCTCTTCATTTTTTAGCATTTGATCCATTACACTTCGAATTCTGAGATATAATTAAATAAATAAAATAGAATTTTTTTAAAAATAACGATACGATAATAATTTATAGAAATGTTGCAACTGAAAAACAGAAGGCTAGAAAAGCTGAAATAAAATAAAATCATAAATGAAAATTGAAAAACAAAAGAGTGGAAAGGTTAAAATAAAATAAAAAGGAAGCTATGAAAATGTATTCAACGACAATGTTGGAATATACATTTTTGTTTCTTTTTCGTATGCAATTATTAATAAAATTGTCATTCTTCACAACTCGGTTAAAATTTGCATTTTGGAGAATAAAAAGTGATTTTTTTTTGGGCACCCCGTATATACGTCGAGTTCCTCGCCATTTCAAGCTCGCTGGAAAGGGTTGAAAAATTCGACGAACCGACTGCACGGGAAAATTTTGGCGGAAAACACGGGAAAATCTGGACGTCCCCCATTGAGCAGGCAGTTTGCTTTTGTTCGGAAAAGCTTTTTGTTTTTACACGTGGCAAATGTGTGACGTATTTCGGAGTTATGCGCGATTCTGCGGTAGCTGTGCGGAACGCATATGCGTTCAGCAAAATGTTATTGTTAAATTGAACGAAAATACTGTGTCTGTTTTTTATAAATATTATTATATTAATATATATATATGTAGCTAATAATCGAGGAGAGAGTTTCATCCTGAATGTTTGATATTTTTTGTACGTAACATGTATTTTTCAGCTGTCAACATTTTGTTTTCGCAGTCGGATAAAGAATATAAAAGTTGAGAGATAAAAGCTTTTTATTTAACTTTCAGTTACATATGTATAATAATAAAATAATTCGAATGCTTAAAATTTTCGTTAAAAGCAAAATTTATTTTCATGACTACAATCGTGAATTTCGATTTTAATTTTTTATATCTACTTGATAGATTTTCGCAACTTGTTGAATTTTTTTATAAGGAAATATTAATTGTTAATTTTTGTTTATGTTACTTATCGTCACTTTTATAATATTTCAAAGATTTTGCATTGACAAAATAACGCAGTTAAATTTCTAATTGAGGGTGTCCTTATATCTTGCGAAAGAATTTATCCAGGGCATATACTATTATGTATCTTGCGAAATTTAAAATCTTGTCGCATTGATTGTAATCGTGTCATTTGATATTAAAGCCTTTGTTATCATCGTAACTTCACATTCTCTCCAATTTCAATTGGTTTTGACGCAATTGAAGCACTTATTGGAAAAATCTCTTTCATTGACAGATAAGCTCGATTAACGTAAATTGATATTAATCGGTATTTCGAATATGACCGATAAATCGGCGAGGCATGAATAACATCGCGATGCGATAGCAAGATGATATTTACAATTTTATTTGCATTATCTTCAATTCCACATTTTCCAAAGTAAATAGAAACAACGCAGTCATGGGAAAACTTCCATCCCCGTTTCGCGTCGCGTCGGCGAATATGATAAGCTCGATCCGCATAAATTGATATTAATCGCATCGCGGGTTACCGGCCACCATCCGGAATATCGATGGTATTTCGATAACAAGATGCGGCCACCGTCGGGGATTCCATTCGTCGACGTTCACGTTGTTAATCTCCCGCTATTGTTTAATTTATCGAGTTAACTGCCGTCACCGCAGAGAAATTTATATGCGTCTTGCCGCGAGAAATCTCGCGTTTCCACGGGGAATTTTTCCGCGAAATTATATCCCTCGGTTATTTTGATGCCGAGTCAATTTATGGAGAGGAATGTAGATGGAAACAAAATCGTTTGCTTATGCATTTTTAAATGTGTTCAGCAGACACACGTGATAGCGTATTTAATATACCTACGTCGAAACTCTCCAACTTGTCACAATTTTATATATTCAGTGCGTTGTGCTTATACAATTAGGTCATTTTAAAATTGGTTGAAGATGAGATGAAAATATATGTAAATTCTTCTTAGGTAGAATGAAGGTGATTTTGCTTGAAATTTTTATTTAGATAAAAGATAAAATTATATGGCGATCTAGATAACTTGATAAACACATATAAAAAAAAAATCCAAATTATTTAAACATTACTCTCGATAACTTGTAACATGACGGCAAGATGACGGCAAAATTTTATCTCGACAATTATTTATGATTTTATTTCGATAATAATGTCAAACACTGAGTATATGAAAGTTTGAAGCTTGATATGTAGATATTCTGTCGAGTTTATTTTTACCACGATTCGCTCTGTGAATGATGTAGACTAGGGCTCGATAGAAAACCGATAGGTATTTTTTTTTGTCAGATTTTTATCAAGAAAGAGAGAAGAAGAGGATGCCACTGTGCGTTGAAGCGACGAAATCGCGTTTCATGGCTGGACGGCCGGCCTTTTCGCGGCTCGGCAAGCAACAGCTCTGCAATGCTGTGTTCTCTCGTCGATAACGATAAACCTCTCCTGCTAAAGCTGTCCTAGAAAAATTGCGGAATCCAACTCCGCGTTATGCCTGCAGAATAAATCGAGAGTGATCGAGAGGGCAAAAAGGAAAGTGACAGCCCGAATCAATCGTTCCGAAAGTTTCCGGCGATCAAATGTCGAGTTATGATTTTTTTTTCTTTATTTTAGCTGCACTCTGTAATTAGTGTAATAGTACGAATTTAATGCTTCTGCATATAGATATCATTTTTTATGTAAGATTTTACAAGCGAGGAGTAATTAATTTAATTAACGCGAATCATGTAATTTCAAAGTTATTTCGAGCAAGAAGATAATAAGTTGCAGAATAAATAATATAATTTGTAAAAGCTCTTTAAAAAATTAATCAACAATTAAAAGGCAATAAGAGCTAATTAAATTCTATCAATTAGTAATTTATTTGTGAAAGAAAGTATAACATATTAAATAACAGACAAAAATTAAAATAAATTCGTTCGAACGTTTCGGTTGTCTTTTCCAACCTTCTTCAGCGTATACAATTAAAAATAGAGGTTAATAAAATTTTACAATAAATTATTTATAAATGTCATTATACTAAAAATATACAGAGTCAAGATATTTTATTTTTAATTAAGCGAAAGCAACGCATTTGTAAAGCATGAGCATATAAACTATTCTTCAAAACGTCATTATATGTGATTGTCGCGAAACGGATCTCTCCCTAATTGTTCTATTATATTGCAGAATAAATATTGAATATTATTATGATTGAAAATATTGAAATTCAGGGAAAGGTGAATAAATCAAATTACACGAAAGAGGACGCGGAAATCGGATTTAATCGCGACTGAAAATAAATAATAAAAAATTGTAGAAGCGTCTCTTTAAGCTCGAAAACGCTCTTCTCGCGTTTTTCTCCGCATCTTTTTTTCCGTGTGTAGCATAATTTCCAGTTTTCTAAGAGAAGATAATTATTTGGTTTTCATCTCGCGCGCGGTACAGCGTCAACAATCGTACATCTTCGCGTTGTTACTCTTGTCAAAGTCCGACGCGGCCTCTCTTCGAAGCGCCATACGTCTTGTTAAGACGCAACCCTGTACAAATTTCGATCATAAAGCTCGGGCGCGTCGTTTACTATCGGTGTGTATACATATATATAGGTATATATATACATATATATATATATATATTATATATATATATATATATATATATATATATATATATATATTATATACATATATATCGGTTATTGGTAGGAGTCGCACGTAATATCGATAACTCATCACCGACCGATCGGTTGAGAAGCCCTCGTAGTAATATGCACTCCACCCGGAGAAATGATTAATGGCGCGAGTTTATGGGCCTCGCGCCCGGGATATCGCTATGAGCTAACGCAGCCCCTAGAAATTTGTAGCTCCTCTGCCAAACTTGTCCTGTCTACTTCATCACGCGCGCAACCACCGCGATGATCCTTATTTATTAAGGGTAAGGTGTCGATCGCTCTCGACGAGCAGCGTGATTCTATCGGGAGTTGTTTCAGTTGGATTTTTGATGGAATTTTTAGAGAAAAATATACACAAATTCAGGTTAAATAATAAATAATATTTCGGTATTTTTTTTTTAGCTTGAATTTGATATCATTATCTGACATGAGAAGTTTTTCTTAGAATTTACCCTGAAAATCATGGTAATCGTAGAATTTTTTAAGTTTCTCTGGTTGATATTTACCACAATAAAAAATATTAATATATGTATATATTTTATATCTTATTGTGAAGAGACGGAGAGAATTTTTTCTTAGTATTTACTCGAAAAATCATGGCAATCGTAGGACAATATATGGTATTGGAATAAGAATTTTATAAGAGTTCCTCTGATCAAATATTCACCACAAATATTAATGTTACATAGTAAAATTATTCGAACGCATTTTATATCTTATTGTGATAGATATTAATTTTATTGTGGTAAAAATACTAATCAGAGGAATTCTGATGACAAAATTCCTCCAATACAATATTGTCCCAACGATTATCATGATTTTCAGGGTAAATTCTAAGAGAAAACTCTCTTCGCGTATTGGAAGAATTTTAAGAATTTCTCTGATTAATATTTTCCGCAATAAAAAATATTAATATGCACATATTTTATATCTTATTGTGATAGATATTAATATTTTTATTTCAATACCAATACTATATTTCTCATATTTTTCAGAGTAAATTCTAAGAGAAAATTCTCTTTCTGTACGTAACAAAATACGCTTTGTATATTATATAAACCGTAGGATTATTATTTCATAAATTCTGTTTACGTCGCATCTTCTTCATCTGTTATTTTTAGATTCTCGGTTACGAGACCGGTAGTTAATCGGAATAAATTTTTAATTAAGTTTAAATTTAAACTAATAGTTAAATTTAAATGGCGATACTTAAATATGACTGTATAATATAATACATTACACTTTGTATATTATTAAAAGATTATTTTATTTCATAAATTTCGCTTCCGTTCTTCTCTTCTTCATCAGCTATTCTAGAATCTCGATTACAGCATTTTATTAAAAACACACTTGATAATCTCTTTTTTTATGGCAAACAATAATAAAATAAAATCAACTGTAATACAAATCAAGATAATTTTGATGTAAAACTTTGTATATTATTAAAAGATTATTTTATTTCATAAATTTCGCTTCCGTTGCATCTGCTTCATCAGCTATTCTAGAATCTCGATTACAGCATTTTATTAAAAACACATTTGATAATCTCTTTTTTTATGGCAAACAATAATAAAATAAAATCAACTGTAATACAAATCAAGATAATTTTGATATAAAACTTTGTATATTATTAAAAGATTATTTTATTTCATAAATTTCGCTTCCGTTGCATCTGCTTCATCAGCTATTCTAGAATCTCGATTACAGCATTTTATTAAAAAACATACTTGATAATCTCTTTTTTTATGGCAAACAATAATAAAATAAAATCAACTGTAATACAAATCAAGATGATTTTGATATAAACAACACTTTAAAGGACTCAATCCTGTTGACTGATGATCGCAAGTTACACAATTTTCCACGACATTTCATGCGCGGCGCGAGATTGATACGCTAAACAGGAACGTAATCCTGCAGGAAAGGCATGAATAATAATGCGACAGCAGAATTATTGCCGGTAAAACGTGACAGGCGATGACGTCCGTAATCATCAGTTGATTGGTCGCCATCATTTGATAACGAGAGCGGAATAATTGCCAGGAACAATTATCAGTGCGCGCGTATAGCTTATGTTAATCCTTTCAAGGTTGGATATTGTTACTTTGAAAGGATCGAATTAACCTAATTCGAAGCGCCATATAAGGTACTTAATAAATTTTAATAACTAAACATGATTGAACGGATAATCTAGCTTTGATACAATTTTATGATATACTTGATCATAAAAAAGTGAAATATTTGGAAATCAATTACCAATTAATCAATTACTGCTAGAAACCAACACTGACAAATAAAAGCGATATTTAATTGAAAAATTCACACCTTTTTGCTAATATGCCAATTTCGAAATTTTACAACGTCTTTTCCGTCTCTAAGAAAATACTCGAGTTTTATTTGCAGATCACTAGTCTTAGCAGCATCTAAAAAAATTAATTCAGTTCTAATTTTATATTGTTTAACAGGCAAGATAATTAAATATTATATGTGTGTTTGATGTCATTAATATTAATAATTAATTTGTATTAGTATTAACAATTAATTTGATTAATAAATATGAATATTTTTTGGTTAAAACTCCATATGTGATTATTTGCTTGAACTGAAATATTAAATAAATATAATATTGAAAGCTCGTTTTAATAAATTAATAATGAACAAATTAACAAAAGCTGTTTTACGAGCTAAGCATTGGATGGAATTTATTTAAAAAAAAAAAAAAATTTTTTAACACCTAATTAATTAGCTCGTTAAGTTGGCCTTTTAATTTATTACTTATTTTATTTTAAATTATACATCTATAATTCTGAGATGTGGGACGTTTCGACGCTAACTTGCGTCTCTTCAGCCACAATATATTGAATTTACAAAAAGTTGTTACATCACTTCTTCTTTACAGTGTCAAAGTATAGACAGGTGTCATTTGAAAGTGTCTTTACTTTAATAAATACGACATATAAGTTCTTAGAGTGTCACACATTTTTAACACAACTTATATACACCTTCATACCTTGAAGGACTTGAAGGACAGATGGATTTAGCTGTCCTTCAAGGTATGAGGGTGTATATAAGTTGTGTTAAAAATGTTTGACACTCTAAGAACCTATATGTCGTATTTATTAAAGTAAAGATACTTTCAAATGACACCTGTCTATACTTTGACACTGTAAAGAAGAAGTGATGTTGTAACAACAACTTTTTATAAATTTAATAAATTGTGGCTGAAGAGACGCAAGTTAGCGTCGAAACGTCTCACATCTCAGGATTATAAATGTATAATTTAAAATAAATTCCATCCAATACTTAGCTCGTAAAACAGCTCTTGTTAATTTGTTCATTATTAATGAAATATTAAAGTTTTTGCTTAAACTGAAATATTACACGGAAAAAAAGAATTAGCTACCATAGCTAAATTTTAGCTATGGTAACTAATATTTTTTTAGCCATAGCTTAACGGAAAATGTTAGAGCTAAAAAATATTAGTTAAAATTTAAGCGTGATAACGAAATTTCATGTGTAATATATGGACAGCTAAAATTTAGCTATGGTAGCTAATTTTTTTTTTCCGTGTCATCGTAGGTTCTCCTTGAAAGATTAGCTCGTCGCAATTAACAGACAATTGTCAGCACAATTGCGACAATTATTACTCGATACGGAACGTTAGAAGCAATATTTTTACTTAGAAAATTGTGCAATAGTACTCGCCTGCCAAATGCAATTGCGCAACACGGATATCGGATTCCAATTGAGTTCGATTCGTATCCAATTTTAGTGTCCGTGCTTCGTCACCGATATGTATCTAATTTTTCCATATCGAGTTGCATTTATGAACTGACATTTTAATACTCGATTCGCGGAATATACGATCGATCGCGTGTTTGGAACTGAAGAAATTTCTCTCCTCGCGCGGTATTTTTATATTTGCATTACTTCATAATTGCACATTTATACATATCTCGAACACGTGGAATTGAATATTATAATTTCGCAACGTTTACAATTAATTTAGAATATCCTTGCGCAAACAAGTAAAACTATGAAAACAAATTTTAAATACTACGAATATTTTTTAAAGTAAATAATCGCTCTCGACTCGAAAGTTTATTCTGATTATCTGAACCCGAAATAATTCGTGAAATATATTTTTTTTAATAACGAGAAAAATATTGCAGTTAGATGTAATCATCAAACAAATAAAATTACACTAAATCATAATTATTACAATCGCAATTTACATTAATGACGCCGTAAATCATTCAAAAAATAGAAGATGGAAGATACACGTGAACTCAGAGAGAATTTCATAGTAATTGTGAGACAATATGGTATTGGAAGAATTTTATCAGAGTTTTATTTTTCTGATTAAAAATTTGCCACAATAAAAAATATTAATATCTGTACTACAAAAATATTTATGTGAAATTACATGATTATGCTGGGTTTCTTTTCGACCCAGCGTAATCATGCAATATTGCTACCCATATGGAAAATTACAGATTATATATAATTTTGTATGAAATATATGAATATTCTTATATATTTTCTCTTATATATATTATATATTTAATAAAGTTCTAATAAAGAAAACCACTAAATTTAAAATTCCAAGTGATTTTGCATAAAAGTAGTAATTTTATCTACATTATAAAACATTTCTTATTAATTATTAATTAATAAATAATAATATATAAAATATGTTGGATTAATTTTACTATAAACTGTGGTATAAATATGAATCAGAGAGAAATTCTTGAAACACTATATTTCCCACGATTACCATGATTTTGAGGGTAAAAATTCAAAGAGAAAATTTTATTCGCGTATAAATAAAAAATACGTGACCTAGGCTTTTTATCTCGACATCGAGGGAAGCGTCACGTGAGAAGAAGCACGTGCGATATACATAAGTGCGAAAGCAAATTGGTTGTAGGACGAGCGTGCGTCGCGTGACAAATTAGCGCGTCCGCTGAGGGATAATTATTCACGCGTCGCGTTTTCTCTCCCTTTCGGCCCGCGATAATATTTCCGCGATTAACGCGAACGTGTTTAAATCCCATAAACCTGACAGCCGAAATCGGAGCGCGCGCATCGATAATTCGCCCCGCCGCTAATTTCATCGGACAAATCGCGCGTAAATCGATAGTATTAGCGCGAACGAGCTCGAATTGGCGAAACGTTCGGCGAAATGTTAAGCCTCGTCTCTGCGGATTAACGACGACATGTTTTATTAAGGGCGCGACGAGATTCGCGCGGATTTGGGAGCCCGAAATGTCTCGAGGGATGTAACGATTGACTCTTTGGAGAAGTAGAAAATTTATTAGAAAAAAACAGATATCGATTTGTTTTTTGTTAAAAAGTACACATTGTGATTATGTTATTTAAAAAGAAATAATTTTAAAAAAAGTGTTATGGTCGTGACACAGAACGTTGCTACATAATATAACAGCATGAAATACAGAAATCTGACGCTTTAACTCAAGCCAACAAGCAGGAATTTTTTAATGCGTTTTTCACATAATTTCATAGATGTTGTAATTATAATAAGTTCGAAATTACTAAATGATTTAATTCTTTGACATATTAGCAAAGCGATAATGATATTGAAAAAGACTGTCGTACAGTCGAAACGTTTATCAGTTGTAACATTATATTGTGACGTATAATAATAAAAAAATTTTTTAATTAATATCTTATAAGCTCGTTAAGTTGGCCTTTTAATGTATCACATATTTTATTAGAAAAGTTTCTCCGCATGATTAATATTTATACTATGTTTAAAGTCAAATTAATCGAACATATTTTATATCTTATTACTGAAATATCCATGTATTTTTACATGGAAATTATTAATTATTAATTAATGTAAAAATATTTAAGTACGCAATTATCCACGTCAGATATTAAAGAACAAATCATCAATTAAATAAGTAATCGGATTAATGATATATTTTTTATATTTTATTTTGTTTATCTTTTAAATAAAAAATTGCTCTTTTCTTTTTTTCAATTCGTTTTCACACAAATCTATTTAATCGTCAATGAATTTAACATAAGATTTTACGAAACCAGAATGCGATTCATCTTGTTCTTGCTTTTCCTTCTTTTTTCTCCGTGTATTAAAAAATCGCTCTTTCCATCGTGTTATTTTTACCGAAAATATTGAAAAATTGTATTAATTCTCTCATTTTCCTCTTGCACGTTTTGTTCCATTCGACACTCGCCTTTTTTTTGACCCTCTTCCCCAACCATTAATGTGTCGAATCTCGCGCAGCTCGCGAGCTTTTTTCCTCCCTTTCCCACCCTGGGAGAGGAGGTGGATTACATGGCATTTTCGCTGCGAACAATCGATAATCTCGTCCTATTGAAGAGAAAAATAGTTTTGTTCGACAAGCGTAATCTATGACTGAGAGAGGAGGAGAGAATTGACGGAGAGGAAAATGGGAATATAGGATAGCAATAGGAAATGAGTAACGAATTTCAAACGAATATAAAAAAAAAAAAACAAGAAACGAAGAGGAAAAACAGATTCGAGCTTTATGTAACAAATTGATCGAAAAAAATTCTCTCGGATATTTATGGAACAAAAGTAGAAGCAATGTAAATTTGTAAGTTTATTTGATAAGTGCATGTATACGTATATGTATAAAAATAATACACAAAACAAATTCCTCTTTCCTTTTATTTTGCATAATTTTTTAAATAACTGTTATTTTTTAAATGACTGTTTAATCTCTGGTTTATCTATACCGACGTCATATATTTTTTCAACACCCGGTGTTTCTTATTAATCGATTAGCAGCGGGAGTATTGGCCATGAAAGTTCAATATATATATATATGCTGCCATCAATTGGAATAGTTTTAATCAACTTAACGGGTCGGAATTTATAGAGCGTTTCGTAGAATCGAGTCAATGATGATCACGTCACTTCAATCGAATAAAGAGCCGCCGTAATACCTGGAACAGACAACCGAGACACAATAATTTTAAATCGCACCGCTCTTCGAATCATATTTATACACTTCAACGTATCGATTTAAATCGATTTACATTTTTTTTTCTCCCACCGATTTAAAATTTATTCAAGCGACCGCTATTCAGAGCTGATTCAAGAAAGCTTTCTACAATGAATTCACGGAATTTATGGAATTCTAGAGTATCCTCGATTCAACCCTTGTCGAGCTTTGAGCTGCCCCCCTCCCATTTTTCAAAAATAGAAAATCAATAGTGCATAATAATGAGATATTTATGAGTTTTTATATCCAGCAAATTAAACATTTTGAGCTCGTTGCATTGGGCAAGAATTTAATGGGGAATTTAATGAGGGGGCCGAGTCAACGTGGACCCCCTACAAAAAGTATTAAATTAATATAAAAGTTCATAAATAGCTCATTATTATGCACTATTAATTTTTTTTATTTTTGAAAAATGGGGGCCAACTCGACAGTCGATTCAGCCCCCCACTATTTAAAAATAAAAATATTGAATCAATTGTCATGGCAGAATTAGAAGCTATTCATGAGCTTTTACATTATAATATTAGCTCATTATTATGCGCTATTAGGTTTTTTATTTTTGAAAAGTGGGGGGCCAGCTCGACAGTCGATTCAGCCCCCCACTATTTAAAAATAAAAATATTGAATCAATTTTTGTGGCAGAATTAGAAGCTATCTACGAGCTTTTATATTATAATATTAGCTTATTATTATGCGCTAATAGGTTTTTTATTTTTGAAAAGTGGGGGGCTAACTTGACAGTCGATTCAGCCCCCCACTATTTAAAAATAAAAATATTGAATCAATTTTTGTGGCAGAATTAGAAGCTATTTACGAGCTTTCAATTTGATATGCGCTATCAATTTTTTTTATTTTTGAAAAGTGGGGGCCAGCTCGACAGTCGATTCAGCCCCCCACTATTTAAAAATAAAAATATTGAATCAATCGTCATGGCAGAATTAGAAGCTATTTATGAGCTTTTACATTATAATATTAGCTCATTATTATGCGCTATTAGGTTTTTTATTTTTGAAAAGTGGGGGGCTAACTCGACAGTCGATTCAGCCCCCCACTATTTAAAAATAAAAATATTGAATCAATTTTTGTGGCAGAATTAGAAGCTATTTATGAGCTTTCAATTTAATATTATGCGCTATAATTTTTTTATTTTTGAAAAGTGGGGGGCTAGCTCGACAGTCGATTCAGCCCCCCACTATTTAAAAATAAAAATATTGAATCAATCGTCATGGCAGAATTAGAAGCTATTTATGAGCTTTTACATTATAATATCAGCTCATTATTATGCGCTATTAGGTTTTTTATTTTTGAAAAGTGGGGGGCCAGCTCGACAGTCGATTCAGCCCCCCACTATTTACAAATAAAAATATTGAATCAATTTTTGTGGCAGAATTAGAAGCTATTTACGAGCTTTCAATTTGATATGCGCTATCAATTTTTTTTATTTTTGAAAAGTGGGGGCCAGCTCGACAGTCGATTCAGCCCCCCACTATTTAAAAATAAAAATATTGAATCAATCGTCATGGCAGAATTAGAAGCTATTTATGAGCTTTTACATTATAATATCAGCTCATTATTATGCGCTATTAGGTTTTTTATTTTTGAAAAGTGGGGGGCCAGCTCGACAGTCGATTCAGCCCCCCACTATTTAAAAATAAAAATATTGAATCAATTTTTGTGGCAGAATTACGAGCTTTCAATTTGATATTATGCGCTATAATTTTTTTATTTTTGACAAATGGTGAGGGGGCACATCTCGACAGAGATCTCGATTCGAGATGAAGACGGAGAGAGTTCACATACCTCGGTCGATGCTATCGACTGTGTCATGCCGCGGGTATCGCGATTTATTTGGCCAACGTAGAGCTGGTAAATTGCGGAGAAAGCGGGCCCGGGTACGGGGCGCTGTACAAACTGCACGATTCTCATAAATGTCATCGCGAGCACATAAACGTCACGCTCGGGCGCGTGCTTCGATCCGCTAAATAGCGGCCAGCGCGGCGCGAACAACAAACAGCTCCCAAAATCGAGCGACGCGACGCGATGAGATGAAAGACCACCCGAATTCCCGTTCGATTTGCTCTTTCGATCAGATAAATCCCGGCAAATCGAATTTTAATCAGCGAACGATACGCAACAGACGAATTTACCGGATATTTGTCCACCGAATCTTTTCGTAGATTGGAAGGGAGAACTTTTCTATATTTTGCAAGAAAATGACGTCATAAAAATTCAGAAAATTATTTCGCAAAAAAGATACATATACTATATAAAACGGGAGAGATTATATCATTTTTCAAGTATAATAAAATATAAAGAGAGTGTATAAAACATATGTTATTTTCTCAAAATATTATATTGTTTAAAAACATGAAAAAACTCAATTTATTTTTCTCGCGTTAAATCTTTCTAGATGTGTAATTTATACCATGAATTGTATTTCTGTAATATCACATTTGACTTTAAAACCGTAGAGTATAATGTTATACGAATTCCCCAACTTTCCACATTTCCATAAATTTACCGTAACCTGAAACACCGCAGACGTTTACGCCGCGAGAGATAAAATAATTCGATTTTACTAAATTTAATTGTGTGTGTCAGGAAAGAAATTTTTTCATACTTTAGTGGAGTTTATATAAATTAAATTTTTGAAAAAAATATATACTTTTTATATATCGTGAACGATCCAATCCGCTTCTATCCAAATTATCCGATGATTATTCAATCGATCGTGCTACTTTATTTTCCCATCGTACTTTACCGTATTCCATCGCACTTTAATCGGACACGATCCCTCTCTCTCTCTCTCTATTCGCTGTACGAAACCCCGAATTTATTTGTTCGCATTTCCACGTCCGCGCTTTTGTTGCGCTGCGAGGCGAAGGCGAAGGGAACGAAAGGGCCGAATGAATGAAATTATGCGGTGGGAATTAATTGCGCGGGTAAGTCGCCCAGCCGCTCGTAATTAAATTAGCATGGCGAAATGTTCCGTGCGTTAAATGATTGTGTAACGGGACGCACAGACTCTCTCGCGCGGCTCGCCGCACCGCAAAATAAAACGTAGATTTTTTTTTTTTTTTTTTTATTTTGTTTAAAAGAGAAAGGGAGATTTTGGGTGAAAGAGGGACAACCATTCGGTCGACAACTGCCGAAAAAACGAACACGGCGGCGCGGAAAATACACACGCGCGTCACCCTCAATGCATTCTAGATTGTAAAACGTGCCCGCAAAAAAAGTGCAGTAATGCCGCATTTTTTCGCGTTGTCCATGCATCCGGAGCGTAATTCGAGGTTTAAAAAATTCGAGATAGCCGGGGAAATGGCGTTCAATTATAGCGAATGTCAGTGATAAAATTTTTTATCAAGTTTTATATTCAAAGAATAGAATGTGTGGGTGCGTTTTTTTTTTTTTTTTGCTTCTAAATGTAAATTGATGATGTGAGATTTATGAGGTGCTTGCAAAAAGCTTTGAATTATTTATATCCTTGGCAATTTGACGACGATTAAATGAGATATATAATTAAAATATGGAATAAAACTAAAAATTAAAATAATTTTAAGTACGCATATTCCCTTAAAATTTGTAAGTTTAAAAAAATTTTTAATCTCCTCAAATTAATAAAAATGGATCAATGTTAGTTAAAATAATTAATAAATCACAATTATTTTGATATTTCAAGAATTAAAAATGTTTGATGTTTCAATGTCTCATCGTCTAGCTGAACGCTAAATTATCGAAAATTTTGAGCTGTTTCCCTCAGAATTTAAATAACTTTTGTGCGCATTTCTGTTTGCAGGGAGAACGACCAGATAGTCGGTTCTTATTTAGAAATCGAGGACGTTACTCTCGAGGATTATGGCGAGTACAAATGCGAAGTCAGCAACGGTGTCGACGAGGAGATTACATTGCCCGCTCATCTATACCGACAAGGTAAATGTTTTGAAACTTTCCATCTTTTTTTCATCTTTTATAACGCTACGATTTTCAGTGAAAATAACTTTGAATTGAATTTTTTCAATTACAAATTATTCCGAGAATTAATCGAACGATATTGCGTGAATTTATTTGATGAAAATTAAAAGGTTAAAATAAAAAAATTGACACTTACATGTGTAATACAATGTATTAATGTATAATTACATTTTTGGATTAATATTTAATTTTGAAAACGTTTCGTAAAAATTTTATTTGAATTAAATCTGAAATATTGTGCGTGAATTTATTTGATGAAAATTAAAAGGTTAAAATAAAAAAATTGACACTTACATGTAATACAATGTATTAATGTAATTACATTTGTGGATTAATATTTAATTTTGAAAACGTCTCGTAAAAATTTTATTTGAATTAAAATGTGAAATATAATGACAAATAAAATAATCTTGTTTGTTATTACAACCAGGCCATTTACTGTCTATTACGGTTTAATGCATTTGCTTCATTTTGAGGCGTTATTCGCGTAAAAACAGACTAGCACCGAATTTATTTTAATAACTGTTGCAAATGGTCCGAAAATGTATCTGACTGTCAAACCGCATGTCAACGCGCGATTTGTTTTATCGATTTTAATTATTATGACAAATTAATGTCAGACAGGAAATTGATACACAACGCGTCACGCAACGATAAAATACCATTTCCAAATTAAATTCAAATTTAATTTGTTGTCAAATTTAACCTCGTGGATGTTTACACTGTAACATTCCATTATTATTGCTCTCTAATATGAATACGTTTAAGAAAACGCAATATGCTTTTTAATTTTGCGCGAAATTTTTTTTATTCAAATTTTTAATTAAAACAAAATATTTTCATATTGAAACATTATACTTTTATATTTTATTTTTATCAAAATATAAATACTATTTTATAATAGATTTTATATAAATAAGCGCATTTATTTTATTTTTGTAAATTTCCATTAAAATTAATTAATTAAATCAATTGAATATTTTTCAATAAAATTAAATAAAATATTTTTTATACTTATTATGTATATTCGATTTTTTTCCTTTTTAATTTGCAGAACCACAATTCGCGTTAAGCCTTCCGAATGGATCCTGGCGGAAGTCTCTTCTGTTAGCGGTTCTCTTCCTCGTTCTGTTGTTATCAGCCGGTGCATTTTATGCGCGTTGCTGGCTGCCACTTGCATTACTTTACAGAGACAAGTTTGGTCGCCTCGAGGAGAACGGTGAGTCTATAAATTGCAAGTAACTTCTTCGCACGATCTCAAACGCTATCTCGAAGACAGGGAAATCGCATCGAGAAATCTATATGAACTGTGAAAATTCGACAATTCTCGAATTTTTAAGAATTTTCAAGGATTTTTTTTTTTTTTTTTTTTTTTATATATAGATTCTAGAGAGTAAAGCCAAGGACTAACGTTCAATTTTGCAGGATCAAGACTTAATCTCTTCCCTGAAATTCTTTTCTTTAAAATTTAAGAGGATTTCTATAACGCGAGAGTCTCTTAACTTAAAAATAAGAACACGCTTTCGCAGAAAATAGAGAGAGAGAGAGATTTATTTCTACAACAAATTCAAAATTGTAAAAGCGCAAAAATTTATCGGGGAAGCTCCACTTGGATTGTAGTTGAATTTTCTTTAGACATAACACCGTATACCTCTCTATCTCGCTCCACTTTCCTAATTCGAAGATCCTTAAACGGTGGAAATCTCATTGTCGGAAGACGGGAATACGGCTGGACGTAAAATCCGAAGTCGCGCTCGAGGATTTTCCCTCTAATCCCAAGGGAGATTCTAAGGAGATCCTAAGGAGGATCCTCGTCTTCGTTTGCTTCTCGTCCTTTTTTTTTTTTTTTTTTTTTTTTGCTCGTGGCAACAAATTTGGGGCGCTGCCGGATAATTATCAGCGACGCTTTTTCGCCCACTTAATTGCGACTCTTAATTACGGTGAGAAGTACCACGGGACTTCGGTATGGAAATTAAAGTGGCTGTTCCTTGATCCTTTTTTCCCTTACGCCGCCAATCGCCGCCTTAATCCTTCCGGCTTTATTTCGCCGTCGTTTTCTCTCCCGCTTCGTTGTTCTCTCGATTTGTTTAAATAATGCTGATAGCGAACCGAGTCCCGCGAGAATCCTTTCACGGACATTTGCGTTTTAATATCCTTCTCGAACTCCTTTTTCCTTCTTTTGCAACTGCATCGTCCGGGGAGTCTTTATTGCAAATTGAAAGGGATGATATTTTATAGAACTGCTTATCTTAAAAGGAACGCGAGATCCAGAAGGATCGCTTTATATAATTTCGTAGGAAACGATCTAGTTTGTGTTATATTAGTTGTGTGAAATTTATATGCTATATCTATAATATTAATCCGTAATAATTTGTAGAAGTGTATAAATTATCAAAGAAAGGATAACGCGAAGAAATTTTCGTTTATAGTTTTATGATTCTAGAATTTTAAATCTCACAAATTAAAAAAAAAATCTACAAGGTTTTAACTTTTTAAAAATATTAACTAATATAAAAAAAGAAGAATTTAAAACACATTTCGAGCATTCGTAGGTTTCTAATGAATTTCAATCTTTCTAAGAGCAAGCAACGAAAGAGAAGAGAAAAGAGGAAAATTTTTGCAACACGCAAAAGACGGTGCACAATATCTTTTTATTCCTACGGGACATTTTTTCTTTTATGGGGAAGAGTTCGCATAAATAGGAGTCTCGATTTAGTTGAAGCTTTGAATGTGCTGCGTCTTTTTCTGCTTTTTTTTATTTACCTTTTTTTTTTTTGCTCACCACCGATCGCACTTTAATTCTTCCCACTCTCTCGCAATTTACTTAAGTAACGCTAATTCCACCAAGAGTAGGAACTTTCAAAGGATTTTATGCGGGTTCCTCTCTTTCTCTCCCGTTCTTTCTACGTGCCATTTCCTGGGGCTTCAATATTTCAGACACTCTAATAGTAATATGAACGATTAAATGATGTAACTCATTAGCGAAACTGTCTCTTTGCAAATTATGCTTATTTATTATATATAAGTAGGATTACATATACATAAATACCTGTTTTAATCGCGCGTTTAGAAATACACTCTATTTACGTATTTATATGCAGAAATGTTCATGTTTGCAGCCTTGGGAATAAAACATTGAAATAAATTCTCCAAATATTCGCGAAAAATTATTTTTCATCAAATTTTCAATATTTCAAAGAATCAAAAGTTCATACGAAATTTCCTTCTCTCAAAAGAGTCGACCAATTTTTATATACAATTTACAGGAACGATTGAATTTTTTCCCGCGCAAGAATCCATTCTCTTTCC
The DNA here is from genome assembly GCF_048542155.1 of Nylanderia fulva. Lineage (NCBI taxonomy): Eukaryota > Metazoa > Arthropoda > Insecta > Hymenoptera > Formicidae > Nylanderia > Nylanderia fulva. The sequence continues at coordinate 909,430 of NW_028189730.1, read as the reverse complement.
TCGAAAAAATCCAAATAAGTTTCGGAGAAATAATTTCGAAATAACACCCGAAATCTTGAAGTCATCCTCTTCGATGTCTCTTTTTCGCCTCCTGTCGAATTGCGGCGTCGCGTCGCGTCGGGTCCCAATTATGCGGAGCCGCAATTTGCGACATTAGCCATGCAACGAGATAATCATTACCCGGCGAACCTCATCGCGGTCGACCGACACAGAAATGATACGTCGCCGACGACGGAGAAGGACTTGGCCGCTAATGACGAAATAGCGTCTCGTGCCGCGCGCGTTCCCGGAATTTATCGGTAATCGTCGTAATCTTCTTCCCTTTTGCACTCGTCATCTTCATATAAGGCGGCGATGTCGTAGAACATTCGGAGAAATCGGCCGCGACGTTTTTCCGTCGTTCGGAATTTTTGCGAGCGAAAGCCTGCGAGAGAAGCCCGCTGCTCTTGAATTTTCGATCCAATATGAAAATCGCTCCATTTTTTAATAGATCGAATACGAAGAATCTATATGTAAATTTTGAAAATTTTTTATTCATTAAACTACGATTTTTTTATTGCCTCGACAGATATTTTTTTTTTGTTTAATTAGATTCTTTTTCACTTTTTAAAAATTTGTGGAAAATATGCTATTAATCTCTTGTTAAATTACTAACGAAATATTTTTGTATTTTATAAATACTATTATATTCTCAGATTACATTTTATAAACTACATTAAAAAAATGACAATTTTACATTTAGCAAATGCATCCAATTTTACAGATTATATGTATATATTGGAAGATTTTTACTCTATTTTTTTTTTTTTTTAATTTTAAAAGGGAACTTGTCAGTTCTAACATTTTTTCAGTTATTTCAGCGATCTCGAGAGCAATTAGGACTTAAATTTTCGCGGAGTCTTCTTCCAATTTTTGTCCCTCTTAAATCCTTAAACTTTACATAAACGATTCAGTAAATATCATCGGGATTATGATAAAAGGTAAAAGCGTACCGTAACCGATTTCCTTAACCACCGGCTGCGTCATATAAGCGCTATTATGGAACACATTATTTACCTCTATCGGTCGTTTCACGCGTTATAATAGTGCGCGAGCGATAACGATTTAATCTATTTCTCGAGTGAACGGTTACGCGCGGCTCTGACTACGCGGGAATAAATTTCGAGTAAACGGAAGCGATAATGCGCGAATTATTACGCTCTCTCCCCATTCGCCCCATCCCCTTTTATCCCCGTTCCATTTAAACTCGCTCTCACGATCGAATGGCTCGCGGAGAGACGCCAAATTTCTGCTTTATATTCATAAAGGGACGCGAATTTCCTTGGAATATTACGCGGAATGTGCGATCGCGTTCCTATATCGCGCTGAAAAGTCATGTGATTTCAAGACGATTCATCTTGGAAAATTAATCTGTCTTTTTGAAATAATTTCGATTTTTATTGATCGAGGATTGAAAATATTAATCTGAAGATTTGAGAGTTTAATATAATTTTTAGAGACTTTGCGAAAATTTATTGAAACTTTTTCAAAACTTTGAATAAATCCTCTTAAGCCGGGTACGAACCTTTGTGAACGTTCACGAATGTCTGATTCATCTTGGAAAATTAATGTTTTTTTGAAATAATTTCGATTTTTATTGATCGAGGGTTGAAAATATTAATCTGAAGATTTGAGAGTTTAATATAATTTTTAGAGACTTTGCGAAAATTTATTGAAACTGTTTCAAAACTTTGAATAAATCCTCTTAAACCGGGTACGAACCTTTGTGAACGTTCGCGAACGTCTGATTCATCTTGGAAAATTAATTTGTCTTTTTGAAATAATTTCGATTTTTATTGATCGAGGGTTGAAAATATTAATCTGTAGATTTGAGAGTTTAATATAATTTTTAGAGACCTTGCGAAAATTTATTGAAACTGTTTCAAAACTTTGAATAAATCCTCTTAAGCCGGGTACGAACCTTTGTGAACGTTCACGAACGTCTGATTCATCTTGGAAAATTAATCTGTCTTTTTGAAATAATTTTGATTTTTATTGATCGAGGATTGAAAATATTAATCTGAAGATTTGAGAGTTTAATATAATTTTTAGAGATCTTGCGAAAATTTATTGAAACTGTTTCAAAACTTTGAATAAATCCTCTTAAGCCGGGTACGAACCTTTGTGAACGTTCACGAACGTCTGATTCATCTTGGAAAATTAATCTGTCTTTTTGAAATAATTTCGATTTTTATTGATCGAGGATTGAAAATATTAATCTGAAGATTTGAGAGTTTAATATAATTTTTAGAGACCTTGCGAAAATTTATTAAAATTGTTCCAAAACTTTGAATAAATTTTCTTAAGCCGGGTACGAACTTGTGTGAACGTTCACGAACGTCTGTAAAACTTGATAATTTAAAAAAATGTAAATTATATTTAAAAAGTTTCAAAACTAAATAATTTAAAAGTTTCACAAGTTTTATACACACGTTCGTAAATGTTTACAAAGGTTCGTAAACGTTCACAAATATCTCCACTAACTGCGCAAAACATTCGCGAACGTTTGTGAACGTTCACGAAAGTCTGTAAAACTAGATAATTTTTGATAAGAGTAAAAGTTTTAAAAATGTAAATTATAATATTGAAAAGGTTTTAAAAACTAAATAATTAAAAAATTTCACAAGTTTTATACAAACGTTTGTAAATGTTCACAAAGGTTCATAAACGTTCACAAACGTTCGCGAAATGTTTTGCGCATTGTTGATGGATATCCAATTTTAAAAAGAGAATAACAAAGAAGTTTTTAATATCATTGTGATTGAACTTTAAATGACTAAAATTGCAAGACGATTAAAAATCTTTTTGTCTAAAAATTATCTATGACAAAAATCATTACAAAGAGATAAATTTTGTAAAATCTCGAAAAAAATCTTTAAAAAATTCTTATACATCTAAATAAGGATGAAATATCTTCTAGATCTGTTAGATTGCTTATCTACGTGTACGGTTATGTATTGCAGATGGGAAGGAATGCGATGCACTGGTGTGCTACCACGAGAAGGACTCGAGTCTAGTGATCGGTATTGTGATACCCACCCTGGAGTCTAGGCATCGATACAAGTGTACAGCTTTGGAGCTGTCTCATCAGAATCACAATTGTGAGTAAGCCTCCCTCCTAATTAGCGAACGAATCTCTCCTCTCGAGAGTCAGATAATTACATAGTCGCGGTAGCAGATGTAATATCGGAGTACCATCTCGAAGGAGAGGCTGCCGGCTCTCTTAAAAAAATCTCTCCCTTCAATCTCCTCTTCGGTGGCACCCTCAACTCTTTTAGAAAAAAAAATATTAATTAATTTTTTCATACATTACTTAATTATATGTATATTGATTATTTTTTTTCGCTGGTCTGTCGAAATCGAATTTTCTGCGACACCCGTTATGTATGATTCAGCAAGAGATGCTTATCGCGTTACATAAGGAACGAGAGTCTTCGCCTTTAAAAACAAAGAAAAGAAGGCGAGAAAAAAAGGGCGACACGACTTGCGCGCTCGATAGACTCCCTATGGAGTTTATTTTGCGGTGCGTTCCGCGGCGATGCGGCAAGTGTAAGAGCCGCAGAGGGGCCGAGAGAGAGAAGGTAAATATTCAGTAGCAAGGCGAATGTGGGCCACGAATTGCCTCTATGGCCCGTTCGGCGACGACGACGACGACGACACGGGTCGATAAACAATTTTACGGGGGTGCAGCTTATGAATTAGGGCTAAATAAAAGCCACTTTCCTCCCTCTCTCTCTCTATCTCTATCTCTCTCTCTTCGCTCTACCGAATTGTGGTGTGGTCGTGCGGAATTGGATTAGCTTTGCGGAGAATGCACCGAGATCGATCGCGGTTTCGAGATAAACTAGGAATTAGAGGCGCGTAATAAGGACGTCCTCGTTTCTCCCGGACGATTTAATTGAGAACGCGGATGCAAATTAGAGGGAAGATCAAACGTGACGCGTGGGGGAGAGTTGCATTTGTTATTTATAGAGTCGAAGTGAAACAAATGAAGACCACCCCGAATAATCGAGGCATCCAAAATGCAAACACTGGCTTAAGAGTAGAGAAACATATCTCTTTAATTAAAAGGCTTGTTACTTCAATTAAATGAAATCAGATTTAGAAATACAAAATTAGATTAATTATTCTAATATATTCTTTTCATTTTCGAGATTACATTAAATACATACAAATTTTTTTAATTAATTTTAAAATTAATGGAAACATGAAGACACACATAGAGAGAATTTTTTTTTAGAATTTACCCTGAATAAATTAATTTATTCATTTTTATTAATTAATACCACAATAAAAATATTAATATCTACCACAACAAGATAAACAAAATGTTCGATTAATTTTATTACGTACATATTAATATTTTTTATTTTTCCCCCCGTGATCCTAAACACCACAAAAGGTTCTTTCAATTGCCTCGAATTTCGCGCAGAAAGCAGAGGGAAGCTAGTCGGTGGACAAAATATATATCGGACTTGGTCTCTTCCTTTTGCTCTATCGCTCTCCAGTCCAATTGCAACTCCGAAACTGCCGCAATGTGGCTAACAATGTAGGGCAATTTTATTTATTTTCTCCCATTTTTTTTTCGTTACTCACGCGACAAGTCGAGCGTCCATTTCATTGCGGAGGTAGGCATTTGTCGGGGCAATTTATTTCATCACCAGGAAGATTTGCAACCGGCCCGGGTGTCACGGAAGGAACCGCCGATCCGTGGGATCGTTATCCACGACAGAAAGGGGTGGTCTTCGCGGACCGCGATCTAACCGAAAGTAATGGGGATCCTTCGGCGGGAATCGTGGGAATCACGGCGACTTGGCAACTTGGCAAATTGAATTAGAAAGTTCGCCGCTCTCTCGGCCGTAGAGTGTCTCGTTTGTCTCCGCAGTATCGAATTAGGTGCACGGAGAGACCCCAATATGTACCACCGCGCCATTTTCGGCCCGAGAAGTTACCGAGAGATGGGTGAGGGTGCGTAAACAAGGAGAGTGAGACACGAGGATACTTTGCTAAGACAATTTAATATACATGCACAGAATTTACCCTGAAAATCATGGAAGAATTTTATGAGTTCTTCTGAAAATTTGTATCACGATAAAAAATTAATATCCACCACAATAAGATATAAAACATATGTTCGATTAATTTTATTACGTATTGACCAATGTTTTTTATTGTAGCAAATATTAATCAGAGAATAAAATAATAAAAATTCTTCCACTACGCGAAGAGAATTTTCTCTTAGAATATACCTTGAAAATCATGATAATTGTTTTGGGACAATATTGTATTGGATACTTTGCTAAGACAATTTAATATACATGCACAGAATTTACCCTGAAAATCATGGAAGAATTTTATGAGTTCTTTTGAAAATTTGTATCACGATAAAAAATTAATAAGATATAAAACATATGTTTGATTAATTTTATTACGTATTGACCAATATTTTTTATTGTAGCAAATATTAATCAGAGAATAAAATAATAAAAATTCTTCCACTACGCGAAGAGAATTTTCTCTTAGAATATACCTTGAAAATCATGATAATCGTTTTGGGACAATATTGTATTGGATACTTTGCTAAGACAATTTAATATACATGCACAGAATTTACCCTGAAAATCATGGAAGAATTTTATGAGTTCTTCTGAAAATTTGTATCACGATAAAAAATTAATATCCACCACAATAAGATATAAAACATATGTTCGATTAATTTTATTACGTATTGGCCAATATTTTTTATTGTAGTAAATATTAATCAGAATAAAATAATAAAAATTCTTCCACTACGCGAAGAGAATTTTCTCTTAAAATATACCTTGAAAATCATGATGATCGTTTTGGGACAATATTGTATTGGATACTTTGCTAAGACAATTTAATATACATGCACAGAATTTACCCTGAAAATCATGGAAGAATTTTATGAGTTCTTCTGAAAATTTGTATCACGATAAAAAATTAATATCCACCACAATAAGATATAAAACATATGTTCGATTAATTTTATTACGTATTGGCCAATATTTTTTATTGTAGTAAATATTAATCAGAGAATAAAATAATAAAAATTCTTCCACTACGCGAAGAGAATTTTCTCTTAGAATATACCTTGAAAATCATGATGATCGTTTTGGGACAATATTGTATTGGATACTTTGCTAAGACAATTTAATATACATGCGCAGAATTTACCCTGAAAATCATGGAAGAATTTTATGAGAGTTCTTCTGAAAATTTGTATCACGATAAAAAATTAATAAGATTCAAAACATATGTTCGATTCATTTTATTACGTATTGACCAATATATTTTTTATTTGTGGTAAATATTTGATTAGAGAAACTTATAAAATTCTTCCAATATCATATATTGCCCCACGATTACCATAATTTTCAGAGAGTAAATTTTAAGAGAAAATCCTCTTAATGTGCAATTGGGGAATAATAAAATTAGCTGTAACAATTGGGCGATTGCTCTATTAATAAGAGAAAACATAATAGATTGTTATTGAAAATTGTGCAACAAAGAATACTAATAATTTAAATAATAATTATTTATATAGGTATATAGGTTCATTATTAAAAAAAATTATTTAAACACATCACATATAATTGCTTTTAAATAAACACAGCAAGAAATGACGAAGATTTTAAATTTTCTCTGTATTTCATGCCTGTTAGTAGCAAAATAAGCAATAATAAAAATAATTGTATTATATAACTGAGATAATTAGTATTAATAACAGAAAGATATAAAAAGATGGAAATATACTGGATACTTGAAATATTCTAAAGCTGAAGAACATTAACCCGAGCTGTTATTGATTTTGAAGAGAATTTTATTGATAATAAAAGCAAGACAAATCAAGCAAATTGAAATAATTACAGCCAGATATTTCGGAGAGAGAAAGAAAAATGTATTTATGTAATCGAACCTTACCTCACATTATCTTAATAATAATTACGTAACAGGCAGAGTTCTCCTAATTGCTCCTAATTACTTAATTATCTTCTAAGCTGATCACTCTTTATAATATAAGATGCGTCGGTTTCGTGCATTCCTGCAGATTTCGCGCACTTTGCTCCCGGACGCAACAACGTCAGCGAGCTAATTACCCGATATCTTACTGCTCTAAACCGATTGCAGAAGCCAAGTGGAGCGTGTTTTATCCGTCGAAGTGCACGATACCATTACGGCATTATATATTATATACATATCCAAACTCGTATCTTTGATCGCGCCTCTACAACATTGCACCTTTGGCACATTTCGTGCGCTCCGTCGACTAATTACCATGTATCCCAATTATGTGGCTTATATATAGGAGACCCCACATCCGGTCTGCGCGTGATGGTCTGCCGCCAAGTTGCTCCAGGGGAGGCTGGCGCGAACGCGAAAGGATGAGCCCTCGAGATTTCACGGGATCGTGAACTTCGTCTATGCGCGGTCGTTTGATAGTCATTGTGAACAAAGTTTCGCTGTCAAAGCGATATCGGAAATCCCGCAGGAGGGAGACCTGTAAATTTTCCCGCGAACCAGCCCCGATCGATTCGGATTCGATTAATCCCCGACACTCTTATCGGGGAGATCTCCGGGAATTTGAATTTTCATGAAATTCCGAATATGTTAATTCAACTTTGCGATAAGACGCGCGTTAATTGAATGGAATTTCCATTTAATTCTATATACACATGAATATTTTGCAGATAATCAGCTTATCCAAGTCTAATTAGAAATTAAGAAGGTGTTCTTGAAAGGAAAGACATCTTTCATGGTTTTTTTTAGCTTTGTTTTATGCAAACGGATTCAAGATATTTTTCTGTGACTGTAATTATCTCAACGATCAATTATTTGAGTACATATATTTACGCGGAAGCAAAAATATCTTATAGAAACGATACGTTTCCTAAATTAAGCCATCCTCGATAACCATATCTATCGGAAACGAATCGCTAGAAGAGCTATTATTTTCTCAACAGTCTCTGATTTAATAGTGATTTTAATCAAACTCCGTCACATTTTCATACACATACCCATTGAGTACATTCTGGATCATCGTTCCATTCTAAGTTAACGAAGTTTTCTCTGGAAACAACGGAGCGTAACGCTCCGGCATCTATTCGGTCGATCAGTTTTTGCTGAACCCGCATCAAGGCTGGGATATATACGTACGTATACACGGTGGCGCGAGGTAAAACTCATACATTACCGATGTAGATTGAGGGGGTGAAACGCGGGGAAAGGGGTAGGGAGGCGCAGCTTTTTATTGCTCACGCCGCAACGTCGGTTTGCTTTCACTTTATCGTCCGTGAAATCCGCAGTCGTCCACCCCACCGGCGGACAATATTTCCAGAGTGCCTCGAAAAAGGGAGCGTATACGTGCAAAATTCAGCACTCTGCCGGAGAGTTGACTCTGTAATCGGACCGCGAATATACGTTTCACAGGAAAAATACCATAACCGACATTTCTGATGAAAATTTGAGATTTATCTGTGTATGTATGTACCTATACGCAGATTTCTCTCTCTCCCCCCATTCCTCTTTCACAATCCGATAACGGTACGATTATTTTATAAAAGTTTTGTTCTTTGAATTTTTTAGAAAGTTTATCTCTTCATTATCGTGAAAGAATAATTGATACATTTTTTTTTCTTTTTTAATTTTACTGTCATCGCGAGGATTAGCAGTATGACAGTTTATCAAAATATAATTAAATAAAATAATGTTTTAAATAATATGTTTTATAACGCTTTAAACTCGATTAATATTTTTGACAGTCATCAGCTGATTTCTGTCAAAATGTATTAACCGTGGATAAGATATTATAACATATTATTTGCAACATATTACTATTTTAATATTTTTTTATAGAAATCAGCTGATTAAAGCGTTAATTTGTCAAGTGAATTTTAAAATAATTATATGTTATAAAAAATAAAAATTGTACATTTTAAATGATACGTTATAATACTTTAAACTCGATTAATATTTTTGACAGTCATCAGCTGATTTCTGTCAAAATGTATTAAATAAGATATTATAACATATTATTTGCAACACATTACTATTTTAATGTTTTTTTTATAGAAATCAGCTGATTAAAGGGTTAATTTGTCAAGTGAATTTTAAAATAATTATATGTTATAAAAAATAAAAATTGTACATTTTAAATGATACGTTATAATACTTTAAACTTGATTAATATTTTTGACAGTTATCAGCTGATTTCTGTCAAAAATAGCAATCGAGGTTAAATTTTTATATGAGCTTTTGCTTAAACTAATAAAATAATAATGAGAACACTTATTGAGTCAGCTCTTTTAATTTTTAAAGCCACAATCTCCACTTGATTCCTCTCGACCAATAGAGCCAAACGCGATGTTATTGCGACAATTATGAAAGAAAGAACATTTGAAAAGGAATTTGAATCCTATGGTTGGGATCTCAAAAATTCCCCCTGTTCCTTCTCTTATATCTAATAAAATAAGTGTAAATTATATATGACTCCTAATTTGACTTAAATTTCATACTCTACCTATTACAGAAATTGACTTTATTGCTTTAATGTCTATGTATAATTTCAGAACAATCAAACTTAGTTAGTTTATTGTATAACAAATTTTGCTATTGTTAGAGTAATGTATTTTCTCGCCGAAAACGATTATAAATTTCGTTTTAAACAGAATAGTATTTTAATGATTCCTAATTTACTTAATTATACTGTAATTTCATTTCGCTATAAATAGCAAATTAATGCTCCAATTAACTGATTTCTGTAAGAAAATCGAGTTTAAATAAACTTGATTTTTATTTTATCATTTTTTTCAAAAATATTCCTTTTAATATAAAATTGAAAAATGGCACGTGCGCGCTTGTATTGTTCTACAAATATTGAAAAAATATTAAAAAGAAAAAAAAGATTAATAAAAAGACGAAAAATAAATTGAAAAGGCTTCATATATAGTACAAATACAAATTCAGTACGAAAAGGGCTAATAAGAGACATAAGGGTGCAAAAAATGATAAAAAATTTTTATTTTAATATAAATAATTTGTTAAATGATTAAAAAATTGCAATTCAATAAAAATGTCTCTTTTTCGTCGCAGGGAGCTTGGAGATCGGCCCGCACGCCAACACGGCCCGGCGAATCATCGTCGTGCTCAGCCCAGCATCCCTAGGCAACGTCTGGACGGACGCGAGTGTCGGCGCGGCGTTGAAGCAGCTGTCGTCGTTGCCGATGAAGACGGTCGTCATCTCGCTGAAAGGTCTGCCGAGCACGACGGCGACGATCGCGAAGCGATCGCGACGGGACCGTCCGGACGTCGACGCGATCTCGTTCGATCGGCTGACGATCCTATACTGGCAGGACAACGGCAGCGGCACCGAGACCGCCTCCTTCGGCAGCGGCGGTCGCAAGTTTTGGTACAAGCTCAGGCTGGCGATGCCGGCGATACGGCCGATCGCTTCGGAAACCGGATGCCAATCGGTCGCCATGATAGTGCAGGCTAACGGCAAGTGCGGACAGCAAAAGGCTCGCTCGCGCGAGAGTCTCGAGGTTCTGGTTTAGACTTCCTGGCTCGCACCCTGCACGTCTGTTCCGAGAGCGAGCTTTCCTTCCGAGCTGAGGAGATGATTTCACTTTTCGCCGATTTTCTTTTTCTCGCGAAGCTCACGGCATCCAGAAGATCCTTTGATCTCGATTCGGATCTCGCGCGAGTAAATCTCTCAAGATCCTTGCTGTTTTTCAAAAAGTGTCCTGAGAAGAGGACGACGATCCGAGAAGTGAGAAAAATCTTTCGTCCTTGATAGCGATTCCATGGAAAAATTGTGCGACGATCTCGATTTCGATGATGCGAATTTTGCGCGAGAACCTCCAGATTCTTCTCTTTTTTAAGACTTTTTTTATTCTCATTTTAGAATCTCCAGTGAAAGGACATTTTTCTGTCCGTGATATCGATTTTCGGAAAAATTCGTGCGACTCCTTTGACTTTGGGCGCGCCAAGAATGAGAGGATGACGTACAGATTTCAGTTTAAAATGCGCCGCACAATCTTTTATTTGGACTGTTTCGAATTATCGTGACAAACATATAAAAAAAGACCACATTATATAGCTTTATGATATTCTCGTGTTACAACTGCGTTTCTTATCGCAAACCGTATGATTGGAAAGCAAATTCGATTTTACATCGCATAAAAGGCAGCAGCTGCACGCATCATAAAAAACGAATCAAGTAGAAATCTTCTTACATACATATAAACCTTTGGAAATTTGATTCTTCTAAATTTTCGTTTGAAATTTTATGCTCTTTGACATGTAGTCTTCGATGGAGGATTTCGAATAATTTCTAGATATTATTTTATACGACAATTCCTCGTCTTATCACTTTTTACGGTTCACGTGACGAATCTGCTCGATTCTTTTTAGGACACCCTGTAAGTTTGTAGACAGTGCAGTTACGTAAAGGTGAAACGCCTAAACGGGTATTTATGCATCTGGTGCGAGGTGCAACTGCATCGACGTGTCAGTGCGATTCGACGGCGCAAAGCGTGAATTTGCATTCGCGATAAGTTCGCGAATTACGACGGAAACGTTAAAAACGCGGAGTGTGACTTGGGCATATTTTTCATTGTCAGACGGCTGCTGAATTTTTAATGAAGAGTACGAAAATTGTAAAAACATTCCGATAGCGCAAGAGAGATGAAGGAGTCGTTAGCGTATGCTACTGATCGAAAGTGAATTATTCCGCTAACGTTCTTCGTATTTTTTTTTTTTTTTTTGGTCGATATGTGATTTTTATTTTTACGGTGTTTTGTGTAAAATTTGTATTTCAAGCCAACTGAGACGATTATTTATGCCAATTAACTGGAGCTTTGGAACGGATTTTAGATACCAAAAAAAGATGTAAGTAATCGTAATGAACACGTAAAATTGCTTTATATACGATGCTAAAAAGACAAATTTACATTTATGAGAAATTAATAGCGATTCCAAAATAGCGATCTGTATCGGATATTGAAATGATATTAAAAAGAAATAAATCGTCAAGCTTTAAAATTCGTTTAACCCCGTTTTAAGGCAGAGCGCGTGTGCTGATTACATTATCGACAACGAAAATAAAGAATCGGAATAAAGCAACGGAATCACTGGAATAAAGATAGATTTTATCCATTTTTCATCACGTCTCTTTGTCCCTTCAAACTGTATATTTGATACACATCGTAAAAATTTTGCGAAACAAGTGATTAAGAAAATCCAGCTATTTTTTTAACGCGAATCTCCGAAAAGCGAATTTGCTTACACAATCGATGAGTCGATTCGATTATCCGAACATTCCGACTGTTTGATGGACGAAAAGGAATGGGAAGATGGAAATGCGCAGTCTTCCTTCTCGCGCGCATGATGAAGATTTGATTACCGGCATTTCCGTTTTATCACTGGCGTTCCATCATTTCCTCTTCCTTTTATTTCCATCGTGCTTACATATATCGCCACTTCTCTTCTTTGTATATATTGGAAATCTATATTTATTTAGCTAGCCGCGTTTTATTTAATTATGTACAAATTTGTGTACATTTTAATCAACCGACCCTTTAACTAGTGAAGTAGTAGTTTTAAATTCCCGTTTCGAGAGACTTAAGGAAGAGGAACTGTTTGTTTAGGTACTTAAATATTTGCCCGCGATGCGCGCGCGGCAGATGGATCTGGGATTTAAATTATCTAACTATATATTAATGTAAGATGTATATTGTTATATTTACTTATATATTTTATCGTGCAAATTTAGTTGAAAAATTTTATTCGATTGCTGGTTAAAGGGTTTCTAGATACAATCGCGCGGAATTGCACTCCGATGCATCATGTTTGCGCGACATTTTCTCTAAAAGCTGGTTTATCGCGAGCGATAACGACATAATTTCGCATTATCGTTCGATATAATGTACGTCACTGCCTCGGGACGTTAATATATAAGCGTTTTATACTGTTTTATATATATACATACATACATACATATATGTGTATACACATATATACATATGTAGACGTACAAGGTGTATTCCACACCGGATATCCCTGGACATCCCTGAGCGCACAATCGGTGTCAGTAATCGTTGCTTGCTAATCATTATCGCAATTAGTCTCCCGGAAGTAAGACGAGGAGTAACACTCAACGGTTTCCTGGATTTTCTTCGAAAGGGATACTTTTGTTTTCGAGTTTCTGGCAATTTTTTTGTTCACCCAACACTTGGACTTTTATTAAATTTAGGATATTTGTTTGATGTAGAAATGGCGATTGAATAAATTTATACTACCAATATTGTATCATTGAATTTATTTACGAGTGTAAAAAATCGTTGCTTTAATCGGAAAGCGATTCCATTATCAATCGCATTTTTATCAGAGCAATACCGGCGATTGTCGTGTCCTATTCCAGGGAATTGAATTGGGCCCATCGCACACGAAATTCGGAATGTTTACATATATATTGTATACTACGAGGAGTGACAAAAACATCGCAAAAACAATAAAGATAAAATAGAAGATAAGTGTTATCTGTAATTATAATCGTAACCGTGATTCATAATTGTAACTTAGAGAAAAAAAAAGGTATGACGGAAGTGAGAAAAGATAGAGGAGCAGAAAGAGGGAGACAGTCTGGGCAGGATTAATTAATTTTTAACGTTGATAGCAATTATTCTCTTTACTGTCAGTATTACGACACACTAGTGTACTCGTCTCGTCGAGGATGCCAGCAAGTACTCTTGCAAAGGATAATCGCGAGCCGAGTAAGCAGATTTTACAGATGTAGAATCACATTTGAACGGTGCGTTTCGTAGAGGGACTCCGAATTATTTATTCGGAAAATAGGGTTGTATTCTTCTCGTCTTATGTGGAAAATGGCAGAGACATATCGATCATTCCAGAAATAATTTTCAAAAATTTAGACCTTTAAAAGGCAGAGCCTTATACTACGAGAAAATTTTTCAACTCTATGGAGAACAATTATAATTTAAATTTTTATATATTCATATCTTGAGACAATTTTTTGTATAATTAGCTAATTCGCACATTTAAAAAAAATTGCGCAAACATTTTCTCACAATTAAATGCCATCTTATATAAGCAAAACGAACAATAAAATAAGATTATATGATATAAATTTAATTCATAATTTTTGATAAGATTTTTTATACAGTTCCAATCTGGCAAAAGCAAACATGTCCCTTTCACAAATGAGCCGTTTATTTGTCTTTTTTTTTTTTTTAATTTTTCTTATTGGTCTTATCATTGCAATCGATAAGATGGATTTAGCTCATGATTTACTTATTTAATCAATTAATCTTTGTATTTGGACAATAAAGTCTCTCTAGAATTCTTAGAAATAGCGCGATTCACGTACGTTCTCTCTCTCCTTTTTTTTTTTTAAACAATAGATAGCTTAATTGATAAGGGACACGACAGAGACAAGTTGGGATCGTACGTGTATAATTCTAGATAAATGTTTATCTAGCGTGCGTCTGCGATTATGACTGATCGATTGTTTGACGGCGCGAGTAATAGAAAGCCGTTTACACGTGGAAGATGTTCTAACTGTTTATAGCAAAGCATATGTTTTGTGACATAAGAACAATTATTTGTATATGCCGTGTATATTTAGGTCCTATCTATAGGGAATATTCAGATCATAAGAGTGATTTTTTAAGAATATAATTTTTAAGAATTGTAATTTAAACTTTATTATACTTATTTTATCTTCCGTTTAGGTAATGCGTGTTTTTTCGTTGATTAATTTTAATTATTATTATTAATTTTAATTATTATTAATTAAAATAATTTGTATTCTTGATAAGTAATTATTAGTTTCATACAATTTTATTTATTGATCCTTCCGTTTTAATCTCGTTTAGTGATTCGACTTTCTTGAATAAATGGATTCATGTATTTTGATAAATAATAAAACATCTCAAACGTCCTCAGAGTTGTGTGTATTTACCAACCTAATTAGGAATTACAACTTTTTTTACCATCTTCAATCTTTTTTCCTTTTTTTTTAATCGACGCTTCGATTTGTTGCATTTTCGAAATGTGATTCTCTGAATTCATTATTTAATTTATATCTCTATTTTTCGGATAAAGACTTTACAAGATCTATAGAACCTAATGTTATCAAGAATTCGCGCAAAAGGAATATAACATGAGTATTGTTTTTTGTATCAATGATTAAACCCTAATTACCATATATGTTGATTTTAATTATCACTGTCGTATAAAGAGGATATATAATTAATATTTCCAATAATATATGATTGGTGGAATCTTCTTGTTTCTCTGATTGTGTGTGAATCGATGTAACATGTCGAATGTAAAGTATTTTATAGCGATTATTACACATAGAGACAAGAGTGTAATTCTGTAATTTAAAAAAGAGAAAAATATAGAAAAACACACACACACACACACATATATAATATATGCATAAGACGTTAATTACATAAATAATCATCTGTATTTATATTTCATTTACAATGATTACATAGGCACTTGTATGTAAGATATTGTAATTCACATTTTCACTTAAAAAAAACAAGAGTACAATTTGCATCTATCTATACATATATAATATATATTGATAACGCTTACAATATACGGACGTTTCTTTTTATATAGTATACAGAATGTATCCTCGATTTTATCGTGAAAAACTTACATCCGTAATCCCTCTTTAATTCTTCGACCTGTTATCAATATTTCAAAATAATTTCAAATAACGAAATTGATTAAAATATTTTCATATTTATTTGGATATATTTATATACATATATATAATAAATATTATACATACATAATTCAATATATTAAAACATAGTAACTATATACTGTATTTAAAAAATTAGACTCTGCTTAAAATGACTATTTGAAGTTGGCATTTAAAATATTGATAACAGAAGGAGGATTTAAAAAGAGTTTAAACATTATTTTGCTCGAGGATACTTGCCATATGTTTTACTTATCTCGATTTTTAATCATGGCGAAAAATTGACCAGTCTAAAACATGATCATCGAAAAAGGCATTAAGTACTTTGATTTTCGTTGCTTTGTAACTTTGCATTATATACATAAAGCTCGAGTACAATGCGCTTCGTTATTGTGTAATAACAATAATACGATTTAATATATAAAATAACTACTAAAAAATGATGTATCGATGTAGCTTTTACTAACTGCTCATGTTTAAGTATTTCGCTTTTAAACATTAGAGCAGACTCCTTTTGTTGGCCTTTTTTTCTTTTTGTATCACTAGTATAATATAGGAGGAACAAGCACAATCCTTGCATGATTATAGATATACATGGATTTAGAAAAAATCTTTTTCCAAGCCTTCTTACCTTCGGAACCTGTGTATATCGAACTATATAGCGAGTATAAAAATTAGAATCTTTCGTTTCTCCTAATGTTAAGTACAGTTCTGTCGATTTGTTGGTTCACCGACCGACCCTGTAATCGTTCAAGTTCCTGAGGAGCGATTTTTTAAATCGTTCTCAAATTCTAAATATAATATTTCGAAATTTGCGATCCTCAAATCTATTGATTAATCCGAGATAGTACAAAATCTACAAATTTTTCGAATCTCGGATTTTATATTCCTAGCTCTTTCCCTACATATCTAAAAAATTCTTATCTTTCTTTTAATAGTAGCCTAATATTTTCTTCATATATTTTTCTCAAATAAAATCTTTAGTTATTTTAAAAAATATGAATGAATAGGCTTATTCACTGGCAATCGATAAGAGATCGATGACCCAACGTGTTAAAAGTTTTATTCCTTCCCGATGGGAAATCTGGGTCAACAGACTGATACAAAAATGACGTAATAATACTGTAACTGGGAGCGTTTTTTTGATTGCTCGCTGCACTGGCATTGCATTGGAAAAAGGCAGAGAATTGTCGAAAAAAGATCAACTCAAACGAGACCATATACCTTGCATATAAAAAACGACTGTCGGTTTATTAATCTCTTATCGAAAGTTTCGCCGCTTCTGTATCCTCTTTCGAATTCCCGCAAGGATCTTTATATATCTAATATCTCCTGAAACATTTTTCTAATGTTCCCTCTTCTCGAATAAATCTAGAACTTTATATTATATCATCTTTCGCCTTTCTCTTTACATTTCCTATTGATTTTTCTTTTTCTTAAATACTACATTTCATTGACGCCTAACTCTGTGCCTAAATTCTGATATATAGAAAAGTTTTTCATACAGATATCTAAATCATTTAGTATATTTATCTTTCTCGAGAACCTCTTATTTACCTTCCTGGCTTTCGCGGCACTTTTGTTAACTTTCGATGCGCCAGGATTTCTATATCTCTAAATTTCAAGGATTCGAAATTCTTGGACCGATTTTGTCTTTTTTCGCGAAGGTAATTGGTCAAGTATCTAGAGTCGTTCAACGAAAATTCTCAGGAGAACAGACGGTATCTTCCTCACAGAAACCTATCACGGCATCGTCATCTGTCGAAAAATTAGCGAGGATCCTGTCGAGGATGTTTCAGAGCGTGGGTGGACGATTCAGGTAGCTGTCGCGGGCGATGCCGGCCAGGGCCTCCGCCATCGCTTTGCCGGTTTCCTGTACCATTTTCTTCAGATAACTCGATTCCTTTTGCAGCAGCACGTGGGGATGATCGAATTCCTACATACGATAAAAAGTTGAGCTATTGAAGGAAAGAACTACACGAGATTTACGATCCACTCTTGTTACGAGAGCCGTATCTTTCATGGCGAGATAGTTCGAGACATACCACGGACTCGATAAAATATTTATGAGATGTACACCGGGTGTGATGGAAATGAAATCATTCTTGTTGACGGCTGTCTATATCATAAAACGAGAAAAGGCGGCGAGTACCGTGCACTTTTATGTGGAAAATAATTGGAAAAGATAAATAAAAGAAGTTGAAAATTAATGAAATACTATAAATGCATAGCTAAAACATTTCATATGAATATAGAATAAAAATTCAACAATCGAGCTTTTTTCATACGAAAATTGTAAAAATATTTAAATATATAATTACGTCAGTTTAACTACATGTCTATATGGAAGTGATTTGTAATTCCATGCGATAATTTATTTCATCCGAGCAAAAAGAATAAATTAATCAATTTATATATGATCATGAAATATTTAAATGATAAAAGTTTGATTCAACGATTTATTGCGTCTAAATAAAAAAAGTGTGCAAATTAGAAACTTGCACATTGCTTCCTGATCATTTTATTTCACTCATTAAACTTTCTCTAAGAACTTTCTCTAAGAGCAAGCTAGTTTTTCAATTGTGGTTTCCTCATAGAGAAGCTTAATGAGCGAAATGGAATGGTGAAGAAGCAATGTGTAAGTTTCCAATTTGTACATTTTTTACATAAAATAAATTTTTTTTAAATGTCACGTATATGTATGTGTGTGTAGGTATGTACCCATTTTATTCATATGTTCATTTCGTACGTATTTTTTGAAAAATTCCAAATTTTATAAAAAAATTAACCCCTTCACCAATCCTCATTAAATTCAATATTAATCATTCTTTAATTATACTCTTCATGTAAAAAAATTTAGCTTGAAATTTACGAAAGCTAGCAACCAGACATTTTTGACAAATTAAAATTGCATTAAAATTTAAAATACTGTATAAATGTTTATAAAAATGTCAGTAAATAAAAATATTGTACTGCTTTATTTGTATGCCAAATTGGAGTGTTGCAACTTAAAGTTAAGTTCTTGAAACATTATATATAAATTTTCGGAAAAGAGTGGCCACATATGTACACACATATACATTCAAATCTGAATAAAAAATGTTTCCACAAAAATAACACTTCCTCTACGAGGAAGCAAAAAACTCACCTTCGCATATCCAGCGTCCATGACCAGGATACGATCGCTGTCCATGACGGTGTTCAGTCGATGGGCGATCGTTAGCACCGTGCACTTCTCGAACTTGTTCCTGATCGTCGTCTGGATAAGCTCGTCTGTTCGCGGGTCCACGTTGGCGGTCGCCTCGTCCAGGACGAGTATCGGGTTGTTCCTGATGATGGCGCGGGCCAGACAAACCAACTGTCGTTGACCCACGCTGAGATTGGAGCCGCCCTCATTGACGTTCGCCTGCAGGCCCATCTCCTTCAACTCGACTTCCTCGAGCGCCCGCCACAGGACGTCGTCGGTGTAGGAATCGAACGGGTCGAGATTTCGTCTTAAAGTACCAGAGAACAGGAACGGTTCTTGCGGAATAATGCTGATCTTGGAGCGCAGATCGTGCAGACCGATCTCGCTCGTGTCAACGCCGTCGATTTCGATGGTACCTTCTACTTCGACCAGACGGAAAAGAGCTTGAATCAGAGACGATTTGCCGGCACCGGTTCTGCCAACGATGCCAATCTTCTCGCGCGGATGGATGACGAAGTTGAGATTCTTCAGTACCGACGATTCCATTGGCGAGTAACGCAAAAACACAGTCTTGAATTCGATCTTGCCTTTCTGTGGCCAGTCGGATTTGGGTTTTTTATCAGGGGCGCTCTCAAGAGCAGGCTCGCTGTCCACATTGCTGCAAGAGAGTTAAGATTGAACATATATTTAAATCTTAAGAGTTTGAGATGACATCTAAATAATGTAGAAAGATACAAAAGCACAAATATTGAAAAAAAGATCTTGGCAAAAAATAGAAGATAAAAAGATTTAAAAGGTTCTAAAAAATGTGCAAAATTCGAAATTTCAATAGCTATCAAGAAATTTAAAAAAAAATATAGACTTATACCTGTACTCGAGGATACGTTCTACCGAGGTCATTTGGTTTTCCAACTCAGCGCTCTGACGCATGCCCCACTGAAACATGCCGGTGAGACCAATACTCTGAGTGATTGCCAAGCCTACGTATCCGCCATCCACCGAGCCTCGGGAATAGTTGTTCAACACGAGAAAACTTAGTGTCACCAACACAATATATATCACACAGAAAATATCCAACCAGAAACCGAAGGCACGTGAGGACGCAATGAAGATGTACCACGCGGACGAATGGAGATCTTGGTGACGATCAAACTCCTCCGTGAGGATTTGGCCCGCTTCGAACGCGCGAATCGTTGGTAGTCCTTGAAGAGTCGCGCTCAAGTGAGCAAAGACCGGTGAGCGAGCTAAGGAGAGAAAGAATTTTTCATATTTAGATTATTTAAAGAATTTACATTCAACCTAATTAAATCCAATCAATTTATTTTTAATACAATCGAATCTATTTCATTGACCAAGTTATATATATCTGGATTATACTTACTGACGCCTTCGAGGCGCTTGATGCTACGACTAGTAGCCAGGTAGAAGATTCTCAAGTAGTAGAAGATGATGCCGACGAACACAGTGGGGATCAGCAGCCACACATTCGCGATGGCGACTACAATGATGATGCCGACCAGCGACAGACCGATCTGCAGACAGTCGATGAGTGCGGTAGGCAACACTTCGTCCACCGAACCTATGTCTTTGGAGAAGCGATTGAGCACACGTCCAGACGTGTTGGTATTGAAGAAGCGCATTGTGGCGTGGCTGATGCTACGAAACATGTTATCGTGTAGACGCATGGAGGCGCGCATGCATGTCGCGAAGAAGGCGAACGAGCGAATCAGAGTCACGCCGATCGTTAGCGCGGTCAATGCGGTGAAGATGTAAATGCATTCTAAGCGCGTGAGGGGACTTCTCGGGTCTTCCACGACACCAGTCTCCGTTTGATTCATCTGCGAAAGTACATTGAGAGTAAGTTGAAGTTTGTATTATGCGGTTTCTCGAATCAAAGAGCAAGATTTTCCTGATTTATACAATTATACTTACGTAGTTTTCTTCGATATCGACCCATCGCGCGATGAAGAAATCACCACCGCTGGCCGCTAACTGGGATAATATGCAAAGCGTAGTGATGATGAATATTACGCACCAATTGCCACCGGCACGAAAGTAATTCCCGTACACTTTTCCAGCAACACTGCCCGTAGATCGCATCTCAGCCACCTAAAAAGATTGATAAGAGATTAACATTATATTAATTTATATTAAAATTCCAAATTATGCAGTAATCAGAATTACCTCCTCAGGTTCTCGTTGCGAAGTCTCAACTGATATATAAGAGTTCAAGGATGTAACGCTACCAGTACGCGAATTGCTTCGGCTAACAGAAGCCGAAGGGGGTCGAGAAGTTTTCTCATCCTCTTGCGTTTTATTATCCAATAGCCGACCGAAATCCACTCCCATGGAGCCCAACTCGTCAAAAGTGCTGGTGAACAGAAATTATCTCTTATATAAGATGATAAAATGATGTACATATTTTTAAATTACATTCTCATATGAAAAGGTTTATCAATCAAAGTAATTAAGAATTTGCAAACTATTAAGTAAATATATGCAATGAAATAATGTGAAAAGATAAGAAAATACTAGAAATAAAAATACTTCAAGAATTTATAAAATAATACAAACAGTAGAATTGAGAAAAAAACAATGAAGAATTGAAAAGATATAATTATAATAATTATAAAATAATTAGGGAAAGGAAGTTCGTACCCTTCTGCTTGGATAGCTCCGTCCTTCAGAACTATAATTCTGTTGACGTTATGTAAGTATTGCAATTGATGAGTCACTAGAATCCGGGTCTTTCCGCGGAGATATTTATCGATGCACTCTTCAAACATGTGTTTGCCCACGTGAGCGTCCACGGCGCTCAAAGGATCATCCAAGAGATATATGTCGGCTTCGGCGTAAACGGCTCTCGCCAAATTGATTCTGAGAAACAATCATTAGCTTATAGATATATGCACATACATGTATACATATTTAATTATGTTTTTAAGGAAATTTTGTTTGATCATAATTATATCTAAAAAAACAAACCTTGCACGCTGACCTCCAGAAAGACTAATACCCCTCTCGCCCACTATGGTCCTATCGCCATAAGTTAACATATTGAAGTCCTTCTTTAGCTGACACACCCTGGTCACACGATCGTATCGGATATGATCTATCTTTTGTCCAAACAAAATGTTTTGTCTTACAGATCCGGCAAACAGCCACGGTTCTTGACTGGCATAGGCAATCTTGCCATTAACCTGTGAAAAGTGTTTAAAAAGCGCCAATAAAATTATTTTTATTATATTTTTACAAATAATTATTTTATTTTTCTTCGAGCAAAATTTGTGATATTTATTTTTTAACGTTATCGTTAAAAAGAGATTGTTCACATACCTGAATGGAACCTTGCTGCAAACGCAGCTCCTTCAGGATGACATTCATCAGACTGCTCTTGCCTGCACCAACCTGTCCGACAATGGCGATCAGTTCACCCGGGCGTACCTTGATGTTGATATTTTGCAAGGTATCCTCCTGCTCGTATTCCAGCCACTTGGCGCTAGCATTCTCAATGCAAATCTGATGCTCGATGTGATCCGGTTGATCCGCGATCACTCGATCGCTCTTTTCCTGGTTGACCAAATCTTCCTTCGCATTTTCGTTGTAGTTTTCATTTACATTTTGCTTATATTTCTCATTTGTGTTCTTGTAACTCTCATTCGTATTCTCCTTATGCTTCTCTTTTGTGTTCTCCTTCATCGTCTTGGTTTCGGGAGAGTCCATCTCATCATACAGCAAGAACTTTTGCAAGCGTTTTATAGATATCATTACCTCCGCCACTTGCGATATTCCTGGAAAAGGAGAAAAGATAAAGAAAAAAAATATAGAAAGAAGAGCAAGAGAATAAAAACAAGAAAGAAATATAACAAGACAAAGAAATGAAAAAAGTACTCGTGTACAAACCTTGTGCGAAGAAAACTGTCATAGTCGTACGCAGAATGTTATAATAAGCGGTTATCATAAACACTTTTTCGGCCGTTATCTTGAAGCCGAACAACACGTAAGCCAGCACTGTGATAAACAACGACATCCTCGTGGTAAAGATGATGAACGACAAGCTAACACCTCTGATATACGACGTCCCCCGGATGACGTTGACCTCTTTCCTGTGAACAAATTTTGCTTCTGTATTTTGATTCTATTTTGTTTTTTCTCTTCAAAATTCTGTTTATTTTTCGCGATCCGTGAAAAATATAGCCACCTGATCCAATGAAACGTACGATAAAATAAAAATATCGGAGTAAAATAATACCGCGTGTAGATTATAAATACGCGCGTGAATTAATTAATTTGTTTTTTTGAATGATAAAACGTCGCATGCATGAAAATAGTCGCAACATTGATGATTTATTTTCGATAACAAAGTGCGGTACCCTCATTTCGATTCGGAATTATTCGATATTGAGAATTAATGGTTTCTGACTGCTTAAACTTTAGATAATTCAACGCAGGGGCAATGTTTTGGTTTGCTAAATAGGCTAGAGATTTAACTTTATTTCAATAATTTAAATTCGAAAAGAGCGAATGTTTAGAATTATTTATAACAATCTAAATTAATATATTTATAAACACCCAATATTCTTAAAATATTCACAAAACAAAGTAGATGTTTGAAGAGCAAACTATATCTTCGCAAGTTTTTTTTATTAGAAGACTCGATAACAAATGCGATAAAATAGAGTAATAAAAGGCCGCCACTTGCTGGCGATTATTATCATTTCATTCGATTGTATCAACACAGTGATTTCGAAATAGAAGCAAGCTTACGATGATTTAATCTAGAACAGATTATTTAGGTGTGATAGTGAGCCACTTAAATTCTTAAATACTTTTCGCTTCCGATTATAAAAGTATGAAATTATGAGGATTTTTTTTATTTATCGCATAATTTTAACATAATTGAGCGTTACTTATGTAAACAATATAAGAGATAATACTCACTTTCTCGCTTTTGCTATGAGCGCGCTGAATGGTTTTTCCCAGGTATACATTTTAATGGCTTGAATTCCGCTGATAATTTCATTTGTCAATCGTACCCTCTCGTCAGTCCTGATTGCGGTTCTTAATCTCAACTCTGATGATTTTTTGCCCAGCCATCCTGAGGAATTTCAAAATAAAAAAAGGGTCAGATAACAAAATAAAAATGATAAAGGATTTCGCGACAACTATTGATAATATCTCGAAATAGGTGGAAAAGTATGTCTCACCTTGCAAAGGAATAAACATCAGCAAAGAGGCGACTCCGATGATGGAGGATATTCCGATATCGAGGTAGAAGTACATGAAGAACGTGATGACGATGGTCTGTAAGGGTCCGATCCACAAATAATGAAGAAATATGATGCTTATGTCGAACCTGTTGACGTCATTGGATAATAGATTGACTGCCTGACCAATCGTCGTCTCGCCCAGCGCAGTCCTAGTTAGCTTCAACGTCTTGCGATAGATAAGCGAGCAGCAAGCGATGCGCATCTTCATGCCCATGTGCAGGATTCCCATCATGTATGGATGGATCATGAACACACTGATGGCAGAGCACAGGATGATCCCAACCGCGTACAAATAAGCATGCAACTCGTCGACATCCGGGGTGCTGTAGTATCGTATCAACTGGCCCAGGAAGATAGGTTGCAACAGCCTGTCAATATTCAAGAAAGTTGATTAGACGCGAGAAATCTTGTTTTAGAGGATCCCGCACCAAATACATAGAATTTTGGCTTTCGGTGAAATTAGCTGTTTTCTTATATATATAGTAGCTATGACTTGCTTAACAAAATATCTAATAGCCCCAAATATTGGATAGTTACTGATCTATCCAGTCAAAATACTAGCTGTAGCTCAGTAAGTATTCAATATTTAGCTTTAAGGCTACTACATCTTTCGTTCAGCAGGACATAAGCTACAATATATGTGAAAATCAGCTGGTCTTACCAAGATTCAATTTTACATGAAAAAGCCAATTTTACCGAAAGCCAAATTCTTTATGTCTAATACTCGTACTTGAGCAAGATCTCCAGGACGGCCAGAAGCACCCCGTACAGCATGATCTTGATGCCGAAGCACTTGATGATGACTTTCAACAGGCTGGGTTTGCTGACTTTCTTTTGGGAGCCGGTCCTCGCACTTTTTTCCAGCCGACGATTGTACGCTTCGCATTCTTGCTCCCAGGCTTTCGCTATTTTAACACCAAGAATACCACTTGTATGCTCTTTAAGCGGTGAGAACAAATCAGTTACTTCAAGATCCCTGCGGTAACCCACCCAGAATGTACGTAGGATCCAACTGTGAAGAAAAAAAAATAAAGCATACACGTTTTACTCGCACAAACCGTCCGCAATTTATCCAATTCGTGTGAAAAAAAAAAATTACATTTTCTCCTATAAAATATTATACCTATTCCATGTCTCTCGTTCAAAATATTATTATTTTCCTATGTTAGAATAAGATAAGTCTATGTCATTAATTTTAATTTCAGATAATGTCGACATTTCATGCAATCGTTACCCAACCCGAAACTAACAATTGGAGTTTGTGCAACTTTCCTTTAAAAAAACAAAATAAAAATATGGTCGAACATAAAAAATCGAATTTAAATAACGATTAAATTCGCTTTAATAAAAATGCGAGAACTGATTCACATATGCATTCTAAGTGCGCTTGATTTCCGCGTTATTCCAAATGAAATAAAATCGTCAAGGCCAGGAGATAGAAAAGGTATAACGGAATATATGGTAAACATTAAGAATGGAAAATCCAAGAAAAAATTATTTCCCAAACAAAGTAGTGCAAGGTGTTTCATTATTCGCATCTTATCGGTGGCTCTCAATCCGAAGATAATTCGCATCTCATGACTCATTTATCACATTCAAGGGAGCTCGATATGATATATATTAATTATTATAATAGATAATCACGCGTAAAGAGATAGAAAACAAAGTACATCAAATTCATTTTTTATTTATCTATCAAAAACATGGATCTAGAAAATAACTAGTCATTCTATAAAAGTGCACGAGAAATAATCAAACGCTTGATTACACTTACATATTTATATTAATTAAAATATGTAAGATTATATTATCAAAAATTTTAATTAAATATAAGCATGCTATATTAATTAAATTTATCGTAATCTAATTTCCCACAAAGTTGTTTATAAACTCTCTAAGATAATTAAAATCATCGTCTTCAGTGATTCTCTTTTAATTCATCGCTCTATAAAGAAGACTCACGTCCATGTGAAGCCATCAAAATGTTACATCATCGATTTCTTGCAGAATCATCATCTCCTCTCTCTCTCTCTTATCTTTATCAAGGATTTTATTAAGTGATACTTGTCTTACTTACGAGAACGTTAAGGCACTGAAGATATTGGCGCCTGCTCTGGGATTCTTCACTTTCTCGGTTTGCACTTTTCCGTCCATGATGATGATGAAGATGGATGATGATGAAACACCGTTTCACTCTCGAGGTCCTTCTGCAAAATATAAGACTTTCATGTACACATATATACACACATAGACAAATATCCACGCAATTAAATCACGATTAGGTGAGATCCGACAAAAAGAGAAGAGAATTCGACGGTTCGTGTATTTTTGAGCCGGTTCTTTTTTTCTTTCGCTAAACGGGGGTCAAAATTTGATAAAAAGATCGCTCGGTATCTTATCACTGTTATGTACAACGAATCAGGTAAACTGTTATCAGTTACGTGATGCGTGTTTCCATCTATCCAATATTGATTAAATCGGTCTCGAAATAATTTTCGTATATATTTAGCACGTAAATTGCATTGTTGCGCATTGTTACATCCCATTATGAAAGCTAAACAGCTCTGATAACGAGTTGCCCCAGATTCTCCGTCTCCGATAATTTTTTTTTATATATATTTTTTATTTCGTTCTTTCGTATTTTTTATTCACATTAATATTTTATTGATTTTCGAGAAGTGCACATATAACTGCAAGTAATAAAATTTCTAATTTAATTGATTGTAATTTAATTGCACCGTAATCTCGACTGACTGCATGGTAATCATATGCAATAATATGAAATTTTTATCAATATTTACATATTGATAAAAATTTCATATTATTGCATATGATTACCATGTGCAACCGAGCGCGTTAATTACTTTGCGTAATGTATATTATTAACCTGTGAGTTACTTTATTTTCAATAATATATAGATAAGATACCACGTTTTTTACAGCTTCTAGACTTATTCTAATTGAAATTATAGTGCTCCTAATGTAAAGTGGCGCTAAACTCATTTATTTTGTTTTCTTTACAAATAGACCCGGCAATTCTTTACAAATATATCTTCAAATATATAAAACAAGACAATGTAGAAAAGACGGTTGCTGAGATATATAAAATTATGTGCACAAAAAATCGATGTTTATTCAATGATATAGAGTAATAAAAATATTTCTGGAACAATAAATACAAAAAATATACTTTAACAATATACCATATATTTTAATTTCTATATAATAATTTTACTAAATTAATTTAATCAAAGCTCGGTAAATTAATAATCACGATTTCGCAAGCTAATGTTCCGAAAGAATTCCTTACTTCGTGAAATTTTCGCGACAAATCAAGCGTCATCGAAATTGAAGATTTGAGCAAACAAGTAGAAAAATCGGTTTTAACATTTTTAAATTTTTGCTCTCTAAACGCGCGATTTATGAGTATTTTAACAAATTTTCGTGTCAACGCCAGATGTTTGAAGAAAAAATCCATCGAAATATTTATTTGCGTCTCTATCCGAGCAGATAAATTGTATTATTTGGGATGCTGTACTGGAAAATTTAATCCACACAATCCGCAGGGAAATTTAACAGATCGCAGCACAAATTTCATTTACCCTGAACGGACAACAAGTCTGTTACACTTTGTTACCAAATATTAAGTAATTAGTGAATGATGTTACACAGCTCTGGCGACAATAAACTTTATCACTGATAAGATTATATTAAAGTATGTTTTAGTAGGTACAAAGTGTGAGAAAATCCTAACGATGATTTTTCAATTCTCAATTAAGCAAGGCTCTTTCATTCTCACATCTTTTTAAATTATTTCTTGCTCGTATATGATCTGTATAATAAAATATTCTGAACAATTTTTTTCTTTTTACGAAATTTCTTAAAATCTCCGCTTCTTTCAGATTCTCAAATCAAGATCGACTTTCTGATTTGCGATACAAAATGTAAATAATCGCATTTAGAAGATAATATAACTTCGGTCTTACATTCATTAAGTTTACCTTTGAAAAGAAAATAAACTTGGATAATATATCTGACACTTTGATAATGAAATTGCGATAACACAGACGAGACGATAACTTGGAATTTAAAGACAATGCAAAAATATTATAATTTTTCGCACACGTGTACACACATGTAAAGATAGAATTCTTAAACGTTAATTAACGAAGCACGATAAAATTCGTAAATAATTATTATTTTGAATTGATTTTTAATAAAAAAAATAACATAAATATCGTCAACAAGAGAATATGTCATTTTCATAAATTATAAAATTATTACACGAGAAAAAGAATATGTTTTTCACGTTTCTCGTGATGTCACGTAAAAAATATCTTTATCTATATATAATAAGACATTGTTTACGAACTTACAAAATAGATTTACGATAATAGAGATTAGAATTAGATCGACTTACAATATATATGGTAACAAATAAATAACAAATAAAGTCTCTCTTTTTTAATCAAAGTTTCTTTCTACATGGTCTCGCATTTAAAATTTTTTTCCAAAATGCTAATCCTGTTTGTTTATCAATTTCTTGTGTTCATCGCATACTTTGGAAGAGACAACGTTATCAGAATATTATTGGAGCAATTAACTGCAGTGGCAATAAATATAAACTGCGATAATTAACCAGAGTTAGCCAGATAGTCGCGCAGCGATAAGAAAATAAATTTGAATGATCATATTTATTTTTATATTATATTTATTATATTTATTTTTTATATTATATCATTTTTTAAATTAATAAATAGACTGCGTTAATAAAATAATAAAAGGGAGATCGTTAGTTTATTCACGCAAGTATTTTCTCAACACTCGATCAAATTGCTCTCGTTACGTAATAGTCAATCTATTGTTGACGTAATGACCAATATTAATTGTAAAGATATTTGAACGTGTTACGCGTAACGCTTCTTCATCCATCGCGTTGATAAAGATAGCGTTATTGATTCATTCGGCACGCCTTCTGTCACTTTTTCGTTTAATGAAAGACTCAATCAATTTTATAAACTAATCCAAGAATAGATCTGTCAATATGTATTTAGAAAGATTTGCAGAAGAGATGGAGAGAGAAAGAAGATCAAAATCAATACAGCTGGTTAAATTTAAAGCTTCTATTAATTTTATTTTAAGAAGAGATTTTTTTTTTAATTAAGAAAAGATTAAATTTTTGTGTATTCTGATCAAAAAAATTTATTAACCTATTTTAGCTAAATTTTAGTATATCAAACGAACACACAGTATATGCAAATTTTTTTTCGTGTATATAATTATATATATAATTAATTATATAATTAAACACACAATATATATATATAATTATGCACACGAAATATATATAAAAATGGTAATAATTCAATCGACCAACTTTGGCAAATAAGTAATTTTATTGAATTTTCACAACGTTTCGGCCGTGGTTTTCGGCCCTTATCAAGTGTTATGTTCTTAAATAAAAGTAAATCAAAACTTTTTTAAAAAACAAAAATTCGATCTTAGAATATGACATCATATAAATGAAACGAAATAATTATGAAACGTTGTGAAAATTCAAAATTACTTATTTGTCAGAGTTGGTCGATTGAATTATTATCATTTTTTAATTATCATCTGATGACTTCATAGTTTTATATCATTTATATATATATAAATTGATTCATGAGAATAGTTGAGAGTAATTTTTTTCGCGATTCATTAAGGAATATTCACTGTCTCTATTTTCCATGTCTTCAAATCATTTAGCTCAATATTGATCGCGCGCATTCTGTCTATTCTATATATACATTCTTATGTAAAGTAATCGAAACAATGTGTACGTGCGTGACATTTATTGTGTTTGAGTTTATCTATTGTTTACGCATAAAATTTTTGTTTTGTCATATCAACATTGTTTAAATTAAAGTCTTCTTATCTATTTGAATCTTCGCAATCAGCAGATTTATCAAGATTCTCAAAAGGCTTCTCTTATTTTTGATTATTTATAAATTATGATTATAAAATCTATATCTTTTCATCTATTTATTAAATACAAAATATTTTAATGAATCAAAGAAGTTTATATATATACAAAGTATAAATAAAAGATATCATAAATAAATTTTTCGAAAACTAGAAATAAGAATAGCAAGAAAATCTTTCTTATTTTAAATTTAATGAGACATATTTAATATGTGACATTATGTATGTATTGAAAATACTTTGAACCTTTCAATTAAATTATTATTTTGTTAATTGAACAAATATTAGTATTTAAGTTAAATATGTACGTTTTGTTAAATTTAATATTTAATTAAAATATTTTTATATGTTATCAATCAATAAAATAATAATTTAACTAAAAGGTTTAATCAAGTTAACCAATTTTTTTCAATGTATATATGTGCATGTATGTGTTGTTAGGATTTCTCAAAGATTTATTGTACCCTGGAGACTGCGTCTTATGTTATCTAAAAGCTGCCTGAATTCTCGCAATACTATAATGTTATGTCAACCAAACTCGTTCAATCAAACGCATCATTGAAATCTCGGTGTCTACATTTGGAGTAAATTTAACTGCTTTTATAGAAAAACTAACAAGATAAATTCAAAATTTCATATATGGATATGTCTTTATTTCGCATGTATATGTATGCTTTCTGAACATACATTGTAGATACGTGAGTATACTTTATTCCGCACAAAGAAACCAGTGTAAACATCCATTTGCTAATGTAGATATTACTGTAATTTGCTGGTATATCGCTAATGTCGAAATGACTTGTCAAAGTATAAGAATCTGACTCATAGGCGCCGACAAGACGAGGGTTGAATCGTGAATATAAATTATCGCTAATAACACAAACAATGAGATGGGGACTTACATAACAACGCGAAAAATTCGGTCAAGATGAGGGTGATGTCCTTGATTTCCAAGGACGCATCCTTTCTTTTTTTTTTTAATATATGTTCCCGCGTAAATGTTTTTCTCTCAATTTAACATCTCATCGCTTTGCGATGAGATAATTTTAATTCTGTAATTATAAATTCTCTCCAGATAAATAAATAGATGTCACTTTGTATAAATTTCAAAGACACAATAGTAATTATTTTAGCGTCAAATTATGTGATGTCATTTTGACTGCAAAATGATGTCATATATACACTGGAAAAAATGACTAAATTAATAAATATTTATTTGAATACTCCCAAATGAATCATTTATTTGAAATAAATAAATATTTTATTTTTGTTTTGAAAAATATTTTCTTATGTCAAATAAATATTTTGTATATCAAATCAATATTATCAGCTTCAAATAAATAATTTATTGAAATAAATATACTTATTCGAATTCAATAAATTATTTTTTTCAGTGTATAATTACTACTATCTAGGAAGTTGAATACAAAGTAATTTGTGAAAATCAAGCTGTTTTTCACTGAAAATATTTTTCAAGTTCTCATATATTTTATTAAACTTCTGAAAAACTTCAATTAAATCAATAATAGCTAAAGACTCACATATATATATATACACGTATCTCACTATTACATATATATATATATATCTATATATATTTACGAAAGTACAGGCACATCGCAAGAAATTATTTAAAATTAAACACTAAAGAAACACAAATATTTTTAATTACACACGTGCATCGAAAAAGCCAAAGATCCAAACGTCAAATCTCTTTAAAAAAAACTTGAAATATCAGTCATGCTCTTCTTCAAACCTTGCTATCAAGTTTCGATTATTCTAAAGACGCGCGAATTCTCCTGAAAGCGTGTGCTTTTATGTAATCGTTTTAATTCGTGACTTTTAGGATATAATTTTGTCGCTCGAGAACTCCAAGTCTTACCTCAAATTAAAGTCGCTCGTTCCGGACGATGAGGGACGTATATTTTCTCAAGATCCCATAACGTTCCCGAAGACACGCAAAGTGCGACAGTCCCGGCGACGATGACGATGCCGATGAGGACGACGACGACGAGGAAATCGGTGTCCACCCGAGCGAAAGACTCCTATCCGACTGCATGTGTCATTGGCTAATCCCACGTGACGTTGATCCGCCGCCGATCCCGCGGAGACCGCACGAGACGATAATTGCACGCTAGTTTTCTCCATCTTTAGAAGCTCCCGCGAGCGCCACCAGCGGAATTTCGTGGAAACTCCGACAGATCTTGCGCATCGACGATCGGTAAATCGCGACGAGGGATAAATTTGAATATTATGTAATTATAATGAAGTTTACATTACATAATTATTCAAATAAATACTTCATGACAATCTAAAATTTCAATGTGTCTATGATATTTAAAAACAATTTTTAGTAATTTTTTTTAGATATTAAATTATATAATAATAAATTCTTTAATTCTATCCTCAAATCTGTGTAATTTTTAGTTTTTGAGATTGTTACAAATTTATTAAAAAATTTTGAGCATTATACACAAATTATATAAATAAATTGTTGATATTGAAACTTTATTCAAGCCATATAAGTAACGCAAAAAATACTTTAAATTTGCTAATTATAATACTCAATAATATGTAAATAAATCATAATACTTAAAAATATTTTATATCAATGTATCGAATAATTATATGCACAAAAACTTTTAGAATATATACTCTTACATCAAAGTACTTCATGGAAAGCAGAGTTTCAGATTCAATTTTTAATGAACAAAAATGTCAATAGTATCAATTAGTGAATGAATAATTTTAGTAGTAATCCTCACAATCAGCTTCTGTACGTGTCGAAGTGTATTTTGCAAAATAGCAATGTTTAAATACGTACAAAAAAAGAAACAATTTATTTCTATACTGTTTACTTTTTCAAAATGATGTTGTACATGCACTTTGTAAAAATATTATCCTAATTTTCATCTAAAGCTTAGGTTCTTATCTACACTCAACTGAGTGTCAATATGTACGTTATTTTAAAAATGTATACAGTATAGAAATAATAAATTGTTTCTTTTTTTTTTCAACAAACTCAACGGAATCCGATAGTGGGTCTCTCTATTAAGATTATTCGTTCACTTATTAACTCTTCTTAGTCGTAAAACGTATCCGCCACCTCGCATATATCGCATTTATTTATTTATAATTTTATCCGTTGCTAACAACTTTCTATATACATCTTTTTTTTCTTATTTTTATATTTATTGTTTTATGTACATTTTAATTTTCTATGTTAATTTTTTTCACATATAACAATTATTTTTCTTTTTCTTGCTTTAAACACATATATCTAACTTAACATAATATTACGTCATTCATTAATATATCGTTCCCTCCAATTTCTAATAATTAATTCATATATAAGAGTCGGTTTAATTCATATGAAAAGTCTGAACAAAAAAGGAAAAAAAATAGTTAATTTCCTTTTTTCGTTAAATAATCTCTTCATATTTTGAATTAAACCAACTCTTTATATATGAATTCATACAAAAGTTTCCGTCACTTTTGAAAAGTTGCTATTTTCAATTTCGTTTTTAATAATTCTCTTCTATATCATTATAATGATAATAAGTAAAATGTATGTTATATTATACTTTAATTCGCGTCAACAATTGATATTTGAAATTTTAACTTAATTAACAACTCCATTTTTTGTATTCAGACTTCCTAAAGCCCGTGGATTTTAAACAATTTCCAAGATATAAAAAAAATGGAAATATTTTAACCGAATTGAAATTTCAGATATCAATCGTTAACATAAATTCAAGTTTAACATAACTCACTTATTATCGTAATGACTAAAGAGAATATTATAGCAAATTATTATGAAAAATATTATATCTATAAATATTTAAACTTTCGTTGATAATGCGTGATTACATCGTAAAAATTCGAAAGCTCGATAGAAGCAAAGACTAGAACAGTGATATCAGTCGAAAAAATCGAATAAATCTATAAAATATTGGAAAAATCTGTAAACTTAGATTCATACGATCTTGCAATTTCACAATTCGAAGAGTTAATGATTTCAGCATTCTAATATTCAAATAAGACCTAAAAATCTTAATCTAGAAATATAAAAAAAGTTTAAAAAATTAATTTAAAGAGATCTTTCGTCAAATCTATGAACTCTTTGATTTTCAATTTTGTAAGTTTTTTTTTCACGAATCTGGCGATTCCGATTATACTTGACGGTTTAAATAAATCAATTATTATCAAAAATATTAAACTTAATAGTTCTGGTAATAATTGAGTTATTTAAATTGTTTTAGTTACATCGGATCCTTTATTTTATAGATTTCCTCTCAATTTTTTCGAATCCTTTAATTGTTCTAGTCTTTTCGTTCTATCGATCCTTACGATATAATCTAACATTTCTATATGATTTTATCTATCCTCACGATGTATCAATGAAAAAAAGAACGAAAACTTTTGTAAGCTTTCAATACTACAATATAATTATATAAAAATCTATGTAAGCTCTATCTAATATTACAAAAAAAATCATACAAAAAATCAGTGTTTCTGGCAGTACAACACATCTCGCATCGATTTAATTAACACACATTGTAGTCACTTCGCTTTTAAAAAAAAATATAGTCTTTTGTATACACATCAAATATAGTTCAATATAATCAATTACTTTTAAATTTTTCCCTAATCAATTAAAGTAACACAAGAAAAATTACACATTCCATTTCTCATAATTTGACAAAATTTTTTTAATTTTTCCAAAGAGTATCTTAGAGATATTAATAGGATATTTTTTTATAATTTTACAAAATTATGTCTCTTATTCAAAATGAAACAGATCTCCTTTATTTTAGAAAATTATATTTTACAATGTCTTTGCTTTAATTTCAAAACAATAGTTTAAATTAAAAATTAAACATTTTACTAAAAAAATCTTGTGTTTAAAATTTTAACAAAAAAAAATTAGAAAAATATTTAGTCTCAAATAAATAGAGAAATATAAATAAATAAAAAATTTTGTTTTTGATAAATAATTTCATGTTTTTAAATATAATACTTAAATTATAACTGTTTTGAATATTAAAGTTAACTTTAATATTCAAAATACTAGAGAGGAACTTCCTCACTCTTATATTCCTATTACTCTCTTGTATCTCTTACTCCTTCTAAATTATTTCTCTATTTATTTATTTGAGACTAAACATTTTTCTCATCTGTTTTTGCTAAAATTTTAAACACATAAGATTTTAAACATATAAGTCATTATAAAAGTCTCATCTCAAAGCTTTTATCAGAATTTAAAGAGTTATCAGAGATTAATATTTTAGTCGCATTGTTTTGAACAAGTTTGAATGAGTTAAACTTTGAGCCAGTGAATCATTAGTCAAAAGAAGACTAGCTTCTGCGAATTTTCGTCTCATCTATGAGAACGAAATCAGACATTAGATTGCACTACTCCGTCGAATCATGACAATCCCTGCCTCTACTTTTTTTTCTTTGCGATGGGCATAACATGACATTTCTAGATCAAGGTGATTCACTCGCAAAGTGCAGAATATCTTTTGGGCAGTCGTTGTGGATCAACGAAGACAAGAAGTCTCTCGTAGAATCCTGAGCAACTAACAGGAATCAATAATTTAAAAGGAGTAAGAGATTAGGAGAATAATAGGAATGTAAGAATAAGGAAATTTCTCTCTTCAGGATTTTGAATGTTAAAGTTACTTTAATATTCAAAGCAGTTATGATTTCAGTATTATATTTAAAAACATGAACAGAGAGAAGGATTAATAACAACTGATCAAATTAGTTTAAAGTAATGTTTACGAGAAACGGCATACTGAAGAATAGAATGAAATATCTTGGCGCGCGAAATATCTCGCCTTCGTTGAACGCGATTGGCTCTTCTTTCTCTCTTTCTCTCTCTCTCTCTCTCTTTCTCTTTTTTTGTACTAAGCAGTAAAAAAATGGAAAAAAACTTGCCTAGCAAAATTTTGTCTGTACAAAAATCGAGCGAAGATAGAGAGGATCCTATATAGTTGTAATCCCGACTTGCCAGTTTTTCTTTTTCACTACAAAGATAGTACTATCAGAAAATAAATATAAATATTGCGTTTCTAAAGATAATTTACAATACCAAGAGAGGCGCAATATATATCCGATATTTCGTCTCTTGTTTTCTTTCAGCAATGAGCAATTTTTATCGGACCTGAGAATTTGCCAGCATCAGTCCAATCTTCTCATATGCATACATCAAATTCTTCGCCAATCCTTTAGAGCAACCATGCTCCTGAATAGTCTGGAATCTATAAGTTCGGAAATTCTTGTCGTGGTCAATGTAGGTAACTGCTGCCATCAAAGGGCACATAATGATCTTTGCGTGATCCAAAAAGTTGACCTAAGAAGCAAATTATCCCGAGATAAAAAATAATTACAATTTTGATATAATAATAATATTAGTGACTAAGTAAAGTCACATGTGTTTTTTTCATTCACACTTTTTCATTATTCATAATTTTCATTTATCATAATTTGTGTATATTCAAATAAATAAAAGAGAAACATATATATATATATATATATATTTCTTATTAAAATTTCTTATATCTTTATTATTAATAATATCCAATGTATGTATAATATATATATATATATATATAATAATGCAAAGAAAAGATAAATTATATAGGATATTATTAAATAGAAAAGGAAATATTAATAAAAATAATTTAGAAAAAGTATAAGAAATATAAGAAGATATATAAGAAAGTAAAAAAAAAAAGGATAAAAACCTAATTATTACATATGTAAAATTCGCGAAAATGTAAAAATTATTTTATTTTAAATTATTAATTTATAAATAAATTTATATTAAGTTTATAGAGATGGTCGACTAATTTAATACTCACTTGCACTGTGCCATTAGTCAATTGCATCACGACGGCCGTTTGGGTCCTGAACCACTGGTGTATGTAAGGTATTCTGGACAGAGAGTCACTTTGTTTCACTGCGACAGAGCCGCCTGCCTTCATCAAGTGCTCATTCATGTATTTCAAAAAGAAGTTCATCAGTTTCATCTTCTTTTCGAGATTCAACGGATACTCTTTGACCGTGTAGTACAATTCGTCGCCCTCACGATTGATATAGTGAATATTGAAACCATTAGCAAGCATAATCAATCGTGTGCCATCATTATACATCACACCGACGCCATCGTCGGACAATTGGTATCCAAAACCGTATTTATCCGAATAATCCACCCATTTGCTAATCCAAATTACAGGTTGCGCCGCCGGATCAGTCATTTCATCTGCGAGTTTTAAAAAAAAAAATATATCTTTATAACATTGTATAATAATACTAAATATAATAATAATAATAATAATAATAATAATAATAATAATAATAATAAGCATAGTTGTATTTATATTAATCAATTATGTAAAATTTAAAATTATATTAAGAAATATATCTAAAAATATTAAAAATAATATTTTATTTCGTCTACTCTAGTAAAAAATATTAAAGGTTGCAGGAAGTATTTTTCCATTAAACATACCTCCTGAGCAAGTTACATCTTTAGCAGGCTTATATTTTAGCACCGCAGTCAGCTGCTCCTTTAATGTGTAGAGCATTTTTTTAATATCATGATTGATTCTCTGCGGTTGTTCAACTACCTCGGCACTAAGCTTGGCTTTTCGTAACGGGCTGTTTGGCACCCGAGAGGCGAGGATATCCTGTTCGGAGTAGCCGTTAAGATTCATCTCGCCGAGCGGTTTACGATTACAATGCGACTCAAGCATGTCTAAACGCGGTGCCATTGTCAAGCAAGAAAGCGGCAAACTTGTCGGCATATATCCTATAATTATTAAAGATAAAAATAAGAATAAAGAAAACGAGCATAATTTTTTTATTTTTGGTAAATAAAGAAATGATATAGAAGAAATATAAAAGAAATAAACATATTTTTTTCAATATAAAATTGTAATGTTAAGAGAAAGAGGATTAATTAATGTGTAAAATATTTATGTTTTAATGATTGTTAAGGTACTAAAAAAGTATACTAAATTATTTTAGTAGATAGAAAAAATTTATAGACAACTGAAAAAGTATAGCAAATTAATAAATAAATTATTAGAGATTTGTATAATTGTTTTACGAAAAAAGTAAGTACACAACTTGACGTTTTACGAAATATTGGGCGTACCAGAAGTAAAGAAGGTATCCTTCATCAATTTGGCAACGGACGGGCGTCTCGCTGGATTCAATTGCAGCATATTTGCTACCATGTTCATAGCAGGTTTGCTGATATGCTGTGGTGTTTTATACTGCACTTGCTTAATTCTGGTATATGTCTCCTTGAGACTCGATGTTTCAAAAGGTGGCTTGCCCACAAGCAAAGTGTACATTATACAGCCAATGCTCCATACATCGGCTTCGTACGAGTGCCCGACCTTTGTCAGTACTTCCGGTGCTATGTAATTCGGAGTGCCACAGACAGTTCTGTCGAAAAATTCAATCAAATCATTGTAATTAACAAAATTAATTCTTATTTGTGATAAGATTAAAAATTGTATAAAAATGTTCAAATTTAATTTACACATGTTGATTTAATTCTAAAAAATTAAATTTTAAGAGAATCATTTAGAGAATGAAAATTCCTATATAAATATGTTGTATTAGCATTTGAGCAACAATTACTTTTTCCTTTCACCATCATGTTCCAATTTAGTCGCTAATCCAAAATCACCAATCTTGACTTGCAATTCGTCGTTCAAGAATAAATTTCCTAATTTTAAGTCCCTGTGAATTATTCTATGTTGATGTAAGTAAAAGACTCCGTCTAAGATTTGCTTCATAAAGTACCGAGTTTCACATTCCGACAATGCTTTTCTGCGTTTATGTAACTCCATCATTGACTAGAACATTAAATATTTGTTAATTGATTACAATTTATACTCATAAAAAAATAGATTTTGTAAAGAATGCTTACCCTCTTGCGACAGAGCTCCAAGATAATATATATATTATGGGAATCGTCAAAGAAACTATGAAAACCAACAATATTTTTATGATTCAAAGTTTGATGAATCGCAATCTCTTGTGTCATCTTCTCTCTCTGGTTGCTTTTTATCATCAATGACTTTGGCACGATTTTTCCAGCATATACATGATGTGACTTTGATTCTGTTATCTCATAACATTTTGCAAAGCCACCCTAATGAATGTAAGAGTAACAAAACAAAAATTGTAATAAAAAAAAGCTAAATATGTAAAAAAAATAAAATAACATTTTAGAAATATTTTAATTATAAAATCAATTTTATATATATGCAACTTTAAACAATAAGAGAAAAATTAGTAACTTTAACATAGAAAGTTAAATTATATATAAAAATGTATTGTAAAATTAAAAAAATAATATATGTACATATATATATTTACACATAAATATAAACAAGAAAGTAGAGAACCAACAAATCAAAATAGAGATATTAATATAATTAACAATAAACTAAAGGGTCACTTAAAATTCCCAAGTTACGATATATCAATATATATATGTATATCCCCACAAAAAATGCAACAAGCGTGACGAAGATTCGCATAAAATGATACAAATATCGATAAAAAAACAAGATTTTAAAGAATATAACGACCTTTTGAAGTAAACTCCTCCCTCAATGACAAATTATCGTGACACTTGAAATAGTATATTTTTTCGACGCAAATATTCTCTCGAAAATTCGAAAAGGGCGAAATCATCGTCTATTCAATTCCTCGAATTACCTGAGCAACATACGAAAACGCAACAAGTGTCGCGCGCTGAATGACGCATGTGCGAGTCCCGAGAAGAGGACTCCAAAGCTCGAAAGGGACAACGGAATGGGAAGGTCGCGAAGAGGCTGTCGAAGGTCATTTCCCTTACCTTGCCGAAGAACCGGCCCCTCATGTAATTCTTGCCGGTGTTGGCATCGTATATCACGTTGGGTATCGCGCACTCCTCATCCTTGGTTCCATTCGTCGACATCGCTGACAGCCCGAGCCTTCCTCGAGAACTACGTAATTGCGTCCGTTTGTCACGACGGCTTCGCGGGACCGGTTTGACGGTGTAACGATCACGGAGGACGAAGGATACAGGGGACGAAAGCACGGCGACCACAAGAGCCAAGAGCGATCTTCCGCGTATCCTCGCGTTACCGTTTATTCACACACAATTTCCCTTATTCATGCACGAGCGCTCGCGAGAGAGGATCCGAGGTCGTGCGCGCGCTCACTTTTAGGGTCACCGCAGAATCGAGTCGCCGAATTTCTGTTCCCCGTGCTCTCGAACCGCTGTTTTCTTCTCGCAGTCTCGTCTCGTCTCTCGTTCTTCGTCCTCGTCGCGGAAGACACGCAACGGCTCTCGCCGGTTTAAATGACGCACCGCCGACCAATCGCCGAGCACGCCGGCGAGTCACGTGGTCCCGCGCGTTCGCGCGCGACCCGAGCGCCGCCGAGCGGTCGTTGACGTTTCGTTGACATTTCGGATTATTCGCGCGCGCGTCAAAAGTCTAATTTGCAGATTTTCTAAACGCATTTCGTGCGTGAATCGGAAAATACAATCGGTGCGGATGCTTGCGCTTTATCATTTTTCTGAGAAACACGATTGGCTGTCGCGTCGTCCATGAAATATTTCTTTATATAGATGGTACTGTCACATATGTCATCCGGATAGTGCTGATTGGCTGTCGCGAAAAACCCTAGGATTCACTATCGATAATCGATCGATAAAGCTACTCCTACACGAGACGTAAAATATATCGTCGAAAAATTATTATATTGAATATAATTATAATATACCTGTATTTTTCTTCGAATATATCTTGTCGTATTACGTCATTCTAGTTGCTCGTACTGACGACACGATTCATGCAAATTTGACTCGCGTAGTCGTGGTCGATGTTTCTCTTTCCTGCTCTTTCTGCCGCGCCAGTCGTCCATTTTGCTTGTTCCTTCCTTGGTCCGAGGGTTTTTTTCATCGATGAACTGCTTGTTTACTCATTAAATCAGCGTGAGTAAATGTCAATCCGAATTAATTTTTTGCGTTTCGATCTTGCACGGTGATTTGCCTCGGTTCGTTTCTTCGAATACCGCTAAGATATACCTTCGAGAGGATATTTTTCATAGAATTCCGAGGATAGCGTCGTTGCGGTAATTCCTGGTTGCCGCTATTTCCAAAATTTTATTGCTAATTCAATACATATTTAGGTAGAGTGTGATTTATTGCTGATATCTGCGTGATTTTGATTGTATTAAAATCTGCATCTCTATAGAAAAGCATTAAGAACTAATATTGCATAGCTCTGGTTGTAAAAGAATAAGAGAAAAATTTCACAGATCTTTGTCAGTCGAACAGAAATGCAATTATCTACGAATCTAAGAATCTAAAGACCTTAAGAATCTTAAAGTTCGTAATTTTTCGACTTATGAATTCCAAATTCATTAAACTGTTAAGTCTGATTTGTAAAAATTTACATTAGTAAGCTTTTACATTGTTGGATTTATATTTGAACAATTTGCGTGAAAAATTACAGAAAGTTTGAACAATGGACGGAGCACCAGGTGGTAGAGGTGGATTTCGAGGTCGTGGAGGACCTGGAGGATTAATGAGAGGACGTGGTGGTTTTGGAGACAGAGGAAGGTGAGGAATTTACGATTAGTAGAATGCTAGGGAAAATAAAATTTTATTTAATGTTGCTACACATATTTATTTGACAAAATACTTAAAAATTATATCTTTTTTGCAAATTGTAAGAAAAAGTATAATTTATTGTGTATTTTTGTCAACAGGGTTGGCCCACCACGAGGTGGTAATATGATGCGCGGTGGTCGAGGCAGTGGACCTGGTGGAGGCATGAGAGGTCCACCGATGAGAGGCAGAGGTGGTCCCCCTAGAGGTGGACGTGGTGGACACTTTCCTCCAGGGTAAATATTTTAGTCTTATTAATATGCTTTTTAAATAAACTTAATTTTAACAATTTATAAAATTTACATTAATTTAAATATAGGAAAAATATTCCAGGTGAATAAAAAAAATCAATTTTATTTTTATAAATTAATTTCTTGTCATGCATCATATAATAATAATATATTATTGTGTATTTTGTTAACGCTTTTTCTTGGCATATTAGGCAATCTTAAAAATTGATTGATTAAAACAAAAAATATTTCATGAATAATAAAATAAATCATTTTTTAAAATAATGACTATTATAAACTAAAACAAGTTTTATTATCATTTTTATAGACCACCTGAACCAGGAATGTCCAGTGGAGGTGGACCACCACCCCTAGGAATGGGTGGTCCTCCACGAGGTGGTGGCGGAAGAGGTGGTGGAAATAATAACTTCCGTAGCAGAGGCAGAGGAGACTTTGGTAGAGGAGATAATCGCGGTAGCAATAATTTCCGTGGACGTGGCGGCATGGATAGAATGAGAGGAGGAGCCAGGTATATGAAGAATGCTTTAAATTAATTTAAGTTTCGATAAATTTTATTTGTCATTAAAATTTCTATAATTAAATTGCAATAATCTCTAAAGATAAAAGATATTCAATTGTGCATTTTAACTTTACATGGAAAAGAATACTATTTTTTTAGAGGATAGTTATAAATATTATTATATTTATAGTATTTAGTTTTAAATAGATTTAAATAATTTGAAATGTACAAATTAAAATTTTTTTAAAAAATATAATAAAATAAAGATTCTATCAATATATTACTATATTATTAATGTTTTTGGAAATATATTATTTTAGAGGAGGTTCGAGTAGAGGTGGACCAAGTCGTGGTGGCTTTTCTGATCGTGGTAGAGGAATTGGTGGTGGACGCGGTGGTCCAACGAAACGAGGAGGAGGTCCGCCCAATTCCAGTGGACCTCTTAAAAGGCCACGTTTTGATCAACCATCTTCACAATCTTCTAATGGCTATGCTACTCAACCATCCAGGTAGAAGAAAATAAAGAGAACTATTATATATGTATAAAAAGTAAAATTTTTCTTATATATATACTAGTTTGTTCCAAATACATTTGTTTTATGCATATAGAAATTACTACAAAGTATTAACAAAAAATTTTTCTGGTCAATAATTCAGTCAAGGTGGTTACGGAGGTTCAAGTAATGCTTATGGTGGTCAGCAACAATCACAGCAGCAGCAATCGGTAGGATATGGCGGCGGCGGTGGAGGTGGCGGTGGTTATGGATCGCAACAAGGATATACGCAATCTTATCAGGGATACGAAAGTTACCAGCAACAAGATTACGCTCAAACAAGTGTGAGTAAACTTGAGACAATACAACACATTGATAATACTTGTGAAAGCTTTATTTAAGATTTGCTATATTTTTTTAGTAAAATTAAATATTAATTCTTAAATAATTTTTAATTTTATCAAAATTGATAGCCTTTTTTTCATCATTATTAATTTGAAATTATTAATAGTATTCAATCAAAATTTGCTATTATTTTTTCCTCTCGATTTCAGGGCTATCCATCCGCACCGCCAGACAATAGATACGGCGGATCGTCTTCAGTTCCAGTTGCAGGAGGCTTCAACACTAACGATCCCTATAGTTATGGCAAAGCTCCGCCTAGTTCAGGTAAGCCTATAAAAATTACAGAAACTACACATTCTTTCATGCACAAT
This sequence comes from Nylanderia fulva, assembly GCF_048542155.1. Taxonomy (NCBI): domain Eukaryota; kingdom Metazoa; phylum Arthropoda; class Insecta; order Hymenoptera; family Formicidae; genus Nylanderia; species Nylanderia fulva. The sequence continues at coordinate 865,555 of NW_028189730.1, read as the reverse complement.
TTTATTTTTTACTATTCTTGTATATTTGTTTGCTTTAATTTAGATTGTAAAAACTTATAAATTGATTAAGTTTTACATATTTGTAGCATTATACTTATCTTGACAATCTCATATGAATATTCAAAGTATGCAACATCAAATATCTAAATGTATCATTTAAATATTGAATTGTGACATCAGGAGGACGTCCTAACAAGCAAACCAGGAGTCTAAATATATATATGAAAATGTAATAAGTAGTATTAATATTATGTTACAAATATGTCAAATTTAATGAATTTAAGTTGGTCAGCTATCGGACTATCTTATTATGTACAACTATTTTATTAATATTACGTAATGCATGTCCAGCCAATTACCAGCAGGAGGCAGTGCCAGCAGCGGGGCCGGGGGGCGGGGGTTATGCCCCTTCTAACCCCTATGACGACCGATCTAATGCCAACATAATCAACCGGGGTGGTTATTCGACGCAACCTTACGGTTAGTTATTTCGTCCGCTGTCATCATATCGCTCACTGTATAATTTATTAATTCTTTCGCTACGGCATTTGAAGCGATCTTTAAGGATTCGTTTATCATTGAAATGGATCATTGAATTATCTGGTTGGAGCAAAAAATATTGCAAATTCATCTATATATTTCCCATCATAAGTTGTAATTTCAGCAATTTTATTTTTAAAAACGTAAGATTAACAATTATTTTTAATTAAATATTTATTGGCAAAATTAATAATAAATATTGAAGCAATTTATTTATAATTTATTTATAATTTATTTATAATTTGGACATTAATAAATGCATTAAAAAAATTTTGAATACTAATATTAATCCCTTTTGCAACAGATAATTTAATGTCTTGCTTGATGGATAAATTCTCGAGGATCGCTTTTCTTGTGCTGCTCTTATTTTCCGGACGATATCCAAGTTGACACGTTCCTATAATAAAAGTGTTAAGCATAATTCAGACGAGAAACGATCTGATTCAGAGAATTGAGACAACAGAGAGGAGAGCACATTTTTATTCGCGGATGATGATTCGTTTGATTATAAATCTGTATAGATGTTTTAAAAATTTAGATACCATGAACTTCTGAACTTAAAATCTTATCAGATTTTGCTGTTATAATTCTTAAATTTTTTAGTATTTTCGAATCTTTTTGGATCTTTACAATTTTCTTTCGTCGAGTATTTTCGGACGACAAATGAAATTACGTAGGGCTCACAAACTTCCATTCCCAATGTGGCAAGATAAATCGGATCTTTTCATCGGGACACCAGCACTGCAGCGCACTGCCTCCTGCCGTCTCTCACTGCAGAATATTACAAGGAAACTTTTTTTCTTTTTTTTCTATCTAAGAAAAATCATAAAATCTATATCAAAAGTTATCACTTCTATCGTTATTAATATACTTTTGAATTATTTTTACTGTCTTTTATCATTTTATTTTACTTTATTTTTTACGATTCCGTACTTCATTATTTTTATTATGTTCTTTATATAGACTTATTTAGTCTGTCACCTTATCGAAAGTACTTTTTTAAATTGTTAACTTCTCAAGCGATATTAATTATTTTGAATTAATTAATTGTTACTTCTCTGTGTCGAAATCTTGTATTTTGTCATGACTATTCAAGAACGAAGTTATTTTTTTCGTATTTTCGTGCTACTCCTTTAAATTCTTTCAGATATTTCTCGTCTGAGTCATTTGCTTCGATGTTTTCAATATTTTTCGTTGTCTAAGATCGCATTTTTTCTGATTACAGATTATCCAAGTCAGGATGGTGTTTATGGGAAACAGGATTATGGTAAGTACAACTCGCAGTACAGAAAATTTCATTGAGCAAAAGAAAAGGATTTATTAGCTAACAATAAGTATCAATTGGAATAAGGAAAAAAATATTTGTAGACAGAGACGAATTATCAAATAAGTAACACAATATGATATAAAATATAAAAAAAAGTGTTAAGAAAGTACAAAAAAAGATCAATAATGTCCTGCATCAGTTTTAATTTATATATAAGATTTATACTTTCATATACTTTGACAAGAACAGAATAAAATTACCTTTTATGCGAATTTTACGAATATCTAAGAATTTGAAGACGCACATAATAATCGAAAGATCTGTCGAAATGTTAACAAGAGATTCTTATAGATTTAAATATTGCATATCCAGGATTTTAAGATCAAAAAGATTTACTTTATATTGTTGAATAATCAAATAAGAATTATAATTAGTACTGTGTGCAGTATATATAGTATATATAGTATATATAAGTATATATAGGGAATATGATAATATAACGATATTATATGTTGCATTAGTGTATGCGACAGTACATGATATATTTATGACATGATAAGTAGTTGCAGTAGACCGAAACGTTTGCAATATATTACAAGAATACTCGCAGTACTAAAAAAAAGTATTTACAATTTTATAAATGTGTTTGCAATACTACAAGAGCATTTGTACAATATTATAAAAAATACAATATCAGAAAAATTTTCACAAGATATTACAAGTATATGTATCTCTACAATGCGGAAAGATATTCGATACAATATTCTTGCATATTTATAATGTGCATATATTAGAAATTACAAGACTATCCACAAAGAAAACATATAAGAATATATTTATATATACATATTATTTATTCATTTTTTCTGATATTAAATATCGGACAAATCAGGCAAAATTATCATCACAAATTAATCATGGCGTATTATTCTAGATGTACATGTGCAAAAATATTATAAAAGAAGGTCGAAGTAAACGTAGTAGGCAGGCAAAGATGAATAGGTAGCGTATTGTAAAAGGATTTGTATATATATTATACGTATAAATATATACATATTTATATGTATATTTATATTTCTGTATATAAATTTATATATTATTTATTTATTATATATATTATATGTATTATACATATATATATTATATATATTATATATTAAGAGAACATATATATAAATTTATATATGCATGTATAAATACATTTTACATTTATATATTTATATTTATATTATACATGTAGGGCGTTCAATTTTATATATGTAGAAGTGCAGAAGCACAAATTCTATTTCTCAAGTAATGGAACGGAGGAGCTATGGTTGTTTGCAGGTGGCAGTGCTGGTTACCAAAACACCCAGTCTCAGCGACGTTATTAAAGTTATCCGACACTTATTAATCAATCCCAGCTCATTAATTCTGTATCTAAGTAGATAACATTTTCTCCCACATAGTAGACAAAAGGGAAAGAAAGAAAGAAAGGACATAAAAGATCGAACTTTTTCCGGCGCATGAAAAAGTGACAGTTTAAAAAAGAAAAAAAACAATTATTTCCTCTCTTTTCAAACAACCTGAAAGTAAAGTGATGCGGACGTTTTTACAGAAAAGCTGATTATATATATCTTGGAAAAGTTGTAAAATCGAATTTTCTATATGAATACAAAAATATTTTTTTCCCAAAGTGAGCTCAATCATCACTGCGTTTGCACAAAAAAATTATTTTGTCAGATTGTTTTCTTTTAAAGAATTTTACATGTTTTTTAATTCATAACTTTTCCAAGATATTTTTGCACCTTACTTTGTGCTCCAAATTTTTCATTCCCATTTGCTGTCTTTATCTCGCGCCTCTGGAATGAATTTGATTGATATATGACTCGACGATATAGGAAGTATACACATTTTATACTTGACAATTAGCGATATACACTGCATTATTTCACTCCACGTCGCTTATACGACAATCTAAGATTAAGTTTAGCTCTGGTCGAGCGCTTATATTCTCGATCGTTTTCTCCACGATTTATAACATAATTTAATATAACAATAATGACTAATTAAACATACAGCAATGAGGAAAGCGATAATGTGAATGTAAGACCGGCGTCTTATTTTGTAAATAGTAACCGTAAATAAATCCTTTGGAAAGGCAAAATCGTGGCAGATATGTGATCTAGAATCGCACTTTACCCTCGAAGACTAGAAAAGGCAAAATATTAGTAAAATAATCGATATAAAAACAGTTTTTTTATTATTTGACACTTTAGTCAGAATACAAAACGTATTTATTTTAATTCCAATTAATTATATATAACAAAAATTTAAATTCCACGACTAAAGTTATCAAAATTATATATTTTATAATTTATATGAATTTTTTCGTTTTTGCTATAAAATTTTCTATTTTATTATTTATTGTAATTTTTGTTTATTAAAATTATACAAATAATATTATATTGTATTGTATAATAATATAATTATAATAATATTATATATGTGTGATATGATATATGTATATATATATATATATTATATAATATTATTATAATATATTCTTGTATAACAATATTATATTGTATAATTTTATAATTTATTCATTTATTGTATAATTTCACAAACTAGATTTGTGGTATTACGAGCGTCGACAATTATTAATAACAATTAATCATGTTGCACTAGCTGAGAGACAATCGTCAATTAAAAAATTCTCATGATATTGAAGGAAACATTTAATATTACTTTGTTAACAATTTGCAAAGATTGCATTAAAATGCGAATGGTATAGAGATTTTTTTCCACGATAGAAAATTGTGCCAGCCGAAAAGAGGGAAACGAATAGGATGATTTGATAAGTCAGTTCAATACTTTTTTTCCAATTTTCTCTATCGTGCATTATTTTATATGAATTAATGAAACTCGCTTGTGAATATAATTTGTAGCGTTTATTGTATACGATAAATCTTTCACAAATACCTACTCTATATAGCGTATCATGTTGTCATGTCCTGATCTGACCTATTGTAAGCGATCGCTCGATTTTGAAATGAAAGATACATTGAAAAAAAGAATCGTAGACATCGATATACATATATCGAAAAATTTGTTGTTATTGTCACCTCACCTTCGACAACGAGAAACAGAAAAAAATGGACGAAACACGAAAACCAGCAACTGCCCTAGGAAGGCTTATCAGAAAAAATGAATGGGCGAATAAGCGATAAATGAGGCTAATATTTGCCTCGATAGTATAATGATAAAGAAAGTAGGTATGAGCCCTTTTATGAAATCTAGTAGATTAGATATATAATTTTGCGAATTCATCGAGATCATCATCCGTCTTCGAATTCTTCGATCAATTGGAGTCGATCTTTTCTTAACAAAAATTTTACAATTATATTATAAGCGATGGGAAACGAACAGTTTTTGGTTTTAGATATAAATAACAAGATTTTGACAATTAATTAAAGTTATTGTTTTCGATGAAAAAAAATTCCGACTTCAAATTGATCAAAAAATACATAGACGAAAGATGAAGACTAGGAAAGAATTAATTTTGTAATTATTTAATTATAAAAATAGGTGAAAAGTAAATGAGAATATATTATACCTATACAGATATCTAACAATAAGAAAGTATAAGATTAAATTCCAAGATTCAATTTTCTATAGAATATTAAGAAATCTCACATATTAATTTCATACGATAACGTTATTATTCCAGGAATATTTTATTCTTAAGTTATATTTAAACATAAAGTGTGTTGGAATTTGACAGAAATATCTATAGAATATTTTTCCTAACATTAAAAAAATTTGCTCATAATTTAGTATAATACTATTCAAATATTATCAACTAAAAGATACGAACAAACGTATAATTAAAGCGTAATATGAAATTTAAGAAAGACAGAGTACTTGAAGTATCAACAGTGATAAAATTTGACGAAAATTAAGTTTATTTCACAGGCGTAACGACAAGCTGAGATACTTAGGAAACAATGAATGAAAGTCAGAGGGCGAGAGACAGAAAATATCTTTTCTCCAGCGAAGAACATGTCAAATTCGCTAAAGTTCACGTTCCCCCGTTCAAAAATGAAAACAAAGAAACAGATTGGTGAAGTGTCAGCAAAACACCTATTTTCGTTGATCGTAAATATATAAAATTAACAAATATAAACTTGAGTGAAAAATGCAGAAGCGTTTTTGAATTCATAAATAATTTTACAAGGCTTAGTTTCTTATACTATATATATATATATCCATAATATAATATATGAAAATTTTACTCGAAATAGTCATTTATATTATAAAATAGTCTTTTGCATATATACACACAATTTTTTTAAATCTCGTATCTTTTGAGCCAAGTAAAGATAAAGATGATATTGTCGATCAATGATAAATATTAACATGAAATTTATGCTAAAAATGGAAAAGAGAAAGAGAACGAGCAAGAAAAGTAATAGTTTAATAAGAATAGCTACACACAAATAATGCAAAGCATTATGAATATTAAATGAAAATCAAATGCTCGAGTAGACCACAACCCGAAAACTCAGGTGAGTAAATACAAATAAATATCTATCGTTCTTTGTGAAAAAAGTTATCAATTTTTAGAAAGAGAGAGAGAAAGAGAAGATGTGTCTATAATATATATGAGTTATAAGAGAATTCATACAGATTCGATTAAGATACTTCTTCGTCTACTGCATTTATCGAGTGTAAAGTGGATTTACTAAAAATAGTAAATATAAGTTGCTTATAAATTATGAATCATTGAAAGACATAGTGTATTTAGGTAATCGAATCGCAAAATAGACTCTATTCAACTATAAATAGACACGGTTGTGCGTTTCTTTATCTTTATGTCTCTTGTATATAAATATTATACATGGCATAAGATATTTACAACAATTGAATATAAAAGTGTATAGGATAAAAATGGAGAAAATTCGTAGATTCACACTTGTCACGATTTGTAGTACAACAATGTTATTGTTGTCATAAGTTTCTCGTAAATAAAATAATTTTTATGTACGATAGGCGTTAGATTATTCCGAGAAAAAGAACCAAGAACGGTAAAAATCGACAGTAGCAATTAAGTGAATAATAGGAAGGTGTAGAAAGACTGAATGAGAAAACAGTATAATAATGATTAATAAATTGAGTTACTCGATAATATAGAATAGACACGAGAGTTGAATAAGCAAGTAATACTGCAAACGATATTTCGTAAAGCTGATAGATAAGATTAGTGTAAATCTCGATGAGACAAATGCAAATTATATATAATTTTTACAAATTAATCCTCCTGACTCTCTGATTTGCTGTTATTGTTTTCTCTAGGTTGATCACAAGAACTTCTACTACTAATCGCCGAATATGAGACTATCATCTACTATGAGACCATCGATGACTGCCACATGACTGGCGTCGAGGGCTGAAAAATGAGGTGTCTCCTATCGCGGTAAGTCAGGAAAGATATTAATATCGAAATCTGAAAGTTTATACAGTGCTATAGAATTAATACGCTTTTAAATCCCTTTTGCATTAAGAAGAATTGAGTGTATAAACGCACGAACAATTCTTCGAACGTTTAAATTGAAAAAATGTTGATTCTACTATCAAATTAAACATTTTTTTACTTTGAAAAAGCCTGTTATTTCTACAACATTTTGTATATATATTATTTCAGATGAAATTATATATATTAAAATATAATGATTGTTGCGATATAAACAATTTAATAAAGAACTGTTTTTAGAATTAATTATATTTTACAATTTCTTATAAACGAAATCCTCTCATTTCCAGATATTTAAATCCTTTTAATCATCAGTTATAATTACTAAAGCATAAGAAATAATGATGATTTAGTTTGACTGCGATAAAAATTATATAACTTTTTTTGTAATTTATTCTCTCTTTATTAAACTTATACCGAATGTTTCTATAAACATTAATTTTTTTCTTATTTTTTTTATCTATTTGTATCAAATTAAATTTTTGTTGCTAGTAAAATTCTTAGCATACATATTCTTATTGAACATTCATGAATTATCGATTATCTGCTTCGCTGGAATCACAATTCTTGCAGATGTATCTTATACATGCTATGTGTCTCTTACATGTGAATCTCGAGCAGATATTGCATTTTAGCGTCGTAATCATGGCTTTACGTTGTCTGCATATAAAACATCGATCCTTCTTTTTGGCCGAATTTTCCTCTTTATCTATCTCGCGAGATCGTTTCTTCGGGAATTCTTGTTCACAGTCAATCAGCTGGCAATGCTCGTCACAATGATGTAAGATGGTCTGAATATTCAAAGGCAACGTCTTTATCTTCGCCCTTTCCTGCAATAGGAAACAACTTAATTCTTCACTTTTATTACACATTAAATTTTAAAAAAATTTTAAACTTATTTTACAATCAAATAAAAATTTAATTTCTTTATAAAGTAATTAATTAAAATTATAAAGCAGGCACGATAATTTTAAACACTTTAGATACTTGCCTGTAAATGTGGTTTCAATAACGCGAGCGCGAGCGTCTTCAAGAAGCCTCTTCTATACTTCTGCAGAAGCTTTGTTTGAGAAGCGTTGTAAAGAATCTGAGCATTCACGCCAGCCACGTCTAACAATAAGAAAAATATTGTCAATGGCCATCTCTTGGTCTTTTTAGAAACGGAATATAACGCGCATGTTCGTTCCATGACGTCTATCGCATTTTTTGCTGCTTCGTACTGTTCTATGATCATCGGTTTCTTGGTCCATGGATTGAATTTCGCATCGTGATGCGCTGTCGAGAGCACAATGATAGCCTTGCCTTTCTGGGGTACGTGAGAGGCTAAGGTGGCATCGTTTCTGAAGCCTAAACGGGTACTGCCAACTGGTCGCAACTTTCCTGGCAGGAAACATAAAGGAATTTCTCTGTGATCTCTTCCCATCGCACCGAGAAACGTGATCTTATCGGCTAGAAGCGCGATAGCGAGCAGATAGGAGGTATAATGTTCATCGCAAGTTAGATTGTAGTTGTTGGAGCCTTTGAGATGTTCTATCAGTCGCAGTACAATCGCCGCGGGATCATTGCTGACTCTGTAAGGTCCTTCCGGCTGCTGGTCGCAGTAAAGTTCCATGTTGCATGTGAATGATGTCTTAACGTCCACTAAACTGATAATCTTCAATCCGCATTTTGTCGGTGTGTTGGAGTCATGTTGGACGAAGCTGCACTTGCCTCTGAAATTTTTCAGTCTGTCTCCAACGACGAGGGACTCACTGGGCAAATAAGAGTCCTTACAGTTCTCCATAAACATGTTCCAGATATTTCTTACAGGCGCCAACTTGTCCACCTTCAGTCGCGTGGCTCTAGTATTCCTGTCGTCGAGTAGTATACAGTCCAAAAGAAACAAAAATCTCCTGTATAAACAAAACAATTGACTTTTATAAGATAAATTAAATATACGAATTAACTTTATTATAAATAAAAATAATTCTTGCCTGTAGCTCATTGTGGAACGACATATCTCCAGTCCGGTACCATCATCTGTCCACAACTCTAATAGACTTGCGTGTCTGGCTCTTTTCATCCCAGCGAGATATAATAGACCGATCACCGCCAGCATTTCAGACCTCGTCGTCTCCTTCGCGTTTCTCTGGCTGGGACATACATGATGCTTGTGCTTGATCGAGAAATTGGTGCAAGCGACAATTTCTTCCAGCATTTTGTCATCGAAGATCTCCCGGAAAGCAGATAACTCATCTGCGATTTCATATTTTTTGTCCGATTTCGTAATACTCTCCTTTTCGAAAGGAATAGTGGCAGATTCATTCGTACACGGTGTCTTATTCCAGTTGGTGACTTTATTTCTACCAACATATACGGGTGCCTCCATTGAATGGTTGAACGCTGCTCTGTCACCCGGATCGGAACTATCCGAGAGAAATTCGGCATCCTGCTCAACGTTACTGTGTTCTGCGTCAAGAATATCCTCTTCTTCAGAAATTTCATCCTCGCTGCCTCCAACATCAGATTCCGATAATTCTGTTAGTATCTTGGCTATTTCACCATCGGTAGAATTTTTTTCAGGGGTCCTGGAGATTAATTAGAAATTTTTAAAAATTTATGAATAAACTCCTAAATATAAAGCAATTATAAATGTTAAGGTTACCATAAGAGTTAAGATGTTTTAAATTACGAATTTTTATTCTTTTACGTTAATCACATACATACATATATGTATATGTTTCTTAATGATTGGATTTGAAAGAATCATGAAACATCAGAACAGACAACAACAAACAAAAAAATTGATAAATTATACAAATAATAGCCATACATAATAATGTGTGCTCTTATTAGTTTTCCTTTTCATATCTGATTTTTTGTATTTATATATCAAAACCTTTTTAATTTATTATAAAATAATAGCCATTATAAATATATATAAAAAATAATCATTTTACATTGAACAGGATATTTATTATTATTAAGAGTGAACAAGAACACTTATTTAAATATAGAACAAACATTTATATACGACTATACAATTTTATCATAATACAAGTATATGATAAAATATCTCATATGTTTGCTACTTACTTTTGTGCGACAATTGTTTGCGCTTCAGTAAATTTGTAGTTTGAAGTATCAATGGGCTCTTAACAAAATAAATCACTGGTGATTTTTGAGATAAACAGCTATATGTAAAAATTAGTTTTAGTATACATACTGGGTAAATGTAAGGTAGGAACTGCTACTCTGGATAGTGTGGTTGCTAGTTTTACTTTCTCTTCAAAATGTCTATCGCAAACAACTCTATGCCTCAATTGACTTTCAGATAATTGCAGCAACTCAATATTCCCACAGGCTCTCAACCATTTCAGAAATCTCTCTTTGTCTTTCGCAAGTGGAAAAGAGCGTAGTCTTAAATCCTTTGATTCACAGCCTAGCACTACACATTTCTTTTTATAATATGACATATTACTTGCATCAAATGTGAAACCAAAATTAAAGCAGATAAATTCTTGCCACTGTACACAAAATCTTTCATAACAAAATTTATAGTTGATCTTGTAGTAATTGAAGAATGTAACGAAGAAATTACATTTATATTGCATATGTGTTCTCTCTTTAATTATTGATTTACTTCGAAAACTTACTTAATCCGAGAAATATCAGAATAAATCAACACAGATACAAAGAATTTTATTTTTATTTGTCCTATAAATTATATTGTTTGTTTTATTGCTACCTTTAATTACTCAAACATAAGTACTTCCTCTCTCATAAATACATTTCCATTTTTCATCTCTTTCCTACATATATTTTTTTCTTTTTTGTAATATGTTTTTTCAATTTCGCACCATATTTTATTTTGATTCCAAGAAATGCAGCTACACAAAGTATTCTGGCAACAACGATACACGAATCAGCTGTTAGCAAAGATTCAAACCCCTAATTTATTTTACCGACAACTGAAATAACAGATTCCATATTTTAACACAGTAATGCAAGAAACGGCCGCTACGAGGGCTCTGACGTCTCTCCTTCTGTCAATCGGCCATTGTGTTGTCATTGTTGTCGCGATGAGCGCGACTGTCAAGAGTTGTTATATACGTAAATTGGAAAAATCTCCATCGAATGTTTATCTGCCGGACAACACACCGATTTTCGTAGGACGCTCGCCGGAAACCGGGATTACTGACACGAAATGTTCGCGGCGACAAGGTCCCGTATCTGTCAAAATTTCGCTCTTCCCGCATCACGTCATTCGTAATCGGAAAATCGGAGTTTGCTACACGTGACTTGTGACAGAAGCTCTTTTTCTTATTTTATAAAAAAAGTATATTGATAAAATGTAAATAACAATGTTAAATGATTCGCTCGTAGATTGAATCTTGATTTGAGTGATAAATTCATTAATATATATGTATATAGATTAAATTATACTTCATTATTTTTTCACTGGTCGAAGTAATCCGGTTTACCAAATACATATAATTTTAATCATATAAAATATGTTATCTATAGATTATAAATTAAAAATTTGAATGCATAATTTTGTAGTAAATTTCATGCTATAATAAAATTTGAATATATTTGAAGAGTAAAAAATTATATATTGGCATAAATATTTTTAGTCAAACAAAATGCAATGATCAAAGTAATAATAATTATATAAAAGTAGAATAATAGAATTTTTTCTAAATTCATAATTATATCATTTTATTGAAAATATTCTCTATTTAATTAAATTTACAAAAAAATGTAATTCTTTATAAGACTAAATAATTGCTTTTAATAAGGAAAGATTATTAAAGATGTAAAATTAAATAATAAGGATTATTAAAATAGAAAGAATAAATAAAAAAGCAATTTGCAAATTATTTAATACAATGTAACTATTATATAATATGTCTTATCTTATATTTACTGACAAGATACATGGTTTAATTTGCAAGTCGATAAGAATACTAATTTATCTTTATAGTTCGTTTATGCGCAAACTATGCGGAGGCTATTGTCACAGTCCAACAAATCGGTGAGCAGGCCTGCGGTTTTAATGGTTTTAAAACTCAGAAGGATGTAAGATTTGTAGCAAGACACAAAGATCGTTTGGAGCTGCTGTATGGCAAGTATGCCTATGAGATTGAATTCAATCCACCGCCACGTGTAACAAGTTTTTCATGGAAAAAGAGATCTTATGAGCTAGAAACAGATGAGACTGAAAGCAGAGCAAAAATGTTGAAGCTGAATAATTATTCTGATGAAGAATCAAGAAGTGCTAAAGAAGAAGAAGAAAGATCAATCTCAAATGGAAGTCATTTCAGTCAAAAAGCATCTACTACTGGATCTAGTGCACTCTCTGAAAATAGCAATAATGATTCAAGTGTATCTGGAAAGTGGGACAGTATTGGTAATGGAAAATTATTAATTTATACATCTCCGTTGGTTCAACATCGATCAAAAGTAATTTTAATTTATATCAATAATTAGTTTTAATTACCATTTAACTGCCATTATGTTACCAATACAAAGTATTAATGTAATTTTATATATTTATAATTGTAATATACACATATCTAAGATTTTGAAAATATTTTCTATAAACAGTAAAATTAAATTTTAATTTCAGATAGCTGCATATGATATGGATGGTACTTTAATAAAGACCAAATCTGGCTTAGTGTTTCCAAAGGACTGTAATGATTGGCAATTGCTGTATCCTGATGTACCTGGTAAATTGAAGCAACTTCATACGAATGGATACAAAATAGTAATTTTTACAAATCAAGCTGGGCTTAGCACTGGTAAAGTTAAGATCAGCGATTTTAAACGCAAGATTGAAAATATTGTACGGAAAATTGGCGCTCCCATTCAGGTATGATATATATATACATCTTCCATTCAATTATGGTAAATAAAGAACTCCTATGTTACCTTATATTTTTTCCTTCTAGGTATTTATTGCTGTAGGAAAAAGTATTTATAGGAAGCCAACAATTGGTATGTGGGAATCGTTGGAACAAGAGGTTTGTAATTAATGTATTTTTCGGGGAAACGTTTATAATCAGTTAAAAATTAAAAAAGTTTTTCTCTTTTTTTTATGTGCTGAGATAGAATCTATTTCTTCTGGATCTCTTTATTATATATTTCTATTGTTATTTATATTTTCTTTCTTAAACGATAAGGAACTAATTATAATTCCAATTACCAAATTTTTAAAATGTTTCCCTAGTTTTTAAATGTTTTTTATATGCTATAAGCTATAACTTTATGTTTATTATTGCAGAAAAACGGAAATATTACAATCGATAAAGCTAATTCATTTTACGTCGGCGATGCCGCTGGTCGACCAAAGAATTGGGCTCCGGGAAAGAAGAAAGATCATTCTAGTGTAGATCGATTAATGGCATTGAATTTGAGTATCAAATTCGAGACGCCGGAAGAACACTTTTTGAAGCACAAAATGCCGCTTTACGAATTGCCTAAATTCAATCCGAAAAATCTTTCGCAAACTGACGATATATGCAAGCCTGCGAATGCGAAGTTAACGTTACAACAACAAGAGGTGCGCATTAATAATAAAAAAGATTATATTATTATAAAAATATTTAATTACATTAATCATCTTAATTAAAATATTAATTTGTAATAAAATTTTTGTACATATATCTTATTATTTTTCTTCACAACAGATTATACTTATGGTCGGCAGTCCGGGCTCTGGAAAATCGCATTTTGCGAGGAATAAATTAAAGGAATATGAATATGTCAATAGAGATACTTTACGCAGTTGGCAGAAGTGCATCATTGCAGTTGAGCAAAATTTGAATCAAGGGAAGAGCGTAGTTATAGACAACACTAATCCTGATCCTGCCACAAGACAAAGATATACAGAGATATCCAAGAAACGAAATGTTCCCATTAGATGTTTTGTTATGACGACAAGTATGGAGCATGCGAAGCATAATAATAAGGTAATTGTATAAAATTGATATTTTTTTATTAATTTTCCTTTCTAAATTACATTCTATTATATTATTATACCTCTATATATAACCGAGAAATGTTTAATCTTTTGTACAGTTTCGCGAGTTGACTGATCCAAGCCACATTCCGGTCAACGAGATCATCATAAATTCTTACATGTAAGCAGAAAATTTATACATTTACATACGTATTCTCTCTCTTTCATACATCTCTCTCTCTCATACATCATACACATATATTCTTTTTTAAAATCTTGTATAAAAACGAAATTATAATTGCAATCAAACTTTTGTATTTTTTTCTTTATTAGAAAAAAGTCGAATTATATATTTATATTTTAACTTTTTTTATTTATATTTTAATAACTTAACTGTCAAATTAGAAGGAAAAGACAAGAATAGATATGCATACACACAGACATATACATAACTTAATTTCCAGTGAGAAAACAATACAAAAGTGCGAATTTATATTCAATTAATTAATGTTTAATATCCAATATTTAGTAATCTCAAAAATAATTCTATGTTTTATGTACAGGAAAAATTATGTGCCACCAACTTTAGAAGAAGGCTTCAAAGAAATAGTAGAAATCAATTTTATTCCAAATTTTCGTAATGAGCAGGATCGAAAGCTCTACGAAATGTATTTACTTGAAAATTGAATTGAACTGTGGTGATTTATTGCTTATACACACACAAATAGTTAATTATACATGATGTAAATTGAAATCCGTCGCTTTTACCACGCACATTTATTTTCAATATAATAACACCAGCAATCATGCGAGAGTCTATTCATGAGCCATGATCCTTTCAAGATATTAAAATCCTATTAAAGTAGCACAATGCAGAATAGCAGATCTTACATCATACTGTTGACAAAAATATTATTCATATCAGAAGCGATTTCTTTCATTCTTTATCCGAATCGTGATTTTTATCCGCAAATCTGGGACTTTACGAATTGAATCTGAAATTGGAGCGGGAATCTCTCTGGAGCGTTCTCCCCACTTTAAAGTCCCCATATGCGATTCGGCATCCCCTTCAACTCTGGTGGAGCGATCGACGAAGGACATGTAGCGAGAGCGTGACGCAGGCTCAGTGCCCGCGCAGACGTTGTCGCGGCTAGTTGCTTTTCTTCTTCGTCATTGTGTTACGTTCATATACACGTGTGTGAGTTGTGAATCTGTACGGCAAAAAGCGGAGCAAAGAGAATCCGGTCACGTGTGCGACGAACCCGGCCTTTAAAAGCACGACAGCCAAAATCTTGGATTAGGTGAGGGTCGAGCTTGAATCTCGGAGCAGAAGAAACCTTGTCGCACAACATCTGCCGCGCTTATGCTTGAGAGAATGATGCGGTGAATCGTTCTTTCATAAGGTGCCAATTCTCGCGGAGCTTGCCAAAAATAATCATGGCATTTCTTGTTGTAAACGAGGAAGAGAGAGTAGGAGACATTTCAACGATAGTTTATTTTGTAGTTTAACGGGATATGTTTCTAGTTATAAATTTAATTTAAAAATAGTAATGATATACAGCTCTATATCGAAATGATATGATTTTTATGATATTTGCAGTTTTTTAACGCGTAAATGTTTCTTTTGCGTTTGGAGGGATAATATATTGTTTTCTTATATTTGTAAATGCTAGTCTGTGATAAGAAATGCAAATGTGTTCATTCATCGTGTTTGCTGGATCGATATCTTGCCACGTGTGCCGGGATGTATGATAAATTTCTAACATTTCTTTTTTAAATGAATAAAATTATATTAATGGGATTACATTATGATGCAAGAATAAATAGGAAGGAGTATATGTGGATAATTATTGGCGATAACTCTATAACGTCTTGATTAGAAACTTATAATGAGAGATAGTCAGGTTCGAACAGTTTTTGATTGGCTCCCAGAGTCACGTGATTTTCCGGCATCTTTAAACTATTCCAAGCGCGCGTCGACGCAAACATCACTGATGAATTATCTGACAATTTCGATTATACTTTTTAATTTTTTTTGTTTAAATACGTTAACAGTATTCTTGCGATAAAAGTTAAAATACATCTAATTTTCGACGCGTTTGAAATTTAAATATTTTTTATTTGTACGTATATATGTTTCTTCTTTTTTTAATAAAAATTCTATTTTTTCTCATGTTTCTCTCTCAGCTACAATTTTCTTTTTAAATTTAGTTAAACACATTTTTTTCTTTATATTTTATCCGGAACAAATAGCTGTGCTTAAATAGATTTTCTCATTAAATACATTTTTTTAATTAAATACTCGGATCAACGGAAAAAGTAAGTTTCTGAAAAATTCTGACAATAAAATGGGAAAACGTTTATATGGAATTAAAAAAATCGCGATGCATTTTATAATTATAGCTATGCTTTACTAAAGTCAGTCACTCGTTTTGCTGCGTTAAGTTAAATGTGAGACATAATCAGGTTGAATTTCAATAAAGATTATATATACGTATCACACGCCCCAGGACAATTGACCTGGTGTCTTCTAACCAACTCGAATTGCAATGAGTTTTTGTTGTAACACGTCAAACATTTAATCGTTTAATTCTTAATTGACTTTCATAGCAAATGACGCCATCATGCTAGCTGACATTTAGATCAGATACAAAAGACATCCAATTTTTTTATTATAATGTATTAATTAAGATCATATCACTTGAGTGTTAACAAAATTATTTTCAAATAAGAAAGATTTTGACAATTTGTTGAAATTATTTAAATCGTTGTGAAGAAATTAATTGTTGTCAATATTTTATCATTTAACTGTAACGCATTAATATAATGTCATTTTGATGTATGATTTTTAGGAACTGTGAATGAATTTGCGAGTCTAAGTTAAATGGACTTTGAACTTGCCATTGATTAAAGCTTTATTTGCACAATTCCGAGTATAATATATTCTATTAATAAGCAAAAACTGCCGTATTATATAACTTTGCTACTACTTCACACGCGACTATTCTTAGCAAATTATTTTTATATTTCGATCATTGATCATCAATATATATATATATTTTCACTCACATTGTTATTTAATCTCTCACTTGTTTGAGCAGGATCAAATTGAACTAATGTTTGTTTCTAAATTAATTTCGGCGTATAAATGTCTTATGTACATACATATGATACGTGAGATGATTGAAGATAAGAAAATTACATAAAAATAATAATCCTAAAATCCCAACTCGCTAATATTTATATTATTCTATAATATCTCTGAAAATAAACATCGTAATTCATTACACATATCCGATTTGTTTATTTTTACGTAAAATTATTATTATATAATTTAAGAGGCATATAACTATATAATAATATCCTAATATATTTTTCGAGGCGTTTTTTATTCTTTGATTTGAAATATTGATTAGAAAGAGAAATTTGTAATAAATAAATAAATAAATAAATAAATAATATATATATATATATATATATAGTATATACCTCTAATTATAATTATACAATTGTATAATAATATTGTGATTCACGCAATAAAAGCGTGAGTGAATTTTTTCTATATTCAAAATTTATCTGTAAAGATAATTTAATATCACAAGAAAATAGCGAACTGATTAAGCGAGCGCGGTAAGTACTAACAGTATGTTTCGATTCCTTAATTTGGAACCAATGTCAGTAACTATCAATAAATATATAAATTTTGTGAAGCATAAATTGTCGATTCAAATTTATATAAAGATAATATAAAATGTGAATTAAAATTTACGAATAACAATACATATATACATATAATGATTGAATCAATTGTCTTTTAATAATTTTTAATAATATCCTCCTCTCTCACACACACACAATAGACAATAAAGATCTTCCTTCGATTCGAGTTCTAAAGGAAGATTCTGTTCCATTCCAATTAATTAGAAACATCGCAATTGTCTCACCTTTTAACGATTAATTAAATAATTAATTAAATAACGAAAAATTAAATAACGATTAATGTGTGAATTAAATGCGAATAATTTTTTAATTTTACGATATTTTCTAATTTTTAATCTTACAAGTTTTGTTTAAATTTCAAATTAAAATTTTTTCTTATGTAATTTTGTATATATGTCTAGCATAAAAACAAGATTTAATATCAAGCGTTTGATATAGCAAACTCATCAAACAATCGTGCATCTCAATTGTACTTCATTATTTGTACATAAATGCAAATTATAGCTGCGATTGCATGACCTTCCAAGTTATTTGAGAAATGATACAACAGGCAAATAAATCACATGTAGCTACAGATAAGGCGAAGAGGGAATGATATAAACTTCTCCTTTAACTAGATGTAGAAATTTTCGAAGTCTACATTTGAACGTTGAAGAGACAAGTCGATCGTTCGTGTTTCCTGAGAGATTGGGTACACATTACAATTAAATTAACGCGTTCATTTTTTTCTACGGGGTTTGCAGAATTAAAAAAAAGCAAATATAAAAATATTAGTAAATTGTACATTCTTCAAAATTTTATTGCCTGAAAATTAAAAGAAAAAATTAATTATTGTCGAAATAAGCGAAGTACATATTTAATTATTATTACAAAATTTTTAGAGAAAATCACAGATATCTCGAGATTCACAAAATGGCACATGAAAGCACTTAAATATCACTGATAACAAACAGATCTAGTATCTGATATCTTACTTTCAGAAAATCATCACGGATTCGCAAAATAAATAAATCAGCATGATTCATCGTGGGAATTGATGATGTCTGCAAAAGAAGATGATACAAGATGCAAGTTAATTTCAATGTGATTGCAATTGCGCAAAGAGATTGCAACTGAAAAACTTGGTATCAAGGAATGTCAATTTTGATATCTTCAGTTTATTATTGCAAGATTTCTAATGATAATTAAAGAGATCATATTAATATCGCAAACTTTTTACTGAAAAAGCGGAAGAAAGTCTTTTGTATCACGACAGAGAATTCAAACATCAAGTAGAAGTGATACACATATATCGATAATTATCGTATTAGCTAACTCGATAAGCGAATCGATCGTTTTATCCTGCTGATTCAAGTGATGATTTGCGGCGAGTTAATGCCGTATGTAAAGAGTGATGTATTCAACAAAAACCAAATCGAAACCCAATCCAAGGGAAAAGGCGAACATTGTTTCGGTATTACTATGGTGGTAAGTCGTGCAATTTCTCGAATAGATCGAACTTTATTAGACTTTTCATAAGATTCCAGCTTGAAGATAGTCAAATACGTTTAAATATTTAGGAGATTAAAATATATATTTAATATGTGTGTTTAGATATATGTATATTTGCACTTTTAAATATTTGCATATCTAATATTTGTGTAAATATTTATGCATTAATGTTTATGTAAAATATTATTATTAATGAGGTAAATCGGTAATTGTATTTATATAAGAATGAATGATTTAGAATGATATTTGAAATAGTGACATAAAATTACATTTTGCATGAAATTACATCTTATCTTATCTTATCACGCAAACTTCTTTTGTATTAGAGAGAATGACATTGCAATTGACGAGGCAATTGTAAAAGATAAATTGTTATACCAGCTAGACGTTTGTTTCTTTTGCTATAATAAAATTTAATTAAAATTGTATCTCTCTCATCGAATTATTAGGTGGACCATCGGTTTATTCAAGACAGGATACAGAAAAGATTTAGAAATAGAAGACTTGTTCGATCCTTTGAAAGCTGATGAATCGGGTCTACTCGGAAATCGATTAGAAAAGTAAGTTTCGATATTTAGCTTGCAGAAAAGAAGAGAAGAAAAAATAGAAGAAAAAAATTTTTATGATCTCTTATGTATACTACTTCATTAAAACTCAATAATAATAATAATAATAACGCACAGGATACTTTTTTAGACAATGGAAAATCCAATTGAAAAATTCGAGGATATGGAAGCGCAAGCCGAGCTTGCTCAAAGCCATTTCTCGCACATTTTTGTGGGAGTACTTCCTACTCGGAGTGATAACTACATTCAACGAATTTGTGTTAAGGTATTATCGATTACACAATTGAATGAAGTCTAAATAGTTTAATTTAGTTCTAAAATATGAAATGCGAAATTCGCAGGTTGGGTACACCGTTGTTGCTGGGTGGTCTCCTACGCTACTTCCGGAAGGACTCGGTTCAATCATACGAAAATGCTCTATGGTATGCAGCTGGAATATGCATATCAACCGGCATGTACGCGATAAGCGGTAACCAAGCCATTTTCGGTGCTGTTCATATCGGCGCTAAAGTCCGAGTGGCCGTCTGCTCTTTGGTTTATAGAAAGGTCGGTTATTAGTTTCCTTTATTTTTATTTCAAGGAATCTACCTAAAAATCTATGCTTAAAATATTAAAGATAAATACGAAATTGTATCTAAATCAAAAAGCTTCTTCATTTAATTCTGATTTATAAATTCTATAAAAAAATTAAGAAAAGTATGAAAAATATATAATGAAAAGAAAAGAAAAATTGTAATAGGGCATATAAGGTAAAAAAAAGTATTAACTCTTGAATTATTTTACAATGACTAACATATGTCTTGCAGGCTCTGCGTCTGAGCAAGACTGCGCTAGGCGAGACAGCACCGGGAAAAGTAGTCAATTTAGTGGCGAACGATGTCAATAGATTCGATCTTGTGTCTCTGATTATCCATTACATGTGGACGGCGCCTTTGTCAGCTCTAATTGTGGCTATCATTTTATACCAACAGATCGGCTATGCCGGTCTCATCGGCGTCGCCACCGTCTTCGTGGTTGTGCCAATTCAATGTAAGTTTCTCGTCCGATCAAAATTTAATAAATCGTGTAGTATAATAATTGTTCTTCCAATAAATTCTTCATCAAGTTTTCTAACAAGTTCTTCATTTATTCCTGCGATTTTAGCTTATACAATGACGCTAACATCCAGGTTCCGGGTTCAGACGGCCATCAAGACGGACGAGCGAGTTCGCCTGATGGACGAAATCATTTCCGGAGTTCAGGTGATCAAGATGTACGCGTGGGAGAAGCCGTTTTGCGCGATGGTCGAGCTAGCACGTAAACTGGAGCTACGAGTGGTCACCAAAAGCTCGTATATCCGTGGCATCTACATGACCTTCAATCTCTTCACAACCCGGATGGCGCTTTACTGCACTCTCATCACCATGCTGATGTTGGGCAATGATCTCACCGCTGACAAGGTCTTCGTCGCTTCGTCCTACTTCAACATTCTTGCGCAGACTATGACCGGCATGTTTGTGCGCGGCATCGCCGAACTGGCCGAATGTATGGTAGCTATACGCAGACTTCAGAGTTTCCTCATGTATGAGGAGTTCCAGGGCACCAACATCTCTAAAACGTTCTCCGACTACCCTAGCCTCTGTTCAGATTACAAGCAGACTGCAGACCACAAGCAAGATCTGCCATTCATCGATGATGATGTCGCGGAGGATTATCAGAACTTAGTTGAAAGAAATGAGTCCAAACAACAGAATAGAATAACGATTGTCGCTAATGATTTGCTAAAGAATACTGGAGATCGTATTGAGGGTGAGTGTGTGAAATCAAATGTTTTGTCGGTGTATTGATCGAATTATAAGAAATATAATATAAAGATAATTATAAATTTACACATAATACTGGAACTTTACTTATTAATAATATGTATTATTTTTTATTTTTGACATCATAAAAGTTATTTTCTTAGAATTTTTTAATATTTTGGCTAAAAATTGTTTTCAAAGTTTCGTACATTCCGAAGCTTTTTAAAGTGAGTAATTGAGCATAAATTTTATTTTATTATTTATAATGCAAACAAAATATTTAAAAGTCACTTAAATTATCCGATATTTTTAACTATATATTTTAGATTAAAGAAATTTATTTCAACAGAAAAGTTATTTTCATTCACAGAAAAAAGGCGGTCGTACACCAACATGCACTGTGCCATCAACATGATCAACGTAACTGCCAAATGGGAGGCTTTACAATCGCAGAATACATTGGAGGATTTAAATCTACAGATAGAAAAGGGCAAGTTGTATGCTGTGATCGGAATGGTGGGCAGCGGCAAAAGCTCCCTTCTATCCGCGATTCTGGGTGAGATCACCCTGACGGAAGGTCAAATCAAAGTCAACGGCAATATCAGCTATGCCAGTCAAGAAGCTTGGGTGTTCGGTGCCACTGTTCGACGAAACATCCTCTTTGGACAGCCTTATGAACGTCATCGATACCAGAAGGTGGTTAAAGCTTGTGCCTTACTGAGTGACTTTAAGCAGTTTCCGCAGGGTGATCAGACCATCGTGGGCGAACGTGGCAGCTCACTATCTGGTGGACAAAAGGCCAGAATTAATCTGGCCAGAGCCCTGTACAGACAGTCGGACATCTACCTATTGGATGATCCCTTGAGCGCGGTAAGCAACTTTCAGATGGTTCAGTCATTTATAGTCTTTTCATGTATTCGATTCTATTCATATAATAATATAATTATACAGAATTCATTATAGAATTATTAGAATTCATTTATTATAGAATTATTAGAATTCATTCACAGCCTGCAAGTGCGGATTTTTAATTACTTTTTTTTCAATTATATAAATCTTAAAATCAATGTAATAAGTAATACCAACAATAATAACAATATTTAATTTTTTTTGATTAATTTCAGAAATTTTAATTAATTTTAATTTTTCTTCTTAAAATATATTTATTAATAAATCAAGCTAATTGAACATCGCGCTGACAAAATTAATTAAATTTCGAACTTTGATAATGTAAAGAAAGTACGTGGTAAAATTTAGGTCGATGCACACGTCAGCAAACATCTGTTTGAAGAGTGCATTCAGAAATACCTAGCTGGGAAGACGAGGATCTTGGCGACGCATCAATTGCAATATATAAAGGGAGTAGACGCCATTATATTGCTCGAACAAGGAAGAACGAAATACTTTTCGCATTATCAAGATTTACTGGAGTATCGACCCGAGTACGGAGTACTCTTAGCAGAAGAGAATGAGAACGATGATTCGTCTCCAGATAAGAGGAGCATAAGACGACGGTTTTCCTCTGCGAGTAATAGAGTAAGTAAAAATATAAATATTCATAACATAATTACGAAAAAAGATAAAAAAAGTTTTTTTTTTAAACATGTGAATTCTTTCTAAACTTAGAATTAAAACAATTTAGGAATATATATATTTTTCACAATTTTTGAGGTTGAATGTATCTGTCATATATTTAATACTAAATAATATGTAAATAAAAAAGAAAATATGTTGCGGATAACAAAATATTTATACTACAGAGTCGTACTACGGAAAGAAGCAATGGTAGTACAGATGACGAAGAAGAAGACGAAGATGAAGAAGAGTTAAACACCGGTCTCGAGGCTACGTCACGTGGTGTAGTTAAAGGCCCCATATTTATTAAATACTTCCAAACTGGTGCCAACTTATACAAGGCCTTTGTTGTTCTAATGCTGTTCATTATCACGCAATTTGTTGTCAGTCTTAACGACTATTTTATGCCTTACTTGTAAGTCTCTAATTAAAAAGAATCAATTAATTTAACATGTTATATTTCTTTGCGTCATTTTTCGTAAAATATTTCTCGATTTTCTGAAAATTTGTGCATACACATATTTTTTATTAGAGTAATTCTTTTAATTTATTTCCAGAATCAATTTTGTGGAGGGGCAAAAATATCTAGCCAAGCTTCACAGATTGAATCAAACGAATGACACTTACGAGAATACTACGACAACTCATCCCGATATTATTCTCTCTGATAAGGAGGATGATATATCGCCGATGATGAATTACGTCTACATCTACACAGCCATCGTGTTAAGCATTTTTTTTATTGGTATCATTAGATCGATAGCCTTTTACAAGACGTGCATGACTTGCAGCCAGCGTCTGCACGACATGATGTTTGGCGCATTAATTCGCACGGGAATGCGATTCTTTGACACTAATCCTAGCGGTAGAATTTTAAACCGATTCTCCAAGGACATGGGTACTGTCGATGAGTCATTACCAAAAGCGTTCCTGGATGCCGGACAGATGAATATGTTGATGATCGGTTCGCTGATGGTCACCTGTATAGTCAATCCTATCTGCTTAGCGCCTATCACATTCATCGGCATAATGTTCTACTGGATCCGCAAGGTTTACCTCAAGACCAGCAAAAATGTTAAGCGGTTGGAAGGAATGTGTATGTGTGCTCTCATTTTTATGCTTGGTTATTAAAAAAACTTCAATAATTGAAATCAGATTTTTTTTTATCATGTCTTTAGAACGAAATACTTTTAAAACACTTTTCTCGTTCATAGTCATTTTTAATTTGAATATTTTAATTTATAAATTAATTTTCTGATGCTTGTTATGGTAAATATTTTCTTGCATTTCAGCACGGTCGCCAGTATTCACTCACTTAAACACCACATTGAATGGTCTCACAACTATCAGAGCATACTGCGCTCAAGATATACTCAAGCAAGAATTTGACAAGTTGCAGGATTTACACACGTCAACAACTTACATGTACATGGTGTCTAACACGGCATTTGTATTCACTCTGGACATATTCTGTTTCATTTTCATTACGCTCCTCACCTTCAGTTTCTTGCTATTCAATCAATGTAAGTAATAAATTTTCCTTAATCAATCTCTACTTCTATAATTCATCTACAAGCACACTGCTCTTTTTATAATATTTTGATTTAGTTTTATTTTAGAGTATTATCTTTATTTTAGAAATTATTAATAAATCTCTTAGAATTATTTAATTTACCTAAGAAAAGTTTTATCTCCTCCTTAAAATAAATAAATATTAAATATTGTTGATAAGTCAAAGTATGCATTTTTATTCATCATAAACCGAAAGAGTGGTTAGAACTAAAGGAAATATTGTTCGTTTATATTTCAGCTTATTCCGGTGGCGAAGTTGGATTGGCTATCACTCAGGTGTTGGGAATAACTGGGATAATTCAGTTTGGAATGCGGCAGAGTGCCGAGATGGCGAATCAGTTGATGGCAGTAGAACGTGTGCTCGAATACGTCCAACTTCCGGCAGAACCGAATCTGAGAGACAGAGGAAAATACTTGAAGAAAAAAGATAAGGAAAATTTGGTATTGCCGGACAATGTACCAAAAGATTGGCCCGCAGATGGTTGCGTCGTATTCAAGAATGTCTATATGCGTTATGCGGACGAGGATCCACCTGTTCTGAAGGATTTAAACATAAAAATCTATCCCGGGGAAAAGGTACGAGAATTTTATGACAAATGTCGGCGTGATAATAAAACATAAACTAGATTTAATAATCTAGAGACTTTACAAAAAAATAGATGATTGAAAGAAATTTTCTCCGAAAGTTTAATTCTTGAAGAATTTAAAACGTTGAAAAGATCTTCTATGAAAAAAAGTCTGCAAAAGTAAAAAATTAATTAAATAGGAAAAAAATACTTCTTTTAGATGAAAAGCTGCAATTTTAATATTTAAAGAATATTTTAATTTCTTTTTAATCTTTCCAAATTTTTAACGGAATAAAAAAATAAATATAAAAATAATTTATATTTCAATATAAAAAAATTAAAAATAACTAAGATGTTCTATAAAATAATTATCACGTAGATTGGTATCGTGGGAAGAACAGGCGCTGGAAAATCATCATTGATAGCAGCTCTGTTTCGATTGGCGAAAGTGGAGGGAATCATTGAGATCGATGGGATAAACACGGGTATGATCGCCTTGGAGGATTTGCGACGTAAAATATCCATTATCCCTCAGGATCCTGTATTATTCTCAGGCACTTTGAGACGTAATCTGGATCCATTCGATGAATTCCCCGATAATGATTTGTGGGGAGCGCTCGAAGAGGTTCGTCAACTACTTTACTTTATGTCAAGTATTTAAAAATACTCGACATTGAATAATTACCAATATATTTTATATTGCTTAATAATATATCTATTTTGCAATATATTTCAGGTTGAATTGAAAGACGTGGTCGGAATTAACGGGAATGGTTTAGACAGTCGCGTGTTAGACAGAGGCAGCAATTTTAGTGTCGGTCAAAGGCAATTGGTATGCTTAGCGCGAGCCATTCTGAGAAACAATCGTATACTGATGCTGGATGAAGCGACTGCGAATGTTGATCCACACACCGATGCTCTTATCCAACGCACCATCAGAAAAAAGTTTGCGACCTGTACAATGCTTACAGTGGCGCATCGATTGAACACTATAATGGACAGCGATAAGGTTCTGGTGATGGATAAGGGTCGTATGACTGTAAGTATGGCTTATCTTTTGAAAAAAATAATCCATTTGTTTAATTTCTTTCTTCTTGAAATCTCAGACTAAATGTCTATTTATAAATTTTCGCCGAAGATTTATGTAATTGAAAGAAAAGTAATTAAAAATCCGCACTTGCAGGCTATGAATGAATTCTAATAATTCTATAATAAATGAATTCATATTTGTGCTTTACTATACAGCGTGAAATATAAATGTATCTAGTTATTCATCATTAGTCATCATATTTATTTTAAAATATTACCGAAATATGATTTATTCTCTTTATTCTTTAATAATAAGAATGAAAGCTGCATATATAAAATTATAATTTGATGGCAATTTTTTTTCACAGGAATATGATCATCCTCATATATTATTGCAAAACGGCTACAGTCAATTCACGTCGTTAGTAAGAGAAACCGGTCCAGGTATGTACGATCAACTTGTCAAGGTGGCTAAGCAATCGTACTTAGATAAATATGGGGAAATATGACGGAGCATTTATGGATTTTTTACAAATAAATTTTCGTTAATTGAATTTTTTTCGAATTTTCTTTTTTTAAACTCAATCGTAGTAATATAAGCATATGTCGCTTAATGTCTGTGATATAACTGTAATACAGAAAGAGTATATACATAAATATAATCCCCCCTTGTATCTGCACTCAGATGAATTCTACTTATATTATTTCTACAAACTTAAAAGAGTACTATTGTATATGCATTTCTTTGGAACATTTTTATATAGACACGATACTTCTCATAAGTATTATAATTCGCAATGTTAATGCCAATCTAGAGCGTTGACAGAGATTCATATTTTTATATGTCATATAGATATATGCATTTAATGATCGTTTTGTTAAATTATTCTTGTCGTAATGTCAAGTTTATTCACATAATAATAAGTGACAATAATATTATAATAATTAAGAACTATAACTATAATGACAAAGAACGATGAAAATCGTTGAATAAACCAATCAAATTTGCTTAGACATTGCTAAGACATATGTCTTAAGAGACATAATTAATAATATTCTAATATATTTTTTGAAACGTTTTTTATTTTTTGATTGTTTGAAATATTTATTAGAAAGAAAAAGTGATAAATATATATATATTATATCTTATTATAATACTTATTATACAATTGTATAATAATATTGTGATTCACGTGATAAAAGCAACGCGAGTGAACTTTTTCTATATTTAAAATTTATCTGTAAAGATAATTTAATATCACAAGAAAATAGCGAACTGATTAAGTCAGCGCGGTAAGTAGTAACAATATGTTTCCATTTCTTAATTTGGAACCAATGTCAGTAACTGTCAAATATATATATTTTGTGGAGCATAAATTGTCGATTCAAATTTATATAAAGATAATATAAAATGTGAATTAAAATTTACGAATAACAATACATATACATATAATGATTGAATTAATTGTCTTAATGATTCTTAATAATATCCCTTCACACACACAATAGATAAAGATCTTCCTTCGATTCGAGTCGTAAAGGAAGATTCTGATAGATTCGAATTAATTAGAAACATGGCAACTGTCTCACCCTTTAACGATTAATTATGTGAATTAAATGCGAATAATTTTTTAATTTTACGATATTTTCTTATTTTTAATCTTACAAGTTTTGTTTAAAATTCAAATTAAAATTTTTTCATATGTAAATTTGTATATATGTCTAGTATAAAAACAAGATTCAATATCAGGCTTTAGATAGCAAACTCATCGAACAATCGTGCAACTCAACTGTACTTTATTACTTGTACATAAATGCGAATTATAACTGCGATTGTATGAACTTCCATGCTATTTGAAAAATGATACAGGCAAATAAATCACATGTAGCTATAGATAAAGCAAAGAGAGTATAGGTGTACGATATATACTTCTCCTTTAAACAGATAGAAGTATTCGGAAAGTCTACATTTGAACGTTGGACAGATAAGTCGATCGTTCGTGTTTCCTAAGAAATTGGATACACATTACAATAAAATTAACGCGTTCATTTTTTTCTACGGAGATTCGTAGAATTAAAAAGAAAAGCAAATATAAAAATATTAGTAAATTGTAATTTCTTCAAAATTTTATTACCTGAAAATTAGAAAAAAAATTAATTATTGTCGAAATAAGCGAAGTACATATTTAATTATTATTACCAAATTGTTAGAGAAAATCACAGACATCTCGAGACTTCACAAAAAGGCACATAAAGGCACTTAAATATCAATTGATAACAAATGATCTAATATCTGATATTTTACTATTGCAAGAAAATTATCATGGATTCGTAAAATAAAGAATCCAGCATAATTAATCGTGGGAACTCATGACGTCTGCAAAAGAAGCTGATACAAGATGCAAGAGTTAATTCAATGTGATTGCAATTGCACAAAGAGATTGCAACTGATAAACTTGGTATCAACGAGTGTCAATTTTGATATCTTCAGTTTATTACAAGATTTCTAATAATATAATTGAAGAGATCATATTAATACCGTAAATATTTTTTATTGAAAAAGCGGAAGAAACATTTTCCATCACGACAGAGAATTCAAACGTCAAATAGAAGTGATATACACATATCGATAATTATCGTATTAGCTAACTCGATAAGCTAATTGATCGTTTTACCCTGCTGACTCAAGTGATAATTTGCGGCGAGTTAATGCCGCGTGTAAAGAGTGATGTATTCAACGAAAACCAAATCGAAACCCAATCCAAGGGAAAAGGCGAACATTGTTTCGGTATTGCTGTGGTGGTAAGTTGTGCAATTTCTTAAATAAATCGAACTTTATCAGGCATTTTATAAGACTCCACGGAGTCTAGAGCTATTCAAGGTGTGCTCGAAGATAGTTAAATACGTTTAAATATTTAGAGATTCAAATATATTTAATGTGTGTTTGGATATCTGTATATATGTACTTTCAAATATTCGCATACCAAATATTTGTGTTAATATTTATGCATTAATGTTTAAGTAAAATATTATTATTAAGGTAAATCGGTAATTGTATTTTTATAAAAATAAATAATTTAGAATAATATTTATCGAAATATAGTGCACAATTTGTGATACATACTATGTATAGCACGTAAGATAGCTTCTTGCGTAAAATTACATCTTATCTTATCTTATCACGCAAACTTATTTTGAATTAGAGAATGACATTGCATTTGTCGAGACAATTGTAAAAGAAATTGTTATACCAGCCTGACGTATGTTCTTTTAAAAGAAAAAAAACATGTCCTTCTTTCAATTTTGATTCTTTTGACTTTGCGATTTATTTTCATGATTACATCGTTTATAATTTAACATGCAATTTTTGCTATAATAAAACTTAATTAAATTTGTATCTCTCTCTCTCATCGAATTATTAGGTGGACCATCAGTTTATTCAAGACAGGATACAGAAAAGATCTAGAAATAGAAGACTTGTTCGATCCTTTGAAAGTTGATGAATCCGGTTTACTCGGAAATCGATTAGAAAAGTAAGTATCAAAATCGAACTTGCAGGAAAGAAAAAAAGAAAAAATAGAAGAAAAAAATGATCCTTTTTTCTTGTATACTACTTCATTAAAACTCAATAATAATAATAACGCGTAGAATATACTGATGTGTTTTTAGTCGATGGAAAATCGAAGTGGAAAATTCGAAGAAATGGAAGCGCAAGCCGAGTTTGCTCAAAGCCATTTCTCGCACATTTTTGTGGGAGTACTTCCTACTCGGAATGATAACTGTACTCAACGAATTTGTGATAAGGTATTATAAATTACACAATTGATTGAAGTCTAATTTATTTCTACAATATTAAATGCGAAATTCGCAGGTTGGGTACACCGTTGTTGCTGGGTGGTCTACTACGCTACTTCCGGAAAGACTCGGTTGAATCATACGAAAATGCTCTGTGGTATGCAGCTGGAATATGCATATCAACCGGCATATACGCGATAACCAGTAATCAAGCCACTTTCGGAGGTTTTCATCTGGGTGCTAAAATCCGGGTGGCCGTCTGTTCTCTGGTTTATAGAAAGGTCGATTATTTGTTTCGTTTATTTTTATTTCAAGGAATCTACCTGAAAATCTATGCTTAGAAAATTAGAGATAAGATACGAAATCATATCTAAAGCAAAAAGCTTCTTCACTTAATTCTTATCTGATTTATAAATTCTACGAAAAAATTAAGAAAAGTAGAAAAAATATAATGAAAAGAAAAGGAAAATTGTAACAAAGCATATAAAGTAAAAAAAGTATTAACTCTTGAATTATTTAACAATGATTAA
Source organism: Nylanderia fulva (assembly GCF_048542155.1). Classification (NCBI taxonomy): domain Eukaryota; kingdom Metazoa; phylum Arthropoda; class Insecta; order Hymenoptera; family Formicidae; genus Nylanderia; species Nylanderia fulva. The sequence goes on along the minus strand of NW_028189730.1, from coordinate 834,662 downwards.
CATGTCTTGCAGGCTCTGCGTCTAAGCAAGACTGCGCTAGGCGAGACAGCACCGGGAAAAGTAGTCAATTTAGTGGCTAACGATGTCAATAGATTCGATCTTGTGTCCATCGTTATCCAGTACATGTGGTCGGCACCTTTGTCAGCTCTAATCGTGGCTACCATTTTATACAAACAGATCGGCTATGCCGGTCTTATCGGCGTCGCCATCGTCTTCGTGGTTGTGGCAATCCAATGTGAGTTTCTCGTCCGATCAGAATTGATTAAATTGTGTACAAAATTTTTTTCTGAATAATCATTCATAACAAATAATATTTCTTTATAACAAATAACATATTCGAAATAGAAAAGCTATTGAAGCCGAATGCGGATGTATATGCGTATGAACAGCGAAAATTTAATTATTTTGCAGTTTTTTAAATTGTGCACGAGGCACGAAAATTTTCTTAGTAATTGCTAAAACTTATTAAAATCTCTTACTAGAGATGATAAGTTCCCCTTTTACCACTCTGAAGAAACGTATATGTTATTTATTAATATCGGGAGCCTTACTTCAGTATTTTAATATTATCTTTCTAACAGTTTTTTATTTATAACCGTGATTTTAGCAAATACCATGAAGCTAACATTCAAATTCCGGGTTCAGACGGCCATCAAGACGGACGAGCGAGTTCGCCTGATGGACGAGATCATTTCCGGAATTCAGGTAATCAAGATGTACGCGTGGGAGAAGCCGTTTTGCGCGATGGTCGAACTAGTACGTAAACTTGAGATTCGAGTGATCACCAAAACCTCGTATATCCGTGGCATCTATATAACCTTCAATCTCTTCACAACCCGGATGGCGCTTTACTGCACTCTCATCACAATGCTGATGTTGGGCAATGATCTCACCGCCGACAAGGTCTTCGTCGCTTCGTCCTACTTCAACATTCTTGCGCAGACTATGTCTGGCATGTTTGTGCGCGGCATCGCCGAACTGGCCGAATATATGGTATCTGTACGCAGACTTCAGAGTTTCCTCATGAACGAAGAGTTCCAGGGTACCAACATCTCTAAAACGTCCTCCGACTACCCTAGCCTCTGTTCAGATTCCAAGCAGACTGCAGACCACAAGCAGGATCTGCCTTTCATCGATGATGATGTTGCGGAGGATTATCAGAACTTAGTTGAAAGAAATGAGTCCAAACAACAGAATGCATTAACTACTGTCGCTAATGATTTGCTAAAGACTACTGGAGATCGTATTGAGGGTGAGTGTGTGAAATCAAATGTTTTGTCGGTGTATTGATCGAATTATAAGAAATATAATATAAAGATAATTATAATTTTACACATAATACTAGAACTTTACTTATTAATAATATGTATTATTTTCCATTTTTGACATCATGAAAGTTATTTTCTTAGAATTTTTTAATATTTTGGCTAAAAATTGTTTTTAAAGTTTCGTACATTCCGAAGCTTTTTAAAGTGAGTAATTGAGCATAAATTTTATTTTATTATTTATAATGCAAACAAGATATTTAAAAGTCACTTAAATTATCCGATATTTTTAACTATATATTTTAGATTAAAGAAATTTATTTCAACAGAAAAGTTATTTTCATTCACAGAAAAAAGGCGGTCGTACACCAACATGCACTGTGCCATCAACATGATCAACGTAACTGCCAAGTGGGAGGCTTCACAATCGCAGAATACATTGGAGGATTTAAATCTACAGATAGAAAAGGGCAAGTTGTATGCTGTGATCGGAATGGTGGGCAGCGGCAAAAGTTCCCTTCTATCCGCGATTCTGGGTGAGATCACCCTGACGGAAGGTCAAATCAAAGTCAACGGCAATATCAGCTATGCCAGTCAAGAAGCTTGGGTGTTCGGTGCCACTGTTCGACAAAACATACTGTTTGGACAGCCTTACGAACGTCAGCGATACCAGAAGGTGGTTAAAGCTTGTGCCTTACTGAGTGACTTTAAGCAATTTCCGCAGGGTGATCAGACCATCGTGGGCGAACGTGGCAGCTCACTATCTGGTGGACAAAAGGCCAGAATCAATCTGGCCAGAGCCCTGTACAGACAGTCGGACATCTACCTACTGGATGATCCCTTGAGCGCGGTAAGCAACTTTCAGATGGTTCAGTCATTTATAGTCTTTTCATGTATTCGATTCTATTCATATAATAATATCATTATACAGAATTATTACAGAATTCATAGCTTTTAAACGCGTCCTTTTTACGACTTTTCTTTCAATTCTATAAATCTTACAATTTCTCAAATCTGAATTATTTTAAATTTTTCTTCTTAAAATTAATTTATTAATAAATTAAGGTAACAAATCGCGCAGATAAAATTATTTAAATTTCGAACTTTGTTAATGTAAGAAAATTTTTACGTGGTAAAATTTAGGTCGATGCACACGTCTGCAAACATCTGTTTGAAGAGTGCATTCAGAAATACCTAGCTGGGAAAACAAGGATTTTGGCGACGCATCAATTGCAATATATAAAGGGAGTGGACGCCATTATATTGCTTGAACAAGGAAGAATAAAATACTTTTCGCATTATCAAGATTTACTGGAGAATCATCCAGAGTACGGAGTACTCTTAGCAGAAGAGAATGAGAACGATGATTCATCTCCAGAAGAGTGGAGCATAAGACGACAGTTTTCCTCTGTGAGTAATAGAGTAAGTAAAAGTATATAAATATTCTTATCAGAATTGTGAAGAAAGATAAAAAAAATTTTCTAAAACATGTAAAAAAATTGAATTCTATTTAAACTTAGAGTTAGTAAGATAATTTTTAAAAATATATTATATAATTTTTTACTATTTTTTAAGTTTAATGTTCCCAAGCTGTATTAAATAATAAATAATATTTAAATAAAAAAAGAAATATGTTGCTGATAATGAATCATTTATATAATAGAGTCGTACTACGGAAATAAGCAATGGCGGTACAGATGACGGAAAAGAAGACGAAGATAAAAAAGAGTTAAACAACGGTCTCGAGGCGACGTCACGTGGTGTAGTTAAAGGCTCCATATTTATCAAATACTTCCAAATTGGTGTCAACTTATACATTGCCTTCGTTATTTTAATGCTGTTTATCATCACGCAATTTGTTGTCAGTCTCAACGACTATTTCATGCCTATGTTGTAAGTCTTCGATTAATAAGAATCAATTATTTCAACATGTTACATTTCTTTGCGTCATTTTTCGTAAAATATTTCTCGATTTTTTGAAATTTGCAGCATACACATATTTTTATTAGAGTAATTTTTTAAATTTATTTCCAGAGTCAATTTTGTGGAAGCGCAAAAATATCTAGCCAAGCTTCACAGATTGAATCAAACGAATGACCCTTACGAGAACATAACGACAAATCATCCCGATATTCTCTCTGATGAGCAGGATATGTCGTCGGTGATGAATTACATCTACATTTACACAGCCATCGTGTTAAGCATTTTTCTTATTGGTATCATCAGATCGATAGCCTTTTACAAAACGTGCATGACTTGCAGCCAGCGTCTGCACGACATGATGTTTGGCGCATTAATTCGCACGGGAATGCGATTCTTTGACACCAATCCTAGCGGTAGAATCTTAAACCGATTCTCCAAGGACATGGGTTCTGTCGATGAGTTGTTACCGAAAGCAATCATGGATGCCGGACAGATGAACATGTTGGTGTTGAGCTCGCTGATAGTCACCTGTATAGTCAATCCTATCTGTTTGGCGCCTATCACATTCATCGGCATAATGTTCTACTGGATCCGCAAGGTTTACCTCAAGACCAGCAAAAATGTCAAGCGGTTGGAAGGAATGTGTATGTGTACTCTCATTTTTATGCTTGGTTATTAAAAAAAACTTTTCAATAATTAAAAAGCAGATTTTTTTCATAAAGTCTTTAGAACGAAATACTTTTAAAACACTTTTCTCGTTTATAGTCATTTTTAATTTGAATATTTTAATTTATAAATTAATTTTCTGATGCTAGTTATGGTAAACATTTTCTTGCATTTCAGCACGGTCGCCAGTATTCACTCACTTAAACGTCACATTGAATGGTCTCACAACTATCAGAGCGTACTGCGCTCAAGAAATACTCAAGCAAGAATTTGACAAGTTGCAGGATTTACACACGTCTACAATTTACATGTTTAGGGTGACTAGCACGGCATTCGTCTTCATTCTGGACATGTTCTGCTTCATTTTCATTACGCTCCTCACCTACAGTTTCTTGCTATTCAATCAATGTAAGTAATCAATTTTCCTTAATCAGTCTCTATTTCTCAAATTTACCTACAAGCACATTGCACTTTTTATAATACTTTTATATAGTTTTAGTTTAAAGAATTATCTTTATTTTAGAAATTATTAATAAATCTCTTAGAATTATTTAATTTACCTAAGAAAAGTTTTATCTCCTCCTTAAAATAAATAAATATTAAATATCGTTGATAAGTCAAAGTATACATTTCTATTCATCATAAAGAGCAAGACTAATTAGTAGAACTAAAGGAAATAGTATTTGTTTATATTTCAGCTTATTCCGGTGGCGAAGTTGGATTGGCTATCACTCAGGTGATGGGAATAACCGGGATAATTCAGTTTGGAATGCGGCAGAGTGCCGAGATGGCGAATCAGTTGATGGCAGTAGAACGTTTGCTCGAATACGTCCAACTTCCGGCAGAACCGAATTTGAGAGACAGAGGAAATTACTTGAAGCAAAAAGATAAGGAAAAATTGGCATTACCGGGCAATGTATCGAAAGATTGGCCCGCAGATGGTTGCGTCGTATTCAAGAATGTCTATATGCGTTATGCGGACGAGGATCCACCTGTTCTGAAGGATTTAAACATAAAAATCTATCCCGGGGAAAAGGTACGAGAATTTTATGACAAATGTCGGCGTGATAATAAAACATAAACTAGATTTAATAATCTAGAGACTTTACAAAAAAATAGATGATTGAAAGAAATTTTTTCCGAAAGTTTAATTCTTGAAGAATTTTAAACGTTGAAAAGATTTTCTATGAAAGAAAGTCTGCAAAAATAAAAAATTAATTAAATAGGAAAAAAATACTTCTTTTAGATAAAAAGCTGCAATTTTAATATTTAAAGGATACTTTAATCTCTTTTTAATCTTTCCAAATTTTTAACGGAATAAAAAAATAAATATAAAAATAATTTATATTTCAATATAAAAAAATTAAAAATAATTAAGATGTTTTATAAAATAATTATCACGTAGATTGGTATCGTGGGAAGAACAGGCGCTGGAAAATCATCATTGATAGCAGCTCTGTTTCAATTGGCGAAAGTGGAGGGAATCATTGAGATCGATGGGATAAACACGGGTATGATCGCCTTGGAGGATTTGCGACGTAAAATATCCATCATCCCTCAGGATCCTGTATTATTCTCAGGCACTTTGAGACGTAATCTGGATCCATTCGATGAATTCTCCGATAATGATTTGTGGGGAGCGCTCGAAGAGGTTCGTCAACTACTTTACTTTATGTCAAGTATTTAAAAATACTCGACATTGAATAATTACCAATATATTTTATATTGCTTAATAATATATCTATTTTGCAATATATTTCAGGTTGAATTGAAAGACGTGGTCGGAATTAACGGGAATGGTTTAGACAGTCGCGTGTTAGACAGAGGCAGCAATTTTAGTGTCGGTCAAAGGCAATTGGTATGCTTAGCGCGAGCCATTCTGAGAAACAATCGTATACTGATGCTGGATGAAGCGACTGCGAATGTTGATCCACACACCGATGCTCTTATCCAACGCACCATCAGAAAAAAGTTTGCGACCTGTACAATGCTTACAGTGGCGCATCGATTAAACACTATAATGGACAGCGATAAGGTTCTGGTGATGGATAAGGGTCGTATGACTGTAAGTATGGCTTATCTTTTGAAAAAAATAATCCATTTGTTTAATTTCTTTCGTCTCAAAATCTCAGATCAAGTGTCTGTTTATAAATTTTCGTCATATTTGCTTTACTATACAGCGTGAAATATAAATGTATCTAGTTATTCATCATTAGTCATCATATTTATTTTAAAATATAACCGAAATATGATTTATTCTTCTTATTTTTTAATAATAGGAAGAAAGTTGGATATATAAAATTATAATCTGATGGTGATTTTTTTTCATAGGAGTACGATCACCCTCATATGTTATTGCAGAACGGCTACAGTCAATTCACGTCGTTAGTAAGAGAAACCGGTCCAGGTATGTACGATCAACTTGTCACGGTGGCTAAGCAATCGTACTTAAATAAATATAGGGAAACATGACGGAGCATTTATGGATTTTTTACAAATAAATTTTCGTTTTCGAATTTCCGTTTTTTAAACTCAATGGAGGTAAAATAAACATATTGCATAATGTTTGTGATATAACTGTAATACAGAAAGTGTATATGCATATATATATATATATATATTCTTGTATCTGCACTCAGATGAATTTTACTTATATTATTTCTACAAACTTAAGAGTACTATATTGTATACGTCTTTCTTTAGAAATACGTCATTTTATATAAGCTACTATACGTAATCTCCTAAGTATTATAATACGCGATGTTAATGCCAATCGCAGAGAGTGTTTACAGAGATTTATATTTATATATGCATTTAATGATGAGGTTTTGTTAAATTATTCTTGTCGTAATGTCAAGTTCTTCCACATAATAATAAAGTAACAGTAATATTACATTTTTTAATTTTAATTGTAAGTTTTAACTTACTTTTAGAAATCATAAATATTTCTACATTTTTTTATAATTGAGCATATATCATCTAAGGGATTAATTGTATTAACGAGATAAAGCAAAGTTTATTCTAAAAATATTGAGTTACATAAGATAATATTTGCACAGCCTAAACATTTGATCGTTATCTCAACATTTATCTGCACCCGTACATACTTTGAATCATAAGTTTCGTTTAAAAATTGCAATATATAATATCGAGCTTAACACAATTTAAATAAATCAATTTTATTGGAGCCAATAAATTGCATTGATCGAAAATAGCTAATAATGACACTTATATCGATTTCTCCCTTAATTTATAATCTCTCAACAAAAGTCACAAATAACCAATTATGCGTGATGTAAATTGAAATCCGCGACTTATATACACGTAAACTTATTTTGAATATAATATAACACCAGCAATCATTATGCGAGCCTATTTAAGAGCCACGATTCTTTCAAGAAATCCTATTGAAATAGCAGAATTTTCCAAATCAAACTGGAGAACAAAAAAATTATTCACATCAGAAGCGATTCTTAGATTTTTGCTCGAATCACAATTTTCATTCGAAAAATCTGGGACTTTACGAGCTGACGAGCTGAGAGATTGGAGCGGGAATCCCTCTGGAATTTCTCCCCTATTTGAAAGTCCCCATCTGCGATTCGGCATCCCCTTCGACTCTTTGGCCGAGCGGTCGCCCAAGGATTGCGTGTTACATGCAGCGAGAGCGTGACGCTCAATGCAGGCTCAGTGCTCGCGCAGACGTCGTCGTGGCCAGTTGTTTTTCCTCTTCGTTGTGTTACTTTGATCTACGTGTGCGTGAGTTGTGCGCGTTGTGAATCTGTTACGACGAAAAGCGGAGCAAAGAGAATCCGGCCACGTGTGCGACGAACCCGGTCTTTAAACGCACGACAGCCAAAATCTTCGATTAGGTGAGGGTCGAGGTTTAATCTCGGAGCAGAAGAGAGCTTGTCGCACGACATCTATTTGCTTATGCTCGAGAGAATGACGCGGCGAATCATTCTTTCATAAGGTTTCCAATTCTCGCGGAGCCTGCCAAAAATAGTCATGTCATTTCTTGTTGTAAGCGAGAAAGAGAGAGTAGGAAACGTTTCAACAATAGTTTATTTTGTAGTTTAACGGGATATGTTTCTAGTTATAAATTTAATTTAAAAATAGCAATGATACAGTTCTATATCGAAATAGTATGACCTTTATGATATTTGCAGTTTTTCGACGCGTAAGAGTTTCTTTTTCGTTTGGAGGAGCAATATATTGTTATCTTATATTTGTAAATGCTAGTCTGTGATAAGAAATACAGATGTGTTCATTCATCGTGTTTCCTGGATCGATATTTTACCACGTGGTACCGGGATATATGATGAATTGCAAACATTTCTGTTTGAAATAAATTATAATTATTTTGTTTGCATTTTATTACGGCGAATCTCTTAATGGGATTTTATTATGACGCGAAAATAAATAGGAAGAAGTAAGTATATGTGAAGTGTTGTATTAGCAATACTCTATAACGACTTGACCTTTCCCTACTTTATGTTATTCCGGAGAGAAATCGATTTCAAATATATCCAGAAACCAGAAATTATACGTGAGAGAAAACGCTATTCTTATAATATACATTTTGATATATATATTTATATTTATGGAATGGCATATAATTATAAGTAATATATTCGTGTAACGATATAACATTTAATTAAAAATTTATTTCTTTGCTTGGATGAGAAAAAAATAGTTATAAAACTACTAGTATTAATTATACACATTATTACTGCTATTTTTAAAATTATTATTACTACTATAATAAATAATGATGTGCGTTTGGATCACCCGGTGCATTAATTGCTCTCACACATTTGAACGTAACTGGTTTCTGTTGGACGCGTTTCGTTCTTTTTGCAGTTTACGTCACGGAAGGATTACATAATAAGTCATTTCACAAATAACATTAATACGATATGTCATCCACCTAAGGTCTTAAAAATATCCGACACAATGTCCGTGAGAATGAAGGCTACATTGTGCCAAGTTTTTTATAAGCACGTATTATGCTTTCAAGACGTCTTGATTATTAATTTTCGAAGCGTTTGGAAATGAAGAAATTTGATTGAAAAAATATGTATATGTTTGTAAAAATAATTGCACGCATGTATATTTAAAAAAAAGCCAAGTTATATATTTTTGTTCCTCAATTTATAATAAAAATGCTGAAGCACACAGTTTTATACATTGTGCCTCTTTCTTTCGAAAGGATTAGTTGAGAAAACAGAGAGAAGCTGGAAAGCGCAATGCTTAACAAGAGACTATGATAATAACAATGTGAAAAGTATCTTCTACGCAGATTACCGCACGTGTTCGTAAATAAGGATTTATTTGCATGTAAATTTCCATCAATGCACACGTGACTCGAAGAGAAGCGAATATTTGTTTTCCACGTCAGAGACTTCTCTTGCTTTGCTCGAGAAAAAATTGAATTAGAAAAAATTAAGAGAAAGGAGAATCTTGATTTTTTCCACTTGTTCATTTCTATTTTTGATATTCCTTATTTCTATATATTATTTAAATAGAAGGAAAAATATATTCGCAGATATAAAAAATAGTATTCGATGCCAATCACTCTATACGTGCTTTTAACTTGACTTTGAAAGGCACGCACAGTTTTAACTTGGAATTCCTCTTGCTCCTGGTTATTCTTAAATATTGACTTTTGATCACATGCGAATCTATTTATCATGTATAACGTGTAACGTTGTACGTGCTTCAACTACCTTCTCGTTTGTTGTCCAACACGTTTTCCTTGCTTTAATTCTTGGTATTTGAATTTTCTTGAGATTCTTAGACGAGAAAAGTCATTCATAAATCTGCAAATGCCTTGAAAGTATTTTAAAGTTGTAGATTTTACAAAAAAATTTCCAATTTAACAAATCTTGGAATTGAGAACATTTTTCATTTGTTCGTATATATTTTTTGATTTTTTCTTAACAAAAATTCTTCTATTTTTCCTCATGTTGCATTTTTAACTTTTTCTTTATATTTTATCCCGAGCAAATATCTGTGTTTAAATAGCATTTTCTTATTAAATGCTTGGATCATCGGAAGAGGTAAGTTTCTGAAAAATTCTGACAATAAAATGGAGAAAGGTTTTTGCCAGAATGAAAAAAGTCGCATTTTAGCTGCTTTAACAGAGTCGCTCGCTCGTTCTATTACGTTAAATGTGAGTCACGATTAGGCTGTGTTTCAATAAAGATTACGTATCGCGCGTCCCAGAACAATTGACCTGGTGTCTTTCAACCAACTCGAATTGCAATGAGTTATTGTTGTAACACGTCAAACATTTAATCGTTCCTTAATCGACTTTATAGCAAACGAGGCCATCATATCCATTTGACATATTTAGATCAGATATAAAAGACATCCAATATTTATTGATAATAATGTATCAATTAAGATCATATCTCTCAGGAGTTAACAAAATTATTGTTAAATAAGACAGAGAGATTTTGACAATTTATTCAAATTATTTAAATTGTCGCGAAGAAATAAATTGTTATTAATATTTTATTATTTAACTATAGCACATTAATGATGTCATTCTTGATGCATCTTTTTTTAGAAACTGTGAATGAATTTGCGAGTTTAAATAGACTTTGTACTTGCCGGTGATTACAGCTTTGTCTGTGCAATTCCGTATATTACATGATTCTATTAAGTAAAAACTGCCATATTATATAACTTTGCTACTTCACGCGACTATTCTTCTTTCAACTATTAATCGCCAACATATATGTGTATGTCACTCTCACATTATTATTTAATCTCATTTTTGCTTGAGCGGGTTCAAATTGAATTTAACATGTTTGCTCTAAATTAATTTCAGCGTACAATCTTATATATATATATATATATATATATATATATATATATATATATATATATGACACATGGGATGACTGCAGATAAGATAATTATATTAATATTATTTCATAAGATTTGCTAATATATTATTCTATAATATCTCCGAAAATAGAATTAATAATTTATTATACACATTCGATTTTTGTATTTCCACATAAAATTATTTATCATTATTTGACGGAGACATAAACTGTCCTAATAAATTTTTCGGAACGTTTCTCATTTTTTCGTTTAAAATATTTATTAATAAGAGAAATTTCTGATAAATAAATAAATATATATGTATATATAATTATAAAATTGCATATTCTGATCCACGCGATAAAAGCAACGCGAGTGAATTTTTTCCGGTATCTAGAATTTATCTGTAAAGATTAGTTCGCTTAACGTTTCGATGTAACAGCTTGCAGAAGGCAACTTAATTATCGTCCTGCATTATTCATGATCGACGCAGAGAATGATGATGCTTATCAGACCTGGGATAACTGGGGGAACTATTAAATGTCTTTTAAGAAACCTTTGGAACCTTGCCACATGTGTTAATCTGATTTGCATTACCATGCATGTAATTTGCACCCATGTGTCGTAAAATTTTTCAACAAACTGAATTCTTTTAATAATGGTTTGCATCTATTTGTCAATTGTTTTAAATCATAGTAAATTTTTTTTTAATATTTTGTGTATGCAAAATAACTTTATTTTTTACCGTTATGTAATCTTATATTGCAGCAGATTCTTATCGAGAGAAAATGTTTATGTAATATATCATCATGATTTCGTAATATTTGCAAGAAATACTGTAAGCATAAAACAAATAATCTACAATAATTTCTGTTACAGCAGATCTTGCACTTGTTTCTTCGATTATCTTTACTCATACTAAAATCATATTTTTCAATACTTAGCGTCTTCTAAATTTGACTAAATACTGAAGCAACTGATCGTTTGATTGTCGAATTAAACAAAAAATTTCGTAAAAATTGCAAATAACAAAATATATGTGTATATTTACATTTAATAAATTAATTATATAATAAATAAAAATTAATGTAATGTACAATGGATATTTTTTTAATAATAATAAAATATAATATTAATTATATATGATGAATACGTGAATAAATTAATAAAATACATGCGAGATATGAAATTACGATCACAAAAGATATTTTGATGTTTGCACTTTTAGAGATTCGAATACAATTGCTGCATATATAATTACTTCATGATAAAGCCACGAGAAAAATCTTATCACTTTCGCTATCATACATATGGCTCATGTTCTGAAAAACATCTCGGGATAACATGCGATATTTAGGCACGCAATATTGCCGGAACGAAATGTCTCATTAATTATTCTTTTTAGAGAATTTAAAAATAATGGAAAGATTTTAGAAAGTAAATCTTATACGCCATAAATAATTTATAAACGTCTCAGCATCGTACATAATTATAACACTCATATAATTAGTTTAGCTGCATATCTCTACTTTATATCGTATTTTATATCGTTTTTTTATGGTATACATTAAAATATATATTTATACACTTTTTATATATATACTTTATTCCACACAGACATATTTTTTCCGTTATCATAAATGTTTTTGTCAATAACTGACGAAATAATCGTTACTTTTTTTATTTTTGGTTTATTAGTTTGACCTTTACGCAGCAAATTTTACAAGCAGGATCGGATTTAGCTATAGACATTCTAAGAATGCTTAGAAAAAAAGTTTAAAGATATATTCAAGAGCCCCTAAACAAGGTAGACCCAATCCTGAGTCTAAAATAGTTCGGAGAACCAGACATTAGAAGAACCCAAAATGATGGATAAAAAAAATACACACAGACCTGGTTTCCTGTCTCATAAAACCTTGAACAATCTTTACATTATAGACGTAATTATTACCCGGCAAAAAAAGCGAAACGGAAATCTTTATGTACACAAATCATAAAAAATCGTATTATTTTTCGATAAACAATTTTATCTTGCAATAATGAGAATTTTTAAGTTTTCTTGATTTTTTCATATTGTATGTGGAAAAAAACTAAAGAGTTATTTATTTAGAAATCTAAATTAGAAATGAGGACTTTTTGAAAAAAATGGATTTTTAAATAATAAAGAAAATTAATTCTAAGATTATTTTTAACTATGAAGAAAAGTAGTTAAGAAAGCATTAATTCGCAAAGATAAGTGTACGCAAACGCGATAGTTTATCTGTTCCAAGGATTTTATTAATGCCGTTTGTTTTTCTTCCGTTATTACAGCTTATGTCTAGTCAATGACCGATAAACATTGTATTTTCCACATTCGTCAAAGTGTAAATGGATTTTCCCTTATTAAGTATCAACGTCTAGCAAAATATTAATTAAAAATTTAATTTTTTAAACTTGTATAAGGAAAAGTTAGCTAGATAAATTTCGAAGAATTTTGATGATGACTCTTTCATATTATTTTTGAAGAGATTTGATTAAATATTAAAATTATTAATAGTTCTAATTTTAACGACACATGAATTACTGTATTTTATATGTTAACTTTAATTAATTTAATATCACAAGAGTAAATAGCGAATTGATTAAGCCAGCGTGGTAAATAGTACGCAGATTGATTTTTCTTGTTAAAATTATTTATTTAGCAAGTATATATTTCGGTTTCCTAATTTTGAACCATTGTCAGTAACAGTCAAACATATAAATAAATTTTGTGAAGCATAAATTATCGATTCATATTTAAATAAAAACAATTAAGTAATATAAAATATCAATTAAAATTTACAAATAACAATACACATACATGTATATAATAATGGAACTAATTGTCTTTCTATGATTCTCAATAATATTCTCGATGGACTTGTAAAGAAAAATTCTGTTCCATTCTGATTAATTGAAAACATCGCAAATGTCTCACCCTTTAATGATTAATTGTGAGTTAAATGCGTGCAATTTTAGATAATTATAAACAGAAATTATAATTAAGAAGTTACTCTATCGTATAGTGCTCCGTAAATCACAGGAAATAAGAAGCGCCTGTCAGATATTCGAACTAAATTACTTCAATAATTGTCACGTGACATTGTGGAAAAATTGGAAGATTGAATAAACAAACACCGAGATTTAAGAATGTTTATGTTTAAATAAAAATAACACAACTATCTTCCGCCAAGTTTAAAACGGGTGATAAATCCTCTACCATCGTGAGATGTGCGCAAGATTTATTTTATCTTTATTTGACAGGTGCTAAAAATGGCTTGAAATTAGGATTAAACATATGAAATAAATAATTGTAACAAGAAAAAACAATTTTTGCATTGCTTGATACGTTAGACTTTTAATTAATTATTTACTTGCGATATTTATAATATTCTAAGCCTTCTATGTATTTCACCCCACTGATTTTATTTTTATTAAATTCAATTTGTGCCGTCTGTAACTGTTCTAATTTGTAATCATTTAATTTTTTAATTTTACGATATTTTCTAATTTTAAATCTTGCTCACTCTTTAATCGTGGAGATCTAAGAAAAGTATCCTCTACAGTGCAGCGAACTCTATTGCGTATTGAACTCCGGAGGAAACGCTTGCAATTAGTTAAAACACCTATTCTGACAACAATTCAACGCAAACAACGGCTACAATATCGAGAATGAACTTTGGCTGAGGTAGCGTTTTCCGAAATGAATCACAATTTCTACTCCATCGAGTAGATGGAAGGTGGAGGATCAGGAATGCTGGCACCCCTGGCTTGATAGCCGATAATCATTTCTCTTTCAGAGTCTGATAAATCGGTTGCTTCACCCATGAAAAAAGTTGTTATTGCGTTTACAAATGTCACACTAGTGTGTGACATTCCTATATATAGACTATGTATCTGTGAGCTTAGGATATTTGTTGAAATAGGTATCATAATATAATGATGACACTGGACAGTGTATGTCTACTATAAAAAGAAGAAACATTATCAGACGTTCGATCGCAACTTCATCAAACAATAGTGCATCTCAATTGTACTTCATTACTTATACGATAAATGCGAGTTATAGCTGCGATTGCATGACCTTCCATGCTATTTGAGAAATGACACAGCAGGCAAACAAATCGCGTGTAGCTAGATAAGGCGAAGAGAGTACAAGCAAATGATACAAACTTCTTCTTTAAACAGATAGACATATTCGAAGAATCCACATTTGAACGTTGGACCGACAAGTCGATCGTTCGTGTTTCCTTAAAGCTTAATTCGATACACATTACAATTGTCTGGAGCGTCCATTTTTTTCTACTACGACGGAAATTGGCAGAATTAAAAAGAAAAGCAAACATACAAATATTAGTAAGTTGAGAAATATCTTTAAAATTTTATTAGTTGCCCATACACCACAAAATCTTTTTTAAATTTTTTAAAAATCTTTCTTAAAAGATAAAATAATTCTCGAAAATATTTTTGAAATGTTTCTATGTCCGCTTTTTTATGTTTAAAAAATATTTTTTAATATACATTTAAAAACTAATATTTCGAAAATATGTATCAAATATTTAAGAAAATATTATCTGAGTGATAAAGAAGAATGTTTTTTAAAATATTCTAAAAGAATGTTATCCCAAAAAATTTTTTAATTATTTTAAAATATTCCTAAAACTATTTTAAAATGCTTTTTCGCAATATTTTTAAAAAATATTTAGAAATATTTTTTAAAAACATTTATAATATTTTATGCTGTATGGGTGAAAATTAATAGGAAAATTAAATTATTGTCCAATTAATCGATGTTCATTTTTAATTATTATTTATAAATTGTTAGAGAAAATCACTGAGACATCTCGAGACTTCGCAAATCGGCACTTGAAGGCACTTAAATAGCAAGTGATAACAGATTTATAGTACCTGATATCTTACTTGTACAAGAAAATCATCGAGGATTCGCAAAATAAATAAATCGGCACGACTAATCGTGGGAATTAATCTGATATCTGCAAAAGAAGCTGATACAAGATACGCAAAGTGTTAATTTCAATGTGATTGCAATCGCGCGAAGAGATCGCGACTGATACTCTTGGTATCAACGAATTTCGTATCTTCAGTTTATTATCGCAAGATTTCTAATGATAATTGAAGAGATCACATTAATACCGCAAATTTTGTTTATTGAAAAAGCGGAAGAAAGTGTTTTCCATCGCGAAAGAGAATTCAAACGTCAAATAGAAGTGACACACGTGTATTGATAATTGTTAGTTAACGTGTTAGTTAACTCGATAAGTCAATTGATCGTTTTATCCTGCTGATTCAAGTGGTGATTCGCGGCGAGTTAATGCCGTGTGTAAGGACTGATGGATTCAACGAAAACCAAATCGAAACCGAATCCAAGGGAAAAGGCGAACATTGTTTCGGTATTGCTATGGTGGTAAGTCGTAACTTCTCGAATATAAATCGAACTTTATCAGGCTTTTCATGGGACTCCACGGATAAGGAGATAGTTAAATACGTTTAAATATTTAGATTAAAATATATTTAATATGCGGTTGGATATCTGTACACAGAGAGAATTTTTTCTTAAAATTTACCCTGAAAATCATGGTAATCGTGGGACAATATATGGTATTGGAAGAATTTTATAAAAGTTTTTCTGATTAATATTTACCACAATAAGATATAAAATATACTCAATTAATTTTGCTGTGTACATAGTAAATTTTACTATGTACATATTAATATTTTTTATTTTAGTAAATATTAATCGGAGAAACTCTTATAAAATTCTTCCAACACCATATTATCCCACGATTACCATGATTTTCAGGGTAAATTCTAAGAGAAAATTCTCTCCGTGTATATGCACTTTTAAATCTTCGCATATATCTATGTGTTAATATTTATGCATTAATATTTGGGTAAGATATTTCTGTTAAAGTAAATTGTTAATTACATTTATATTAAGATGAATTATTTATAATGATATTTCGAAATAATGCACAATGTGTGATAGTATGTAAGACATAAGATTGTTTTTTTGCATCAAATTACATCTTATCTTGTCACGCAAATTTATTTTGTATTAGAGAATGATATTGCATTTGTCGAGACAATATGACAAAGATAAAATGTCGTATCAGTCAAAAATGTTTCTTTTTCTTATAAAAGAAAAAAAAACATCCATCCTTCCTTCAATTTTGATTCTTTTGACTTTGCCATTTATTTTCATAATTATATCGTTTATCATTTAACATGTAATTTTTGCTATAAAAAATTCAATTAAAATGTTTCTCTCTTTCATCGAATTATCAGGTGGACCATCAGTTTATTCAAGACAGGCTACAGAAAAGTTCTAGAAACAGAGGACTTGTTTGATCCTTTGAAAGCTGATGAATCGGGTCTACTCGGAAATCGATTAGAAAAGTAAGTATCGAGTTCCAGCTCACAGAAAAGAAGAGAAGAAAAAATTTTCATGATCTATTTTTGTATACTTCTTCATTAAGACTCAATAATAATAATAATAACGCACAGGATACTTTTTTAGACGATGGAAAATCGAATTGGAAAATTCGAAAAAATGGGAGCGCAATCCGAGTTTGCTGAGGACCATTTTCCGCACATTCTTGTGGGAATACTCTATTCTCGGAATGATGACTATACTCAACGAATTTGTGATAAGGTATTATCGATTACACAATTGATTTTAGTAGAGTTTAACAAATGATTGATTTGGCCGTTAATAATATATTAATAATTATATAATTAAAGACCATCCTTTTTAAAGAGATAAAGTTAACGATAATAATTCGATTTAAGCTTTAAGATTAACTCTTCATATGCCAAAAATTAAAAAAGATTTAGATAAAATGATAATACTTCGAGTGACAGAAAAGCTACTTAAGAGATGTTGAAAAAATTTAGGATATGATATTTGAAATGCACGTGTCTTTCCACATCACGATAATGTAACGAAATTGAGTATAATAAAATAATACACATTAATGATTATTACATGTAATTATACTGTGTAATATTGTTCACTGATATTATGCAATCAAAGTTTTAATTAGAAGAATTTATAATTTTTTATAAATCAAAAGTGTTTTTAATTTGGAAAGGAAACGTTTTCGAATGCATATTTTTTTCATTTTTATGGTGAAAATATGATCTTAAAATTTGGTGATTCATTTCTGGTTTGTCGACAGTTTTGCCTATATACAGGAGCTGCAGTGCAATCAAATATCTTCTCCGGTATTTTTCATTAAAAAAGAAAAAGAAATAGCAGATTCTGAAAGATTAAATGCAAAATTTGCAGGTTGGGCACGCCGTTGTTGCTAGGAGGTCTGTTACGCTACTTCCGGAAGGACTCGGTTGAATCATACGAGAATGCATTATGGTACGCAGCTGGAATATGCTTAGCCACCGGCATGAGCGTGTTAAGCGGCAATCAAGCCATTTTCGGAGCTTTTCACGTCGGCGCTAAAGTCCGGGTGGCCGTCTGCTCTGTGGTTTATAGAAAGGTCGGTTATTTATTTTTTTAGTTACTTAGAGAGATTACTTCATTTACTTAGAGAATTTATTTAGAAAGATCTGTTTAAAAATGCATATTTCGAAAATTGAAGATTAGATACAAAATCATATCTAAATAACAACGCTTTCTACACTTTATTCTGATTTGATTTATCAATTCTATAAAAATGAAGAAAAGTAGGAAAATATAATAAATAAAAAATATAACAAATATAATAAATAAAAAAATAAATGAAAAAAAATATAATAAATAAGAATACATAATAAGAAGAAGAGAAAAATTGTAACGAGAAATATAAAACAAAAAAAAATCTTCTTCTACCAGTAATATCACAGATCTTTAATATTCATTTATTCGATACGTAAAATCAGCATATTACTGCTTGAATTATTTAACAGCGATTTACATTTGCCTTGTAGGCTCTCCGTCTGAGCACGACTGCGCTAGGCGAGACTGCACCGGGAAAGATAGTCAATTTAGTAGCCAACGATGTTAATAGATTCGATCTTGTGTCCATCTTTATCCATTACATGTGGTCGGCACCTTTGTCAGCTCTAATCGTGGCTTATATTTTATACCGGGAGGTCGGCTATCCCGGTCTCATCGGCATTGCCGCCATTTTCGTGGTTGTGCCAATCCAATGTGAGTTTCTCGTGCGATCACAATTTAATAAATCGTGTAAAAAAGTAGTTGTTCTTCCAATAAACCCTTCATCAAGTTTTCTAACAAGTTCTTCATTTATTCTCGCCATTTTAGCTTACACCGGTAAGCTATCATCCAAGTTCCGACTTCAGACGGCCATTAAGACGGACGAGCGAGTTCGTTTGATGGACGAGATCATTTCCGGGGTTCAGGTGATCAAGATGTACGCGTGGGAGAAGCCGTTTTGCGCGATGGTCGAGCTAGCACGTAAACTGGAGCTACGAGTGGTCACCAAAAGCTCGTATATCCGTGGCATCTACATGACCTTCAATCTCTTCACAACCCGGATGGCGCTTTACTGCACTCTCATCACCATACTGATGTTCGGTGATGAACTCACCGTCGACAAGGTCTTCGTCGTTTCGTTCTACTTCAACATGCTTGCGCAGACTATGACCGGCATGTTTGTGCGTGGCTTCGCCGAGCTGGCCGAATGTATGGTAGCTATACGCAGACTTCAGGGTTTCCTCTTGTTTGAGGAGTTCCAGGGTACCAACATCTCTAAACCGCCCTCCGAATACCCTAGCCTCGATTCAGATGTCAAGCAGACTGCAGCCCACAAGCAGGATCTGCCTTACATCGACGATGATGTCGCGGAGGGATATGAGAACTTGGACGAAAATAATGAGTCCAAAAGACGAAATGGATTAATGATTGTTGTTAGCGACTTGTTAAAGAATACTTACGACCTTATTGAGGGTGAGTTTGTCAAATCAGACATTATGTTGATGTACTGATCGAAATAAAGGAAATATAATATTAAGAAAATTATAATAGATGTTATCTAATTTTCTGGATAAATATTTTTTTTATGTTTCGTACATTGCAGAACTTTTTAAAGTGAGTAGTTGAGAAGATCTAAAATTTCGAAAATTTAAGAAAAATACACAAGTTTTTTTATTATATTTATAATGCAAAGGAGATATTTAAAATTACTTTAAATCATCTAATTATATTTTTTTAATATATATTTTAGATTAGAAAAAAAAAAGAAATTTATTTTAACATATAAAATTTCAAAAGACAGAGAATTTTTTATAATATTAACCCCCCATTTTTATTAATTAAAAAAAAATTTCTACAGTGCAGAATAAAGTTTTATTATTCGCAGAAAAGAAGCAAACATACAACAACGTGCACTGTGCCATCAACATAATCAACGTAACTGCCAAGTGGGAGGCTAAACAATCACTGAATATCTTGGAGGATTTAAATCTAGAGATTGAGAAGGGCAAGTTGTATGCTGTGATCGGAATGGTGGGCAGCGGCAAAAGTTCCCTTCTATCCGCGATTCTGGGTGAGATGAGCCTGACAAAAGGTCAAATCAGAGTCAACGGCAATATCAGCTATGCCAGTCAAGAAGCCTGGGTGTTCGGTGCCACTGTTAGACGAAACATACTCTTTGGACAGCCTTACGAACGTCATCGATACCAGAAGGTGGTTAAAGCTTGTGCCTTATTGCGTGACTTCAAGCAGTTTCCGCAGGGTGATCAGACCATCGTGGGCGAACGTGGCAGCTCACTATCTGGTGGACAAAAGGCCAGAATCAATCTGGCCAGAGCCCTGTACAGACAGTCGGACATCTACCTATTGGATGATCCTTTGAGCGCGGTAAGCAACTTTCAGAAGGTTCAGTCATTTATATTCTTTTCATGTATTTCATTCTATTCATATAATAATATAATTATACAAAATTCATAGCCTGCAAGTGCGGATTTTTAATGACTTTTCTTTCAATTCTATAAATCTTAAAATCAATGTAATAAGTAATAACAAAAATGACAACAATAATAATAAGAATATTTAATTTTTTCTAATTAATTTCTGAAATTTGAATTTTTTTGATTTTTTCTTCTTAAAATAAATTTATTAATAAATTAAGAAAATAAATTGCACAGACAAAATTAAGTTAATTTCGAATTTTGATAATTTAAGGAATTTATCACGTGGTAAAATTTTAGGTCGACGCACACGTCAGCAAACATCTGTTTCATGAATGCATTCAAAGATACCTAGCAGGGAAGACGAGGATCTTGGCGACGCATCAATTGCAATATATAAAGGGAGTGGACGCCATTATATTGCTTGAACAAGGAAGAATAAAATACTTTTCGCATTATCAAGATTTACTGGAGAATCATCCAGAGTACGGAGTACTCTTAGCAGAAGAGAATGAAATCGATGATTCGTCTCTAGAAAAGAGCATGAACATAAGGCGAAAATTTTCCTGTATTAGTAACCGAGTAAGTAAAAATATTAATATTTATAACATATTACGAACAGATAAAGAAATGTTTTATGCAATTTTTATTCTTTCTAAACTTGAACTTAAAATCATTTAAAAAATATATATGTTTTTACAGTTTTGAACGTTTAATGTTTCCATATTGTATTTAATGTTATTTAATAATGAATAATAAAAAAAAAAAAAAAAATATGTTTCTGATAGCGAAATATTTATTCGCCAGAGTCGTACTCCGGAAATAAGCAGTGGCGGTACAGATGACGAAGAAGAAGACGAAGATAAGGAGGAGTTAAACAATGGTCTCGAGGCGACGTCACGTGGTATAGTTAAAGGCCCTATATTTATCAAATTCTTCCAAACTGGAGCCAATTTATACATGGCTTCCGTCGTTCTATTGCTATTCATCATCACGCAATTTATTGTCAGTCTCAACGACTATTTCATGCCTTACTTGTAAGTGTCTAATTAAAAAAAATCAATTTACTCAACATGTTACATTTCTTGCTTCATATTTTCTAAAATATTTCTCAATTTTCTGAAATTTTGAACATACCCATCTTTTTTATTAGAGAGTAATTCTTTTAATTTATTTCCAGAGTCAATATTGTGGAAACGCAAAGGTATATGGCCAAACTTCACAGATTGAATCAAACGAATGACACTTTCGAGAACATGGCGACAAATCATTCCGATAGTATTCGCTCTGACGAGGAGGACGATTTGTCGTCGGTGATGAGTTACATCTACATCTACACAGCCATCGTGTTAGGCATTTTCGTTGTTGGTATCATGAGATCGCTGGTCTTTTACAAGACGTGTATGACTTGCAGCCAGCGTCTGCACGACATGATGTTCAGCGCATTAATTCGCACAGGAATGCGATTCTTTGACACTAATCCCAGCGGTAGAATCTTAAACCGGTTCTCCAAGGACATGGGCACTATCGATGAGTTGTTACCCAAAGCGTGCTTGGATGCCGGGCAGATGAACATGATGATGATAGGTTCGCTGGTACTCACATGTATAGTCAATCCCATCTGTTTGGTGCCCATCCTGTTTATCAGCCTAATATTCTACTGGATCCGCAAAGTTTATCTCAAGACCAGCAAAAACGTCAAGCGGTTAGAAGGAATGGGTATGTGTTTGTGCTCTCTCTCTTTTTCTTATTTTTTCCAGCTACTAAAAACCCTTCAATTATATTAAATCGAGAATCAGAGTATTTTTCATTATGTCTTTATAGAACAAAATGTTTTCAAAATGTTTTTGTTGTTTAATCATTTTTAAATTTGAATATTTTAATTTATAAATGCATTTTCTCAGACTTTTATGACCGTGGAATATTCTTTTGCGTTTCAGCACGGTCGCCAGTATTTACTCACTTAAATGCGACATTGAATGGTTTAACAACTATCAGAGCGTACTGTGCTCAAAATATACTCAAGCAAGAATTCGACAAGTTACAGGATATACACACGTCTACAATTTACATGTATATCGTGACTAGTACGGCGTTCGGATTTACTCTGGATGTATTCTGTTTCATTTTCATTTCGCTCCTCACCTTCAGCTTTTTGCTATTCAGTCAATGTAAGTAATCAATTTTCCTTAATCAATCTCTGAAATTTATTTACAAACACACTTCCTTTTTTTATAGAACTTTGATTTTATTTTATTTTAGAGAATTATCTTTATTTTAGAAATTTTTAATAAATTCTGCTTATTCGGTCTATAACAAAATTTTTTATCTCCTAAATAAATATTGAATATCGTTGATGAGAAAGTATGCATTTCTGTTTATCATAAATAGAAGAAGACGAATTAGTAGAGTTAAAGAAATTATTGTTTATATATATTTCAGCATTTTCCGGTGGCGAAGTTGGATTGGCTATCACTCAGGTGATGGGAATGACCGGGATAATACAGTGGGGAATGCGGCAGAGTGCCGAGGTGGCAAATCAAATGATGGCAGTGGAACGTGTGCTCGAATACGTCCAACTTCCGGCAGAATCAAATTTGAGGGACAGAGGAAAATACTTGAAGAAGAAAGAAAAGGAATCTCTAGCATTGCCAGACAATACACCCAAAGGCTGGCCCGCAAATGGTTGCGTCGTATTCAAGGATGTTTTTATGCGTTATGCGGACGAGGAACTGCCTGTTCTTAAAGGCTTGAACATAATAATCCATCCCGGGGAGAAGGTACAAGAATTTTATGTTAAAAATATTAGCGTGATAATATAACACATTCTACATTTTACAATCTAGAGATTTTTGCAAAAATAGATGATTGAAAAAAATTTACTTCAAAAAACTTAATTCTCAAAGAAATCAGAATACTAAAAAGATTTTTTACGAGAAAAGATATTCTACAAAAGAAAAATAATAATTAAATAAGAGAAAATATTTCTTGTAGCTGAAAAGCTGCAATTTTAATCTTCAAAAAATGTAGTATATTCTTCTTAATCCTCCCAAATTTTTTAGCGAAATAAAAAATAAATATAAAAATAATTTATATTTCAATATAAAGAAATTAAAAATAATTAAGATGTTTTGCAAAACAATTATCACATAGGTTGGTATCGTGGGAAGAACAGGCGCTGGAAAATCATCACTGATAGCAGCTCTGTTTCGATTGGCGAAAGTGGAGGGAATTATTGAGATCGATGGGACAAACACTGGTTTGATCGCCTTGGAGGATTTGCGACGTAAAATATCCATCATCCCTCAAGATCCTGTATTATTCTCAGGCACTTTGAGACGTAATCTGGATCCTTTCGACGAATTCCCCGATAATGATTTGTGGGAAGCACTCGAAGAGGTTCGTCAACTACTTTACTTTATGTCAAGTATTTAAAAATACTTGACATTGAATAATTACCAATATATTTTATATAGCTTAATAATACATCTATTTTGCAATATATTTCAGGTTGAATTGAAAGACGCGGTCGGAATTAACGGAAATGGTTTAAACAGTCGCGTGTTTGACAGAGGCAGCAATTATAGTGTCGGTCAAAGGCAATTAGTATGCTTAGCGCGAGCCATTCTGAGAAACAATCGTATACTGATGCTGGATGAGGCGACTGCGAATGTTGATCCACACACCGATGCTCTTATCCAACGCACCATCAGAAAAAAGTTTGCGACTTGTACAATGCTTACAGTGGCGCATCGATTAAACACTATAATGGACAGCGATAAAGTTCTGGTCATGGATAAGGGTCGTATGGCTGTAAGTACGGCTTATCCCTTGAAAACAATAATCTATTTGTTCAATTTCTTTCTTCTCAAAATCTCAGACCAAGTGTCTATTTATAAATTTTCGTCATATTCGCTTTACTATACAACGCGAAATACAAATGTATCTAGTTATTCATCATTTTTTAGTCATCATATTTATTTTAAAATATTACCGAAATATGATTTATTCTCTTTATTCTTTAGTAATAGAAATGAAAGATGGATATATAAATTATAATTTGGTGGTGATTTTTTTCACAGGAATACGATCATCCTCATATATTATTGCAAGACTGCTACAGTCAATTCACGTCGTTAGTAAGAGAAACCGGTTCAGGTATGTACGATCAACTCGTCAAAGTAGCTAAGCAATCGTACTTAGATAAATATGGAGAAACATGACAAAGCATTGGTATATTTTTTGCAAGGAAATTTTTGTTAATTAAATTTTTTCAAATTTCCGCTTTTTAAATTCAATCGAGGTAAAATTAGCATATCGTTTAACGTCTATGATATACCTTTAATGTATATATACAAAAAATCTCAAAGCAGAGAAATTTCACTTATATTATTTCTACAATAGAGCTGGTATTGTTGTATATGTATGTCTTTCTTCTTCGGAACATTTTTATGTAGACACGATACTTCTCCTAAGTATTGTAATACGCGATGTTAATGCAAATTTAGAGCGTTTACAGAGATTCATATTTTTATATGTCATATATATAGATATATTTAATTATCGTTTTGTTAAATTATTTTCATTGAAATGTCAAGTTCTTCCATATAATAATGAAAGCCACAGTACTATTATATTTTTTTTATTCTAATGGTAAGGTTTCATTTACTTGAAAAAATCATAAATATTTCTAAATCTTTTATGATGAAGTGAGTGTATATCAACTAAGAATTAATTGTATTAATCCTTAGATAACGCAAAGTTTATTCTGAAAACATAGATTTATATAAGATAATATTTGCACACTCTAAACATTTGATTGCTATCTCAACATTCAGCTGACGTATACTTTGAATCGTAAGAAATTTTGTTTAAAAATTGGAAGGTAACATTGATTTAACAATTTAAACAAATTAATTTTATTGAAGCCAATAAATTAGGTCGGAAAGAGCTTAAATGGCACTATATGCTTTCAAATAAAATTATATCGATTTTTCTCTTAATTTATGATCATTTCCTCAGCAAAAGTAGCATAGCGTATTTAAATATTTATAGTTCACGATGTCGCGAATATATATAATTATATAATTGACGTACGAATAAATATTCCGAACTAAATTAGATACTTAATGAATCAATATACTTAATTTTTGTACTTGTTAATGTTACAAACTTGTAATCGTACGCAATTTGTGTTACTACTTTTATAAAGAATAGAGAGCTCAATATTTTTGTACACTGCAGTTGCTGATGCAATCTACATTATTATGGTGAAAGTATCGATATAATATTAATAAATATTGAAGAAAGTTCGCGCGTAAGTAATATATAATGTACTATATTTTTATATTACACATAACAAGAGTTATATTATTAATATTGAAATAATATAGACAAAATATATTACAAGTATAACTCGCGCTATTACACGTATCTCATTTTATAAAATATAGAGACTGCGTTTGTCAAGCAAGTTTAATACATAAATATATAAATTTAAAATATATATTTTTTATATTTATTTAATTGTATAAATATATAAATATAATATATATATTTTTTTATATTTATATATTTATTTTACGAAATGATTAGAAATATATCTGTTAATATATATATTTATACTCGTAATTAATCATTTTTATGTATTAGATGAGCTCAGGTTTGAGAAGTGATTTTTACAAATTACTTCATTGTTAATATCTTATACATACTCAGAACCTTTCCATCTTATTGCATGATTAATTATACAAATTCTTCCGCGCTGTGTTATAAAGTATATATATGTTAAATAAATATATATTGTACAGTAAATTGTTAAATAGTAATTAAGTAATTAGTATAGTAATTATAAGCTTATACGATAAGCGTGTAAAAAATATTGCATACATATAAAATATTGTATATAAATAAACCAAAGTACAACAAAATATATAAGAAATGTAAGAAAATATTGCAGTAATTTACTGTTCTATTATTTATAATACTATTCTGTTGTATTCTACTTCCTATTATTCAAATTTGTCTTTTTTACAAAAAGTTATACAAAAAAATACAATCAATTAATGCAAAAAATCAATTATGAGATTGAAAAATTATTTAAACTTATATATATTTTTGCAAAAGTTAAAATATAAAAAATATTAAAGTTATAAAAAAAATATAAAAAATATTAAAGTTATAGCAAAAAATATAAAAATTATAAAAATTTAATTTAAAAACACTTGATTTAAGAAAATATTTATTATAGAAGTCAGCTCTAGAAATGAAAAAAAAATATATATATATGTTAATTAGTAATGTTTATACGATGACAATTAACATTCTTATATACGAGTATCGTTATCAGTGATGCCTGAAGGTAATATGAAAAGCAACAAAACAGAATGATTCCAGTAAAGAATTGACTTTCGGAAAGTAAGTTTCGAAGACAAGTGGATAAAGCTAACGAGAGAATATTAATTATTCTAATTCTTTTTCGACGGTATTAAGCGTTACCGAATCTTGTAAGATATTTGAAATTTTAAGATTTTTAATAGTGCGAGAATATGAATAAGGACGCAACTTGCCCGAAGCAGAATCCTAAGGAGACTGCGAATATCTTTAGTCGTATATTTCTCTGGTTCGTATACATTTCATATAACATTTCGAATATATTTTTAGCAAAAAAATGTGAAGTATTTTATTCTTTTTTACAATCAAAATTTTACTTTTTACTAGAAAGGGAACGTTTATAACAAAGAAGATTTATAAGGAGGACTTATTAAGGAAAAAAGAAAACAATAATTTAAAAAAAACTTTTTTGTTTTATTCTTTATGAAAATAAACATTCTTATTTTAAAAGAGTTTTTTTGGTTTTTGAAAAGAAAATTATTATTCTGTTGAAATAACGAATAATTTTATCATTTTAAACAAAATAAAAATCTTTGTTTCTTTTTAAGAGAAAATTTCTTTTTTCTTTGAGAAATATATTTTTTCGATTATGTAATGTTATATTATATATTTTCTATGTTTTACACATATTAAGTTTATTTTAGATAATCTATAATTTACAATAAATATATTAGAATAAATTTTTATTTATAATTTTATGTATAACTGTTACAGAAAATTTGAAGTATAAAATGCACACAATATATTGTATATCAAGATATACATATATATGAAATACACATTAGGACTTTAGAATATATAATACATAAAATTATAAATAAAATTCTATCGTGAATTTTGTTGAAAATTGTATAAGCTGTCTAAAATAAATGATTTTTTACTTTGCAATACATTTTATATTACATCAATTGAAAATGATATAACGAGTTATTTCGTGCGCGCGCGTAAATAAGAAATCAGCAGAATTTACATTATGTAATTTGTGTTTAGTCATGTTCTTATCATTTTTTGTACACGTCAGTTTTACTTTAATGAACTTATATGTGATACTTAGATTATAACATTTTAAACTGAATATATGAACCACTACACATTATCATATCGCATTGTCCTTGTATCAAAAGTAATTTTTTTCCTACGTTTTAAGAAAACTGTACTTAACTAATCGATTGTAGTTAAAATAAACGATAGAAATATAAAATATATGTATTATTATAGAATATTTATAAATTATTTGCAATTTATGCGTTTAACGCATCCGTAAAATATATAAATATTTCAAAAATTTTTTATTTCCCGTATATAATTGTCATTATTGATAAAATATATTTCAAATTATTATTTCTTTATTTTCTTCAAATATGTATATATGTATATTTTAAAATAGTCTAAAATAGGAACGTGGAGCTAATTTTACATAAAATATACATTTATGTAAATAAATTTCTCTTGAAACACTTATATGGCAATTTTTTCTAGAGCTTTATGTCATTATCTTTGCATCACAGAGTTTACCTTAAAGTAAAATTTATGTCTTACTGTTTTGCAATGTGCGTACAGGTGGACGCTAGACTTATTTATAAAAGGTGCGAAGACTGATTTGGACGAATCTGACATTTATCAACCTTTAAAAGAAGATGAATCTGAAAAAGTCACAGATCATCTCGAAAAGTAAGTATTTTCTGTTTTTATTAAAGCATAAATATAAACCATACGTTAAAAAAATGAATAATTTCACAAACTTTTTTATCGTGAATTAACAACTTTAAAATCATAAATAATAACTCGTAAATTAACAAAAGTCGATTCTAGATATTAATAAATTATGATAAACGCGTTTTCTGAGACCAACTATGTTGCAACAATTTTTCGAATTGATTGTATCAATTTTCCAAGATGATATTATAGGATAAAAGTACCGACTATGAGATTACCATTTACATTTTCTTAATTATTTCCAAAATATATGTAATTAGGAAAGTATCTAATACATACTGTTTTTAATCGTCATTTCATGTAGTTTTAGAAATCCTACTTCAATAAGTTATATCTCGTTCAAGTTTTAATATACATAGGTTTGATTAAAGTAAGTCAGTTTTTGTATCAAAACCAAAAGATCTCCTAATATGAGATATTAGCTTATCTTAATATGAGATACCGCCTTTTATTAGATAAACTTAATTTCATTTTTATTAACACTAAAAATAAAAGACATAGATAAAAGTAAATGGTTTTATTATTACCTGTCTTAATTTGAAATCTTTTACAGTATTATATTTTCAGAACCAACAATAAAATTTAAAAATATAGCTTTAATTATATTATTTATTAAACTTATTTCCTAAACTCTTATATCAAAATGTCAAAAATATGAAGGTAGGCACTTATACTTTAAATTAAACGAAAAACTATCCTTAGAATAGAAAAATAAAATAAAAAACAAAACCAAAAAAAATTTTAATTTTTAAATTTTAAAAATTTTTAAATAAATTTTAAAATTAATTATAATTAATTATTAATTAATTAATTAATTAAAAGTTTTAAATTAATTTTAAAATTTATTTAAAATTTTTAAAAAATTTAAAAATTAAAATTTTTTTTGGTTTTGTTTTTTATTTTATTTTTCTATTCTAAGGATAGTTTTTCGTTTAATTTAAAGTATAAGTGCCTACCTTCATATTTTTGACATTTTGATACGCTATCTCATATTTAGAACCTATCTCATAATCGGTACCTTTACCCATCATCTTTCTTTAAGGGTAAATTTTTCTCTTTAACAGAATTATTATTAAAAATTCTATAAAAGTATTAAGAACTTGATAAGCTTCATAAGATTTTTGTTTAAGATTTAATACATACATTTAACACATCTATAACTTTAAGATACAAAAATAATTACATAAAATACGAAAATAATTAAAATATTTTTTAATTGTCTTTCAAATTATTTTAAAATTTAAATGCCTAACATTTTATCGCGTTTGTTTAGATACTGGAATCGCGAATTGGAAAAGCTAAAGAATTTGGAATTTACTGTGAGCAAAGACGGACAGAAAGTGCCGTTGAAAAAGAATGCTCGTCCAAGGCTGTACAAGGCACTTTTCCGCGCCTTCTGGTTGCCATATGCCATGATCGGAATTTTCTTATTTAGCCAGGTGAAACATTAATAATAACCGAATGATAGCAATATCTATGATTTATGTAAAATTAAAAAGTCAGTCACACGTCATGTATCGTCCGTCTTAATGGCATCACTATTTTTAATATGAAAAATTATTTCTTTCGAGATTAATAAAAGTTACACGTTAAAAATCTATGTAAATATAAATACATAATGTGGAACATTAATTGTAATGCGCGTCCCTGTTTTCAGGTATGCGTGTTGCGCCTTTTCATACCGATTCTGCAGGGTTGGATCATTAACTACTTCAGCAGTGAATCGAAATCGACGGAGCAGAAAAACGAAACAATGATTTATATTGCCTGTTTAGTCTTTTGCAGTTTTATTAACTCTATATCGGCAAATCACATCCAACTAATGTCGCAACAAGTCGGCATGAGATTACGTGTTGCCTGCAGTTCCCTCATTTACAGGAAGGTAAAATAATTTTTAACTCTCAAATCGAATGATTCACGAATTTTTGTTACAAAAAGATATGAAGAATCTGCTCTTTCTGAAAACTAGCGTATTCAGGTCCAATTTCGACTATAATTTTTATTATAATCTGCGTAACGTATTTCTATCTTAAAAAAATTTGATTCAGAAAATCGATTCGATAAATCATCGATGTAATAAAATTTTTGTAAAATCGAAAGACATTAATTTCACTGCTAAAAAAATTAATTTAAATGAATTTTCTTCGATTTTTAAAAAAGTGAGTTGCTGTTTACATTGAAATTATAATATTCACACAATTATATTTATATATGTATATTTGATGGCAAGTCATATGTACTTATTATTAATCATTACCTATAAATTTATTTTCTACATTTTATATCAAAATAATATATAATTCACCGTCATTGATACATAATTATTAATGCACATAATCATAAATTACAACATATAAGTATTAATCATTCATCAGTATATAATATCTTGTCTTTCTTGATTTTTGGATGCCTACTCTGTCTTGTTGAAATCTCTGCGATTTTGCAAATTCTCGTAACACGCGAATGCAAAGTCATTGAGAACAAAACAGCGCAGCATCGTTAACAAAAATAACAAGCATGTATTAGCTTCTGCATTAAATGTATCCTTCGACTTTTATTGGTAACGTTTGACATTTGATATACAGTAACGTGCTGAAATCTTGTGAATATGTATGAAAGAATACCGTATTTTTTTAAACACATGTATGTATGTACATATGCTTTAAACATATTTGTCTTGCAAAACATAACAAACTGCAAGTAGAAAAAAATACTGACAATAAGAAAAAAAAGTACAAATTTTTTCGGTTGTAACCCAGGTAGCACATGATCATTTCAGAAACTCTTCTTAAACGTATCTATATAGTTTGTTAACCGTTTAAGCATCAATAAAAAAATGTTTTGACAAAACGTTTTTAAAATTATAATTTAAGAAATGTTTCTTTGACACGTGTAAATCACATTATCTCAACAGCACGAAATATTATGCTACCTAGGAATAAAAATGTTTTCTTACTTGCAGTTTTTACTCGCGAATCTATTTTTTTATTATTCGCGAACGATATTATAATATATTAAATAATTCAAGAATTAATAAGAAAATAATTATTATTGACTTGTAAATTAAAGTAAAAGTTTAAGCTAAATTTAATGACACAGCTCAATTTTTGAAATAAAATACTAATTCATAAATGGTATGTAATTAGTTCATGTTTACATAAAGATAGCTCTTCGAGGAAAATGAGCTTGACAGTATGAAAATAGAAAATCTTGATTTGCATATCAATAATAAATTCTGTACTTTTTTTGAAAATTATTGCAGACATTGCGGTTAAATCAAACATCTTTAAGCCAAACTGGTGCTGGACAGATTGTAAATCTTCTCAGCAACGACGTCAATCGTTTCGATCTATTAACAATGTTTCTGAATTATATATGGCTTATGCCTATTCAGGTAACGTGTTATTGAGCAAAAAGTATATTAATTTCTTTATATAAATTATTAATAAAATTGATTCGCTTGTTATATTTTATAAAACACATATACATTTATTTCTATTTATATATACTTATCAAACTTAATTTCGTTGAGCTATACAAATAAAAATAACATGTAAATTCATGTCATAACGTAGCATATTTATGTATATATTTACTATTTTTCTGAACACTATCTTATTATAGAGTATACAATTTATTAATATAGAATTATCTGTTGAAGTTACTAATTTTTCTTTATTTTCCAGATTTTAATCGTGGGATACATAATGTGGCAAAAAATCGGTATCTCTTTTCTTGTTAGCATCGGATTACTGTTGATTATCTGCTTACCGATTCAGGGAACCTTCAGTGTGTTAAGTCGTGACATTAGAGCTAAGATTGCGCCATTAACTGATCGAAGGGTGCAGTTGATGAATGAGCTAATAGCCGGGATACAGGTATTTTTATGGAATCTTATACGCGCTATTTTATTTTTAAACGACCTATTCTCGGATACCTAAAGATATTAATTCTCCTTACAGTTTTAAATAAATTTTACTAATTAAAAATTTTATATAAGAGAATTTTAGATTTTGCCAAAAATGTTTACTCTTATTTTTTTAGGTGATAAAAATGTATGCCTGGGAAAAACCATTCAGCAAGATTGTATCGATGACGAGAGCGCTGGAAATCAAGAAGATTAAATTCTCGTCATACGTGCGGGCTGCATATCTGGCCATTATAGTGTTTACCGAGAGGCTTCTCCTTTACTTTACCTTAATGACGTTCGTATTATTGGGAAATAATATGAGCGCAGATGTGACTTATGTTCTGGCGACATATTTCAATATTCTGCAACTCACCGCGGCTTGTTTCTTCCCGCAAGCCATTATAATATTAGGCGAAACGATGGTGTCTTTGAATCGATTGGAGGTATCTTATATTCTTCTATTTTTCGCCCTTACATATTTGCTTAATGATTAATGAAGTCTTCGACACGCAGGATCTTTTAATGATGGACGAAGTGAATATGGAACACTTCAAGGAAACATCGCATTTGCAAATTAAAGATAAAAAATTCAACAAAGTGGTCGCTATGAATAATCAAGCGGACATCTTCAACAATAAAACTTCCGAGCAAGAATCCTACTCCAACTGTCCAGTTTGCGTGAAGCTTTATCACGTCTCAGCAAACTGGATCACCGGTCAACTGCCACCGACATTGTGCAACATTTCAACGATTATTGAGCCGGGCAAGCTGTGTGCCCTGGTCGGTCCAGTGGGATCTGGCAAATCTTCCGTGCTTCATCTGCTGCTAAAAGAGCTGAACCCCGGTGCAGGTTCCGTTATTTTCACGCAAGACTCGTCGCAAAATATTTTTCGCAATAAAATGCTTAGCGGTTATCTCATGGACAACCCAAATCTGCGGATCTCCTACGCTGGACAAGAACCCTGGCTCTTCGGAAGCACCGTGAAGGACAATATTTTATTCGGTCAAGCCTTCAACAGGGTCAGATACGCTGAGGTAATTGTCAACTTTATATATTTTTTTCAATCCTTTCGGTCATTAAAGAGATCATTGACAAGATGAAGAATTTTTTCTCTATTTCTACACGAAGAGAATTTTCTCTTAAAATTTACCCTGAAAATCATGGTAATCGTAACATTTAATATTTACCACAATAAAAATATTAATATGTATCACAATAAAAATATTAATCAGAGAAACTCTATATAAGATACTTCCAATACCTCCATATTATCGCACGATTACCATGATTTTCAGGGTAAATTCTAAGAGAAAATTCTCTCTGTGTAGGCTTCCTGATAATCTTTGATATTCTGTAATTCGAACTATTGTTGGTTTTAGGTGACAAAAGTATGCGCATTGATTAAGGACTTCCAACAGTTTGCGCAGGGAGATATGACGATAGTTGGTGACAGGGGAGTGTCCCTTTCTGGAGGTCAAAGGGCACGAATCAATCTCGCGAGGGCGGTTTACAGGCAAGCTGATCTTTATTTGCTCGACGATCCTTTGAGCGCGGTGGACACTCATGTCGCCAAACATTTGTACAAGAAATGTATCACCGAGTATCTCCGCGAAAAGACGAGGATTCTTGTCACCCATCAATTGCAATTTCTAAAACGTGCAGACCACATTATCGTGCTGGACCGGGTAAGTGTCTAGTTAAATATTTCGGAATCAGCATTTTGATCTTTCTTTATTATTTAGGATGTTGATTTTGTTGACGGTTAAATCTTTTTACAAAAGCTGTTTTATTTTGCTCTTTGCTTAAAGGGTTTCGTAAAAATGCAAGGAAGCTATAAAGACCTGGTAGAATCAAACAAAGATTTTATTGAGATGATGGATAACTTAGCGGCAAGCCATGAAACTCAAAAGCAAGAGGACAACGCGAGAAGAATCTCGGAAATGTCTTCGAGCAACGTGATATTTAGACGTCCTTCGCAATTATCGGTCACAAGCTCTGTCGTTGTAAGACAATCGTTATCATTCGTTGACTCATCATATTTTCTATTTTCTATTCTATTGTTTTTGTTAAACAAAAATTGACTCACAATATGAGATTAATAATTAAAAGTGTATATATATAAATATTTTCGCACAGCTATAATATATTAATTACCGAAAACGTTTAATATATATTTGAGCATTAAAACATTATAATAAAAAATCTAAGAAATTTAAGGTTTACGATTTGTACACAGAGAGAATTTTCTTTCAGAATTACCCTGAAAATCATAGTAATCATGAGACAATATACTGGAAAAATTTTATAAGAGTCTCTGATTAATATTTGCCACAATAGAAAGTATTAATATCTACACAATAAGATAGAAAATATGCTCAAATTTACTCTGTACATATTAATATTTTTTATTGTGGTAAATATTAATTAAAGAAACTTTTATAAAATTCGTTTAATATCATACCACAATTGCTATGATTTTTAGGGCAAATTCTAAGAGAATTCTCTCCGTGTAATTTTGCGCAATCGCTTTTATTAAATTGGTTCGTTTTTGCAAAAATTATTCGTGCAAATAATTTCTTTCTGCGTAGTGTTCGGAAGTCATCGATTCGGACTACATGGAAAACAATCAGGAAGGTGAAGCGATGCTGAGTGGTCGAGTATCCGGCAAAGTGTACAGAGAATATTTGCATTACGGCGGCAACTACTTTGTTCTATTTCTGCTGTTGTTTATATTCATCATCAGCCAGATAGCTACCACTGGCAACGATTACTGGGTTTCGTACTGGACTAATATGGAGCAGTTGAGGCAAAGCATAGGCACTCCCGACGCCGAAAAGATCAGTGAAAAATACATGTATATGCGCAACGACAGTTTCCTGGCGTCGATCTTTACGTTAAATTCTGACGGTCTGATTAGCACCGTAGATGCTATATACGTTTATACAGCCTGTATTCTCATTTGCACCGTCACTACGCTGCTCCGCAGTTTCCTCTTTATGAAGATCTGCATGAACTCGAGCATCAATCTGCACAACACTATGTTTTCCAATCTATTGCAAGCGCGCATGTCCTTCTTCCATACTAATCCTTCCGGTAAGTGCAGCGATGAGATGAATCAAGAAGAATGATATAAACAAGGAAATGTGTTACATAAGAAATCTTTCTTATTTGACACATTTACTTGTTTATATCATTCTTTCTAAATTATCTAATTTTATGATAATTTTAGGATTATGATTGAATTTGAAAATGAAAAGATGGAAACATTTTCTTTTAAATTTTACAAATATTATCATTATTATAATGATATCTTATTATGTATAATAGAATTTTAATCCAACAAATTTTTTTATTGCGCTTTATTTCCGCGCTTGGCTCTTATTAGTTATTCCTCTCTCGATGATTCTTATGACTTTTTATTCGCATTAGAACAAAATGTGATGATTGACAGAAATTAATCTCGAGTTGTGTATTTGCAGCATTACAAGAAATTATAATAATTAAAATAATTATTATATATAATACTTTTATTCCTCGAAATCAAATTATATATATTTTATAACTTTTATATTTTCATGATTTCTCTTTCTTAGATATCGTTTAGAGATATGTATAACTTAAAAATTTGTTTTAGGACGAATATTAAACAGATTTTCAAAGGACATTGGCACAATAGACGAACTGCTACCCAAAATATTGTTAGAAGCACTTCAACTGAATACCGTTTTAATTGCTATATTAATTATGGATGTCATACTTAATAAATGGATGATAATATCGATAGTAATAGTGGCTATTTCATTTATTCTGATGACAAAATTCTATCTCAGAACCGCTCAAAGCATGAAACGCCTCGAAGGAATAAGTAAGTATTCAGAGAAGTATCCATCCCCATTAAAGCAAAAGAGTATTTTATTTTTCTTAGATTTCTCTTGATTTTCTCAAATTTTTAAATCATTTTTAAATTTGAAGTTCTCTCATAACTTTCATAATTTAGAATTTTTAAATTCCATTAAACATTAATGTATCTGAATTCTGAACATTTTTGGAGCAGATATACAAACTATAAAGTATTTATGTTCGATATAACTTGATTTTCAGCCAAGAGCCCGTTGTTTTCACACATAAACGCCACATTAAATGGTTTGCCGACAATCAGGAGCCACGGTGCTGCTATCGAAAAAATGATGCGAAAAGAATTCGACGCGTTGCAAAATACTCACAGCGGTGCGTGGTATCAAATTTTGGCATGCACGACTGTCTTCGGTCTCATTCTGGACACAATCGCGTGCTTATTGATCGTCAGTCTCTGTTATTCTTTCATACTGATAGATGAAACTGGTACGTAACTTATCTTTGATTTTAATTTCGGAATATTCAATAGTGCAACGTTACATTATTCACGTGTTTTTTTATTTTTGAATGCAGGATTATTTTATTAATATTTTTTATAT
Source organism: Nylanderia fulva (assembly GCF_048542155.1). NCBI lineage: Eukaryota > Metazoa > Arthropoda > Insecta > Hymenoptera > Formicidae > Nylanderia > Nylanderia fulva. The sequence goes on along the minus strand of NW_028189730.1, from coordinate 797,594 downwards.
TAACCATTTTCTTTCATTTTTAAGTTTTTTTCATTAGCAATAATATTAATTACGTAACAAATGATGAGATAATAATCATTAAATGTCTACAATTCTTCTATTATTACAGTATCTTGTAAAAATTTCCGCATATTTTATAAATTTTTCTCGTTAATTTTCAGACAATGTATCCGGCGGCGACGTAGGTCTGGCAATTTCTCAATCACTGATTCTGACCGGCGCTCTGCAATATGGCGTTAGACAGATAGCCGAGACTTTCTCGTTGATGACGTCTGTAGAAAGAATCTTTCAGTATACAAATCTTCCCGCAGAATCAACTAATGTCTCGGATCCTCCTCCTCCGCCCACGTGGCCATCTCAAGGAGGATTAACGTTCAAGAATGTCAGCCTAAAGTACAACGAAAACGATCCGTGTGTCTTGAAGGTGTGTGAAGCAATTATACTTTATTGCAATTTAATGCACGCGCATATATACTTCATCCATTCCATTTCACTTTCTAGAACCTAAACGTGTCCATCGAGCCTGGTTGGAAGGTCGGTGTTGTAGGACGAACTGGTGCCGGCAAATCTTCATTGATCTCCGTTCTCTTCCGACTGTTCGACGAAGGTTTGATGGGTGAAATCAAAATTGATGGCCGAGACACGAGCACGGTAGATCTGCAGGAATTGCGCTCCAAGATCTCCATCATACCTCAGGAACCAGTGCTCTTCTCCGAGAGTTTACGCTACAACCTGGACCCGTTCAATCAGTACGACGATGTGAAGCTGTGGGAGGTGCTTCGGATGGTCGAGCTAAACGAAGTCAGTCTGAACCACAACGTTCTCTACGGTGGCCAGAACTTCAGCGTCGGTCAAAGGCAGCTCATATGCTTAGCCAGAGCGATCTTGAGGAATAATCGCCTGCTCGTCCTCGACGAAGCTACGGCCAACATCGATTCGCAGTGAGTCTCGAAAGGTTTCTTTTGGCGATTTTTAGCCAGTTTGTAATAATAAGCTTTTAGATATTGTCTCTTAAAGCGGCTTAAAAATTAATTGGAAAAATAATTTTGTTTAATTAAATATCAAGTTTGATAATATCGGAAGTTTTGGAATCGAATTAGATCTTCAGCAAAGATCTATAGATACTAGATCAATAAACAAGCAATTTGTTGAATTCAATACTCTTTTGCGATTATTTTAAATTGATATTTTCGTTTGCAGCACCGATGCCTTAATTCAAAATACGATAAGAAGCAACTTTAAAGATTGTACTGTCATCACGGTAGCGCATCGTTTGAACACAATTATAGATAGTGACCGTATCATCGTGATGGAAAACGGATACATCGTGGTACGTATTCAATATGTTTAAGTGTAGAAAAGTATGAGAAAAAGATATTGATTTTATAAAAGATTCAACGTGGCGTTTATATGTAAAAACAACGGACTCTCGGCTGAAAACCAAGTTATATCGAACATAAATACTTTATAGTTTGTGTATCTGCTCCAAAAATGTTCAGAATTCAGATACATTATTGTTTAATAGAATTTAAAGATTCTAAATAAAAAAATGTACAATAATTCTTCTTTCGAATTTTCTTTTAGCATTTTTATCCTGAAAATCATAATAATCGTTGGACAAGAGAATATACTATTGTAAGAATTTTATAAGAGTTTCTCTGATTAATATTCACCACAATAAGATATAAAATATATTCGATTAATTTTACTATGTACATAGTAAAATTTAGTACATATTAATATTTTTTGTTATGCGAAATATTAATCAGAGAAATTATAAAATCCTTTCAATACTATATGGTCTCATGATTACCATGATTTTCAGAGTAAATTCTAAGAGAAATTATTTTTGTGTATTTATAAGAAAAAAAATTATACTTTTATAAAATTTTTTAAATATTATAAAAATGTTATTCATTATAAAAATAACTAATTAAATTTTTATAATTTTATAAGCCATTTTTTTACATTTCTGAAAATAATTTTTCTTTAAAGTTTTATTATTTATTCGTACAAAAATTAATATTATTCTTCTTTCATATTGTGAAAAAACTTTTAATATTACAAAAATATTTTTGAAAACTTTCTCAACAGAGAGAGAAAGAAAGAATGGACGTATCTAATAATTAATATGCAAACAGGAATTTGGCTGTCAATATGAATTATTGCATGACAAACCAGACGGCTACTTCAAACAAATGGTCGCGAAGACAGGGAATGAAATGGCGCAGAATCTTTTGGAACAGGCGAAAAAAGCCTGTCAGAAAAACAATAATCGAAATTTGGATCTGTCGGAGCAAAGTTCCAGCGAGAACGATATTATAATCACAGAACAATCCAAACTGTAGATTTATTCGTATACTTACATATAACAGCGTTTTTCATTCATTGGAAACTGCAACTATTGTGTGAGATGATGAGATGATCTACTTACCTTGGTCACTTTAGAATTAATATATAAATCGTTACATATTATTGTCATATCATTATAAGATAATTATATTAAAAGAAATTTATATTATTATTTTCTGATTTTTAAGCAACTTCGAATCTAGATCCTTCAATTTTGATAAAAGAATAAATATCATTTGAGAAAGTCTGAAACATTTTATAATTAATGTATTAGAAATATATCGATTGTTCTTATATGTATAATATATTTTGAAAATATAATACATATTTAAAAAGAAAGGAAGAGAGAAAACACACAAAAAAATATGTGTGTGTATCTGTTTAACAAAAAATGTAGAAAAAACGTATAAAAATGTGTAAAAGAATAAAATAAATATTTACAAATTAAAAATCTATTTTGCACGAGCTAATCATCCATGCTAATTTTCCATAATCGTAGATTCATTATTTTAATAAAGCAAAAGAGTTTAAAATTAACTGTTATAAGAATTTCATAACACTTTTAAATCGTTTGAACGCTAATCAACTAAAGATATTTTAATCTCTCTCTCGTATCACAACTGCATATCACATATATTTATTTGATCGATATGACAAACATTTTTAAATTTAAAAATATTGATTTTAGCACTTATTTTTATAAATTATTTACGTTATTTATAAATTTATTTTTTCATAGAATCAACCAACTACTATATCAATGTTTCAAATCTTGTTTTAAGATAAAGATATATGATGTAAGAAATTGATTTATTTAAAAAAAAAGAAATAAAGTTATTTAAAAAAAAAGAAAAAATTGTAATTGGGATTTTAATTTACAGATTCGTATTTCACACACAAAAATAGGTAATATTGTAAAGTTAGGCAAAAAGAGAATTTTCAAAATTATTACCCAAATTATTACCAAAATTTTAGATAATTGATGAAACTCACCAATACGATGCGCAGTAGTAGAGTTGTAAACTGTAAATTAAAATACATGGAAATTAAATAGTAAAATTTAAAATAATTAATATTTCGAAAAATATAATTTTTATCTAAAATTATTTATAGATTTTTAAAAATTTTATTTATTAAATAGATAAATTTCATTAAAAAATTATTTTTATAAAAAAATTTTTTTAAATATAAACTTTTTTTAGAAAATTTAAGTAGGTAAAAATTTAATTTTTTAAAATAAATAATCTAAATAATAATTTGTTTATAAAAAATGCAAAATGTAAATATATTTTATAAATGTATAGATATTGAATAATATTATATAATTATATTAAATAATTTTAAACATTTTTAAAAAATAAAATAAGCAAATATATGTAATGCTTTATAACTCTATATATATATTACAAAATAATAACACAAAAAATATATCTTGCAAATATGAGAATATTTAATTAAGCTTAAATAAAGAATATAATAAATAAATAATAATATTAAAAGATAAATTGCTCACCATATAATTCACCTGCAGTTGCTTGATACCACTCGGACCTCCTCCTCCCTTTCGTAGAAGTTTCGAAACACACACGCATGCACTCGCGTTATTTTTTTACTTATTCGCGACGACGTCCGGGTTTTATATCACATTTTCGACGCGTCTCGGTAAATCGCGAGAGTTTAATCACGCGTAAATAAAACCGACGCTTCGTTTTCGCGTTGCCGCTTTTTTCAAGGCCGCTTATCAAAGGGCTTCATCGAACGACAACGACAACTTTCCCGCGACGCACTCAGAAGTCGCTCATATTTAAGTATCGGCCGCTAAACTTCACTATGTTTTATGTTTCACTGCATATTCGACGACGAAAAAGTGCTAATTAACGATACGGGCGATAATTAACGACGTAAAAAGATACTAATTAATACTCGCACACTTGTACTTTCGCGAAGAGCACCGGCGATGAGCTCGGATCAGCGCGCGAACTTCAGCCACGAATAACGCGAAAGTACAGTAGAAGGCAGCACTCTAGATTGTATTCGGAAATACCCCTAGGGTGAAACGTTGCTTGATACTGAGCTACCGAGACTATCCGCATAATGGCGCGCAAGGCGCGCAAGTGTCACTCCGCTATGACACTTCGTTCGCTTCGCGTTGTTACGTTAATTATCATATAAGTCGCATTAAAGACGCGGCGCGCCGAGAGATGTCGCACGTTGTACGAATTAATTTAAGGACATTTCGATGCGTTTAATGTGAATTAATATTCGGACACTCGCTTCCCCGGAATCGGAAAAGTATTAATATTTTTTTCAACAGATATTTTGTTTGTCTTTCTATTCGCGAATGTGATATCGAACGTGATCGAGCGGGATCGAAATTGCCGAGTGCATTCGCGAATGACTTATTCTTTTTTGTATCGTCCGTTCATTTCGAAGTGCATCTGTGTGTAGTGAAGTGCGATAAATAATTATTGCAAATATAAAGTAATAAAAAAACAGTGCAGTGAACAGTGCCAAACCATATGGGATTATAGCAGAGCAGCAGTGGAACATATAAGGAGATGTATTAAAGAGAGGTTTAGATCATCGACTCAACGCAATGTGAGTTTATTTCTTGTTTATGTTACATTGTTCGGAAAATAATAATTGATTGTTATTTTTAGGAATTCTTTTCTTAAAAAGTGTATACTAAAAAATTATATTGCGTTTTTATTATTTGTAATTTAAAAATTAAAACAATTTTTTGATATATTAATAATAAAATTATAAAATTATATATATATTAATATAATATTAATGCTAAAATTGAAATTATTTTGTTAATAATAAATTTAATAAAATAAAAACGTAATTTTAACTGAACGTAGAAAATAAAATTAATATTAATTTTTGAAATAAGGAACTTTTTATATAGGATTAACGCAAACAAAATCATGCAAATAATAAAAGTTTTTAATCAATAAATAATATTAATTTGCAAATTTAACGTTTATCTTATGACAAATGATGAAAAGTTAGATTAATTTTTGCAACTGACAAATTAATTTTGTTCATTATTTTCCGAACAATGAAAAGTTCACGTATTACTTCATTGTGAAATATCTGCGATTTGAATACGATATTATATGATAACACTTTTGAATAAATTAAGCTGAATATATATTTTATGTAAAACAATCTTTATAATTATTTAAATGCTTAAATGCAGAGCACTAAAAATTTTTTTTAATTTTCTGGGAGGGAATTACTGCAGTGACCTCTCTTTTTTTTAATTAACTAATATTAAAAACTATAATATTAGGAAAAAAAAATTAATAGGTATTAAAAGTTAATATAAAATTGAGAAATGGCGTGCGCTTTTATTGTTCTAGTTATTTAAATTTTAGGTAATTATTTTGTGAAAATCCTCTTTTTGCCGAAACTATACAATATCTTTTCTCTCAGAATCCATGTAACTTTTTTTTATTTGAGCATAATAATTTTAATTTATTAAATAAATTAATTAGATATTTTATTAAATAAATTATTAAATAAAAATAGATTCATATTTTACTCACAAAAATACGTAAAATTCTAGTTTCGGCAAAATCGGAGGAGATATAGCTGTGCGAAAATATTATACATTTTTAATTATTAATCTCATATTATGAGTCAGTTTTTGTTTAACAAAAACAATAGAATAGAAAATACAGAGTTGGGTAAGTTAATGATTTTTTAAAAACTATGTTAAGATAAAGTTAGTTGCTTATAAAATTAATTTAGTCAAGTTAAAAGTTTTATGAACAAAAAATTAACTTAATTAAAATTAAGAATAAATTAACTGAAGTAAAATCAAAAGTTAATTTTTAAAAATATTCATATTATAAATTAGAATTTTATTTGTTAATTCTTTTAAAATTTATAATAACAAATAACAAAAAAATCTTGACTTTTATAAACAAATATATTTTTTGGTAATTACAATTAATGACAAATGAACATAAAAATTAATATAATACTTTATTTAAAAAATAATCCAACCCTGTATATCAATATTCGTAAAGCTACTGCTGCCATCGTTTCTCCGCCAGATGGCGGAGGCATTCAATCTCGAGTGCTGCTATGAAACTTTGCTACACCTCACTTCAGTCATCGTTCTCCCTCCTCCCTATTCGCGTTTCCCCCACCGAGCGGCAGAGCGCGGCGCGTGCGCGGCCGAGTGGGGGAGAGTGTTTGGCAGCGCGGTTTGTTTAGTTGCACGTTGACGGCGGCCGCGATCGAACTATTGGCGTGTGTGTCCGCGTCTCGCGGAAGTGTGCTACCGGCGTCGTTGCTCGCTCATCGCAACGCATATTTTCGCTCGTCGCGTTCTCGCGTCACATTATATCGCGTTTACGAATCGAAGCTTTTTTCCCTCGCGTTTCGCCGGAAAAAAAAAGAGTGCGTAGTTACAAATCTCCATATCTCCCGATTCCTCCGTCCCCGTAAATCGCTATACGTGAGTCGCTATTTTGTCGTTTCCTATTTTTGTCGCCTCTTGTCTCTCTCTCTCTCTTTCTCGTGTGCTGTGCGATTTGTTGATCGTCGTTCGTCTCTCCATCTTCTTGTGCCATCGTCATCGTCGCCGATCACGCCTGCATTCACATTGCAACGAGACATGTTCACGCTAAACGGGTGATGTCGCAGAGCGCAGAGGATGTCACGTCGCAAGCAGAGCAACCCCAAGCCGCTGAAACGTGAGTTTGTGCTTTTTTCCTCCCTTCTCTGTCCGGCTATTTCACGTGCTTGTTTCCGGTGACACGTGCGTATCTTTCGTGCGTAGGTGTATGTTTACGTCTGTGTGTGTGTGTCGCGCGCGCTTTATCCCGCGCTTTTTTTCCCCGCGATGCGACGTCACGATTTTTCATTCATCTATTCATCAACCGAATTTTGCACGAAGGCAGCAAAGTGCCGCCTTGGCGCATTACGCGATTGATCAATTGATGAATTAAAAACTCGACAATATAGTTGAGCGAAAGTAATTTTATATCGCCGTCAAGTTTGTTATTTGAATTTTGTACGTTTATGTGATATTTTTTGCGTTAAATTAGCACAATTGTTACGTTTTGCTAAATTTAGTCCTATAGATCGATTCGTCTCTTCCAGATTTTAGTTCCGAAAAGGGACGAAAAAAATTATGATTGACATTGACAGCGATATCGATAGTTAAAGAGAATGTATCGAATGTCGTGTGAATATAAATTACTTTCATAACTGCAGTTTTTTTCTAAAGATATGTAGGTATGTTAAATTCAGCAACATTATTGAAAATCTATATGATTATTCGGAGAGATTATAAAAAGCACATATTTAAATTAAGTATCAAATCAAATAATGATTTAATAGAAATATTTTCATAATATTGCAAATAAGTAATAGAATCGTATTATATCTACTATTATCAATCTTAATTTCAAATTAATTTTAACGATATTTTAGTTCAAAATTTGACTTAAGAATCTAATACAAAATTTTAATTAATTTTAAACAATTTGCCTGTAAAATTCGTGATGAAAAATATACGAATATTTAAAGTGATGTTTATGAATATAACGAGAAACGCACTTGAAAGTTTGAAATCAACCATAAAAAACAGAATCTCTTTCTATCGATATAAGCGATAAATTTCAAGAATAAATCAATGACCCCGAATAAATTAATTCTCGACGGCGAAGGAGAACGAGTCCTTGACAAAACGGTGCATTCGTTTATCTTTCAAAATATCGAATAGATGAAAAATTAGGCAGAAAATTAAATTAGAAGAATTATTTTAGAAATGGACTATATAAAAGAGTCTACCAGAAAATTGAACTAATTATTTTTGAACTAATTTCTCAATTATTCTTTATTCATTTTTATCTTGAATTTCGGAGTTTATAAATTTCATTCAACTTATTATAACGAAAAGTACAATTCACTTACTTTACAAAATTTATTATAAAGTTATGAAATATATTAAAATATATTGAAATATATTAAGAGAAAATTATGTTGAGAAATTTTTATATTTCTAAAAAATCCATATATATATCAAAATAATCAAGACTTAAATTAGTAATATAAGCAATCGATAATTATACAAAAATATCGCTCTTAATATGCCTAAATATGCAATATGAATAACATTAACTTTTAAGATTATATTGATGAACATGACCATCTTTATTGCACATGGAGAATTTTTTTCTTAAAACGAGTTTTAGGAAATTTTTAATAAATTTTCGTTGATTAATTCTTGCATTAAAACATTATTTTAATATTACTAAATAATATTGTACATTTTTAATGTAAATATTATTTTATATTTTTTAAAGAAATATATATTACATCGAAACTATATTTTACAATTAAATGATTCATATTTAAAATGCAGAAAAATTATGATAATACAAATTACATTGATTATAAACTCGTATGTGAGAAATACACAATTCGATTTCGAGATTAATATATTCAACTGTATTTATACATTTTGATGCCAAAAGCGATACGAATTTTTTTGCTTAATGATAACGTGACACGTTTATGGTTGCCCATCAGCTGATCTTTCAATTATAACGCATAGTATTATGAGAAAGCACGCACTCAAGAATTGACAGACACGATTGTCACGATTACACGGATTTCGCACGATTGTAATTAGCTCTCACAATCAACTTTTCGACAATTATGTTTAATTGTCGACCTTTCACGATTTTATGTGGAAATTATATTTTGCTTAATTTATATTTAATATTATTATAATACGTACAAACATTTTCTACGACGATCAAGTTTCTGGATAAGCCTCTTTTTTAAGTCGTGATTTGAAATTCCCATAAAAAATATTTCACCAGAATATTACTATATACATATAGATCCGTCTGTAATCGATATTTATATATATTCATATTCGTAATCTCAAGTTACGTAGTTTGTTTGTTTTCGAGTATTTCTCAAAGAAAGAAAGCTTAGCTTACGATATAATTTCTTATCAGTTTTCCGGGAATTTTCGTCCTCAGTTTTTTTTCTCGTTCCACGAAGAGCGCAAGACAAGATCCATCGTATCTCAGATCCTCACCTCTCCCACATCGCGACGAGCATGCGATCTTGCGATCACGTGGCTCGATCACGAAAGTTGGAACACTTTCACGTGGCGACTCGTCGGACCGGGTCGTCCTTCTTTTTTTCCCTCTGTCTCCTTTTCCTTCTTTTCGCTCTCTCTATCTTTCTCTAGTTCATTCATTCAATGTTTCGTCTTCAGAAAAAAATTCTACATCGAGATTCGGATCGATGTCGTTTTAAAGAAATTAATTGCACGTAATATCGTATATAATATGAATCTATTTATACAATTTTTTTATTTCTTCTTTTGGAAATAATTGAAATAATTTTCGAATAAAAAATTAAGAGATCAACAATCTTAAGAGAGAATTAGGTTTAATTAAAAAAAAAAACAAAAAAAAAATTAGCCATGTTTTTATCAATATAAAAAATATTAATTAATATTAAATGTGCCGTATTAAAAATATAATGTTTATACAATTTTTCATTTTTCTTGAAAACAATTAAAATAATTTTCGAAGAAAAATGTAACATTACAATCTTAAGAGAAAATTATTAGATTTAATAAAAAAAAATCAGTCATGTTTATCGATATAAAAAATATTAATTAATATTAAATGTTGTGTCGTATTAAAAATATGTTTATACAATTTTTCATTTCTTCTTGAAAACAATTAAAATAATTTTCGAAGAAAAATGTAACATTACAATCTTAAGAGAAAATTATTAGATTTAATAAAAAAAAATCAGTCATGTTTATCGATATAAAAAATATTAATTAATATTAAATGTTGTGTCGTATTAAAAATATAATGTTTATACAATTTTTCATTTCTTCTTGAAAACAATTAAAATAATTTTCGAAGCAAAATGTAACATTACAATCTTAAGAGAAAATTATTAGATTTAATAAAAAAAAAAAAATCAGTCATGTTTATCGATATAAAAAATATTATTTTATATATCGATATAAAAAATATTATTTTATATATATATATATATTAAATATTGCGGCGTATTATTAAATATAATGTTAATGAGAAAGTTGACGCGAATTTTTTCTGAAGGTTCCCTAGATTGGGGCAAGAAGAAAATCGTACGTTTGCGACTTGCATTATAAGGTGCTCCTCCCGTGGGACATCGACGTTAATGGCCGCGTAATTATTGTGATGCTGGCTCGTGCGCGTGACTGCTAATTGGGAACGACCGTAATTGAGTTAATAACGCTGTGTTAAAATAGCGGGCCCGCCTCCCTTTCCACCCACCGACGTCGTCTTCTTCCCTTTCTCGTCCTCCTCGTCGCATTAATCTTTGTTTCCTGTGTGTATCTATGCGCGTTGCATTTTACTTGCAATTAAAATGCATTAGTTCGAAAAATTATTAAGCGATTGTTTCATTAAACATTTATTTTATCTATGTCCCATCGAGATAAAAATCTACACACACATTGATTTTCTTTTTTTCTTTATCACTTGCATATTTGTATTAAGTATCAAAGTGATATATCATGCATATGATATTCCTTTCTATTTATTCATTGCTGATTAAGCTGTGAGGAATTTTGTATGTGTAGGATTTTAATTTTCATTTTTATATCTATATCTTTCATTATATTCATTGTATCATATTTTCATTTAAATGCGAAGAACTAATGTTCGTCTCAAGCTAAAAATAATATTACACATAAACAATATTATTTTATTATAATAATCTTTTAATAAACAAACTTTTATTGACAATTTTACTTATAGATAATTTTTGAATTATTTTTTATGCAAATGTTTTAATATTATTTTAACAAAAATTTGAATAAAACGCTATCGGTTTATGCAATTTTAAAACTTTGTAAAATTAATATTTCAATAATAAAACTTTTATTGTAAAATCTAAAAATTAATCAACATAAATATTTAACTTCTGAATTTCCTTTGTTCTAAAAACCTACACATTTATAATACATTAATTCTTCGTTATTAAATTTTTTCTTGAAATTACGTTGACGTAAAAGAAAAGATCAAAGAGAAGATAATATTAAAAGGCTGTTTTCTTGCTTATTGCGACAATTGCTTTCTCGACTCAACTTTTATTGTGCAGAAACGATTCTGCAGGAGAATCAGCGGTACTTTTATAACGCGCCGATACTTTTCGCTGTGCGTTGCACATGTGACGATGATAACGATCGCCATCCGTGACAGGCCGTGACTCTCGGAGCGACTGTCGTGGCATCTTTCTTTCTCTTTCGACGTTTCGGTCTTTCACCCGGTAAATTCCGATGGCGCATTCGTACGCGACTCGGAAGTCGATGGCGAGGCAAAGCGACGAAAAAAGCGCGGATTTCGGGCGAAAAGCGCGCAAAGCGATAAAGTCCCTCTGACGTCGTCAATATTTTGTAGCCAACCGGTGCTCTCTTATCTTATTGTATCGCTAGACGGCCACGGTTGCGACAACCGTGCCTCCTCTTTCCTATATCTCTTCGTGTTCGTTTAGTTTATAAATACGGTCATGCAGCGACGACGATTAATCGTAAACTTGGTCATCGTTTGATTAAAAATTATATGCGCATCTTATTATTGTTAAGCTGACAGATCTCTCGCTCAATCTTCTCATTGTTTTTCAAGTCTTTATTTTGCGATAATTTTTTTCGTTTCTTTTATTCTTCGCATGCATTTTTATATTTTTGTTTATTGTCGATGCGAAAAACACGATATTATATACACAAATAAATATGTAAAATCACATAAAAAATATTATAAAATTATAAAATTACATAAATAATAAATGTAAAATTACAATATAAATAATGAAATTGTATACCTACATTTCTATTATTTATCGTGTAATTTTACATATTTTTATGTAATATATTTTTTTGGACAACAATTATTCATGAAAGATTTTGTAATAACTTTTCTCATGTGATTACAATTGCGATGTGCGACTACACATCTGTTCGATGATTACAATTTAAATTGTTCTAATTGATTGAATTGAAACTAATTTAATCTAAAGCTAATTAAACAAAATTTAATTACATAAAATATATAAGATTGGTAGCAAAATAATATTCTTTTATTTTAAAATCATTGTAAAACTGTTAAACTTTCTACAATTTTTTTGTATCTAATTATTTTATATAAAGTCTCTCTAATTATTAATTTAATTCATTTTTAAGTAATTTCATTTAAAAAAATTTGCGCGTAATGAAAACTATAATGTTATCGCAATGTATCTTTTCACGGAAATTACTAGGAAATAAATTACACGAACGCAATTCAATTTACATCCACAATGTAATATTTTAAATACTCATTAAATATAAGAGATAATATTCAGTATAGAATTAGATGATATGATACAGAGAAATCTATTAATATCTATCCTCCATTATATCACAAAGACTTGTGTGTTCCCATTGTATCACAAAGATCATCAGTCTTCTTTCGGCGCACCCCTTCTTATATCAGACCATAAAATAGTGACAGTGAAAATTCCCTCACTCTTTCAACACTGAAGAAAAAAAAGTTGTTAACTTGACTAAACCTTTCAACTAAATTATTATTTTGCAAATTGAACATATATTAGTATTTAACCCAAATACATGTTTGTTAGATTTTATATGTTATATTTAATTTAAATATTTTTATATGTTCGCAATTAACAAGATTATTTAGTTGGATGATTTAGTCGAGTTGACAATTTTTTTCAGTGAAGGTAAAATACAGGGTTGGGTAATAACTAGTAAATTAGTTAAAAGTTAAAAAAAAAGTTGAAAAGTTAATAACTTTTAACTTAGCTTAGTTAATTTAAAATATATTAATTTTTAACTTCAGCTAATTATTTTTTACCTTAAACTTTTTTCCTAAATAAAATTTCTTTTTTCTCTGAATACCATTATTGTTTTTTTATAAGTTATATAAACGTATTATTTTTAAAATAAAGTATTATTAATTTTCATGTTTATCTGTCATTAATTGTAATTATCAAAAAATATACTTCTATACAAAAATCAAACTTTCTTTCTTATTTTTTATTACATACCATATATTTTAAAAGAATTAACAAACAAAATTCTAATTTAATATAAATAATATTTTTAAAAATAAACTAAATTAATTTTATAAGCAACTAATTCTAACTTAACTTTTACAAAAATTATTAACTTATCCAACCCTAGTAAACTGTAATCGCGATTTCGAAACAAGATGCTTCAAATCCATTGCGCCACCTGAGGACGCCCAATATTGCAGGTCTCTCCATCTCTCTCTCTTTCTCCCCTTCGGATCCAGCAGAATATCACGCCGGTGATCGACGATGCAAAGCAGGATAAAGAAGGGGCACCCCATGGGGGTCCAGCGGCGACCCCCGTCGAGCGCGAGCGTCAAATTAATAAGCGATGATTTTATAGAATGCTTTATTGAATCGTGTTCGTCGTAAAGAATATCTCCCATCGCCATCGATCGCGCAAAGCCACGGTTCTCACCCCGGATCTTTTCCTTCCCTCCCCCGCAAACCTCGCGAAAAGTTAAGATATACGGGGAGAATTTTCTCTTAGAATTTACCCTGAAAATCGTGGCACTCGTGGGGTAGTAAATATGGTATTGAAAGAAATTTATATGAGTTTCTCTGATTAATATTTATCACAGTGAAAAATATTAATATGTACATATATAGTAAATTCTATTATGCACATATAGTTATTGCGATAGATATTAATATTTTTTATTGTGGTAAATATTAATTAGAGAAACTCTTATACCATTTTTCCAATTATGTCCTACGATTACGATGATTTTTAAGGTAAATTTTGGGAGAAAATTCTCGCTGTGTACGTATATGCGAATTCGTATTATCTCTCCTTTTTGAATTATAAATTTTGAATTGCGCAAAATTATATAATATATTTTTTTTAATTATATATTTTAATTATTAAGGATTTACCGGGATTTTTCAAAGAAAAAAATTTTAGATAAATGACATTCTAGGGAACATATTATATCGGATATTTCTCTCTTTTTTTGAATTATAAACTTTGAATTGTGCAAAATTATATAATATATTTTAATTATTAAGGATTTACTGGGATTTTTCAACGAAAAAAATTTTAGATAAATGACATTCTAGGGATCGGAAAAAGATTGAGAAACACTGGGCGCGAGAGAGGCGAGTCTCTCTTTTCCTCTACACTGTTGTTGTTGCTGTTGTTATTGCTGGTGTATCGCTGCTAATATGACGAGACCCCCCGGTCGTGCCTCCTTCTTTCCCCTCGAAATGTGATTCCTCTAGTAAATTCTTGCGTATCATCGCGCGGAAAGAGATTATTCGATAGCGACACCTTCGGAGTCTTTTCGTCCGTTTAATCGAACACTCTCTTCGATCGAATAATCATTTTCTTCCTCTCTCTTCCTCTCTTTTTTTCTCTCCCTTCGAGAACGAAATGTGTAACGCGAGCCTCGTGTCGTTGATAGATATGATGCCGAACACGCTGATGTATCCCATACAAATGTCAAGCTTGATGATCAGCTGACCGCATTGTGACGTCCATATGAGATGTATTTTATGTCTGTTTAGAACACCTGATATATTGCGGGCTTCATTCGATAAATTTGTCAGCAAGCATGTTACGAAATTCTGACAATTGATTTTATGAGATATTTCGACAATGATAATATATCAAATTTATTTGAGGAATTTTTTATTTATTTATTTTTTTTTTTCTAATTATTTAAAACATAAATCTCGAAACGATTTTAAAAAATCCAGATGTTTTGCAAAGAAAAATGCAGAATTCTCTGCAGATCCAAAATTTCGAAAAGTCACAAACGAGCAATTTAAAGCGGAATTTTAAAAAATTACACACAGAGAGAATTCTCTCTTAGAATTTATCCTGAAAATTATGGTAATCATGGACAAAGTGATATTGGAAGAATTTTATAAGAATTTCGTTGATTAATATTTACCACAATAATAAAAATAAGTAATATCTATTATAATAAAATATAAAATATGTGTTCGATGAATTTTACTATGTACATAGTAAAATTCATCGAACACATATTTTATATTTTATTATAATAGATATTACTTATTTTTATTATTGTGGTAAATATTAATCAACGAAATTCTTATAAAATTCTTATGTACATAGTAAAATTTACTATGTACATATGTTTTTCAGATCCCTAGAAATTCTTATAAAATTCTTATGTACATAGTAAAATTTACTATGTACATATGTTTTTCAGATCCCTAGAAATTCTTATAAAATTCTTATGTACATAGTAAAATTTACTATGTACATATTAATATTTTTTATTGTGATAAATATTAATTAGAGAAATTCTTATAAAATTCTTCCAATATCATATCCATGATTACCACGATTTTCATGATAAACTCTAAGAAAAAATTCTCTCCGTGCAGCAATAATTTGACACGAAGTTTTCGCGTCCGTTCTCGATTAATTGAATTCGCTCTTCGCTAGAAAAAAAAAATTGCTCGCTGCAAGAAGAATGCTCGAAAGAACTCCCGTCTAATTTATTTGCAACCGAAGAGGCAGATTATAATAAAATATAAAACATGTGTTCGATGAATTTTACTACGTACATAGTAAAATTCATCGAACACATATTTTATATTTTATTATAATAGATATTACTTATTTTTATTATTGTGGTAAATATTAATCAACGAAATTCTTATAAAATTCTTATGTACATAGTAAAATTTACTATGTACATATGTTTTTCAGATCCCTAGAAATTCTTATAAAATTCTTATGTACATAGTAAAATTTACTATGTACATATGTTTTTCAGATCCCTAGAAACTCTTATAAAATTCTTATGTACATAGTAAAATTTACTATGTACATATTAATATTTTTTATTGTGATAAATATTAATTAGAGAAATTCTTATAAAATTCTTCCAATATCCATGATTACCACGATTTTCATGATAAACTCTAAGAAAAAATTCTCTCCGTGCAGCAATAATTTGACACGAAGTTTTCGCGTCCGTTCTCGATTAATTGAATTCGCTCTTCGCTAGAAAAAAAAAAAATTGCTCGCTGCAAGAAGAATGCTCGAAAGAACTCCCGTCTAATTTATTTGCAACCGAAGAGGCAGATTATCGGTGTAAAGGCGCGTTTACACCCGTGTAAGGGCTCCTCCCGCCCTTAGTGGGGCGGCTCGCAGTAACGGGGGGTCGAAGGGGGTCGAAGGGGGTCGTGAAGAAGGAGAGACACGACGGAGGAGAGAAGAACCGACTCGCGCGGACACCATTCCGGCGAGATGCCTGGACCGTGTCGTAACAGGCTGGAGTGACACCACAATGCGGTGTAGCAATTTGTAGGCTCGCCCTTCTCTCTCTCCCTTCTTTCGCGTCGTTCTCCCTTACTTCGACTTCTCGACTGTATTTATGAGGCGAGGCCTCGGTATCGGTTCCGCGCTTTCCGAAGGAAGGATGCACCAACGAGAGGGAAGAAAGGCTAACTAGGCGAGATCAGCGGCGCGATAGTTGTCTCCGCGTTTCTGCGCGAGGCCTCGAAAGAGAAGAAGCGGGAGAGACACATCTGCGGCGGCGGCATTCATGGGTTTGCGCGGATAAGGGGTCGAAGAAGATAAAAGCCGCTGATGGATCTTTCTTTTTTTTTTCATTACCTTCTTTTCTCTTTATCGTTTCAACTCTTTTCCACCGCAAGATGTTTCGTGTCTTTTTTCGTTTGTTGCTTATTACATGTCTTTTCCGTATAGAGAAATACGAGGACGACATTCGGAATTTGCGATTCGCTCATTTTTGTGTCCCATTTCGAAGGGAGAAAAGAAGAGAGCCTGACAAGACTCTCGCGCGACAGGATTTAATGAAACTTATTTTTACACAAGAGCAAAAAAAAAGTAGTTAATATTCGAGAAACCTGTTTTTTAATCTACTTTCGTAGAAAAATAATCTCTCGAATTATTATTAAATTATTATGAAAGGATCTTTGGTGGATTCCTTTACCGTAAATTTAAAAATAAAAAAATTTTTTAATTTAAATAGAATGGTACTGTAGTTTCTTTTTTCATTTTGTAAATAAGGCACTATAAATTTCCTTTAGAAAGTTTAATAATTGCGTCATTGCAAATTTACATTTTTCGTATCGATATCTGTAATGTAATCTCACTTCGAGATTATAACATTTATATACGATATACAAGATGAGTTATATAATAATGTTGATCTAGAAAATAAAAATATATTTAAATTATACACAAAACATAGATAGACAACGTTCAAGAATTAGATTATGCACTATAATTATAAATAATATCAAACAATCATTTTTAGACTCGTAGTTTCGTAAATCGTAATTTTTGCGTTTGCCTATCGCGATGTAAAAAGAAATACTCGTTTATGCGCAATTAACATCGGGAGTATTATGTAAAGTGTCGCGCTAATGTCATATTTCGATAATTAACGCTTACGCGATTGTAATTAATCGTGTTTTCGCGATTGAGTGCTATGAAGGAGTAGTTTAGGATAAATGAAAGGAAAAAGAGACGACTAAAGAGAAATCAAAGGCTATATATATTTGCAAATTATACTCTGCATATGCGGTCTGAAAGTGAGGATTTTAATTAGAACTTAATTAGATTATCATTTGTTGTAAGAAAACAATTTTTTTTTACAATTAAATTATTCTTCCAATCATATATTAAAATTTCCTCTTTAACTGGACGTGAATCGATATCTCACTATAGCAATTTTAATCCAGTTCATTATTTTTCTACGAAAGTAGATTAAAAAACAGGTTTCTCGAATATTAACTACTTTTTTTTTGCTCTTGTATAAAAATAAGTTTAATTAAATCCTGTCGCGCGAGAGTCTTGTCAGGCTCGATAGATACACTCGATATGCATACACTCGGACCGATAACGCGCCCAACGTTTCGTTTTCGCTCGTGATTTCCGCCAATCGGCCCGCTATACTGTTTATCCCTAATTCCGATTGTAGAGCGTCTATCGCTCCGCGAGAGCGAGATTATCCACGCGCCGCGGTTATTCGCGCGCGTCACAGATCGGCCGATCGCGATCGGAACGTGACGCTCATGGCGGCTTAAAATCTACCGGTATCGGCCGGCTATCAGCTCATTACGCTAATATTCAGCTCGCGGCATGTCCGCGGTATATCGCGATCGTGCCTTTTTTGCGCGGCTCGTCCGTGTCCTCGTACACGTGCGCCGGAGGTCGCGCAACATTCCCGTTTTTGGTCGTCTCCTCTCTTCCTTCGGTATACCGGTCTCTCCGTATATATATATATTTACGTTCGATCGCCGATCTTTGTGTGCCCTCTCGAGAATAAAATCTTTATTTTTTTTTTTTTTTTTTTTTTTTTGCGACGAACGGCGCAGAGTTGGGTAAATTAATGATTTTTTTATTTTTAAACTGACAAGTTGCTTTTATAAAATTAATTTAGTTAAGTTAAGATTAAATTAATTGAAGTTAAATCTAAAGTTAATTTTGAAAAATATTATTTACATTGGATTAGAATTTTGTTTGTCAATTCTTTTAAAATATATACCTATAATAATAAATGATAAAGAAATTTTGATTTTTATATAGAAATATATTTTTTGGTAATTGCATTGATGACAAGTGAACATAAAATTTAATAATACTTGAATTTTTAAATAATACGTTCATAACTTATGAAAAACAATAGGAAAAAAGTTAATAAGTTTAAGATCAAAAATAATTAGTTGAAGTTAAGAATTAATACATTTTAAATTAATTAAGCTAAGTTAAAAGTTATTAACTTTTTAACTTTTAAATAATTAATTAGTTATTACCCAACTCTGTATGGATATCGGAACTTTGTCACATATTTTGCGCCGAAGTTCTTTTTTTTTATCGCGCTCACTATAGATAACATGTTAACGATTCTCAAGGATGGAATCGTTTCAATTAATTATCGCGAAATAATACAACTAATGTTTATATAGAAAAACGGTTAAATCCTATTTTTTCTTTTGCTATTTATTTTTTGATTGCGTATAGAAATAAAAACTCGTTGGTTATCTTGTATATGACTTATTTTCTTCTATATTTTTATAAGAAACGAATGAAATAAATTTTATAAGAACTATTATTACATATAGAAATTAGATAGGCATCGTTTATTGTTGAAATACTTGTTTTTTATCTGAACACAGCGAACACTGTTTAATTTTAATCTAATTTATGAGTGTTGCTTTTTTTTTGTCACTTAGACATCGTTTATTATCTTTATCTGCTCTGCAAAAGAATTTTCTGAGAATGTAGAACGAGTTTGTGTTCGTATCTTTTATTTCACACACGGTCTCTCTCTCTCTCTCTCTTCTGTTCTCCATCTTATTAACGGTTGGTTTTAGGGATCCGATATCATGCAGATTACCAGAAGCGTCTGCGTTTTCTCAAGCCACGAGATAAAACAGTGAGAGAGATGGGATGATTTTCTCTCTCTTATATTCTTTCGATTTCGACTATATCGATATGTACTTCCACGTGTTCCGAACTTTCTGAATCACTCGAAGATGATTTAAGATTAATAACACGTCTAATAATAACAATGATAATTATATGATTTAATCAATGGCCCTAATGATGGAAACGTTTATCGTTTCTTATTTATACCTTTTTTGAAAAAGTTTTTTTTAAATATTGATTATTTATTTCTAATATCTTAGATAGTCAAATTATCATGTAAAATATATTTTTTTTCTTCGGCAGTATAAATGAATCACTTTATGAATCATTTGAAATGAGCACATTGGACAGATGAGTTTTTGTTTAATCTTATCTGACAATGATGAGTTCCAATGATTCGCTGATCGAAATATACTCATTGCAATTCTAGAAACATAATTTTAAAAAAATGTGAATGGAAAATAAAAGAAAAAAATGGTCAATTGTAAAATTTTTTGGACCACATTTATTTAATTATACGCTGTTTTTATTTATAGCAAATCTAAAAAACAATTTTAATGAGATAAAGGCAACAAAATGGCAAACAAAAATGTCAATGTATTATTATCAATTTTATTATACATATAAAACTTATAAAATTAAAATGTATTATTATTTAACATTTTTCGAGTGATCGTAAAAATTTAGTAGAAGGATGAAAACTCTCGTAACAGATTCGGAAAATAACTAGCAGACAATTGATAGATATTTATCGTGAAATCGCATCGGTACAAAGCGTGGGCGTTAATGTAAATTGTAAATGTAACCTTTGTTACACTCCGCAAGTTATGTAAATTTATTCGCGTTAGATTGTCACACGCTGATGAATGAACGGATTTAAGCAATTGTAACTGTTTCCAGATGGAAATGTGACTTTTAGATCGCTTTGCAATATACCTATATACGTAAAAATTTTCGGGTCACAATTATCATTTTAGAGAGAATTTATTTAAGAAACACAACACATTTACAGAAATATAAGAAGATAAAAAAGATAAGAGTTAAGATGATTTATTATATTATGAAATCACGGATCATATATAGTATCTAAGATTGAAATATTTCTTATATTTTTTCCAAGATATATATTTGTTTTCGGGGTGTCTAGCAGTCAGGGAAATCTGGAAAACTGGGTAGTGTCAAGGAATTTTATAAATCTGAAATTGTTAGGGAAAAGAGTCAGGAAAGTTTATTTGGATTTTTTCACATTATTCTACATTTGTCTCAATAATTTGCAATTTTTTATTAAATAAATATCTCAAGGATTTCATGATTTAAAATTTAATTGATTTATCATATAAATATACATATATGCAAATTATGTATTTGAAAAAAATAAGATTAAAAGTCAGGGAATTTTATAAATCTGGAATTGTCAGGGAAAAGGCAGGAAATTTTACTATTTATCTGGATATTTTCACATTATTCTTTCACATCTGTCTCAATAATTCGAAATTTTTTATTAAATAAATATCTCAAGGATTTCATTTAATCGATTTATCATATAGATATATGCAAATTATATATTTGGAAAAAATAACACTAAAAAGTCAGGGAAAAAATGAATTTCTGGTCTTGGAAAATCTGAAAAAAAAATCCGGGAATTTTTTTCATCGAGTCTGCTGGACACCCTGAAGATTGAAATATTTCTTATATATATTCCCCGAGATATCTTTGTTTTCAAACAATTTATTTATTCCTTTACTTCGGACGTCGATTAAAACCGCGATTGCCGAAAAGCGGTATCAATTTGCCTTGAAATTCCTGACATAGAATCATCTCGGGACGGTTTTCGGGTTCCTGCCATTTCGTGGTATCGACGCGCAAAAATCGCCGTGCGTGCATTCCGATCGGGATGCTGCGATCTCGAACTCCCTTTTCTCTCCTCCCTCCTCCTCCACCCCCTCCCCTTATCCTCCACCCCTCGTCTCTCCCGCGAGTAGCCGCGTCGGTATTATATCTCGAGTGCCCCTTTTCTCCTCAATCATCGGGCTTATCTGAGCCTCTTCAGATAAGAGTGGCGCCTTGGTCATTTCGAACCGGTACTCGGGTTGGTGAAGAGGGAAAGAGGGAGGCACCGCTCGGGATAGCGTTGAAAAATTAAGCGTGACCTTTCATTGGAAATTAAAGCGTCTCAGAAAAGTGCATCCCGCGCTCGACCGATCTTCAATCGCTTATATATGTTATAATTCGATCATGAAAATTGATTCGCGGATTATCATCGCGTAAAAAAAGCGGATCTGAATATCTGCGTGCGATCTTTAAATTATGTATAATTTTGAAGAAAATAATAATAATAGTAAAGTGAATTATAGAACTTTTTTGTGGAAACTTGAGAGAAAAAATTGAAATTAGATTTAATTATTTAATTAAAAGCAATAAGAATTTCACGCGGAAAATAATTGTTGTTAAAAATGTGAGAGTGTTTGATACAATCGCGTAAAAAAAGCGGATCTGAATATCTGCGTGCGATCTTTAAATTATGTATAATTTTGAAGTAATGTATAGAAAAATAATAATAATAATAAAGTGAATTATAGAACTTTTTTGTGGAAACTTGAGAGAAAAAATTGAAATTAGATTTAATTATTTAATTAAAAGCAATAAGAATTTCACGCAGAAAATAATTTTTGTTAAAAATGTGAGAGTTTTTGATACAATCGCGTAAAAAAAGCGGATCTGAATATCTGCGTGCGATCTTTAAATTATGTATAATTTTGAAGTAATGTATAGAAAAATAATAATAATAGTAAAGTGAATTATAGAACTTTTTGTGGAAACTTGAGAGAAAAAATTGAAATTAGATTTAATTATTTAATTAAAAGCAATAAGAATTTCACGCGAAAAATAATTTTTGTTAAAAATGTGAGAGTTTTTGATACAATCGCGTAAAAAAAGCGGATCTGAATATCTGCGTGCGATCTTGAAATTATGTATAATTTTGAAGTAATGTATAGAAAAATAATAATAATAATAAAGTGAATTATAGAACTTTTTTGTGGAAACTTGAGAGAAAAAATTGAAATTAGATTTAATTATTTAATTAAAAGCAATAAGAATTTCACGCAGAAAATAATTTTTGTTAAAAATGTGAGAGTTTTTGATACAATCGCGTAAAAAAAGCGGATCTGAATATTTGCGTGCGATTTTGAAATTATGTATAATTTTGAAGTAATGTATAGAAAAATAATAATAATAATAAAGTGAATTATAGAACTTTTTTGTGGAAACTTGAGAGAAAAAATTGAAATTAGATTTAATTATTTAATTAAAAGCAATAAGAATTTCACGCGGAAAATAATTTTTCTTAAAAATGTGAGAGTTTTTGATACAATCTTAAAATGATGAAACATTGTTTATGCTAATTATTTGATCATTATTTTATCATTAATTTAAATAATGACTTTTCTTTATTTACCAGCGCAATATCGAGAAAATACACCGCAACATTTTAATTATACGTTTTATGCAAGTATTTGTAACGCGAGAATAAAATACCAATATGCCAGGAATATAACAGAAATTACGCGAGACTTCAAGACGCCGATTTTCACTATCGGGCTGACTGCCGCAAGTGTGAGGGAAGTGAGGGAAGAGATTTACACGCTGTTGAAGGTGTTTATCGAGCAAATACGAGCGGGCAATTAGGTGTCTTCGGCGCACGTGCCATTGTTTGTCCGGCTAAACAAGATATTATACGAGCAAGCCGCGCTTCTCTTTTATCTATTTCTCAAGGCAGAAAGAGATGGACGAAGAAAGAAAGATTGATTTTCGTCGTCTTTCTTTCTAGGTGTCCCGAAAAACTACAGTAGTTCTTTTAAAAGGCTTTTAAAAGCCTTTTAAGATCAAATCATTGACAGTCACTCTGTTTGTCGCGCGTGAAAAGATAGATGGAATAGAAATGATATACCAGTTTGTCACACTAAATATCATCTGCGAAGGCTAATCGCCGATAAGGATTATTTGCAAAACAAATCCGCAAGCGACTTTGCATTTTTAGTTGATTGAAATTAAAACTTCGTAAAACGCAACATAATTAATAGCAGCGCTAATCTAATAAATCATAAAAAGGGAAAATTATTGCTCTTCTACATCTTTACATAATTTGCATAATTATTTAACGTATAACATGTTCAGCTTACAGTTAATGTAAAAATACATAATTTATTAAAATGTGATCGTTTCTTTATCTCATTTAAATTTCTAATAAATTAATGTCCATTTTATGCAACAATTAGATAAAAATGAAATAAATTTTCTTTAAATATACAGGGTGTCCCAGAACTGGCGGAAAAGTTTTAATGGCAGATTCCTGGTATTATTTGCAGATGATTTTTCTTTAGTAAAAATGTTGAGGGAGGCCATCATTTTTAACATATATCAGAAAGAAATATTTTTATCGGCTCTCAATATTAAGAATATAAATATGATGTTTTTTTAATTCGGCCAACGGAGCCAAAGCACGAAAAATTAATTATTCGGAACTGTATCTCTTGGTTTGAGATCACTAAGTTCCATATATAAATTAATCTCAAAACTTACATATGGAGAAATATTTTTAACATATATGTTCCTAATTTTTGTTATCATGTAAGTATCTTTATAACTAAGCCTTATATTAAAATTCTATGAAAGCAAGCTATATCTAAAATTGACTGAAGAATGTAGTTCTGTTAAATATTTTATTTCCACAAGGCTTATAATTTCCAAGAAAGCCTTTATTTTCAACTGCTTGTAATTCGAAAATTATTGGTGTCCCGACATTTAATTTCGCCGAAGAAAAATCACCTCCGAACGAATCTGCCATTAAAAACCTTTCCGAATTATGGAACGCCCTGTATAATATAAAAAGAAAAAATATATATCCCAAAAAATTATATATAAAATATATTACGCATGTATATATATTTTCAAATTTAGAATTGCACATTTTATGCTAATAAATAGAAACGAAAAAAATATGAATGAATTTTTTTCGGAGCCGAACAACAAAGGGCCTATTATTGTTGTTACAACTTTCGCGAGATGTGTGTCGGGCAACGTTCAGGATCGATCGCCAGTTTATCTCGCCGTAATCGCCGCGGCGACATCGCGGAGCACTTTTCTGAGGACACGCTGATAAGCGTGGGAGGACCGGTTTCGCGGATAAGACCTTGAGACGGTTCTCTCTTTCCTTCTGCACACAGTGCGAGGAAATACGCTGGATAAAATCGCGGGGGGTGGTAGGGGGGGGGGCAGTAGGCGAGGCACGAGATTATCGCGAAAAGTCAGAAACAGTCGGGCGAGCGCTCTGCAGACGTTATCATTCGTAGTTTTATCAGCCCCTGCATCGTCTGGGGTTAGTTTCTCCCTCTCTCTCTCTCTATACCTCCCTCGGGAGGACGGGGGGTGGCAGCACATCCCCTCGCAGACTGACTGCCGCAACCCCCCGGGGGCAACCCGGGTTCTCTGTTCATATATATATATACATATATGTGTATGTGCGTACGTTTTGCCAGGGGCGGACGTGATCTTTGACCCCGTCATATAGCGTTGGATAAATTTATGTTGCTCGCGTTAAAAAGAGAAAAAATTCCCTCCTTTGTCTTTATACGGATAATCGTGGTTTTCTAGCATTTTATTTAGATTTCTCTATTCTTTCGGGGTTTTATAATTTTTTTTTTTTTTTTTTTGAGAACGAGGGTTGCATCAAACTTACAATATATGATGATTCAATTAAAATTCAGCGAAATGTTATTCATTAAACTATAATGAAGAAATTAAAAAAATTGCTGCTTAAAGATATTGAATAAAAAATTATAAAATGGAAAATGGAATATAAAAATAGAATGTAAAATAAAAATTATTATAGGATAAAAAAACACATTTCTCTTTTTTATCTGCGCGATATGAACGCTCACATTAATGGCAATAAAACGAGAACTATCTATTTATTATGCAGAAAAATATTCCCGTCGAGAAATTTAGTTTTAAAGTCCAAGTCCCTCGAAATCACTTAACAGGTGATTCAAAAAAAAAAAAAAGAAAGAAAGAAAGAAAAAGATAAACCCAGCATATCTGATCCGCTCCTGTTCGCCTTCTTCTCCGCAGTTCTTCGCACTTTATGCGGCTCGCGAACGTGTGCGTGTGTAGGAGCGCTTGAAAGAGCGCGGTGGTGGTGAAATCCTATCTAGTTAAAAATCGTCTGCGTGCCGCGCACTTGGTTCCATTCGCGAGTAGAGGACGACGACGTCCGGCTTAATGCATTCCGCGCGAGATGGAAACGACGGCGACCAGGACGAGGACGATCGATCCATCTGACGAATGTTGCCGTCCGTCCTCGTCGATTCTCACACGGTTCGACCCGATCCTTATCATCGAGCGTGGGGCACAAAGCGCGCAGGTGTGCCACGTGATAAGCCTGCTGTCAGAGGCGGCGAAATTTCGCGTCGATTTTGGGAAAATTCTACGATTGATAGATCAGAGAGAAATTAATTCCTCAATTTTTTTAATGTAACAAAGAATTATGGATTAATAATGACTTACAATTAAAGGACCAATTTGGAGTTTTTTTTTTCAATTTTTAAATAGTTTTGTGTAATTAAAAATATGACATTCAGAGTCGAATTAAAAATTTGAATTTATGAAAATATTAAAATTTTTAATAGTTTTGTAATTAAATGTGTAATTTCGCGTCGATTTGGGGAAAATTCTACGATTGATAGATCAGAGAGAAATTAATTCCTCAATTTTTTTAATGTAACAAAGAATTATGGATTAATAATGACTTACAATTAAAGGACCAATTTGGAGTTTTTTTTTCAATTTTTAAATAGTTTTGGATAATTAAAAATATGACATTCAGAGTCGAATTAAAAATTTGAATTTATTCAAATATTAAAATTTTTAATAGTTTTGTAATTAAATGTAACATTCAGACATGAATTAAAAATTTGAATTTATTTATAAAAAATTTTTAATAGTTTTGTAGATTCTGGCACGAATTAAAAATTTGAATTTATTCAAATATTAAAATTTTTAATAGTTTTGTAATTAAATGTGACATTCAGACATGAATTAAAAATTTGAATTTATTTAAAAAAAATTTTTAATAGTTTTGTAGATTCAGGAACGAATTAAAAATTTGAATTTATTAAAATATTTGAAAAAATTTTATTGTAATTATATAAAAATGATATTCAGACACGAAAAACTTAAAAATTTAAATTGATTAAAATCTTGAAGTTTACATTTATTTGGAATTAATAAAAAATGAGTGTAATTCTAAGATGGTACGCATCGTTTTTAATATAAGAGGATTTACTTGAAATCGATCGAACGGTCATCTCCGAGAGGTCCATATCCTACGTTGGACAGATCCGACGATGCGGTACGTCGTCCTTATATACCAGTACTGGATGCAATATGCACGCGATCCGTGGGCACGATAATAAAGAGAGCCTTATGCAGGCGAGTGTGTGTTTATACGGGGGACGCACGAGAAAGAGAGAGAGAGAAAAGGATAACGACACTTGGGGGGAAAGAACATTATCGGTATGCACAACGTCGAGAAAGAAGAAGAAGAAGAAGAAGAAGAGTGGCCCGGCGAGAGAGGAATGCTCACAATGCTGTAATTTCAGTGTTTGATCTTCCCATCTTTCTATGGGGATATTATGTGGGTACTCTTTCTCTCTCTCTCTTTCTCGGTATATGTATGTGAGGTATATGTATGCGGGTGAGGGAGGCCGGTTTTATTTCACCCGCATTATTATTCCGTTGGAAGATCGCGCGCCGATTCGAGCCGAGGCGAAGCTCGCGAGCCGCGCTTTATTTATGGATGAATTCTCTTTTAACTTTCGGCAAGGTTCCCTCGTTTGGCTCTCTCTCGTCTCGCTCGTCGTCCTTTCTCTCGCCTTCCGTGTCCTTACGCACTGCTGCAACGCGTGCATCGAGAAATTGCCGGTTAAGCGCGCGATTGCACATCGAGAGAGAAGCATATACTGGCTTTTAATCGTTTTTCAAAATTATATAAAATATTTGTATACAAAAATACTGGGCATTATATGCCTAAATTAATTAATTAATTTTTTATTTCGAACAATTTCTTGATACATATTTGGAAAATCGAAGACTACGTTTTTTTTATCGGTTAATTCGATATCGCTCGTTATTTTATTTTTAGATCGTACGCTTAATATATAAAATATTTGTATACAAAAATACTGGGCATCACATGTCTAAAAAGATGCTGAGAAAGATTTTTTTAAATTTCAAACAACTTCTTGATACATATTTGTAAAATCGAAGACTACGTTTTTTTTATCGGTTAATTTGATATCGCTCGTTATTTTATTTTTAGATCGTACGCTTAATATATAAAATATTTGTACAAAAAATACTGGGCATCACATGTCTAAAAAGATGCTGAGAAAGATTTTTTTAATTTCAAACAACTTCTTGATACATATTTGTAAAATCGAAGACTACGTTTTTTTTATCGGTTAATTCGATATCGCTCGTTATTTTATTTTTAGATCGTACGCTTAATATATAAAATATTTGTACAAAAAATACTGGGCATCACATGTCTAAAAAGATGCTGAGAAAGATTTTTTTTAAATTTCAAACAACTTCTTGATACATATTTGTAAAATCGAAGACTACGTTTTTTTTATCGGTTAATTCGATATCGCTCGTTATTTTATTTTTAGATCGTACGCTTAATATATAAAATATTTGTATACAAAAATACTGGGCATCACATGTCTAAAAAGATGCTGAGAAAGATTTTTTTTAATTTCAAACAACTTCTTGATACATATTTGTAAAATCGAAGACTACGTTTTTTTTATCGGTTAATTCGATATCGCTCGTTATTTTATTTTTAGATCGTACGCTTAATATATAAAATATTTGTACAAAAAATACTGGGCATCACATGTCTAAAAAGATGCTGAGAAAGATTTTTTTAAATTTCAAACAACTTCTTGATACATATTTGTAAAATCGAAGACTACGTTTTTTTTATCGGTTAATTCGATATCGCTATCGTTATTTTATTTTTAGACCGTATGCTTAACCTTCTAAATATTTGTACAAAAATAGTGAAACTATTATAGACGCATTCTCCGAGTCGTGACACATGGATATCTAGATTACGACGCGTTCGACCTAGAAACGCGTGAACCGGAAGCGGCCGGCATTAACGACGCCGTAATGCAACGTAACGACGTAGAGAGGAAGATGCGAGAGAATGAGAGGAAAAGGAATCGCGAGAGAGTCCAGATGTGTACAAGAGAGAACGACGCGGGCATTTGGAATTCCTAGAAGTGCGACGGTATATCAGGCGCATATCTCGGTACCGGAGAGCGTAATCATTTCATCATCCGGTCCCCCTCCCCCTTCACCCCCCCCCCCCACTTCCCCCCGGGGCTGACAGCCCCCTTTTACTGGTTATTTGCCCGATGGAAACTTTCCTCTCCCGTCGCAGTCATTACCGCTATCTCCGTCCGGCTGACCATCATCATCAGCTGATACCCTATCGACGGCGGTCTTCGGCGTCCTTTCTTTTTCCTCCTTAAAAAGCGATGACGTTATTCATCTCGGTTTCCCGCTCCTCTTCGAGTCTTAATTGTGCGCGACCGCAACCGTTGAACCCGTTGAGACAATCGCAGGATTAATGATGGAAACTTTGCACGAATTATAATGAACGGATGGTGCTTCATTTTATTTTATATATTTTCCTTGCGCACTCTATGAAAAAAAATGAGTTTACTTGACTGAACCTTTAATTAAATTACTATTTTATTAATTGAACATATATATATATATATATATATATATATATATTAGTATTTAAGTCAAATATACGTTTAATATATTATATTTAATTTAAATAGTTGTATATGTTAAATTGACAAAATAATATTTAGTTGAGAAAGGTTTAGTCAAGTTAGTGCAGTTTTGACTCGATACAATTTTAGTTTAGTATTTAATTTGATTTTAGTGCAAATTTTTATCGCAATAAGAGACATACTGCCTGAGATAATAAGGCTGAATCTCGAACTCTCTTTAAATATGACACATTTAAGTCAAACAATTACATATATTAGTCGTATATGCTTTATAAAAATTCTTTCTTTTCCGCTCGAGATTTTATATATTATATATTTCGAAAAATGTATTTATTTTTGGCTAAAAAAATTTTTTTAAAATTTTAAATTCCATATAAAATTTTGACAGGTGACGTTTGTTGGGTATCTTACGCGAGACATCTTGTATATAAAATCTCGAAGATAAAGGAAGATGAATCCTTCGTTTCTAGGACCTAAACCGTCTATAGACAGACAATGTGTGAATACTTGACAACTTTACCATTGTATGTGACGGAAGTTTATTGCTGCGAGTGCATATCGGCGCGGATAAGCGCGCGAGCCGCTCGAAAAAAGACGCATTATCGCGGAGATAACGATTATGAATCATGGAAATTACCTATTCCAAGCATCGTCACGTCGCTTTATGCGTCTTACGAGATGCACCGTTAAAAGGGGGACCTTATCGGCCTTCGATCGCGCGTGATCTCCTCTTATCGAACCCGCGACGAAGAGCCGCGTTATAATTTGCGTCTCGCGTTAATTTGCATTCATTTAGATAAGCGCGAGGAGGATTTTTCGTAAGTCTCTTTGCCCGTAAATTAAGTTTTCTGAGAAAAATATTTTATCGTGATTCTCCCTCTTCGAGATTCGCTGTATATTTTTTTTTTAATTATTCACGCAGGGAATTAGCCCTAAAAAATTATCGTCGTTTCGTATATTAAAAATTAAAAGATGTTCATGAAAATACATTAGTGAGAAAATATGTAATTTAATAATAATAATGTGCTAATCAAGTGGTAATCCGTTCATGCGAAACCTGTTAATCCCCGTTAATGTGTCCGCCTTGTAAGCCAAAATTTCGCGTCAGTTTACCGGGATAAAATCGATACACCGTTTATGTACATACACCTCATTGAAATTCATAATATCGCAAAACTGAGCTTACACACTGGACCTGCATTCTGTAACAAAGGCATCCCTATAACACGTTGCATGCAACGGTATACAGATTAAACACGTGTTCTTGCAGATGCATCAGTTTTACATTTTACATTATCAAAATGATAAAATAATATCTAAAATAATCTCACGTTAAACGTTCAGATATCTAATGAAATATCAGATTTATTCAATATAAATATATTTGCATGAAAAATTATAGATAATCGAAAAGAGAGGAGATGAGAGGAAAGATTTTTTAAGTGGCAGGGTGGCTATTTTTATAATTGTCAGGAAAAAGTCAAGAAATTTTTACTATTTATCTGGATTTTTTACATTATTCTACATTTGTCTCAATAATTTGAAATTTTTTATTAAATAAATCTATACTTTTCCTTGACTCCCAGCACGCTTTCTATGTTGTTAAAAATCGATTCATATACAACGTGCGTTTGTTAATTTATATTTTCATTGTTGTATTATTTTATTTGAATGTGTTTGATAGAGACAAAACTAAAAAATTTGATATATTATAAATAAAAAAGATGATTATTTAAATATAGTGACATGTTTGTTTCGATGATCGTACATAATGCAGATTGTATAATTGATTAAAATTTTTGTTTCAACTTCTTTTTCATTGTTGACAAAAATATCTCAAGGATTTCATGAGTTAACATTTTATTGATTTATCGTATAGATATATGCAAATTATATATTTAGAAAAAATAATACTAAAAAATCGGAGAAAAAATTAATTTCTGGTCTTCTGGGAAAATCTGAAAAAAATCAGGGAATTTTTTCATCGAGTCACCCTGTTAAACGAAAAAAAAAAATTAAATCGTGTACACAGTATAATTGCGAAATTCGGGGCACCAACCCCGAATGCACAATACTTATTGTGTTGCCCCGATCTCGGTCGTCTTTTATCCCCTGGGAAAGTCATCTCTCTTTCGCGGGCTCTGGTATATCGGTTCTGGGTCCGATATCGCGGCGGGCTAAGGCCGATACCCTCGCGGTGATCTCTGGGACAAGACAACAATGCAATCTGCAACGCGAATGCATATATAGCGCAATCGTTGGAAAACAGAAGCGTTTATCGCCTCGCGACGATAACGATTTAAGAGAGCGGACGAAAATCGCTCGACGTCAGAAAAATGGCGGCGAATAATAAAGTGATAACGAGAGCGCATCGGTGATACCTTTCGGCATTCGATTGATCTTTTAACGATGCGACGTCTTTTTGTAACATCTGTTTATTTATTTTAAGATTATTCGTTCGATACCCTTCGGAAAAATCGTATACGAATGTGTTGTTATATGTATATACATATGTACAATACATGGTTTTAATAAAACGAGAGATGATTGCATCTGTCGTAACTGTAGCGAGATTTGGAAATATCGAATCGTGCATAGGACTTATCTGCAACGATGCAGCGACGAGTCACGTGAAGGCACATTCGTTAGCGCTGATTTGTTCTGAAAAATACATTATCATCGTATTTCGCGATTGTCGATGCAACGTCTCGTTCACCTCTGTTCGCAAAGTTGATAAACATTTGCAAATAATAGTACCCGGAAAAAAGCAGATTTTTAACAATAAACATCTTTGAAACACTTGAAATTCTATAAGCGTTCAATATCTTATTCGAAAACTTTTGTTCTTACGATAATTATTTCTATAAAGAGAACTTTCTAAGAGAAAGTTTCAGCGCATACATTTATTTTCATAAATTAAGTTTGTTAATATACAATATTATATTTAAAATAAATATTTCTTTAACCACCAGAATTAATATCAGAATTTTTATATTATTTATATGAATAACTTATATAAATCTGTCATTCTAAATTTTTAATTATGCGGAATTAAGAATTTTGCGATCTATAAATCTCTGCTGTGAGGAATTAATCCGTCGAAACGCTGCGACATTCGCGTTCTCGATAGCTGCGAGGAAGCATCGAGGATCACGAGGATGACGAGGACGATCGACGTGTCCCAGAACGTGGTAGGTTGCGTCGACGGTGTGGCATCCGCGAGCGCCCACCTGTTGACATCAGAGAGGGTGGATTCAGGGTTGGCGGCGGATCGTGGGAACGCGGACGGGCGAGAGAGAGAGAGAGTAGGAAGTGTTACGGTTGTGGTGGTGCTATACCCGGGCACGCCGAGGGTACTCGTTCATTATCTGCCGCTCTGAAAGCCAACGGCTGAAAAGCCCGAACCGCCATATTCCGCCGCCGAAAAAGCAGCGTCGTTTTTGCGCGTCCCTTCTTTCGCGAATAATTATAGCACACCCCTAGAGAGGAGAGGGAATTAGGAAATTGTCATCTCGATTGTTCCTATAATAATAAAAAAAATAATTTTGAACTTAGCTTAGTTAATTTAAAACAATAAGAGTATTTAGAGATAAAAAAATTTCAACTAGTTATTTTTCACCTTAAATTTATTAATTTTTTTCCCAAGTTAAATGTTTTTATCTCTGAATACCATTATTGGTTTTTTAAAATCAAAATTTCTTTGTTAATTGGTTATTATATATTTTAAAAGAATTAACAAACAAAATTCTAATTTAATATAAATCATATTTTTTAAACTTTTAACTTAACTAAATTAATTTTATGAGCAACTAACTTTAACTTAACTTAGTTGAAAAAACTTCGGAAAAATCATTAACTTACCCAACCCTGTTACTTATGAATTAAATTATCTATTTTTGAATATTAATTTTATTTTTTCTTATACTTTCACGGACAGAATTTTCTCTTAGAATTTACCCTGAAAATCATGATAATTGTGGGACAATATGGTATTGGAAGAATTCTATGAATATGTCTCTGATTAAATATTTACCACAATAAAAAATATTAATATGTACATATAGTAAAATTAATGGAACATTTTATGTTTAGGGTAAATTTTAAGAGAAAATTCTCTCTGTGTATATATATTTCGAAAACAGTGTTTTTTTTCTGCATTCATACATTTTCAGAAAATAATGAATATGCCTTCAATTTTATATTTTATCGTTCAATTTACATGATGCATTTGAGGAAAATTTCGCTCCAATTTATTTATATTCGCATTTTGAATTTTGTTATCTATGTTCAACATTTTAATCACACACATCTGGGTGTAAATCTAGTTTCTTGAATTCGAGCCCGGCTTATCGGTGTCACGACACGTCGCGTCGCGCGTATTGGCGAGGTTTTGCGGCTTTCGCGCGTTATAGACGCGGCCGCATAATAGCGTCGCTCTATTGACAGCTCGCTGTAAAGATCCCAAATCGCGATAGCGGCCGCGAACGTGACCGAGGCGCGTTTTCACGACGGACGCTTACGTTACCGTATCCACGAAGAAACCCGACAGCGAGATATCGCCTGGGTCTCGCATTGGCCGCTGATAACGACGACGTTAAGAGCTCCATCGCGAATAACTATATCGATGTCGATATATCGCGTCGCACGAGCTCGGCGCATTTATATCTTGGAACTTGACAATAACTCTTTCCTTGCATTATACAACATAAAATATAATAATGGCAAAATATGAGGATGATAAAAAAATAATATTAGACGATCGATTATTATATATATAATTTTATAAGAAAATAATTATGTAAAATTTATATCATTATATATAATATTTTAGTTTGTCAGAAATAATCTCTGTTTCTAAAATAAGCGTAGAAAAATACAAAATCTCTCGGATATCGCGGAAATTTTATTTGACTTCTCTTCTCGATAACATTCGAATTTATATAGTGGATTATTTTTTTAAACCCAGAAATTTTGGAATTTTATCAATTTCGCGCTTTTGCGAACTTATATATAATTGTCTGTTTGCGCGCGTTCATCGATTTACGTGAGTTTGCAGATAGGTGGACGTATATTAAACTTTTTTTCTGTAATCTGTATTAAGTATAATATAAAGTAATAAAGCAAAATTAATCATCGAAGCTGTAATTAGGCGTCCTGATATGGGCGCGTCATTTCTGTCGAATTGGCACGTCTTATCGTGACGCTGAAACCTTAAATATGTGCGAGTTTTAATCGTAGCGTAATTTTAATCATCACTTGACACGGACGTGCTTAAATTGCGGAATACACACGCGGTTAATGTTCCTTGCGGAATAAATTTGTTGACGATCCATTATCGCTTCGTCATTGCATTTTTTTGTCACAAATCTTTATCGTCGCCACGAAAGAATCGCACAGAGGTCTCTTTCATAATATTTATTCTATTGATATCGAGGAGATTGGTCAATTATCATTAACGAATATTTATTTTTCGTTATATATCACAATTTTCAATCATAATAAATTGCACGAGATTTTAATTACGAATCGCGATCGGATGATAAACTTTCTCCTTTTTAAAAATGTCTCTCGCGAGTTTTGCAAACTCGTTCCATCCATGTGTCGTTGATATCGTCGAACATCTCGCTTTCTCCCTCTTTCTCTCTCTCTCTCTCTTGCTTTCGCTCGTTCTCTTTCTCTCTCGACGACACGTCAATGGAGCGCCAATAGTGAAGGAGATGGAGGAGGAGAAGGAAACAGATGATGAAACGTCGTTCGAAATCGGCAATCTCTCGCGTCCGTCTTGACGGCTGTTCAAAGGATGAGCGTTATCGGGCTGATAACTTGTGCGCGAGCGCGCCTCGTCGCAGCTTCCGAGGGAAAATCTTTCTTCTTCTTCCTCTTCCGACCGTTTCGCTGCATTGTACGTTTAACGCTAAATACAACTCGGACGTCAAAAATCACTTTGATTTTCCGCGAGATTTAAAAAATTCCGATTATTAGTAGGTATTGCAAGAAATTGTTCAAAGTATAACAGATTTGCGTTTTTTTTTCTTGATGCAATTCTGAAATGGTGCGTGATTCCGTAGAATTTTTTATTTTCTTTTTTTGTAAGAATTTCCCCGAATACTTTACCATTACCACAATAAGATATAAAATATGTACGATTAAATTTACTATGAACGTATTAATATTTTTTATTGTGGTAAATATTAATCAGAGAATCTCTTGTAAAATAATAAAATAAAATTCTTCCAATACAATATTGTTCCACGATTACAATGATTTTCAGGGTAAATTCTAAGAGAAAATTCTCTCCGTGCACAGATCATTTTACTTAAATCAACAATTGTAAGAATTGCAAGAAATTGTTCAAAGTATAACAGATTTGCATTTTTTTTTTCTTGATGCAATTCTGAAATCCATGATTCCGCACAGAGAGAATTTTCTCGTAGAATATTTTATTTCTTTTATAAGAGTTTCTCTGAATATTTTTAATTACCATTTACCACAATAAAAAATTAATATCTATCACAATAAGATATAAAACATGTTCGATTAATTTTACTATGCACGTATTAATATTTTTTATCGTGGTAAATATTAATCGGAGAACCTCTTAAAATAAAATTCGCAATATCATATTGTCTCAAAGGAGAGAGAAGTAAATACAATAGATTTATCAATTCAATCACAACTTTTATAATTATAAATAATTACATAAAAAATGCACAAGTAAAAAAAAAACACGCTATATGCGAAAAAATTCCGAACAAATTTGCCAGTTTCCCTTTTTTTTTTGCAACCGCGGCGAGAGAGAAAGAGGTACATAAATACTTTCGTGGCGCGTTTCGGACCGGGATAACCGGTTAATCGCGCCCGTAACTCTCCGGCGGGTAGCCTGGTGATCTGCGCACGTGTGGGAGAAGAACGTCGCGTTGCGTCGACCGCGGTGGTGACTTTCTCCCGACGCGACGCCGCGCGACGTCAAAAACGACGCGGTGACGCTTATCAGCTGTGCGCGCTATCGCATACGGGTCGCGCTAATGTCTCCTTATCGGAGACAGAAAGAGAGAGAGAGAGAGAGAGGTGCACCTATCCACCTATCTACCTACCTATATTCCGCCGTTCTTTCTCTGCCCACACACGAGCGGGTCGGATTTCCAGAGACACTCTGCTACCAGCACACACAGCTCCGTCACTCTCTTTCCGTGTCTCTCGCCCCTTTTCACCTATACCAGCCCACCTGACCTGACCTAACTCTGCGCGGGACTACGTGTCACGCGGACTCCGAGACGATATCATCGTCGCCGTCGTCGTCGTGGGACGACGGGGACTTTGCAATTCTCCGTTTCTGTTTCCGCGCGTTTCCTGATAGCGCCCGCAAAGCGATAGTTAAAAGCGACGGCACCAGCACCTGCCTGCTCTTTCTTTGCTGCCGTCGCGTTATCACGACGGTGATACCGCTTCCGTCGCGATTAACCGGTTCCCATCTCGGAGCACGCGTTTCGTTATAAAGCCAGATTACTAGTTCAAATCATTATATCTATTGTATGTCGGAGAAAGAGAGCGTGCAGATTTGTTTACACATATATGTCGATAATTTATAATCTCGCGAATTTCGTAATAGATTGCAATAACAGATTCTTTTATTGCGTCTTGTGTCTTATCGGTTCTATAAAATCGATCTCAAACTTGCACGTGGAGAGAATTTTCTCTTAGAATTTACTCGGGAAATCAAACAGTGAGACAATATATGGTCTTGGCAGAATTTTCTGAGTTTCTCTGATTAATATTATATTTATTTAATAATATAATTATACAATTAATATATAATTATATTATTAAATAATACATTATATATTTTATTTAAATTCTAAGAGAAAATTCTCTCTGTGCAAACTGTGTATCTGAATAATTTTAGATTTATTCAAACATTAATATTGCTGTATTATAAAAATGGTTGTTAAAAACAATAATTTCTGATTGTATTATATTTATTTAATAATATAATTATACAATTAATAGATAATTATATTATTAAACAATATATTATATACTTTATTTAAATTCTAAGAGAAATCTCTCTCTGTGCAAACTGTGTATCTGAATAACTTTAGATTTATTCAAACACTAATATTGCTGTATTATAAAAATGGTTGTTAAAAACAATAATTTCTGATTGTATTATATTTATTTAATAATATAATTATACAATTAATAGATAATTATATTATTAAATAATATATTATATACTTAATTTATAAATTCTAAGAGAAAATTCTCTCTGTGCAAACTATGTATCTGAATAATTTCAGATTTATTCAAACACTAATATTGCAGTATTATAAAAATGGTTGGTTAAAACAATAATTTCTGACGAGGAGGAAAATGAAGCGAAAATGACGCAGCGGCTCTTTAATCTCGTTGCTTTCGAGAGATTCGCGATTCGCTCGCGATGGCGTAAATTTCCTATCGTCGCGATAGCCGATAAGAAGGCCTCCTTATCGGCTCGTTATCGGGCCTTATCATCGGCACAACGGCAAATCAGAGCAGGCCGCGCCGAAGTGCTCGCCGATAACGCGTTTAATCAACGTAACGTACGCCTATTTCGTGCAAGCGAACCGCGATTGGTCGTTTCGCGATTGTCGTGCGATCTCCGACGAACGCGAGAGCCTCGCAATTCCTTATCGGTGGCGCGATATCGCTGATAGCCGATGTAGAGCTCGTGCGGTGTAGCTATATTTGTGCCACGAAAATAAATCGACGCCGAGTATATATATATATATATATATGTATCGCCATGATAATTGCGTTATTATCGCGTAGCGCATCGAACGAGCGCACTTAGAAATTAATGAACTCGCGACACACTCGAGCGATGGCGATTTCGATTTTACGAGAGTCGCGCGTGTGCACTCGATAAGAAAGGTTGTCTTGAAATCGCTTTAATTTTGGTATCGCAATCTGCATTCTCTTCTCTTATATCTGTGGCCTTCAATTTTTTTAATCATGTTTTATGATGAGTCGTCTCTTGAATTTTTTTCTAATTATATACTCATTATATTTAATCATTTTTTATTTAGATTTCGCGTGCAATCTCGATTCTTTTTTTTTACAGAAAATTTTTTCAGCTAATAATGTGTTATCCAGTACATTTTTGTTGTTCTCCATTTATTTTCGACAGATTAATGATTCGATGAACATTTTTTACAATTCTTTTTAATCACGTTTTATAATGAGTCGCCTCTTTAATGCTTTTTTGTCTAATTATACTCATTATATTTAATCAATTTTTGATTTAGATTTCGCGTGCAATCTCGATTTTTTTTCTTATTTAAAAGAGAATTTTTGAGCTAAATATGTTATCCAGTAAATTTGGTTGCGAGTTATCTCCCAAAAATGTTTAAAGAATTACACTGCTAAATGTTTAACTCTATTACTTCAACGTTCCTTTTTCCTTATTGTAGTTCTATCCTTGTTTTTTTTTTTTACCGCATTTTTCCCCGAGAAATCAGACTTTGCAGGGTGGCGAGAAGCAACACCTTCCTGCTTTCTTCCAAAGGGAGGCGAGGGTGAAAGGACGAAGGCAGTTATCTGATTTCGCGGTGGAGGTGTTAATTCACGCTCAACTCCCTTCTACCTCGCTTTGCAATTCCTTCCTGTGTGTAC
Source organism: Nylanderia fulva (assembly GCF_048542155.1). Taxonomy (NCBI): domain Eukaryota; kingdom Metazoa; phylum Arthropoda; class Insecta; order Hymenoptera; family Formicidae; genus Nylanderia; species Nylanderia fulva. The sequence goes on along the minus strand of NW_028189730.1, from coordinate 758,216 downwards.
CTGGAATCCATATATCTCCTCCTTCTTTCACCCACGCACACGCACGTGGCACACGCAATCATGGAGATCCGTGGGGGAGAAATTTAGAGAATATATTTGTTATCTGTCGCCATGTGTCGATTAACACCTCGTCTTCTACATGTATATTATATGATACTTAATATTTTTAATATTACACTGTGTAAAAAAAATATGTAAAATTACATAAATAATAAATGTAAAATTACATGATAAATAATGAAAAGATAAACATTTCTATTATTTATCGTGTAATTTTACACTTATTAATGATGTAATTTGACATATTTTTGTGTAATATATTACATATTTTTTTACAGTGTAAATATTTTTTTTGTGGGAGAAATATTTTCAAACATTTTCTTAATTTATGTAATAAAATCAGGGTGTCTAGCGATCAGAAAAATCTGGAAAACCGGAGAAATTTAGAGAATATATTTGTTATCTGTCGCCATGTGTCGATTAACACCTCGTCTTCTACATGTATATTATATGATTTAATATTTTTAATATTAAATATTTTTTTTGTGGGAGAAATATTTTCAAACATTTTCTTAATTTATGTAATAAAATCAGGGTGTCTAGCGATCAGGAAAATCTGATATTGTCAGGGAATTTTATGGAATTGTCAGGGAAAAGTCAGGAAAGTTTCTATTTATCTACATTTTTCACATTATTTTACATCTCGCAATAATTTGAAATTTTTTATCAAATATAACTTTTCTTTGACTCCCAGCACGCTAATTTTCTGTGATGTTAAAAATTGATTCATCTACAGCGTATTATTCGTTAATTTATATTTTTATTGTCGTGTTATTTTATTTCAGTGTATTATATATTTAAAAAAATTAATATATTAATTTTATTAAAAATGTTTTATTTAAAAGGTTTGTTCTTATATTAGATACCATTAAATATAATATATATTAAAATGTATGTATTATAATTTGTTAAAATATATTAAAAATTATATTTGATATAGGTAATATAAAGAAGAAAGGTGATTATTTAGTTTATAGTGACACGTTTGTTTCGATTATTGTACATAATGCAGATTGTAATTGATTCAAATTTTTGTTTTTTTAACTTCTAAATTTTTTCATTGTTCACAAAAATATCTCAAGGATTTCATCACGGAAAAAAAAAAATTAGCTACCATAGCTAAATTTTAGCTGTCCATATATTACACATGAAATTTAGCTATGACAACTAATATTTTTTAGCTATAACATTAGCTAAAATTTAGGCACGATAACTAAATTTCAGGTTATACATGGACAGCTAAAATTTAGCTATGGTAGCTAATTCTTTTTTTCCGTGACGATTTAACATTAATTAATTTATTATATAGATATATGCAAATTACATATTTGGAAAAAATAATACTAAAAAGTCAGGTAAAAAATGAATTTCTGGTCTCGGAAAATCTGAAAAAATCAAACAATTTTTTTCATCGAGTCTGCTGGACACCCTGTATTTAATTACGAGAAGATAATAATTTGCTGAGAAAAATTCTTAAAAAATTTATTTAAAAAAGAAGAAAGAGAGAGAGAGGTATTATTCTTCCCCGAAATAAATCGTACAAACGCCTAGTATACACATTCACGCTGCAGCGAGCTAATTCTCCGCTTTAAAAAATCGAGAGAGAAGTGGGAAAAAAATTTCCATCTCCTGTCTCGGAGAAAGAGAGGGTAGCGGGATATTCTTCTCCGCAAAGGGAAGCCTCGAAAGAGCGTAGAAGCCATTTATCCCTCTCGCGGTGGGCACGCGTGCGTAGAGCCACATCCACACACACACACACACAAACACACACACACACACATACATATACATGCACGAAGGTGGCGAGGAGACAGAGAGAAAGAGAAGAGGAGTCCTCTCGTTGTCATGCAGGATGCGCGAAGGGGGATGAAGGCGGGGGTGCGCTCTCACCCCCTTCTCACCCTCCCTCCTCCCCCTCGTTCCAGATGGCGCGGCGCGGCGCACTTCATTTCCGCGTCTTACAGCCGGCCGGCGCGGCGAAGGAAATGAAAACAATGAGATACAGCGGTCATCCGTTACCGTATGCTCGTCGCGTCTCTTAACTCGCATTTGTATTACTTAAGCGCCTCTAAAAGCGCTCGAGCGAGGCGTCGTGCCTCTCCCTCTTTCCCATCCGAACTGTCGACTCTCGGGCGAGCAAGAATTCCACCCCTTAGTCCCGACGTCGCGACGCTCTGTGCATCTAAACCCCCGGGTGCATATAAAGAAGCGTTTCTTCCACTGTTGGAGGAACTTTTGACGTGAATCTCTGATGAAGAATTTTAATATATAGGAAATGAAGAAATTAATATATTTTTAAAATTTATAATTTATTTTATTTCTTTTAGCATACACTGAAAAAAATATTTACGTGATTAAGGGTAGGTTTTTTTTTTTACGACCCAGCATAATCATGCAATATTGATACTTATATGGAAGATTATATGTAATTTCGTAGGAAATATATTCTTAAATATTTTCAAGATTAAAAATATTTCACTGAACATGTAATTACACATAGGAAATGTTAGGAATGTATAAATGCTATAAAATAGGGTTGTAAATAAAATAGATAAATACTTATAAAATAAAATTCTAATAAAGTAAAAATAGTAAATTTAAAATTACATATGATTTTTGCATAAAAATAATAATTTTATATGTATTTTTACATTAATATGTATTTTTACTTTAAAACAAATGGAAAAAAATACAGTGATAAGCAAGTAACTTTTCCAGTTCTGATCTAGTAGTAATTTCTATGTAAAAGTACATGGACTTTTTTCAGTGCATGTCAACTCTTGCATAGGATGATTTAATATCTAAAATTGAAGGATATTTTTGATATTTTACTTCCGATATCCACGGTAAATTTAATTTCTTTATTAGTTTTATTTTATTTTATGATATAAAGAATTATTATATTTTTATATAGTTATTAAAAAAAATTTTAATTTTTATCATTTTTTTTCAAAAATTTTACCAAAAAGAATGGTCATTTTTGTGAAAAAAAAAATTATTTATTTCTCATAAATTCCTACAGAGTATCATTTTGCTAATTATTTCGCTATTGCTAGTTTTTAAACATACAATTTTAAATGTCACATTTGTTCCTCGAATTTTATCGATCATATGGTATAAGATATTTCATTTTTTGCTAAAAATATTGAGATAGGTATATGTAAACACATTGATTAATTTCTTTATTAATTTTTCTTGTGAAATGTCACATTTTCGCCAGCAAAAAATACATCATTCGCATGAAATACATTTCGCGCTGTCATTTTGTTCAAAACCCCCTAAACGACGGATATGTTTTTTTTAGTGCATGTCAACTCTTGCATAGGATGATTTAATATCTAAAATTGAAGGATATTTTTGATATTTTACTTCTGATATCCACGGTAAATTTAATTTCTTTATTAATTTTCCTTGCGAAATGTCACATTTTCGTCAGCAAAAAATACATCATTCGCATGAAATACATTATTCGTTCAAAACCCCCTAAACGACGGATATATTTTTTTCAGTGCATGTCAACTCTTGCATAGGATGATTTAATATCTAAAATTGAAGGATATTTTTGATATTTTACTTCTGATATATATCCACGGTAAATTTAATTTTTCTTGCGAAATGTCACATTTTCGCCATCAAAAAATACATCATTCGCATGAAATACATTTCGCGCTGTCATTTCGTTCAAAACCCCCTAAACGACGGATATATTTTTTTCAGTGCATGTCAACTCTTGCATAGGATGATTTAATATCTAAAATTGAAGGATATTTTTGATATTTTACTTCTGATATATATCCACGGTAAATTTAATTTTTCTTGCGAAATGTCACATTTTCGCCAGCAAAAAATACATCATTCGCATGAAATACATTTCGTTCAAAACCCCCTAAACGACGGATATATTTCTTTCAGTGCATGTCAACTCTTGCATAGGATGATTTAATATCTAAAATTGAAGGATATTTTTGATATTTTACTTCTAGATATATATCCACGGTAAATTTAATTTTCCTTGCGAAATGTCACATTTTCGCCATCAAAAAATACATCATTCCCATGAAATACATTTCGCGCTGTCATTTCGTTCAAAACCCCCTAAACGACGGATATGAGCCCGTTTAATTCATTAGCCCACCCTCTCTAAGGCTAAGTTGCAGGGAATGACTCCCAGCACCTTTTGGAAATCCTATTTTGCATTTTATCTGCGAGAAGTGTGGAATCACATAGGAAGCGAAGTCACGAAGAGGAACGATCGCGCGTTTCCCTCGATCTTGCAGGCTCCTCGCGAACTTCGTCCATCTTCGGGGGATGAAAAGAGAGAGAGAGAGAGAGAAACGAGGGAACGTTTGTGTTCGTCGATCTCGTTTATCCCGGTGGCCAGGATCCTCGTCGAATGCCCCGCATTAAATCCGGGACGACGCTTTCGTCGGGGACAGCGCACGTTCCGCCGCACGGAAATTATGAAATCAGAGACACAGGGCACGTACTCCTGGTCCCTCGGCATGCAGGATCACCTTCTTCGTCCTGGTCGCCCGAGTGTCCTCGAGCGAGGAGATTGGCAAAAGTCCGGATGATGTATCGCGCCGCGACGATAATAGCGTTTCTCTGTCTCTCTCTCTCTCGGAGACTTCCTCTCTCGATCGTCCCCTATCATTTTTAATGCTGATAAATAGGCCGCCTCCGAAATTATCTTCGCGACAATATCGATGTTCGGGAGACACTCGCAGCGTGATTGCAAAGTTGTTTGCTGAAACGGTCGCTTGAAAATATTTTAGTATCTCGTAGACCGGAGAAGTTATATGGATTTTTTGTGACTATTGTTTTCTATCGTATTTTAATGTCTGTGAATATTTTATCTAGCAATTAATTTTAATCAATATTTATATCTTGAAATATAACGTTTCTTTTAGAAAAGCATTTAATTATGAATTTATAGGTACCGATAAGGTAAGCTTTCTTTAAGCATTTTGATAATATTATCAATCTTATATCTTAAGCAGGACTGATAACTAGTTAATTAGTTAAAAATGTTTTAAAAGAGTTGGAAAATTAATAATTTTTAGCTTAGTTAATTTAAAATGTATTAATTTTTAACTTCAACTAGTTATTTTTGACCTTAAACTTATTAACTTTTTTCCTAAATTAAATTTCTTTTATCTCTGAATACCATTATTGTTTTTTTATAAGTTATATAAACGTATTATTTTTCAAATAAAGTATTATTAATTTTTATGTTCACTTGTCATCAATTGTAATGATCAAACAATATATATTTCTATATAAAAATCCTAATTTTTTTATTATTTATTATTATAAAAAGAATCGACAAACAAAATTCTAATTATATATAAATAATATTTTTAAAAATTAACTTTTGATTTAACTTTAGTTAATTTAATCTTAACTTAACTAAATTAATTTTATCAGCCACTAACTTTAACTTAGTTTAAAAAAATCATTAACTTACCCAACCCTGATCTTATTAAGTATAATGAAAGACATTTTTTAAATGTACAAATATAATACAAATATAGATAAATATACATACTTTTATTTAATATAAAAAATATGCAGTTATGATTTAATAAGTGATATAATTTAGGATGAATTAAAAAAAAATTATATTTTCGGCAAAAATAATATCGTCGGATATTTAATACATAAAAATAATTTTTCTTCACAAAAGTAATCTTGGCATCTACATATGTATCTGCCTAAACATCTACGTGTTATTTTGGGGTAAAAAAAAAAAAAAAATTGGCGCGGCGTTTCTATCGATTGTTTCAACTGGCGAAACGTTTCGCGCGAACGAGCGAGATATCTCGCGAAATAGTTTTCCATCGTTTACTTTCGGACGTCGTGAAATCGACGGGTAAATCACGCGGCGGCACTTTTACCTCGTAATTGCGGCATCTAATTGCGAACGCTAACTGGTTCGATGCCAAGACGGGATGTCGAACGAGGGAAGGACGGGGTGGAAGGGGTAGGAGGGGGTGAGTTGCGGAACGTTATCGGAGAGGGTGCCTTCCTGTTATTTGTACGATAGTCGTTGGAGAAAGAGACGGAGGATGGAAGGGAGAGGAGGGAAAAGAGTCGATCAGATAAAAGCCTCAAAAGTAGCACCGTTTCAGAGGGTAGGAGAGAAAAAAGAGGAGACACGTGATTATGCGCCAACCGAGCCAGGGACGCAGCTATTACGCTATTATTTTACACCCGCTATTGAATCTCGCGTTCTGAATGCTCCGTTAGTTTTATCCATTTTTTCTGGTTTTGTTTGTCGACGCCTGATTTTTCTCTCAACGCGACACTTTTCGATTAAAGCGAGCAAAGGAGATACAAAAAGTTAAAATAGAAAAATATTGAAAAATTAATGCTCCAAAAATTATTAAGTATATTCACAAGGTTTTTTTTTTTACATAAAAAAAATTAAGTCCTAATTTTATTACAGTTTGAAAAAGAAACATAAAAGATAACCTTATATTTTATAAACCTTTGTAACAATTTTTTATCTATCAAAAGTATAAACATATATTTTATACATTTAACTATATAATTATATTACTGATATTTCAAGATATATATTTACAATTAAATAATATATTTTTTCGATTTCTGTTATGAAAATTTCGCAATGCGGAATTAACAAAGTGGCGGGAAAAAGAAAAATTCGTACGAGATTCGTAATGAATATCGCAGAATGAGAGAGAGAGAGAGAGACGTGGCTTCCGTCGGTCCGTTGACGGAAACCGTGTTTTTCAATCAGCGGCTTTGTCGCTTTTATCCCAGCCGCGAAAGTATACGTCGCGTCCGCGACGCTCTATTGTCCCTTTTGGCGGGAAAACTCCTACAGGCGGCAAAGGACGTCGCGGTGGCGACGGCCCTTTATCTGCACTTTTCACGCGGTCACCGACGTCCATCGGGACGATTCCGTTAACTCCAGGTTAACGTTTAGTCTCGAGAGAGAATTTCAATTTCCTGAATATCCATTTGGATTTAATACACAAGTTATACGATTTCTGTCGCTATAGTAATTCAAATACCACGGACACTAAATTCGCAATTTCAAATTTTATTTCACCATCTTATTCATTTTCACGATGCTTATATATATTTTTATAGAAATTATTTATAGCTTAATTCGAATATTTAATATTAATTCTATTTATCATTTAATTATAATATTTAATATTATATTTATTTATAATTTCATTGCATATATAATTTTAATTATATTTAAATATCACGTCTATTTTAATTTAGACACTAAATTCGCAATTTCAAATTTTATTTCACCATCTTATTCATTTTCACGATGCTTATATATATTTTTATAGAAATTATTTATAGCTTAATTCGAATATTTAATATTAATTCTATTTATCATTTAATTATAATATTTAATATTATATTTATTTATAATTTCATTGCATATATAATTTTAATTATAATATTTAAATATCACGTCTATTTTAATTTAGACACTAAATTCGCAATTTCAAATTTAATTTCACCATCTTATTCATTTTCACGGTGCTTATATATATTTTTATAAAAATTATTTATAGCTTGATTATAGTATTTAATATTAATTCTACTTATAATTTAATTATAATATTTAATATTATATTTATTTATAATTTCATTGCATTTATATCGCATATATAATTTTAATTATAATATTTATATCTATATATGAATTATTGAAAATGAGGAAGATAATGGGATAAACAAGATTATATATATACAGGGTGTCCGGTAACTAACGGACCAACGATTACAAATGGATTCTTTGGTCAATTTGGGAACGATTTTTCCTCAGCGAAAATATCGAAAAAGGTCATCATTTTTTACAACTTTCCAATATTTGTCATTATGTATCTTTATAACTAAGCCTCGAATTCAAATTTTCTTATAGTAAACTCTACCTGAAATTAACTGAAGAATGTAATTATGTTAGACTTTTAACTCCAAAACGTTTAGTTTTCAAAAAACCCATTTTTTTCAATCGCTTATAACTCGAAAATTATTGATTTCTCAACATTTTTGCTAAGGAAAAATCGTCTCCAAATCGCCAGAGAATCCGCCCTTAATCATTGGTCCGTTAGTTACCGAACACCCTGTATATATATAGATCCCAAGCGTATATAGATATTAGTCGCGATTCCCGATTATCCTGTTTATCGAGAGAAATAAGGAAGGGGTTATCTTATCGCAGCGAGAAGAGAGGATTCGTTCCTCGCCGAACCGTAAAACAATTGGCGCGACTTCGGTCCTCGCGATACTTCCGATACCGACGACGATAAAGCACCCCGTAGACGCGGTGAAGGTGAAAGGGGTGGAGGTGCCCTTGCTTGCCGATATTTACGGGCTGCAGCAACCCCTTATCGGGGCTACTGTTAGAATAGGTGCGGGCATAGCGCGCGCAATGCACCCCTTTTCAACTGGGAAGAGGGTGGGAAATTTAGGATATCGGTACTTTTACTCATTCCAAGCATCGCGATACCTATATATATAAAAGGAATCAGTTCTTTGAAGACTTCCGGATTTTTTTCGAGATATTAAAAGAGTCGCGATATACGTTTTAACACGCGTCATTGATTACCGAATAATTTTCGCTACGAGGTAATGTATTATTTATACAATAAAACGATTGCTAATTCAAATCTACAATTCATATTTACGCACAATTATATATGTTCTGATGTATAATGCGTTTATGTTAATATTTATTTATATATACAATTTTGCTGTTATATTGTTTAAATAATTATATGATACGCTATAACACATTCGTATCGATAATTTTGTTTATATACATACGGAATCTCTCATATATATATATGATTTCGGTAATTAACAACTAATGCTAACTTTGCTTCGCGGTCGAAATCATTCGGCGATACGAAATCGCTCGCGAGAGGGGTGAGAGAGGGGAGGGGGTTGGCAGTCGGAAAAGCGCACACTTTCCCGCCGCTATCTGGAGAACTATTTCTCCGGTGTCTGGAAAAGCATTGCCGGCGGCGATAACGACCACCGCGAGGGCGGAGAAAGGGCGAATTTATCGGATCGCCGATGCCCACATTCGCACACACACTCTCTCTCTCTTTCTCTCCTTCTCCTTCTCCCTTGCCAATCGTATTTTTTTCTCTTTTTCTCTTGTTTATTTATCCGACCCATACCTCCGATAGCGCGAGCAACGAGGAACGAAAAGAGGGAGAGCTGCGGTGAGAGTAATTAATCTTATTCCCCAATATTTAATCTTTCATTAGGTATGGCGCCAAACAGCAACTTTTATGAAAAATTATTAAAAAAAGATTTGTTGATTTAAAGCTAAAAACTGACGTTTGATATTCAATATTTCGCGGTACAAGCAAATTGGAGTGTATTAAATTTATTACAGAAATTAATCTTATTCCCCAATATTTAATCTTTTATTACGGCGCCAAACAGCAACTTTTATGAAAAATTATTAGAAAAAGATTTGTTGATTTAACGCTAAAAACTGACGTTTGATATTTAATATTCTCGCGGTATAAGCAAATTGGAGTGTATTATTAAAATTTATTACAGAAATTAATCTTATTCCCCAATATTTAATCTTTTATTACGGCGCCAAACAGCAACTTCTATGAAAAATTGTTAAAAAAAGATTTGTTGATTTAACGCTAAAAACTGACGTTTGATATTCAATATTCTCGCGGTACAAGCAAATTGGAGTGTATTAAATTTATTACAGAAATTAATCTTATTCCCCAATATTTAATCTTTTATTACGGCATCAAATAGCAACTTCTATGAAAAATTATTAAAAAAAGATTTGTTGATTTAACGCTAAAAACTGACGTTTGATATTCAATATTTTCGCGGTATAAGCAAATTGGAGTGTATTAAATTTATTACAGAAATTAATCTTATTCCCCAATATTTAATCTTTTATTAGGTATGGCGCCAAACAGCAACTTCTATGAAAAATTGTTAAAAAAAGATTTGTTGATTTAACGCTAAAAATGACGTTTGATATTCACTATTTTCGCGATATAAGCATATAATTGGATGATAAAAGTTTTAATAAAATTTTTTATCGCAATTTTCTATTCTAAAAATGATTTTCCTCAAACAAAAAAGCCCATTTTTTATATGATGCAATTTTATCTCTCTTTTGTTCCAATATTTAGTGTTCAAGGACACCCTGTATGTTCTCCGTATATTGTTCCGGTCAAGTTTTTGCTCTCCGACGCGTTTGTAACGTCATTTGTACCTGATCGCGCGGTTAGGCTCGCCCGTGAGTGACGTCATTAATCATCGCGATCATCGTCATCTCGAGATAGGCGTGCCGTGCGTGTGTATCTCATCTTGTGTGCGCGTATATATCCGAAGGGAGACCAAGAAGAAGAAGGGCTTTTGCGCCGCCGCCGCTGCGAGATATCGATCTCGATAATTGAATCGCGGCCGATCGCGCTGACACCCCGCGGTGTTGTGAAGAACATATCCCGATCGCGCCCAGTTTTTTTCCGGAGCCCTCTTTCGGGACTCATTAACACTCCCGTATGCGTGGCTTGAATCGAGGATTCCTTGAACCTTCGCCCCTTATGCATGTATGCGCGATTTATATCACCGCTGTTTTCGATTATTCTTTTATTATCGACGATAGAAAGATCTACTTATATATACATAGTTTTGTTTAGTCACGCCAACTTATGTAAGACCGTCTTGGTGTAGTAATATAGATTCTCCTCGGTGATGATACTTTATCTTAAGTGTATTGCTTACGCGTGACTCTGCGTAGTGTAATATATTGTAAATCTGAAATATAAATTCTTATACGTATTAAAAAGAAACGATATTCTTTTATGTATGTTGTGAGAATTACATAAACTCTTACTTCTAAACTGAGATATATGTGATAAAATTCTTTTCTATTTTTTTTTGTAATAAAAATTGGAGCTCGAAAAAATTAATATATAATTTCCAAATAATTGATATATATATATATATTCGCTATTTAAATTTGCAGTATTACGCACTATATTGAGAGTCCTGTCACGAAGAGAGGCGTGCGTGTGCGAGCGTGTCGTGCAAATCGTTCACGCGGCGACTTTCTCAATCTCGGTAATGGACGAGTCATGTCTGCCCTTTTCCTCTGTCCTCTGTCAATTGCCGTCGATCGTGGCTGTCGATTATCCTTTTCCCTGCACACCTTCGCGTTTTCAATCATGGCGCGCCGTCTGCGAAATCGACGATCCGCGAGTGTCAAATATGCTAAATGGTACCGGAGGAATTTCAGAGATATTATTATCATTATTGATGAATAAAAGAAGAAATTTAATGAACAGCGAAGAATCTTAATATTTATTGCAATCTATCTTTGCTTTATTAAAATTGAATTGTATAAGGAAAATTGTGGGAATTTTAAAGGAATTTAATTGATACACAGAGAATTCTCTCTTAGAATTTACCCTGGAAATCATAGTGATCGTGGGACAATATATAGTAATGGAAGAATTTTATAAGAGTTTCTCTGATTAATATTTACCACAATAAAAATATTAGTATCAAGTATGTTCGATTAAATTACTATGTATATATATTAATATTTTTTATTATCATGATTTTCAGGGTGAATTCTATGAGAAAATTCTTTGTGTATTATAGTAATGGAAGAATGTTATAAGAGTTTCTCTGATTAATATTTACCACAATAAAAATATTAGTATTAAGTATGTTTGATTAAATTACTATGTATATATATTAATATTTTTTATTATCATGATTTTCAGGGTAAATTCTAAGAGAAAATTCTTTGTGTAGGAACTACAATTGAAAAAATATTTTGTCTTTAAAATTAACTAATTTATTTGAGACATCAGACAACAAAACATACCCAAATGAATCTTCGGAAGAAAAATTCGTAATAAATATTTTTAACGCGCGTCTTTGTTATACGACTAACGTCACAAGAACATTATAACTTTATATTCTTTATCCATGCTATAATTTTTAATTACATATGTGAAAAATATCTCGCGAATATATTAATATTTTTTATTATCATGATTTTCAGGGTAAATTCTAAGAGAAAATTCTTTGTGTAGGAACTACAATTGAAAAAATATTTTGTCTTTAAAATTAACTAATTTATTTGAGACATCAGACAACAAAACATACCCAAATGAATCTTAGGAAGAAAAATTTGTAATAAATATTTTTAACGCGCGTCTTTGTTATACGACTAACGTCACAAGAACATTATAATTTTATATTCCTTATCCATGCTATAATTCTTAATTACATACGTGAAAAATATCTCGCGATTTGCTCCGAAACGCGTGCCGAAGGGAATGCTCTCGCGGAGGAGGAAAAAACGATGATGTAAGAGAGCAAGTCCACCGCAAAAATGGTGGCTCCCGGGTATGCTGCTCCCTGGACGGCGTGCCCGTTATTGGCAAGAAGCATGCGATAGTCGCGAAACATGCATAAATGCATAGCCGTCTCCCAGATGCAGCCGGATACCGGCGCGCAGATCCCCCGGTCCGACAACACCAGCCACCCCTTTTTGCCGCCCCCCTGCACCCCCGTGCAACAATTTACCCTCTTTTTCCTCCTCTCCTGCTTGCCAGCTCTGCGTATCCCGAATCGGTAAAGGGGTGAGAGATCGAAGGGACTCTTCGAGAGAGCGTCGCGTTTACCTGATGACGTTTCCATAAGTGCAGGTGTTGCTCGAAATTTTTTCAGAAAAGACTAAATATTATTAATATATAATAAAATTCAGAAAGAAACATTTTTGTCAATATATGTTAAAGATATTATTTTTCTTTTGCAAATTTAGTGCATTTAAAACTCAAAATACAATTATAAAGATTTGAATAAAATATTCTTACACAAATCTATCTTACAGATTTTAATGAATTATATTTTTGTGATTAGCATTGCGCACATAATTTAATATATTTATACAATTATCTTCTAGGATATGAACGCGAGAATGTGCATTCTCCCTTTTTCCATGTTGCGCCTTGAGCGAATTTTCATATCTCTTATATTTCGAAATTTTTTCAGAAAAGATAACAGATTGTGACGCTATATAACTATTAATATATAATAAAATTCAAGAAGAAACATTTTTGTCAATATAAAGATATTATTTTTCTTTTGCAAATTTAGTGCATTTAAAACTCAAAAAACAATGATAAAGATTTGAATAAAATATTCTTACACAAATCTATCTTACAGATTTTAATGAATTATATTTTTGATTAGCATTGCGCACATAATTTAATATATTTATACAATTATCTTCTAGGATATGAACGCGAGAATGTGCATTCTCCCTTTTTCCATGTTGCGCCTTGAGCGAATTTTCATATCTCTTATATTTCGAAATTTTTTCAGAAAAGATAACAGATTGTGACGCTATATAACTATTAATATATAATGAAATTCAGGAAGAAACATTTTTGTCAATATAAAGATATTATTTTTCTTTTGCAAATTTAGTGCATTTAAAACTCAAAAAACAATGATAAAGATTTGAATAAAATATTCTTACACAAATCTATCTTACAGATTTTAATGAATTATATTTTTGTGATTAGCATTGCGCACATAATTTAATATATTTATACAATTATCTTCTAGGATATGAACGCTAGAATGTGCATTCTCCCTTTTTCCATGTTGCGCCTTGAGCGAATTTTCATATCTCTTATATTTACACTCGTAAACAGATGCGAGGTGCGAATTTAACTCGATTCGCGGTTTAATAGCGCGAATCTTGGCGAAACGGACAATAAAAGCGAGAAAGAGAGACAGAGAAATCTCCTTGCACTCGGCGCGAAATTAAGATTACGCGCGCAGATATCGACAAAGTATATAATGAATTACGGCGCGAGAGGAGGAAGATACAGGCGAGAGAAGGAGAGACAAAGGATTAAGGTTGAGACACAGGCAATTAGCACACACTTGCCATGCCGACCGCGAGTCGATCGCGGAATTCCTGGCGCCTCCCTTGATTGGCAGCGCGGACGCAAACGGCTCTTCTCAAGCCGTTTTTCTCAAGGCGGTTTCCGTCAAACAACCCTTTTCTCGCGCTATTCTCCCGAGGTCGTCGCGACAAACAATCGCCACGTGAGGATACTCGCGATCGAGGCGGCGGCGCTTTGGCGAAAAGAGCAAAAAAAAAAAAAAGAAGACTCGCTGCTACCGTATAAATTATAATGAATCGCCTCGGCGTCGAATGACGATGTGGCGACTTTTTGCATCCGTAGAACGAATTTTCGGTCAAATATATACGTAATGATTTTTATTTTTTCTTCTACACGGAGAGAATTTTCTCTTAGAATTTACCCTGAAAATCATGGTGAGATAATATCGTATTGGAAGAATTTTATATGTTTCTTTAATTAATATTTACTACAATGAAAAAGATTAAATATGTACATATAGTTAAAATTAATTCAACGTATTTTATATTTTATTGTGGTAAATATTAATCGGAGAAACTCTGATAAAATTCTTCCAATATATGTTTCAGGGTAAATTCTAAGAGAAAATTGTCCCTGTGTATATTCTGACAGAATTTTGTCTCAGGAACACTTCCATGAATTCACAGTTGATTTGAGAAAAACAAGATTATGTTCCTTCTTTTAGATTTTTATTTCAATTATCTAAAATAATATTCAGGTAAGAAACGAGTTAATAAGAATCAGAAAACGACACGCAGAAACTAGTTTTTGAATCTTCTTTAATTAATTTATATTGCCTAACTTCTGCGCCTGACTCTAATTAGCCTCTTTTCTCTGAATTTGTATATATTTATATATCTAGAGTTTTTTTCTTATCTTATTATAAAATAATTATTTTAATGGCATTTAAGAATGACTTTTTCCGATCGAAAATTTGTAATAATCGGCATATTTTTTCGGCGATGAGAAATATTTTATATACAAAATACGTACATGCGTCGCGATACACGCGTTACGCGTAAATACGTGGCGAAGTCGTAAGTGAGCTCGAGCCGTTAATGGTCCTCGCTGTGCGAGATAAAGGATTATTGATCGTAAATAATTTCGTAATGTTGCGCGGCGATAATGTTGCAATCGCTTATCGTTCGCCGGCTTTTGCATTCCGCCGAAACTCGGACTATTCTCCTTCGACGGGGCGAAAGATGCTAGGATTTCACGGAGTCTCTCTAAGAAATATAATAAATGTCACAACGTGCTTTTTCTCCATCTTCGAATATTATATTCATATTAAAACTTTTTTTTATAATACGAAAATTTTATATAAAAATTGCTGTCTTAATTTACGATTTAATTCAATTCCTAGAGGATGATTTATCCTATCGAAATTTATTATTTTCAATGCGAACGGCTTAAAGTTTTAAAACGAAGTAGAAATGTAAGCGAGATGTAAGCGCGCATTCGGCAACGAAGGGGGCACCTTTTAGTAGCTGTCAGGTTACTTTTCGTAAGTATTAACGCTTATCGGATCTATCCGGTGGCTATGCGGTGCCTGCATGTCGACACGCGAGTGTGCGAACCGCTCGCGCTATATCGTAATTTTATGCACTTCGGACCCGATGAATATGGATTCGTTGCCGTTGCACTTCGCCGGCTCGTCGTCGATTTATGCGGGCGTTTCGATTCACCAAGCCGTTCACCCGAGAATCGCGGAAAAATGCTCCGTGACGTATAGAGAAAAAGAATGAGAAAGATTATACAAGGATATGTATATTTTTGCAGGATATTCAAGTGTAAATTTTTTATGATAAAAATCACAGATTTTCGGGCGGGAAGCGAAATAAAATATAAATTTGTTTTCGATTGTCTGGAAACTTGTCGAATTCTTCTGTGTAAATTTTTGAAGATAAAAATCAAAGATTTTTTCAGGCGGGAAGCAAAATAAAATTTCAAGCTGACAGACATGTAAATTTTTTGGGAATTCTTCAATAACGTGTTACGCATCGCGACACACACTCAAACGCGTCTTACATTTACGCACGCACATATACATATGTATATATACGTATATGTATGTGTACACACATAACATCGACGAGCGGCGCAGAATCGTTTGATATCCATACAATGCTAAACGCGCCGAACACTAACGCTCCCGCGAAGCAGATTCACGACGATAAGACCTCGCGTGTGCGCACACCTACGTGCGCGTTCACCTATACACGGGCGCGTACGACGCACGGGCCGAGCGCGGCAGCGGAGATAAGGCATGGCACACGTTGCTAGATATGTAGCAGATATCAAGCGACGCTATACCGAGTGTGCACGAGCAACGTACAAGTATAAAGTCTGTACTACCTGCCTAACCATCTACGTATGTATCTACCGGCGCGGCTCTACACGTGTGTACATGTACAGCTATGCGAGGAGCAGACGTCGCGTGGTCCATCCGCACGGGAGCAAAGAGACCCGCGGAATTCCGCGTTCAATAGATTCGATAACGATGCGATAATATGCACTCGCCGGTGTATCATATAATCGACTTGTATACATTTTTTTTCTTTTTTTTTTTTTTTTAGAGGAGTTATAAATAATTTTGATTGTTCTTTACGTGGATATACACGGACAGAATTTTTCTCCTAGAATTTATACCCTGAAAATTATGATAATCCTGGGACAATATGATAATGAATTTTATATTGAAATATGGACTTGTAGTAAAATTAATCGAACTTATTTTATAGCTTATTAGGTATAGTAGATATTAATATTTTGCATTGTGATAAATATATTAATCGGAGAAACTCTTATACAATTTTTCCAGTACAAGGAGAAAATTTTCTCAGAATTTATCCTAAAAATTATGATAATCGTGGGACAATATAGTATTGGAAGAATTTTCTCTGGTTAGATATTTATCACAATAAACAATATTAATTTTCACTATGTACATAGTAAAATTAATCAAACATATTTTATATCTTATTGTGGTATAGGTATTAAATTAAAGATTTTCATTATGCTAAATATTAATCAGAGAAACTTTTATAAAATAGCATATTATCACGATCTTCAGAGCAAAATTCTAAGAAAAAATGATCTGCGGATCTGAAATAATCTGGAAATAATCTCGATTTACGTTTGAAGAGATATATTTTTATTTCTTATATATTTTCAAATATATTTTTTTAGAATTTTTATTTATAAAAAAATTAGGCAGGTTTTTCTATTTCTTGATTATATATTTTTAAATAATTAAGATAGTTTAACAATATATATATATCATTTCTATTATTTTACAAAAGAGCATTTTTTTTATCAAAAAGTGATAATTATTAATTATTATTATATTCCTTAATTAATAAACGAATATTTTTGTTATCGAGAACGATTATCCCGAGATATTTCGTCGTCGACTTTGAGTCTCGCGTGCGAGAAAGATGCGCCATTCGCTTATTGATGATAGCATAAGAAAACGATAATTGTGATATAACACGGCAGAATAAGTAAAACGAAGCACGCGATGCGAAAAGAAAAATACTTGAATTGAGAGCAGAGAATGCTTGCATACGAAATTTCGAAATACATATAAATGAAAATAAATCCGAGATAAATATCTCGAGCGATCGGAGTGTAAAATGGCGTCGGCCTGAATTAAGATTTTTGCTCGCGGGAGAGAAGAGCGGGGGAGAAAACGGGTAATGTACCCGGTATGCCTGGTTGAAGATTATCTGTCGGGAAATCAACTTAATATCCATACAATGTCACGCACTTCTCGCACACACGACACGCCGTTAACGTCGTTTCGCTCGACGCCGAAGTATCGTTGTCGATTCCGTTGAAACTGAGCGCGATCTAAGATCTCTCCGTACATTCTTACATACATTTATGATCCTCGAGATTTGCGCCCACCCCAGGAAAAATTTGATAAACGCGAGCTCTTTCCAGCTGATGAGTTTTAAAATTCTTTATTTTATAAAACGATCATTAGATTAAATCGCGAAACGAAGGAAGAGTAAATATTTGACATAACAATTTGCAAGAAGATTAAGATTTTTAATAATTAATATGGACGCTGTAAAAAATATAGTATATGGTACTATTTAAAAATAAGTTTAAAGAAAATTAGTTGCAACGTGTAAATAATCAAATTTCTCCACAAGATTAATTATTATCTTATCGTTATTTTATATGTCTAAATTGACACACATAAAGTAACGATAAGTAATAATTAATCTTGTGGAGAAATTTGATTATTTACACGTTGCAACTAATTTTCTTTAAACTTATTTTTAAATATAAATTGAGTATCAAACAGGCAATAAGAGCCAAATTGCTGATGACAGTGCGTTATCCCAACGAAACTAAATTTTTACGTTAGGATTAAAAACCTGTGCACAAGACACTAAATTTTACTTGGACACAGCCAAGATTTAAAATTGGAATAATCTCTACAAGAGATTTAATTCCATACATCTCCTGTTCTCCCCAAGAAATGCGAGAGAAAAATATAGATCCGAAAGTCGCTGAATCGGGAATCGAACCCGAGATCTTTTGCTTGCCGGGCGACTGCTCTTCCAACTGAGCTATTCAGATCCCTTCGATTCTATATTTTTCTCTGCTATATATATAATAATGTTGATAAACAAACGCCTTTAAGCCAGCGTGTACAAATTAAGAATTTAACAGGGCTCTGTAATATAAATATAAATATAAATTGAGTGTCAAACAGGCAATAAGTATTTGCGCGATTTGGCTCTTATTGCCTGTTTGACACTCAATTTATATTTATATTTATATTACAGAGCCTTGTTAAATTCTTAACTTATTTTTAAATTTATTGAAATTTCGACCTAACTGGCCAGTACAATTTAATTAGAAACACTACGTTTTGATTTACTTAGGTACGGGTCCTTTTCAAGTGTAACTGCACAATAAAATTTATTGATTCATATCTTAATCATTGTATATTTTTATTGTGCAGTTACACTTGAAAAAGACCTAAGGGTCGAAACGTAGTGTTTCTAATTAAATTGTACTGGCCAGTTAGGTCGAAATTTCAATCAATTTGTATGGTTTTACTCATCACTGGCGACTTCATTAATTTTATCGTTATTTTTAAATAGTACCATATACTATATTTTTTAGTATCCATATTAATTATTAAAAAATATAATATATATAATATATATATATATTATATTTTTTAATAATTAATATGGTCACTAAATCTATATATATATTAAATATATCTAAATATATATATATATATATATATTATATTTTTTAATAATTAATATGGACACTAAATCTATATATTAAATATATCTATAAATATATATATATATATATATTATATTTTTTAATAATTAATATGGACACTGTAAAAAATATAGTATATGGTACTATTTAAAAATAAAGTATATGGTACTATTTAAAAAAAAAAAAAATATATATATATATATATATGTATGTGTGTAAGAAAAAAGAGCGGATTTTTATTCTTATTACGCATCTCGCCAACACGCGAAAAACGGTATAGGGTTAACGGAGTGTCAATGTAGGGAGGAGGGCGAGGCTTAGAGGGCCACGATGGGGCGACGATGTGTGTGCTAATGAACGCCATTAAAAGCAGCGTTAATTAGATTGCTCTAATCAGATCGCCCCGTCCCAACCGTATCTGCAACCCTTTTTTTTTTTTTTTTTTTTTCGTACGTGTCCGCCAACATTCGTACGCGATGGGGAGGAATGCGAGTGGATTCATGCGAAATACCCCTTTCCCCATCCCCTTTGTAACCGCGATTATTCACCTTTTTTCACCGTCGTCTTTCGACACCCTGGACCGTGGAGAAAGATTCGAGCAATTTTTTCATTAATATTTTTATCGTTTCGATAAGTGCGAAGGGTTAGAATATTATTAAAAGCAAAATATTAATATCGAAAATCCATGACTTTTGTGAAAGTAAATTTTTCGCAAAATTATTAACGAATATTTCCTATATATATATTTTAAAAAATTGTTATCGCTCGGAAGTCCTATATTTTCATAATAATAAATTATTAAAAATTATAACGCTCTTATATATTGAAATAAAATTGTAAAATTAATGTAAGTACAGGCCAACTGAAGACCATAAATTATATTAAGGTGTTAATGAATATTATAAATTTTTATCACTTCCCAATTTTTATCATATAAAAATATTTTCATTTTTACTCGGAAAATTACCTAATATCGTCCATAAACTATACTATATTTCTCGGATCGATTATCTCACCGATTCCGTTCCGATTCTGCATCCGGGAGGAGGCGATATATTGCCAGAGGGAGAGATCGGCAAATCAGTTCGAGACGACGATGACGACGACGATGATGACGACGTCGTCGCCGACGTCGCCGATACATCATCGAATCGAATCGAATCTTCGCCTTCCGCGATAGATTCTCGTTTCGGGGGTGGGCGGAATTAAACGGACTATGATCCATAGATCACGGATAGGGATAGAGGGAGATCTCTGGCGGATGGGGGTGGCGTAGAAGGGGGTGGAAAGGGGGTGGTAGCGAGACGAAGCTCCCGCGACCGGAACGAGATTCTGGCCGGATCCTGCTGCTGCTGCAGTGTCTGGGGTAATGACGTGCGAACACAGATATCGGATCCCTCGCCCCTTCCTCTCCCTCCCCCCTCCCCCCTTTCTCGCGCTATCTCGGAGGGCGACGTCTCTTCTGCCCCACATCTACCTTTGCTTAACGCGTTTCGCGCGCATGGTTTCACGCACACGCGACGATCTCGACGAGATCGCGAGAGAAGCTTTTCCCGCGGAAGGGTCGACTTTCGCACGGAGTCTCATCCCTTCTTCCTCAAAAAAACCCTTTTTTCAATTTTTAGTTGTGAAATGATCTCATCGTTTAATTAAGATACTCGAAATATGATATATATATATAAATTAAATTTCTTGTTTTAATTTCCGAACCTTTTCATCGTTGACAAAAATATCTCAAGGATTTTATGATTTAACATTCAGTTGATTTATCGTATAGATATATGCAAATTATATATTTGAAAAAAATAATACAAAAAAGTGAAGAAAAAAATTAATTTGTGCTTTTGGAGAATCTGAAAAAATCAAGGATTTTTTTATCGAGTCTGCTGGACACCCTGAAAATGATCCGATCGCTTAATTAAGATACTCGAAATATGATAAATTAAATTTTTTGTTTTAATTTCCGAATCTTTTCATCGTTGACAAAAATATCTCAAGGATTTCATGATTTAAAATTTAGTTGATTTATCGTATAGATATATGCAAATTATATATTTGGAAAAAATAATACAAAAAAGTGAAGAAAAAAATTAATTTCTGCTTTTGGAGAATCTGAAAAAATCAAGGAATTTTTTTTATCGAGTCTGCTGGACACCCTGAAAATGATCCGATCGCTTAATTAAGATACTCGAAATATGATAAATTAAATTTCTTGTTTTAATTTCCGAATCTTTTCATCGTTGACAAAAATATCTCAAGGATTTCATGATTTAACATTTAGTTGATTTATCGTATAGATATATGCAAATTATATATTTGGAAAAAATAATAAAAAAAAGTGAAGAAAAAAATTAATTTCTGGTTTTGGAGAATCTGAAAAAATCAAGGATTTTTTTATCGAGTCTGCTGGACATCCTGAAAATGATCCGATCGCTTAATTAAGATACTCGAAATATGATAAATTAAATTTCTTGTTTTAATTTCCGAATCTTTTCATCGTTGACAAAAATATCTCAAGGATTTCATGATTTAAAATTTAGTTGATTTATCGTATAGATATATGCAAATTATATATTTGGAAAAAATAATACAAAAAAGTGAAGAAAAAAATTAATTTCTGCTTTTGGAGAATCTGAAAAAATCAAGGAATTTTTTTATCGAGTCTGCTGGACACCCTGAAAATGATCCGATCGCTTAATTAAGATACTCGAAATATGATAAATTAAATTTCTTGTTTTAATTTCCGAATCTTTTCATCGTTGACAAAAATATCTCAAGGATTTCATGATTTAACATTCAGTTGATTTATCGTATAGATATATGCAAATTATATATTTGGAAAAAATAATACAAAAAAGTGAAGAAAAAAATTAATTTCTGCTTTTGGAGAATCTGAAAAAATCAAGGATTTTTTTTTATCGAGTCTGCTGGACACCCTGAAAATGATCCGATCGCTTAATTAAGATACTCGAAATATGATAAATTAAGTTTCTTGTTTTAATTTCCGAATCTTTTCATCGTTGACAAAAATATCTCAAGGATTTCATGATTTAACATTTAGTTGATTTATCGTATAGATATATGCAAATTATATATTTGAAAAAATAATACAAAAAAGTGAAGAAAAAAATTAATTTGTGCTTTTGGAGAATCTGAAAAAATCAAGGAATTTTTTTTATCGAGTCTGCTGGACATCCTGAAAATGATCCGATCGCTTAATTAAGATACTCGAAATATGAGAGTATACATTCTCAATTAAAGTATAATTTAATAAAACCAATAAATTAGCATAAATTAAATTCGTTGAATTCATTCAGGTGCGAAGGTTAAAAAATTCCATAAGAATTCGAGTCCAAATGTCAAAAAAATATATACATTCTAGTGCGCGGAGGATTATTCACCTTCTCGCTGTTTATTCGCACAAAATATATCTGCGGTTCAATCTCGCCATTAATTAGGAATCGATTCTTTCTGTTTAATTTTGGATATCTGTAGAAAACATCTGCTATCGCAGATTGAACTCTCCTCCCCATTAATTAAGAATGAAATCTTGAACGAGCAGGAGGGCCCAGTTTTCTCGGGGCCCAGCGAAGAAACAAAGCCGGGCGCGATAAGAGACAGAGAGTGAGGTCGAGGATTCGGAGGGGAATCAGGATAACGAGAAAAAATGGCAGAGAGAGAATTCGCGATGATCGTGCCGATGTCTGCTCTCGAGCACAACGGAGAGAGAGACCCAGGCAGCCATAATCGTCCCTCGTATCGGCCGTGCACGGCCGTTATCGCGCTTATCACCGCGTCCGGTCTCTATCGGACATCTATGCAAATCGCGGCTAATTATATTTAATTAGATTCGACCACGGCGTCGCTGCCGACGATCGGCGCGATGCGATGCCTTCCAGCTCCGGTTAGAAATCCGTGCTAATAATTGCGGCGATAGCTTCCGCAATTACGCGATACTACAATACGCGCTTTTTATCAATTGCGTAACGTATCGTGGACGTTTGCAATAATTTCTCCGATTTTTATTTCACGTTCGTATTTTATTATCCAGTTTTTAGCATTTATCGTTGGCCATTATACTGCGCTGATATTTTTAACTGCGATTTCATCTGTGTAAATATAAAAGGAAAGATTAATATTTTTTGGGTATGCAATACATATATGGATTACGAGAAAATAATTAAATTAATATTTTTTAAAATATATATATGCTTTATTGTTTAATAATTAAAAAAAATTAATTACATTTTTATCATTCTTAAAATTATAAGTATAATAAAAAATGTTTTAAGAATGATAAAAATGTAATTAATTTTTTTTAATTATTAAACAATAAAGCATATATTTTTTTAAAAATATTAATTTAATTCTTGTAATATTATTATTCTATAAATAATATTATTAATCTGAAAAATAATATTTTTCTTCTGGATATCCTTTCTCTTTGTTTTTTTTTCTTCCGTCTTTTTCTCTCTCAATGGCTCGCTCGATTTGGCGAGAGAATCAGAAAGTTAAAAGTTTATAGTAAACCGGCGCAGTGCGCTTCTCGTAAAGATAAGTATGCTGGAGCCCCCGTCTATAAGGTAGTACCCCGTTTCACGATCGCGTGTTTCCCTCTCTCTACACCCTCGGATCTCACTATCAGAACATTATATCGCACGCAGCAAACACACATGCACACATCACCGTACGCGATACTACTTCCAATTAAAATTAGGTTGGACACGATCGTCGCAAAACGCTTTCGCCGTTCACGATTTCGCAGTTCTTTTTTACCTTGCCACCCTGTGAGTTTTAATTATGGACCATTTAATCAATTAAATGGACGACCGGGAAAAGAAAGAGGCAGATAACGCAACGATGTCTCAATTCGAAGTCGCGGAACGTTCTCTATTTCCCTTCGATCGAGATTTCAAACGAATGTTTGTATGAGATTAATTTTTAATTCTTGGTGTACTAGAAATTAAAAATTGAATAAAAGAAGTGAACGTTTATAAATTTTTTTTTTAATTTTAAATTTATTAATGCAGCTTTTTTTTATTTTTATCATGAGTAATATGGCAGATTAAAAGATTGAGATCTTTTGTGCATCAAAGATTTTAGAAACTGGACATACTTGTACGATTCGTATAATGGCTCTAATGCCGATATCGAGGCTCATCGAGAAGTAATGCTTTCGTTTCGATGGACTTCTATCTGTAGGCTGTCACAGATGCTGCGATAAGGTCTTTCTGGGTCTTAATTCACGAAAATCCTACGATTACAGGCTGGTTAGAATCTTTTGCATACAGGGTGTCCCGGATTAATTTTTTTTTATATAAACTTCCTATACAGGAAATTAACAATCTCGCATAGCTTTTTATTTTTGGGTTGCTTTGTTGTGTAATGCAAAATTTAGATAATAAATAAGAAAAATAATAAGGTGCAAAAGTTACTATCAAATCTTAACAAAATAATTACTAATATTGCAATAAAAAAATAAAAAATAACAAATAACAAATAATAAAAAATAAAAAATAACAAATAATAAAAAATAAATAATAAAAAATAACAAATAATAAAAAATAACAAATAATAAAAAATAACAAATAATAAAAAATAACAAATAAAAAATAACAAATAATAAAAAATAACAAATAATAAAAAATAACAAATAATAAAAAACAACAAATAATAAAAAATAAAAAATAACAAATAATAAAAAATAAATAATAAAAAATAACAAATAATAATAAAATAACAAATAATAAAAAATAAAAAATAACAAATAATAAAAAATAAATAATAAAAAATAACAAATGAATAATAAGTTTCTTTGTCTTAATAATTATCGATATTGGGGCAATTGGCGCTTCTCTTGATTCCGATCTCCGCGGCTGAAAAAGACACCCTGTGTAAAGAGAGTTGCATTAGTTATCTTTGCGTCGTTGAGGCGCTTGGGGAAAGCAAAGGAGAACGATAGGGGAGGAATGCAACCGTTGCTTTATCGACGAAGCGTGGGTTTCGAAGTGCCGTCCGAGAATGCAGGTGTTTTATCTACTGCGAGGCCCGCGCGGAGAGAAAAAGACCCTGGTGGGCCCCAAGAAAAGGGAGGGAAGTGGAAATGATCATGGGTATGAAAAGGATAGGTAGATTACTCCAAATAAACTCGTGTCGAGATTCGTTTCGGTCGTATTTAACACTGATAAGCAGATCGAACGAATTTTATAACGTTCCCCGGCCACTTCGGTCCGAATAATTATCGGTCCCATCGGATCTTTGTCCCTAGAACGCCTACGTACTCTGCTGAGAATTCTGAATCACTTCCGAAGAGCCTGGTAAAGAAAGAACATTTTTTTTAATATGAAAGAACGAGGCTAATAATATCCTAATGTTTTTTAATATTTTTGCAACCTATTTATATTTAAATTATTATTTGTGTATACGCAAATAAATGATGAATTTTTGACAATAAATTCCTACCTCTATCTTTGATAATTTTATATTTTCGACGAAAGCGGCCGTTCACTCGCGAAAAGAAATGTGCTAAGAAAGAAGAAACTAAGGTGAGAATATATAGGGGAAATTTAACGACGCTCAGTCAATGGCACTAATGACGCTAATTAATTGCACAAAAGACGTCGACTCGCCATTACGTCCGCCTTACACGCGAAACTTTGAGGAAAGCTTGTCGATTATTTACGCGACACGCAATTAATATGTTAACTCGGTCAAATTACGCGACGCAGGTATATAATATTGGCAAATTACGGCGATATAAAGTTAAAAATCGAAATTGGAGAAAAATATAAAAATTTAAATAAATAAAAGAATTTTTTTTTTTAAGAAATAATCAAATAAAAAAAAATTAGAAAATGGTAAAAATATGAATTTCAAGTTACACGGTAGGCTGCGAAAAGTGTTTCAGATCTCAATAGAAGAAGAGGTAGCCGATCTTTTTTCGCGGCCTTCGAACGAAATCTACCGACGTTCAAGAAAGGAGCCAGGTCTCCTTCGGCTCGTTTTTTAATCGACTTACACATATTCTCAGGCTTACGCGACGCACAAAGCCGAATGTCGTCATGTTGGAATAATTTTCTGGAAATTAAAATTCCTCAATTCTTGATATGATCGAGGAGAAAAAAATTCGGCGATCAAATTTGCTATGTTTTGCGCATATAAATTATGAATATAGGCGAAACCTAATTTTGATCCGAGAGAAACTCCCTTATATATGGGAGACTTTGTAGAAAATCATCGGGGGGTCGTCTAGACAAAAAGCGACGCGCTGTCAAGAATGGCCCGCCTGTATGTTTCTTCTCTCTCTCTCTCTCTCTCTATCTCTTTCTCTCTCTCACACCTATTCTGCTTATCACCTCGCGGCTGGTATTGCCCTGATATCGAATGAATGCCCGGCTTTATGGCCCGATCGTGCGTTCGATAGCGGGCCACGTATGCACCCGTTGATTATGCACTCGCGTTGCATGCGCATCTAAAAGTGTCGCTGCCATGTTTGTCAGACTGTCAGATAATCGGAATCTCGCTCTTGGTTCCTTGAAACTGCTTTAAAACTCTTTTCGACTAAAATTCAAACTTCGATCATCGCAATTAAATATTTTATATCTTATTGTGGTAGATATTAATATATTTTTATCGTGGTAAATATTATAATCAGAAAAACTCTTCATTCTTCCAATATACCATATTGTCCCACGATTATTCTATAAGAGAAAATTTTCTCTGTACGGAAGAAAAATCAATTGGGACAGAAATCACGAGCCTAGTTCAACGTGATTTTATTCGTCTTAAAAATAAATAAAAAAAAAAAATGTAAGCAGAGAGAATATAATTTTGCTTGGCGCGAATCGGGTTTGCTTTTGCGATGCGTGAAACGGAAGAGAGGACCGAAGGACCCGGGGCCCTCAAGGCCCGGGTTTATATCGACGAATTATCGCGAAGGACGCCCGCACCGAAGGCGTGTGCGTGACTTTGTCTTTGATAAAATTATCCTCGCCCCTGGTAACGAAGTGACTCGCGCCTTAATAACTCGCCGGCTGATTGCGAATTACGAGCGCGCATGGTTCGCTCTTCCGCTATTTTTAACTTCTCACGTGCATCACGATGGCGCGCTTATCAGATCAGAGAAGTTATCTCCCGCGATTTTTTTCAACCGGCAATTCTGAAATCTTCCCTGGGACATTTCGCGATAATGAGCGCCTCGCTCGAGGCTAATTTATCGTTTCGGGTATTAATTTAATTAATTAGCGTTATAGATTGTTCCCCGACTCTCGGTATAATGTGCTCTTAAATTGCGTTAATTGATTTTTATTATTTAATTTATATGAATTTGGAAATCGATCAGATATATATATACTGTAAAAAATTATTACATTTAAATTCTTAAGAATTAATTTTCTTCAATTTGATATTGAGTTTTTAATTTAAGTAAGCGAGACGAAAATATATGAGAGCGAATTTGATCGTAAAGTGTGCGATTGTTTACGCAGATTTTGTTACAGCAAGATAATTTTGATTAAAGGTAATATCTTTACTCTTCAACAATTTCTTTCGCAGTCACTTTCCATTTATCGCTGTCGGCTCGATTCTGCTCAGTTCTGCTTTCGGCTTTACTCGAGAATCATCCGTGTATCTCTTCCGCGTCAGTTAGGATAACGCGCGACGTTCTAGAAGTCGATAGATATTAGATAAGGAGAGGATGGTCCATGTCAGCGCGCAGCCTCCGACGCGATGCGAAATTAATATCCGTGATTCAAAACGAAGATTTAGTCGCGTACGAGTCCAACTCGCAGACCTGTACTTATAGTTGAACAACGAAAGTCTGTTCTTCATACTTAACAAATATGTATATCAATTTTATATTAATTATTCGCATTCCCAGAATTAATTTTATTATAGTATTTAATTTCGAGGAATTATTTGTAGCAAAAGCAAGAACTTTACTTAATAAATATGTATATCAATTTTATATTAATTATTCACATCCCCAGAATTAATTTGATTATAGTATTTAATTTCGAGGAATTATTTGAACAATCTTGTAGCCGAAGACTCGTGTTTTGCCTTGTAATTAATTTTGAAAAAAAGTTCAATTCTCATTATCAGTTTACCAAATGAAGATCTTTACTTAACAAATATGTGTATCAATTTTATATTAATTATTCGCATTCCCAGAATTAATTTTATTATAGTATTTAATTTCGAGGAATTATTTGAACAATCTTGTAGCCGAAGACTCGTGTTTTGCCTTGCAATTAATTTTGAAAAAAAGTTCAATTCTCATTATTAGTTTACCAAAGCAAGATCTTTACTTAACAAATATGTGTATCAATTTTATATTAATTATTCGCATTCCCAGAATTAATTTTATTATAGTATTTAATTTCGAGGAATTATTTGAACAATCTTGTAGCCGAAGACTCGTGTTTTGCCTTGTAATTAATTTTGAAAAAAAGTTCAATTCTCATTATCAGTTTACCAAATGAAGATCTTTACTTAACAAATATGTGTATCAATTTTATATTAATTATTCACATCCCCAGAATTAATTTTATTATAGTATTTAATTTCGAGGAATTATTTGAACAATCTTGTAGCTGAAGACTCGTGTTTTGTCTTGCAATTAATTTTGAAAAAAGTTCAATTCTCATTATTAGTTTACCAAAGCAAGATCTTTACTTAACAAATATGTGTATCAATTTTATATTAATTATTCGCATTCCCAGAATTAATTTTATTATAGTATTTAATTTCGAGGAATTATTTGAACAATCTTGTAGCTGAAGACTCGTGTTTTGTCTTGCAATTAATTTTGAAAAAAGTTCAATTCTCATTATTAGTTTACCAAAGCAAGATCTTTACTTAACAAATATGTGTATCAATTTTATATTAATTATTCGCATTCCCAGAATTAATTTTATTATAGTATTTAATTTCGAGGAATTATTTGAACAATCTTGTAGCCGAAGACTCGTGTTTTGCCTTGTAATTAATTTTGAAAAAAAGTTCAATTCTCATTATCAGTTTACCAAATGAAGATTTTTACTTAACAAATATGTGTATCAATTTTATATTAATTATTCACATCCCCAGAATTAATTTCATTATAATATTTAATTTCGAGGAATTATTTGTAACAAAAGCAAGAACTTTACTTAATAAATATGTATATCAATTTTATATTAATTATTCACATCCCCAGAATTAATTTTATTATAATATTTAATTTCGAGGAGTTATTTGAAAAATCCTGTAGCCGAAGACTCGTGTTTCGCCTTGCAATAAATTTAGAAAATAAAAATTCTATTCTTATTAGTTCACCAAACCAAGATCGAGAGCTCACACGTGATCCCAAGAGAGATTGGCGCGCGACATTCGCGCGACAAACTGAATACATCCCGATCCGTCTATATTTTTCCGCGCCTCTCGCACGTCGAGGCGACGAAGAAAGAGGCGAAGCAAACACCCGCTTGGAACGAGAGGAATGGGGTGGCTATCGGAAACCCTTGACCCCTCCACGACCAATGCCGTGGCGCCTTTATCGTTTTACAACAGAAAGGCGCACATCAGTCAACCGGTATCTCCTCACGCTTGATTTCCCGTGGCCGCCCCCGACTCGCCCTGCTTCTACCCCTTCATCCCTGCGAAGCCGCAACCCTCTACACACGGTGTAGACATCTATTCCCTCTTTCTCTCTCTCTCTCTCTGCTCTCCGTATCCTCCGTTTTCCTTCTTCCAACCTTCCGCCCCTAGGCGACCGCCGTCACCCTTCCGCGGGAGGGTGGTTGGGGGTGGTTGGGGGTGGGTGGCAGATAGCGGGACGACGTAGCGCGCGGTAGTTATGAAAACATATGAAATATATTCAATCTGGGCCGACGCGATAACACCGTCGGCCGACCGCGGCGGCGGACAACCCTCTCCTACCCCCTCCGACCAACCCCTCGACCAACTCTTCTGCATATATACGGACGGGGCAGGTATATGTACGTGTATATGTGAGGTGTGGCGCGTCGTCATTTTGAAGATTGTGCGCGGCCGCTCGCTTTCGATGGATGCTGTTGCCGAGAGATTATCAAGATGGCGAGGGGGTGGGAAGAGGGAGGAAGATTTTGCCTGGACTCGGTAAATCGCGGCAGTTCTATAGGCTTTCGTGCCAATGTTTATTGGTAGCGTCGTGAATCCGGCGCTTATCCTTGGAATTATTGAAACTGAAATATCCAAGTGTTATTAAGGGGGTTGTTTCGTTTCGTTTCGTTTTTTCTTCATATATTTTCTGCGTTGAAAGAAACCGAACTGAGAATGAAACGCGAGACGAGGAAAGAATTCTCTGTATCTTTCGTGTTTGATCGCTCGCATAATCGCTTTAGATGATTCGCATCTGAATGAATCATTCGCCGCGTCAGTTGCTCCTTCTACACACACACATGCACAATTATTCTTTTCCTTATAGACGTATCTCAATTATAGAATTAACATTATTATTATTACAGTATTTTACTTCAAAATCTACGTATTAAAAAATTAAATAAACAAAAAGAATGTTTTCCCATAAATAAGAAATCCAAATTTGGAGCTATTTAAATTTGGTATTTTCTTATTTATGGGGAAACATTCTTTTTTTTTATTTAATTTTTAAATTATTTTATTAATGATCAACACATGCGCGACTGTCATTAAAAAATTAAATAAACAAAAAGAATGTTTCCCCATAAGTAAGAAAATACCAAATTTAAATAGCTCCAAATTTGGAGCTATTTAAATTTGGTATTTTCTTTATGGGGAAACATTCTTCTTTTTTATTTAATTTTTAATTATTTCATTAATGATCAACACATGCGCGACTGTCATTAAAAAATTAAATAAACAAAAAGAATGTTTCCCCATAAGTAAGAAAATACCAAATTTAAATAGCTCCAAATTTGGAGCTATTTAAATTTGGTATTTTCTTTATGGGGAAACATTCTTCTTTTTTATTTAATTTTTAATTATTTCATTAATGATCAACACATGCGCGACTGTCATTAAAAAATTAAATAAACAAAAAGAATGTTTCCCCATAAGTAAGAAAATACCAAATTTAAATAGCTCCAAATTTGGAGCTATTTAAATTTGGTATCTTCTTTATGGGGAAACATTCTTCTTTTTTATTTAATTTTTAATTATTTTATTAATGATCAACACATGCGCGACTGTCATTAAAAAATTAAATAAACAAAAAGAATGTTTCCCCATAAGTAAGAAAATACCAAATTTAAATAGCTCCAAATTTGGAGCTATTTAAATTTGGTATCTTCTTTATGGGGAAACATTCTTCTTTTTTATTTAATTTTTAATTATTTTATTAATGATCAACACATGCGCGACTGTCATTAAAAAATTAAATAAACAAAAAGAATGTTTCCCCATAAGTAAGAAAATACCAAATTTAAATAGCTCCAAATTTGGAGCTATTTAAATTTGGTATCTTCTTTATGGGGAAACATTCTTTTTTTTTATATTATTTTTAATTATTTCATTAATGATCAACACATGCGCGACTGTCATTAAAAAATTAAATAAACAAAAAGAATGTTTCTCTATAAGTAAGAAAATACCAAATTTAAATAGCTCCAAATTTGGAGCTATTTAAATTTGGTATTGTTTATTAAATTTTTTAATGACAGTCGCGCATGTGTTGATCATTAATGAAATAATTAAAAATTAAATAAAAAAAAAACAATGTTTCCCCATAAAGAAAATACCAAATTTAAATAGCTCCAAATTTGGAGCTATTTAAATTTGGTATCTTCTTTATGGGGAAACATTCTTTTTTTTTATATAATTTTTAAATTATCTTATTAATGATCAACACATGCGCGACTGTCATTTCAATAATTCTTGGATTATATTATCCGGGTTAGTCGCGAAAAATGCGCGAATTTGGCGACCTCAGCCTCGATGCTCCAGGTCGGCGAAGGCGGCAAACAACGAATCACCTCTCCTCGCACACAACCGCGCACACACACACATACAGAACACGCTTCGGGGGTGCGGTGGGGTGGAGTGGGTGGTGAGCCGCGGCGGGAAAGGTGCGGGGGAGTTTGTTATCGTTATCGCGCGACGTGGCCGCGCGGCGATCGCGATAACGCCTCGCCGCCGCTCTTATCGGAGCGTCGGTTTGCTTGCTTCGGCTACCCGTACCTACGTACACCTACCTACCTACCTACGTTCGTATTCGTCGACACCGCCGACGCCATTTCGCCCGACCGACTCATATTTTCGCGCCACTTGGCGACGCGGCCCTTCGAAAAGCTGTGTGGAGAGAGAGAGAGAGGGTGATATTAAAAGAGGAAGATGCAGGGTTGCAGATCTAGCGGCCAGGGAAATCTGGGAAATGGGCATTGTCGGGGAATTTTATAAATCTGCACGTTTGTCTAATAATTGAAATTTTTTATTAAATCAATTAATATAAATTGGGGTCTATTGGCCGATTTAAAATTCATATATTATTATTATTATTAATATTGAGAGCCGACATATATTCTTATCTGAATTAATATAAACTTTTTCTTGACTCGCCCAGCACGTTAATTTTCTATATTGTTAAAAATTGATTTATATATTTGTATAAACGATATATATTATATTATTGTTTGATGGAGACGAAACTAAAAAATGTGATATAATATGAATAAAAAAGGTGATTATTCGAATAGTTTATAGTGACATGTTTGTTTCGATTATCGCACATAATGCAGATTGTATAATTGATTGAAACTTTTGTTAACTTGCGAACCTTTTTATTGTTGACAAAAATATCTCAAGGATTTCATGATTTAACATTTAATTGATTTATCATATAGATATATGCAAATATATTATATATTTGGAAAAAAATATTAAAAAGTCAAGGAAAAAATTAATTTCTGGTCTTGGAAAATCTGAAAAAGAGATAGCAATAATACCGCCACAGTATTGGATAATTTATTATATATAATTATATGTACGGAGATGTTTTAGACATACACACGATGGCGCCTTTTTTTTTTAATCAAAGGGAAGGATTTATTTCGCGAGATTTTAATTTTCAACATTGAAATTCTACATATGTGTTTTCCAACTAATCTTTAAATTGAAATCTATTTAAATAAAAACGTCCGGTTAATTTCGAAAGATGAAGTTTCGTTATCGGAGTATCAATCATCTCTGAGGTTTGATTCTCTTTGAAGATAGTCAAGTTAATATTCGCGTATTTTATAGAAAAATTGTGTGATACCCGTTAATAACATGCAGAAGTAACGTGCATAATGAAATACAAAAAAAAATATATATCTCTTACTAATTAAAAATAATTTGATAATGCAGTTTGCATAATTAAATTCGCGCAGAAAAAATGTATTTAAAAAACAATAACTTCGTTATTGCTGATAAATACATAATTTAAATAATAAATTTCAGAATATTCAGAGTCAACCATTTTATTTTCCCGCGAAAGGGCGAAAAATCCCGTAATTTTCGATAGGGGTAAATAGTAAGGCTTGCGGGGCACGCGACTGGCGCTCCATTGACCCGCGTTAGTTTTCCAACCCCTACTTCCGCCACTCGTTTCGGCTTAACCCTCCGACTTTCGGTCTCCTCCTCTCGGTTGGCCGGTCGCCACCGGGTACGACGAGCCACCGGGATCGCTTTTATACGTTTCCCATCCCTCTTCCTCGTGTGTCTTGGCACGTAACACGCCACTCTCCACCTGACACCCCGCCGCAGGGGGCGGCTGGCAACTTTATTCGCCGGAATTAACCCTTTGCACCCTCGCGCGCGGCAGGATGAATTGTGACTGTATTACAAAGTGTCAGAGTGTCTGACACGCGCGAGGCCTCGTTTTACGCGATCTTTTCGCGATCGTGGGGTAACTTATTTTAATGAGTATCTGACAGTTAATATAGCTAAAACAAATGTATTAATAGATGTAAAAATCTCTGAAGTCACCAGATGATAATTAAAAATGGTAGTAATTTAATCAACCAACTCTGGCTATTTAATAATCTTTATTTAATATTCACGACGTTAATTGTTTCACATTATATCATGTCACATTTTATGCGCGATCTTTTCGCGATCGTGGGGTAACTTATTTTAATGAGTATCTGACAGTTAATATAGCTAAAACAAATGTATTAATAGATGTAAAAATCTCTGAAGTCACCAGATGATAATTAAAAATGGTAGTAATTTAATCAACCAACTCTGGCTATTTAATAATCTTTATTTAATATTCACGACGTTAATTGTTTCACATTATATCATGTCACATTTTATGCGCGATCTTTTCGCGATCGTGGGGTAACTTATTTTAATGAGTATCTGACAGTTAATATAGCTAAAACAAATGTATTAATAGATGTAAAAATCTCTGAAGTCACCAGATGATAATTAAAAATGGTAGTAATTTAATCAACCAACTCTGGCTATTTAATAATCTTTATTTAATAATCACGACGTTAATTGTTTTACATTATATCATGTCACATTTTAAGATCAGAAATTAAGTTTCTATATAGAAAGTTGTGTTTTAGCACTTGATAAGGGCCGAAACCCATGGCCGAAACGTCGTGAATATTAAATAAAGATTATTAAATAGCCAGAGTTGGTTGATTAAATTACTACCATTTTTAAATGTATTAATCTCGTTTAAAATCATTTTTAATTAGATTCGATTGTTTACATATTATTTTTGATGCGCACGTAATTGCTCGTGTATATTTTAACAGATATATATACTTTAATGCATTCACGATGCGGATAACGCGATATTATTGATTCTGCGTGTTCAACTTACCTCGTTTTATGTGACAACTACATTTCGAGTATTATAAGATAACAATGCATAATTTCCCACGCAAGGGTGCACGTTAAATTTTAAACTCTCGTACAATATAAACTCGTTTTTTGCGCAACACAACGTTCCGAATATTACAATTTGCATATAGCATGGTATTATAATGAAGCACGATAATATTGAATCTATAAAATGTCATTGTCAATTTTATTTTACAGTGGAATTTTTTTTTAATTTTGCGCGATCGCGCAATTTCCCGATTGAGATGCACGCGAGGTAAATTCGAGATCAATAACGAGAGAGAAAAAAAAAAGAGAGAGAGAACAAGAGAAAGGGAGATCCGGTGCAACGTGTCACGTCGCATTGCATGCACTTCCGTTTATCGATCGCGATAACAACGACGACGGCGCGATAACCGGCCCGGCCGGTCGAGATATCGATCTGCGATCGATTGTGCGCGATAACGCTTCGCACGCGCGGGATAATCACGCGGAATGTCGCGATAATAAACGCGAACATCGCGTTACCGTTACCCCTCCATCATTTTTCTTTTCAGCCGCCCCTTTCTGCTATTCTCTTTGTTCTTTTATCTTTTTTTTTTTTCATCTTTGTTGCTTTCCTCTATTTCCTCATACTTTGCTTTTACTTATTTTTCATTTCTTTGATACTTTATCCAGTTTAATTATCTAATCATATATCTTATCCTCGTTTCCTTTTTTTTATCATTTCTATTTTGATTTTTCCTTTCTTACCGTTTCTCCTTATTTTTATCTTTAAATAATATTTTAAAATCTGGCAGATGTCCTGAGTTGATTTTTACCCTGCCATGCGTTGTACAATTTTACGATTGCTTGATTTTATTATTATTTTTTTTCGAGTTTAATTAAATGCTTATATATTGGAAATTTTTCTCAGACCGCAATAAATTTATCTCTCCATCTATCTCTTTCAATCGATGTATAGGAAGTTCGCTCTACGCAGCGATACGATCTCGGTAGCGCGCTAGCCATCGAAGCAGATCGATTAATTGGAAACGAGCGCGATCGCGCCACGGTTCGACGTCTAAAAAGCAGTCGGAGCGTGTTTACCGCAAAATAGCACGCAGAAACGGGGTGCGTAGCGAATTTCCTTTATTCTATTTATATCGATACACAGAATTTTCCCTGAAAATCTTGGTAATCGTGGGACAATTGGAAGAATTTATTTATGACTTTCTTTGATTAATATTTATCACAATAAAAATATTGATATCTATCGCAATGAGATATGGTCGATTAATTTTACTATATGTAATACAGTAAAATTTACTGTATAATAATATAATTATAATTATATTTAATAATTTTATTTATATGTATAAGTTTTATTTTAGAATTATATTAATATTTTTTATTGTGGTAAATATTAATCAGAGACTCATAAAATTCTTCCAATACTGTATATTGTCCCGCGATTACCATGATTTTCAGGGTAAACTCCAAGATAAAATTCTGTGTACGAAATATAATCTCGATTAACTTTTGAAGGGAGATATATGTTTAAGAAATATTTTTGTAGAATTTTATTTATAAAAAAAAAAAAATTGGGCACATTTTTACATCTTTTAGTTTATCGCCAGTTTAATTTTTTTTATTTACATCCTCTGTCTCGCGCGTTGGAAGGAGACACATCTCACCCCGTCGAGCGCCTCATTCCATGGGTGTAAATTACAAAGAATGCGGGCGTGCGTACGTTCACGCGGTGATAACGATCACGCGAGATCGCGCGTCGCCGACGACGATGATCGAGCCGCGATCGAGGGTGGTCGACGACGAAGAGAGAGCGGCCTTCGCTCGACCGGAAACTCGATCCCTCCGTCCTTGGCGCCTCTCGCGATCGGATTTCATCCCGATCTTCCTTCGAAAATCTCACGCCCATATCGTGTCGATGCATTTGTATCGATCTTGACGAGACGTGACTTTAATCCCGAAATTTTTAGATATATTTTATAGATATGTACTTTTTATTTTTTTAAAGAAAAAATTGACTCGAAAATTAAAATTGCAAACTGTAAGAAATCTTGTATGTCAATTTGTACATAATATTTATTTATTGTTTATAAATTATTCGAATATAAAAATAGATATATTTTATACAGATATGTACTTTTTATTTTTTTAAAGAAAAAATTGACCCAAAAATTAAAATTGCAAACTGTAAGAAATCTTGTATGTCAATTTGTACATAATATTTATTTATTGTTTATAAATTATTCGAATATAAAAATAGATATATTTTATACAGATATGTATTTTTTATTTTTTTAAAGAAAAAATTGGACCCAAAAATTAAAATTGCAAACTGTAAGAAATCTTGTATGTCAATTTGTGCATAATATTTATTTATTGTTTATAAATTATTCGAATATAAAAATAGATATATTTTATACAGATATGTACTTTTTATTTTTTTAAAGAAAAAATTGACCCAAAAATTAAAATTGCAAACTGTAAGAAATCTTGTATGTCAATTTGTACATAATATTTATTTATTGTTTATAAATTATTCGAAATTAGAGATTAGTCGCGTTTAGAGATATAGATATAGATTGTAGGAAATTCGAGAATTTAAATACGCAGTCTCTCTCATTCTTCATCTATATCTCTTTCCTTCTTCTGTTTTTTTTTCTTTTGCGATACGAAGTTTATCGCTTCGAAAACTCGAAGTTCACGTAGAGCGCGATGCCTCGATCGATAGCGGGATATCGAATGATTTTTTTCCTCTTACTCTCGGTTCCTTATCTCGACGAATGCAACTACGGTCGGTCGGTCCAGAGTCTCGAAAACACATTGGCGCGATTAAATGCGGAAACGAGACGATAAGCGCTGCACCGAGGTGCAGTCGCGTCGACGAAGATGCAGTTAATCAATAGAAATTATCAATTGCTAATTGCGAAGACTCCGTCATATAATTTGGAAAACAGAAATTGAAATTGCATCGTAGTGGGATATGAACGAAAGTATAAAAAATAAAGTATAAAAAAAGAAAGTGTAAATTGATCAAACAAAAATGATGAAAGACAAATTGCGGGATCCCAAACAAATATATACATATAAGATAGTAAGGGAAATGAATTTCTTCTTTTCTCGAGCCTTTATCGAAATTTCAACTTTGACTTTTCGTGGATGCTTAACGATTCGAGATATAGTCTTTCGTTTGCGGTAGATTTTTAATAGGAGGCGACGGTCCATCGCGGCTCCCAAGGGGAATAAATAATGAAATAACGTGTCCTTTCTCTCTCGAGAGAATGTCGGAGCATGCAGATAAACACTCGAGATGTGGAAGAGGGCCCTGTGGGTCAGATGAGATTACTCTCATATCACTCGACGACCACGGCTTATCGCAATTCGTGATAACACTTGGACGCCCCCAGATCACTCGATAACCACGTTATCGACATCGGCTTCGTCCATCGGTCACCTCATAACCGTGTAGCCTGATGGAAAAAGACCGGGTCCAGATTCCCGCAAAAAACGCGCCCGAGATGAGATTCGATGAAAATCGCCAAGAAAATTAAGCT
The DNA here is from genome assembly GCF_048542155.1 of Nylanderia fulva. Lineage (NCBI taxonomy): Eukaryota > Metazoa > Arthropoda > Insecta > Hymenoptera > Formicidae > Nylanderia > Nylanderia fulva. The sequence goes on along the minus strand of NW_028189730.1, from coordinate 719,566 downwards.
TGTAGATATTAATTAAAAGTCGATCGTAAAAGAGACAAGTTAATTACAGTAAGACACATACAGTATAATTGCGATTAGATATCGATATAAGAGAATGTTTCAGTTACAATCGAACCGAGCAAAGATGGGCCAACTCTTGTATATCGGTATGCGATTTTTCTCAATTAAAGATATCCAGTGATTCCGCGACTTTCGATCGAGGAACGCGCACGATTCGCTTTCTCCTGGCGATAGGTCGATTGGCAGACATTTCTGCGCTCTTAGAGTGAGTACGGAAGAAAGAGAGAGAATATCAGGGTGTCTAGCGGTCAGGGAAATCTGGAAAACCGGGCATTGTCAGGGAATTTTAGAAATCTGGAATTGTCAGGAAATGTTATCTGGATTTTTCACATTACTCTATATTTGTCTCAAATATTAAAAAATTTTTTTTATTAAATAAAAATTTTCCTTGATTCCCAGCACGCTAATTTTCCGTGTTGTTAAAAGTAGATTCATCTACAGCGTGTTTGTTCATTTATTTTGATAGAGACTAATACTAAAAAATTGGATATAATATAAAAGATGATTATTTAAATAGTTTATAGTGACATGTTTGTTTCGATTATCGTACATAATGCAATTGTATAATTGATTTAAATTTTTGTGATTTATCATATTGAATTGATTTATCATATAGATACATGCAAATTATATATTTGGAAAAAATAATACTAAAAAGTCAGCGAAAAAATTAATACCTGGTCTTGGAAAATCTGAAAAAGTCAGGTAACTTTTTTCATTCAGTCTGCTGGACACCCTGAATATGGAAAGAAAAAGAAGGAAATTTTCTTTGTCCCGAAAAGAATTTTGCGCAAGACTAAAAATCCTCGAATATACACAATCTATCTTTAAAGCTATTAAAATAATAAACACACACCCACATATATAGGAAAAAATGACGAAATCTTTGAGATGAGATTAAATCAAGTTTATTTTATGCGAAATGTAATATAAGACGGTTTTCTCGGCCGGATCCTCTCGGCGGGAAGATCCGGTACCGAAAACTGGTTCGTGCGGCGTCAGATTGCGAAGATAAGCTCGTGTAGTTTTATATGCCGAGCTCCGCCGCGATATCGGACGGTCCCATCGGACACACCGTCGGATGACTTTCCTGCGGATTCTTTCTTTCCCATGGCTTTCCGATACACGGAGAAGAGGCCGCCAGCGCGAAAGATTCGGGTCCATATATATATTACATGGAAAAAAAAAAATCCGCCGACGTCAGGATGAATTTCAAGTTGATTAAAGGTGACGATAATTAGTATTACAATTCGCGCGATTAATATCCTGAAGAAGCGAAAACAGAATTTTCTATACCTACTGTTCGATCTATTTAATTTCGAATTTATTATCACGTGGATTATTTTTTCGATTATTATTGAGATCGAAAAATTTCGTTTACTCTTATTCCGCAAAATTGTGTTTATTACATATCGATACATCATCAAGATTTGCATCGCCTTCGGACTTTTTATTGCAAAGAGCGAGAGAGAGAGGGGTGACGACGATGTGGGGACAAAATTATCGCGGACGAGCGTAAACAAGCGGGCGAAATTAACCTTCCAATTTCTGCGGCTTGTTGCTAAATAATCGATCGCCGAAGTCTCCCGGCCGCCTCACTCTCTGCAACAGGTGCGACTCGTCCAGCCGCGGTTACACGTTGCGAAGTCTCTCCTCGTTCCTTGGTTCATGCATTTTTCCTACACGATTAGCGCTTTAAGTACTACAAATTTGGAAAAAAAATTGAAATATTTTATTTTTTAATCTACACAAAAAAATCGTCCCTCTATCTCTTCAATTCCAATTAACATTTCTTTATTTTACATATATACACTGTTTTATTATTATTAAATTTATATTTTATTATTCTACTTTATTACTGTTAAAAATTTCTACTCGCAATTATCACAATTTAATGATTTATTATATATGTATATAATTTTTTTTATAAAATTGCATATTTATAAGATTCTTCTCATGAATTGTATAAAACGCAATACGATGTCTTGCTGAAATAAATTTTAAATTCGCACTTGCGTAAAGATGCGATCGAAACGCATCTTGTAATATGCGCCATGGCGCATCGTGTAATAGCGGCTGATCTGTGTCGGATAAGCCACGCCAACTATTTCGAGTTATAGCCCGGCGAGAGAGTTACGAGTCGCTCGCTCGTGGGATTTATTAACCCTTTCGCCGCTAAAGACGCATGTTTGCGCGCTCAACCGGAATCGAGAATCTCGCGACACTCGGTACAATGAAAATTAATCCGTCCAGTGGAGCGAAATTATTTATGAAAAAAAAAATACCATTTGCAGAAGTAATTTTAATATTTTTTGCAAATTATTTTCTCGTAGTTCTTCGTATTGGAACTCATTAACTAATATGATTGTTAATTACTATATTTTTGTCGACGATTTCGAATCGATCGACGCGTCAAATATCGTATAGATACAGAGAGTTTTATCTTAGAATTTATATCCTGAAAAAATCATGATTAATCGTGGGACAATATGATATTGGAAGAATTTTTTAAGAGTATAAGACCTTCCTTGATTAAATATTTACCACGATAAAAAAAAAATATCAATCATAAAAAGATATATTTGATTAATACACAGAGAGAATTTTCTCTTGGAATTTACCCTGAAAATGGTAATCATAAACAATATGGTATTGGAAGAATTTTTCTGATTAATATTTACCACAATAAAATATAAAATTTACTATGTACATATTAATATTTTTATCGTGATACATATTAATCTAATAGAAAATTCTCCTCGTGCAGTAAAATTAATCGTCCGACGATTGTCATAATTTTTCGGGTAAATTGTAAGGGAAAATTCTCTGCGTGTAGATTTCGGAAACGGTTTTCGGGAAAGTCGTCGTCGACGGTGGAATCGATAATGATATGACGAAACGCAGGCACCCGCATATGTCGTGTCGCGACTTCCGATCGGCGGAATAAACAGGCGCAACGCCGTTAAAAATATGCCCGTGATACTGCAAACATGCGTCGTCGCGCCGTCCGATGCTTATCGATGCTCGCCGAGTGATAATTAACGATCCTCTGGGTCAGCATGCATATCAGTCCGCGGTGGTGCCTTATCGCTTCAAACTTCGCCTCGTTTCGTAGAACACTTGATTATCAGAGTATTTCGAAATAACGATGGAAATGTAAAGAGTCATGCAATTTAGACACCTAACATGGCGCCTAATTATTCTGGCGCGATGTCAAATGTTACGTTCTACGAGAAATCTTGCGGCTCCCAAATTCAAGCAAACGAGCCGATGTCAAATTTAGGAAAGAAGAAAAAGAATTTTCTTTCAAATACTCTTGTGTAGATTTAAAATAATATTGTATAGTATAAAGTGTGTCTTTTATACTAGTGACTTGGTCTAATCAAATTTGTGTTCTTTATGTTGCAGGTAAGTTCAAAAATCAAATACTGCAGTCTAGGAATTTAGATTCTGTCGATGAGGAAATACTAAACTGTTTTGTGAGTATTAAATATTTTTTTAAAACGTCGGTCTGATAGAGACTGTCAACAGCTAAACTTCATTATTTCACGCCTAATGGACGTCCGCTTTCGATGTGCACCGGAAAATGATTGTTATTCATTATGCGAGTGGCATAGATTAGAGCATTAAACAACACTCGGTGACGGCTTTAACGATCCATCCGTAAATGCGTCGAAAAGGATTAAAATTATCGCTGAAAGGCCGACTTTGCACAAGAATCGCGATACATCTTTCAGCTAGGGATAAGATAAGTGATATTTTAATAAATTAATTATTTTATATAATTCGAAATTCAAGATTTAAAATCATTTATGATACAATAAGCTGTTTTGTAAATATAAATAATTATATTTATATAATTTTTTAATATAAATTTTTTTCCTCTGAAATAAAGTAATATAACTGCATTATTTTTTAATCACGTATAATTATTTTGACCGTCGACTTAAATTTGATAACTATTTCGCAGATATAGGAATTATTATTATTGTTAATAGTTACACAATAAATTTCTTAGTATTTCCGTATCTCCGGATTTTTCCACATCTCGATTCTCCTTTTTCACGTTTGTTTATCGTGCAACGTCTTATATATATATCGCGCTTGCATTTTGCCTTTATCTTCATAACGACGGGGCTTGCCCCAGAACAATAAACCGATCTCCCCTTTCCTTCTTCTCTTTTTTCTCGGCTCGTCTCTCTCGCAATCGGCGATATACCAAGTCGGTATGCGGTACAGATTACGATTTGTCGTTAGCCTTGCGATAAACTTTATGTCGACGATGGTGATATCTGTCGATTTGCAACGCATTAAAACATCCGCGCGCGCTTACAGCCGACTTTTCCAGAGTCGCGCTCGCAGTTTCATGCGATTTTCATGCGATAACACGCGTGTCGCCGATAGTTATGTTAATGCTCTCGCTTACTTTACCACGGTTGGCTAACATTTCGGTTGATTGCATTAACGTAAATTATTAAGAAAGATGACTGGATATTTTTTTTATGCGACACGATGCGATACGGAGCCATCTTCGAGAGCAAATAATAATGAAAAGATAATTATTAAGGAATAAATACAATAAAATAAATATATTTTTTCTAACTATAGTATCAAAAATTAGGTATATATTTGCGATTATTTATTTTTTTAGCCTTTGATGTACATCATTTTTTATGCATTTTAAAAAACAAATGTGATAAATTTTAGATTTAATAATTATAATAGCGTACACAAGATCTCGCGAGAGATAATCGACTATATAATGGTACTTGACGTAATAATCATATTTCACGCATCTTAATGTTCACTCTCGTTTCGCGAGGTGAAAAAAATTAAAGTCGCGATTAGACGTGGGATTAGAAGCGCGCACGATCCGCGTTCGCTATCACGCACACTTTGCAGCATCATATAGATAGTGAACGTTCTCAAGCGCCGTATATAGTTCGCTCTCGGTTAAGTGGCGGGTCCGTTGTGGCTCCCTCCATTGTCCGATTGTTTCTATTCAGACACCCGTTAACGGCGCGCATCCTGGCGTGCTCCTAATTGCACCCCGACCGCGCATAATCGCGCGCGATGAGACCCCGAAAAGTGTCGAGAATTCATTCTTTTCGATCTTGAAGATGCGGAAAAATTTCCGAAAAATTTTCTACATCTTTTCATCAATTTCCACAGAGAGAGAGATGGATTATAAATTTTTTACAAAAATAGAATTCTGTGTTGTTAATTAATGTTGCATTTTCCTGCGCGCTCCGAAAAGGGTCGAGAATTTATTTTTTCCGATCTTGGAGATGCGGAAAAATTTTCGAAAAATTTTCTACATCTTTTCATCAATTTCCACAGAGAGAGAGATGGATTATAATTTTTTACAACAATAGAATTCTGTGTTATTAATTAATGTTGCATTTTCCTGCGCGCTCCAAAAAGGGTCGAGAATTTATTTTTTCCGATCTTGGAGATTCGGAAAAAATTTCCGAAAAATTTTCTACATTTTTTCATCAATTTCCACAGAGAGAGAGAGAGATGGATTATAAATTTTTTACAAAAATAGAATTCTGTGTTATTAATTAATGTTGCATTTTCCTGCGCGCTCCAAAAAGGGTCGAGAATTTATTTTTTCCGATCTTGGAGATTCGGAAAAAAATTTCCGAAAAATTTTCTACATTTTTTCATCAATTTCCACAGAGAGAGAGAGAGAGATGGATTATAAATTTTTTACAAAAATAGAATTCTGTGTTATTAATTAATGTTGCATTTTCCTGCGCGCTCCGAAAAGAGTCGAGAATTTATTTTTCCCGATCTTCGAGATACTAAAAAATTTCCAAAATTGGTTGATCAATTTTTTGATAAGAGTTTTTTTTTTTTTTTTACAAAAGTAGAGGATTCTGTGTTATTAATTAACGTTATGCATTTTCGAGAATTAATTCTCCGATTTTCGAGATGCTACAAAATTTCCAAAATTTCTCGTTCGATTTTTTAACGATCGAATCATCTTGGAGATTACAAAAAATTTTTTTACAAAAATAGAATTCCGTGCAATTAATTAACGTTATGCATTTTTTTCTCCGCGCTCTAAAGGTTCCTCTTCGAGCTAACAATGAGCAATCTTAAAACCCACACAAAAGCGGGATAAATCGGATAAAAGTATTTTTGTCCTCTTCTGCATCATCGATCGACTTTCCCCACGTTCTCTCACGATTCCTGGTGCACGAGTTGCACCGGATCGCGTCGGGTTGCATCGCCGCTTCGACGATACGCTTCGGGCTGTGTGCGTTGCGATCCGGTATCTCTCGTTACACTTATGCAACCCGAGATTTATTGCCGATGATTATGCGCGGATGGAAGTACGCGCTGCAGGAGGAGGAGGAGATGGGCCTTCGCCCTCGGCTATCGAACGGCCGCTATCGATTGACGTGGCCGCGACGTCGTCCTCGATGTATCCCACCTATCGATGCCAAACACGGTGCTCTATCTATCTGCTTGTTCAAGAGAGGAGAAGCGAGCACCGGGTCGCCATTCTTGCACCCGTCTACCGATTTCTCTCGCGATCGACATCTAGAAGCGACAGAGTATATGTTTACATTTTGTGTTAACATTTTTAGCCCCTTTCTCTTTGTTGATCTTAATGAAATTTTATATGGGAACAATTGTATTTTATACGAAACATTTTATGATTTGTTATATGTCATTCTTGATTTTTTTTACAAATATTATAATTTGATGGACATATGCATCTTTCTTGGAATCAGTAAAAAAATTAAGAATTAATGTATTTTCCTTATGAAAAAAATAAAAATAAAATAAACTAAAATAAAAAAAAAATAAAATATTTAATTATGCCCTTTCTGGAGAATGTCCTGCGGACGCTCATGCGAACATAATTACATATACGAATACATAATTTTTTTACAAACATTATAATTTGATGAACATATGCATCTTTCTTATTGGAATCAGTAAAAAAAATTAAGAATTAATGTATTTTCCTTATGAAAAAAATAAAAATAAAATAAACTAAAATAAAAAAAAATAAAATATTTAATTATGCCCTTCCTGGAGAAAGTCCTGCGGACGCCTATGCGAACATAATTACGTATACGAATACATAATTAATGAATACATAATTAATGAATACATAATTAAACATTCGATTACTGGATTTCGTGTCGAAAATGAGAAAATCACGATGAATGATCGATGGATCGATGGATCGTCGCTTCCGTGTCGATCGATCGGTTATCGCTCGCGTTACGCTAATTACTAATTAGCCACTCGCGCGACTCGACGGATTCGACGAGGCTATTTCGCGCGATGGGGTTAATAAGGCCTTCTTCGTCGATCGGCCTCCCATCGCTAATTAATATACGGGCCCGTTAAAATTCCGCCGCTTGATGAATACATTCTAATTTCTACGTCTTAGACGCTCCAACCGCGCTGAATCTGCCGTAACGATCGGCCGATTTCTCGACCGATAACGTTATATCGTTAACGAGGATCTCCCTGAACCCTTTTCCCGTCCCTCCTTCTCCATCCTCGTCCTACTCTATTTATCTCTTCCTCGCTTCTTCATCCGGTGCTGTTCGCTTCTCTTTTTTTCTCATTGATTGCAAAGTATCGTGTCTAATGTTGTTATCGTTGATATTATCAATGTCGAAGCCATTTTATTAATTAGAGATTATTGATGTCTGAGACTCACAATGAGATCTGTATCTGCGCTTCAATCTTATTAGCGTCAGTCCTGTAATTTTCCTTGAGAAAATTTTATTTTGCAATTGAAATCAACTTTTTCTCCGTTATTGAAAAATTATCCGTTTTTTTTTTTTTTTATTATTGTCTCGGTGCTGTAATTAGAGATTCTTTACGTGTATAACTATATTAATATATAGCGATTTTATAATTTTCTGTTAATTGACTTGTTTTTACACATTTGTTAGTAATTATTGTTACATTATTAATTATGGCATCATTTTATTAATATCGAAGATTTCCTTTCTTTGGATCTTTTTCAAATCTCAAACAAATCAATTAATTATTATCCAAGTTAATTGCACCTAAATATTTCAATTTAACGAATCTTACAATGAAAGTAAATACGTTCTTTCTTCTTACCATATATTATATAACTTTTTGTAAAATGTGAAACACAGATACTGCATTATCGAGTGCATCGAGAATCGTGCAATTTTGACTTGAGTTTAAACGAGAGATTGTTAAAAGCGAGCCGTGCAAATTCATTTTAACGGTTGCGCCACACACTATCGCGCGCTTATATTTACGCCTCGATCGCTCGCTAATAATATCGTTATGTAAATTCGAGAGGTTCTCGGGAGCGATTCGCGCTGATACGATACGATACGATACGATAGGATAGAACGCCGATACCAGTGCAACTCGCTCTCTCGTCGTCAGTATCGATCGCGCGTTGTCGATATCGCGCTCGTAAATTCGAGGAACGTATAGAACGTAACAACTCGATCGTCGAGCACGGAAAATATTGCGTCCTAATTGACAACTCCAGTCGCGCGTGCGAGTCTGCCGCGTTTAATGAAAATTAAATTAAATTTCGTTAAAATTAACGCGTGAGAAAATTAAAATTTAATTTCGACCATGTCGAAATTTTCTATAACCACGACGAAACGTGTTTGAGGGTCCGACAATGCGCGTATTATAGTTTAAAAAGCGAGCGAGGGTTGCTTTGGAATTTTCGGCACAGTTATCTTCTCTTGCATTTATGAGTGCTTTATGCATGCGTACGTATATATATTATATATATATATATATATATATATATATATATATATATATATGTGTGTGTGTGTGTGTGTGTGTGTGTGTGCGTTGAATAATGTAGCCAGGCCTCTATATCAGCATAACCCCGTCGAGAGAGAGAGAGCAGACCTGGACCGTATCTGCTCGCTCGCAGATACTTGGCTCATTCGCGATAGATCGTTGAAAGATTAGGGATATCCTCGTCCCCGTTCGAGTTTATCGGATCGTCGCCGTTTTCTCCCTCCTTCCGCCCACTTGTCGTAGATTCTCTCGTCTGCTCGATTTTCGTCATCCACTCGTCCGGCTAAAAGTGCACTCATGCATCTATATATTTTCTTGTAATCGAGGTAATCCTCGAGTTCGAATCTTTATAAAATATAAAAAAAAACACACGTGCATATTAAAAATATAATAAAAATTATATATATATATATATATATATACAATTTTATTAAAATTTTCTATAAATATTTATTACATTAAAAAACATAAGAAATCTATATATTTTATCTCTCTCTCTCTCTCTCTCTCTCTCTCTCTCTCTCTCTTTTAAAGTAAATTATAAAAAATCATGATATATTTTCAATCGAATAATTAAGACACGGTCGTCTAATATGAAGTGCTCCAAGGCTTGACGTTTTATTTTCATTCAACGCATAAGCAGGAACAATATAGAAATCAACAACCGCGTGCGCACGTTTCGACGTATACGCGGTGTTTCGAATTTCCACTCCCTATCGGACATTTCTGCCGTCCCGTCTGATAATAAAATCTAGATAGAGGGTCTGACAAAGCCGTGAGGGACGGGATCGTTGTTGCTGCACACGGAAAGTCGTCCTTTCGATCGACAGGACAGCAGCAGCAGCAGCAGCAGCAGCGGCGGCGGCGGCGATCTTTCCTGCTCGCTCATGTAAGTCGCCGGCCGGTTCGGTCCACTCGACCCGACGCCATTGCAGCGAGATAAAACAGTGATAGGGAGATCAATGAAGGCGATAGGTGAAGTTATTACCGGATAGAGGGTGAGAGAGGAAAGGAGCGAGGGCGTGATACGAAGAGAGAACAAGAACGGGCTCTCCCCGATAAGCAGAAACAGTTATCAAGAAATGGAAATGACTGATAAAGCGCGGCACGTTGCGCCGCCCGTTTTTAATGTTACATTAAACCCGCCCTCTCCGGGATTGTACCGGGTGTCTCGTGGAATTTCGCCTGTTTGCTCATTTAGCTTTTAACGAATCTATTTTTTTTTTTTTTTTCTAGCTACTCTGCAGAATTTTTTGCACCTCTTTTTCATTCGTGATTTCAGGAATTTTCAATGAGAAGAAGTCGAGCAATTTTTTGTCAGGGTGTCTAGCGGCCATTATAAATCTGGAATTGTCAGGAAATTTTACTATTTATCTGGATTTTTTTTACATTATTCTATATTTGTCTCAATAATTTGAAATTTTTTATTAAATAAATATAAACTTTTCCTTGACTCCCAGCACGCTAATTTTCTGTGTTCAAAATCGATTCAACTTTCGAACCTTTACATTGTTGATCAAAATATCTCAAGGATTTCATGACTTAAAATTTAATTGATTTGTCATATAGATATATGCAAATTATATATTTGGAAAAAATAATACTAAAAAGTCAGGGAATTTTTTTCATCGAGTCTGCTGCTGGACACCCTGCTTTAATTACATTTCTTTATTATTAAAAAATAAATTAATAATTTTTATATATTTATAAAAAAAATTCTGTCACGATCGGACGTTTACATTTCTTAGCCATCCTTTATATTCGGCGAAGAGTTATTATAAGTCGGTAGAGAGAGAGAAAGAAACAGAATTTATATCGGATTCACGGGGGGAAGGAAGATTGGGAAGAGGGGTACGAAAGGGTTGAAGGTTTTTTGCTTCGACAGCAACATGGCGACGGCTTTCGATATCGGCGGCGCGATCGAAACGTCACCGCTGTTTCTGGTTAAGCGCATTCGCGCGCTTATCGCCGCATCGCCAGACATTATGCTAATCGCTTATCGATCGTCAATATTTATGCCTTCTCCCGTCGCCGAAAGGAGGGAAGGAGACGACGAGGCTTGAAATCTCTGGCGACGAGACTCCGCGAGAGAGGAGCGAGTTACGCTATATCGATCCGAGTCCTTAAACGAATCGAATTCGCAATCAGATCTTATCGAAACGCCACGCCGATTGATCGAGACGAGCGAATTAATCGGCTCGCTCTCGATTTTATTTTATTTTTTATATATTTCTTTGGGACCAAATTATTCGTTTAACAAATCAATGAATAAATTAGGTTTGATGTGGCTCTTGAAATTAATTTTCTCATTTAGAAGATGAATAATTGAGATTGCATAATTATAAAATGATGAATTAATATTGTCCGTTATTCGTGTTAATTTTTAACGATGAGATGTTTTAATCAATTGATTTCTCGCGAAAGAATTCCTCAATTATCTTAGTTACTTATCATTTTTTTGGACGTCAGCTGTTATGCGCGAGAGTTTATAAATACCGAAAAATATTGTAAAAATCTGTTTACACAACAAGTGTCGGCCTATCATTTTTAATCGGCTCGACACAATTCCGGTCGGTTTTATGTGTTGCTCTCGTTCGACCTCTCTCTCTTTCTCTTTCGTAGATTATGCTGCGAGATAAAATTATTTCCAAATCGACCTTCGTACCCGACATGTGCCGACATGCGTCACGCACGTAATCTTGCGTTCAAATTCGTCGAAACGAGCTCGCTCCTCTCTCGCCATCGAGATGAATGTACCGTTCTTCGATACGTCATTCAATTTTCGCGTTATCGAAAGTGTGCGAGATTCAGTATATATTCCCTTCCTGGAACAAAATATGCGAATCTACTTTGGCAAAAAGATTAACACGTTTTCTGAATTTAATAATTAATAATTAGGCTCGTGTAAATACAAAAATTATTAATAAGAGATAGGAAGGTAAACGTTTCAATTATATAATAGAAGAAAAATTACTTAACATTTTTTGCTCGTTTAGTTGGCCTATCTCTTATGAATAATATTTTCTGAAAATTAAAAACGGAAGTAATGATTAAATCTGCGAGGATTTTTACATTCGCATTTCGATTTATATACATATATTATTTGCAAATTAATTCGCGCTTAAGAGGATGCTGCCGTTGTTCTGTTTTACTGATTTTAAGTTAGGTTAGGTTCACTTTTTATTGAATATACAGATTGAAAAATCCTTCGCAATGAAAGTACTGATAATAATGAATTCTTTCATGTCATCTCTATTGGGAGCGCCATATTTTGTGCACAAATAAATTGCAGAACTTTTGTATTAAATAAGTATTGTTACGAGCTGATGCAAGAGACCGATAAAAACTGTAATTTTTTAACTTTTATTGTTATATTTTTTTATACGAAATTAGTGATCCCCGTTTATTATTATCAGTATACTTTAATTGTGGAGAAGGATTTTTCCAACTATAACCAATAAAAAGAAAAGAATCCAAGTCGGTAAAACAGTGCTGATCAGCATCCCCTTAAATTTGAAACCCGGTCTGACGCGCGAGTGGAATTTTTTAATCTTGAAGAAAAAAGTGGTCGGAGGGCTCTTTAAAGCCAAGTTGGGAGTCTTAACGGTAGGACGACGGCCCCGAAGGACGTCACGTGACGCGGGTGATGACCCGGCGTGCGCTGTCACGCGGTGCGTTCTTCTGACGTCGCCGACGGTTCTCGAGGACGCCAGAGCCGCGCGAGTATCTGCTATCTAGTGACATTGAAGAGTCGCGCGTATCTGTGCCACCGAGTCTGCTCCTCAGCAACCTGCTGCTGCGACCGAGATACGTCTCTGTCCACCCCCGGCCTCCTCCATCTCTCTCTCTTTCTGTCCTTCCCTCCCTCTCTCTATCTTTCTCTCTCCGTCTTTCTGTCGACCAGCACAACTTTGCGCCGTTTTGACGGCCGGAAGATAACTAACGTACTCGTCCTTCCCTATCTCACACTCTCGCTTCTCTCATCCCTCCCTCTTTCCCCGTGACACGGACCAAAATGCAATTGCGGGGTGCAAGACGACAGTGTCGCGTACTTGCACCCTGAGACAGACAGGGAAGGGATTTTAATCGGGGAGTCTCAACTTCTTTTAGCAGATATGCGCGAGAAATCTAGCGCCGAGATTCAGTTTTTTCATTAGTTTATAGTTCTTGAAGCAGGCTGTATTTATTACCTATAGATATTTCTCTCTATACATATGGTATATACAGGTTGCAGTTAAATAGGTGCAAAAAATTTTTAATGATTCTTTGTCGAAAATTTTAATGAGGGTTTTTAAAGAGGGAGGAAAAATTATGTTTTTATTTTTTTCTCAAATTTCAGACAAATTAATAAAATGAAACTTGGTGGATATTTTCTATTAATAAAAAGGATGTTTATTAATATTTAAAAGAAAATGTTAGCTCCCTCAGGGAGGGATATAAAAATTAACCCCCGTAATTTCCGACAAAGAACCATATCTCGTTAAATATTTCGCACTTATGTGAACCCTGTATATTTTAAAAATTATAGATGAACCCTGTATATTTAAAAAATTACAAGCGATTACATGTTTCAAGGTCACAAAGTGAGGGCTAGGATACCGAAATAGCTTTGCCTAAAAGTTCAGTTTCAAAGTTCACACAGTTGCGATAATCTGGTCTCAACTAGAGAACCCGATAATCTGGACTTGACCTCACACCTAAACGCCGATATGATTGTCTGTCCGTGATTACGTTCTCGGGTTCGCCTTTTTTGTTAGCGCGTCCGGAACTTAGCGCGCCGCTGGAGAACGCAAGATGGCCGACGAGACGGGACGGCTTTGGCGTTCGAGGTTCGGCGACGACCATGAATTATTCATGGCCGGCGTTTCCTCATACAGCTCGAATGTGGCTCTTCTCAGAACGTGGCAGGACACAGGAAAGTGTCGATAATGATCTCCTCCTCTCCTCCTTCTCTTCCGTTCTCCACCCCCTCAGTCAATCCTTCTCTTTCTTTATCTCTTGCTCGCACTTTCTCTCTCTCTCTCTCCGTGTGTGTGTTTGTGTGAGTCACACACTATCTTGTGCTGCCGCCGTCGCTGAACGTCATGGCTCGTCATGATGCGTCAGTGCGCCAGATAAAGTCACCTCGTTCTCTCTCTCTCTCTCTACAATTCTCGTATCCTCGTCATCCTCATTGTGTCACTAGCCCGCCGGTGACACCAGAGCGCCGTGTCCCACTTCCGTTGCTCTCTTTCCCTCTCTCGGTCTATCTCTCTCTCTCTGTGTTGTCCCCGCTCTCGAAAATCGAAAGCATCCTATCCGCCCTCGCGCCGGAAATTCGCGCCGGGAACCAGGTCGGACCAATTTCAGGCCGATTAGAACTCGCGCGTTATGGATGCAATTTTGGGCATGCATTAGAATTTTCGAAGCATGGATGCACGGGAGATATTATTTTTCGGGAGACATTATATATTGGGTTCGTTATTGAGTCAATTTTAGGACAATTAAACTTTGTAGCAATTAGAACTTTGTGACAAATCACTGGCAATTTAATTTATTAAATTTATATGGTATATATAATATAATTGTCTATGTACTTGTGTAAACGAAATTTCCACGAGATATTGTGTCGATACGGTTTAGGAATTTTATACACACACGCACGAAGTCTGATAAAATCTATTCATGAGTCTAGGAATATCTCTTTATAGAAATTAGAGCATATAATGGATTATATATTATAATAGAATTCCAAGATGTTATACTGAATGATTTACAGCTATTGTACGCTTTATTTGTGTGCATATGGTATAGAAACATTTATTTGGAAACACAAAATCAGGGTGTTCAACGGTCAGGGAAATCTGGAAAACACTGGATCGTCAGGGAATTTTATAAATCTGGAATTGTGTCAAGAAATTTTACTATTGATCCGGATTTTTGCACATTATTCTATATTTTTTATTAAATAAATATAAACTTTTCCTTGACTCCCAGCACGCTAATTTTCTGTGTTGTTAAAATATGTTTCATCTATACAGCGGTTCGTTAATTTAATCATTAACATGATTGAATTATATATTTGGAAAAAATAATACTAAAAAGTCAGGGAAAAAATTATAATTTCTGGTTATGGAAAATTCGAAAAGGGAAATTTTTTTCATCGAGTCTGCTGGACACCCTGATTATACATTATAATAGAATTCCAAGACATTCTACTGATTTACCTACAGCTATTTTTCCTTCACACCTCGAAACATTCTTATGTTTAGCCCCGGTTTAACACGTCTAATCTACGAATACTGGTTAGCTGAAGCTGAACAAACCGGAGAAGCTCTACGAAATTATATATTTGGAAAAAATAATACTAAAAAGTCAGGGAAAAAAATTATAATTTCTGGTTTTGGAAAATTCGAAAAGGGAAATTTTTTTCATCGAGTCTGCTGGACACCCTGATTGTACATTATAATAGAATTCCAAGACATTCTACTGATTTACCTACAGCTATTTTTCCTTCACACCTCGAAACATTCTTATGTTTAGCCCCGGTTTAACACGTCTAATCTACGAATACTGGTTAGCTGAAGCTGAACAAACCGGAGGAGCTCTACGAAATTATATATTTGGAAAAAATAATACTAAAAAGTCATGGAAAAAAATTATAATTTCTGGTTTTGGAAAATTCGAAAAGGGGAATTTTTTTTATCGAGTCTGCTGGACACCCTGATTATACATTATAATAGAATTCCAAGACATTCTACTGATTTACCTACAGCTATTTTTCCTTCACACCTCGAAACATTCTTATGTTTAGCCCCGGTTTAACACGTCTAATCTACGAATACTGGTTAGCTGAAGCTGAACAAACCGGAGGAGCTCTACGAAATTATATATTTGGAAAAAATAATACTAAAAAGTCAGGGAAAAAATTATAATTCCTGGTTTTGGAAAATTCGAAAAGGGGAATTTTTTTCATCGAGTCTGCTGGACACCCTGATTATACATTATAATAGAATTCCAAGACATTCTACTGATTTACCTACAGCTATTTTTCCTTCACACCTCGAAACATTCTTATGTTTAGCCCCGGTTTAACACGTCTAATCTACGAATACTGGTTAGCTGAAGCTGAACAAACCGGAGAAGCTCTACGAAATTATATATTTGGAAAAAATAATACTAAAAAGTCAGGGAAAAAATTATAATTTCTGGTTTTGGAAAATTCGAAAAGGGGAATTTTTTTCATCGAGTCTGCTGGACACCCTGATTATACATTATAATAGAATTCCAAGACATTCTACTGATTTACCTACAGCTATTTTTCCTTCACACCTCGAAACATTCTTATGTTTAGCCCCGGTTTAACACGTCTAATCTACGAATACTGGTTAGCTGAAGCTGAACAAACCGGAGGAGCTCTACGAAATTATATATTTGGAAAAAATAATACTAAAAAGTCAGGGAAAAAAATTATAATTTCTGGTTTTGGAAAATTCGAAAAGGGGAATTTTTTTCATCGAGTCTGCTGGACACCCTGATTATACATTATAATAGAATTCCAAGACATTCTACTGATTTACCTTACAGCTATTTTTCCTTCACACCTCGAAACATTCTTATGTTTAGCCCCGGTTTAACACGTCTAATCTACGAATACTGGTTAGCTGAAGCTGAACAAACCGGAGGAGCTCTACGAAATTATATATTTGGAAAAAATAATACTAAAAAGTCAGGGAAAAAATTATAATTCCTGGTTTTGGAAAATTCGAAAAGGGGAATTTTTTTCATCGAGTCTGCTGGACACCCTGATTATACATTATAATAGAATTCAAGACATTCTACTGATTTACCTACAGCTATTTTTCCTTCACACCTCGAAACATTCTTATGTTTAGCCCCGGTTTAACACGTCTAATCTACGAATACTGGTTAGCTGAAGCTGAACAAACCGGAGGAAGCTCTACGAAATTATATATTTGGAAAAAATAATACTAAAAAGTCAGGGAAAAAATTATAATTTCTGGTTTTGGGAAAATTTTTTTCATCGAGTCTGCTGGACATCCTGATTATACATTATAATAGAATTCCAAGACAATCTACTGATTTACCTACAGCTATTTTTCCTTCACACCTCGAAACATTCTTATGTTTAGCCTCGGTTTAACACGTCTAATCTACGAATACTGGTTAGCTGAAGCTGAACAAACCGAAGAAACTCTACGATAACCAGCAACCTCGGAAAGCATTCCTCCGCAGTCACCCGAGATTAACTGGACCTTATATCTGCAGGATCGCCGCCTCCCTAATCAGGCAATATCGATAACAGATTTATCTAACTCCGGCTCTTATCTCACCCGTTCTCCATTTCCGTTTCTCTTCCGTTCTGCGCGCGATAATTTTATCTTCTCATCTATCTGCGCCGTCCCATTCTCCACAGAGTTTTTCATCTCCAGAGAGTCAGAAAAACAGAGAGAGAGAGCAAGAACAATAGCGTTCTCTCGCTCTCGCGAGACGTTCGGTAATTTGTTTGCCGACGAAGGAGAAACAGAAACGGGAAAAAGATTGGAGAGAGAAATAGTGGAATCTACCAGAAGAGGAGGGCGAAGGCGGAGAAGGAAAAAAGAGAACCGGATGAGTTAGTTGTACGCAGTCGAGGTAGCCTCTGTAATCTAGCGGCTGCGATCTAATCTCCCGCGGGAGATCTGGCATCGTATCCCCTTATCGGTCGGCGAAATCTCCCTCCCCCCCCCCATCTCCGCTTCCTCCCTCCCCTCTTCGCCCTGTATCAGCGAGCCGACGCGACGGTGTCCTAGTTTATACACACTTCGATATCCTCGCGATAACACGTCGAGTCAGCAGCGCCGTCCTTCTCTCTCTCTCTGTGCTCTCCTTCACCTTCTTTATTTTCTTCTTCTTCTTCTTCATACTATGTTGGTGTTAACATAGACGGGCTTTACAGACGCTCGATGGCAATTTCAAGAATGGCGGTCCCGTCGAAGGAGATCAAAATGGCGCGAAGGGGTCGATCGATCGAGAGTATCGGCCCGGCCTGATAAGGGATTTTATCAGCGATCGCGGGGGTTTACTCTTCGGTTCGCCAAAATTCTTGTATTTCAGAAGGTGTTTTCTTTTTTTAAGGTCTTGCCAAGATACTCCATTCCCACGAAAATTCGCCCGTCTGACCAAAACGGGGCGTTTATCACTTGTGAGCGCGAAAGATCAACCCTTCTTCAATTGAAATGCATCTTCTTTTTATCCGCTCGAATTATATTTAATTTAATGGATCCCGGAGAAGATAGTTACTAATAATTTCGATATGAATATATACATGTAATATTAGTTATGTATTTTATAAAATTAAAAGCAAGCTATGTGAAGAGTAGTAGAGAGCTTATCAAAATTATTCCGAACCAAGATTTTTATTAAAATCTCGATCCAAAAAATTATATATTCCGCACTTCTTATCTCAAGATATTTAATTCAGTGGATGCCAGCGAAGATAATTATTAATATTAATAATTTTGATATAAATATACGTATAATATTAATTATATAAATCTCGATAAAAAAAATATATATTCCGTACTTTTCATCTCAAGATTTCTTTATTATACAATATTTAATTTAATGGATAGGATGTTAGAAAAGATAGTTATTAATAATTTTGATATACATATATATATATAATATTAATTATATATTTCATAAAATAAAAAAAAATTATATGAAGTAGTATAGAGTAGTTCATCGAAATGACTTTGAACAAAGATTTTTATTAAAACCTCGATCGAGAAAAACAGAAATATATTCCGTCCTTTTATCTCAAGATTTCTTCAAACCCAAGGAACTGTCAAATGAAACGAAGTCGATACCCAGATGGAAAAAAAAAAACGCAATGTCACGAGAAAGGGGAGGGAAATCGCGAAAGATTTCGAGGAAGACGAGATCGTATATATGCGAGTTTCGCGCGGAGAGCCTTGAGAGTTGCGGCGCCACTGGATTGAGATAAGGGAGCGTTATCAGCCGCGCGCCGCGGCGGCAGTTATCAACGATCGCGCTCTCGCGCGTCTTTCCCTCTCTCTCTCTCTCTCTCTCGTTCCCTGCAGCCCCTCGCGTTACCTCGCCGTCGTTCGTATATCCTCGCTTCGCGGCTCGCCGATGCTATCGTCTAACTAGCTCCAGCTACTGATTCTATCTCTCGGGTACCCACCCAGCGGGGCCGCGCCAGTCAGCCAGTCGGGGCCCAGGATCGTCGCGGGAAATTCCGGTGCCCCGACCGGGATGTCTTCATTCGTCATCGAACGGAAACGCGATCGTGAAAGCCCGAGAGGGCCCGAGGCGTCGAGGTACGTTTATCGCTTCATTTGGCGAATTTATCGGGCAAATTGATGATTCTCCACGCTGTTTTCGTGGCGAATTTATGGTACGTGTGAACATTTAGAATATAAACACAAATTAAATTTTTTAAGAAAGCGTGCAGAGAATTTTGGAGAACATTTTAATAAGCGCTTATAAAATCAAAACTGACAATTGTAATAAATCGTAGATTGTGTTTGTGGACACGCAAACACAAACGAAATTGAAGGGAGAGAAAGAAGAGGGAAAAGAGAATTTTAGAAAAAATTTTGATAAGCGCTTATAAAATAAAAACTGACAATTAATAAATTAAAATACCGTAAAATGTTTGTTGAAGATGGCTAATATGGGTATTTTTATATATGAGAATGTAGCATTAAGTTAATGTGTACTTTGCACGTGTAACGATCGCAATCAAATGCATAATTTTATATAATGTTGAACCCAGAACGTTCGTAATACTTAACAAAAAAAAAATGCACACGATCGCTAAAATTTATGTGAAATTTATACGGTCTTTTTAAAAAGATATACAAACATTTTAATCAGTCAAGAATGACACTTTAATTATAATCACACGTAATGTCTCATAATAATAATTATTAAAAGGAAACGTATAAAAGACTTTGCTTTTAACATACATATACTTATTTATAAGTTATAGATTTTGTATGTATATAAAATATTAAACTATAGAAGGATGTTATGTGTCGTAAATAATTTTGTTTCTTCTTTTTTCAATTTTTTTCAACTACATTGTGAGTAGAATAATCTGTATATCCCTGGGAATCTCTCTGTACAGTAGTGCTTATCCTTATGTTAGTAAAATTTGCTCTCACTGAATGCATTCATTTACGCAGTCGCAGATGTCTTTCGTTATTCGCTCCATCTGAGAAAGCAATGATTACAACAATTTATCGAATTTCTACGTCTCTTTCCGTGACGAAAATATACCCCGATATTATCGAGCTGCTTAAACACGTGTAACCGAGAGATGTTCTCTACATAAATCACACATATACGTATATGTTACACATATCGCGCCTATTTCTTGTTTATATACACGCCATCGAATCATCGATCGCGTCTTTAATGCACATCTGGTGGATGCGTGTCGATCTATCGGACCGATAATTTTCTTCTTGCCGAGGGAAGGGAACGAGAGTTTGGATCGCCGAAAGAGGTAGAGAAAGCAAGAGAGAGAGAGAGAGATCGGATTTCGGATCGCGGGCGTGCGGATGCCAGCCGAAATTGGCTCGCGAGATAAGAGCGTGCGTCGCGAAGGCGAGCCGGGCGAGAGATATCGAGATGCGGCGCGAGATAACGGATGCTGCGTCCTCCCTCGTTCCACCCCTCTTCCACCCCCTGTCCCCGGCGGGTGCATTGTTTCTGCTATCGCAATAATAATACTCGCCGTTGCAGCTCCTGCAACGTGCATATACATATACGTATACATCTACCCCGACGCACTCAGGGAGGGTCTCGCGCGCGCGTGTGAGTGCATCCGAGAGTGCATCGGGGAGGGAGAAAGCGCATATCGTAAATACGAGTGTTCTTCGAGTAATGCGCGCGCGCGCGCGCGAGTACGAAGAGCACTCGTTTGTCCGAGAGTGCTCGGGCACTCTCGGCGGAGGATCGAGATATCTCGCGCGCGTACACGCGGCGGCAATCGATATCCGGACATCTACATCGATCGCCGACAAGTCGCTACTCCTTTTCTTCCTTCCTTCCTTCCGGTTTTCTTATTCGCACCTTTGCGAATTTCTCTGCCCGATTGATACTTTCAAGGGTGGTGTCTAGCGATCAGGGAAATCTGAAAAATCGAGGATTGTCAGGGAATTTTATAAATCTGGAATTGTGAGGAAATTTTACTACTCTTATCTGGATTTTTCACGTTATTCTACATTTTTCTCTATATAATTGAAATTTTTTTATTAAATAAATTAATATAAACTTTTCCTTGACTCCCAGCACGATAATTTTCTATGTTGTTAAAAATTGATTTATGTAATATTTATGTGAACGATATATATTATATTATCGTTTGATAGAGGCAAAACTAAAATTTTTGATGTAATATAAATAAAAAAGGTGATTATTTAAATAGTTTATCAAGCAGATTGTAAATTGATGAAAATTTTTGTTTTAACTCTCGAACCTTTTCATTGTTGACAAAAATATTTTAAGGATTTCATTTAACATTTAATTGATATAGATATATGCAAATTATATATTTGGAAAAATAATACTAAAAGGTTAAGGAATTTTTTTTTCATTGAGTCTGCTGAACACTCCGTATTTATATTAGCGAAATTTTTCTCTCTTTATACACAATCGCACATTCTCTGAAAATTGTCTATATATGTCTTTGAGTATTTAAATGTACTAATTATTAGAGATTTTATTATAAAATATATATATATACATATAACAACAAATTTATAACCTGTATAAATTAATTAACGAATGTTTCTCGACATAGAGCAATATATATTAATTAATATTCCTTGATAAATTAATAATACTGTGTATAATTAATTAATAACGCTGCTCTTCAAATACTCAAGCGTAGCGCAACGGAGATTGGTATAATTAATGAAATTCATTATTTCAATCGTCAATCAATTAAATACAATGCATCTCATTAAGTAAATAATAAAACGAATATAATATAAAAAAGATATAAAAAAAAAAAAAAAAAACTATGCCATTGTCTCGTTCCGCGGATTTCCGCGATAGTTCACGAAGGATCAACATGAAATAGCACTCGCAGGACTCTCTCTCTCTCTCTCTCTTTTCTCTCATTCCTATCTAGAAATACGACGAAGAAATCGCACCCTGGACGACACCCAAAAAAGCGCTCGCGTCGATCGAAAGCAGAAAAGCCAGCCCTGCGGTATAAGGACAGGTCCAGAAAGGTAGAAGAGAGACAGGAGTTCTCTCTCTCTCTCTCTCTTTTTTCCTCCCTCTTCCTCTTGTCCTCGTCGCGCGCGGTTTCGCGCTATCTCTCCGTAGATAGGGGAGGGAAAAACACTCATTTTTATACCGTCAAAATGTGTTATCTCGCCCGCGCGGCTCCGTTTCACTCTTCTCTCTCTCTCTCCTTCTCTTTCCTTGGTCCCTCTCGTGCGCGTATACAAACACACGTACACATACACACGTGGGAACGGAATTAACTCGCTAGCACAGATATCCACCCTCGGCCTTCGTTTCCAAGCGCTCTCGCGCTCCAACACCCTCCCGGCCGACATTTATATTGTCTGCCGCTCGTCTGAGGGCGGAACAGAAAGGGAGGGAGAGAGTCCCTTCTTCGACTCTCGCAGGTCCGATCGCGAGACGCGCGAAAGATTGACGCGTAAACGCGAGATTAGATTGTTAATACAAAAGCCGCGAGGATTAGGAAAATGCGGAGAAATGAGACGGCCGGCTTTGTTTTCAATCGGTTACATTTATCGCGGTTACATTTATGCCTGTGTGTGCCTGCATTATTGCGAGACGTAATATAGAGTACAAAAGAGAGCGGGTTTTTGCGAGAAAGATGCGCGACAAAAAAAAAATGCATAATTTTACGTAGCGTTTTATGCGCGAAAGATAATATGCTTACTAGTTTTATATAATGAGTCACAGCTGGGAAAATCAACGATGCAGAAAATTGATTTATTTAGTCATATTTATCGCGGTTTCTATTTCTGTAATGTTCCTCTGTTTGCAGAAGAATTCTTACGTAACATTTTACACAGGAATAATTTACGATATGAATTAATTGGGAAAGATTAGAAAAAGTATAGGAAAAAGAAATAAAATGAAGATTAATTGTTACATTATTTTTACGAGGCACTAATGTAAGGTAGACAATTTTCCATATAATAGAATCTCATCCGCTCATTTTCTTCGGCTTCTATTTCTGTAACAGGAAACATTCTTCTGTTTGCGGAAGAAATCTTACTACCCAGAAATATGTTACGACATGAATTAATTGACAAAGATTACAAAAATGATAGGAAAAAGAAATAAAATGAAGATTATTCGTTACATTATTTTTACGAGGCACCAATGTAAGGTAGACAATTTTCCATATAATAGAATCTCATCCGCTCATTTTCTTCGGCTTCTATTTCTGCAACAGGGAACATTCTTCTGTTTGCGGAAGAAATCTTACTACACAGAAATATTTTACGACATGAATTAATTGACAAAGATTACAAAAATGATAGGAAAAAGAAATAAAATGAAGATTATTCGTTACATTATTTTTACGAGGCACCAATGTAAGATAAAAAAATGTCCATATAATAGAATCTCATCCGCTCATTTTCTTCGGCTTCTATTTCTGTAACAGGGAACATTCTTCTGTTTGCGGAAGAAGTCTTACTACACAGAAATATTTTACGACATGAATTAATTGATAAAGATTACAAAAATGATAGGAAAATGAAATAAAATGAAGATTATTCGTTACATTATTTTTACGAGGCACCAATGTAAGGTAGACAATTTTCCATATAATAGAATCTCATCCGCTCATTTTCTTCGGCTTCTATTTCTGTAACAGGGAACATTCTTCTGTTTGCGGAAGAAATCTTACTACACAGAAATATTTTATGACATGAATTAATTGATAAAGATTACAAAAATGATAGGAAAAAGAAATAAAATGAAGATTATTCGTTACATTATTTTTACGAGGCACCAATGTAAGATAGAAAAATGTCCATATACGAGAGTCTCATCCGTTCATTTTCTTCGGCTTCTATTTCTGTAACAGGGAACATTCTTCTGTTTGCGGAAGAAATCTTACTACACAGAAATATGTTACGACATGAATTAATTGATAAAGATTACAAAAATGATAGGAAAAAAAAATAAAATAAAGATTATTCGTTACATTATTTTTACGAGGCACCAATGTAAGATAAAAAAATGTACATATAATAGAATCTCATCCGCTCATTTTCTTCAGCTTCTATTTCTGTAACAGGGAACATTCTTCTGTTTGCGGAAGAAATCTTACTACCCAGAAATATGTTACGACATGAATTAATTGATAAAGATTACAAAAATGATAGGAAAATGAAATAAAATGAAGATTATTCGTTACATTATTTTTACGAGGCACCAATGTAAGGTAGACAATTTTCCATATAATAGAATCTGATCCGCTCATTTTCTTCGGCTTCTATTTCTGTAACAGGGAACATTCTTCTGTTTGCGGAAGAAATCTTACTACACAGAAATATTTTACGACATGAATTAATTGATAAAGATTACAAAAATGATAGGAAAAAGAAATAAAATGAAGATTATTCGTTACATTATTTTTACGAGGCACCAATGTAAGGTAGACAATTTTCCATATAATAGAATCTCATCCGCTCATTTTCTTCGGCTTCTATTTCTGTAACAGTGAACATTCTTCTGTTTGCGGAAGAAATCTTACTACACAGAAATATTTTACGACATGAATTAATTGACAAAGATTACAAAAATGATAGGAAAAAGAAATAAAATGAAGATTATTCGTTACATTATTTTTACAAGGCACCAATGTAAGGTAGAAAAATGTCTATATACGAGAATCTCATCCGCTCATTTTCTTCGGCTTCTATTTCTGTAACAGGGAACATTCTTCTGTTTGCGGAAGAAATCTTACTACACAGAAATATTTTACGACATGAATTAATTGATAAAGATTACAAAAATGATAGGAAAAAGAAATAAAATGAAGATTATTCGTTACATTATTTTTACAAGGCACCAATGTAAGATAGAAAAATGTCTATATACGAGAATCTCATCCGCTCATTTTCTTTGAGATGCGTCGCAGAGATTCGACCATTTATTTCACGAAAACATTCTACATTTCACCGCGCGCGGTATATATGTGTATATATGTACATATATATACATACGTCACTATATGCTCTGAATGAAGCGCGAAGCGGCGTGACGTAATCATTTCTCGCGCGCGGGATGCAAAAAAATGCAAATGATCCATCTCTATTTGAGGTCCGCCACTCGACTCAATTTCCGCGAACGACGGGACGGCGGCTTCCGGCGCGTTCGGCGCGGCCAATGGCGAAAGAAGAAACGGTGGCTTTTGTTGTCGCGACTTCCGGCCAGAATCCCGCCGAAACCCCTTAATCGAGAGCTCGGAAGCGGCGGCGCCGACGTTCATTTCGTTATTATCGCGTCTAATGAATCTCTCTTTCTCTCTCTCTCTCTCTCGCGTCCGCGTAATGGATTTCTGCGCCAAGTTCCGAACATCCTCCATCCCTCTTCCCTTCTTCGCCGACTTCAGCCGCCTTTTGCGAGAGCACATTGTGCCGTTTCTCGTGGAAATGGAATATCGTCCCTTCGCTGCTGGTTACTCTTGCATCTGATATCGGGACATCTGTACCTGGGTTAGAAAGCTCAACCGGCTCAATAGAAAGAGAGAGAGAGAGAGCAGCGGTAATTTGCACAAGTGTGTCTTTCTCTCTCAGAAATGAGAGCTACAAGTTTTATAGTTTTATCTGCTTTTATTTTACGGAATTAATTTCATTATTTATATCATAAAATATATATAATTTAGAAAATATGGTGTGTGAAAAAATAAGAATGTTAATTAATATATTTCTCAGATTTTTACATCCGATAATCAGTCTTAGATATAAAATATTTTTATTACGAAATTAGTTTATATAGATTAATTTTTATTTTTCCCCCCTTAAAATATTCGTAATTCTTTATACGAATAATAAAATACATATATAATATAGAAAATGTTTAATGCGCAGAAAAATAAATAGGTATATTAATTGATATAAAGTTTCTTATTTATCTGATAAAATATTTACCAGGATAATACCTAACAAACTTGAAACATATTAGGCAAAAGCTTTCTTCTACCATTTATAATTTTCGATATTGTATATAGTAATGGTAATTTTGAGATGTCTCTCACACACATTGTAAGGGAATTTTATAAATCTCAAACCGTCAGTGAAAAGTCAGCAAATTTTACTATTTATCTCGATTTTTTCACATTTTTCACAAATTCTACATTTGTCTCAATAATTTGCAATTTTTTATTAAATAAAAATTTTCTATGTCGTTAAAAATCGATTGATATATTTATAAAAACGATATATATTATATTATCGTTTGATAGAGACAAAACTAAAAAATTGGATATAATATAAATAAAAAATAATGCGATTGTATAATTGATTAAAATTTTTGAGAAGAATTTCATGATTCAACATTGAATTGATTTATCATATATTATATTTATCATATAGTATATTTGGAAAAAATGAATTTCTGGTGTTGGGAAAACCTGAAAAAGTGATTGAATTTTTTTTTTTTTTTCATCGAGTCTGCTGGACGAAGCCATCGAGCGTCGATCGGGCTTGTCATCGCGATGAACAAATATTCGCGCGATTTTTCGTGAATTATTCCCACGACTGACACGGAATGAAATACCACCCCGTATGAATCACGTCGGCCGAGACATTTGTACGATGCTATCGCCGTAGCTTAATCCCTCCCAATTATAAATTGTGCCGTTCGTCCGCGGGACGAGATATCTCTCCCATCCTTTTTTTTTTTCCTCTCCGAAGAAGACAATGTTGCTGGCGTTAAGAAGCGTTACGGTGACGAGGAAAGAAGGGACGCGATTAAACGAAGAGCGTGGCCCGGGGGCCGGCAAACTTTTTAAATACTTTCAAAGTCCCTCGGAGGGATGACAAATTGGACGGAACTTGGACGCGAGGTATCTACCCTCTCCTCTTTTTCTCTTTTACACCGATTAATTTGAGTCACCCTCTTGTCCGCATTAGCTCTACTATCGACCTCCTTTTTTCTCATCCCTTCCACCGATTCGCCCCTGGATAAAGCTGTGATAAGGGTGAGACGAGACGAATCGTATTCTTAATTCCCGCGATCGATTTTGCGTCTCTACTGAGAACTGTTGTTTGAATAATATATATATGACGGTCGATACACAGTTGTGTAAGTTTCAAATTAAATAGCTTTCTCATTTTAGAAATTTATTTGTAGTAAATAAGTAATAAATTAGCGACGGTTTATTTCAAAATTAGAATTAATCGTTATTAAAAGAAAATAATTGTTGAAAACACGATTGTAACGAAATTGATGCTATATTACAAGAAAGCTAAAAGGAGTAAGTTGAAATAATAAATTTGATAAAACGCGAGAGGAATAAATCGAAATGTCACGCTTCTTACATCAGTCTTTGATAATAAAATTAGCAATGATGATGGAAAGAGCACTTTCGCGCGAGTTCATGCATGCAGAGATCTCGCGATTAGAGTTCGCGTAGGAAGTGGAGAAGGGAAAGAAAGAGGGATGCGCGTCAGATGATGATTCACTATGATTGTTTTGCCACGATATAAAATAGAGGAAGGAATTGGCGAATGGAGAAAGTTGGCGGTCGTCGAAGGAATCGAGTGATCGGGAAGATCGATCTCGCGGAACGAGCGATCACGATTTCTCACGAATGCGGATATCAAGAATCTGCAGAAAGAACAAATCGCGCGGTGGGAACTGTCAAAATGACAGTTGTCAGTTTTATTTTATAAATACATAGAAGCATTGAAATATAGAGTTCGTTTTTAGTTCAATGTAGAAATTAGATATATTTGCTAACGTCTCGAGCTTATTTCAATTTTAATATTTTTACAGATTTATAAAAACTTCAATTTTATTTTATTTTATTTTTTTTTACGTAAATTAAACATTAAAATATATCTTTTATTAAATGTTTTTATTCGATTGACTTTTCTCTTATTTTCCTTTGCATTTTTTCTGTTGGCTTGAATTCAAGATTAGGTTACTGGGTTATTTCCTGAAAAGTCAGGGAATTTCAAAATTCATTTTTTGCGGCGACCCTATAGAATCAATAGCTAGATCTAGTTGGTATCGAAAAGTCGCGAAGCGAGGATATATATGAAGAAAAGTGCGAGATGGTGATAAGAACCGCCGCGGCTGATAACGCTCCCTTATCTCAATCCAGAGATTGCGCCGCAACTTTCGAGGCGCGAAATTCGCATACATTCGATCTCGCCTCTTCTTTCTTGTGATATATTTGCGTTTTTCTCCATTTATGAGACGATGAGATTTTCACGGAGGATATGAGTGCGTGAATTTTTTTGCACGCTAAAAATGGAAAACCGAAGGAGAATTTTCTCGAGCTTTCGTTGCGCATTTAATTAGGCTTTCCTCTTAAAAATCTGTCGATCGACTTGAATTATGTATAGATAAAACTAGGGAAAACATAAAAATCTTGAAAGTGTGTATTTATACACACCGGTTTTAACCGGTAAATTTGTTGAGCGATCTCTTCGAACAAAGACGAATTGAAAAAAAAAAGAATAGACTAAAAAAATGGTGTACATATTATTGAATTGTAAAAATGTATAGGCTTTCTTTATTCCGTTTCCTTCTCGGCAAAGGGATTCGCGATTATCGGCAGGTAGCTTGTATATATAAATCGCGGAAAACGCATTCGGCGCGCATTGCATTTTCCGTCGTCGTATTTGTTCGAAGCACCGCCTTCGTCGCTTTCGAGACAAAGCGTGAGAAATCGCATCGGGGAAAGCGGCGATCCGTTTCGGAGAGCGTGCTCGTCTTCACATACACGCGTCCACACATACACAATCGCGTGTACAATCGCAAAACACACGTATATACGAGGCCGGCGCGGCTAATCTCTCGAGCGCCGTTCCTGAAGTAACGGGATGAAAAGGAGGCATGCCGAGTGGATGTATCGGTAATAATCGAGCCGCGTGTTCAGTTCGAAGAGAGAGAGAGAGGGAGGATAAGTGGAGAGGGGATGAACGCGCGACGCCGCAACGCGCCGTATTAAGGGAAGTCGTCTCTGAATAGAGGTGGTCGCGCAACCGAGGGGATGTAGATACGCCATGCTCGGCGCGATTCGACGAACGGGATGCTCCTTTGTCTTTCGCTTCGTTTTCAAGCCACCCCCGCCACGTTCTACCCCTCGACGGGGTAGGGAGGGGGCGGCCTCGACAAGCGCGCCTGATTCAGACAATTATTGTCGATTCGCGGCTGGAAATCCATCCAGCCGACGCCAGCAGCTTTTTCTGTCGAGGCTGGTGTAGTGCGAACTGAGAGCTCGACGACTCGATTTCTCTCTTTTCACCCTCCCTCCACCCTCCTGCCTTTCTCGCGCCGCCTATCGTCTCGTCGGGCCTTCTCTTGTCCTGCCATTTTTAGAGCCGGAGAGCTCGATAGCACTGGACTCGATCGTGCCGCTGCTCTCTCTCTCTCTTTCTGTATCGAGGAAACGAGAGGGATGGCGGATAAGAGGTGGCTTTCTGCGTCAAGTATAATTGACCCTCGGATGCGCCGCTATACGTTGATTTTAAACTTTCAAATTTTAGAATCTTCATTTTGAGAAGTCTATGATATTTTCGTTCTGTTTTATCGACAAAATGTGAGGTTAGGTTAATTATAAATCTATTTATTGGCTTTATGGATTGTTTTTTATCCGAAATTAGAACGCTTTGTCCCTAATAAAGTATTACTATTAAATTCTAGGGCGAAGCGTTCTAATCTCGGATAAAAAACAATCCGTAGAGCCAATAAATAAATTTATAGCTGAATCTAACCTCACATTTTGTCGATAAAACAGGAATGAACGCGAAAACGTACAAAGAAATTTCTTCATTTTGAGAAGTCTATGATATCTTTGTCCTGTTTTATCGACAAAATGTGAGGTTAGGTTAATTATAAATCTATTTATTGGCTTTATGGATTGTTTTTTATCCGAAATTAGAACGCTTTGTCCCTAATAAAGTATTAATATTAAATTCTAGGGCGAAGCGTTCTAATCTCGGATAAAAAACCATCCGTAGAGCCAATAAATAAATTTATAGCTGAATCTAACCTCACATTTTGTCGATAAAACAGGAATGAACGCGAAAACGTACAAAGAAATTTCTTCATTTTGAGAAGTCTATATTTTTGTTCTGTTTTATCGACAAAATGTGACGTTAGGTTAATTATAAATCTATTTATTGGCTTTATGGATTGTTTTTTTATCCGAAATTAGAACGCTTCGTCCCTAATAAAGTATTACTATTAAATTCTAGGGCGAAGCGTTCTAATCTCGGATAAAAAACAATCCGTAGAGCCAATAAATAAATTTATAGCTGAATCTAACCTCACATTTTATCGATAAAACAGGAATGAACGCGAAAACGTACAAAGAAATTTCTTCATTTTGAGAAGTCTATGATATCTTCGTCCTGTTTTATCGACAAAATGTGACGTTAGGTTAATTATAAATCTATTTATTGGCTTTATGGATTGTTTTTTATCCGAAATTAGAACGCTTTGTCCCTAATAAAGTATTAATATTAAATTCTAGGGCGAAGCGTTCTAATCTCGGATAAAAAACAATCCGTAGAGCCAATAAATAAATTTATAGCTGAATCTAACCTTACATTTCGTCGATAAAACAGGAATGAAACTTAGATTAGCTTAGGATCCTCTTAAGGGATAAACGAGCGATGTATAATTAAATTAATTCATCCGAAACTGATGCACATGAAAAATGTTTAATTAACGTTTGAAAGATAAATATGTGTTTAACAAAAATAATGCTTTCAACAAACAATTCAATTAGGTACGTGTAATTATATATTTTTTAAATTTATTTTACGACTGTTAATTATTCTAGAATCTGCGGCTTTCAACAAAATGATACGCGTCGAGAATAGGGAAAAAGCATTTCTCGAAGAATCCGAATCCTCGATGTCATCCAAGTTTAGGCTCCATTAAGGGCTCCATCAAAATCAGAGAAGAGAGAAGAAGGGAAAAGCGATGCTCTGAAAGCGATGCGTGTTTCATCTCTCGAATTCAAGTCACGCGTTCTATCGGAAATTAGAACCTTTACACCCCTTGCGCGCGGTTCTAAAGTTACAGGGTGGCGAATGAGTGCTCCCCTATCCCCCTCGTCAAGGGGGTGGCTTCTTTCCTTCACGCTGGTTATACGATCCGGTTCGTTGCCTCTTTGAAAACGACACGTTGACTCTATAATAATACATTATCAAACATAATGAAAGAAGAAAAAACATTTTGTAAAGTTTATATTTCATGTCAAGCTAATATCACAATTATTTAAGAAATTCTTATTTAATGTATATGATAAAAATTTGTCTTTTATTTTCTATGTACAATTTTCATTTATATTTAATGCTATATAATATAATTGTAATTTATATTTATCGGAATTTGTGCTGACTAAATATTTATTTTTTTTTGTTACAGGTAAGTGTCATCACTTAATTAAGTTCTCGCTCATCACATCATTAATTGAGTTTTTGTCCATCGCATCTTTCTGTAAGTACATTTTTTTTAAATCAAGTGATTATATTCGCTTATAACCTTCTGCTTATTTTTGCTTTACTCGAAAGCCGAAAATTATTTATTAAATATACTACAATAACAGCGCGAGCAAATAATTCGAATTATTAAATTACGTATAATATTTACATAAAACAATGTTGCTGTATAAAATAAACACACATTAAATATATAATACGTGATAATTAATTAATAGATATTAATCTAAATAAATATTAATGTATAAAAATATTTGCACACAAATTGAATAAACATAAATACTTGTATTATATTATATTTAAATTATTAATATCGCGATCCCGAGATCTCGTCGCCGTCTCCCGCAACGTTTCGTCGATACCCTCTTTCATTTTTTTTTTATTTTTTTTTTTTTTTTATCAAGACGGCCGCGTGATAGAGACTGACGGATGAATTTATGGCGTCGGTTCGCCGCCATTCACGCGGTTTCGCGCTTCTTCCTTCCTCGCCCTCGTAACAGATCGCCCGAGCTGTCCGCCGCCTGTTCTCGCCCGCCGATGATCGAGCGCGTCTGCAGCAGCGAGATTCCCTGCTCCGCGTTGATAAGAACCGGGCGATTTCTTAAGACGGATTCTCCCGTCGCCTTCCCTTCGCACGGCGATATACCGCAAGATTCAGGCACGCGTGCTGCAAAGATTGAAACGCGATACTCGATTTCCCCGAAAATATAACGAACATTCTATTCACTCGCGTCATGTACAGGGTGCGTCTAAATAAGTGCGACAAATTTTACGCGATGATTCTTTGTCGGAAATTACCGAGGGTTAATTCTTATATTCCTCCCTGAGGAGCTTTTTTAAAGAGAGAGAAAGGTAAAAATTAAGTTTTTATTTTTTTTTTAATATTAATAAATATCCATTTTATTAATTCGTCTGAGAAAAAAATAAAAACTTAATTTTTGACAAAGAATCATCTCAAATTTTTCGCACTTATTTAGATGTACCCTATTATATTGCCAGTCTCGAAATATCCTAGCTTTATATTATTAATTTGACACTGCGAAAAAAGCGAGTAACTTTACTATTCGAAAACTTAGATTACATATTTTAAATCAGAAAGCATTCTCGAGTCGTTGAAGAATTTTCTGTCTGACTATTGACGACTTTTTCCACTCCACTGACGTGACTGATAGCTTTTATTATGCCTTTTTCATTTCACTTTGCATATTTTTCTCAAGATGGCTATTATAGAATAAAAATCCTAATTAATATTACAAATTTAAAAATTTGCGACAAAAAATAATTAAAAAATATCCTTTTAATCGACTGTTTTTTTGTTTTTTTTTCACTGCTTTCCACCGGCATTATTCCGTTAACTTGTATCAACGCGATCGTTCTCTCGCGAGGAGTCGATCGGACTTTGGATTCCAGGCTGATCTATTTTAATAAATGGGTTAGCTGCGAGCTCTGCTACTATATACGTCCGTATCGCGGCTTTTCAAGCGGAAAGGCAGAACTCGCGTCGATGCGAGAGAGACGCGGCCGAGTTTCTCCGTCGATCCGGATCGTTCTCCCTCGCGAGAGTGCGCGCATTATCTGTATAAAGCGCCGTCCGTATCTCGACGAATCCATCTCGCGCGTATCCGTGATACATTTCTCATTGCCGCGATCTCGTTTGATATTCACGACGTCAGAAATATAGACGTCATGAATTGTGCGAGACCGAGATCAATCCCTCGTAATAGAATTACGATGAGAAATTTCGGCAAAAATCTTGAGAGAGCCACCATTGACAAAAATTCATCCCCTTCTCGTTCCACGATCGAAAGCGGGGAACTCTTGCGTCGCGCGATGACTTCCGGCGGACGAAAAGGCGAGCCGCGATATCACACCTCGTAGACACTTTCATACAAACGCCCCGATAAGGCCAAGTTCTGCGCCTTCGGCGTTTCCTCGCTGCCCATACCCTCTTTCCACCCCCTTGCATCCCTCCCTCTTTGGGGTGCCCCGGAATCAATGAATTCGAACATGATAATGCGAACTTCTGCCGGCGAGAGCAGCCGGGGTCGTCGACTACTAATCGGCTTCTGAGAGATGCTGGAATGGTGGATATAGTTACATAGGGTGCTTCGGTTTCCTCGCGATGCTTCCGCTCATCCGTTGATTCTTGGCCCCGATTCGGGGATGAATTGTGTCTCTCTCTCTTTTCAATTTTCCTAATGGAATTTATTATAATTTTGTATAAGCATAATAATATTAATAAAGATATTGAAGTAATTAAAATTATTTTTTTGTCGGAATGATAATTATTTCTGAGATCAATATTTATTAATCTTATTTGAAATATTAAATTCAGAAATTTAATTCCAAGTTAAATCTACATTTTAAATAAAAGTTTGGAGCTTTTCCAAATCATAAATTCCGAGCTTTCGTTGATTCTTGCCAAACAAATGGAGCTTTCTCCAAGTTGATCTCTCTTTAAAAAAATCTCAATATTTTCATCTGGGTCTCAAATTATGACGCATGCGATCGAATTAAAAATTACATAAAATTAAGCGGCGCAAGAACCGTGGAGATCTCTTTAATTCCTTCGCGAGCTGAGATGGATTGTGCACACTTATCAATATTTATTAATTTTCAGAAATTTAAATTTAATTCCAAATTAAATCTACATTTTAAATAAAAGTTTGGAGCTTTTCAAAATCCTAAATTCCAAACTTTCGTTGACTCTTGCCAAACAAATGGAGCTTTCTCCAAGTTGATCTCTCTTTAAAAAAATCTCAATATTTTCATCTCGGTCTCAAATTATGACGCATGCGATCGAATTAAAAATTACATAAAATTAAGCGGCGCAAGAATCGTGAAGATCTCTCTTATTTCTTTGCGAGCTGAGATGGATTGTGCACACTTATCAATATTTATTAATTTTCAGAAATTTAAATTTAATTCCAAATTAAATCTACATTTTAAATAAAAGTTTGGAGCTTTTCCAAATCCTAAATTCCAAACTTTCGTTGACTCTTGCCAAACAAATGGAGCTTTCTCCAAGTTGATCTCTCTATAAAAAAATCTCAATATTTTCATCTCGGTCTCAAATTATGACGCATGCGATCGAATTAAAAATTACACAAAATTAAGCGGCGCAAGAATCGTGAAGATCTCTCTTATTTTTTCGCGAGCTGAGATGGATTGTGCACACTTATCAATATTTATTAATTTTCAGAAATTTAAATTTAATTCCAAATTAAATCTACATTTTAAATAAAAGTTTGGAGCTTTTCCAAATCCTAAATTCCAAAGCTTTCGTTGACTCTTGCCAAACAAATGGAGCTTTCTCCAAGTTGATCTCTCTATAAAAAAATCTCAATATTTTCATCTCGGTCTCAAATTATGACGCATGCGATCGAATTAAAAATTACACAAAATTAAGCGGCGCAAGAATCGTGAAGATCTCTTATTTTTTCGCGAGCTGAGATGGATTGTGCACACTTATCAATATTTATTAATTTTCAGAAATTTAAATTTAATTCCAAATTAAATCTACATTTTAAATAAAAGTTTGGAGCTTTTCCAAATCCTAAATCCCGAGCTTTCGTTGATTCTTGCCAAACAAATGGAGCTTTCTCCAAGTTGATCTCTCTATAAAAAAATCTCAATATTTTCATCTGGGTCTCAAATTATGACGCATGCGATCGAATTAAAAATTACATAAAATTAAGCGGCGCAAGAATCGTGAAGATCTCTCTTATTTTTTCGCGAGCTAAGATGGATTGTGCACACTTATCAATATTTATTAATTTTCAGAAATTTAAATTTAATTCCAAATTAAATCTACATTTTAAATAAAAGTTTGGAGCTTTTCCAAATCCTAAATCCCGAGCTTTCGTTGATTCTTGCCAAACAAATGGAGCTTTCTCCAAGTTGATCTCTCTTTTAAAAAACCTCAATATTTTCATCTGGGTCTCAAATTATGACGCATGCGATCGAATTAAAAATTACACAAAATTAAGCGGCGCAAGAATCGTGAAGATCCTTTCGCGAGCCGAGACAGATTATAGAATAACACTAATCGAATCGGGATAAAAGATCGCGATCGTGAGACTCGATGGGGATCCCTTCCAGGTGCGCGAACAGCGATCATTACACCAGTGGTCCGCGGCATCCGCGCTAGAACGGAAGGAAGGGGTAGAAGGAGGAGAAGGCTTCGTCATGGGGCGGGAAGAGTCGAGAGAGAGACCGAGAGAGGGGTGGGATGGGTCGAGGGTGAGTTTGACAGATCTTCATAAAGGCACACACAACTGTGCCGCGGCGATAAGGGAATCGGGAGCAGGCATCTCGCCATCCCTCGCTCGCTCACCCACCCTCTTTTCCGCAGCTCGCTCTCGTAGTACACCCCGTCGTCGTCCACCCTCCCTCCCCCCCCCTCCCTCCCCCGCGCCCCGCCGCGAGAGGGGATGGAGAGAGTCCGGGCACTCAGTCAGTGCGCTGCTATCATTTTTCCACACGAGTGGGCGGGCGGTGTCGGTGGTTCTCCTAGCTTGGTATACTCCTGCTGTATTTCCTCCTTCTCTGTCTCTCTCTCTCTTTTCCTCCGTCATCTGCTCACCATCGCTCGCTCTCTTCATCCTTCGCGTCATTTCTCGGATACACGTTTGAGGGACCATCTTCACAAGACTCTCGAGTATTTTTCTCCGATCTGAGATGACAATTTTTTTTTTTTGTTCAGAATTTGCGAAGAAGAGAATTATACATCTAGCTCGATCGCCATCTGTATAGTATCCAAGAGTTGAATCTTTTCTTTTCCTCGAGGGAGTTCTTATATGGGAAAATGCGCGAGAGATTTTAAGGGAAGACTAAAGGATTTGGCTTTAGTGCGAAGATGTATATCGTTGATCTTTCTGTCATTGTGTGTGAATATTATTTAACGAGCACTTGTGTAGTTTCCAGCTAAAGCGAATAGTATCGCGAGATTCCCTCGCATGAAGTAATAAATATATACGGAAATATTCACCAAATTTTATTCTTCTAATTTATCTGAAATTTTAGAGGAAAAGACTTATTTTACAACAAAGAATCATCCAAAATTTTTCGCGCTTATTTAGATACACTCTGCATATAACCCATATACCACTATAATATATATCGATCATAATTATTCCGAGAAAAAAAAGTTTCGACATTTCTTCAGCATTTTTCCGCAAAGATCGCGCCTCGGGGGGCAGCAGAACGAAGAGGGGGAGGGAACAAGACAGGGTGGACTAAAAATAAAGTCGACTCTAGTCGGGAATGATTCGGTATCTCCGCGACGTCACGGGGCTCTGAAATATGAGAGATACGATGAACCTCGTCTCTCTCTCTGTCATTCTTTCTCTCCTTCGGCCTCCTTCTCACCGTCATCTCGTTCCCCGATGGTGCATTAGCGCTAATCTCCGCTCTTTAGTCCTCCCTTTATCTTTTCTGCCCGCGTCTCCTCCCGTCCCTCTTCTTTTACCTCTTGTCTCTCTCGTCTCGGAAGATCCGCTGTTCTCTCCTCTGATCCTCATTTTGGAAGGATACGTAAGACGGCGAGGGAGCCAAAGGAGGAACAAAGTATACCTGGGCTCCTCTCGGACGGCTTTATCGGTGCGATCTAATCGGCGCCGATCCGTTATTTCGGTGGCCACTGTGTGTATGTATACGCGACCCGCGTGTTTTTGTGCCCGTGTCGGAGTTTTGACACCCGGTATCTCATTAGGGATCGTGAAGCCCGCTGGTCTAAGGCGGATTAGTTCTTATCTGGCCGAGCAGGACTCTCGGGCACCAGATGCTTTTATTTCGATTCAAAGAGAAACAAATGGATCTGGTTTATTATATTTCCAAATACAATAATATTGTTTTGTTAGATATTATTATTATTATATAAAATGTCGATTGAAATTCCAAGTGTTAGAAATATAAATACACACAATTTAGATGATTTAAAGTTGTTTGTCTTCTTGGATTCTTATTTTTCTATAGTAAATCCATTAGTTAACGCAATTAACTCTATACATCGATCGGCATTGTAAGAGAGGGTCAAGAGTCAATCAGATCTCTTATCGAGACTCGATGACGTATCCGCTTGAAACGCGGCAAAACAATTGCTATCAAGCCTGAACGACTGTCTCTTCCCATTTTTCACGCGGCGGAGATTAATTTGTACACAAAAACACAGCTGTGTTGAATGGTCGGGCGGGAATATAAATGTGCAGCACGCAGCGTTCGACCGCAAACATGGATAGGGGGATGGAAGGGGGAGGGTTTAGTGGACCAGTTGGCCCCGAGAGAGCGAGAGAGCGAGATGGGTGGAATAGAGAGAAAGATTGGGTAACCAACGTCAGCAGCCAATTCGCGGCGATAGCATCTCGTCGAGTATTTTTTCCAGAGCGAGTGTCAACGAACAAATAGGAAAAAAAAAAAAAAAAACATAGGCAAGCCACCACTAAAAGGTCCGAACTTTTCGACAATAACCGGAGGGTTATTGAATTTTTATTGGCGGCGACGAGTCAATTTGTGATCGCCGCCTCCTGATCGCGCGCCAGAGTTCGACAGTTCATTTAAAAGCGATTCTCAAGCCGTCAAGCTCTCGTCTCTCTTCGCACTTTCGGTTCTTCGGGCAAAGTTTTCTCGCGCGGAAGATCTCGATCGTCACTTCCAACCGGATTTACGCGATTGGTTTTGACGATAGTTCTATGCAGGACGAAAATATTTAATTTGTAGGAGCCTGTCGAGCTGTCGTGAAAAACTTAGGCTCAATTTTATTTTTCTATTTAATTTATATAATATACACTCAATAAGAATATTATTTTATTTTATCTTTGCATTTTATAAATTATTGATACGATTGAGAAATACAAGATTTATTGCTCAGTCAATAACTACTTAGGCACGACGAAGGAAATTGATGACAATTTTATTCTCGTTTCATTTTTCATCGTAAAAAGTCACTCTTGTCCCGCTATATTCTTCGATCAACTTCGTTCGCGCGATCGTCGACGGTATGAATTGGCTTTAACGCGAAATGTCCAAACGGCAGAATCTCGACGGCGTCTGTCGATGCTCGATGTCTACTTCGCGCGGGACGGTCCTTCAATAAGTCTGAAAAAATTAGTCGACTGTCAAGCTCGGAATGGAAATGGGATTTTATTTCCACGCACCGGCGGCTCCTCTCTCTCACTCTCTCCTTCCGCCAATTGGCCGATCGATATCTCGCGGATTGAGTCGACGCTGCGAGAGATCGAGCTTACCCGGTTCGGTAATTGATCGCGAATTTATCGGCGTCTAACTCTCTCGAAAGAGAGGCGTCTTTCTCTCTCCCTTTAGATATATACGCGTCCTCTATCTCTGTCCATTCGAAAGTCAATCGCTCGATTTTGACGCACAAGTGCCACACATGGCGCTCTCGAGATAAAAATAAAAATCCTCGGCTCGATTTATGATCGTTGATATAATAATAAAAGCGGGAAAGTGCATAATAGCAGTTTTTTTAATCGCGCGACGCGTTGATTAGAGAGTACAATCGAATAGATTATAAAGTTGTGCAGTTAGGCGCCGTTGAATTATTTGCAAACTAAATAATAATTATCGTAATAATTAAACATAGGTATACATAAAGACTAAAAAGTATACACTCCTCAAAATAATTAACGGATACAAAATTGTCCCAAAATAGGCAAATTTTAAATAACTGTAACTTTGTTTCGAAAAATGATAATTTAAATTTTTAAAAAGGGTTTTAAAGCTTGAAATCCCTGCTTTCGAAAGATTATAACTTCTTCCGTTTTCTTAAATTCTGGTACTTTTTACATACAGAAAACGATGAACATAATAAAATGGAAAATTTTTTCTTACTTTGAAGACATGGCGCATACACAGGAAGATTTGAAAACATTTTTTGACATTTTTACATTAAAGCCTCAAGTTTTTCCTACAAAATCGTTTTTTAAAATTTACATTTTGATTCTCCCTTATCAAGTTATCGCAAATTGAAGAGAAAATGTCATTTTTACTTTGATCGTTCGTAACTCTGTTAAAAATCATTGTACAGCAATTTTAAGAATGGATTCTTCAAGCTGAATCTTTGCTCTATAGTATGATATTGTGATTGAATTTTTTTTAACTCGTGAACTTTTTATAAGTTGATGAGATTAACGAGAAATATTCGCGAGTTTTTTCCTTTTTGTTTATTTTCGCGAATTTCTTCGTTATTTTCACTTATTTATAGAAAGTTCATTAGTTAAAAAAAAATGGAGTCACTATATAATACCATAGAGCAAAGATTCAGCTTTAAGAATCCATTCTTAAAATTGCTGTACGATGATTTTTAACGGAGTTATGAACGTTTATGGTGAAAATGGCATTTTCTCTTCAACTTGCGATAACTCGATAAGGAAATATTGAAATTAAAATTTTAAAAAACGATTTTGCAGGGAAAACTTTAGAGTTTAATGTAAAAATGTCAAAATTTTTTTTTCAAATTTTCTTGTGTATACGACATGTCTACAAAGTGGGAAAAAATTTTCCATTTTGTTATGTTTGTCGTTTTCTATATGTAAAAAGTATCAGGACTGGAGAAGATGAAAAGAACTATGATCTTTCGAAAGCAGAGATTTCAAGCTTTAAAATCATTTTTAAAAATTTAAATTATCATTTTTGGAAACAAAGTTACAGCTATTTGAAATTGCTTATTTTTTGGACAGTTTTTTTTGTCGCTTAATTATTTTAAGGAGTGTATTACTTTATGAAACTTCAATTCTATAAAAATATTTGAAACCATTTTTACTGCAGTGACATTTATTTGCGACGCAAAAAAAAACGCAAAGAAAATGTTTAAGTATCGTCGTCGAGGGGTAACCGGATCCTTATACGTGCTCGTGTCATCTCGAGCGATGATATCGATATATACGCGATGTCACAAGACGATCACCGCGGGATTCTTTTCAAGGTCCGTCTCGGACGACCTCAAGACGTCCTGCCACGTGTTTTCGAGAAGCCCTCCTGGTCGTTGCATCCTCTCCAGGGATGGAGGCGACCGGAAGGTGCACACGTGCGATACGTAAATGCAGGGATGCGCTCGTTCGCGCGCGACTTCGATATGCAGGCTTCGCACCTGTCGTCACGATCGCTAGACACGTGCTGCGAGGGGTTGCAACCCGCATTTAACACGTGTGCGGCGGGATGCACGATCGATCGACCGGAGTTCCGTTGCACTTCCGGTTGTTCACGCGCTTTTCGACTCTTACGCACTTATAGCTCGACTGGACGATCTTGAAAAGCAGTTTTCCGGAAAAAATATACGCAAATAAAATTCTATTCCAAATTCGTGACGTCGTAAAAGGAGTCTATATTTGAATTATTGTTAAAATAATAAAATAATTATTCTATTTAATAATCGCGTGTAAAATAATTTCGTTTTTTGAAAGATTATTTTTAGATATAATTTTGTTCTGAGAAAATATTAGGTAATAGCGATTTAATGAAAATTAAATTTTTTTTCACATTTTCCATTTTCGTCGGATTTTCCAATCTTTTGATGACTTTTGAAGGAAGAGTGAACGAGGATTCTCTGAAGCGGCCGAGCTTGTCCACGTTAATGGCTTAATGGCGAATCGATGTTCGGGTCAAATGCCGGTCGTGTCGCAAATACTCGCCGATTACAGGCTCCCTCGACTAGCCCCCCCAGACTAGTATCGTGAAACAGCAACGATAAGAAAGCTTTATCTTATCACGCGGAAATGTTCCCTTCACCTCTTCCTCTTCTCCTCCTCCATTGTCTTTTTCTTCTTCTTCTGCTTCTTCGTCCTCATCTTGGCGCGATTCAGCGCGAACAGAGCGCCCATTTATTCGCGAATGCCAAGGTCGACTGGCAAAAATCGTGTTAACTAGGCATTTCACACTAAGATCTCACAGAGACCTTTTAATATACATTATATACGTTCAATAAAGTGAACTACATTTTTTTTTAAGATAAAGGACAAAAATAACAATCTGAAAAATGAATTCCAACATCTTTACGCGCGCATGTTGTCTATTTGTGATGATGACGCGACGGTGGAATCATTAGATCGAGCTGTGAAAAAAAAACTATGTTCGGAGGAGGGATGGAAAGGGGAGATGGCTAAGTTTTGTCGAAGACCATTGTCCGGTTCGTCAGGGATGAAAAGCCCCGGAGATAGGAAGCGGCGGCTCTTGAGGGGTGATCGATGATTTGTCAAAGTCTTTCCTCCTCCGAGCGACGGCAGCATCGCTTTCTTTCGTGTCCAAGAACCCTCAGAGCCGCAAAAAGGGGCACGTCCTTCTCTCTCGCCGCGGGTAATAAATACTTCCGGAAATGTGTGTTCTTACGAATTATAAATCTAACGTGTCGCTTCTTGCGCGATTTTTACAACGAGCCATTTTTTAATGTTACGTGTTTAAACCGCGATAATAAAAAATTACGTAAAAAGAAATAATCATGGCGATAATGATTAATTTAAAATGTCAGGATTTTGACCCAAGTGGAAAAAAATATATCGCATTTATTTTATTTCGAGAGATTACTATGTTTTAATCGTTGGTAATTTTACTTGGTTTGATAATTAATTTATAAGTCTTTGTAATCAATTTTAATTTAGCTTTCAAAATTAGATAAATTATAACTGCATTTTATTTATATTTACGCTATCATTCAATTTTGGATCTTTTAAAAGTATTAAAAGTTTTTCATTAAATTTAATGACTGAACAATAAATGAGTCTTTCGATGAGAAAATAATACGCGCTTATCGTAACAAAGCAGTCTCGAAATTGCAACAAGCTATTAAGTTTCGACAAAAATTATTAGACGCTTTTAATAAAAAGATCCGACTCATAAATTCTCATTAATAAATGAGCGCGCGAGATTTGTTCACGGGAAACGGTCCCGAAAACAGGTCACACCCCCTACATCGAAGCGAACCACCCTCGAAGACCTCGCGGCGATATTCCACCCCCGTCTCCCACAATTACGCGACCGCTTCCGGTGGTGCACGCGCGAATGCATTCGCGCTGCACTTCATCGTTGTCCTTTCTCGGAGGGCCGAACTCATCCCCGCTCTCTCTTGGTCCCCCTCGCCACCCCTTAACCGGACGGTGAAAAAGCGGCGGACACTTTTTATCGTCGCTCGCAATTACGATTAGCCCACTGGAAGTCGACTGGGGAAGGGTGGGGACGAGAGGGGGTCAGCGCGATTAGGGCGCCTCGTCAAAAACCACCCCGCGGAACAAATGGTCGCTTATTCTCCCACCCCTCTCCTCCCGGTGCATCCCCCCAGGAGCCGGTTCTCGCGGCGAGAGAAGCTCGAAAGGATGAGAGAAATAGGCGTCGGGAGGGAGGGGTGGAAAGAGAGATAGAGAAAGAGCTCGGCTCGAGGGATGGCGCAGATTACACAAATGAGAAATGACCATCAGGCTATCGGTGGAGGACTTCGGTGCCGCTCTGCTCCTGCTCGGGGTTTTGCGGCATCTGCGCGCGCGACGTGAATATATACATATATACATACATACCAACGCCGGATGGGAGAGAGAGAGGGAGGGAAAAAGAGCGGAGCTTCCGGCGGCGCGAGCTTTTTAGATACGCCGCCGATAACGCCGGTATCTCGTTCGTCGCCGCCGCGCCGCGGTGCGTATAATTTATTTTCTCGATACCGTGCGCACAACAGTCGCCGGTGAACGTCGTATCTCGCCCTGGTAAGATTCGCGTCGAACCTCAGGTTCACGATTTTTGACCTTGAAAATTGAGACGCTCCTTCCTAACAGCACGCATATCCAAAAGACGTTCAAAGGATATCCAGAAAATATCCAGAGGATGTTCTCTTGGTAACCTCTAAACGTCTTTTGGATATCCAAAACGCATATCCAAAAGAAGTTCAAAGGATATCCAGAAGACATCCAGAGGATGTTCGATATCCTCTGGGTAACCTCCAAACGTCTTTCGGATATCCAAAAGAAGGTCAAAGGATATTCAGAAAATATCCAGAGAATCTTCGATGTTTTCTGGATATTCTCTAAACATCTTTTGGATATCCAAAACGCATATCTAAAAGACGTTCAAAGGATGTTCGATGTCCTCTGGATATCCTCTAAACATCCTTGGAATATCCAAAAAGCATATCCAAAAGACGTTCAAAGGATATCCAGAGAATCTCGATGTCTTCTGGATATTCTCTAAACATTTTTCGGATATCCAAAACGCATATCTAAAATACGTTCAAAGGATGTTCGATGTCGTCTGGATATCCTCTAAACATCCTTGAAATATCCAAAACGCATATCCAAAAGACGTTCAAAGGATATCCAGAAAGTATCCAGAGAATCTTCGATGTCTTCTGGATATTCTCTAAACATCTTGGATATCCAAAACGCATATCCAAAAGAAGTTCAAAGGATATCCAGAAGACATCCAGAGAATCTTTGATGTCTTCTGGATATTCTCTAAACATCTTTTGGATATCCAAAACGCATATCCAAAAGAAGTTCAAAGGATATCCAGAAGACATCGAACATCCTCTGGATGTCTTCTGGATATTTTCTAAACATCTTTTGGATATCCAAAACGCATATCCAAAAGAAGTTCAAAGAATATCCAGAAGACATCCAGAGGATGTTCGATGTCCTCTGGATATCCTCTAAACGTCTTTCGGATATGATGTTGTGCTATTAGGGGCTTGTGTCTTTATATAACTCTTTTAATTATCGTAATCTCGTTGTATTGCAAAAAGGAAACGTAGATGGAGACATGTTAGACTTGGAATGATAATTATGGTATTAAATATGTTGTGTATTTGTATGAGCCGCAACATTCGCTTCAGATTGAAGCGTCATCGCCATTCTTTCCCCCGAAAATCAGCATCGGTCACTGCGAAGGGTTTTCGAGCATCAAGCTATCCGTCCATCTTCTCGGACAGATGAGAGGGAGAGGCAGATAAAGGATGAGAGAGAGAGAGGGAAGGAGGTTATCTTTCGCGTCGTCTAGACTGGAGAAGCCATTCCTGGATTTTCTCCCCCGGGACCGGACCCCGACGTTCCTGAAGAAGAGGTGAGGCAAGGAGAGAGTTGGACGAAACAGTGAAACCACTGTGTCGAATCTGTTTCCCTTTCCTTCCCTTCCCGCCATTGCCGGAGGATCTTAACGAATAAGATAACACGGCGCCAGCTCCTCTCTTCTCTTTCTCTCTCTCTCTCTCTCTCTCTTTTTCTTTCCCTCTATTAGATACTCGAAGAGGCCAACGGTCACCGACACTACAGCGATGATCCATCCTGGCCGTCCTCTCGACATCTCTCCTCGCGATTACGCGGAATTTCGTCTTCGTCGTCGTCTCTTCCCCTACCCATCTGTGCTTTTTCATACCTCATCTTGTCGCACAAACGATCGACTAGTTCGACCTTCCAGGAAAGAACT
This sequence comes from Nylanderia fulva, assembly GCF_048542155.1. NCBI lineage: Eukaryota > Metazoa > Arthropoda > Insecta > Hymenoptera > Formicidae > Nylanderia > Nylanderia fulva. Next base: position 674,600 of record NW_028189730.1, on the reverse strand, counting down.
CGGCGCTTCACGTAATAAACCAGATCCGTCTCGTCATAAAAATGATGGAATAATTTAAAATTTTTCGAGAGGAAGAAAATTTATCTCGATGGGGGTTAAATTATAGAAATTATTCATTTCTAATATGGAAAATTAAATCGAAAGACAAGGTTTAGAAATTAGCAGAGTGTCTAGCGGTCAGGGAAATTTGGGAAACTGGGCATTATCAGGGAATTTTATAAATCTGTAATTGTCAGGGAAAAGTCAGAAAATTTTACTATTTATCTGGATTTTTTCACATTATTCTACATTTGTTTCAATAATTTGAAATTTTTTATTAAATAAATATAAACTTTTCCTCGACTCCCAGCACGCTAATTTTCCGTGTTAAAAATAGATTCAACTTCCGAACCTTATCATTGTTGACAAAAATATCTCAAGGATTTTATGATTTAACATTTAATTGATTTATCATATATAGCTATACGCAAATTATATATTTAAAAAATAACACTAAAAAGTCAGGGAAAAAATAAATTTCTGCTCTTGGTAAATCTGAAAAGGTCAGGGAATTTTTTTCATTGAGTCTGCTGGACACCCTGAAGAAAATTATCTCGATGGGAGTTAAATTATATAGACATTATTAATTTCCAATATGGAAAATTAAATCGAAAGGCAAGGTTTAGAAATTGGGGAGAGAGAAATTCCCTAATATAGAAATATCTGATACTGAAAATTAAATTGCAAGTTAAAATCTTTTTTCTCATAGCTCTGTTTTGTGGCACTACGTGCACATAAAATCTAATTGAAACCGTTCTTAAGGTTATTGATCCCCCGCACGTATCAACGGGATCGTTCTCCTCGTCTTCGGAGGATTCCGCGTAATCGGTCGCTCCTCGACAAGCGAGAACAACCAGTGTCAGTCTGAGTGAGAGGCTAAAGAGAGATGCGAAAGTAACTCTCTTCATTTCCTTTCGAACTTTTATTCAATTTTGAATTCGGCTTTTCTCTCTATCCTCATCTCTTTCTCGTTTAATTGGAGAAACGTCAATTTAAACTTTAATATTTTTCCTCAGGCAGAGTTTTAGACGAAAGTTCAATAAATAATTAAACAAGTTAATTAGTAATTAGTTATACATCGCATTTCTGACGCTCCATTTAATTTTTGCTTCAAACAACTGTTTCGAAAAAAAAAAAAAAAAAAGAAATCATTCGTCTTCGAGATGTGACAAAGATGGACCGGATTTTCTGGTCGCTTCGCGTCGCGCAAAAACTCATTTACAATCATGTAACGTCGGGAATCATCCCGACGTTAATCTACGCGCATATTTATATACGCGCGCCAGCCAGCATACACATCGATATCTCGAATAACGGGTGAGATGGATTTCCGATAAGCGGCTCAGAAAATACAAGTTTAACTGGTTCTCTCTTTATCTTCTCTCTCTTTTTTTTCGCGAAATATCGCGTAAGTAAGATCGACGTGGATAATTTATTAGCGGGTAATTATCGATCGCGGCTTCGATAACGCCGGTTTCAACAACGGTTCCTCTCGGTGACGCAAGACAGCCGAATAACGTTGTTATTGTGCGACGGTGGTCGGCTACTCTTGCGAAACCTTGCGAAAAATCCACAGGCCGAGTGATAAATGCGCGCGAGCCATACGCCGTGACTAATGTTCGCGTTTTGCGCCTCGTCGAGGACATCGGCGAAAATGCGGATGACGTAGTCAGTCGCGGCGAGATCAGACAGAAAAGAGCGCTTGAGAAAGTGGATTTTTTTTTTTTTTTTTAATTTTTAACAAAAGAATTTGCCAGATTTATCGCAGGAAAAGAGGTAAATTTCAATGTGGAGAAAAAATCGCGACAAAATTTGTAGGTATTTAATTAGGACGTGTTACGTAGAAGAGCGTATAATTATGTCTTGATTTAATTAAATTTGTTTCTCTGTTGTATTGAATTCGGAGGAAAGTGATATTTATCATCGTTACAAATTATCAGCATCAATTATTATCAAGATCGTGTTATATTTTTGGATGCATATTTAATTAATGCAAAATAAAATACGGTACGGGTACATCGTAATTATTTGAAACCTCATTCAATTTAAATGTCCAGATCGAGGAAAGAAATATATACATAATAATTAGCATTAATTATCATCGTTATTATAATTAATTTAATATAATTTGTAATTATTTTCTTGGATGTTATATAATTATACTATATATCTTAAACATTTTCATATAATTTAATTAATCATTATTATTATTTCATACAATTTTTTTCACATTTACGTCGGGATATATTTTTCTTTTCGTCACGTTTTAGGAAAATGGCAAACTACTATTTCCATACTCGCGCACGTTTCCTCGGACTATACTCGTAGCTTGCAAATGACTGCGGTCTTTCTTTCTCTTCCGTCGAGAGAAAAAAAGGCTGTCTGCGAGAATAGATGCATTAATGTTTGAGTGGATTATACAAATGCACGTGTACCTTTGCATTCGTAACGCACGCAACGTCGGAGTTCAGTAGTTAACGACGTGTGAATATTTATGGCACTGTCAGCACTCGTTTCCGTCAGCACCGTTCCTCGATTCGCTCGCGCTGCTTTTATCGAACGACTGAAACTCTCTCTCTCTCTTTCTCTTTTTCTCTTTCTATCTCTTTCTCCCGCCGATTCTACTCGGTGCGCGAATAAAGTCGAATGCATCGCGTCTCATCGGCCGTTGCACCATCACGTATTTTTCGCACCGGCCGTATAAACAATAAGGCGTCACGATTATAATAGACGGACTTAAAATAACGAAGTGTATGTGCTCACCGCGATAAAGCCAGTTTGTTACAATTAAACAACCGAGGAAATTATTGTAATAATGAAATTATTTAAATATATTCTCTAGATTAAAAAATGTGTATGTTGTAGAGAATAATGATATTCTTATCATTCGTTATTATTATACTTGAAATAGAAGGAATTTGGTTGATAAGAATAAAAATTAAATGGGAAAATTTTTATTTAAAATTGTAATAATACATTTTTCAGAAATAAATTTTATTTAATTAATATAAATTTTCGAAGAAGACAATGTTTTTTTAATTTTCGAGGAACCAGAGACGCCTGAGTCAAATATCAGAAACTCTTCAATTCTTCCAAAATATTATTTTATGCAATTAATATCTCGATATTATATACTTCTTGAATGCATATTGAAGTTTTTAATACACTGAAAAAATTGAGTCAATTCTTATAAATATTTATTTCAATACTGTCAAATAAATCATTTATTTGAAACTAATAATATTAATTTGATATGAAATAATAATTTCAAAACAAATGAATATTTATTGTATATAAATAAATAAATAAATAAAATACATATTGTATATAAGTAAATATTATCTATTTCAAGTATTTTATAAGTTCATATACCCGCAAACATATAATAAGTTCATCATAAGCATCACATTTATTCAAAATGTGTTCTTAGTGCTAATAAGTTTGATACTTAAATAAAAAATATTAAATTAAAACAAATATTCTATTTCTTTTTTTATCTGACTTTATAATATTCTTGAGAGAAGAAAATAAATTCTTCTTTCGAACATATGATAAAACGAGTAGGTTATACTCATTTCTAATACTTGTGATGAGTTTAATTTTAATTGCAACTTAAAACGAGGAAAGTAAAATGAATAATTACTTTTCTTCGCAATAAATATAGATATTTTTTCGCGTAAAGATAAATCGAGCAAATATCAGAAACTCCGAGGTAAGAAAGAAAGAAAGAAAGAAGAAAAAAGCGTATAGAGAAGTTGATCTCCGCGATACCGCATCGACGTGTCGGAGACAAAGAGCACGCTTATTAGATATAAATGGTTCCCTACGTGTCTTACGCCCCGGTCTTATCGTTATCGCTCCGTTACTCACGAAGCGAAGCGAAGCGAGGCGAAGCGCGTTGCGAGTATCTCTCGCGAGCTGCGCAGCGGTATCGTTATCCGTTATCGCCGCGCGTTATCAGCCAAGTTGGAGCCTGGTGGCACCGGGTGTGCGACGGGGGTGTCGTTTCTATCGCCGGAAAACTAACGCGAGATATATATACCGCGCCGGCTGGTCTCTCGCCAAGGTCCGCAGTCGAATTCGGTTAAGCGATCCTTCGCGACACCCGACGTAGGAAAAAGTTGTGCGATGAAAATGTTTAACTATATATTATTATATACAATTGCGTATCATCGCAGGATTTGTCTTTTCGTCTAGCTTTGACGTAAATCTTGATTAAAATAAAACGGTCGAATAATTCCGAAATGAGAGAAGTCTCTTTGACTAAACTGATGTCAGCGATTATTCCTGGGAATAATTTGGTGACTCATCGAGTCTCTCTCTCTCTCTCTCTCGAAGGAGGTTTTGACGGAATTGCCTTCTTCCGGCGTGTCTACCCAGTGGGTCAACAATGAAGAAGGCGAGGTGAAGCGACAAGAAAAAAAATGAAAGAGAGAGACAAGAACGACTGTCGAATGTTTGCTTGGTACTTATCATCGTGCCGCAGCAGAATGCAAAGAACGGAAAGAGGGATTGGCAGTGATATGAAGTGAGAAAATCAACTGGTGGAAGGAGAAGACGGAGGGAAAGGTGAAAAGAGTGCGCCTGTGTGTGCATGTGTGTAGGAGAGAGAGAGAGAGAGAGAGAGAGAGAAAGAGAGGAGAAGGAGAGTGATAACAGGTAGCCGTGGGTCTCTGAGCCGTTGGAGAACCAGTGATAGTGCTTGCATCACGAGAGCGAGCATCTCGTCGCGGTATCTTGAGTGTTTTCGGAAAACCTAGGAGGATATTAATGTGAAAAAGTAAGAAATTCGACGCTGAAAAGTGCGATAATAGTACGCGAGTTCTAAAGTAAAAATCGAGGAACGCAAAGTGCGTGTAATTTTTGAATTTCGACAGTAATGTTTTAGGGGTACGATAGGTCAAAGTCTATTCTGCCTTCAAAATTATCAAACTTGATTTTAATGTTTAATGCCAATAATAGATTTAATATTATATCGATCATTTTTAAATTGCAACTTTATTCCAATCGACACATTAATATTTAATATTAGTGTGTATACAAGTGTAATGTTATAATTCTCACTTGCGAAGAGTGCGTCTCGCGGAACGAGAGGCTCGGAGTAGGGAATTCCAAAACGATATAAAGTATTAACAACTCGCGCGTGTACGTAAAATCGCATAATTAAGAGCGGCGAAACCGCTCGAGCCTCCGCACGCGTCAATTAAAACTTGCACGTGGAGATCCTCTAGCACTTGCGGAGAGAAGCAAGTTATAATTAATCCAGGACGCTCCCATCAGAAACGCACGCACGGAAAAGCAGAGAGAACTATAGCGCGTTTACTGTTATAATATAAAAAAAATATTAATCACGCCAATCGGAACAATTTCGATTTTTAATCGCGTTTTAACCCACAAAGATGCAATTTTTTTCCTATATTATGTATACCTATATATAATATTTCGCAAAAACATATTTTATTAAAACAAAACAAAAAATGCGATAATTTTTAGAAATAAAATCTTGAAGTTTGAGATTCGAAATTACATTACTCATTTTGTTTTAGAAAAAATTCTTTGCTCATGTCGCGTAGAATCGATGCATTTCCAGACCTCGTATAGATGCGGGCGGATACGATCGATAAGATGATAATCGATAACGTTATGCTGGCGCGGCTTATCGGGCAACGTGAGCGTGATAAGATCTGTGCTCCCTTTTGTACAAAGGGGGAGCGAGAACGAAAGGGAGAGAAAGATCAATAGATAAATATATATATATATATATATATATATATAGAAAGCGGATAATCCTCGCTTCGAATCCTCGAGTCCATTCGCGATGTAGAGGAATATATTTTAATCGCACGTGAGCGACTTCGATCGCGGAGGATCTCCTTCGGGCTGATTGTTCACGTCGCAATACGGCACGCCGCAGCGTGTTAACGATATATCGGACCTCTGAAATTCGTGACGAGCGTGTCCCCGACAAATCGCCGACCATATCGACTCGGCTATTCCGCGGCGAACGATTTAGTCGTTCGCACGTACTCGATATTACCGATTCAATTTGCAATTCGATGTGCGAAGAGTCAGCTCGTAGCATCTACGTGCACGCACCGAGAGGATTTTCTCTTAGAATTTACCCCGAAATTCAGGGTAATTGTGGGACAGTATACGTGGTATTGGAAAAATTTTGTAAGAGTTTCTCTGATTAATATTTACCATAATAAAAAAGATTCATATGTACACGGGAAAATTAATCGAGCATATTTTATATCTTATTGTATGGTAGATATTAATATTTTTTATTGTGACAAATTTTTAATCAGAGAAATAAAACTCTTATAAAATTCTTCCAATTCTCTCTATATTGTCCCAAAATTTTCAAGATAAAGATTCTAAGAGAAAATTCTCTCTGTATATAAGATTCGTGACATCGCGGATAAATCGATTTTTGTCTATGAATTAAAAGAAGGAAGTTCTCTAAAGATTAGACCAAGATTAGTTTGATGCGAAAGATTATTCCTTTAGCTTGCTTGACCTTTGAATATTTCCGATATTTCCAACTTCTTCGTTAAGTTTTACCTGACAGATAGTATATTCTCGTCTCTTTTCAGATAAATTTAAAAAAAAGAGACAAGACATGCTACTTGTCGGGTAAAACTTACCAAGAGTTGGAACAACCGGCTCTAAATCAGTGCATGATTGAAGAACTCGTTCGTCTTAAGTTTACATTTTTTAAATTATGTCTCATTAGATATAAGTTAACGAAATTAAATTCAGAAGGAGAAAGAGAGAAAAGAACTCGTAATTTTTAAAATCGGACAAAAAGAATTCGAAATTACAGCAGTGTGTGACATTTGGTTGTCCGAAATTGTGTTACGCGGTTCGATTTGCGTTCCGACGTTTATTGTGAAATTTTATTGTAAATTTGACAAGACTGAGGAGTGATCCGTAAATTATGTCGGAAAGTGCGAAAAAGTCGAGCGCTCGTTTACTTTGAGGACTTTTTTTTTCGCACCATGAGCATACTTTTATGGCGTCAACGTAGAGCTGCTCTCTCCTTATCGAGTAAGTAGCTCAGTTTTCTGAATCTTATTATTCTAAATGAAGTAATATTGATATCATCAAGCTTTAATGTAATTAATATAATAACTTTGTTGTATAATTTTTTATTTTTAAGCCTTCAAATTATTTAGTTTTCAAATAAAAAATTATAACACGATGGTTGGAATTTTATCACAATATTTCATCATTAATTTACTTAACAAAAAGCTTGATAATTATTATGTAATTATAATAACAATATTATTACAAGAGTGTTATAATTGCACAAATTAATTACATTACCGGGATATTATAAACAAATTTCGATATTACGATTCGGAATATATCAATTTCGATTTCGTTAAATAAATGGAAAACATATCGCGTAAAACACACTTTGCTTCTCGACATAAATTATACACGATGCATTATAAAATTTTATATATAATATTTCTTACATTTTTCTATGGAGATAATTTTTTTCTCGCGATTCTACGGAGAGATCGAAAACTTGTCGCTCGTTCTCTGTCCTTCTCTCTTCGGAAGAGAAGCAGAAAAGAAAGGGTTTCGATGAACGCGAGTCGCGGCCTCGTAGAGCGCTAATGGGAGGAGTTCATTAAGATCGCACGATTAGAGCGCCTTATCGCGGCTAACCGAGACTCGTTACTTTTGCGTGACGTCACTTCCTCTCTCGTTCGTCCCTCCGTTCTTTTTGATTTTTTGTCGAGTGCGTGCTTTGTTCTTCGAATTTCCGTACCATGGATTTCATTCTTTCCCGATGTCGCAATCCGCGAATTCTCCTGTCACAGGATATATTCGAAGATATTTTTAGATGAGATATCTCTTTTCGTATCGAGGATATCCCAGTATACTTGAAATTTTACCCTCTCTTACATGAATCTGCGGTTGAATTTTTTTCAGTAAAAAATTTCCGTAAGATATTTTCGTGCATTAAAATTCCACATTAAATGTATCAATTAATATTTGTCTCGATGTTGAAATTTCGCATTTAATCGAGCGAGAAGCCGCGTATAAAAAAAACGATAAAAAACACATGTCGCTCTCGCGAAATGTATGTTCAAGAGAAAGCTGCGACGGACGATTTGTAATATATAATAGATTGATATCTCTATAGTAATACAGAGATTACAATCGAGGGAGCGTGATGCGAGTAGTAGCTTTATCAGGGTCGCGATATTATCTCGAGGACATTTTCGGTGTCGATACTAATCGAGCGATAGAGCGCGATAATCAACCAGACGATGATTAACGGGAAGGGCAAGATGGTCGAACAGATCGTATCGCTTGATCATCGATCGACAGATCACCGATCGTGATGATCGATATTCTTACTGGGAGTCATCACTCTCTCTCTCTCTCTTTCTCTCGGCTGAACTTTGCTTTGCTCTCGCTCGCTCGCGATTATCGATTGTTTGCAAAGGCATTTCGATGTAAACGAAGACGTCTAGAATTTTCAAATGATGCTTTCAAAAGATACTTTCGATAACATGGTAGACCTTTTTTCGACATTTTTTGTGCTCTTGTTATCTTGTCAAGCTTAAAAATATATCTCGTAAATCTGAGGAAATGGAATGTGAATAATGATGAAATTGTTTCTCTAAATGCTCCAATTTTCTATTGACTTAAAAATGCTCAAAAATGACGTTTTGTCAGAAATAACTATATATTCGCAAATTTTATAATATTTATACATTTTATCCAAGTTATACTTTAGTTTGAAACTGTTTTTGCAAGCTATTTGTTAGAGAGAAAAAAGAGAACATTTAACTCTTCCTTCGAGAAGATTAAAAGAGTTTAAAACGATTCAAGAAAATTACTATTTGCCAGATTCTTTGTTTTCATTTTCAATATTCGTTCTCCACACTTTGATCACATCGCTACTCGATAATGCTTCAACGATCGAGAAGCAGGTATCTCGCGAGACTTTTCTTCTTCGGCGAGTAATTTACTCGCATGATCCCGGGACGTCTTAATTAATTCCCCGGTCCGACAGAATCGCGAAGGCTCTCAATCTCCCGATCCCTTCTTTCCGCGCTCGTCCCACGATTTCATAAATAAAGATACGAACGGGATTACGCGAATATAAACCCACTACGCGAGTAGCGAGGGAGCCCGTGGCGATTTCTCGGCAGCCTCCTTTCACCCCCTGTGTAATCTCAATGGCAACGAGAGGCACGAAAGGAACTGTGGTGGATATGTATGTGTACGCGATGCAACCAACACGCACACATGTGTAACCCGATGAAGATTGTCCGATCGATCCATCGATGGTTACATACGTCCATCGGTAACACGCCTCTGCCGATCCCGCCTTGTGAGTCTCGTAAGGGTTCGAAGGACGAAAGGAGAGAGAGAGAGAGAGCCCGAGGGGTCCCTCGTTGCACAATTATCTCATTTGCCGATCGGACCCTCCCACGTGTTAATTTGCTTGTTGGTTAACCCGCCGTTTCTTCTTACCTTATCGTTTATTTCGCTCTCTCGACTTTCGTGGAACCCCTTCTTCCTTTTTTCTGCAAGCTTTGCTCCCTTTTCGTCTCTCCTTTCTTCTCTAATCGCGTCGTCGATCGCTCCGAAATGAATTCGACTGATCGACGTGGCAGAATCTACGATCGCTATAATGTAACGCACCAATTATCCTTTTGCGCGCTAGATAGAAGAAAAGGTAATTTTACTATTTATCGGGATTTTTTACATTATTCTACATTTGTCTCAATCATTTTTTATTAAATTCATTAATTCATATTTTCATCGTCGTGTTATTTCAATGTGTTTGACAAAATTAAAAAGTTTGATTATTTAAATAACTTATTATGTGACATGTTTGCTTCGATTATCGTACATAATGCAGATTGCATAATTGATTTAAACTTTTGTTTTTTTTTTTAACTACCGAACCTTCAATTAATTGATTTATATTTAGATATATATTTGGAAAAAAATAATCCTAAAAAGTGAGGGAAAAAATGAATTTCTGGTCTTAAAAAAAAAATCTGAAAAAGTCATGGAATTTTTTTCATCGAAAGATGAGGGAAGAAAAGAAACAGGTCGGGCGTAAAAGGAACGGAAGAAACACAGGAGATTGATAAGGCTGGCCGACCGATAAGGAACACACGGGGCCAAACATTCGCCGTACCGATAAGATCCCGTATCTGCCTGAGAAAGCGTGCTTTTTACGCTCCCTCGACCAACTCCTTCCCTCTCGTTTCCTCTCGTCGAGCTAAAGACGAACTTATGCCCGGACGAGAACAGAGCGCAAGCACCCGGCTGTCCCTCTTCTCGCAGATAGAGATAGCTATTTTTAATGAGCGTTCCTTCGAGAGCTTATGCGCGCAGCTATCCGATAGCCGAGAGCGCGACTATCTACCGGCAGTATATTTTTAATATCGGGAACGACCGCGCGGATCCGAAGGGGGCCCAACACGGGGCCCAACGGGGCCCCGGCAGATAAGTCCCTCTCCACGGCGAATCCATGGCCGCGCCATGGCCGTCTATCTCCTTTCCATACATTTTTCTCCACCTGCACGTTCACGTCCCTCTCCCTCTCGTTGTGTCCCTCTTCGCGGGATATCCCACTCTTGAATGGCGCGATCGTCATCTATTCGCGGGTCTCGTGGATCGCGCTTCCATTCGATTGATGACGAGGGAGATCGAGGAATCGAATAATTTCGAATGGGTCGATGAGGGATCGACATGAAGGAGGAAAGAATCAATTTTATGCAGATGACGTTTTGAAATGTATTTTATCGTTCGATTTAATGTTAGATGAGTTAGTTGAATTATTAACGTAATTATAAGATAGGGGAAACTCTTGTTGAGTCTATTAAAAATAACTCGATGTGTGTAATAATTTTTAAAAGTTGTCGACCTCTCAGAGTCTTGAAAATTCTCTAGGAAATTGAGATCTATCAATCAAGGTAATGGGGGAATGAAGAGGTGAATGAAGAAGAATATATGGTTGGTTTCTCAATATATCGCAGCATCGATAGCTTCAGAGCTTCTGAAAAGAGTTTGCGGTCCAATTAATTCCCATGGAATAATGTATACGAGGGTTACTAATTATATTTCGGGAATAAGAACAAAAACAAATAGTTAAGCTGCAAATATATTTTTAAAGTACTCGCCACGATGATCGATACACTTTTGCATACGCTTGAACCAATTTTCAAAGCATTTATTCCATTCCGAATGAGGTAACATGATTTTGGAACACTTCAATAGCTTCTTCGGGCGATGAAAATCGTTGACCACGTAGTTTATTCTTCACGGATGGGAACAAAAAGAAATCATTGGATCATTATCATTGTCATGATAAAGAACCATCCGGCGTGTCTTGTTTGTTTTCCTTATTTCACCGAAGACTTCTAAAAAACAGATGGTTGTGTACCACTCAGAATTTACTGTTCTACGATCCTCTAAAGGCACCGTTGCAATATGACCAGTTTTTTCGAAGAAACAGGCCACCATTTTCTTCGAAGTGTTTCGTGCGCGAACAACTTTTGTCGGATTTGGTTCATCTTGGAACACCCATACAGTCGACTGCTGCTTACTTTCGGGCTCATACGAATATATGATTCGTCACCTGTCACGATTTTATAAACGTCTTTTGAAGCACCGCGATTGTATTTCTTAAGCATTTCTTTGCATCAATCGACACGAGCCTTTTTTTGAGCGATTGTCAAATTATGTGGGATCCAACGCGAACATAACTTTCTTTATATGCTGGTGGAACTAATGCTTAGGGATGTCTCAATCTCACAATAGGTTACATGACCACGATTGAATTCACTATACCAGCGATACACGGTGGTTTTTGATAGAGCTTCATCGCCAAAAGTCAAATTAAGTTGATCGATGCACTCTTGTTGTGATAATTCACGTCGAAAGTCGTAAAAAATCATCGCACGAAAATGTTCACGATTCAGTTCCGTCTTTTGCCGAGAAACTTTCAACTAAATATAAAATAAACAAATAGCGTCCGTATGACAAAATGTTCTGAGTACGTATATCGTCAAAAATGTCAAACTTTACGATGGAACCACATGACATCAGTGTTGCCAGTTCCCGAAATATAAATAGTAACCCTCGTAATAAACAACTGTCATAAATTTCTAAAAGAAGAAGGATCGTTGAGAGATTGCCGAATCGCGTCGCTATGACGTAATTGAAATTTCACATTAAATTCTTGCGATGAGTCTGTCCCGTCGATAGCCGCGAGAGAAAGAGAGGATCTCTCGCGCGTCCGTATCGGCGATCTAGAGCCAACAATAATTAGCCGAGGGTCAGGGTTCGTTGCTGACCCAGGGTTCTTCGTTGCCGCATCGCATGGGCGGGTTCGCATCGAGGGCGATCCGAGGAGTAAACAAATCATCGGCGGGTCTTCCCGGGAACGAGCGTGCGATCTCCTCTTCTCGCGAATCCGCTCGTTACGATCCTCCCGATCGGACCGAGTCATCCGACATCGTCCCGATAAAGAGCAAGAGAGAGAGAGAAAGAGTCTTTTGTTGATTCTCTTTATTATCGTATTCAAAATTACAGTTAATTAATTCCGTGTTTGCTTCTTTCTGCAAAAAATACATCGATATTTTGCATAGATATTGTTAAGTTGCCATTTTTTTTTTTTGGTAGAAGGATTCATGAATAATGGAAGATGTGAGAGTACACTTTTGATTATTTAACATAAAATTCAATCGAAAGGAAAACTAATAATCAGAATGCGATATAATAAAAGAAGTGTAAAATAAAAATGAAATACTATGAATGAAGATAACACTCGAATCCATCCGCCGATTTATTTCCCGCGATATCTCTCGTCCGATCCGTTTTCGGCACTCGAAAGAGAGAGAGAGAGAGAGAGAATTGCGAAAATGGGTCCGTTCGGGGTTGGTGCATTCCAATTTAGCGGTACGATCGAGAGGAAAGTTTACGGCGGAACGATCGACAAATCGGTTTCCACAGCGTATCGCGCATCCTCTCTGCACTTGCTGCGCGATATCGAAGGAAGAGAGAACGAGCGAGAGAGAAATGGGGGAGGTCCGAGGGAGACCCCCGTATACAGGGTGTGGGCCCGATTAACACGTTGTTTGTATAGGGGAATGTATAATAACAGGTTACGCCGTTGGCATAGGTACCCATTTGTATCTGTAGGAGGGCATCTCGGGTTCCCATCCGCCGCACACCGACACGACTTGTAGCGAGCGAGAAAACGACCGGCGTTCGTGTAAGACGGAGAGACTCGTATATAGGAGGGTGAGCGATGAAGGAACGCGCGAGAGGGCCTGAAAGGGTGGGGACCAGAAGATGCAGATGGGGAGGTTTGCTCGAGCTGATAAAGTAACATAATGTGTGCGAATTCGGTACAAGATGTCATTATTTAAAGGGATGGATGGAATGGAAAACACCGGGTGTCTTGTGTAAGTGAGGAATTTTATGTAGTTTTGGAAATATGCGTTGAATTTTTTTTCGAATACGCAGGGAATTTTATAAATCTGGAATTGTCAGGGAAGAAAAGTCAGAACATTTTATTATTTGTCTGGATTTTTATTCTTCTTATTTATTTAATTTTTTTTTTTATCAAATAAATATAAACTTTTCCTCGACTTTGCCTAGTACGCTAATTTTCTGTGTTAAAAATCGATTCAGCTCCAGGGTATTCGTTAATTTACATTTTCATCGTCGTGTTAAATATTGTGAAAAAATTAATTTCTGCTCTTAGAAAATTTGAAAAGGTCGGGGAATTTTTTTCATCGAGTCCGCTGGACGCCCTGAATTTGAATCTCTGCTCGCGAACTTAAAAAAATTTAAAGAATTATGAAGATGATACATTTCTCAAGACTCGTTTAATATTATTTAATAGTTTTTGTTTAAATTGATATATCAGATAAATTTTCGTCTTTTTTTTTTATGAGAAAGCATTTATTTCTAAAGACACGATTTGGGACACCTTATATTTATTAAGACTAGAGGAGGGAGAAAGAGAAAAGGTTGCGAACCGAGGGAGATGAACCGTGGATGCAGTTCGTATCTGCGTTGCATCGCAACGAGCTCTCTTCGTGGTCCGGTCTTTCTCGATGCACCTGGTGTACATCGCGTCCCGATCTCGATGCAGCCCCGGGCTGATCCTCTCTCGTTCTCCTTCTTCTTCTCGTCGGGCGGGACAAGCTGAAACGCCCTGAAAATCCACTGTGAACCGCTTGGAATCGATCCGGGACGCGCGATCCGGATGTGTACGGGGTGTGCCAGAATCATCGTTGATTCCGTCATTCGAAGACCCTTTCATTCATTTCTCGAGTCCCTGATATCAAGAGAGAGAGAGAGAAAAATTTATATAATTTTTTTCAATTATTAATTACACAGCATTAGACGATATTGTATTAATTATTTATTTATTGCTGCAAAAGCTGTCAAGTAATTAATTTTGATATAATTTAAATTTAAATATGAATTAAATATCTGTCCCGATAATCATAACACGGTTAGATTAAGATTCCGTGGAATTACATGCTCGCACATGTCTGAAAAACAAACTTATCTAATCTATAATTCGATCACAATTTTTTCTATCTTTGATCTTATTTATATTTCACGCGAATTCGTTATCTAAACACCATCTAACGTCTTTATCGGAAGAAAGTCCAATTACAATCTTCGATGAAAGAGGAGCGTGATAGTTCCGGGACACCCTGTGCACGAATCTCTCGGGGCTTCACCGGATGCATCGCGGCCTCGTAACTTACGAGATGTGTACTGATCGTCCGACGAATGCCGGCCCACCGTTGTAACCGCGTTTACAACCGATATATTCCCGCGAAATCTGCACTCTATCTCTCAAAAAGATCATCGCAAATTTTCATTAAGAAAGATTCCTCGATGATTGGATGCGTCGCGCTGATGCTTCAGACATTTCTGCATCCTTCAGTTTTTTTATATATATATGATTTTTAAGATTAATATTTTAACATTAATATTAATTTAGTATTACACTTGGAATTATTATTTTTAATTTCTTATCTTTCAATTAGATTTAATATAAAAATATGAAAATAAAATTTAAAAATTAAGGAAGAATAATACAAAGAAAATTTTCATTAAGAAAGATTCCTCGATGATTGGATGCATCGCGCTGATGCTTCAGACATTTCTGCATCCTTCAGTTTCTTTATATATATGATTTTTAAGATTAATATTTTAACATTAATATTAATTTAGTATTACACTTGGAATTATTATTTTTAATTTCTTATCTTTCAATTAGATTTAATATAAAAATATAAAAATAAAATTTAAAAATTAAAAAAGAATAATACAAAGAAAATTTTCATTAAGAAAGATTCCTCGATGATTGGATGCATCGCGCTGATTCTTCAGACATTTCTGCATCCTTCAGTTTTTTTATATATATGATTTTTAAGATTAATATTTTAACATTAATATTAATTTAGTATTACACTTGGAATTATTATTTTTAATTTCTTATCTTTCAATTAGATTTAATATAAAAATATAAAAATAAAATTTAAAAATTAAAAAAGAATAATACAAAGAAAATTTTCATTAAGAAAGATTCCTCGATGATTGGATGCGTCGCGCTGATGCTTCAGACATTTCTGCATCCTTCAGTTTTTTTATATATATGATTTTTAAGATTAATATTTTAACATTAATATTAATTTAGTATTACACTTGGAATTATTATTTTTAATTTCTTATCTTTCAATTAGATTTAATATAAAAATATAAAAATAAAATTTAAAAATTAAAAAAGAATAATACAAAGAAAATTTTCATTAAGAAAGATTCCTCGATGATTGGATGCATCGCGCTGATGCTTCAGACATTTCTGCATCCTTCAGTTTTTTTATATATATGATTTTTAAGATTAATATTTTAACATTAATATTAATTTAGTATTACACTTGGAATTATTATTTTTAATTTCTCATCTTTCAATTAGATTTAATATAAAAATATGAAAATAAAATTTAAAAATTAAGGAAGAATAATACAAAGAAAATTTTCATTAAGAAAGATTCCTCGATGATTGGATGCATCGCGCTGATGCTTCAGACATTTCTGCATCCTTCAGTTTTTTTATATATATGATTTTTAAGATTAATATTTTAACATTAATATTAATTTAGTATTACACTTGGAATTATTATTTTTAATTTCTTATCTTTCAATCAAATTTAATATAAAAGTAAAATAAAAAAATTAAGGAAGAATAATACAAAAAAATCCTTGCCGAATGTAGTATATCTAGCCACAAAAAAATGTGATATTAATTAAAACGGAGGAATATAAGAAGAAAGAAATATATTCATGAAGGAATCTATCACAAAACGATCAACGTTCGCCGGAAGCTCGAATTACTAGTGCACTGTCGCGGGTAGAGAAGACGCGGGAGCGGTTACGTCAGGGGGTGGAAAATTCATTTCGCCCCCTCTTCCACCCCGTGGCGCTATCGAGGCCGGTGCGATGCTCGGTTCCCACCGGGAAAGAAATCCATCGCGATCAGAAAACTGGCACCGCCGAACGACGATATACATCCCTTTCGCCCGCGCCAACCCCCTCGCGAATTCCGAGGAATTCCGCGGCTGGTGACTGGCGGTGGCGACCGCGTGCGCTTCGCGATAAGCCGACCCGCCACCACCACCACCACCATCTCACAGCGCAACCAACCCCTTACGAATACATCGTCGCCATCGTCGAGGCCCAGAAACTTTCGGATGTACGAGGGGATGGGGGATGTGTATCAAGTACGGACACAAAACTACCCCACCGCGATAGGGGTAGTTGAGTATTTATTACGGATAGTCCACAACGGTCGTAGATATATACTCGGATTTTAGACTAGATTTTATACACGAACTGTCACAGAATTATTCTCTATAAAAAGCGTCTCGCATATATGGTATATATAATTATAATTATAATAAAAAATATTAATAGGTACTGACACAGAATTATTCTCTATGTATAATTATAATTGTAATTATAATAAAAAATATTAATAGGTACGTAGTAAAATTCATCGAACGTATTTTATATTTTATTGTGACACATAATTTTTATTGTGTGATAAATATTAATTAGAGAAATTTTTATAAAATTCTTTCAATATCATATTGTCCATGATCTTCGGAGTAAATAATTATATTTATAATTATAATTATACATACACAGAGAGAATTTTATCTTAGAATTTCTCTGATTAATATTTATCACAATAAAAATTATGTACCTATTAATATTTTTTATCGTGATAAATATTAATCATAGAAATTCTTCTAAAATTCTCACCATACTTTTCAGGGTAAATTCCAAGAGAAAATTCCGTGTATACATATATGTCATTCTAATACACGCTGTTAGCGGTATTTAAAGATCGAAGTGTATTGGCGCGCGAATATACCCCGTGGACCTTGAAGGAAAGAGCGAAAAGGGCTCCGGGAACGTGAAATATACCGCGCTATCTGTTCATCTGTTCGCCGGTGCTTCGGAAAAAGATACGGAAGCGACGACGTCGACGACGACGACGACGATGCGGCGAGACGTGTCGAAGGTATACAACGGCAAAGATACCGTTGCCGGGCCATTACCCCTTTACTTTATACAAGACGAGCGTTCGCGACGCGACGCGTCGAGTCGCGCCGCGCACTTTGTCAACTTTGCGTATCAATCAAGCGAGAGAAAGAGAGACGGAGAAAGAGAGAGAGAGAGCGGGCGCGCGCGTAATGCACGATGCGGGACACAGGACGATAAGGGACATCGATGCATGAAGGCGGAGAAAGCGATGAGCCGGAGAGTTCGCAGATAAACGCCGCGCTCCTCGCATCATTTTTTGACACCTGGTACAGAGGCTGCCTTAATATCGCGCCGCATACAGAGACCGATAAATCTCGCATAAATTGCACGCGAACGCGCAAATCGAGGATACATTTAAACGGAATTCTCTATTTTCCAAGTGTAATTTTGTATTCATTTTTTTGGATGACGAATCATTAGATATATTGACACGAGGATGTAGACAAAGAGAAGAAA
The DNA here is from genome assembly GCF_048542155.1 of Nylanderia fulva. Taxonomy (NCBI): domain Eukaryota; kingdom Metazoa; phylum Arthropoda; class Insecta; order Hymenoptera; family Formicidae; genus Nylanderia; species Nylanderia fulva. Next base: position 656,474 of record NW_028189730.1, on the reverse strand, counting down.
AATAATGTTTGATGGCAAAACTCTCATCATTCCAGTAAATAGAAAGGAGAGGGAGAAATATTTTCGGTCGAAGAAAAATTTATCGAATTATCTTTGTACATATTAATATAGAATATAAAATACTAATTTCCGATAATGTCACACGAAATAACACTGTTTAATATCTAGTTTTACTTAAATTTATTTTGCGCACGAGACAGCTCTCGTTTTTATTAATAATGAAATTTTTAATTAAATCAAAACATGCGTTAAATCTCGCAATTTGTTTATAACATATAAAATTACGAATCTTAAATTCAATATAAAATGACCTGCGGTCGCGGTGCAATAATTTTCTTTAAACTTTTCTCTCGGTTCGACATTGTTTAATATCTAGTTTTACTTAAATTTATTTTGCGCACGAGACAGCTCTCGTTTTTATTAATAATGAAATTTTTAATTAAATCAAAACATGCGTTATATCTCGCAATTCGTTTACAACATATAAAATTACGAATCTTAAATTCAATATAAAATGACCTGCGGTCGCGGTGCAATAATTTTCTTTAAACTTTTCTCTCGGTTCGATAGAAAAAAAAAAAAAAAAAAAAAAAACAAACATACATATGAAAGAAACTGGAGCAATATTGGCGACGTCTCCGTGAGACAGCTCTCATTTTTATTAATAATCAGGGGACGGGATCTCTCTCCCTCTCGGCCGTCGATCATCCCTCGTAATTTGACGGCTGTCGGATACTTTCGTAACGAAAATTGTTGGAAATGCATTTCCAGCGCGACGCGACGCGACGTATCTCGCGCAGCTTGATACATCCCCTGTAGGAGAGGGGTGGGGGTGGGGGGTGGGAACCGGCTTATCACCTGGAGTCAAAATCTTCCCCCGCGAATGAGCAGCCCTCTCGGCTATAGATCAAGCGGCAGCTGATAGAGCCTCCCGTGTTGCCACCCTGATTGCGCTTTTCCTCGATGGTATGTCGCCGTCATCGTTGTCGTCGACGGAAAATCTGTGCGTGTTTATGAAACGATCTTCCGCCAACCTGTTCCGAATCACACGAGCGATACCTCGTAATCGATACAGCAACGCGCTATATCGGAAAATAAATTTATACAAAAGAAGAATATATATGAATCGTGTCTGGAATAGAAATGTGAAGGCAAAAATGAAAAAAGGAAACATGAATCGTTTATACCTAATAATCGTTATTCATAATTATTGATCAAATACACGGAGAGAATCTCCTCTTAGGAGTTACCCTGAAAATCATGGTAATCATGGACAAGTATAATATGGTGATATGGTATTGGAAGAATTTTATAAGAATTTCTCTGATTAATATTTATCGCGATAAAAAATATTTTATTGTGGTAAATATTAATCAGAAAAATTCTTACAAAATTCTTCCATACTGTTCATGATTACCATATGATTTTCAGGAAGATTCTCTCTGTGTACTTTTTACAATTTCCTAATTAAAATGGCAACGACGAATCTCTATATAGAATTCTCGAAAGAAAGAAAAAGGAGAACGTAAACGTGTAAAGTATGTGTCGACGAGGATTCTTTCGGCGAGGAGAAGAAGAAGGTCCTTGCGATTGCAAGGAGAGGTCCTCGGCCATAATAAGCGGTAGCCGTTAAATACGATCTTCGCATTAGAACACGAAGTAGAAGCGATAAGTTGTCGATAACTCGGGAAAGGAATGGCCAGTTGTCTGCAAGAGAGAAGTCTCGCCGGTTAACTTACGGCTCGATGAAAAGCTCGTTGTGGTCGAAATGGAAGAAAGAACTTGCCACAAATTATGCCAAATTGCAGGAAAATTGTAAAACTGCGCTCCTCGCCTGCGCTTCTAACGATTGCAAGAAGTATTTATCGTTCGACTTTCCCGAAATAATGGAGCAATTATTTTTCGCAGATAAGAGAGAGAGAGAAGCGGAAGAATTTGATATATAAAGATATTCTTAATTTGATATTTATTATCAAATGACAAATTGATACGTAACATCAATCTTTATAACAATATACTTTTAATAATTTATAAATTTATTCTAGCTTAAATTGCAACAGAATTTTATTAGTTTTTATTTTTTAGTTCGTTAAAATGTTAATTGCGCGAAAAGGTTCACTTACACACAAACGCTATAGAATCCCGGATTTGTGGGTGGTCTTGGAACGATTAAAACTGGTGGATAACGCAATCCGCATGTCGGCGTTAGGCCTCTTTCGACGAAAGAGGACAACTCGCGGCGATAACTCGTCGATAACTCTTTTCGTGGGAAAAGAAAATGGGCCTTTCGTAGAAAGCAGTCTCGCGCGGCCGTTAACTAACGACTCGATGAAAAGCTCGTCGTCCCCGAGATAGGGACAGATATTAGGGACGAGGAAAGCCATCCGTGTAGGGTAGGTACGTCGCTAAATTCTCCGCCTGATCGCTAAGAAATTACCTGGAAATATATACGCGAACGTTCTCCATTATCACCCCTTGACTGCTATTATCGGGGTTGCCGTCATAGAATTCGGAAATCTTCCCACTTTGGCGATTAATAAAATCGTCTCGGTATCTTTTTGTATAAATCTATCTTTACGCATTACGACAAAATTGCAAAATAGTATATTGTGTATCAAGTGCGGAAAGTTGACAATTGGTCACGAGTGCGACCATTCCACACGAGTGAACAATTGTCAATCCGCATTTGATACACACGATATTTTGTATTACAAGTGCAGGCAAAGTGGCTTTGTGCGCGAAGTGGCCGATCGCACGTCGCCATCTTGCGACGGCACGGTGCGGGAATAGCCGCGTTCAAAGTCATTGCCCACGGCTAAAGCCGTGGGCAATGACTTTGAACGCGACTCAGCCGTAGGCAATGGCTTTGAATGCGGCTTATTCACTCACCGCGTCGCCGCTAAATGGCGGCGTGGGAAATCAGCCACTTTCCACACAGAAAACACGCACACAAAGTGCCACTTTGCCTGCACGTGTAATACAAAAAATTTTATGAACGTGTAAATAATTATCTTAATCTTTTGATGAACAACTTTAGTGATGAGAAAGAGAAGGCAGAAATGTATATATATATATATATATAATAGTACATATATCTATACCTCGGTGCATCCAACGCCTGTTATCCGGCAGTTAGGAAGTAACCCCCGGTCATTAGCGGGGATGTGAAAGAAGAGTGTCGAAGGGCGGGGGGTGGAAGGGGGAGGAAAGGGTGAAACGACGGCGGTAACTTTGAGCCGGGCCGGAAAACTATGGACGACGACACGCCGCTCCTCGTTAGTTAGATCGATAACGTTAATACTCGTTACGTATGCACGGCCGTCGAGGGGTGCACACGAATTGCAATGTGTTTATTTCATTAAGATTTTTATTGGCCCAATTATGAGTCGCGCCAGCTAGAAAAACATTCCGGCTAATGATATTTATAATATTGTATATCAAAGAAAGTTATATAATATATATATATATATATACATTTTTCATATATTTATATTTATCTGTCAGAATTTCTTTCACGAGGGTGTCGAGAATAAATAGCAGAATTTAAAAAAAATTTTATTAATTAAAAGATGCATTTTTATCATTTTTAATAGAAACTAAATATAAATATTATGAAATATATATATATATATATAAAATAAGTACGAAATATATATATGAAGCGTATACAAAAAATTATTATAAAACATTTTTGAATAAAAGCTGTAAGAGAATGCGATAGAAGAATAATTAACGATATAATAACATAATATAATTATGTCTTAGAATTCGAATTTTCGAACACTTTATACACTCCTCCGACAATCGCCGATAACTCTCGCCACCCTCTCGCGACAACCAACCCCCGTTTACATATATCCATATAAATCGCGGGAGAACGCTGCCGCGCCATTAAGCGTCCTTACATCCTCGCGCAGCGCCGGGTCGGGTATACCGGGTGGAAAAATTGAAGCGAGCAGCTCATTACGGGTCAATCAATAATCGATACATTATCGGTGAGCGTCGTGGAGGGGGATGAAGGGGAGGGCGACGCCGACGCGACGCGGAAAGAGGGTGTCGAACGGGGAGAACGGGAAGGGGTTCCCCGATTTACACAAGTATATTGAATTTATTGAGATGAGCCTAGGGATAGCGGCCAGGAGGATATTAGCTGCCTACCAACCGCCCCGACGTTTCATACCGTTCTCTCTCTCGCGCGCGCGCGCCACCCCATTCCCGTCGTCGTTCGTTCTCTCTCGCATTTATTAAGATCGCGAGGCTGATTTATGCCGCCCGATAGAGCGACGAAAAGGAGGAGGAAGGGAGAGTCTGAATGCGAATATTCAGGCGAGTCTAATATCGACTCGCGCGCGCTCGTAGATTATCGTAAGTTAAGGTATATATCGGGTATAAATTGCGATAAATAAATTGCTAGTTTGCTCGCGAAATAGAATTCGCGGTTGCAAATTTTGCGATATGCAAAATAGAAAATTTGCTATTCGCGAGTTGGCAACTAAGATGTCCTCCCAGTGGTTGAACGCGTCCTGATGTATGAACGATGCAATAAATATTTGTAATTATTTTTCCTAATACATACAGTTACAAATATTATATGAAAATTTTTAATTAACGTTTCTTAATATTTGTTAAAAAAGAAAACGGATTGAAGAAAAAAATTATTTTTTAAATGACGGCTTACTTTTATTCTCATTCTTTCAATAGCTTCTTAACTATCTAGTTAAGAAACGTCATTTAGTACTTAAGTGTGTGTATTTTTTTATATAAACGCTATTATAACGAGTAAAAGTTATTTTGATTCGTAAAAGAAGTTACTATTAAATTAAAATTTTTATTTTATTAAACAAATTTATTTAAATATGATAAATTTAGTGTTTATTTACTGGTACTCAAAAATTCAATATTGCCTAGTTATCGATCGTTTTTTTTTCGTTTGAATCGTAATTTTTTCGTTTCAATTTCATTAAAAAAATGTAAGTATTTTAATATTTAAAAAAAATCTACAATTAATTTAGTAATAAAATTTAAAGAATTTAAAAAAAAAACTTAATATATATTTATGTCATAATGAACGAGGAAAATATTATGACAGAGAACCTTTGTTAACCAAAAATTGTATGTGAACATTCGTTTTATTTTTCATTCCTTGTTATATTTTAGATAATTTCGAAGATAATGCTGAAAGAAAGAACAAGAAAAAAACTTCTGTATAGACAAATTATTTCTATAATTATAACTTTCAAATATTGGGACAGCTTCGTTCAACCATTAGGACAAACGTGTTTTTATCGTTTAAACACTGGTACTTTTACACAGCTTCATATTTTATTACATTTTTATATAATAAAATTAATAAAAACAATTGTTTGTATGCTTTTTAAACAAAACCTTATACATAAATACAGGATATCGTAGAGAATATCTTCATTTTAAGTATAGATATAGATATATAACTTATTTTTTTTTGTACATATCAAAATATCTCGACGACCTGAAAAGTGTCGACATATTGAAATAAAAATTCCCATTTTGAGAGTTTAAAATGAGCTGTCTTTCTGTATTGTTGGTTTGTTATGTGTCATCCTTAATAACTGTTAATAAGTAGCAAAATTATCAAGAAGAACGATGATAGCGCCTACGGAACGGGTTAATTTCTCGCATATTAACGATGAAACTATCCGAGATCTGAACAAAATCAGGGATCATATCGAGGCGAACATTGTTGGACAGGACGGATTGAAACACGCGTTAATTACTCAAAAACTCTTGATTCTGAATAACTATAATTAAATTTCGATATTATGTGAATTGTAAGAATTTATATTTCAATAATTATACTGAAGAAGACCGCGTGCGGTCGAAACGTTTATAGAATGATTGTAATTTGCGTTAGTTTTAATATAATGACTGTAGTTTTATAATTTATACATGTAATAAATGGTAGTTGACTGAACATCTCGAATATTCAGCTCGATAAGTTGGCCTTATATTTATCACTTTGTTTTCAATATACGAGCGACAATTGTATTAATTTATAAAAATTCCCATATTAAATTGAAATTAATATCGCTTGATTTTTTTTCGAACGTTTCGGAAGATCATAGCTTTCGAAAAATGACATCTTCGAAATGGCGATGTTCTTAGTAGATATAGATATATAACTTATTTTTTTTTACATATCAAAATATCTCGACGACCTGAAAAGTGTCGACATATTGAAATAAAAATTCCCATATTAAATTGAAATTAATATCGCTTGATTTTTTTTCGAACGTTTCGGAAGATCATAGCTTTCGAAAAATGACATCTTCGAAATGGCGATGTTCTTAGTATAGATATAACTTATTTTTTTTTACATATCAAAATATCTCGACGACCTGAAAAGTGTCGACATATTGAAATAAAAATTCCCATATTAAATTGAAATTAATATCGCTTGAGTTGATTTTTTTTCGAACGTTTCGGAAGATCATAGCTTTCGAAAAATGACATCTTCGAAATGGCGATGTTCTTAGTATAGATATAGATATATAACTTATTTTTTTTTACATATCAAAATATCTCGACGACCTGAAAAGTGTCGACATATTGAAATAAAAATTCCCATATTAAATTGAAATTAATATCGCTTGATTTTTTTTCGAACGTTTCGGAAGATCATAGCTTTCGAAAAATGACATCTTCGAAATGGCGATGTTCTTAGTATAGATATAGATATATAACTTATTTTTTTTTACATATCAAAATATCTCGACGACCTGAAAAGTATCGACATATTCAAATAAAAATTCCCATATTAAATTGAAATTAATATCGCTTGATTTTTTTTCGAACGTTTCGGAAGATCATAGCTTTCGAAAAATGACATCTTCGAAATGGCGATGTTCTTAACAGGATTAACGCTTCGTTCGCGTAATCTCTCGTCCTTATCGTCGTCGTTTTATCGGTCTGCCTCGCGAAGCGAGAGAGAAATCGTGCGCGCGCTTCCCGAAATCTTCTCCCTTCCTCCGTAGGTCCTCCCATGGGAGATCCTTCGCGGCTGAAGGGTCCTGCGGATTCTGCGGCTCGACGAGAGGAGAGCGGTCCTTATCTTCGGCGGCCAGCCGACGTTCTACAACTTAACCCTTCCAAGGCAGCACGCTCGGTACAGAGATTACCTTTGCTACCCTCTTTCTCCATCATCCCCCATCCTTCAGCATCTCGATGGATTTCTCTGCCTCTGGATCTTTCTTGCAAATTTTAGCACACGCGCTAATCCTAACACCCGATGTTGTTTATCCGCGAGATAGAATCTCGTTATCGAATAAAGCTCAATGATATTTATTGAACAATATCATTTTTTTTTGAATAATATACAGGGTGTCTAGCGGTCGGGGAATTTTAGAAATCTGGAATTGTGAGGAAATGTTACTATTTATCTGGATTTTTTTTTAATATAAACTTTTCCTTCACTCCCAGCACGCTAATTTTCCGTGTTGTTAAAAATCGATTCATCTACAGCGTGCTCGTTCATTTATATATCTTTATCGTCGTGTTATTTTATTTCAATGTGTTTGATATAGAGGCAAAACTAAAAGATTTGATATAAAAAGGGAGGATTCTTTAAATAGTTTATAGTGACACGTTTGATTTAAATTTTTGTCTTTTTTTAACTTCAAAAATATCTCAAGGATTTCATGATGTAACATTGAATTGATTTATCATATAGATAAATCTGGAATTGTCAGGGAAATTTTACTATTTATCTGGATTTTTTTACATTAATCTACATTTGTCTCAATAATTTGAAATTTTTTATTAAATAAATATCTCAAGAATTTCATGATTAAACATTTAATTGATTTATCATATAAATATAGCAAATTATATATTTGGAAAAAATAATATTGAAAAGTCATGCATTTAAAAAATTAATTAATTTCTGTCTTGGAAAATCTGAAAAAGTGAGGGAACTTTTTTCACCGAGTCTGTTGCACAATGAAAAAATCCATTTTGTTTGCTTATTGCTGCGGATGCGTGAATTATGAACGTGAAATAAAAACTAGTTTCGACGAACCCTTTATTTCGGGAATGGGAAAACGTGGATCACTGATAGCCTCGCCGAATACAAGGGTTGAAATTCGGACGCGGGGGTGGTATTTAGATATTTTAATGGCCGCGCTGATAACAAGACGCGACGGCGGGCCGCGATAAAGACGACGAGACGCCTCCGACGTCGAGAACGCGATGCTGCGCGCCGCTGATAACGGAAACTCGCTCCCACTCGTTGTTTACGTATACCCGGTGTAATGTAAGGTTGCACCCTCTTAAGTATCGCTGTGTGCGTGTGTATACGTGCGTGCGCGATTATTGGCCATCGATAGCGACGATTCTTAACGACGCGATGTTCCGGGAAACGATATTTTCTATAGCTCGCTATATTTTCGCACACATTGTGTTATCTTGTTGAATTGATAAGGTTTAACAGTAGCTTTTGTAGAATTGTATTCATTAAAAGTTTAATCTTATTCTTTGAATTCTTATTCATTTAAATTGAAAATGAATAAGACGTGTAAAATGAGATTTGGTTCTCATTTTCTAATACTTTTTATGTAGAAATAAATTAAAAATATTTTTCAATTCGAAGAAATTATCGCATTACTAAAATTAAAATTTTCATTTAAATTGAAAATGAATAAGACGTGTAAAATGAGATTTGGTTCTCATTTTCTAATACATTTTATGTAGAAATAAATTAAAAATATTTTTCCATTCGAAGAAATAATCGCGTTACTAAAATATGATGCATCGCTCGTGTTCGCCTAATTAATTATCTCGCGTGTATCTAATTAATGTAAAAAGTTGCATAAGTGGAATATAAGCGCGCTCTTATTATCGTACAATTCTCCGGAGGATCCGCCGGATGCGTGACTCCTTTTCGCCAAGCCGTATGCGCAGTTAAAGGTTAGTTAATCGAGGACCTCGCACGTGCCGAAAGTATCTCAGCCATTGAGAGAAGGGGGCATTAGCATACGGGGGACGCTGATTTATAATTATGGGGGTACGCGTCGGACACGCAACTATCGCCGGCCACTCGGAGAGAGAATCGCGCGCTGATTAACATATCTTGCTGCGGGACCCCGGACACGTTGCCGCGATCGCGCCTCGTTAAGCGCGCGCTGGTCATGTTCCGCGTGTGGGTGTGCGCTCTTCCCGTGGAGAATCTTCCGATATCCGTATGTTTAACTTCGCCGCGGACTGTCATCGGTAATCACGGAGAAAACACGATCTTTACTTTTAACATGGTCTCAAGAATGTCCGGATATACAAGGTGTATTTCAATCATTCTTTGTCGAAAATTAAGGGTGGCTTATTTTTATATCCCTCTCTCTGATTTTTTTTAAGAAATATTAATAAATATCCTTTGTGTTAATGGAAAATATCCACCAAGTTTTGTTTTTTAATTTAAATAATTCTTGTCGAAAATTAAGAGGGTTATATCCCTTCCTGATTTTTTTATAAAATGTTAATAATGTATTAATAATTAATAATAAATATCCTTTGTGTTAATGGAAAATATCCACCAAGTTTCGTTTTTTTTAATTTAAATAATTCTTGTCGAAAATTAAGAGGGTTATATCCCTCCCTGATTTTTTTATAAAATGTTAATAATGTATTAATAAAGTATTAATAATTAATAATAAATATCCTTCGTGTTAATGGAAAATATCCATCAAGTTTCGTTTTTTTTAATTTAAATAATTCTTGTCGAAAATTAAGAGGGTTATATCTCTCCCTGATTTTTTTATAAAATGTTAATAATGTATTAATAAAGTATTAATAATTAATAATAAATATCCTTTGTGTTAATGGAAAATATCCACCCAAGTTTCATTTTTTTTTAATTTAAATAATTCTTGTCGAAAATTAAGAGGGTTATATTCCTCCCTGATTTTTTTATAAAATGTTAATAATGTATTAATAAAGTATTAATAATTAATAATAATTATCCTTTGTGTTAATGGAAAATATCCACCAAGTTTCGTTTTTTTTAATTTAAATAATTCTTGTCGAAAATTAAGAGGGTTATATCCCTCCCTGATTTTTTTATAAAATGTTAATAATGTATTAATAAAGTATTAATAATTAATAATAAATATCCCTTTTTTTTTTAATTTAAATAATTCTTGTCGAAAATTAAGGGGGGGTTATATCCCTCCCTGATTTTTTAAAGAAATATAAATAAATATCCTTTTGGGGGGAAAATATTCACCAAGTTTAATTTTTTTAATTCGTCTGAAATTTGAGAAAAAAATAAAAACTTGATTTTTACCTCCCTCTTCGGAGAAAAGTGTAACTCCTCAGGGAGGGATATAAAAAAAACCCCCCTTAATTTTCGACAAAGAATTATCCTAAAATTTTTCGCACTTATTTAGATATACCGCGTGTATATGTTTAGAGTTTTAAATGTATTGTCTAATAAGAAAATTAAGATGGCACATTTTATGCTACAGCTTTCTAATCGTAAAATAATGCTCTTGATTAAAAATGATCTTGAATTTATAAAGGTACACTTGTACAATTGCGATTTTGTTAAAAATTCGACTAGGACACTTTTGTTTTACGTCGTTAGCAGCCAATTCCTTTCATAAATCGAATCTACAAATCGAGCAGTCTTTTAAGAGCCTCGCATATCTGCGAGATTCTCGGGAAGGGGTAGAAAGGGGTGATAGAGAGAGAGAGGGAGAGACGAAGGGCGATGAGAGAAAGGGATCTCGAGAGAACGAGAGGACAGGAAGAGAGAGATGGTATCGGTGCCATATTAGAGGAAGTTATAAATCGCTACGAATCTAAAATTGATCTTTTCTGCAGCAGTTCGAGAGGACGAGAAGTGTCCTCGCGCGCGCGCATTCGTCTACATACGATCTCTCATACCCTCCTCCGGGGATAGATATCGCGGGGGTGTCGGGAGCACCTATCGAGAGCGAACCTTCGCGAGATATATCGATTGCGACGCGTCTGCGAGTTTGAGATAAGCCCGATCCGCATAGCGCCGCCTGTCGCTCGCAACCCCCTACGGTCCTCTTCCCACCCTCCCTCGATCCACCCCCTTTCCTCCCGAGGAAGGGAGGAAGCTTCCGAGATCTCTTTCGATCCCGACGAGACTAGTCGGCCGATGATTAAAACCCGCTGGATTACCACCGTCTTTCTACCTCCTCGCCATGTTGACTGTCCCACGGCAGAGTTCTGCATTTCTGTGCGAGTCTTCCGGGTTCCCGATACGAGGATTCGATCGACGATTTGTGTCAATTTCTTTGCTATCGTATCAAAATGATATACAGAGTGTCCGGTAATTAACGGACCAATGATCAAGGGCGGATTCTCTGGCCTATTTGGAGACGATTTTTCCTTAGCAAAAATGTTGACAAGTCAATAATTTTCGAGTTATAAGCGATTGAAAAAAATGGGTTTTTTGAAAACCAAACGTTTTGGAGTTAAAAGTCTAACATAATTACATTCTTCGGTTAATTTCAGGTAGAGTTTATTATAATAAAATTTTAATTTGAGGCTTAGTTATAAAGATACATAATGACAAATATGGGAAAATTGTAAAAAATGATGACCTTTTTCGACATTTTTGCTGAGGAAAAATCGTTCCCAAATTGGCCAAAGAATCCACTTGTAATCGTTGATCCGTTAGTTACCGGACACCATTCGCAGAAATTAATTTTTAATCAAAGAACACACGGAGAGAACTTTTGGTAATCGTAGGACAATACGGTATTGGAAGAATCTTATGAGAGTTTCTCTGATTAATATCTACCACAATAAAGATATTAATATGTACATAGTAAAATTAATAGAACATATTTCTTATCTTATTGTGATTTTTATTAATATTTTTATTGTGCTAAATGTTAATTAGAGAAACCCTTATAAAATTCTAACAATAAGAGAAAATTCTCTCTGTGCAGTAGTATGTCTTTCGAAAGATTGCATGCGAATGAACATTACTTCTTCGCGGTTTTTATTAAGACAATTTTGGAATATTCATAACATTAAGATTCACGAGATTGCAATATTAAATAAATATATTTAAATAAAATGTTGACTAATAATCTAATTTTATTGTTATACGCAAATGATACCTTAAATCTCGTGTGTTCTTTTCTCTAAATGGTGTGTGAAATATTTATTATCTGCTGAAAGTGACAATTAACACGAGGTCATTTGAAATTCGAATGGGCTTGCGCGCGCGTAGGAAGGGGTTACAACTTAATTGGCTCAAACTGGTCCTTCGGGATTCTAAAGGGACGGTATATAAAGGGTTAACGACAGTAAAAACCAACATAGCGGAATCCCGGATTTAATGCTCGTATTTGCTCGTCTGGTCCACTAAGACAAGAATTTTAATTGATCGCTGATTGTTGGACGGTACTTCGAGTACTTTGAGTACTTCGAAAACCAATGTCACTCGGAGACTTCAATGCCACACTGGTGTTCGCCAATGTTACCTAAAGACACTTTTCAATGAGTCGTTCAGAGGCGATGAAAATAAAAAAATTCGCAAATGTAATCAAGATAGAAAATTATGTAAAAAAAAATTGATGACAATTACGTGTTTTATTAATGATTCTCATATTTATAGAATTAGATTTTTTTTAGTTGGTAGTTTGGAAATCCTAAGAATTTACCAAAATTTAGCAATTTGAATTTCGAATTTCATAAAAGAAAATACAATGATGATTCTTTCTTAAGATAATATTTCAATGATTTCGGCAATGATTTACGAGGCTTGAAAAATCTTCCGCGTTTTCGTGCAAATTTCACTAATCTTGCATTTAATGCGCGTTCTTGAAAAGATATTCTTACAATTAAAAATTGATCGTCATTGCCGCGGGCGACAGTTTGTTACGTTGTAATTTACAACGATTAAGGTGTCTGTAATAAACGCGGAATTTTTTTCGAAGGAAGCAAGTTCCCGGAAGAAATTTGAGGCAATTGCAAATAAGGGGTGGATATTTAAGACTAAGTGGTCGTTAAAAATCTTGTAAGATTTTTAAATGAGAAAATTAAAAGGTTACCGCACATAGTTTGGAATTTTTTTATCTTTGCGTGAAATGCCAGCAATATATTAATATTTTCCTTCTACGAATATATTGCATAATATTAAAATAATTGATACGTTTCCATCTTAAACGATTTCAATAAATGGCGTAACGAAATCAATATAACGGAGGGACGTGCGATTATCGAATGAGATCGAATCTAAAATACTATCTCCTACAATTTGCTCATGCATACATGCATGACGTGGTTTGCATTTACATCGTCGGCCTTTCGAAATTGATAATTAAATTGCGTTCGCCGCCGCCAAAGTTATCCTCGTAAATGTCGACTCGCGCGATTAAGAACAAATTCGGCGCGATTGTTATCAATTATAATCAATATTCTAGGTGTCAAGAGATAGATTAATTTGCATTTTTCGACCGCGATCGTGCAGATAAAAATAAGATCAAATCAATGCATACATAAAATATAAATGTAAAACAATCCGAGAGAATCTACACAACTCAATTATATTTCTGAATATTATAAATTATATAAAAAAATTCTTGTTACAAATTACTAAACGAAATAATATATTAGTACATATCATTATATAATTGTAACAAAAATGGCATATTAATATTTACACATACCTTGTAACGAAAATAATTTTAAAAAATAATAATAATAAAGGGAAAAAGTATTAATCGTTTTTATGCAAATCAATTAGTCGTCGATTCTGAATGCGACTCGCGTTTTATTGCGATTACTCTGTACATAACTGGCGGTTTGTGCGTTTCGATGGCCGGGTACACGATCGGTATTCATTACGTTAATATCACGTCATCTGTGGCATATCCTGTAATCGAAGGGGCCGCGTCGGCGATTCTCGCCACCACCCTCCTGGGGCGCCGCGTAGCGCCGCAGTGTGTTATTAGAAGAACCGTCGGGTATATAACCGCGGGACCGATCGGGTAATACGGTAGTGGGCCTCATTGAGATTTATGAAAGACGAAAGGCGATCCGCCGATCTTGCCCGCACCTGCCGATTCGCTCGAAGGCGACGGACAGGAGACTTCTAAATGACGATGATTAGCTTGTTATCGCGATCGGGAGGATTTATCGATGAGAAGTGTTACCATTTAGATTGTGGAAAGATTGTGTGTCGGAAGGAAAGAAATAATATTGGGATGAAAATGAAAATTGTATTGCGAAAGAAATGTAGTTAATATTATATCGAATTGAATTTTTAAGTCAATTATGAAATCCTCACAAAGTTGTAGTTCCTTAAAGACGATTAAATGAACCATCGTTAAATATGTTCGATAAATTCAATATAGTCGTATCATCTAATTTATCTCGCAATAATATTTTTTCTATTTTATAAAGAGATCCATTGATCGAGAAAAACGTCTCGAAATTTTATTCCCACCGACTTAGATCACTAGGAGTGATTCATACGAGGATCGCGGCGTGTGTCCTCCGCTCTCTACATCCTGCAGGAGGAAGATATTCAATTTCCCGAACCGCGCTCGCACGGTCATCTCGATCGTGTGGGATAGAGATCCGGGAGAGTCACGGGAAAGCGCGCGTGCTGTAATAACTCGTCGATAAATAACAGTCGACAAGGAAGTAAAAGGAGCAAATGGAACGAGCAGGACGAAATCCTGCCGAGGGAGGAGAAACCTCGAGGCGGAGTATCCTCCTCGCGTCTGTGAGTGCGCGATCGATCGAGATCGAGAGCAAACGAAACGCGAACGGTCTTCCTCTTCCAAACATGGCGAGGCTCCTCTTATTCTGATAAACGATGCGTGCGTGCGTGCGTGCGTGGGATACGCACGTACCGAGGCCTTTATAAATAGTCGATCGACGACATCGAACAGACTTCTGAGATGACGTGGTCGAATTCAATTGCCAATCGAATCGCTTCTTGATATGCACAGTATCGAGATAGGAGAGTTGATCTCTACAATTTATTTAGTCCTTCTGGGATACCAGGCAAATAGGTAGATCTTATTGAACAAGTCGGGATGGAATTCCAGATGTCTTATTAAATCTTTGCAATTTTAACTTGTAAACAATTTTTGCAAATAGATTTCTTTTCAATCTATCAACATTCTCTTCTAGCGGGTCTTTTAGCGATCTCTAGAATTTATTTAGGGCTTATTGTTCCAACTCTTGGTAAGTTTTACCCGACAGGTAGCATATCTTCGTCTTTTTTTTTAGAATTTATCTGAAAAGAGACGAAAATATGCTACTTGTCGGGTAAAACTTACTAAGAAGTTGGAAAAATCGGTCCTTAATCCTTTTGGGATACCCCAAAAGGAGATAGGTAGCTCGAGGATCTTATTGAACGATCCGAATGGAATTCCAGGTGCCTTATTAAATCTTTAGAATTTTAACTTGTAAAAAATGTTTTGCAAACAGATTTCTTTTTCAATCTATCAACATTCTCTTCTAGCGAGTCTTCTAGCGATCTCTAGAATTTATTTAGGGCTTATTGTTCCAACTCTTGGTAAGTTTTACCCGACAGGTAGCATATCTTCGTCTTTTTTTTTTAGAATTTATCTGAAAAGAGACGAAAATATGCTACTTGTCGGGTAAAACTTACTAAGAAGTTGGAAAAATCGGTCCTTAATCCTTTTGGGATACCCCAAAAGGAGATAGGTAGCTCGAGGATCTTATTGAACGATCCGAATGGAATTCCAGGTGCCTTATTAAATCTTTGGAATTTTAACTTGTAAAAAATGTTTTACAAACAGATTTCTTTTTCAATCTATCAACATTCTCTTCTAGCGAGTCCTGTGAATCTGCGACTTCTTGAATAGAGTGCGCGCAGATTTCAGGTTCCAGGTGGCACCGCAGGTAATTGGTCGATCGTTTCGCATCCGCCATGGACCGGCGTTTGCATACGACGTTCACGGAAAGGGAGAGGAGGAAGAGGGAGGGGGGAAGAACACAGAGAAAGGGGATCGATAAGGATCTCTCGATCCTCTCGCGAAGGCTTCGTCCGGCGACCGGAGCCTGATCTATGAATGGGATCCCGGAGGTGGTGAACGGTGCCGATTGGCCGAGCCCGGTACCACTCTGGTGCTCGGATGGACCAATCGTTCGTTGGTCTCTCCTCTCTCGTTTCGTTTCTTTCTCTTTTCTTTTTAATTTTTTTTTAGTCTCCTTGCTTGGCTTCTTATTTCGATACCACGCTACCTTCTCTTTCTTCTTCGATTTCTTCCTTTTCTCTCATTCAACTCTGGTATTCTACCCTCGAAATTTACTTCTCGTCAATTATTCGCTGACGATTGTTGCGAACAAATTGGATGATTTGTTGTTAGCGCTGCTTCTTCTCCTCCTCGATTAAATGCGTTGTTGAACACTTTGGAGATAAATATCTCATATAAATGTCAAGTTTAAGAAGGAGAATATATAGACAAAGAATTTTATATAGAAAAAGAGAAGAAAAGATAGAATAAAAATAAATTATTTTACTTGCAGGTTTTAAAACTGTGAAAATTATATAAAAGTTGAAGGAAAAGAAAAGAGAGAGAGAGGATAAGATTGAAAGTAAAAAAATGAATATTAAATCAAGAGTTGAATTAAATGGAGATTAAAAATCCAGATTCCGCGCGCTCGATCCTTTTATTTTCCGTTGCGTTTTCTCTTCTTTCTTCTCTTGCATCGATATCTCGATCCTCTCGGACGAATCCTCTTCGCGGTACGCGATCGCTCGACTCGCTAGCTGCATTGTTTGGAAATCCGCGACGGTCGCGATCGCCGCCGATATACGCTTCAACCCTCCTCCTCCTTCTTCGTTCTGATCATTTTTGCTCGTTCCGCAAGCCTTTCTGGCCTTCGCCGATCCTCTTCCTTTTCTTCTGCGTGCCTTGCACGCACACGCGCCTTCCCTTGTACGCAATTTGTTCCCTTCGAGCTGGAACGCGAGAGAGTTCCTCCTGGATATCGCTCGTCTCGGTCTTACGCATTTCTTTAGTTTATCATTAAAAGACATTGATTAGAGAGCAATTTCAAATTTATGATTAAACATTTTCGAAGAAGTTTAAATTATTGGGAATTTCAAATTTAAATGGAACTTTTAACTTTCATATAATAAATATTCTTGTTCGAGTGCTTGTTATGTCTCCTCTACACTTTTTAAATCAGAAGAGTCTTTCACGCATTTTCCTGCTTCTCTTTCTCTCGGTTTCTTCTTTCCTGATAAAGCTGTGAGGCTTTCCTCTGTCCCTTTTCTTTCTCGGATCGAAGAAGGCGAAGGCAGACGATAACGAGGCTACCAGTAAATTTGCTGCCGAAAAATTAGCCGCGCGAAAATAAAGGACGGGAAAGATATTAAATTTAAAGGCGAATCGCACCATCGCTATATACCGACAATTGGCTACAATTGTGTATAGTAGTTTTTATATTCTAATTAATTAAAAAAAGAGCTCTAATTTTATTTTAGCAGCCGTAACAATGATTTATAATAAGCATAATATAATTTTGGAGACATATTAAAATTGTGATTATTGAGTCGCATATTTCTTCGAAGATCTAAATTTGGAAGAAATAAAATTCCTCGTCTCCTGGATCTAATACAGAACCGTCGAATTTAATCAGAGATCTAATCGACGATTGACGAGTGTCGGAGGATGCGGTGTCGGGACGCGTCGAAGGATAACCTCGGATCGCCGAAAGATCTCTCGCGTCTTCGCCGAGACTAACGAGACGTTTTCCCTTCGCTGCTGGATTTATCGAGTTAGCCTGAATCGAGTCGATTCGCACGACGCGCTAATCGTTCGCTGCTCTCGACACCGATCCCGCGATCGTTCTTCGACTTTCGCGTTGACATAGCCCTGTCACGTGTCCTTCGCGATCGCACGATTCCCAGCATTTCGTCCTGCCTGGATGCTGGCGAACGAACCGTTCGCTTTTGGCATTCAACGAGGAATCGAATTATTAGCAACATCGTTTTTCATTCTAATTGACCCTAAAATTATGTTGCGAATTTATATTAGGTAAACTTGATGATAGCATGTTGCAATTTAATTAAATAAATGATATAATTAGCTAGTATTTTACATCGATTATAAATATTTTCACGGAGAAATAAATACTCTCGACGCCGTAGAAAATCGCTCCAACGAGGAATCGAATTATTAACCAACATCGCATTATTTTCCTTTCTAGTTGACTTATAAATTCATTATGTAAAGAATTTATATTAGGTAAAGTTGATGAAGTCATCAGTTGCAATTTTAAACAAACGATGAAGGCGATTGAATAATTAGCTGGTATTTTACATCTATAAATATTTTCACATTAATATTTTTTGACAGAAATCAGCTGATAACTGTCAAAAATATTAAACGAATTTAAAGTGTCATAAAATATTTAATGTTTACAACATATTATTAGTTTAAAATTGAATTAGCAATTCACGCTTTTCAAAATAATAACATATGTTAAAAAAATAAAATAGTAATATACTTTATTTTCGATAAATATTTTTTGACAGAAATCAGCTGATAACTGTCAAAAATATTAAACGAGTTTAAAGTATCATAAAATATTATTAAAAATATATTTTTTAAATGTTCATAACATACATATTAGTTTAAAATTAATATATACATATATTTCTCGAAAATATCAATATTATATCTTAATCTTAAAACAATTTATCATAAAAAATTAGAAGGTGAGAATAATTTATCTTAATTATGTATACATGCTCAACCAACATCGCATTATTTTCCTTTCTCGTTGACTCAAAAATTATGTAATAAATTTATATTAGGTAAAGTTGATGAAGTCATCAGTTGCGATTTTAAACAAACGATGAAGGCGATTGAATAAATGATACAATTAGCTGGTATTTTACATCGACTATAAATATTTTCACGGAGAAATAAATACTCTCGATGCCAGAAAATCGGAGAAAGTGAGTTAGGAGGAAGAAATTGAGAGAGAGAAAGAGAAAAAAGGGTGGAGAAGGAAACAATGCGGTCTTTGTATGCAACGCGTATCGGGGGTGAGTGGAGGGCAGTAAAGTGGCCGAGTCAAAGGGATCGTAATCGGGGCCGGCGCGAAAAAGCGGCCGCGCGCGAGCGAGCGAGTAAAAAGAATAATAATCTCCTCCTAGAAAGGCGGCTCGCCCGGGTAAAACGGCAGTCGGCCAGCGTGGCGTGATAACCCTTTCGTTATCGGGTCCTGTTGTGGGGCGGAGGGGTTGAATAGAGCGAGTTGAAGGAGGCGGGGGCGACGGGGGAGGTTTAGCAGCGAACCCAAACCGATTCCAGACCGCGATAACGCCCCGATGTCGTGATAACTCACACTCTACATTATAATACACAGCGCCTCGAACGAACGAACCCCGACGTTGCTGTTGTTGCTGTTGCTGTTGCTGATGGCGATGAGAGAGAAGGAGAGAGAAAAATAGACGGGACCACCGCGCGTTGGATATAGGGTGATTAAAAAAAATACCCGATTATCGATCACTGGATACCCCTTTATTTTGTGTATGCAAATTTTCTCGCGATTTTTAGTATTTTAGTGAAAATTGTGACGTTTTTTCTATTTGACATTTCGGAATTTATGAACACGGAGAGAATTTTCTCTCAGAATTTGCCCTGCAAATCCTGATAATCGTGGTGTTGGAAGAATTTTATAAGAGTTTCTCTTATTTACCACGATAAAAACTATTAATAGAAGCATCGTAAATTTTATTATAGGTTCGTAGAAAATTTTCTCTACGTAGAATTTAAAAGTTTCCCCAACATGGTGACACTTAAGATTTCGCTCTTAAATCAAATAATTTTTTGATCGTGTTTGTAATTCTGGAAACTCTGCGATTACCCTGATTTTCGGTGACAAACTGTCTCTCTCTCTCTCGCAGGCGCGAAACGCCGATCTACGACAAGTGGTCCAGAGTGTCGCGAGCGTTTCAACGACAAATGTTGACCGAGTCGTCAGTCGCAGAGCAGCGCGGCTTTCCGGAGCGAGGATTTTGCGGCGAGACTCTCCGAATGCTGCTGGACCCGTTTGATAACGGCCTCCCGGACCACGTATCTTGGAGCCTGCAGGCTTTATTATAAACTCCCGACCTCTCCACCCCCAACCTTCTTCTCTCGTTACTCTGTCGCTCCTTCCTGGGAATTCGAGGGAACGAAATACCAGCATTAATCCCGTTGATATAGAAATATACCGCGAGAATTATCGTCGCTTCCGGGGGATATTTCGTCGCGTGGATCAGGATTTGAGAAGAGAGAAATTATACTGTTCCAAAATATTTCTCTCGAAAGGATTCAAATTGTCCTGGAGGATCGAAGATTCTAAACTGCGTTCTTCAGGTAGTTCGATAAAAAAATTATCGAGAGAAGGAGAGGAAACTGTGGGAGAAGAAGGTGATCAGATAGAAAGGATCGCTCTCAGAGAGAAGTACGAATTCTGATGGGGGGAGGTCGAAGAGAACGAAGGAAGAGGGAAGTGTCGAGGGGTTTCTGTGTGCGCCTCTCGCGAGAAGGGGACCTCTTTATCGTGATCCCCGTCCTGCAGCTCAGCTCCTCATTAGCTCGGCCGCTCATCAATCACTCGTCCACGACCCACCGTCTCGCAAAGTCTCTCTCTCTCTCTCTCTCTTTCGCAGCCGCAACCTTGCCGTACCCTCGCGGACTATCTCGAAGCGGCGCGAGAGAGAAGAAGGGGAAAACGAGCGCGTTTATTTATGCTCTAGGATTCCTCTAATCTCAGAACTCGATGAAGATTAAAAAGTCAAATGGGAGAAAAAATTGAGAATGACTTTTTGCTACTGCATATAGGGTGTCTAGCGGTCAGGGAAATCTGGAAAACCGAGCGTTGTCGGGGAATTTTAGAAATCTGGAATTGTCAGGAAATTTTATTATTTATCTGGATTATTTTCACAGTATTTTATATTTGTGTCACAATAATTTGAAATTTTTTATTAAATAAATATATAAACTTTCTTGATTAATTTTCGGTGTTGTAAAAATTTTGTTTCAATGTATTATATATTTCAAAATATATTATAACGTTGCTCAAAAATTATAATATTGTTAAAGAACTTTATTTTAATTCATTTTTTTTTAATTAAAAATTAATTTATTAATTTTATTAAAAATGTTTTATTTAAAAGTTTTGTTGTGATATTAGATACCATTAAATATATTAAAGTATATGTATTATAATTTGTTAAAATATATTAAAAATAAAATTTGATATAATGTAAATAAAAAAAGTATTGCATGTTTGTTTCGATTATCGTACATAAAGCAGATTGTATAATTGATTGAAATTTTTGTTTTAACTTTCGAACCTTTTCGTTGTTGATAAAAATATCTCAAGGATTTCATGATTTAACATATAGATATATGCAAAAAAATAATACTAAAAAGTGAGGGAAAGAATTAATTTCTAGTCTTGGAAAATCTGAAAAAATCAGGGAATTTTTTGATTAAGTCTGCTGGACACCCTGAAATTCGAAATAATCAATTAATAAATAACCAGAAAAATATTACAGAGATTAAAAAATAGGGAAGAAATCAGAGAATTTTTCATCAAGTCTGCTGGACACCCTGAAATTCGAAATAATCAATTAATAAATAATCAAAAAGATATTACAGAGATTAAAAAATGGGGAAGAAATCAGGGAATTTTTCATCAAGTCTGCTGGACACCCTGAAATTCGAAATAATCAATTAATAAATAACCAGAAAAATATTACAGAGATTAAAAAATAGGGAAGAAATCAGGGAATTTTTCATCAAGTCTGCTGGACACCCTGACATTCGAAATAATCAATTAATAAATAACCAGAAAAATATTACAGAGATTAAAAAATGGAAAAGAAGTCAGGGAATTTTTTTATTAAGTCTGCTGGACACCCTGACATTCGAAATAATCAATTAATAAATAATCAGAAAAATATTACAGGGATTAAAAAATGGGGAAGAATGGAAATAAAAAGCTCGAAAGAGAAATTGGGAATGTTAAGCAACGAGTCGCAGTTCTCTCCTTTCTCCATCTTGATCTTTACTTTCTTTCTTTTTTTTTGTATTCTGTTGTGCAAAGAAGGCATCGAAGAGAAGGAGCGCGGAGAAAGAGTTCCGGTGTCCCAATATTTGGACCGTCGATCGCAGGGACCTGTCTCTACTCTGAGAGAGATTCGATCGACAACGAGGAGGGACCAACTTTCGTCGTCCCGCTGTTTCGAAAGATCGATCGATATATTCTCCCGTGAAAGGACTCGCGCATACGAATCGTTTCTTCAGCCTCAGGAGCGTACTCGATAATACCGGGGAAATTTAATTCACGTGACACGATCAAAAATGTAGAAACATATCGTAGAAAAAACCTACTTTCTGATATCGCACAAGTAAATGAACGAGTAACTGTATATAAAATTATTATTTAGAGTACAAGGAGATATAAATTTCAGAAGTTTAGAAAATTCGAGAGACGGTTTTGCTATATGGAAAAAAACCGCTTGCGACGATAATGTTGGAGGGAAATTATCGCGCGCAGGAATTATCATCGGTTTCTCGAGCGAGTCGATGTTCGCGTGATAATGAAGTATCTTCTTGGCGGGAGAGAGAGAGACGCGGTTAATCTTCGGCTGCGGCGACGCTCATATAGCTCGATATTGTTTAACTTGCCTCGTTATCGCGAGATGCACTCTATAGCCATCTCTCCAGGGGTGGAAGATAGCGCGCACCTTCGAACCTTGTCCTCTTCCCCCATCTTCGCCCTCTCGTTCCAGCGAGTTGCCCGAAGAAGGGGTCGGGGGTGCTCTGGAAGGGAGCTGCATCCAGCTGATAACACCTCCTGGACTGATAACGAGCCGGCCAGGCTCTCGTACAACCCCAACCCCTTGCTCCTCTTTCTCCTCCCTGCCAACCCTCCGCGACCTCGCGCGTTGCTCTGCCTGTTTCTGTAAACGTCCCCTGCGAGAGCTTCCGCCGGAAATTGGCGTGACGAATTCGCGATAATTATTGCGATCGTCCTAGAAAGTCATTCATTTTTCTTATTTTATATTTTATTTTTGGTGTCTAGCGGTCAGGGAAATCTGAAAAACCGGGCATTGCCAGGGAATTTTAGAAATCTGGAATTGTCAGGAAATTTCATTATTTATCTGGATTTTTTCACCATTTTTTATTAAATAAATATAAATTTTTTTCCCTCGACATCCAGCACACTAATTTTCTGTGTTAAAAATCGATTCATCTACAGCGCGTTCGTTAATTTATATTTTCATCGTCGTGTTATATCGTATAAATTATATATTCAGAAAAAATAATACTAAAAGGTCAGGGAAAAATTCATTTCTGCTCTTGGAAAATTTGAAAAAGTCAGGGAATTTTTTTCATTAGTCTGCTGTGGACACTC
This sequence comes from Nylanderia fulva, assembly GCF_048542155.1. Classification (NCBI taxonomy): domain Eukaryota; kingdom Metazoa; phylum Arthropoda; class Insecta; order Hymenoptera; family Formicidae; genus Nylanderia; species Nylanderia fulva. Next base: position 633,053 of record NW_028189730.1, on the reverse strand, counting down.
TGGGATTGTAAGATAAATATTATCATGACTTATATTCGATTTTAATCTACAATTGGAATATCTTTTTTCAGCTTCCCTATTCATTACGAAAGTACTAAAAATTAGAAAAATTATTCTAATCCCTTGCAGATCCATAAATGTTTGGCTCCAAGTGTCTTGCGAAATTTTCCACAACTTGATCGCATTAATCGCTACATTATACCCTACTCTGATAAAATCCAAAAAATGTATTATATTATTAAAGATGAAAATTTACGGGGATCGCAATTAGGTGAACGAGTTATCGATTCTCGAAGATGCTGCTCGCGAAAAAACGTTTTTTTTTTTTCCTAATCGCCCAGTTGTCAAGCTTATCGTCACGAAGAAGAAGCTCGCTCCTCTATTCCTCTCTTGCGAGAGGAGAGATATCTCACTCTCGAATGTCTGGACCGTCGTCGCCGCCGTCGATAAGAGACGCGATATCTGAACCCCGGTCGGGCCGTTACAATGCTTGCGTTGTGCGTCCAGCTCGTGCGAGATTTCATATAAACGAGTCGCGAGATGCGCGGCCGATACGGCCGGATGCTTTCCGCGAATGCGCTGGCTCCGGAGAAAGGCGAGTCTTTCTCTCTCTCCGACCGACATTTCTTTTTCGGCGCGGTTTCCCTCGCGACTCTCCCTCTCTTTCGCCCCGGAACGAATTCCAATGAAACTTTGAGACGCGCGCGCAGCCAGGAGGAGGGAACGCGCCAAGTTCTAAAGATACTGACTTCCGGCTTAGATCGGCCGCATAATGCGGAATGATGAAGTGTCCGCATTTACAGCGTGCGAGGAGCCAAACTTCGCGAAGCTGCTCGACTTTCCGAGAACCGCGGATTACCGAGAATTGGGAAAACCGATGCATTCATTAAGGGAAGATTGATTGTTCGCGTTTAATGAAGACGGACGGATCGCGATCTTGTTATATTTTATCGTGCAAATAATTTTTCATCTTTGTCAGCGGAATTGAAAATGTTATATAAAGTTTTTTGCTCGATAAATACATTTTGATTATTCTAAAATAATTTTTGCGCACAAACCCGTGCAGTTTAATCCACTTCTGCTGATAACAACTATTGAATCACTGGACATACTAATTCGATAATTGTTATCAACAGCCGCGTGATTCAAATGAAGGTAAAATATAATTTCGATGCGTTCATCGAAGCAAAAAGATCGAGATAGGCATCCGCCGAATATTATTAAATATTTTATCCTTCTTAAACAATTTGAACGAACAAAAATCCACTGTAATTTAAATGTACAAAAATCTTATTAGGACATTATTAATTTTTCCTCGACTCGTGTGTTCAAATCCACTGCATTTTTAAAGTCTCGAACATTGCTGCTTTGTTCCGACACAATTCCAACTTTCCTGCGACTCGAGACGTACTTCAACAATTGTGACACGATGGAAAGGGAAATAAGGCCCCGTCCTTCTTCTCACATTATCATTGAGAACCGATGGAGGGAGGAGCTTTGAGCGAGATGAATCATGACTCGGTTATTCCTCAGCCACGCGATGAATTTCAGATCTTTCTCTCTCTCTCTCTCTCAATCAAGAAACGATTAGAATTCTTCTTCTGGCCCCGACACTTCGGCGGTACATATCGGCGGCCGATTTATCGCTCTATTTTTGCATTCGAGAAGCCTTGGGCGATCGCGCTTTTCCGTATTGCGCTCATCGCGCCGATACATCATAATGGAGTCGCATATCTACTCGAACAGCCTCGATTCAGCGCGAGAATAAATGCGATTGCGCGCGGATACATATACATGTATATGTATACATCATAAGAACAGAGAGAAAAAAAGAAGCAATAGCGCCGGACAACCTTGATGAAGGCGCGACCGAGATGCATAAAACGCTGTATCCGACTAATGCCACGTCTGCGTTCCACAGATTCCGATTGCGTGTCGTTGAACACACGCGAGATACCTGTACTCCGAATGGGCTTTGTTAGGATTCTCAATTGCGCAAAATTTTATTTCCATTTTTCTCAATGTTGAAATTTAAATTTTTTTTATTTTTTAATGTTTGAGGGTTGATATTTAAATTTTGAAATATCATATTTTTTTTGGTTAAAAAAATAAAATAGTAATATACCTTATTTTCGATTAATATTTTTTGACAGAAATCAGCTGATAACTGTCAAAAATATTAAACGAGTTTAAAGTATCATAAAATATTATTAAAAATATATTTTTTAAATGTTTATAACATACATATTAGTTTAAAATTAATATATACATACATTTCTCGAAAATATCAATATTATATCTTAATCTTAAAACAATTTATCTTAAAAAATTATCAAAATTTTTGAAAATTAAAATTTTCAAACATAAAAATCATTGAAAAATTCTCACATAAATATTTATTTTTGATATTATTTCTCATTTTATTTCTCCATATTTATTTAAGAATACTTTAGCTTGCAATTTCCTTGATTTTTCATGCTTTAAATTTGATCGATAGTAATCGCAATTTTTGATTAACATCATATCAACAAAGAGAGTGTTGTCTGCACGATTCCTACATCTACGAGGATCTTTCCTTGTGCATGGAAAGTTGAACGACACCTCTATCCGAGGGGTCAGCCCTCAAGTCCCCGCCGCCTTCGGTTCTCCATTAGACTGACGGATGGTCCCCGATTAGGCTTTCACGGATAACGAACGAGCACCGGCCACGAGGAGCTAAAAAACCGCATCGCCGAGCCCGAGCGCGAGAAAAAGGAGGAATGATAGAGCAGCGGGTATAAAGATCCATCGAGAGGAAATGTTTATTATAATCCCGCGAATCGTAAATCGCGCCAAATCGTATATTCTTCTTCGCATTCGCAACTTGCGCAATTTTACGCGCGAAACAAGTTTATCACACGTCATATATGGAATGTTTACAGCTTTAATAAATGTCCACGCGTGCGAGAGAAGAATATTAATAAACATTTTTATTTATTCTTTTTTTTTATTTTTATATTCCTCCTCGATGAAGGAAATTGATATTTTCTCTTGGCGATAAACAGTAACGAGCGTATCGGAGAGAGTATCGGAAATAATTACTTTTGCTGTATCTCTTGGACGGAGAAGGAGATGGAAAACCGAAAGAGGGAGGGGGAGGGATTGGCAAAAGGGGATATAAGTAAGTATAAGTGACTTTGCCGCGCGGTCCTCAGATAATGCCCAGGGCCACCTTCCAGGGATCAGTATTTATTGTGACGCGATCGAGATAGCGGTCACGGTACGCCCCTGGTGCCTGGCTTCTCGCACTCGCACGAATTATGGTCTTCAATATGACGACAGTTCCGTATCTCTCTGGCGAACTTGTCCTCTCCCTCCTCTTCCCGCTCCTCGCCCTTCGCATCAGCCTCTTTCCCGAGGGATCGTAAAGTCTCTTAAAAGGCTCCGTGACTTTTCGCAGTCTCCGAGACATGATTAAAATAATGAATGAAAAATCGACGATTTCTCTCCTCTGCCTCCGTTAAATATAAATCATTAAATACTTTAATTTACTATCACGATATACTCGCAATGTTGTAATACCTTATCCTCGATTAACATTTTTTGACAGAAATCAGCTGATAACTGTCAAAAATATTAAACGAATTTAAAGTGTTATAAAATATTTAATGTTTACAACATATTATTAGTTTAAAATTTAATTAGCAATTCACACTTTTCAAAATAATAACATGTTAAAAAAATAAAATAGTAATACACCTTATTTTCGATTAATATTTTTTGACAGAAATCAGCTGATAACTGTCAAAAATATTAAACGAATTTAAAGTGTCATAAAATATTTAATGTTTACAACATATTATTAGTTTAAAATTGAATTAGCAATTCACGCTTTTCAAAATAATAACATGTTAAAAAAATAAAATAGTAATATACCTTATTTTCGATTAATATTCTTTGACAGAAATCAGCTGATAACTGTCAAAAATATTAAACGAGTTTAAAGTATCATAAAATATTATTAAAAATATATTTTTTAAATGTTCATACATATTAGTTTAAAATTAATATATACATACATTTCTCGAAAATATCAATATTATATCTTAATCTTAAAACAATTTATCATAAAAAATTAGAAGGTGAGAATAATTTATCTTAATTATGTATACATGCCCAATAGATTGAAAAACATGTGTTTATCAATTTAAATTAAATATGAATTAATACAAATGAGGAATTTGATCCAGCGTTTCACATCAGAAAAGAAAGAAATAAAGTAGATCCAGAGTAAATGTATGGGTTTGCGATGCGATAGGGATGGTCGATTGAAAATTGTCGAATTTTCCGACGATAACGGAGACGACCGGAAGAGCAACAAACGAGGAAGGTAGCAGGAAAGTCGTAAACGTAATCGTGCTTTTTCAGGCGTCGCTACTAAACTCCGAGTTCAGGGGAGAGCCGCTTATAAAATATTTTTACAACGGCACGAGTCACGATACTTTGTGCTTACATAGCCGACGACAAATTCTCCCTCCTTGTCTCTCCTTAAATCCATCATCAAAATTGCACGTTCGCCGCCGTATTAAGCTGTAAACTATGTCTCACTTTGTTATAATCTCCGATATCGTCTATAGAAAATGTAATCTCGACATGATATAAAGTTTTTTAATAAGGATAGATATCTTTTCTAGCGTTCTCTCACGTTTTATTCTTATCCTTGTTAACTTAAAAATTTTTAGGATGCATTAAAAGAGATGGAAGAAAAAAATGTTTCGTTTCTTTTTACATGCCTATACGTTAATTTTTTAGATTGTCTTTGACTCTGAACTCGAAATTGAAATTCACGCTTAGTTCTTGTAAATGGAATTTATCAATTAATTTCCAGATTATTATCAATGCTATGCATGTGTTATTTGTATACTGAAAAAAAATTATTTTATTTTAATACTGCCTAATAAATATAATTTTTAATTGAAACTAATAATATTGATTTGATGTGAAAAATATTTCTTTGTTTCAAATAAATGATTTATTGGGCAATACTGAAATATAAATATTTAATTAATTTAATACATTTTTTTTTCAGTGTAATATTTGCACAGGAAATTCAATTCTGACACATTATACATAAATTCCTGCTTCTTTTTTCCCCACTCTTTTCAGCATTCTCCCTTCTTATATACAACCGCACACATATCCTTTTGCTCTATCTTTCAGTCTGTTAAACAAAGTGCATCTCCCTTTCCCTCTCTTTTTCTGCACAAAACTCTTTTCTTTCTTGCGATCTCCGTTCCTCCGGGTCGGTTCAAAGTTTCGCGATAAAATCCGCGATAGCGCGTCAGGGGGGCGATAGATGAGCAAAAGGGGAGATAGCTTTTGGTGCAGCAACGAAAGGAAGAGGAGAGAAAGAGCGAGCGAGGGAGAGAGAGAGAACGCGCGAGCTTGCGAGAGAAGCAGATAAGCTCGATTATGATCCCCGGTGGTTAAAGTCAAAGTTTTTACGGTAGATAAGCCCGCACGAATGGGTTGCGCGAGATAAAGGTGAGTCGCCCACCTTTTCCCTCGTCGCTCGCTCTCGTGTCACTAAGAAGTGCGCCATTTTTCTTAATAAGGCTCTTCGAGGCCGAACATTGCTGCCCCAGCAATATGGCTGTACAAAATCATCATATCACGATGGTCTTATTTTAAATTATATAATTTATTTAATAAATTATATATATAATTTTTTAATTAATTAATTTAAAAATTATATAATTAAATATTTAATATTTAATTATATAATTATATAAATTTTAAATTATATAATATACTTTTATAATTGCTCTCTTCTGCGCACGATTAGAAGTTTGATGGAATCATTAGAAATGTAGATAAATATTATATATGATTTAATGCAAAATTAATTTCAGTTGTGGAAAGATAAGAAAGAAATGATAAATATGATTTTTATAGATTTTTGAAGTATTTTATAATTTAATTTAGTCTTTGAAAATTTAGCTATAAATATAAATGTATGTCTTTAGAAAAAAAATTGGTATTCTATTGAAGTCTCTCAAATTTAAGAATTAAAAAAAATTAAAAATTTAAATGTAAGAAAAGAGGGAATGTGTGAAACTTTCTCACTTCGTCTCCTCGAAATTGAGCGATTTCGCCGACACCCTCGGTTCGCATTGAACGATTATGAGAATAGTTGCTCTTTCTCTCCTCCACGGTTCTCTCATGGTTATGGTCGCAAATGCAAACGAACGTACGTGCCGGCCGTCGCATCTGCCAGGTGCGCTAAAGATATAATTTTTACGACGCACCCCAGCAGAGAGAGAGAGAGAGAGAGAGAGTGAGAGCCAACCCTCTCTTCTCGCACCCTTCTGGTTTTGCGCGATGCACCCTATAAGCGGCCGTAAATTGAATAACACCTCGAGACAAGATTTATGTAACGATCGCTGAAGCCGCTGAGATGGCGGCTTCTATATACAGAGAGGGTGATGATTTCGCGAATCGGAACCACCCTCTTCACGAAGAGAAGAAGTCCGTCCCAATGGTTTTAATAAAAATCTTGCAATTCTCGGTTTTGCTCTTGATTCTGATCTATTGTTGCAATTTTATATCGGTTCGTTTTATAGGAATTTTATTTTTCTCCATAACACCCTTTAATGTTCAAGCGAGGATGAGCAAAAACGAGATGTTCTTTTTTTTTTTTTTTGAACCGAATCCCTCGTTCTCCGATCGCTCCACGTGTCGGTTGCTTTATGTCCCGAAGAGATCCGTGCTTCATGTACTTACGACATTGCGGCGCCTGGTTACACCGAGATACAACAGTGCTTAAACCCGCGATCCTAACTTCGCAACAGCGACGTGCATCGTTGCGACGCGCAAGATTGCTGGACACGCTCGTAAATAACTGCCCCACCTTCGGCAATCTCGTCAGGCTTTAACACCCCATTACGCCGCTCGCGAGATCCCGAAGAGAGGGTGCTTCTGATGTTCTTGCCGAAACATCGATAAATGACGGGAAGGTGTTAATAGGCGTTAAAAAGCTGTTCGATCTTCAGATATAATAAAAACACACTTCATTTTTTTTTTCAACGATATTTCGATTAATTCTTGTTGAGAATTAATCTGCCATCTAAATTTTAGTTCGAATACTTGAAATAACATGCTAGTTCCGATTAATATTTACACCACAATAAAGAATATTCATATCTACCACAATAAGATATAAAATAGGTTCGATTAATTTTGCTGAGTGCGTATTAAAATATTTTCTATTTTACAATAGTAAATATTTAACCAGAGAAACTCTTACAAAATTCTTCCAATACCATATTGTCCCACGAAAATTCTCTCCTGGTACATTGACAAAAAAATGATAAAATTAATAAATATTAATTTCAATACTGCCTAATAAATTATTTCGTTGAAACAAATAAATGCTTATCCGTTTGAAAAGGATTTTCTTATAAATGATTTATCGGACAGTTGAAATCAACCCTTATTTCCATAAATTTTGTTCAGTGTAACAACACCCAACAAGACCCAAAGTCACTCGCATCTTCAGGATTCGTCGAAAAGATGTTCGAGAGGGATCGTCGCGGATCAACGACGGATTTCCGGCCTCTTGGTTTTCGCGGCCTGTGAACGTCGCTTAAACATTGAGACGTGACCGTGCTCGTTGGAGGAAACGTGCACGAGGAGGGAACGAGCCCACATCAGGCAATTATCGCTCGGCGGGAGCTCCCGACGTGCATACATTAAACCCTCCCCCTCTTCCACCCCTTCATCCCGGAGGGACGAGGACGACGAACGGTGAAACGACACCCGAGATTTCGTATCTCTCGGGACGGGACACACTTCTCTCTCGCCTCTCCGTGCGCGACGTTTTAAGATCGATATCTGGCCGCGCGACTCGCCTGAATGAATAATTATCAATGGACGGTGCGCGCACCACCTTTCTCTCTCTCTCTCTCTCTCTCTCTCTCTTCTCGGCCTGCCTGCGAGATCGTTCGCCATTCGACGTTGACTGTTTTCGCATTAATGACCCGCGCCATCGGAGGCTTTCGATATTTTGCGCAAATAATGAAGAAATATATATGACGCACCAACACATTTATAGACCGATTTTCTTCCGAAATTGGTACTACCAAAATTTTGCATATTTTTCGGGGATCACTCTACTATGTGTTTTTTTTTTAAGTTTTACAATACTACATACGCATTCATACATTTATTGATTAATTTTCTCGAAATTGGATATCTATATATATAAGTTAAAAAAATTGAGTAAAATGTAAAAAAGGATATAATGATTGAGTAATAAAAAAAATATCTAAAGTATATATTAACTAAAATAATGTTTTATATTTAAAAAATATGAAATTGTGTGGAAATTAAAATAAACAAGAAAATAAAAATAAAAATATATAATAAATATTTAAATATATGCAAAACGCGGTGTAAAATAAAATATCTGGGAGAAAGAAAAATAGATAACATAGTAAAGTCTTCCACAAAAAAAATTTAAACATTTATTTTGGTATATAAATTTCGTGAAAGTCGGACAACAAATGTGGAAGTAGTTCGCGGTAATACAAAAAAATGAATTAATTTTTTGTGTTAAAACGAATTTAACATAGGCTAGATGAGGTCCGAAAAGCTAGTATGATATAATAAACAAGCGGGAAGTTATATATATATATAGTGTTGGATTAATTAACGCGAAGCGAAGTTGAGACATATAGAGCATGGAATTGCGGTTTATCGGCAGACGTGTCTCCTCGGGGTGCTACTTATTCTTAATGACTGTCCCATCTCTGAATTTAATCGACGACACGCATAAACCATATCCCGCCTTTGCATATTTTAAGTGCGTGCGTGCGCACGCGCTCGTGCTGCGAACATCATTTTTTTTTGCACGCCTTCGCGATTTCTGCCGGCTGATACAAAATATCGCGAATCGTGCTTCGAATGAGGCGAGACTTCGAGAATTGAGAATTTACGAGCGATCGAAACGATGCAATGATTTAGAGTAGAAAATCAGATTTATTTACAATGAAAAATTCCATGTAATTGATATTTAAGCGAGGGAGTAACCACTTAATGTAATCGTGGAACAGTGTCCCCGAAATCATTATGAAATCCTTATGAAATCCCGTGTAATCGTTTGCAATCAGATGTAATTGATAAAGTCAAATGAAATCATGCGGAATCATTAGAAATCATATGTAGTCAGCAGAAATCATTTTGAATTTTCGTGTAATCATTGGAATCATGTGTAATCATTATGAAATCTATGATGAAATCATGTGTGGCACGAGCACTTTCCGTAGTAAATTGCGATCAAATTCAAGATAAAATGCTATTTATAATTTTATGTGTCACATAAAATCCTAAATGATTACATGTGCAATCACGAAAATGCATTGTGTAATCAGATGAAATCATTACTTTTGTGAAATGATTTCATATGTAATGAAAAAAATCCATTTGCAATCAGATGAAATCATTTGTAATCAGATGAAATCATTTATAATCAGATGAAATCGTTTGTAATTAGATGAAATCATGAAATCAAATGAAATCATGTAATCTGTGGGACAACATTTTAGCTAGTGGTTACCTCCTCGTATTTAAGGAAATAATTGCTGGCTCGAAAATGAATCTCGACGTTTCTCAATTGAATGTAATAATCAAAAGCGCGGTAATTTGTCACTTTCGCGACGCGTTCTCGCTTCATCATCTCCGAAGTCGTGGAGATTTTCGCGCAGCTTCTTCGAGATACTCTCGTACCTCGAAGATCTCGACGCCAATCTCGGATAAACGCGTCCCCGACAAGACAATTCTATCAACCAACCACCCACCCACGTGAACCATTAAAACGTAGGCGGTATCTAGACGCTGAGATCGGCGTCCTTCAAATTTTCAATTAGTCTTACGGAATATTCAAGAGAGAGAGAGAGAGCGCGAGAGGCCTCCGATAGCATCGTGTGTCCCTTTATTCTTCCGTAGGCAATTTGAATGGCGACCGAAAGTGGATCTGGATCAAGTCTCCTCTCTCCCTGGATCCGTGGATGGGGAGGGGGAGGATAAATTGGGGGGGGAGGGAAGAGGAGGAGGCCAGAGAACTCGCCTCTCGTCTAGCTTAGATCTAATCTCGCATTCCCGCGCGCTGCGTGCCTAATTAAAGATCGATATCTCCCCGATATTATTGCCACCCCCTTCCCACACGTTCCCTCTCCCATTTCATCCTCCTTCCCTCCCGCCCTTGCCGCGTAGCAGGTTATTAAATTCTCCTATCTGGTGAGATCTGGACCGGCCGGTCCTGCCCGGCCTTATCTGATCCGGTCGATCTCCCGGTCTCGTTACCTTTCGGCCCTATACGTTCCCGTTCTCGTTTTCGATGGATCGACACTTTCGAAATTTCGTGAGGGATGACACGCCGGATAGACATAGGGGAAAAGCGACAGACTCCGATCGACTCTCCGAAAAACCGGAAAGAGAGAGATATCGGTCAGGTGGTGTCTATAATTACTTTATCCTATATTTATTTATTTATTTATTTATTTCGAACATTTTAAATTACTTCGGAATTATCGATTCGAATTTTTTTTTTTTTTTTTTTTTACGCGATCTATTTATCTCGTTTCATTTATTGATTCTCTCGCGTTACTCTCTTCAATCAATCATTTTCCTAAAATTATTATTCTAAATATGATCGGATTAATTATTTTATCACTCCAACTAATTGTTTTAAATAACATTTTCGATGGGGGAATCAACTATTTCCTTTTCTTTGACACGATTATATAATTTGACTCCAGATTACGCTTTCTTTAAAATTTATTTCTCAAAGAAGCGTTTCTCGAGAGGCATCTTTTATCCATCCGGGATTTTTTTGCGTCATTAACGTTTATTACTAATATTTATTTGTTTCTCTTGCATTAATCTTTAATAAATCATTTTCCTAGATTTTTCCTAAAATTATTATTCTAAATATGATCGGATTAATTATTTTATCACTTTAATTAATTTTTTTAAACAACATTTTCGATGGAGGACAACTATTTCCTTTTCTTTGACACGATTATATAATTTGACTCCAGATTACGCTTTCTTTAAAATTTATTTCTCAAAGAAGCGTTTCTCGAGAGGCATCTTTTATCCATCCGGGATTTTTTTGCGTAATTAACGTCTATTACTAATATTTATTTAATTTATTTGCTTCTCTTGCATTAATCTTCAATAAATCAGATTTTTCCTAAAATGATTATTCTAAATATGATCGGATTAATTATTTTATCACTCCAATTAATTTTTTTAAACAACATTTTCGATGGAGGACAACTATTTCCTTTTCTTTGACACGATTATGTAATTTGACTCCAGATTACGCTTTCTTTAAAATTTATTTCTCAAAGAAGCGTTTCTCGAGAGGCATCTTTTATCCATCCGAGATTTTTTTGCGTAATTAACGTCTATTACTAATATTTATTTAATTTATTTGCTTTTCTTGCAATAATCTTCAATAAATCAGATTTTTCCTAAAATTATTATTCTAAATATGATCGGATTAATTGTTTTATCACTCCAACTAATTGTTTTAAACAACATTTTCGATGGAGGACAACTATTTCCTTTTCTTTGACACGATTATATAATTTGACTCCAGATTACGCTTTCTTCAAAATTTATTTCTCAAAGAAGCGTTCCTCGAGAGGCATCTTTTATCCATCCGGGATTACAAGCGAGAAGCAAAAACGAAAAAAAAAGAAGCGCTTATAAACCGTCGGTGCTCCGCCGCTTCCAATTTGTGAAATCGCGCCAGCGACGTTACTCCTTGCCACCCCTATCGACAATCGACCTTCTCCTCCCTCTCTCTCTCTCTCTCTCTCTCTCCCCCTCGTTACCGGAGGTTTTAACGCGGAACAGAAAAAAATCGCCGGCCCGCAGCGTAGCGGAGGAAACCGAAGACGGTGACAGATGGCGCGTGACGATAACGTCTCTCGAAGGTCCTGTTCGCGGGCGAAACGACCCGCGCCGGATCCTGTTCCTGTCGCGAGATAAACGAAACAGCTGCGTCTCGGCGCCGATCAAAGATCTATCTCTCTCTTTCTTTCTCCGCCCAGAGCGCTCTTTCGTGCGCGATCGCGCGGAAATAAATGAGCAACGTGTGCATGATAACGACACACAAATTCGAATACTTTGATTCCCTCGATGATTTTATTTAGATAGCGCGACCGGAGATAATTTTATGTATCTCTACTTCATTTTATTTCGACCTTTCCAAGTCTTTAATCCTTGAATTTGTTCGGTTCCTTTTTCGATTCTCAGAGAGCTTTTAGCATCTCCGAAGTATAGATGCTCGGGTTTGAAATGTAGAAAAAAATAATTTAACATTCAGGATTCGAAGAATTAATCTCACGGATCAAAGAAATTCAAAAGAAATTCTTTTTTTTAAAAAAAAAAAAAAAAGATCGTATATGATGTGGAGAAAAATTAACTGATAGTAATAAAAGTGACTCTTAAGTGAAATCACATTCCTGAAGCGGTCCGAGAGATAGAGGTGTCCCAGAATTGCCAAGGAGGGAGGTGAAACCTTCGGATTTTAATCCTAGGCGAGTCTAATCGCTACTCTGCGATCGGGTGGCAGGAGATTAGGCTAACCAGTTGATATAAAAGATCGATCGCAGGGGAAGAAGAATAAAAAGTGATTCGGCCAGAAAGAGAAGAGGGGAAGATTTTCGGACGAAATGATCGCTGGTTCATGATGGCCAAACAAATTAGTGAGATAGAAAAGATAATGTCGAGTATTTCGATTAACAGACTACTTAGTTAGTTACGGATATAATTTCAGATAAAGACAACATCTGTGTGAACTCGATACAGTTGTATCAATACGGTCGTACGATTAGCATGTCGATGACGTTTGTGGAAACTGTATGAAAATCTGCGGCATTAAAAGATAATAGTTTGCTTTAAAGAAAAAAAGGAATATTAATAGTATTAATATAATTAATATAAATTAAAAAAGAGAGCGACAAAAAATTCTCCCTTGAAATTAAAAATTTTAATATGTGAACAATAATCTCTTTAGATCTTAATTGAATCGTTTTATCATAATCAACCAACTTTATCTTAATTATAATCGTTTGCATCTTAATTATTTAAGTTCTCTCAATTCTAATACGCACCACAATTGAGACTGACATTTTATCAAAACTACAATTATCCCGATATTCTAATCGCGTGCCAGGCATCAAAAAAGTGAAAAAAGAAAAAGAGAGAGAAAGAAGGAGGCAATCGCTCTTTGATACTTTTATTATTAAAGGTTAATAACAATTACCAACATACTATAACCGTTCATCGCGAATCGCGGCACTTATTACAGCTTTTCGCAACGAGAGCTAATCGTGATTAAGTGGTAACGGTCGAAAGTCGGAACGTCGACGTTTTATCAACGCCAAATATCAGGCTTATCGTCGTCCTTTAAGATAATTACTATGATCGTTGTCCTTACGAAAGAGAAGGTGGAGGAGGCGTAAACGCAAAGTACGAAGGCGGAGGTGGCGACGATGGAGGCTCGCTCCGCATGAATAATGCGCTCCACGACGCGATCCGAGCTTCCCAGAAGACCGTCGTTGAACTGTGATACTATACCTTGAGTACTGATCCAAGTATTGGACGACACAATAAAGCTGTTACGTATCTGGCTCTCGCGAAATAAGATTGCGAATCAGAGGCTCTCAATGTTCCGACACGTATTTATTAAAGCATATATTGAATGAGAAAATTCATATCTCAAGAAGATAAACTGTCAGGAATACTGATGGAATTTGGATGCTATCAATTTTGTCAAAATTATTAAAAGAATGTCATAAAATATTATTTAAAACGTTATTATTAGTATAAAATTTAATTAGCAATTTAAACGCTTTAATCAGCTGATTTCTGTCAAAAAATATCAGTAAAGCGTTAATTTGCTAATTGAATTTCAACATAATAATATGTTAACAAATTAAAATAGTAATATGTTGTAAGTAATATATACCTTATCCTCGATTAATATTTTTTGACAGAAATCAGCTGATAGCTGTCAAAAATATTAAACGAATTTAAAGTGTCATAAAATATTATTTAAAACTATTTTAATGTTTACAACATATTATTAGTTTAAAATTTAATTGGCAATTAACGCTTTTCAAAATAATAATATGTTAAAAAATTAAAACAATATATAATATATACCTTATCCTCGATTAATATTTTTTGACAGAAATCAGCTGATAACTGTCAAAAATATTAAACGAGTTTAAAGTATCATAAAATATCATTAAAAATATATTATTTTTCTAAAATATTAGTTTAAAATTTAATTAGCAAGTTATACGCTTTAATCAACTGATTTCTGTCAAGAAAAAAATAAAGAGTTAATTTGCTAATTAAACATAAAAATAATGTTAGAAAAAATTAAAATAGCAATGCGTGCGGTGACGATCGATTGTCACGTGTATAATTAAAGTGCTGGAAATCGAACTCCGCGATTCTTGCGCGTTCGATTCGATGTTCCACGAAGGGCGACACGTCGATCGCAAGCTTCCCCTCGCAAGAGAGAAACTCTCGCGAGTTGAGCTCTCACTTAGCGGCCGCGTTGTCACGATCGGGACCTTAGCGACATTAGCATATCTCCACGATGCAGCGTGTAAGGGGTGCGAACGGGGGGTGCGAGCGAAGGAAGAGAAGGGAAAGGGAGACAAAGCAAATGGACACGGAACGGTATATGCGCGATCTCGTGGGTCGTGAAAAGGCGTCCACGATCCGTAATGCGAATCGGTAAGGGAAACCAGGGGGAAGGAGGGAAGGAAGGGTGAGAGAGGAAAGTAGAAGACTCACTCAGCGAGCTCTTACTGCCTGTTACCTGTACGTCGCGTGTTTGCCTACCCGCGTCACGATCAGGATCCTATTTGCATAGCGCCGATGAAGCTGCTACCGTCTTGCCGCCCGCAATCCTGCTTTCTCGTTTCCGCAGGATTCGCGTACGTTGGTCTAGTTTGAAAGGTATCGTTGTACGCAAATCGTGGCCTATCCTTGATCGAAGGGTGTACCTGAAATTATATAGAAATTACACAACGTAAGAAAAAATATCCCTTTAAAATGGAATTTTATTTTTATATATTCAATATGATTCAAAAATAAATTTTTTACAAGTGACGGAAAGTATTTTTTTTGTTTTTTTTATTTGACAATTAATTGGAAGACAGTTTGTAAAGGTTTAAAAATTTATAAGATTTAATTGAGAGAGGGAGGGGGAAAGAGAAGTGTCGATGTCGACTGAAGGTGAAAAAGGAAGGTATAAGCGGTATAATAAATGCCCCGCATACCTACTTATTACTTTAACGAGCGGACGTTTTTTGCATCACGCGTACTTTTGGTCACGGAAAGTGCGATGATTTACCGAGACATCACGTGTGCTTGTGCGACTTGTCAAGAGTATGTCTCACCTACGCATCTCTGATCGTTTATCGATCTTTGTCTCATTAAATTAACATTAAATTAACATTCACCCCCGGTTTCTTCATATATATATATATATATATATATAATTTAATTTCACCATCTTTTTGCAACGATCACAAACCATGTTTATCTCAATCTTCGAAATGATATACGTAGTGCTATATAACATTTCTATTTTTTTTTGATGCATTAAAAGCTAGATAATTTTACAGTAATTATAATATTAGCCCAGAAAGAAAGAAATATAATTATTCTTCGCAAGTGAAAAAATTTATTTAAATTTTTTTTCCAAAAGTGTGATTAACAAAAGGTAGAAGATTTACGAGATGTAAAGAAATAAACGTTCTGTCGAATTGGATATTTACTTTAAATATTTAAAGTTAAAAAAATGCAGAGAATCTTTAAAATTTCATTAGCAATTAACGCTTTTTCAAAATAATAATATGTTAAAAAATTAAAATAGTAATATACCTTATCCTTGATTAATTTTTTTTTTTGACAGAAATCAGCTGATAACTGTCAAAAATATTAAACGAGTTTGAAGTATCATAAAATATCATTAAAAATATATTATTTTTGTAACATATTAGTGAAAAATATAATTAGCAAGTTAACGCTTTAAGCTGATTTCTGTGAAGAAAGATCTCAGAAGTTTCTTCATTCAAAATGTTGAATCTAAAATATTGAAAAATATTACGGGATTCAAAAAGGAAGGAACTTAATTATGAACTTATCGTTGCGTGATGCATCAATTATATCGGGACGCCGGAATAAATCGACCGGAATTTGAGGCTCATTAGCGGAATGGAGTATCGGAAGAAGGGTCGTATCGCGCAGGGTGAAAGGAGAAGGAGGCCGGGGATCGAAAGTACGAGTTTCCGGCTCCGTTCTTCAGTGCGACGCCGAGTCGAGTGCGATTGCTCGCTTCTTGCATAAAGCGGGGCCGAAGGTGTACACGGTATCGGTTCCAAGAAAGGCTTATCAGGCCGCGGATATGTTAATGGAGGCCGTGTTGTGCCTCCCTCCGTTCTCTCCTCCGCCGGCACCTTTTCGAGATATATTGCACCCCAACAGTCGCGCGATGGAGGAGGTGGTTGGTTGGTTGGTTGGTTGGTCGCTCGTAAGCTGGTGGTTGCTGCTAGATGCAGCCTTCTCGCGATCGGCAACGTGTGCATTGTATAAGTATGCATGTGCAATTAAGAATGCTCCGACTTTACGATGGAAAAATTTAAAGAGTTAAAAGATTATAGTTATTGCGACGTGGCTTCTAATCTACACAGGGAGAATTTTTTCTTAGAATTTATCCTGAAAGTCATGATAATCGTGAGAAATTTTGTAAGAGTTTCTCTGATTAATATTTACCACGATAAAATTTTAAGGGAAAATTCTCTGTGTAAAGGTTTTCTTATCTTCAAAATTTCACGCTGAAGCTTTAGAAATTTTATTTCTAGATTGAAAAATGTTTCAAGGTGTGTGGAAAGAGAAACAATTTTCAAGTTTTAGGATAAGTTCTATTCTTTGTTTTATTATACTTTGTTCTTTTCTAATTATGAAATTAAGAATATTCCTTAGACACATTCTCTCAATGAATGATTTTGCTTCTTCGAAGTTTCCAGGATATTCGAAAGCGTGAACATAAAAATCTCACTTGGTTGCGAATGTTTGAATGCGAAACAAATTCTTAGAGGATCTTGAAATATTCTGGCTACTTCTCCCTTCGAATCCTCGAGCCATTGTGTTCCCGGATTATCGAGCCCGCGGATCCCCAGATCTCCGGACCGATCGCGAACCAATGCATGCTCGGAGATCATCTCGAAAATAATCTCTCGTTCGATAATAGAACCCCGGGGAAAGAAACTAAGCGTGAGAGATAAGGGAGCTTTATCTACAACCTCTATCATACATACATCTTTCTCTCTCTCTCTCTCTCTCTCTTATATTCTCTCTTCAATCGTGAGATAAAGAGATCTATCCACGCGGCCTCCACCTCTTCTCCAATCGTACATCTGAGATCACGAAGAAGGAGCGGACGAGGGTCGCGGATGAACTTGCAGACGTCGTCGTCGCTAGCGAACGTATAGTATGCATGGCTGCGCAATTAAGGCCCGCGATCAGTCCCGTCTCGAGATAGAAAGAGAGAGAGAGACGGAAATCAACTGGAGGGAAAAAGGGAGGCTGTGTGCGCTGCCACGCCACAGTCGATCCATCGATGACCGCTTATTTACAGAGAAGCCGGAGAGAGGAAGGAACACGACCCGGAGTGTAGATGCGAGTGCTGGATAGCCCAGCGAGCTCGTTGCAACCCTTTACCTAATCTACCCAAGCATCTTCCTTCAAGTCCTCCCTCTGTCTTCTCTCTTCCTTGCCCGAGGAGGCAATTAAAGCATCCGGGTAATTCTCGAGTCTCAATCTCTCGCGACGACAAGCCACCTGGATCGTTGGATCTCTTGTAGAGGTCCTTGACGATCTATCGAGAAAAAGGTGTCTAAAAAATTGCATCGAAAATTCGAAAAATCCTCGACTATCGATCGTTTTCATCAACTGCACAGTCTCGTTTATTCGCGCATTTTCTGTTAATACACAGAATTTTCTCTTAGAATTTGTTCTGAAAATCATGATAATCGTGGGACAATGTGGAAGAATTTTATAAGAGTTTTTCTAATTAATATTTACCACAATAAAAAAATATTATTGTATTTCGCAATATTTGCTATATATTTTTTGTTTATTCCAGTTCAAATGTATAACAAATATTTCTTGTCCCTATTTTATAATCTCGTTTTAATTAATTAAATTTTCTTATGAACTCAACTCTTTTTCCCTAATCGATTAAATATTAATTTCTTCAAAACATCTCCTTTTTTGAAACTTAATTTTTTGTTAATCTAAATTAAATTCTTTTTTCGATTATCAATGCAATTTTGTCGAATCCATTAACAATTCAACTATCAATATTACAAGATTAAACCTATCAGTGTAAGGGCATATTCGCCGGGACCAGCCCTTAGATCCTGAAGACTATTCAACTATTCAGAGACAGCCTGCGCGCGACCTTCGAAGTAGGGGATGAAAGGCGGCATGCGAAGGGCGCAATTGGTGGTTGTTCCGAATGGGAGGATATACGCAAAGGGCCGCTATATATCGAGGTCCATTAGAGATCCGGATAGTCCGAGAGTGGCATCGTCTGCGTGCACGTCGCTCTCTTTTGCTCTTTCTCTTTTTCCCTCATCTCGATCAACGATGATAGTTGTCTCGCGAGTTACTTCCGCATCGACAAAATTGACGTCCCCGGATTTCATCTTCCGTATTTTAATTATAAAAATTATTTTCAATATTATATCTTGAGATTTTTAATTGATTTCATAACAATTTTATACCGAATTTATTATATTATCCTTTATCATTATTTTCTCTCTCTCGTTTTCAAGAGATCTTTTTTTCATTAACATGAAGTATCAGTTGAAGGAAGGAAAAGAATATTTTTCCATAATTTTTGCGAATATTCCCGTTTGTTTGATTGGTGTTTATAGATGTTTTAAATGTGATTCTAGGGGAGGATGAAGAATGGAGTGACTCGGAAAAGACCCCGTCGGTGAGCAGCGGCGTGGACGGTGGCGGATCCGCGGTGTCGAGTCCAATCGCGCCACCAGTAGTCGAGGAGGACTCGAGTTTACCACCTCCTCCGAGACTCAACCCCACGTCATCCTCGACCAGTTCCTCGGCCAGTGAGGATATCAGACTGCGCCTGAGCGTGCTTTCGGAGGATACTAGGAAGCGTCTGGTCAGCCTTACCGAGGACATCGAGGTGCGCTTATTTCTATTTCCAATATCTTATAAACTCGTTTCTCCAGAATTAAAAAATAATCTCAATTTGACAATTCCACTCTTAATTTTGAATTAATAAATATAATTGTGCACCAGGTCGCCAGGAGCATACGAGGAGACCGTCATGGGCCATCGTCTAGAAACGTACGAACGCGAGAGTCGAGTCCCAAGGACGTCGATGAGGAGCAACAGGCTGTTAAGGACGAAGAGTGTCAGCCGAGGCCGTCGTCGTCCACTGCCATTAGGAGACGAGACTCCGTCTGCCGCAGGGACTCGGAGGATTCCGTCACCGCGGTGGCCACCGAGGCCAAGAGGATGAGACTCGACGACGAGGCAACACCAAGACTGAGACTCAATGCTAGTCTGGCGACGGATCCCGCATTGCGACCCGCTGCTGTCGCCGCGCTTACCGTGAAGCCGGAGAACACGTCGCCGCCGAACCAGACGCCGCCGCTTCCAGCCGGGCTTCAGAACGGTGATTATAGTTCCAATTGGATCCACATTAGTATTGTCCACTTTATTTTCATTCAGGAACATCTAAAACAGAAAAATTTGGTATCTCAAAATCTGGAGGTTTAGATATGTTTCAAGCTTTCAATTTTTCAAGAATCAGAACAGATATATGAGCAGTGTTGTGGTTAGATAATTTTAAAATTAGATAAAGTTGAGATAAAAGTATGTAAACTTATCTTAGATAAGATAAAGATGATTTTATTTTAAATATATCTAGACAAAAGATAAAATTATATAGCTAGAAATAGAAAATATGAATATATATTTCTTTTATAACTGTGTTTACATAAGCGGTCCTAAAAATAATATTATCTGGAAGTTATCTGATAATGAATCGCTATATAATTTTATCTTTTGTCTAGATATATTTAAAATAAAATCACCTTTATCTTATCTAAGATAAGTTTATATATTTTTATTATTATCTATATAAAGATAAGAAGATGACGTCAAATTTTATCTAGATCTAGGTGATTAGCTGTATAATTGTATTTAGATAACAGCAAACAATAGATCCGTTTGTGTTGACTGCATTCTGCACTAGTTCAGAGGTTGTCTTTTTGCTCGACATTAGAAGGAAAAAGATATGAGAAACACGAGTTTGCTCTTCCAGAATCTGACAAGGTTCGCAAGAATAAAAACTAATAAGATCTCTTGAAATGAATTTCATGTCAGCGATCGCGTCGGGCCGACTGTTCGTGCTGCCAACTGATGGCAAGGAGA
The DNA here is from genome assembly GCF_048542155.1 of Nylanderia fulva. Classification (NCBI taxonomy): domain Eukaryota; kingdom Metazoa; phylum Arthropoda; class Insecta; order Hymenoptera; family Formicidae; genus Nylanderia; species Nylanderia fulva. Next base: position 612,503 of record NW_028189730.1, on the reverse strand, counting down.
CGATCACGGTGGAGCCGGCGAGACCCCCGCAATTTGCCCTGACCTGTCCGCCGTGTGGTATCCGGTTCAGCTCGCCCAGCACCCTCGAGGCTCATCGCACCTTCTACTGCGCCCATCGACCGCGCGCGGACGAGGACGCGACGAACGACGAGGACGAGGACGGCGGCGGCGGAAAGTCCGGTGGCAAGTTCGAGGCGCGAAAGGCGTACGCGTGTCCGCACTGCTCGTACAGCGCCGACAAAAAGGTATCCCTGAATCGTCACATGCGGATGCACGCAACCTCGCCGGTGCCGACGACGATACCAACATCGGCGACGGCGGTGTCGGCGAACCCAAACTCCTCGACGAGCAACTCTACTGGTCAAACGACCGCGTCTAATGGTTCTCTAAACGAGGAGGCTGAAAGATACTGCAGGAATTGTGACATCAGGTTCAGCTCCTTGAAGACGTACAGGTATGTGAAATAGTTTAAGAAGTTTTGGTTAAGAAAGAGAAGTCTATTATATGAAATAATCCGTAGATTTGAAAGAAAATTATATACATCTATAGATTCTTTGATATAGAAATACAGATAGTTAAATTATTAATTTGATTTACAGGGCACATAAGACACATTATTGCAGTACTAGGCACGTGGTGAAAGACACGTCGTTATCGACGCCGACGGCGACGTCGACATCCTCGGTGAAAGCATCGCCGCCGAACAACTCGAGTCCCGATGATTCGCCGCCTCCGCAACCGTGTCTGGCGCTACCTACCAATCCCATTCTTATCGTACCATATTCGTTGTTCCGCGGTGCGAGCGTCCTCGCCGCGCCGACACTTCCGGCTCCTGACACAGCGTGCTTCCTTCTGCCAAACGGTTCGTATCCATCGTTTTCGAGTAATTACAAAGACTAATTAAAGTACACATAATTCTCGAGATCAATATAAATTAGATATAAAAAATAGGTAACGCGCGATACACTTTACAAAGAATAATCTCAAGTAACGTTCACTTAACTAACGTCTTCAGGTTCCCTTCAGCCAATGACGAGAGGCCTCGCTGCCACGACCCAGAACACGATAGTAGAACCTCCGGCCGTCTTAAGGGCGGCGAACAAACCCTCGACGCCGGCTTCGGTGGTCGTGGCAACGTCCACGTCACCGTCTGCCTCGGCGCCCCTCGATCTCAGTGTGCGCAGATCGCCGGTGCACCAGGACGAGAAGGAAAACAGAATGTCACCAGCGCCATCATCCTTGCCGCCACCTCCAGGCAGTCCCAGATCCAGGGGCAGCGGTAGTCCTAGAACGAGGTCCATCGGCCCGGCGCAAACGGTAGCTGTCGCTCCACCCGCACCCACGGAACTCGCCCTGAGACTCGCCGAGCTGCCACCACCTCCGGTTCCTGGGGTACTCGTCAAGCAGGGCGTCTCCAGGTGAGTTCGGGGTTTCTCGAGAAATTTAATTTTTGAAATTTCGAGTTTTTGAACTTCTTATTTAAAAATTGTTGTGAAAAATATAGAGAAAGTCGCGTAAACTAAAGAAATTTTTAATTTTTGAAACTTTATGAGATTACATCGTCCAAGTTTCGATTTTTCTCTAGGTGCAAAGAATGCAATATCGTGTTCTGTCGACACGAGAATTTTGTCGCTCATAAGAAGCATTACTGCCAAGCAAGGGAGACGACGGTAAGCAACAGTCCACCACCCCCTGGCACACCTTCGCCACCCATCTGCGTCCAGCTCATCTGTGCCGCGTGCGGCATCAAATTCGCTTCCATGGATAATCTGGTTGCTCATCAGGCATTTTATTGTCCTAAGAGGCCCGAACCACAAGAGCATCATACGCGGTGTACTAAGTGCAAGGTATAGTCAACACAAAAGAATCCAAGGATTAGGAAGACGACGTAAAAAGAATATCTCAAAAATTTGAACGGCTAAAAGGGTAGATAGCAAATTTAGAACGCCTTTAAATCTACTTGTCGTGTTCTAAAAATTAAATTTTTTTTGATTTTTAAACATAGCTGAAGTTTTTACTTTATCTTCATGGTGATATCCTGTCTATCTCTTCTCAATCTTTCAACATGTTAACATGTTGAACATTTTTAATGAGAAGAGACATTCTTATCGTAGGCGATAATAGAACCTGGCAGTAACCATACCTGCGCTACTGGCACGACTGGTGGTTGGCGATGTCCAGTTTGTGGAGCTGTCAGTCCCACGGCTGGTGCTGCTCAACGTCACATGGATGCCCACCAAGGCGTCAAGGCCTTCCGATGCACGATTTGCCGTTACAAAGGCAATACTCTTCGCGGCATGAGAACCCACATCAGAATGCACTTTGAAAAGCGGGGAACCGATTTACAGGTGGATCTCTGTTCTCTCTAATCTTCTTTTTCAATTTTATCCAACTGAAACATATTTAAATTTTTTTACATAAAATAAACTATTATATTAAAATATGTGTTAATTAAAACATACAATTATTTACTTTTATATAGAATAAATTTGTTTCTGATAAAATAAATATATATGACAAAATTGTAATAAAATATCAACAATTTGCTTTAGGAGGAGAATTACATAACGTGCGTATTGGATGATGAGGCGACGCTTCCGACACCGGAGCCCGCAGCAGCGACGACGCCGGAGGAAAGTCCTGCAGAGATCCAAATGAACGGCAAGACGGAGATACGGAAGAGTCCACAACCACCGCCACCGCCGCCACCACCTCCGCTAGTGCCGGCGATTGCTAATAAGGTGAAGCAAGAACGCGAGGACACGCCACCGCCGGAAGAGAGTTTGGATCCCAGCAAAAGCGGTCCTCGCTACTGTCGCTCCTGCGACATCAGCTTCAACTATCTGAGCACTTTTATCGCTCACAAGAAGTTTTACTGCTCGAGTCACGCCGGCGAGGCGAGTAATAATAATAATAATAATAACAATAATAATAATGCCAGCGGTCATCCGACACCTCCGCCAACTGGCAGGACCGAAGCATCGGTGTTGTAAGATTTTGTAATCGCGAGTAGATCACTTTTTTACCGTTCGTTTTTCTTCCGAGAAAAAGATGCTTTAAATTATTTGCTATGGGAAATTGATTCATTCGAGAAGTACAAATATTTCTTTTCTCGAAGGAATCAATTTTGTCAGTTAAATAATTAAGTGCATTACATTTTTAAAAACTAATGAATTGAACTAATTTATTCAATTTCCCGAAAATATTTATTGTCTCGTTATTAGTGACATTAAGTTTAAGGGAGTTTATTTCAGTGTAAACGTCACATTTTTGGGAAAATTTTGAGGAAGAGAAATGAAGTGCGAAAGATGCGATAACTGACTAAACACGGGGGCTGTTAATTGTTGCCAGTTTATACATAACTATTGGACTTCTTAATTGACTGCTACGTTGTGTGATTTTTGTTGATCCAGGGAATCGTTTGTACTTATTATAAGTCGCAGATATCTACATGTACATACATATATATACACACGCACACATACATATTTATATGTATACGTGTGCATGAGGGTGAGCTCGCAAGAATAGGGGATGTGTAAACAGAGCCGTAATTAGATAATTATATATAAATTAATATATAATCTACAAATATGTATACGCGGTAACGAAATAAATCTTAATAATGCAATTGTATAAAAGAAGCTTTAATTTTTTCTTCTCGTATAAGAAGCTAATATTTGTTTATTCACTTTCTAATTCCAAAATATGAAATAATATATTAACATATATATATTATTCTTCATTCTTCTTTCTCATTCATGTTTTTTATTTATTTCTCATTTATTCTTCATTCGAGAATTAATTTAAGAAGTTTAATAAATTATATTGTACAAATAAATAGAGAAAAGAGGAGAGAGCGAGAGAGAAAAAAACCTATATAAATACAATTTGAATGATATTTAAAGATAAAAAATATATCATGTTAATGATACGTATACGGCTCTGTTTGCAAACGATCGTCTCAGCAATTGTCATATCGATTCAATGTCCCGAAGGAAAAAATGAAAGATACCGAAAAGAATCGACGAGACGTCGAATCGTTCTGTATATATATATAAAGAAAATGACGAGTAGAAAGAAACGCGACCGATCGGTCCGGGCGAAGGTGTGCAATCTCATGACTCTCAAATAATCTCGTAGCATTAATAATCGACATTATATCTTAAGGACGAATACGATGAGTGTAAAATGTTGTACAGTAGGCAAGTAGAATATTATGGAATTATAGTAAGCGAATCTGATACGAATGATACCAATCTCAGCTTGTGAATCTGCTAAGTTACATTGCGCAATCATCGACGCACATTTTATATATATGTATAATATATAAATTTATATATATAAAATGTTGCGTCCGCGTTTATGAATAATAATGCACGAATGCGTCGATAAACATCTATCACGTGAGAGAATTTAAAATGCATTTAGCATTGTTGAGTCCATAATAAGAATCTACTCTTGACGAGTTTAGAATTTCCTCGATGAAAATTTACTTAATAATTTTTTATTTATTCATTATGATTTTTGAAAGTTTAAAAAAATTTATCAAATATTTTGAGTACAAAAAATGAGTTTAACAGATAAAATGACACGAGACAAGTATGATATACTGTTAATTGGGTATATACATACATTGTATTTTTAATAGTTGCGAGTAAATAATCTCGTCGATTAATTTTAAAGAAATATTTAGAAAAATCTTATCGACAGGCCTTGTGTATATGTGTATATATATACACACACACACACACATATATATATATATGCATTACATGCATGCAAATAGAAAAGATAACGATCTCAAAACAACGTTTTCTCAAACGTTAATCATTTCAATTTCTATCGACGCACTCGGACCCGATCAAAAGCATCGTAACGTGTTCGCAAAGTATCCCTCGTTGCAGGGCGCATGAATGTAAAAATAAATTAGAATTAAGGCCAGTGTTACGTGTATACGCAATGTACTACTCATATCATATGACGAACTCGTTAATAATCAAAAGACGTCGATCTGTCTTTTAGCAGCGAATTTCATGGCGAGAGATCCAAATATTGTGACGAATGTTTTGCAAAGATGAGTAATCTCATCACATTGTCCGAAGAAATCTTGCAAATGCTCTTTCTTCCACATCCCAGAATTATTAGACGACAAATAATTTTTCTCTTTGAGCCGTGAAATGTCTTGTCGAATGTTACGTTGTTAATTGTCTGGGTCTTTGTACTGCGAATTGATTTCGCAGATGATATGCGAAGTCACGCATGTATACGGAAAAATTTATAAATCCCCATCTGGTACTTCCAATAACTTGTTATAATATGCTATAAATCTGGTGTATATCACATTACATGCCATATCCACGATGACAAAACAGCTCTTTCTTCAACAATATATACATATCCTCTCAACATCCTCTTGGATATTGATCACCTAATTCTTCTCTTCCTCGAACAAATGCAAATATTTTAATAATCTGTGTTCTTGCAACTTTTTTAAACTTCAACAAATATCTCTGGTAATCTTTAAAAATTATTTCAGAATTGCAAAACGATGAGATTTAATAGGATTAAGCTCATTTACGATTTGAAGAAAAAGAAATATATGCTTCCATAATTTTGCGTGACCAATTTCTTCTTTTCTACTTAGGCTTACAATTAGTTCCCTTTTACTTTCGTTTTTACTTTGATATACAAATTTTACGCGCGAGAATATACATCTATATCAATAGAAGAAAGTCTGTAATACATAATTATATATAACGTATAAATAAATTTACGCCATTTACAACTCACACTTTTTTTTTGTTAGAAAAAAGTGAAAATTGAGATCAAAATATATGGACAGGAATGTTTACTGAAATTTAGTGTTCGTAAAATTTAAAATAAAATTATACATTTGCAAAGATATATTTTTTAAAAGTATTTCGTTTCTTAATTATACATGTAAAATTTTTAACTAATAATTTATTAAGTCTTAAACAATTTACAAATCTTCATATTTTTATAATGAACAAGATAATAATGAATGTATTAAATCTTGTGATATATTTTATCTATAAATTATCTTGTAAGATAACTTAATTGATAACTGAAAGAACTGAAATATTCATAAATTATTTTAAAACTAATGATTCAAAGCGAATAAGAAATTATATAACATGTATATATACGCTCTTTGAAACTAAAGTTAATATTTTTACAATATTCCCATCGATTCATCACTCGAATAATTTGACGATCTTCCTTCGTCGTCTGATGAACTGCTGGAATTATCATTAAAATTAGCCAGCTGTATCATTTTTCTATATTCAGCGTAACTGCGCCCATATATCTGTTTATCTTCTTCTTCTCTAGGATCATTGTGGAAGTGATCATCATTGGAATAATCGGAATTATAATCTTCATCTTCATCTCTGGAACGATCTGGATCACTATCAGGATAATCATTTCTCCAATTGGATTCTGCATTTGAGTCCTCCGAAGAGTCTTCGCTTTTGTCATCATCAGAAACTAAACATGGGTATACTGGTTCCTGTACCATTATTTCATTGTTCTCAAACCATACATTATCCTCGGTTTGTCCACAATATAAATCAAACACAAAATCTTCAATATCCTATAAATGTTATACAGTATATCCATTTTGTTCGGTTGTCTTAAGTACATATATGCATATCTTATTTTATTCAAACATTTGTTGTATTTTTAGAAATTAATTCTATATATCTATACATAACACTTTTTTTATGATTGATTAAAAAATTATATATATATTTTTTTAATATAAGTATGCTTTCTAAGCTGGGCAATAGAGCCAAGGAAACGAAACGAAAAATTAATTAAACGGAACTGTATCTCAATTTGATCTCAAATTGAGATACAGTTCCGTTTAATTAATTTTTCGTTTCGTTTCCTTGGCTCTATTGCCCAGCTTAGAAGACAGCATACTTATATTATTTATATTGAGAGCCAATAAAAATATTGATTTCTGAATATATTTTTTTAGTTTATCTACTTCTCATCATATATCGAGCTAATTGTTTCATTTGCAATACAATTGTATTTACAATATAAGATAAATATTTTCAATCCTTATTAAGAAAATATATACATTGCAGATATTATCAATATAAGTATTTTTGCAAAAATCTACATGTAACTTACCTCAGATTTTTTTGCATTTTCCTTTGCTGTACCAGAAACGCTCCAGGAATCCTCCACATCTATGAGTGTCATCCATTTTTCCTCGGATTTTTCTTCATTTAATGTATCCTGTGAACGCTGGCAATTAACAACTTTGTACCTTTCTATGACAGAATCCCCTCCTATCCATTTCTTGTTTGAAATATTTGCAGGATAACTGCTGTCACATGTCCGCTTGACACCAACTTCTGTGGCTATCTTGGGCATAACTTTAGCGACATGCTGCGTAACATCCTCAGTCTGAAATCGGACATTCCATAAAATATTGCATAATTTATTTTAATGAATCAATAACAATAATGTTTAAAAACATTAACACTCAGTAAAACTAAGCAGTCTATTTTGTTAATTGTTTATCACACAATTATTTATTATATACTTTTTATTCTAAAATTTAAATAAATGCAATAAAAATTCTGAAACGTTTTCCACCCTTGCAATTGATGAATCTGAACAAAACTTGATGGACCTACAAGAGACGATTGTGCAGAGTAATTAATCACATTAAAGGTAGATTACTCACCGGATCTGTGAGGGTCCCGGCAAATTGGACGACCGTTTGGACGGCGGGCAAGCTTTCATCGAGGAGAGGCGATCCGGTTCTCGCTCGTTTGCACGCGATCACCAACCAATCGAGTGGGGTGTCGGTGTTTTTACGTTTTACGCGCAAAACTGCAGTCATTTTCGGTGCGCGAATTATCTCCTTCTTTTCCTCGACAGATTTCGACTTCTACTAACGGAGACAAGGTGCCAAACTATTCACAAATTACCTTAAAAAGTTGTATAATACAAACTCGTTCCTTTCCTCTTTATCGGAGTATCACTCTATTTGAGCATAAAGTATGTAAACGCGATAGAGTTGTAACTGGAGTTCCCAAATGCGAATTATTGAATGGTGATTTTTGATTGGTTTCAGCCGTCTAGTTACATTGGATCGACCAATCAGAAGATAGAAATGCTTGCTCTATTTTATCCTACGTATAGCATTTTTGAACACAGTCTCTTATGTTTCCACGTGCTCATATCGATGCGGATAATTTATTTGATAGATATATATGTAAGTTCTTTTTATTTATTAAACTTTTGTGCTAATCTCTTACGAATTAATTATAATAGAAAAAGAATTTGTATAAGCAATTAAATTTATGCTAAGAAATCGTCAAATTACATGTTATTGTGAGGTTATTCATTCTTTTTCCTGTTTATTTAGATTGACAATGGCTACATCATTAGCGGCGCAACTTAAAAAATTAAAAACTCCACAGACGAATTTATTGCTACAGGATAAGAAACGTCCCAGTTTGCTATTTGATCCAAAAGAAGCAGCAAATTTAGATAGAGACACTGTATTGAGTATAGGTTAGTATAGCTCACTGCTATATTTATAAAAATAAAATTTTCTGTATTTTTTTTAAATATTTGCAATAATACATTTATAATTATTAATATACATTTTTTGTTTGTCAATTTATTTTGTATCGGATTCTGTTTTATATTGATTTAATTTTCTTAAGAGTTTGAAAGCAATATAAAAGTTTAAGGGATTTGAATCTCTATACAATGTTTATTTGATTTTTATGTTATATTTACAATACTTTCACAAAACTTTATGCAAAGAAGGATATTCATGCTTGTAAATTGCAACAAAAAAAATGCAAATCTAAAGAAACATTTTTTATTTTTTTTTATAATTATATGTTTCTATCTGTTTAGGTCAGAGTGGTCTGTAAGAATTAGTGAAACTCTCTTTATTCTTTGAAGACTTTAAAACAACATTATTTGCTCAGAGCTCTGTAAGTTTTGAACGCGCTGTTCAAGATGCTATTGTGAACAAAAAACTAGATGCAGAGGTCACAAAGTTTCTATTATTACTTTGCCCTTATTTTTTATTGTACTCATCACGTAAAGCTCTGGAATGGTTGATATACAGATATCATATTCATCAATATAACCGGGATCAATTTATACTTATGATTTTACCATATCATGAAACTCGTATGTTTGTTAGGTACGTATTATTGAATAAAATATTGGAATAAAATCTCAGTTTGAAAACAATTGTACATTTTTGCTATTTTTTTTAAATTGTTAATTTTATAATCAATATCATGCTATAATAATACAGTATATAATGTATTCTTTATATTTTTGTTATTTTTAATATAAAACAGTTAAGTTAAAATTTGCTAATTTTTCTCTTTCAAGAGCTTTGCAGTTGGTGGATTTATCAGATGAAAGCAACAAATGGCACTGGCTGGCGCCTTTACAGAAACGTGGTGTATCATTACCTTCTGGAACTCTTATTAATCGTTTAAGCACAGACAATGGATTTCTGAAAATGTTATGCAGTCATGTGATATCTGCTGCAGAGGCCTATTCCGAGCAGGCGTTTTGTTTGACCACCTTATATGCCTTTTACACCACTGTAATATTGGGAATGATTGAACAAGTATCTGTTACAGAGGTTCAGCTGAATCACCTGCTGCCGACTGTACTTTATAGTTTGAAAAGTTTTGTTCCCGATCTTGCTTCCAGCAGCTACATGATTATTGCAAAACTGATGATAAAGGTAATTCAATTCCTTTTAGGTATGCTTGTTTCATCTTTATCTGTTTTAATCTATATATATTTTTACTTTAAAAACTTGCTTGATTAATATTAATTTTATGATATAATATAAAAATATACAAGTTTAGATTATTTATTATGTACTATATTATAAATAATAATAATAATAAGATTTTGTAAAGAGAAAAATAATATTTAAAATTATATTTATTTTTTAAAAAATATCAATATTAAAATTAAAATATAAATTTTGTATAATTTATAGGTGAAATTTAACACCGATACCACAGAAAAGTTGATGCTGAAAATTTTCAAGAAAACGATCTTAAAAGAGGAGGCCACAATTCTTCTGCTCCATCTGTATCAGTCTCCGGTTAATCGATTAACTGTTGTACCGCAAAGTTTAGTCTTTCAACTATCAGATTTATCTTGGTTTCTGGAGACAGTCATCAAGGTTCATTCGTCCGGCGTTAACGCGTCACGATTCATCGTATGTTTTCTTCAAGCAGCTTGCCAGATCGTAGCCGAGAACTCCGAAGATACCATCAATGTTCAGAGTATGATCAGCGACTTGCTAATGGGCATCACTCTAGATAACGATGCGGTGGATGCAATTTTACCAAGCATACAGACGTATGAATTTCTTACAAATGAGACTTCGAAGTCAGCAAAGGACTTTCTAGCGAGAGTCTATCAAAATTTTGAGCGTAGTTATCCAGAAAGATTCGACAAGTATCTGAAGAAGTTGATGAAGCAGGGCGACAAGGACTCTAAGCAAACATTACACTTTCTTACTTCATGGTCCTTTTGCACCAAGGAGGCGCAGGGTTTTGTTGAGATCCTGAACAAATTAACGCACATCAGTGCCGAGCAACGAGTAGTCGCCCTCGAAATCCTCGCCAAAAATAAGGCGAACGTGCCTGAGAGCTTCCGCGATATGATGACGAACACGCTTCAAGCTAGATTCTATGACAACGACGTGAACGTCATAAAGACCTTACTGTCCTTTACTACGAAAAGATTTACCAGCTTACTACCCACGGATATGCTGGTGGATGAGTTATTGGTCCTCTTATCGACATGCCATACATCATCGAGGAAAATATTAGTTAAACCAGCACTGAAGATACTTTTGGAGCTTTGCGAAGAGAGCGATGACACCAGCATCTTCATTACGGCCTTACCGTATCTATTTCCCACCGCGGACGAGGATGTGGAAATTGCCATGGAGGTTCTTTGCTCGAATTTTGGCAAGAACAACACATACATGCAACATGTAATTGAAGACATTCGCAAATCTGAATTAGTGAATGCCGAGGCGATCTCCTCCACTGCTTTTCACAATATCTTGAATCACAAGTTACTACCACCTACGGAGAACATATTGAATTCCATGCAGCAACAAATCTCGCACGGCGACGCGGCGTCCTTGTTTTTTAACATGATTTTATTAGGATCAGTCTGTAGAGTGCCTGTAGGCTCAATGCCGGCCAAAACTGCGCGCGAGGTCATTGAGATGGCCACGAAGATGATTAAGATGTACTCGCGCGTTAAATTATTACATGATTGTTACAATATTACTGGCAACAACATTCAAATGGCATTGACGCTTACATCCGAGGGTATCTTGCCATTACAGGTGGGTACTTATGTTCTGGAAATGGTTCACAGACGATTAAATATTAAGTCTGAACCGAAACTTGATTTTGATAACAATGCAGAAAGGAGCAATTTGATCTTGCGACTTCTGGAGATGTTCATCGATGGTATGAACAATCGCCATTGGCAAAGACACTATTCTAGATGTCTACAAATCTTCTTCCAACTTCACTTCTCCACAGTGAAGGATCTCATCTGCTTCCTCGCGCAGCTCTATGTGAAACCCATTAAGGTGCAAACTTCCTATCACTGTTTGCAAATCTCTTCGCTGTTATTGGACCAGTGCAAATCTGTTCAATGGGCATTTCAAGATCAGGACTTTGTAATTAATTTGTTGCTCTCGCTTGCAAGACGTAACAACAATTGTAGAACAGTGGCATTAGACATTCTAAAGAAACTGACGCAGACTTTCAGCTTTACCACGGAACCGTTCTTTGTACTGCTTCAGGAACTAGCGGCGAAGAGTACTGAGATTTCTCAAGATCCTGATCAACTTTCGTTGAGTCTCTACGTCCTTCTTTCGCCTGACCCCGATGTGTCTCATCAAGTGAAACAACGTAAAAAGTTGCAGCAGGCTCAAAAACTGCTATTCAATATGGTGACTCAGCAGGATGAAGCATTAAAAATTCCCATGGACCGAAGGTCGCAGTTACTTGACATTCTAGTGCACGTCAACAGTGCTGGAATTCTTCAGCAACTAGCTCCGTTAGGTCTTCAGCTTCTACAGAAGTTAGCGGAAGATCCTAAAAATAAATCAGCTGCTAGCGCTTTGCGAAATATCCTGCAACGTTTCAATGGAACTACGGTCAGCGCTCTAAACGATGAACAAGTGTGGGCATTCTTTGAAGCAAGTATTTTGGAGCACGAACTTCGAGCAGTCACGGAATCCGGGGAACAAACATCGCCAAGCATTGTTTTATTAAAACAGATCGACGAAATATTCTTTGAGAACGCCGGTTTAGTATCTCGTAATCTTCAGGCGAAGATTTTGTCGAAAATGTTGGACGTGGTAACCGATTGCGAGATTAGCAGCGTAATTTCTGCCGTTGGCAGAACGATCCGTCGAATTCGTATCGATGCGACAATCATAACGTCAGAATTACAGACGATGAAACTGAAGAGTCAGAAAGAGTCGACCGACCTGGAAACGACGGCGAGCGCAAAGAAGCGGAAAAAACGACAGAGTCAGATTCAATTGGCGAATCCAGCGATGGTGCACAGTCGGGCGTGGAAGCGTGGTGTAGCACTACTGGAATTTGCACAACGTGCTGATAACATCAAGCGAGAGGAGTTACTCTACGACGTGCTGTTCGATCTGCTAAACACCTGCTTGAGCTTAGAGGAGCAGAGTCCAGTCGAGTACACGAATCAACTGATTCTCTCGACGATTCATCGGCTGATGACGAGAGGACTACCGGTGCGCGACGCCGATCAACAAATCGCACTTATCACCAAGTGCATCAGAACATCGCGCAACCCACAAACGCATCATCACGCGTTATTCGTGTTGATAGAATTGCTGAAGAACGTGGATGTACGTCGCGCTCTTCTTAACATCATGCCAATCTTTACGTTCATGGGCAGTACGGTGCTTCGTCAGGATGATGCCTACTCCATTCAGATAATTTCCAAAACTCTGGAGACGGTGGTACCGATTGTGAATGCTGCTAACAATGAGATACACGCCTGCGAATTGTTAAGAACCTTCATTGTTGCGCTGCCTCACATTCCCGAGCATAGACGGACGCCAGTCTTCGTCAAACTACTGCAGCTTCTCGAGAATCATTTACACTTGTACTATCTGCTTAGTTTCGAAAATTATGTGATGAAGATTGCGAATCAGAGGACTGAACAGTCCGCGCAGCAGTTAGATTTTGCTCTTCAGATATCCCAAGAGTTTTCACCGCAGCAGTTGCTTCAGGTTGGTCATGATTTTATTGAACAAAATTTTGATGAAATTTTAATAACTAGAATAAACATCTTTAAAAGAAATAATATATAAAAAAGTATTATATTGAAAATAAAACAAATATATTTTCCAGATTTGCGTGAAAGTGGCCGAGTTTATCAAGGTTCTGCCGATTGACATCGAGGATGAACAAGGAAGAAAGGCAGCGATGAAATTCCCATATAAACATATTTATGATGTAACCAAGTCGATGCCGAAAAGTCTTCGACATTACAAGATAACAGCCGTGCAATTTCTCAGCAACCTTCTATCATCTCAGAATTTCATCAATCGCGTGGCTGTGTTGAGTGAAGACGAGGCAAACGAGATTAACGAATATTACGATCGTCTGGCGATCGAGCTAATCTTGTTGATTCAAACTGTTTCAAAGATCGCCGATCAGAATCAGAATAAACCGAGCGCTAAATACTGGAAAGTGTTGCTACATCATTTATACGATGTGCTCGATCTAGTGAATAACTTGCTGACGAATACCTTGTTTTTGAAGAGTATCAACAACTTGTTGAAACACGAGTTGTTGTCTGTTAATAAGAAGGCACTAGAGCTGCTGAACGCGAGATTGCTTCAAAAGAAGTTTAACGATGAAGATCACGCTGACCTTCTGAGCTTAATCAAATCTTTAATAAACTTCCTGGATACTGAAATGAAGATTGAGAGCCAAGAACAGGAGATTGTTCAACAGACGGCATTGATTTCCTTGAAGTTACTAGCGAAGCTGCTGGCTGTTGATCATCCAGCCATTTTTAAACCGGTACAATTTTATTTTAACGTTACATGTGTTAAATCGATTATATTTAACAATATAATTTAACGTATTAATAATTATTCACAGATCCTGGACATGACTACGGAATTGCTGCGATCAAAAGACGGTCCAGTGTTAGCCAGTGCGGCTTTGTGCGTGGCAGAATTATGCAGCTCCATGAGAACGCACGCTCTATATTCGCTAAATAAATTTGTTCCAGCGATTTTGAAGTTATTGGAAACTCATTGCCATCAGAACGTGCCGGACGTGATGGTCATCAGCATCGTAAGTGCCTTGCAGAAAATAGTGGAGTCGCTAGGAAATTTTCTGTCGCTCTATTTGGACCAACTCTTGTCTGAATTGACCAGGCTGAGTTCTTTGTACACCGACACGGAACATCCTAAGGTATTTATGCTTTTATTTCAACCAAGAATTTTTAAACTTATAGAATCTCAATATTAGTCTTATCTCTCATGTAACAAAATAATCTTAAATATTTTCAAATTTTTATTAAAATATTGACATTTGCTATATCATTAGTTAATTATAATAAATTTTGGATCTCTGATATTTTTGATTATTTTATCAAATTCTAATCGAATTCTTTTGGGATGTATCGTTTCATTTAATTTGTATCTGCAGATCGATATTATAGTTTCACGGCTGAAAATGACGACACAAAAGTTATCCAATTGCATACCTCTGCGAGTTTTACTTCCGGCTGTCAATAGGACTTACCAGACCCTGTTGACTAGAAAATCTTATCAGTGTATACCATCGTTGATGAACGTACTGGCTGAGTCCTTTGAAAGCGTACAACCGGCGGATTTGAAAATAGAAGTTGACAATCTCGCCAACTTTTTCCTCGAAGTTCTTCAATTCCGGGAACATATCGAAAGCACCGATGACAGTATGAAGATGGACGAAGACATCAAAGTTTCCTCAAAAGATATTGTTGCAGTGGAAGAAAGCACCAGTAAAACAGTGGTTGCGTTGGTTTTGAAGTTGAGCGAAGCAACTTTCAAGCCGTTGTACAATAGATTCTATGGATGGACAACGAATAATACGCAACACAAGCAGCGAAATATAACTTTCTACAGGTATTAAAAATCAATTTCAGGCTAACATATATCATTGCTTTAATACGATATGATAATACGACTTTTAATTTCTCAGACTATCGGCGAATATAGCGGAATGCTTGAAATCTTTGTTCGTCCTCTTCGCCGGACTCTTCCTGAAGCACGCAGCATCCTTATTGAGCAGCAACAATATGTTCGTCACGGACAATCCACAGGAATTAACACTTCCCGACGAGTCGAGGAGAATCGAGTTGGTGGAGGCGATTTTGCTGACGCTTCATCGAGTCTTTGATTACGACGCGCATAATTTTGTCAGTCAGGATCGATTCGAGATTCTCATGCAGCCGTTAGTGGACCAAATGGAGAATACGATGGGCACAAGGGAAGAATACGAGAGTCGAGCCAATCGGCTCATCGTACCATGCATAGCCTCCTTCGCCAGTGCCATTCCTGATGATTCGTTGCACAAGCAACTGATTTATCAAACATTACTAAAGACCAGACATACAAAACCTTATGTTAGAAGCACTGCGTTAAATGCATTGGTAAGACCAAACATAGTAATTCTTTATTGTAATTTTTATTTCGATATTAAACAATTGTTAGTATGTTATTATAAGTAAATTGGATTAGTGAAGAATTAATTATATACAAATGTTAGAAAAATCTTTACTTTGATAGTATATAATTATTAAATCGTGATTATAGGTGGAAATTGCAAGAAAACTTGGGGAAGATTTTATGCCACTATTGCCAGAATCTGTGCCGTTCTTAGCAGAATTGTTGGAAGACGAAGATGAAGTTACAGAAAAGTGTGCGCAAAATGCTGTTCGCACTTTGGAAGATATTTTAGGCGAACCTTTACAGAAATATTTTTAAATTTAATATTTGTGTTTAAATACGAAGGAAAATGTGTGTAAATATATAGTTAGTAAATATTTAGTAACAAAAATTATTCTTGTAAATTTTTAAAGTTTTTTTAAAGAAATCAATTTTATAATTATTTTACTTTATTGTTTGTGTATAAAGTAAATGATTAAAAAATAACAAAAATGAGAGAGGAAAAAGTAAAAGTTAGCAAATCTAAATGAGTGACTACTTGATAAATAAAAAAGTTTTCTTCTAGTTTTTTAAAAATTAATAAATGAGGAATTTTTAATTATTAAGTATCAGTTATAAAATCAACTAATTAAAAATTAAGAATAAAAATAACAATTATAAATACACACTATTACTAAGAAAACATTGATTTATTTTTATTTTTATCCACAATCTGGACGAAATATAGAATATATTATTTCCTTACATTATAATACAGTATAACGTAAATGTATATGTAAGGTCATGGCGTAATAGGCTCGTAAGTTACACAGTATCGAACCAATATAGTCCGTTTATATTTAAAACGGCACTTGGAAACACTGGGTCTTATTTTAGGTTTAAAAGTGGCTGCTTACATTTCTGAATATTTCTTTAAATGAAATCTTTAAAAAATATGTTTAAAGATACATTTGTGCTGTAAACATAGGATGACAATTGTATGTAGAGAAATGTAGACATTTCGAAGCAGTTAATTTTTACTTCATATATTTCTTCATACAATTTAGTATTAAATACAGTGTTGTTTAATTTTGAATTTTTTCAGAATTAATGTCAATATATTATAAGAGAAAATTTCAGAATTGAAACAGTCACTTTTTGCACTAAATGCATGGCAAAAACATTGTCCTTGAAAAGACATTTTCTTTTCTCTCCGCTTTTTCGAGCGTGATTTTAATTAATCGAGCGGATTCATCGCGATAACTTTGAAGTTCTTCAGGGATTGACCCCGTGACAGACTTATTCACGATAACTTCCTTGTGGACATCGATGATTTTTCGTTGGTATCGATGGCCATGTGTGTGATCAGTCAAAGTTTCTGAAATCACACTTGGGGTACATCTGTTGGACCCTGAAGGGCCATTTCTTCACTTTGTGTCGTAGCTGGAAGTCTTCTGAAATTAGAAAAATGAGATTTAATTAGCATTTTTCTCATTGTATCTTGTTATTAATTAATTTGATTTCTTAATAGTTTTGTATATTTTCTTTTTTAATTATTTATTTTAATTTTTTTCATTTTTTATTTATATATGTATTTTAAGTTTCAAATTTTTTCAAATATAAAAATGTTTATTCTAAAGATATATTAGTATACATATGTTATTTAATGTAGGCAGCATTTTTGTTATTAATTATTTTAGAAGTGTTGTTTATACAATTTAATATTGTAATTTTAGTTTAATATCTTAGACTGTTTCTTATTTTTATTTTCTAAAGTTTTCTATTATCATACTTTAGCTTTTAATTAATTGTATCAATTATTTGTATTAATTGAATTACTATTTAATAATTATGAGCATCGCTGTATTCATTACTCCTTGAATATTTAAATATTAATTAATTTTTATAGCATATAGATAATGTATAAAAATTTATGTTATCTAAATTATTTAACATTTGAATAATATATACATTATTTTAACATAAATGTACAATATGCAGCGAAGTAAAAATTTAAACTATCATACATTTCCCGCCTTTTTTCATCTAAAGCGAACTATTTTTTTACGCTCGTCATTCATTAGCTCCCTAGCAGCGACGAGGAAAACAACGAGACCGAGTGATCATCCCCGCATAATTAATGAGCATATCAAAGGTATATTAATTGGTAATATTCGAAATATCTAAATATGCATCGTCGTATTGATTATATATTTATTTTGGTATTAATATACATGAACGAATCAAAACAATCGAGAATGAAAATCATAATTTATCGTCTCATTGTATCTCATTTATTAATTATTACGTTCTTGATAGAGAAAAAGATAACACGTACTTGAAAATTATACATGTATGTTGCATATATATGTTATCTGAAATTCCATGTTAATTTATAGGTATACTATATTATTTGCTTGCCATTTTCACAAAGAAAGCGCGGAGTAATACATATATAAATATACATATTATTTATTAATAATATATATAATAATACATATATATATATATATATTTCATTAAATTTATGTATATCAATACGTTGTGCGTGCAATTTCGAATAAGAAAAATAAATAAATATTCTTGATTTATTTATCATTATTAATCAATTTCGTTAACCGCGTCGCGCGGCGTGAAGTTGTCGGCGCATACGACAGACTTAATTCACTCGTCATTTAGGGGCGGAAAGTAACAGACGTGTCGGGAGGCCGCGGTACATCGAGCTGGTATGTACGTCGATTATTAGCAATAATAATGCTGAATTTGTACGAAATGCGTTGCGCGTGCGATGCCGAATACGGAGTATATATATATTCTTGATCGATTCATTATCATTAATCGCAGACAGGAATCCGACTTTGAAGTCGTAGGTCGCAATCGGTCATCCGAGAATGGCAATCATTTATATTTCTAGTTTCTTTCAGCATTTTTTACTGCGGATATCATTAATTCATTATGTAATTCGAACGTACTTATTTGTTTGGATACTTATTCTGTACATTATTTATTCATGGAGTGTAATAAATGAAGTAGTAATCATTCTAAAAAATCGCGAGCACATAGTATATCAAAATGCAAAAACCGAAGAAGCAACAGGGAGTGCTAGAGGGGAGGGTGAAGGGGAGGGGAGAAAGTGGCGGGACTCCGTGGGCGCGATTTTTGAATTTTCTTTCTTTGTCTCTTTTGTGATTTGTACATTCACAGGCGCGGCGCAAGTGTCGCATGATAAACTTTGTACACTTTACGATATATGTATACACTAATAAAGATATCGCGTCGTGATTGTCGTGAGTGTCATTTAATTGTCGTAGTCGAGTATTAATTAATACGCAAGTAATCCTAATTAATTATGTCGTCCGCCAGTGATTGCGTGCACAATTCTGTCATAAAGGAGCAACTTAACCTAACGGAGGCGTCAGGGAGGTGGAAGAGGAGGATTCCGGAGTCAGTATCGGTGAGTGTTATAATTAATTAATTTATTATTGAGATTAACTGCTCGTTTTGCAACATTGTATTATATTTCTATTGTGTAATAATGCATTATATAATATATTTCGAACATCGAAAGTAAAAAGTAGTTGATTAATTATCAAATATTTTTAATATTATTTATGACATAAAATTCGTAAAATTTTTATACAAGCAAATTCTAGAAATATCTAATTATTTAATTCTATTATAATAGAAAGGTGGAGCAAAAGAACGAGGAAGATGATGCGATGATTCCGGGGATGAATCGGCAATGGTGAGGATTATAATTTATTATTTAATTTATCATTGAGATTAACTGCTCGTTCTGCGACATTGTATTATATTCATATTTCGAAAGTTGAATTAGAAATTTGTAAAAAGTATAGTTCATTAATTATCAAATATTTTTAATAGTTATGACATAAAATTTGTAAAATTTTTGTAGAAGCAATTATCTAGAAATATTTAATTATTTAATTCTATTGTAATGTAGAAAGGAGGAGAACGAGGAAGAGGATGATGATGATGATGCCGAGGATGCCGGAATCGCTAACGGTGAGCATTATAATTTACTTTATTTACCATTAAAATTAACTGTTTGTTTTGCAACATTGTATCCTATTCATATTGTATAATAATATGTTATATTTCGAAAGTTGAATTAGAAATTTATAAAAAATATTTGATTAATCATCAAATATTTTTAATAGTTATGACATAAATTCATAAAATTTTTATAGAAGCATTATCTAGAAATGTCTAATTATTTAATTTTATGGTAATAGGAAGGAGAAGCAGGAGGAGAACGAGGAAGAGGATGATGTTGAAGCCGAGGATGCCAAAGTCGGCAATGGTGAGCATTATAATTTATTTAATTTACCATTGAAATTAACTGTTCGTTTGTTTCTGCGATATTGTATCATATTTATATTGTATAATATATAATTATAATATATTTTGAAAGTCGAATTAGAAATTTGTAAAGAAGAGAGTTGATTAATTATTAAATATTTTTTATATAGTTATGACATAAAATTCGTAAAATTTTTATACGAGTAATATCTATAGAAATATCTAATCTTCTAATTTTATTTTAAGAACAATAATAATATATAGAAATATGTCAATTATATTATGTTTCAATTAAAGTTTTAATAAAATTAACGTCTTTTAATTATATTTTTATTTATTATTGCTATTGATTTTTTGTTTTTTCTATAAAAGAATCAAGTCTAGTCTCAACAATTGTACATTTATATTACCGGTTGCTCTATTTTCATCTATATTTAGTATAATCTATATTTAGCAAATATTTCAATGAAATATGAGTTCACTTACCTCTTTCTATATTGGAAGATGATATAAACAATGATCGCATTGCCGACAAACAGCAAAGCAATTAGGACCGTTGGCAGCACAACGTCTGTAACAATACAGATTGGATTAATATCGATTGAATAACATGCTATCATCGTGTTGATTCAATTTTGTTGTATACTTTGATTGTGCATATTCAAACCTCTCACATTATAAGAGAATTGCTATCAGTATTCATAAATATTAATAAAATCATTGATCGTTTGTTATTTATATTTAATGTATGGATTAATAATGAAATATAGAAAGCAATAAAACAATAAAATATAGAAAATTAATATTCATGATTCATACTCCAATAATACTGCGGTATCTTGTTAATCTGTTTTCGTGCACGCGAAAGCGATCTGTGGATATATCTCTCGTTAATTCTAACTTACATATTTATATTGTATATGTTATAATCGAAATAATAATATTGTAATATATGTATATATTTTATTTGTTACAGGTAGCATTGCGATATGCAGTGTGATTCACACGTCGTGTCGGGAGTGCCGTGTAAAGTGTCGGGCGATCGTAATTCGTGTTTTCGCGAGTGTCGCGAGTGCTACGAAGGTCCAAAAAGGAGAAAGCCCGGGGTGGCATTGGGCGACAGCGGGGCAACTGTAAGGTATGCAAAATTTTATAACAGTTCTTTTAAGAAACACATAATTTTTTATATTTATTTAAGTTATCTTTCTATATATGTATATTTTATTTATTACAGGTAAACATTACTGATAAGCTGTGCGCGAGTTTGACTGCGAAATTCTCGAACGAACATTGCATCGCGCGATTATAGTTTTTGCATCGTTTTTTTCTCATCGTGCAATGTACGTGAATCATGCGTCGCGTCGGGAGTGTCGTGTAAAGTTTTGCGCGTTGGGAGTGCCGTGTAAAGTAGTCGGGCGACCGTAATTATTCGTGTTTTCGCGAGTGTTGTGAGTGCTACGAAGAACCACGAGAGGAGGAGGAGGCCTGGGGGCATCGGGCAACAGCGGGGCAACTGTAAGGTATGCAAACTAAAAACATTTTTTTCTAAACTGCATTGTTTGAGATATTCGATATTCGATCGTTTCCAAATTTTCAAAACATCCTGTATATATGTATTATATATATATATATATTTATAATTTAAATATTTTGTTTTCAGATCAACATGCAGTGTACAACTCCGCTATTGCACGCATCGGTGAGTGAGAAATTGTTTATTTGATAACATTTCTATAACAATAATAGGGATGTATGAAGCGTCTTATTTCATGGAAACTCATAAATAATTAAGAATTTAATTTCAATAATTCTAGAATTTTTTATAGTTTAATTTTAAGCAAATAATTCTGACGATTAAACAAAAAATAAGGACAAATAAGAACAAATTGGTATGTCAATTTCACACAGTATATATCATTTTATCCTATGATATTTTTCTTATTAATAGATTCTTATTAAAAGATTCTTATTAAAAGATTTATAGCTCTACAAGAGTTCAAAGAAAAGTTCTACCTTTTAAAAATAAGAATATTAATTAAAATTAAATAAACACCAGCAAATCTCTTATTTGATACTGCCTGCAATCAAAGTGCAAAACAATTTTTTATTTTCCAGCATTTTTAATCAGATCCTTTCAATTATTTATGAACTTCCACGAAATGATATGCTAGCTTTACATAGATCATTTTGATAATATGAAATTTATGTATATACATCAGCCACATTTAATGACATGGCGAATGTTTAATCGGAAAAAATCTTATATAACATGATAACTTCTTATTGATATGCTGTTAAAAAATCATCTTGATTTATTCTAATTATAACATTAACAGAAATATCATTTAGTGAGAAAACATTTATATATTTTATCATAATAGTATGATTATTATTTTTATATCCAAATAATATTAAATTAATTAAATTTTAGTTATATTAAAATATTTGATGTTGAAATAAATTAAAATAATTTTAAATTTTAAATTTTACATTTTACAAAGAAATCTGATAGTATAATGGCTACGTAATAATGAGATTTATTTCGATATTTGACAATTTATATATATATATATATATATCAAAAAAATCACTGATAGCAATTCTGTGCGAGAGACATCATATGTCATCACTCGCCGAGCATAAACTGTGGCATACTGAACTTTGGACGCTACGATTATGAATAACTGCGACTAAAGTTTCTTTCAATATATTATATATGAAACCTACTTATTGATTTATAATTCGACACGTTTGTCATCTAGACTGACCAGTGTGTGTCATTTATAAAGTTTCTATAAAGGTTTTTATACTATATTTAACTTAAAAAGCAGCAAGTTAATACAAACAGTATACTTGCACTCACAAAATAAAAAATATATTTTAATGCTATACTGTAAATAATATATTTAATGAAATAAGTAAATAATATATTTAACATATTAAATTTTTTAATCCTCTGTTTGAGATCTGAAATATATTTTGTGGTATGAAAAATATTTTTTATTTTGATATATTTATAAAATATCTCTAATTTCAAAATATTTTTATTAAAGTATATTTCTCCTAATGAAAATTGCACCATGTTTTAAATGGCTTGAATTTTAATCGATTCATATCTCTAAGTCTTTGAACTTTGCTTCGAAGAATTTGTTACAATATTTTAGTAAAATTATTTAAAATGACAAGAGAAGTAAGTACACCTATTTTATGTGATAATAAATTTGTATATCACCAATTCACTAAACATCCACATTGTTTTCATAACACAGATAATACAGATAACACAGATAACAGGTTTGTAATAAATATCAATTGCAATAGTCGATAAAATCGTGTTTGTGATCGTAGAAATTCGTCACGTTTACCATTAAAAAATTTAGTTCACTGACCTACGACGTAGTCCGCTTGCTTCATCATGGCCGATTGCGCCGAATCCATAACGGGGCTGCTGCTACCACTCGCGACTGCGTCCTCGCCACGTCCTATTCTTACCCCCGTCCCGAGGATATTATCCCCAGATAGACTCGACAGGTGATGATGTTCGTTCTCTGTCTTTAGGATCACCGCTGACGTGGCTGTAAACAAAATTAGGTCCCTTTAATTTAGTAATCAATCGGAGTTTTTCATTTAAAAAATGTAATAAAAAAATTAAAATTTTATTGATATAATTTTTTTTAATTACAATATGAAACATATTAGACATTTTATATTACAGTTACAAAAAATTAAAACATGTCCGTATTTTCTACGACATAAATAATTTATATTGTTTCTTTGCGATATATCTCTGAAATTTTATAAATTAAAAATTTAAAGACTTCTTATAAAATAATTTTCATTTTTCTGTTTTACTGGTTTTTTATTTTAATACATATTTGCATATAGAAATAATTAATGTAACGGTCAGTAAATTATACGTTTTCTCGAATAACTCTTTGATATACGAGTATTTAATGATACGATCGGAACGGTCAAAGCTTGAAATTGATAAGTTTGTGGTAATATCGAATACTTGATGTAATCCAGATATTTTCCTCGCAAATATCTGGATACCCGTTTGTTGACGGATAGGTCAACAAACCGCGATGTCGACGGTATCGATATCTCGAAATGATACAAGAATAATCGCTCATGTCGCTATAAAGCCTTCGTGTATCGATTTCGCGATAATCCTCCCTGCGGTCAAGAGGAGGAATTGGTCTGCGTAAGGGTACTTTATTAACGGATCGATAAAATCGCAGTTTCTACGAAGATAGTTGCACATTGTCACTCTTATCATCGTTGAAACATTTTGAGCTTGGATATTCTGTTCTTCATAACAATTGTTACATATTTCTCTTAAAAAATTATTAAATATTTTAATCTTATTTATTCCAATAAGATATATCAATTAAAAAATATAGAGAAAATGATTCTCTCTCTTTAAAGATTGCCTTTTTTCTTGTTATAGATAATTATTTTCCGGTTACATATATATTTAATAAATAGTAATTTCGAAAGATAAAGAAAAACAATTTTAAACATACTTTTAGCTATCTAATATAGACACAGGAATATATTTTTTATTTTTTTGTTTTATCTTTCTAAATTACTATTTTGAAAATATATATGTAACCAGGAAATAACTATCTATAACCACAAAAAAGATAAGTTTTAGAATAATATATATAATATAATATTTCATTTTAACATCAAAATGACTTTTTTGCTATCTGAAATGTATATTATTTATTTTTATTCTATTGCATGATAACTCGGTATAGTGTTATACATATTTTATATATCAATAATATAATTATTATATTTCTGCGAAATATATAATCGATTCTGTATAAGTCGAAAATATTTTATTATTAAAACAACAATAATTTTACTTTTTGTCACATTAAATTTTGTTAGGAAAATTAAACATTTACGTGCGTTCTAAACTTGTTTGTATCCATGAATATATACACATTTTATTTGAAACATGCTTGCTACGAGGTTTAAGCAATTTGCTAAATCTAATTAAATTATTAAACATCAACTTTTTCGCGAATAGTATATTGCAGGATAGAATTGATTTCAAAGGAATTCGCGGATTGGCATGACGATAATTGATACTCGCGAGTTTCATACCGTTATATCTCTTTTCTGATTCCGGAACGCACTGGTTTTTCCGTCGATCTCTCGAGAGAAGTCGAGACCTGTATTCGTAACAACCGGTCATAAAACACATTTATGGCAACACGTTCATCGTTATTCCGGCGAGCTGCGAAATTTCCCCAGCAGAACGCTTTTTCCACTTAGCATGTCACGTTACCATTACCGTGAGACGAACTCGGCAATTTATTCTCGTTCTCCGTTTCTCGCCTAATTGTCTGCAAAATTGCCAGTCTTCTTGCTAATATCAAAAAGAAAAAAATACCACGCGCGTTTCCTCGATGCATACAGCGAAATCGCAAACAAAGGCACGCTCCGATAAGAACAATCATGCGTTACGCATACGCGAGTGATAAGGATATAAAAAGAGCTTCTATTTTTTTGTTATAACTTATAATTTTCATTATTGAAGAAATATTAATTTTTGTAGCAATTTGTACAAATTTAATTAACTAGAATAATATAACATCGATAATTTATTATTATCATGACTTGAATCACGAACTTTATACTATAGTTTTTAATATTTTTTCATGATTTACAACTATAATCTCATTAAAATAATAAATTTTGTGATTGACGAATAATTTAATAAATTTTTTAGCAAATAAATGTGTGAAGAAAAATTTAGCATATTTAATGTTTAATTTTTTATTAGAATTAATTTAATATTTGATTTTGTTTATATTCATTTTTTTCGATTTACATAAGAAATGCAATTAATAGCAGAATCACGAACTTTATATTATAGTTTTTAACATTTTTTGGTGATTTACAACTATGAACTCATTAAAATAATAAATTTTGTGATTGACGAATAACTTAACAAATTTTTTAGCAAATAAATGTGTGAAGAAAAATTTAGCATATTTAATGTTTAATTTTTTATTAAAATTAATTTAATATTTGATTTTGTTATATATTCATTTTTTCGATTTACATAAGAAATGCAATTAACAGTTTTTATTTAACATTTCCTCGTTGCAACATTTTTGAAGCACTGCTCTCCTTTCATCGCAGGATTGACTTTCGTTTTAACTTTTCCAACACAGTTAGTACAAATTGTTAATTGCGGAATTGACGATTTCCACGAATCATGCTAATATTTACTGGGGCGCGATTGAATTTACCAGAGAACGTTCTCGGGAAATCTTGCTCTTGCTTCTACCTTGGAACTAATTTCCACTCAAAGAAGCGACACTTTCTTTGGATACCGTGTTTCTCACGAGTTGCCGCGATAACTATAAATACTGAAAATTTACACAAAGTGTTCCAGAATCTGAATATATATAAAATGTATTCCTGACTGCATCTTCTTTATATAAGTTAACTGATAAGATATATATTTCGATAACAAAAACGACGCCAAATATCATTTATCGTACTTTTCATATATTTCATATTTTAAATACTGGATATTATTATAATTATAATTTTCATTGCAATTCTATGAAAGTAAAATTTCATTGAAATTAATTGAAAAATGATTTTCGCGTCATCTATCTTTTATTTTGAAGTATATTGACGTTTATTCAATAAAATTATATTATTTATTTCTAATCTTATAATTATCTGAATATTATTGCGTTTTGATATTTTTTTCAATTTAATCGAACAATCTGCAAAAGGAAAAATTAATTTGAGGATACTATACATTCGCATACAGAATCACATTTAATTAAACACACACAGTGAATTGCAAAGTATTTATAGTCGATGCACATTGATAAGAAAAGATAATTTCTGAGGAATCGTGCAACATTGATTAATATTAAATCGTTATAAAAATTTTATCGCGTTTTTATACAAAATCTCGAATCTTAAAAGCTAAAATATCTATAGATATCAAGTACTGTCAAATATTGTATTCGATTAATTTGTGCATAATTTTTAAATTCTAAATTAATTCATGTAATAAAAAAATGATGAAAAATTTCGGAAAGTCGTGCTTTTAATGACATTAATAGCGAATTTAGTTGGATGCACTAGTGCGCATTGAGTGCACATAAAGATTACACAATTTTACAATGACATAAGTTTTTAAAAAAGTAAATTAATTAATAGTAAGAGTTATTATTATCATTATTCATATTGAACAACAATAATAATAGCTCTTACTATGAATTATTTTCCTTTTTTTATTACTTGTGTCATTGTGAACTTGTGTGTGATAAACTTGTATATGCACTCAGTGCGCACTGGTGCATCCAATCGAATTCGCTATAAATTATTTAATCATCAGTTGTTTATATATCCGCGGGCTAAAAAAAGGCTGAATGAGCTTTAAAAGTTAAAACGATTTGTATTAGTCCTCAAATTAAATAAAAAAGATCATACATACATATTTGGATTTTTATCTACATATATGACCTTTATAGATAAAATATCGTAGTTTTATATCTATTTTTTCTTTTTTATTTCTAAACATTATTTTAATGAGAAGAAAAATTGCTTAGGTCAGATAATTATTTCAAGAGTAATCAGTTTAGATATGTAGTTGCATCTCGGATGTCAGATTCTTTCATTCATCGAGCACGTAAACATGCAAGCGCGCACGCGACAGTTGAATGATTCTTACGAGTAATTTCCGTCGTACGATATACAAAGAGAAAAAAGGAAAGACTGGGAGGAACGATATGGGGCAACCATATATGTCAATAACTCTGAGAAGCGCTTTGCTTAGCAGAAACTTGTGATGGAAAGGAATCGTACGATGCGTTATCGCGACTCAATATGGGAAGATTTCGATTAAATTTACTGATTAGACGCGCGGGGTCAGTCCAGGTTATCAGTGACCTCGTGGTACTTGTGCTGACACAGCTTTTTCCCCCTTTACTTCACGGTTTTGTAGCACTTGTCGGTTACAATGCGTAAATACAAACGATTTCTTTAAAAAACAAATCGCTCGGGACAAACACGTGGAAGAACGCAGGTGTTTACTTATCATTTAAAAGTGAATCACTGAATATATAGAATTAATAGTTAGTCGCAATAATGGACTCTCATGTTTTATGTTTTTTTTGTGAGATAACGTACGAGATTCTAGTGAACAATAGCGGATGAGAATAAATAAATTCTTATAGATTAAGAAAGTGAAAAGTGACGATTGAATGATGGATACTCTAACTTTAATTCTCCATAATAAAATATTAAACATTTATTTTAATTTTCTAAGATCTTTCAAATAAATTATAATGGATCAAATTTTTATAAGTTCTTAAATGAAGAATAGAAATATATAGTATTATAATATAGTATTTTCAAATAGTATTTTCTGATTTTTTAAAAATAAATTTTATTTTAAATTTTGCTGATTTTTTAAGAGAATAAAGATATAAATTTATGAAGAAAAATGAATTTTTTGATTCACATTTTTTGAAATGCATTTTTTGTTCCATGTTCATTTTTTAATATAACGAATAATAAATAAGAATAATAAGTTTTTTTCTTAGTTATTCTCAATCAGCTTAAATTGATAAAGTTGAGAATAATAATTTTCTTTCCTTTTATTGTATTAAAAATACTACATTTGTAAAATACCGGAAAAATAAAACAATTCATACAAACATCGTATCGCAAAGTACTAAAAGACTTTCTGTTACTGTGAACTATTTTTGCCTGTCGTTCAATCGAAATCAATTGTCGGCAGCCCTATAATATAGTTAATCCCCGAACAAAATAAGGGGACCAGCTAACCTTGGCTCTAATGCGAAATTGTTTTGCGGAATGACCGCAAAAAAAGTATTACGTATCAAGAATTTTCGAATTTATGGCTGAAGTAGGATAATTATGCATTCTTTCGAATATAATAATCCTTGAATTAATTTTTTTTCATATTATATATATATATATTATATATATTTTTAATAACGTGGACTAACGCTGTCTAATAAATTCGATATTTTCATATTTATATTTTATCGGAAGTAATAATATATATTTTATTGTTTTAGTCAGCTTTTTACGAACGTTGAAAAAAATATAAATTTAATATTTAATAAAAATGTAATAAAAGTTTAAAAATAAAAGCTTTTTTTTAAAAACTATGGCTTGCATTTATAAATATGAATATACATATATCTCAAAGCCAAAAAATATGAAAATTTAAATTTAAAATTTGGATGAGCATTTATTGAAAAATCTATCCGAAATTATATTATGCTCTACATGTTTATTTATAAATTTAAAATTTAAAATATAATTTGGATATTTATGTGGCAATAGAATTTAAAAGTGCAAATTTGAAACCACGTTTTGCGTTAAAATTGAACTTGAAATAGCATGTATTATAATTAGTATCTGTTGCATTTCTTGTTCAGCATAAATTCGAAGGTTATTGTACTCATACTTGTTACAATAATTCCGTGAGAGTCCAAAGTCCAAGTTCTCGATATAGTTAGATAAGCTGAGTAATTTCAATACAAGCACTGTTCAGAATTACGTCATCATTCTTTCGTGAGAAGAATTAATTTTAGAATGAGCGTGTTAAAATTTGGGAAGTCCTAAAATATGATTAATATAATATTAATAAAGACAGGTCCAAAGTACTCGAAAATAGTAAATTATAGCATAATTATAACATATATTAGCTCATTTTATTGAACAACCCGGTAAAGAAAGTAGTGTTGGCATAATAAAAAAGGGAAGGGATTCGAGCGGAGCCAAGATCAGCCGTTTTTATATATGGTATACGTTACAGAAGTCACGTAGATATGCTATATCGAAAAAGAGTGAGCCAACTTGTAACATATAGTCGACTATGTTTTTTAAAGGTATAGAGAAATTGGTAAGACGAGAGTAAAAAATAGTTAAATTGCGTTGTCTTTGTGATGCAAGAAAATTGCGGCAACAAATTTTTTTTCAAAATACAAATCATGCATCACTTCCTTTGACGGATTTTATTATTATATATATTCTCTTGTTTGGATTTAATTTATTAGATTGATTAGAACTCATTTATTATAACTGTAGAAATAATATAACAGGAAATATCACGCGCGCGAATAATTTGTAGAAAATTTCTCAAAATTTAATTTTTATTAAGTTTATTGAACTTGAGTTAAACTCGAATGCAATGAAATGCAATTTTCAAAGTAAGTGATCTCAAAGTAAGTAAGTTGATTGAGGAACGTGGCTTTACAAAAGCAGAGTCCGAGGTAGAGCTATTCTCCGTTGTTGGATGCTCCACTTCGCTGAATCAACATATAATTATTAATGTCAGCCATGCAAATAACGAATCGGCAAACAACGCCATCGTCTCACGATAATGAAATTTAATTCCGTCGCTGTCGCGCGAACGGACTAATTTCCTTTGTGCAACTTTTTTAGCGGGAATTTGTATTCCGTCGCAGGCCCGATTGCAATCGGGTATGAACAATTATCGTTACCATCCTTTGATGCAAGGAGCTTAAATCTGTTAGCATGGGAAATAACGAGGAGAGAGGATAAAGATAAATGATATTTAGAATTTTGTGACGGTAGAATAAATATCAAATTCAAAATACATCACCATATATAACAAAATTGAGAATTTTCACAAGATAGCAAAATGCAACATTAAAAAAAAAAATATATATATATATATATATATATATATATTGCAGTAATTCAAATAAAATATTCCAAATATGAAATATGAATATTTATCTAGCTGTTGAAACATTTCTCTATTTTTATTTAACTTACTTTTCTAATTTAGTAACCTTTAATTATTTAATGAAAAATATTGTCGATACGAAAAAAAATAAATTGCCATAAAGAATATAATTAATATATTCAAAGAGTAGCTATTAAATCATTAATTATTAATTTGAATTTTGTTTTACTTCGAAAAATATTTCGTGGGATTGAATATAGATCATAACCATCTTCTCGAGTTTATATCATTTCTCGAAAATTATTAGAATAACTGTGCAAATTATATTAAATATTTTAGCGATTTATATAATATCGCGTAAAAAACATGTGACACTCACTGATCAGGTTCTTGAAGGTGTCGGTGAATATTCGAATCATCGTGAAGTCTGTCTCGAAGATCCGATTAAATATCTATATCCCTGCTGTCTCTGTCAGCTGCTGTTGCTCATCACCAACATCACACGAATTCTGCCGTCCTTGCAATAGTATTATTCTCTATACTTTCTCTCTCTTCTGTTACTTTCCCTAGATCCTACTGAAGGGATCGAGGATTTGTTAAAATTTTGGAAGTCCTTTCCGCACTCTTTCTTTCTCTCTCTCTCTCTCTCTCTTTTCTATCTCCCTAATTTCTCTCTCTTTTTACACATACAAATCTGCTAGATGGGTGGGTTCATTCATAAAGAAAAGAATATCGATCGAGAAATAAAAGTTCGCGAATAAATCGTCCAAGTTTGAAAAATTCACAATGAGATGAAAAACTCGACTGTAATTTACGATTCACAGAAGAAGATTCATTGAAGATTATATAGAGGTTTTGTGTCGACTTCCTGCAACGTCTGTGCAATTAGGATGATGAATTTCGAAGTCTGTCATGTACTGCACGTCGTAGAAAGAAAAAAATGCAACATTTGCAATGTGTAATTTTCTTGATGTAACAGGAAATTGGAGATTTTAAAATTTCTTTCTATCTTCAATGCTGATAATGTCCCTTGAAGTACAAACTTCTTGCATCAGACATTGAAATCTAGATTATTTCTTTCATCATCTTACAATATTGCAGGAAATTTTTACTCCGAAATCCCGTTTTCTTTTTTCTTCTTAAGAAAACTTGCACTTTAAAACAGTTTTTATTTATTTATTTTGAAAAGATCCAAAATTTGACGTTTAGACGCTTGGATCTCCTTCACATGCTTCGACGAAGAGAAATTTCTCTCTTCTGTGTGTTTAAAAAAAAAATGGAAAAAAATATTTTCGCACGTTTTCGATGAAAGATGTCTTGTTCGACCTCGATTCCCGATAAAGATATTGGTTTATCTCGCGAGAAAAGGTACGCGCGTGCACACCGTCACAGTCGGGAAGACTCTGCCGCGGCTCGTGCTGTTCTCATCATCATCGTCGT
This sequence comes from Nylanderia fulva, assembly GCF_048542155.1. NCBI lineage: Eukaryota > Metazoa > Arthropoda > Insecta > Hymenoptera > Formicidae > Nylanderia > Nylanderia fulva. The sequence goes on along the minus strand of NW_028189730.1, from coordinate 580,236 downwards.
GCGCTTGCTCGTTTCGACTTTACTCCAACACCGATGTCGCGACGTCGCGAGACACTGAGTGAATCGGGCCGATGTTATTCGGCTTTATTGTCCGCTGACAGCGTAGTGTGCGACGACGCCTTCACCGCTCGCGCCCTTTGACCTCGCTGAAAGAGAAGAGGGAGGGAGTCAAGCGGAAGAAGCCGCATTATCTCTTATCAGCTCCGTAGAATTTGCACAATCTTCTCTCCCTCCCCCCTTTCTTCTATCTTTATCACACCTGTGAAACTTCTCTCCTATCGATGTTTTGTTTGGCGTTTACCAATACAACACTAATTAGATTTATCATTAGAAACGCCGCATAATTAAATTTTAAATGCATGACCTGGATTAAATTGTAAAGAAATTGTTAGCTATTTTTATCACACATTCGTCATCTTTGTATTTTTGAAAGAAAACATTTAAAGATACACGGGTTTATTTTTAGAAATATATTTCTCTCGTAATTATCATTGTGTTTACAAATAAAATACCAATCATGAGGCTATTCATTTGCAGGATTAATCTTGGTTAGGCAAATATAGTATATAATTACACGATTTTTTCAAATCGATTTCTCTAAATATTTGTGCAAGGTTTTTCGTATCTCAGTATGTTAAAAGAATTATATAAATGAAAATAGAATGTAATTAAATCATATCATATATTATTGCGGTGCAGTCACTGCAATGACATAATATCGCGCAATCGAATTACACAATTTCGTTGATCGATTAACTTTTTCGTGTATTCGCGGGAACCCAATTATTTTGCATTAAAAGTATTACTATCGTATAAATTATACATTTTGTTTAAATTTTCTCTTCATACATAATATGTAAAAAAAAACATAATATTGTAAAAAATAAAACTGGTCAGCTCGCTCTTTTATAACCGGATTTTTAATTGTTTATTAAGCCAATACGGGAAATTTATATCGATGCATTTAATTTATTAATTCGTGTATACTCAAAAATATACAATCTCGGGAAAAAGGGATATATATTTTTTATATATACATTTTTTAAATTTTGGAATCTCTTTACCTTTTAATTTTTCGTGTGTTACTGATTTATATTTTAATGCAATAGTTTTATTTGTATATTTTTTATCAATTGTGAGATAAAATGTAATTATATTCAATGAGTGTACTTAAATGTTTTTGTGTTTGCTGAATCGAAACATCTTGCTGTCAAATGCATTTAAAATTCTGATGAAACTTGACGAGGAGATGTTGATCATGACCTTGTTGCATAACAAATATTTATTATGAGCGTTTATGTAGTTGTAAACATTTTTGTAGATGCAATTCAATGTAGCAGATTAGACAAAAAAGAGAGAGAAATTCAGAGAATTATAAAAATGTTTTCTTGATAAAAAATAAGAAAATGAAAGAGAGAGAGAGAGAAAGAAAGACAGATTCACACAAACGGAACTTTATTACACTTTATAGAAACGAAGGATACAACGCGAGAACCAGTATAAATCTCCATCTTTTTAACATAATTGTGGTTTCCCTTGTGGAATAAATAATATAAAGAGAGCTTTATAAAGGAGTTTTCAAGTCAAATGTCATAATCCATATTAGATCTATATCTATCTAAAATGGATTAAGAAAAATTCTTAAAATTGTTTATTTATCTAGTAGTTAAAAAAATTTTTACCTAAAAAGATACTCATCAAAAAGTTTTTTGCAAACAGACCTATCTCAATAAAAATCTCTTTTTGTTATTAAGCTAAAGTTGAAAATAGTAAAATCTTTAGAAATATATATTATAATTTTTGATTTAAGACTTATAACGCGTCATATTTTTTTATGAAATATTCAAAAGAACAATAGAAATTTAATTAACATTTATGTATATTAAAATGTATATTAAATTGTGCACTGATGAGTACACATTATAAATGTCATATGGTATTTCAGGAATTTTTGTAATCCAGTGTTAACCAAATCTCAATTAAATCCGTATATATTGTATATCTATAATTACAAAGCGATTCACATTTGATTAATTCCAAAACTTAAAAATATTGTACATCATTCGCATTGATAATTAATATAGATTCCATGCCATGCTGCATTATATAAATTTCAATTGACTTCTCTTATTTCGTATAATTAGATTCTTCGGTTTTTTAATAAAATTGCTTTAAAACGTGTTTCTTGCTGCAAAATTACCTAAATGGAGATACCTGGTTGCTTGCATTTCCTTCGTAAAAAAAAAAACGCATTCCCTCACTCCTTATCTCTTTCACGTCACACATACCCTACTATGTGCGAGTTCTCCTTCCTCAACTTCACCGATAAGTCATTATAATAGTCGGGTACAAAGTCCAACATCTACTCCCTCCCCTGCTTTTTTTTCGAGATTCTCTCAGAGCTATTCTTCTCGCTTGGTTCGTGACTTGCCAATTCGGTTATTTAACTTGACAAACATTAATCAATATATACTTCGCGACACCGATCGCATTTCTCTTCGTACATTTATCTTCCGTTTTCTTTCGTCTCCTTTCTCCCTTCTTGTTCCCGGTCGTGCGACTTTGCACCGTGTAGTTACAGCTCGTTAAAGCATAATTAACGGCTCAATTGCTTCTTGGCTGAACTTTGTTCGTCACGCGGTACGCGCGTGTTCTCCAGAATTTGCGATTTCACCGACCTTGATGATTCCCCTGCCCGCCAGTTTCACTACCCTTCTCTGATCTGATCCTGCTGAAATCAGCGCATTCTCTGGAAACGTCTCGCTGATCTTTAATCCCGACGAGATTTGATCTCCGAGATTTTTCTTGCCCTCGTAATTTTTATTTTATCGTTAGATTATCCTTTTTCCTCAAGAATTACCAAACTTCATTGTCTCTGCGACGATCCTTTCTTTACGGAACTATTCGGGAGAATCCCTTATTCTTTTTGAATCTCTGTAAAAAGTTCATCTGAGTTTTTTATCAAGATTTTATCTGATTTTTTATTGTGAAAATCTGTCGATCTTTAGTCATTAATTTCGACTTATCTTAGAACATCCTTTCAAAAAATTTTTTAATTTTTTTAACACGGATTTCTCAGAGAAAATTTACTTCTTTCAGAATAAATGGAAATCTTGTGAAAGCCCTCTTTTCAAAGACTATCTCTTACCAGACAGTCCGTGATTTTTCAGCATTTCTTTTCCAAAAAGAGATTCTTGAAACATTCTTTTTAAGAATTCTCTTTCCCTGATGATCTAAAAATCTTGGAAAATCCCTGTCTCTTTGGCATATCAATTCTTTGTTTTCTTCTTTTTTTCCAAAGAAGGATTTCTCGTAAGAGACAGAATCAAACTCTTAAAGCAGCATTCTTGTCAGAATGGTTTTTTCCCCTCGAGACCTTTGTTCTAGCAGGAGATCCGTTGACTCTTCGGCATCTCTCGATCGGAGTGGACCAATTTTTCGCGAGTCTACTCGACAGCGATTTTGCGACGCGATCCTGCAGTGACCTTGACGATGCACTCTCGAGGAGTTCTGAGGCGCGGCGGCGAGCAGGGTTCCTCTTCGTGATCCTCGCGATACCCCCGCGCGTGCGTGGTGGCGAAGCGTGATCGCGGGTATGCGTGCGTGCGTGAACGTGGACACGAGCTCTCCATTGATGAACAAAGGGCGGTCGGTGATGAGAGAGACGCGACGCCGTATAAACCAGAAACGCCGATGGCGACTGGAGGAGGTTTCCCCTGACATATCGCTGGTTCATGTTGTTCCTCCACCTCGGCGAAGGGAACTTCTGGTGGTGAGGGCAACCAAGAGAGAGGGAAACATTCACCTACCGGGTGGGAGTAAACAGGGCCAAGCATTGTAGCCCCTCTTGCCTTCCCACTCTACCTTTCTTGCTCTCGTCGTCGATGTGTTCGTTGAAAACAAGTTGGCCGACTCTCTTGATGCATGACAATGTTGGGTAGATTCATTTTGTGTATCTGAGTCTATATCTGGTATCTGAAGTTGGCCGACTCTTTTGGTGCATAATAGTGTTGGCTAATATCTAGATACGTGTATCTAAATACAGTATCTGGATATGTTTTGTGTATCTGACAATGAGTTTGTATCTAAAATATGTTCGAATTGAAGTATCTATATTTGTATCTAGATACAAAACATGGTATCTGAAGTTGGCCGACTCTTTTGGTGCATGGTAGTGTTGGCTAGTATCTAGATACGTGTATCTAAATACAGTATCTAGATATGTTTTGTGTATCTGACAATGAGTTTGTATCTAAAATATGTTCGAATTGAAGTATCTATATCTGTATCTAGATACAAAACATGGTATCTGAAGTTGGCCGATTCTCTTGGTGCATGATAGTGTTGGGTAGTATCTAGATACAAAACATGGTATTTGAAGTTGGCCAACTCTCTTGGTGCATGACAGTGTTGGGTAGAATTTAGATACAGTATCTACGTAGATACATTTTGTGTGTCTGATTGTGAGTCTATATCTGACATATATTCGAGTTGAAGTATCTGTATCTGTATCTAGATACAGAACATGGTATCTGAATTGCTTTTCTCAGATACATTTGCAGATACATTTTTATATATTTTTTGAATAGCCCAATTCTTTAAATTTTGAAAAGATCGAGACTGCAAGTTATCATCATCAACCGGTTGGGCGATTATTAAGCATTGGTCAAATTTTAGTACCATGGCGAAATAGTTTGAATGACGATATATCTTTGAGGCATTTTTCACGTGTTAAGACTAACGAATAAAGTCGTAATATATAAGCAAAAATATTAATAAAGATAAAATAATTTTTAATTCCTTTTTGTGCATATTACCATTATTATGATAAAAAATATCTGATATGTATCAGAGATACTTTTAAAGTATCTGAGTATCTGTATCTATATACATTTTAATTTGTATATCTACATTTGTATCTAGATATATTTTTGACACGTATCTGTATCAAGATACATTTTAAATGTATCTTACCCATCACTAGTGCATGATAGGTCAACGGAGACACAAAGCGTCTGTTTTATGGAGAATTCAGTAGGGATTCGCAATCGATTTCGGTGGCGGCAGAGCAGCTGAGTATTTAGACACACAGCTGTGCGATATCTGACTTTTTTAAATTTTCTATCGGAATGTAATAAGTAACAACAGTCTGCAGGAAACTAAGTTGGTCAATCAATAGTCAAAGATGAAACTTTTAGCGATAATGGGTGTATGGAGCGTTAATGTTTGATCACTCCATATCAAAGTTTAATAACCCTGCAGCAAAACAGTATAATTTTGCAGCAGAGAATTTTATCTTTTTTATTAGAAATCAATAACAAAAAATTTAATATCTCTGTTTATCTAGATTTAATAATTATATAGTATTATGCATAGAAAAAATTTAACAAAGTATGAATCTTTATAATTTCCATAATGCGTGCAATTTAGATAATTATATTTTATATTTGTCTTTTTATTTCACGCTACATCATCATTTAACATTAAAAGTAATAGCTTGAGTCTAAAGTCTGAATCTATTTTTGTTATCATAAAATTGAACACTCAGGTGTTATCTACGAGCGTTTTATAAAGTAAATTTAACTCTATTATATAATATATATAACATATATTCTTCAATGTATTAATTGGACGAAAATGACAATATTTTCTATTCATTTCACAAGCTTCGTTAATGTACTTAAACAAAGTTCTCGTCTCAAGCAACAGATCGAGGCTAAACTTTCGCGGAGCCAGAGCTCGATTGGTGCAGCTGTGCATGGTTGTTTTATTCTGTTAACTCTAAATTTATCACCCGAGGAGAGGCTAGAGAGAGAAAGAGAGAAAGACAGGAGAGGGATCGGAAGCATCCCCACCATCTTTATCGCCTCATACTCCCCTTAAAAGACCAAATCCGATCCTTTCTCTCTTTCCTGTTCGTTCACATTTTTCACGCAAAAATACACAGAGCAGAAACAATGTTGCGGCTATATATAATAATTTCCGAATTATGTATATATCTGCTTTGAATGCATCCATGCGCGTTTCGTGAAACTGAAACACTCTTTTCTCGATATATGATGAATGGAAAATCCGATTTCATTTATCGGGAAATTGGGCTCCGTTTCGCATCGAAATGGATTTCTTCGGACTGTGTGAAATCGGTTTTGTTTCGAAAATGATTGAAACGAAAAAAGTGCCTCCACATTTGAGGATTATATGTCGTTTTATTATTTATTTTTTATCAATTTATGGCAATGAGTTATATCTTTTTTATCCTATTTAGTTTCTCGTTATAAAGAAAAATGCGTTTTACCAACGTTTCTATTATTACAAATTATGGAAAATTTATTCTACATTATCTTTTATCATATAACAATATTAACTTGTGCTTTGAAAAATGATTTAACCTCGTGACATTTTAAAAACACGAAGAATAAAGGTTCAACTTTTAATCTTTTTAACTCTGATAGTCAAATTATTGTTTACTGAAACGGAGTAACTCGTCGTCGGAAAAACAGAAAAAGAAACAGTGAATCTCTCATACAAGGCAACAATTTGTATTTTTTTTTTCGCATTTTTTGTACTTTTTTTTTGTCCAACGATTTTAGACGGCTCGATGATATTTTACGAATTTTAATTTTGGCTGCACAGCTGCCAGCAATATCTCTTTTCACTGTCAATACTCCAATGCGCTCGAAAATTTAATGTAGAGGAAACTCGCTCAAATAATCGCAATATGTGTACGCACGGAATAGATATTTCATGACAAAAATAGTTGGAAATAATGTAAATAAATATTTGTCGGACTTTAAACTATTCACAAAGCAAATATACGTAAATAAATAAAGTTGTCGTACTAAGCTCAATAATTTAATCATGTTCCCATATTCATTAATGATTAATGACTCGATGGTAATTAATTTCTACCCAGGCAATCGCGATTCATATGAATACGAGATTAATTAACTCTGAGGTCGTAACAAATACGAAGGTTCGATAGAAAGATCATTTCGTTGATTTTTTCTACGATGTTAATTGTGTTTCAATCTATAATTAAACGAAATATAATACTTTGTGTATGATTCGCTATTTACATTCCGAATCATCGCGCACTTTGCTCCAAAATTATCGATCATAAGAAACAATTTACTAATATATTTAGCAGATAATGAAAAGATTTTATTCGAATTTCGGTTTATATTTATTTATTGGTTAAATAGAATCCATTTTTAGAATCGTATTGTTAGTTATTTGTCATATTTGGATTTACGATGACAATTTCAATCTATAGAAATAAAATTCTATACGATAAAATAATTTTATAGATCAATGAATTACCTGCTGGAGATGTTATGGCGAACTTCTTGGAGTTTTTAGTACGAGCAACGTTTTTCCGAAACGCGATATGCCGTATGTACGCGACGGGGATGTATTTTCGCGAGTTTCAAGGTTAAATTTTACAGCGCGTATTTTTTCTCGCATCCAAAGAGACACGTGGCGTTCAGACGACTGATGTCGCGCGACAACAGCGACGAAGACGATGTATGGTTGCCTTTGGGGAGCCCTCTCTGCCCTAAGACCGTCTCTCTTTCTCTCTGATGAGTCCATCCTTATCTTTCCTTCCCCTACCGAGAGAGCTACATCTCGGTTGCTCCCTTCCCCAAAGTGGGGTTCCCCACCAGTTTCCCTGAGAGGGAAGAAAGCCCCCTCGATAGGCAGCCATAGGTAGCAATGGCATTCTGACCGATTCCTGCCACTGACGAACAAAAGTCTGAATATGCCCTTTATCAGGAAAACTAGTCGAACTTCGTAGCACGATCATTCAGAATTTCACGTCGAATTTTAATCGCTCAATACAGGTTTATTCTTTGAGTTGATTTTTCTGTATATATATATCTTGCTTTATTTAATTTATTATTTATTTATTTGATTTTTATATTTTTCTTTCTGAGATAAAAAGCGAACACAAAGCTCTTAAAGATAAAATCAAACAAGCCTTCAAAAGAGTTTTTGATAAGTTATCAATAAGGCTTTAAGTTTCCTCCTTATGTTTAATTTAATTTTTTTTTAGTTTGTGAATTACATTTAAAAAAAGAATCTTAACATTATTTCAATCAAATTCGACATAAAGAACTATCCAAATTTAAACTTTAATTTATTGGAATTTTAAGATTTATAATATTAGATTGTATTAAATAAGAATTTACGATTTATATAATACATTATTTCAATATACAGTATTTTTACTAAATATACCAAGTGTTTATGATTATTTTATAAAAAACAAGCGATTTGCGAAAATTAAAATTTTAGTATAACTATTTGTGTGACACAAATAATTGATCAGTATGAATTTTGATAGGGTTTTTGTGCCATCACTAGCTACTGGGTTTCCGACTTGTAAGGGCCGTATCGATTATCTCGTGTGCCTCGCTGCGTAAATCGCGCTGATATTATGTGAATTCACGTGGGTATCCAACCCACGCGTGGGAGTTTCGAATTAATCATAGGCAAGGACGCGTTGTGTCCATTAAACTTGGGGTTGTAAAATGTAGATAATATCAAGCGAGACGAGGGTTCGAAGTGTTATGTGCGAAAAAGGATGGGAAACAAGCTATAAATTCGAATCTATGATTAATCTTTCACCAACTTGCATGTGTGAGTCAAGCTTCTGTTCTATCAGTTATATTAAAAAAATTAAATTAAGAGTATCAATACTTTATATGAACTTATAAATTCATTTCACGTAATGTGAGAAAGAAATTTAAATTTAAATATACATATAGACAGATTAATTTTTCATGTTATTTTACGCACGAAAATGTGCATAATTTTCACATGCTTTTATAAAAATTTGAATTTAATATTATATTAATGTAATATGTTATATGTAATAAAATATGTTTTACTATACAGTGAAATAGATATAATAGATTTGTAATGTGATATAGAAATACAAATGTACATATAATAAAGTACATGGATTTGTCCGACAGTACAACAGAATAATTGATAAATAAAATATATAAAATATAATAAAAATAAAAATAAAAATCTGAAATAAAAGATAACTGACTTATCAGGCAAATTCTTACCTACGCAGCTAGGCAGCTTGGAAGTAGTCTCATTCCATTCGCCATTTTTGCATTCGAGCGTTCTTTTTTTCTCCATGCTGTCGGGAAACACGCTGCCCGACTTGCATAGGAATGTCCGCGAAGTCAATGTACCGTTCGACACGTAACTTCCGTTCGGCGCCAAGACCTCCGAACAGCCTAACACTGTAAGCATAAGTTCATTTTCACCAAATCCTTGTCTTCTTTTTCACCATCATCTCGCGATTAATACTTTGCTACATTTTCAAGTTACAGTTCGATGTCCCTCGCCTTTCCCTGTTATGTATAGGATTTTTACAATTCTGAACACTTTAGTAAATTATTAGAAGTTTTAAAATAGTTATCGTGATTTTATTAAACATAAAAGAAACTCGCTAGATCTCTGCCTTAAAATTTGTATGACTTAAATTTTATTTTTCTACATAATTTTTGCTAACATTTGATTTTGATTTTTTTAAATGAATTTGCGAAAGAAAAAGTTTTATTAATATTTAAATAATATAATTTTAGGACACGACAATTTTAAGTGTTAAGTCTCGTTTTAAATATTTAAGTTCTTAAACACCTAAATTGATAATTCTTTGAATTGTTAAATATTATTCCCAAAGTTTTAATAAAAAATTGAAAAGATTAAAAAATGCAAATCGTTTTAAATCTGAAATTTTACAAAACTTTTCGGAGAGTTGCTCTGTGAAACTCGATTAGTTACATCAGAATACTAACTTTATTCGAATAATATGGTCGACTTAATTAATTTCGTTCCAGACCTATCTTTTTCGTGAAGCGTGAAATGCTATCTTCGTTAAAATTAAAATTATTCTCGGATTAATTGCCGCGTAATAATAACGCGCGAGTTCGCGACACTTTCTATCAAGTTTTCGAGAATAGAGGGGAGGATTTGAAATTTATTAATTTTTTTTTACCTTGATACTGCAACAGAAAGCCTCGGGCACTGTAGAGTCTCCTGGAAGCGATGAAGTCGAGAGTTAACATATTCGAGTTCGAGACGATTCGTGTTCCCGCTGCGGTGCCGCAGAACTCGAAGAGAGTGCTGCCACGATCTCGCACTTGTACGATGTCCATGCAGCTTCCGTCCGTTTGTGGACCTGCAAAGATTTATCTGTGGTTTTCTCTCTGAAGTTTATTTGCGGAACGCGTATAAAATCCAGCCGGTCCGATAGGTTGTTTATTTTTTTTAGCACGATCACTGGAATCCTTTAATTCGATCGAGTTGTATGTAGCACATGTGTTTAATATTCAAATCGTTCTGTTTGGAATAAAAATATATAGACGGCGAAGATCGGACGAAAATATTTGTACACCAACGAATTTAATTAATCTGCGTGGAAACATATCGATCAATAATCACGACTGTTTTATTCTCTACTGTGCAATTTGCATAACACATATCTCACGATTTATCGTTCGCCCTGGATTATTTGGAGAATTTCTTGACATATTTAGTAGATATCATTTATGTTTTTTTAACTCCCGGCCAGCAGCGCATATATTTCGTCTGCTGGACATTTCGAATTAAAACGCTTGCTTACCGCGGATGTTTAAATCATGAAAGGTCAGAACTATCCTTTGACCCGGAAATGTTCTGAAGGTCCATCCACACGTGCTTTCCCCGGGATAATATAGCGGATAGCCTGGCGTGTTGATGTAACCTCCTTCCTCGCTGGTCACCTTTACCTCTTGATTGCAGTATCGCTTAACCGCAGCTTCTGCAATCAATCGATGATGAATCTCTTATGCGGTTTATCGATGCGATGCTCTATTTATACGATACAATATGGCTTTATTTATGCATTAGATGCAAGAGAGGTACAATTCAAATGTGGAAGTAATTGTTTGTTTAAATAAGAAGCAAATAATATAAATTATACTAATTGATTATAATTTCGGATTTAAACCACAATGATAAATTATTAGAATTATCACAATTTATGATTCAATGATTCTAAATTACATTGTTCCTTAAAATAGTTACATATAACTTGATCGGATGAACCATGACATTTAATTTCTCGAACGATATGTCACGTACTTTTATAAACCGTGTCAATTCAACGCTATATCGTCCAGATGTTCAGCTCCTAATTAAATCTCTTCCATAGTAATAAATCATTGCTAGCGAGCACAATTTCATCGTTCTCGAAAAAAATTATTTTCGGACCAGGGAAGGGAAGCAGAATAATGGGTCGCGCGTTTCTGCCTAGCCATAAGGTCGCTATTAACAAATGCATCTGTTGCGATCCATTTGTCACTATGCCATTATACGATCGCGAGATCCCTTTATATAGCGTGTATCGCCGGGCCAAAAGGTGAGGGTGTCCTTGCCCCAGTTTCGGGAATAGGGGGTGTCACTTTTGGTGGGGGATGATTCACGCTGATAGTGGTAATGAGGGCAGCTCAGGGGAAATTGGTCCTCTGTCTCTCCTTCCTTCTCTGGTCTCCAATCTCTCGCTTTCCCTCACGAAAGAGAATATAACTGTATTTGCACCATTTCCGATATGCATCCAAGTGTGCCGACCTTCGCGAGGGAATGTTTTGTCTCACCGAATTGCAAATTGCTTTCATTCCTATCGATTTAAGCGAGAGTGCTTTGCCTAATAATTCTGCATCTTTAATCGAAGTTTCAAGAATCTTGAATTATTCTCCACATTATTATTTTTCGACAGTAAATTTTATTGTCGAAAAGATATATTTTCAGAGAATTATGTTAATTTCTGAGAAATTATATCATAAATACGTATTATTTACTTTGAAAGAATCAAAGCAATTTAACACCCTGTCAGGGAAATCTGGAAAACTGGGCATTGTCAGGGAATTTTATAAATCTGGAATTGTCAGTGAAAAGTCGGGAAATTTTATACTATTTATCTGGATTTTTTCATTATTCTACATTTATCTCAATAATTGAAATTTTTTATTAAATAAATTAACTTTTCCTTGACTGCCAGCACGCTAATTTTCTGTGTTGTTAAAAATCGACAAAACTAAAAAAATTGATATAATATAAATAAAAAAGATGATTATTTAAATAGTTTATAGTGACATGTGTTTGATTTAAATTTTTGTTTTTTTTAACTTAAAAAAATTTCAAGGATTTCATGATGTAAAATTTAATTGATTTATCATATAGATGTATGCAAATTATATATTTGGAAAAAATAATACTAAAAAGTGTCAGGGAAAACATTAATTTCTGGTCTCGAAAAAAATTTGAAAAAGTAAGGGAATTTTTTTCATTGAGCCTAATGGACATCTTGTTTAAAATCTAAAAAATTACATCTAAACGTGTCTTTCTATAATGCAATAAATGATATATTGTATTGCAACGCGTGTTCCCGTAATTTCTCAGTTCTTCCAACGTATAAGTTATACTCTTTCGGAGATTGGAGGAAGCAAACTGCCGAATAATAAACAAGTAAACTCCGAGAAACGTCACGTTTTTCTCATATAATCCTCGTAAGAAGCTTCCTCGCTACGTGCAAGCTCATACAACACCGGGATTACACGTATATTCCGTAACGCACCGGATGCATTGGATGCATCGTTTCTTGTTTGTCGGTTTCCGGGGACATATCAGAACACACGTTATCCTATATCCCACGGTTAATAAAGATCGAGCGTGTATCGCCGACAGCTGGCTGACAGCGAGCACGATAAAAATCTGAAGTCGATTTCGTCGGACGTGCAACACACGTGACGTGTCGTGCATTTTTTGCGTGAATTTCTCACGTGCGTGGGAGGAGATCCAGGCTCGCTTGCACACTTTATCGAGTTCGTCAATCATTGATTGCGCACGCCCGAAAATCGATCGCGGAATAGGCTGGGTTTTCCCGCTGATAAATAAAGCCAGATTATTAATACCGAACGTATATGCCGCGAATATATGCTGAAAGATATTACGTCGAAAATTTTACGCGGAAATCTGTTCTCTTACTATCGTTTAAGATCGAATGAAAATTAGGAATAATTTAGAGAATATTATTTTAAGAACTCACGTTAAAGAATATCTAAAATTATTCAAAGAAGATTAAATGTACTTGTTATAAATTATTGATTATTCGATATTAAGATATTCAATTTATATATCTACGTGAAAGGTCTTATAATGTTCATCATTTTTTTTTTATTGCTATTGAGAATATACTCACCCGGTATGCAGGCGTATTTTAAAAAGATTTCTCCTGGAACCCAAGAATGCGCTCCTGGATGTTCAAGAGTCGCATTATAGCGACAATGTTTCAGGCCGGAGCATCTATATCGAAAAGTTATATTAATCAATAATAGATCAAGGTTGATTTAAAAATATTTTGAAAAATAATTAAAAATCGCTTATATTAAATGCCATTTATTCTTCTGGTATATATAAATAGATTGCAACTTGTGTAAAGTTTCGCTTTCGGACACTATCGATTGTTCGACAGCCGCCAATTAAATAAGCAACGTCGGTCATTAGGGGCTGAGAACGCGCTGACAAAAGCAGCCCTGGGCATTTCTAAGGGGATGGAATTTAGGGGAAGAGTCGCGATTGTGTTACCGCGATTCTTGTTGTTTGAAAGTAGTAGTGAATAATAGACGAGGGTGGATTTTCACCCCTTTTGAAAGGCCTCACCCTCTTACGTTCACCTCTTCTCGTCGATTTTATCGGTTCGCGGACGGAAATAAAAGGGAAATAACATTTCATTCCCTTCTTCTTCACTCTTTCTGCACCGTTCCGCGAGGAATCGCTTTTATATTTTTTTAGACTCGCTGATGTAGATTCTCAAATTGAAACTTGTGGTTTTCTACGCGATTGCCTCTTCCAGACAAAAATAAATCGTCTTATTTGTCGATAGAGTTTATAAAGCTTATTACTTCTGCAAAATTAAAATACGAAAAGCATATAGTTGTTTAAATTAAAATTTAATTTGAAAAAAATGCAACAAACAAATAAGAAACGAAACCCTAATGTTGAAAATTATTGTAAAAGAGAAATTGTGAGAGAAAATATATACATAAGATTATATTATAATTTTAATTATGAAAAGCATATGCTCTTATCTAGAATCACATTTTTATTATTATTATTAAATTGAATTTTTTTATTACCTACTTTTATAGTTCTTTCTTAATTTTTAATTTTTTAAATATAAGTAATCTAAGTAATTTGATATATATTTTTGTATAGTTTTACAACTTGTAGATTTCTAAATATAAAATCTACGTTTGATTTACCGCGACGGATTTAGTAATTTCAGCAATGCAAAATTTGCATCCCTCGCATTGCCGACCCCTATTTGTAGAATTCTCGGAGCGTGATGCTGTGTAAACGTAGGGATGGAGACGGACCATTTAACGGAGATTGTTTCTCCTTCGGCGATCATCTGACGCGCGTTTCAGAGAGAAGAGAGAGGGAAGGGAGGCAATTATTGCTTTAGGAATGCTTTTATCCCCGCACATCAAACGTCGAGATTTCACTCTCGACCCTCGACGGTTCTCGAGTGCGCGATAAAAACGACGAGTATCGTGGGTGAAAGAGCGAAAGGGTAACTCGATCAAGTGGTTGCCTCGACTACGTTTCGCAGTAATCATGTGACTTTAGTGATTATATTTCTAAAACGTTAATGCAGTTTTTATGTTGTTTGATCTGTTTTATGTCATCTCTTTTTATATTTAGTTGAATCTATTAATTTGCATTATTATTTTCTCAATTATATTTATTTTAATCTTTGGTAATTTTGCCTGTTTTATATAAAAAATTTACTTAAATATAATCTGTGATACACATAGCTAATTATATATTTTCTCTACTCTTGTTATAATATTTTATTTATTAAAAAGAGAGATAGAAAGTGTACGATATATTTATATTAATAATATATCTGACATAAAACAGAATATTTTAATCTGATAAACATAGTTGAGGAAAATTTAATTGCTCTGTCTGCTATCATGTTACTCAACCTTTAAGTAACTTTATTGCAGGAGTCGACTGCAATGTTTGTTGGCAGTAAACGGGATAAGAATCGTTTTCTAGAACTGCGGTCTACCTCAGACCTCGATCGTAACTGAATGCTATCTTGTATCATTGAATGTCACAAACAGAAGTCCGATATCGTCGACGAGGACCATGAAAGTTCTATCCAGCTGACGAATCGTAAATAAAAATCAGTAATAAAATTCTTCTTAATCCGCGAATGCAATTGAAAAATCGAACGCAATAGTGATATGAAAAATTCATCCTTTTAAGAATTTGAATAAAATAATGTAAATGTAATTTATTCAACTTTCAAATGAATCGACTTTTTTGTTAAAATCTTTGAAACTGATTTTTGTTTAAAATTATAAAAAGATGAATTAAAGTATTTTTTGAACACTGAATGTTTAAGTTATGATATAATTATGAAATTAATATCATTGAGATTTACCTTCTATTTAAAGACGATCGAATATCGATGATGTCGACTATGTCGTATTCGTCGTCAAGGATATAATTCCCTTTAAGTTCTCTGATGTTCGTCCATCGTCGTGTGCTACCTTTGTGCTTCCACATTCTGAGCTCTTCCAAGCTTTTCGATTCTTTCACACATAGCTCTGTATGATTCGCGTGATATTCCGCTTCCAAGATGAATATAAATGCTTTCAATGATCTGGAAGTACCAGACTATAATTTTATATATAATTAAATGAACAAAATAGTCAATTAATCGAAAATTTAGTTAATGAAAACAGTGATGAACGATAATATATATAACCGGTTTTAAATATTTCTGATATTATAAGACATTATAAAATAAGAGACCCGCGTCAAAATTAAAATTAAATAATAATAGAATTTATAATCAGCAAAGTTTGACAGTTATAGCATCTTATTAATTTTGATTACTTACTTGTTTTTAATAATAATTTAGTAGGAAGAATAAATGCACATTTATATACGAATAAGATGTAAAACTACAATATTTTTCAAGTATGAATAAATAAAAGATTTGCATATCTCTCTAGTAATTATAAATTCCTTTGTATAAACGAATGGAATAGATTATTTGTAAATTAATCTCCTGATAGAATATTTTTGTGATGAAAGAAATTTAAATATACTTCTTGGAAATTATTTCCAAGCCCATACAGCACAAAATATTTTGAAAATGTTTCTATGTCCGCTTTTTCATGTTTAAAAAATATTTTCAGAAATATTTTTGCATATATATGTAGATTTAAACTAACATTTCAAAAATATGTTTCAAATATTTAAGAAAATATTATAATTAAATATTCTGAGCGATGAAGAAGAACATTTTTGAAAATATTTTTAAAAGTTTTTAAAAATATTCTAAAAAATGTTATCACAAAAAATGGTTAAATTATTTTACAATATTTCTAAAACCATTTTAAAATGTTTTTATGCAATATTTGATAGAAATATTTAAAAATATTTTTTTTAAATATTCGCAATATTTTGTGCTGTATGCGCGCGATAAAGAATGTTGACGAACCTGCACGTCAATCGGAGCAGACCGTGGGAACATCTCTGCTCCTGGATCACCTCCATGTATCCTCCGTGCAGTTTCACGGCCTTCAGAATTCTGCCAAACGGTGCCTGGGTGGTGGCGAAAATCCTGGACGAGGAACATGCTGCAAACGTCATCAGCAGCAGGATCAGGAGACTCGTCAGGGTCGTCGCTGCCAGCCACGCCATGATGGCTGATCATTACAATGACCTAAAAGTCCTCGACACGAGCCTCGTCTTCGGAAAAGGGCTTAAAATTAGCCCTCAAGTGTATTCTGATAAGCGAAATCTCTTCAGAAGGTAGACGTGCACTTTTGCCTTCCCTCCTTCTCTTCTTGAAATTCTCTCACGGCCACTTGAATCAAAGCTCTGCTGTCCGAAGGTCGATGACCTCTTGTTTTACCGAGAATTTAATCCAGCTTGATTATTCTCTCTACTCTCAAATAACCGTTCTTTAAATCTGCGAAAAAAATAGATAGGTTTTTTTACTATGAGTTTCATCTGCTATTTAAAAAAAGAGACTCTCTGGAACCACGCCATAAGCACGAAAATAATGAAGTATCATGTTTCTTTGTGACGTAATAACTCGTTATTATATTTATCTCGCGTAAGTTATATTTGTCTCGCATGTCAGACACGAATGCAAAAATCACCAAGTTTTGGATAGAACAAATTTCGATCAGAACCAATTTAGATGAATATATAGATAATCTGATCATATTTTGAATTTTATTAAAATTATATTACAATCTTCTAATTATACCAAGTAACAGTATATAAAATTAAATCAGATAGCAATTAGATTTTCAATACAAGTTTAATGTAAATTCTTTATATAAATTAAAATGAAGAATTAAATTATACTTTTTATTACGATTTTATTTCAAATTTTTATTGAAATAGATTAAATGTGGTATATAATTCGATAAGTTAAAATTTTAGATTTTAGGACTATTAATGTAACTTGTCTAGAAATCAATCGATCGACACTCACTTTTGATTCTTGAGGATTGTCAAAAATTGTTGTTTGCTCCACCGTGCATCTTGAGACTGCGGCGTGTATTATTTTATTCCTCTGATCCTTTATAATTCCTTCGATCTTTGTTCGCGGTTTTTTTATGTTTGGCTGCAGCAAATTTTGTACTTATTTTTCCGCGATAGCGCGTTTGTGGGTAGAAGCAAGTGGCTCCTGTCGCGATCAACGGCCAAGTTTTAAGTAGACAACAGCAGCAGCAACAATCCGTGGCGCCTCAAGGACAGGGATTAGAATAGTCTGGACAAACGTTTTTACATTTAGGCACTCGCGAATGACGAAACGCGTTTCTAATTTGCCATTGGAAACATTTTCTAATAGCTGATTGGCATGATTAATTACACCATTACAGTTTTGTTCAATTATTTGTAATTATTGAACGGTTAATTATTTATATAGATTATTTGATTTCAATTAATTGATATTAGATACTGATAAATTAATTTTGTTCGCGAGAGAGATGTTAAGTTGATCAATCAATTTTGTTTAGTACTAATTGCATTCACAGCCACGTTTAATTAAACCTAATCACGAAGTTAAATCAAGTATTTTTTATTAATTTATATCGTGTGATTAATTGATATTAGGATTATATATGGTAATTAATTTGATATTAGATATTAATTATTATCATTTCTTCTAATTTCTTTTTGATTAGATTTATTAGTTGATTGATTCATTGGTAATTTAATCAGTATCAAAAATAATGTTTTTACTTTTCCAGTCCATTTTTTTAAAGAGTCTTAAAAAATTTTAAACATTTCTTTAAGATTTCTCAAAACATTATATCGATTGATATTCTCAAATTGGATGGTAAAAGAATAATAATCTAACACCTCATTTTAAACACATCACACTTGATACACTTAGCTTGCGCAGAAGTACAAGAAATCTTCTAATTCTAACACGACACTGTCTTCTTAACTTACATAATTAATCGGTAAAAAAATATATTAACCTTATAAAATCATTCGAATATTTTGCTTGGCAAAGTACTATTTAGTTGCATTGATTGAACTCGAAAGCTATACGAAATAAATCCGAACACTGTATACTAGACCTTCGTAGTTTCTAACACTGCGCTTGACAGTTCATCTCGATATTAAACATCCATATAAATCGGCGCGACTAAACGCGACCATAAATCGCGGCGAACCCGATCGAAAGAACAACCGCTCGTGTCGGCGATTCGGCAGCGTGTGCGGCACCAGGTCGCCTGGTTGCCGGCCAGCCTGATGACGCTTCTGCTGCTGCTGCTCCGCAAGCATTGACAAGAAGCGAGCTACAAGCCGTGAATTCCGCACCCGGAAGCGGCCGGTGGTGGCTCTGAGGGGGAAACTACCCTACTATATACACGCGTGCAGGGGCACACACCTCTCGGGGGTCTCGCGTACCCTCGTACCCTACGATAGATTCGTGGCCGCGTTCGTGCCGGTTCTGCCCCCTCGTTCGATCCGCTCGTCCCTGCACTTCCACGCTGATTCTCTTTTCTTCTTCGCCGTTGATCCGGACAGCTGAAGCCGACAGCTGAGAATTTTCGGGTTTTCGCGAGGATCACGCGGGATAAAGAATGACTCAGGATAGATGCGGGATAGAGAAATAGAGAAATAGCATCTGTAGATTTTTGACAGCCGCAACTATATTTAACTTTATTAATTAAACAATATTAAGACTATATAATTTGGCTTTTTAAATAAATACAATATATATATATTTGTATGTATATCGGCTGTAGAGCCTACCGCGGTGTCTTTTTACGTCAACGAAAATTAATTTTTCGTTAATTACAAGGGGATTAAAAAATGGGGTATCACAGGAATTAGAGATTCAAACCAAGGATACTATTCCTAATCAACAAAAAATTAATTTTCGTTGACGCAAAAAAAAAACATCGTGATAGATTCTACAGCCGATATACATACAAATATATTTATGTTAATTAAATATTTATTATTTAATAAATTTAAAAAAATTATTAAGCTGAAGCGGTGATTTTGCAGAAGCAGCAAGGTATCTAGCGGTCAGAGAAATCTGGAAAACAGGGCATTGTGAGGGAATTTTATAAATCTGATATTCTACATTTGTCTCAATAATTTGAAATTTTTTTATTAAATAAATATAAACTTTTCCTTGACTCCGATTCATCTACAGCGTGTTCGTTAATTTATATTTTCATCGTCGTGTTATTTTGTTTCAATGTGTTTAATAGTGATAAAACTAAAATTTGATATAAATAAAAAAGGTGATTATTTAAATAGTTTATAGTAACATTTGTTTCGATTATTGAACATAATGTAAATTGTATAATTGATTTAAATTTTGGTTTTAACTTCCGAACCTTTCCATTGTTGACAAAAATATCTCAATTAAGGATTTCATGATTTAACATTGAATTGATTTATCATATAGATACATGCAAATTATTTATTTGGAAAAAATAATATTAAAAATTAATTTCTGGTCTTGGAAAATCTGAAAATGTCAGGGAACTTTTTTCATCGAGTCTGCTGAACACCCTGTATTTATTATCTAATAAATTAAAAATTAATTAAGTTGTTAGCGGTGATTTTGCAGGAGATTTTTTTCTGAGTTTCTAAATGTCAATTGAAAGAACATTTTTCGGAAAATTAGTCTTACTCTTTTACCTTTATCGGTTAGTATCTTTCTTCTAGTAAGACCGGCTTTATTGTTCGATCTACGAGAGATCCGTAATCGATCCATTGTGATCGGCACGTGCCCATGCTCGTAAATGCACATCTGCGTTTCCGTGACGGAAACAGTCGGGTCTCTAGGTCTGTCGCTTCGGATTTACACCGGTTATCATCGATCCCCATTGTTCGTGAATCGAGAAAGACGGTCCGGAGCGCCTTGAAGTCTTCCCTTAGCAAGCGAGAACAATCGAGAATTGTGACACGCGAGAAATCACATCTGCCGCGAACACGTGCTTATCCTTTAGAAGCCGGGATCAAGATGTATATTCAATTTACAATTGATTAAAAAGGTCAACTATTAAATGAGTTTTTTATATATCATATTTGAAGCTTATTCAAGAATCACAAACAAAGAACTGAAATATTTTTAATATTAAATAAATTGAATATTTTTTAGAAAATTTTCACTTTCTTGAGAGCTAAAAAATCTAATGTGAAATATAAAACTAGAAATTTATTTATATAAGAAAAAGTTAATTTTGAATAAAAATTGTAAAACTGTAAAAAGTAATACTTCTGTGTGTAAAGTCAGTTAATAAAATGTAACTAAACAGATCGGACAACGTATAATAATAAGTTTCTATAGCAAATTATTATAATTACATTTTTGTAGCAATTTCAACGGACACCTAACCGCGAAATAACGTGCGAACGGATTCTACCCTCGAGAAACTCTCGCTTGCACGTGTTGTTAAATATTAGATCGACATGTGCGGCTGGTCACGGCTCGTTTAATTCACAAACTCAATGGAAGCTTAGTCAAATTGCATTTCTAATCCCCTCCGTTTCGTTTTTTGCTACACGCTTGAGGAAAGGTGCTGATACTTCCATCCGTTTCGCCCTCAAAAGAATTTTATCGATCAAACGCGATCACACATTTTATTCTTTGCATTAAATCAATAATAATTCTTCTAACGAACTAATGAAAAAATTCTAATATATAATATAAAATGTTAAAGAATTCAAAAATATTAGATTTCATTTATAATTAAAAAACGCGTTTACGATTTTATTTATTTTTAATATAATTTCATTTTAAAATGCACTGAAAAAAATTTGTTAACTTGACTAAATCTTCCAACTAAATATTATTTTGTTAATTGAGCATATAAAATATTTAAATTAAATGTAACATATTAAAACATATTCTAACAAAACGTATATTTGCCTTAAATACTAAGATATGTTCGATTAACAGAATAGTAATTTAGTTGAAAGGTTTAGTCAAGTTAATTTTTTTTTTTTTTAGTGTGGAGTTCAATTTCCAATTAAAGTAATTTTATTCGAAGATCTTTGCAGGCATAAATTCGTGAATTGAATGAAATTTGCGGCAATCTACGACCCTTGCACGAACCTTAACAGGATTACGTGTTACGTGCGCATTCGTTTCGTTGCGTAAGAGACTTGTCTCTCTTTATCGATCATTTGAGAATTACATATCACGCTTCGCGTAAACTGTGAAGAAAAATTTATGTGGGAGGAATTCTAATTTTAGTGCTCCCGTATACGGTTTTATCAACCTCAATAGGAAAGAACATATTTCTATTTTTACAAATTTATTTTCTAAACAGAAACAGTATATATGCTTTGCAAGCAAAAAACGTTCTTTCTTTATATTTTTTAATAGCTTCATATTATTTATAATTTTATAACCTGTTCTTACATAATCTGATATTATTATTAAATAATTAAGCCATGAAAAAATTGTATTTTAAAGATGATACAAATGATTAAAAAATGACTAGATATATCACTTTTTTCTTTCTTTTTCTATCTTCTATTAATTTTAAATAATACCTAATAAAAAGAGGCGATAAATTGAAAATAAAAGTTTTATTTGCATCTACCACTTGTTGAGAAAATCGACAAAGTAATTCGGATTAGACGACTCTTGATATATACAATTTTTAGTGCGATCGATAGTTACTGGTCGACGTTTTATGGCGCGCGTCAAAATATAGCACAGCGCGAGGGAGCTTTGGCTTTCCTCTTCCTTACGTCAAACGCTACCTCCAAATCCCACGGCGGGCGAATGACGCAAATGAAAATAAACATATATCTGCTTTTGCTGCGAAGCAAAGTGAACGTTTTGTTTTCGCAAAAAATTTACATGTAAAAATTTCAACATAAAACAGATCTTCGTTTTATTTGCTTTTTCTCGCAGAAAATGAGAAAGTGGACTCTCGCAGAGTTGGTTTGCGAATAACCGCGAGGAAATAATAATTACAAACATTTGAAGCATCTTCTTCTAAAGTAATTTAAAAAATAAATTATTCGATATATGCATATATACCAAACACACAAAAATTAAAATGATTTAAAGTGATGTCTAGATATTTAAACTTAAATATTTTAATAAGCATTAAATAAATATTATTTAGATAGCGCTTGAAAAAAAATATTAATATTCAAGATAGGAAGAAGAAAGCGGAGAGAGAGAGAGGAAATTGAGAGATAGATTTGTTGTATAGAGCGACAAGTCTGATTCTCGTGGTGAACGTTTTATTCAATTATAGTAATAATAATCGTCATCATCGTAGTAATAATAATCACCATAATCATCATAATGATAAGAACAATAATAATAATGGCAGCGCGCACTCGCACGTGCCATGCCGTGTCGTGAGCTACGCGCTACGCTTTCACGTGTCACAATCGCCTTCTGACACGTGGCTTTTTATGTGGTCGTGTGTGTATGTGAGGTGATTTATTTTAATTTTTCTTATTTATTTTTTTGCAACAACATTTTTCCTCGAGGCGTACAATAAAGTGACGAATTATTCATAGTTAACGCAATCCGGCGCGCTGATTTCGCTTTGATCCATGCATCTTATATATCCGCCTGTTTGTGTATGTGGGTAAGTGGATGTACCATGTACGTATGTCGGAGATGTATATAAGTTTGATTGCAAAAGAGATGATCTATGAAACGCGTATGAACGAGACCTTACGTATGTACAATAGTAAATTACGATTACAATTATACTGATTTCTTTTTACGTGTCGGTTTTAATGATGGGACGCGCTATTGCCCTGTCACGCAAACTTTTATGACTTTTATCACGTCAATTCATAGATAACAACATTAAAAAAGAAATTATTACTATTTTTCCAATTCAAAAAAATTATTTTAATTATTTAATTATTTAAATTTTCAAATTAAACATATATTAATTAATTACAGAAATATTTGCTACGCTATATATCCGTTCAATACTATAAATTATGATGTAATAAGTAAAAAAATAATTTTGTGTGACGTGATAATAGCACATTTCTTTTAGCGCTTTCTCCGCTTCTCTCTTTTCATCCCTCTTTCTTTTTTCGAAATACGATAAATAAATAAGAGCTAGGAATTACGCGAGACTTTTTAATCGTTACTATTAATTTAAGTTGGTTTTCTATCCAATTTTTAAATGATAATAGATTGGTCATTTTTATATGGAAGGATCAGCAGATTACGCATTAAAGCTATTAGGATCGAGGATTTTGCTGGAAAAACTTTAACATGTTATTTTATTAAAAGAGGAGCGCATTAATAAAATTAAATAATTTGTTATATATATATTTTGAAATATATATTATATCGCAAAAGTGGCTTTCACAATTTTAAATTTAAATATATAGCTTTAGCTCTTTAATCTTAAACGAGATTTTCGAGGAAAATTGAGGAAAATTAGACCAGCTACTTTTATGTTAGAAAACTATCGGTTAAAGAGTATTATTAGAGCTCACTCGGGATTAAATTTTGAGCATAGTTCAATTAGTGCACAAACAAAGCTGTATAATTTCGCGAATCGAAAATTTCGTGCTTGCATGCATACCAAAATAAATAGATGTTTTAGCTACTTAGAAATTCGCTAATTAATTAATACTCTGTTTAATATTAGCGTCTTGCGCAATTTAACCTTTCTCTCTTTACATCGTTGTTTTAATTATCTCTCGTTATCTATTTTTTGAATCTTCCTTTAACTTTGTAGTTAAAGAAGGTTTTTAAAAGAGACTTGAAAAAGTTTTGAAAAAGAAGAGATAGATTTTTTAAAACAAGTATTCTCACATTGCATTATTATATATGTATATAATAATTTTGGGACACTACCGAGTGTCTCGCGATTTGTTTCTCTCGGAAGGCGGGAAATGGATTAGGATCGTGTATATCAAATGTGTCTCACAATTCCGGTTCTTTGTCTTTTCTCGCATAGCGCGTTCCCCAATAGTTCTCGATTTTTAAAAGCGATAAGGCATTATCGGATATGTCAGCTGAGATCTTCGAAACGTTTTTCTGGGATTGCGGTACATCGAAAGCTTTACAAAAATATCTCATCTTATTTGATCTGTCAAGTCCCCTCGTATAGTGCTTTCTTCCCCGTCGCTTTCCGAAATTCCACCCCTCGTTCTTTCTCGTCTTTCGAGTCGGGCACTTCGATTCTTTCGATAAGTCACGTCTTAATCTAACGAGACAAATTTTATCATTCCTTTTCTCTCGTCCGAAGGGAAATGAGAGGCGCAAAACTCGGCTTTCTCGTTCTTCTCATATCTGCGACATAGTGATTAAAGCGACTCATTATGCTCCCGTGTGCGTGCTACAAAAGAATAGCCAAGAAAAGATTTATGCTCCGGGAAATCCTTCTCTTGTTGTTGCCTTTCTTCTTCTTTTCCGACGTGACGATACCAGCTGAAATCGCCATTATCGTTGATCGGTGTAATTAAGCGCAAACTTTTTGGCACATTTGCTGAAATCTTTGGCTATTAATCTCTTACGATATGTATGTGATTAGTTTCCCGATTAAATCGGAAATCATTTTTTTCTTAGTAATGAAAGGAAAAATTTATTACGGCGTAAGAACGAACCAAAATTTTTGTGCAAATAAATTCAATCGAGTATAATGAAAATTTTCCTTCAAATATTTTATTTCAAATTTAATTTAAATGTTTAATTTACTATATATTTAATAAAGATAATGAAAACTTTATATGCAAATCTATTGCATCTTTATATGTTAATATATTGTAAAAATATATATATATATATATAGAATTGATATATATGTATATACACATAATTTTTTCATGTATTATACCATGTGGCAAGAGATTAATTGCCTAGATACTGTAGTTAAGTATTTCCCTTTGCTCGTTTGTGGCTCGATTTGGCATTCATACAACAGCACAATTGCTCGCACGCGTATATTCTATAGTTTTAACTTTGTATTTTTGTTTTAATCGGAGAAATCGCGAACGATCGAATTATTTTCTGAGCAATTATCGTATTAAAATACATGATTCATTATTATTCATTCTCTCTGTTCTCTTTATCATTTACCTATATGAACAGTAGTTTTTGTATCTTCGAAATTCAGTCGTTCGAATTATTTCGTGATTTACATCTATTCGTCAGAATAATACACATTCGCAAAAATGGATATACATTTATAGTATTTTGTTGTTTATTGTTAGATAAATTTTTCTGATTCGAGGGAACAAAACAAGCTTTGATTTTTTGTTTTATAACTGTTAGTAATTCATTAGTAGCAAAAGAAAAAAAGAAATAAAATGGATTCTTTTTTTAATAATTTTGTCTCTTGCGCTTCTCTCAACTACAAATAAGATAAATATTTGCGCAAAAATCTATAATAATATAGAAAATATTTAAAATATTATACTTAATTTTAAATATAAAAACAAAAGACGAAAGCTATATTTTTTATTTTATTTGTGTGAATGCACATTTTTTCCTAAGATGATAAATTTGATATCTAGGAACCTTTTCCTCGTTTCTCAGGATCGTCCGCGATTTCTCTTCGCTTAAACTCGAACTCGATCAGGCCCTTACTATGTTGCATGCACCTCTAATTTTTTATAGTTTCTCTTTGAAAATACCGCGCGTGTACGCTTTTTTATTATTTTTAAATTTTATTTTTATTTTTAAATTATTTTCCTTTCGGCGCGAGACGCTTGAGACGCCTAGTAGATAGGTACGATTTGCAATTCCACTACGGTAATTTTTCATACCATAATACTTATATGTACATGTATATATAAATATGTGTGTACATAGTGTGTACGTGAGTAATATACTTCTTTTAAGCCTTAACAACGTCCGCAATGTAACAATCATTTCGATCTCGATCAAGATCGTCGTTAATTCCGTTTCGATGACGATCATCGACGTATTTCGGCTATACTCGACAGTCAAAAAAATATTATTATTAATCCCTTCTCGGATCGCGAGATATATCTGTCACGCATACAAGATCTATAAAAATTACTCATCTTTTCCATTTTTATTTTTATTGAATATCAATTTTTATTTTTGTTAGCAATGCAATTTTGTGGCCATAAATATTCAAACTAGGGAAATGACAATTTAGAAATGTAGATTTTTCAATAAGAAAATTAATCAGTGTTGACAAATTAATCTCAGCACAAATAGAGATAGATATAACAGAATGTATCTTATTGTTCATTTAATTTCAAGAAATTTTAATTTGATAAATTACGCCAAATTAAATTAAATTGTATGCGTTTATTCACAAATATATCGCGTGCCCGAGAGAGGAAAAATTGTCTAACACACAACTGACAACGCAATAAACGAACAACGCGTAACGTCCTAACGACGAATCAACGTCTATCAACTATATCAACTTTAATCTATACAGTAACATTTAACAGACTACTAAGCGTTATTAGGCGCAATTTCGAGAACCAGCCGAATGACACCTAATCATTCGAATTAACGAGAATCTTGATCTACTTAATCGTATCCAGGAAGCAGAAAGAAGCAAGTCCAAAATTATCAGAAATAAATTATTAAAGTTAAAAACTGCTAAAATTTGATATATTATCTATTTGTTCGAAAAACAAAAAAATCTTAAATCGAGAACGCAAATTTTGTATCTATTTCATTTTTGGTATTTGATTTAATGTAATTCAATTTTTCTTGACTTAATTTCCGAACTTTCCAAACTTTCCAAACTTCTCTTGAAGTAGGACTTCCAGACTTGCACCCTTCTACCTTTTGGATACAAATGTCTGCCATAACTCTCATAATTATATATATAATCAACGTCGCGAGATTATTAATCTCGACTCGAATCGACACGAATTTCCGCCATCGAAACTCGGATTTCGCGCAATTATAATATTCGTGTTAAACGTTAGTGTTGTGTATGTGTGTATGTTTGTCTATGAGTGTATCTGTGAGGTAATCATTCACGCAGCTACACTATGAGCATGTAGGTCCGCACTCTCTCTCGTTGCATTTTCTTGCACATTTTGCCAATCGCGCGTGACATATCACATCACGCGTTTCTTCCAAAGTTTTTCTCCTTCTCCCTCTCCTTTTTCTCTCCAAATCAATCTCTTATCGATTATAGCTTTATTAGTATATACGGCTCGTGTTAATTAGTTTGGCACATTGCACGATCCTTCGCTTCTTTTTTTAATCCTCGACGATGAAAAATAAAATATATGTGATATTTCTTCCTTCCTTTATCTCTTCGAGGTCTTGCGAAAAAATTACCAATGCACTCGCGTTTCGCTTTACCGAGCTGCATCGCGACGATGATCGCGCAATTGATTTGGTGAACAGTTCCGATTCGAGATCGGGACCGGCGTTGCCGGGAATCCTCGGATTTCACCAGTTTCCCTCGTGATACATATGACTATTTGCTTCTTCTATCGAACTGTCTGTTGTAAGAATATGTACAATAGCGGTATGTATGTATATATACACAATAAGGTAACTCTTCTTCGCGCGGTTAGTTTTATGCCGATTTCGCGCGCGATCTTCAGTCAATCGCGAGGGCAGAAAAAGTCCGAGCGAGTACACGACTTGCCAGGAACATTTCCAGGATTTCTTGTCTCGTTTAGCACAGATTCCGGGTTTTCAAAGCGGCCTATCAAAGAAAGTCGAAATATCGGTATATCTGCGGCAACGCCAGTTCAGACCTCCTTTGCGACTTCTTCTTCTTCTTCTTCTTCTTCTTCTTCGCTCTTCTCGCCTCGCGACATTTTTTGCTTCGTGAAGTAAAGTAGAATTCCCACCACCAGGGCCAGATTAATCAGTTAGCAGCTGATCGACAAGCTCGGCAATCCGAATGGAGAAGAGAGACTCTCCTCGAGATTCTTTTGATTAGTCTTTCGGTTCAAGCCTCGATCGGATTCAACGACGATCGAGCTGATTCGCCGCTGGCCGAGCTTTCGTCAGACTGAGCTAGGGTGGTTCCGGCTCGGAGGTGGGAGATTCTTGCTACGCTTCCAGGAATATAAGCGCCGTCGGCTTCGGCTCCAAGTTGCTCTTCTTCGCCTCGACCACCAGAAACTCGATCTCATTGCGATCGCGACGTGCGAACGATTCGGCGATCAATCGCGCGACCTCTTGATGATGAAGTCCTGCAAGTAATGCACAATTAATGTCATTGTCCATAGAATTCAATTTAGACATTTTTCAATTCT
This sequence comes from Nylanderia fulva, assembly GCF_048542155.1. Classification (NCBI taxonomy): domain Eukaryota; kingdom Metazoa; phylum Arthropoda; class Insecta; order Hymenoptera; family Formicidae; genus Nylanderia; species Nylanderia fulva. The sequence goes on along the minus strand of NW_028189730.1, from coordinate 551,433 downwards.
ATAGAATTCATTGTTTAATTATTTGTTGAGAAGAAATTAATTTATATCATTTTGAAAATTCTTTTGGGATCAAGTTTGAATTGGAATTTTATTACTACTGCTATTCAAAGAAATTTAAATTTTAGAATATTCAGGATCTTAGACTTATGATAAAAAATAATTAGCATTCTGTAAAAATGTCTTTTTAAAAAAATGAATTTATATTATTTTGAAAATTCTTTTGTGATCAAGTTTGAATTGGAATTTGATCACTATTACTGCTCAAAAAAAATTTTTATTAAAAGTTTACAATATTTAGGATCCTAGACTTATGATAAAAAAATAATTAGCATACTGTAAAAATGTCTTGCTAACATTACCTTCAACTTTCTGACCATCGACTTCAAGGATGAGCTGGCCGACTTCGAGGCCACCAGCCTCGTAAGCTGCTCCATTGTCCTGCAACGAATTACCACACATGCGTTAGTCATATTTATGGCATAATATTGTTTATGCCGTCGTAAATGGTGCCGGCGATAAATTCGCTCGACGCAGATTATTAATTGTGCGTTTCGGTGGAGCAGAACTTCATTTAAATCGAGTGTACCTTGTTTAATGAACGTAATATATGAGATAATTTTTGCCGTAATGGATTTTGTTAAAAAGATTCGAGAAATATTAATTAGTATCATTAACGTACTACGCATAATTATTTATATAGAATACTTTATAAGGCTTGCGTTCATTTAATCTCAAGAATGTATACAAAATCTTCTGCCATTTCTAAATTTCCCCTCTTAAATAATTAAGTACTGAATTTATTAACTCAAAGATATAAAAACATATTTATTTATGCATTATTCATTTACATACAAACAAAAACAGAGATCATTATATCCAGTACATTTATTAGCCTTATACATATATCTCTTGTTTTAATTTACTCCTATTAACATCATTTTTCAATTGTACATAAACTTTCTTCAAGATCTCATTTTAATTATCCTCTAAACCGATATCTGGCCTCACTCGAATCTTTCTTCGTGTTTCAATATTTTTTCCAATTTTTCTAATTTTATATTCAGAGTGTCTAGCGGTCAGGGAATTTTACAAACCTGGAATTGTCAGGGAAAAGTCAGGAAATTTTATTATTTATCTGCATTTTTCCACATTATTCTACATTTGTCTCAATAATTGAATTTTTGAACTCACGTGTATATTTGGAAAAAATCATACTAAAAAGTCAGAGAAAAAATTAATTTCTGGTCTTGGAAAATCTGAGAAAGTCGGGGAATTTTTTTCATTGAGTCTGCTGGACACCCTGATATTCTTTCAATCGATGATTAATTAAAAACAAACTCACGTGTATATTTGCAAAAATAATACTAAAAAATCAGGGAAAAAATGAATTTCTGGTCTTGGAAAATCAGAAGAAATCAGGAAATTTTTTTCATTGAGTCTGCTGGACACCCTGATATTCTTTCAATCGATGATCAATTAAAAACAAACACGTGTATATTTGCAAAAATAATACTAAAAAGTCAGGGAAAAAATTAATTTCTTGGAAAATCAGAAGAAGTCAGGAAATTTTTTTCATTGAGTTTGCTAGACACCCTGATATTCTTTCAATCGATGATTAATTAAAAACAAACTCACGTGTATGTTGATGATCCGGGGCAGTGGATGCTTGGTGTTAGCGCCGCCTTCAATGGCGATGCCTAGAATCGATTTGGTCTTTTTCACGGTGATGCGCAGGTTGCCCTGATGATCGGGCACCACCAGGGCGCCGTCCTCCTCCCGTCGCTCTGACATTTCGCTGCGGGTCAGCCGCTGCACACTGTGATGCCGCCGTGGCGGGCCCCCTGCGGTTCCACTTCCGGCGGGCCCGCCGCCGGAACCACCCTCCTCTAGCAGCTGCGCCTCCTGCATGTCAAAGCTCCGCGAGAGCTTGTGCGCGAGCTCCTGGAACGGATATCATTTGTATTCAAACGATAGCCACCGGATCTCTCCGCCCTAACGTCGGATTCGCGTCAGCAACCGGAAATTCAACGATTACGCACTTGTACCTTGTCAAATTTATATCAAAATATACGAATGATCTTTCGATAAATTTTATTCGATTTTTGAATTTTCTATCAAACTATACACAAGTCCGATTCTTCTTGAATTTAAAAATTCTAAAGCTATTAATATTTTTGAGGTTTACGTTTAAATACAATAAATTTAATAAGCAACTATTATAAGATTAAATTTAAAAATTATGTTTATCTATATTTTTAAAATTTTATAATTATTTAAGAGATACAATAATAAGTTTATTTAAAGAGAGTGAGCGTTTTATATGTGATCATTCAAAATAAATCGCACACGGCTGCTGCAGCGTATCCGAAAAGTTATCTCGATGCATACATACACACGCACACATACACACGCGCACGATGATAGCACACAAGAGCTAAAAAGGCTTCTGCTAGCGTATTCGCGTGCACGCTGCAGTGGAAGAGCGTTCTGGTGATCTTCACGCAGCTTCCGGTATACGAAATAGAAATATGGGTGCGTTGAGAACGCCATAATTCTCGAACTTTCGCAGTTTTTCAAGCACATTCCTCCGCGAAATGTTAATTCCGACGTAAAATACGAAAGTGCTGATCGGAAGCTGATAGAGAGAAGTGTATTTGAAACGGATGCATATATTTTATGGTGCATTCCAATTCTATCCTCTCGATACTTTTATTTTTTTTTTTTTTCATCTCGCATGCCTTATCTAGCGTGCTGTGGACATTAAATAGAAATAGTAGTGAAGAAATGGAAAAGGATATCTTATAGTAGTGAAAAAGTCTATTTTCATTCTATTATTCTAATGATAGTAAACTTTAATAACAAAGAAGATATTTTAAGAATAATAGTGCAAGTTTTCTCGCATTTTCAATTCAATTGAAAGAGATTTAATAATCGAGAGAAATGAGAAAATATAGTTAGATAATAAAAAAGAGCAAAAATTCTTTCTCAACAGTTCTACCCGGGTTTTTTTTTTTGCATTCGATTCGACTCCATTGTTCCGTTCCGCTTTTCCTTGCGTGCAATATTACATCATCTATGTGCATGTATGTGGAATTATGTGCCGATGCGCAAACATATAATCAGTGTTGGGTAGTATCTAGATACATGTATCTAGATACATTTTGTGTATCTGAATCTGTATCTTAGGTATATTCGATTTGAAGTATCTAGATACAAAACATGGTATCTGAATTGCTTTTTTCAGATATATTTGCAGATACATTTTCACATTTTTTTTTTTTGAATAGCCCAATTCTTTAAATTTTGTATCTAGATACATTTCGTGTATCTGAATCTGTATCTGAAATATATTTGAATTGAAGTATCTATATCTGTATCTAGATACAAAACATGGTATCTGAATTGCTTTTTTCAGATACATTTGCAGATACATTTTCACATATTTTTTTGACTAGCCCAATTCTTTAAATTTTGAAAAGATCAAGACTGCAAGTTATCAACATATCGTCATCAATACCGATTAAGCGATTATTAAGCATTGGTCAAATTTTAGTACCATGGCGAAATAGTTTGAGTGACGATATCTTTGAGGCATTTTTCACGTGTCAAGACTAACAAATAAAGTCGTAATATAAACAATAAAAATATTAATAAAGATAAAACAATTATTCCGAACATTTTGTGCATATTACCATTATTATGATAAAATATAATTTAAAAGTATCTGAGTATCTGTATCTGTACCTAGATATATTTTTGACACGTATCTGTATCGAGATACATTTTAAATGTATCTTACCCATCACTGCATATAATGTACACATACGCGAGTGTACGGCTATACATATCAATATGTTCATTTAATATATGTACGTATATATGGACCACACAAGAATATATACATATATGCATATATATATATGTATATATTATATATCAAAAAATTGAGTCATGCTTGCTGATGGCAGGCTGGTAGCAGTTGGGTGTTGGTGGTGCTCGGAGAGATAGAGATAGAGAGAGAGAGTGGTGGTTGTGGTGTGGTGGCGGTGGTGTTGTCGTTATCACACAACTAATTGTCGCTCTATATATATATATATATTTGTCGCCACCCATCGGCACCGATTCCGTATGCGATATCGGCTTACCGTCGCTCGAGTGCGCAGCAGAAACGACACATCGATAGCAGAGATATATTTCCAGTCGCGACACTTGTCATCAACGTTACTAATAATCCGACTAACTAATCAACTGGCCTCAGTGTACGGCTAATTCTGCGATACTAATCTCTCACTGCGCTAACAACAATTATATCGGCTCTTTTCTATCTCATCGGGTACAGCAAAGAAAAATTCATGTGATAATATATATTGTAGAAAACATATAAAATTAGTTGTATTATTATGTTGATATAAAAAATTATATTAGAAGATGTAATAGAAAAGATCCCGATCATTTCTCTTGAGCTATTTTTTTCAAACTTTTTTAGCTATCACTCGAAACTCATGCAATTGGAACGATAATGCTTGATAAGAAATTATCATACTATATATAAATAAAATTGCTATTTAAATCCAATTCCTTACTTTTCGACACTAATCTTTAAATAAGTTACGCTATTGGACTAAAAAAACTTCAATTAACACGTGTGTTCTAAGAAAAGAATTTGATAAAAAATTTTAATTACTCTAATATCAAATTTCGATTATGCTAAAATTGTACAGAGTATATGACATCCTTGCTGAATCTCAAATAGGGTGTATGTACATAGATTATAATATTTTAATTAATTAACAAATAACACTACGAAAAAGTAATTAATTTTTCGCGTCTCATATCTAATTTTGTCGAGTTCACGGCCGAAAGGCGTAAATATCGAGTTAATTAGATCATCTTGTTTCCTCGAGAGAAACGTGAAGCGAGAACGGTGAAAGTATGCTCAAAGCGGCAATGCGAATACGCACGCGTGTACTCACGCGTGCACAAACATCGGGACAATGAGTCCTGTTCTTGCCACATTGATGCTTCGCACGATTTTTTTTTCGTCCGACCGAAAGTTTCTCTTTCTGCTTGACGCGTCCACCCTTGACTCTCGAATTTGCACAAGAAAAAACTTATATTGCGAAAGTTTTTTTTTTTTATCTCGTTACATTACGTATTAACCGAGAAAAGTTTCCGCGAAGCTAGATTAATCCCGAGTGAAACAGAATTTCTCTCACCGGATGAATCCTGATGTAATTGACTTTGTTTTAGTACGTTTTCTTTTTATTTCGGATCAAGTTCTTTCGCTTTGACGGAATTATTTATTTGTTTACACAGGTCGCTAAGAAATTATTTTTCAGCAATTCATTACCATTGAATACGACAACTATTTTACAGGATTTCTATTTAGCTAAATCGCGAAATTTCTTTTCTGTTTTTTTTTTTTTTTTAATGAGTAAAGTGATCGTGCATGCCAAGACATCTATGTGAATATATAGCGCATGTACATCCCCGTGCCCGTATATATAATATATGTGTATATATAGAAAGTCTCATCCAATCAAATTTCCACGATGGACTTGGTATGACGAAGTTGAAGACAACTATTTACTTAGCAAAGATTTCGTGATAAGAAGGATTATGCCGCATTGCAATTTTCTCTTCTCACCGTTTACAGCAATTAAACACTTAACTGAAATTGTTGCTATAAAGAAATAGAAATTATGAGGAGAAACAAGGCGTAAAATATTTATATAAATGAAAAGACAGGATTATATATATATATTACTTATTATATGGAGATCATTTCTGTCATTTAATTTCTAAATTTGTTGTGTCTTAATTGGAGTTTTCTTGAAAGTTCTCGCTAACGAGAGGAAAATTTGCTTCAAGTTCATCTGAATCTGTGGTCGAAATTCGACATGAGGCAGATGAGACGCTCTGTATATATGTATAATTATAAAATAGTGATCGTGCTTAAGGACAAATCGTAAAAAGTAGCATGTGCAAGACATCTAAGATAAAAAACACGTACAACACCTAACGCTATGTCGACTAATCTCGCTAGCTCTAGGAGCACAAGGACACTTGATCGTATGACGTGTGTGTGTGTGTGTGTGTGTTTGTGTGTTTATGTGTGTGTATGAGAGATAGAGAGAGAGAGAGAGAGAGAGAGAGAGAGAAAGAGAAAAAGAGAAATTTAATTAGGAAAAAGAATTCATGCCTAAGTGAGAAAATGTTTCCAATAGTTCGAATCGAACAATAATTTTCGCGCCGCGTTGCGTTTATCTGTGTTATTTATCCTTTCTCATATTATGAGATCCCGTGAAAAAAAATGGAATATATCTTTTCGGAAAATATGATTTTTTCTATAACCACTTTTTAGTTATCGTGTAATTGAAATAATTCAATTATCAGTACAATTGTGTTTTGAAAATCTGTTTATACGTTTTTGCATCACTCGCAAATTATTATTTTTTTTTTTTTTCTATATTATTTTGCGACCCGGATATTTCAAATGCGACAGATGCAACTGCGACCTCATCGAAGGTTTACGATTTCTCGTTGTTCCAGTATAATGCGATTTTTATTGCGAGACTTTATTACTGTATGTTGCAGTCCTATTTCACCTTGTCTCGATTATATTTCGTTATAATTCAGAATTTAAATGTGTATAGCGCGATCGTTTATTTAAATGAAAAAATGAAAATTTATTATGAATCGTAGCTAATAATTTTTAATAATTTTTAATAATTTTTTAAAAATAACAATTTTATTTGAAATAAATAAATAGCAATACAAATAAAATTTTAGAGACCGTAAATGATAAAAATAACAGAGAGAATATATATCTTATATAAATAATGAAATATAGTTAGAAAAATAAAATATACGGAAACAATTTGCAATAATATAATAATTTCTCTATGCATTATGATGTCATATCGAATATATTAAGCAATTGTGCGATGGACTCGATTACGATTTCGCTTCGCATTGTAATTTTTCGCCGAGATGTTATCGACACTTCCGGCGAGATCCGGATGGAACGAGTTCTCTACGTTTCCTCCGATATGAAAATCGCTACGTTGCACTGATTATACCCTCTTCTATTTGATGGAGGTATATTCGATTATTAAATCGATACCATATGCATTTACTCTTCCAAAAGTGTTCACAAAAAATAAATGGCATTTTTTAAAAAATAAAATCTTAAAGTAAAATTATAATCAATAAATTAAAACTAAAATCGGGAATTCAAATCTAATTTAATTCCTGATTTTAATTTTAATTTTTAATATTGATTATAATTTAAATCGATAATAAAATAAAAATTTAGATTAAAAAGATTAAAATAGAATTTTTTAATAATTCAGAATAACAGAATGATTATAATAACGATTACAAAATATCAAATGAAAATTCATATGCAAAAAATTAATACAAAATTTCAATTATTCTGTTGAATATTAAATAAGATTTAAAAATAAATAGGATCGAAAAATAAAAAATTAAATAAGATTAGAAAAGAACATAAAATATATCGAACAAAAAGAAATAAAAAAGACCTTCCCCAAACTTTAATTTTTAATCGAAATGTTGGGATTTCCCTTTTTTTTCCCCCTAATGCCCTTGTCCTCTGATTTTTCCACGAGACGGTGCAAAATGTCAAAAGGCGGCAGAGAGCGTGAGACAAAAGAAACGACAAGAAGAAGACAAAAGAAACGAGAGATAAAATCGTGCGTGTCTGAGATTAAAAGAAAAAGAAAAGAGAAAGAGAAAGAGAGAGAAAAAGATTGTGTTCTCTGGATAGGAAAACTTACGAGGGGCCTGGCGCCCCAGTACCAGGATTTGACGCGTTGCGTTAGCCCACCAAGCAAGTGGGATCTCCAACCACCGAAACCCCCACCACCTCCACTCTCCGAGCTCCTTTCCTCCCTGCTCTCGAGCTCGTCATCTTCCTCCAAATCGCGATCCCGATCGCCAGCGCCGCGTCTCCCGTTACCGATCATCTCGGCGTCGCTACCCTCGCAACACCCGTCGCTTTCCTAAGCCGCACGTTCGCGCGTAACACAACCGGAAATGCCTCATGTTAGCACCCACGTCCACCCCTTATGCTAATTTACATGTGCACGCGAACGATGCGGGCGCGAACGTCGAATCGAGATGAATGAGGGTGAATGTTTGAAGAAGGCTTTCGTGTTTTGTGTCAAAGGATTTATTTACATACAGTAGACTAATTTCTGGTTTCTTGTTAAAAACGGTCAAATTTTTGTGTTAAATATTTAACACATTACTGTTCTGTTAATTGAACTTAAATGTTGAATTGTTAAAAGAACTGAAAGAGAATGTAGAAATAATACAATGCAAGTATGTTCTGCTTTATTAGTGACAAGATTTTTTTGTTAAAATTTACAGGAAAAATGTGGATTTTCTATTTTATAATATAAGTGGGGATGATAAAATCTAAAATTAACATATTTGTTTAAAAATATGTTAATTTTACACAAAATTTATTACATAATATTTGTGTCTCTATTTAACATATCCATATTATGTTAAATTAACACAAAAATTTTTCAACTGTGTAGATCAGACGTATCAACTCTTTATACATGAAATCAAATTTTGGGATTGTCATTAAAATTCATTAATTGAGTCTGCGTGATAAAATTATATTTTGTCTTCCTTTTATTTTTCAATAAAATTTTGAATTTATATTTTCTAATTGAAATGTATGCGAGGTTGATACGTTCTTTTTTTCACACCCCCATATTGTATTTTTAATTTCTAAATAAGCTTGATTGTGTTTATATATTCTTGCTCTTCGAAAGTACAAGTAATAAACACAATTAAACTTATTAAGAAACTATATAAAGGAATTGTATAGTCTTGTCTCCACTTTAATCTCTCTTATTTGCTTTATCTTTAATTTTAACTAACTATTGAATTAATTTCTTATCCTAAAGTCAATCTTTCCGCAAGATTCCTGTCTTTATCGGGCAGCCACAGTAATTACTTACATAATAAAGTTATATTTTTAAGTTATGCTACACTTTTATTCTCTTGCTATTTTTTATACAAGATAGTTGGAGCAGCATCGAGATGAATGAGAGTGAATATTCGAAGAAGGAATGTATTTGTGTAAAAGGATTTATAGATCAGACGTATCAACCCCTTATACACGAAATCAAATTTCGGAATTGTCATTTAAATTATTTATTTTTCTTTTATTTTTTAACAACATTTAGAAATTATAATTTCTAATTGAAATAAATGTGAGGTTGATACGTTTTTTTTTTTCGACACCCCCGTATTGTATTTTTAATCTCTTGAATAAGCTTGATTGTGTTATATATTCTTGCTCTCCGAAATTACAAGCAATAAACACAATTAAACTTGTTAAGAAACTATATAGTCTTGCCTCCACTTTAATCTCTCTTATTTGCTTTATTTTTAAAATTTTACCTAAGTGTTTAATTAATTTCTTATTCTAAAATCAATATTTCCGCAAGATTTCTGTCTTCATCGGCCAGCCACAGTAATTACCTACATAATAAAGTAATTATTTTCTCAAGTTACGTTACACTTGTATATTTTCTTCTCTTGCAATTTTTTCCACAAGATATTTGGAGCAGCGTAGCTGCTTTTAGTCGCTCGTAAATGTTTCTTCAAGATTTATTTCGTCGCGCATTACGGTAAAACAAGCTTGTAGCACTCGGTTTACCGGTCTCTCTCGAGAGAATTATGATCGTGCGGGAAAAACGATACTTAGAAAGCGCTATACCGGACGGTCTCTTTCTTTCGGTCTCGCTCCTGGGAGTGATTATGGGACTTACATGATCGACACACGCGCGCGTTTATGATCGTTTTGCGCTGGGACGCGTAACGGCGTGGTGGGTCCGATTGTTGCCATCTTAACTGGAGCACGTCTCCCTAACTACCCAAGATCGTACGAAACCAGTTATATGATACCAACAAACTTCGTTTCATAGTGTCTTAATATTAGTTACACCAGACTGTAATTTCCGCAAGCATTAAGCATTACTACATCTGACGATCATTACGAAGAGATCGAGGCAAGAAAGACGAGAAACTTTTTATGTCATTATTAACTCCTGACGATCTCTAAAAAGATTAAGATATATATTTTTGTATGCTCAAAAAATCGAGTATTGTAATTTTCTGTCATGAAAACAGATCTTGTCTTTTTTAGGAATGTGCAATTGTTAGGGAATTTTATAAATTTGGAATTGTCAGGAAATTTTACTATTTATCTGCATTTTTTTACATTATTCTACATTTTTCTCAATTTGAAATTTTTCATTAAATAAATATAAACTTTTCCTTGACTTCCAGCACGTTAATTTTCTGTGTTGTTAAAAATCGATTCATCTGCAGCGTATTCGTTAATTTATATTTTCATCGTCGTGTTATTTTATTTTAATGTTTAATAGAGATAAAACTAAAAAATAAAAAGGTGATTATTTTCGATTATCGTACATAATGCAGATTGTATAATTGATTTAAATTTCTGTTATTTCAACTTCCGAAACTTTTCATTGTTGGCAAAAATATCTCAAGGATTTCATAATTTAACATTTAATTGATTTATCATACAGATATATAGAAATTATATATTTGGAAAAAATAATACTAAAATGTCAAGGGAAAAATGAATTTCTGGTCTTGGAAAATCTGAAAAGGTCAAGGAATTTTTTTCATTGAGTTTGTTGGACACCTTGATATTCTTTCAATCGATGATTAATTAAAAATGAAATTTTTAAAATCTGAAAAAGGAAGGAATTTTTTTAATCGAGTTTGCTGGACACCCTGAATTGTGAAAGGAAAAATTGTTAGCTACTCGGTTGATTTATGTCAAGATCAAAATCCTGAATTTTAAATATCCGGAAGAGCAGCGGGAAACACAAATATACAGGGTGTCCGGTAACTAACGGACCAATGATTAAGGGCGGATTCTCTGGCCAATTTGGAGACGATTTTTCCTTAGCAAAAATGTTAAGAAGTCAATAATTTTCGAGTTATAAGCAATTGAAAAAAATGGGTTTTTTAAAAACTAAACGTTTTAGAGTTAAAAGTCTAACATAATTACATTCTTTAGTTAATTTCAGGTAGAGTTTATTATAATAAAATTTTAATTTGAGGCTTTAGTTATAAAGATACATAATGACAAATATTGGAAAGTTGTAAAAAATGATGACCTTTTTCGACATTTTCGCTGAGGAAAAATCGTTCCCAAATTGACCAAAGAATCCATTTGTAATCGTTGGTCCATTAGTTACCGGACACTCTGTATATATATTATTTGAAGAATTAATACCGTAATCATAAAAGTTGAGTGGTCTCGACCTCGGGCGACTCTGTTCTAAATTCAAATCGCGTATTCGTGGTCACCTAGTAACCTCGGTTCGCGACGGCAACAGCAGGAAATAATAATCATTGTCGGTTATTAATGGGTCCGTCGCCGTCGTCGGAGAAAGTTTCGGGACGACGTTCCGTTATGTGCGTGGATCACGTAGAATAAAACACGGGGTATCGGGTGGGCCCCGAAGTGGAACCCGAGAAGGAAGACCCGATATTTTATGATATCTCACGAATGTAGGTCAATTGTCGCGTTTAAAGAGATTCTGCGGTTAAACAGTCGGTGAAGAAGTTTCGTTTCTGCAAAAATTGGAGTAGTCGAACAACCGGTCGTATATATTCGCGGAAACCATAGTAAATAATGTTCCTTTTGTTATGACATGATGATATCTATCGAAAACATTTATTTAAAATTCAACTCTTACAAAAAATTTTAATTAACATACTAGTTAATTATTAAAGAAAACATAATTTAAGATATTAATAAACTAGCATGCTAATGGATTGAGACGTAATAAATGATTTCTATTATTAGAAAATCCATCTATGATAATGATAAAAGAATCGCGCAAAAGCTGTGGAATTTGTTAAAATAATATTTGTTATTTTCAATGCATTATCTTGAAAGCGAAAAATTTTTGCAAAGGCAGCGCTAAAAAAAAGAGGTGTAGCCGATAAGCAAGCGGTAATTCAATTTGAACAGAGATAAGAATTTTTTATTAGTCGTGCATTGGCCACACCTAACTCGTCGATCTGTAGATTGTTGACTGTAGCGAACGAATATGGATCATGTCGATCTACAGAATGCGTAGGTGTCACTCACGAACTGGTTTGAAGACTGACGCAATGCGTGAAAGTTCGACGAACTTCTAGCGCATTCGTATACATTATAATTTCCACATTAAAACTGCATTAAATCCTATTCTCGTAGAAACTCAAGTACGAAAGGTACATAGAAAATACAACTAAAACATTATATAGATATATAATTCCTATATTATTCCAAGCTAATAATACTTCAAAAAATGCATGCTAAAATTCCTGTCAAATTGAAGCTTATTGAAGAACAAAGAAAAGAGAAAGAGAGAGGAAATGTTTCCGATTATTTATAATTACCACTGATTATCTCGGTACATCCGGTAAAAGGGTTAAAAAACACTGTGTCACGCGATCCACTTTGTTATATCATCAACTACGTACATGTGAAATATGCATTTCTTTTCTTCTTTTCGCGCAAATGCGATTGAATATTAGTGAAATAATCGCTGAAACCACCAGGTCACTCCAATACGCCCCTGTTATCAGACGCAGCCCTGAAGAGAGGATACCATCTTTCAAGAGAACTGTAACCTGTATTCGCGATGCGGTCCGCCAATCTGGCAACGTTGTGTCGAAGCCGGTCTTAGGGATGTAATCGCGATTTTTGGGCCCGAAAGCAACCTTTGCGCCGTCCCTTAAGATCCTTTTCAAAATCCTGAATTGTTTTTTCTTCCTTTTGCTCACGTAGAAAAAATAATAGCGTGACGCATGAAATAAAAGTTTCCCTCGGGGCCTTCTTCTATTTCTGGGCCCGGAAGCTCTACCTTCTGCTGCCGCCTACGTTCCTGACCTTCTCTCACCTGTTTGTTACCTGTCCTCCCCTCTTTTCTGACATCTTCGATTCGATCCTCCTTTTCTTGCTCGCCTGCTCATGGTTTCGCTTCCTTCTCCGTTCCTTTTATTTGTTGTTCTCATTATCTCCCTCTCTCTTTCCTTCTCTCCAACTCCTTCCGCGCTATCCCGTTCCTTCTCTGTCTCTCTCTTCGGGGTCTGACTCACTCTCTCGATCAGGTAAACGTAAACCTCTGCGTCAGCCACGACTTTATGTCCGACTCCTGAATCAGTCGCGCAGCCACCAGCGAATCGAACGTTTCTCTCGATCTATCACGACTTTGTCGCGTCGATACGTCATCCTGTTTCGCGAGCACGATTTAGAAACTACTCTGGTCCTCGTGGATCGCGATTGAGTCTTAATCATCTGGAGCGATCTGTTAGCAGGTATTTATCAGGATTTGGGCTTTGGAAAGTTCGAGTTCGAGAGAAATTTAAAAATACGTTATCTAAATGTTTATATCGTATAAGTGCTCTTATAATCAAACACTTTCTAACATGTCCTAAAATACACTTCAAACTCTTGGCATTTTCCAACTTTCCCTCTGCAAATATTTAAACGCTACACGTGTGTTATATGTTTATTTTCATTTATCGATACCTTCTTATCACGACCGTAATTCTGTGTATGTGTATCTTTTCCGATTTTCCATATTTTGCATTTTACAAACATCTTCCGTATGAAACGAGAATTCCGACAGAGAAATATAAATAATATAGTAAAATATGTTTTTTTCACACAGGAAATTTTTTTCGCACAGAAAAACGTTCTATATGAATTAAACGATTAATAATCCATAGTGACGTTACATTCGTGGTGATGTAAATCACGCTTCCGCCTTTGTTTTTTACGCAGCCTTCGAAATTGCAAACGAATTGCATTGTCGTGGTACTGCAATTTTTTCCGGAGCGAAAAACGTGGCTCTCTCGCGTTTTAAAACACGTTGCTTTTAAATAATGCAAATTTCGAAAGTGGCGTGATAATGGTGATAATTCACCAAGTTAGAAGAACCAGGCAAGTTCAGTTTTGTCAACGTATCGTTTGATTTATCACTTAGTGCTCTCGGTGAATGTGTCCCGCCGACTGAAACAAGATAACTAGCACATCTAGATAACTTCTACTATTAAAGGAATAACATGAATTTACCGGTTTTAGCTTGAACAAAAAATACTAGACGAGACGAGAGTCGGAGTCTCGTTTTCATCGAAAACATTTTCATTCTGCAAAATTTTTTCATTTTCATAGAAAAAAATTAATTTGATACTTTTCAATATTTAAATATTTATTCAACTAGGTTTCACACATTCAATTCTTTTTTCTTATAAATTTTACGAAAACAGATGTTTTGCATTTTTTATTGAACACTTAAAAATTATTGAACATATGGAAAAGAGTGTTTAAAAAATTTGTGGACACTTAAAGTACAATATTTGATACTTTTCAATATTTAAATATTTATTTAACTGGATTTCACACATTCAATTCTTTTTTCCTATCAATTTTATGAAAACAGATGTTTTGCATTTTTTATTGAACATATGGAAAAGAATGTTTAAAAAATTAGTGGACACTTTTCTTACATTCACAATCCGACAGGTGGCCATATTATTAGTTACTTTCAGTTATTATCCAAAATGTTGCACAATAGCAATGGAGAAGCTCTAGTTCGCATTTCGTGCAATTACGCCGCTTCGATTAGGAAACCGCGTCGCGCTTGATGAAACCTAACTGCGGCGAGATCATTAAGCGAAGGCGGACTGATAATAATCCTGTGTGTGCACACACGCAGGTGCACGTGTATATACGCAGCGAACGGTAGTCGATAATAGAGAATCGTATCCGTAAAACTTAGACTCTATGTCTACTTTTGCGAGAAATATTCTAATCGCGTGATCTTGAAATATCAATTCTCGCGAGAAGAGTGAACTTCGTTTAAAAATAAATTCCACAATTTTAGGATGTGCGGATGTAGAACTTCTCTGGGGGAAACCTCTATTTAACGTACGAAATATGGAAATTCTTACAAGTTATAATTGCTTTTATTTGTCGAAGCAAAAATGTATATATATTATTAAAAATTTATTGTAGCAGCCATTTATTCGAGATTAAATTATAAGTTGTATATGAATATTTCAACATATCGCGAGAAAGATTTTTATTTAGCTTTGTAATATATTTTTCTTCGGTTATTTTTCTCATTTTCGATTCGACTAAACGTAAACAATATTATAAAATCTCAGTAGAGGTCGAGTTATTTTTCTTACTTTAAAGTTCATGCTTTCAATCTTCATAAACACATTCGATTTCTAGATATGTATCTATATCCAGATATCTATATCCAGTATCGTCCGCGAAACTTTATCGTTCAAGATCACAGATAAATTGAAATAGATTTATGAGAAAGATTGTTGATAAAGAGAAAATATGCTTCTCTCCATTTCACTTTTTTTCTTTCTTTTAATATTTTATATATTGAAGCTGGTTTTATATTAAATATATAAATTATTTATAATTATGATTCATATAAATTGTAAAAGATACACATTCTAGAGTTGACGGAGTCTAAATTGCTAATATACATTCACAGATTTATAAATTATTCACATATCTTAAAATTCATAGCTTTTAAATTATACTAAACTTTACATTTATTGCTTTTAATATCCTTTTCTGTTCTTAATTTATTTTCTTACTTATTTTTTTGTAACTTTAAGCTCCTCGTTTGCTCAAAACTCGTTAATGATGCTAATCATTGCTTCGCACACGCATCATTACTTCCTTTTCGAAGAAAATTCATTGTCAGTTCGTATATCACTTTAACACTTATTAGTTAACTCAGACTCTCCCTTCTAATTGATTTACTAAATATTACTGTAAATTCCAAAAAGAAAATTCCAAAAGAATCAAAAGTCTCCTTTTACATTCCTTAGCTCAATTCTAATAAACTCTAATCGATTCGTTTAGAGGGAAAAAATGGAAGTACTAAAATCCAATTCGCAGTACTTGGAATTTATTTAGAAAAATTCTTCGCAAAAGCCAATATAATTTCTCTTATTCCACTCCACTTCTTCCGAATTCAGAGTGTCTAGCGATCAGGGAAATCTGGAAAACCGGGCATTGTCAGAGAATTTTATAAATTTGGAATTGTCATGGAAAAACGTGAGGACATTTTACTATTTATCTGGATTTTTTTCACATTATTCTACATTTGTTTAAATATATAATATGAAATGTTTTATTAAATAAATATAAACTTCCTTGACTAATTTTCTGTGTTGTAGAAATCGATTCATCTACAGCGTGTTCGTTAATTTATATTTTCATCGTCGTGTTATTTTATTTCAATGTATTATATATATTTCAAAATATATTATAACATTGCTCAAGAATTATAACATTGTTCAAGAACTTCATTTTAATTCATTTTTTTATTAAAAATTAATACATTGATTTTATTAAAATATGCAAATTATATATTTGGAAAAAATAATACTAAAAAGTCAGGGAAAAAATTAATTTCTAGTCTTGGAAAACCTGAAAAAGTGAGGTAATTTTTTCGATCGAGTTTGCTGGACACCCTGGAATTCAAATTTCCTTCCGTCCTAATTGTACTCCAATCACGGGCACACGTCTAGTTATATAGCGCTTATCGTCGCTATAAACGCGCGTTATTGTTTTCTCCCCAGGATAAGGAAATTATGGAGTCGTGGCTGAGTGACGTTCAACGCGTGCGAATTCCGCGGCCTAAATTCGGCAGCGGCAATTCCGTGCGGCGGTCCAACTCGTCGGTGCAGCACTCGGTGCGCTCGGAAATGCACTCACATCGGCAGAGTCAGGATGTGGCCAAGGCCACCGAGGAGCTGCGCCAGGCGCTCCAGGACAAGCTCTGACCGATGCCGCTCCAGGCTGCTCCGGGGTTTCGACGAGAAAAAAAAAGGAGAGAGAGAGAAAGAGAGAAAGCGCGGAATACTTCGTGTATACCTTTTTCGCCGACTTTGGACTTGTCTGCCACAAAGAGAACCCTCTCGATGACGAATTATTCGTCAAGCTTTCTGTCGCTTTGCCAAGCGCGTTTTAAAGTTTCTCGAGGGATTTCAAAGGAATTTTCTGATGAATTTATACTGAAATATTTTTTATCGTGTTTAAATTTTTTAAATTCTATTTTAATGATTTACTTTAAATTTCATTTGAAAATTGCACGAAACTGATAGGAAGTTGATACATTTTCTCTAATTTTAAATCGATAAAATATTTTAATTTTCTAATAATTATCTATAATTTAATAATTATATATCTTAATAAAACCTAATAATTAACTATATATATAAATATTTTTTTAACTGTAATATAATAAAAATTGTTACGATAAAATGGAAAATCGCGATGCGAAGTTAGAGAAATAGAAATCGATTCTATAAATCGATTTATAAACCGTTCCATCGTCGAAGGAAGATCTATGAAGATATCTATTTATGAAGATATCTAAGAGCTATTATCGCCTTGCACATCTGGCGAGTTGATCGGTCATGCGGAAGAGCGAGTTCGGCTTTGGAACGGCGGCAATCATCGGCTGGGAAGATCGGGAAGATATATGTGTGTCGGCAACACACACTTCGAATCGGAGAGCACATCCTCCGGTGCTTCTGATCGATCGCGGTCGTTAGGTGTAATTAGTCGAGAGGCGATTTGGCGCAGCATCCTCGCCAAGAACGTATGACTTATGGCGCGAATCTCCCAAGTTCTGTTCGTGAATGAAACCGCGGAGCTCTATTTAAGTGGCGCGCTTCAAGAACGAAATCATTGTCGCAGTGATAGGATCGGGAATTGTTGCTTGGCGATGCTGAAAAAGACGCAGGGTCAACTTCGACCGGACTCTCGCGGTAGCCTTTTAATTAGCGTATAATTAATACGTATAATCTCTTGTACCAGCGATACGTGTATTATTATTAAGGAATTAATAATTGCCACTAGATGTAAGGATCGTCGAGATAGAATCTTGATTATTCATCTACGTTCTTAATTGGAAATCTTTTGACAGCTCTTCTTATTTATACAGTAAATTATTATATTTTATTATATATTAACGTACACCTTTTGTACTATCACAACGATGATGTATTGATCATTGATTCGTTAACATTTAATATCTATGAAAAATTATCGAATTTTCTGCGAAGGCAATAAAATAAAAATGAACTGAAAATATGCTCATCAAATTATGGTCGTTAATTGATTTTACAGCCAAGGCAACCAATTCCGATTAAACATTCCCCTCTCTCTATCCATTTTACAATGTCAATTATAAACGCAAGCTTTTTTATAGTTCATTGAAAGAAATAAATTTACGTAATCGATTTGTAAGCCAGTTTTAGGCCATTTTAAGCTAGTGACTAATAGCGGAGCCTCATTAATGTAAACGAGCGCCTTAATTAGTCGGTTCTAATGAGATGACATTTCTATCCTCTCTTCTTCCCTCGTTCCATTTCGGGAATGGCCGTCATTTCAATGTAAATCATGCAGTTATATTAAATACTCATTGTGTATTAAATGATCGAAGAACTTTATGAAAGTTTTGTAAATGAAAATTGTGTGATGACTGAAATATATAAATGAAATGAGGTTCCACGACATTTTCTCAATGTGGAATAAATTTTATACATATCTGCTCATTTATATCGCATTTGGTTATAAATTGGGTTATAAATTGTATTTCAGAGTAATTGCAGATGTGTGAAATCAGACTTGTTAATTTATTTAATAATCACAATGATTTATTAATTAAAGGTGAGAATAATTTAATTATAAAAAGTCACATAGTGTAATGCATTATGCATGTCTATTTGTTTTTAACAAAAAACTGTGGTTATTTAGCTATTATATTACATGAAATAATAATAGAATTAGAAAGAGAGAATCGTATTTTTTAACGAGATATATAAGTGAACATATGTAGGTTTTTATTTTCTCTTTATTGCAAAAAATTACATCTATAGTTTTGTATATCTTTATCTTGCAATAGAATATATTATATTATAACTTTTTTTCCATTAATAGGCAAAATTTCTGAATCTAAATTGCGTGGCAAATTGCGCGCACGAGTGAATAGACTTGCTTTTAATCCATCGCTATTACGAGAACAATCTGCGGGGGATTTTCACGTAGAACGATTATCGTGATATCGATCGGCGAGAGGGATGAGCAAAGAGACGAATAGCGAGACCGTAAAACACGGCTTTTACTATTTTTTGCTATATACTATTTGCTCCGTCCTCGCTTATCGAAAAGCCTTCATTGAGTTTTCCACCCTCCCTATTCGCAATAATATGAGCAGGGCTGCATTGTGAAGATGAGAAAAACGGAAGGAGACAATCAGGACGCGGCATCGAGAAGAGCTGCGAAATACTCGTATACATATATGGGGTGTTCACGAGTTTATTTTTATCTACGGAAAAATCTCAACTTCTCATCCTTTTTTATAAATTAATAA
Source organism: Nylanderia fulva (assembly GCF_048542155.1). NCBI lineage: Eukaryota > Metazoa > Arthropoda > Insecta > Hymenoptera > Formicidae > Nylanderia > Nylanderia fulva. The sequence goes on along the minus strand of NW_028189730.1, from coordinate 531,934 downwards.
ATAGTATTTAAAGAATTAATTATAATTTTATTTTTCGTCTACGTGTAATTTACTTGATCATTTCTAAAAAAAAAAAGGTATGTTATTGACATTTTGTCCCTTTTCCGCGATACCGATTATTTTGACAGCTGTCAAACTGTCGAGACAGTTTGACAGCTGTCAAAATAAAATTAAATAATTAATTACTTCTAAACAAATATGTTATTGATATTTTGTCCCTTTTCTGCGATGCTAATTGACTGTCTCGATAGTTTGACAGCTGTCAAAATAAAATTAAATAATTAAATTATATAGATAGCGCAAAGCGCGCACTTGTGTTATCTAGTAAATTAAAAATTGGAAAATTTGAAGGTTAATTATCGGTATTTGCAATTAAAAATTTGAAGATATCCCTATATAAAATAATCTTTTGGTGTGATTAGAAGAAATTTATATTCCAAATTTATTTTTATGATGAAATGATGTGAATAGTGATTTGTTAAGTTTCTAGAACACCCTGTATATTGTGCATTGCACTATGATTAACTTCGCGATGCGATTTTTCGACGGAGTTTCCGATAACAATTTATAATTTCTCCTCGGCATGTTGATTAACCCTTTGAGGCGGCTTTTTGCGCTGATGCACGCTCTATGTGAAGTCTTTAAATTCCTTCACAGCCGCATTTCATCGAATGCTATTTCGACATGACGTGCATAACCTTGTTCAACGCTGTTTTAAAACAATTTCTTTTACCACATATTAAATATTTTTGTAAACACGTTCTTCAAGAATGAAGAATAATGAAGATTTCAATTTGAAACTATATGAAACTTTGTTATCCTCATAAATAATTGACGACACTATACAATATGTAAACATTATTTGCATTTTTTATAGTCCTGATATAGATTTTTTAAATCTAAATTTTAAAAATGTATAGTTTTTTAAATATATTATTTTTATGATATAATATATAGAGAAAGAGACTTATCACAATTGTTTGCAAAGCATTTTCTAGAGGTTTTGGATAAAATATTAATAAATCTATTTTAAATCTCTTTAAAATAAATATATATGGGGATTTTATTAATATAAAAAAATTTCTTAAAATTATACCTTCTATTTTATCTTCGTCATTATAGACCGGCAGTTATTATGGGCCGCGTTCGAATAAATATAGATATCGGCAAATATAAATCCTCGAGGATGGCATCCAATCGGGATAACGACCTCGAGTGCGGCATTACGGCTACGAAACTCGTCACTATTATCTTAATTATATCGAGCCGACCTCGGCATCGGTTTCTGATTCTTTTCGAACACGGTCGTCCATCTCATACTGCAACCTATTCTCTCGATTATCTCAATTGCATATCACCTTTACTTCTCGCGTGCAACGTGCCTGCATTTTTTCTCTTTCTCTCTTTCCGCACGATACTGTAACCGAGAATCGAAGACTAATGATGAGATAACTTCCATTTTTTTATATTCGAGAGAAAGAGAGAGAGAGAAATATATTATGCGGTTGAATCTCTAAAGAGATATTTAATTATGTATGTTTGATATAAGAGATTTAAAATGATAATTAACTTTCTCTAACTATAGAATAACTTAACGAGTGACATAAAAAGAAAAATTGGTTTGTATCGATATTTTGAGTATTTTGAAAATAATATTTTTATTATATATTAGAAATACGGCCAACAGATTAATTAATAAATGAGCAAATTTTATTAACAAAAATTAAAATTATATGACAAATTAATATTAGCAATTATATTAAATCCGCAAATGTTATTAACTATTTAGAGACAAAAGTAATCTGCAAAATATGATTGATTAAGCTGTAAATTTCTTCGAACTCGAAAAGAAAATTTCAATGATTAGCATTTCCTTTCTATCGTGATTCTGCTGAAGAATTTCAGCGGAGCAGCCATAGTTATAACCCTTCATAAAGAGAGCCGCGGTTTCTTTATTATCGCGTTCTACGCACCTGCCTTCGAGAAGGTAATCCGTATTTTTTCCGACGAAAGACGCCGTAATAATCGGTAGAAGACGTTATTCTCTCGTGGAGAACGAAACGATTGTGGGCACTTTTCAGGTGAAGCTATCTCTCGTCAGTGACGTTGATAATACTGTGGCTGACCGAGCTGCTCTTTCATTGGTCTGTTTCGTACCAATGCACCTGTTCCGATCATCTCGCGTTCTTCTACCTGAATGATTGAACCTCCTCATACGTCGTGAATTTGCTATAATTTTCCCCTTTTGCGTGTTTATTAGCCTCGAAACATCACACTAAGAACACTCTGACGAATCTCGACCTTTACAACACGCGGCTAATCTTTCATTTTTCTTTCGTATTTCTTAAGTAGTGTTCAATGTAATAAAAAATGTTTTCAAAAAAATTGATTGAAAATGTCACATGGAAAAAAGAAATTTAAATAAAATGAGATTCTCTAGATCTGAGATTAGCTTTTGAAATTTGAAGATATTTTTAAGTTTTATCTTTTAGATAAGCTTTAAAATTTTAGACTTTAAAGCTCACCTCATCTATCTTCATTAATGGCCATTATTGTCATAGAATTAAATATTTAAATCGTAGTAGTAAAACGCGGAGAAATAATTGTGAGAAAGTTAGCGCGACCGGCTCAAATTGTGTTCTATATGGATTACTATAATTGACTATAACAACCGTTATATTACCGCGATTAGGCGAGTTAATCTACCACTTTGAACCTACGCCTATAACAACATTACACGTCGATATTGGCGCGATCATGCGATTGTCTCTCAGGGATTCATCGTGGAAAATTTGTAGCTGCATCAGTTGACACAACACAAATACAAACACAAAGTATTTTTATCATTTCCATGATATTTACATAGATCGTTCGAATAAGAACAAAACGCAAAGATTGTAACAAAGTTAAAATAAATAACCTATAAATAGAAATATATAACACGATCGTAGAAAATCAGAACGTAAACAGTGTAAAATGCAGAGTCTTTTCAACGATTAGATATCAAATAACGAAAAATATAATTGCATAGACATGAAAATAGAAAGATATATGAAGCATCGAGTGGAAGATTTTACAGAAATTAGTTTATAATTATTTGAAAATATTATAAGTCAGTTTTGCGATAGCAAAAATGTGATTAAATGCAATATTTTACGACCTTATATAAAGATCTGTTACGTGTTTGTATAAAGTCTAATTAAACAAATAAAGTCTTCAAATCGTTCAAATAAGAACAAAATCCAAAGATTGTAACAAAGTTAAAATAAATAACCTATAAATAGAAATATATAACACGATCGTAGAAAATTAGAACGTAAACAGTGTAAAATGCAGTCTTTTCAACGATTAGATATCAAATAAAATAAAATAAAATAAAACGAAAAATATAATTAGATAAGAAATATATGTCGGCTCTCAATATTAATAATAATAATAATATATGAATTTTAAATCGGTCAATAGAGCCGATTTAAAATTCATATATATTTATTATTATTAATATTGAGCCCAAGCGCGAAAAATATAATTGTATAGACATGAAAATAAAAAGATATACATGACGTATCGAGTGGAAGATTTTGCAGAAATTAGCTTATAATTATTTGAAAATATTACGCGATAGCAAAAATTTGATTAAATGCAATATTTTACGACCTTATATAAAGATCTGTTACGTGTTTGTATAAAGTCCAAATAAAAGAAATAAAGTCTTGTAATCTTTAAAAAACCATTTGCGAGAAGTTCGTAGTTCCATTTCGATATTACCTCCGAGAAAAAAATTGATTTTAATTTTGCTGAGTGAATCTACTTCTAAAATATTATAATGTACCTGTATATATTGCGCGTAAATAACTGTACTCTAGCCAACGTGCATAAATTAAGCGCTTAAATTAACACTGTATTGCGGGACGTTGCGCGACTGCGTTGCGTGTGAATTTAAATGAGGCTGCTCGGTGGAAATCCGATTTTGCACGTGTACCAACATATTTTCATTTATCTATTCGCAGCAGAATCTAGAGAAATTAAACTACATATTGAATTAACCGAGTAAACTGAAAAAGATTAAATTATATGGTATAAATAAATTTTTCTCGAGACTCAAAGCGAGAGATGTTGTATTTTTTAGGAATTAATTACCTAATTCTATTTATTAACAGATATACTTTTTGCATATTTATTGGAAAATTTGAATTCTCATTGCAAAACTTTGTATGTGCATAAAATTTATAGGATGTTGGTATTTATGGAATATTAATTGAATCGACGTTTGTTTGCGATGCATTTTGTATGCGAGCATCTAAGATTTACCTGTTGCCTGCAACACGCGATACTTAACTATTCTGTAAACACTTATTCATGTTTATGTAATTATTTATGCAACTCGGATCAATTTACAACGTGCATTAAATACAGGTAGACGTAAACAGGACACAATTTGAATTATTAAGTTATTCTCGATTTTTCTCCCTGAGAAATTATCGCTGTATGATCGCCTACCTAATTCTATAAGAGAGAGAGAGAGAGAGAGAATCGTCTATCTTCTAGAAAATATTATCTTCTATCTTTTCTAGAATACTATACTTTTTAAGGGGGGATGAACTGATTCATTTTTTGGCTCTTTGTTACTCTATGATAAAACTATTACGATAAATCTATCTTGGAATGAAAATCTTTAGCCGCTAAAAATATTCCGATCGCTTTGAGGATTAGAATCGAATAAAAATATGTTTTAAATTTTATATAATTAAAATAAATTTGTAATATTTAAAAAAAGTAAAATTTAATTGTAATGCAGAGATTGAAATGTTAATTTTTATTGAAAACAATTTGTATTGATTTAAACAATAATTTAGAGAGTCGAGCAAGCTCTTCTGCTTTCCAGCGCACGATCGGAATTTTTTTAAATGGCAACGGGGAGAATACAGGGGGTGTTTCAAAAGTGTCACGTTCGATGATCGAGTTTGTGCTGGTGGACTCACCAAATTGTCCGGGTGCAGGTGATGGCCGTAATCCCTGGAATTACCTCGCGATCCGCCCGGAGAACTGTGTCTGCGACCTCGTCCGTTTTCGATCTCGTCATCGTAATCCTGGAAAAAAAGGACAACCGTGTTTCTCTTATATCGTCTGATCCCGAGAAAGCTTTTTTTTTTCTTTCTACAAACATCGGCAACATAACTTTTCGCCGGGGACAAAAAAATCGCGATTTCCGACTTTCTAGGCGTATCCCTTCGAACCCTTTCACCTATGGCGGTGTTCCTATAGTAATGCGAGAATGAAGCAGGAGAGGGGAGAAAAGGGAGGAAGTACGAAAAGCAGATAGGAGAGGAAGACGACAAGAGAGAGAGAGAGAGAGAGAAGAGAGAGAAGACACAGAGAAAGAGAAGAGACAGAGAAGAGAGACAGAGAATAGAGGAGAGAGAGAGGAGAGCGAGAGAGAGAGAGGAGAGGGAGAGAGGAGAGGGATATAGGGAAAGAGAGATGAGAGAGAGAGAGACAGAGAGAAAGAGAACAGAGAGAGAGAGAAGAGAGCAGAGAGAGAAGAGAGACAGAGAGAGAAGATATAGATAGAATAGAAAAGAGATAGATAACAAAAAAATTAGTAATATATTAAGATATGATATATAGTATATATAGGAATATAGATATAATATATATATATATATATATATATTGATACTAATATTAATACTAAAATTTCATTTAATATTAATACTAAAAAAATAAATTTAATATTAATACTAAAATTTGTTTGCGTAATTTTGGTTGAATGTGGTCGCTCCCTTGAATTACTATTAAGATGACCGTAACGCGATGGTTCGTAAAGAATACACCCGCAGTACCTGATTGTCGCACTCGTCATCGTTGGAGAGGGCGAGGTCGGAGGTCGTCACTTGGTGCTGCTGCGCCCTCCTGCAGCTCACTCTGCAATTGGCAAAATTTTCATTTCAGAACCGCCCGCCCCGCGACCGCACGTATCAATCGCGCGCCTCATCTATTATCGCTTATCGGTGTGTCATCGGGACGATTCCTCAGACGAAGATTAATCGCCCCGATCGGAAACAAAGGGGAGGTGATCGAATGGAAGTTTGCGAAATTTTGGAACTTGATTTGCGATTTGCCGACAGCCGACAGCCAATTCCGAAAGTCACTTCGAATTTTTCACTCAAGGAGATGTTCGCAAAGCGAACTTGATAGTCCTAAATAGTTCCATCACGAGCCAACCAACCCTTCGTCTCGAGTATTATATATTCTATAACGGAAGCAACACTTTGGCAGATGACAAGTCGGAATAAGCGTTCCATTTTCGGAGCACCGAACATAATTCACTATTTACTCCAGTTGCTTAATTTTTCTTAGAAATATATATTTTAATATATTTTGATATATTGAGAGATTTTCAGTCAAATATATCTAAAGTTACGGAAATTAAGCTGCGTAACCAGATGATTTGAGAAGCGAGACAACTTTGGATGAATGCTCGAAGATCAGTCGAGGATTGATCAACGACAAACAAATATTGATTTGCTTTCGAGGATGACTTAAAATAAAAGATCGTACTGGCCGATTTTCACCCAGAAAAGATAGAAAGCAGTATGGAGCATATGAAAGTTACGAGGCGCCGACCATCAAGCTGTGATTTCTGTAGCCACGATTAAATATAGTTTGTTTCGGAATCGCGTCATTTCCGATACACATTGCGGTCGTTCAGCGTGATTGATTTCAGATCGCAGGCAGCATACATTTTTTAAATCACTTTTTTACGCACTGTTTATTTTCGATAAACTACGCTATTTCTTTTTACTTTACGATCTTTCACTTCTTTGACACAAAAGACGAAATTGATACATTGTTTCTTTATATATAAAATTAATTAATAATTTTGTAACAATACGAGAAGTAATTTTTATCTAAACTGTGTATTAATGTTTTTTTTAAATATATCTATATTTCTGAATTATGAATTAAATTATAAATTATATTATAAAATTGTGTAACTCTCAACAGATATCTGCTTATTATTGTATGCGTTGAATATGAAATTCGGTTCATACAATAATAATTTGTTTAAATATTAATTATTTTGAGCGTGCTGGTATATTTGAATCTTTTATTTGTATGTTCCAGCTTCAGTGTCATCAACTCCGCTGCTGCACATCGGTCGGTGAGTGACAAGCTTTTATTTTATTTCAAGATAATGGATTTATAGAGATCATAGATGTAGTTTTTCTAGGTGTAGATGTAGATGTAAATGTAGATGCAGATGTAGATTTTCTAGATAATCCATTATCTTAAAATGGATGAGTTAAAATTAATTAGGTCGAATATTTTATCCTGTATATAAATACGATTATTTATCAATTTATGCGTATGCACTCATATTGAGGCTGAATACTGATTATAAAATATACCAATTGACCGAGATTTATTTATCAATCATTTTTATAAAGATTAGAGATTAATAAAAAATGAAAAATATCATAGATAGAATAATCATAAAACATATATAAGAAATAATATATTTAAAAATAAATTACCTGCTTAAATTTTTTTATTTATTTGAATAAAGGAGAAAATGAAGAACAGTATAAATCTATAAAAAACATTAATATTTAAATTTTTTTATTTTAATTCCTTCGTAATGTTTATATCTCATAAACAAAATTAGAAAAAGATATTCTACTGCACTTTGAGAAATAAAAATATATTTAAATAAAAAAAGGAGTATGTAAAACAAAATAAATAAAATACAAGTTAAATAAATAAAACTAATTATTGAAGGATTATTCTTTATTCCTTACCCTATTCATTCAGGATCAAATATTATATAAATCAGGTGCAAGAGAGCAATATACATATACTTACAAATTTTATCTACTAATTAATTTTTTAATAAACATACTGATTGTATGTTGCAACTTATTTTTATAATGCACCGATTTTATCCTAATTTTTTCTAGCTCATCCATCTATGTTGATTTATATTAGTAGCAAAGTTATGATAAAATAATATGAGAAGAATATTTTATAAATTGTCTTAAACTGATTAGTTTCAATTATATTGCAAATACACTTTAATTGAAAAATATATGTATATAAAATAATTTTGATACAAACAACGCGCACGAGATGTTTGTAATGTCTATACATATACCAGCAGAATAAAGGTAAGCTACAAATTTCTGGCTAATACTGACCAGATTATATAAAAACGTAAGATACATATCTTCTCGCATTTTTATTTCATCAGTGATAGTACGTAATCACACAATACGTACAAAATTTCGTTCGAACAAAAGCGATTATTACGCGCAAACAACATTAGGCGAACTTGGGTATTCATTGATGTGTCAAGATATTAAATTGACCGATGAGTTAATAAGCTAATACCCCGTCGAGACAGAGATGAGTGATTATAAATTTAAATTAGTATACATACTCATTCGATTAATTAAAAATTAATGAAGATATTAATGTAAAAATGAAAGAAAGTGTAGAGAGACTCGATAAAGGTTTCTGATTGTAAGATGAAATTTTTTAAAGGATTATATTCCCGTTTATCCACTTCCGCCCAGGACATCCTGTATATTGCGAGACATGTTTTATAATGTCAGAAGTGGGAAAATCTCGCTCGATCTTTTCCGCGTGGTATATATCGTCGCAATAAAATAATTCTCTTATTTAAGGAAAAAAAAACTACGCCAGCTAAAGAACGTCTTTTCACGATTTTTCGTATTTTGCTAATGAAACAATTTTCATTGTAAGATTATATTACATCAATCAATATATTTTGATAAATAAATAAATTAATAATTACATTTATTTATAAAAATATGAATAAAAATCAATCCACGCAAATTATTCAAATTTAGCATTTATAAAAATTTTACTGAAGAATTTAATAATTAAGTATACGTCATAAAATGTTTTCTCGTTACTTTTTTTTTTAAGCTAATGCAGGATCTCAAAATGTATAAAAATGTGATTATTCTTTAATAGCGCGGTAAAAATGCAAAGTTTCTTTCAGAGTCAAAGGAAGCGGTTTTTATCTCGGAAAGAAAGTTCTTAGAATGTCCGTCGGTTTCCGCGACAAAAGGAACAGATAATGAGGTAGAGAGAGAGAGATTAGATCGACGGACGCAAAGACACATGGGCGTATATTGAAATCAGAGAGACTCATAGGATCAAAAGCAATACGTTCTCACTAGCCTTGTCCGTTATCGAAGCCGGCGAACTAACGTGAAAGCTATGAAAGCTCGCTCACGGAATTTCATTTTCCGTATCCGGAATCATATCTCGCCGACCGCCACGCTGGCTATCGATCCCGCAAAATTTACTTTCATACAATTCAATGCAGATTTCGTGCATTCACGGAGAAAGTAGATTCAAGAGTAACGCGGCAGAAAAATCGCGACGAAAAGAAACGCGAATGATTTTTCTGCTATATGCAATTATTTCATCTCTCTCTCTGTATTAATGATTGATCGAACAATTTACAATAATTTTATTAATTTTTTTATCAATAGGAATTATTTCATGTTTATGCGGCGTTAATAATATAGCTGCGTTAATAAATATCAAACGCCTCCTGTTTCAATAACATATTTCTCGTACATGAAAAGATCTTTCATTAAGATTAATTATAAATATTCCATTTGCGTGCTCGCATATTAATTGAAGCGATAAATATATATATATATATATATATTTCCTCTTCCTACTGCGAAATCGAAAGTCCATATAGTCGTCGTCGCGAGGCGACATGAGCGTGTATCGCGAGAGGAAATGAGCACAAGTGAAAACTGTCATGTATTCGCGATTAAATCCACCTCAATTATCGATTTCCTTCCCACGCACCGCCACGTGGAAAAGATCACCTTTTTGCGGTGATTCGCGCTCGTTTCAGATTTCAGCAAAACGACAAACTTTAAAATCCTACTTCTTAGCTTCTTGAACCTATTGATATTTGTCATGTCGGCATTGCCGCATGAATAATTACAAGGCTAAAATTTAAATCATATGTATACAATATTATAGTTTATAGTAAAAAAAAAAAATTCGAATAGACAATGCAAGAAGAACATATTTTTAACAAATTTTCTAGCGATACAGAATATGTATACCTGTCTCGCTAAGTGAAAGAATTAAACACCGCACAATAATATTAAAATTATTCTAATCAACTTTCGATAGAAGTTTGACACAGGGTATTTTCTATAAAATATATAATTTGCAATTGATTTTTTGGAAATATATAAGCTCTCTTCTGATATTAAAAATGAATAATGCAATAATGAGAGGCGATTAGCGTTGCTCCGTTTTATTGAAAGCGAAAGTGCCAGTCATCAGTGTCTTGATAAGTAGTGAAGGTGAGGTGCATTGAACTGTTGCTGAAGTGCCCTGTACGTATCCAGTCTGTCTGTTTACATACCTGGGTTCTCAGCTACTGGTTCGAGAATGCTGAAGAGAGGGATCGGGATGCTGATCTTGATGGAGCGGATGCGGGTAGGAAGAGGGATGAGGGAACAAGAACGATGTGAGAGTAGGAAATTAAGTATCAATGTATATCGCGTATCCTACAGAGAAACGCCATTATATTAATCCTTCCCTGTTGCTTGGAAGCCGCTTTGAGGTCTTTTTTAGCCAACCTGCGATCATCTCGCTCAAACTTCGCGAACATGACTGTTCGCCAAATCGAAATCAAGTGTAATCAGCTGTTTCAGACCTTTTTCAAAGTGAATTATTCCTCGCTATACAGGATGTCTTGCAATTATGCAATTTGTTATTTAGTGTCTGCTATTTATATAGAAATATATATATATATATATAAATACTGTTTGTTCAATATTTGGAAAGAAAGTCTGGAATTTAATTTTAGTGAAGAGTCATTTAAGTAAATTTTTAATTTAATCATTGATACTTATATTGTACATCGAAATTTTCTATTTCAATAAATATCAAGGTTCAAAAATGACAGACTTAGCAGACATCCCGTATGAGCAGTACTTATTAATTAGCAGTACTTAAACTCATACTTATTCAAATGAAAATAATTACAAGAGAGTCGGTGTGCTTCTCGTTAATTAGCCGCTCGCGTATATGACAAACTCAAATGGTAAAAAAAATAAAAATAAAATAAATCGAGGTCTTTTAACGCGAGAATTGATGGGGGGAGAAGGTTGGTAGAAATTAACGCCGGAAGGACCGCTGCCGCCATTTTCCAGCCAGCATCTCGTCGTTTCATTCGCAATTTTATCGAACAGTTGCTATAGGAATTTTTTCTTAGCGAAACCCGGACTTGTGTAATACCAGAGTGTCTAGCAATCAGGGAAATCTGGAAAACCGGGCATTGTCAGGGAATTTTATAAATCTGCGGAATTGTCAGTGAAATGTCAGGAAATTTTACTATTTATCTGAATTTTTTTTAATAATTTGACATCTTGTATAAAATAAATATAAACTTTTCCTTGACTCCCACGCTAATTTTCTGTGTCGTGTTATTTTATTTCAATGTGTTTAATAGAGACAAAACTAAAAAATTTGATGTGATATAAATAAAAAAGAGGATTATTTAAATAGTTTATAGTGACACGTTTGATTTAAATTTTTGTTTTTTTAACTTCAAAAATATCTCAAGGATTTCATGATGTAACATTGAATTGATTTATCATATAGATATATGCAAATGATATATTTGGAAAAAATAATATTAAAAAATTAGGGGAAAAATCAATTTCTGGTCTTGGAAAATCTGAAAAAGTCAGGGAATTTTATAAATCTGGAATTGTCAGGGAAAAGTCAGCAAATTTTACTATTTATCTAGATTTTGTCACATTATTCTACATCTGTCTCGATAATTTGACATTTTTTATTAAATATCTCGAAGATTTCATGATTTAACATTTAATTGATTTATCATATAGATGTATATAAATTATATATTTGGAAAAAAGTAATACTAAAAAGTCCGGGAAAAAATTAATTTCTGGTCTTGGAAAATCTAAAAAGGTCAGGGAATTTTTTTCATTTTCTTTCAATCGATGATTAATTAAAAATGAATTCACGTGTATATTTGGAAAAAATAATACTAAAAAGTCAGGGGAAAAAATGAATTTCTGGTCTTGGAAAATCTGAAAAGGTCAGGGAATTTTGTTCATTGAGTCTGCTGGACACCCTGAGTACGATTTTTTTCTGACGCGCAAAAGTCGCGATTCTAAAATGGCGGATCGCCGTCCTTCCGGCGTTAAAGAGATCATGCGGTCGACCTGGTCCTGGGCATGTCGGCCCCGAGACCGCTGTCCTCGCTCGGCGATCTATACTCCTGGTTATCCCGCGGTAGAAGAGGGCCCGTCACTCCTAGGGGATCTCCCTCGACGTCCACCAGTCGTCCCGGACGGCAACAACCACCGGACACACCCCTCTGCGAGAAATCAGATGTCCTGTCATGCCGTGCGCCCTTTCCCATACCGCGTAAAAAAAAGTGCTTGCTCTCTTTCTTTTTCTTTTCGAACAAGGGGCGACCGTCCGATCGATGATTTTATCGGGACGCTGATTGGATGATACAGGGAATTGTCGCGTTTCCGTGGCTTTCAGAACCGTTCTTCATTGACGAATCCGCGAATTTGTTCGTTGGAACGGGTCGGTAAATATTATATTTTTATTTTTCTTATATCTCCGATGTAGTAGGTTAATAATTGCGATTAATTAGGAAGAAGTAAATCAAAAGTTTGATTAAAAATAAAAATATATAATAGTCACAAAACAGAATTAATATAACGTATAATAAGCGATTTATTTATTTCAATTATTATCTCAACTCTTTATACATATATAACAAAAATTAAGTTAGTATAATAATAATAATAATAATAAAAGAAAAATATTGAATTATAAATTAAATAAAATAAAACTGACAAAAGCAACGTGATAATGCTTAATAAAATATTAGTAATATACTTATAATAACTTATAAATATTATATTGATTCACTTGGATTTTTGTTCATTTATTTAAGAGATATATGTCAGAATTGCCCACGATTTATTAACCTCGGGTATCGATTAACTGGCACATTATCCATTCTCGAGCAAATTGTCAATGAAATTAGCAATCGAACAATAATTCATTCATCATCGATCGACTTGTCGCGCGTCGCTCGCTAACATTTGTCTCCGTGTATGCAGCTGACACTTGATTTACGACGCTCTTTACCGAAGTCTGCCGACACTTCTCCAAGGCATTTACCGATCTTGCCAGGAAATGATCTACAAACGATCGCGCGGTCTTTTTTCGGTCGGTTTAGCGTCATAAATCGAGCGTCGATCACTCAAACGGACAGTCGCGCTGTTTTGTATGTAAGATTTGTGCGATATGTGTTATACAGGGTGTCCTGTAACTAACGGACCAATGATTAAGGGCGGATTCACTGGCCAATTTGGAGACGATTTTTCCTTAGCAAAAATGTTGAGGAGTCAATAATTTTCGAGTTATAAGCGATTGAAAAAAATGGGTTTTTTGAAAACTAAACGTTTTGGAGTTAAAAGTCTAACATAATTACATTCTTCAGTTAATTTCAGGTAGAGTTTACTATAATAAAATTTTAATTTGAGGCTTAGTTATAAAGATACATAATGACAAATATTGGAAAGTTGTAAAAAATGATGACCTTTTCCGACATTTTCGCTGAGGAAAAATCGTTCCCAAATTGACCAAAGAAACCATTTGTAATCGTTAGTCCGTTAGTTACCGGACATCCTGTATATATATATATTTTTTTTTTTCGAAAAAAACAGCTTTTATTCTCGCAATTCGGCTCGATTTTTCACGAAATTGTGAAACGGAACGAATGTTCTTGCTTCTAGCGAGAGAAGGAGGCAGGAAGATGGCGAGCACAGCAGCTTTCTACTTATCCGTTTTTTAACAGCAGGCATCTAACAGATCGTATCCGACTAACAATGAGAAGGGAAAAAAATGCATGTGCAAGAGCGCGTCTTCTCATAATGAGAAATTTTAATTAGAAACCTTGGTTTTAATTGCAGTAAAGAGAGAGCGGCAATCGTATACAAAATGTAGTAAAATTAGTATTAAAGCATAATTATAATTATAATTTAAGTGTGGCGTGTTACGCAATATTACAAGAGCGTAATATAATACTTATAATTTTATGTACTCAATTTCATTTATAATTATAATTATGCATCTGATAATTTTTTCTTCAATTATTCGCTATCGATTCCTCCGATTGTAAGATATCGTTAATTGAATATATTTTTTATCCGTTACGCAAAGAAATAGATAATGAATTAAGATTAACATCGAAGGAATCGATAATTTGCAAATTGTCAACAAACATTAATTAATCGCAGGGAGCAAGATAGCGCAGATATATAAACAAGACTATAAAAATAAAATAGCACTAGCGGTGAATAATAAGAGCTAAGAGAAGAAGAAGAAGAAGAAGAAGTGATAGAAAATAGAAGTAGAGAATGCGCATCATTTTAGAGAAAGAGAAAAGAAGAGAAAGATAGGCCGAGAAAAAAAGCTGCGCTTGGACGAACAAAATTCATTTAGACAATTGTCGCACCGATTAAATAAATAGGGTAATTAATTAATACGCAACGAATTATTAATTAAATCATTACGACTAATCTTATTATTAATAATATAGGAAATTATACAAAATAGAAACAATGAAAAGCATTTGCTTTTGAGAAATTAAATAAAACGGGGGGAAAAAAGAGGATATGAAAACAGAATGGATGCATATTAATTTAAGTGGTATGATATTTCTCTGCATTTTTTTTTTTGCTCTATTATATCAAACTTAATCTGCTAAAAAACTAGAGAGTATCCGTATATATTGTTTTAATTAAAAAAGAATGTAAAGGCCTGCGTGGCATTGAAAAATCTTGCATAAAATGCGACATTAGACGAGAGATTTATCAGGATTATATTGTTGTGACGTAATAGAAATCAAAGTTGATTGTCGGCATGTCGTTTATCCAACGGACTTTGATATTTCCTTGAACCAGAGCGAGTTTTTTTTTTTTTTTTTTTTTTTTTTTTTTTTATTCATTGTCGTCAAGCAGCTGTTATCCTCGGAGAGAAAGAGAAGGAGAGAGATAGAGAGAAAGAGACGAAGGGATTGCAAGTCATTTTCCTGACATACGAGTCATGCTTTTGCTCGAGGAGAGAAGATAACGACAGACCGGAACGATCGAACGCGGAAATTAGAATCGATCGCGATGACGATCTCTCTCTCTTTCTTTCGATCGAGAGCGATATGCGAAGCGATTCTTTTGCGAACAATCTCCAGGAGATTATCGCGAATTCCCTGAGATTCCAAGAGGATCCCTGTATTCACCCTGGGAGAGCGTCTTCCTGGATTTGCCTGGTTCTCCGTTTTCCCTCGCACCTCTCCAATCGATCGCGGATTTCCATTTTTCTCCAACTGCCAGTCGCATCTGTGACGATCACCGATAACGAACGATAACTCCTTGCCGAATCATCAGTTTAATACTTGCCGGTCATGTCGATCGTCAAGGATCTCTAAACCTTATGTTAGTTTCACGTTCGAAGTCTTTCTCGTTATTTCGCCGCAATTTTTTGCGTACAATATATATATGACAGAATTAATTTATTATTCGAGATTTATCAGAGTAGGATATTATTTTGTATGAAAATTATTTTTCGAGATTTTTAAAATTTTTGTAAATATATTTATCGGTGAAAATAAAATAATGATATAAAATATATTCCGATAAATTCTATCTCTCGTTTAAAAAAAAGAAGGCTATTACTCCGAGTTATTATTCTTTATTATAAATAAATCACGGCGTTTTCGTTCTAAATTCTGAATAAATTGTGAAATATTTCTCTTGAGATCGACTTCCCTTTGTTTCGCACAATTTCGCTCGTTCTCGGCTGGATGATAATTTTTCCAACGGCGCAATTAGTCTGGATTAAGAACGCGTGCGCGCGATGACGAGGGACTTTCGGGAAATATATTTCCTTGCGGTTTTCCCTGTGAAAGTCCGTCGACAAAAAAAGGGCGGGAATGCAAAGCGATTCTCCTAATGTCTTAATAATTAAGGTGAACAGAGATCCACAGAACAGCGAGTGAGAGAAAAAGAGAGAGAGAGAAAAAGTCGGTATTCCATACATCATTATAAAGAGATATGAGAATAATAAAAATGTGTGTACGTGTTTGGTCGTGGTGTTTCTTCTGTGCTCGTATTTGCGTAACACAATGCGCGCAAACGCGCGTGTAAATGTGTCAGTGTACTTTGTAAGCTCGGGGGATATGAATAGAGTGTCGTGAGTTAGGTTCAACTTACCGGAAGATCGTGTAGCGAGGGAGTCACTATCAAATCCGAGTGAGCGCGGTCGCCTTTTCTCTAAAAGAGGCAGAAAAGACAAAAAGCGCCGTCTTAGAAATCATCTTGAGCTAGACTTTCCATTTTCTTTGGAGAACGGTTTTTTTATTCTAATTGTTTACTCGACGCGTTTCAGTGAAGTGACGTTAGGTTAGAAGACAATTTTTATATAGGGTAGATTAACATTTTTTTTTTTTTTTAATTTATCCGGAGCAGCTTCTGCTGAAGAGATATTCCCAAATTTGTCCCAAAGAACCGGTTAGTTGATGGTTTAGAAATGGGGGATTATATAATTCTACAGTTAACTCATTTATATTTAGAAAGCAAATTATAAGCATAAAAGCAAAGATGCATTTTAATAAAAATTAAAATCCTCTCTCTCTCTCTCTCTTTCTTTCCTTCTCCTTTCTCTGTTTCTCTCAAGTAAAAGTTAAAAATATATTTTTATTTTGCATTCTTTCAGTCTATATATCTTTTCCCTCTATATATCTTAATTTATTAAGCTGTCAGAATGCTAATTATAATTTTAAATGTATTCCCATATGTTAATATAAGTAATACATAAATCTCTGAGACGCGCATATATATTCCAAAAATGTGTTTACATTTGATCATGGAGAGAAAGAGAAACAGAAAAAGAGAGAAGATATTTTAACTACATATACAATATAACACATAACTTGATTTGATACTAATACTAGTGTTCGGTACAATTTCGTGCACATATATATGCTGTCTAACTCTGCAAGCTCTAACAATTTTTTCCTCGGAATATTCTGAAAGCTTTCGACTAAGAAAAATGGTTTCAGAACTTTTGAAAAAAAAAACTCACCCTGGCCATCGCTATTCGGGGTCGATAGACGAGGTCGTCGAAGGCCGCTCTGTCCTTGTTGTCGACGAGCTCCCTGAGCTCCGTCAGCAGTGTCAGCTTCTCGTTAGTGTTGAGCAAATCCGCCAGACTGACCACCAGGTCTTCTATCGTAAGCCTTCTCGTTCTGTAGTCCGCCAGGAGTTGAGAGAGCGCGGCTCGCTCGCTCCTGGCAAGGACGACCCTCGCCTTTTCCTCCACCATGGCGGCGGTGGCTGCCGAAACTGTGTGAACGCCACTTCGATGTCTCCACTCGTTTGTGCTACTCCTTGATTTTAATTTAAAATCGGTCGGATATAATTTTACGTTACGTAAGAGCGAAGGAATTTTAAGTGTGCGAAAGAAATATTTTATTTCTCTTGGCGGAAGATTTATTCATTTTCAGGGTGTCCAGCGATCAGGGAATTTTATAAATCTGAAATTGTTGGGAAATTTTACTAATTATCTGGATTTTTTCACATTATTCTACATTTGTCTCAATAATGTGAAATTTTTTATTAAATAAATATAAACCTTTCCTTGACTCACAGCGTGTTTGTTAATTTATATTTTCATTGTCGCGTTATTTTATTTCAATGCGTTTGATAGAGATAAAATTAAAAAATTTGATATAATATAAATAAAAAAGGTGATTATTTAAATAGTTTATTTTTGTTTTTTTAACTTCTCTCCGAACCTTTTCATTGTAGATAAAAATATCTCAAGGATTTCGTGATTTAACATTTAATTGATTTATCATATAGATATATTTGGCAAATTATATATTTGGAAAAAATAATACTAAAAAGTCAGGGAAAAAATAAATTTCTGGTCTTGGAAAATCTGAAAAAGTCAGGGAATTTTTTTCATGGAGTCTACTGGACACTCTGATTTTCGATTTAGTAATTAGATATACCCGGGGTGTTGAAATTGGAAATTATTTACGTAATATTTGTCGCGAGAATATACCGATACATAATTTTAATTAGACGGATTTTATTGAACGTGATGATTTATTGATTCATGATTTAATTAACCATATGCTAATATTATTCTTTCATTATTCTGACAGAATTCTAAATTATAATTTCACTGTAGCCGGCTATAATATTATCGCTACCATTAAATTAGAATTACATAAGGATTTAAAAGTTATTTTTAATTTAAAAGATTAAAATATTTTTCTGTAATTTTGTTGTAAGTAACATTTAAGTATTTTAAATATGAAAATAATAATAGACAATATAAAATCTATACATATACATACATAAAAATTGTGATACATGCATATAAAAAAAAGTTTTTTATTTTATAATCTATACATATATACATATATAGCTACCACATTGAAACAAATTATTGAAAAAATTAAAATGAATAAAATTTGACAAAAAATATATTTGCGACTTACGCGGGACTGGGTGGTCGATGATTCCCGGGACTTTCTAGAAGCAAAGGATCGTGCTCGGGATATCGGGCGGTCGGGATTACTATAGGTTGACTGGTGGTACAGGAATGTGGAACTTTGCCGACATCGCGTATCAGTAGACTCATCCTTTTGTTGGTCTTCAATATCTGCACAGCTTCGTCGTGCGTGGCTTCCTCGAAATTTTGTCCGTTTACCTCGATTATTTGATCGCCCACCTGCGATTATTCGAAAGCATCTCATATTAGAGTTAAGATTGAACGTAGGAGTTTTGACATTCTTGAATAAACAAGCCGACATCATTAATAGTTATTATTTTATAAATTATTAAAAAATATGTACATGAGTAAATAACATATAATCAAGTAACATTTATTTAATTAATGAAAAATAATAAATAATTTTCATATTATGCAGAATAGAATATATGATTTAAAATTAATATTTAATACAGTTATAAAGAGAACGAGAGACACGTGAAGATTATTAAAAATGTAGACGGTTATTAATTTTATCATGAGTAAATAACACATAATCAAGTAACATTTATTTAATTATTAAAAAATAATCCATAACTTTTATATTATGCAGAATAGAATATATGATTTAAAATTAATATGTAATACAGTTATAAAGAGTACGAGAGGCATGCGAGGAAGATTATTAAAAATGTAGACGGCTATTAATTTTATCATGAAAAAATAGGTATATTTCAGAATTATCTCAATTAGCCTAAATAATTCTCTTAATTAAAATTTCCGTTTCAAATAATCTTTCATTTATTTGAATGATATATAATTATTATATAATAAAAATATTACGCATATCGAATCTCTTCTAAAATCTAAGGAAACCTAGCATGGGAAATGCAAATCTAGTAGAAGTTGGTGATTCTCACGAGAAGGCCGGCGCGATCGGCGACGCTGTCCTTGTCGACGCCCGTGACGTAAATTCCGAGGCCGTATTCGAGACCACCCCGGATCATCAGGCCCAGGGACTGGCCGGGTTCGATGCACAACTCAACTTTTCGCGTCCTCGGACAACCGTAGCGGGCATCGCGAGGTGGATGAAGCGGTGGCGGTGACGCTGGACGACCTTGGCGATCCATCCAGCTGCAGGACTGCGGTCGACCCGACGACGACCAGACGGGGTGACCGCCCCTACAGCGAGGGTCCAGCGCGGGCCCTCGCACTGTCATGCTCAAGGTCCTGCAGGACTTCAGCATCTGTCGAAACGCGAAAAATAATCTCGTACCAAATCATTATTTGAATTTGTATGCAGGAGCTGTATGGTCGATATTTTCTACACTGTAAAAAAATATGTAATATATTACACAAAAATATGTAAAATTACATAAATAATAAGTGTACAATTACACGATAAATAATAAAAATGTTTACCTTTTCATTATTTATCGTGTAATTTTACATTTATTATTTATGTAATTTTACATATTTTTAATGTAATTTTACAAAATTTTTTTACAGTGTAGAAATAGTTATTAATTCAAATATTTAAGCAATGTATTTTTTGCCAAACAATATTCGCAAAATCTTTCGAGATCTTAAACATTTTTTCGAATCCAGAGTGTCTAGCGGTCAGGGAAATCTGGAAAACCGTTTATCTCAATATAATTTGGATTTTTTATTAAATAAATATAAACTTTTCCTCGACTCCCAACACGCTAATTTTCTGTGTTGTTAAAAATCGATTCATCTACAGCGTGTTCGATAATTTATATTTTTATTATCATGTTACTTTATTTCAATGTGTTTAATAGAGATAAAACTAGAAAAATTGATTTAATTTTTTGTTTTTTTAACTTCCGAAGTTTTTCATTGTTGAAATATCTCAAGGATTTAATGATTTAATATTTAATTGATTTATCATATAGATATATGCAAATTATATATTTGGAAAAATAATACTAAAAAGTCAGGGAATTTTTTTATTGAGTCTGCTAGACACCCTGGAATCAATAAATCTGACACGAGTATCGAAATCGAATATTTTTCTCCAGTCCAATTAACTTTTATATTAATATATTTTACAACTGTCATAAAAAAGTTAATATTAAAATATTCAAATTTTTAAGAATGTCGTGAAGTTCACGCGAGGTTGAAAAATTGTTCTATGTCATTAGACTTTTGAAAACTTTGCAAGATATTTCTATTCGCCGCTTGATGAAATATTTTTCACTAATGCTATGTTATTTTCGAGAAGGAGCTCGGCATTCTTCATGATCGATTTTTTCAAAAAACGCGCGGCATTTGCGAGAGTTAACGAAAAACAGAGGAGTGATGGAACTTTGAACGAATAATGTTAACGAGAAAAGAGAACGACAGTCGCGTTTTGCGTCGATGACGCCACTCGGCAGCCAGCAGGATATCGATCCTCCTGGCAGAGCCTGTGACGTCACATCCTACCCTATCCTTGACCCAGCCCGGATCACGTCCTTTAGGATCTCTCGCGGTTCGCAAGATATGAGTCTCTCATGGCATCTTCTCGCGGAGCGCGTCTTTTCGCGCGAACACGCGGAGAATTTTCCGTTGTTTTCCGCTCGCAGTTATACAACGGATGTGCCGGGGAAACATAAAAATGTCATTTCATTTTCGCGACGATGCGCCCGATGGTGGAATCGCATTTCGTAAATGCTCTCGCTACCCGATCCTATGGATGCTTTCCCGGAACTGTATCGTAAACCATCTCTCTGTCTGTTTCACCGTCCAACTTTGTGCTCTCCGAATTGTATTATGTAAATTAGATTTGCTACTTTACATACGAAAGATGCTGTCAAATGGAATTTCCAAAATTCTGCTTATCTCTATCCATACAACAGATTTGATCAATTCTTCAAAAATCAAAACTTCTTTCTCGTTGAAATGTTTTAATTCGAAATAGCTTATTTATTAATTTTTATTCTCTTGTAGATTATGAGATTTTTAATATATGAATAATCTTACTAATGTTTTATTCGACAGTTTTTCTTCTGCATAGAAAAAATATTCCTAATTTCTATCTACAATAATTAGCAGATGATTAATAAACATTGACTAGTTTGAAGAATGCAAATTAACTTTTTAATTATCTTTTCCCAGCAATTTGAAATTTATATTTTTTATTCTTTCATTATTTATCTTCGATTTAATCTTTATTATAAATGTATAATTTTTAATAAACCTTTTATATCGACTAACATCATTCAATATCGTCGCTCAATTTTAAGGATTTATATAGCCTGAAAGTTTTATATATCAGTCTGATTTATAACAGTCTGTTATCACGGCATGTTACTACAAATTATATATGAGAAAAAATGAATATTAGATTAACTGTAAGAAGAAAAACACAGTCATTTGGCGATTTTGTGATCGGCATTGCTGGTCGTAGCTAGAACAACTAAATAATTTATGAGAAAAGAAGTAGAAATAGTCCATTTGGTCAGGCTCGAACTGTCATACTCGGAGTTTGACATCCGCTATTTCCGGCACTCACGTGCAGTCATATTTTTGGTCGGCAGTAAACAGTTATCTACGACCGATCCGGAAGTTATGGTGCTATCCAATAGACATCGTTCTGGCCATTTTTGCCAAGAAAATCTGTGCTTTCTGGGTCAGCCGAATCGATTGTAGTCAATGATGAGTTATCAAAGTTATAGTTTCCGACATTCTAGAGTGAGAGCTTCAAAGTCCACGAAAGTTTTTTTCTTCTTATATTTTATTCCAGAAAAATATCTCGGAATATTATCACTAAATATTATTACTGTAAGGACTTATTTTCAGAATTTTTAAAAAGAAAATCTATATATAATTGATAGTCAATACACGAACAGTTGAAAAATTTCTGTTAAATTCAACATAATATGAGTATGTTGAATGGAGACACAAATATTGTGTTAATATTTTAACACAAAACTTTAAATAATTTAAAATAAATTTTGTATAAAATTAACATACTTTTATAATGTAAAAATTATATCATCACTTATATTATAAAAAAGAAAATCCACATTTTTTCTATAAATTTTAACAGAAAAATCTCGTCACTAATAAAGCAGAACATATTTATTGTGTAAAATTAGAAATAGATGCACATTGTGTTATTTCTACATTCTCTTTCAGTTCTATTAATAATTTAACATTTGAGTTCAAAATAATAATTTTCCCAATAATTTGAAATTTTTTATTAAATAAATATAACTTTTCCTCGACTCCCAGTTTGCTAATTTTCTGTATTGTTAAAAAATATTTAACCAAAATTTTCACGGGGACCGTTTTTAACAAGAAAGCACAAATTTTTCTATTGTGCGCGCATATGCAATAATATTACGAATTCTCGTTTGAAGGGTTCTGAATAACTGAAAATTCTTTTAATAAATTAACATTTGAGTTCAATTAACAGAACAGTAATATGTTAAATATTTAACAAAAATTTCTAACTTATCTAAATTTTTACACATTATTCTATATACATTTGTCCCAATAATTTAAAATTTTTTATTAAATAAATCTAACTTTTCCTCGACTCCCAGTATGCTAATTTTCTGTATTGTTAAAAAATATTTAACCAAAATTTTCACGGGGACTTTTAACAAGAAAACACAAATTTTTCTACTGTGCGCACATATGCAATAATATTACGAATTCTCGTTTGAAGGAATAACTGAAAATTCCGAGGCAAAGTAAATAGCGCTCAGTTATTGGTCACTCTTTTCCTTTTGAGGAAGCGCAGCAGCAGTAGCATTCGCGGAAGCTTCGTGTATTATGTAAAGAGAATAAATGAGACGAGGGGGTTGGCCGAAGGGCGCCGGGACGCCTGGCGCCGCCAAGTCGTCGTCGTCCTTGTCGTCATCGTCGTCGTCGTAGTCGTAGCTCGAGGGGATGGAAAAAAGCGACATAGCCTCGTCGAACGTGTTGTTTGCCTAGCACGCATCTCCTCGGGAGCAACTCGATGTGCCATTACGAGATAACGAGTCTCGCCGCCACCGTTATCCTTTACAGTCTCTCACGGTGAATACACAGTAATTTGATCCTGTTTACGCTGATCGATAACTTTAAAGAACCGTGTCGTGCTTCCGCAAATCCCGCGAACAATGTCGGAGAATATCGAAATTGTCATTTCGATAGACAAAAATGAAGAGAGGGTGTCGGGGAATTTTATAAATCTGGAATTGGGAAAAGTGAGGAAATTTGACTATTTATCTGAATTTTGGGTCACATTATTCTATATACATCTGTGTCTCAATAATTTGAAATGTTTTATTAAATAAATATAACTTTGTTGTTAAAAGTCGATATATATTTCAAAATATATTGTAACAGTGTTCAAGAACTTTATTTTAATTAATTTTTTTTATTAAAGATTTATTACATTAATTTTATTAAAAATGTTTTATTTAAAAGTTTTGTTGTGATATTAGATACTATTAAATATTGATTTAAATTTTAGTTTCGAATCTTTTTATTGTTAACAAAAATATCTCAAGGATTTCATGATTGAACATTTAATTGATTTATCATATATAGATATACGTAAATTATATATTTGCAAAAAATAATATTATACTAAAAAGTCAGGGAAAAAATTAATTTCTGGTCTTGGAAAATCTGAAAAAAATCAGGAAATTTTTTCGTTGAGTCTACTGGACACCTTAATTAAGTTTACGAAAAATCAGCATAATACACGAAACTGATTATTTAATACTCGTACTGCAAATAATATAAGAAAATATGTTTCAATCTGAGTTAATATTTCTGAAACAAAAAGATCATTTGCACACATTAAGTGCATATTAATTATCATATTTAGCTGTGGCGAAAGCTTGAAATATTTCATTGAATAAAAGATGACGCAGACATCCTGGGTATTTTATCGAATTTCGCGAGATTTATATAATTGAATTTGAATCAATGAAATAGCGATAATAGAAATAAACGTTGATAAAAGTAAACGAAATAAGCCATTAAAGTATTAATTCATTTAATCGCGCTATTTTATTTTAATTTTAAAATATTTTATTTTTAAAATACTAAATGATGGAAGAGAAATTACTAAAGTTTCACGCATTATAGACATATATAGTTCATAAATATATTGAGATTCATTTAAAAAATAAAATATATGTTCTATAAAAAATTAAAGTTATTGAAGTCGAAGAAAATTTTTTCTCGAAATATTGCAGATGGAATTTGTGCAATATTTCTTAAAAATTAACGTACATTATTTTATTATAATATATTTCTTATCTCTTTATAATATCGTTATCTCATATATCTTTATTATTTCATCTAACATAAAATAATCGTGAATACAATCTGGTATAATAATTGGAGTTTGATGAAAGTTTTTAATTCAGAAAGTATGATAATATATGAGAATAAAAATTCGATAAATAGCGCGCACGCGAAATAAGTTACAGAAGAGAAATTAACATATTGACTCGCTTGATATTTATATAAATAAGGCAGATAAAGTTTACATTAAGATTGAGGATATACATATAGCCGATCGATTGAAAATTCTCTGTAGAAATGTATCTATAGAGATATATGTGAGGGAGGGTAATCACAGGAGTGGATATAGATCACCACGACCCATTCGTTCGACTCTTTTCTGCGATAGCAATTTTTCCGGAATATCGTCGGCCTAAGTCTTTAGAACTCGACCTATATCCTGGCTTTCGTTCTATGCGTGTATCGATCGATTTTCCCCGCGTATATGAAAAATCGCATCGCGCAAACAATGAGACAAATAGAATCCGAAGCTTTGTGAATGCGAGAATAAACTGCAGCGTTAAATAGAAAAATATTTAGTAAAATATAAATAAAAATTAGACAAATCCATTAGATTATATTAAATAAACAGAATTTAAAATTCTTGCCACTTATATTTTTAAAAATTTGTAATTGCAAATACTTTTATATAAAATTGATACTAATATTTATTTTACGAAATTTTATTTTTCTATATGCCATTGTGAAATAAAACTATGAAATAAAAATTTCTTTATTTTTTAGAGTAGTCTGGTAGTCAGTAATTTTTCTAAAAATAAAAATGAATAAATAAATAAACGCAACAAATTGAATAAAATTAAATTTTATTAATTAAAATAAAATCTTGAGAAGGCTCGAATTATCCCGTCATGTTTGATACAGACGAGTAGAAACGCAGTAATCATTGACAGGCTGCATGAAGGATTGAAGAGAACCGTTACTAGGCAAGTCATTCGAGTGGAAGGAATTGCTGCGAGTAATCTCTCTGGTGTAAATGATTTCGCAGCTTCCGTCGTGGTTTAAAACAAAGACTATCGAGAATAATGGATGTCGATATCTAGAGTTGAAAGAAATATGAGAAGAAAATATTAAAAGGTCAAATGTAGTGTCGTTCAAAATTTTCAGATTTTCAATACAAATTTCCATATGAAAATTTATAGTTTCAACTTTAATTCTTCTTTCCTATTTTTTATTTAGTCGAAGATTGCTCATCGCGTTGTCGATCTAAAAATTTAACTCAAAATTCACCCGCGCTATGGCTCTAATTTAAGTTGAAAACTTCCTCGATCATAAAGTTTAGTTTCAAATTGGCTCTAGAGTGAAGTTTCTCAATTTTGAATTTAGATTTATGTGGAATGTTTCTGGCTTCTCTCTTAAGTCTTGTCACTTACACTGCGGTTGTGGTGTAACAGAGAGAGAGAGAGCGATGCTTAACTTTATATGCACGAATATATCCGCTTAGTGTTTGCCGCTTCTGAACATCGAGCGTGTTAGACGAAAGCAACAATGATATTCCTTTGAGCCCCTAGTGTACTCTACAGATCAAAGGGTGTTCTTCAGGATGGAAAGGTTCGTAACAGCTCACGTCGAAACTTGAAAAGTCGCAAATATTTCACACAAAACGTAGCGTACTTTAAAAGGAAATTGTGTCTCTTTAATGCGTTATTTGCAAAATTAGATCAAATAATTGTATCAAAATTGGAACTTTTGTAACAAATTTCAACATCGATATTGACAAAAAACTTTACTACAATTTTTAGATATATATGTTTATCTTTTTTTCCATGCATCAATTAACGGCAATTATAAAAGATTAGCGTTAAAAGTGGTTAAATCTCGAAAACGTGAAAAGATTGAGAAGCACTGATGATGGCAAAAGGAGTCAGAATAAGAAACGGTTGATTTCCAGAGCGGTTTGGTTATTTGCTCGCGGATTTAGGGATGCTTGACGTTTCTTCCTAGTTTCTCTAATCCAGTTGAGAACCAGACTTAGAACGAGGATCGATGAGACGGTTCTTAAGGTCGGCCCTAAATATAAGCCGCATTCGTGCGATTACTTGGAAAACCGGATTTAGAAATTCTTAATTGGAACGGCTCTAATTGCTCACTTTTGTTCTTCTTTTCCGAAAAAAAAATGCTAATTATTTTAATTATCATACATTAAGATGGCAAATGTTAAAGCATTCGCGAATTTAAATGTGACGATTTTGAGAAACAAACTTTTTATAATTTATTCTGTCCTTGGGATTAATTTAATCTTGGGTTTTAGGAATTATTTATTAAAGTATCTTAATCTAAATTATACATTCCAAGAATTAAAATACTTTAAACTGATATTTGGAACAATATTATTAATTTGGAAATTAGATTCAAAGTGTAAATTGTCAGACTTAAGAGACTAAAATAGTGAAAAATGATTTGTTATAAATTTACAATTTTTTAAATAGGTATTTAACAATACATATTAAGGAGATAAAAATAAAAAAAAGGGGAATTATAAAAGGAAACAATGCATCACGAATGCTCATTATCTTCTCGTTCAATATCTCTTCAAGTTAGAACAAAGGTTTCAAAAGCAGTGGGCGTTAATGGAACTGCCAAAATTAGGAGAGAGTGAATGACGTAAAAGAAAGAAGGATGGATGGGTCAAGAAGCGAGTGGAAAAAGATGATGGAGTAAAAGTTGCGAACTTACTTTGAGGGCTTCCTCGTGAGTGACCGCGCGAAAGGGTGTACCGTTAACTTCCAAGATCGTGTCTCCTGGCCTAAGTCCAGCTCGTTCGGCCACCGAACCCTCTTCCACTCTCGAAATGTAGACACCCACCCCTGAGAACAGTTGGCAGACTTTCAATCAGACCGGTAAGCTGTCTTGCCGCTATTTCCGGTGATTGGTGCCAATTAAAATCTTCCACCCATGACGCGACAAATTGTCCGAACGATGAATTCGATATGTATCAATGCAACAAAGATTTGCTACTTCTTTTAATGAAAAAAGAAATGCGGGATATCTCCGATTTTTCATTTTAGGAAATATTATTTTCATACAAAAATTATTAAATTATTAATTATTAGATCGAATGTCTTGTAAAAATTTCGAAAAATATAATTTTATATTATATTTTAAATTTGTATGAAAAAATGTTGATAAGGAAATTTTATACACCACCTTCTTTTAATGAAAAAAGAAATGCGGGATATCTCCGATTTTTCATTTTAGGAAATATCGTTTTCATACAAAAATTATTAAATTATTAATTATTAGATCGAATGTCTTGTAAAAATTTCGAAAAATATAATTTTATATTATATTTTAAATTTGTATGAAAAAATGTTGATAAGAAAATTTTATACTCCACCTTCTTTTAATGAGAAAAGAAATGCGGGATATCTCCGATTTTTCATTTTAGGAAATATCGTTTTCATACAAAAATTATTAAATTATTAATTATTAGATCGAATGTCTTGTAAAAATTTCGAAAAATATAATTTTATATTATATTTTAAATTTGTATGAAAAAATATTGATAAGAAAATTTTATACACTTAATTTGTCTCCAAACAACAGCCAATATAGAGATATTGTTTTTATTAAAAAGGAGATAAATCATCTCACACAATATGTGGTACCGAGAAACCTGTTGACTACTTTGTAAAAGAGAGTTGACTTTCTGGCAAAGCTGGCAAACTTCCCCGATATACTTGTTGAAGCGGATACGATAAACGCCATGGGCAGAAATATTGTGAAAATAAAAGAATGGAGAAAAAAGTACGCGGATGCAACAAAGTGAAGTGAATATGAGAAAACGATGTGCGTCTCTGTGTGACACGATGCACGCGTGTATATATACGTGTATTCGCGTGACAGAGAAAGAGAGGCATGCACATAAATCTTTCGAAGAGAAACGTTAATTGCATTGCATGATGTGTATCATGCTCGCGTTTATGGATTTATGATATTAGTAGTATTATATATATTATATATTTTGTGTATGTGTTTGTGTTTTTTATGTATCGATTGTACTTTATTCCAAATAAATGGAAAAATGATAATCCATAACAATAACTGGTGGAAACCGAAAAAATTCATAGATTTTCAAAGTTTTTTTATACGATCTGTGCACCAGGATAATAAAATCTATAAACGATTTAATAAAAAAAACCGCTTTTACAGCGTAAAATAAAAATGATATCTTTTTGTATAGAATTTGACTGATTCTGAGTTATTGTAGCTGCGAATCTGAAATATATCGCAATAATCGGTCTAGGTAATATTTTTTTAGCACGAAATAATTACAAACTTTATATTAATATTATTAATATTAGAACCCTAGTTTAATATTTATTTTGCTTTACGGTTAATTGGAGTATAAGATAATAATTATAATAATATGCCGCGCGTGTAATGTTTACTCGATATTCACGTCGGATAAAAAATTCACATAAAAAAAGCGAATAAAAAACGTGCAAAGGTGGAATTTATTGAAGTAATTCATGACCATCTTACTTTTTCGATCTATACTTGATAAATATTACAAAAATGTAGGGAAATATTTTTTATCGTTTTTTTATACTTTTCTCAAAATATTCGACTGAAATATTCACTTGAAAGTTGAATCTCGAGGATTTATCTTCCCAAACTCACTTTCAGTGTTACTCGAAATTACTTGAATTTTCTTCGCCAGGAAGAAGTGGGATTTGGTAAATTTTCTGGAAAATGGACGCTCTATAAGATACTTATATTTTTTCAACTCAAACTATATCAAAATAATATACCGCAAATGTTCCTTTTGAAGAAGTCTCCGCCAAAATTTAATCCACCAATTTAATTTTTATTTTCTTGCATTTTTGCAATTTAAAGTTACTTTGAAAATGTATTTCTAGCTTCATTATATAGTAGAATAGTAGAACATAATACGTATACGTGTGGTGATGTAATTCGTGTCAAAGCAAGAGTTAGGAAACGTGATAGTACATCGAATAGCACGTACTGCATTTATGCAGTTCATGCGGCATTGTTTATTGTGTGTTTGTGTGCGCATATTATCATCTTCATCAAGTTGAAATTGACATAAATTCTTAGAGCGATGAGAGAGCAAATTTAACGTCAAGATAAAAGTAGTTCATATATAGTTATACTTTTTATATCGCCAATAAAAATTGATAGATAATTTTGATGAGTGTTTAAATTGATATATATTTTTCTTCAATTTTTGATATTAAATTCTAGATTTCTATTTTGCATAGAGAAAAATGTTATATAGAAAAAATATTTTTAGAAAACAATCGTATGGTTATATTTACATTTAAAAATTGCAGAAAAATACTTTATTATATATATATTGAATTTTATTATATATTTTTTAAATAAAAAGATTTGAGAATTTTTTCTGTTGTTCTGACATTGCGCTCTACGCAGAGCGCACACTTTGCTACAACGCTTAAGCTCTTCTCTACGCACTTATACACAATGCGCATATATATATATATATATATATATATATATATATATATATATATATATTGTACACCCATGCAATGAACTGTGCCAGAGAGACGTCTAGAGAGAGGAAGTAGCTTTCTGACAGATACTCGTGTAGTGCGATGCGTTATAAACCCTCCTTTCTCTTGTTGAATTACCTGACTGCGCTTCTGGTACAGCGAAACAGAAAATAAGAATGACACAACGCAAGTTGGCTTATTCTCGATCTCAGCCGCGGACGATGGCGAAATTCCCAGAAGATTCGCGTCGGGTTCAATAAGCTTTTCACAAACCATTATTATACGGAACTAATCTGATTAGACTCGAATTATAAAGCTTGCGCTAGTTTACGGAGCATTTTTAATAACAATATTAATGTAACATGAATGATAAAATAAATTTCAATATCAATTATTCGAAGGTACTCAATTTCATATATATTTATATATAAAATATATGTATCAATTATGTATATTTAAAACGAGAAACATAATATGTTGTGAATTTCAAAATTAATTCCAATAGCTTTTATATATTTTGAACAAAGCTATCAAATTCTAGATAGATTTATCGAAGAAAATAATTAATTATGTAACGTTTAAAGTTTAGAGATAGATATGTTTAATACTCGAAACGATAAAATTTAATGATGTGAAAAGAAGTTATTGGTGATACGAGCGAACATATATTTTTGTACAACTCTCTAGGAATTTCAGCATCGTCTGAAACAGATTTTAGTGTCGCGATCCGTGCAAGAGGCAAAAACGTTCTCTCTGGAGAGCCGCCTTTTCGAATTTGTGGTTTCACGCTCGATCTCTCGGTGATGATGAAGCTTGTCAAGCGATGATTTCGCAGCGCGCATCTGTGCAACATTGCGTGCGTGATTAAGCATGAGATTTAACACTCGCAGTCTCGCCAACAACATTATTATAATGGACATAGTTGCAGATTCATTGCATTGTAGTTTGCGTCACTTCATAACTTCATATTTTTCTAATTTCAAAAAATATTTTTTAAGTTTAAAATATTCTAAAAAATATATATTTTTACATATTCTTATTACATTATGTAAATTTGCGATCAAATAAATATGAATATTATTTTTAATGCACTCTAAAAAATATTTTTATAAATGATTAAAAAGGACGTATGTATAAACTAGTTTCATATTTTTAGATCGTTGCATTGTGTGTGTGTGTATATATATGTGACAGTCTGATTTATTTTTGAGACTGCGAGGATTAAGAGATTGTAGACCGTGAAACCGGATCTTGTCTTTTTTGTTATTTTAACGATTTTAAAACGGCACTCTAGTACAATTTTGCCTCGCGCAGGTCCTTCTCATTCATTAATTGAACAATCTTTCTAGAAAACGCATGTTTAAAAACATATGACTTACGAAATATTTCAAAAATATTAAAATCTTAGAATATATTGAAAAAATATGCAGTGGAAAAAGTAAGTTAGTTTTGTACGCTGAGAAAAAGTCATTAACTTGTCTGCATCTAGTTGGTTATCTGTTAATTGAAATATTTAAGTAAATCGTATTTAGAATACGTGTTTCATTTTAAATACGACGCGAATTTCATTTAAATATTGCAATCAATATAGATATATTATACTTAAATATTTTAACTGCAATGATAACCAACCAAATACATTTAAATCAAGTTAATCTTTTTTCTACAAAAATATTTTAACGTTTTAATCGGTTTTTATATTTTGCTATAAAAGCTTAAAGTATCTCTTTTATTTCTTATAAAAATTAATTATATATATACATATCTCTTTCTCTATTATCATTGTATATTTTTTTTTAATTACGTACGTAAAAAGATAAGATAATGAAGAATTGATTGATAAATCATTTATAATATATAATGATAAAGAACAGTCGTTAATCAATGCGCAAAACTGTTATTTTTTCCGGCAATTGAATTTTCCAGAAAGATTAGGTGAACCGACGAACTCCGGTCGTTGGATTTCCGGCGCAATCACGTTTCGATAGGTCGATAGCTCGTTATCACATCGACTATCGAGCGGCAAACCGACCGGAGTTCCATCTCTGCAAGGGAAGGAAAAAAAAATAAGGAAATTGGAGAGAACTGTGCAAAACGCGTTCGTTCCTTCTCTATCGAGTTTGCGTGCAAACAATCGTCATTACGGCGGAAAACGATGCTTGACGGTCGTGAAAATGTTTTCCTCCGCTTTCGAGTATCGTCCTCGCGACGAGAAAATCCATTTTCTACCGTGGATGTTAATCGATCGTACTTTTCCTTCGAATTCGCAGTATGAACAAACACTTGGAACTATTTATTCGTGCAAAGTAGACAGTAATTATTCTCGAATTATATAACGATTTATTCCTCTGAATTTAATTATTATTTCATAAAAAACTAAACTATTTTTCTATATAATTCAACGTGATGTAATTAAATATAAAGACAGTCAAGATATTGTAATTTATATGTATGTTTCTTTGAGAAGTGCGTGACGATAAATATTTGATAAATTTAGATACGTAACTGCTATAAATATTTTTGTTATCTTTCGATTATCTAAGCACGCTATCGCGAGTAATGAAAACGATAAGGTGACATTTTTATATTAATTATATTCCGTCGCGAGGACAAGGACGGTTCGGCCAATTTATGCTGAAGCACGTACAAGCGTAAGGTGTCGAGACACGATATGAGTGCCAACCGAGGTGACTTAGGCACGCAGCACGAAAAAGAACAGTAATCAAAGAGTTGCCAGCGACAAGTGACAAGCGAGTCATCTGGCGTACCGCTCGATTCGCCGAACTTTTCATATTAAATATGGAATTTTAAATGAGGAAATGTGAGAAATCTAACACGATTAAATTACAAGTCGGATTATTATTCGACGGACCGTTCATTTTTATTCTTGGATGTACGGTATCGCGGCTGTTTTTTTTTTTTTTCCAACACTTATAATTGAAGAGAGAGAAATCGTAATCTTTTTCTTATCTAAAAACCTTCTCTAAGAGGATATAAAACTTTTATAGTAACATTATCATAAAAGTACAACTATGAAAAAAATTAAAATTGTAATTTGATGTTATTAAAAAAATATACAGTATCAAATATTGGTATCGTATATCTCTCATTATTATCGATGCTTGATGTAATTAATTTCTCTTTTATTCATAATGATCTCCATAAATTGAAATAAAAATGTATGATATTAAAATTTAATATTACAAATCTATAAAACTGTAGAGTCGGGAGATACCGTACGATTTATCGGCGGAAAAGGATATAAATTCCAATTTACGGCATATAAATATTAATACTTTCGATCGGATAAATTTTCGCGTGAAACACACATACGAACTTGCGCCGAGAAGCGGAACGAGAAGTGATCCCGAGAGCGGAAGCGCCGGTCCGACTTCTTTACAGTTAGACGACCCGTGGAACCGCGACGGGACGACCAGACGACTCATAACAGCATAGCATTCGACGTACGCGACGGCTTGTATACACAACGTGAGGCGTTTGAATTTGACTTTGAAGAAAAGTGCCGAGAAACTAATGAGAATATAGAGAGTTGAAACCGCTGTCGGGATAAAAAGTACCTCGTTCTCGAGGCACGAAGTACGGCGACGGGGGTAGCCTGAAGGTACTTCGGATCTCACCTGCGTCCTTGCCACCCTTCACGCAGATGCCAAAGCCATGGTGAGAGTCCGGCGGATCTCTCGTCATGGTGATTGTCCTTACGGTGAGCTCCTGCAGACTGAGCGGCTGCGCGATCGGCGACGTGGGCGGATTTCCGGCATTCGTTTGCTGCTGCTGTTGCTGCTGCTGCTGCTGCTGCTGCTGCTGCGACTGCTGGGATTGCTGCTGCTGTTGCTGCTGCGAGCCACCGGAAACGGGCGTGCCACGAACGGCCGTCACGCTGGCCGGGCTGGACGCCGGGGACCGACGATCGCCCTGACGTCGTTCCGCGACGCTGTTACCGAACAATCTGCAAGGGTTTTTTTTTATTATCAAGGTGTCTAGCGATCAGGGAAAAGTCAGCAAATTTTACTATTTATCTGGATTTCGTCACATTATTCTACATCCGCCTCGATAATTTGACATTTTTTATTAAATATCTTGAGGATTTCATGATTTAACATTTAATTGATTTATCATATAGATGTATATAAATTATATATTTGGAAAAAAATAATACTAAAAAGTCCGGGAAAAAATTAATTTCTGGTCTTGGAAAATCTAAAAAGGTCAGGGAATTTTTTTCGTTGAGTCTGCTGGACACCCTGATATTCTTTCAATCGATGATTAATTAAAAATGAATTCACGTGTATATTTGGAAAAAATAATACTAAAAAGTCAGGGGAAAAAATTAATTTCTGGTCTTGGAAAATCTGAAAAATTTAGGGAATTGTTTTCATTGAGTCTGCTGGACACCCTGATTATTTCATTTATTTATGCGTATCGTCGATTAAAGGGGAGACCCCAGAGGCACCAAAAAATAGCCCTATATTTTTTTGCAGAAAGTATTAGGATTGCCAAAATAGAGTTTTTACCAGTCTGTTATATATATATATATAATTATATGGTAAAAGTTTTATTAAAAAATTTTGAAAATAATTGTTGCTGGGGTCAGATGCTGTTGCGTTTTACGGTACCCAATGTGCAATCTATATGGTTCATTTGAAACAAAAACTTAATTGATTTTTAAAATATACTGAGTATCATAAAACGCAACAGCATCTGATATCAGTAGCAGTATTTGTCACCTTTGAAAATATTTTTCAATAAAAATTGTACATATAGTAGACTGATAAAAACCCCATTTTGATAATCCTAATACTTTCCGAGTATAGGACTATTTTTGGTGCTCTTAAATCAAATAACTATATAATATTCCGAGAAAAAAATATTGATCAGAGATTAGGAGAGACTGAAAAGAAGGAACACTGAAAATCTCCGCCTGAACATTATATCGTGCCGAGCACACATAAACACCCTTCGGTCGAGAAAATCATGAGCGTAATTGAATTTTCGATACTCGGCGTGACTTTCGGTCACGTAAGCCTATCTATCCTCGGCGTCATACCTGAGCACCTGTTCCGGGGAGATGGCACCGGTGCCTCCGCCGCCGCCGCCGCCGGTTCCGTGACCCCGGTGGGATCTGTAGGGGGTCGCGTGCGACGAGTGATGATGGGGCGCGCTGGGCGGCCTCTCGACGATGGTGTAGCTGGTGCCGGGCGGGCTGTAGTAGCCGCGATGCTGACCGCTATGATGACGGCCGGCGGTGCTCGAGGACTCGAGGTCCTCGGCCTCGTAGCAGCCGCCGGTCCCGCTTCGCAGGTAGTGATGAGAACCGCCGCCGCCGCCGCGCAGGAAGTGCGTGGCATCGCTTCCGGTTGTGGTACCGCCGCCTCTCCACTGCAACTCCTGCAGCTCGGAACCGTAGTCTTCCGTGCTGCTAGCCATGCCTTCTCGGCTGGCGATCGGTCCTCCTTCGGTCACACCTGTCGCCCACGACACGTGATTCCGATTCATTAATTCATCGGATGCTGAGAATGCGAGGAGAAGCATTTAGGGGGAAAACTTGAAGGGGCTCTCTGTCTCTCATATATGGAAATTAATGACGTTAAGGCTTCGAGTGGTACAACACATAATTAAAGATTTTTTTAGTCGAATAGTTTGTGAATTTATATAAAATATTCGCTAGATTTGATATTTCGATTTATGTATTTCAATGAATTCGAAAAAGCTTATTTAATTTAATTTCATGTATTTGCTCAGAGTAGAAGATAATTGTATATGGAAATAATTTTTTAGACATCGTGGATGCTGAGAATGCGAGGCGAAGCATTTAGAGGGAAAACTTAAAGGGGCTCTCTGTCTCTCATATATGGAAATTAATGACGTTAAGGCTTCGAGTACCAACATGATTAAAGACTTTTTCAATTGAATATTTAGTAAACTTGTAAAATATTCGGTAGATTTGATATTTCGACTTATTTAAATGAATTCGAAAAAATTTATTTAATTTAATGTATTTTCTCAGAGAGAAAATAATTTTACATAGAAATAATTTTTTGTCAACGACGACACGCGATTTCGATTCATTAATTCATCGGATGCGGAGAATGCAAGCGGGGGTGCATTTAAGAGAAAAAATTTTAAGGATTCATGTGGAAATTAATTACGCATTAAGGCTTCGAGATGTGTGAACACATAATTAAATTAAAGAGATTTTTTTCAATCGAATAGTTTATACTCTTGTAAAATATTTAGATTTGGTATATTTCGATTTAATTAAATTAATTTAAAAAAACCTTATTTGATTTAATTTAATTTAATGTATTTGCTCAGAGTAGAAAATAATTTTTTAGTCTCGTTCTTATATTTTAATAATGTGTGAGCTTGATATCGACACCAAGATAAAAAATTGTAGAAAAAATAAAATTATTGAATAGAAAATTCTTTCCAACCGAGTCGTTTTGTTCCAAAGTAGAACAGCTTTGTTCAAAAATACTTGATGATTCTTTAAACTCCTAGACAAGATATTTTACGCACGCTTTTACATTAATATTTTATAAGATTAAGCATGGCAATTCCTGACTCGAACGCTCGAAGCAGCTTAAACGTTAAAAGCCACGGCCTGAATTTCAGGGATACCAGTCGAGATCGATCGAGATTCTCGTAAATAAGTCAAGAGACACTGCGGTCTCTCGGGAGACATTTTCGTGTTAGCAAAGAAACTGCCTCGACATTCAAATGCCACATTAGCGATTGAAAATTTTATTACGAAGCTCTCTTTTTCGCGGAAGTCGCTTCTCGTCGCGCGAGTTTCTCGCAGAATTGATATGCCAGGAACGATCTTGTCTGCAAAAGTAGAGAATTTTCCCGCATAAGAAAAAGTCAATATGCCGAAAAGTCACTCGCACGCTTTTCCAGCGCAATTTATTTAAAAATTGCTAGTTCGGCTTCCACAGAAATTTACTTTCATACAGAAATTGCCGTTCGCAATTTTTCCATAAAACTGCGAAATTTTCTTCTACATACATTTAAATATTCTAAAGCAATAATTGCATTTTTATACACTAATTCCTCATTATAGTTTCAATAATTAGCCATAATGATGATGACTTAATCGGGCGAAATTAATAATAACTCTAAATTAATAGAGCGCGAATTAAACTCTATATTGCTACATTAATCATCAATCTAAAAATTATTATAGAAAATATGGATAAACGTCTCTATGAAACGGGCATAAAATTTGAAGCGCCGAAATGCACAAGAATACACAGGAAGATTTATAATTAAAAAGGTCTAGTCCAGGAGACATTGATTGATCGAGACTCTTTTTTTCGGACAGATTGAGGACAATTACTTGAATGTTTTCCAGACGATTGCGTCGTGTGTTCACGACACACTGGACAGTATATACGAATATTCGCGATTTATTTTTACACCGCAATCGATCGTGTTTTTTCCACTATTATCATCGGGCTGTCGTGACGCGAACCGATTATGTTATCGATTCTCACTAGAGACGGGAATAACGAGACAATTAAATCCATCGCAGGGTGAAGGGGAGAAACTTCCTTGTCGTGACCGTCTAGCGTTTCTAGATAGCATCTTTAACGTGAGACCTGCGGTCCCGGTAATGGCATCATTTTCTAGGACAAACCCGCCGTAACGTTCTTAATGGCTTCAGGAAGTCTTCCTTTATCGCCGGAAGACGGTCCAAAGTTGGCCCCAAAGATTATCTTTGATAACAGACAAGCTGAATGCTTCATTCGATATCATCCGTTTTTCCTTCAAAAATTTGTCCAACAATTTTACGAGAGTCCTTCGACACTTGGAATCGATAAATTAATGTTAAAAT
Organism: Nylanderia fulva; assembly: GCF_048542155.1. Classification (NCBI taxonomy): domain Eukaryota; kingdom Metazoa; phylum Arthropoda; class Insecta; order Hymenoptera; family Formicidae; genus Nylanderia; species Nylanderia fulva. Next base: position 493,660 of record NW_028189730.1, on the reverse strand, counting down.
AATTCATATAATTATTATTATATATCAAAAATTTGTCGACCAATTTTACGAGTCTTTTGACACTTGGAATAAATAAATTAATCGGAAAGAAATATTTTCATCGGCTCTCAATAGTAAGAATATAAATATGATGTTTTTTAAATCGGCCAACAGAGCCAAAGCACGAAAAATTATATATTTTTCGCGCCTATTTCTCCATATGTAAGTTTCGAGATTAATTTATATATGGAACTTGGTGATCTCAAACCAAGAGATACAGTTCCGAATAATTAATTTTTCGTGCTTTGGCTCTGTTGGCCGATTTAAAAAACATTAAATAAATTAATGTTAAAATAATTTATATAATTATTCGTCACTAGATGTCGAGAAAAATTATCCCAAATAATAAGATACATTTTTTTTAAGGATTAGATAAAATTTTCGTGTTCAAGTTTATTTCTGAATGCTAAGCAAAATTAGATTAATTAGAAGAAATAGAATTTATTAATTGCTAGTTACATGTATTATATGTATTTCTAAACATGCAACTCTGGACAACTTTTTGTCTTATTTTTATTTTGATAAACCGCGATAGCAGCATTTATCAATTCAATAAAATACGTGCAATTAAAATAGTTACCTTATTGTAATTTTATAATAGCTTTCATACATTTTTGAGCAATCGGTATTACAGCTAGAAAAAAAAAATAAACCAAGAAAGCTTGTCGGAATGAAATTCCTGTCGTTCAATTCCTCTCTCCACTGCCATTTGTAGAAACGAGACTTCGAGATTGAGTCATTTCCCAAGAAAAAGAAAAAAGAAGGTCGCAGACAACTTGGACAGGCCGAATACGTGTCGCACAATGTATTCCCTAATTCTTCACAATCGTTTCACGAGGCGGCTCGATCCAACCTTGACACTGAGAAAGGCTCCGTTCGCGGCTCCGTGACGGGGGAGGAATGGGGTTGGACGGGGTTGGAAGTCGCCCCCGGCGGACGTTCCTGGGTGGGTGACTTTGGGGGATGTGTGTGATGGTTGTGTCGTGTGTCCCGTCATGTACGAGGGTGGACCGATCAATACTGCGGCTGAACACCTAAAGCCGACTTCATTCAGTCGACATTACACCCTGCATTCACCCCCTCATTCCACATCACCTGGCCGACGTGACCGCTATAACTTTGCTACTATACTCGGTTATAGTATGCAGGTATACGTGTGTTTCACGTAACGGCCGCGATTAGAGAGGATCGCGTTAAAGCGGAGTAGTTGGAATAAGCGAGCGTGCATTAGCCGAGTGTCTGTTCAGTCATTCTGGAAATCCTTCAAGTCCTTCAAATGGAGTTTTGTTTGTGAAAAATCCTGCGCTGAAAACAAATTTATTGAATTCGAACAAGTATTTATTTCAATACTGCCGAATGAATCATTGATTTGAAACTAATAATTGATTTGATGTGAGAAATATTTATTTGTGATATAAGAGCAGTTGAGACTATTCGAGGAAAAAATATTTTATCTTACTTTAAGAGTCCAAAAATATCGCGTTCAAGTATAATATAAGAGAATATTGTATCTAATATTGGTAATGCGTATATTAATTTTCATTAACATGTAATTATGGACTTGATAAAGAAAATTAAGTTTTTAGTTTCTTGTACATTTTTTATTATACTGTTGAAAAATCGTGCAAGTTTCCTTGAAATATCCTGGAATTGTCCTTAAATTCTATTTTCAAATTTTACTAGACACCCTGATTAACTCGATTACGCCAAAATAGACGCGGTTTCTTCGTTTCCGAGGTAGAAAATTCTCTGCGCTATACGTCTGTATGAAAAATTTTGTGCAGTAAAGATGATAGTGCGGTGCAAGAAGCAGCTTCAACATAAATCAATGAAATAATTTAGAAAAGATAGAAATATTACGCTCCTTTTTTCCCTACATGAAATAAGAACGAAAATTTAAATAAGAAATTCAAATGAAGATAAATACAAAGAAATGAAGTTACACGTGAGATGTAAAATAAAAATTAATGTATACCTACCTTTTGCATATTATAATTTATCAAAGTAAAAAGAAAATGCATAGCGCGGCGCAAAAAGCAGCTTCAACATAAATCAATGAAATAATTTAGAAAAGATTGAAATATTACACTCTTTTTTCCCCTACATAAAATAAGAACGAAAATTTAAATAAGAAATCCAAATTAAGGTAAATACATATAAAGTAGGTACAAAGAAATAAAGTTACATATGAGATTTGAAATAAAAAACAAATGTAAATACATCTTGCATATTATAATTGATCCAAGTAAAAGGAGAATGCATACTTTGCTGAAACGAGTATAAAATAAATTCAGAAGCGCATATCTGTAAAAAAGTACGTGTGAAAAGTTCCCGAAGTAAATTAAACTTTCCAAACTAAAAACGTGTGTTTCCGCGTTAAGATCCGCGATTAAACTTGGAACGGGGTGGTTTCGCCATATATAACGTACCATACATATAACTCACGTTACGTGAGATGTGTTTAGAATTCGGATGAATTTATCGAGATATACTGTCGCCTCGGGATGGATCATTTTCGGCCAGCCAATGATAACTAAAGTGTCCCGATAAAGGTAAAAGGTGACACATGTCGCGCGTCATTTGATTTCCTTTCAAAAAATGTTGGCGATCATCTGCACGTGTGCGAGACATATATATATATATATATATATATATATATATAATCAGATAAGAAATATATGTCGCCTCTCAATACGCGAAGAATTAATTTTTATGGGCTCTATTGGCCGTTTTAAAAATTCATATATTATTATTATTATTATTATTATTATTATTATATTATTATATATATATACGAAAGAGTGATTTTTCAGCGGCTAATATGCGATATATGCATATCGATTACACGGTAGCGCGCGCAAGAGACATTCGACGACGTCGCCCACCTCGTCGATAAATCGTAAAAAAAATTTACATTTCGGCCGCATTTTTATATTACGTCGACAAAAGAGAGAAAGAGAAAGAGAGAGAGAAAGAAACTTTCGCGGAGCGCGCACTTTTATGCAAATCGAGACGTATCCGTCCGACGTGTCCAAAGAAATGCAAATCTCGACGAAAATGAAGTTACATCTCTCCGACGCAGTATAGAATAAAATTAACCCATTTAACACGATTCGCGAAAGTAACATGTCTCTTCCTTTTCGCCTTTTAATCGCGCGAAATAAACAGAAATGATTACATAAGTAGAATAAAAAGAGACATTTAATAAAGTGATAATTTGACGGGGATGCATTTTTTCAGCGTTATAAATGACTGTTAAACACATGGCTCGCAGCCAACATTTTTCAAGTTTCTAGATTTTGCAAGGATAATAGTGTTTCGTATATTTATGATTCGCCGCGCGATATATATCTGTATATACAGGGTGTCCGGTAACTAACGGACCAACGATCACGATGTCGAAAAAGGTCATCATTTTTTACAACTTTCCAATATTTGTCATTATGTATCTTTATAACTAAGCCTCAAATTAAAATTTTATTATAATAAACTCTACCTGAAATTAACTGAAGAATGTAATTATGTTAGACTTTTAACTCCAAAACGTTTAGTTTTCAAAAAACCCATTTTTTTCAATCGCTTATAACTCGAAAATTATTGACTTCTCAACATTTTTGCTAAGGAAAAATCGTCTCCAAATTGGCCAGAGAATCCGCCCTTAATCATTGGTCCGTTAGTTATCGGACACTCTGTATATATATATATGTAGTTTAATATATGTCTCGGTGGCTCGTTAAGCGTTCGCGAGATTCGCAAAGATTTATCGCGCTGCATTGTAGCGACGAAAAGGCGAAACGGGACGTGAATCGCAAATTCGCACTCGCTCGCGAATGTAATTGCATTACAGTCCCGTCACGTCACAATCGCCGGTGTTGTGATTGCAGTTAATCTTCTCTCTCAGGCTTTTTCAAGAACAGTCGGAGCGAAATAAGGACGTCGCCGATTCTCTCGGAAATATTCCGCAGCAGCGCGATCGCGGAATTCTTCCTCCTCTTCTCGGCAAGGAAAGTCAAAGGCTGATTCTACATACCCATGAAATTTCAAACCTCTCAGCTATTTAACAGCAAAATCGTTCGCCATTTTGATTACCTCTTCAAACGCCAATACAGAAATCATGAAATTCGTATTACTTGCATTCCGTTAAAACGTCGCGAATCTATTTCCGACAATTTTAAACATTGAAATACACGTGTACAATATTCTGCCCGAATTATTTATCAAGATATATAGGATATCTCTCTAGATACATTTTTAAGCGTTCTCCTGTCCGAAAAAATTCGTCGTCGCGTTTATCGAGCGAAATATGAAGCGTGTTGAATTCTGCGGTAACTCCGCGGCCGAGATTCCGGAATTTGTTCGAGTCAATTAACGATTTTTTAACCGCGCTCCATCACGTCACGTCGAACTGCTCCGGCATCTATTCAACGTACAATATATACCGGTTATTCTAAAAATAATTCTGGTTCATATAAGGCATCGCTCTGATAAAAAAGAACCGATCGGATGCATCTGCAGCGCATTAATTGTTACCTTCGTTACAGCGTGAAACGCGGAATTATTGCACGCCGACTGTATCCGAGAAATTAAGCGATTAGGAAGACAGCTGGGAGAACTGAAATAAACCATTTAAAGAGCGAAACGTTTTCTACAGCACGTGGAGCAATAAAGAAATGATTAAACTTGGCGCAACATGATGTAATTTATTTTTTTTTAAACTCGAGGCAATTAATCTTCAAAAGATTAAATTTTTACATTGTCATTAATTTTCGCGAGATGTTAACAAATTGACATACATAATTGTGGCGCACTGAACTTTTCAACATTTTCATTCAACTTTTAACTCATCAATTCTCGATATAGTAATTCAGAATAAATTTAATTATTTAATTGTTTATAAACAATTAAATTTTGTTAAGTGAAAAAAAAAGATTCCGCGCTTTCGAAAAGGAAGAATGCACCGTATGAAAGGGAATTAAAAATCGGATTTAATCAAGAGCGGAGATATTTCATCGAACTTTCGATTCATTTCCGAAACTGCAGTCGGCGCGAGTTGTGCATTCTTCCCGCAAGTATTCCACGATTCTCTCCAATATTAAACGTAACACTCGAGCATGCACGTCGAAAGGGGTAATTTCAGACGCCATTCGACGGATATTGCATCCGAGGTGGAGGAAGGAAAGGCCGGAAAGAGGGCGGAGGACGAGGGCGATGTGGAACGACATGAATTTTCCACACGGAAATTTCCGCGGAAACCGGAACGCGATCACCTGAGTCTCGAATCCTACGTCGCATAATATTTGCGAGTGCATCGTTAAGTCGGAATGGTATGAAATATTGCGATTGCAGCCGCGACGTCGCGTCTCGACGCTGCAACGGAAGACGACACTGACCGATATCAGTCCTTGTGAGAAATTGCTTGTTTAACAATCCCCATAAATTTTGTAGTTGCCTGCACAGCGATACCAAGATAAAATGTGATATCAGAAAATTAAGGACACAAATGTAGTATATATGCGTCTATATTTTTATATGAATTGATAAAAGAAAGGCCTAATTGTTACTTATATTGATATGTTTAAGAGAGATCAAACTATGAATATGTCAAATTTTGATATGAATTGGAATTGCGTTCTTACAATCTCTCGGAACTTTCAATCTTTAGAAACTTTTCTGGACTGAAATTTTTTTAATATATGCCAAAGTGATATTCCAACAGAAAACTGAGACCAGTCTAGAGTCTCGAAAAATCGATTCCTCTTGGTTTCTGAGGATTAAATATCTCGAAAATTAAATTAATACTAACAATGCTATAAATAATTTCTCTCTTTTCCGGGAGAAATCCTCGGCCGGATGACGAGGAACAAGTAATTCTGCTAATCCAATTTATCCATCGATGCTATTGCAAAATACAATTCGCGAGAACAATCGAATAGTGCATCGGAGATTTTAATCGGGACAGAATTCACGGATTACCCGGCCGAAACATGTGATCGGTTTAATGTGTGCAAATTGCGCGCGGGTTATTCGCGGCGCCCACGGCTAGTATTGTGCATACATACGTCTATAAATACGCCAGGTCGTCCTATCGAACCCAATCGCCCCGACATCGCACGATTGTGCATTGCACGAACGAGCAGCGAGCGAGCGAGGAACCTAAAAACCGCCCGACCTTCCGCGTTTCGTGCAAAAGCAATAGCCGCGTGCACACACACGTGCTAATTCAGTCACGAACTCTCCTCAAGGGCAACAATCATTTCTGTCATCATTGTATATCATTTTTCGATTCACCACTCGTGAGTCGAGCGGAAAAATTAATCGTCGATAATTTATGTCTTCTCTAAAACAGGGTGTCTAGCGGTCAGGGAAATCTGGAAAACCGGGCATATTTATCTATTTTATATTATATTCTACATTTGTCTCAATAATTTGAATTTTTTTATTAAATAAATATATAAACTTTTCCTCGATTCCCATTTCAATGTGTTTGATAGAGACAAAACTAAAAAATTTGATATAATATAAATAAAAAGGTGGTTATTTAAATAGTTTGTAGTGACATGTTTGATTTAAACTTTTGTTTTTTTAACTTCAAAAATATCTCAAGGATTTTATGATGTAACATTTAATTGATTTATCATATAGATGTATATAAATTATATATTTGGAAAAAATAATACTAAAAAGTCCGGGGAAAAATTAATTTCTGGTTTTGGAAAATCTGAAAAAGTCTGGGAATTTTATAAATCTGGAATTGTCAGGGAAAAGTCAGCAAATTTTACTATTTATCTGGATTTTGTCACATTATTCTACATCTGCCTCGATAATTTGATATTTTTTATTAAATATCTCGAGGATTTCATGATTTAACATTTAATTGATTTATCATATAGATGTATATAAATTATATATTTGGAAAAAATAATACTAAAAAGTCCGGGGAAAAATTAATTTCTGGTCTTGGAAAATCTGAAAAAGTGAGGAATTTTTTCATTGAGTCTGCTGGACACCCTGTAAAAAGATTTTCGATATTTTGCGCTTGTTTCCGTTTTTGCGAATGTAGGTATAGTTCGAACAAGGATTATCAACTATAGATTTTGATAGAAATAATAACAGGAATTTTTGTTCTCTCATCCGGACGAGATTCCGGGGGTCGAGTAACGAGCTCGATGAAGTGTGAAAAGCGAATTGGTCACGAACCGAGATCGGTATCTCGAATGATGCGGGCAAGAGCGAGTTTCTGCTTCGCGGAAATAAATTGCCGTCGCGTGGCGGCTTATGAATATGTTTCGATACACCACGCCGTTTTTTCATCGATTTGTTAATTGAATTTTTTTCTCCTCGCTGTTATCTCGACGGACAGATCTATGAGATTAATGTGCCGAATGTTGTGTTAGAATTCGAAAGAAGAATTACATTTCTCCAAGATGTAAACGGTATAATATGAAACGTAAATGATGTAGAAATTATTTATTAATTCAGGATAAATTAAATAAAATTATTTTTTTTTCTCTCTATTAATAATTATATTTAGCAAATTATTGGAAAATGAAGGGAATAAATGTAAACTAAATGGAACTGACATTTTAATAAAAGATTAACTTAATAATAATAAGTAACAGTTACGAAATAATAGAACGCGATATAGCTTATTATTCATGATTAAATAATCAATAATTTTTTATACGCATACCTAGAACAATTCAACTAAATCTCTGCTTGTTAAACTAATGATGATCAATTTTGCAAATGTTTTTCTAGAATTAAAATTACGGAGAATAAATTGAAAATCTCAAGGCTACGAAATAATTGTAAGACGAGTAATAGTATTTTCTACAGAGTGCTAGTGTAGCATTGTAAAGATGTAATTTTCTCTATCAGCATGGCAATCGTGAATTTTTCCAACTTTAACGTCACGTAAAAAGCGACGCTTGGAGCGTAGATTGCTTAGGGTTAGGGAAAATAGTCGACATCTTTTCACGCGAGCTCACTTCCTTTCCCCTTGTATTTCCTCTTGTTTCTTGCGCCAACGCGAATCGCCACTGCATTGCGTGGCAATGCACGTCGCAATGTTGAATATTCAACGAAACGTATGTCCGCGGGTCTAAGTAAATTCCCTCTGAAATGCACTTAGCCCCAAAAGCATCTGGTGTAATTTATTTGGATCACGATATCGCGATATCGCGACCGAGAGCGTATTTATCATAGTACTTGCTGCGAGTTCGGTTAAACATTCGCGACACGGTGTAGGTACAATAAAATTCCGCTCCGAGCATTTCGCGTATTTAATGCCAAATAATCATTGGATTCTTTTAACGACGTTCATCGAATCTAATTAATTCGAATGCAGTTCTGCGATATATTGATGACATGAAATTTTGATGAAGGACGCTTATAAGATATATTAAAATTGCATTAGAAATCCAAAATTATCGATGCAATCCACTGAACGATACATTCGATAATCACGAGTATAAACGGCCGGTGAATCCATCTATAAATAATACGGGGAGAGACATTTATAAGCAACGCGATCAATGATGGCGTCGTCCACAATGACTTATTTTTGCGTCACGCGCCGTCGATCCCTATTTGCTGTCGGATCTAAGAAAGATGATGAAGGAACTCTCTTTCAGGAAGCAGAATAAAAATGGCGCGTAATTGTGAAACGTCAGCGCCGATAAGAAGAGTTTAGCAATCCATAAAACACAATAACTCGCAATTTTATCGAATATCGTTATTTTTTTTTTAATCTAGAAAGAAACGGAATTTTTACACATCTCGCGTCGGGGAAAGAGCTTTTTTAAATTTTATGGAAATACGCAACGCAGATATTTCATCCCCGAGCGAGTGGATGACCACAGGGATCGAATTCAATTTCCCGTGACGTTCAACGTGACTCTGTCACGCGCGTATATTCAGAATTTACTGGACACTCGAACAGAACAGGTCCGAAAACTGTCCAACTTACATTTGTGGCGTTTATGCGTTTGCCACGTGTACCCTGTAAACTCGATATTCAGTCCAATAAGTGCAACTCGAGCTCGGTTAATGTACACATATTCTGAGACGAGGAAGCGAAACTCAGTGTGTTAACAAAGTGACGAAAAAACCTGACAGCTTCATCGAGTTTGTTATACTTGCTTGTTATACACAAATGTAAAATATGCACATGACGTAAATCATACACCTTTTAAATTATTCAAGTCTCTCTCTCTCTCTCTCTTATTTATTTCGAGAAAAATTCTCCGGAGCAATTTTCCGAATTATAGTATATAAATTCATAATCGACAATATTATACTTTTATGTTTGCTTGCGAATATTAATTTTATACTTTTATTTTATACCGGGATGTAAAGTTTTAAATTACCTTTAATACACTACATATTACTCGACATATTTTATGGTTTATGGCTTACGGTTTATGATACCTGAATGATTCATTGAGAGAGCGAGCTGTTCCATGAAGTTTAATTAAGAAAGATTGTCCCCTTTAATTAGAATATTCACATAGCTAATATATTTCCAATATTGACGTACAAGTTTTTTCTTCGTTATGTTTTTTACCGTATAAAATGGCGTGTAAAAAAAATCATTGATCCTTGCTTTTCAAGTTTATTCTTCCGTCGAAAGATCGAGGTGCGCTCCATCAAGTAACAAATAAACGAGCTACTTTACAACTACGTACTTTGCAGATATTAAAGATCTTGCAAGCTATTCGTAGCACATTCAAACTTTTTTATAAGGTGTGTAAAAAGAAGCGTATGTATATGTTGGAAAAACAAAACAATATTTCTCGGTGAAAATTAAACGAAAATGAATTTCAAACACTCAACATATTTTTTCCAATATTTTTAATCAATCCCTAACAGCATAAAATATCCGAAAGAGGACATCGAACATCTTCTGGATATCCTTTAAACATCTTTTGGATATACGCGCAGTTAAGGATTCAAATAATTTTTTCAAATCAAAATTTCACAAAGAATACCATTCATTCGATATTCTCGTATCCTTGTTCCCGAATCGAAACCCCGAAAATGGAAAGTGAGATCCATACCTGAATATTTTTCGAAGGAAAGGTCGTTTTGTTTTCGCGATTTCTAGCACATTCGAGGAGCATTGTCTCCGGCACTATAATCCACCAAACATTTTCCATCCTGCTATCCCCGGGAGGATATAGCTCGCTCTCTCGGCGAGTCACTCGATTACGTTCACGTGGCACGTGCTCGCACGAGTAGCAAAAGCGTACGAGTGTCGCGACGCCCTGGAAAAAGGGCGAGAGAAGGAAGGCGTCGCGTGTCGGCGTCTGCCAACTACACATACATACACGTACGTGTAACATGCATACGGCCGTTATTAGTTATTAACGCGACCGCGAGCGGCCGCTTTTTTTTCTCCATCTACACGAGGGTGTGCTCACGCAGCACGTCACGGAGATCGATCCTCGGCCACGAGGTCGAGGGCTGAAAAGTGTTACGAGAGAGAGAGAGGGAGGGAAGAGGAGGTTAAGCACAGGCTTTGCCTTCTTCTTGGCCGAGGCCGAGACGAGGAACCGCCCTTAACCCTATCAAATTTTTAGCGAAACCGCGTCAGCGGTTTAGTCGAAGAATCGATGGTGAACGGGAACGATAACGAAGACAATAAACAGTTCCTCGAACGGTTATAGTAAAGTTGAAAAGAAGGCCGAAATGTCGGTGATGAATTTAGATTGTTCTTTGAACTTTCTTCAGCTTGTGTTTCTTCTAATTTCATTCTGAACTTGAATATGACGCAAGACTTTGGAATCATCTCACCTTTTAGAATAGATTTTTTAGTAACGTTTAAAGGAACAAGTCTGTTGTCTTTTGAATCTTGACGTTAAAATAAATAGGAATTTTAGTTTCCATAATTATGGGTTTTCAAGGATATGAATTTTAATTCTGTCAGAAGAATATTACAATTTTCGTTTCTTGAATTATATGTTAATCATATGTCTTTAGAATACTTTTGCAAGGCTTTGGAATCATCTCATCTTTTAGAATAGATTTTTTAGTAACATTGTGCTTTTTAAAGGAACAAGTCTGTTGTCTTGAATCTGGACATTGAAATAAATAGGAATTTTAGTCTCCATAATTATAGGTTTTCAAGGATACGAATTTTAATTCTGTCAGAAGAATATTACAATTTTCGTTTGCTGAATTATATGTTAATCGTATGTCCTTTAAGTTGTCAAAAGATATTGAGACATCTTCTCCGAACTTAGCTCGACATTTCTAAAGCTGGCAAGTCACGATCTTAGCTTCTGGAAGCGATTATTGTCAGTGGCAATATTTTTCAAGGCAACACTTGATGCTACCCCACAACCTCCAAGCCAATTACCACATAAGCTCGACTGCTGGTATATATTTTTAGAATCGGAACATCTCTCGACGATGAAAGCTCCTAAAGCAAAGAAAAACAACTTGAGCGAAACGCAACTATAAAACTTGATTTGTAACTAATTAGCAGACTATTTTCAAATCGTAAATATTGTGAACCCTCTAGACTTGACACTATATTTCCAGAGGGTTGACATCACCCTCCTAAATTTATATCAGCAATATTTTTTTCAATGCAACAATACGTATATTACCTTCAACACGCAACCAACAAAATCAATTTAATACAACATAATTATTCTCATATAGTAATAATTCACAAAGTCCTGTTCCCGCGAAAGAATGGGCGAAAGCAGCGCTCGCGATTTCGAGAGAGGAAGAGAGAAAGAGAGAAGGGTGACATACAACGCACACGGTCTTGCCATTTCGGTTTTTGATCGGCACGACATCTCCTTATAGAGTCACAAGTCCGCGGAAAGTAGCACGGAAGCTTTTAAAGATGGCTAATTCTACGTTGTCTATTCCTTCACGCGATATACGGAAGCTCGGGGAAGGTGGAGACAGAGATAGAGAGAGAAAGAAAGAGAGAACGAGAGACAGAGAAGGATAGATAGAAAGATAGATAGAGAGAGAGAGAGAAGGTGGACCGATCGAAGGCACTCACGTCTCTCATCTCGAGGCCGCGGCGACGCGCTCGCGTGCGAGCGTCGTCGTTCCAGCGAGTCCGGCACCAATGACGGCGATGACGATGACGGCGACGACGACGGCGACGGAAAATAAATGCAATAGTGCGACGCGCGGTGCACTACTCGCTGCTACTGCTGCTGCTGCGGACGCGCACGTCGGTCGATGCGCCAGGCGCATCGCCCCAGCAACAACCACGGCACGAAGCTCACGACTGGCTCGTCGCCGGGGGTTGCCTTCGCTTCGAGTTCACCGGCTCGTCGAGGGAGAGGCGAGGGTAAGAGGCGAAGCGATGGACGTCGCGACGTCTGCCGGCGCTGCGAGAAAACCAACCCCCGAGCAAGCGCGGGCTGTCGATGCTTCATTGGAGGGTGGCTTCCTGGTGACGGGGGTGCGACGGAGCTGTTGTTTCGATACCGCCGCGCGATATTGCCGAGCCGGAGAAAAGGACGGAGAGTGGTATTTTCGGAGCTAATAACGCTCCAGCTTCAAGAACCTAAGATTCTGACGCCTTATATTTTATTCTTTATTTTATTATATTTTTTTATGTTATATATCTCTTTTTTTTTTTTTAATACAATATTTTGTTAGAAATTTTTAGAAAAAATAGGACTGTTTGTTAATAGTGATATTTTGTTTTCAATTGTTTATTTGTTTGTTTTTTTTCTTAATTTTTTTATATTAATTATTAATGATTAGATTTTTATCCATCAAATCAGTCGTTTATCTACATATCTCTCGCGCGTGGGAAGAAATATTAATTTCTCACGGAAATATTAATCGGTTTCGTTAATGACAAATGGGTCGTGAAGATCTTTTGCGGAAATAATGAGACGCGGATTTAATTTCCTAATGACGTATTCGCTGCGGTTAAAGTGGCCGGATATTTGGCGAGTGTATAGATCGTTCGCCACATATGGCGAGAAGGAATTCATATTCGATATCAATTAAACCCATTACCAGAATGCATATATCCAAATTCCTCCGGTTCACTACTTCTCTGACGTCGTTGGCTCGGCCTTGAACCACTTTGCGCGAAACCAATCGCGAAACGTGGTATTACACTGATAACAATCTAGGTATCTGGGTGACTCTTTCCACGTTTAGATTAACACGTCTCGAGATAATTGTTTGACGGAAATGGAGTAACTTTGAATTATCTCCGAATAAAGATGAATTGTTCAAATTTAAACGTCGCAATCGAGATCTTATGTTATATGCAGTAATAATTGCTCCGTAAAGCAAATTTAACGAGTCAGATATATTCAAGAATATAAGGAAATTAAACTAAAAAATTATTAAATTAATAAATATATATTTCAGTCTAATAGATCATTTATTTGAAACTTTTACATCAAATCGATATTATTAGTTTCAAATAAATGATTTATTTGGCAGTATTAAAATAAATACTTATTCCAATTCAATAAATTTTTTTTCAGTGCAGACATAAATTTAAATAATTTATTGTGTTTATAATATTTAATTTTTTCAATTAAATTTCTTCCGTCACTTGATGAAAATATGACGAGGCACTTGAAAAAAAAAAAAAAAACATGATAAATTCTTCCCGTCTAAAATAATGGCCACCCAACCTATGTCTTCCATTTTATTTCGCTTAATCATCCCGAGTATCGCGGAAAATCATTAGAACGATCGGTACAGTCCTTCTCGTCGGGACGGAAGTCGTCAGCTTTCGACGCCGTTGAATGATCGTGAACCGGCAGACGAAACCATTAATTTCGTTCCGCTTGGAGCCCTTTTATCGGCCTGCACGTTCGAATATTCTCACCTTGCAGCGAGAGAGATCAACAGGTTCGCGTGTCGGATGTGCCGACACGCCGGAAGTCCACTCGTCGGCCACGTGAAATCATTCCGCGAGATACCGATCGGTCCGATTTTTCAACGAGATAGGAGCCGCGAAGGATCTGTGAAATGGTTCTTTATCTCTTACGATTCGCGATATCGATCTCGAATTCCCCCTCGAGCGAGTAAAAGTGATCTTAAGACATCTCCTTAAATGTATGACTTTCTTTTTTATCGCCGATTTTAGAATATATTTCCTCCATTCTCGTTTACGTATTTTAAACCGGGACGACTAGTACACCCGACGTGGAAATACGTGAAATTAATGAAAAAGGGAAGGAATTTCGTTCACGAGATCGTTAAACGGGTTAACGGGAGGTAAAAAGCGACGGAGGAAAGAATAGAAATCGACGGGGCGTCAAATCACGGTAGCTTTACGACCGAAAGGGGTTGTCGAGGAGGAAGGTGATAAAAACGCACAACGTGTAAAAGTGTAGGCCATCTATTCTCTTTTGTCAGGTCGCGTACTACATTACAGCTTCGTCCTGGCTCTCCTCTTTTCGTTTTTCTTTTTTTTTCCCGAGGAGTCGTCTACGTGAGAAATATACAGCTAATTAGACAAACAGATACGAAGAAGGGAAGTAAGTACAAAAAATTGCGTAAGACTGACGTCTTGGGGAAACCTTATTCGAGCTAAGTATCGTCGGGATACTCGACCACATTTGTGTTTTTTTTCGCTCTTTCTCTTTTTCGGTTTTGTTTTTTTCTTTTTTCCTCTTTTTCTTGGTTGTCTCGCGCAGTTTCGTAAAAAAATGTATCAACGTGAAAAACCGACTGGCCGATATGATGAAATGGAATGATTCTCGATTAAACTGATTAACACATATGGATTTCGATTCGATTCGATTCGAAGGTCCGCCGGCAAAAACCAGGCAAGTTCACTTTTTTCAGACAAATTGAGTCGTTTATTATTTAGCGCTCGCTTCCAGTAATGGGGTATCGATTGATATCGTGAAAGAGACGTAAAAAAAAAGATAGGTCCACTGTTTCAAAATTTAATTGCCTTGAAATTATTCACATTTAAAATCAGAGAGGAGATACATGTGATTTCGACCTTGCGGCTTTTAATTATTCACTAATGAAATATTAGCGAATATTATTATTATTAATTATTGATATGATTTAATAGTATTCTTCATGCTTTCTAAAATATTTAATTGAGTAAAGAATTTAATACAGATCATGACAGTGTCTACTTCAATTTATGAAGCATATTGATTTTGTTTTCGATTTGTTTTATGTACAAATATTTACAAATTACTTTTAACATGACTCTTTTCAAAATACATGCTTAAAATATATGTATATGTTACAATTTCTAACACAAAACATATTGAAAATATATTTTCGCCGTTTTACGCTATAAATTCTTACGAATTTATAGAGAAATTAAATTAATTATCGTACAAACTAAATGTATAAATAAAAAGATTTCAATCTTATTTAATTAACTAATTGTTTTTTCAATAAAATGTTCTCAATTGTTCCAACATAATGGAAAAAATAAATTTGTCTGATTCTTATAACAATATTTTATCTTACTAAGATAAAATGAAGCTTTTTCTGTGCAATTTTCGGTGGATAAATATATAGATTTATTTAGCGGTCGTTTATTCTTATTTCCGACCTCTCGCTCGACTTGGGCGACAAAATAAGATTTCTCTTCGTTCTTGGAAACTTTTTTCCGAGTTTCCTCGTAATATTAGAAAAAGTGGACTTGTCTGATCAGTGGCGGTCGACCTTCTTTCTCTATTTCGTTGCAGAAAGTCGAAAAAAAAGAGATTCTTTTATCACAGAATTTTTTCTTCGCCTTCGCGCAATTCGCAAATTCGCGAGGACAAAAGGACAGAATGTACGACGGCGGCAGTTCTCTAATCTCGCAGATCCTGTTTTTTTTGTTTAAAATATACGTGAGAATAGCGATATATAATAATTGACAGTTTTGACACGAGAGCACACGTGGCCTCTCGCTCTTGCTTGGTCGAGTTTACCGCGCTATGCAAAAGTTACAATTATTATTATTCACAAGGACCTCAAGGATCCGCCGGAAACGGAGGCAAGTCGCTCGTCCCGTTTTAAATTATCTATAATCTCGTTTTCGTTTTTTCGTGAAAAAAACACACGTATTATAATGTATAGTGTATATACACGTACACACACGCGCAAAGTTCTGTCGTATAAGTGCCCGTTATTCTTATTATACATTTAATGCTAAACACGATAACGTTGTCTTACAATAACGAAAACACTCTTTGTGCATTATTCTGACACAACTAGATCGCGTTTCGTAATATCGTTCAAACTTGATGTATATCAGACAGATAACAGTCGTAAGAAATAAGAGACCATATTTTAATGTAAAATATGGCTTTTTCAATAACAATAAGCGAAAGAGATAGCAAGATTAGCTTGGTCCTAGTTATTTAAATACAATAATGCTTTTATAATATCGTGTTTCATGTCAGATAAATATCATTCGGGATCACGTTCGTATTTAGCGCTAAATATGAATTACAATAAAGAATAAAAAGGAAGGGATGTGTATATATTTCTAAATCTCCAATGATCTCTCACGTTACGTTTCAGTTGACTTTTATCAAGACAAATTAGGCAAATGACGAGATCGAGATCGGAGAGATATCGCGTTTAACGTTACAAACGCGATATGTTAAAGCGGCAAGAATACGGGACCCTTGTTTGAATGTTTGCATCATCGTGGCATCGATAAGAACCTCGCATGTGTGACTCACGCTAAAAAACAGACGCGCGTCTGGAATAATGTTAGAGTAAGCTCCCGATTGCGCAATTAAATATACATACATATTATGTGTGTTCGAGTACGATTCTAATCGTGCGCACGTTTACGCATTTCCGGTCGCATGACTGTATGCTTAATCGTACTTCGGCGCTTATTTGCATCGCATCGGGAAGCGAAAGAGCCGAGCTGTCATGGTAAATTAATTAATTAATTAATTAACAGTGAGATTCGCTCCTTTTCTCATCAATTTCGAGACACGTTGAAAGAGAAGATGTGCGATCGATCGAGGTAATTGTGATCGCGCTTTTTCGCGATTGGTATATTTTATAAAAATTGTGTTCATTGTAAACCATCATCGTTTTTAAATTACGATGGCGAAAATGAGTCGTAATATTTTGATTTAACGATATGTATTTTATTAATAGTATTAATTATATAATTAGTATGGTTAATATTACTAATCAACCACGATACCGATATTGATTAATAATAGTAACCATCAATTAATATTACCGATAGTGTTAATTAAGAAGATGGGGCCAACACTCTCTAATATTATTATCCTGATATTAATAACATGATAATTAACATTGTTGCTTAATATTTGATTCGTTATTTGGAACACGTTCCGAGATCACATTTCTTTTCCGTCACAATCACCCCGATCGATTTGAGTCTCTATAATCTCGTGTAAAAATTCACTCATAACTGTCCGAAACTGTCCTAGCTTGCGTTATCAGACTTCGAAGATCGTTCTCCTCGATCTTACAAATATTCATGACGTCGTTCACGACTACCGTTTGTGATTGTGAGCGCTGCCCTTGCTCTTGGGACTGTCCGAGGTCGCGTCGTTGGGTTCTCTCCTCGGTCTCAGGATGAAATTAAGATTGTGCGCGGTATTCACAGCATAGTAGACATTGGCCGAGGTCGGTAGCACCATTTCCCGATCGGGTAGCACCTGCGCCAAGGTGTACTGATCCGGATTACCCTCGATGCCGAGCTTCAGCATGGCGTTTCGGATCACCTGCGGCGTCCGCTCGTTGTTGGACAACATGATGGATTTGTAAAGCACCACGCCCTCGGTCTCCACGTTGTCCGTTTCCATAGTGACCTTGATGATGTAAAAGTCCGGGGAACTTTTATGCGAGTGACTGGGACTGGACAGTCCGGCGAGATTCGGGGTACTTCCGTTAGCTGGGGCAGTAGTGCCCGATGGAGGTGCTAAACGGCTTTGATGATTGCCACCTCCACCGGAGCTCAGAGACACGTCGAGGGAAGGTAGAGACGAACTCGAGGACGAACTGGACATTTGCGAGGGCGAGGTTCTTCGGTCCAATGAGTTGTGAGGCGAGCTCGGCAGAGAGTCGAGGTCGCAGTAGAACTGGGAACTGCTGGAGCTCGACGTCGACGCGATCGAGTCGTTTTTCCGATGACCCTGATGATTCTGAGAGAGAGAGAAAGAGAGATCAAATAAAACTGGATTTATATAGCCAAATATAAATATTTTTCTAGCTAAATAAATTAATAAGGCACATGTGTGTAGCTTAATTAATTTAGCTTATATAATTTTGGAGAGAAAATGTTTTGAGCGGCGTGATTAAATTAATTGATAAATTAAATGAAAATATTGAATCGAAGATGCTGACTTGTTTCTTTTTGCCGCGATTGTTGAGAGTGTTGCCCGCCGGTGGTGACTCAATTTGACAGCTGAGCTTGTAAGCTTCCCGGTCGTCCAATACCAAAACGGAATGGAACCAACGATCGAATGTGGGATCCGTGTTAAAGTTATATGCGTTCGCCGCACCCTGTAAAAGCCGTATCCTCGCAAGCACTTCGAACTCTTTTCGTCTCTTGTCGAAATTGATGAGACCATCCGCTATCGAGTCCGGTATTGCCGTATCGATCATCGTTAGATCAGTCAGGAAGGTGCCCAGATATGGTATTGTGCCGTAGCTAATATTCTGAAAGAAAATTTCAAGATTGAAACACGAATAGTGTAGAATCAAATCCATTTGCCTATCTAAATATTAATTTTTGCACAATGCAGATCTATTTAGAACAGTGGTTCTTAATCTTTTTCAAGTTACGGAATACTTTTGATGATAAGAAAAATTTGCGGAACATCAAAATCATTAAGATTATAAAGGTAATAACAAAAATATGCATAGACATATTTTTTATTAAAAATTATACAGTACAAATTATGTAACAATAAAAAAAGTTAAATTTAAATTTAAAAAATAATATTTATAAAATGAAAAAATTATAGTAGTGTTTTTTCTATGTAGGTAGCCGTGCTTTCATAATATCACGGAACACTGGTTAAGAACCACTGATTTAGAAAATATTCTTAAGCTAATGTTAAATAAAATTTATTATTCTAATTTTACAATTATGATTCTAAAATAAAATTTCTAATTTTGTGAAAAAGCACTATATTAACTTAGATGTTATTGATAACTTTATGTTACGCATTTGTTAAATTTAAAATTTCCGAAAAAAATTGAGAGAAAATTCACAAGTGTATGCCATAAAAGAACGCGATGATACTTACGCCCGCGTTAGTATTTTGTTTTTGAAAGAGCTTCTGCAAATGCCTGTCGCTCCTACCGGCAGTGTCAGCAAACTTGGCGGTGCCTTCCTTGATAAGCAACTCTCTCTGCGTCCAGGCATTATTTTCCTCGGAGAATATCCTCTCGAGTTCCCGAAAGAGCTCGTGCTTCTCTCTAGGCATGCACTGCCAGCACTTTTCCAACCGGTACACCGGATTGCTCTGGAGACCGGAGACGATCGCCTTCAAGCTACTGAAATTCTTCAGAATGCGTAATTCCTGCGCGATATCGATCCACGTCTCGAGGATCCTGGCGCGATCCTGCGACTTGAGCGACGTGTCGGTCAGGATCGTCGAGATGACGCGTAGAGATACAGCATTGAACTGATTCACGGTCGCCACCACGGTGGCGGCCTCGTGGCTCCTGGAACGATCCTTCCTGGACCAGACAGCGCCGAGGCATTGGTGGGCGACCAGCTTCTTGAACACCTCGGCGTCCATTCGTGTCAGCTGCTCGGCAAAGTGACGGTGGGGCACCTCGGGGAAGATGTAGTTTCCCCAGTGATCCGACATCGGATCCGGGGATCCGCGCATCGGCAGCCGACCATTGTCGTATACCATGCAAGAATCTGAGGGAAGAAAGAGAAACTCGAATTAGGATTCACTGGTTTTCATTCAATTACATTTTTTTCGCCGAATAACATTGATTTTGAAATTAATATTAATATTTATTTCATTTAAAGTTAATTTATTTAAAAATTAAATTTATTTGCAAGCGTCTTTTATTATACTTTAACGAGATCGAGACTTCAAGTACAGAGTTACCAGTGAATTTTTTTCACCGAACGAAATTGATTTTAAAATTAATATTAATATTTATTTAATTCAAAGTTAATTAATTTAAAAATTAAATTAATTTACAAGCGTCTTTTATTATATTTTAACGTGATCGAGACTTCAAGTACAGAATTACAAGTGAATTTTTTTCACCGAACGAAATTGATTTTAAAATTAATATTAATATTTATTTAATTCAAAGTTAATTAATTTAAAAATTAAATTAATTTACAAGCGTCTTTTGTTATACTTTAACGAGATCGAGACTTCAAGTACAGAATCACAAACGAATTTTTTAAATACTAAACTCGTCTCTAATTTGGAATTTTTGGAACTTGGGTTTTGATAGTTTTCTTAAGCGAATTCTGAGAGAGTGAAAGGTGAACCCTGTGGGTCATGGCAGTACAAACAGAATGGTGGACCCTTAATTTATGTAGGAAGCAGACGCCTTTGTGCGAGCATAAGCTGCCTGATTGGCCTTTCACTGGCAGTAACATTCAGACTCATTCTATCATGCATTCGATATGCTTATTCTTTCGTAATACGCTGTTCATACCGCGCTAAATACTACCATTTAATATTTTCTGCATTCTAAAAATATATTATCTCGTAATGGATTATAAGATCCAGTTATATCTAGCGAATGTGCATAGAGCAGAGTCCATCTATCGTTACTTTTATACGTTTTTCCTATATAATTTCCAAGAGAAAGTTAGAAATATCATAATAGGGGGTTGTGCGGTTTAACGATCCGTAATGTACGATCTTTCTCCTCGACGATGCACCTGTAACGTAACACTCTGACGGATGTTTTGCTCGCTTATCACGATTCAGCGAATTCACAGTAAATAAAACGATATATGAGTCATTTCGATCCTATTGCATAAGCGACACCTCTACAATCTGTTGTCAGAATTTCCATTCGAGGTCACATATACATGCTTATAAATTCATTTAAGATAATTATGTTTCAATGCCATTACATAATATATTGATTTAAGTAAAAATTAGTAGACTAACGGTCGTACAAAAAAATCAATTTTATCTTCTTATTGAATGTAACCTTTTTTACATAACAGAAAGTTAAGATAAGACTCGTAACATCACAGAGATCCTGCCGCAGTTATCTACTCTTCGGTTCCTTCGTATTTGAAGTTCTCATGGTGCGCCGTATCAGTTACTTTAGAATTTCCGACGTGACTCAGTATCGAAAAAACGCAAAGAATTCGAAAGTTTATAATTTGTAACAGCTCTTTAAAAATTAATATACATATAGAAGGCAATAAGAGCTAATTAAGTTCTGTTATTAATATTTATTTGTGGAAAAAAATTTTAACATAAAATATTAGACAAAAAAGTTCGAACGTTTTGGTTGCCTTTTTCAACCTTCTTCAACGCATCATTCAAAATTAAAGATTAATGAAAATTAACAATAAATTATTCATAACTGTCAATATACTAAAACTATACAGAGACAGAGTTATTCGCATAAAATTATGTCAAGATATTATTTTTATTAATTCGAAAGTTACCTATCTGATCCTCGCGTTGAAAGCGGTGCAGCCTGTGCCTGGCCTTAAGCTCAAGTTCGGAGCCGAGCAGGCGTCGATGCGTGAAGTCGAGGAGCCTGGAGAGGAGGGGGTGGTTTGGGGGTGACTTCCAGTCGCCCGGGTACGCGTCTAGCCAGACGTGCAGGGCCTGGACCAGGGTCTTGCGATGCTGCTCGCAGCCGGCGTTCTCGTCCAAGGCGTCGTATCGCGCGAGCAGCAGCTCGAGGACCTCACGCGGAGTCGTGAACGCCCGATAGGTCGCCAGGAAGACGTTTATGTAGGTGGACTCCAGCTCGCCGTCGTCGTTCGCCAGGCTCTCGACCAGCCGCTGCACCGTGCCGGCTTTCAGGAAACGCACCCTCACCGTTTCCCATTCCAAGTGCGAGATCTCGTCGTCAGAATCCTGCGCGTCGAAAGAAATTGGATTTTTTTTTTATGTCCAAAAAAATCATGAAATTTATTCAATTCAGTACTGCCTCATAAATCATTTATTTCGAACTAATACTATTGATTCGATGTGAAAAATATTTATTTGTTTTAAATAAATGATTTATTAGGCAGTATTGAAATATGACTGAGTTTAATTTACGAAAATCATCACTTGGGATTTTTATTTGTCAGAAGTCAATCGGAAAATTTAAAAATAGCGGAATTGTGTTTTTTTTTGCAATAAGAGAAAATTCTTGAACACACTCACAAAGAAATTGGATTTTTTTATGCCCAAAAAAATCATGAAATTTATTCGATTCAGTACTGCCTCATAAATCATTTATTTCGAACTAATACTATTGATTCGATGTGAAAAATATTTATTTGTTTTAAATAAATGATTTATTAGGCAGTACAGAAATATGACAGAGTTTAATTTACGAAAATTATCACTTGGGATTTTTATTTGTCAGAAGTCAATCGGAAAATTTAAAAATAGCGGAATTGTGTTTTTTTTTGCAATAAGAGAAAATTCTTGAACACACTCACAAAGAAATTGGATTTTTTTTATGCCCAAAAAAATCATGAAATTTATTCAATTCAGTACTGCCTCATAAATCATTTATTTCGAACTAATACTATTGATTCGATGTGAAAAATATTTATTTGTTTTAAATAAATGATTTATTAGGCAGTACAGAAATATGACTGAGTTTAATTTACGAAAATCATCACTTGGGATTTTTATTTGTCAGAAATCAATCGGAAAATTTAAAAATAGCGGAACTGTGTTTTTTTTTGCAATAAGAGAAAATTCTTGAACACACTCTAAGATGAAGAAACAATTTTTTTTTAAATAAAAAACGCTTACCGATGCCGAGAGACTCCTCGTAGGCCGATGGTATCGGACCTTCTTCAGGTACACCGTGTATATAACGCCGTCGCCCCTCTCCTCGCCCCATAAACGCCACGTGGGCTGCAAAAATAAAAAATCGAATATCGAACTTTGTTGGGAGCAATCCGTATCAGTAGATGTTGCTGACACTAATGAAACTGATAAACAAGAAGCCGCGTATCGGGGGATGATTTACGGACTTTATATAAGCCACCACTCATCTCCTGCCGTGAATTAATAGATATAACACAGAGATTGAACGGGACAATCCGTACAATCTCCAGCTGGAGAAGCTAGAGATGTTTCGCAATCCTTTCCTGATCTAATCTAATTGATTTAGTCTTGTGTAACTGGAATTTATTATTTTTTATTTTTGCAATTTGAAATGTCAATTCTTATTACCATTATTTGATAATAACTAAATTGAGTTGGGAGAATACAATTTTCTACAAAATTAATATTCATGTTGATGTATTAACGCAATGTTATATATACGTACATTAATTATTGATCAAAATTAATTACTATCGATATATTTATAAAATTATCTTTATTTAATTGATAAATCCTTCTCGAGGATTTTCTGAGGTCTTTACTGAATATTAATTTTTTCAGATATGTTCCGTCATTTCCAGCAAGTTTTTTTATTACTTTTTAAATTATCAAGTATTTATATCTGTTAAAGAAAAATTGTCTTTAATAGAATCAAATTATGCAAAGAATACCAAGAATAAAAATAAATAAGAAAAAATGCGAAAAGTATTAAAAGTCAACGATTAATATCTATTCGTATTAAAAGAAATTTTGTTATTAATCCTTTTTGATTTAATGAATAAATCATAAAATCTATGAATCATGTCTATAATTAGTAAATATGTATTCACTAACATGTGTTTATACATGCAAAAGTGTTCCTTAACAATGACAGTCTATATCAACAGGTTTGCATAATTAATTTCAGCTTGATAAACATACGGTCTTACTCACATAATGACAACATGTATGATAAACGAGTACGGTAAAGATAATTAGCTAAGATGTCTCATCTAATCATCGCGACAAAAAGAGATCTTATAATTAGCAATGTTTCCAAACGACTCCTAAAAATAACTATCGGCTATTGTTTCTTCAAAAGTCTAATTATTAAAGATTTCAATAACAATTCAAAAACACCGTGGATTAAAATGTCAATTAATTCGATAGCAAATTAATTCAATAAATATGTAAAAAATTATAAATTATATTGTAGAATATAATTTATAATTTTTTACATATTTATTGAATTAATTTGCTATCGAAATAATTAACATTCTCGACTCTCGTAATGAATATATTGACATTAAATATTTATTAAATAAATATTTCTACAATACATATCAATACAGCAATCTTTCGTGTTCGAGAGACTTTCGTTATTATTGATTATGGAATATATGTGGAATGCGAGACATCTCACTCGTATTTGTTTGGCATTGAAATTCCGTAAATAAAGCAGGTCTGAGAGAAGCCGTGAGAGAGCTTAATGTCAGAATCGGGCGTGACAAATGCGAATTTGCGTTGACATAAGAGATCGCAACGGAAGCCGTACATTCAGATTCCACAATTCCAATAAGCAGCGATCAAAAGCGTCTGGCAGAAAGAAAAGCGTGTCATTATTACCTCGATTTTCCTCGTATCTCTGAGAAAAGAAACTACTTCGCGGTAAAAAAACGCAGTTGGATACTGTGGAGCTAGGTTATACCTGTTTACCTCGCATTCATCAATAAAATATTACTTCCTCTTAGGTACTATTTAAAGGAAATATTTCCTAGAATTACAGTTTACTGTAAAGTTGCATGCTTATACTTTGAATTTGAAAATAAAAGCGGATTAGTGCTGAGATATTATAAAATTAATGTGAAACTAATTAAACGAGAAAATTTAAATGGTCATTTTGCTTGTAATAATCGTAATAAAATTATTTTAACCGATAAAATATTAACAATCAATACATTAAAATCAAGCCTTATATTTATTAAATTAATTCCCTTTAATTTGTCTTATAATTTATGATTCGATATAAATTATCAATTTAATTTAGTCGTGATCGAAAGTTTATTGCGTTAATAAAATGATAAACTCGTGCGATTTAATAATGATTAAGCAAGGTTAGCTTGAAAAGTTTAAAGCAGCGAGAAATGTCGATCGCGTTGCTAGCGAGACTCCCGAGAGAAGCTGGGGGCCTCCAAGTCCACCCGCTCACGCCCCGGAACGACCAGGCAATTAGACCCGCTCACAGGAGGAACCCGAGCGTGACTCGAGGTCCTCGTACCTGTGGCTCGTCCTTGGGAATCGCTTCCCTCGAGTGTCGATTCACCATTGTTCCGCTGTAAACAGCACGAGTCGGCATCGCGAGGCCAGTCCTTACGCAAAGCGAATATACTATCCGATCGAGGTTAAACCATAATCAAGAGAATTTCCCACAAGTCTCCGTAGAATTATGTGATATTGTGTTTAATCGATTACGTTATTTCAAGATGTAATTGCGTTTTTACCTCGAAACATTTTCTCTCTCATTTCTTATTTCATTCTATATATATTAATTATATATACACCCACACACATATATATATATATATATATATATATATATATATTATAATTATATAATATATAAAAACGTAGATATTTGAGAATCGCCAGAAAGAATTTAAAAAAAAAAAGTAAGACTATTATATTTAGTAAAAATAAAATTATAATTTTAAAATGTCAAGAACGAACATAGTGTCGGTTTGACAACACGTCAAGACTCTTAGACGAGTTATGAGAGACTGACAGTCTCTCATAACTCGTCTAAGAGTCTTGACGTGTTGTCAAACCGACACTATGTTCGTTCTTGACATTTTAAAATTATAATTTTATTTTTATTTTCACAAATCACTTGATAAGGACTCAAAGAAGGGTCGAAACGTTGTGATTTAATAAATAATATTTGCCAGTACGGTCGAGAGAATAGTCTTATTTTTTTTATATAATATATATTATATAATTATATAATATATATATATTATAATTTTATATAAATACATAATTATTACAATTGTAATAGTATTATATAATAAGAAAATATAACTCTTTTATTTGTTGAAGCAAATGAAGCATGTAAAAGTCACAAATTAAATATATATAGTTGCTTGATAGAAAATCCTGAATTGTAAATAAATATCTCATGCAGAAAAGGGCATCGATCTAAATTATAATGATGTATTTTAACAAGCAGAGATATAGAGAATTGATAAGTGCGGAATAACTTTTATTTCCATAAAGCAGATAGTATCGTGTATTGAAAAAAAAAATAATTGAATGATTGAATAGTTTCGCGACCATTAACATTCGGGAGCAATGACTTCCAAGCAACAAAGTATCCGAATTTTATTATAATGCA
The DNA here is from genome assembly GCF_048542155.1 of Nylanderia fulva. NCBI lineage: Eukaryota > Metazoa > Arthropoda > Insecta > Hymenoptera > Formicidae > Nylanderia > Nylanderia fulva. The sequence goes on along the minus strand of NW_028189730.1, from coordinate 467,269 downwards.
AGTCGCAAACTAAATATATCAAGGATGTAAAGACGCGATTTGCGCACGTTGGGAATCGATCGTCGAGAACGAATGTAAAATTTACGCGATCATCGCGACTATAAGTAAATTGGCGACAGTATAGCAAGATTATTCATCGTCGTCTCGAGACGTTTCTGAAACATTTGTCGCGCAAATGGCAAATCTAGTCTCGCGACGGCGTCGTGGAATCTCGAAAATGTCTCGTCGGGGTCAACGGTCCGTGTCTCTCTCTCTCTCTCTCTCTCTCTATGCGATCCTAAAATACACCCCATTATTCCCCGTCAAATTCTCGCGGAACACCACCATGAAATCGGCGCGAAAATGCGACGCGGAACGTGGCTGTTCGAGAGTAGAAACGCAGATGGTTTTGAAAACATTTTTGACGCCAGCTGCATCGACTTTTTGTCTATTTATCTAGATTTATGGCTCTGATAGTCGGAAACCTACACAAAATTTGTATCTTATCGTTTGAACATTTGTCTAGTAAACGAGATCGAATCTTTTTCTGAACTGATGGAAACGATATTTCTAATAAATAATGTATCCATCCTATTATTTAGATAATGATAGACTCGGAATGATAATAAAACAAAATAAATGACATTTGTCTAGTAAACGAGATCGAATCTTTTCTTCAATTATGGAAACGATATTTCTGATAAAAAATCTATTTATTCTATTATTTAGATAACGATAGACTTTTAATGATAATAAAACAAAATAAGTCGCTATCAAGATTTTCGATTTGAAAAATTAACACAATGAGGCTCGTTTTTAATTAGTTTTGCAAAGAAAAATTTCTTCAGTCAAATGATTTGCAATGCAAATTATTTCGCAGATTAAACGTTGTCGAACGATCGCATTTTTCCTGTCGGAGAACGATACAGTTCCGATGACACTCTGACCCTGATTGAAACAATCATGCATGTGTCAAAGCTATCATGTATTTAAAATTGACGTATGCAATATAATTTGAAGACACTACATTCATTATTTTCAAGGTTTCGGGCAAAACTGACATAATTGCAACAATGCTTCTATCGCACATACCATATATAAACGTAGTTCGCAATCCTGTTTATCATGCATTATTCTAAAGATAATGACGAAAGCAGCAAAAAACTTGAACATAATTTTTTTCTCTTCGTGCACATCTTATAATATTATATAATATTTTTTTATCTGTGAAAACGATGTTTCTAGCAAGTTACATGCATATATAGAGTGTATCGTGAAAAAAAAATACATTCTCCAGATTAGATAGAAATGTTTAACGTTTTTAATTTTAACAGCATATACCTCTTTCTGACAGATTGAATAAAAATTGAGAAACAAATTTGAAGAAATGAATAATGAAGACATAGAAATATTAAAAAATCTTGTCACTTTGCAGATTATATTTTCTTGCATAAAAGAATCGTCCAATTAATTCGAATCTTTACTCGAACGTTTATTGCACACGATACACCCTATAAGAGAAATCTAACAAATGACACGAGACACACTTAACGAACGACAAAAGCGCTCATAAATCAAACGAGAATAAACTGAGAATATATAAAATCACGTCAGAGCACGTACATACATACATACACATAAACAAACAAAATGATTTTATCGCGCTCGATACGTTATCATATCTCGCGGCGTCGTCAGGGCTTGCAAACAAGACCACTTGCTCCTCCTTCGAGAGATGCACGTGTGACAAACGCGAGCCATCAGTGAAACGAAGCGGAACAGGGGAAATACAGCCATCCGTCCAGGGGTGGTTTCTTTACCTGTTGCACGTACCACTGGGTCGAACTTTGGCACTTCCGGTGTCCGCTGGGCTTGCACGGAGCGCAGAGCAGCAGGGGAGCCAGTTTGTTCACCCCCTTGGTAGGGGGCGCAGTCGTCACCGGTGCGGGCGACGCTGTGGGGCTCAGCCCGTCATCACCCCCCAACACCGGCCACAGCATCCACGGCTATTTTACCCTCTCAGTCCCCCTTTTCTACCCTCGGTACCCTTTTTCTCTTCCTCTTCTTCTTTTTCTTCTCTTAGACGATCCGCTTTTGGATTTTTCCCGGAGAACTACGAGCTCTCGTGACGCTCGTCGCCGGCGAACTAAATCGTCTATCGACGTCGCGTCATCACACCTCGGTGTCGACGATGACGACGGTGACAGTCGCGCGCGATCGCTCGCTCGGGATGCAGGAGCGTATCATTGCGTCCTCGGCCGAGGAGCGAGTCTTCTTTGACAGCTGCAGCTGGAGTTTTAAATTTCGATCGATTGAGCCACCGGCGAGATTCGCGGAGTCACTTCGTCATTTTGCAAAATTAAATATATGTATCATTTTAACATAATAAGCCATTTGTCATTTTTCTTTCTCTTTGACATATTATACACATTTTTGCCTCAATACTTCTTTACAATTGTAAATACAACTAGTGATAGATAAAAAGGCCAACTTATCGAGTAATTATTAGAGTTGTTCTGTCAAATAAAAATTTATTCTGTGTATAAACTAAACATAAAACATGGAATAAATTTGATTTGACAGAACAACTCTAATAATTGCTCGATAAGTTGGCCTTTTTATCTATCACTAGTTGTATTTACAATATACGAGCGAAACTTTGTATCAATTGATCTTTACAATTGATTCATTTGCCAATTTATTCTTAGGACAACTTTAACGCAACAATCAATTTTTTCATTTTTTTTCGCCTCTATATTTCTATAGATTCGGATTACAAGTAAATATTTCTTTACAATTGATTCATTTGTTAATTTATTCTCAAGACAATTTATTATTTTTACTTTTGTTCTAAATACCTAAACTCTGATCGAAACATTTAGAAATCGATCTAAATTATTTTTCAAAATATAAATTTTAATTTGCTTCTAAACATTCCCTATTTCCTATATTAATCATTTTTATTCTCAATCTATCTGAAAAAATGTCATTTAATAAAATATGTATACCTACGAATAAAAACTCTTAGACTTAAAGAAAATAATCTAAACATTTGCAAGTATGTTTTTAAAATGAATTGATTTAGTTATCGATAACGATCATGAATATTTATAACACTTGCGACCCTGAAGAACAGAGACATAGTGATTTGCTTATCGAAATTAATTATTCTTACACTTGAGAGTTTACACAGAGAGAGAGAAACTAATAAAACAAATCTATAAAGAGTCTCTTATTTCATGAATGAAAGCTATACCTCTTATTAAGAACCCTCCAAAATTAATTAGATGTAAAAGATCAAAGGTGACATGCGTATCTCTACTTCCGGTATGCGTAGGCGATCATATATAAAAAGACCTTTGACTGTATGCGTTACCTTTCGTAGTGAAAGGGCAATATATGAGGCAACGTTAAAAGCTAAAAAGGCCGGAGTGCATCAAATACTGTTTGGTCGAAACTAAAGGAAACTATATCACAGAAATGTAAAGTGATTACGTTTGACATTTTACTTTACGTAGAATTTGATTATAATTAAATAATTAAAATGATAATGAGATGGAGAGAATAATATATATATATATAATAATAATAAAATATACGTTATATACATTATATAACATAATATGACAGAATTCGTACAATTATTGCTATTAAAATAAATATTTTGACATTTAATTTATTTGATTAGTTTGACTCGTTTCTCTCGCGCAAGATGGAAATTGCCGTTCTGATAAACCTGCTCTGTCAGATATAATTTCAATATCAAGGGTTAAATACATATAGGTCATGTAGTCTTTACCATGTGAAAATGTGACATGTATTAATCTTCTCAATTGTCAATTACATTGGTCGTTGTTACGTTTCGTTCGACTAATGGATGATAATCTTCATTCCGCGAATCAATTGTGGAGAATGCAGAAACGATATTTTCATGCAGCAAATCAATTTTTAATCTTTTGAAAGGAATAGTATTTATGAAATATTTTTAAAATATAATCTAACTCTCGGAAGAGAAAACGCACATTATCGCGCATTGAAGAGCGTAAAATCATTTTAAAAATATGCTTGTGCACTGTCCTTAGATAAAATATTCAGAGATATCTTGTTCTCGAAATATCCTCTCAGAAAATGAAAATCCCCCAGGGAATATTCTGTCTCACGAAAGAAAATTGAATTATCGCTCGATTCGGAATTTTCTCTGATTAATTTCCCACAAAATGCTCTTTTACTATGCAAACGAGATAACTGCTGACCTTTAACTACGGAGAGAGAAAAAATGAAAAGAGAAAGAAAGAGGGAAAAATATGCATCAGACTCTCTGATTGAGCTCTTCTTTTACTCGATCAACGAAATTCGATTATCGTTCGCGATTGGATTTTGCCGGCTGGTACCGAATGGGACAGACGTGCCATGACAGCGAGAGTGGCCCTATGTGGCGCAATACGATTAAGTAGAATACACATAGATAAACGTGTCGATGCCCGTCGACGCCTCGTTCTGACAAACGATAAAACGATAAAATAAACGCCCCGTCCATCGCGTCGCGACATCAACGAGACCGACTAGGCGCGTTTGTCCCGACCTTTATCTTTCTCGCGATACAAATCATACATCAATTTCTGGATTAAAAATATTCGTAACACAGCCATGATTGTATGTAGGTACATTGTTCTTTTGGATGTCATGTCAATTTTATCATATTTAAATAATATTTAAATAATCAAATTTAGCTGCATACATTATATTAATGTTTTTTTTTTATATTTATTTTGTAAAAGTTTTATTCAAGAATTTCATTATATACTTTGTTTATTTGCTTGTAAATAATTCTGAGAAGAGATTACGGTTTTCTTATGATTTTTTTTCTCGAGCAATGACATGTTATTTAATATAATAGTAAAAATTCCTTTTCCTTTATCTTTATCAGAACAAACATTGGCTATTAAAATGAATATTAGAATAAATACATGGACTGGATCTCAAGAATAATTTTAAATTAATTTTTTTCGATAGTATAAAAGACATTTGTCAAGGTGTTTTTTTTTAATTTTAATAATGATTAATGACAGATCTTACACTGCAACACGTGTTGCAGTGAAATACTGCTGGAGCTCATATCTCGAGGAGAGCACATGCAATTGCATTATGCAACACAGGTATTGTCCATAAAGGGAGGCATCATTTCGTAGCAGCAGGAAGCGCTTAACCCATATCAAGCATTTTGCGCTTGTCTCTCTCTCTCTCTTCTCTCTCTTGTTTAATAGCTTTAATGGCGTTGATGTAAAACCCTTCATCCGTGATGGGAAGCAGCCTAATTGCTCCTATTCCCGTGTCGAGCCCTAAATTCGCCATTAATAATAATCGCTGCCCCCATCCTTCTATGCATCCATATATAGAGCACGGATGACGAATTTTTCTCCAACTATCGATTTTTTAGATATGGATATATTTTACGAATATTAATAGATGCCTTTCTGCGATATTTGGCAGGGGACATTGTCAGAGAGATTAATAACGATGATAAAAAATATAATTGATATTCTGTTTCTCTGCTATATAAGTACGTTTAATATTAAGACAATTCAGATTATTTTTAGTTAGTGTAATAATATTTTTTTAATTTTTTATATTTATGGAAATATTATTTATCTAGATATATTAGGTACTCGAAACTTGCTGATTATAATTTTTTGTTTAGATATAAATATTAGACAAAAGTGCGAAAAAGTCACGTGCGAGATTCAGTTAAGACCGAGACTGAAATTATAACATTGAAATAAGAATATGTTGGCGAATTGGGAAACGAATGCCTAGCTAATGGGTTACTCGGTTAGTCATTCGTTACGTTGATGCGTGAGACGTTTGCACGTGCACATATGTGCATGTGTATGCGTATGCTCGCACGACTCAACAATAACTGGTTAGAGTCTTTCAAGGTGTTTCTGCGACCAAGCCTAATGTTATTCGAACAGAGAAACACATTTTTACCGCGTGATTTTTCATCTCTTTCAACATTATTCGTCGATCTCTAATTCTATAAAAGACACGTGAAAATTTTTCAAATCTCTAGAGTGAAAACAGATTGTTAAAATCAAAGTTAAATGGAATGATTGTTGCCTTTGAATTAGGAAGCTCTGAGATGCACGATCTCGAAATAGCTCTGAAATCGACAGCGGAAATGATATCCAAATGATTACATCGGCTGGGTAAAACAATGTACAAGATGTGATATAAAGAATAATATTGGGTATGTGTGCCGTATTCTCGTAAAATTATGTTTCAACATTAAAACACGTCTCCAAGGACAATAGCAATTTATAAAAGATGTAAAGCGAAAATAGAAATTTTTTCTTAAATTTTTATAAAATATGAAAATATTTAGAAAAGCAAGTAGACTTAAAATTTTTTGTCTAACAAGTAAACTTTTTTATGTCATATTTTTCATGATTTCTACACTTGTCACTCGCGTTTATCATAATTACTTTTTATTAATAATTTCATTGGCAAAAATCTATAACTATTATTAATATTATATATTTTAATAAAATCACACATATATATATTTTTCTCTATCTTTCTTCTCATTGAATCTTTCTGAAAAAGAAAGTTTACTGATCACTTTTAAAATTATGAATGAAGATTGTACACCTTATACGTCGTACGAGAAGTAATTAGCGATAACAAAGTTTCAATTGATAATTAATATAAAATATCGATCGTTCCACAAAAATAGATCCGATTTTAAAGAGAAACGAATTGCAGTACTTTACATAGAAAACTAGAATTATTAAATTTTTGATTACTTCTCTGAATTTTATGAATCATTTTGCAGCTGGATCGATTACAAACACGACAAAGTACGTGCTTGAATGCGTGACTCGAGCCACAATTGAGAGAAAAGACAACATTTTCGTTTAATTTTAGTGTCATGATATAATAAAAATTTAAATAATGTTACGTGGTCAGTAAATTGTAAAATTAAATTAATTTTCGAAAAGAGATTCTTAAATCGTACGTTTTTAAAAATGTTCCTCGCACGCAAATGAATGAAATATTATTACTTAGTAGAAATTAAGAAACACACTGATTGCAAACTTTCCATCCAAGTTCTCCAACGGGGAATCCTTTGTTCCGATTACAATAGTAAAATTCTTTGGTTTTCAATTACAAACACGCCTGATGACCTCAGCGTCTCTTAATCACCTTCGTTCTCTTAATCGTCGTCGACGAAGTGACTCGCGCGCCAAACTGGAAGAACAGCTGCTCCGAAATTTGTTACCTGCGGATCGTGATCCGGGCCAGGTGCGAGACGATGTCCGCGTGTGCGCGATCACCTGAATCGGAATTGGTTCTAATCCCGAACTATTCGACCGGTTCAAAGGAGACGGAGGCGAAGTGACCGCACCGTTCGCCGTCTCGACGCCGACTGACGGTTGACGGCGACCGACGCGGCGCGTTGCAATGTGCAATCGAGGATGCACTGACCACGCCACCGCTACGCGACGGTCAGGAACGTGTCGTCAACATTTCGGGTCCCGAAGTGGGAGATCGAGCTTAAAATTGCTCCAAAAAATTTAATCTATTTTTTTTTTATTTTGAGATAAAACTGCTCCAAAATCGGAGTCGTTTTATTTCAAATTGTCAATTTAATATTGTTATGTATTCGGATTCATAAGACGCGCCAAGTATAAGAGCACCATGTTCAGGTTGCGATATGGGGCGCTCAAGCAAGTAACGTGCGGGCGTATGCCGATCGGAGCATTCCGTTTATCGGCTTGGATCAGGAAGCATGTGTGCGTAGACTTAGATCTTTGAAATATAGCCACGTTAGTATTAGATAACAATACCGGCGTAATTATTGAATCCCCTGCTGATTTAAAACTATTAACGAATATAACAAATATATATTTAAGAGAAATTAATTGAATTATTTAACATTTTTAAAACACCTTAATTTTTACGAATATAATTTGGTTCAATAAACACAAGTTATTATTCTGGTAATAATTAGAAATAAATCATTTCCATTTGTGTGATAGTCAGGAACGTGTCGCCAACATTTCGGGTCCCGAGGAAATAGCGAGGGTGGGAGATCGAGCTTAAAATTGCTCCAAAAATTAAAATCAATTTTTTTAATGTTAAGATAAAACTGCTCCAAAATCGGATTCGTTGTATTTTAAATTGTCAATTTAATATACATTTAAGAGAAATTAATTGAATTATTTAACATTTTTAAAACAGCTTAATTTAATTGAGATGAATATAATTTTGTTACATAAATACAAGAAGTTATTATACCTAATCAAAAATAAATCGTTTCCATTTGCTCTTTATAATGATTTCTAAAGAGCCGGAAATAAGCTGGCGCAATTTCGATATACATGAATAAATTTATTATTCGCGGTCAGTAAAATCCTTTGAAGGATTCTATGCTGATAAAGGACATAAAATTCAGGAATTAAAGTGCCTGTATGTTCGCCCCAACGGGGACGGTTGCAGGATATGCGGCACATGACAGACGCACACATGCATGACCGTTTGCGAGCCTTTGATGAGGCTCCTCTACGCTTTCTACACACAATTCTGGAAGCATGGACGGAGGTCTTTGATGATTACGCGTAATTGCGTCTTCATTCAAAGATGATCGTGTGAAATTTTAATTTGCCTCGCTGCTCGACATCGACTATAAGTATCGGTCGTATAATTTCCAAGAATCGAACATAAAAATTGCGTATTTAAATATCCAATATTATTTATATTATATTATTGTGAAGCGAGATATTTTTATTGCAATTTTTCTTGATAATTGAAGTGACACTTGATCATTTTGATCAATAATGGATTATTTTTTTCATAAATTTTTACATAATTAAATTTATTTGAAATCTTTGTTAAAATTTGATAATGCTTTTGTGATGCCTGCTACTCTAGTCAATTGCTAAAGACGAATAGAGACTGTAAAAATCTCTTCATGCGAGAGACTGTCTCGCATCCCCATAAAACGACGGTCTGAGTCATCAAATTCTCCCCATATGTACTGTCGTCTCTCAGGGAGAAAGAGCGACGTTGCAAGGGTAGCGGAACAAATCCCAGACGGTTGCTATGAAATTAAACCGTAGGGAATAAGAGTCACAGATGCTACCAGCTGCTTCTTCCAGTATCTTTTGACAAAGAAGTTAGAAATATATACGAAAACAATATATTATTCTAAACCATCGTACAAGTTTTTCTCCTAATAATTTTCATGATAGTTGTATTTAATAATTAAAATTTTAAATTCAAGAATTTTAATAATTCTATAATAAAAATATAAATTAAATTTTGATAAAAAATTATGATGCAATAATTTAATTTCAATTTATTATAAAATAGATATTGGATTTTAAATATTTTTCTAATATTTCTGAGTATATAGAGCCATTTTACAGAAGCTATTTGCAAGTTCAGTGAGATTGCTAATTTTATCAACTCGCTCTTGAGGAAGTAATTCGATTGTTGCGACAAAATATCTCGAGCATATAAATATGGATGTTTTTGAAGGCGATTGTATATTTCTAGAACTCTCGGGTCTGAATTTGTGCAGGCAGTAACGATTGCCGTTAATTTCTTTCGTTATCTGACGGAACTCGTGACGTTATTCATGACGCGTTCGTGACGTAAGAAAGAGGCGCTGCGTGTCGTTGCGTCATCACGACGTCATCGTTATCTCGTGGGACGAGGCGGACGAATCGATATGCGTGCTCGGAAGCCTCGTTAATTTTTAATCTAATCGAAACTACTAATACACGAAGCGGTTATTGCAAAATAAACATAAGCTACGTTTTTTAGGAATAAAATAAAGAAAAATTGACTGTTAAATATTAATTTAATATTTTAATATTTTAATCAAGTATTCTCGTAATAAAATATTTCATATCCAGTTTTATACAATATTAATAACGCATGTATATACACACATATATATTACATATAAGTGATACTGATTATTATAAAATATTTAATTAAAATAATTTAAAATTATATACAATATCAAATTAAAACATATTTTTTTTGCTTTATTCCAAATATTAAATTATTAAACAAAATTATTAAATATAAAATTATTTTTGAAAAATATATATTGTAATACACATAAATATATATTTTAAGAAATAATGTTAAAATTTAATTATTTTAAATTTATTTTTATAATTAATTGTATTCTTCTCTGGTATTATTTTAATAATTTGTATATTTAAAAAGATTAATGTTAAAACTACCACCGATTTAAATAAAACTTGACCGTTGGCAGATGTTACATCTGAGTAATTGAGCAATTGATGAAATCATTTATTTATGCACATGTACATTTGTGAATATAACTCCGAGAGAAGCCGCGATTTTAGTAAAAATTTTGCCCTCGGCGAATTGACGTTCGTTCACCTCGAGACGTTGGTAAACCGCTTATTTTTTCTGCGTTTTTTTTTTAAAAAGAAAGCGTGTCTCAAAGAGAATCTTTGCCATAAAACCGAAGAAATTCTAGATGCGGGATAGGACTTCAGATGATTAACATATTTACAAATGGCTGCTGAACTTGCTTTGTTCCGTGACCAGAATTTCGTCTTCAGGATAATTTTGAAGGTAATTTGCGAAATAAAAAAGAAGAAGAAAGCACTATAGGTACTTTTCAGTACATAAAAATAAAGAAAAAAATGAATAAGACTTAAAAAGAAATATTAAATACATTAACAATTAATTATTTTATCTATTGAAGAATTATGAGAGAAAGAGCATAAAAACGTGAGATAAATGTCTCGATGTTAGAACCACCTTTAGATTCCAGACGTTAAGATATGCTTGCTTAGAGAGAAAGGAAAGAGGAGAGAGAAAGAGAAAGATTCCAGATTCTGGTGTATGCATGTGTATAGGAGCATAGTGAATTCTCTCCGCTTTCGAATGAGAACAAATGCCGCGAAACACGTGCTCGATCAGTGGTAGTCAATTCATCTAAACGTTATCTCGTGTTGATTTTTATTTATGTGAACTCCGTTACTTAAAAATCAAAATAAATTTACTTAATTCGATGAACATTGACGCAAGACTACGCACAAGTTGATAGAAGGTTGTATATAGAAAAGAAATGTATAAATATATAACGCATCCATAAATCACTATGGAATATATTACTCGGTAAAATTTATATCGGATGTGATTAAAGAAGATACTTGTATGTTTACGTAGCTGCGAATAAATCCGTGCGCTAATGATAGAATCTTCATTGGATACAGTCTATTTGACTTGCGTCACACACACGCACACATTGTTCAGTTTCTCGTTTCATTCAATTCGAGACGGCAGGAAAATCGCTTGATTAGCGAAAGTGTAGAAACTCGAGAGAACTTGATGCTCCCATCGTTTTACTTTCGTCCGCGCCGACTCACAATAAGACACACGATAATAATTGTGCTCCACGAACGCAATTAAATCTCGCGGTCGAGTGGTCTAATTCAACGACACACAATAGCCGCGAATTTACATAAGAAACCCACGTAAACTCCATTCTAATACGTCGTCCACGCGCGAAATCATCATCGCGATTTTCAACGAGAGACCTTGAAGAGTTGCAACATTTTGTGGAAAAACGCGACTCACGCGTGAACAACAGTTTTTTTATTTATGTAAAAAACATGTGAGGTTATTATTATGAATTTTTAATCATATTTTTATCTGCATTTTAATTTTACTGTTTTTTTAAATTGAATTTTACTGTTTAATCTCAATTTAAATTATATCAAAAATAAAATCATACGGTAATGTATTATAATTTATTTATATGTATTATGTTGCCTCGATTCAAATAATTTTCTTTTGCGATACATTTATTTCTTCAAAGAATGAAATATGATTTGCGTGACAGTGGTAGATAAGAAATCGAAATTGACAGTCAGGGGTTAAAGTGGCGCGTAGTCAGACGGGATGATATTATCGTGATTACGAGGCTGTTTTTCTTCGAGAACCGCTGACGGAAGCGAAATATTGAAGTCAAGGTCGAACTCGTCGAAACAGTTAGCGGTTTCAAGTCGGTCAGGTCTCGACACCGAGTCAGAGTTAAAGTTCAATCCAGATGAAGCTGAATACACGACTAATCGATCGGAATCACGTCGAAAAGTATCGTACTTTGTGCTACAAAATTCTATTTCGTAATGCTAGATGCGCATAATATATTTGCAATTTGTACAAAAAATGATAATTCTTAAAATAATTAAAGAGTTTGCTAGTTTTAATTTTCGGATAAAATTAATTTTTGAAATATTAAATAATATTATATTACTTACATCTAATTTTTAATAATTAAAAAAACCTGTTTGTATAACATGAGATGTAATGAATAAAATAAATTTTTAAAATATAGGTAAAAATTAACATAAATAATAAACGATTCTGTCAAGAAAAAGATAATTAATATCTTCCATTTTACATAAGAAATATGATAGATGTTGCGCGACGACTGATATCTGTAGAAAATATTTTTTACATGGTAATTAGTTTCTTTATTTTCTATATGTTTACGTGTATGTACACACACACTTATTATACTTGAAATGTGTGTTACGTTTCCTTACGTGGGTTGCAACCTCAAGCACAAGTATGTCACATGTGTTGCATTCAAACAAGCAATTGGGCTCCGCGGAATGCTGGCGAGAGCTGCCAACAGTCAAACATTTTATATAAACGATCGGCTTTTGTGTATATAATAGTGGTCCCAGCTAAGAGAATTAACAATACTTCAGCCGAATGAGGAATAAAGTTCTTTTCGATTAATTCATTCTGCAAATGTTTCGCACATCCGTCTAATCAGCCTGTACATGAAGCATTTTCTGCGTTTCTTTAAATAATAAAAAATATCGCGAGTATAATATACACATTTTTTAAATAAAATTAAAATTTTACTTAGCGATATATATAATAAACATAAATATATAATAAAAAACCAATTCTAATTATATAATGTTTGAATGTTTAATGAAAGCTCTTGGACGCAAAGAAAAATAATATCGTGTATCTAATTCGATTTCCAGCTCCTTAGTAAGTAACGTCTTCTTAAAATTGAATTAGTTTAGTCTCTCTTTAAAAAGAGACTTGAGTCATCCAATAATTGTCACGATCATTGCATTGAGGATCACTTGGCCTTCTTCGAATGTGAAAAAAACGTGTTAATCTCTTTAAGTGGACCTAATACTCGGATTGGGGCTAAATTTTTTATCGAGCCGACTGCGTGTAAAGACTATCCTCCTTTATGTTTCACTCGGTTGATCTCGCTTCGGTAATCTCAGTCACAAGACATTTCTCCACATGACGTTGAGTTTGAGATGGAATACGTCTCCACGCGAATAGAATGATTGCTCCAATTGAAGATAAGATACAAGGTGTGCAGAAACTGCGTGTACGTTCCAGTTATACTCGCTCGAATCGATCTTCTCACGTCTCGTCGTGAGAAAGGCGGATATATCCATTCTGAATTCGCGCCACAAAACGAGAGGAATCTCTTTTCCTTTCTGCGACTCATGCTTCTTCCATTCAACGCGATTTTTCTCGCAACTCGGAATCGCGAAAGTATCCCGCTATCGCGATTTCTCTCGAAAACTGTAACATGCGATAAACGATCAAATGTTTCTATTAAAATATTGAATATTTTTGTTCGAAATTGTAATCTAATTTTTAGGATGATAAAATCTCCAGATCTTTTTCATACATATAAGAATCATTTTCAATATTATATTATTATTTTGATTTTTCTTTGCATTATATCAAGTTATTTTTTAAATATTATAATAAAATAATATGCTACATAATATTAAAAAAAATTAGACGTAAACATGTTGTAATATGAATTTTTTCTGATTAAGTAGGCTCAATGGAATATGTATTTGTTTCTCGAGATCACGCGATATCATTTCGAAGGAATGCCAAGCTGTATTCCAATACCATATTTGTGATCCGACTATAATTTTTCTTACGCATTTTCCTTCTGGTTACATTCCGCGATGCGCCTCGTTAGACTTGACACGTATTACTTTGCATTCCCGTAAGCGTCTCGCAAAACGCGATTCGCCGAAGCGGATCAATCGATTCACCGCGAATTTCCAGATTGAAACGCTGCGCTTCTCCGATTTACTGTGCCGAAACATTTTCAGAAAGTGAAAACTCTCTTACAAGATTCAGAATTTATCCTAATTTAAATTAATTTGCGTAGTTTTAGAATTGGAAATTAATCATCTCTAAATTTTGACATTATAAATATTTTATACCTAATTTATATATATATCGGCCAATAGAGCCAACGCGATGTTATTGCAAAAATTAAGAAACTAATATTTTATATATTATTTTAAATATTTTACATATTTATATTATTTAATATCTAGAATGTTTCAACATTTTGATGAAAAAAGTTTACGTGAAATCATTCGAAGATAATATTATACTTTTGTTGCTTGTAATAAGGCTCAATTTACGTCAAAACCTGTTCGTGTTTAATCGCTTAAAAATGAATCCCTATAATATGACGTTTCCGTTGAAAAGAAATCGCTCAATCGACAGAAATCGTGACGATAATTCTGACGCTTGGTATTTACGCAGCTTTCCGCTTTCCGATATGATAACGAGGTAAAATCGACGTTGATCCATCCAGGATGGGCATCTGTCGCGAACGCAAACGACATATGCACAATAAGGATAGGAAGGTTTCACGGACGCGTTGAAGGACTCGCGCGATAAGTCGATATTCATGGAAGCGCGAACATGCCAAGGTCCAATGTCAAGCTGTCTCGTCGAGGCTAATATATTCCCTCTTAATTTTCTATATGTATTGCGAGCCTCGTTACGGAAACGTTCCGTCAATAGTCCTCGCGCGCACGCTGAGGACGAGCTGTGCGAGATCCTTGACATTTAAGGTAGAGACACCAAGATAAGGGAATGTGCCCGCGTGACTGCGAAACTGCGATTTAGGATTTGATTTAGGAATTGTTGCAATCTCAGCTACAAATTGCGCGAAGAGTTGCGAAACGTTGAAACGCGAAATAGAGAAGACATTTTATGCAACTGCGTCGAGCGGATGCAATAAAGATACGAATTTTGCGCTGTGTGTGATGTGTACAGAAAGGCTTGGCGCGCGTAAAAGTCGTCGAAAAGCGACGGAAGTGAAGGTAGAAATCGATCAGCGAAGCTAGTCGACTGTCAAATTCTTCGTTCAGCTTAACTGCCATTTAATTATGTAACTATACAGTTTTTATCGATTAAATTCTCTACAAATTGCTTTCCTTCTTTGAAATCCTTTGCATAAATTGTACCAAGAATTGAAATGTAAAAATTTTTTTATTTATTTTAGATTTTAGATACATTAATTAATTAGTTGAGAGTTGCATTTTTTCATAATTGTTTTTTTAAAAAAATTTATAGAGAACTCTATCAGTGCTCCAAAAGAGCACCCTCATTAATTCCTATGTTTCAAAGGCATTTCAGAATTTTTAATGCTTTAAAAATTCTTCACAAATATTTTTAGAACATCAGAAATTCTAAAATGTCTTTTTTTGAACATAATTTATAATTGATGGTATTTTTTAAAAAATAAGGATTTATGGATATAGGAATGATTATCTATCTATTACGATAAATATTTTTTGTTGCGTGCGAATTATCATTACTAAATTAAAAAATGTTATATTAAATTTTATCGATAAAAAATGATTAGCAAGAAATAGAAAAATAGTAACTAATTCCAGGGCTGTAGTTTTTATCGATCTTGAGGCGTCGCACCTCTGGCCACGAAAATGCACGGTTCGTGACCGCGTTACGTCAGGAACGGGCTTTCAAATCCAACCACGATCTTTCCATGCGATGGCAAGAAAGATGGATTGAAAAAACAGAAAGATATAGAAAAAGAGCAGAGTGGAATAGGCTTGAAATATATTTTCATATCTTAGAACCCACGTCAAGACAACTGATTATTAGTACACAAGAATCCCAGATAGCACAAGCTATTCGAAAAGAATTCATTTGTATGTCACCGATTTTTAGTCCCTTTTCAAATATATATAGAATTCATTTCATAAAATGTAAAAATTTTTTTATTTATTTTAGATTTGAGATACATTAATTAATTAGTTGAGAGTTGCATTTTTTCATAATTATTTTTTTAAAGAAATTTATTTTATAAAATGAATTCTATATGTATTTGAAAAGGGACTCAAAATTGATGACATAACAATATTCTTTTCGAATAGCTTGTGCTATCTGGGATCATTATGAAAATATCGCAAGAAATAAATGTAAAAATGAAAACAAGAAGAAGAAAAACTAAAAAAAAAAACATGGATTTAGAACGCAACCTGAAAATTTTGCATAAATCTCTGCAATAATCAAAAAATGTACCATATATATGATCGAACAGCTGTAGATGAACGGCGCAGTATTCGTTTGTGAGAAACAGGACGTGGAACGCGGGAACAGAACGCGAGGGCGATGACAAAAAAAGAGAAAGGTATGATAATTACCAAGGATTCGTCCCCATTGTCAGCGCTCATAGCCCTCCGCTGGCGCTAGAGGACCCCGAACTCGCTCGTCGTCGTCGTCTTCGTCGCCGGGTTGCTCGTCGCCCTTCTTCGCGGCTTCGCTTCCGGCAACAGCAACACGAGCTCGTCATTCTGTGTCGAGCTCTGCTTCCCGAACGGGAAGATTCCCGAGGGATTCCGCCTGTGACAGCCGTTCCCGGCCTAATCTGTCATCCAGCATCGCGCCACGACTCACGATTGATGTTGAAGAGTAGCTTCTTCTTCTTCTTCTCTTCTTCTTCTTCTTCTTTTATTGATCTTTTAAAGAGTATTGAGCAAGTCGAGAGCTTTTGGAATGTTTTTGGAAACAAGGATAACGAAGAGAAAATATTTGACGCGAGAGAAATAAATAGGAAAGAAGGATGGTTATGAAAATAGGAATGAAATGGAGCAACCGTGGTAATAATATTGGTAATATGGTATATGCAGGTAAGAAAGAAGAAAGTGTGAAGATGATGATCGAATAGTAAAATTACGGAGTAATTTTCTATATAATATCTGGATTATGATTGAATTAGAAAAGAGCAGAAACACGCGGATAAAGATTATAGGGATCTAGGGATATAGGATTATAGTGGCTAGATAGGGATATCCTATGTCAGGAAGGAAAAGAATAACTAGGGCTTTAGTATCGATTATATAGTTTCGTTGGAATATAGTTTACACCGCATTCCCAAATGTCCCGTAGTACTCGAGTCTTCTTCCTCGGGATGCTTTCTTCTAACGCGAGAACTCGACGAAAGCTGGTGCTTGAGAACGAGACGGGGAATAGCGTTGCGAGCGCAAACGCGAGAGAGAGAGAGAGAGAGACGAAGAGAGGACACTGACACACGAAACGTCAACGACACCTTCGGGCACGTCGTCGCTCTTCTTTCCCTCTCTCTCTGACATACCGGGGTCTTCCCTCGGAACTTCACTCACTTCACAACATCGAATAATTCTCGAGATTCGAATTTCACTTCGATAGATTTGTCGAACGATCGCTGGATCCAGATAGATCTCTCGCAAAGCTAGGACGGACGGGCGGCGACGTCTCTTTCTTTCTCTCTTGAACGAATGCCGTTCCCCGAGAACGATTGGAACGGTACGAGGTATCGGAGACCAGGGGGGCACCACGGGCACCCGGTTTCAGCTTGTAAAAAAAAATGAAGGGAGGAATAGGGCACGCGAGTCGCGACGCGCCAACCAAGAGGAGTCGAGGTTCCCTCGCGAGTCGAATCTCGCTGTGCGACTGTGTGGTTAAACCGTCGTCACGCCGGAGATGTGCCGGAGGTGTGTGACGAACTTTTTCCCACCAGACGAGACACGGGGTGGGGGTGAGAGGGGGAGGTAAGTTACGACGGTACCGCCATTTGTTGTAACGGTGGTGGTCCCCTCGTTTTACCGAGGAGAATGTTCTCAGCGCTGGATCGATGCACCTCGAAACCCGACGCTTCAAGGATAGAAAATAAGATCTAGGTTTGACCAAAAATTTGGAGTAAAAATGTCTACTTTCGTTTTAACTAGTTTCAGCGAGATTTTAAGTCGATGAACATCTTATTCGAATTTTTACCGTCTAGGTATTCAATATTGAAGCTATGGGTTGTGAGATTAATAAAATAATTAATCTTTTTTGACATCGGGAACACAACGATATAAAAATATTTTTTATGCGTGTGAAAAACTTGGAAGAAAATTAAATTAAATTTATAATTTAGGAAACCCAATTTTTTTGGTAAAAAAATGATATGAAAGCTTAGTCTTGTTCTCATTTGCATTCAAAATTGCGCTTTATATTTTTATAATTTCTATTAGCTTTATCGCAAATGGCAATGACTTACCATCGGTTTAGTCATATCCGAGGCTTCGTTGAAGGTTTCACGTTTGTGTTGATGCCATGAAGAGAGAGGGACTTTACGCGCCATGTTTAGAATCGCTATATCGCTTTGCCATTTTCGTTGCTGGTTTCTGAAGAGAATAGAGCGATGACAGTCTTCCCATTTTTGGAATCGTTCGTTGAAAATATATAATCTTAAATATGAGATATGAGAGATCGTTATATGATATTTTCGAAATTTTTTTCTGCCAAACTTATTCTCTAACCCCGTGTATACGAATTTTATTTAATTCGTATTTTATTCTATATTTAATTCTAATACTTCCTCAATTTTGATTATAATGAAAATAATAATCCACATTGATTAAATACTTAAAAAATAATGATATGCGCTAAAACGAATATTTCTTCATAAATAATTTGATAATACAAATTATTTAAAAATGATTAAATAAAGAAACTTGAGCCGCATTTAAAACTATGTTCTAAAAGGGAATGATGAGGAAAGGATGAAAACTTTTTAAAAATGTTGGGAGTTTCTGTTAATAAAAGAAACATGTTGGTAAAACATAGATCTTCTTGAGGCGCTTTTAGCATTAAAGGTGGCTGCTCGATTCAACATTTATATCATCCATGTTTGATGAAGATTGTATAGAGTAACTTTTTTATTTTATTAAATTAATTTTTAAATCCACAAATTTTCTATCTTGAGAGAAAAGATATAGTTTATCAAGATACAGCCGTTTTTTTTTAACCCTAAACGCGCATCAAGAATACGAAGATAGAAGACACTTAAACGACAGACATTTAGATGACAGACAGATGAGAGACGTTTTTCACAACATTTAATAAAACGCTATCAACTATGTATGCCTCTTTTTTACTCAAATACTCTAAAAGTTACTTACATACGTGTATAATTTTTGTTTTATTTATTTTTTTTTTTTTCAATGCCATGTGCGCGGACGTGTCACATCCCTTTTGCATTTTGGGCAAAACCTCCGCGTTTTACCCTCGTATTATGCCCTCGTCCTTTCTTTTCTCTCTCTCTCTCTCTCTTCTTTTTTTCGCTATTTTTTGTCTTTAGCCATTTTTGCCTTTCGCTCATTTTATTAGGCACCGATCACCGATGATGAACACAGTAAGGTATGACAGCGCGATTGTGGAGCGAAAAGGAAAAAGAAAATAAAGAAGAAAAGAAAAAAAATGCTTCGCGGAAAGTTGACACGTCCGGCTTCGAGTCTCTGTATGTCTGTATGTATGTACGCGTGTATATATATATATATATATACATATATATATATATATGTTTTTGTGTGTGAATGTGTGTGGACGTGTATAAATTTAATACTATCGTCGTATCGTTTACATTCGCTTATATTTATATATATTTATATATTTATATATAATATTTCAATTAATCGTTGACACAGCGATCAACGTCCCGGGATGCGCTAAAGAGAGGTCCGTTTTTTTCTGTCGCAATATCTTCTACGGGGCGATTGATTGGTTGGATTGATTGAGGATGATGGGCGTGCAAAAGATAAGTAGTCGGCGTGGTGATGATGATAATGATGTTGCGTTGTGCCCTTCGCGAGCTTTTCTCTCTCGACGTTTCTTCGCGAGAAGCCGAGCACAAGCGCGAATTTCCTCCTTTCTCTTCTGTCTCTTCTTCTTTATCGTTTTTTTTTTTTTTTTTTAATTTTACCCGTTCACACTTTCGGAAAGCCTCCTTTATTTAGAGAAGACATCGCATGATCGTATATGTATATAATTATATAGGCACCATAAAATTAATTACAAATGTGTTAATATATATATTATTACATATACATTTGTAATAGTAATTACAATTGTACATGTGACGTGTATTAACAATTTAAAATGGAAAATTTCAAATCTATCGAGCGCCAAAGAATAGAAATATACAGTATTATATAATCGCTGTATATGTGTATAATTATATAATTATAATATGTATATATAATTATAATTACAGAAAAGTTCTTTAGAAACACGCTGGCAACGCATATGAGACTAACTTACTTCGATTTCTAGAGCAAACAAATTAATTTTTAGATTCTTGATCGAATCATGGTCATGACGATGAAATAATTTACAAAAATAAAGAATTAACAATTATATACATTTGTATATACTTGATATATATATATATATATGTATAATTTTATATATATTATAGTATATATAGAGTATATATATATATATATATATATATATATATATGTATATATATATATATATATATATATATATATATATTCTCTCTCTCTTCTCTCTTTATATTATTTATCATTATAAATTTATATAATATATATAATGATTTATAAATATAAAGAATTGCTGCGGGTATAAAAAAATGCATTCATCTGAAAAAATATTTTTCAGGCGCTCGACGCGTTTGACATTTTCCGAGTTTCCTCGCTTAGTAATTTATGGTGGATACGTTTGCGAGAGAAAAATAATCGAAATCCGCGCTTTGTCGTCGAAATAATCACCATCAAAATACTCGTAATTTCTATGATTGATCGGCATAAAAAAAAAGTCCCGCATGATTTGTTCCTTAACCGATGAACTTGGTGACAGATCGCACCATTTCTTTTTCTTTTTTTTTTCTTCGTACGCACAAGTATCACAATCATATTTTAACGCTCATCTATGAATGTATCGTGTATATATGCTTTTTTTCGCGTTTTTATTTTGTTGTTGCTATTGTTGCGTTTGCCGTTTTCGAGAGGCAATCTCAGCCAAATGCTGTCGCCTCGTTTACGTCTCGAAATATCGCTCTAGAACGATATGTTTTGCTGCTCTAACGAGTCGAAAGATCCGCACTTCTTATTCTGGAATATCATTTCCATCAAGAGTTGTAATGCATTTTTCAGCACACAGTTTTTTTTACAATATTTATTAATGCTAATAGTTTGAGTGTAAGAAATTGAGATTAATTAATCTAATATGAATCTTAGTCCCTAAAGTTTTATTTGATAAATTTTGTTATAAAATATATTGAATAAATTATACACATATTTTTCTCTACATATTAATATTATACAAGTATCATATAAATTTTAATATATAAAAATATCGAATTAATTGTATATAAAGTAAAAAATATTGTATTAAAAATATTAACTTCTATATAAAATACGATTAAGTAAATAATATATAAACGTTGACAAAAGTTGAGTATACATTCCAGAGCGGTTCTTTCGAATTAGAGGTAGCAGATTCGTTCTAGATAGATATTAACTATGGACCGCAGCCCCTTCGATTCGAGGCTAGTTTTAAAAAGACCCGTTTTCGGTCCTACGCTTAGAAGTATTAAAGTATTAGATATTATAAACTGCAACCTATAAGCTGATCCCATGTTATTTCTTGGTCACAACCTCGTTGAAATCTTTTCTTCGTCATTGCTTACGGATCACTCTTGAAGATTCTCGACGAGAACTCGAAGCTCGAAAAATCATCTCGAAACCGGCGCGAGCTCAGATTTTCGTCGTCTCGTTCGATCACGTCGTCGTCGACCTATACCTTGATATGAATCACTTAATTTCACAATCTTGTAATCGTTACTTTAGCCCTTGCCGTGAATAAAAAAAAAATCGATTGCAATAAAAATCGTAAATGGTCTCTTCAGTTTGCGAAGTCAAGCGGTTCAGCCGATATCTCGTTTCTGCAGAAATCGACGAGGCTGTCGACGATGACGTTTACGAGTCTCTCCATCCCGGGCGGACGCACACGTCGTAACCGCAAAATTCTCTAATGATTTCCTCTCGAAACCCCCTCGTCAGTCTGATTCTATGGCCCCTTTCTTTTCCCTCGGAGGGCACCATTATATATCTTCATCATCATTAGTAAATTCCGAAAAAATTCCCCCTCTGTTTAAGATGATCCTAAACGTGCTGGAGAAATCTATGATTTTCACCCTGTTTTATCGACAAAATGTGAGGTTAGATAAACTATAAATCTATTTATTGGCTCTACGGATCGTTTTAACGCTTCGCTTTTTGTTAATATTAATAATTTAATTTGTACAGGAAAAAGATTGATCAATCTGTATAGTCTCATATATCTTAGTTGGAGAATTATGAATTCTAAGCATTCGTGACTCTGTAACCAAGATATACAAATTGATAAATCTTTTCTTGTACAAATTAAAGTATTAAGATTAACAAAGGACGAAGCGTTCTAATTTCAGATTAAAAACAATCCGTATAGCCAATAAATAGATTTATAGTTTATTCAACCTCACATTTCGTCGATAAAACAGGAAGGAAACTTAGTTTAGCTTAGGATCCCCTTAAATCGTCCTCGAAGTCCTCCGACTTCGGGATTCTCGCGACAGGGTCTATATATCGGGGTGTATATACCGGAATATTAACTTCTGTACTATACTCCTCGAACTTCAGACAATTATATTCGGACATTTTCTCTCTCCCGACAAAAGGCTCGAAGAAAATAAACTCTTTCGAGCGTTAAAAAAGGTTCTTTACGTATTCTTCCGGTTTTTGACGCTTATTTTCGATGCGTTTATCCTGAAATTCCGTTAGGTTTCTCCCCATTTTAAGCGGACACGGTCTCGACCATCGACTTTTTGATAATCTCGCCAAAGTTCTCGTCGCAATCCTCGGATGTGCCCTCGGTCTGTTGCTCCCCGACTACCTGGCCCGGTTCAACGACCATCTCCGCGATTTTTCCGGCCGCACTCGCGTGGCCACCGTGAGTTCCGTAAGTACCGTGATGCTGCTGCGGTTCGTGCATCTCGCCGTAGTACGAATACCTGCCGCTGAGCAGCTCCGAGAAGGGCTCGAGCTTGCTCTGCATCTGCTGCACCACCGTCGTCGCGTTCATCGGTTGTACCGAATTCGTGAGATTCGTGTACTGCGCTGCACTCGCAGCTTCCTCCTGCGCGAACACGGTCGAGTCGTAGGACGAGTGTTGCTGCTGCTGCTGCTGTTGCTGCTGTTGCTGTTGCTGCTGTTGCTGCTGACCCGGTGGCGCCTGATGGAGAGCGGCGTTCGCGGGATCCTGGGTGCCTGGATAGGGTCCGTAGTGCGCGAACGCGGCCGGATTAGGCGAGGATTGAAATTGCGGCTGGAACTGCGAGACCCGCGACGTGGACGGTAGATTCGCGTACGGCGACGTCACGTAATCCTGATACGAGGATTGCTGGAAGCTCATGCCACCTCCGGCGCCGCCACTTCCGGCGTTTTGCGCCCCCGTCGAGAAGCTCTGGAAGGCCTGGCCGAATTCCGGATGCAGCTTCCGCTGCACCGCGACCGATTGGCTGCCGTCGACCGTGTCCTCGCTCGCGTAACAATCGTCCCTGATGGCGTACAGGTCTAAACTGTCCTCCCTCGTGCCGGGGACCTCCGGTTGGCAGCCCGCTGTCACCACACCACCCTCGTGACCCGTCTCGTAGTGCAAGGTCGTGAATCCGCCTCCGCCCGCGGGACCCGGGATCGCGCACGCGTCGCCGCTCCTGCCGGCGATATCCATCCCTAGGGAATCGATGTCTCGCAGCGAAGCGCCGTTTCCTCTGCCGACCTGCCTCTGATTGTCCGCAACCTGATCCGCGTGCTCGCCACCGACCTCCTCCTCGCGCTGCTTCTTCTCCAGCTCGAGGCGCATTAGCGTGTGAATAAAGTGCGTTCGCACACGCACCGGGTTAAATTCGATTCTGCCGGAGCTGTTTGCGCAACCATCCCGCGTGCAGCCGCAAGGAAATCCCGGCCGGTCCACCTAAAAGTCGAATTCGATCAAAATTTGTGCTTCGGGAGATCAGGCTTACTCATTTTTTTTTTTTTTTTTTTTTTTTTTTTTTTTTTTTTTTTTTTTTTTTTTTTTTTTTTAATATAATTTTATCATTTTTTATTTCAATTTTTAACGTAGCAAACTTTTTCAACCGGTCGAGTTTTTTTTTTTACATTAATTAAAAATTGATTTTTATGGAATTACAGAACAAGCAGATTATAAAAATATTATTTAAAACCGAAAATCATACCCATTTAAAATGAAAATTATATCAAAAATTGGTTGCGAAGATAAAAAGATAATATATAGTCTATGTGCTTTTTAAATCGACTGAATAAATTAATCGATTGCTTTTTCTTTCGATAATTACAATATATGAAAACATTTTTGTTTGAAACATTTTTCTAGGGTAACAATTAATTACATTTTTTTATTATTCTTAACCTATTCTCTCAAGATCTCTTAAATAATGTCCTCTGTTAATTTTTATCTTGAGAAAAAATCGATTTCGATTTAATCTATTAATCCCCAGATTTGTCGGAAGAACTAATCTGAACTGAATGTGTTAATAAATGGAAAGATTAATCGCTAGAGGAGTCGGTGGTTTCTTAAGAATTTTAAAAGATTAAATCCAAATTACGCATAAAATATTAATCCCAAAGCAGGGGAAATTAAATCTACACTCCTCTGGAGTTTTTAAAAAAGTAGGTCAGCTATTCTTTAATTTTTCACTTTATATCCACTGAGGATCACAATTTCTCACACATACCATATATACATATATCTGACGGAGTCTCTTTTGAAAATAATTGAGAATAGAGAACGAGTATCTCATAAGAAATAAATATAAATGAAAATTGCAATTTTTTTTTTTTTTCGCGACTTACTTGACACTTGACGCTCGCCCTGCTGCAGGGGCAGCTTTCAGGATCACAGTATCCTTTGCAGCCGCATCCGCAGTGCTCTCTGCTAGCGCGTATGTCGCGACACTCGTCCTTCTCGACGGCGTCTATCCTTCGCACTCCGGCGTTCCTCAGCATCACCCGGCGCTGCCACGTCGGCACCGGCTGCAGGAAGTAGTAGCTGTCGATGTCGAGCTCCTCGGTGTCGCTCGGCTCCTCGTCGGTGTCGTCGCTCGGATCCTCCGAGCTCGACGCCGTCTCGGTCACGCAGCTGGTCGCGCAGTTGCGCTCCGAGCGCAATTGCGCGAGATGCGCGCGATGGATTCGCCTCTGCTCAGCCGCGTGTTCTGACAGCGAGAATCTCTCGGCGTGTGTATGCGTCGCGCTCATCCCCAGAGTGCTGCCGCCCTGAAATGAAAAATAAAATCGATTGCGTTGTCAAAATATTTTTTTTTCTTTTTTTTTTTTTTACGTACTTTGGGAATGAAATTTTTATCTCTTTTTGCGGAAAAATCTCTTTAAAAGAGATTAATTTTTTTATCTTTTTTTAATGACAAACGTATATATTGGGAGGTAATATGATTTCAATGAAATTGAAATATTAATAATAATAATAATGTAAAATAAATACACCCTGTTAGCAATAAAACGAATAGTCTCGTGATATTATGTTGTCACATTGGTGAGAAAATTTGTTCGTTTACTTTTGTACAGTCGACAGAGTCCCTTATGGCTGAAATCAATAAAAGACATCATATCACGATGCTATAAAATTTTATTGTAAAGTAATGGCACACAAAAAAGTAGAATCGTGTCTCTTATACAAATTCAATGGTGACTATTATCGTGTTATGATTGAATGATATCGTAAATGATATTGGAGGGAGAAATTCAAACAGGATGTCTTGCATAAAAGCGAAAGAAAAAGAAATTTATTTTCTTACATAATCTTTGTATGACACATTATATAAATTCGACGGCTAGCATTCTCGTAATATTTTAAAATAATACCATGTTTTCTTAGTACAAGAAATTTTTTGAAGCATTTTACTATTTATGGATATAAATAAATTTTTTTATTTGAGTAATATAATAAGACAATCAAATAAAATTGTTTTTTAAATTTGATATTTATGTATAATAGGCTACAGGATTTAATTATCTTATGGAGAAGAGAAAGTTATTAATTAGATATTTATGTGCTAAAAAAAGCTAAATCGAAAATAAATAAATGATAGATAACTGACAATACATGAAATATATTTGAGCTTATCTCGCGGGATCTTATTTTATTTCGAAGATAAATCCCTGAAAACATGAACAATCCGCAATGTACGAAATATGCGATTACAAAGAGAACGAGGCTAAATAAATTTTATTCTATCAGAGCAACGGCATAGAAACATTACACAAAATTTAGATACATCTAATAAATAAATTAAAAATATAACAAGACATTTAAAATAGAGATACCAAATATTTAGATAGAGAAGACACGCATATAAAGTTGCTGCTTAAAAGTGAAAAAGAAGCGAAAAGACTTTTTTTTAAGACTCACCTGGGAAGGTACGCAGGTGAAGCCCTGCGTCCTGGGAAAGTAATAAACTGTTACTGCATCGAACTGGATGTTGCGCTTTTTCTTCACGGGCTCATCGGGGTTGCTTCGCGACTCCTCGCTCTCCATGCAGTCGGTCAGCCTGCGCTTCAAATTGCTCTTGGCCGGAAGTGTCCGGAAACTTGTCAGGGGTGCCTGGCCCGAGGCCTCGGACGTACCTGAGGACGGCGCGAAGCCATCCAGTTGATTCACGCCTGAAAGGAACATATCGTGTCATGAAATGTAGCATGCAGAATTCCGTCTTCCAGTCGCCGACACGATTTGTGCACTTTTGTATCGATAAAAAAAATAGTACTGCGATCTTTCCTTGTCAGCAATATGTACCGTGTGAAATTTTCGAAACGAAATTCTTGTCAACGCAAAAATTCCTTCGCGACGATAATAGTATCTTTGATCAATTAATGAAGAAATCAATATATGGCGGATTCTTGCTGTAAGAGAAGCTATTAATTTGAGGCTTCGGTGGATCGATTAAGTGACAATTTTTGGATCGAAGATTTTATGAATTTTTTTTGTGAATTTACGGGTTGCGCTTTCGGAACACCCGGTGTGTCGCATGTTGACAATCGATGCAAGGCTTATCGAGTTGCGCGCTCCTCACTCGCTCGCTGGATATCTTCGACCGGCGCAACTGCGAGATTAAACTGGCAAGGAGAAGTCTTGCTTTTAATTTTAAAACTTTTGTATTAAACATAAAAACTTTCGAAAGATCGTTTCAAATGGTCTAATTTGACGAAAAATTTTTCTTGAAATTTCAACTTGTTTAAATTAAAAATAATTGTGTACTATAGAAATAGAGAATATTTTAATTATTTTATATTATTTTCAATTATATTGTACAATAGTTTTTATAAAGGTACAATAAATAATAAAATATTCTTCGTGCAAATAACAATGCAAACGTTGAATAAATAAAATTTTGGTTAACAGTTTAAAAATCGAATATAATTATGGAATAAAACAGAGTAGAGAATCTTTTATAAAAAACGAATAAATAATAAAACATGGTTCATGCATACACGAATAACAGTTCAGACACTGAATAAATAAAGTACTGAACACTTCCAAAATTAAACGCTGAATAAAATAGCATCTGATATACAGTATCTCGTAATTGATGTATAAAATGTGATGAATAAAAGGATAGAGAATAAAAATCAAAATGAAAATAATTTTTGGAGCGTTTAAAAATTAATGAGCGAGTGATATGATAATTTGTACATCCAATTTGTCATCTAAACGACTATATGAGAGTTCACGTATGTCATCAACATTTTGAATATCTTCATTAAAGATCAGAAGACTAATTAGTCATCTAAAATATTCTAAAATAATAAAATTTCAAACACTATAAAAAAATCTGAACAATTTTTAAACAAAAAATTGCAACAAGAAAGACTTCCTACCTTTCTCCTTGTCAGACAAGATATCGTCCGGCAGTCGGTCGAGGAAAGAGGTCTCCGAGTCGCTCTCCGGCGCTGGCGCCGGTCCAGGATCCCCCGAAATCTCGTTCCCTAGACCCGAATCGCTGCCATCGGATCTAACTTCGTCCCTGGCGCCGGTGGCCAGCGTCAGACTTTCGGCGGAGTCCTCCGTGTACGCTTCCGGTCGTTCGGTCTCCAGCCTGGTCATGATCGGCGCCATTGCTTCCACGCAGCAGAGCGGCCCTTCCTCGGAGCAGGGCAGCTGATGCTCCGACGCCATGTCGACGTCGCGGATGTTCGTCATGGGAGACACCTCCGAGCTGTCGGAGCCGGTCTCGGTTTCCGTCTCGGTGTCGACACCCTCGGCGCCGACGTCGACCGACGTCTCTTCCGGCGTGGTCTCTCCCTCTTCCGGCGAGCTCGGCGTCGTCTCCAGCGAGTCCAATTCGTTAAACGCACGGCTGTTCTCGGCCGAGGACGATGAGCTCGTCAGCACCACCTCCTCGTCCACCTCTAGCTTGCCGATCACCGCCACGGGCGCGAGTTCCTCTCTTTCGGATCTCTTGAGCGCCTCGAATTCCTCAACGTGCTCGAGCTCGCTCTTCATTCGTTCCAATACCACCTTACACGTTTTCAGTATCGGATTACGATCCGGACTTTGACTATCCTCCGTCAGCTCGCACTTCTTCGATCTCGTCACCGGGGAGGAATGATTTTGCCACCGTACTTTCTTCGGGCTTCTCTCCCTGGTCTTCAAAGTCTCCGAAGACGAATCGCACTCCTCCTCGACGGAATTTCTTTTCCTTTTAGAATATACAGGACCTTCCTCGACGTTCCACAGGCTTTCGTCGACGTTTTCGTCCGTCGACTTGTTCTCTTTCATGTCTTCCTCCTTGATGCGGTTCAGCACCACAGCTAAACGTCGACAAACGAGACTCGACGCAGGACTCGACGTCACTTCGTTCTTGCTCGGCGTGTCCTGACTCGTTTCGTTTGAATCCTCGGACCTGGAAGGAACCGGAGAAGCCGCGTCGAGCATCTCCTCATCGAAGTTCAGCTTCTTCGAGCAATCTGAAAGACTCGTGCCGACCTTGATGACCGTGTCTTCCTCCTCGTCGACGTGTCGCATTTCACTTTGATCGACAGCCTCAATTTTGGAATCGTTCTTCGCGGATGAGTCTTGCGGGGTGTCGTTACTCCGCGACGTCTTCCCGTCAGTCTCGTCCGCGAAGAGACAGGACTGCGAAGATAGGAAGACCTCGCCCAGGGTTCTCTCCCGCAAACTCACTAATACCGGCGACAACCTTCTGACGTCGTTTCTCATTTGGGTCGCCTCTTCCTCCGAGATTTCGACGCCAACCCTTCTGATCTCGGCGCCGATTGGCAGAAAGTCGCTCCCGGTCGACCTCTTCCTTTCAATTCTATCTTCCTCATCCTCGGCGTTCCAATTCTGAGAATCAGGCATCTTCAAAGACTCCTCGGATTCTCGGAGAGAGTCTTTCGTCGACGCCACCACGTCGAAATCAATATCTAAATTTTTCCCCGTCTCGCTGCTTTCTTTTGCCAACTTTAGGTCCGCGTCTACCTCTTCTTCGCTCGATTGTCTCTCCTGAGGTCCTTGACTTTCCGATCCTTTGTCCAGTCTCTCGCGCGCCAAGTCCTCGCGAGAATCTCGCGCGCTCTCCTCAGCTTCTGTCGTCATCGTCTTGCTTGAAGATAATACGCTTTCCGCTTCAGGCTCCACTGAGGTGGAATCCTCTTGGGCCTCAACGAGACAGTCCTGACGGGCCGAAGGCGATTCCATCTCGGGTGTTTCTGCCATCTGCAAATACCAAGTTTAAATCGAGAATTATTAAGAATCATTTTTCAACGAAAACGTAGCAATTAATTTTTTAAAAGAAGCTCTTTTCCCTCTTCGTAAGATAATTAAGTCCGCAAACCAGCTGTGACCTATCGTACATAAATATCAATAGGTTATTAAAATAAAAATTCTGTAAATATCAAATTAAAAAAAAAAAATAATAACAACTTTATTATTCATGTATTATATGAACATTCCATACAAATAAATAAAAAAGATTTACCAAAATATATTAGTTAAAAATGTTAAATATGTTGAAAATGATAAATTATGTCAAGAATAAAAAAAATATATATATATATATTAAAAATTTTTAAACAAATACTGCGAATGTAAAAATAAAAATACTAACGTAAACTGAAACAAAATAAATGATATCAAACATAAAATTGAGACGGTAAAGTAACATACATGAAATAAAGATTAATTGGGTCGTTACGTGCACCGCGGGAACCATGACTTCTTCTGCCCCTATCTTTCTCCTGAAAGATAAGTGATATCACCGTTATTATAATCAACGATCATCGCGCTCTACCATTTTCACGAAAATAACATAAGCAAGCCAGAGAGAGAGAATGGAGAAATCAATAATCCGCGCACTGATATCGCGCACCGCTGCTAGACCCAGAAGAGAACGAGAGCGAAACAAAAGACAGAGAAACAGGACGCATCGATGCGAAAAGAAAAATCAATTTCGAAAAAAAAATCCCTTTTCCTCGAATTATTATTTTTTTTTTCTTCTCATCGTCAAAGGTACAAGATACTATATACAGGAGAGCCTACATATAATCTTGGTCGGAGATTATTGATTCAAAGCCGGCCGGTATGGAGGAGAAAGAGGGGGAGACACGAAGGGGGACAGGCGATACTCTAACCCCCGCGATGGACCCCTGTCAGAGGGAAGCTTTTACCTTCAAGTTGCACGATTCTTCCTCCAGCCTGGTCCGATTCTCGCTCTCCGACTTTGATAAGCCGTAATCTTCGAGGGCCCGCAATCCGAGCTGTGGTCTCAGGGGATCTTAAGTCGTCTCGCGACTCCGGCTGCCATCCTCCGGTTCGCGATGATGAGCCGCGAAACGCCGGCAATAGGCATTTCTCATCGCAGGATCAAGTGTGTCCTTGAGCGGGGAGGACAACGAGTTGCTCGACGACATTCGCAAGGAGCGGGCGAGCGATTCCAAGGACACGATTCCGAGAAGGAGAGAGGGATCTACCGGCGCGCCGGCTCTCCCATGGAAACCGCACAGAACTGAGATTCGTCCGACTCGTGCGGCTGAGATTGTGAGATCGATATAGGGGATCGTCGAAGACGAGAAGTCGACAAGTACAGAGGAAATCAGCTTGAAGAACGTGGAGAACCAAACTTTCTATCCGGAAGCGAAGAAGCGGTCTGTTAACGAGCTAAGGGAGCGAGCTGGACGCTGTTTCCGGAAACGACCGAGTGGTCTCTGAAGATGATGAGACGGCACAGGGCGAAGAGTGTGTCGGAGGATCCCGAATAGTAAATGTGATGCGAGCGGAGAGCTCGACCAGGTCGTGTGCGGCGCGTTTGACAGCTCGGAGCAGAGTGAGCGGAGGCGGCGTCGGCGTCGTCGATGACGCCGAGCGACGCCGACGCCGCGATCTCGTCGGATCCGCTTCGAATCGACTCGACTCGGCTCGACTCGACTCGTCTCGCCGACGCGTGTGTTGGTGAATCCATAATATAACGATGCACACACAATGTGCCGCGCAAAAGAACGCTGCGATTCTACGAGCACACCCGGTAGATCATCGGATTAGTCATCGGGATGCGGGAACGTCACTTTACTCTCTTCCATGTTTTTGTATATTTTCATTTCCAAATGCGCTTTTCTTTTTGTTTTTTAATTAAATTTTTATCTTTTTTTATGTGCGAAAAAGGATGAAACAAATAACCAGTTTTTTTTTTTTTTTCTCGAAACGGTGCTCTTCTGAGAAAAATGATGATCTCTTTGCATTGCGTTTTGTAATTAATGGAATTTTGTTCTTAGCGTAAAATAAATATCTTAACTGCGCTATTGCAGATTATGATCTGAAATGTACGATGCAGATTGACAGTTCTATAACCGATGATGCATTCATTCTAATTATGCCAATGATGCAGCGGTGATGCATCGACGAAGGAGAGTAAAGTTTATCCGCGAAGAACTTGATGCGCAGCATATGTAATCTATATATATTTCATTAATTACAGTAATTTGGTATGAACGAAATAAATCAATCTACAAACTTTGTAACAGGAACAATTTGTTTAAACTAGAGCAAATAATCATCTACAATAATTTGTAATCAACAAAATTAATAATTAAATTAGATTTGGAATAAATAATTTGTAGATAAATGAATAATATAAATTTACACACACACACACATATATATATATATTTTTATACGTATTACATATTATGTATAATATATAAATAAAATATAATTTTTTGACATTTACTTTTATTAATATATGTAGATATTTGAGTAAAATTTTCCACTTTTGACTTGCACAAAATTTAAAAAAAAACGATATATATATATGTGTGTAATAAAATAAAATAAAAATATTTAGAACGTATAAATATTTAATACATGAATAAATCCTGGCATAAATGTGACATATAGGTTCTTATATAAATAATACATGAATAATTATAGAATATATAATTTCATTCGAAAGACATCACAAATGTGATTGATCGTGATTCAAGATTTACAGTCTTCAAAAACTTTATATTCTTTCGATTCTTGTAAAAGTAATCAAAAATAGAGGGAAACCATTAAGAAATGCATATTGTGTGCATAATAATCACACGCAATAATAACTTATAATAAATTGATTGACGTAAGAGAGATATATTTGTTGAATTATATATAAAAACTCATCGAATATTTCGAAATGTTCTTCCGAAACACGTTTAGCTATCGACTGGAGACATCGAGATTTATCCTGAAGATACGTGATTCTCTTTAGCTCGAGAAGACTAAGCAGAAAGTTAGTCTCGGGCCAACTTAATCGCGATCGATTAATTTACTCTTCAAAGATAGCCGTCTTTTCGAAACAGAACGCCAGAGAAAAAACGTAATATCCCTAAATGCGACTAGAACAACATTCCTCGTTAAAGATTTTGGACATTTGTGACAATGTAAAATTGACTCGAAATTAATGAAAGAAAATTTCATTTCGAACCCAAATAAATAGTATTACCACCATTATTATTACTTACACCACCACTGTTTTGCTATATCGCTTATATAATATTTGAAAAATATTTCTGGATTATGAATCCGCGAAAATAATGTCGGTACCGGAATTGACGCGGTATTGTGTCTCTCTTTTTTTTCATCTTTGTCTGCCTCTTTCTCCCTCTCTTTCTCTTTAATCTACATTTTTTCTTTTTGTCCGACGCACACACATACATACATGCACACACGTATGTATACGTTTGAGCGGTTCTCTCACGAACGGTTCAACGAACGAAAGAGCGCAGCGCTTGCGCGGCCCGAGCACTGTAATTGTCGCTATACGCTGTGCGATACTAGAAGAGAGGCGAGTCGGGTTCCTTCTCTTGGAATTTTCACAGAAGACGAGAGTATCCCTTCCCGCGGAGATGCCTTGCTCGTCGGCCTGACATCTCGTCCAGGAACGGAGAATTTTGGCTGGTGTGTATAAACCACCTAGTCAAAGGTTACCGGGATTATTGATCGGCGTTCGCGCGAGTATTGATCCGCTCTCTGTTGCTGCAAAATTACTCCGATGCTAAATGCGTGTGACTGCTTAACGTTGAATTTACGAACGTTCAATTTCGCTCGATATCGAATCGGTGAAATATGCATCTTTTTTTTTCTTTCAAATGACGAGAATCGGATAGCGCGTATAGAAGGCGAACGGAGATTTCTCTTGCGGAATTTTAAGCAGCTGGAGGATATCTTGAGATATGAATTCTCCAAAGAGAGGTTCTTGTCTTTGCACGGATAACGGAAAAATTCTAATAAATAACACGGAGAATTTTTTTAAGCTTAGTAACGCGTTGTGTAATAATCGAGTCATTTTTTAGGAACGTTTAAATGATCGTTTCGGTCTGAATTTAATTGTTCGATGGAGAGAAAGGATATGCGTTCAATTTAAGCACGGGAGAAGATGAGAATCAGATAGCAGCTGCGAAATTAACAGGCACGTGAGCAGAAGTCTTGCTCTTGGAAGTTTAGCATATCTCAAGGTATTTCGAAAGAATTCCTAGCATTTTTAGAAAAATAATGAATCTCAGTAATATAACGAGCAGCAGGGAATTCGTATCATTATTAATTGGCTCTCGCATGAGTATTGATCCGCCATAAGCGCAAAGTCGCTTTGCAACAGATTTCCAGCTATAAATATAATTGTATGTGATCTAATTTTGAGTTTGGTTACTGGATATATGAATAATACATTTAATTTAAATAAATGATATAAAATGATATCTAAATAATAGTATAATACTAATCAGTAATCGTACCAAATACAAATAATAGCACCAAAAGATCCTGCTTTTTTTTTCGAATTTTTATCAAGTTAGTTCAAAAACAGACATTCGAATAATATGATTCGTAACCATAAGAAATCTCTCGTTCACTCTCGCATCTTCGAACAACCGCGTTTAGAAATAATTCGCGTTGAGGATGCTAGTCGTCACTAACTTGATGCTTCATCTAATTGAATTGAATAGAACGAGCAGTCACAATGTATACTTAATAGAATGCTATTCGGCTCTGCTTCTGTTTATCTCCTGCGCACCATCTTGAAGCGCCGTCTTGGCTACCCAATATTAATTGCTTTCTACTTAAAGACAATCAAGAGCAAAATTGAAATCGTGCGCGATCGCGATCTCTTTCTTTCCTTTGCTGTGTCGCATCAATTCACACTCGCGAGATTTTTCTTTCCTCTTTTTTTTGTCAGCTTGTTTACTTGCCATAGAGATATCATCGTGATGGCTTTGAATAGATTTGCTAATATATTAATTAATTATTATACGATAATTAATATGAATTAGTTAATATATTATTAAGCAACGCATTAATCAATTTTAAAATCGAAATATTATTAATGAATCATAAAATCAAAATAAAATTCTTTTAAAACATCAATTTTATTTATAATATAATATATAAATTAAAAATGTATAATATGTAATTTAATGAAATGTATAAAATGTAATAATTTATTTAAATAACATTACGCATGATATTACGAGGGTTATTTTATTATATAATTTAACTCGTGTAAATAAAAATAAATAATTGATTCAAAATTACGAAGAAAAAAATAACTCGATATAATTTAATTCTGAAATATCAAATTAAGAATATTGGTAACATAAAGGCTGCTCGAAATTAGTCGAAGAAAAATAACTATCATTTATTTAATCAGACATCCGAGAGCTCTTTCCTTTCAGGAGAATTTCTGGTACTCTTGGAAACTCGATCGTAGCCACGATTCGATCATCGTCTAATGATATACTAACGTGTTTACGTCGCTGCTATGTTCCCGGAATCTTCCGCGTGAGATGGAGGAAGAGGGGAACGGGAAGAGGGCCAGTTCCGAGATGCCGAGGACCGGGGAGGGTAGTAACATTCCGTAGCTTCCAGGGAGGCCACTACGAGCGGAGGTGGTGGCTCTGTATTATGTCCCGTTCCCTCGCTCTTATTATGCCAAAGCGACCCACAATGTTTTGTGCGGATATATATATAGATATGTGTGTGTGTGTGTTTGTGTGTGTTTGTGTGTGTTTGTGTGTGTGTGTGTGTGTGTGTGTGTGTGTGTGTGTGTGTGTGTATTTCTCGGTGTGTTGGCAAGGCCCACATATTGCCGGCTGCTCGTTACTCTCCTTCGTGAACACCGACTGCCTGGCACGCGGCGCACACGTCCCATTGCGTTTTATATCGCTACAGGGTGTACGGTCAGAAATATATCAGATTCTGGCAAATCCGTGGATAAGTTTGCAGATTAAGGGGTTGCTGACCATGACTATTTTACCGACGTTGTGTTCAAGAGCTGTTCTTTTTATTGGCTATACTGATTGAAAAATCAATTCTCCACAATTAAAGTACTGATAATAATGAACGAGCTGTATAAAAACCAATAAAAGTTAAAACATTACAGTTTTTTTTTATCGGCCTCTTGCATCAGCTCGTAACAATAGTTATTTAATACAAAAGTTCTGCGGTTTATTTGTGCACAAAATATGGCGCTCCCAATAGAGATGACATGAAAGAATAATACAGAAGTAATAAAAATGAGATTAAAAGCCTGGAAGATTTTTCAATCTGTATATTCAATAAAAAGTGAACCTAACCTAACTTAAAGTCGGTAAAACAGAACAACGCCAGCGTTTCCTTAAGCTTTCTAAAATTTTATTTGCAAATTTTTTTTAAATTCTAAATTCATATATATATATATATATATATTAATGAAATTAAATAAATAATTATGAGACATATCTATTTCTCAAATTTCTCAATATATAAGAGATGACTTTACTAAAGACGCTATAAAAAGAAAAGCGTTTGAGAGAGTTCAGACTTTTAAATTTAAGAACTCTTTTTCTCTTATATGGAAATTCCATTCTCTTAGAAAAAAATCTGGGAACGGAGATATATACACACGATGCATACAAAAAGATAATGCATTAAGAACGCATGCAGAAGAGGAGACGCGAAACATAATTAAAAGGGGCGAAAAGAGGAGAAAGGGAAGGAGAAAGCTTTCTCAATACATAGAAAGCGTCGTATGTAATATCGCGCCGTCTGCCAGTGTCGTAAAACCGCTTTGATGTCGGCTCTCTTTCTCTCTCTTTCCTTCGCCCACCATTTTTATCTCCTTTCCCTACGTACGAGCCACCCTTCCTCTCTCTCTCTTTCTCTCTCGCTTTTACCCTCGCTCTTTTTTTCTCGGCTTTGCGGAAACCGGAGCGCAACGGAGCTCGAGCTCCTCTCTTTCCCACGAAAATCCGTATCAAGCTCCGATCAAACCGTCGCCTTCGTACATATATCCCTCGCCACCTCCTCTCCGTTTCGTGATTCCATTCGCCTGGTGAAAGGAGTGAACGTTACGAGCCAACCCTTAATATCGTCGCTGCATGTGGCCGGTGTTTTCTAAGCAGCTGCCGATGAATATAAGACGCGCGAAAACAAGCGCTCGAATGGAGATTCACGCGTGTTAAGTTACACAAACAATATGCTTTTTCTGCTTAAGGATATTTCATTTAGTGGCAATTTTTTTTTTAAGATTAAAAAGATGCAAATTGGGTCTTCAGAATGATCTTTATATACATACGTCTATTGTCATATTGTTTTATTTACTTAAAGATTCAATTAAACACATGTGCATAGAGTGATTAAGAATTTTTTTCGAAAATTTTAATTGTAAAATAAAATATCTAATTTAGGAAGTTTCTAATCAATAATATTATTATATGCTTTTTTCTACTTAAGGATATTTAATTTAGCGGCAGTTTTTTTTTAAGAAAATAAGAAAATTGCAAATTGGATCTTCAGAATGATCTTTATATACGTGTCTATTGTCATATTGTTCTATTTATTTACAGATTTAATTAAACACATGCATAAAACAATTAAGAAATTTTTTTATTAAAAATTTTAACTATAAAATAAAATACTAAATTTATAAAGTTTCTAATCATTAATTTTATTATATGTAAAATTTGTCAAGCTCTTAATATGTAATTTGATATTAGCGATTATATATATAATTCGAAGAATGATTCCTCTTAAACTTATAAAGTGATTTTTCTTAATTGAAATTTTAATTTAACGGCAAGTAGTTAGAAGAGATACCCCGTGATAACATTATGAGGCAATTAGTAACGAAATCCGGCTGCCCAAGGAAGGTGTCGGAACTTAATCTGAATTATTGACGCATATCGATTGGGACTTATCGAACTATGTACGGATGATCGGATAGCTATGCAGTTTCGCATAGATGGAATTGCATCTAACAAAGAGGAGAGAATTCTGTATATACATATAAGGAAGAATATATTCACCCTTTCTAACGACATATTCATTCGGCTTGCAGTTGAATTGAAAATCAAATATTTGACGTACTCATTTTTTCTCGTTAATTTAATTTATCTCGTTTCTACTTAATTTCGCTCTAATTTTATGTTAATAATTAATTTGTTTTTATACTCAAATCTCCATTCTGCTTTTAATTATATATTACTTTAATCCGATGGAAAAAAATTCTCATTATGTTGTAAGAATATAAAAATACTATATTATGAAATAATTGGAAATAAATTATGAAACAATTTGAAATAATATTGGGCTTATTAAGAATCCTACATTTATCGCGAACAAAATTAACATTTAAACACGTATCAAACGTTAAATAAATTTCCACAAGTAACTTTTGCAGTCAGAAATTCTGCTCGGCAAAAGAAAGAGAATCAGGAATCCCGCGGGTGGCGAAAAATCTGCTCCTATCCGCTAACAAGAAAGCAACACGACGAGCGACCATAGAGTCGGGGAGATGGATGAGGGAGAAAAAAGAAGGGAGAGAAATCGCAGGACTATTCGAGACAAACTGCGGATATTTCGCGGAGAGGAAGGGCCGCGAAGGAGACAGACAAACGGACGGGGTGCGCCGCGGGGGTGTATATTGAGGCTTGTAAATGGGGGTGCTGCCACCCACCCTCCGGCCGAATCGATCCCACCGCAGTGTAGCGCTATAGCAGCCCACGTGCATACGTACCATGGGCCTTCTGCTTCCATATACATATAATGCTATAGCGTTTCAGTGCCGTAACAATCGGCCGGGACGACAATGACTGCGTAACGCCAGCTGGACGCTATTAAGAGACCGTTTAACGCGCCATTCACGAAGCGTTTTAGTGATCTTTAAGAGTCCTCGATCCGAATCCGTGATGTCGGGATTTGCGAGCGCTCGGATTTTCAAATCGAGTATCTGGCTTTCAGGCGATCTTGAAATGGAAAATTTTTTTCACTCCTTGCATTTTTTATGATTTAATGTAATATGATTGAAAAGACACAAGTTCGTGTCGAAATGAATAAATACAGGATTAAAAATTTGCTCGTTCAAAAAAGCATCAATTTATTATTATTATTATTATTATTATTATTATTATATATACGAGCTACAAACTATTAAATTATTTTATATTTATGATTTAAGCTTGGTAACTTCGAAATTGGTTTATTAATAGATATATTAAGCTTCCGAATTATTCAAATTTTTAATTTCGAAAGTTTTTCAATTTTGAAAAGAAACAGTTCCAAATTTTCGAATTTTTAGAGCAAATTGTGGATTTTTGAAATTTTTATCCTTTGGTCCGTGAATGACTGAGATGATTTTTATCATATCTGAAGCGTTCGAATTTATAATTTTAAAAGCCTTAAATTCTCGAGGTTGACTCCCGGAACTTTTAAAAATTGTTCGAGTTATCACATTTTTGATTTTGAAAATTTCCGAATTTTGAAACGGAACAGTTTCGAAATTTTGGAATTTTTAGAGCAAATTGTGGATTTTTGAAATTTGCATCCTTCGGTCTGTGAATGACTGAGGTGACTTTTACCATATCTGAAGCGTTCAAATTTATAATTTCAAAAGCCTTAAATTCTCGAGGTTGACTCCCGGAACGTTTAAAAATTGTTCGAGTTATCACATTTTTGATTTTGAAAATTTCCGAATTTTGAAACGGAACAGTTTCGAAATTTTGGAAATTTTAGATCAAATTGTGGATTTTTGAAATTTGCATCCTTCGGTCTGTGAATGACTGAGGTGACTTTTACCATATCTGAAGCGTTCAAATTTATAATTTCAAAAGCCTTAAATTCTCGAGGTTGACTCCCGGAACGTTTAAAAATTGTTCGAGTTATCACATTTTTGATTTTGAAAATTTCCGAATTTTGAAACGGAACAGTTTCGAAATTTTGGAATTTTTAGAGCAAATTGTGGATTTTTGAAATTTGCATCCTTCGGTCTGTGAATGACTGAGGTGACTTTAACATATCTGAAGCGTTCAAAATTCGTTTATAATTTGAAAAGCCTTGAGGTTGACTCCCGGAACGTTCGAAGACTTTTCGAGTTTGAGATCTCGAAGTGGCTGAATTTTCGAGTAGGATCGTTTGTCGCGGATTCGAATGACATACGGTATCCTCGTACACTGATTGCATGTCCAATACGAGGACTACCGACGCGCTCATTCAATTCGCGGTCCAGGCGCGGAATGCAACCGACGACATCGATGCTGTTGCATGAGGGTGGAGAGGGGATGAAGGGGAAGAGATGTATAGTAGTAATGGAACTGGAGAGAGAGAGAGAGAGAGAGAGAGAAATGTGGGAAGATAACGGGCGAGGAGGTATTATTACGTGTGTCACGGTACCACAATCTACTCGCTCATTCGCTCGAGAGTACAACGTACTCCCTCGCGAGGACCCGCTCGATTCCTCGCTCTCTAGAATCTCTGACTAGTTAGAATTTCCGAATATTTAATTCGTACGTTTGACATATTGGCGAATTCAAGCCTTTACCCGGAGAATTCGAGGAAATTTTCGATTTCAAGCTTTCTTCAAATTTAAATCACTATTTGTGCTTGTTCTTTTTTAAATGTAAAAATAATTGTGGATCTTTGAATTTATTATTTGCTAGAATTTTTTTATTTTTTATTCATTTTTGTATACGAAAATTTCGAAATCTATAAATTAGAAGTGATCATCTAGATTTAGATCTTCAAATTTTCCAGGATGCTCTCCAATTTTTGAACTCAAGATTTTAAACATTAAATTTTAGAACCCTTGTCAATAAACTTTCGACTGTATGATATTTTAAAAATGTTTAATTTTGAAGATTTTAAATTTTTTGAGCAATAAATCCATTTTCTTGAATTTTAAGTAGTTCAAATCGTTGCGGTCAGACATTAAGGAGAGAGAGAAAGCAACTTGAATATCTCTAAAAGCTACTATTTTAATTTTCAAATCCTTTCTCGAAATTGAAAAAGAGAAAGGAAAATAGCCTAAATTATGAATAAAACGTAAAAAATTTTAAAATTTAGAATAATTAAACTCTCTTCTTGTGGCTATAATTTCTCAGTTGTTCCAAGTGCAATTCGAAAATTAAACTGAGGCAGCTTGAATTTTTGATAGCTATTTTAAAATAAAAGAATTCCTCTTGTGTCAATCTTGAATTTTTCAAAGTCAAATCGATCTGTGCAGTTACAGTCAAGTTAAGGAAAAAAGGAAAGCGGTGAAAGATCCTAGCGAGGTGCAGTCAGGGCACGAGACGAACTTCTGCTTAACGGGATTGTAATAGCGAGGTCAAACAAGCCTCCTCACTTCCACGGTCACCTTGTCTTCCTTTCGTCTTCGCGATAACGGTTTGTGCCTAAGTTACAATTGACAATATAATCGGAATATAAAAACTAATTTTTTCTGGAACAATAAATGAAATTTTGAAATAATTACTACTACGTTAAAACCAATCCTTTTATTGTAATTTTAAAGTAGCATTTTATATTTATTATTCCATGCACTCTCTTTTGCGTGCTTTATTCGTTTCTCTTCATACACGCACATAATTATTACGAGCTCTAATTAAAAAATTCTTTATTTGCTTTGAATAATTTATTCGAATTTTCTAGTTTACTGCTTTAATTTAATTATTATGATTCAAAAGAAATTAAATTAAAAAGAGATCAATTTTTAAGTACTTTATAATCTCTTTTCGACTAGCTATTATTATTTCAAGATTGATATTTGCAACGTACGGAAATAATTGATAAGCGTGACGTGATCTGGACCACTCGTTAGGTATGCCGTGCTTCGGGATAGACGCGTATCTGACGTCAGCATGACGTCGCTTGAAAATTCTGCAGCGTTTCGTCACACACACCGCTCCCGCGCCTGCATCCGCACGCGAATAGTAAAACGCGTTGCGCGTACATACAACACACCTGCGGGTTACGCGGACGTTGTCGTCACGTCGACTCGTCACGTGGAAGCGGCTCTCTTAAGAGTCTAATGCTCTTAACACTCGTAGCCATTTATAATGCAAACGATGAAAGCGCGATGATTAATCAATCAAAGCATTCATTCTCGGAGAAAATTTAAAAAGTAAGAATGTTTGGAAAATATTATTTCACTATTTTTATATATTTATATTATTATATATTTATATATTTATATATATTATTTTTATTATTTAGATAAAATAATCCGAAAGATAGAGGATAAATTTTTTATCGCCAATATACTTATTAAAATCTTCCATTTTTATATAGATTATTGTTCCGAGATTTTTATCTCGTGTTTTGCATCTTTGTTAAATCTTTTAAAACGTTTAACATATAATATTAGAAATATAATTAATAATTAAATATAACGCCAAATAATTAAGTATGAAATTATTAATTGAAATCAGAAGTCTTGATATTATTTTAAAACAATAATTATTAGAGATTCGAGATTTTCAAGCCAAGACATTCGAAGCGTCTGAACGGATTTGACTCGGATTTAATTATATATAATATATATTTTTTCCTCTTACGTGTCGCGTTCTTTTCCATATTGTGTTACGTTCAAAAGTGCAGATCGCCGAGCTCGCCGGCGCACGAAATGTCTATTTATTCATGACGTACGAGATTCCCAAGGAGAACGAGGGCTGACCCACATTTCCCGCCAACCGAGCGACCTCCGTAGGTGGTGGTATAAGCG
Organism: Nylanderia fulva; assembly: GCF_048542155.1. Lineage (NCBI taxonomy): Eukaryota > Metazoa > Arthropoda > Insecta > Hymenoptera > Formicidae > Nylanderia > Nylanderia fulva. The sequence goes on along the minus strand of NW_028189730.1, from coordinate 424,569 downwards.
GACACGACGGCCGCATTATCCTTCGGCCGTCTTATACGAGGATTTGAAATTCTGAATGAAAAATATCCCCTTGCTTCGTCCGAATGTCTCGCGTGTAATCAATATCGAGTTTAAGGAGAAATACCGATCTTTGCTGTCAAACTATACCGACATATAAATCAAAGGGTAAAAGTTGTCGTCTACAATTTTGTTTACTGTCCCATTTTATATGTAAATGCTCTTTTAATAAACAAATATTTTTTTTAACAAGAAAATATAATTTCGTAACATAAAAAAAATAGAAGGATATTTGTCGAATATATTTTCCATCACAAGATTGAAAAGAACAAAAGTAAACAAATTTACAAAGTTCCTCTCTTTATTTTTCTCGATTTCACAAGATAAAAAGTTAAATTTATCGAGATTACAAAAAATAATATGAAACTATAATTTACATTTATTTTACTGAAAGCCATTGGGTATATATTAATTCAATTTCGATGCAGAAGAGTAAACAACGAAAGAGTTGTCAACGAAAAACGGTAAACGATATGAGGGATGATTTTAAAATATTGTTCGATCGGTTGTTTAATCACGAATCAACTATGTGTAGCTGTCGGCGCTTTTTCTCGAATGTGAAAGTTCGCAGTACCAAGACGACCGGTAAGATAGAATACAAGTAGAACGAACGGCATCGGCAGTTGCACAAAATCATACTGAGATTGCTGGCTCGGTTCGGCTCGGCTCGGTTCGGTTGTGCCGAGTTGCGAAACTTTCGCAACACGGCCATTGTTAGAGGGAATGATGTCGAAACCGCATCAATTTTAGAGGCAACGAGGCCAGAGCGCAAAAGGAATACTGTCAGTTCATTTTCGAAAAAGCGCAGAAAAATTGCGCGATATCGACAACATGACAATTATATAAAATCGAACTTGGGAGAATTCGCCGAACTTACAAAAAAAATGGATTGTTTTTTTATAGAAATTAATTAACGAGAAATCGAAAAGTATGAATTATACAACTTATTCATCAATGTGAGAAAAAACTTTTCAATTTAATCTAATTGAATTGAATTTAATTTAATTGAAAAAATATATGTGTACACGTGTACTCTCTCTCTTTCAACTTTTATTTTTAATTAAAATTATTAATTCAAACGGTTAATTTATTTTTATTAAATATTACTCGCCAATACTCAAAGTAAAAAATGTATGGTTTTTTTGCGCAATTACTTGCGCATATTTAATGCTCAAATTTTATTGATTGTAATATATAATGCGACATTTTTTACCGATTAGAAAACGTTGTCATTAAAAATAGAAGAATTCTAGAATATGAAAATTATCTGAAATTTTGAAAGTTAAAATTAAATTACAAAAATCCTAGATTGTAAACATTTTGAACCTATACGGGCCGACTACTAATTGTCTCTAACTACTGAAAATCATATAGTATTTATCACGTCGTTCTAATTCTATTATTCTTACACGACAATTCTAATAATATAAGAAAAAGATCAGTATTTTTCAATATTACACTCTTCCAAGAAATTCCACACATTATGCGTCTCCATTATTCGACTCTTTAAATCTCAAATCTTTCGAGATAATTCCTCAATTATCCCACAAACAATGAAAAAAGCTCCCACAGCTTGCGTTTTTTTTTTTTTTCTTGATAATTCTCGGTGATAATAAATCGATATTACACGGTGCATAGATGCGCTTTGAGAGAACGGGGGTTGGCGGAGAGTTGAACGCGGGGATGGATCGAGGGTTCAAGAGGCGTCCCGACGTTGCGCGTCAATAGCGTGTCCCAGAGGCGGACGTCGCCACGTGTAAAGCCGGCGAGAAGCGGGGCGAGAGGCGACAGACTCCATTTCCCGTGTAACTGACCATTCCTAATTTCAAGTCCTCCCGGGAGGATATCGCGATGTAGTCGCGGCGAGAAAAGGCGTCGACGCAGCGAAAGATTCAATTATTAGGAAATGAGATAATTATAATACTATATGCATTATTCGTATATAATGCAATCACATCGTGAAAACACATTTTATTTTTATTATCGAACAATTTTTTATTCGAACGTTATTATAATTTTTCATTTCTCCGTATTATATTCGAGATTACTTTATAATTACTCTAGCAAAGAGAACTCTCTTTATATCTAATATTTATTATTAAAATTATTTCTGGAAATCTCGTTTATATAATAATTTTAAATTATCACGGCAATTGTAAAATAAGAGATTATAATATTCAAAAATTATTCTTTTTGTAAAAAAAAAAAAAAAACTACAATACAATAAATAAGATACAAAACAAAAATATATGAAAATTATCGTAATGTTGCTAAATTTTATTCCGGCAAATCTCGTATAATTTACGACTCTTATTAACAATTTACGAATACTTCGAGCGAAATATAGGCTATTATCAGTTTTATAACATTTCGAGCAATTTTTAATCAAGCACTCGGTGCCGAAGAGAGAGAGAAACGGCTTCTTTCCCGAAAATCAGAGAGTGCTCTCGTTGCACGATTTGACAGTTCCATAATCTCTGACAACCGCGAGGTCAGTAGTGTTAGTCGACGACGTTCGTTCAATATTTATCGTTCATAATGTTTATATGCTCTCGCGGGGAACTGCCAAAATAAATGCCTGTAAACAAACGCCTCTTCCTCAAAACAACGCGTGCAAAGTCCATTCAAGAATTTCTATGCGATCGTTTATATTGAAAACTGTAATATTTTTTATTCCTTGCTTGAGAATTGTTGGTGGAAAAAATTCTGAAAAAAATTAACATTACTCTTTGATAAAGTAATTTAGAGATTGTTGCGCAAAACATAATTTTTAATCGTTCCTAAATATAGAAACGGTAGTAAAAGTACAATTTTTGAAATTAGTAGATTATATAGCGAAAAATAGCTTGCAAAGTAATTATTATTATTATTGCAAATTTTTGAAATAAATGGTAAAGCGCGTTATATACATTCTTATCAATGTACATATATATGATTATTTTTTTTCCAAATAATAAAAAAAGATCTTTGTTATATATTTGAAAATTTAATAAACCGAGAAAAAATATACGATAGGTATATCTTGGTGCGTTTAAACGTGCAAGCGAATAACTGCACTTTTCCATATCTCTCTCTCTCTCTCTTGTCATTCTGCTAGATGAATTTCAATTAATTTGACGCAATAGCATCGGAGGTGACAATCGAGGGTAGGATTTTATTACGAAGAGAATACCGTATACTTCGATATGCAATCTGCGATGGGTATCATTAGGAGCTTTCGAGGGGCTTACGAGGAGACACACCTTGATAACTTTCGGGAAAATGAGAAAAAAGGAAGAGCCAAAGAAAAACGAGGAAAAGAGGGGATGCGAGAGGGTGGGCGAGTTTTGTGACCCCCGAGTTTGCCTCAAATATTTACGCTACGCCCGCAACAATGGGAACAATATCGGTTGCTTGGCAACCGCTCTGTTCACGACCAGTTCTACCTTTACTCCCTCCCCCACCCCCTTTTCTCCCTCTTTCCATCGCAACTAACTCATTCTCCCTTCCCCCTTTTTCATCTCGTTCTGTCTGTCTGTCTCGTTTCGTCCGATCTTCCATTCTCGCATTCTCATTGGCCGAGAGACGAAGACGAGGTATGATTGATACTGTCAAGTCCTGGGGTGTTGAAAAAGAAAAAAAAAATGTTTTACGATAATTGAGGAACCGAGTAAATTTTAATATAGATTTTCTGTGAATTTTTCTGTTTAAACAAATTTTATTAAGTCGCGCGAGAATTTATTTTTAGGGACCTAAGATATTCATATACGAAAGCTTTACGTCTAATTCTTGATTTAGAAATAACGAATTAATATTAAGATTGAAAAGCTTATAATAACAGAGTTAGTAAAATCGTAATTGGGAGAGAGACGAAGATTTAATTAACGGCATCGTTGTTAGTTGATATAACAATAATAAACATATATGACATGTAATAATTATAATGCATATTTATCGCGTCATCGAAAAAGTACTTTCGCGTGTCGTAATTAAGAATTATTTAATTATCATCTAGTGTCGCCCTTTTTTTTTAATTTCTTAACTTTTTATTCAAATGATTTAACTTTTTACGTCGATTTTGTTCTATATACTCTTATATCGCCTTAATAATTATATTAAAAAAAAAGGAAATTTAGATAAAATAAAGGAACCGATTTTTTTTAGCAATTAATATGAAAAAAATGAAGATGCAGAAATGATAGAGCAAAGGTACATAAAAATCGCATAAATAAGGATAAGTACGACGGAATTATACTCGGTGTACCGCTAATACGCTGAATCTGAATATTCAAGATTAGAGGCTGAAGAATAAGAAAACTGCGACTCTGTGTCCAAGAAAGAGGGAGAGAAGGATTCGAGGGGTTGTTACGTGGACGAGCGAGAGGTATGATCGGTATGATTCGTATATACATATGTGTGCGGGTATATCCGCGTTGTATGTGTATGTGCTCGAGTGCATTAGTGAATGAGGGGCAGGAGGGGGCGGACGAAGGAGCGGAGAGACGGGGGAAAGGGAAAAAGGGGGTACAGTGGCGGTAGAACAAGAGGGGAAGGATCAATGCCGGTTGCCAGGACAACCACGGTACCTGATCTTCCTTCCATCCATCCTGGAGCGAGTGTTTCTCGCTCGATCTGACCCCGCGCGCTTCGAAAAGGAAGAGAGAAGGGGACGCATTTCGCGAACTAGGGGGCCCCTCGAAGAACCCCGTGAGTGGAGAGAGCGACCGGCCGTGCGACAGCTTTGCGATTTCGGAAATGAGGATTGTAACGAGAAGTCGTCGATCTATATATGCGTACGAGTCTTGGATTTGGATTTGGTGCGCGCCATTCGCGCAGTCGATGAATTTCCCGATGGAATTTCGGTGGAAGTTAAGGGGATGCTGCCGTTGTTCTGTTTTACCGACTTTAAGTTAGGTTAGGTTCACTTTTTATTGAATATATAGATGGAAAATCCTCCACAATGAAAGTACTGATAATAATGAATCGAGAGCGCTGTTCAGCGACTAAGGACTTTAAGTTAGGTTAGGTTCACTTTTTATTGAATATATAGATGGAAAATCCTCCACAATGAAGTACTGATAATAATGAATCGAGAGCGCTGTTCAGCGACTAATTTTGATGTTTTATGCTTCGACATCGATTCCGCACGCAAATATACATAATTAATTCAAGTACGAATCTTTTGATACAGGCTTTTAAGGGGATGCTGCCGTTGTTCTGTTTTATCGACTTTAAGTTAGGTTAGGTTCACTTTTATTGAATATATAGATGGAAAATCCTCCACAATGAAAGTACTGATAATAATGAATCGAGAGCGCTGTTCAGCAACTAATTTTTGCTGTTTTATGCCTCGACATCGATTCCGCACGCAAATATACATACATAATTAATTCAAGTACGAATCTTTTGATACAGGCTTTTAAGGGAATGCTGCCGTTGTTCTGTTTTACCGACTTTAAGTTAGGTTAGGTTCACTTTTTATTGAATGTACAGATTAAAAAATTCTCCATCATTTTTATTACTTGTGTATTATTCTTTCATGTCATCTCTATTGGGAGCACCATATTTTGTGCACAAATAAACCGCAGAACTTTTGTATTAAATAAGTATTGTTATGAGCTGATGTAAGAGGCCGATAAAAAAACTGTAATTTTTTAACTTTTATTTTTATACGAAATTCGAGCGCTCTCCGTTCATTATTAATCAGTACTTTAATTGTGAAGAAAGATTTTTCAATCTGTACAGCCAATAAAAAGAAAAGCTCTTGAACTCAAAGTCGATAAAACAGTCATGGTCAGCATCCCTTTAAGTAAAGTTCAGAAGAAAATCAGTGGGACATCGAGTTAGAATTTTAGAAACGATCGAGAAAATAAGATCAAGTTAAATCAAGTTTTGTGAAGAGTAATTGAAATTTTAATGTAAATATTGAACCTATCGAAAATTGATGAAAAATATTTATTGAAAAGAGTTACGCAGAGTGATTTCTCTTTCGATTTCCAAAATTTAGCGAGCATCATCAGGTTAAAATTGCAATTGAAATTGGGGAAATATCGGACGAAGAGAGGTAGAGAGACGTTTCCCGGGCGGGCCGGAAATTTTCCCTCGGAAATTTGGTGCAGCCGATCGATTTTCGTTCGGGAAACGATCAATATACCAGATAGCGCGAAGGCGGAGGGTGAGCCGAAGGGTGGGAAGGAGTAAAAATATTCATTGTTTCGAAGAGAGAGACACGACGCGCTCGTGTTTCTGCGCATTCGGCCGGCTGCTGGCGCGGCATGAGTTTTGGCGGGTCGATGCGCCATTGTGTTGCCTCTCTTTTTCCTTTTTTTTCCTTCTCTCTTTCAATCTTCTTTCCTTTGCGCGTATGCAGCTTGTTTCGATATATTGCACTCGGTACTTCCGCGCCCACGCTTCCTCGCGCGAGTACGTTCGCTTGAAATATTTTTTGCATCGCATTATCTCGATGTAAATAATCCGAAATTTCGATAAATAAAGCGACGAAGGTGTCGGAGAGATTTTTCGATATAATTGCAGCCTTGATGAAATGCGCTTTCAAAAAAGATTGAGACAGATCGGTGAATCGAAGAAATAAATCGCGATTTATATATAGTTGCAGTTGAATTAATTAGATCCCTCTATAAGTATAGATAATATAAAATATATATTATATGTATAAGAAAAAAATTAATAAATTACTGTAGCAAAATTTTTCATAATTTTATGAGAATGACATTTGAGAAGAAGAGAGTTTTAAAACACTAATGATAATTCTTGACTGAGATTTTCTCCATGATAGAAGCATAAATCTTAATTAAGAAACATAATTGTGCACAAAAAGTTAATAACACGAAATATATATGGATGCACAGTTTTGAAAGGGAACAATTTTAATGAGATTGTTATACTATTAGCTTACGAGACTAGATAAGAAATTATTTCTAGTCCTCTATTTTCCTTAATCTTTTTCCTTCCCCTTCCATTCCTTCCTTTCGATCAGGAAAACGATCTACACAATAACGAGATAATGCGACGGTCGAGTAGAAGCAACAGCTTCTTCGACGAACCAGTTTTATCTCCCACGCTGGAGGCTGACATTTCTTTTTCATTCATTTTCCACGCCCACAATTCGAGCATACAGCATTGTGAACAAAAAATGATTTTATATATCGTGAAGCCAGAATGATTTTTTAATGTCACGTCTTTCGGTTCTTTCAACGTCGGTTTCCTCTCAAAGAAAATGTCCAAGAAGTTAATTACAAAAAACATCTGCCCTTAAAGACTAATGCAATAGAAACAGATCATTCTAAATATAGTTTGAATCAAAATAAAATAAAAAAGATTTATTCTTCAATCTCTTTTTAAAACGTTTTTTTAATTATTATCATTTAAATATTTAAAATTATCACGTTTTGTTAAGATATTAGATTTTGTTTAAATTTATTATTTGCGGAATAACAAAAAACATAATAACACGGTGTCAGAATATTGATAACAAAGTCTTCATTTAGCGAGCGAACCAATTCCGCTGATAAGACGGCGACAAACTGTATTCGCACATGCTTGCAACGCATGATCTCAAATTCAGAAACTTTATTCATCGTTTTTTTTTTTAACTCGACGCGACGACAGGACAATACGTTCTTTATTCACACACTTGGATTGTCCTGCGATTTGTCATACGACCCTGGGACCACCGATAATTTCTTCAATCGACGCACCTTGACCTGCAACGCCAATAATTTTATTCGTTTATGTACGCGCCGAGATAACCCCCCGATTAAAAATTAACCGAAGGATGACTTTGAACGAAAGTTAAACGCGAATTTAAGTTTGCGCAGCGCTGAATCTCATCGCCGAACTTTTCAAACTCGATTAATAATGATTGCTTATTATTATTTTTTCAATCAGTCTTCGCGAGTTTGAATTTTCTAATATAATATTTCTCCACTTCTAGATTTTCTTTTTTCACAATTTATTACTTTTATAAAGATATATATATCCATAAGAAATATTTATATTTATTCTTAAAATTATATCTAAAAAAAATTGATTTTTGCTCGATTCTCAGAATACAATTTATTGTTAAATATTAATATAAACTATTTAAATCGTTCTCTAAAGAAGTTTTTGAATAATAAATTATGTATCGATTTTGTGCACATATTGCGAGATTCTTGACAAGTTACACTTTGTGTAGGTGCATTTCAATTGTGCTCGGACCAGGCCGATTTTGCGACATATATATGTACGTACGTCACGAGTGTTACCTGCGAGATAAGCACACCGGAAGTGCGTCAACGCCGTTATATATTTCATACTTAAAGTCACACGTCGTGCTTGAGCCCGGAAAATTTTCTCAGATATTTATTCAGCACAAGATTGAAATTATATTGATTTTCTTCAAACTGTATAAGAGAGAGTATAGGAAAAAAATTATATAATTGAATAAGCATATAGAAAAACATTATTTATTACCCAACGTAAATTAAATGTACAAAAAATTATAATACTAAAATAATAAATTATAAATAAGAAAATGTATTTTATTTTTTAAACTGTGAAGACTTGATTGAATTTTGATAAACAATAAATTCCCGATTTAATCAGATATTTTTACACTATAACGACAAATGATCGAAATCGACTTTTTGGACACCAATGCAACAATTTTATGCGACAAAGCGTTCGATTAATCTTCAACCCTCGCGCAATTACATTCATTATTTACGATCTCCATGCATATACATGCGTTACCAGTATGTGCCTGGATTTCCCACGGAGCACGTGTTTACCTCACATGCAATAGATATGATCGTCCACGTGCATTTCGACGAGATGGATGGAATGACGATTACAACGCAAAGTAGTGATGTTATCGATTCGAGGAAATTGGAATCTATAGCAATTAAAATATCTTCTATACGTTTCATTATAATTGTTGTATTCATTGTGTTTTATGAGCCATCTCTTCCGCCTATATTTTGAAAATTAAAAAGATTTCCAGAATAACTTATACTTAAAAATTATTAAATAGAAGCAATTCTATTACATTAATTTTTATAGTAATTTCAATTATCTTTAAAAAAATTATTTGCTTAAAATGTCGAATTCTTTTTATCAGGGAATTATAATTAATATTATTTTACTTTTAAATTTCATAAAATTTTGCTACATTTTTTTATCTAATTAAAGTAAATAAAATATTTGATACAAATTCCAATATATTACATAAAAATTATCAGAAACATCATTAGTCTTTGGAGATATGCCATCAAGGTAAAACATGAATACGGTCCCAAAGAGCGAGGAAAACCCAATTTGGATTACTTATCAGTGGAATCTAGATATACAGATACGAATCAATAACAGTCATGTCTTTTATCTAATCGGAGTAAAAGTATGACCAGGCTTCTCATTTGTTGCAACATTATCAAACATTCAAAGCTACTATTTATAATATTATTCAGAATAATAATGTTGATATAAATAATTTAGTCGAGCCATAATTTTAAAAATATAATAAAGAGAGATAAAGAAATAAATCATATTATAATGCGCACATGATATTAATAAAAGAACAAAAGCTTCGTGTAATATCACACCCCTATTACTTACTCCTTTCCCGTCTTTTCATTTTTCCTGACAGCTTATTAGTTTAATAATTAAATATACAATAAAGAGAGATAAAGAAATTAATAATAATTAAAAATATAATAATAAAGAGAGATCAAATAAATAATCATATATTTTATAATGCACACAACTATGATATTAATAAATGGACAAAAGCATCGCGTAACATCACGCCCCTTATTACTACTCTTTTCCCGTCTTTTCATTTTTCCTGACAGCTTATAATTTACTTTCTAATTGCATGTAATAGTATGCTTTGTGTTTTACTTCGATTCAGTTACTCAGCAAGAAGTTCACCCTATTACGTTCGATGTTGTTGAATAAATACGAGTCTAGAGACATCAGCCACATACTTTTCGCTTTTTTTGCTACATACATGATAGAAGTCAATCAAAAAAAAAAAAATAAATATTTGAAATTCATTCATCTTCTGAAATTGTGATTAGGAGTTCAAGGACGGAAATTCTTTTTCGCATTGTATTTTCGAACTCTGTCAACATTTTAAACTTTTTACTTCAGATGACAGAAATTTTCACAATCAATTTTCATAAAATTAAGCAAGTATAATTTAGATCTTATGCAACGCTTAAAATATTGTAAACATAAACGCATACAAACACTATCGGGAATTTCGTTGACGTACTTACCCAGATACAAACTCTTTACTGCATGTCTATTTATCTCGAGTGCTGTATACACATTTATATAAGATATACTCTTACGAATATATCTTCATTTTGTATTATATATCCTATTATATTATACAACAAGCTAAGCTCAACATTATAAGTGTCAGAGTTATAATAAACTCAAGATAAAGCTGGTACTAGGATAAATACTTCTTCTGGTTTAAACTATTAGGAATAATAATAATAATAAACACTTTTTGATCTTTTATCCTTAATAGGAAAACCTCTGCTGTTTCAAAATATTTTTCTGCTCCAATATTATTAATAGGAAAATTATTAGATAGGATATTATTAATAGGGATATTAATAGGGTTTTTCCTCTGCTTTAGAATATTTTGTGATCCACAAAATTACTACTATAAAAATTTCATTTTTTGCTCCAAAATTTTAGTTGCTAATAATGGAATCTTTTGTTCTACTTCAAGATATTCCTAATCCAAAATTATTAAAGGAACTTTTCATGTGTAATCATGAGAAAGCAAAAGATAACTCGTAATATATTTGACAACAGTTATTATAGTAAATTCCGGTCTTTCGACGACATGTACAACACAATATCTTTTTCCTGTAAATTTCCTATCTCGCGAAAGAATCGGGGAACTGTTACCAACCGAGTGTCTCTATCCACGCAGTACTATATCTGCACCTGCAGAGTCCTGATCATGGCAAAGTGGCACAGCTATGAGAAACCTCTTTAACTACTTTGTTTCGCAAGTATCAGCATCTAGACGATTAATATTGTATCTTCAGCTACACCTTTCTCTCTTTCTCTCTCTCTCTCTCTCTCTAACACACACTCCCTTTCTCTGACTCTCTCTCCCTCTCTCTCTCTCTCCCACTTCGACAAAAATTGCTTCTCTCTCACTCTCTCTTCTCTCTCTCTCTCTCTTACTCTCTCGTCATCAGCAGCTACGCCATCGTGAGACTCCGGTTTTGAAGGCGCTCACCTATTTTCCTTGTCGAAAAAGTTGGATCAGGTCGTCACTAGTCAGAAAAGTGGAGGAACTCACTTGCACTCACCGGTTCGCCGACAAGCGTCACATCTCCGCGTCGCTGAAGACGTTGTTGGCTGCCACCTTCCCTCCTCTCGTCCTCGTCGTGCTGATGATTGTCGTCGTGCTGACGATTCTCCTCGGCACTTCGGAGTAATCCGAGCGATCGGACTCCCCTTGTCGTCCGAAACGATATCACAACGACGTCGCAACGGACAAAGCCATCTTGATGGGGGCACGCGCGCACAAACGGCACCTCGATCTACCTCTGATCGTGGCGATCAGCTCCTCTTGCCAACACTGGAGGCAACCGAGTGAGAGCCCAGCATGATGGTAGACCAGCATGGCTTGATGGCGCCACAAGACGATTGCTAACTCGTCCCCACTCTCGCGTTGATACCTCCTCAAGAGTTATCACTTGCGCATAGGCTCTGATAAACCTTTCGCCTACCCTTTCCACAAACACCCTAGTACCGACCAGTCCATTTAAGAGATTTCAAGTGGTATTTTTGAAACCATGACGTAGCCCGGATGATCCGACGTGACCTTGAAGAGAGGTTTATAGTCTACAGGCGGCAACCAGCGCCACTCTAAAGGCGGCAACTTTTGAAGTTGGAAATGAACTTTCATTGAAGGCACAAAGATTAAATGAAATGTATTATCCCATAAAGAGTTTTGCGAGATAGCGCTGTCCTTATACTTTCTTACTTTCGCAAATTTTGGGTGGATTTTGTTTGGAAAATCATTCAAAGACAAAGTAGCGTCTTTTTAAAAAAAGAATAATGCTGACAAATGTCATTAAAAAATAATATATTGTCACAATAAAAATAGCTGTTTAATTGGAAATAAGGAATAATAAAAAATATAACACAAAATTATAACAAAAAAACGAAGAAACAATCAAAATAAAATAAATTTTCAATTTTATGAAAATCTTGATAATTTGACGCTCGTCGGATATTGAGATTCTCTTAAATAGATTTTATTTGAGAGCACTAAACAATTATTATCTACGCTCTACAACAAGTATATCCTTCTGAGATGCTACCTCAGCCTTACTTTTGCCCTCTGAAAAATGACGGCATTGCGAAAAAAAAAAAAGAATCGCACAATATTTCTCACAAATAGCACAGTAAATAGTTTTCTTTTTTTTTTTCCAATCTCACATGTTCTTTCTCTTTCTCTCCTCCCATCGCACTCGTTTACTTATTCGCTTCTCTAAGTAGATAAATCCTTACTGTGACACATTGTATAGTAGACTCTTAAGTATATAAATAAGTCGTAAGTCGATGCCTTGTTTAGATTATTAAATATATATGTATATGTGTATATATATTGTATATGTGTATATGAATATTCAATATATCTTTATGTTGTATATAGACTAGAACTCCTCGACACGTATCACATACTAATATTGACTATCGTGTTTCTCGACGAGACTCGGAAACTCTTCGTATTCCAAGTCCTGGCGACGTTTTCGTCCTCCCGGCCTTCTACTTCGAATGTATATTTTGATCTTGGCAAATCTTAAAATGGACTCTTTTCTTATTCGAACCTCTTTCAATGCTAAAGCGATTATGTATTCTTCCATGATCGAAATGCTGCCTCTGCAAGATTGTCAGAGAGACGAAAACGCGCCGTCGTCTTATTGCTGCTTCATATTGACTTTACGATCGTGATCAATTGCTTATATCGCTAATACTTTCGCATACTTTCATAGTATTGTAATTTCGCCCGAGCTTCATTCGGACTTTAAAAAGAATCTGAATTAATTCGCTTAAATGTCACTCGAAATTATCGTACATTTTATTTCTTTCCGTGGAAGAAGAAAGTATTTTTTTTTTTCTCATTTTAGTCAATAAATTCATATTTTCCAATGTCTCTTCAATTAATCTCTTGATTGTTTTGAGTTTGTATCTCTTCCATTTGCTTTACTTGACCTTATGCATCTTGTTACTTTTACGGAAAAAAATAAGATGCTGTAATCGAATTTCTTTCGCTTCTTCATATTTAGATAAATATAAATGATGTATATTATTATTTAAAAAAGATTAATCCACCTCTCTTTCTCTTCAAAGGAATTAATTTGCGTTTCAATAGTACTCTAATAATTAATACTTTCATATAGCCAAAAGGCATTGCTATTTTCAAAAGTACTCCTTCAGCCTTTAAGAGACTCTCGTACACATCTTATATACTTATCAATCTTGGACTTAGGCCTGAAAGATTTGCAAATACTTTGAATATCTCCTCTCCTCCCGCTATTCTATCTCATTTTACTCATTTTAAATTCTACGGCTCGCATTCTCGCGCGAGTTATATTTTTTCGCGAGGAAAATTCTTGGAGCGGATCACGAGAAAAGTACACAGAGAGAATTTTCTCTTAGAATTTATCCTGAAAATCATCCTAATCGTGGACAATATGGTATCGAAAGAATTTTACAAGGACTTCTCTGATTCAAATATTTACCACAATCGAAATAGTAATATCTACCACAATAAAATATAAAATATGCTCGATGAATTTTACATATTAATATTTTCTATTATGATAAACATCAATCAGACAAATTCTTATAAAATTCTTCCAATACCATATTGTCCAGGATTACCATGACTTTCAGGATAAATTCTAATTCTCTCCTTGTAGGAGAAAAATAATGGATTCCTTAATTCGACTCTCCGCTGGCGACCGTGCCGTCGGTTGGAGGACCGGTCACGATTTGAGGCTCGTTCGTAGGAAGCCCTTGCATCTCCTGCAGCCCTTGCACCCCCTGGAACAGCTTGCCGGGGAATCCCTGCAGGAGATCGTAGGAGACCGGCGTGGGTGGAAGAGCGGTGGTGTGTGCGTGCGGCGATTGCAGAACGGCTATCACTCTTCGGAGCTCCTCCAACGCGTTTCCTGCGTCATTTCCCATTCATTCATTCGAGTCGCGTGATAAGCGCGCAGGAAGAAAGTGTCGAATCAAAACTTATATATACTTGTATGGTGCGCAAAAAATTGCTGGATTGTAAACATTTTGTATAGTTCACTCGACAAGAATATTAATCTTATTATTTAAGAAATAATTTGTTTTTAGATAAATAACATATTTTATTATATTACTGGTATGCGCGCAAAAATTGCTTGAACGAGCACTTTTTATATAGTTCACCCAAGAAGAATATTATTAGTCTTATGATTTAAGGAATAATTTATTTTCATACAAATAATATATTTTATTATGTTCTTTAGATGTCGATATATAATATTTAAATAAGAAATATTTTTGCAATTTAAAATTTAGCAAATTTTATAAGAAAATTGCAGAATCTTGTAACGAGATTTATATATTGTTGCGTGTACATATAATTTCAATGATAAATAAGAATCACATTTGCACACAAAATTTTAACAAGTATTATTTTTTAACGCACACAATTTAATTTTTTCATAAGAGATTTGCGTTGAAAAAATCTTATTAAAATTTAGATGTAGATTTTTTGATTTACCTTGCATAAGGATGTAATTTTTCGCCAGAAGAAGGGTAGCTATTTTCGACAGCTTTCTCACGGAAGGACTATGCGCGTAAGGGATGACAGAGCGAAGCTCGTCCAGGGCGTCGTTCAAATCGTGCATCCTTCTACGTTCTCGCGCGTTAATATTCAGCCTTACGCTCTTTCCTTGACGAGTCGTCTTCGATTTCGGCGGGCAGTTTAATCGCGAAGCTGCTGGTCTGAAAAACGTCACGATGTGTCAACTTTTTTTTTTTTCTAATTATTTTATCTTAGTCTCGCGGATGGTTAGACAGCTTCACTTTCTCGTTTAGATGAAAATTTGGAAACGCAATGAAATTGAAAGCGAACCTCTCGTCGGGTCGATTCTCGTCGGACAACGCGCTCGACGAAGCGTGTGGTTGAGGTTGTTGTTGAAAGTAAAAACCACCGAGACCCACGGCACCCAACGGAGTCCTTCGTCCTGGTGCACTCTGGGTGTGTTCCGACGAATATCCGGCCGGTGGGCCCGAGACGCCCGGATGTGAACCCCCTGGTGTCGAATATACGGATTCGAGAGCCGCTGCCGATTGTGGAGGCAGTGGATGCTGGAAGGCATTTTTGTGTCATTTCTCGTTTTGTTGGGATTTTCATATTTTCGATGCAATCGTTACTTACGACGTTACGATGCTCCCAGGCCCAGGTGGGATGCGATGCTGTGCGTTGCCAGGACCCTTGCTGCAGATGCGCTTCCGGTAAACCTTCCCTGCGATCGTCGTCTTCTGTCGAGCTGCTCTCGCCGTCGTAGGATCTCATTCTTCACTCTCTCGATTTTTAACCGGCAAATTCCTCTTCTTTCTATTCAATCCCTATATTTGCAAATTCCAGCTCTCTGCGCGTTTTCAAATATAAAAGTCTTTAATTTTGAATTTATTTCGCGAAATGTTTTTTTTTCGCACTTCCGATAAATAAATGATTGCATTAGATAATTTATTACATTGGATGCAGTTAATTATTTTCTCATTAATAATTAATTTTATTATTGCAATATTTTTATTTCCAAAGCTTGTAATATATAGGTATTTTTGTTTCGTAAATTTTCAATCTCGCGTGAATCGATTTTAGGAAATAAATTTTTGTATGTTTTGCGAGATAAAAATGATTTTGTATCGAGCTTCATATTTATATATGTGCATTCTCTCGGTGCGAACGAATTTTGGTTTTCTCATTTTCGCATTCGATTAGCGAGCGACCAGCGCCATTCGCGGGGCGTCATCGGCCAGTCTAACGCAATCAATAGCAAGTGGAACACTTACCGACGACGATTTTTTCTCCAGCCCCCGCGCGCTACCCCCGCGGGGTGCAGAATACGGCAATCAGCAACGCTTTTCGCGCATCGGCGCGCAGCACCGAATCATCCCTCCGTCCGTCCTTCTACGCACTTTTTCGCCAACAGTTTCACGGATAACCGGCTCTCGAGGATTTCCCGATCTGTGGGGTGCCTTTTATTATCCAAAATCACTCGGAGCCAATCACAGCCATTTTAATTCGGGCAGGAATCGAGTTTCGATGACCGATATGGGGAAAAAATCTCGCGAATCGTTTCGGAGATTCTCTCCCCGTGTTGCGTGACGTTCCGATCGTTTTTTTCGAAAAATCTCTCGTCTTTCGGTAGAATGGTCCAGATTCGTTTTTCACAAAATTATCACGCCCGAGCGAAGCACATCGGGGGCACGCACGCGTCTCCTTCGTTGTTTGGCAGGTCCTGCGCAGGAGGAGAGCGCAACCCTTAAACTAGTTCGGCCATCGCGCGCGAGGGTGCGCGATCGAGGGATGCTGCGCTGGACCCATCGGCTGGCGAACCCTGGCGGGTCGAAGTTCAACATCTTTTCGGAGCATAGTTTGCGTTACCATCGGCAAAAGGAAACTCGTGTCTAAGAGAAGCGAGAGAAGTCGCTAGATGCCGGATATATATTGGGTGCAAAGATATGTTGCGCATTTACTTTTTCGTTTCTAAGCAAAATTATTCTTTCACGAAATGAAAATTTTTAAAACTCTCGAGGAAGAGATATGATTTTTTTTTTCATTAAAAAGACAAATCGTTCATTGACATTTTTATGAATCAGAATTTTGCTCCGAAATTGCTAAACGAGAAAATACGTGTCGTTTACAATTACATGTATTAATCGTTAAAATATTTATCGTACACTTACGTAGGATAATATTACTTTTAAATAATGCAATTAAAACACTTGTTAGTATAAATCTATCTAAGGGTGATTAATATTTATCAATTGCAATTAAGCGCAACATTATTTATTATATCGCTGTTCAATTATTTACTCTGCTACACAGCATATTATTGTTCCATTATTTTCTCTTTGTTTCATTCTTAAATACTACTATATACAGGGTGTCCGGTAACTAACGGACCAACGATTACAAATGGATTCTTTGGGAACGATTTTTCCTCAGCGAAAATGTCGAAAAAGGTCATCATTTTTTACAACTTTCCAATATTTGTCATTATGTATCTTTATAATTAAGCCTCGAATTAAAATTTTATTATAGTAAACTCTACCTGAAATTAACTGAAGAATGTAATTATAATATATATATATATATATATATATATATATATATATTATATATATAGTATATATATATATACATTTTTTACAACTTTCCAATATTTGTCATTATGTATCTTTATAACTAAGCCTCAAATTAAAATTTTATTATAGTAAACTCTACCTGAAATTAACTGAAGAATGTAATTATAATATATATATATATATATATATATATATACATTTATTTATTTATTATTCTATTAAACAAGAGATTTTCAATTTTGGGCTCTTGTAAAGAAATGAACTCCCTCCACGTCGTTTCCAGTTGAATAAATTCCACGTCCTTTTTTTTTCGCAGCGTTTTCCGCTCCGTCCGATTTATTTTACGCCGTGTTTATAGTCCGTACGTACGTTGTCATTGAATGTGATTAACGCGTTTGCGCGTGGAAAAATACTAGGAGCATCGCGGGGATGCCGAGACAATTCGGCGACAATCCTCTTCCCAATTTCTCATCCACCTTCTTTGCGTGTGAATCATACCTCCCCTTTTTCCCTCCGCGTTTCACCCACGCAGCGCGACTGTGGTTGGTTTTACACTTTTGCCTGGATCGAGTGTGTTTGTTTACTGTAAACACAATGCGACGTAATATTACCGGAGCGCCAAGCGAGAGATGATCGTAACTTCGGCATCGCATAAATTAATCGAAGGGATTAAGCAGGGATTGTTGCGCCGGCCAACACGCTTTATTATTGCAGAAGGGAACAAAAATAATTAATGTTTGCGCGGTAAGTATTTCAAGATGTTTTGCGCGCTAAATAAATTCTTCGAAGCGTCTTAAATATAAAACGGAGAGTTTGTATTTTAATAATCGTAATTACATTATTTAGCTTGTATTAAATATCGACTCGTATCTTTATAAATATTTTACAGATATTAATACATTTTATTTATATATATATATTATATAAAGAAATCTAAAGTTGGAGAAGATGTTTCTAAAATAAATATCTAATAAGGTATATGCAATATTTAAATCATAAATAATTGTATGATAGAAAAAGGAACGCGAAAGTAGAAATAATTGAAAAAAAAACAGGCAAGTGTGCGTTTATAGACGATAATATCTAAATTTTTGTTCTCGTGTAGCAAAGGGTTAAATTATTACGCGTCGATGTGCTTTGTTCGCTCGCGAGATACGCGCGAGATCTTTTCTGGGTCGAGCAGCATCCACAGTGTTGGAAGATTTATCGCTTCCTTCGCGCCGAGAAATATATCCCAAGATCGCTCGAAAATAATTGCGAGCGCATCTGCTTCGAAATACACCGCAAAATTGATCACTTCAGCATTCGCGTTCAACATTAAGGAAAAATACTGCAATTGATTTTCGTCGATCGCAGAAGAATATATCGATGATTTATATCTCTTCGTAGTTTCGGAAAATACTTGGAATTTTCAAGATATTTTTAGCGGTCTATATATTATTATTTTACATGTTTAGATCTTTTTATAACGATACATTGTTAATTATTTTTAAACGGTTCAAAGATATATTAAAGATTTTATAGGGAAATTATTGTTATTAATTATCTTTGATCACTTTATTACGAAATAAAATGATTTTGATGTACGTTTCTGAATTTTCGCTATTTATACAGGGTGTCCGGTAACTAACGGACCAATGATTAAGGGCGGATTCTCTGATCAATTTGGAAACGATTTTTCCTTAGCAAAAATGTTGAGAAGTCAATAATTTTTATAATTACATTCTTCAGTTAATTTCAGGTAAAGTTTACTATAATAAAATTTTAATTCGAGGCTTAGTTATAAAGATACATAATGACAAATATTGGAAAGTTGTAAAAAATGATGATCTTTTTCGACATTTTCACTGAGGAAAAATCGTTCCCAAATTGACCAAAGAATCCATTTGTAATCGTTGGTCCGTTAGTTACCGGACACCCTGTATATTCCACAATAATATTTATATATTCGCTACGTAAATAAATTTCAAGCGGAACGAAAGAAATTACCCCGAGAGAATTAAACGTCTTTGATAACGTTATCAGGAACCACGTTCCGTCCCGATTATTTCCCAAGCGGAAGAACGCGTGTCGGAAGGAAAGCCGAAGGAAACCCGGGAGGGAAAAAGGATCTCTCTCGCATACGCATATACACGCGTGCATATCGTTCAGCACGTATAGATCGCGAATCCGATGACAGAGAAGAAGCTAGAGAGAGAGAGAGAGAGAGAGAGGGTGGTTTTCGGACCGACGGGCGGTTCGGAGTCCTGAGGGATGAGGGACGACACGAGGGTTGCCAAGGCAACCCTCCGTGCCAACCAGCCTCGGCTTACTTTAGCCCGCTCTCGCGATCAATACAGCATCCCCCGGCGAGCTCCCGGACCAAACCACCCTCTCTCGCGCCCGCCGCGTCATCCCTCGGAACCTTTCTCCGCTCCTTCTTCTTCTTACGTGTGCCTCCTCTCCATGTGCGCATTACCGTCGACCATCACAAACCAACCCTCTCGCGTTCCACCCAAACCACCCTCTTTCTTCCTCGTCATCTCGCGCTCTGCCTCTCTCTTATCTTCGAATGTCTCTTTTCGTTACTCTCGAGCCCTCTTTCTTATCTCACCCCCTGAATTTGTCTTCAAGATTTCATTTTATATATTGTAGTGTTGTATTTAAGATGCTTCGTTTTGTTTACTTGAGAATTGTTTTCTTTGACTTGTGTAACGAGAACCAATCGAGAAGCAACACTTTCTAGTTTTAGCTATTTGTGATATTTTATGATGAGAAACACGTAACACGGGATTTAATGGAAATAGAATACTGAATACTTTGAATAAAATATTTTTTTTTGTCGAAAATATATTTGTTATCTATTCTTGTTTTATATTTGCATAGCGATGAATAATTATGAAACTTTTTATTCACGCGGTGACATAAATTTGACAACTGATTTATATTGACAGCGTCGTATAAGACATTTTTAGGGTTTTAAACAGAATACTTCGGCTTGCGACTTAACTCGGAGTGCTTTCAATCTCATCGCAGAGCCCACCGTCAAAATTAACTCCCGATAAATGGTCGTTTATTGAGAAAGAGAGAGGAAAGATACGTTAAATAATTAATCCAGCGATTCGATTAACACAAGTCCTCGCGATATTCTCGCTAAAAGATCTAGGACGCAATTAATTTTAATTAGACTGTCGCGGCTTTTATTTAAAGAGCGAAAGAGACAAAAAGAGAAAGAGAGAGAGAAACAAGTAAATAAAATTTCTCTCTCGCTCATATTGTTATCTCTCTCTCTCTCACCCTCTTCAGTGCTTTGCATTTTAATTGCATTTCGGTACGCGGCCCGTTTTGCATGTTAAAGCCGACCGCGAGGCCACTTATTGCGACGAGGGGGATGATGATGGGCGATGTCGCAAGGGGCGGTTGAGGGGGAGGGGAACAAAGACGGAATCGTCGTCGTCGTCGTCGTCTCCGGCCCGGCTCGAATTTGGTCCACGGATCATCCCGCGAGCGAGCGAGCGAACTCGAGGCTGCCTGCCGTCCGCTATCGACAGTTTTCCCAATCGTATCCGTTCCGGAGAATATTCCTCCCTTTCCCCACCCCCGCTCTCTCTCTCCCCTCTATCGTTCCCCTTTCCAACCCTCATCGACATTGGGTGTCGCCGCGAGCGAGGCGATGCAATGTGTATCGCTGCATGCGATGCAAAAATCACTATGCAAAATGGGGGATGAATTCCGTTTTTGAGAATCGAAAATCATCGCGATATTCCTCTTTCATTGCAATCAATAAGGGAAGTAATTTAGTAAATTAGTTTAACGTGTAGTAAAGAAATTAATTGAATTGTCGCTTTTTTTTATATTACAAAAATATTAATTCTTAATAAGGCCAATGAACAGTATTAAATATTTTGGATATTAATTTGTAAGCTATTTATTAAGTGATCTGTATGATTCAAATGATCAATAGAAATTAGTTCAACTTATAGTAATTAAATTAATTGAATTGTCGCTCTTTTTTATATTAAAAAAAAAAATATTAATTCTTAATAAGGCCAATGAAGAGATGAATTAAATATTTTGGATATTAGTTTGTAACTTATTTATTAATTGAATTGTCGCTCCTTTTTACATTACAAAAAATATTAATTCTTAATAAGGCCAATGAACAGTATTAAATATTTTGGATATTAGTTTGTAACTTATTTATTAAGTGATCTGTACGATTAAAATGATCAATAGAAATTAGTTCAACGTATAGTAAAGAAATTAATTGAATTGTCGCTCCTTTTTATATTACAAAAAAATATTAATTCTTAATAAGGCCAATGAAGAGATGAATTAAATATTTTGGATATTAGTTTGTAACTTATTTATTAATTGAATTGTCGCTCTTTTTTATATTGCAAAAAATGTTAATTCTTAATAAGGCCAATGAACAGTATTAAATATTTTGGATATTAATTTGTAACTTATTTATTAAATAATCTGTACGATTAAAATGATCAATAGAAATTAGTTCAACGTATAGTAATCAAATTAATTGAAAAGTCGCTCCTTTTTATATTACAAAAAATATTAATTTTTAATAAGGCCAATGAACAGTATTAAATATTTTGGATATTAGTTTGTAACTTATTTATTAAATGATCTCTATGATTCAAATGATCCATAAAACAGTAAACGTTATAATAAACAAATATTAGAATAATCTAAATTAATTTTGCTATAAAAATATTTTCTACGTAAAATATATAATATAAAATGGAAAAAGATTGTACAGAACGTATAAAAAAGAAATAGAGAGCGAGGACTAATTTTCAAAATAATTAAACTACAAAAAAATCAGAATTTATTGACTCGAAGTCATAAATATAAAAATCAATAATACTATTTGTACTTTATGATTTTATTGCCGACTGAGAGAAAGAAGAGAAGCTCTTTTTCTTGTTCGTATTTTACCCTTCTATATATCGCAGAAAGATCCGATGTGAAAAATGAAAGGACCGCGATGGGATGCATCCAGGATCAGCAATATTTAACCTCGGTCAGAAACAGCCGAATCAAAATAACATCGAATTAAAATAATAGTGTTATAGTCGGAATCGCGGAAATTGTGCATGGAAATATCGCGATATAAGGGTGAAGGACGAAGGAATTTAAATTTAATTGATGATGCCGAGAAAAAATGACTAAATTAATATTTATTTCAATACTGCCTCATAAATCATTTATTTGAAACAAATATTGTTCGCATCAAATCAATATTATCAGTTCCAAATAAAAATAATTTATTTAATAGTATTGAAATAAATACTTATATTCGAGAGAAAGAACCTACAGAATTTAAGAGAAAAGAACGAACGTGATTTTTGACGTGAAATTTCACAAAAGAAAACTTTCGAGAGAGAAATATTCCTTTCTTTTTTTCATAAATCAACATATATGAAACTTAAATCATCGTCTGAATTTTTGTTCCGAATAAAAATCATCAAACAACATTGACGCCTCATTTTATTGGCTTAAAAATAAAATGGATTGAATTCGGGAAGAAGAAACTTTTCGGGAGAGCGATATCCTGGTGTCGCGAGGAGACCCTCGCTTCGTCATTTTTCTCGTAAATTCAACGACAAGCGGGGAGGAATAAAAAAAAGCTTCTTGGCGGAAGATTAACGAATAAGAGGGACAAGAGAGGAGAATGAGCCTTGCTCTTACTTGGTTTCTCGTAGCGCTCCGAGGAAAATAAAGACGCAGGATCGGAATCTTGAATTACGCTAATCGAGTTCTTCGCCGGACGAATCCTCCTGGATATCGCCGTTATTTTTAGCTCTGAAAAACGCGGAAAAATAATGAGAACACTTTGCTAAGCAGGCCAATTTATCTGGGCTTTTTGTTGTTCTTTCAAGGACACGCAAGAGAAAGAGAGACATACAGAATTAAGGAACGCTTGTCGAAGATATTTTCGGAATATTATTGCGAAGGCATGTGTTCGCCAAATAGATCCTGGATACTATTGGATAATATATATCAGAACGACCAAGATATCATTGATCGTGGCATATTTTAGTTTCCTCAGATTCAGTTTAACATATAACTTTGCAGAAACATAAAAAATGAAAGAGAGAGAGAGAATTTGTAAATTTTGAGGACTATAATTGTATTAACTTTATATATATATATATATATATATATATTTGATAAAATAAATTTAGACATTATTAATAAAAATATAGATGTCTATAGATAAATGTTTAAATCTATAAATCTGTGTAAAAATATATTTATTATTAATTAGAAAAATCGATGACAGGATGTATATTAATTAATCGAGAGATTTCTTTAATTTCTCGAGAGAAGGCAAATGCAGAATCGTAAAATCAAGAGCTTGAATAATTTTTCTATTTCATTTTGTGCGAAAAACATCGCAAATTTCCAACCGAGTGCAACGTCAGTTTTTTCAATAATCCTAGAATCTTTGAGTCATGCGTCTTTCCGTCAGGCATTCTCTCTCTCTCCGTGAGAAGAATATTTGCTCGCTGGAAATTCTGATTTTTTCAATCACGACGTGTATTTTTCTTCGCAAGTGTGCGTCTCCCGCGACGCGCATTTCCTCATTACGTATTTCCTCGGCGTGAATTTTCTCATCGCAAATTTCTCGTTATGCATTCTCGCGGGACATAAATTTTCTTCGTCAAGCATTTTCTCGTCGCGCAAAGTTTTTCATCCTAGATTTTCTCATTGGGTATCCATTTATTTTCGACATTCGCTGTTTTTCCTCTCCTTCGTCATCGATTTCCCGCGAATATATTTCCCTGAAATTTTATTTCTCTCCGCGATGCGTTTCTTCGACGCGCCTTTCCTCGCGAGGAGAAACGCCTCGCGGCATCCGCGAGCGGAAAGACCGCGGCGGAGAACAAACAGAGGGAGAGACAGAGAACGCGCAAATGAAATTTAATAAAATTTCAGGCTCGCTGGTCGCGCTCTGGTCGAACGTAGTAGTACGTTATATACTTTCGCGGAGAGGGTGGCCGGGTCCGTTGGCGGTCACCATGGCGACGCAGCATCCCGCGCCCCGTGACGTCACTGCTCCATCGATCTGCGCACCCCTCTATAGTTATCGCCACCAGCACCGACGTAGCCCGCAGCCACCGCCACATACATCGCCGACATCTCCCTCTCGGTATCTATAACGCAACCCTCTCTATCTCTCCTCCGTTTCTCTTTAGCTCATTACTTTTAACTAATTATGACTTCTTACATATTTTATTTCTATCGCGCACCTCTTTTTATTCCCGGAAATCCCGCTTGAGATTAAAAGGATTTTCCTCGAAAAAGATGTTCTCCCTCTTCTTCCTTAATGATATTTCAGATCCCTTAACTTGTATCTTTCATTGTCATTTTACTTGTGCGTTATTAATTTCAAGCTCGAGATCTATTTATAGAACCTTTCATTCCCAATTGCATTATTTTTTATAAACAATATCATTTGACTTTATATACGATACATAGATTCCCATTAGATTATTATATTCCCGCCCAAACAATTGGCTTACGCAAGCGTCTCGGGATAAATCTGCTGCCATCATTAATGAACGTTATACATTTTAATAATCCTCTTCTCACTCTCGTTTAATCCTCCTTCGTTTCGCGAATTTTACATTTCACGTTCCCGAATGTTTACGCAAACACACGTTACGTAGTCATATTTTTATCCTACTCCCAATTAATCCACCCCCTTTTGCGCATTTCGGAGCAGACGCGCGCTCTCGGGGTGCATCATCCCATAAATAATATAAATAAATGCATCTCTCTCCTCCACTCTCGCTTCCTCTTCCGCTCGCGGCAATCCATTACTCTTCCCCCTTTCGAAGCGCGCAGGCACGCGTGCACTCACCCGAGAGAGAGAGAGAGTACGCACGCACAAACGCACGCGAGGAAAGTGAGTAACCTTGTTGACGGCCGACACCGGTCGGTGGATGCTGGGCACCTTCGAGTCTATCTTCTCGCCGGAGCAGGTGTGGGGGAGGACGAGGGTGGAATCGATCGATATATCTAAAGATACGCGCATTCTTTTCCCGAGGCCATCGATATTATTCGATGGTCCAAGAGTCGACGGCATTTAAAATTTCGACCCGACAAATGTCATTTCGTATATTCGAGACATTCGGTATATTTTTATACCATACACGAATAATATTTAATGTTATACAATTGTCGTGAAATCTACGAAATATTACGATATATATATATATTTTTTTTTTTATTGCAAATATATAAATATTCTTTATATGAAAAAAAAAAAATTTTTGATGGGTCGACCACCCTAAAAATATCAATGTTTTTTTTTAATAATAATTCGAGTTTCAAAAACCCTGCATTTAGCAGAAGTTGGAGGGGAAGGAAAACGAAGAAGAGAGGAGCAAAGTTAGTACGCCGGATCAGAAATGATGGCAGCAGCCCTTATTTCTGCAACTCTTCGTCCGGTGCACCCTTCGGCTGCCGGATCGCATTATCGATCGATGGATGGGTGAGGTAGGGGTGGGAAAGGGGAAAAGGGCTCGTCCAGCGTTCGTGCCCCCTCGTCGCCCCGCGGCCTTCTCGCCGTTTCCCCTGTTTCTATTTTTTTTTTTTTGTTTCCCCTCTCTTTTTCTATCTTTCTGTTTTCGCGTTTTCATCCCCCTTCTCGTTACCCTCTCTCTCTCTTTCGTTGATGCCCCTCCTTTTTCTCCGGGCCCCACTCGGGTTTTCGTTATTTAATTAAATCCTCTTATGATGAAAAGGATGAGAGTCCTTCGTCGTCCTTGCTTCTTCTCTTCTCGGGCCACCGAAGCAGCCATATTCGCGCGAGAAGGAACAACAGAATGATAATGAGAAGCACGTGGAGGCCGCGAACGGGATGAGGGAGGGTTCGCTTTACGAGAACGTGAATTAAAATTTGCTTTGATACAGGAGCTCAATTATTAACGCGTCTTTAAGACCGTTTGCGGATTTTGGATATTTATAGAGCTCCTAATTATGTGCGATGTGTATACTTTGGGTTTTCCTTATTTGTTATCATTTAAAAGTCTACAGCTGTATTCCAAGAGTATCAAGGTTCAAAGATAGATTCGCAGTTTCCACAAGGTCGTAAAGGATTAAAAATCATTTAACTAAATGTATTTGGGTGTATTAATGGATACGAAATATTTGTAATGGGGGAGAAAGTAATGCTTTAAAATTTATATGAAATTAATGGCTGGAAATAAAAATAGAGGAAATTTTCCAACTAAATATTGACCGCGCGAATCTGAAAGGACTTTGGCAGAATGGGGTGTATTAACAAGGAGAAGCGTAAGGAGTGCGTCTTTTAGAGGCTCCCCTGTCACACAAGTGTGACAGAATGTTATTTTCTCGAGTGTGTTTTCTCTTTCCCTTTAGAGCGGCGATAGGGGCAACGATAGACCTTTCTTAACCACCTCGCCCCTCGGGGTTGCTGGCCTCCGGCGAGTTCCAGCTGATCCCGAATTTTATCTCTCCCTCCTGGACCAATCGCTGGGTGGGAGGTCGGCGTCCCGATGGAGCTAGACGGTGTGACGCCGTGCAGTCTCGGGACGGATTTTCACCGTCGGAACAACACACTCGAGAGTTGCCCGCCACCGTCAACTCCCGCGTGCCCCGTTCTCCGAAGGGGGGGGGGGAGGAGAGAGGGAAGAGGTGAGCGCCCTGACGATCGAGCATCGATCTCGATGCAAATCGGATTAAACCAGAGATCTTGAAAAAGTGTGTGTGCCGCGCAAAGTTTTACATAATATATTATCTCTGCATGTGTCATTTACATGTATATTATATGTATTGTGTCTTAAGGGAACGCTGACCGTGACTGTTTTACCGACTTTCCGTTCAAGGACTTTTCCTTTTTCGACTATGGACAGATTGCAAAATCCTTCTCCACGATTCAAGTACTGATAATAATGAACGGGAAGCGCTGGAATTTCGTATAGAGAACGATAAAAGTTAAAATCTTACAGTTTATTATCGGCCTCTTGCATCAGCTCGTAATAATACTTATTTAATACAAAAGTTCTGCGGTTTGTTTGTGCACAAAATATGACGCTCCCGATAGAGATGACATGAAAGAATAATACACGAGTAATAAAAATGGTGGAGGATTTTTTAATCTGCGTACATTCGATAGAAAGTGAACCTAACCTAACTTAAAGTCGGTAAAACAGAACTACGGCGGCATCTCCTTAAATATTTGTTTTTATTTTAATTCAATACAACGTTCCACATTTTATATACAACTTTCAAATAATTCTTTTTAATTTAAAAATATTATTTTAAATATTCTAAAAAATTTTAAATATTCTAAAAATGATCCCGATCTTTCCCCCGATCGCGGCAGCATTCCCCTTACGTGTACGTACAAGCCCCCGGCGTATGTCACCCCTTTGTTGCGAGAAGGTTAATCAGAAAAAGAGCGGATCGGCCGATAGAGACTCTTTTATTGATTCCGGCTGAATGTTAGGCCCCGAATGCAGTCTTGACAGTCGGCATCGGGATACGATGAGAGGGGAATAAGGGGGGAGGCATAGTGCATGGGAACTACCGAAATTGGAAAGGCAATAAGGGTGTACCGAGAGTGCACCTCTATCGCTTAACGGGGGTTGCCTAGCGACCCCAGCATCCCGTTCCCTCCCCCCTTCCCGCCATCTTGCATCTCCGTCTCTCTCGCTCCCCCTCTCGCTCGCTCCTTCCGTTTTCATCCCTTCGCGATCCCCTTCATGTTTAACCGCCAGCGTTCTCCTCGTTGCTTCTCCCGGCGTCCATTTCTCTTTTTTCTTCCTTCCTTGCTCTTCACACGCGTATCTATATTCGCGGGATACCGATGCTCTCTTTTTCCCTGACACGTTCTTCCCCTCTCTCGCTTCTTCACCAAAGGAACCTCCGGGTTTTCATCCCGCCAGGAGCTACCTCTCCTATCTTCATCCCCCGCCAGCCGACGTAGCTCGCGAGCATATATATATATATATATATATATTCGCTTCCTTCTCGAAGCGAGCGTCGCTCACTTTCCGCACCTTTTCAGTCCTCGTATTCGAGTCTTCCGATCCTCCGTCGTCTCAACCCCCGCAAAAGCTTCCCTCACCCCCCGGTGGAAGGGTATAGCTTCGGAGGCCGTGGCCCGAATTCTATCGACCCGTGGCATGCCACGCCACGCCACACGCCACTATCAACAGAGAGAGAGAGAGAGACCAGGCCTCGGCTTCATTCAGCCACCCCTTCAAGACTTGCACGCGTTCGAAAGATTGCGGCTATGCGTGCACGTGTTGTGGGGCCCCGAAACGTGGCCGAGTTTCGTCGTCGAGGGACGAGCGAAACAAAGATTGAAGAAAAATTGATCACTCGCTTGTCCGCAATCGGAAAATTGTGTCTTGAAATATTTCAATAAAATAATATCGATAGTGAAGATGAAACTAGAAATCAAAATAAAACAATTGCAAGATAAAATTTATTAATTATCTAAAATTGTTCTGTTATACATATATATAAAATTTTAGTACGCTGAAAAATGTAATTGAACATTTTTTGATATTCACCTGTCTATGCGCGATTGGCGCGATTTAAAAATGGGAAATGGGTCAAATGAGGGTCCCGATAGAGTATCGAGCTTAATAGCAAGTCGATGTATCCCGAATACGATAGCTCGACGATCGGGGGATTTCATCGAGTTTCGATTTTAGACCGAGATAAATAATCGTGACAGGCAGGGTATAAAAATTCGACTGTCGGTGCCGAGGCGAAAATCGACAGGGGGACCAACTAACGGCGTGATTCGGGATTGGCCCAAAATCCCGAGCCAATTCCTTCTCCCAGACACACACGTCGTATCGTTCATTGAGAGAGCGACCTCGATAACGACTTCCGGGCAATTTAATTTAGGATAAAAAATCGAAACAAAAAATACTCCCTTAAATTCGCGGGGTTCGCTCCAGCGAATTCCCATTGTCAAACTTTTCCTTGTCGCGGCGCGTTTTTTTTTATACCTTCGAAAACGATCTTGATTCAATCTGTTTCAAATCGGTCCGATTATTACACGGTGCTTTTACTTTTTAGTCACACATTTTCTTGAAAGACCATTCATTTTTATTTGAATACATGGAAACTTTAAGCAATACTATCTTTCATGATAATTTCATTACAGTTATAGAATTTTTATTATTAATTTTTACAATAATTTTAACTAATATCTCTAATATCTATATCCTCTTATCGAGTAATGTAATTTTTTTTCCGATTCCATTATATTATTATGTACCATTCTTTTTTTCCGATGATCGAAAACTCTTGGCTCCTTCTTCCCGTTTGAAATTCTTAAATCTGGTCGGCTTAAAGTCGGCTCTCCACAGGAGCCACAGGGATTCTGGTCGTCTAACAGCAGGTGGCTATTAGAGCGACCTCGTCCACGTCGTCCGAGGACTTTTATGGTCCCCGAGGTCGTTCTGCTACCGGAATTCGATTTTCTCGAGTCGGGATGTTCTCCTCACAATAGAAGATTAAGATAATCCTGTTGATCGTGGCTCGTCTCATATCGACAGGCTAAAGTGCAGTCACAGAGCATGATATGTTTATTAAATGACCCTGCGTTTACGATTGATACATGCAAAATTTGAAATTGTTTTACGCGCATTTTCTCTTTTCCTTAAATGTCACAAAAGTCTTTCCAACTTTCGCGCAATTTTACGTAATATTATATTTACACGATAATAACATTTTTTTTTATGTACATCTGTACTTAATATTATGTTTGAACAAATTTAATTGCAACTTGGTTTAATATTTCATTCAAACGCAATTTTTTCCGATGTTTACGTAATGGTTGAAAACATTTTTAGTTTGATCAATTCAATGTTTTTTGCATTTGCGCAACAACGTTTATCGATCGCGCATTTTTTTTTTTTTTTTTTTTTTTTTTTTTGCGCGTGATACAAAAACTAGCGGAGTTATTTGTGAAGGAATTTACGGAAGGGAAAAATCGCGAATATTTTGCGCCGCGGTATTCGACGGAGCTTATAATCCCGGAACTTTCAACTTTGTTTCCAACAGGAAGTTGGAACTCTCGAGGAACTCGGGGGAATCTGAAATAAAAAAAATAGGAAAGATAAAATGGAGAGATGAGCACCAAAGTGCGTCGAGATGAAGATTGAATTTTAGCCGATCGACGATATCGAAAATCATCGACCATCTTAATCGCTCATTCATCGAAAGTGCCATCGTCCGAAATCCACTCTCGCTCTCGCTCCCTCCTTTGTTTCTCTTACAACCGGAAAGAGCCACCTCGTGACCGTCGATAGTAGACAGACACTCACACGCGCGTAGAATTGGAAGAGACGAGCAAAGGGAAGAAAAAGTGCGCGCAGGATCTCGTTTTCCTGGGGTTACGCGAAGCGAAAGAAGAAGAGACTGGGAAACGAAAGAAGAAGCGAGATCGCGTAGAAAGAAAAACATGTTAGCCCACCGACGAAGCTGCCAGAGAACAGGGAAGAAACGAGCGAGAGAGAGAGAGAGAAGATCCGAGGAATTAGAAAGGAAGGAAGGAGTCCCGGGTCTTCTCCGCGTTGAAGGTTGCTCGTAGAAGGGGGAGGTCGTACGCCCTTGAACGAAGACGGGGCAATCTGACCCTACGACGTACGTTCCTCCCCATCGTGCGTCCAGGTGAGACCAGACGGGTTCGCCACTCTCGGGAAGCACCTCCACGACGACGACGACGTCGACGACGACGACGACGAGGAGGACGACGACGATGCCTTGATTTTCTGGGTGACGCTTGCGCCTCGAAGAAGGCACCCTCTCTCATTACTCCCACCCTTCTTCATCATCCCTTTCCTCCAAGTAGGATGGAAAATGCGCGCCAGGGGCGGCAGAAACCCTCTTTTCGGGGGTCGCCTCCTTCTACCCTCCGGCGCGGTATACATACATAATATCCCGCGCAGGGGTGGAAACTCGACTCTCGGGGGTGGGGAGAGCGATGGACGACGGACGGGGAGACCCGGGGATTTCCGGGGCAGCTCGGGGCGAGGGGACGGGCACTAGGGGTTGATACCGAGGGGCAGGGCTAGGTGGGCGAAGACGGAGAGGGCGCAGTGGTCCCGCGACCATCAAACCAACAACACCGTTCTGCCGCCGCCGCCGCCGCCGCCGCCGATCGTCGTCGTCGTCATCGTTGTTCGGCGAAAACGACCCCTTCTACTCTTCCTCCTCTTCTTCTTCTTCTTCTTCTCTTCTCTTCTCTTCGCCGTCTTCTCGTCGCCGCCGACGCGACGTTGCTCTACTTCCTTCTCGAGCCGACGACCGTTCTTGTCATCGTCATCGTCATCGTCATCGATCTGCCTATCTTGTGACGCAACATTATCCTGCGGAATAGATCCTGGGACGGATGGATCCTCGAAGGATCCTGTCGCCGCTACCAGGAGGATTGCGCTGTATCCTGAGAAGATCCGGAGAGTAAAAGGAGAGAAAGAGAGAGAGAGAGAGAGAGAGAGAGAGAGAGTGAGAGAGAGAATGGGAGACAGAGAAGAGGAAGCGAGTGACCGCCAGGTAATTGCCAGTCGCATATCCGACCCTGATCCCAAAGGTCCTTTCGTCATCGAGTCCCCTCGCCGGTCGTAATCGCGTCTCCGCGTCTTCAACCCCTCTGTTCGTTTGATTAATTAGCTCGCTTTCGATTGTTTGATCGAGTGCTACAATTAGCATCGATCGCTGCTTCTAGAATCGATTAATTGATCGCAATATTTTTTTTTTTTTTTTTTTATCGTTTTATTTAATCTCGAGTCATTTATTTTAGCTATCAAGTGCTTTCAAAAGTGTCATTATTTTTGTCGCTAATTGTACTTTTTTTTTTTTTTTTTTTTAATTTATTTCTATTTAATATTTTTTGTCGAATATGTTCTTTTTTAGCCTACTTTTTTTATAAACAAAAATTTTATTGCATGTGAATGTGAACGATAAATTCATTAATTGGCGTTGTGATGGATTATTCGATATAAAACAAGAAGTGAATTAATTTTTGAATTTTTTACATTTTTTTTTAATTAAAATCCACTTATAATCACTTATAGCATTTTCAAAATGTGTCTTTTATCACTCGTCCTTTTATATAATTAAATAATTATTTTCGATTTTGTGAACTTTTTTACTATATATGTTCTTTCTTGTCGGAAATTTTTCAATGATGTATTAATAACGTGTAATCATATAATTTCGTAACTCGAGATTTCTATCAATCGAACAATCTTCCGCTCGTTCCGACCAGACTTTCGACCGCGATATCTACCGGGTGGTTGATCGGCTATCGTTTCTTATCAAGTGCACGCACGTGGATGTCATTTGCTACATTGTTCTTTTCTCAGACGACTTTTACAGTAATAGCTCGAACAAAATGTCGCAAGCTTTTGCAGAACAAATCTTTTTTTTATTGAAATTGTTGTTTATTTCGAAACAGACATATCCAAGGATATTGAATATTTAATTAGCTCATTCAAGAAGAGGCGACATATGGCTTGTGAATTTCGATCAAAAGCGCACTGCGCGCATCAATTCGCCATATGTCGTAACGAAGCTGAAACTATTGCGGTCCGGAAAAATATTCATCTGGAAATGGCAGCGCCCTTTTATACGTGATTATACCCTTTGCTTCGAACAACATCCCTTAATATATTCCAAAAGATAGATTAGATAAAAAAATTTTTTAACGCGTCTAATGACAATATTAATTCTTGCACTCGCGCATCAAGTAAAATAATGAGAAATAATTATGTAAAATGTAATTGAAATAAAAATTAAATAATTACGAAAAAATAGTGTCTTTGCATTGTTCGAATTAACGCTTTTCACGCTGATTGATATTCGACATATTTTGCATCTTTGAGATCCTCGAAATTTGCAACACTCGAAAAAAAGCGATTTCGCGACGATCCCTCTTCCTCGCGCACGATTTTTGCGACACCCGGTACGCAAGGTGTTCCCCCTATTCCGCGTAAGTACATTATGGTGTGTACTGTTGTTTTATCAGTAGTGCAGGATCGCCATGGCTACGAAGTATGAATAAGCCGTAGCCGACACACGTTGCTACCTTGTGCCTAATTACCATTTTCGTAATTTTCTGTCACGAGACTGACTCCAGCCAGCTGGTCCTCGCGATCGCGATTCGTCGCTCTTCAGCCTCTCCGACTTCCGTCCCAAGCCTCCTCGATCCTCGACGAACAGGTTCGTCTCTGTGATATTTTAATTTTATATATCTCCGACATAACTAATTACAACCAACCGTAAATAATTATCTTATTTTTTTTTTTTTTTTTTCATCAATCTTTCTCATTTTTATAACATTTTTATTTTTTTATTTTCACGAATAAAATTTATTATTCGATGCTATTTTAATTTTACTGTTACTTTGAATTTTCATAGATATGTATAATTAGCTGAAATAATAAATACACGAAACTGAAATAAAA
This sequence comes from Nylanderia fulva, assembly GCF_048542155.1. Classification (NCBI taxonomy): domain Eukaryota; kingdom Metazoa; phylum Arthropoda; class Insecta; order Hymenoptera; family Formicidae; genus Nylanderia; species Nylanderia fulva. Next base: position 390,664 of record NW_028189730.1, on the reverse strand, counting down.
TAAAATGGAAGTTTGCTCTCGTGGCAAAATATATTTTTACGCGCGAACGTTTCTATAGCCGAACGGCCGCGCTTTATTTCCGGCGAGACGACGTTTATCGATAAACGTTTAATCGATCCTCAGGAAAGCAGGATTCCGTTGTCCTCGCGAGGCGGAGGCGCGACTAATTGCACGCGGAACAGTTTCGACGGTTAACGCTATGCTCCGGCGCGACAACTTATCGAACTGTCAATATGTGATCAGCTGACGCGCTCGATCGCAGGCGGATTCCTATTTATAGCGTTTTGCACGCGCCGCGAACATATTGTCATATACCATAATCGACGCAAAAGGACGCAATGTCTGTACTCGCCACGTCGTTGTACCACGTATCGCAACGAGTATATTAAAGAAATTAAGACTAATTTTTCAAAAATTATCCAAACGAGAGTCAATAACGAATAGAAAATAAATTCCAAATTCCTGAACAGAATATATATATATATATAGGAGAAGAGTCAGCTTTTAGTAGAGCGACATTTTTTGAAAGCCAAAAAGAATATGAATTAAAAAGAAACGAATTTATGAACTCAATAATATTATTATCTAATTAGCACAGGTTGATTAAAATAAACATCGTAATTTATATTTAATATTCAAAGCTAAAAAAAGCTAAAAATTAAGGTTCGAATTCGGAAGCCAAGGATTTAGATTAAAGACAGTGAGAACCGGCCGATTCGTGCGACGTTGAATTAAAGGAATATCCTCGATCGTCATTATGAAGAATACTGGCCTAGGATCACAGATGAATTACCGGCATATTAATCTTCGCTCTCTTTTTTCATCGCGAGGAATGCATTGGTTTGTTCCAGATACCAGGTAGAACCATGCGGTTTGTCGAACCTCTCATGAATGGAAGTAGGTTCGCCAGGATCGATGGGCTGAAGGCGTGTTGCCTTCAAGGGAGGATTGGTGTATCCGTGACGTTTCCAACCCCACCTGAGCAGGGGTGCCGCGACGTGCACGTGCTCGATTACGTCACGAGGATCGCAGGACGTGGGCCATTCAGGTATCACCCCTGGAAAAAATCGAGGAATTTGCTCCGAATCTCGATAGAGGAAGAACGAGAGACTTGGTGGTAAGAGAGAATGAAATCTTTATATAAGACCTAGAATGACACGAGTATTTTAATATGACTGTTTTTTTTTTATCCTACTTTGATGTAGCAGTTATTCACAAATTTTGTTTCTCTAAATCTTGATCGTTTTTATAGCGTGACAAATTTATTGCAAGATATTTTTACTATATAAAAATAAAGGGATAAGAAAGAAATATATTAAAAACAATTTCCAAATGTAAAAATTAAATTGTTCAATGTACTATGTTTATATAAAAAAAGAAACAGATTATTGACGGGATTTACGTAAATATATGTTTTATATTTATAAATAGCTATTACGTTATATCGCTATTATCTTTTATTAATCTTGATAAAACTATTGGAAAGTTATGTGAAAGTTAAGAAAGCATCCCGACGAGGTCGATACATCTCGATCGTGTCAGCGTCGTTCTTACCCCTGTGACTTTACAGCACTTATAATTAGCTTTATACCGCCACGCCCGATTACACACCCTCCTGCCCTTTTACATCCCTCGTCTTCTCGAACTCTTCGAGAACTTCAGAAACAATCACCGACAGTTTCGTCAACGATTAAATCATTTTCACCAAACTAATGCTAGAAATGAGATTTCCTTCCACTGAAATTGATTTTTATATTCAATTAGTTATTTAAAATTTCAATTTATTTGTATATATATATATATATATATAACAACAATAATATAGAGTAGTAAATAAAAACCCGCTTTTAAGCTATTTTAAAATAATACTATTGTACCAAACAATTACCAATTTATTGCGTATTTGTATAAAAATTCATACGAAATTAAAATCATATCAGAATAATAATTTCAGAAAATAAAAACATAAATACTTGATTTTTATTCGGTATCGATTCACCTCGGACTGACTAACTTTGAAGTTATTTCCAGTTCATGTATCTGCCGGCCTTTGTCCTTCTGCTCATCCGAGAACTTTTTCTCGCCGATAACAGGGCATCGTCCTGCGTCGCGCAGCTGTCACATGTCAGAGACATTTAAATATCTTTCTATTAAATTCCCGTCCCCCTGCGTTAGGATTACGTTTAAACCCTCCTTCGCCCTATCTCTCTTTCTCTATCGCGCGCGCGCGCGCGCGCGCGTGCGAAGGTAACCCTGACCCACAGCTCCGACCAAGTCCCAGGCTTTCGAGGGAATGCCCCATTGTGTCGCGGAGACCAAGCAACACTCCCTCCCTCCCCCCCCCCCTCTTCCTCCGCGATAGGTATGAATTAGCCTTCGAGCAATTGTAGCCGTCAAAGACTCACCCTCCGAGAATACGCGCGCCTTTTAAATTTAGCAAATCCCTCCGAATGGAAAAAAAATAGCGAAACAATTGTTCCCTTTATTTTCTCGCTCCTGAAATAAAATGTTTTATCAAGTTTGCTGTCTCGCGGAATGTTTCTATATTCTTTTTTTAAATACAAACTAAATTAAATTAAAAGATGTCGCTATTTAACATGTATATATTTCCTTTAAATTCAACCGCTGTCTTCTTCTATAATACTATATATAAATCAGTATAATTTACTTTAATATAATTGATTATAAAATATTAAAAAGAGTTAATTAACGTACTGTTATATAAATATTTGATTAAAAAATAAATAACAGCTCGGGTTCAACGACCGAGAGAACCAACGTTCTCATTAACGAACGAATCTCGAATAACTGTTATCCTGCGAAACTATCAATCAGGATCACTGTTGACGCTAGTCGCCCATATGTTCCGCGTGAAAAGCGCGCAAGGATCGGTCAGCAGACAGTGAAAAAAGGGGGTGGAGAGTGAGGAGGGTGGATTTTTTGATTATGCGAATATCTACGGACACAATGGGACCCCAACGTCAGCTGCTCCTATCATCCCTCGCCCCTCGATCACGGTGCCGTGCACCCCCCGCGAAATAAGCAATAAGTTACGTTAGCACTGTGACGAACTGTCTCCCCTCCACGAGCACCCTCACGGCACCAACCCCCCCTTGACCGAGGGCACCGCGCAGGGTGAACGTCCCATAGTGCAGTTTCGGCGTTCATCATGCTCGCTTCGAGTCTGTGCGATGCATCCCATGTAATGCCAGATGTAATCCAAATTCACTCCCGTTCGAATTAAGGCAACTTGACAAAGGAATTTTTATGTTTGCAAAAACGCATGCTTCGTAAATGAAAATTCTCGGCTCCTTTAATTATAATCAGAATTCTGTGAACGTCGAAAGATTGTAATCGTTAAATGTTTATCTCGTATCCGTCACGTGAGTCTACTTTCGTGATTGTGTGCGATTGAATTAAGTTTGTTTTGCAGAACTCTTCGGATTATATATATTTTTTTTTTTTTCGCTTAAATAAGTGTGCGTTAAATACAAGTGAAAAAAGAGGTGAATGAGAAAGAATGATTTCGGTAAAAAATCTACCGTATGTGCGAGACTGAAAATATTTTTGTAGTACATCGAAAGGAGGAAAAAGACGGAAATGTTTTGAAGAATGATTAAGTGTGCCTTCCAGGATGTCTCCGGAACCTGTAACGAATTTCAACGAGATTTACTGCCGGATGATGTCCGAAGGAAAAATTGAGGAGGAAGAAGAAGAAGTGTGAGTCTGTGCTCCTTGCGTTCACTGCGGGCTTCCATGTGCCAACTTTTCAAAATTCATAAGGCACGCGGTGAATGCCAAGAGCGGACCAAAATCAACGATCTTCGTCGAGAGTAATCGATTTAAATTCGTCGAGTATCTCTCAAATTTCTGTTACGCAAGGTTAGTAGTAAAAGTCAACGCGATAGTCCATTTTCGAGGAATTTAATAATGTAAATCTAATGATTAATTATTGTATTATGTCTCTGTCCTCCCACCCTTTCAAGTTTATTAATTAACCACATTAGTCTCGACACATCGTTTATTATTTATGTTTGAAAATTATTCCATAATTATTTTAATATTATTGAATATTATTATTGTTATTATTATTAAATTATTATGTGTTAGCATAATATTTAGGAGCCTTTAATTCGATTAATAATCGGTAAGAGATACGCTTAATAATTATTAAACTCGATTTTTTTAACACGCGAGCTTTCCAGCATCGTCCATTGAAAGTAATGTTTTATCTCTTGAAATTTAAAGTAGTATAAAATCGAAATAATAATACATTCTCTTTGGTATATAAATAAATGTAAACTTTTACCAAATCTTTTTTTTTTTACAATATTCTGGGTCGTTGCAAAGAGAATTAATTTCTCGAGCGTCAAAAATTAATTTAATCTGGATATCTGCTATTTTCTCCGTCAAGCCTGTCAAGCATCAAAACAGAAAGAGAAAAGGAGTGGATGGAGTGGCCAATGGTGGAAAGCAAGCGTCTCTTCGATGAACGAATGGGGGTAGTCGAGGTCGGGTTTAAAGCTGAAAAGCTTCTTAATGAAAATCGGGGAATTCCCGGGGCGTAGAGGACGAGGACGCGGCTGTTGGTTGTATCGACCGAGACGAAAGGGCGGCGAAGGGAGAGTGGCGGTGGGGATGCTGCGCGGTTTAAGGGTGGACGCACGTTGCCTGGCAACCTTCCCGCAGCATCCCTCCTGGACCGCCGCCGCCGCCATCGACGACTTCCATGATCATTGTTGTCGTCGTTGTTGCGCGTCCGCCATTATTTAGGATCGATATCTCATCCCGACGTCTCGTTCTCTCGATTCGTGATTTCCGTCGACGTGTGTACGTGTATGTGTGCGAGTTTTTTTTTTTTTTTTAGAAAGAATTTTGTAATCTGATAATCTGTCGATGAAAATCGAAATCTGTACGGAACATTTTAATTTTTTTTTTTTTATCGGAAAAATATATTTCTCTCCCGAGGTTCTAAGATTTCTATAATGATTCCAAGAACTAGGATTTTAAGCTCTAATAACTGAAAAGAAAATTAAAACATTGCAAAATCATGGAAATTGTAGGTCGGTTCTTTTATTAGCGAGAGAAAGAATAACAACGTTCAGATTTCGATTTTAAATTCTAAATTTATAAAAATATACAATATGCGATAGTTAAAATTAATTTTTTTAAATAAATATATAATTTACATTATAAATTATTATATAAAGAAACAATAAAGTGTTTACGTGAAACGATCAATTTATATATTGCGTGTTTTAACTTCCCAGTATGATTCCTGCAACAATGTCTGATTTTTATATTAATCATATATTTACCAACCGTATTTTTTAGAAGTAACATATTTTATTTTCAGATAAGCAAAACTATATATAAATACATTTTTGACAAATAATAAATTTTTTTATTAACATTCTATTCGATGTAATTTAGTTTAATATTGTACCATAATAATTGATTTGCAAAAATATACAAAAAATGCGATCGAAAAGTTTTTAATTTTATTAATTTTCTGAAATAACCCAAATAATTAAAAGCAGAATAAAAACTTGATTATTCTTTATTATTGTGAAAGAGTCTAGTAAAAATATATTTAAACATATAATTTAATTATGAAATATTGCATGTTAATTACATTTGTTGCCGTTTCATTTATCTTAATAAAAAGTTACGGTTCCAGTTATTCATCTTGTTTTTATATTCCATTACTGTTTCCACCAACGAACTCTTACAGTATTATCTAAACGGCAGAAAGATTAATCGTTGCATGAAAATTAATATAATGATCCCTTATTCTCCCGCATTATTTCCCCATGATTCAGGAAAAACGATATACGCGCCAAGAGATGAACCTTCTTCCTCATCTATCAACATAAATCATGCAACTCTTGTCACTTTCAGAGAATTCCATAATTGTTTCGGAAGTTAAAACGAAAGAATACTAATTATAACATCAGATGTTCCATATTTTTCGTATAAAAGTTATATTTACAAATTTTTTACATTAAAAATTATTTTACCACCTGTTGCAACTTTATAATTAGCGGAGACTTAAGGCAAAAAAGAATTAAACAATATTTGCAACAAAGATATCTCATTAAATATAATATAAAAAAAGTAACGTAAAAAACTTTTCCAATAAATTATTTTGCTTGAATTAAATTTCAGTATTAATAATTATTATTATTACTCGGTTATCGAGAAAATTAAAAATAAAATATATAAATTCGAACAAAAAGTAAAAATATCGTAAAATATATGAAAATTTCGCGTAAGTACTCGGTCAAATTTCGATAGAAATAATGATCATGTCATTATAATTTATTCGAATTCTGCTGTTCCAAAAATTAGCAAACAATTTGATCCCTTGTCTTAACTGCAAATTTTCGTTATTCGTCTTAAACTTCTCGTTTTTCGCGTCGAAGGTAAAAGTAAGACAGCCGCCATATTTCATCCCCCTTTCTTCGTGTCGCGAATTTCTTCGCTCCATCGACCATCCGAAGTGTAGGCGCAACAAAGAAATTTGGATGAAGGTCACTTTGCCAATAGGAAGAGAGCTCGGTGGTGCAGGGACGATGCGAGGAGGATCGGTGCACGCGAAATGCAGGGAGGGAGAGTTTCGCCCTCGTGAGTTCTCACCCCCTCCGCAACCCTCCTCTGTATCGGGAACCTGACTTCCATTCAAGCGATGTGTTCTTAGGCCACCGCAACCGATCTCAATCGCGCTGATTGCCTGTTAACGCGATTATTAACTCTTTGATCGTCCCAGCAAGATAGCAGAGACGAGAAATTGCAAACGTTTTTCAAAATCAAATTGAATACTTAAAACGTCGCTGGTGGTATTTAAAATAGGAACGATATATTTAATTCTTGACCCAAACTAGCCAAGAAAATTTTTATTTTATTTATTATCGGACTTTTTTTAAAAACATTTGACTTTTTAAAATAGGAACGATATATTTAATTCTCGACTTAAACTAGCCAAGAAAATTTTTATTTTATTTATTATCGGACTTTTTTTAAAAACATTTGAAAGAAAGTTACCGCATCTTATCGTTATGATGGATCGTCAAAAACTTTATAAAAAAAAAAGTCCGATAATCATATTGTTTAATAATCATGACAACAGTGTCAACTAACTGCGCTTTTATCAAAGAATTTTTCAAAGGATTTTGAAAAGGATCAAAAACAGATGGTCGAAACGTTGTGGAAATAAAATAAAAATTTTCTTGGTTAATTTGGGTCGAATTAAATATATCGTTCCTGTTTTTTTCAAAATGATATGATGCATATTTTTAAAAAATACTTTAATATAGACTTTCTCAGAAAAAATATTAAAAATATATTATGAGATTTCAGATAAATATATACTTGGAAAAATTTTCTTTTCACGAGAATTGCATTAAACGGAATTGATATTTTCCATTAAAACTAAATATATGCTACAGTTTTATTTCGTAATGTTCTGTGATATCTCGTAAACGCCTTTGTTTAGTTTTATCTCTTGGATAAAATTAAAATCATCAGATATGTATCAAAAAGAACATTAAAACTATATAATACGAGTGTGATTTTCGCGTACATTCGATAATTATAAATACAATATTAAAGATAATCAAAAGGATATTAGAGATAATAAAGATCCAGCATAAATGTAATAGCAATATATATTATACTATTGTACTTGTTTCAAAGAAAATACTACGTATTTACGCACACTTAATTAGACTTCGTATTTACAAGATATTTCGAAATGGAAGAAATTCCACATCGAATAATGAATAAGAGGATTGAGAAGGAATGGAAAGCACTACCTCCAATATATATTGCAACGAGTATAATCATATATTTTCTTCATGAATCAAGTCGCAGTTTAATTCAAGCACGATGGTATTTCGCGTTCAAAAGAAAAATGTTAAGACGGATGATGGATAAGATAAACAGATTAAAAAGAAAGAAGCAAGAGAAGATATGAGAAAACGAAACAGCAAAATAAGGAAAAAACAGAAATTGGAGAAAAGACAGCCAGGGACTTAAAAAAGAAATGTGATATATAATTGCGAAATAATTGATAAGATAAAAGATTGAATATTTTAAATAATAGAAATTGATAATATCTGTTTCAATTGCATAAACAGGTTATATAATTCTAAACTGATAAACTGATCCGTAAAAATGAGAAATACCGGTGAAAAAAGTTTCGTGGAAGCTGAAGAGACGTCCCAGGTTAAAGCAAAAAAGAAAAGGGACGCAAATAGAAGATAGCAAGGATAGATAGATAGATAGATAGATAGATAGAGAGAGAGAGAGAGAGATAATCATTCATTTTTTTTTTTTTTTTTTTCGCTAAGAAAGACCTCCACTAGATTCCCGGAACAAGCGCGATATCGAGAAACACGCGAAATGTAAAATTATACAGCGAAATAGAGAAAGAAAGCCTCGTTCGGGAGAGAAAGAGCAACACGGATGAGGGAAGGGTGGCGAAGGGGAAAGGGGAGGCTACCCCTACTTTCATCCCCCTCCCAACCCCTCGCGAGAGAGAGAGCTAGTGGCGAGATACGGGGTGAGATCAATACGGGGTCGCTAGGCAACGAGCCTCCGGCGATCTCGGTCCGGGTAGACAGGGTGCCGCCAACCAAGCCGCCATCTCCACCCCTTCACCACCCCCTCGCGAGAAAGCGCCACATCCCACATAATAAATACCGGCAACTGTGCAACACGGCGCGCGCGGATAACGCGAAGCGAGAAGCATCATCCGCGAAAATGCTGTTCAGGATGATGACGAGGACGAAGACGACGCCAAGGTGAAAGGAGATCGATGAGAGTTCGGGAATTTCGGACGGGTTAATTATTGACGAAGGCCGATCGATCTGTTAGAATCTCAGAGCTGTTTCGAAAGATAATATTTGGAAATACATATATCTACTATATATTGATGTTGTTTATTGAAAGAATTTATGAAAATTTATGCTCCTCGTGCATTTGATTTTTGTAATCTCGCGTAGATTTATTTTTATACACGTGAAATACTTGGATGATAAATATTGCAATTTTTATTTATGAAAAAGATACTTTATATACGCGCGGTATAAATGTATGTTATAAAAGTATTAATTTGCTAGTCTGAAATTTCTATTGCGTGTGTTATAATCATTTATATTTGCGAGGAAAGAAGAAATTTTCTTCCTTTATATATATATTATGTAACACTAGTGCAGGATCTAATATACTATAACATTTGATTAGAGCGGAAGCTTTAAAAAAATTAAAAATATAGGAGTATAAGAAATTCAACGCTGAAAGTAAATGAATTATTATACCGTAAATTTAATAAATGAAATTTGATGTCAAGATTATTAAACGTAAAGATGAATTATGTAAATTTTGAAGGACAAAAGTAAGTTTTTTTTTTTAATTGTAATCTTTTAAATAACTTTGACTTGAAAATAATAAGCAGGATCAATTCTAAAATTAGTCCGACAATTGGCACAGCATAGCGGTACCTCGCAGAATCCAATGTTCCGGCGGATGTGACGTCGGCAACCAGATCGCAATGACGAAATTAGTAGAATGACCGGTGGTTGACAGAACACCTTTCCGCTCGCTGGTTTTATAAACAGGACACGTGTACGTGTCCCCATTTTGTATTTTGTCCTTCATTACCGGCATCAGCCAGATCTGAAAACACGCGAGATCGTTTTTCTCCTTTTAAATTTGTCTACTTCACCATTTTTAAAGAATTTATTTTAAAGAATTCTTCTCTCTTTTTCTCCAGAATATTTTTCGAAAAAGACTGCATCGTCTCATCAGTAAATTATTCGAAAAGCATCGTAAAAAATTCAAATAAGGCTCGCTTACATACGGCACAGTATCGTAAAGTATTTTTGGAAGGGATTCATCGAGCTTCATCGTTGTCATATCGAAACGAGCTCCGTCGAGAAATAATCCGTAAATGTATACTCCATCGTTCGGTGGCTTATTGAAAACGGTCTCCTTTAAAGGAAAGAAATCATAAATCAGGAGATCAATGGGTATGGAATATTTTCTTGCGTAATTCTGACGAGCGCCTGTCAGAAATGCTTGCGTGAAGAAGAAACCAGAAATCCAAAAGGATGTTGGAGAACCTTCCACATACCAAGTCTGAAATAACATACCATTGTGTATTATTTTATAACCAGGATGTTAAAATGTAATATTCAACAGTTAAAAACCTTGCGATATTTAAAAATTTAAATAAAATTTTAAAGCTATCGCTTCCTCAATTAAAAGCTGAAGATTGAAAGAATAATTATAAATAAATTTTTACGCGATAAAATAAAACGTTTGTAATATGTCATGCACAATTCACATTATTTTCTCTGAAATTCACCTGCAGAAAGTTTAGTCTTTTCAAAAAATCGTATACATAGCTGCCAAGCGGTTTCAGAGAGGGATAAGAGTTCGTCATCCACATCTTGGGTATCCTGCCGATAATAATCGACGAATAAACTTCCTCGAGTTCGGGATTCATAATGATAAGACCTGAAAACGGGGAAAGTGTGAAATGTATTTCTACGAAAAACTGAAAGATGATAAATTTGTTTACCTTTGATCGCTTTTTGGACGTTTATAAGACTGCTCCTGATGGTCTGGAGGAGTTTATTGAATCTGCCCATCTCTTGAACCAATACAGTGTTCATACTTTGTTCGTATAGCGTGGGATATCTGTCGAGGGCAGCCACCAGGTCGAAATCCTGCGGCAACTTCGACAGAACGTCGGACGCGACGCCGTGAACGATCTCGTCCGGCGATTTCTCAGCATCTATTTCCGCCTTGCCGGTATCCTGACGAGAATTCAAGGATTTTCCTGACACAAAAATGGCTCGCAAACTTTTGATGAGATCTCTGAACCGCAATAATTTAATGCTATTAAGAAGTTTTGATAACTATTATAAATAGACTTTGGTGAACTTAAATTGATGAATATAAACTCGATTGGAAATTTCATCATTTTATATGATAGATATTGCATTCTTTTCGTACAGTTAAGTTTAAACTATTATTTCTCAATCGAATAACTAGTGTGAAATTTCTATTTTAAAGTTGTACTTTCGAAGATTTCTATAATAATAGATTGGAATAATAATATTTGGTTTCTTGACTCTTTTAATTAATTATATGAAAATTAAACAATTCTGATTTATTAAGTCCATTTATCAGGGAAATACACGTGTTTCTTAAATAAACATTACTTACTCTGAATTGTTCATCATTCTGCGCAAAGATGAAAAGACAACAAGAATTTTCATTATTCCATTATATGTATACATATACATATGTGTATTCGAGATAAGAAATTAATTATATATAAATAAAGATAGGAATCTCATATATATATATATATATAAATTAAATCTAAATTTTCCAATTTATATTCAAAGCAGAAATAATTAAAGTTTTTCATAAAGAAAACAAAAAAATCTTTACTAAATTAATATAAGAGATACGTACCTGAGTAGTCACCATGGAGGACATCATGAGGTAGGTCTCCTGTTGATCTTTGATAATGTCGGCATTCTCGTGCATGCCAAAGACACTGGGTGCGGTGGTCATCGGCAATTCTCTCACGTAGTCCAAGAATTGACTGTACTCGCTAACTGTCGGTATGTAATAAAGGCCATTGGGATCAAACAGATATTTCCGATCGACCACAATTACGTCCTCGCAGTAGAATCGCGTCAGGATCGTGTTCAAGGTCCGTCGGTCCCATTCGTCGGTCACGCGGCCTCCATAATTGCACTCGCCTTGGAAAAAGGTTCATTTTAATTCAGTTCTAAATAATTAAACCGAATGCCTCTTATTTTTTAATCTTAATTTTCAATCAATGCGTGCAATTTCATGGAGAATATTAGAAGAATTACTATAATAAGAATTATCACTATATACTATACTATATACTATACTATATACTACACTATATACTATACTATAATGAGAACTATTATAAATATATTATACTATATACTATACTATATACTATACTATAATGAGAACTATTATAAGAATTTAGAAATAAATAAAAATCGAAGAAGTATTATTTGAATACCCGTTAGATACTTCAACGCGGTGAATTGAACGTCATCGTATTGGTCGAGCAAGATCTTGAGCTGCAGCACGCTGATATGCAAATCTGTCTCGTTGAATTCGTACTGATTGTTCCAACCGATCGGTCCGAATTTTCGTCTTTCCTGCACGATGGCGTGGAAGAAACAAAGCGAGAAGAGCAACCGTTTGAAGATCTCTCGTTGCTTTGACTTATCGAAGAACTCGGGATCGCAAATCGGGTCCTACCGCAGCATATAATCGAATCTCTTAGCTCTTAATATATTATCGCCTTCATAAGCGGAATGAAGAAAATTGTTTCTACCTGATGAAAAGATCGCAAAATATTCGCGCGTAATCCTTTCGGAGGCTCGTTTGTCATTTTCACGCCGTTTTGAAGGACACTGATCGGAAAATGTGCGACCGGGTAACTCGTCAACCACAATCGAAAGTCAGGATGCACAGTTTCCCTTGTAAAACTCTCGCATATCTACATAAAATCAAATAAAAATATAAAAAAAGAGATTTATTAGAAAGTTCAACATTATTTTGTCGGAAATATCATTTCTAAAATATTTGTTGCGAGTTTAAATTTTTAAACTTAATAAAGATATTTTAATAGAGTCTTAAAATTTAATTTAGTACACAAAAAATTTTAATTAATATTTAAATTTAATAAATTTTCTCCACACACACACATTAAATTAAAATATTTTTTTCAATAATAAATTAAATTGATATAATCGGAAAATTACCTTTTCCAAGATAGGCATAAAGGTCTTAGTAACGTGACAGTTTTGCAGCACTACCCAAGTGCCGTTTTTCACGCCTTCGTCGATGAGACCTTCGGCGATGACCTCTTGCCCTTGGCCTAGCGATAATGAGAACAGTCTGCTGGCACCGAATCCCTGATCGTCGGCAAACTTTAACAGAATCGCCATAGGGTCCGCGCCGGGTGTTAGAACGAATATTAACGGGATGCAGGAGTGTGAATCAGCGAAAGAGGCTGCCAGATCGAAAGGTGGCGGCACGATGTACTGATGTCCTAATTGCTCTATCAAATCAATAAATTAGTAAAGAAAAAATTTTACTAACGCGTCAATTAAATCGCCAATTACGTTGGATTTCCCTTAAATATTGCAAAAGAAGAGAAATAATAGATATAGAGGAGGATCATTGCAAAAAATTTTATTTTGCTCTCTCGCTCGCGATATAGCGAGATGTTTTAAGTTCTTTGTATTATTTTTAGTCCAGGTCAACTTATTCTTGGATTTGAACAGCTGCTATTCGTTTTCAACTACTTTACCTTCAACAAATAATTGTACCGCTGGTATGACTTTGTCAGGTCGAATGCAACGAAGGACCAGCATTCTTTCAAAGCTGCTCAATTTATTCCAAGGAGCAGGAAAAGACAAAATATGAGGCTCCTTGTGATCAAACACCTTTTTCCACTCGTCGATACTTTTTGTATAAGAATCTTTTATCCCCTGAACGATAAAATACAAAAAAAATTATATTTTAATACATTCTCTCAATTAAGTTTCTGAAAAAATTAAAAAATTTTAATTGATAATGAAGGCTCTAGTTTCCAATAATAAATGTTATTTAATATATAATTTTATTAATTTTTAAACAAACACCTAATAAAATATTCTTATTACTTCAATGTTAATATGCTGATTTGTATTATTGAAAAAAAATTTACCGCGAATCCTGGCACATCATCCAGTCGGCACAGTTCGTCCCAGGATCTTGCAGGCAACCATTCGGTAGGATTAGCAAAGGGATTCTCAAGTCCGACGCCGCCGGTCAGCAGGAACATCCACTGGGCCATCGAAAACTGGCCCTGCTTGTTCAGCAAGTTCACGGATAGCAAAAGCGAAAAGAGCAGCTTGTCTTTCTCGAAGAGCGAGCGACATATGTTGACGTACAGAGAATAGGTGAAGCATCTGTTAAGGTCCTTCAGTCGTTGTTTTATGTTCTCTACCGGTGGCGTGTTCTCGATTGTATTCTTAAAAAGGTTGACGAACCAGGCGAGGGAATACTGGTACATCGGATCGATGTTCGCCAACATAACTAGGAAAAGATTTTGCAGGAAGAATAAATACCTTGCAACATTTTTAAAACTCCGAAAAAATTCGAATTAAATAAAAAAATTGAAAAATCTCTAATAGAGAAAAAGTTATCATATATATCATATATATTTTAAATATATATTCTTAAAATTAAAATCCGTGCTAATTGTTATTTTAGACTCATAAACTCATAAGATACGATTGAATTAAATGAAGCGTGTTCCTGCAAATTCGATCGATATTTTTGTTTGTGTGTTTTGCTCACCAATCGTGAAGAAAAGAACAGTGCTGTAGACTGCAATCGGTGTGTACTGCAATCTCGCCGCGTCAATGGACTTCTCGGTTATCTCGGCAGCAGTTTGTTTAGTCTGAATCTCGTTGGCCAGGTTCTTCGACGAACTCAACACACTGATAGCCGTTTCGTCCTCGAGGATATTCTCCTTGGCTGCGGAGAGTACTTCGAGAATCTTATTCTCTATCTCCTTTAACATTCTGCGGAAAAACATTGCGAAATATCGCCGATCGAAATTAATTTTAAATTGCAGAACAATGAAATAGAAAATATTTAATATTTGCTTTTATATGTCAAATACATTTTATTAATTCATATTTATTTATCCTTACGAGGAAATTATATTACCTAATTTTAATTAAAAATGATAATAATTTCGCGATTGCGAAATTTCTTATTTGACAGTTTATATAAAATAGAGTATAGAAGAATATTCTACGTACTTTTTATTAGCCGCTCCTTGAACTATCAGCTGATTCTTCTCGGACTCTAGTTCGGGTCTTTCTTTCGCAACAACTATGCCTAGAAGTTGATCGTCCAAGCCGACTGGAGTGATCATAAAGTTCAACAGAGTTACCTTCACCACAACTTCCGGTAAGTAATGTGGATTCCGTAATTTCGTAGTAATGTAAAATCTACGCAAATGTTTAAATAAATTTCATTATATACAAAATATTTCTAAGAGATTAAAAGATAGAAGAAGAATGTTAAGAACATTTAGAAAGATCCAGCGTGATTCCAAGAAAAAAAGAATCAAGTAAATTGGTTGACAAACTTGCCGAAATTTATCCGAATACTCGATGATGCTGTCGCCGATCTTGATGCACATCGCGCCACCGGATTTAAAGGTCTGCTTCATCAACAACGGTTCGAGAGCCGCGTCCAATTCCTCGCCTATGTTCTCCAATAACACAGGTTGTCCGAATTGTACAGCATTTTCCAGGATTCTCATGTAGCCCGGCTGGGTGAGTCTTACGACGTGCAAACTCGACGCCTTTTCCATATTCTTCACCCATTTATTTGCCTGACCCTGCGGATCGATCATCAGCGGCCAGCGACGCGAATTCGTGACGATTATGGCATTGTCGATGGAGAACAGATCGCTCGGAAGGCCAAATATATTCCAGGCGCGGATTTGCACCGGATCACCCAACACCTGCGTAAGTTGAAAGTCTTGTGTGCAAACGACCTGCAAATCGGTGCAGAACTTCACCCAGTTCTCCAACTGTCGTTGCCGATATTGCATCGTGAAGACGCCAAGGTAGGCTACTGCCCCCGAACCGATCAGAATATCGCCCGTTAATTTGTGATAACGTTCTCCGAGCGATCTGGAGAAAAGTTTAGAATTGTTTAGAGTCAAACTAGAAATATAGAATTTAAAAAAGTACTTTGAAATTTTATGCATCCCTCTCAAATGCTGATTTTATATCTATCTAAAGTTTTTCTTCGAAAGACTTCAAGTCAATCCTCAATTAAAAATATAAGCTACAAAATGCCATATATTTACATTATCAACCAAAGAATATCTATATTTAAAGAAAAAAAAATAATTAAAGCGTTTTAAGATATACATATGCGAGAAAATGTTTGGAATAATTTACTTGGCAGTCTCGGACCATCTGGTGTATTCGCCACCGAGACCCCCGATGAGTTCTTCGGCTCTTCTCAGCTTTTCCTCGCACTCTTTCACCTCATCGGTCATCGCTTGGTATTCTGCTTTTCGTTGAGCCAGCAGAGTCTCTAGCCTTGACAATCGATCTCGCACTTCTTGTAGCTGATTTCTCTTCAGCTTCAGCTGATCCATCGCGGCGGAATAGTCGGCTTCCGCTTTGGCCAGAGCTTGCTTCTTCGGTGCTACTACCTTGGCGACCTTGTCATACTCCGAAAGCGCGAATACCCAGCGACAAAGACCCTCGCAAGCTGTCGACACTTGTCTGATTCGTTCAGGATCGAAGTTAGGATTCGTCAAAATTGTCGTGCGAATCTTTGTCATAATCCGCTCCGGAATGTTGTCTTTATCATAATTTAATAGGGACTCCAAAAATCGTATATCACCCAGAATGCGAAGTGACGGTTTCCAGTAATCATCGATCGGACCCTCCGGGCCTTGTACTTTTTCTGGTTTGACGTCCTGAAATGTTTAAGAAAATTTTTATGTGAGAAAAAAATACAATGCTTTTTTTCCAAAGAGTTTTGATTACAAAAATAATTCATAACTACACTAAGAGCCCATAACTATACTAAAACTGTTTAATAAAAAGCAAACTGTCGAAAAACAACCAGCATCTCAACTTTATTATCGAAATTGCGAGTTTTTCGAATGAAATAATTGTTTATAAAATTTTCTAATTATTTCCATTATCAGAACTCTCGTTGTACACGTCCAGAACTGCACAGAAATTGTTTAATATAAAGCAGAATTCTTGTAATACAATCAGTAGCTCACATTTATATGACAAAATACGAGTTTTTCTCGAGTATTATTTATACAAAATAAGCTATATTAAACATTAAAAAATCGACAAAAATAATAATTAATTTTTTACTAATTTTTTCTAAGAACAAAATATATTTAATATAAATATATTATTTGTTATATAATTATTTAATTTACCTTCAATATGCAAACTGCTTCCATGACCAATCGCACGCCGGCCGGTGGCCGCTTCATGGATTTGACGATCTGGATGTCCTGCGGAGTCAGAGTGTTCAGAGCTGCATTTGCCGCGTCCAGGATCGGCATCACTTCCTGTAGATCTGCATCACATTCGGCACGAATCTCTTTAGCCTCCGCGGCAACGATCTAAAATACAATTGCACAAAAATAATATATAACTAGCAAATTCAGAACATGAGATGCACTGAATTTGAGACACAGAAATCTTGCTCGATATTATATAAAGTCTTAAATACGAGATATTAAAAATTAAATAAATAAAACAATTATAAAATATGAATGACAGTGAAATAAATAATTAATGAAAATAAATGAGTTGATTATAATATTGGAGGCACTGAAAATTGATCTGCTCTCACCATAGCAGCTTCCTCGTCCTTTTGAACAATCTGCTCCATCGCGCTGGCCTCTTCATTCTGTCGTTGCACATCCAGGAACATACCTTCCACGTCCTTGGCAGCCACTAATAATTTCGGCTGCAGAGCCACCAGGATCTGTTGCATCCTGCCCACCTCCTTACGCGTGTTATCCAGCCTGCCGAGGCCAGCCTCGTACCGCTTCTTACCCTGTAACACTTCTTTCCTCTTCCGGTCTAACAGATCTTTAAACGTGTTGATTAATTCGAGATAGGACGTCGGCGTAACATAGTTGTGACGATTCAGTTGCTTCAGGTATTCCCTGGTCAAGTCTTGCGTGGACGTATGGAAGTACTGACACATCTCGATACAGGCGAGACGTTCGTCCTGCGGCATCTCGATCTCGCCGAGGAATTGTGTCGCCACTGCCAACAGAGCATCCTTCGGCCAAGGATGGAACCAGTCGATGGTGCAGCAATTCACCAGCGCGGGAAACTTGCGGACCCTTGTGCGGAAGCTGTCGCCGATCGGCGACATCGTTACCACTACGTGCAAGTGTTCGCGAACCGTCTGCACGAAGAAGTTGAAGAGCGCCACCGGACTTCCGTCTGTTTGGACGGATCTAGAAACAAGAAGACACATCAAATGATTCTTGATTTCTTCATTCGTCAAGAAGATATTCCAACAATGATTCCTTCATTCACCAAGAAGATATTCCAATATATGGTTCTCCAAATGCATTTTAGCAAAATTATTTCAGTTTTATATAGAAAGTGATTCTCGATAAATTAATGATTATAAAAATATTCCTCTCTTGTATTTTTATTATTTTGTGAAGAGCACTGTATTAATTATTAATTACTCAAATATAAATAGCATTGTTCTAAATTTAATGAATATGCGAATTTGCATTTGTAATATCCAAGAGAGAGAGAGAGAGAGAGAGAGAGAGAGAGAGAGAGACATCAATATTATTGCTATTTATATATTAATCTAAAATTTAAATTATTTAATAAACGGAATGTTTTATATATTTCACGAGAGAAATAATACCTGTCTCTTTGGCGATCGATGATGCGCATTTTCTCGCAGATCTCGGACTTTTCATCGGCCGCGAAAAGATTAGGCACTTCACCGGAATTAAGGAGATTACTGATATCTTCTAGAAATGCCTCCTCCTTGATCTGTGTGTCCATAAAAAGGAAGACTGTGTGCAGGTCGCTCGCGGCGCTCTTGCGCAAGATATTCTTCAGATCCTCGTGCCATTCCATCATGCCGTACTGCTGGGATATCTGCACTTGAAAGAGCTCGTAGTCGGATATATGAGCTGCCAGCTTCGTCAGGGACTGTCGACCGGAACCGCCCATGCCGACTAAAAGTGCGTGACTACGCGGCTGCATCATCACCCGACAGATCTTTGAGAGATGTTCTATCGCAAATCTAGAAATTAAATTCTCTCTTAAATCATTTATATTGCATTACATTTTTTAAATCGGCCGATGACGCTGCCAAAACCGAACGAAAATGTTGCTAAAATCGTTATAAGAAATGACATAAATTAATATATAATCATGTCTGATATTAATGTAATTTCGCTCGTATTAAAATAATTCTGGAAATTCTTGAAAAATCTTAAATTATATTTTTATAATGCTAGTTCTATTCGATCTTGATTGAGAGGATATACCTGAAGAGCACCAAGTTCATGGGTGTTTTCGAGATATCGTTGTACTCGGTGAGATACTCCTCCACTGCTTCGGCGAGCGCATCCCAATCTTGAGTTTCTATATACAACTTCCGCTCAGCGATCGGATCATGAAAGTCACAATAAACGAGATTGCGCAGCTGCACTTCCGTTACTTGCGCGTAAGGCTCATCCACTAAATCTTCGAACAATTGATCCATATCGTCATACATGTAAGTCTTCATGGTTCTCCGAATTTGTTCCACCAGCCATTTACTGTCGGCCTCGTCGATCAACCGATCTCCATAAACTCGCAGTACCTCGTGTACCCACAAACGCTTCATAGAGATCTTCAAAATTTATTAAATAAATAAAAAAATATGTTAATTTAATTCTGATGAACATAAAATCTAAACAATTAATATGTAAAAATAGTTTAAGTATTTATAAAAAGAAATAATTGAGATTTTTTTTTCTAACGTAAGAAAAAAGATGTGAAAATGAAGATGAATGTATTCATATCTTACCACGTCGGTGATGACTTCAGGATCGGAGAGCAGCACACCTTGGATAACGCGTGAGAAATCACGTAGATTAAACAAATAGTGCGACTTGGCGGGAGTCGGCAGAAGTGTATTTCTGATCTCCTTGTATATATCAAGGGTACCATGAACTATGTGGTTCACGCACGGTTGAAAAAACTCCGGGAAACCACGTGTGACGAAATGCCAGGAGGTGATCCTGCCAAAAATCGTAATCAGGACGTCGTCGTCGAACTCGGGAATCGCCAGGACGACAAAGTGTCGCTTAAATCTCGGCGTGACATCACGTCCGCTCGCGGGTGGACCCATCGCGCACATTAACTGAACATCCACAAGTTGGATGGGCACTACCTCCTTCCGGTCGTACCAGGTCCGGTGATCCAGCCATTGACGCAGAAGTTCAATGGGCGGCTGGGCACCATATTCCTCCTTTTGTGGCATCGATACGTCGTCCACGAAAACCACCCAGTGTTGACCGGGTGGCGCACCGTATAAACCTTATCACGAATCATTATTAGATAACTGATCAAACAATAGCTAAAAAAGAAACAATAGTTTTTATCTTGAGATCTATTGAATATTGAAATTAAAGTACAATCACACACATGATTTTAATAAAGGAATCAAATAGAATATTTAAATAATTTGTTCTGTACCTTAAAAATATAAATTACAATAAAATTAACTCGAAAACCGATCGACGAACCTTTCCTTCTCCGATCCAGCTTGCTCATAATAATATCCTGCGTCTGATTAGCTGTTGTCTGCGCTGAAAATATCACGAAGAGCGGCTTGAAGATTTCGGGATTGTTTCTCTTCAGCAGGAACTCCATGATGTAGACAGATTTTCCAGTGCCGGTCGGTCCGACCAGAAGGATCGGTTTATGATGACGAACGAGATAATGGAAGAGATGAAAATAACGGACGGTCTCCACCGTTGAGATGATAATCTGGTTAACCGGTATGTCCCTGGGGATCGGTGGAACGTCCTTCAGATCCTCTAGCCAAGGTTGCCATCTGCCCCTACCCTCCTTGATGTATTTGTAATCAAAGACCGAGCCGGTGGTCGGTAAAGGCACTACGTATGGTTCCTCTGGATTGCCAATTTCCGGCGAGATGCCGAAGCGTTGCCGCACTTCCTCCGGAAATTCGCGGTCCACTAACGCCCTGAAGAGCGCACTGAACCACTCGCGGTAGTTGACCATCAACGTCACGCCCATCGCCCAGATGCACGAGAAGAAGAAAATGCCCTGTCAAACAATTTTCCTCAAAGCTTTTTTCATATGTAATTTTTGAAAACGATAGAACTGTCATGAATTAAATCGAGATATAAATAATAAAATTAAAATCAATAAATGTGTTGATTATTACTTCATTAACGTAATTAATTATTATAATAAAACTTTATATAATTTTGATTAAATAAAAATAAGTAAATTTAAATAAATAATGATATAATTTAAACTTGCCTCTACTTGCGCTTTCATGTCCAAGTCTGAAAGAGTGCTCACGTATTTTTCGTCGTGAAAATCGTCGAGAAAACAATCATACAAGTACATGACTGAGCGCGTCAGATTAGCATCCGGCATCGTTATTATTTCCTGCGAACGAAAAGCTATAATAATTTAAGTTTCAGCAGAACTAAAATAAATTTCTTCAAGAAGTTTAATTCGCGTGAATTTTATATATTTTTTTCTTTTGCGTATAAAAACTTTTAAAATACTATTTAAAACAATCAGATAGAAAAATCTGAATGCTTTAAATATATCGGGAAACAACTTAATGACATTTACTCTTGCACCGCAACGGCGAATCAGATGCAACAGAGGCGTGCAAAATCGTAGATAGAGGTCCTTCAAATGACTCTTAATATGTTCGGTAAATGATGGTGGTAATGTGTCAAGCCATGAGATCAAAAGCGGCGTCCAGCCCAGACTCACTGGCTCCATATAAATCATGCCACATCGAGAAACCGTGGCAGGAGATGCAACCTGACGAGAAGAGTGTTAATAATGCATAAAAAAAGTTTTGTAGTTTTAAGTAATAAAATTTTTGATGTTTTACAATTTGCATTACAAAAGCAGATTTCACACAAATTATTTCTCACATAGAGCCTTCTTAAATACTATGATTTGATTAAATAAAACCTCCAAATCCATAGGTTCGAAAATCAAATTTGTCGTGGGTGCAAGCATGATGATCTCTCCAGAAGTGAGGCAGAGTTTCTTATTGTCGTCTAACACGGTGTTCATATTCTCGATCCAGAGAGCATCCACCGGTCCGTCGAACACCAGCCATTTTCTGTTGAGATTAACGGAAGTGGCAAAGGCGCGGTAGGCCACCGCCAGGACACCATCGCTCCATTCGTGGGAGGCGGGATCGAACTGTCCATAGAGCTGGCCCATTGTAATGGCTTTGGGATTGATAACGGTGATCTCCACGCGATGTTCTTCCATCAACCCTCTGTCCTCTAGAAGACCGAGACAGTTAGCCAACATCCGATAGGCCGAAGTTTTGCCTCCGAATGGCAAACCGACGATCATGAAGCCGTGGCGCACGATCATCATTTCATAAATCTGATGGATCTTCTCGAGGAAGTGATTTGTGCATTGCAGGTTTGCTGCGGCACAGGCGTCACGTGTACACGCATTTATATGCGTGTAATCTGGCGTTGGTAGCACGACACCCGGAAATAAGTCCGAGGCTATTCCTAATACCGTAAGAGATTAATTGTATATTAAAGATATAAAATGTATTAACGATAAGATATTTTATTTCGTAAATTTTTGAAATAAAAACATATACATTAAATTAGCAAAATTCTTACCTTCGAAGAGCGGCAAATCATGGACCAAGAACTTGGGCAGATTAACATCCAGAATACTTCTTAGCATTAAAATGTCCTCGGACTCTTCGGGATAGCGAAGTTTCAAGTTGCCAGCGGCGATCAGCACAGACTTAACAGCCCTCATACCGTAATCATAGTGATGCTGACTGCTGAGCTGCTCCGAGCAAAGCTTATAAGCAGTAACGATCTTCACGGCCAAGGGCCGGCCGTTATAGAAACCATAAGAATATAGAGTGTTTTCCGCGATAAGGGCATAATCGGGCACCATCATGGCAACGGGCCGAAAGAGGGCCTTGAGATTGTCAGGTAGCTCAGTTCTGCCAGCATAGCCGGGATTCATGGTGATGAAGATGGCACAAGTAGGATCGAGGTAGATTTCGGTACCTTCGAAGACCATCTTCTCGGCGCCGGCGTTGATGGCGCATTGGATCGTCAGGATCTGTTGAGCCACGACCGACAGGACCTCCAGGTCGATGCGATTAAACTCGTCGAAGCAGGACCAGGCGCCACACGAAGCGAGGCCCTTAAAGAATTTGCCTAACGCGATGTAGTCGAGACCCTCGGAACAGTTGAAGACAACACACTGCTTCGCCACCGCCTTCGCTAGGTCCTTCGTGGTCTCTGTTTTGCCGGTACCAGCTGGTCCCTCAGGTGCGCCACCCAGATGAAGACTCAGGGCACCGAAGAGGGTGCGATAGCATCGATCTGTTAAAGGAGTGATCACCAGACGAGATGTATTACCGAGATACTCGCAGCCATAACGTATGTACGAGTTGATCATGTATGCCCACATGTTGTCTTCCTAGAATTAGATATTCAATTACTGAAATTTTATAAAAATGCGATATTATTTATTGATAATAATATTATGTGTTCGCACCAGCCAGTAATATCTGAGTTGACACAACCATCTAAAGTCGGTATTTTTGATTACATGCTCCTTGTACAATTCCGCGAGAACGTCCTTGCTGTGAACATCCAGGGTAACCAGAGCCTCTAAAAAATATTAATATCTATAATATTAAAATTCTTATTTCTTTAGATTTTTTTCTTAGTAAAAAATGTTTTTTCTCCAATTTAAAAAAAAAATTCATACCTAATGTGATGCGATTTTGCTTGGAGAGAATGCCTCTGATCAGCAGAATGATATCGTTCAACTCTTCTTGGCTCTGGTCCAAGTATCTTTTCAAACCGACCACTCCTTTCAGCATAGCCTCCTCGACTTGTTGCGTCCAATATGTCTGACCTACACAAAGGACAGTTTGACCGGGCCATTCGAGGACCCAGGCTGTCCTCTTCTTGATATGATACGCTAGAATCGCTTGGTGCACCATGTGATGGACGCTTTTCCGCATCTCAGCCTCTAACTCAATCAGCCATTTCTCGACTTGTCCTCTGGCAGCAGAAGTAGATATTATTATCAGGATCTCGACCTCTTCACCTTCCGCAGATCGCATTGCCAGTATTTCCAGGTCCTCGTTGAACTTTAATCGAGCTATACCCTCGAAGCATTTTTTTAGATGTGGCTGCACCCTGAAAAATGACATAATAATGTCTTTATATATGTATATAATTTTTATTTGTCAAAATCATTGGAATTTTAAATATCAAATAGATAAATAAGCTCATTTTATTTAAATCAGAATTGTATTGTATTTAGAAGACTTAAAGAAAAAAATTATCTTTCTTTCTTTACTATTAAAAATTGAAATTAAAATTAAAATAGAAATTAAAAAAAAAGTAAAACACGTAAAATATTGTTATATTGTATTGTATTATATAAAATTTAAATTGATACTATTATAGATGACTAATTCTAAGAAAAAAAACTAAAAAATTGTTTGTTAATTTTATAATAGGTGAAAATAACGAAGAAATTCGCGATAATTTAATTCACGAGAATAAACAAAAAGGAGAAAACTCGCGAATATTTCTTTGTTATTTTCACTTATTTATAAAAAGTTTACGAGTTAAAAAAAAAATCAATCACCATATCATACTGTAGAGCAAAGATTCAACTTTAAGAATCTATGCTTAAAATTGTTGTACGATGATTTTTAACGGAGTTATGAACGATTAAGATGAAAATGGTATTTTCTCTTGAATTTGCAATAACTTGATAAGGAAAGATCGAAATTTAAATTTTAAAAAACGATTTTGCAGGGAAAACTTTAGGCTTTAACGTGAAAAAATTAAAAAAATTTTTCAAATCTTCTTGTGTATGTGACATGTCTACAAAGTGAGAAGAAAATTTTCCATTTCGTATGTTTGTCGTTTTCTGTATGTAAAAAAATATCAGAATTGAAGAAAATGAAAAAACCTATGACCTTTCGAAAGTAGAGATTTCAAGCTTTAAAACCCTTTTTTTAAATTTAAATTAATATTTTTCGAAACAAAGTTACAGCTATTTAAAATTTGCCTGTTTTGGACAATTATTTTGAGGAATGTATAAATATATTACCGTGTAGGATCCTTTGTCTCGGAAAGAATTTCCAGCAACTCGTCGTTGGAGAGGAAGAAAAATCTGGGGAAAAATAGTCTCTTCTTTTCCAAATAATCATTTAATCCTTTCTGAATAAGCTCCAGTAACCCATAGCTTTTTTTCAGTCGCTCTAGCATTTTGTCGATTTCAACGACGACAAGAACATGAGAATCACTGAAAACATTCTTCATGATATCTCGCCATATCTTGTCGACCTGTGCGAACTTTCTTCCTTCTTCCGGCATCTGTTGTTGGATGTCGGGCGAGGTGAAAATCGGTTCTAGGTACATCCACGTACCTTGTACTTTTAGCCATTGATCCAAAATGTCTTCTAACAGATGCAATGTCTTCTCCCATTTGCTGCAATCAAGATGTATTAAATTCAAACGTGTTAAGTTCTTATTATAAATGACGAATGTTGTCTTTTTTTTTAATATATTGCCCTGTTGTGATACTTTGTTTACAAATATAAAATAATTTTATTAAATAATAATTTATAATAATCAAAAACAAGAGAGATATAAATAAAAACTACATTATAAGTATTATAATATATAAATAAAAAATCAAATTATGATGAAATAAAACAGACTAAATTAATATAAATAAGATATAAAATTTTGTGTATGTTAATACTTTATTTTCAATATAAAAATTTTCGCAATTAAACTTACATTATCCTGGTTTCGAAAGGCTTGATGTACGGCGAGTTTTTAATGGTGACAGCCTTCGTGATATGATCGTCGAGCAGAAGCTGTATCTCGTCGACACCCGCGATAACGTAAGTGCCAGTGTCCTTGTAAGAATTTACCGTGAAGACCAAATCGGTCCAGTCTCGTTGCATTTTATCTATGCCCATCTCCAGAGTGCTCTCCTTCGTGGCGGCCTCGGAGATGCTTTCAAACTGGGCAATATAAGAGTCCAATCTCATCGCCAAAACCTTGCCCAAGGTCAGATCAGGCTCGAACTTGATGGGAATGCCCACGATCTCCGAGATTTGGTCCCAGTGCCGTGATTTCATTCCCGGGTTTCCAACAGTCATCACCACCGGCATTCGATCTTTGAAGTCCTCGATCTTCTCGCGAACCGTGGCCGCCAAATCCCGCACATTCGGTTCCTGGAACACCTTCTCCAGCTTGTAAATTGCCCTAAAACACGAGTTTCATCTTTAAAAATTGTTACATTTTATCTTCTACTTTATTTTAATATCAAATCTTTAATTGTAACTTTTATAATATAATTTATCCGTTCTTTCTCTTTCTCCTCTTTCTGTAATATTATATTATATTATTCAATATAATTTTTTTTTTTTTTTTTTCATATTGACCTGTAATACTGTGCTACATCGTTGTCGATTTCTTCAGGATTGAAGATACCAATTGTGCTGTTTATCCATTTATCGTATTTGGTCAAATACTCGCAAGTGCTGTCGAAAAGTTTCTTGAAGGGTTGTAGGCGGTCGGCGATTTGTTTTCGCAGAGGATACTGCGTAATTTCCCAGCCAAAGGAGGCCTCTTCTTCATTAAATTTGTCGATTTTGTCCATCGCCGTAATCAGACGATTTTCCAGATGTTGCGCCTTACGCTGATATCGGTACACCTCCTCGATGTCTCCCCAATATTGCACTTCTTCTACTTGTTTCGCGTACGAGTCCAGCTCCTCTTCGAACTTTACGTATCTAACTATAAGAAGAAATGAAAATTTATTATGAAATGTGTATACAGATATAAATAGCATTACACAATATTATAAATTATACATTTTATAAAGTTTATTAATAAACACATGTTAGCATAAATAAAAATAAAAGAATTCAAGCATTATATTTTTTCGTGATTGAATCGTGATTAAATTATTTATAATAAAATTTTATAAAAATCATGAATTAGATAATAAAATAAAATTGTGTCGACAAAAATAAAATATAATAATTGTTGAGTATCAACCTTTCAACGCTTCTTGATATTCTTGCGTCTTGTTCTCGATAATCAGCCGGTTATCCTCGAAGATCTGAGGTATCTTGTGATACCACTGAAAGGCCACACTGTTTTTATTCATTTCGCTTTCCGTGAGTAACCAGTAATCGGATAAAAACACGATGTGCTTGGTCACATTCAGCAGTTTCTGCTCCAGACTTTTTATAGTGACCTCACTGGTAATTCGGATGAACTTGATGAGTTCCATCAAAGCCGCGGTGTTGGGAGGTGGGGTCAAAGCTCGTTTGGAAATAGCTTCATATTCCGCTATAATACTAGATACAAACGCCATTTCAAAAAACTGATTCTTATATTTAAATATCAATAACCACAATAAAACATTAAATCCAAATTTTACTAACCAAAAATTATTTCAATTTTATCTTGAGGAGATAGCAAATTTTATCATTTTGATATGAGATATACTATAGTATTAATTAATCTTTAAATAATTTTTGGAAGTGCATTATAATTTCTGTCGTATAATATATAAATTATAAATTAACAATAAATTATATAATATGTAACAAGTAAAAAAAAAAGAATTAATTAGAATATCTATTTCTAAATATTTACTTCTTGGTCATATTTTGATATTTATCGACAAGATGACAGATTAAAAGTCCGTTGAAGTGTTCGACGTTTTCCACAATAGTCCTGACAAAAGGAGCACGGGAAACTTCGAAGAATCCCGCGAAAACTGTTCTTTCGACTTCAATTGGGATTCTTCCGGCGAGATCGTGATAATAATTAATTTTCATCTCGTATTCCTTCAGTTTCTTGGTCTCATCCCTTAAAAAAGCTTCCGTCCGACCAAGTTCTTCGTTGTTGTAAAGATGCGCGTATCTAAAAAAGCAGGAATTATGTCATCATGTTTTTTTGCAATATCATTTGCAGTAGAATCGATAAACACTTTTTCAATTCTGCCATCTTCTGTTCTGGAATGATTCTTTCGCGATCAATCAACTGATTTATTTGTCTCTTGAGCTGGTTAACGATGTGCTGCGATATCTGCGGCTGTGTAAATCATATAACTGTTTATAATAAAAGTTTAAATAATAATCACACTTTATGAATTCACCAATTATCATATAGATTGCATCGTAAAGATTGCATCATTATTTTAAATATAATTATAATCATTTTTTTTATAGAGAGATGTAATATTTTTTATTTTATAATTTTTATCTTTTACGATTAAATTTTGAAAATGAGGAATAATTGTTTACTCAGTTCTCTAAATTTAATAATGTGAAACCTTGAGGAATTCTTGAGGTCCCGCCCAGTCGAGGTAGAGTTGCGTCTCCAATCTTTCGAAATTCCTCACTGCGTTGCATATCGCCTCGAGAATGTCGCAAAGCGATTCCTTAAATTTATCGAAGGACGGCTCGAAGACGAGCTCATTGGAGACGATGGCAATGCTTACCTTAAAGCGACAAGCTACAGGCTGTGGAGGAGCATGAAAAATTGAATGCACTTTTACCAAGTATTAATTTTTAAAGACTTTACATACAGTTTGAAATAGAAGAATAAAAATTAAAATCTCTCAAAAATATTTAAATTTTAAATAATGCTTTTTCATCTACAAAAGTAAGTCAAACTAAAAATAAAAGCATATAAAAATGTCTATAAATTTTACTTGTTACATCCTAAAAAAATTTCATAAGATTTAAACAATTTTCTGTATGTATGAATATTAATTTGAATATCTTCAGTCTTTATGAAAAAAATGAAAATCTACAATCTTCCTAAAGTATTTTCATTTTATGGGAAGAAAATTATTTTTACGCAGAGAATTTTAAAATATGTTTGATTAATTTTACTATATACATAGTAAAATTTGCTATGTACATATTAATATTTGTTATTGTGATAAATATTAATTAGATACACTCATAAAATTCTTCCAATACCACATTGTTCCACAATCACCATGATTTTCAGGGTAAATTCTAAGAGAAAATTCTCTCCATGTATAATAATTTTATAAATAGAAAACTTGTAGTGCGAAACTGAAAATAACGTAAAAACTTAGTTATTTTGCAATTTTTCATTAATTGCTACAACATCTGGGCGTTATACGCGAGTGATATGAAACTCAAAGCGAGAGCGGACGAACGAGCCTTGGAAAGCATCGATAAACAGAAATTGATGGAAATTGTGTCCAATAACGGAATGTTCCAATAGCGCACGACAGGATAAACGGAGGAAGGAAACGGCGGACGTGCCGCTTTCCTCATCTGGCAATGATTTCGCGTCGATCGATCGCGGTAGATATGTATGTATATTCACCTTGCCGTCCACAACGTAATTAATGAAATCCCGCAGAGAGTGCTTGCAAGCTTGTAAAAGATGCGACTCCATCAACTTGCAGGCGCAATCGAAGAACCGCTTGAATTGCTTGCGACGTAACGGGCTAGGCACCAGTTTCTTTCTATTGTTCTGCAAAGAAATAGAATTAAGATAAAGGGAAGAGATAGAGATAGAGTCGGATGAGAAAATATATTTCTCGTCTTTATAAACGGATTTATTTGCCTTAATAATTTCCAGTGAAGTTTGTAGATAAATAGACGGAGAGAGAATAGGAAGAATTAGAGCTGATTAAGATAAATTGTTGATTTGTTTTCTTTAATATTTTCCAGCACTTTCAACTATCGAATCGTATTTTAACAGATAAATAATTATTTAAATAAATAAAAAATAAGAACCGTGAATAAAATAAATTGTTAATTTATTTTCTTTTACGTCTCTTAGTATAGAATCATACTTTTTATTTGCATTTAATAAAATTAACATTATTTTTTCCGATCTTATTACCACGAGAAATATCTCCTGAATTCCGCTGTACCAGTCTTTCTTCAAAATCCGTCTATTGGTAATGATCTGATGTGTAATTAAGGTGTGGAAATTTATTAAATCCCAACTTTCTCTGCGAGCGACGATATGTTTTAAATCGATCAATCGGAATTTGCTGAAAAATGTGATACCTCTCGCTGAAATAATGCGGTAGCGACAGTTCATGCAATAACGAATTGCATGCATAATTCGATACCTGTAATCGCGAATCCAGAGATCCAGAGTCATTCGCATGCACGGATTTATTAAATACAAATCGAGGCGCAACATATCGCGACAATATTCTATATGTTTTCGAAAATCCGGTTGAACATATCGTTGATTTTCCACGGTTGCATCAAACTGTAACATTTAATTGAAAAGATTAGCAATGCAATTTTTATTAAATTTAATCGATATTTAACATATTAAACTAATGAAATAATTAATACAATACTTTATTGTTGTAATTGCTTAAATTAAATTCTGAGATAAGAGATCTTGTCAAAAAATGTAAAATTGAAAATTCTACATACAGAGAGCTTAATATTTTATATTATATACTTCTCATTTTTTCTTAAGCAAAATACAATATTATTATTAATGAAATATTAAATTTATTTTCAGTCATTTTTATAATTTTCATAAGTCAACAACTCGAATTTCTTATTTTGAATACACTTTCGACTTTTATAATGACCAACCTCTGAAGAATATTCTTCGGAGGGGTCAGTAAGTGCAAATTCGATGATGGCCCTCTTAATGTTCTTTATAAAGTCTTCCTTAATTTCGATCATCAGATTATTGGCAAAATCAGGGAATTGATTGCGCAAGTTGCTGGGAACCAGGTCGAGTATTGCTTCGACGAAGACCTGCTCGATGCTCGCTGTATGAATTGTATCAACTCCATTGCAAATGTAATAATAATATCTATTGACATCCTTATCGTCGCCTAGATCTATGTCCTTTGCTAGCAAGTCTGGTTTTACTATCAAACCTACGATAAATCTAAAGCAGATTTGTTTAAAATGTTAAACTCTTGCTGAGAAAAAACACTACACTTAATATAATTCAAATCGTTTCCTTGCAAATGCAATTATTTCACTAATTTTATTAAATTAATTAACTTATCGTAAAATAATACAAGTGAATAAAATGCTATAATAAAAATTTATTAGAAAAATTTATAATAGAATTAATTCAAAATATTGTTAATCATTAAAATAAATATTCACGTAATGTCAAATATAATTAAACTTTTAAATCATTAGGTACCTGAATATTTATTTTAATTTAATAACTTTAATAATAATTTTAATTGTTATATAGAAATAAAAATGTTTAGAATTTTTTGAAAATATAAATTTACAAGAAATTAAAGCCAAATTTTTTCTCTGTTTTTTATACCTGCGAAATTTCTCTTCGCGAAGACGTTTTGCAGTGTAAGAACTCTCATGAAATTTTTGCACCTTTCCTTTCATCCTGATTAATTCTTCTCTTTTTCTTTTACATCTTTTAGGACTCATCAGATCTGATGGCAAGGAAAATAGTGGCTCCACTTTTATGTCGAGGATCTTTGGTACTTGAATCGTATCCTCAGATCGACATTTTCGTATTTTCGTTTTCTTCGTGTGAGAACTTTCCATATTTAATCGTAATTATTAGGACAATTAATGTCGCGAAACGATATCAGATTTTCAATATCTCTAGAAAATATAAATAATAAAATCATTAAACTATAAAAATGTAGGTAATTTTATTTTATTTTTTTATATAAGATATTTTTTAATTATATATACAGAATAAGATATTTTATATATAATAATAATTAATTGTTTTTGAATAATAAAATATAAAATCTATACAAATATTATAATACATAGAAATCTATCAGATATAAGATATAAGATTTTTTTAAAGTTAAATATTTATAAAAATGTATTTAGAACATATAATAATTTTATATAAATTTGTTAATTGTTTATATTTATAAACTACACCAAGCTTTAATTATCTTGATCTATAATTCTCACTTTTATTTTTATGATAAAAAACAATGTTTTAAAATAATAATATATTATTATTTTGAAACATTTTGTATATTTAAATGTGTTATAACAATTATTTTTAAGAATATTTTGTAATAATATTTTGATGAAATAAACACATAGTAAATTTGCATCGCTTTTGAATAGCCCGCTCTTTTAAATGACGTAACAACTACAGGGGTACCATCTATATTCTGTATCGTCACTCTAACCTCTAATACACGGTGATACACGGCGAGTGTTTGTTTCACTAAAGGTTCGCGATATAGATTTAAAATTGGAAAATAATCGCAATTTCTCACAAATATTAAGGTATTTACATCTCACGAAATTACTTTTTAAATTAACTTGAGTTTACACGACTACACGTGTCTTCGATAGTCAATCGCGTTCCAGAATCTGCGGTAAACGCAAACTGCATTTTCGATCGCAGTTTCTAGGCAACGTGATTGATCGATTCAATGTAATTGAATCTCGTGAATGTCCTAATTAAAATAATTTTGCTTTCGCGTCTCTCGCCCTTTCACTTTTTAGTCAAAAGCAATCTTATGTTTCGCATGCGATTTTTAGGTTATGTTCTAGATGGTAAAATCAACTACATTCTAAATATCGTTGCAGTTTGAAATTAAACAACTTATGTAATTTTTACAGTATATTTTACGAAAGATTAAATTTTTTCATGGCATAACATTTTGTGTTTCACACTTGTCAAATAATAATTAGCATTTGTAGCTTTAAGATATTGCAATTAATACATTATTATTCTTTTAAATAATTTACTATTTGTAATTAATATAATGTTGATAATATATTCTAGATGATTCCAGCCCAGATATTCCGTTTAATTCACAGAAACAGCTTGCTATATACGTCAAAGAAATCTCCATTACAAAAGCTGCGCAGAAGGACTGGTTATACTTTGCAAAATTGCAAGAAAGCTCTGCAATTATATGAGAATGATCTAGAAAAGGTAAAAGACATAGGATTATTTACGCATGCACTTTATAGTTCTAATTGACTAAACGATGGAATCTCTTAGTCCTCTCTTGCTTTAGGCTGAACAATGGCTGAGAGAACAAGCGCAACAGCATGGCTGGACACAAGCGGCCAAATTGGAAGGCCGTAATACTAGTCAAGGCCTTATCACAGCGATCATTGACAAACAATATGCTGCATTGGCAGAAATTAATTGTGAGACTGACTTTGTGGCACAGAACAAGAAATTCCATGGTCTCGCAGAGAAAGTAGTTGCTACTGTACTGAATCATGTAAAGTCCTATGGAGTTCTGAATGAAGTGCAGCGAAATGTATTCTATGCAGACAATCTCAAAGCTTTAATCGCTCCGGATGGCAAGACCCTCGGCGATCATTCCGCTCTAACCATTGGCGACGTAGGCGAGAATATCAATTTGAGACGCGCTTTGGCCATCAGTGTACACTCGCCGCACATGATGGTATTTGGTTGCACACATCCGACGCCCATGAATCCTATACCTGTATCCTTTGGCAAATATGGTGCCCTTGTCGTTGTTAAACATAAGAATAAGGAGGATATACAACAAATGAGCATGCAACTCTGTCAGCATATCATTGGTAAGTTTTATTTATCACAAAGGTAATCGAAAAGAGAAATTGGAAAGAAAGACAGGGAACTAATACTTTATTTATTTTTTCTCAGGTATGGATCCGCAAAAGATTGGGAATCCACTAGTGGACGAGCCGCATAATAATGTAGACGAAGAGCCTTGCATGCTCTATCAAGAATTTCTGCTTGATCCTTCTCTTTCTGTACAACAATTGTTAATGGAGACGGAAACTGATATCGTCGATTTTGCACGCTTCGAGGTTGGTGAGAATTTCGACGAAGAGCCAACGATAGAGCACGTTCAAACTTGCGGGTAAAATCAATTTCAATATTCTTGAAGAATCATTATCCGGCTTTTTCGATTATTTTTCGCATTTTCCATTAGTAATAATTTTTATGATAATATTTGATGATAATGACAGTTATTTTTATTGTAAAATAAGGAAAACTGTTATCCGAAAAAACCATTTACATAATTAATATTCAATAAAAAAAGAATAGAAATGTTAAATCTTATTGCTATGTACAGTGTATTATGTGTAAAAAAATAGAATAGATAATACCTGTAGTGTAAAATCTAAAATTATTATTTATATCTCGTTCCTTTTACTTTATATTAAAATAACTTTTGATATACAATTTCCGAATTTCAATTACAGTTTAAATATTAACGTGACTTAAATTATTAATTCTTTTTAATACTTGTATTTTATTGATATATATTATTTCATTAATTAATATTACCAAAATTATCCATAAGAATGTTTAAATATATTTATATAAAAAAAAAGAATCTAAAAATTTATGTGTGCATCATCGGGATAAAAAAAAATACACTACGAAAGATCTTCACGATACAAAGTGTTGGCAGAGGCGATAGCTTGATTCGCTTTGGTTCTTCTTATTCTTCTCGCAAGCCTCACCGATTTCCACAACCACATCCGGGAATCTTTCTTCCAGTAAGGCGCGATTTCCGCTGGAGAATGCCTCGTACCCTGCAGGATAAATTTTTTGTTGTACAGTCTTTAGGATAATTAAATTTCATATTTAAATAAAATTATAATATAAATAAAATATAAATTCAATATTATAAAATTGATTATTTTTAGGAGTTATTAAAAATTAATCTCTTTTAATTTTCCGCTTTTTGTCTTGTATACTTATTTATTTTTAATATTATATTCTAGATGTAATAAATTTATTTATTTTTAAATCTCCTTGAGAGTACTAATGTTAAAAAAAATTAATTGATTATTCTCTCTAAGAATTAATTAATCATGGATATAAATCAGGATGTCCTTACCTGGAAATTTAAAATTTCCATTCCCTGGACCACCAGTTGAAAAGATGATATTTCCCTCGTCTTGAAAACTAGGGACGTTGTCCTCTGGCTCGGAATCATTAAAATAATCCGTTTGTGCGTCGCTCGTCCTAAGTTCTGGAAGCTCCTTGTTATTCGTCTCAAGTTCCAGATTCTTCAAAGCGGACGTAAAGTTTTTAATATTCTTGCAAGATCCAATCTCAACCTAAAAAAAAAAAAAGATAAACTTATTAAAAATGCGCAATTTTATAATTTTTTATTTATCCATTTTATATCAATCAATAAAAAAAAATAATTTATGTGAAGTAGCTAATTTTTCAATGTTTTCGAAAATTTATTTTAATCATAATCTTTTTTATAATTTTACCTGAATTCCTTGAGAGCAAACGTTACAGTCCAAAGCGACAGCGGCCACAGCATCCTTCTTGGTCGCGGGATGATCGTTCTCATTCCACTTCAGATTTTCAACTATCCAGAAAGAAAGTGCACGTTGTACGTTATAAAGGGGGTTCTCGCAAGAAGCATGTCTCTACGTCGATATACCGCTCGACTGATCCGATTCCTCGTTTTGCCAATCCATCGAAGGATCTCCGCGTCGTCGAAGGGTGGGAAGACGGAGTCACCTCTTTGACATTTGTCGACGAAGCCCTCATCTCTTTGTCGCAGTCTCCTGTCATTGAAAAATGTGCGCCGAGCGCACTTTGTTTCAAGACTCGGGTCGAATCGCATTGATGTCTTTTAAAATATTTTTTATAAATTTAATATTTAAGTGTTTTTTTTTTAAGCTATACGCATTCTTATTTTATCTTAGAGAACTTAGAAATTTATTTTTTTTTAATTTCTATATAATTTCATTCTGTTTATTGTATAAACTTTAATTAGCACAAGTTTTAATTTTGTTATAAGCTTTAATGATTAGTTAATTAGTATTTTTTTTTTTTCATTCGAGAATAGAATAGATTGCAGTAATATTTATTAAAATTTTGTCTCTATCGAGATACAATATTGTCTTTATGCACACCTTCCATTTCATTTAATTTATATTTTAATTAACATATACAATATTAACAGCGAAGCATTAAACAAAACGAGATTGTATCTCAATTATACAATTTTTATTTTCTAATGATTACATTCTCATTTTTTTAAATCTTGATATCTTGCTTCTAGATTCAATTTATAATCAACTTTATATTCCATATGCAAAATTTTACTTTGCACAATAATTCTTTTATATCCCCTTACTTCCTGTTATCTCGATTCTCTTTAATTTTTCGCGTGTGTTTATAAAAAAATGCATTTAACATACGACGAAACGAGCGGAACAAACCGCGCTCGCGAGGGGCTCATTACATGTTCTAGGACGTGTAATAAAACCGCTTGCGCTCTATCTATCCGTAGCGAAGTAACGTTGGAAAGGCAGTGGAGGCTCAGGGAACAGGTGTGCGTGCGTGCTGCGTGTTCAGGCTCAGGTGAGATCGCCATCGCCGGGGCCCGAAGCGGCTGCTGTTGCCGGTCACGGCTGGCCGGCCGGAGTTCCGGGGCCCACTTCCGGACAGCACCGGTACGGTCTCTCCTTTTCAGTCGGGAAGAAGTATCAGTTGTTCGCAATATACAGTTAGCCGTCGTACACGCATCATACACGAAGAGAGAACCGAGTGTATCCTTGCTCCTTCGCGCGTGTCCTCCGCGAGGTAGAGGTGGCGTTTAAATGGACCCCGATTGCCGATGATGTCCGCGATAGCGAGAACAATGGATTTCCCCAGGCGGGTGAGTGTGATCATCCAAGGCGAGTTTGATGATGATGGTGATGAGAAACGTGAGTGCGAAGCTTTCAGAATTTTCCGATCAAAAGGGGGATCAATCTTGCGCTCACGTTGAATTTCTGTCAGCTGTAAATATAGAATAGATATGTTAGAAGTAGTTTTGAAGGATATATTTCGAGTAAAAAATATATATACTTCTTATTTTTAGCTTTTTAAAAGCTTCTTCATTTTTTAAAGGTGTCTTAAATTTTTTTTAAATTTAATTTAATTAAGAAATATCTGTTTTTTCGTTTGATTTTTTTCTCTGTTATAATTAAGAAAACATTTCTTCCCCCTCTTTTTCCGTATATTTCTGCTCTGTTTAATGCTCGCATAATCACAATTAATTAAGTAGGCAACTAGACTCACAATTATACATTATTATGAAAGAAGCAGACAGAGAAGATAAAAAATAATGGAAAATTGATAGAAATAAGAGATAAGGAAAGAAAAAATTGTGTAGTGTTAACAAGATTTCAAGTAATGTTAAAAATAATGAACTAATTAACGGTGGACTGAATTAAAGTGATTTAAAAAAATAACAAGATATATTTTACTAATATTAAATAAAATTGGATATATAAATTTTGATTACTTTTGTAGAAAATTATATTCTATTAATTTATAAATTCAATTCTTTAGATATCTTTAAATATTTATGTCTAAATTATTCAGATATTTATTTAAAAAAAAAAACAAACCAAATTACACATTTTAGTACTCCCAAATTTTATATTGTAATGTCAGCTCTTTTTTCATCTATTATATATTAAATATAAGTAAATCATGCAAAAAAATCATCCTTTTTATGAAGATTTTCGCAACTAATGCGATCAAACGACAGCAAATTTTCACCTTTTGACGCAATTCTCATGTAAAAACGCGCATGCGGGTGGCAGTTGCGATTTCCGGTCTCGCAGTGACGGTAATCGTCGCGGATGATGCCTAAGTCACGCGTGTGCGTGCGTACGTGCGTAAAAGTATGTAAGGTGTGAGTATATAAATGAGACTCATACATACAACATACATACATACATACATACATACACACAACAGAGAACAAAACCGGCACAATGCCGCGACGTAATGGGCCCCGTCTTACCGGGATCCGATGTGGTTACAGGTCAATCAACTCGAGACAAAGACAATAAGCGACAGAAAGTTTCTGATTTAGAGAGGATAAAATTAAAAAATCGCACATTATAGTTGTACTATTATTTAAATTAAAATAATAGTAATTTAGAATAATCCATGATAAAAAAGTATTTAAAAAATGTATCCTTGTTTAATTTATCCACAAGTATTATGCAGATATTATTAATATTATACATTTTCCGTATCACTTGAGTGAAATTTCCATATGACATAATTTTTTGTTATGAATGTTATATTGAAAACGAAAATAAAGCTATATTGCTGAGTTTTAATTATTAAACAACTAACTTAATAATTAATTAAGTAGATAATTAAAATAAGCAAAAATAATTATTAAATACCTGAATTAAATTAATATGAAATTATTTCCTAAGCACGTGCACAAGTTTCAGACACGCGCTCATGTGTACCTGCAAGGTAGAGAAGATCCTCGCGAGCTCTGGTATTTCAGCTTTCAGTCCGCTCACGAAGAGCGTGAGCGCAGTTTCTCCGTTGCGAAACTCTTCATCGCTCGTTTGCCTGTGAACTCGTCCGCGCGAAACATGCCGACAATGTTATCGTGCCGGAATTAGTTATCGTTAATTGCTTTGTTGCGTGCAATGTTCGACGTTTGATCCTGAAAAAGTCCCGTTTCGAGAGAGTTTCCACTTTTCCAGCATTTCTTCTTCACAGCAGTTTCGAAAACTCGCTCGAGTACTCGAGTACTCTGACTTTATTCTTACATACAAGACTGCTAAATCGAGTCGATTTATCGTTATTTTATTATGTAATATCGATTTTTTATATATGAAAAATCAAGTGCAATTAGAGAAAATATTGTTTGAAAAGAGAGAAATCTTCGAAATTGGAATTGTTGGTGATAAAGATGACGAGCATGCTATATGAAGATTTGAATATCATCCCACAGGATGACAGAAGCTACCGCAGTGATGATTCCGGTGGCGAAGTCTTCAGGAACATTCCAAAGAACAGCAGCATCTTTCGCGTCTGGAAGATTGAAGTAAGAACTCTCTATTATTAACTAAAATATTTATTTTGTAAAACAAAATTATCATTTTAATATTTTCATGATAATTATATTAATTATTTTTTATGATGGTTATTATACTTATTAAATTTATTATTACAATTTATATTTTTTTTATTTCTCATACTATAATTAATTTCATTCTTAATCATTTCAAGTACATTATTTTTATTTGACATCTAACACTTACATATCTGTCAGGGTTTGCGCGCAACAGCCGTAACCAGCAGCAACATGGGGCTCTTCCTCTCCGAATCGGCTTACATCGTCTATGCTGCATCCGCGAAGGACGGGCCTCTCCCTTACCCAAGCATGCCGGTACTTTTACTTCTATTGTGTTGTATCGTTGCAAAAGAAACCGCAAACGCTGAACATTGCCTCGTACGCGAAATCCGTTCTCGACTTTCCTAAAAATGCAATTAGAACTTGTTACAAAACAAACAAGAGGAAAATTAAGGCTTAGTAATTTAATTTCAAAAATAATTTAGTTTGAAAATTTTAATATTAAATCAAATAAGAAATATTTGTATCGGCTCTCAGTATTAATAATAATATAATTATGATATTTAAATCAATATTTAATTCGATTTTTAATATTAAAAATGTAGAAATAATATTTTATTTAATTTTATATATAAAATATCTATTTAAATTACTCTCTCTCTTCTCATACACACATGAGTTTTTATTTAAAGCGTTTGGCCTCGAAAAATAAATTAATATTCAGAAAATAATTTTGTCGAGACACTATATCCGGTATAAGATCTTTCGGACTTGTAATCTTGATAGATCAAGGACCTGAAGGATACCTCGGTAGTACGTGCCATCCACTTCTGGATTGGTGTCAACTGCGATACAACAGTATCCGGTGCCGCGGCTCTTCGCGCCGCCGAGCTGGACTCGCAAGCCTCGGCGATGATCCTGATGCGGGAAGCGCAAGGCCGCGAGAGTCCCCGGTTCCTCAGGCTACTTCCGACAGCGATTGATCATCGAAAACTTGCACTTCGAAGATCTGCCAGTCTGCACTCTGCATCGAGTCTCCGGGGTGGCTGTGCCGATCCTAACGGAGCTTATGGGAGTCCGCTGGGAACATTTTAGTTGTCGCGATGTCATCCTAGTGGACATTCGCACAAAGTATGTCATTAGAAATTCTGTACTTATTCAAAATAATTATATAGTTGCAGCAACAATTTCACTTACCAAAAGATATGTGGAAATATCTGCTGAAAGTTTTTGTATGCAAGAAGTATACATGTCTTCCAAGAAGAGTTTACAATTTAAAAAATGACAAATTTAAAAAAGTAATTCTTTGAATACTTACAAAAATCTGCTACAATTAAATAAGATTTTTTAAATTTTCTTAGAGGTGTCATCTTCCTGTGGTTAGGATCTCTATCAGATCCGCTGCACAAACGTCATGCTGCTAGTCTTCTAGAGTCCCGAAAAGAGAATAATAACGGCCGTGTAGTGGTGGTCGAGGACGGCTACGAGCAAACATTGCCCGAAGAGGACAAACAACTCTTCAGCAGTGTGTTGGATTCCTCGATGAGGATGGTAGCGCCTGATCGTCAGCACCGCATCAATCCACCGAGTCCCATCAAGTTGTACAAGTGCAGCGAGCAATCAGGCAAGTACAAGGTCGCCGAACTGAAGTCCGGACCGATCCTTTGCGGCGATCTAACTTCCAATTCCGTGTATCTGGTGGACCGGGGCGAGGCAGGGGTTTGGGCCTGGGTAGGTCGCGATGTCAACGCCAGGGAGAGACTGGAAGCTGTTAGAAACGCACGTGGTTTCGTCAAGAAGAAGAATTACAGCGACGGCATGCCGGTGGCCAGAGCAACAGAAGGTAGAGTATGCAAGACGGATTTATTATTCAGCTAAAAAGAAGAAAACATAAATAAATCAATATTAGCAATCTCACATATAAGACGAGCTTTGTTTGGTACAAATTAATTAAAGATCAATGAAATATAATGGATAGAAGTTGCAAAAAATTTTGGTCAAAGATTATATTAATGGTTGAATAAAAATAAAATGCAAGGTCATGAACCGGCGGAAATGAAGGCGTTATTGAGAGGCTGGGAGCCTTCTAAAACTAGACCTCTGACTTTGCCGGTGAGTTTCGAATCCGACTACATGAATGAAAGACCCAGAATGGCGGCTGAGTGTCAACTAGTGGACGACGGGTCCGGCGAGAGGACTTTGTGGAGGGTTGAGCAGAAAGAGGGCATGGTCCAAATAGAGAACGACAGGGGAATTTATTATGCTGAAACTTGTTACGTGATGCTGTATAAGTACGGCCAGGGACGAAGATGTCGAAGTAT
Organism: Nylanderia fulva; assembly: GCF_048542155.1. Lineage (NCBI taxonomy): Eukaryota > Metazoa > Arthropoda > Insecta > Hymenoptera > Formicidae > Nylanderia > Nylanderia fulva. The sequence goes on along the minus strand of NW_028189730.1, from coordinate 349,551 downwards.
TGTACGTAGACATTTACTGAATTAAATTTTTTGTTAAGCGTGTCGTTTAATAATTTTTTTTCTAAACTAAGTATCTTGCAGAAAACCTACATTTTCTGAGATTTTCTTTTAATTTATCCGGTCTTATATGTATGAGAGACAGAGAAATATCTAAATATTTAAAATATAAATAATTTGTAACAAATGAAAAAATTAATATACTTATGAAATATTTTCTTCAGATTTATTGTTGGGACGGTGTCCATTCTATCAAGGTAGATCGTGACGCAGCGTTGACGGCAGCTTGTCATTTGTCCGAAGAGACGAATGCGCAGTTAGTGAAGGCATCCCAAGGTAGAGAACCATCTCATCTATTGCAGATCTACGATGGCAAGCTGAAGATACTTGCTGGACGTCACCGCGATTCGCGTAAAGTTCCCATATTGGTTAAACTATTATTTAAACAAAAGTTATTAAAAACTATTGTTTAAATTAAAGCTTCTTGATTTTTGTAGCGCCAAAGAAATATCTGGTCAGAGTGTTCGGCTCGACGCCATACACGTCAAAGGCAGTGGAACGTCCGATGCGAGCGAGTAGTTTAGATTCCAGCGCAGTGTTCATCCTCTTCTCCAACATACCAATCGTCTGGTGTGGCAGCAAGAGCACAGGCGATGCTCGACAGGCGTCACGACGTCTTGCACCCAGAAATGCACCCCTCATTATTGAGGGTAAAGAGGGCGATGACTTTTGGGTCGAACTTGGAGGTAAATTATAAAGAGAGATATAAAAAGGTAACTCTCGATTTTTTCTTAAATCATTCATTCATATTTCATTTCTCTTCTTCAGGAACAGGACTTTATGGCACGGAAACTGAGGAAGTTGGTGAGGAACTGGACAAACACCTTTTTCAGTGCTGCACTGAAAATGGTCTCTTTGTGGGCGAGGAAGTTCTCGGATTTCGACAGAACTCTCTGATACCAGAAGCCACCTGGTTGCTGGATGCTGGTAGCGTGATCTGGGTGTGGATAGGCAAATTTTCCGTTCCGAAGACATTGCAAGAGTGTGTCGAGGACGCTACTATATATCTTTACACACATCCCGCAGGTCGAAATCGCAATACGACCATTTCGGTGATCAAGCAAGGTGAATTTCAAATGATAAAAAATATCTTGATATAACTAGAAAATGTCCTTCCTGAATATTTAGAGTTAGATATACTTTTAATTTTTCTTCCTTCAACTCTTCATTCAATTTCATACTTTATTTTTATTGCTCTTCAGGTTTGGAACCGGCCACCTTTATCGGGTTGTTCGAGAACTGGAATCACAATCTACTAAGGGATTACAAACCGTTCGAGGTCTTCTGCGCCATGCTAGAGGACAGAGATCAATCAACGAGAACGCAGATGGCCTCGAAGGCTACCACGGATTTCGATAATTACATCAAGTATCCGCCGGCAATGCTGAAGAGCGAACCAGATAATCTGCCAGCTGGCGTCGATGTCAGACGCAAAGAGATGCACTTGACTTATGACAATTTTATTGTAATTTTCAAAATGGAACCCGCGGATTTCGAGAAATTGCCCGCATGGAAGAGGCAACGGCTCAAGCAGGCTGCTGGACTCTTCTAACATTTATAAATAATCGCTCCTCGTGTACAGGATATAAAATTTATATTGATTATTACTTTTTCGATCACAAGATAAACTTGTAGGCAATCTTTCTTAACAAATTACTTTGTTACTTTACTCAACTTTGTAAGGATGATAAATATTTTATTAACCTGCTGGTATCGCGGGGATATACATAAGCCCACTTAAAAAAAGTTTAAGCATTTTTTTTTTTTTTATGAGAGTCAGCATTTAGAAATTGTATTCTTTGTTTGCGCACACTCGGTAATATTTTTATTACAAACATTTAAAGATTAGATTTGATAATCAACACTTACTGTTTGAAAAAAGTTTACTATAACTTAAGTTCATATAGAGTGCAAAATCAATTACGACGTGTCCATCGCCTCGTGTTGAATCGTGCGCACAGTTTCCTCCTCCACAATGATCGGCGTTATTGTCTTTGTAAGCACCGCGGTGGTACCAGGCTTGTAACGATAACTAATTTGTCGCACACCCTTCACGCTGGCTCTGTCATATGGTCGCAGATATTCGACGCCAGCATTGCGAATGACGCAAAGATCCACGTTGGATCCTGATGCTAAATCGTTAAACACGCCAGCACGAATTGCATCCGCCACCAACTGCTTCGCCTCTTCCTCCTAAACATGACAATAATTTTTTTAATTCGACGAAAATAGCATTTTTAATAAAATAAAAAAAAAACAATTTTAATATGCTATTTAATATAAAAAGAGGAGAGCGTATACAATAAAAAATTTACATAAAAGTATATATAATATTATATAAAAATATTATTATATACTTTGGTGTGAATTTTATATTATATAAATATTTGAGTTTTAATATAGATTTAATAATAAATATTATGATAAAATTATCACTTATATGTAATATAAAATTATATTAATAAATATTTTTGACTCTAAGTTCGCTAATCCAGTTTCCTCCCGATTTAAAATTTTAAGATAGCAATGATTATATTCTTAATTTTAATTATTCTATTATATATGATTAAAAGCACTCATTACCGGCAAATCAGGTCTCCATCTACTTTCAAAAACTGCCATTGCTGCCAACGAGCCGGATCCCATAGTGGTGTATTTCAATTTCTCGGTGGAGCCATGTGGATAAATGCAATACAACTGCGGTCCGTCCAGATCGTAACCACCTAGGATGAGCGCAGCACCAATATGGCCTTGATAACGAAACAGCATTTGCTTAATCAATGTGTTCGCAGTGCACACAGGCACGACACGGCCGGTGTTTAGGCGATGCAACTCCAATTGGCTGGCTATCATCTCGGTGGTCATCTCAGTATCGGCTGCTGTGCCAGCTCCGCAACAACTATATAAAATTTAAACAATGAATTAATTTGAATAGTTTAAATGCATTGTCTATGTTTATAACATTAATTAATTACAAAGAGCATGACACTCACTACATATTGGGAGCAAGATAGTGAATTTTCAAACTATATTTGTCTGCAACAATGGTGTCCTCTGTAGCCCGCGTATCACCACCAAGAATAACGCCATCCTTGTATATTATACCAGCAATAGTAGTACCAGTCTTGACTGCTTTCGGAGCAGCAAAGCCTTTTTTGATCAAGGCATTGTTCCTGTTCAAAATGAATAAATATTAATAGAATTGTCCACATTAACTTAAAAATATATGAATATATATTTCTGTAATGAAAAATATTACTGGTTAATTTATCATTCATTATTTTCTATGTAACAAGTATTAATCAAGTAATTAGGAATTATAATATAACCAACATGATTTGTATTACTATCAAATAATTATAATGTTATGACACAGCAATAATACAGAGAAATTAATTTGGTATTTATATTAAAATTTTATTTTATCGAAATTTTGTATTCTGCTTCTTTTTTTACACATTAACAGAAGCATTTGAAGATATATATATATTTTAATATTATAAAAAATTTATAATCTATTTTACAAGAAAATTGTTTGCTAGGACTGTGTGACACAGCAATATCGACATATAGGTTAACTCCTGACAACTATCACGAGAAATAAGACCAATTTATGAAGCAGAATCCAATTTTTACCTTTGGCAGAGATCAAAGGAAAAGCCTGGGGCTGGAATTTCTGGCGCGAGCAGCGAAGTCATGATCGCTTTTCTGTCAAATTAGCGCAACCAAAAATGACACAGAAACCCTACGCGATGATACTTGTGTAATCTTGGTGATCCATCACTTTAACCAGCATGGAGTATCATATTAATGTAGAAGTCACACTGCGTCTGAAATTTGACACACGATGTCAGACGTCCAATAGAAGAGCTTGATTTCTAGGGATTTTAACTACAATATTGAAAGATGTAGAAATCAAGGTTTTCCATTGGACATCCATAATCTGTGTTCGAATTACGCTCTTCTTTGTATTAATTTATTTAAGGTCTTCGTGCGGTGAAGGTTGAAATCTAAAATGAAGACAAATAGGCGGGAAACCGTATGTAAGAGCCGGGGTGTACTTATATAAATTTCAAAAAAAATGCATGCTTTCCTGAAGACTGGGAAATTGGGCGCTTCAACAGACGCGAAGAAACCATCGACTTCTCGTGCTAAGGACGACAAGAAGGACTTGACACCATGGGTGGAAAAATAGTAAATATCCTTTGCTATTCTCAAGATTAACCTCTTTCGCGCGACCTTCAAGAAAACAAACAACTATTATAAGAATATTCTTACCTGAAAATATTGTTTTTCTAGCCGTTCGACTTTTTTATCACTGCGTCGTTATTCCTTGCAACTTCTAAAGGTGAGATTAAGATGTTATTTCATATATCCTTTGTTGTTTACAGTCGACCAAGGAATGTCGACGACATCGTGGAGCAGACAGAGGTGGTGAATGTGATAAGGCAAGCCATGGAGCGCGGAGACTTTCCTAATATGCTGTTTTATGGCCCACCGGGTACTGGCAAAACCAGCATTATTCATGCAGCTGCGAGGCAGATGTTTGGTAGCATGTACAAAGATAGAATACTGGAACTGAACGCCTCCGATGATCGAGGTATCCAAGTTGTGAGGGAGAAGATCAAGTCATTTGCACTGCGCAGGGCTAATCCTATTGGACCAGAGTAAGTATGTGAATATTTTTGTCAATTAAAATTATTTCTAATATTATTATTCCTAATAATAATACTAATAATCAATTTTAACAATTAGAATTTTTATAGCGATAAAAGCTTTAATATATATGTTTTTTAGAGAAATAAAAATATCTATTATTTTATTAAAATGTAAAATCTTATTTATTTTTTATAATCAATGTCAATGATGATCCAGTAAAAGGTCTGATGGTCGCAGAATCTCAGTGCATAAGATTATTCATGAAAGGGCGTATCTTATTGTCATCAAGGAGATCTAATAAAGTATCTTAGCATCTCTTATTAGCAATTAAATAGAAAAGATGCTCGGATATGCAGAAAAACTGTAAGATTAGTGAATTTCTGAAAAGCACGAGCAAACAATTAATCTTGAAGTACTTGTGTAAAAGTCATGAGTGTGTGTAGATTTTATATTTTTTAAAATAAATATTAGATTTTGTAATAAGTATTAAATATAATAAATAAATTTTGATATTTTTTTATAATTTTATTTTTTTTGACTAACTAGTATCTCTTACATAAAAAAATTGATTATTGACTTAACACGTGTACATTAGGATTAATAATCATCCCTTCTTGATATCTCGTGCGCTGTACTGCGATTTATGATCAAAATGGCATATGCTGAGACATTATAATACTGCTTTAATATTTATTAAATGAGACAAAATAAAATTAATGGTTTTAATACCTTATTTCAAATTTTTTTCACTTTTGTAGCGGGAAAAAATGTCCCCCATTTAAGATTATCATATTGGACGAAGCGGACAGTATGACTGGCGCCGCGCAAACAGCTCTTCGTCGAATTATAGAAAAGGAGGCTCATAGCACGCGCTTTTGCCTAGTATGCAATTATTTATCGAGAATTATCAAACCAATAGCGTCGCGTTGCACCAAATTCCGCTTCAAGCCGCTGAGTGATGAGAAAAGTATCAGCAGACTCGAGTATATATGCAATGAAGAGAATCTGAAGGCCGATAGAAGTGTTCTGGAGAAAATCGTCGAAGCATCAGGTGGCGATTTGAGGCAAGCTGTTATGTGTTTGCAATCCATCACTCGATTGAAAGGCAAGGACTATGAAATCACCGTGGACGATGCTCTCGATGTGATCGGAGTAAGTACGTCTTCTGAAAGTATATAAATTTCTTATGATTAAATAAGTTTTTATGAATTTATCGGAATTGTGCGTTTTTATATTTTTTAGCTGGTTCCTGATGATAAAATTAATACACTTTGGGAGACGTGTAAAAAGGGGAATTATAATAATGTCGCACAATTGCTCGAAAATTTGCTATTCGAAGGATACCCAGGTTCCCAGGTATTACTTCAATTATTGCTGTTAAAAGAGTAATTTGTGTAAAATCACAAATTTTGTTATGCATTTTTTACGATTATAAATTTAGTCCAAGTATAATAATTTAATACTAATTATCTTATGTTTTGTTTATGTTATGTTAGATAATCGAACAATTAAACGAGAAAATAATTTTCTCTGATGAACTTACTGACAAACAGAAAATGATAATTGGTAATGTGCTCGGGGTAAGAAATCTTTTTTCTACGTACACGTAAAAAATAAATAACATAAAATAAATATAAATCTGAACTGTTTTTCTAGGAATGCGATTATAAATTAACGGAAGGAAGTGACGAATATCTGCAACTTTTACATGTGTTTTCTACCATCTTAGCAGCGTGGAAATTATGAAAAAGTTATAAAAAATATGCTCTTCTAAATATGTAAACATTTATATTTATATTTCTAGATGTACTGTGTAAGTAGAGAATTTTTACATTTTTAAAAACTTGTTCTTGTGCAATTTGCCTTTCACAATTCTAATAATACATATCGATTTGAACAGAAAATGATTCATAAAATGAATTTTAGGGCATGCTAAAAATAATAACATTTAATTAGGGATTACTAGAGAGTATATCAGAATCGACGTAATATTACAATGTGATTTTTCTACTAGGGAGAATCTCTATATATCCCTAACTAAACAGACGTATCATCAGCGCCAAAGTTTGTCCCTATAACACTGAAGTTTTACGCCAACCAACTTTGCGAGTCCGGACAGTCCAAATATTTCTAGACGCCAATTAGCAATTACAATTTTGCTAATTCCATAAAACGCGATATTGTCATAGGAATCAAAATGTTCAACATACATCGCTACAAGTTGTAAAAAATTCTGGAGTTGGTCGCACGGAGGAAGAAACGACCTCGATGAAGCTGGATCCCGGCGTCGCTAGAAACGGGGCTCTCAACGAACCAATCGACAGCGTTCCTCGGCACTGAGCACCACTGAGGTTCGGCGTGTAGGGGCGTCGTTGCTACTGCGTGCAATGTGTATCGTGTAGGCGTTGGCGAGAGGAAGGAGGCGAGAGAGCCGCGACCGCCGCCGCCACCTCGCTCTTTCGGAAATGTGTCGTCCGTGAAAGGAAAAAAAAGAGAGACAGCGTGTGCACCAGAGTAGCCGGTGTGCCGCGTGTTCACACGTGTGTTTTATTTCCCGAGGAATCCTCGAATCGCTCGAAAGCGTTCATCGTATCTCTCTGCTCTCTTCTCCCCCCTCTCTCACCACGCCGCCTCCTCTCTCTCTCTCTCTTTTTATCATACATTGTGCCTCTAGAGCGCTGTCCAAGCCTTGTCCACGACGACGGAGCCACGTCTCCGCGTCCTGGGAAGCGTGAGTGATCGTTATTATTATTATCATTATTCCGTGGATAGTGGTGCCGAGGAAGAGATCGCCGCCGACGCCTTTCCCCGTGTCGTGGAAGAAAGACAGGACGGACGAACGTACGGGGGCGTGAACGACGCCTTGTCCTTGCCGCTGCAGCATCGTTCCTCGCTACGTCGTTTTGGAGCAGAGCGATGTTTCGGAGTACGTCCGTCCTCCTTGTTGAGATTTTATATACATAACTCTCTCTCTCTCTCTTTCTCTCATTCGCTGGCGTAGAGGTCGTGACTTCCGGAGAGAAAGGAGAGACAGAAAAAGAGAGAGAAAGAGAGAGAGAGAGAGAGCGGAGTACCGCGAGAAAGGTGTGCTGACCGCGTTCCTCGTCGTGACAAGCAAGACCAGTAGACCAAGAGGAAACTCCGAAGTGCAGCCAGTCCTCGTGGCACCTTTTGACGTTTCTCGTCTTCTGGAATCTGCAAGCAGGAGCGTTTCGTCGAATCCCGTAACTCTTCGTCCCACGAAGGTGTATTATTCTGTTCCGAAGATCCATCGACAAAGGTCTTCGGTAATCCTGCGAACGACAAACCAGTGAATTTTTTCCGGTCCGGTCGTGAAGAAGACTAAGAGCTAAAATAAGAGAAAGGACCAACTGCAGCGAGACATGTTTGGTGTCCCGAAGGGAGATCCAACCGGCGAAGCGGGCGGTTAGTCGCGGTGCATTCTGCTGCATCTTACACTCTCTCTCCTCGAGAGGACGAGATCCACGTGAAATCGTATCGGCAACGTGAAAAACGTTTCTATCATCCGTCATTCCGACATTGCTTTCCGTATTATCGCGCAAAAGGGACTCGGCGAGCCGGCACGCCTCCATGTGCGCATCCTGAGAGCTTGAGAGGCGCGTGGCTTGACAGGACCTCGCGAGCGGAGCGCCGGTTCGAAAGGATCTTTAGGAATTCGCTCTTTCCTCCTCGCGTTCGGTCCGGACAAAGGCGTGGATGATCCCGGCGGGCTATTCAACGACAACAACGACGGCAGCCACGAGGTGGATCGCGTTTCCTGCGGCTCGAACGGGTGCTGTCACGGCCGATTCGTGGAATGTGACGGGAGACGTCGCTCGAGGAGTAGCGAGTCGTAGAAAAGGTGAGTTTATATCAACGGACCGATATCGGGGATATCGGAGTACAACGAGCTGGAATATACCGAGTATACGAGAGTTGTGCGTTCGAAGCGATCCGATTGGCCGAACGCTCCAATTCCAGGTCCTTTGAGATTACACGCGGATACATATCTGAGTGTCCCGTTTGCTGCTAACGCATTCTCTTTGAATTGCGCGCTCGGTCTTTCCCTCGAGCATTATTCGTCTTTATCTTCATCCAATTTTAATGTATACAGATTTGGACCAGATGTATTTCATACATTTGATTTCGATCCTGATCAGATTTTTCGTATTTAAAAATTATTCATTAGAGATGGGCCAAACTAATTTAACAAATTAAAAATAAACGTAATTTTGTGCATTGAAAAAAGACAATCGAAAACGTTTACCTTCCAATTATATAATTAAAGAAAAATTGCTTAACATTCATAACATTTTTGCTCGTTTAGTTGGTCTATCTCTTAGTAAAAATTTTTGAACTCGCACGAGCCTAATTATTAATTATTAAACATTTTTAGTTTTAATAACTGAATTCTAATAAAATAAAATTTTGTTGTAATCTAGTCAATACAAAATTTAACTTAATAGATAAAATTATCTATTTCTTAAATAAAAATCTTGATTTTATCTGAATACAATTTTAATATTCTTTGCAGACTCTTTAAAATCAATGCAGAAATTATACTAAATATTTAATATAATTTAGATTCCAATTTCAAATTCATAAATTGCAGAGCAAAATAAATTGTGATAATTATCCACGATAAGCGCGAAATTTAATTTCTATCAAAATTATAATTAAAATTAAAATACTTTGAATAAAATCTTATCACATGATGGTCTCCAACATTTATAAATCTTTAAAATCTCTGAAATATTATATTTTCCAAATTTCTGTATATATTTAAAATCACCCTAAATCCGTTCATCTCGTCCGTTTCCCTTTTTATCTTTTCCTCTTTAGATATTCAGGTCTCTAAGCGCTTTGATCGTTCGATCTTTGGCCTTTGAATCCCCCCGAATTAAATAAAGATCTATCATAGGACACTAAATCTGGTATTCGCAGTTCACTTATGTATGCGATAATGCAGGCGCATAAATGTGCTTTCGGTATCTTTTACAGACGGTCGTCCTCAATTCCTTTTCACTTATAAAACGAAAATCGAACGTATACGAGTGCTCTTCGGAAATAGTTACATTCTCGTCGATTGATTATTCACGTGAATTTTACACGCGATGCCGAGTACAACTCTATGAATGATAATCGATTTACGCGAAAAGTCAACCGATCATTCGACAAATCCAGTTAATTATATTATATTATTTATCATTGTCCCCAATCGACTTACAAGACGGTCGATTACGGGAGAAGGAAGAAGGTCTTTGAACTTGCGTTATCACTCTCGAATTAGATCTACGCTAGCGACATGCTCTCGTACGAATAATCGACTATCCACGAAAGGAGCAGACGAGCTATATTTTTACTCATTTTTTGTTATAAATCCTAAAAAATCATATTAATAATTCCATAAATATATGTAAAAATAAATAAATAATAAATGTAAATAAAGTGTGTGTACAATATAAATTTATCTGTCTCTGCTCAAATTTAAAGATATTTTTATGAAATATTTTAAAAAGCAAATATAAATGTAATACCGTTTTCACAAAGTGGAATTTTGAAAACTTGCTTTTTCATATATTTGTACATTTTTTACGATGGCACAGTAAATAACAAAATAAAATAAAATAAATTTTATTACAAGCAATATAAAAATACACACGTATGAAACAAACGATACGTTTCTTCAAATATTTCATGTGTAATTATTATACAATTTATATAGAATTCTAAAATAGATCCAAATGATCATTATTTTATATAATTTTCATTATTTTATATAATTTTAATTACGATCACAATTAAACGTCGAATGACAATTAACTTACAAATCATACGTTTAATTACAAGATACATAATCAATAGTATAAAAAATATTTGCAAATTGTGTACTTGGTTTAATAATATAACATACCTTTGATTTATTAAAAAAAAAAATTAAATAACGCTTCTCCCGATCGTGCAATACAGGGTGGTCCGCTGCACGAGCGAAGAAATTCAGAAAACAGAGTTCGTCTTTCGCGCTTATCAGGCAGCGCGTCGCCACGAGGATCGATAACGAAGCTAGGCGTATTTATTCTCGAGACTAAGTCCAGAGGCATGCCGCGATAAAGCTCGGAAGTTAGTATCTTTTATCTCTGGGAAGAGGCGCGCGCGCGCGAGAGAGAACCCCTTTTCGTTCCTCCGTCTGCTTTCCACTTTTCGTGCCTCTAATTAAGCCGCGGTCGCGCCGAGAGAAGTACAAGCCGGAAATAGAAAATTAGAGCGCGCCAACGATGCCGCGCCGTGCGGGATTTGAGCCCCATTGATAATCCGAACATCTTTTTTTCTCCTTCTCACCTCCCTCCTTCTGCCTTTCCATAGGATAAAAATTCGCCAAAAGATTCGCCAGACTCTAGGGATATTATATAAAAAATTTAATATCTCAAAAATATATGACAGAATATAATATAATTACGATTTGAAAAAAATGGAATGTACAGTGTGTAATTTTTTTTATTTCAATTGTAAAATTCGATAAATGAAAAAATTGAGACAATACGTGGCACCATATGTAAAATTTTTTCAAAGGATTAACAAATTCCCATTTTCTCCGCGATATGAAACTAGTTTTAACATATTGTAATTTATGTACATTTTGTAATATCGCGTTTCCTAGGGTATATGTTTTATAAACTACACATGCAATAAAAAATAAAAACTGGAATATTAAATATCAAAGATTGTTTCTTATTTGCGCGTTTTTTTTCTTTTTTATTATATTTATAATGACACATTTATTTTATAAATAAAAATCACGATACTCAACAACTTAATTATATAATTTTGTTTGACGATTTTTCAATATTTTATACTCGAGATCCAAGAACTCGATAATATTCAAGGATTGATAATTATGTCGGTCAAACATATCTCTCTATCGTGTTCCTGTCTATCGAGATGAAAAAATCCGTTGCAGTTTCCTTTCGTCTTGCTTTCAATTTCCTCGACTTTTCTCGATTTCAAGGAACTACTTGCTCGCGATGTTCATCACGAGACAATGTTATCCCTTTCAATAAACGTTTATTTTCGGTGCCCTATCAATCGCGATTTTGCTGTAGCTTACTTCGAATCTTGATGAGAATTATAGCTCCTCGTCGAGGATGTCACGTCGGATTCTCCACGTGGAGAAAATAAAGCTTGTAAAAATGCCGTACACGAGCATCTCATCCCACCCTTTCGGCTCGAGTTGCTCCCGCGAGAAGGATGTAATTCGAAATTGCGAGGAACACACGTGTGTCTCTCGTCCGAATGGATGCAATTAGTCGCCCTTAAGAAGGTGTGTTTTATATTATTTTCCCGACGATGCACTCCGCGAAAGTTCCCTCGAATTTTGTATGTATTAATCTTGGGCAACATTTTTTACTAACGTAACTTTCTTCGTGCCACGACGACAACTCTAGCGAGGAATTTTCCTCCGTTTTATACTCATAAACTTTCTCTAATAGCCAAGTTCCATTAACGTAATTAATTTGCCCCGCATTTGTACTTCTTTCATATGTGTGCATCATACATACAACAAATTCATATAATTTTTCTCCTTTCAAATTACATTTTTAATGAATTGAAGATTCTCTTCTACATTAACAATATATATGTGTAGAATAATTTAATGCTGAAATATTTTCGACTAATTTCAAAATATAATTTTCGTCGCTATGATTTTCGCGAAATGCAGCTATGAAATCTGTCTAATAACTGGAGTGACATTCAACGTTCCATTGCAACTGACTTTATTGAACCGACATATTTAACGTTCATAATGACTGGGATGTCGACGACCGCGACGATTGTTAACCGCGAAAATGGCGCTGTCAGTGTCACGTGCCACGCGGCAAATTGCCGCTACACGTAAGCTATCCTAGCTATACGAATTTCTCTTTTTCATATTTTTTTTCGAGCCTCTTATTTTCTCATTTTCTTTTCGACTATTTGTTCAAATATTACCAAAGCTACGCGTATATTATTTATTATTTAAAGTGACCGCGTGTTAATTAATTAATATTTATTACTGGTAATGGATCCGCAGGATTTTTTTTAGGGGGTGGCAAGATTAAATTTTTTTGTTTTATTTTATATTTTCATTTTTTATATTAAATAATAAATTCCGCGGTATTTATTCAAAAAGATGGCAAATGCTTAATTTTTTACGGATTCTAAAGGAGGGTTCGAATGCCCCTTCTTGTTCTCCCTACAGGGAGATTATTTGATAATGTCTACTACAAGTTTCTCTCTAATATATATTTTTTATATATGTATATTTGTTTATTTTTATTCCGGGCTTTATTCGAAACGGAAATTATCAATGTGAAAAAGAGAAAGAAAATAATCGCGATTACGTTGAAACTGATAAAGGAAGACAAACTGATAAAATTATGAAAGAATTATGTTAACAGAATTTATATAATAAATTTATTAATAAACGATGAGAACTTTTTTTTTAAAGACGTAGCAAGATATAAGAAGAAAAGCGCAACAGTTTTAGCAAACTATTTTATCACACACGTCCCCGTCTTCGTGGGAGAGAAATGGGGGATCGTATGATATCGGTTATCATTTTTATCTCGTAAGGGAACGGTTTGTCGGGCGAACGTTAAAGTACATCGCGTGCCAATTTCTCAGAAAAGTGCCGCTGTGTGACGTGACGCATTCTCGCATTTATGCGAACGTTATCGTCCATCCGTCTTTACATTAGCGTCTATCGCAAAAATTGCACGGGCAATATGGTAGATTAAACAGGGCCGCGATACAAAGGAGATACGCGCCGTTTATTATCATTATCCCGTTTAGCTCTTCTCAGCTTCCACGTCTCCGCATAATAGATCGGAACTTAATGTTATTATTAACTTTCGCAATTAACTCGTACAAGCTTAAGAGAGAGAGAGAGAGAAAGTTGTGCTAATCTTACTTTACATCAACTTACTAGTATCCTGAAATGTTTATTCTCTATTAGCCTTTCCCGATATCTCTCTGCAGTGTATGATCAAATACGAGTATATTTTCGTGAATTTGCGCGTAATAAAGGAATGTCGAGCAATTTTCCAAATTTTTCTTCAATTCCCCATTCAATGCATTTTTATTTACGATTAGATAATATGTGTTTAGGATTAATAATAAAGGAGAACTACTTCGATAAAGAGCCGGAGCATTTCCCGCAAAAGACTCCGTGCCATTTTATATCCCTCGCGATGCCTTTAATCATTCACATGATTAGGTCTCTATCGTGCAATCCTCAACGCCTTGCTCTTTCTTCAATGGCAATGGTCGAATCTACAATTCAATCGGAATTCCACTGTGATATAAGCAAACGGAGCAAACTTGTAAAACGGAAAAGTCGAAACAAACCGTTAACCCATACGAGAAAATAATATAAACCATATTTTGTGTAAAAAAAGACAGAAATATGTAACAAAGCAAATCGTATATGTACATATTTATATATAAATTGTAAATATAAATTGTGCGCACAAATATATATAAATTGTATGTATCTAGATAAATTAAAACTCCACATAGAAAAGTTTGCATTTTCAATTTCTCGGGTAAAAAGACGTAAAATATTAATATAGGCTTTTTGTCAATAATGAAATTCAATACTAATATTAAACACGTAAATATCTTGTGTATTCGCGTGTATAAGTTAATGGCAAATGATATTGCATCGGTCTCTCTCTCTCTCTCATTAAAACAAATGTTGCCGCATACGCGATAACAGACAGTTGTTCCAATATGAAGTGTGTACACACGTTTTAAATTAAATGCTAAATAACCAGCGAAATATCATTAAACGAAAAATATCTGCCGACAAACGCACGGGAGAGACTTTGACGTTTATCGTATTCGGTGGCGCAAAAACTTGGCAATAACGGAGAGGCAAAGTAAAACAGCGGGACGACGAGCAGGAAATCGACACGCGGCTGCCGATTAGGGCGATCGAGTGGAATTCTCAAGTAGCGAGTAATCGGAAATACCTGAGCTACGTCGCTGAAATTCAGTCCAAGATTGCAGAACCACCTTCCCTCCCGGCTCTTTCCATTAGCGCCGATTCAGCGCGATAGCGAATGGTAGCTGCCAGAGTTGTGCTCCGACTGACCTGAATGAATTTATCAATGGAACCCTCGACGAAGAGATAAGAGGGTGTCCCGTGTTTTTTCAATCCACCTCGCAGCTGCCAAATTTTCGTCCAACTAATTCTCAACTTTGCTAAAGAGAACATTTCCCACCAGATTCTGCATAATCGTTATCCTTCTCGAAAATGTATGTACGTCATCGAATATTAATTTTTAGTTAATTTCAGAGCTGGAAATTTAATTAAATGTCGAGAAAAAATTCTCTGTTGAATATACACCGAAAAGAAATATTTCAATGTTTAAATATTTAAATGAAATTTAACAAAATATATTTGACTTAATTAAATTGGACTGGACTTTTGTTATTCCTAATATAATTGAAATTAATAATCAACATTCATGCGTATAAAATAGGTCGGATAGTTTAGGTGTTTAGCGCCCTTTCGTTCTACTATTTTAAAAATACTCGCGAGTTCTCGAGTTCCTTGATTCGCCAAATAAAGTGGCGATTTCCCAAAAAATATATGCACGATTACGACACGACATGCGATTAACTGATGCGTCGCTTTCACCCGGGCGAGCATTATTGGATCAGGACGACTACTCCTTAACGCCCTACTTCGCCAGCGTTATTGTGCAATACTCGCATTCCGTTGCATTTGTAGCCGCCGCATGAATATGCTGCAGTTGCAGAAAATCGCATCGTATTTCGCAAAAAAAATCATAAGTAAAGATTATAAATTTAATCTAGAAAAAATAATCGCGTATGAAAAAATTCTAAAAGTTACTTCAAATTATTATACAGATTGTTATAAGCTGCATACGATAATAAAAATTCTTACAAAAGATCCATTTAGGAACGAATCGAATTGCAAATTATTTCACGAGCGGAAAACAGTGGAATCCCATTTATTAGACGAATATATTTTCGGGCTCCTTCAAGATTCAAAGATTATTATCGAACAAGTTCACAGATAGCTACAAAATGAATGATAGTCGCGCGATCGTTAATTAAGCCCTCCTCTTCTCGTGCTCGTTCAGCACTTTGGTCCCCCGTGTAGATTCCTCGTTTAATATCTCACGAACGAAACGTCCGTTCATTTTTATCGGACGGTTGTCTCATCCGGCGCCGTCCTCGGGCGAAAAAAAAGGGCGGAAAATTCTGTATGTCACCGGAACTTCTCCTAGGGCTTAGGAAATGGCTTTCGTCTTCGATGGCTTCCTGCGAAGGGAGGGAAAAAAAGAAAGAAAGTTCCCCTTTTGTCATTTTTGTTCGCGAGAGACGCACTCGAGACGTACACAAGTACAGCTGAATTGAAAAGTGCGAGGGAATAAAGAAGAAAAATGTGCGTTTTTCTGCGAGACTTTCGATGTTAATATGCGTTGTCCGAGCGAGAGATTCGTTCGAGATTACGAGCGTCAATCGTACGAGATAAGTGGTTCGACATTTTTTACCAACGGTGAAAGATGAAGATTGATGAATGGAAACGATGGTGGGATTTATATGAAAAAGCTTCGGAGAAAATTAATTTAGGAACGTCATAACTGTCTTTCATAAAACACGTTGTCAAAATTATATTATTAGGAATATTAATTGAGAAAAATTATTAAAATCTTCTATTATAAATTTATAGCAAAGATCGTAACAATTCTTTACCTTTTTAATCATTGTGACGATATTAGATGAGACGTAAATGATAATAAGAATAAATATTAGGTATATTTTATAATTGCTTTTCTCTTCAGTTTGTTTGATGCTAATTACTTTTCATTCTAATTCTTTTATGTTTGTCTTGTTACTGTCACTGTCATTTCGCCATGTCATCATGACATGTCGTTAGAATACACAGGATCCTACGATTTTCCCTGACCATTTGATTTTATGCTCGGATATCCTCGGTATGCGAGACATAGAAATGCATGTATAAAATGCTTTCAAAATCAATGGGCATCCTTTCTATTCTTTCGGTGTCCTTTTTTCTCGACGAGACCTTGCAATTTTCAACAGTGATAAATCATTGAAGATAAAAAACTGGCAAACTTCGGGCATAGATTTTAGAAGAAAGATAAATGGACAAGATCGCATTCCCAAGTGGACTTTGCCGTACAAATTTTTTCCTAACTTATAGGCATGAGAAAATACATTAAAGAATTTTCATTAATCAGGGTGTCCAGCAGACTCAATGAAAAAAAATTCCCTGACTTTTTCAGATTTTCCAAGACCAGAAATTCATTTTTTCCCTGATTTTTTAGTGTTATTTTGACCAAATATATAATTTATGCATATATCTGTATGATAAATCAATTAAGTGTTAAAACAAAAATCAATTATACAATCTGCATTGTGTACGATAATCGAAACAAACATGTCACTATAAACTATATTTAAATAATCATCTTTTTTATTTATATCAAATTTTTTAGTTTTGTCTCTATCAAACATTGAAATAAAATAACACGACGATGAAAATATAAATCAACGAACACGTTGTAGATGAATCGATTTTCAACCCAGAAAATTAGTATGCTGGGAGTCAAGGAAAAGTTTATATTAATTTAATAAAAAATGTCAAATTATTGAGACAGATGTAGAATAATGTGAAAAAATCCAGATAAATAGTAAAATTTGACAATTCCAAATTTATAAAATTCCCTGACTTTTTGAGATTTTCCAACACTATAGAAATTCATTTTTTCCCCGACTTTTTAATATTCTTTTTTCCAAATATATCTATATGATAGATCAATTAAATGTTAAATAATGAAATCCTTGAGATATTAATTTAATAAAAAATGTCAAATTATCGAGACAGATGTAGAATAATGCGAAAAAATCCAGATAAATAGTAAAATTTCCTCATTTTTCCCTGACAATTCCAAATTTATAAAACTCCCTGACTTTTTGAGATTTTCCAACACTATAGAAATTCATTTTTTCCCCGACTTTTTAATATTCTTTTTTCCAAATATATCTATATGATAGATCAATTAAATGTTAAATCATGAAATCCTTGAGACATTAATTTAATAAAAAATGTCAAATTCTCGAGACAGATGTAAAATAATGTGAAAAAATCCAGATCAATAGTAAAATTTGACAATTCCAAATTTATAAAATTCCCTGACTTTTTGAGATTTTCCAACACTATAGAAATTCATTTTTTCCCCGACTTTTTAATATTCTTTTTTCCAAATATAATTTGTCCAAATATATCTATATGATAGATCTAATTAAATGTTAAATAATGAAATCCTTGAGACACTAATTTAATAAAAAATGTCAAATTCTCGAGACAGATGTAAAATAATGTGAAAAAATCCAGATCAATAGTAAAAAATTTGACAATTCCAAATTTATAAAATTCCCTGACTTTTTGAGATTTTCCAACACTATAGAAATTCATTTTTTCCCCGACTTTTTAATATTCTTTTTTCCAAATATAATTTGTCCAAATATATCTATATGATAGATCAATTAAATGTTAAATAATGAAATCCTTGAGACACTAATTTAATAAAAAATGTCAAATTCTCGAGACAAATGTAGAATAATGTGAAAAAATCCAAATAGAGTCAAATTCCCTGACAATGCTTCGGTTTCAGATTTTCCAGATTTGACCGCTAGATACATAGATGTTTTCAGGACACCCGATAGACGGCACGTATACGTGCAGTAATACAGTTGATGTCTGGTTGGGGCCTCGCACATGCCTGCGTTCCCGTGTCCCTACGTTCATTCATTCAGACACACATCGACCTCGTTGTACGCATAGCTAGGATGTGGGAAGGGGAGAGGGGGGAGGCGAAGGGTGACGCGACAACGCTCTGTCTGAAAGAAGGGAAAGGGGAGCCGACAGTCGGGAAGATTAGCGAGAAGGGAGCGCAAAGAGATGGGGGAGGGTGGGCTCTCTCTTGTATGAGAAAGAGAGAGGGAGAGGAGCCGATTCTCTCCCCGTCATTTTTCTCGGTCGCTCGTTTTTCCGCGAATGAATTTACAGGAGAGCGGTTTATTTGTTGCACAGTAGCGCAAATATTTCACGCAATTATCGATCGCGCGTATCGATCATTCGATGACGTAGAAAATCGGTATCATTCCTCATTTTTTTTTTATTTCTATTAATCCGCTTAAAAACTTATTAAATTCTCTCTTTTTATATATACATATGTATTAACTTTTTATTTTATTTTTTTTTTTTTACATTATTATTTTATTTACTTTTGCATTTCATGCTTGTATTTTTTTTTTTTTTTTTTTTTTTTCAAGACTGTAAGACACCTCTCTCGTGCACGCTGGGACAATTAGCTAATTGTAAAAATGATTGTGTAAAATTAGTCGGACGTCGTTTCGTTTTCCGACAACGAAAGAGAAAGCGAGAGAGTGAGAGAGCGAGGAAAGAGATCAGAAAAGGGCGGGAGCAGCTTTTCAACAATGCGTCGCGGAATGGAAAACGAGGTTGCGAGAGGAACGGAGTTGAGTTCTCATTCCCTCGTGATAGCATCGTCCTCTGGCTCTTTCTCTCTCCCTCCGTCGCGAAACCTCTCTCCGTGGTATTCTTCGTCACCCTTTACTCTGGTACTTCCTGCGCGCGCTTACGATGCACTCTGCTCCCTTTTCCCAGCTTTTCCCTCGAGCGAGAGAACGTACCAGCGAAAGCTTCGCGCCAAGATATTGCGAAGAAAAAGACCACCATATGCTTAACATATTTTTTATTAAATTTATTTTTTGCAAAATGTTAAGACAGCTTAAATTTACAATAGTTCTTTGCGAAGCTCGAGAGAGCTAGATACGAAATTTATGTAGTTGGAAATGTTGGGATTTTCATAAGATTTTATTTATTTATTTTTTTTTCGAGTCAACAGTTATTCATTTGAAGATAAACTTAACATATTTTTTGTTAAATTTATTTTTTGCAAAATGTTAAGACAGCTTAAATTTACAATAGTTCTTTGCGAAGCTCGAGAGAGCTAGATACGAAATTTATGTAGTTGGAAATGTTGGGATTTTCATAAGATTTTATTTATTATTTTTTTTTTTTTGAGTCAACAGTTATTCATTTGAAGATAAACTTAACATATTTTTTGTTAAATTTATTTTTTGCAAAATGTTAAGACAGCTTAAATTTACAATAGTTCTTCGCGAAGCTCGAGAGAGCTAGATACGAAATTTATGTAGTTGGAAATGTTGAGATTTTCATAAGATTTTATTTTTTTTTTTTTCGAGTCAACAGTTATTCATTTGAAGATAAACTTAACATATTTTTTATTAAATTTATTTTTTGCAAAATGTTAAGACAGCTTAAATTTACAATAGTTCTTTGCGAAGCTCGAGAGAGCTAGATACGAAATTTATGTAGTTGGAAATGTTGGGATTTTCACAAGATTTTATTTATTTTTTTTTTCGAGTCAACAGTTATTCATTTGAAGATAAACTTAACATATATTTTTTGTTAAATTTATTTTTTGCAAAATGTTAAGACAGCTTAAATTTACAATAGTTCTTTGCGAAGCTCGAGAGAGCTAGATACGAAATTTATGTAGTTGGAAATGTTGAGATTCTCATAAGAAGATTTTATTTATTATTTTTTTTCACTGAGTTTCCAGTCAACAGTTATTCATTTGAAGATAAACGTCAGAGAGTTCATTGAAACGGCGATTATAGCGTACGTGTGTGAATATGTACACAAAAAGCTCGTATATAAAAGTAATACAGTATATAAAAAACTCAGAGAGCACGTCAAGATTTTGTTCTGTGAAAAAATCCTGGTATTAAAAGATCTCTATTTTTGGACCGCTTTTTCACACGAGTGACTTTAAATAAGATAAACCTCATTAACACTCGTGGATAAAACTCTCAATCTCTTTCTTGTTTCTTCAAATTTACATTTCCAAGTCTTCTGGAATCGAAGAGTCCGCAGAATTCAAACAAACATTTGGACAACGCGTCAACGCCGGGATTTAAATACCGAATAGGAAGTTGGCGTCAATTTTACGTTAAAGGGGAGATATATTGAAACCGTACAACGACCCTCGATGTGGGGGTGGACGTCGACGCTGCTGTCGAGGAACGCGATGGAGAGAGAAAGAGAACCGGACTTCGACAGTGCCGGCATCGATCGCGAGATAGTTCCTCGAACGTGCGATTGATTGATGGTATCCCTCGTGCGCGCAGTGCGAACTCAATCGCACCAGGGAGAAATTCTGGATGAAAAACCCTTTCCGATATTTTCCCTTCCGTGCGATTTTCCAGCGATAATTATAAGCAGCTAGATCCATTCCAGGGTGTCCAGCAGACTCAATGAAAAAAAAACAGATAAAAATCCTTAAAGTTCGCCAGTAATAATTAATAAAAATCTTTCCTCAATGGTAAAAGTCGACCAAACTGGCAATCATTTATTGTAGACAATTAGTTAAAATACAACGTTTCGGCTGTCATTGTTTTGTCTCGATTTTTTAACGCGTAGTGACTAAGATTCTTGCTAACTGTTAACATCTTTTTATTTCTTGCTTACTTCTGTCAATTTTACATTGTTCATTAAAACAATGGTGAATGTTGTCGGAGGTATGCAGTGAATTTGATTTACTGTATTAATTTATTTAGCATTTACTTTTGATTTACTTGAAAAGGGCTGCAATGACAGCCGAAACGTTGTATTTTAACTAATTATCTACAATAAATGATTGCCAGTTTGGTCGACTTTTACCATTGAGGAAAGATTTTTATCAATGAAAAAAGTTTCCAAGACCAATTTTATTTTTTCCCTGACTTTTTAGTATTATTTTTCTCAAATATAGAATTTGCATATATTTATATGATAAATTAATTAAACGTTAAATCATGAAATCCTTGAGATATTTTTGCCAACGATGAAAAGGTTCGGAAGTTAAAACAAAAATTTAAATCAATTATACAATTTGCATTATGTATACGATAATCGAAACAAACATGTCACTATAAACTATTTAAATAATCACCTTTTTTATTTATATTAAATAAAACCTTTTTTATTTTATTAAAATTACACGACGATGAAAATATAAATGAACGAACACGCTGTAGGTGAATTGATTTTTAACAATACAGAAAATTAGCGGAGAGTCAAGGAAAAGTTTATATTTATTTAATAAAAAATTTTTAATTATCGAGACAAATGTAGAATAATGTGAAAAAATCCAGATAAATAGTAAAATTTCCTGACTTTTCCTTGACAATTCCAGATTTACAAAATTCCCTGACAATGCCCGATTTTCCAGATTTCCCTGAGATATATTTAAAAAATTTTCTTCTGTAAAATTATACAGGGTGTCTCAGATTTACCGTACCACACGTTAATGGGAGATTCTTGAGGCGATTTGGAGATTTTTTTGTAAACTAAGCATTGTGAAACTAAATGATTAACAAAACTACACTTTTTAGGTAATTTCAGGTAAAGTTTACTTTAATAGAATTTTAATTTCAGGTTTAGTTACAAAGATACGCGATATTAAAAATGGAAAATATTTAAAAAATGATGACCTTCCTCGATATTTTCGCTGAGGAAAAATCGTCTTCAAAGGTTGAAACACTCTGTATAATTCTTCTAGCAAAATATATTAATTAATTCTGAAAATTAATTAATGGACCGAATAAAACATTTGTGTATATCTGTACTCTAATATATATATATATTTATATTTATTATAAATATTGATGTTTTGTAACAATATTTAGACTAAAATTCTCAATAAGTTAATTAATTTGTCTCGTTGATTGTGTGTCGATTATATATGAGTAATTTAATTCCATCCGATAATGGTAATAGAATAAAGTAAAGGGAAACATTTATATGCCGCGCACGACATCGCGTCCAAAAAAATATTTACCCGTTTGCGTATTCATTTCAGCTGATATTTTCACGCTTGATTATAAAGAATCGGGTATATAAAGAAAAAATGTGTATCGGTCAATTTTCTGACGCGTTTTCGATACGGTGATTTTTCGTCAGGCCTCATAATTTGTACGAAAAATTTATGGAAAAGAGCGAATAATCGCGAGAATTTTCGAGTTGCATTTTCGGGGGTGCTTATCTATACATAACGGACAGCTCGAAACGGAATAGATTGCTCTTATCGAGCAAGCTCTCGCGCGTTATATAGTACATCGATCACCGATATAATGCGTGACGGTCGCGTTTTTTTTTCTCTTTTCCGAGTTTTGACTCGACCAGACCGAGAAGAACCGAGATTTTCCCCGTGTTTTTCTGTGCAATTCGCCCGACAATCCTGGAACATACAATCCGAATCCGTTACACGTCTTTCGCGCTGCCAATTAATCCTCCACGTGCATTTCGTTCTGATAAAAAATGGGAAAAAGAGAAGAAAGTAAAGAGATTGTCTGTAAATGGTGTGCTTTACAACAGCGAAGAACGAGAATAAAATTCGAAAAGACGAGATACTTTTTGACACGTTAAATTCCAATTTTCCGAGGAAAACGAAATAACTTCGCATAATGAAATTTTTCTATAAATTTAATTACGCGTTTCGGTACAGAAATACTATAATTTATTATAATTGTGTAATGAAGCCTTTAGCTTTTATTGTTAGTAGAATAAAGGGCAGGAAAGAAAAGGGTATGAATATCGAAGGAGAGGAAAACCCAACATGTGCAATAGTACTCGTAAACGAGACACTGACTAATGAAATATCAACAATCAACGATACTGTGATATCTCAAATACATTCTCGTGTTTATTATCTCTCTATCTCTTTCTCTCTCGACACTTTCCCGACGTGCACTCATGGTCACTCTCACGATGTTATTTCGACACTCGTTCTTTAGTGACTAACTCTAGTATTCGTATATACGTGCACATATGTGTTTTTGTTTCCACCTCTTCCGGAATAATGGCACGCGTTGCGTGAACAAGGCCATTACTCTGTTCAGTTTTTATTCCAGTTTTAATGTATCAAAGAATTAAATATTTCAAAGAGAAAATTAATGCTCCTGTGGTTTATGATGAAAAAATTTATAACATAATTTTTCATAATTAGATACAAGATTTAATTATATTTGTTGAAATTTTGAGATAACATTGTAGCGAAACATATTATATTTTGTCTCTTGAAAAAAGTCAATTTAAAATTTATTTTTATCTCGGTTATAAAACGGAGATGAAAGAATAAAAATAAGCTTCCGACCCATTTTGAAGATACTCAATGTTGTCACGAGAATTTAACGTTAACGCGAAGAAACAAGGGAAAAATCGTACGAAAGAAAATCATTACTATATATCTGGCCTTTTTCGCAGCCGCGAGATAAAGGCGCGATTACGCGAGTCGATACGCGGATCGGTGGACTATTTCGCAAATGAGATCTAAGAAGTCGAGGGCGAAATTACATGGTAGGATATGGCGGCCTTTCGTGAATATCGCATCCCTTTCTTTCCTTCCTCCCCTCGTGTGTAATTACGCGATTGTATTTACATACGTGCGTCTCGCGTCCATTATCGTCTCGGTGAGATCTTTATTTTGCATTCGAACACTCATACACACATTTTCGCGCACTCGTTAAGGCACAATCGGCCACATGCGAGATATCGCACAAAGACCGGAAAAATACAAATTTCTAAGGTATATCGTAACGCGTGCGACTTGATTATTGCTATAACTGCAGTGAGAAAAGAATATAATAAAGAAGCGAAAGAAGCAGTCTCCTTTCTCTTCTTTCCGAGAGACAAACTCGGGAAAAATTCAGGTGACCTAGAATTACCAAATCGTCAATTCGTTCAAAGTATCCTACGGGGAATATCGAAAGCCGATCTTTAATTTTAAAACAAGTTTCCGATGTAAATATGTAATTTGGAAATATGTATGTAAAGTTGCGAAAGAAATATTGAGAATAAAATCGAGATAATAATTTAGATTTTTTTAACTTTTTATTTGCAAATTGAGATCATTTTTTTTTATCATTTTAAAATGCATATAACTTTAAATAAAAAATTTTCTAGAACGCGAGTTGAAATGAAAATTTAATTCAGAGCTGATATTTTTGCCGAGATGTCGATATGAATTTAATTAAAAATCTTCGACTAGGTGGCAGTTGGTCATGTAATTTTTCATGGAAAGATCGATGAAAAGAAATCTTACAATAGTCAGAGGAGTTTCAGAGGATTAGATGAGTAGTTAAATGATTTTCGATCACGAAAAAACGTGTTCTTGTTCTAAAAAAAGAAAAACTTAATATATCTATACTAGATTATAGTAAAAATCTGTGGCCACGGGCGACAAATTTTTTATTACAGTTATGCATAATCGTTAATCGGATACAAAATATCAAGAGAAGTAAATTTTATTGAACAAAATGAAAATCGATAGTCCAAAGTGGGTTATTAAATCCAATTTAAACAATTTTTCGATTTCCGAAACGCGAGCTGTCAAATATATATTACGAATATTAACTTTTAGAATGGATTATATTGAAGTACGGTAAAATAAATCGTCGCGATCCGGACTGTCGAAATAAAATGAAAAATCGATTGTTAAATCCCATGCATAAAAACTGCCAATCCAAAAAAGAATCGTCAAAACACTAACCTGGAGATTATTAACCCAAAGTAAATTATCAAATACAACAAAGAGATTGTATTGAAACTGATTATCAAACGTAATAAAAAAATTTGATACAAGCAGATATTTCATTTTCGCTATTTTACATTAATTTCGTAATATTTTATATCATTTTTTTATAGTATTATATGAAGCTTTCAAATCTCGCAAAAATAATCTTAATAAATCATACATGAATTAAAATATTAGAATATATATATTTCTTATTTATACTAACATTATAAAATGCACTTATTATTTCAATAAAAATGAATATCACACACTAAATAAACTAACAATAACATATTAGACAATTAATTTTTTTTTCTTTGTCCCTGCCATGTTATTTCCCATTATCGTTCGAATGTGACAGTAATTGCTTTCCTATCATTACAATGACATGCGAGCGTTAATGGTAATTTTAAATTACTAATGCCGTGTGGATATTTGACGTAATTAACTGTTTCACGAGGCAAGCCGTTGGCCAGAAAGATGTATAATTGTGCATCACCGCGTCTATTATTTATTCGTGTAATTAATATCTTTTCGGTATAGAAAATTTTTGCGTTACGCAGTTATCGGACCGCGTCCATCAGTGACAATTTTTCTCCCCCTTTTACCTCGGGAAGGCGGGGATTGCTTATTCTCTTCTCGCGTGTCCCTTTCCGTTTCCGCTTCCGGTATATCCGAGCGCGATTGTTAATATACCGAGCCGTTTTATCAATTCACGAGAATTGTCGTCGCCCGCTTTGATCGCGTTTGTATACGCTTTTATAATCCCCATATACATATATATCCTATAATCTTTCGCTGTAACGATAAAATGAATCTTTAAGTATTGTGCATTCGTTGATCAGCGAAAATTCTAGTATTTGCACCGCAATTTCCAAAGTTATTGACAACAAATAATTTATTACACATATCAATTATCATAATACTCATAAAATATTAAAATTTGTAATGATATGCAATTATTATTTATATACGAAAAAAAAAACCAACAAATTAATATTCGCGTTGATCCTAGGATTATTCTGCAATTTTACTATATAATATGAACATCTCCATATATACTATAATAAAATAGAATAAGCCACACGATACATGATGAAATTATGACGCTTATCAAAAATCATAAATGTATAGAGTACGGTTTAATTACTCGAAAAATTGCGAAATCGCAACCATCGGGCAAACTAACTTTCGAGGCAGGGCGTACGTTTGTAAATGAACGCATTATAATCGCAAATTCATACGGAGTGTAGTTGCTAATGTACATTTGCTCAAACGATAACCCGAAATGGGATTCGTTATTTTTCCACCGGCAGCAAGCGGTGTTCATTTTCGCTGTCAGCAATCAAGTACTCTCATTAATAAAGCATTTGGGGCATAAATTAATTATCGTTCCTGCGTGCTCCCTATGCGGCCCCTCTCGCCCCCATTTCCTGTTTTTAGTTTGACTCTCGCATCCCCGCGGAATACGAAATACGGATTTTATTGGTCCTCCCCCGCGATAACTCGCTCGATTATATTCGAAAATCGAGCTGCTCCATTTTCGTTTTCGAAGTCGATAGTTTCTCCCCAGAACGATGTCGCTCTCATTTCGACTATTTTCGCGATTCCCTTTTTTTATCCAGCAATCGAGTTATCTCGGACGACACGATTCCCAAAACGACCTTTCTCTCCCAATGAACGCTAATTTTTGTAGCCAGGCCGGAAAATCCGCGGTAAATCGAAAAGCGTGATAAAGAAGCGCCCGGGCGAGAAATTAATCGAGTTCGGAATGGACGCACGAACGTGTTAAGTGGCGAATTAAAAGGATTTCTCTCCGCCGCGCCGATCAGAGAAATATATTATTATACGATATACGTCAATAACTAATTAAGGATTACGGCATTCGAATCAATTTTCAAGCTTTGCGCGAAGAATAAATAAAGAATTCTGATAAATGGATAAGGAAAGACTAACAAATTATCAATATTTTATATCTATTTAACACGATTAAAATAAATGGCTTAATTGTCGATTTTCATAAAAATTATATACCTCTCTCTCTTTCTCGACATTTATTGATATCGAATCTTTAAGGCGTGCAAAAAAAATTTATGATTCATCCTTATATTAAACTGATAAGAAATTGCGATTTACTTATAAATATTAGATATAAAACGGATAATCTTTACCATTTTTTTTTCCTAAGAAAAGTGTGTAAATAATTATAATGATTTTTTTTCTCTTGAATTAAAATTATTAATTTTTTGCTTTCAGAAAACATCACCCACTGCTCGGGAGCAAGAGACACAAATCAGCTGGTATGTCAAATAATCAGCTGGTTGACTCCTGTCTGTAAGTGTCTTTCTCTATGTTAAGTAAACCGATGGTAGATCACGACAGATTTTTCACACGCTTCCTCGATAAAAAGTTAACGTGTTATATGTATATCATATTTCATCTCTTAGTGTTGCTCGACTTTCTACATCCATAAAAAGCATTCATCGATCGCCGATAATCTTCTCCTATTATATTGTATTATATTTAAAAAATTTTTCGGATATTTTCGGTTCTTTCTTTCTTTCTCTTTCTCTCTGTAAATTTCTTGGATAATTTGTTTCTTATTTTGCTTTAAGCTCCGCGTAATTCGCAAAGCATTTTCTACAGTAAACTCCAGTTTTACTCTCCGACGACTTTGACGTCTATTTTCCTTTGCGATAATTCAGACATAATTACGAACTTGCTTAACATGGGAGATTAAAAAGGTTTTGGCGCGATAAGCTTCGAAACTACAAATAGACAATAAAGTCTCATTTCCCCGTGGAGTTTTGATAACTTTAAAGGAATTTGCGGAATCTTAATTTCAAATACACCGTTAATGAAATGTTTAATATTGAAAGTTTCGAGATGAACGCGTCCGGCGAAAAAGACAGTTACAATGACATTATAACGCAAGTGGCGATAAGAAACGAACAATTTTGTTAATCGTACGAATAATCAACATTAGGCTGGTGAATCGCCGGATCGAGCAGAGACAGGAGCACAACATAACTCGCACTGAGATCACGCAGAGGTGACTAACATGCATTAATCATGTGGTTACTCACGCTGAAACTGAGCGTACGATTAATTTCATCGCATTAATTATGATAAAACGAATTTTCTCAAATTCATTTATTCCTCGTAAATATATAAATGATAATTTACACGCAAATATAATATACAAATGCATAAATTTATTATATTACATAATTTTCGTATACAATAAAGTTGTATGAAATTTCAATTTCATGGTAATGAAAATTGTTACTGTATTATCACTGACAATCACTCTCCGCGACGTGCAGTATAACGCGATTTTATATCACGTGTGCAAATCGTTACGGACAACGCTTTTCTAAATTGCGGTGCAGTCTAATTAGTACTAATTGGCCCAACATTGTCGCGTAATTTCTAATAACCCGCTAAAACCATAAGACGTAACGCGACGCTTTCAGAGTGAGTAACTTCGCCATCATCGACGCATGTTTGCGCAATCATTAGCATGCCAGGATGACGCGACAGCAAGAAGGATGCTTAGTGCAATTAGTAACATTCTCCTCAAGATTATTATCGTGCCTAGTTGATGTGTATGCGCCGTTTTGTTTCGCTTTGTTTCGTATACTTATTGTTTGCTTTTTATTATCCACCTACCAATCATGAAATATTTCTCCCATATGCTATTCCAATTTAAAGTCGGTTTTTCTTAACGAAAAAAAATTAAGAAATCTCAATAGTTGCATATTCTCAATACATTTGATCGAAATTAATATTTTTGAGAAAGAACTTTTTTCGTTAACGAAAAATCAATCTTCAATCCATTAAAAAATTATACCTATCGATGTTTTATTTCACCTTGTATATATTGCGTGCTTGTTTAATCACTAGTTTTTAATTTCAGATATTAGTAAAATATTGCTACGTAAAGCTATATAATGCCACTATAGCTTAGAATAATAGAATTCCTGTAAAATTTGTGCAGCTTTGTATATAGTGTGTCGTGTACTAAAATATTGTTTCTTTTTATAAAAATATTTCTAGCGAGTCTAAAGAGAAATATTCATTTTCAGACGCGTCCTACAGGAGAAAGCTCCCGACATGCCACAATACACGTAAGCGTTCTATTCTGACCATAGTAATTTTCGATATCATGCAACGTTACATACGCACTTTCGTCGACTCTCGTTTCTCTGATTTGTCTGCTTGTAGCGGACAGGGCGACACGGATTACCATGGGAGTAACGGACAGGCGGACACCCACTCGTTGCACTCGTCTCATCTGTCCGTCCAGGAAGATCCGCTGCTCATTCGGACTCATAAGCAACAAACTTCTCAGCAAGTAAGATCGAATTCCATGAATTCTCTCCAATCGCTTATTGTACGCGAATAATTTCTTTTTTTATCAATTTTAGAGTTGCATGCGTTTTCATTGCATTTAATTCACTAGCATTCATATATGCGCTTTTAGTTTTGAATGTATATCGCTCGAAGGCGGATTTAAAGCTCGGTTAACTTTATTCGCCGAAGTCGAGATTTTTATTGCTCCGAGTTTCGAAACGACTCGTGTACACCGATACGCGAAAACGGATAGTATATACGCGGCACGTTTTACGCTCGGGGAAAAGTCCCA
Source organism: Nylanderia fulva (assembly GCF_048542155.1). Taxonomy (NCBI): domain Eukaryota; kingdom Metazoa; phylum Arthropoda; class Insecta; order Hymenoptera; family Formicidae; genus Nylanderia; species Nylanderia fulva. The sequence continues at coordinate 319,485 of NW_028189730.1, read as the reverse complement.
TTGAGCAGAAAGAGATTATATAACACGGTGTGCGCTTCCTCAGGTGACGACTGTGACGAAAGTCGTGCGTGAAGTTTCCCACATGGAGCCGGATCCGGGCGCGGTCAGCTACATGTCGGTGCCGCTAATGTCGCAGGACTATCAACACGCGGATCCGCGCTACCCTGCGGACCCGTACATGGTCAGTTTCGATCATTACGACCCGTACCTGGGCTACCCGCCGCAGCCTGCAGGTTATCCGGGGCCTCATGGCATTTACATGCCGCGCTCGCATTCTCCGCACAGTCCTCATAGCCCGTCGGAGCACAGTCGTGCTTCCCCACCACACGGTATGTAGCCGCAAATACATTTTTGCCATTTTTGCCCTCCTCTCGGATATATCGATGCGAATCGTCATTCTCTGCTCATTTGCGAGTTTATTTGCAAGCGGAGTAAGCAATCAAGCTTCCTTTTTTTAATTGGTCAGTCGATCAATATTCATAACTTTTTTAAGTTTAATTAATAGCAAAAACAGTGTGATCGGATACAAATTTATATTGAAAATAATTACTTTAATAGCGTTTCAATTAAAGATAAAATATTAATTTTTTCATATGAGAATGATAAAAATATTTGTTTGACTGAAGGGTGTTATTATTTCAAACAGCAGTCTTTAAAGAGATATATCAGAAATTCTTATTTTAAATGTACGAGATAATTCTCGTGGCGTTTAAAATATTGTAATATTTTAACGATCCTTATATATATGAGTTTAAATAAAAATCGCTGTCGCTCGAGATATCGCTTAAAGATTACAACAAAATCCATAACTTAGATGCTTCATCTATTTAAAATGATAACACAATATAAGTGATGGCTTCTTTCAGCAGAATATATGCGCAAGGGTGCGCCCTACGTGGAGGGTAGCTATAATGATATCGACCCTGGCTTAAACCCCGCTTTACAGGACCATTATCGCATTACTCCGAGTCCAGGTGGGCCCGGGGATCAGTATGGTACGTATAGAAATCGCAACAAGTGCGATACAACATTTTTATGTTTTCCATGAAAGTGGCTGAAATTTAATTCCAACTATTGCCAATGCTTACGCAGTTGGATTCGTGTGATATGCAAAACTGTACGAGGAAACATGCCTCGTCGTCACGAGACGTCGCATAATTCACTTTGATTATCTCTCGCTGTTCTTGTTATTTTATGTTCACTTTAGATCGAATCAGCAACACGTGGAATATAGACGAACGTTCTCAACATCCTTATGATGGAGTTATTATTGTACATCTCCCCCAGTTATCTAACTCGTTTCTATCTCTCTTTATCTTATTATTTTCTCTTTTAAATATTGAAATATATAATAATGAATAAAATATACAGCTCTTCCCCAAATGTTCATTAGAATATGATTTTTTTATAAAGTTAATCTATATATTTTATTAAACGCATGATTAAATTTTAATACGATACCATTTGTCACGATTATTACGTAAAACCTGATAGATATCATGTGAGAGATCATTTATGGTATAATCTACCATAATATTGTCTTATATCTATCACACTTTACGTGATAATCTGTATGGTATATAACATTATCTTTTAATTCCGACCTGTGACATATCGTTTTAATTCTGTCTCTTTAAATTTAAATAGAAAAATAATATGATATATTTATAATATATATCTCTATAATTAAAATATAATTAATAGCATTTAAAAAATGATTAAAATTATTGATGATTAAAAAAATAATATAAATAAAGCCACATAGAATATAACATGAGAGAAAGAGAGTCAACAATTAATAATATTTAAGACATATACACGTACTATATTTCTTAAAACGAAAATACCTCTCAATCCGCGTTATAATCTCTGCCAATTACCCGCGAAGATAAGCAGTTATCGCAAAGATAACTCGAGTGAATGATGCGAGAGCACCGTAGTCGAAGGAACGACTTCCCGATAGAGAGAACCTGCGTTAACGTCAGATAAAAGGAAGCAGTAAAACCGATTGCGTGTTCGATTTCAGACGAGAGCAAAGTGGCCTACGGATACGTGTCACCGTCGCCATACGGGCCCGTCGGGTACGGGCCCACCGTGGGGGTCGGACCAGTTCCGAGCGACGTGCCCGGTTACGAAGAGGGTCACCCGGGGGTGCCCTTGACGTCGGGCGTGCCCCCCGGGATCTTCGAGGACGAGGTGCACCTGCAACGACTGCAATCGCGTCACCCGATGGTGCCCGGCATGGCCAGCCCGCTCGACGACGATCAAAAGTCCATGCGCTGGCGGGACCCGAACCTATCCGAGGTGATTGGCTTCCTCAGCAACCCTAACAGTATAATCAAGGCGAACGCGGCCGCCTATCTGCAACACCTGTGCTACATGGACGACCCGAACAAGCAGAAGACGCGCAGCCTAGGCGGTATCCCGCCTCTGGTGCAGCTGCTGGATCACGATACCTTGGACGTTTACAGAAACGCGTGCGGCGCCCTTAGAAACCTGTCGTACGGTCGTCAGAACGACGAGAACAAGCGCGCCATCAAGAATGCCGGCGGCGTGCCGGCTCTTATCAACCTACTACGAAGAACGTCCGACGCGGATATCAAGGAATTAGTTACGGGCGTACTGTGGAATCTTTCCTCTTGCGAAGTGAGTAATCGCTCCTTTTATCGCATACCGATAGTTTTGTGTTGGAACTTGTCGTCTTTCTCTAACAGCACGTATATCCAAATAACGTTCAAAAGATATCCAGAAGACGTGCGGAGGATGTTCGATGTCCTCTCGATATCCTCTAAACGTTTTTCGTGTATGTTGTGCTGTTTGGGTTCCATTCAAGCTCTTATTCTTGTTCTATTATTATTCATACAGGGTCCCATAGGAAAATGCTGAAACTAATCAGCTGCAGTTATTGAGGAAACAAAAATTGTGTTGAAAAGAATAAAGTCTGCAGTTTTTAATGGATATAAATAAAATATTTATGATATGAAAAAATGATAGTTTCAGCAGTTTTCCTACGGGGCACTGTACAATTAAAATGTGAAGAAACGAAATTTTACTAATTCGAACTTGAGACTAATATTAAAGGGAGTCGCTAATTTTTGATGCACGATTGCAGGATCTAAAGAGGTCGATCATCGACGACGGTGTTACGATGGTGGTGAACAACATAATAATACCTCATAGCGGCTGGGACCCGAGCTCGCCGAGCGGCGAGACCTGCTGGTCCACGGTCTTCAGGAACGCGTCGGGCGTCCTGAGGAACGTCTCCAGCGCCGGCGAATACGCGCGTAAGAATCTACGCGAATGCGACGGTCTGGTGGACGCGTTGCTCTACGTGGTGCGCTCGGCCATCGAGAAATCTAACATCGGTAACAAGATCGTCGAGAACTGCGTGTGCATCCTGAGGAACCTGAGCTATCGCTGCCAGGAGGTGGAGGACCCGAATTACGACAAACACCCGATACAGTCTACGGTGCAGAACAGGGTCACAGCACCCGCGAAAGGTGAGATCGAGAGGGATATTTTAATTTTAATTATACGTAATCCGAAGTCAGTTTTAGACAATCTATGAAAGTTTTAAAATGCACAAATATTAGATTAAATCTTCTTTTTAAAAATAAAAAAAACTTGAGTTTAATTAGAGAGGTTTATCCAAATTTAATCTCTCTTGAGTTGAAAAATATAGCAGTAAAGTTTTCATAAACTATTCTCACAGCGGTTTGAATTCATACAATTTATATTATTTTTAATTTTTTTTTGTCTCTTTCTGGTAAAAATTATAATCGAATTATATTATCATATAAAAAATGTAGATAAAAATTATGTCTTACGTACGCAAGACTTTTTAATTTTATCACAAATATTGGAAATTAGAAAAACGCGATTAATTAAATTAAAGCTATATAAACACGCAACTAATATTAAGTTAAAAATTATTTTTTTGTGGTCTTGAAGAATCGCGTTAGATCGTTTATAATCCTTCGTTATATTGAGAGTGACACGTGTAAAATAAAAAATATACAATTAAATTTGCATTGTCGATTGTGAACGTACGTACTACTTTAAATAAATTGCAGAGAGAGGAAAAATATCTTAACAGAGAGTATCGCTTTTGGAACGAATATGTTTTTCCGCAACATGCACGAGTCTCCCTCGGTATGCATGTAGATGCAGATTACCGTATATGTATGTGTATGTGTGTTGTATAAAGACCGAGAGGAGGCAAATGATTCACCCCTTAAACCAACCATGAAATTAGATCACAGGGGATACACAGCTTCTCTGCTGCGGATACTTTTCTAGCTATTGCGCGAAACTATCATGTAAAATATGTAGCTTCTAAATAAAGTTAATTATCTTATACTAAGTTTTTATAATTATATAAAATTTAAACGGTATAATTTGTCGAAATTTTATTTAATTTTATACGTTTATAATCATTTTATAATTATGTAAGTCTGATTTTTTTTAGACTTTTCTGTATTTAAAGTTCTAACTAAAATACATTTTTTATTTAAAATATTTACGTATGGAGCCCATCAAACATTTATGATTACTCTTTTAGATAACCAACATTACTTCATGAAATTAGAAATTATAGTTAATCCTATCATACACACGTATTCACAATTTAATATTTTACGGTGCAGTTGTTGTAGATAGTTAGTTTATATAGTGTATTAAATTTGATTAAAACTTTTGGATCGATTTACCGGAAGTTTTCAGGTGGCATGAGGACAAAATTTACTCTAGAAACCGTAAATAACGTACTTAGAAAAGTGACAACAGAATAAAACGTTGCAATCAAGAGATAGTTTGCGTAGATATAATTTTGTTTCAAGATACCTTTTAATTTATCATCACATTATCTGATTTGATTTCTATCGATTAATTTGCAGTTTACTATTTTTGGAGCGAATACATATACAGTGTGTCCAGAAATATATAGACATAAAGATAATCCTGTATTTTGTTTATCTTATTTGTTTACAGATTTTATTTTTTACCTTCTTATTTTTTAGATAAATAGTCCATTATATAATACGAATCCTATAGAAATTTTTTTAATTTAGTTTATGAATCTTATCAATTGTTTTATGAATCCTATAGTTCAGCATGAATTAAACTGTGTTTCAATCTTTTTAGCATACAGTTTATGTCAAGGTAAGCCCCCTCTTGAAATTCCGTCGATAATTAGTTTTCAAAGATATAATTGTCGCATGCTTTGCGTTGTTAAATCGTAAGCTAAATTTATATTTTTCCTATAAATTTGTTTTTTTATTTTAATTTTAAAAGTAATTATTATGTTTTCAAGCAATTTATATTTCTGCATCACACTGTCTATTTTTCGCTAAAATTTCATGTAAAGTTATGATAAATTAAACGAGCTTGTTGTAAAAGTTTACAATTTCGTTTCTTTTATTGCGTAGATATTCATTTATTTTAGTGGGCTAGCTAGATAAAAACTTAGAAATATAATTTCAGCATTTTAGGAACACATGAGTTGAACTTTTCGTAATTCAGTATTGCTTAATATTGTTCTTAATATTGAAATATCGTAGAACAATTAACAAAATAATAATAATAATTCAATACAAATGAATATAATGTAAAAGAGAGAAGAATCGATAAAATATATTCGACTCTTAATATCTTTTAAATTTTTTATATATATCTTTAAATTTTACTAATACTAATTTTCTATTCTTTGCTTAGGTGAGAATCTGGGTTGTTTCGGCGGTAGCAAGAAAAAGAAAGATGGTCAACCGGTCCAAAAGGAAACCACCACGTCACGCACGACAAATCCGCGAACCGAACCAGTCAGAGGAATGGAATTGCTCTGGCAACCGGAAGTAGTATCGTCGTATCTCAATCTTTTGCAAACGTGTTCGAATCCGGAAACATTGGAGGCTGCAGCCGGGGCCTTGCAAAATCTCGCCGCCTGTTACTGGCAACCGAGTATCGAAATTCGCGCAGCTGTTCGCAAAGAAAAGGGCCTTCCTATATTAGTGGAACTCTTAAGAATGGAGGTATAATTTATCGAATATTATTACTGCAATATACAATATATGTAGGAAGTTCAAATCATTGAAATGCTATATATACATTCACGTACACGAAATTGTAAATTAAATCAATAATTAAAATTAAATCGAAATACTTTTCTATAAAATTATTAAATATTATTTTAATTATTCATTTATTATTTATATCGTGTATGATAATCATTTAATATCTATCGTTCTACACAGATAAAAATTTCTTATACATTTTATATATACACTTATATATCTTTATATCGTAATTATATTGGTATTATACCGATAAAAATGATTGATAATAATGATTCAAAATGTATATTTGATCCTGTCTCCGAAAATAAATTTAGACTAGTCACTGAAATGATTTCTGCGGCCAGGTGGACCGAGTCGTATGCGCTGTCGCGACTGCACTCCGGAATTTGGCGATAGACCAACGCAATAAGGAACTAATAGGCAAGTACGCGATGAGGGATCTCATTCAGAAACTACCGTCTGGAAATAATCAGCATGATCAGGGCACGAGTGACGACACGATCGCTGCGGTACTCGCCACATTGAACGAGGTCATCAAGAAAAACGCCGAGTTCTCGCGGTCATTGCTCGATGCCGGCGGTGTCGACAGACTAATGAACATCACTAGGCAACGCCAGAAATACACGCCACGTGTTCTAAAATTTGCAGGTAAAACCCGAGCTCGAAAGTCAACTGACAGATAATTCTCCGATAATACATATATAAGTTTAATAAATAATTATTTTAATCACTTGTAATTATCATTTTATTAATTAAAATTATTCAATTTATATATATTTTAGGACAAGTACTCTTCACCATGTGGCAACATCAAGAACTGCGAGATGTGTATAAAAAGCATGGTTGGAAGGAGCAAGATTTCGTTACGAAAACCGTCGCGGCCAGAAATTCAGGGCCTAATTCACCCAATAACGCTAACAGGTAATTATCGCCCATAAAATAAATCAAATTAGATATATAAACAAAGTATGATCAAAAAGCACATATCTATATGAATAATTAAATATCGAAATAATAATATAAAATAATCGTGCGATTAGTTGAAAAAATAATATTTTAAGTTGATTTTAAATATCCTTTATTATATATTACTTTGTATATTTTTTAATAGACTTCATTTTTTAATGTTGTCTCGGCAATGTTAAAAATTTCAAAATCGCGATATTATTTAAGAATTTTAAGATGTTATACATTACTTATATTACGTATCATTTTTCAATTCATTTAATTTTGTTTTGTTAGTTTCTGTTTCTTTTTTGTTTCTGAGACTCCGCTTTTCTTATTTTTCGTTTATGATTTTCTATTTCTCCAAATTTATTTATTTTTATTACGTGGAGTCTCTTCACAAAATTTCTTTGACCATCTCGATTCTACGTTAAAATACAGTTATGATTGCAGCACTCTGAATCGACCAATGGCGAGCCAGGGAAGCACAAGATACGAGGATCGAACAATTCAGCGAGCAAATATGAATTCGAATAATGTCGGTCGACCTACTATATATCAATCAGTAAGTAATAATAATTAATAATAATTAACAGCATCATTAAATATATAAATACACACCATGTAGAGAGAGAGAGAATATAGCATAGAACTATCGATAAAAGTATATGCGTGCATATAATATGCAAGTTAAATCGCCGGTCTTAAAGAAAAGTTTACATCGACTGATATTTAACAAATAGTAAAAAACATTCGTTTAAAAATTTATAGCTACACAACTGTTCAATTTTTAAATTAATTAAATTTTATATTAATACAACACTCGCACTCTTACACAAAAATTTTATTAATTTTATTATGTTCTAAATGTTTTGTGTATATTATTACCTTCGAAAATGATATATTGTAAATTTGATTATTATTTTAATATACTGCGTTAGATGATAATTTTTTTGTTCTATTCATCTCGATTATTCGATTCGTTGCCATCATAAGTTTTTCCACATTTTTCATGCATCATTACGAAATAAGATTTAAATGGAACCGTAGTTTTTCGACATCACTTCCTCAAACACCCAGGATATATCGTGCATTGATAAACATTTATATCGTATTTAACTCTGCTTAGATTTGTAAAGTATTATGCAGACGTGATAAAAACCATTTAGAAATCGACGTAATTTTTGGCGCAATTAATTGTGCCAAAACAAATGAATGTCACTATATAATTTTTAGCTAAATATGTAATAATTTGTAATTGTAATTTGTTAAAAGATACCATCTTACACAATTTAATTGAGAAATCCATGTCAATGACTGTCTTTCTATACTTTCATTGATATTTTACATCTTGTGTAAGATTTTTATTTTTGTCGAAATTTTTGTTAAATATAAATGAAAAAAAAAAAAAGGAAAAAAACAAATTGCATACACTAGAGCGTGCGTGTGAACATTTTCTAATAATAAACGTTACTATACATTTAAAAATTAAATTAGCCACCATATATAAAAACGCGTTCAATATTTAGTAGAATGCGAATCTGGTTGCACGAGAATTTACATAATGTTTATGCAACATTTACACGAATTACCGCATGAAACTGGACCAAACTCCCTTTTTAATAACGTCGCGTAGTCACTTTCTAAACGCTGAAACTTTTTGCACAGTTTTAATAACAGTTTTCCAACTACTAATTAAGTTAGTTACAAAATGAGAAGACGAGATCTCGCATATAATCTTAGAAACGTACCGCGCAATGTTACTATTAATGGTTATAGGTCTAAAGCGCGAAGGTATTCAGAATGTATTCTTATCATTTTGTACACTTCTGTCTCCGAAAGGAACGCACAATATTATACACTAACAATAAAAAATTACTAATGAAATCACTGCCTAAACGAACACCTTCACCTCACACATTAATGACAATTATATAATATTTTAATCTTTAGCGAACAATATATAAATTACACGAAAATATTCGAATTAGAAAGCGAATTCAGTTTACGATGAATTTTTAGTGCCCTAATGTTTAGTTATATTTTATTAGCGAAATATAACACATATTTACAACTAAATTATTATGTAATCTATGAATCTCTTTATTGTATATCCGATTTTGTATATAAGTCTAGAAAAGTACTAATACATGTAAGTTAAAAATACGCAGATTTATAATTGATATGACTAAACATGCTATATATGCAACGCCATATAGGATTAGACTAGTATCTTGATTTTTAGATACATTGTCCTCTTTATAACTTCCAATCAGTATTTGTATGAAAATTTATTTTTTAAAAATAATATATGTAGTATAACGTCCTCTGAAAATTTTTTCGAATTTTTTAACTCGTCAATGACATAAGAATTAAGACTATTAGAGAATAGAAAATTTGGAGACTTAAAAATATAATAAAAGATAATATATTAATGTGTAAAATTTTATTTATATATATTTTATCACACACGTAAGAGAAAAAAGCTACGCACATTATATATTCTATTATATATAATTTTATAGCAAACACACACGTCTCCATATGTATCTTTATATCATGTGTATCTCATCTATGCATTACTCACGTCGGAGCATTTATATTCTGTATTTAGCCGAATAAACTAAAGCGCAGTGTAATAAAAAAAAAAAAAAATACTTGAAAATATGTATATTAGCTAGCTCTATATATACCTAACTGCAAATAAAGGCCACATATCACACATCTTCACGTAATTTTGCCTAGACATTACAATGCACTCTCGATCATCATGTTTACGAAAAGGGATAATTGATCGAAAAATGATAACCTCGTGGATAAAAGAATATATTTTTGACCTCAATCGATCGAGAGTGCACTGTGCACGAAATATCCCCGAAAATGTCTAAGCTTCTTTCAGCGTCCGAAGATTCGACAAATTCTCTCCCCCACCTTCGCCCACCCCCTCGCGACCGGCAGCAGTCCGTGGCTAACCGTTGGCTTGTGTGTGTTGCAGCAGCCGAAACCCGGTGAGCCGCTCTACGCGCAAGTTAACTTGGAGAAGAAAAAGAAGCGGCAGTACGAGCTGGGGGTGGGCCAGGGTGGCCAGGTGGGTCAAGTCGCCGGTGGTAGTGGTGGCGTCGCGATACCCGGAAGTGGCGGCGGCGGCGGACAATGGGTACCGGACGGGGTCGGCCTGGTACCGGATGGCACCGGCGCCCCTTCGGTCGCGGCGACGGTGGCCAATCAAGTGCCTCCGCCGAGTTCGACCGCCGCCGCCGCCGGCGACTCCTGGGTATAACGCGCCCTTAGAGCGGGTCCCACGCGGGACCGCCGGGAGGATCGAGCCAGGAATCTCGAGCACCTATCTATGTAGCGGAACAACCGGACGAAATTTTATCCCCGAAATTTTCACTACTTAAGAGGATGATCGCGCGCGTTTTTTCCCCCAAGTATTATTAAGGACACGGACTCTCTGGAGAGTATACACGTGGATTGCAATGTAGGGATTATATTTATTCGCGAGGAAGACGTTGCGAGAGATAGAGAAAATCATTCACTGTGCAGGATGTTCGGAGAAAAAGACCGGCTAAGAATCGGAGAAAAATGAAAGTACTCGAGTACGTTTGTTCGGAATATGTTATATTGAGAGCGAGTATTATTGAATGCGAAAGTAATTTTAAGTGTGTTGAGGAAATGCGTTTCCGAAGGAAGGGAAAGAAAATGCCAGATATATTATTATTACGCTTTGTCGTTGGAAATAAACGTCCATGTTACAATTAGGAGGAATTTCGAAGGTGACGCGGTTTCGACCGAGTTTTTCATCTAGTTGAAGAGATGACGAATGGCAGCTAAACTAGGATGACAGGGGCAACTTTCAAATTAGATTGAGAGTGAAATGTACATTCATTTCCGAAATTGAAAATAACTTATGAACAAGAATGTATATATAAAGTGGCAGCTGGTGAGATTTCATTGAATCGATGATGAGCGAACGAACGAGCGAATATAGGGATTGAAAAACGAAGGTATATCGCGCTGTAAAAAAATTTTTGTGCTTTAGTATCTTTTTTAGTACTCGCAAAATTCACAAATACGCACGTATGCGACGAGTAGATTAGAAGATAGACAGTCTACTCGGATAGAAAAACGGAAGCTTTTGATTAATCTGAAAATCCGATACGTGAACGATCGTTCTGTCTTGCTTTCAAGGACGCAGCAACCCTTTCTCTACGATCTCTCACATCGTCTTATAACGGGACGGACTTGAAATAGCTGGGAAAGGAGAAGGGGGTTGAGATTAAAAAGGCTCGTGCCTGAGATAAATTAAACATCTCGAATACACTTCGATTAAGTATACTTGAATTGCGAGAGAAGCTTAGGTTGACCTTGAAACAGCACTGTGGTAACGCATTTTTCTCCGAGAATGTTTTTCAAATCGAAACGGAGCAAAGAACGAACGAATCGTGCCCACCGAATTTATACCGAAAAACTGGCAAACGTGAGAATGCATTAAATGCATTCGCAGTCTCGATATATATTACCGAGGGAGAAGGAAAAAGAGAGGGTGAGAAAGAAAGAGAGTGTGTGAGAAAAAGAAAGAGAACGACATCGTCCAACCACATCCGCAGCAGTAGTCGCACTAATGGCTCTAAATACCTTCATTGCACAATTCTAAATTAATATATATAACTGCGTAAATATATATTATACATACGGCACACGTATACATATATACACATGCACACAAACACCAGAACCGTATAAGTGTATATTTTAAGGTGGTGTTAGCGGCGATAAAAGAGGGCGTATACCGATCATCGCAAAGTACAGGCTAAGGTGCTAAGAATAGACGTGTCTATGTAAGCATTATTAAAAAAAAATAATAATAAAGGAAGAGATAGAGAGAGAGACAAGCGACTTGAAAAAAGGATCACCCGCGATTTTTTATGCAACTTGATAGTTTATGGGGATATATACATATATATATATTCCTTTCCGTAGAACATATACGCGCGAAGGACTAATAAATTGAATAACGCGGTCGTGGGACACTGATTACAGTGTCATTCGACGAATTATTCGATAATTATTATAATCATGATGACGATAAATTATTCAATAGCTGTTGTAATTATTCGGTGAATTTGGATTGGTCCGATGGCTCTTATTACAATTCCCGCGAAAGAATGGCAATTTAAGTTAAAGGGAAAAAATGGATATACCTCTGTTAGCGTAATTATGAAGAAATATCGTAAAAACCGATAAATAATTAATCCCGTTACCATTATAAGAAAGATTGCATTTGCACACTTGCTTCTTTGTAATACTTGAATGCCCACCAATCGTCGTGCGTATGCGTGCGCCTATTATAAACTATACGAACATATATATATATATATATATATATATATATATATATATATATATATATGCTGGCGACACACTGGCATATAGAGTTTAGCGTATATGACTGTATTATGTAAACTTTTGAGGCTGTGGGTGTGGCACAAGGATGCTGATTTATTACGAGCTGCTGCACTTTTGCAAAACGCGTGTGACTTTAGGGAATACACTTTTAAAGTATGAATTCTGTTCGTGCGCATCAAAATTGTGCATAAAAGCACGTGTTAAGGTAGAGACGTACATTGTTATCGCGTATCATGTCTCATCAGTCATGCTGTATCGTTGAATAGATACGATTGTGTTAGATGTTTTATCTTATTTATATTAAAAAAAAAAAAGAAAGAAAAACTAGAGCATTTTTAAATTATTCGACATAAATATTTAAATGATATCTTTTATATTAGAGAGAAGAAAGGTATATTTATATATATATTTTTCGTACCTTTTTATTTTTTATGTAAAGTTTTTATTTTATATATTTTATTTATAAAAGTGATCGGAGACATTAGTAAAAAGCATATCATACTTTTTGCTTTTTCTGATAATTCGAAAATCTCACGTACCATTGCGCTAGACATAAATCATCTTAATAATAAATAACAAAATATATGCATATGTATATCAATTGTTCAGTAAACACCAACAAATGGCAAAATATAAAGCAAACGAAAATATAAACCAGAAAAGATCTTAATAAATCGAATAGTAACATTATTGATTAATAATTATCAAAGCTTTTAATACGCTATTGATACATTTTTAATACATAATGTATAGAACACGCGAACTCACATGACGTGATAATTGTGAATCTTGACATTTTGTCCTGGAACGCAATCCGCGATCGATCAGTGGCGCCCGAGAGCCATTACTATTGCTAATGACACAATTACCATAGGTATAATTAGTGAGCAAGCGCGAGACCAATGTACGTCGAGCCCATGAACACGTGCGGCAGCCACAATATCGCATGCGAGTATAACGAGAGAGAGAGAGAGAGAGTGTGTGCGTGTGAGAGATTATGTTAACGTTATTCGATGGTTACGAGAGGTGGCATATTAATTAGTCGATATACATATTATAGATATAAAATATATCCCTGTTCTCTATTTCTTAAAATAATATTACGACAGTTGATCAGAGAGAAAGGCACGATGGAACAATAGCTTCTCTCCGTGAAAATCATGCCGGACTACGATCGTCTACCGATCATCAACCTTTCTCGTCGTGTCAATTATTTAATTGAAAACTTATTGATATAGAATGTCATGACGAAATTCATTTTTTCCATCTCACGAGGAAATCGAATGAAGATTAAAACGTGATGTCGCAGAATAAAAAATCGCGGTTTTAAAAGGATTATATTATATTATTATATAATATAATGCGGAAAAAAAACTGAATGAAATAAAAATTCTTACATTACATTATAATTGAAATTATAATACTTATTAATCTACATATATATTCTGAATTATATTTTAATATAAAAATTGACATTCTAAAAATGCGATTTTTTTTTTTTTTAATTTCGATTAGCATTCATTGTTAATTGTCGAGTTAATAAATTTCACACAACGAGATTGTTTGATTATGTCAAGAAGGACGATTGTCGATAGTCAGGACGACTGTATAGAAGAGCGTTATTCTATCACATAATACGCACTTTATTTCGTGGCGATGTTCTCGAGGGGAATTGAGCGCAGAGAAATTTGAACAGGGCCATCCGCGTAACGTATAGAAATGGAAATGCTGGTGTGAGCTTATAGAGAAGTGAATTTTATTTCTTAATTTAATTTTTGTACAGTATTTTTATATTACCGCACGACAAATTTTCGACGAAGATTTTATCTAATAGCATTTATAATACACGTATTATATAAATTTTTAGGAGAAGATATATATACACATATTATTCGCGAGAATATAATTCGATAATTATTATATTCGATATACATAATATAGGCCGTTTATATATATATATATTTTTTTTTTCCAAACGCGTTATATCTAAAAAAATTATTATTTTCTTTTTAGATTTTAAAAAAGCGTATCAAATTTTATGAAGAGTAAAACTGTTTAATTTATTATTCTTATATTTACCGTGTATTCTTTATTCGAAAACTTGTACATTTTAGTTTTAAGGTATTATCCAAAATATATATTTTCCTTATTTTCAGCTAAAAAGCAGGTTTTTTTTTAGCAATTTCCAAATAAAAATATATTACAATTTTTAGTTTGATTTATGCAATCCTTTTACGCGATTCATCTTCTCGTATCTCTCGCTTCGCTTTAATTTTTCCGTTCGCTTCGCTTTAATTTTTCCGAGTTTTTTCGTTCGACTAAATGAAGTAAGTTGCCGAACAAACAATCCGGACATACTCTGGAAAGCAATATCCCGTAACATCACAACGGGGCTATACTCCATACGATCATTTCCATCTCGGACGACGGGCGGATGTCACGTGTTATGCGCAAGTTGAAAAAATCATGAGATCATACTCTCGAACGAGCTGACTGACTTGTCTCTCTCCGGTTAGACGAGAGAGAGAGAAGAGGAACCTTCGAGCTTATCGCTCGCTCGGACTGGCTAGCAGATCCGTTGCGCTCGTGATAACACAGCGTGATTTTTAGCAAGTGCCACGTATTATATACCGATACTTGGCGTGATCCTTAGAAGATTTTGGACCATTTGGCAGCGAGACGCAGTCTCGAGGTCGATCGATCGTATCGGCACTCATTCGCTCCTCTCTCTCCTGGAGACAATTCATTCGAGCAAACATTCTCTTCACTAAACTTTTCTATTTTTCTAAAATTTCAAATCAAACTTTTTTACAGCTTTCGAACATACTTCAATTCGATATAGGTATTATGAAAATCATTATTGAGAAATTTTATGTGCAAGATCAAACAAAAATGTATAAATGCTAATTTAAAGAAATATTTTTTTATAATTATATAATATAAATTCCTGTTTAAATAATCGACATTTTTTTTTATTAAAAATCTATGAATCTTTGAAGAAAAATTTACATGTGCAAAAATATACTATCGTAGATTTCTCACAGGAATCATGTATGTATACAATTAAAAAATTAATTAGTAGATATATATATACATTCATCCTGATGGCTGGTAAGAAATTTCGCGTGCATTCGAGTGTCAAAAATGTCGAAAAAAGAATAAAAAATCAATATATATAATACATGTGTGTACATGATGACAAAGAGTCAGACAAACTACTCTAGCGTATATTTGTCTCCTCGATCGTGCGCGAATTTTTGACTCTAATGTTTTTGTAGAATTTTATACCGAATACTTGCGATAAAAGGTGCATGCGATGGATGGACTTCGACGTTTCTATGAATTTTGATACTACATCGTGCTATGCAAAGTCCACGTGCGCGAGTCGCGTTCTAGAGGTCTCAATATATTATAGCGCTCGTTGTCGCCGTCGGGGAGATTAATTGATACCTGAATATTCGACGAACAGGCCAGCTCCAATTCGACCAAATATTTATACGCTCGTAATCGATAATTACGATCTTACAAATATTGTATAGGTATATATTTTATTAAAATAGTTACCAAATGTTATCAATAATTCTTCTATACTATATTTATTTATTAGCAAAAATAATGAACATCTCTTTGATCTTAACGCGCGTTTCAAGATTTTTGAAAATTTAATTTTCAAACTCGAAAGCACTGCGAGATTTTTTCCCTGGAGTAGCACGAGTGTCAAGATTACGGCAATTGAGATTTACCGATCGATCGATTGATCAATGGCTAAAACGAGGTTTTGATATCCGCTTTCCATTCTTTGTGTGTATACTACTGTATCCCGCGTAACTCTCCGGCGTTTATAATTTTCTACGAAATACAGAGAAATGAAGGTAGAAAGAAAAGGACGAAAAGGGGAAGCCGAGACAACTTTTAAGGACACATAGAAAACACTGTTCCGGCGATTTTATAAAAATATAAACGTCGCGTGTTTCGAATAAAATATTTAACGAATAATGAGAAAGAGAGAAGAAAACAACTTTGCAGGATTGAATACAAAGCGACATAAAAAACGTAGAATTTATACGAATATGTGGCGAATAACACGATAATTTATCACTTTTAAACCGACAATGGTATCAATGAATATATTTTTGCTCCATATCTTTCGCTCTGCAAAAAAATCGCAAAGTATATAATTTAATTTTTCTTAATTATTCTTAATTATTTTTCTTAATTATACTTGAGTTTTTACAATGTATTTATAAATCACAATTAAAATCTGTAGATCACAATTAAGCAATTTACAAAAAAATAAAAATAATACGTGAAGAGGAAATTTCAGAGTTTATATAATTATCTTTATATTTTAATTATAAATGCAATATATTTAAATAATACGTAATTTTATTATATTTATTACATTTCATTATTCCTTTTTTTTATATTATATCTAATGCGTCTTATATATTTTTTATTTATATCTAAAGTAATTACATATAATTCCATTATAAAACTAATTTCATTAAACTTATCTTATTTCTTCGCTTTTTATTTTTAATCACATATCGCAGAAATTGAAAAAGGAGATGACCTAATTTTTCACGACATGATACCATTGTCGGATTAAGTCTTTAGTATTCAAATAGGGACAATCCTTTCAATTTGGATTGGAAGGGCAGGCCTTGAAAAAAAGATGAAGACATCACTATCGCATTTTTTGACATCCTCGCATTATTATATATTATGCGCATTCAATCGCGAAAAGACCTAACAATCGGACGTTTTTAAACTGACAGTCGGCTGTAATTATATTAAATGGTAACATATACTTGACATTATATTGCACACGCGATTCTAGAGAAAAAGTTGATATTATGTATCAAATATAGTATATTGAAATCTTTAAAGAATCAATGAGTGTTATTAAGTGCATATTATATACTTTAATATACAATATTCAGTTGTTGAGAATCACACACATTCATATACACACATATATATATTATATATAATTCATATACATATATATAGAAAAGTTGTCAAATATGTACTACGTTGAATCGCGTAGTAATAATAATTAATATCTGTTTATATTATTATATTATTTATAGAGAAAACTTGATAAACACTTTAATGCTTCAAATTATATATAAAAAATAAATCTCAAAACTTTGCAACAGAATGGTTAATAACACAGTCAATGAACGTTAAAAGATTAATAAAAAAGTTTAAACAGAGCGTTTAAATATTCAGGTTACAAAGTATTATTTCATATACGACTATTTTCCGAAAAAAAGTGACATACAATAATGAAGTTAATGATTGCTTGATAGTGTTTAAAAATTCCTGCAACCCGAATAATATCGTTTTTCATCGATAGCACAGCTATCGGAAGATACAACCGGAAGTATCGACCGCCTATTGAACATCCATAATAAAAACGGCAAGCAAAAGTGAATTCAATCGCTTATCTATCTCGCCGCCACGTCTCGTCCGAAAAGAATCCGATTGTTGGGCCTTGCGACTGCAAGTGCTCATTTAGCACGTAAAGTCATTCACGTTTGTATAAACCGTTTATGAAGGATGACACCTTTCATTCTCGGTGCACAATATAGGGCGATAATCGTACAAGTCTTATGCGACATACAAATTTTGTAATTATTTTACACTTTCCAAGGCTTATACAGAACGTCTGTATTATTTTTAAATTCTTTCAAGAAACTTGTAATAGAAATTACTTAACAAGCGTGTTTATGTATACATATAAACACAATTCACGATTTTTAACAATTTTTAATGTTATATATTTTTAGCGTATACACCTTCTTAGACATTTCAGACACCTTATATAGGTATATGATGCTTAACTTTATTTTGACATCGTCTATCATTATCTTCGAATGCAAAAATTAATTGTTATTACGAGGATACACACGTTTTTATTCATGCATATTGTATATGCGTAATCGTTCCATCTTCGATAGTTCCATCAATTGTAAATATTGCGACTCAGCCTGCAGTTTTTATGGGACTTTATGAGCAAAATAGTCCATTTTTGTCTGTTTCTCGACGCGATTAAACTTTAATATCGATTTCTAGCAAGGAAGCAGAGTTGATACGCGCAGTATCTTCATCTTATAATATTTCTCTTTCAATTTTAATTGGTTCATATTTTTGATTATTATTAGTCTAAAAAAGTCTTCAAAAATTTGGAAATATATACTGTTTCATTTTCAAATTTTATTATTTAAATGAAATACTAAAATGTTCAAATAAAATAATGTATTTCCAAATTTTTGAAAATTTTTACAATCATAATAATAATTATCAGTGAAAAATAATGTTTGTCGAGTGTTATTCATAGAAACCAAAGATGAGATACATTCTTCATGATTCATATAATATTGTACAAGTGGTTCCCAAAATCGTCCATCGATTTCGACCGATTTGGGACATCGCGGTATTTATTCTCTCACCTGTCTATTTCTCGGAATCATTTAACTATATGTATATCGATTCGATTATCTGATTCGTACATTCTTGTTATTTCAGCGAATTTTAGTCGTGCGGGGAGGATCAAAATTGAGTTTCGCGCGATGTTGATTTTCTGACATCTCTCAAAATAACGACCTAATTAATTAAGCCGCGATCGTCCGTCGCAATTATCTGTCGCTTCGAATTTCGACATCAAGCACGCAGTGATTTGTAGAAAATAATTAGAATTCTTTTTTATTTAAATAATTACATTAAAAATCGCGCGGGACTCTGATCAATTCCGCTCAAGAAATCATCGGCCTAAAAAAAAAAAAAAGAACATTTGGTATAAACTTACAGGAATTTCTCGAACAAGAAAATTCTCTACATTTTTTATCCGGATGAGTTTTCTTTACGTTCCTTTATCCGCACATTTTCTACCAAATAACACGTATCGTGTTACAGCATTTCGTTTTTCCGATCGAGTCGTTCCACACATCTACCGATTGCGATCATACTGTCATATCGCTGGCGGTTTGAAAGACTGATAGCATTAATAAAAGAAAAGAAAAAAAAAAAAGAATAAATCGTGAGCGATCATTATCATTTTTCCTTGAAGCCTGGATCGGAATGAAAGATTTGAGGAATCGCGATCGTAATCACTCGGAGATTTAACTCAATTTCCAATGTTATAAACAACGGAAAGATTTACCATCGTTTCGAATAAGCGCGCAGAGATCGTTTATTTCTATCGCGCGAGGAAATTTGATCTTGCGGAGATTAAACCGATTTCGATCGCAATTTTAGAGACTAAAAATGGACAGACGGGACGCGAAGAGCCGAATATATCTCATCTCGTATCTCATAAGAATTCTTATACACGATAAAAAGGCTGCTGGCCTCGATCAATGCTATGTCGATTTAAGATGAAAAAACTGCGACATGAGAAGAATGTTTTTTAAATAGCTCAACGATCCGATCCAGGATCATTTAAGCTCAAACTGAAAGCGAGAGGAAGAAAAAAAAGAAGGAAGGGGCGGAGATATAAAAAAAAAATCGTACTGACACATACCATTACACACATGTAACACGCGCATTAACGAATAGAAGAAATGATAGTCTACTGTGCTGCATACGTATTTAAATTAACGGAGCATTAAATAAGCATGGGTGTGCATCTTAGATGTATTAGAAAACCTTCACCCTTTCCCTTCCCACCACGCGTTTAGTATTAATTATTGAAATAGGCGATGATGCGCAGGGATGCGGAGGGAGAGAATTCATTGTACGCGAATTCGAAAGACGTACGATACACACGATGATCAGGATATCATCCATCTTCCATATAGTCATGTACGTTATATTTATATTATGATCGTCCAAGAAAATCTCGCAATATCTTCTTGCGACGCAAATTATCGTTATATTTATGTTATGAAAGTAGAATGAAAAGTTCGTAAAGTATTCAAGAATTAAAGTGCTCGAGATCCGTAAATTTCTAAGAATAAATCGCAATACCTTGAATTCGCGAAAATACATGGATTACAAATTTATAAACCCGAGGATCTGTCGAAAATCTTATATTTCTAAATTCAAGCGTCTTTAAATTCGATTCAATCTTTAAATAAGATGGTTTATTCAATTCGAAAATCTAATTCACAAAAGTGTATAGAAATTTTTTTATTTTTGAGAATTTACCACACACACACACACGCGTACAAGATTTATAGATTTCGAAAAAATGAACAACTTCAAAACTCAAAGACCAAAAAATTAAAAAATTCCAAGATTTATATATTTTTAATTAAAAAATTATGAAATATATATGTATACATTTTTTATATATTATATTCGACGATAATTTCGAGCACTTTAATTGACTGTAAATGTACAGTTATGTGTTTTATAATAACACCCTTGTATAGTAGTAGATATCATAAAGAATCGTTATCATATAGAGTATTGTGTTCTGATTATCGATGTGTTTCAATTAAATGTCATGATTAATCTCAACTGTCATCGATCGAATATATCATTATTATAAATTATAATCAATACAATTTTATGCTTCCGACAGAAGCGAAAAAAAATTGCTAAGAATTAAAAAAATAAAGAAACAAACCTCTCCCTCGTCTCATCCCCCGGAAAAATTCGCCGGAGATAAAAAATTATCGCTATAATTTTATTCATGTGTTTGCGATGCGATTGAGTGTGCAGTACTCAAACGGATTGTAATATGTATAATTTTTAAGAGACAATTGTGTGAAAAGAAAAGGCAGCATATATTGTCATTCCTTTATCGTTGTATTATTTATATCTCTCGAAAGAGTTTCACGTATATACAATAATAATTATAATAAAAATCGACTAGTGTATTTCAAATCCGACTGACAACAATTAAAAAATTAAATTGCGCTGACATGTGTACATATATATGTCTCTTTATCCTGCAATCTTTCTTGTCTCCTATATATCCTTATATAACTTTTATTATTAAGTAAAACATACATTTATTTATTTATGCAAAGATTTATTTGTAATTTTTATATATTGAAATATTTTGTTTTCATATATTTTTAAAATATACATGTCCAGTGCTGTCTTTAATCTTTTTTTTTTTTTTAAATCAACGACGAATACAAATTTATAGAAAAAGTTTCCAGCTTTTAAATTAAATGGAGGGAAAAATAGGTGAAAAATTTGTCAAAGAATTGTATGTTTAAATAATTGAAGCTCGTTGGGGAAATATGTATTTTCGTCAGAAACCGAGCGCAGTCTAAGGGATTAAACGTTCGCAGAGAGGGCACGTAATCGCATTTTTGACTTTCGTCCCTTCGATTGCGATTTTATTGCGTGTCCGGACGAGTACCCTCGTCGCCGAGATAACGAGGTTCGCAAGCGAATCGCTCGTCGCGTACTTTTTGCACGAGAAAAAAAAAGGAAAGAGACGTAAGGGCGGATACGCGGTTTTTTATTCAGTTGTACTCCATAAAAGGCGAACTCGCGTACGAAACGAGACTAGTTCGGCGCGGGGCTAATTGTTAATTAAGACGCGGATTGCCGTGCGGATTGACAATTTGCAATTGTAAAATCCGTTCCTCACGTGTAATCTCATCTCGTTCGTATCGCCCGATCAGGCGAATCTCACTCGCTTGTTTCCAATCGCATAGAAATTGTTTCGCATGTTCCGTCTCCACGTGTGCGGAAAAACGAATTTCGAAGAAAAGTTTCATCGAAGTGTGGTCAGACCGACGATAAATCTACATGAAATGTTTCTATAGTTAAAAAACTTCAGAGAAGCGACATTTTAATGCAAAATGAAAAAATGTGCGCGATAAGGTTTGTCTTTATTATTATTATTATTGAAGTATTGAATTAAAAATCGTAATAAAAATATATATATAAAAATAAATATTTTATAAAGGCGATTTTTTTTTTACGACGGTCATTTATAAAATATTTCTAATTTCTATATTAATTTACTATAATTTAGATATTTATAATTATCTCTTTTCTCTTTCTTCTTTTTATGAACTGAGAAAATAACTGTTTAGTAAAAAAATATTGAAAGTAAAAATATAAATATATATTTTACTACATACACATAAAGCAAGTATTTTCCCGCGCAATTTTTTCCGAGTAAGAGAAGTTTCTGTGTCGTACGGAAAGTTATGAAGTATAAGCAATAATGTGAAGTAGGTCGATCGTATTTTAAGTCGGCGAAGTCTATACACTTCGATGAGCAGGACCAGCTGCACCCTGAGATAAGAGGCGTCTCGTCCACGTCATATTCCCCATGAAACGCGTCACATTTATATCCCATAATTCTCTTAGACTTAATATTTTCTTCCTTTCTTTTAAGATTCATTTTTTGACCACTCAACCAGAATAATAGCGAATATTCATTAATTTTTCATTTTTCTTCCTCCCTTTCTTTCTTCCTATTAATTCAAATTATTATTCTCTTCACCTATTTTTAAATTCCTTTTGCATTAAATTTTTATTTAATTTTGCGTGTAAAAAATATTTTAAAAACTTAAAGATAAATTTATTTTTTAGATTTTTAAAAATCTTTCCGCATCAAGAGATTATAAGTTCAAGAATTTTCAAACATTGTAAAATTTCTTGCGCCAATAAAATTGACTGACAATGAGTAAGAGAGAAATGGGTTAAACATTGGCGAAATAACTCGCTTCCTCTATCGCTTTAAACAGATTCGATCGAAACCAATCGGTGGTTCGTATCGTAGGCACCGATTCTCGTTTCACACCCGTATGAACAAATCACTCGCTGCTGTTCCACCCCCATACGAAGCGAATTCGAGAGGGGATTCTTGGCTCGCTAGAGCAGCAGGTAAGGATCCAGCTCGCAGTTTTACGCGGGCTATCAAGAGTATCAGTACTTCCGAAATATAAAATAATCGTAATTGTTGTAATTGCGCACAAAAAATATTAGAAATTTGCTACAAGCATCATATCGTTCAAATATCGCGAGTTTGTGTCTTTCAGTTTTATTCGAAGCAACAAGGTATATTGTAATTGTAATTTCCTTATTAAACATTAAAATTAATTAAGCCAGCGTATATTCTAAATAATTAGTTATATATAAGTTGATCAGATCTGTATTAGAAAAATGTTAAAATTAATGTTAAATTAATTAGGATAAATTATTGTCAGAATTATCGAAGCTTCGTTATGGCAAATGATAATGCGATTGTCGCGGACTCCCAGAAAAAATCCATAGATCTCGCGAAGAACGAATTGCGCGCAATATTGGGAAAAATGAACGAGCTGAGGCTTTCAATTAAAGCATGGAGATTGCTTCGAGTTCATTCGCGATTAAAACCAACGAAACCAATGAAGCTTCGCGCGAGGCACCTGTGGATTTTGTTGATCATATGGATAGCGATGCAAGTCGCTCGCAATCGCGTTCAAACATATCGACATAATAAGGTGAGATAAATTTTACATTATCTGCTATTTTTAATTTTCACATTTCCATGCTACACACCTTTACGTAAAATATAAGTTATAAATTACAAAGACATACTTACTTGCTTACAATATAAATAAATTGATAATCATATTTATACTGTCGAAAATTAAATTTGCTCGAAAAATTTTTAAGTTCAAAATTAAATGAGAATTTTTACTAAAAATTATATTTCGTTATAATGGATATGGATTTCAGCAAGTTAGACAGTCATTGTTTTAGTGCTTGATAACGGTGCCCTGGTTTACGCAAAAAGTTTTCCGACCGCCGGAAGATTGTTCGATCTGCCAGGACGTTCAACAGGTTGACAAGCTTTCCGCTGTTGATCCAACGATCTTCGAACAACGGTACTATTACGTAGTCAGTAATTTCTACGTAATTTGCTCTCATTTTAAAAAATTATTTATATATTATAAAATATCGATTTGTCTTTGATTAATATTCATTTACTTACAAAATGTTGATATTAAAATTTTTCTCAAATATTTTTTCATTATTTATAAAATCTATTTGTTATTAACGTATTTGTTAAAAATGCTTAAAATAAATTAAAAATTGATCAACCTTATTTTTACTATTTAAAAAAATTTATCCATCTAATAATGATTGTCTTACTTATTTTTATTGTTGCTATATTATAAAAATGTGTAATAATATTCTATATTTTATTTTTGCACGACTAATATTTCTTCACGATTGCACTTTATTTGTGATCAGCTACGCATATTCAGGGAAACCAGTGGTTATAAGCGACGCCATGGCAAACTGGACAGCGTCTAAAGTCTTTTCTTTCTCGTTTTTTAAAACACTATATTATGGAGAGGAAGCAAATTGCCAATTTTTCCCGTACAAGACGGAATTTCAGAATCTGCAGGATGTCTTCGACATGAACGATAGTCGAGCCACAATGGAAAAGGGCACAAAGCCCTGGTATGTCGGATGGTAAGTAATTTAGAGAAGTAGCAATTAATCTTTGAATTCATAAAAAAAGCCTTTGAGAACTAATATTTTTAATATTCACAATAAATTTTCAATTTCTCAAATCTCACAAATTGTTTTCTTCTAACAAATTTTCAGAGATATTTTATGCTATTTCTTCGACAATATTTAATATAAAATAATTAAAATCATTTTTCTGGCTATTTAAATTCTTGCAAATTTTCATTAGCGTACTATAAATTCAAAGATCAACGCTAAATGTATTTGCTTGATTTCTATAATTTATAATTTTTGACGACTTACCCATCGGATAAATTAAATTAAGTGACATAAATGCGACTTAATATCGACAATATAAGATAAAATATTTTAATGAAATATATTTTTTAAAATTAGATATATATATATATATAGATAATAAATAAAAATGTAAATGTTACGAACAGAGAGAAAATGCAAAAACAAATTTTTTTTAAATTAATAACCAATTAATAAGAAATATTTAAAGATATATTTATGAATAAATAAATATTCATCATTTTTAAAACAATTTTATAATAATTACTAATATTTTATTATCAGAAAATTGTTACATTTGCAACAATATAAAAAACAGCAGAAAAATAAATCAGTAATCATAATTGCATAAATATAAACTCACTCACCGAATCATCACCAATCATCGATGCAGGTGCAGTCCTCTGTAGAGAGAACGATCTGTAATTGAAAATATAAAATATCCATTTAAAATAGTCGAGCAATTAATAGGGAACAGGTTGAGAAATAAAAATAATATTTTCATAATTTTTATTTTTCATTATTTAATTCACCGGGAACGCGAGACGAATGCCAAAGTGCAAGATTATTACTATTCAAGTAACGATATCATCGCGAATAAATTAAACAATTCGTCGAACAAATCTATGATAAACACTCACCACTTGCGGTGACGCATCGTACTTGCCAGTTTTTCTGGGACGAACGCTTCATCATCACAATATTCGCGGCACTCCCGGATATTTAATAGACTCGCGTTTTAGACAAATCATGCGAAACGATATATCTTCTCGTATGCCTTGTCGCACTGTCGGTTATATGTTTAAACTCGCGATGCACTTTCGCCAACTTTTAAATTAAAATTAATATAATCTCGACACTCGCGATGCTCATTGCCAACTTCAAATAATCTAAATCATAAGATAATCTCGACACTCGCGATACTCACTAGAATGAATAAGAGGTCGAAATCGCGCGACTTCACATCATTGCCTTTCCACCCGAAACGTAACCTCTTTCACTAATCTCGGAATCGACTGACTTTGATGACTAGCGTTTGAAGTTAAACGACGCAATACGGATATACATATATTGACGGAGCTATCGATCGCAATGATACACTAAAATTGACGTACGCGTATCGAACTGCTAAACACGGCACACACGATACTACTTTGACTTTGACGCGATTTCGAGAGAGATCACGCGCGAGCGAACTTCAACGAACTGCTGCGAGTGGCAGACAAAAAGAGAATGAGCGCGCGATACGAACGCGCGAGTGAAATAAAACATGTTCGCCCACAACGCCCGGCTTGGCGCGGCGTT
This sequence comes from Nylanderia fulva, assembly GCF_048542155.1. Lineage (NCBI taxonomy): Eukaryota > Metazoa > Arthropoda > Insecta > Hymenoptera > Formicidae > Nylanderia > Nylanderia fulva. Next base: position 293,071 of record NW_028189730.1, on the reverse strand, counting down.
CCGAGAATCGAAGTAAAAACATATGTAAGATGTAAGATATCGCGAAGAAAGAATTCCGTCACATCACGTACATTTATTTTCCATACTAGAAATATCGCATAAATGTATTATTAAATATGAAAATTTTAATTACCGTACATTTAAGAACACACTGCTTAAAATTATGATTGCGCAAAATTCTCTTGAAATCACATGTGTATGTCTGCACTATTAATGTGATATACAATAATAACAGCGATTGTATGCATAATAATATATATATATATATATGTGTACACAGTCACTCAATTTACACGCTTTCTTGTGGGCAATATTTATTCTCGATAATTTTATTAATACGCGTATTTAATTACTTGGAGCTATGATTGCACCAGGCTTCGGTCATCCTATAATTTTTCTCGACACTTCCGCAAGTAATATTTATTCTTACTTACTTTTATTAAACTCAGATGTGATGAGACAAAGTGATTCGTAATACTGCACTGCGACATAATTATGACTATCGATCATAGTATATTAATTACGATAGACGATGCTCGATCGCGATTATATCTGCACAAGAAGCGTCGCGACGTTATAAATAATGGCGGGAAATACATTATAGATGAACGCGCGGAGACAATTTTACTTCTACTTCCGTTCGAGAACGTACTGTATGGTCCGTTTCCGCAATTTTGAATTTGTACTACACAAATTAAATATAATCGTCGCTCACTCGTGCCAATTTTAGCACAAAAAATATTCGAGTGCGTTTTTAATTAACGCACATATGTATATCGAACGGAGAGTGCAAATAATTTTTATCATTGTTATTATTGTTTTTATCATTACATTATAAATTAATATGTAAAAATAGTTGACAATAATTTTTTATTATCAATAATCAATATATATTCTGCACGCACATACATATGCATATATATGTATTATAAACTTATATAAATCGATTGTTTGTCCAATTCTTTTCTTGTTAGATAAGGAAAGCATTTAACTTTGTCTTTTACTAACTATGCTGTATCTTCTTTCAATGAGTGTACTATCTATGTATAATATATAGTCTATAAGACATATATCATATTTATTAACGTCACAATAAAAATGCGTCAATTATGCGCTCAATTCACATCCTGCAGTTGGCATAACTGGGTGATAATCATATTTAATTTGCAGTCTATAGTACATCTCTGTCAATCGGAGAGCAGTGCCTTAACGGAACGAAACGGAACAGACGGAAATCGAGATATATTTAATGGTTTTCCCGCGCGCGCAGTATAGTCGCGCGCAATTATTTGTGGCGTCAAGATACTTGTGGTAAATATAATCAATCAAATGTGAATGAATATCGTGTGTCGGGAAAAACAGAATCAATTTATCGTTATTATTATTGTGATCGCTATAGAGTATACATATATCGCAGTATAATATCTTATTGTTAGTTGTCGCTTGCCTCATTGCATCAAAGTTACAAGTTTAGGTTAAATAATATCGTTTGAAAGTAAACGTGTATTAGTATCTGTATTAATGTCGATAGTGTCGAAAAAATATCGGGATATTGTCTAAAAACTGAGAAACATAACCGTGATTGTTTTATTATGCATATAAATGCAAGATTATATCGAAAGTGCAAAGATGTCGACAGTTTCATCAAGTAAACTCCGCGCCATCGTAGTTCCAGGATCGAGGTATTATTAAAATAAGTATTAATAACATTTCATCCAGAAATTAAGTTACTGAAAATAAATATCGCTTGCAAATATACGTGTAATATCGAGAATACCGAAAAAATATCGGATGATTATAATATTATATACAATATATCGCATTTAATAGTGACAGTTGTATGCAGCTGTCAAGTGAACTCCGCGCGATTGTAGTTTGAAGAACATTATTATAGTAAGTATTTATTAATATTATCAAAAAATTAAGTTATTAAGAATAAATATCGCCTGAATCTAAATATGTAGTGAGTAAGTATATATAAATATTTATTTATTTTACAGATGTGTGAACAATTTTTTTGTTTCAAACTTTATGTTTCCAATGTTAATTACTTTTTTCTTATTTGAAATATTCATCAAAATGCAAAAAAATAAGGGAAAAATTATTGCATTAATATAAATTGAATATTCATTTTTCATGTAATCAAATCATATAAAAAAAATCAAATTCCAATTCTAGAGTCTGAAAGATCCTATATATTTTATTATAATAAGAATACAGTATATTTTTATTACTATTTTGATCAATAAATACATTACAATTTCGTTCAACAACAAAATTAACGAAAAAAACTACATTTAGATTTTTAATAAAAAAATATATCGTTAATCTGACAAATTTGATGATATTGTTTTCTTTGAATGAGAGAGTAAAAAAGATATTTAGTTTTCTGTGATTACCTGTTTCTTTTTCCTCTCAGGAGCAACTGCGATGAAAAAATTGGCGCAATATTGCGTCAGCATTATCAAAGACCATATTTTCTTCCCGCCACCGCCGAAAGCGAGAAGACAGACTGGATTTTTATGGGGAGCTATGGCTATGGTGCACCGATGCATGTAAATCTGTAACAAGACAATACGATTATTAAATAATTTTCTTCATTGGATAATTCGTAAAAACTTTATTAAACACATTCTATTATAAAATTTTATTAATGGGTAATATTTTATAATGAAAGAGAATTATTAATTATCTTGTACATGTATTATTATATTGTAATTGCAACACACATACTATACATATATTATTCAATCAGATATTTATATATCAATTCAAATAATAATTTCCTTTTAATTTTTGCAAAAAATTTCTTTTTTAAATATATTTATTTATTTAGATTTATACTTTCTTCTTAACATATATATGTATATATTTATATATTTACATTTACAGGTAGATTATGTATTTTATGTTAAATACGTACTGAATTTTATATGTATTATACAACCATCATAGTCGTGTATTTTAAAAATATAAAATGTTTTAAGGTGGATGATGTGGAGCATCCTTCTTGGCAAGCACAGATAAAGGGTGAAAAATTGTGGATTTTAGCACCACCGAGAGAATGTCACTATACTTGTAAGAAACTGGAAGTGGTTGTGCATCCCGGAGAAATAAGTAAGTCACTTGATAAACGCTAATATAAAAAATAAAAATTAAAGACAATTATATTATGTGAATATTTTAAAAATCTAATTATCTTTCTTAACTATTAGATGTATGTACTTCATTTTCAATCTCTTGCATCAATATACCATATTTCAATTACAGTTGTTCTGGATACGAATCGATGGTATCACCAGACGAAAATTGTTTCCAAAGATATGAGCATCACCATCGGTGCTGAATATGATTAATTATACGATTCATTCATTTCATGATGACAATTGACAAGTAGTTTGACAATAAGGAAATATAATAAATTTTTAATTTTGTGTATAAATGTATAGATAATATAATATAAAGTGTTGTGCAATAAAATATATTATGAAAAAAATTACTGTATTTACATTTTAAAAATTATCACAATTAAATTATCAAATCTATTTTACAATTTAATAAAGGGTGATTATTTTCTTTTATTATAAAATTTTAATTTATCACTAGAAATATTCATAAATATCTGCAAGAAAGTTGTTTAAGAAATCTTTTTCACAGTTTTTTAAGAAAATTTTTTACAATGTATATTTTTTAGTGCTTTATTATTTTTAAAAAATGTACATTTCCATACATATTTGCGCACGTGCCTTTTTATATTACACGTATGAAAAATTGAATGAACATTTTTTTCATCATCATTATATGCGTATATATATTTTATAACTATATATTTTCATGATATTAATGTTATACATTAAGTAAAAAAAATAGAATTTGACTTGATCGAAGTAACCTCGCATATTCAGTTAGTCATTATCATGCTCGTCCCCTATGACGTACATCCGCGACTGCGGTCGCGTGCTAAGTTTTACGGTATACATTCTACGCGTACGCGTGCGTTAATCACGCACTCGCACGATCCAGGAAAGTAAAGAGGAAATAATCCCACGTCATAGCACGGGCCCCTCATGCAGATGGCAAAGAAGTTGGGAGTCGCACCTGGCGGCAGGTGAGCTTCATCACGGGGGGGAATCCAAAGAGGATTTCCCGCCGTACTTCCTCTGTTGGTACCCTAAACTTGTCGGCCCCTATCATACACGCTCACATGTGCGATCATATGTTGGCCACTGGCTGATGAGTGAAAAGAAAGAACAAAGAAACTGATCAAACTGTTATCTCGACAATTCGACAATTCGTAGGTCAATTGTGGAAAGCTTAAGATTTAAAACAAGGTTGTACAGCTTCAATCTAAATGCTCTATTACATAATAATGTTTAATTTTATTGAATTCTATATATATTATACATTATACATATGCATAATATGGTATAATAGTACTATTTATTTAATCGAGAAAGGCTGGTATTTCCTACGAGTTTTAATTAGAATATAATTAAGAACGTTTCCCCCAAACAAAATTAGAGTATATGTAAACGAATGTGAGAAGTTAATGTTATTTTAGTTAGACAATTTTATTAATAATGATCATTTATATTATCATAAATAAAATCTCATCAGAATGCGAAGAGAAACGACGCTATTTTCTAGAATATATTGTAGATCACATTCCTATAAAGATTTTAATTTAATTTACAATATTATACATTAAATAATTATTTATCTTGTTTTTGTGTTTTTTCTTTAGTTGTCAGTTAAACAAATTAGTTAAATAAATTTATATAAGTCAAATAATGTTCTTAATAACTTAAAAATATATTTCTTTTTTAATTCACTTGAATTAAAAACAACTTTGTTATTTCTCTTCTTTTATCTTGATAGAGTGTTATTTACGTAGAAGGACTCAAGAAGGACTATTAAAGGTTCTGAAAATTATTGAGTGAGTGAAAGAAAGATAGGGGCGAGGAGGAGAAGGAGAGAGAGACTGACGTCTCTGATATATTGGCGCCTCTATGTATTATATATATATATATATATATATATATATATATATATATATTATATAATATATATATTATGTGTGTGTATGTATGTATATATATATATATATATACACATACATATGTATATACGCTGTTCTAGTTACGCCAATGAATACGCCTGTATGTCGTTTGTGTTAATTACGCGGAATAGCATATCTGCACTTTCATGTCGACGGTCTGACGTCTACAATCTACAAATGTTTGTAGCAGCCCCTAATATCGGCCAAGGAGAGAATCCACGAGATACGTCTTAAATACAAATGTGAGGAATGATTTAATTTTACCAAAAATAAATTTCTTTCAAATCTCGAATAATTTGATAGGTATATTTTATTTAATTATCTTCAATATCTACACAATTTTAAATATTACTGAAATGATTCTATTAAATTATTTTAATTTTTTTTTTTTTTTTTTGCAGAAAACGAAATGTAATATGAGAAATATCAGACTGTGATAATTATGTCATTAATTTTTCTGAATATACAACTTTAATCTTCATCCTTTAATTATATTTTAATTATAGTATATTCTCGAGTTTTATAATATATCTTTTTAATTGAATAAAAAATGACGGAAAAAGTATCAATTATACTATAGAGAGAACTTTGTTGCACTACTTTTATTAGCAATAATTCTCTTGATCGTCTAACCGAGTCTAGAGAGTCTCATAATGCGAGCGTAATGCTATGCACAAAGCGAGTGATGAAATAATTATAGATATCGATTTTTAAAGAAAGTATAGCTCGACGACGACGAGGAAAACGCGCGACTACGCACCTGCGTTCTACGTTTGGCGGGTTACGTTCTTGTAAAAGCGAGCTCTATCTATTAAGCGAGATGTCGCTTTATTGCAGCATCGCGCGAAATAGTGCATTAATCCGAGGAATGGTCGTTATATATTATATCATGATATCGAGGAAGGCCGCGGCCTCCCTTTCGATTTAATTGCATTCCGCGGGACGACGAGCGAGAAAACCGATACATCAAGAGCTCATTAATACGCAAAAATTATTCGCGGTGATCTTTTTGCGCGGATCAAATTTCTCCATATTTCGCTCCTCGCTAATCGATATAGAAATTTTTGCGCTCAAAGTTGAGTCGTGGATAAAAAAACTCCCGCAGTCTGCCATACTCTGCAATCCTCTTCTTAACTTTCGAATTTAGAAATATACTTTTAATGTTTTTGTCAATTTTGGCGATATATGCGTATATAAATAATGGAACACAATGAATTATATAATTAAAACTTTATCGACTTTTCATTGTTTAACTCGATTCTTTATTCTTATTTTTATTTGTTTGAAAAACGCTGATTTTTGCAAACAAAAAGGCGCGATTTATCGGGGATAATGGGATATTTCGGGGAAATTGTAAAAATATCGTAAAATAGCAAAGTGGGTCGCAACATTAAAAGAGAGAGGAGAGGGAGAGAAGCACGCTATTATTTACGAACTGATCTTGCGATTGAAACAACTATATTTAGCTCAAATGAATGTGTGCTTTTACAACGTTTTGCACATATATATTTTTTATGTTTCCACTTTAGTAAGTAGATATTTCGTGCATATAGTCAGACATGCTCTGACTCATCCACTAAAAATAATCGGGGAAAAAAATAAATATTCGATTTAGTTAGAAGAAAATAGTCTAAATCCATTTAGAGATTTGAACGAAATTGCCATACTAATTTTCGATTCGACTCGAAATCGTTGAGATTTCTCGTAAACGTCAAATCTTGCGACGCAACAACAGCAGCAACGATTGCCGCGAGAAAGTCGATGTCGTCGTCGAAGCCCACATAATGCCACCGCTGTTCATCGATCTCACGCGCGTGAATTCGTGCGACACGCGCGCCTGCGTGCGCGGTATATGTATTCTACATACGTGTGTGCGCGCGTATTCACACAGAAACGACCCTAAACGTGCAAGGGGTTGGTCGCGCGTGCACGTGTGCGCGCGTATATACAGGCCGCGGTACATACATATCGGTCGCCGCTATCGATTATTTTGCTCATGTGAAACTTACCTCCCCTTACCCCTCATTTCCCCGCGCCAGCAAACCACCCCACTCGCGGCGTCGCGACGCCTCGTATAGAGCGCGATATCGACGTTACATCGCAGCCCTTTCCTCCCTTCCTCTGTCGTCAGCGGGAATCCCCACTTTCAGTGTCGAGAAACTACCCCCAGGGCCGTCAAATCTTGGCATTAATGAGCCCTAATATTTTCAACGCTTGGGTAAATAAAATCATAAATTATTGCACAAGCAGGGTGGAAAATCAAACTTGCGTTTTAAAATTGATAAAACAATGGAATTTTACGACTTTTAAACTACAACTATTTTTTTATATATATTTTGAAAACTATATTATATGTTTATATACAAATTTGATAATATTCGTTATATAAAAATGGACGTTATATATATATATATATATGTACATGTGTGTTTGTAAATTTATACGAAAGTAGACATTAGATACATTGAAATAGAAATAAAAAATCCAGAATAATAAGTTTCGGAATAAATAAAAGGAATATTATTCGATGTACGAATATTACACGCGCGCATCCCCTTTGAATATTTATTTTTCCGTATCGAAATAATCTGGCCGAGCGTTTTAATCACGCAGCGAATTTATCCGCTTGCGTTTTAATCCGTCGTTTCTTTCTGTTCGACTCGAACGCCGGATATAAGGTAACGCCGATATCGATTTTACTTTGTCGTTGATACCCAAATGGATTTCGTCCACGGAGAATATTCGAGGAGACTCCACACCGTACATGCGTTACGTTTTTCTCCATCGCTCGAGTTTATCTCAATCTCGGAATCGAGATACTCGCAATACGTGTCAGCTGGCGCGTTTTATCGAAATTTTATCAAGCCGCGAGAGCACTTGGAAAATACTCGATCGCGCACGATCGATCGATCCTTTCTTAGCGCGGTGCCGCGGTTTTCTTCATGGCTCGACGATATTAATTAATATGGCATTTTAAATGAGCGATTAATATAATTTGTAGCTAATACAAATTTTTAAATTTAAATATTTTGTTTACACATCTAATAAAATTTTTACGTTTTTAATAGAAATTCATTCAAGTATATGTGTGTAATATTTGAAATTAATAATTTGAATTGCCCCGGACAAATGAAATGATTTGAATTTATTTTTGAAGAGAAGCAATCTCTTTAAAATTAAATCTCGAAATAGAACCAAATTCTAAGTAATTCACTTAGGAATGCCCCGCGGAATCCGGACTGGAGTTCGCGATCCTTTAAAAGAATGCTGCAAGTGGAATTGAATCAAAGAGGTGAGTCACCTGCATTGTAATTGCGCGAATGAATTGAATTGTAAATGGTCACCACGGTCGGTGCATCGGTGCTGCATCTGACGCACTCCCGCGGATCGAACCGCCAGGCATAAGTCTCCTTGTTTCAAAGTATGTGCTATACTCCTTGGCAACTACTTAGCAAACAGTCCGAGGCAACAACGCGAAGCGTTTCGCTCTCGCATCGTGTAATTCCAGCGCATCCATCAATGAATTACACAGTTCTACATGTTCCATCCCTTAATAGTTGCGTATAAACCCGCATATCGTTTATGTCTAATTCCACAGAGGACGATCTTCAATTTTATCTTCATATGCGATTAATATTAATAATCATTTAATATATTACACTAATTGCAAGCTCTTTTACATCTAAAATATTTCAACAAACTGGAGAACGAGGAAAGATATATTTAAACGGTAAGAATGATTAAAAGATAATGTTACACGAGAGTTTCATCATTTACATCTATGCAACTTATCGACAATTTTTTCTTCTACAAAAGAAACATTCATAGAGCAGAGTTAAAAAATGAATCGACATCGCCTTGCACATTGTCCGCGTAGGAAGATACCGTGCGATGACAAGCGCGTCGATCGATCGACGGATCGATAACGCGGACAATGCGTCGATATGCAACTCTTAATGGAAACGAATCGATCGAACGAAACGGAGAACTCGTCGATCGATAAAATAAACACGCGAAGCCATATTAGAAGCAGAAGCCGAGTCGCTTAATTGGGAAACTACATCGTGCGTGGTTCGGGGGTGCTGGACACGGTCGAGTGGGCCACCCCTGACTCGTTCGCCTCCGTTCCCGTTCCATCCTGTCCCGTCCGTGTTCCTCTTTCACTCTTCATCCCCCGAAACTGACTCGTCTCCTCTCCTCGACCCCTGCGTATCGAGTTCGTTACAGATCCCCGTGGCGAGATCCCCGCCCCTCTCTCTCTCTCTTTCGCACCCCCCTTGTACGCTCCTCAGCTTCGTCGGCCCGTCTCGTCGAGAGAGAAAGAGCGAGACCGGCACCCTCCTGCCGGAGGCTCTCGCGTAGCATAGCATTCGCGATTTGCGCAACTCCGCACAACTCCGTGCGAGCGCGAGACGCGCTCGTTTTCTCTCCGTGTGTCCCAACAACACCACACACGATTTGACCTCGTGTATCATCCTTGCCGCACCTGGAGATCTCGAGAAGAGAAGGAAGAAGGGAGATTCAAGTTGCATCCTCTGCGGAAAGAAGTCGATTCCTCCGGAAAGAAATTTGCGACGGAATTTGGGAGCACGAAGACGACATCGGGAACAACGAGGGAGCTCGAGGGTGCAAAGAGATAGAGAGAGAGAAGGAGAGAAGGGGAAAGAGGAAGAAAACGCATCGTGGCGCGGCGCGCTTCTAAGCGTGCGCGCGCGAGTTTTGCATCGGCGAGTCGCGGATATCGAAGTCGAGGATCGGTCGTCTCGCCAAGGATCCGTTCGTCGTCGAGGTCGTGCGCCATCGAACCAAGCCGTCGAAGCCGATCGATCGAAAGCGCGCGGCCATCGAGAGTCGATCCGACGCCGACGTCGTAGAGTCTCTCTCTCTCTCTGTAGCGGGCGGCCATTGATCTCCGTATCGACGCCAGCCACGACCAATCGTCAGCGACCCCTCTTCTTCTCTCTCTCTCGACCACCCCTTTGTGTCCCGGTGTGTGTGTGCGTGCGCGCGGATTCCGTGTCGCTCGATCGAGTTATCTTGCGGATCGTTCGTTCTCGCAGCCTCTACGGGAGAGAAGGACGACATCTTGGAAAAAGGAAGAGCTCGGGAATAGTCATGGAGGACGATGCGTGCCTTATCGGCGTATCGACCTTTCGATCCTGAAGAGGAATCGGTTCTCGTGTTTGATTGCGCGCGCACGCGACGAAGACTGCGAGTCGCATCGGACCGTATCGATTCCGCGATCGACCGGATATCAGTCTCGTTGTCGAATAGACCCTGACCGATCAAGGGAACAGTTTTCAGGAGGAAAAGAAAAGTCAAAGTGCACTCGAGACGTAACTTTGTGCGCGCGGAAGTAACTTTCTACGAACTGTTACGTCGACGACCCAGTTCGAGAAGGGAAACGCAAGATCGTCGGAATGATATAACTAATCGTCGAGGAAGAAGATCGCGAAGGACGTATCCGGAGTTGTTTCGAAAGTGTTTCTCCAAGAAAAATCTCATATACAAGTGTACAAGTTCCTCGAAAGCAATAAGAAGTCTACATAAACAAGGGACGATCGCGAATCGAATCGTGGCCGAAAGCAGTCTCGTTAGTCAGTTGGCTAATATCGCTGGGTCGAGGTCGTAGCGAACGCAGGTGACGCGAGTCGATGTTTATGCTCGAAGTATCGGCCGCGCGCATCGAACTACGTTGGTCACGAGGTATCGGAAAATCGATAGAAAGCTGACTGACGCCAGCGGCGGCGACGTCGGCGGCGGCGGCGGCGTTGTAGTTGGAGGTGGCAGTGCTGGTGGTGGCGGGCGAGATGTCCGTGTCACCTACACACCCTTAGTTACGCGCCGTTCTGATGGTGGTGGCTTAGCCGGTAGTGGTTCTTGTCACTTTTGACGCTCTGCGTGCGAGGTTATCCTTGTATTCGCGCCGGGCAAGAGGATAACCTTCTCTCTCTCTCTCTCTCTCTCCCTCTCTCTATCGAGTATCGTCGAGAGAAAACAAGAGGACGATCGTTGCGTTTGTTTTTGTTTCGTCGACGACCATTTTCCGGTTAGTCGTGAATGAAGCCCGAAGTTGCGCGCGAAGAAACTAACGGGTGTCGTCGCAAAACATCTTCCCTTTCACGTGGACGACGGACTCTTGTCCACTGTACGGAGAAAAGGTGCAAAGAGCATCACTGCGCAAGTACCCACGACAGTAACGGCTACGACGACGATGTGCTGGTGCAGTGATAGTGACAACGGTGGTGGTGGTGGTGGTGGTGGTGGCGGCGGCGGCGGTGTTGCGTGAGCGATTACTCCCCTCCGTGAACGAACGAACGAATAAACTGACACGTGGCGGGGAAAGGAGAAAGAGGAGGGGAAAGACAGAGACGCGGTCACACCTGGACCAAGAGAGGAACTCGTGGCACGCGACACGAAGAAGCGCGTGAGCGGAATAACAGTAGTATTATAGTAGTAGTACAACAGTAGTAGAACCAAGACCAGATGGCGGTTGTGCCGGTAGTGTGAGCCGCGAGATATTCGGGGTAGGGACCGTTAGGGGGAGAAGGCGGGAAGAATCCCTAGGAAAGAGCGAGACCGAAAGCGAGAGAACCGACCCTCTTTGCACCGCTTCTGGGCCCGCTCGCGTGGCTCTCTTTCTTTCTTTCTTTCTCTCTCTCTCTCTCTCTCACACTCACTCTTGGTTTCTTCCATTAGAAGAGAGCCGGTACACCGGTGCGCTCGCACTCGGGCGCGCGAGCGCAGAGAGCGTGCGCTCTCACTCGCTCCGTACTCGCGCGGTGTCATGGGCGCACGGTGGTCGTTGCGCTACCACCGGATACTCGCTATGTCGAACCGATGTCGCGGTGGAATCTCAGCATCAATCGTCGGGAAAGTCGTGCGCGTCGTCGTTCGCGGTCGTGCGGTAATAATCACGTGAGTGACGACAAAACGTAGTGATAGCGGAGGAGAGAGAGGAACCGTTTCTTCTTTCCATCCCCTCCCTAAAACGACAATTTTACTCGACTGTTGTAAATAAACGAAAAGTAAACAGTGCGAAGTATACGGTGCGGTACAGTGCGTCGTCGTCGTCGTCGGCGAACAACAGCGAAGGAACGAGTGGCAGTGCGCCCACTACCGAACTAGATGTGCGTAAATGGAAGGTATAGGGGACATAGGCGATCATCAATCGCATAGCGAGCAATTACTGGACTCGGTCGATTCCCCGGCGGCAGTGTCTACGCATGGCCGGGGCGGTGGGGGCGGCTCGAATGGGAACTGCGGTGGAGGTGGTGCAGGGGGTGCAGGAGGTAGCGGCGAAGGTGGAGGTAGGGGTGGCGTGGTCGGTGGGGGTAGACATCACAACCACCACCACCACCATCATCATCACCACCACAGCCACCACCACCATCACCACCATCAACAGCAGCAGCATCAGCACGAGGTCGGACACGAAAGCGGCGGGGGTAGAAGCGGGGGCGGCGGCGGTGGTGGTGGAAACGGGGGTGGTGGTGGTGGTGGTGGTACCAGAGGAGGTAGCGTCGAGGGTATGTCTTCGTCGGCCTCTCAAAGCCCCGACATCGCGTGCGCGAGCCTACCGCTGGAACTACTCGCGGCTGGCGCGCTCGGCGTCAAGGAGGAGCGAGACCTCGCCGCCGCGGAGGATCTGTCGTCGTCCCAGGATCCGCCGAGCATCGGCGGTGGTGGTGGCGGTGATAGCGGCGGTGGCGGCGGCGGCGGCGGTGGCGGTGGTGGTGGTGGCGGTGGTGGCGGCGGCGGCGGTGGCGGTGGCAGTGCCGGTGGAATCGGAGGCAATAACGACGGCGGCGGCGGACGCGCCGTCGGTGGCGGCAACGGCAACGGCAACGGCAACGGCAACGGTGGTAACGGCGGCAGCAGCGGTGGCGGCGGCGGAGGCGGCGGCGGCGGTAGTGGCAGTGGTGGTAGTAGTAGTAGTGGCGGCGGTGGCAGGCAGAGCGCGCGGGAGTCCCTGTCGGTGATCGTGCCGCCTCAGGACGTGGACGTGGACTCGCGCGACGCCGACGACTCGGAGCTCCTCAGTCCGGGCAAGCTAACGCCTACGTCCGGGATAAGCGTGTCGGTCGCGAGTATGATCGACGCGACGGACTTCAGGGCGATGCAGCCGGAGCCGACGTATCAGACACTGACCTCGGTAGCGGAAAGGATGTCACCGCCCGGCTTCAGTCCGGGTTCCTCGTACGCCACATTGACGCCGCTGCAGCCGTTACCGCCGATCTCGACGATGAGCGACAAATTCGTTTACGGTGGTCACGCGGCCGGCGGCGTCACCGGCAGTTTCGCCGTAATGCAGAACAACGGCCTGGGTAACATCGGCCTCGGGATGGGCGGTTCGCCATACGCGTATGACAAATTACCGTCGATGGGCATGTCGCCGCCGCACAATTATCCATCGCCGGGCGCGGGTCTTCAACCGAGTCCGTTGTCCCCGCAAAGCGCGTACAGCCAGAGCGGCCTTAACTCGCCGCACAAATCGTCCGCGAGTCCGCATTACGATCCGGCGTTTTTACCAAGGTTGCAACAGAGTCCGGCGGCGCTCAGCCCGTCCTCGCCGCCGGCTGTTACGGCGACGGCGAGTTTCGCGCCATCCCATCATTCGCCGCCCGGCACGCACTCGGTGCCGAGCGCGGCGTCGCCGCCCCCGACGATGCAGACGCAGCTGCAGCAACAGCAGCAACAACAGCAGCAGCAACAGCAGCAGCAGCAGCAGCAACAGCAGCAGCAACAGCAACAGCAGTCGATACCGCAGCAGCAGCAGCAGCAGCAAACGATATCGCACACGCAACACGTGCAACACACGTCGGTCGTCATGAAGACGGTCTCGACGGCGAGCAACGGCGGTGCCGGCGAAGTCGAGGAGATTAACACGAAGGAGCTCGCGCAACGGATCAGCGCCGAGCTCAAGAGGTACAGCATACCCCAGGCGATCTTTGCGCAGCGCGTGCTGTGTCGCAGCCAGGGCACCCTCAGCGATCTGCTGCGCAACCCGAAACCCTGGTCCAAGCTCAAGAGCGGCCGCGAGACCTTCCGGCGGATGTGGAAGTGGCTGCAGGAGCCCGAGTTTCAAAGAATGTCGGCCTTGCGGCTAGCAGGTTAGTTGTCCGCGCGGGAGAACTTTCTCTCCTCCTATATTTTACCACCTATCATATATGAATAAAGCTCCCCTTTACGAAACCACTCTAATTACTCTCGAACGTACACTATCTCAAACGTCCCACCTCTCTAGATATCGTACACTTCTCGCGTGTGTGTTCTTTTCGTTTCTATAAAAAAGGAAGGAAAAGAACCCGAGACCGACGTTATATCGTCGTTGTCGACGTCGTCGTCGTCGTCGTCGTCATCGTCGTCGTCGTCGTCGTCGTCGTCGTCATCGTCGTCGTCGTCGTCGTCGTCGTCGTCCTCGTCGTCGTCGTCGTCGTCGTCCTCGTCCTCGTCCTCGTCCTCGTCGTCGTCATCGTCCTCGTCCTCGTCGTCTTCATCATCATTGTCGTTGTCGTCGTCATCATCGTCGTCGTCGTGCGAGTCTCTCGCACATGTAGTGCATCAACACGTATAAACGTCACAAACACGTTGTGTCTCACGCTTCACATACACACGTGTCTCGCTGCTCGCCTGTGTTCTCGTCCTGCGCGTCCTCGACATCGATCCGTAATCGATGATTGTCACATTTTTTCAGTACCGTCGTTTACATTTACAGCATTTTTTTTAAATCGTTGCATCCGATAAACAATCACTCTCGGATTAAAAAAAAAAAATACATATTTCGCTTTGAAACTAACGCTAAAATAATTCCAGCACAAAGAAATATGTGAGAACAATTAATAATCCGCAAGTACAAGATGAAACAACTCTGCTCTTTTGAAAATGCATTTAAAATAATTATAGAGACTTGCGTCTCCGTGTTAGAAATTTTCCGCGTGAAACATTGCACATAATAGACCGCGTTGTAAAAACCCCTGTCCTCTTCTTCTTCCCAGGGATATCCTTCGATTCAAAATAAACTACACCCTACCTGATAACGCTCCACTGGAACGAGCTTAGAAAAGAACATCTTCAGGCTACTTGCATTGATCAAACTTCTTTAAAAAGCAACGAAATTAAAGTCACAAGTAAATTATATACGAGATTTTTAAAATTTAAAAACATGAAAGGAAATATAATTTATAATGGAGTACATGATCTTTATTTTAAGAAATATAAAAAATTGATTTATCTCTTATTAAACCCTCCAAAATTGATTGTTTCATCAAACATTTGTACGAGTGTTGCGTTAACTGCTGCTGCTAAAAAAATATTCATTAATTACATATACATATATATCTCGATGCGTGTTTATCAAACCGATAGATAGTCATTCTACTCCGACATACTCGCGCAAAATAACAATTGCTCCGGAATATAAACGTAGCAGCGAATATAGCGAAATCCAGATTAGCTAGCCACGTAAAATAACGAAATGTGCAAGGCGATCGACGAACGTTATTAAGCGAGCTCTGGGATAAAAAGGCTGGAGCGCTAAATCGCACGCGGGACATGTTTTGGGGAAATATACGCGCGCAAAAGATCCGCACGAAGCGCGCGCGCGGACAGCGGAAGCGCACACGTGGCTGACCCACGTGGGAGAGGCGTTCCCTTCCATATCATTCAGAGATAGACGCGCGGAATAACACTTTTCGAATTCAACATCCTTCGTTCGCGGCGCGATGCGGCGGCGCTCCGCGTCGCGGCGCTCGCCGCTTGCGTCCAAGGTATTGATCCGTCGAGTGCGGCGGTCACGCGGTCGCCGTCGCCGTCGCCGTCGACGACGGCGTCGCGGCGCAGCCGCGCGCGACCTCGGCACGGCTTCGTCTCGCTTTCCGGAGCCGCCATGTTCGCCACGCCGTCGTCCTTCCCTCTCTCTTCCTTCGCCCACCACCTCCGACAACCCTCCTGGACCATTCTCTTCCCAACCACCGGAATCACCGCGCGGGACTTTCTCGATTTTCGTGTCACTCGAGCATGATCACGGAAAGCGGAATGATCCGAAGCGATCGAGACTTCCGCCGAGAGAGGGAAAGAAAGATGTTCCTCGAGGTTGACTTTGAACGGGCTTTGGGATTCCAGTAAGATTGTTTCCCACGATTCTTCCATTTCTATTTCTTTGTATATAATTATACGTATCTCGATAGTACACTACCCTTGCGACTTTAATTTCGAGAAATTAAAACATTTTCTTTCATCAATAATGATTTTATCATTAAATCATCCCTTTCGAGACTTTAAGTTTATTAGACAATTTTGCCTAAATTAAAATTCGCAAACCCCGCAAATATATATTTTGAGGAACTAAAATTCTATCCTATTAAAAAAAATGGCTTGCCTTTTTTCCTCTCTTTTTCATTCTTTCTTCTTTTCTGTCATTTCTTTGCGAGTCTACCGAAGCATACACATAATGTCGAGAAGAGAGGGATTACTTCTATAGTGTAAATGTTCAGACAGCTTTTCGTAGCACGAAACTCTCTTAGGGTCGTGGAAAAGGCTGGGAACGTAGAAAAGGCGCGGCACACGGGGGTATAAAGAATCGCCGGGAGGAGAAAATGCCAAAGAAGTAGAAGGGCTCGATTCAGTGCCCTTCAGATTAGAGCCTCTTCCCATTGTTTCCCACGTATCTCTCTCTCTCTCTCTCTCTTTCTCTACAAGAAAATCCGTCCCGTAGAACTTATTCGATCCAAACGGCAAACGCGTTTCGCGAAACCCCTGAATCTACCCCGTTATATAAGCCTAATAAGCGTACAAATATGTAGAGAGTTACTCCTAACATAGATACTCTTCAATTTACAATTTTTCAAGAAATTTTCTTTATATCAATACCTCTAAAAATTGGAGCAAAGATTGACAAATCAAAATACGACAAATTAGCTTCATATATTAAAATCAAGATTTAAATCGTCTAAAAGAAATACGAGAAAAGCAAAAATTAGGTTAATTTACAGAGTATTATTCGAGAAAAAATATGTAGAACGTCTTTTAGATTTTTTGACAAGCTCCAAACGACAAATAATTCGCTCATACCCGTTAAAATCGTGATCAATCAGCGAACGTAACGTTGCGCTCTTAAATTGCCTTTATTATACCACCGCTATTGTTGTTCGTGCACGAATTCATTCTAGTAATGACTATAACGTGTGCCTCATTGCTGGATGTCATTTGCGTTTAATTGCATTCACCATCGTCGTCGCTATCGATCGTCACACGAGGGGGTCAGGTGCATTAGTCGCGAAGCTCCTCGTATCTTTCTATTTACTTTCGTCAAATGCATTCCATATACAATATATTTCTGCAAGTAGCTCAGCAGCTCAATAATTCACAAACATTTATTTCATGATGATAAAGTTCTTGTTCAAATTGTGTAATTTTTTCACGTATCTATACGGATCTTGAAAAATGTTTCAAGCAGTAGCTGAAAACAAGAGGAAGATTATAATCGTTTCGAATTTAAAATGTTGTCTGTATTTTTTAGAATCAAAGCATTTAAATTCTAAATGTCTGGTAATTAAATTCTTAGATCTAAGATAATTCCTCGATTTAATTTACATTAAATTATATTACCAAAGTATATTTCAATTAAAGTAAATTAAATAGAACACAACACACAACTTATACATTATTAAGGATATTTTGCATTTCGGACGAAATATCACAAAATGCGAAAATTTGTCAAAATTCAAGAATTTGATGCATCTACATAATAAAAGACGCGTATGATTAATGTCATTTTGTTCAACATTACCGTTTGATATCGTTCTGTAGGTCTTACATTCGCCGCGCATGTGTCTTCTTACGTACACTGGACATAATGAAAAAAAAAAAAAGAATCGATACGGCTGTGTCGTTTCCCTGTCTCACGGGCTTATCGCGAAGTTACATCGCTACCACGAGCTACGTTATGTTTTTAACAACGCGATCAATACCGTGTCGTCCTCGTAAACACGAATTTTTGAGTTCTTAAGTTTGTGAAGATATGTATCCAAAGATTTTGCTTATTCGTATTAAATTATGCGAAAAGTGTTTGTCTCACATTTTTTTTGCTCCAAATAAAGTTGGGAGTAGTAGTTTAGAAAAAGATTAAAATGTTTTTCTAGGTGGAAAAAATATTTGTGACTCGATTTCTAAAACTGCGCAATTTTCCTCTTAATTTTTATGTAATAAGAAGCGCAAATATTTTTCAATCAATTTGCGATAGCCTACTTTTTTAACATAAACAAGTGCTTGATTATGATATGATAATATGAACTCTTATGCGTCGACTACTAAAATACAATTATACATCATTCTTAATGTGCAAAATGATTTGCATTCTTGAATAATAATAACTTACGATAACAAAATAAATTATCTCTAAACAATTTTCTGAATCAAGAAACTTTATGAAATTCTCAAAGCAAAATGTTATCGGGGAAAAAAGCCACTAAAAAATCAACTTTTATGATTGAACTTTTCTCAACTTTTTCAAACATATAATTATTCATACAATATCTTGATGCTACTTGATTTCACAATTAAAATTAATTATCTTGCACTATTTTTTACTTTAATTTCTTATTTTGCTTCCTACGTAGAGAGAACAGGCGGCTAATTAGGGGTTACAGGCATTTCTTTTTTTCTAAAGTTTATGTAGTAAAATGAAGATATCCCTCTCTCTCTCTCTCGCTTTGTTGCACTTTATTCATGTAGCGTGGCGGACGCTATGCGGTTTCCACGGTACGTTGACGCACAGCACGCGCCGAAACGCGACACCCGGCGGTGTGGAGAGGCCCTATGCGTGCTCACATGTCGGGCATAGCACGAATTCACCCCCGCGTGTCCCGCGTGCTCGTCGTCGTTCCTACGGGATATCCTGTCGGCTCGCGGAGAACGCGTTCACCAACCCTCCTCCGCCCTCCCTCCGTTTTTATTCTCCCCGCGCGATCGAGAGAGTATTCAAATCTCTGATAAATTTCGGTAACTCTGCAAACTCTAGGTCGAGCGCTTATCATTATTATTATTATTATTATTATTATTATGACATAATGAAAAAATCAAATATTCTATTTTTCTGCCAAAATCTCATTAGGTGAGATATAAGTTTGCAAATGCATTGCATTACATTTATAAATCTGGTTGTTAGAAATATTCTCTTCTACTTGAATTTTTTAATTTTCTGATTTTTAAATTTAGATTCTTGGTCTCTCGTAAATGAGATAATTGAATTTCAACTTGATCGCATAGTCGAATCTCATAAAAATTTTGAATTTTATGAAATATGTACGTCTCGAAATGCAGAGAATGAATTTTGATATTATTAGCGTGTGCCTTCTATTCGAAACGAGAACTGCTTTTTTCAGAGATCGGTTTTTATAGGGGAAGAGGTCATTCACTAAAACATTATATTGAAAGGAGAGAGAGAGAGAGAGAGGGGGAGACTGGAATCAAGGTGCAGATGTCACATCAATGAACACCTTTCGTCGTACAGCTGTTACGCTATGCAAGAGAGCTGATAGAACGAAACCGTGGCTTTCACGATTTCAACTTTTCTTTATACTATACCGACTTGCGTTTGTGTTTAACGGCACGTTGCTGTTAAGAATGCATAGAATAAAATATTTCAAAGAGGATACATCTTTTATTTAATATTTGTATTACTCTCGAAAAAGCAAAGTACGAATGTCTTTTCCACTGTTTACAAAATTTATCACTTCTCTCATAATATATCAATGATAAATAATGGTTTCGTCTTTTTGAAAGCAAATATTTAAATGTAAATAAGATTTCCAGAGCAGCATAGCGAATAAAGTCAAAATCACAAACGTACCATTGAAAACCAAAAATGTGCGGATTAAATTCGACTCTGAAAATTTTAGCAGAGATGCGACGCAATAATTTACTTGGCTCGAAAAAGATGCGTCCGTGAAATTCAACACAGAAACGCGTGTGACATTGCGAAATAGAACAAAATCGTGCCCGCATCGTGTTTAAAAAATGTTCGCGACAAAAGTAGGTTTTGTGGCCGACTCTGTGCGACCGAAACATGATTTTTACACGCGATGCACATTCGAAGATGTTGAGCTCGCTATTGCGTAGCTAGAGAATTCGATAGAGAATTCCGCGCGTGGACGGATCGCATTGAGTTTCAAGCAGATCATTGATAAACGAAAGGTGACACTGTGTGTGTGGTATGTTTTGTGATAAGCAATGCTCTCTTGGAACGACGTCTCTTAATCGCACTGACACCAAAACTTATATTCCGAGCGAACATTTTTATCACCCACGAATTTAGGCAGCAAGTTAATTGGAAATTATATTATTTTTATCTTCAATATTTGTAAAAAATTGTTTTAGGGGTTTATTCCTCTCGTAATATCATAATAAAAAATATTATACATATAATATTATACAATATTGTTCTGAAAAATTCAAACCATTTAAAAAAAAATTGTATTTTTACTTTATTATTCTTTCGATCAAGAAACTAAGTATGTATATTAAAAAATTCGAGTATCTACATGTAGTCTTAAATAACAATAAGTTTTGTTTGAGGACTAAAGACGAAAACGATTATAGAACTTCTACTGTGCGAATCAAATATTGATAATCGTTGGACTATTATCGTGGCTCTGAAAGTAGCACATCCTGCTCTTTGGCGTATGTATTTCCAGAAAGTTTCCTGACAAATTTCTCGAATACTCCTTCCACTGGCTGACTCATCCACTACGTCACGCATGAAACATACAGGGTGAACCAAGCTAAATTTCGTATTGTAGATTCGACAATCTTCTCGCAGTAGAAAAGTATTTATTTAATCATCTTCAAGTTTTTATAAAAATATCTGCGCAACAAAGCCGCATAAAATTTGTCAGACCAATGTTGCATATATTATTTAATATTTTTACGTTAATATTATTAGAACGTTTAAAGAGTGTAAAAAAAAATTTAAGATAATTTTCGAAAAAAATAACTTGGTTATCGAATGATAAGAAAAATAAAATTTAATAAAAATCAAAATCTCTGGAAAAAGCCATAGCCCTGATTCTTTATTTCCTATTATTTTTCTAGCTCAAAATTAATTCATCAGAGTGCTCGAAATTTGTCTCAATTTCCTTTTTCTAATTACAGTCTTTATAAAAATTAGTTTAATTTCAATCGAATGTGATCTTTTGAGATTAAACGATAGCAAAAAGTATCCGAGACACCCTATATATGTATGTAGGCCGCACACAAGGCACGGCCACGCGAAGTCTCTCTTTCTCTTTCTATCTGTTCTCACCCCTGTGTGGGGAGCTCTCTGTCTCTCCTTCCTCTAAAACCCTCCTTCACGTAGTAACGGAGTGTTCAGTGGGAACCGGCTTTTCCCGTTGTACAACGCATACACGCCGTTGTTCGCAACTGTTACGTACGTGTCCCGCGTACGTACGTACAGGATGGTACGAAATAGTAGGGCGAAAAGAACCCCGTGAGAAAAGGAGATTGGGGGTCAGACTGTGCCACGAGGTAATCCTCGAGAAACATCCGACATTCTCACTCTCAATTTTCTGCCGATACTTTCTCTTTACGGAAATTGAACTTCAATTATAATGACATGCGATCAAATAAAAAGAGCTGCTTTATCAAGTTGTTAAAAAATTAAAATATTAATCGAAAGAGAGGTTAATAAATTATATTCAAGGAAATATACAGGGTAAAAAAGTCTATTGGGATAAAACGTTTCTATCGATTTACATTAATATGTTAGTACATATATATACATAGATTTATAACATGTTAACATGCTAACATCAATGTTTTAGCTATTAGCGCTGAATAGCAGAATCTAACTCGAAATTGACGAAAATAAATACTAGCTTATTAAATGTTAATTAACACCTAATTGAAAGCGCAGACTGATTCGCATATGACATATTTATAGTCCAGCTTTTAACTAGAGCAAAAATATTTATATTGGAAATTTTTAAGAATTTTTAAATGACAGATACATTGTGATTAAAATTTCTATCAAATAAATATTATATAATATTTTACCTAGATAACATTTCGCCGCTTGTGCGCGCAAAATAAGATTTCCCAAAATCAACGCGCTGAATTATTTCGCTCAACATCAATCATAATTAAATGTCTGTAACGACTGTGAATGAACCGGGAGAAAAACAACACGAATATAAAATGCCCTTTCATTCATTCTCCCTTGCAGCTTAGATCTCATTGACTCCAGAATGTATTTCCTTGCAAAAAGTTTCTTCGCAAAGTTTTTTGCAAATCCTCCAAAGTTTATTTACGAATAATCAATAAAAGAAATGACACACTTTGATATAACTATTATACTCGGCGATTGCCCCGTTCTTCATTTCGACTCTGTGTGGCTTTCTTCGTTTTCACGTTTCCCTCTCTGTATAATTTTGCAAAACAATCCCTCTTCATCGTCCGAAGATGATCGTCGGCAGAACGTCAACATGGAAGATACGAACCAGCTGAATCTCGAAAGTAGAGAAACTTACTGCTCGATCTCTGTCGAGAGAGTCGAACGGTTCCCGCTTGTGCGCGCAAATGCAAATGTTTCGACCTAACCAAACGGATAGACAAACGCACCACCAAGAATTTCACGGAGGTTTTCTTTCACCGTTTTCTCATATCCGATTCAAGATTCGCCCGCGAATGAAAGATCACGCGCCACGCAGGACGCTAGGATCGTTCCCGCTCGCATTATATAATTTATACGCAAAATGAGTTTGTCATTGTAGAAAGAATATCTCAACTTTCTCACAACTAACGATAAGTCAAAGAATTATTTGAACGAGAAATTGAAAAATAGGGAAAATATAAGAAAATCATTTCATAGATCGAACAAAATATGTGTTCTAATAAAATTTTTTTTTTAATTAATTTAATAAAAAAAGAGGAGGGGAAATCATTTCTTGTTTCCTGGAATTTATTATGTCATAATTGAAATTATATCGATGGAGACAATATTCGGATTCTTTTCAGTCGTAATATTCCTTGTGTGAGAATGTCTGATATAATTATAATAATTGTAGAAACTTTTTCATATTTCTAAAAAAAAAAAAAAAACTGTGGTTTTTTTTACAATGCATGTTCTTTTAACAAAAAAGTTGCTTTTACGCGTGCACGGGAACTTTTCTCGCATCCTGTATATATATTTCGCTGCGATTGAACGCTGGATTTAATTGATTTTTCCCTATTTTTACGTTTTCTATTTTCTTAGGGACAAGAACCTATAAAATCCTAAATTACCTTATATATCCTTTGTCCCGCTCTTCCCAACAAATCTTTTTTTGTGATACTCAAGCGCTTGAAATTCGTAGAGCACGTGGCAATATCTTTGACGGTCGAATTTATATTATTTCATTAACAACACATAGATTCAAGAATTTGAGAAAACATATTTTAGTAGAAATTGAGAAATTCGTTATATTTTGGAGTATAGTATAAATCTCAAAATAATAATTTATGAACTTAACTAAATAAATAAACCTATTAAGTTACAATTTTTTTTTGCAACATTACATACACATTAAAGAGATTTTTTACATTTTTCGTAAAAAAAATGGATTAAAATCTTAATATCAAATTCCTGCGCGTTATCTGATATTCCTGACTTCTCCGATATGTCAACGAAGATGATTGATCGGCTCGGCAAAGATACTGCTATCGTTAATTACATTTTAGTTTTACTTTAGTTTTATCATAAGTTACATGAATCTTAAGTCAATGTGATATGCCCTGTCTTATGTTGTATGATTTCTTTCTTGAAATGTGTGTGCTTTTCCGTTTTGTGTCTTTTTTGTTCCGTTGTGCAAAGAGAAAAAAATAAAGTGCACACATGGGTTCAATCTTAACGAAATACAGCGCCGAATTCTTGCTTCTTTTCGAAAATGATCTCATTTGTTTCGATCGTCGTCCGAATTGCTTTTTTTTAACTCCTTTCCTTTTCTGGCTCGCAAAATATATAAACGCATCTTATTTAAATATAAAAAAAAAAAAAAAAAAAAATGTTAAATTCCAAATATCTCCAAACGAATCATCAAACACGAGATTTCCGGTTTCAGAGGAAACATTTAAAGCTCTTCGAAATTATTGGATTCTCAGATCTTTGGATTCGCGACTCGTAAATTTCTAAAGTTGTGAAACTCGTCGGATTTTCAGATCTTACCTGGGATGTTTTACTCTATTCCATTTTGTTTACATTTGCGCTCGAGTCTGGTGTTCTTAAACTCGAATCTCGTTTCACAGAGAGAGAGAGAGAGAGATTGTTTGTACTACAATTACCGATCGTCGCGACTAATTGAAAATTTGTGACTATTTGCAAACGCGAGCGAGAAAAGGAAGGGAAAGGACGGGATCTGTTCTGAGCAAGAAACAGAGAAAGAAATTATAAACGCGGGCTAAATTGGTTCTCGACGATACCAAATGTAAGACTGATGAGAAGTGTAAACGCAAGGTGTGTGTCTATCGGTTTGGTTTTAGCCCTGAGCAACTGCTCTGAGAGCGGAGGCGAGGCGGACGCGATGCTGGACATGCACCATCCAGGAACCGGGATCGACTCGCATCATCCGCAGTTTCACAACTCCTATGGTAATATAAAATTCATCATTAATAATCATTAATTCTTCTTTCTTTCTCTTGCGCGCCCGCTGCGCGTTCGCTCTCTTCCTTGCGTTTCTTTGAGTTTTTCTTTCCGCGTGCTTGACATATATTAAACGATATATAAGCATTCATCGATAACACACAATGGACACGTATACACGCAAGTGAAATTATTCTTCTTACTGTTATATTACACTCGTTTTCTTATTTCGAATATATATTTTCTAATTTAATTCCGTTTGTTGGATGAAGCATTCGAGAGGGAAATTAATTTAGAGCGTGCTTTTAACGTTTCTTCGTATTTTTCAATTTAACGAAAAAGAATAATGCAAGCTTCTTCCTGCAAGTCCTTTAATAATTCTCAAGTACAAATTGGGTCACGAATTTCCGTCATTGAACCGAACGAAATTAATAATGACGGCAGCTGTTCGACATGAGACTTTAAAGAGCTCTCTTACTCGGCGTGTCGGGATTGATAGATTCCATCAATTTCGATGTCGATCCGCGGTTTTTCGAGCATTGCCTTAACAGCGTTACCGTTAAACTTGTTTGCGGGAATACGTTATTATGTACAAGCGGGAGAGCGAGAATATCTCGCAGAGTTTTCGCGACGTTATTCGTCGTATCTATGTGCAATAATACCGCAGAGTTTCAGAGCGCTTCTTCAATTTATTATAAGCATCTTCGTGTGCCGAGTTTCCCCCGAAATCGTATATCAAGGGAGCATTAAATTAGAGAGCACGCATATAAAGCGCTTAAATTAATTATCTATATATACACATCCAACTTCAATTTTCTCAAATAAAATTCCGCATCATTTTTCGTTAATTTATCATTTTTATCCTCTTTGGATTTTCCTCGAATGCGAACGCGCGAGCGTTTTCTAGGAAGTCATCGTCACATTTACGAGAGAGTTTAAATTTAAGAATTTAAATTTTACATTTCGCTTCCTTTTTAATTCGACGATCGAAGGACGGAAGGCATAGACATCGCGATTCGAATTTGACTCGCAGCCGAAACAGATGTCTCGATGATTAAATGAGGAATAGCTCGCCTTATCCGGCGCAATCGAATTAATTAATCGGCCCTTCGCTTTATATCGATCTAATCCGTTTCAGGGGACCGTTGAATAATATGCGACCCTAATCGAAGTCTCTCGCGGAGATTCGAGAGCCGACAGACGTGAATTTTAAATAAATTCCAGAAGAAAGCGCGTCTCTCTCTCTCTCTTGATTGCGACACTTTGAACCGATCAGTTTGTTAAATTAATTGACATGACTTCCGATAGATTTTTAAATCAATCCGTCGTGATTGAGTTTATAGACGTATTTATAGAGCCGATTCGATATGCATTTCGTGTCTGCGACATTTGGCTGTTCGCCTAATATTTTTATTCGCTCACCTAATCAGAAAAATAGAGATCAGAGAGCATTTTGTTCAGATCCAAAGAAAGCACATTTGGTAATAAATTTAAAATCGATCCTTTATCCGTTTATTAAAACTTCCGCTTATTTGAAAATATCGTTTTTCTGTTGGAGTTTCAAATTTTGATAACGCTATACATTAAGAATCTATGAAAGTAGATAATTAATATGTCAAATATGATGCAGACATTCGTCAACTTTGTTAAATATTCCAATATTCATATTACGATTTTATTTTCGCGAAACGGCAATTTACAAAATCATGAATTCTTCGGAACACAAGGCGGATCGGAGAAAGAGAGAGAAAATTCGTTGGTTTGGATATTATTATTATTATTATTATTATTCAGCCGGAAAAGATCGCAGAGTCGCTCTCACGAGAACGACCGAGTTTTCGGCAAAGAGCGAATTAAGCGGCAGTGAGCGAGTTCCGATCTGAACTTTCGGAAACAACAAATCCGCCGGGGCTCTCGCTGATTGAACGCGGCTTCGTGCAGAAAGCGGAGACACTACCGGAAACTCGAAAAAGAAATTAAAAAAAAAAAATAAAAACTGGAAAAAAAGAGAAGAAAACCGAGGGAAAAAGCGAGCAAGATCGATGCGTCGTCGTCCTGCGAGTCCTCGCATACATCGCGAAGGTATATCAATCGAACGTAATCTCCCTTACTTCGGCGGCTCATTGAAATCCCACGCTAAATTTCAATCTGACGTGTACAAAAGTCGGGCCCTTTCCCTCCGTCCCATCTCGATTCGATGCTTCGAGACTCCTCGCTATATCGCGGACATAGGACTCGAGCTTCAGGCAACGGTCCATTTCCGCGATCCTCATCTTCCCCGATTTTCTCTCCTCCCTATATACGACGTCTGGACCAACGTACGCGTATATACGGTGTGTCCCGGAACCGGAGACCCTCGCGGGATCTAGAATAAATTTGCAAAGTTGAATATTCAAATTTATATATCGGCTTCTAAATATTTGAACGACAAATTGATATATAAACTTATGGAATTACTCATCCCTAGGACTCGCGGATTCAAATTAAAGGAAAATTTGGAATTTTCATTTATTCGAAATTGATATGTAACATATGACGGAAAATTTGTATACAATTTTATATATAAAGCATATTTACAATCACGATTTGTGAAGAACGAGAAAAAATTGTGTTTATATTTTTTCATGCAGTTTAATAGAATAAAATAAATAATTAAGTATTTATGCGGACATTTAATAATAATGTACAAAATTTTATTATATAATTTTACATTACATTCTAGATTAATAAAACTGCATGTTTAATGCTTGTGTCGTTGAATCCTCGAAGCTTGAAATTCTATAATTGCTACTTTGCATTTTAAGATTTAAAAAAAAAAGAGAAAAATTGTGAATACGCATCTCTTGAATAATTTTTAAACAAGCTTCTTCAAATTTTAAAGTTGACGTCACATGCCCTAAATTTCCCATCGAAAAGAAACGATGATTCTACACACACCCTGTAGGTCTATAATGTCTCCCCTC
Source organism: Nylanderia fulva (assembly GCF_048542155.1). Lineage (NCBI taxonomy): Eukaryota > Metazoa > Arthropoda > Insecta > Hymenoptera > Formicidae > Nylanderia > Nylanderia fulva. The sequence goes on along the minus strand of NW_028189730.1, from coordinate 265,434 downwards.
TTTTTTTTCTGTTAAAGTCCTTTTAAATCCCCCTCGCTTCTCTCCTATTCGCGGTGCATCCCTAACGTCCGTTTCCCTCCAATATCACAAATGTCATGATATCGGTTTGTATACACACGAATAAGATGAATACATAGGGCGTATCTAATTAAACTTGGGAAAAGCGAGTTAGAAATTTTCAGCGCCCGTAATAGATGGAGAAAGAGAGAGGAAGAGCTTCCTTATCCTCTTTTCACGATACTCTATTAAAATCACAACCCTTAAAAGCGTTTCACTTTACATGTGTCAAAAGTCAACAAATGTTTAATCTCGTAGTAATATATAATATGTAAAATATAGAAAGATCATGTATCGCATAGTTGACAATAATAATGGCATATTATATTAATCATTACGTATAATAATTTAATCAAACGAATAATTAGCTATACGAATATTTCGATATATATATGTATATATATATATATATATATATATATATATATAGAGAGAGAGAGAGAGAGAGAGAGAGAGAGATTCTGCTCCCAGGAGATAAATAAAAATGGCGCGACAGATAAGGACCGTCTTTTTTTAAAGGCAACGAGTGCTCTTTTTCTTTCTGCCACCCTCACATGATCCCAAAAAGGGCTCGATTCTTTTTACATGATTTTCGTACGCTTCCTTGACGCTCTCGCGGTTCAAGTATTTATTGTCCGGCGACGTTGAAAGGCTTCGATGAGATGAAACAAGGGGGTGACGGCTGAAAAGGAGGGGGAGGGAGATACGACGGCTTTTGTTCGGCGCGGATTGAAATTTAGCGTAGAATTTCAATGAGAGAGAAAAATAGAGAGAGAGAGAGAGAGAGAGAGAAAGAGTCGCCGAGGAGAAGCGCGACGAGATTACCCATCTCAGCTGCTTCGACGTAGAACTCGCTCATTCCCGCCATGTTGCCTGATTTATGCATGAAAGGGGCGGCATCTCGCAGGCCGGCGATCGGCCTTTTTCTTTTCCTTTCATTTTTCCCCGCTCCTTATTTTTTCATCGCTATCACCGGCCCGATCGAATTGTTGTCCGTTATTAGCCGAGCCTCTGTTATCGGAGTGGAATTTCTCTCGTTGACACGCTCAGAATTTTTTTGCAATTGATATTAGCTGTACATATTTATACATTTTTATATTTATTGCAAAGGAAGATTGAAACTTTAGTTTCTCGCGAAAATAAAAATTCTATTCAAACGCTTCGTGTCTTAATCGATCGATAAAGAATTTTTCTCTTTGTGATGATTCTACATTTTTAGGACCGTTCAAAGTTCCACAGCATGAGCTTTTTAATCACGAATTCGAAATTTGCACCGTAATTACAAGTATCGAAAAAAAAAAAAAAAAAAAAAAAAATATCGATAGAAATAACACAGAGCTTGAAAATCGCGATTCATCAAAGATGACGCAAAGAAGTCTTTCCTCGCGAGCGATGACACATGTATTAGTCTTGAAATAATTTTCTGAAGAAACTCTCGCGTCTCGAAGAAATACAGAGCGGCGATGTTTATTTCGTCTCGTTGTTGCAAAACAACGAAACGGGGGCAGCATCATTTCCGCCCCTTTCCACCCCGTTCCGTTCGCGATATCCTATGCCGGCTTTATTTCGCTAGGTAAAATCCGGTCCCCCGAGGGCGAGATTCGGCAGAGTCTTTAAAACCGGTTCGATGGGAATGGGATCCTCGCAGCGTGGCTGCCTAAACAGCTCTTCGTCGAGCTAATTACCTCGTTACTAATGAAACTAATTGCTACCCTACTAGGCGCGCCTTTTGATCCACCGTCGTTTAAAGATTTCGCCAAAATTCAACCCTCTCGTCTTGTCAGTCGCACGCCCACCTGTGTAATGCAGCACTTTCCGCATTCAATTTTCCCCATTCTATCTTATATGTCAATTTAAAACAATAATTTTACTTTGAATTTGTTTAACAGTATTTTTGATCTTTAATTTTATGCGAAGAAAATAGTAAGAAATAAGAAAAGTGTTGATGTGCATTACTCTTTATAGTTAAAAGTTAAATAAGGGTGAAGGACAGTTTTATTCGAGGGAAAGAAAAGGTTCGTAGACCGGTCGTGAGAAAATCGAGGGGTGTCCGGCAAAAAGTTTTGGGAATGAAACCGAGGCGCTGCTTAATAAGATCAATTCTTCGATAACAAAGTGTTGTCTCCTCATTCGTATGGGAGTAAGAAATCGGGGGTGGCGGTTAAGTTTGGTGGCGCTTGTCGCTGCTTTAAAATCGGTCTCGAAAGTCGCTAATGCCTTTAGAAGGTCCTTCGTGTTTTCTAGATATCGAATGATGAGAGAGAGAGAGAGAGAAACGATCGGAAACTGTTAAAACACAGTAGTATCGAATAGTAGTATTGGATAAGATGAAATGTTTTTAACTTTGGAGCTCCTCATTTTCTCGTCCATTTGCAATTATTCTCTAATGTATAAATACATGTATAGGAGAGAGACTTAATTAAAATTTCTCTCAGTTCTGATATCTCTTCATAATTTTTCATCACAAAAAGCAAACGCATCTAACCATTTCCAACTGACATTTTCGTTCTTATTTTATATTATAAAACTTTCAATTTTTTTTTTAAATAAAAACACTTGGGTAAAATTTGTAACAACTACTACATGTCATTGTTCGAAAAAATCAATAATCCCTAAAGGTTGCAAAATATTCCGTAATCGCGGGATGTCTTTGCTAGGCCAAGCCGAAAGTCAGGAAATCGGGGCATTAGTTTATCGGTGACGTCTCCGGGAATACATCTTCGGTGCCCATCCATTCTCGTCGATTTTCTTCGTCGCATCGCGTGTGTATAATGCGAGGAACAAACGTCGCAGACGAGATACGAGCAATTTTTCATTCTCGCGTTCCACTAAATAAATGCGCTGGAAGTTCTCGAGAAAGAGAGAGAGAGAGAGGATAATCGTCGAGCGCACTCTGTAACGCGTTCGTGTATTTTACGTAAATCTAGTAATTTGAAACAAAGGAATAAAAAGATTATATGCAATTTTGATAAGAAACTTTTAAACAAAATCAAGTTTCATTTGATTTGCGCTTATTTTCAAGGAAACGTTTTGCGAACCGCGTGGAGGAGAGTGACAGTTCGCAAAGTATTCGACGAATGTTTTTCATTCAGTCTAACGGTGGATTCGTATATTTCGCTATTTAATTCATGAAATGAAACAACAGCGCTGAGTGATCCGGATGTTGAATAAACAGATTAATGACCGGCCGTTTCTCGAAGGGATATATCAGGCATCAATCAAGATCGCTTAATTAAACCGCGTTCAAGATGCATAATACACAAGACCTTTCTCCATTTCCACATGCGCATATAAATGGATTCGGCAATGTCGCGATTCAACAAGCCGATAATTTGATATAGATAGCGCGACGTTCATCATTCTTTCCCGTGAAGCGACCAAATGAAATACCAAAAATGTATTATCGCTTTCGTGTGGATTTTTCACGGAATAAGGGATTGATTAATAATTTCTCATCAACGAACAAGCGTACGAAGAGCGTGGAAGAGATCGATCAATAACGCGAGAAATAACGTCGACAAATTTATTTGAGAATAAATTCGAGAAATCGATCGTATATACGAATTTCCATCTGATCGACACATGTTGCGATGAGTCAATTGTCAAATTTGAAAGAAAATGTGAAAAAAGGAAGTATAATAATAAATCATTCTTAACCTCCGTTGGCTACGTGAATCTCATTTCAAAATAACATCCTCTATATTAGCTTTGTTTACACAGTTACAGAGATAATTAGTCGAATCGACGATTTTTCACATATGCCATGGAAAATTAAATTTTAATGATTGCTGGCAAAGTCAATCAAACGCGTGGAATGTAATTATTGCTGAAATAAAAAAAAGGCAATACGCGCATCGAAAATCGCGCGTGTTATTGCAGTCTATGCCATTTTATTAAACAAATCAAACAATTTAATGACGTATGTATGTTGTACACAGGCATAGTTATTTATTTCAATTTGGCTTTGACTTGTCACATGTTTCTTAATAATTGAGATTAATAGTGACAAATTATTTCAATGTCCACAAAAATATTCAACGATATTTTAATGCTTCAAAAAATGTTACAATTAAAAAAAAAAGCTTTTAATTAATATTATAATCAATCATATATTACCATAATATAAATATTATAACATATTTCTATGTATATAATGTAACATAAATAACAAATTCATTTTTTCAGAAAAATTGCCGAAATTAGGATATTATTTTTCCAATAACTTTTGCACATATTTCTATTTTTATAGAAAAATTGTATTGCTTTTATTAAAAAAAAAAAAAAGAAAAAAGAAAAAAACGAAAAAAAAGTTTTCGAGCGTGCTCGAAATTCTCAGCAAAATTGCTTTTTCTTTGCTGGCAAAATGAAACATGTCGAAAAATGGGAAGTACTACTGGACCTTCCAAGTAGCTTGTTCGCGAAATAAAGTCGCGGTATCAGGGGTTAAGCGGACAGAGATAGATAGAGAGAGAAAGGTAGAAAACTACAACCGAAAGATGCGAGATTCACTCACCCTCTTTCTCCCCCTCGTTGCAATCGCTCTCGGAACTCTCTCTCTCTCTCTCTCTCTCTCTTTTGCTCTGGCTCTTACTAGTATAGTTTAGCCGAACCCGTGTGTCGGCCAATGGCGGTACGCAGCTGAGCCATTATTGGAAACTCGTTACATACACGGTGCCACCAGCGTCGCCGTTACAAAGGCGCTGACTCCTCTCCCGCTCCTGTGCTTCGGCTAGCCCTGTTACACGGGTACTCGAGGAGAGAGAGAGAGAGAGAGAGAGAGAGAGAGAGAGAGAGAGAGAGAGAGAGAGAGAGAAAGAAAGAGACTGTGTCGTCGCTGCCGCCGTTAGATTGCAAGCCGACGTTATAATGCGCTGCCGACTGACGTGACGCAGTACATTGCATCGTCTATCGCGAGGGTGTCTGTGCAAAGATGTCTGTATATGTATATTTACATGCATACATATGTATGTATATATAATCATTTATGTGCACGTACACATGATACAAGAAGAAGGAAAGATATTGCGTATTCACTCGTTAAACTCTCCATAAAGCTTCTCTGAAATTGTACATTTTTGAGAAATATTTTACAATTCGAAAAACCCAAGACTCTCAAAGTGCCTCGGAGCAAACGAAGCGTTGATTCCCCGTATCTTACGTGTGTTTGTGTCTTAAAATCTCTTTGAGTTATAAATTATTAGGATTGCTTTCTAGATTTTTAAATATTTCAATTTTAGAATTTTCTTGAATCTGTAAATTTTAAAATATTATATAATGTTTGAATTCTCGCAGGTATTCAAACATCGCGATTTTGGAATCTTAAAAATTTTTCAAAATTAAAATTTGTAGAACGTCTACTAAAATTTTTAATTTCCTCGAATGTCAAATTTTTTTCTTCAATCTTCTCTCTCCGTACGCGCAAAAATTCTATAAAATATTCCGTTTCGTATACGTTACTCATTCTACACCGTGATGAATCACTTATGCTAATTCGCGAAATAAAAGGACCGATTTAAGGATCTAATTCTTCGAAACATCAAGTCTCGCATGAACGTGGTCACTCGGTCACGCGATGACGGCCTCATGAATCATCGGTGATATTCCTCCACCTTCTTGACAGTTTCCTTCGGAGAGGGAGTTGTGCAACTTGAGTGAACGCGTTTTGTATCGGCGAAATCCGAGCTATCGGCCAGGATGTCAAGTATCGCGTGTCCTCGATGATCATCGGCGATCCTGGCCGATTCTGGTACGCTTCGTCCTTAAACAGCGCGAAATCGTATATATTCACGCCGATTGTCGCGATTAATTTATGCAAATTAATGCGTGAAGTTCGGGGGAGCTGTCAACTTGCGACAATTAATTGTCCTTGCTCGCGGCGTTGCGAGAAATAATTGAAGGATAATTTTCGTCGACACGCATCCTATATAGGGGAAGATTATCCATAAGAATTCTATTAGTTATAAAAGTCCATAAATAATATTTAGATTAAACATTTAATAAACATAACTTTTAATAAACATTATTTCCTCTTCGAAATGTTGTTGTACTAGATAAAATTTATATAATATTCTTATTGAAGTAATAAAAAAATCGATTAAGCATATTTTTATTAAATGCTATTATTAAAAAAAAATTTTTATTGGGAACGATTGGAAATTGCACACGATTGGAAATTGATTTATTTTTTTAACAATATTTTTAATTATCGCGTGTGTGCGCTTTTTTTATATCCTAGGCTTACATCCTACAGATGATCCAGAATATTTTCTCGAACGCGTCACGAGAACTCTTTTTCGCAAAGGTATCCTAATCCAAAGGGTAACCTATTATTTCAAGCTGTCTTTACCCTCCCCTCCGCATAACCCTTGTCCGTGTATTTTTATTAGGAGTTATTCCTTCTTTTTTTTTCCTTCCCTTCGCGAACGTTACGTGCATCAATTCCTCTTTGAATCTTCTTCTTTTTTTTCTTTCTCTTTCAATGTAGCTCGGAGGATCGACGTAACGATCCACTTATGGAAAATGCCACGGTAAAGGAAGAAAGGCTCTTGTCGTTCACAACTCGGACATCATCCCCCGCAACTCCTTCCTTGCTTTTTCCCCCGATTCGTCGTCTCCCCCTCGCCTGCTTATCCCCGTCGTCACTCCTCGCTAGTCTACTTTTTTCGGAGAACAGAATCCTCTTAGTTTTCTAGTGGCTCGTCCGCGCTCCAGGAATATGCTTTAGGTTTATCAAATTGCGCCTATATATAATATTTGTAAGTTCTTCGCTAACAGGTGCGTTTACAGGGTGCTCAAAAATATATATATCACGGGACATCATGTTTCAAACGGTTCTATAAGAAACGCCTTATTTTCTTATTTAAATTGTTCAGTTCTAAACTATTTAAACACGGTTAAGATTGTTGAACTCGTAGATCCTTAAAGATTTATTAAATTTCAAAGCCTAGAATGTATGAATCGACAAAAATGTTTTTCTATCGATTCTGTTTAATTTCCTAAATTTTCTAGTCGTATCTGTCACTCACAAATAATGAAAATCCACATTAGATTATAAGAAGAGAATAATAAATAATATATATACATCAATAATTTTCGTTTAATTAAATTTTGTAAAATCAAATACTTATAATTGAAAAAAAAAAAATAATAAGCTCCTAGTTGCACGGATTTTTCGGCTCACCCGGTACGTACAGTTTTCCGGCGACTACCCGCCTCAAGTCTGTACTTCGTCTTATCGCGAAGTGGCGGCTTATCGATTGGCCGCGGCGGATGCATTGCTTTGCAAAGTGGAAATCGTCGGTGCACTTTAAGTCTTCGTGAAGTAAGCTCTCTCGCGGATCGTACAATAAGTATGTCGGCGCTTTCGCGGGCGGCAAAACGCGCGACAGAGTCATCGTCTACCTCTCTCTCTCTTTCACCTCTTGTCTCTCCTTTAGGAGCCCCGCAACACGTTCCGGATTTAATGGACAAATCGCGCGATTTGTATACGCGGAGAAATCGAATTTCGATGACCGATCAATTATTAATATTCGATATTTCGCGAAATATTTGATAAAAAAACAACTCGCGCGAAAAACACGAAATCTTAGGAGCGCGCGTTCGTTTAAGCTCGCATTAAAACGCGATAATCCTTGGCTCCTCCCCGTACGTTACGGCGACTTACATAATCAGGACGTGTTCCACTTAATAATTTTATGTTAGATAAGAGACTTACGTAATCTCATTAATAACGGAAATCCGCCGCGTGCGCCGTTAGACGAGTTATTTTTCATTGCTGATGAGAAAGAGAAAGAGAGAAATAAAGAGGCGCAAATACGGTAACGCTTAGTATTTAATTCTCCCCACGCAATTTCAAATACGTACGACGAGTCTCTCGTAAATCCTGGTATATTAATTTTATGGAAATAAAATATAGTCTCTTGAAGAAACATTTGAAAAAATTAAAACCAAATAAAAATGTATATTCTTCCCTTGTCGTTTGTAATTAAATACTTTTAATAAAAGGGAGAAAATAAAATCTCGTTTCTCGCGAAAAACAAAATAATTTCCACCGTAATGTATATATGAAATTATAATGCAGTCTATTTTAAATAGAGAGGAGATCACTATTTTATGACTCGTTGCAGGATCCGTTGGCCCAGTTTTGGCAAAGTAGAGCGCTCGACAGATATTAATTCCCTTCTCGATAGGGATTTATTCGCAAACGTCCTGTCGATAGGATCACTGTTCGCCGATATTGGCAGACGATCTCAAAATTGAAGAAACATCATACAATTCTAATTCATAGCCTCGTAAGTCATTCATCATGATTTGATCGTCTTGCATGACGCGGATGACAGCAAGAGCATCGGGATTCTCATATTTTAAGCGCGTGTATTTCAAATTCAATTAATACAATCAGCAGTCAATGTTAATCGATAACGCACACACGCAAAAAGATATATAATATATCCACCCCTTTGCGAAACAATAAAATATTCATCGATTGCTCGCAGGGAGAAAATGAGCGCGCGTCTTGGGTTATTCCTCAAATTGGATCTTGACACCCGAGTTGTCGATGACAATCCGAGATTCGCGAAACACGTTGATCGTGGAGGGAGCTTCGCTTTGTTCGGCGAGAACGTGCGCTTCTTCCTTTCGGGGGAGATGTATATATTTTCGAAGACACACAGCCGCATGTGTTCGTAATGATATCCCCGGTTCTAGTCGCGGCCATTTCCAGCCGAAAGGTTGCCTTTAATTAGCATAACCGTCGCATACGGCAACATCGAAGCGTTGCGCTTCCACCTCTCAACCCCCATTCCTCCCGCCCCGGTAATATGCACCCCAACTAGTCCTTGAGTTATTGCCTGATCAATAATCTATATGTAGTACCGACGGCACCGTAGGGCGAGCTGCTGTCCGCGTAACCCGCGCAAGCACGAAGCTCGGCGTAAGCTCCCCGTGTTCTGAGCATCGCACAGCTGCGTATCGCCAACGTATAAATCTCGAGATCCGGTCCAGCCCCAGCGAGAAACCGGCTATGTTGAACGTTCATTTTCTTTTTTTAACCCCCAAAACGCCCTCTTAAACGAATATACATGTATCTGAAAAAGCAGGTATTATACGGGAACAAAATTATTGCGCTCTCCATTTATGTAAATGGATTCGTAAGAAGATTCGAAAAGGAATATATATATATATGTTTTTTTGTATTCGAACAAAAAAAAGTTGAAACAATACTCGCGGCTAAATTTTTCTCAATGCGAACACATTCATCGTCTTATCGTTGGAGGAGGAGACCGCGTGAATCTTTCAACGGGCGAGATTTTTATACGATATCGGACGGGGCGAGAAACACGCGGCGGCAAAGTGGGTCGCGTGAATTTTCCATTGTCACGTCACGATGATACACGATGTGTACGATTTCGCGCGCGCGTCTCGCACAAAAGAGAGAGAAGCGATCTCTCTAAAATAGTTAGCTCTCCAAAAATACCCCCCCATTACCTGATCAATAATCTATATGCGGGTCGCTCGTTCGTGGTGTCCACGTAATCGCGCGATCACGAAACTGCGGCGAGCTTCGAGCTTTGAATATTGCAGCGGTAAACGGCCCCCCCCCCTTTCGCCCCCGCGAAATAAATCCTCCGCGCGCCGCGATCGTTAAAGGAAAAAACCGCGCGATAACTATAACGCCCCGGCACGGCGATGAAAAATGCGCGTTAAAGTCGCGGGAGAAATTAAAAGTTGCACGGTATATATGCGCATCCTTAACGAGCCGATTCGCCGGATGAATTTGTAAAAAAGCCGCACCCCGCGCGACGCAAATACGCGAGATAATTAATCGACGAGATGATATTTTTGTACGAAACATCCGCGACCGCGCGAAAAAACGGTGCAAAGTTGAGATGGAAAGCGTACCGCCGCTTCCATTGTACCGTCATTCGTACGTGTGCGTGTGTTTTTTGTATTTTTAAATCAGAGTTGAAGCAGGAAAAGGAATTTTATCACATATATATATCTTTCAACAGCTCTCTGCTCTCGATTAAATTTTGATCAGCGTAGAAAATAGTATATTGTGTATCAAGTGCGGAAAATTGTCAATTCGCACGTGATACGCATACTATTTTGTATTACAAGTGCGGGCAAAGTGGCTTTGTGCGCGTTTTCTGTGGGCCGATCGCACGCCGCCATCTTGCGACGGCACGGTGCGGGAATAGCCATGGGCAATGTATTGCCCACGGCTTCAGCCGTGGACAATGACTTTGAACGCGGCTCAGCCGTAGGCAATGGCTTCGAATGCGGCTTATTCACTCACCGCGTCGCCGCTAAATGGCGGCGTGGGAAATCGGCCGCTTTCCGCACGGAAAACACGCACACAAAGTGCCACTTTGCCTGCACGTGTAACACATTGGGACGGGAAAATTTGCAATTTTTTTCAATCACCTACATCTTCAAGGACCGACACGGCACGAAAACAACGCGATAGTCGCTTTCGAAAGCCACGGGCGAATAGAATTGTGCCGGCTCGTTCCAATCGTGCCAATCGTAAAGCTGCTCCTCCGAATTGCTGATTTCACGAGCCTGTTGAGTATCGAAACGCGACACTTTACGACACAATCGTGACGCTTATTTTTCCGCATCGCAAAAATCATCGACTATGGCAAAACGCATGCAAGGCTAAAAGCTCCAAAGGAAGATTCGAAAATCTTTAATATGTCCACCTTTATAGATACTATAAATTTTCAGACCAGTAAAGTAATTTGATTAATTAATATTCAGTAATTGCTATATCAAGAGATTTTTAATAATTTTAATGCACCGCGCAATGAATATGTACATAATTATTACTCGAGTGTCCTCGAACCTAATAATATATGCCAATTATAAATTTCCCGATTAAGTCGAAGTCGAAATTTCTTCCCGACGAAAATACCGCGGCACGTACACTTAGAAACTCACGCATTAAAGCGAAATTCGAGATTTTAATCCGCGACGCCTGCGCTTGAATACAAATGCATCGTCATCGTCCACATGCCGGCTCACTCGCGCGTATTTATTAAAATAAATTATTGCGTTGTGTCGAGATAATAAATGGAAAATTTCTCTAGGATGGTCCCACACGAGGGGGATGATAGGCGCGCGAAGCATGACGATTATTAAATGAGATTGAAAAAATCGCTAACGTGTATACCGGTGCATCCTAAATACGAAATAATGAAATTTATTCGCAGATTAAACGCAACCCTCTCGCACCCGCGATATATATATATGTATATATAAATATCGAGAACAAAACCAAATTTTATTATACAATACGCTCTCATATACAATCTCGCGCATTTTTTCATTCGTTCCTCGCGCGACCGAAATTTCAAGTAGATTCAAGTAAACTTATGGAAAAAAATGGTGTCCGAAAAAATGGGTAAGGCGTCTAAAAATATACGACAAGGTTCAATCACCCCAGATTCGCGTCCGTGTTATCATACTCCCGTTTCCCGCACGTGTGCGTGGAGAATACGAAAAAGTTGGTCGAAATGACCAACAGCGGGAGAATCGGCGGGGGTGGGTTAGGCCGGGGACTCGTATCGAAAATTCCTCGCATTTCGTAGCCGATGACGGGTAGGTACTAATTTCGATAGCCTCGGCGTCGGCGGCGAGGAAGGGAATCCCTCCGCTTCGCTCGCGCCGGCCCAGCTCGGAAAGAGGCCGCCGCCGACCAGTCCGGTTCTGGTTCGACGCAGTTCGGTTCGGTTCCTAGCCAGTAAGCGGCAGATTAAAGAGAAATGGCTACACGTTCATATTGATTTTTGTCCTCGGTTCGCGGGTTCGTCGTGGGGTGGGTAGAGAGAGAGAGGCGAGCGGCTGGATCGGAGGAGTAAGGGGACAAACAAGGGAGGGATGGAGAACGCTCGGTCGAGGGTGGTCGCCGAGAGGGAGACCACCAATCTTTGCGTCCCCCTCTTCCTCCTTCTCTCTACACGTCTATACAGGGTGTTTCTCTCTCGCTCTCTCGCTATCCTCTACCAACCTACCTACCTACCTACCTACCTACCTACCTATCTACCTATCTACCTATCTACCTACCTACCTACCTACCTACCTACCTATCTACCCCTCTTTCCTTCCTTCTACCCTCTTTCTCCATCTGCACCCTTGGACGTCCGCCCTCTCTCCCTCTTTCTCCGTTTCCCTTTCCTTCTTCCGTTCGCCGATCGCGCTTTCCCTCGCCGCCCCACCCTTCCTATCTGCGAGCTCCGCTTCTCTCTCTTCTCGCCCTTCCGTTCCCTGTCCTCCTCGTTGTCTCCCTCTGTCTGTCTAGCCTCTTCTCCGTCCCTCTTTCTCGTCCCATCCCATATTCGTCCCCTAGCTGGCTTTTTATTCCGCCCTCTTTCTCGTCCGTGTACGCTATCTTTTGCTTTCATTCCCTTCGCGTTCGCTCCCCTTTCCCCATCCCCTTCGTCAGTCTTCGAAAACTTGCGCTAGGTCCTTCCGGTCTTTCTCGCTCTTTCTGGAAAACTCGTCAAAAAAATATATTCCATGACGGCTCGCGATATGTCGATCGTCGATGACACTTGGAGGCGAGAGAGAACAATGATACACAGGGGTTGGAAAGATGAATAAAATTGTGACATCGAATTTGAACGATGTTAGCGATCGATGTGGACGAGCCGAGATTTCAAAGAGCCGACGTTGAAACATTTTTTTACCATTTTTAGTACAAGAGTAATTAACGTTTTAAAAGAGCGCGAGGGTAAAGTACGCTTTCTTCGGTTCTCAAATATTTTGAATGCGAATAAAATTGGAGAAAAAAAAAGCACATTTTACAAAACGTATTTTGAACCGAAACGTCAAATACTGACAAAAGCTTTTGCAAATGCGCCATCGCGAAGAGTCCGAGGAGACCGCGCTGGGTAACGAAGTTTTAGTCGTCTAAGAGCTTTCTTGCGGCCTACCGAGAGATAGAGATAAAGACACGGAGAAAAGGAGGGGGAGAGAGAGAGAGAGAAATCGATTACTCCTCTCGTTCAGCATACCGGAGTTGTGTCGCCCGCAAACACAATTCGAGAGATGTGAGAGCGGCGACCTTGTGGTTTAAATTCTAACTTCTGTCGTGCCACAGGGTAATACAATTATTTCCGGGACTCGCCGCGGCTGGAAATTGCGCTGACAGAAAATTGGATTCATATCGAGGGAAAAGGAGAGAGGGTTGAAAGATGCGATATGTTATCGCCATAATTCGGCAGGACCTTGAGGCGAACGTCGACGGCAATCTCGCCTAATTTAATATTCTCCCGCGCGAGCTTTGTGCCAGTTTTATACTCATCAAGTATCTCTCGCGCGAGTAAAGAAAATTTTATTCAAACGATGCCTACATAATTTGTAAGAATAAAGAAACAAAACAAAATATATTTTCGTGTTCATTTTTCATAAAAAAAAAAATAATAAAAATTTGTATTACACGTGCAGGCAAAGTGGCACTTTGTGTGCGTGTTTTCTGTGCGGAAAGCGGCCGATTGCCCACGGTTATTCCCGCACCGTGCCGCCGCAAGATGGCGGCGTGCGATCGGCCACCTCGCGCACAGAAAACGCGCGCAAAGCCACTTTGTCCGCACTTGTAATATAAAATAGTATGCGTATCACGTGCGGATTGACAATTGTTCACTCGTGTGGGGTGGTCGCACTCGTGACCAATTGTCAACTTTCCGCACTCGATACACAATATACTATTTGAGGGTTCTCCAAGTATGTTGAAAATTGATGAAATGATTTGTGGAGAGCCGGTAATTATATTACGACGCAGAAAGAATCGTGAATTTTGTCGCGTTAATTTCTAAAAAGCAACGGATGGATAATTGAAAGCGGATAATTGGGTCGGGGAAAAAAGGCCCAACGTGTATACGAGGGAAGAAATAATTTCTCTCTCGCTCTTGGAAAGATCCGTCCCGCAAAAGTTGACAAATTTTCAATAAGATTGCTAATTGGCCGGTTATTTCATCCCTCTCGAAAAAAAGAATTCTGCGTCGCCGGACTCTCTCGATCGGCTCCGTCCAACCCGCCGCTCCGCCACCCCCTACCCCCTCCATCCCCCTTCGAGTCGTTTCGTATACCCCGCGGCTATCAATGTATAGCCCCGCGCGCGCTATCGATCGATCGAGTCCGGCTTTCATTTTTTGCTTATTTGACTTTTCGGCTCCGGTCCGTCCGTTCGTTCGTTAGCTCTTCTTCGAGAGCTATCGAACGACGCAGCGGCGCAAATAATTCCCGGGGATAACCCGAAGCCTCGCGGAAAAAGCTTCTCGAGCCTTTTTTCGAGCTCGCACATGTTGCCGATCGGAATGTTAATTAGGTGCGAGGAACCCCTGAGAGAACCCTGGACGAAGCAATCGCAAATTTAGGATGATTCGCTTTTACAATTAGTGTACATCATAATTTCATCTGGTTTTATATTATATATCCGAGAGTAAACATGTGTGAAAGCGAAAATCAAATTTAGATTGTAACTTCAATTTTCGAAAGAAACAAACTTCAACCTTCGTTAATAATTTTTAAACTTGTATCAAATCAGATTGACATAATATACACACATACGCATGATTCGATGCATCCGGCTGACAAATAAATCCATTTCCTACCTTGATAAGGACCGAAAGAATGAGAGAAAAAAAAAAAAGAAAAAATGGCCGCGGAATATATTCCCGGTTATTGACGCTCTCAGGTTCGGGATGCACCGGCGTTCTCGCCACCGCAGCCTTCGAAACTCTGGCGGGTATTCCCGTGGACTCTCGATCGCATTATTAATAAAATATTATATAACGGCGCTTTATAAAAAGCGTGGGCGGCCAACGGAGGCGAATCGGAGGGGTAGGTTGGGGTGTGCGGTTCGAGGCGGGCTCGAATAAACCGCAGATACGAGCGCGGGGGAGGATTGCCGCCCTCGAGAGAAAGAAAGAGCGAGAGGGGTAGAACGGCGAGAGGCGAGATGCCCAAGAGTGGAAACGGGGTGGAAGATAGAAATGGGGGGAGAGAGAGAGAGAGAGGCAAAATTCTGAACGATATATCGCGACTAAAACCAAACTGACGGAATGCCAAAACTTTTTTGTAATTAAAAAATTTTTCACCGCCCTTCGTGGCGAGGAAAGAGGGGTGGAAGGAGCAGAGGGGGTGAATTGCCAGGATTTGCAGTATGCACCCGCAGCGCTTTTTTTTTTTCGTCGAGGATGTGTGTACGAGAGCCGACATTACCGATTCTCTCTTGCTCTTTATTATTTTATTTCAGTTTATATTTTATTTTTCTCCGTCTTCTTTCTTTTTTCACGCGCAGTTACGCGAGCCTCTCTTTCTCTCCCTCTCGTAAAAGGCGCGAGCTCGTGTTTTTGTTTACGAGAATTAACCAATCTGTTGCGGCTTCGACCGAAATTTATCGTCCACCCCCACGCGGCTCTCCCGCGAGAAAATTTAAATAACGATAAGCTGCGAATATGCAAAGACAAACAGATATTTTTCAACACGAAATTGGTCGAAAAAAACAATTGGGAATAATTACAGAACTTTCATATATATATATATATATATTTTTAGTCCCGAAAATTATCGCGAGATTAAATATTGCGGCACTCTCTTTCTTATATTATAATAGCCTCTATAATGTGAATTTTTAATTTAATTACGATTAAAAAAATTTCATCAATTTTTACAGCAAGTATTTTCTTGACGTTAGGTTCGATAAAGAGCTTTATTAATTTCTTTTACATGCTATTAATAATCTAATATTCCGTGGCAAAATTCGATTAATATGAGTTAAAATACGTTAATATAACGAACGATAAAAATCACATGAAAAATGATGCATGCGGTCCAAGTGAAAGATGAATACGTAGAGTGGAGTGACATAAAGTAGCATGAATATAAATAATGTCGAATCAAGTCGCACGTACCTAATGTATTATATCACGATATAAGGTGGAAAGACGAGATAGGAATGGCGAATCGAAAGTAGTATATCAGCATCGAGCGCGGAGAGTATTACGAAATCGATGCGCCTCTCTCTCGCTCTCTCTCTCTCTCTCGCAATTACGCGGAAATAAAAAAAAAGGAAGGGAGAAAACCGCAGTAGAGTGGCCCGTGAAAATTGCCGGGGCGGCCACCGCGACGCCTAATAACCAAATTCGCCCATATTTCCCGAGGCTGCAGTTACAATATCGCTCGCGGCCGCCTTTAAATAGCAAGAAAGCTCGCCTCGCTCGCTTCGGTATTGCGAAAAAAAATAAAAAAAAAGGGTGGGGGGAATCGGGGAAGGAGCGTAAAAACGAAGGAAAAAAAATCGAAGGCGCGCACACGCGGTGTTCTCTCTCCCTTCGATCCCTCCCCAACCACCGCCTGCCGACTCCGATGGATGAAAAATATGTAATTTTTATTAATTGTACCTTTATTAATTTTCGCGGGCGCACCAGCCGCGGTCGGGGATGCGAGGGATGAGGGCAGGAAGGGTTGGTCTGGAACGCGATGCACAACTGCCGTACAGAGGGATGCACATGCATGTATGCGCTTCTCTCTCTCTCGGAAATACACACGCACACATACACGCATATATTATTTGTACCCATATATGCATAAATAAATGCATGTACGTATACATGTATATAATATATATATATATAATATATATATATATATTATATATATATATATATGTGTGTGTGTGTGTGTGTGTGTAGGTATGTGTTATACGAAATGGTTGCGAACGCTAGATGTGGAAGGTATGCGCAATCCCGTGCACAGGTGCGCTCACATACACGTGCTCGCACGTATATATGTGCGTGCCGCGATCTTACTCAATATTGGCAGCGCTGCACATGTCGCGAGATGCATTCGCGGCCCGATGATGCGTCGCAAAGTAATTGCGCGCGAGTTTCGGCTTCGGAGAGAAAAAGAAAGATGGAGAGAGAGAGGAAGGTGCGCATACATAAAAATAAATGATGAAAATAAATACCTTGGAAAGAGTATGGCTTTAATAATCATCAAATTTAATCGTAGAGAATTAAACGGTAGAAATTAGTATTCGTTCATAATTAATTAACGACGTCCATAATTAATTAAAATTCGATTAATAAATGATGTAAATTGACGGTATTAATAACTACACGTATATATATCTTTTTGAAAAAAAATTTAATGGATTTTAAAAACAGGATAATGGCTCTGAAATACAAAGCTTTCAAGGTAATATAATTAATTTCTCTCTCTTCCTCGTATACACCTCGAGAGAAAAACGGGTCATTATTGTATCTTGACGGTCAGACGCATCTTACTGATTGTGCGTTCCGGATTAATTTCGGGATCCGATATTAACACGCGTACTCTCAAATACACCCGCGTCCATATATATATATATATATATATACGCACATATATGCGAACACGATATGCGCGTTGCAAACAGCAACGCAGTGTGTACCGACGTGCGGCACAGTCGTCGATGCGGCCAGATGTTAATCGCATATGCGTGTATTACACGCGTATGTACACACTCCGGGGCCGCGTGGATGATATACCCGTAATCCGTGTCGCTAATTACATATGTAGATGCAGGAGGCAGAATAGGGGCGAGGAGGAACGTGTGTGCACGCACCCGCGCGGATTTCTGAACGCACCAATAAGACGCGCGCGTGTATCTGTATATATATATATATATATATATATATATATATTATACATACGCCCTCTCCTTGGTACATAGAGCCGCGATACTGGAGATAGGTACATATGTCGCATACGGCATATGTATCCGAACCGCCAACATAGTTTCGGCACATATTGCGTGCGTGCGTGCGCGCGTGTGCACACGCACGCATGTAATCACGCGCGTTCAAAGTGAGAGGGAGAGAGAGAGAGAGAGAGAGAGAGAGAGACAGACTCGACGATAATAATCACTCCCGTCAGATTGCCAAACTAAATTAATTCCTCGCAATGCGCGGACTTGGCGAAAATACTCGGATAGATTGCAATTGTCAAAATTAGAGATCAGGTGTGACAAATAAATGCCACGGTCTTGTTACGATTATATCGATCGTCGAGTCGCTCGCGATTCCTCGAATGAGGCTTGACAGCCGATTGTCATCGAAGAAATTCCGATATTTGCGTCATTTTCATTTCGTTTTGCGAAATACGATGAAATTTAGGAGAACACTTTCCAGACAACAAAACGTCTTTTAAAGGAGTCGCGTCCCGTTTTTAGACGTGATGTTCTTTGGGTTCTGTCAAATATAGGAATTATCACAGAGAGAATCTTATAAAGAAATTTCGTAAAGGCAAACAATTGGATAGTAATAACGAATGAATATCAAAATAATAATAATTACAAATCTGCTCCCGCGGAAATATGTTGAAATTCCGACTTTATTTTTTACCTTTTATTAAATAAACTGCACTCGATGCAAATTGGCCGGCGCTCTATCGATAAAAAACCGATTCCACTCGATTTGTTTAGAATGCCTCATTTTAGTGAGAGTAAGGCTGGTTTACTTTGACGTGTTCCGACGCGTAATCTAACTTCTCCCTCTAAGCACCCCGACCTTGCTCCACTATCCCATTTCCAGGAAGAAGCTTTTCCGAAAGATGGCGTCTTTTCCAAGATCACTCACCCAACCCAACCCTTTTCAAGTTTTATCGTCGAGAAGAAGATATATTCGGATATATCCAGAGGGTGGGGGTTGAAAATTCAGAGATGGAAAGAGGCAGGACTCCATTATTCTCGCGACGCGTGGATTCGTGTAATATCCTCTAATTCCCAACAATTTTTACCGATCGCGCGCGATCGCCAATCGCACCAAGTGGCCACGATTCTCGCAAATGTTCCATTACACGATATTCGCGGTGAAGAATTTTATTACGACCGTCATCTCTTTCCCTCTTCATCGTTGCCCCTTTCGACGTGCTCTATATTATTTAACAATCCATCTCGCTGTATCTACTAAGCCATCGCCGATCCAATCTAAACTGAGATTCCATTCTATTCCGAGTGTGATAGAGAGAGAGAGAGAAGGTTATCGATGACGGAGCTCAGCCATCCTCGCGTTCGCGTATTTTCTTCTTTTTTTTTTTTAATGGTAACAGTGATTTGTACTGATAACGCGCGTCTGATATTATTTTTCGAAAACTTGTAGCTGTAAAAAAATTATTAAGAAAGTACCAAGTCTAGGAGGAAATTGATAATATTTTTTTAAATCGTAAATGAATTTGTAAAATCAAATTTAAACACTAAAAAAAACTCGGCAAAATTTATTTCGACGTAACTAGCATTCGATCGCTATGATGTTTCGTCAACGACGTGTTCCTCTTTTAACTATTAATTTTAAATAAGACCGGTTTTATGTTGCGTTAATCTCATTTTAATCGATGGAATTCTCACTTGATAAGGACCAAATGATCGAAACGTCGTGAAAGTATTGAATAAAATTGCTAGTTACGTCGAAATCAATTGTGCCAAGTTTATTTTCACCGCTAGCGTCCAATATTAATTTTGATTGATCTTAAACACTAAAACTTGAATTAATTACGCCGAATTTCGTACGCGATATTACAACCGGCTAACGTAACGGTTAAAAAGAAAATGTAAATCATCCCGAACGAAAAGGGAGAGCGAGATATCGAGTTCGCGAAAGACGACACAAGATGGGCGAGAATAAAAGAGAGCCGGAACGAATCGACTTGGTCGCGCTTCGGAAGGGTTTCCTCGTTCACGTGCGCTTCCGGTTTCGATTACCGCTGCTTCTCTCGATCGTTGTTATTAAGTTACCGGTATAACGCTATACAAAGATAAGAGAGGAAGAGAGAGAGAGAGAAAGGAGGATCCTGTCCTTCGTTTAATACGATGAACCCCTCGAATGAGTCAGCTAAACAACCATATTTTTCTTCATTTTTATATTTAAAGGAATAATTACCCACTATTCATATTTATATAATTTACAAATAATTTAATTATTTCAAAAATTCTGGCGAAATTCAATAAAATCCCTCTAATATGTACATTATTGGGATAAACGATTAAAAGGTGGAAATCGGTACGAAAAAAAAAAAAAACAATTTATCGCCACGACAGCGACGTCGTACCTACGTTAACGATCCGCGATTTCGGCATCGCATCGTCGTCGTCGTCGTCGTCGTCGTCGTCATCGTCGTCGTCGGCGTCGTCGTCGTCGTCGTTTTCAATGCATATTAATCATGCACGCTTCGGCTTGTCCGGGGCGTCGCGGCCATTCATCAAATTGAGGGATCTCGAAATCTGCTACGCAGCAAACTGAAAACCAGCGCTCGTGGCATTACATCGCCATGCCGGAAAAAAGCTGCCAGCGCGACGGCGTTTCCGGTCGATGCACTCGCGAAAAGCGCCCCGCCGCGCTTCTGATAATAATTAGCGTCCCGCGGTTGCGAATTCTCGTCACGACGATATTTCATTATCGAGTGACGAGATAGCGACGGTCGAATCATTATGGTACATTATCTTTATTGACGAAAAGAACCAGTTTTTTTTTTTTTTTTTTTTAATACAATCGGAAACAAATTTGAGACTAGCAAAAAAGAATGAAGGAGAATGACATGGAAACAGATTTCAAAATGTTTTAATTAAAAAATTCAAATGTGTGTTGAAAAAGAGTGATCAAATAATGAAATTTATTTTAGTAAACAGTTAAAAATAGTATTATAAATATTAATAAGAAATAAAGAAAATAATTTACGCTAGCTAGTATTAATTTTGGCAAAATTCTAGTGCATTAATAGCGATAGATTATTCCAAGGATAATTCGTGTAATTTTCATAATGGTGTCGGGAATTCTTGAAAAAATCGATAAATGGAAATGACTGAAAATAACGGAAAATCTTGAATGGCGAAAGATAACATAAAAAAATATAGACTCGGAAAAAATATTGCTTTCTACTTTTATCCTTTGGAAAAAAAGGTCGAACGTTACTGGGACGCCGAAAATTTCCCGCGTAATCTTCCACATGCGGATTCCTCGTCGCAAGTCGATCTATTCCGATCGCGCGATCTCTCTCTCTCTCTCTCTCTCTCGCGAAATAGACGATGGAAAAATAATCGCCGCGCGATTTTCGAGCACACGAGTTTTCGGATTAGCGGGCGCCGATGAAGAGAAGGCGAACAGCGTCACGCGGAAGACCTCCCACCGCTTTTTTTTTTTTCAACCCTCCTCTCTCTTGTCGCCTCCGCGAATATAAAATATACTCGGTAGTGGATATTCCGAGCAAAGTATGCGTGTGTATATATATCGAAGGACCGCGTGTGCGTGCGCGTATTTATACGATTCGACTGTGTGGCGCGAACCATCCCCCGCGACCAGAAACGGCAAGGTATTGTGTTTATATGCATATATATCGGGGAAGGGAAGGGTAAGCCTCCGGACTCTCTCTTGTACTCTAACTCGGCGGCGTTTTCCGATATTCCGGCCGAAACTCTCGACCGAAAAGCCTTCGGATTCACCGTCCTCTCTCTCTAGCTCGGATCGTCATCCCCTTTCTCGCCGCGACGACTCTCGCATGCAACGTCAAACCGTCATATTCGGACAAAATCGAACGTATCCCGCCTAAACGTCTCCGCCATGCAACCTCTCCCGTTCCCCATCCGTCGACGCGTTTGAAATATTTATTATTTATAAGCCACGAGAGTCCAGCCCCGACTCGCGGTATAGATAAATGTATATCGTAATTCTTGCTCTCGCGCTTTTGATAATGCATTTTTACACCATAAAAAAAAAAATTAATGAATCGAAATGATAATTCGAAGATGATTCGAGCGAGGATAATGATAAATTTCGAAAGAGATCCCTCTTTCAAGGATCGTCCTTCATTTATCCATTTATATACCCGCGTTATTATTTCGACTCGGAACGGTCGGAAACAAACGTAATCGGCCGAAGAAGCGAGACACCCTCGCGCGCAATATTTGCTTTTATTAATAGCACACGCTAGCTCGATCGGTCCTCATGAAAGTTAAATTAAATTTTGCGATGGTAATGAAATCAGGGGGCACAATAGAACGGCCGAACCGGATGCGACAATCCGATCGGCGGATCAATCGGCAGCGATCGACGGGAAACGATCCAAGAATTCTGGTGAAAGAGACCAAAGGCGAGGAGCCAAAAGGGGTCGGGCGAGCAAAAAGAGTGAGAGAGGGATGCGATGGAAAAAATCTGAACGCGGCCCGTTCCCGTCGACTGACGCAACCGACTCTCGCAAAGGATTTCCCTCTCCCTCTCTCTCTTTCTCTTTCCGCCCGTTGCAGGATTGAAATACAGTAATATGTTATTGGTAAGCTCTTCCTTTTACATCGGCGAGCGCCAATAAATGCTGCAGACAGGTTAACGAACCGGCCGCAGAAGACAGGAAAATATGGTGCGAGAGAGCGCCTCTCTCGCGAAAATGGCGGGAAAGGGGATGAAAGAGAAAGACAAGCGGATGTACGCGCGCGGAAAAAGACAGAGGCAGAGAGGAGGAGAAAGAGGCTCAGGATGGCAGAGAGATACCCGTGGTTCGTGCCAGAGATTCCACAGAAAGAGAGAGAGAGAGAGAGAGAGAGAGAGAGAAGACCATCACCGCCCATCGTCACGATAGAAGTGGCATCGCTAAACTGTCGACTTCGAGCTTTTAATTCGCGATCAAAGGACCGTAACGATCCGTCGGTGCCCTCTCGGCACTGGCCACTCTTTCCGACGTCAAAATTACTTTTAAATTCCTCCCTCCCTCGCTCGCGCGCCCCTCGACGTCCCAACCCCTTTGGATGCACCGGGGCCTCCTCCCTTCTCGCTTCCCTTTTCTCTATCCGCGACCGACCGACCACTTTGCCGCTTTATAGAGTATGCGATGCGGATGCGAGCCATGAAACGAATTCGGGCGTCGTTTAAGGAAAAAAGAGGATAACGCCGAACAGGTGGTTCCGTCAAAGGTAATCGACTATCTCGCTCTCTCTCACTCTCTTTTTCTCTCGTTGACTCCGATCGGATTCGATAATGGCGCGAGGGAGGATTCCTGTCGGGGCACAGGCTAGACGCGGAGATGGATAGAGAAAGGGTGTAATAATGACGTTTCGCTTTTCCCGCGATCCTCTTTCCCGTCGCGAGAAAAGACTTGGTCGATGATCCCGATATTGACTTCGATACTTGGCTGTTTTCCGAATTTTTCCGCTTTCGAAATTCTAGCTTGTGAAATTGGTTCTCGTACGATTCTTGATTCTTGGAACGAATCTTATTCTCGTGATGTATAGCGATCAATTAGAAAGTAATTTCTCGTGAAAAGAATTTCTCGTCAATCTCTTTCGCGAGTTAAAAAGGGACTTTCCTAAATTTCTTCTAAGAAATTCGGCGAATTAAAAAGAACACTGGTACATAAAAGTTTTTTCTTTAAACTACATCTAACTTTTCTGCATTTCAAATCAGCCATGATGAATAACCATCGATCTTTCGATCAAGAGGCGCGTTTCTAACAATTTTTTACATAATTAACACGATCGATTAAAAATACAGACGGATGCATCGATCGAATCGCTATCTTTTCACACCAACCTGGAATGACATTTCTTCTCGCTGGGATATTTTTGTCGAAATGCTGAAACGGCGAAATGACGACTCTCTAATCGTACGAGATCGAATCGCGAGTGATGATGGACGCGAAGCTTGATTTTTTTTATTCCTTTCCCGGACGGACGGAAATAATCGGGTCGCGCGCGAGCGAAGAAAGAAGTCTGAAAAATAGTCTCAACTTCTTCTTCCAGCTATTTTTTCCTTCTATTCCGTACTTTGGACATTCGGTTTGTTTGCGTCGCGATTCGATAAACAGTCGGCGGCGGATTTTAATTAACGATTCGACCAAGGGACATTAATTTTGCAGTTAATTAAAATACCGTCGGCTCCGTTACATTCGTCACGACAACGTTCTTCAAACAAAAGCAGGATTACGAATCGAATCAAACGTTCCTATTGTGCGTATGTGTGCTCGGAACGAAATATTTCAAGAGACATCTCGCGATTACGAGGCCCAAGTGTCGTCAAATTGATACAAATATGAATGAATATCGAACGCTTAATTTTCTTTTAAATATTCACAAGCTGTGACTATGTGTACGAAAAATAATATCCAAAACGTATGTAAAAACGAGTTCTTCTTGAATATTTTTCATACTGTAATACGATTTTTGTAATAAGAAAGATTAAGAGACGATATATCGATTTGACTCACGGATTTCGATAATACCTCGGGCGACTAATCGGGCAAGTTCCAAAAAAGCTTCCCGATCGCTCGAATCCCCGCTTCCGCATCCCTTCCATCTTTTTTTAATCGTTCGTCTCGCAGTGAAATAAAAAAAAAAAAAAAAAAGAGAGAGAAACGACGACGAATGCAGGCGAGCGGAAAATATATCGGCTGCAAGTGCATCCCGCGCGTCCTGTGTCGATGGACGCGAGCGCAGGACGAGGACGAGGACGACGACGACGAGGACGAGCACGAATCGTCGGCCCCCGACAGAGATATTCAGCTCTTTTTATTCCCGTTTACGTCCGTTTACGTGTCCCCCGATCGCTTTTCGCGTGGACTAAATACGGGCATGCATCGACAACGCCCGGGATATATGTGTGCGTACATCGCACACATATATATATATATACTCACACACACACCTACACACACGCATATATGCGCACATCCTGTCGCAGAAAAGCGTATAACGATTTTCTTTTCAGGAATTCACTATAGAAAGGCCTCGAGTGTCCGACGAAAAATTTCCTTTCGATATATAATCATAGCCTGACGATGAGATGTAATTAAATTAAGTGCTTGTTAATAATTAAGTGCTAATTTGTACAAGTTTCTCGAACAAGAAACCCCGCGTGGATCTTCGAAGACCGACCGGAAAGAAACGCTCGCGAATCCTCGAATCCTCGAATCTCCCGGTTTTTGCGGGCATTTCGAGAATTCTTGGATCTTCGAGTATTGAAATTTTCCTTTTTATCATCAAGTTCTTGGAATCTCAAATCCGCGGATCCTTCCTCGGGATCCTCGGATCGTCGGATACCAGGTTCTCGAGCCTCTTCTTAGATTGACGCGTCTCGGATCCCGCTAGAGAGAGCCAAAAGGATGCGGCCATCAAGATCAAGAGCTTGACCGATCGAACCGATCAGATTAGAGAGGACTCTTGAATTCTCTCTGCTTTCGCGAATGGCGGCCGCTCGCTTCGGCTCATTGATTTCGTTTCGAATTTAGAGTGGACTTCTACCGTAGTTTGGTACCCGAGAGGCAAAGAGAGCGACGGGGGCCACTTGATTTTACGTTTCTCGCTCTCCGACCTGTCCCTCTTTATCTCAATGGCGAGCAGATTTAATGCTCCCAGAGGCTCGCGATTTCTCTTTCGCCACCATACGTTCCTTTGCCTTCGCTCTCCTCGCGGAGGAAAAGAAACAAAAGGAAACACGCGAGTGTGCGGAAAGCGACGTCGAAATACCGCGGTTTAAGGAGTACAACCGCGCTGCGGTCGGACGAAAAGAAAGGAGTCGCGCCCGACTTACGGTCGGACGTCGAGTCAGGAGTTAGAGTCGACGCTTTCATCGGACCTCGCGCGTACTTCGTTTCTTTCCATCCACATATTTACGTTAATTCGTTCGGTCAAATTGTCTGTAAATTATTTTTTTCGCGATACATCATTGTTATCGATCGTGATTGTATTTCCCGGCGCTTTCTCTACCGGGTGGCGAAAGAGAACGCGAATGAAAAAAGTGGCCTCGATATAAGAGGCAGAGATGAAGTGAGAGATAGAGACCATAAGTGTCGGGGTAAAGTAGCAAGAGAGCAAAGGAGAGAGTAAAAGAGAGACAAGAGAAAGCGGCAACGGGAGAAATGGCGACTAGAGAGAAAGAAGAGAGAAAGAGAGAGAGAGAGAATGTGTGTGCGAGTGAAAGAATCACCGTCAGACAATTAAGCGGAGTCTAAATCGATCCTCTCCGAAAGAATTCGAGGAATCTTATACTCTGACTTTTTGACGCTACAGCGATACAGATAATTAAGTAAAAATGTTTCAATTTCTCTAATACTTTATCAGAGTAAATATTCTTATAAAAACGACTTTAATTTAACTATTAGTTTTCAATTTGACATCGCAAAACAAGTTCCTTTAAGACACGCCACTTAATTATCCGACAGCGCTTCTTCGTGAATCTGGTCGAATTAACTTTAACAAAGACGACAAGAGAGAATGAGAGAGAGAGAGAGAGAGAGAGGGAGAGTGAAAGAGAGCGAAAGATAGAGAAAGAGAGTAAAGTCGTCCTTGCCGTTTCTCGTCATCTCGTCGAAGGCCGTCGTTCGTCCCTGACCCTACCAAAGTGTGTTTTGCATTGCAGACTACCAGATGCGCAATGTTAACGTGAGATCGGTCAACTCTAAACGAAGGAAAACACCCTCCTCTTCCTGCTTGTGAGTCTCTCAGTTTCGGTGTTTCGTAAAATAATTCCACCTATGATAACCACACATGTTTCTGAAACCAGATTACTATGACATTGTTGTAATGGTTCGAGACATACATTGACCCCCCCCTATGATCTTTGTCTTTATCTATTACACATATATAATACACACGTACACATACATAACACATACATATTCGCGAACGAAAATGCGCGTGAACAGAAAGCCCCTTTCATTTTCGCATCTCGACAAATCTAAATGTTTGAAACTCTTGATTACCTCTCTTGGACGAATATTTCCTTAAAGTGCCGAGCTAAAATTAGGTGTTTCGAAGAAAATCAAAATCAAAACTGTCTGTTTTATTGAGAGTCGATTCTATCGCAGCGCGATAGTAATGTCAGGGAAAATAAAATTTGTCGATAAACGCGTTACATTTGCTTCAAACAGAAAATTGATTCTCGATAAAACACAATCCCGCATAATTGAAAATTGCGTTTCGAAAACAAAAAAAAAGGCAGCTTTATTTTTTTGAAGAAATTGAAATTTCTCTCTGTTCACGCAATGACAATTCGCCGATGACATTTAACACGACTTGCCTTTGCGTTTTTTGGTTCAGTCAATTCGTTCCCCAGTTGATTCGCCCTGCCCCTATTCCTAGATATCACCCAGCTGAGCCCTTTCGTCAATTGCTTTCGATTGACTGACTGGTGGATGAAACGATCGATCAACTTCATGTGCATATGTACAGATATTATATGTCTACATTTTATAGGCGCAGCTTCTTCTTCTTCTTCTTCTTCTTCTTCTTTCTGCCCCTTCAATTTCCAACGTTTGTTTTCTCTTTCTCTCGCATTTATGTTTGTCTTGGACTTCCATGCAGCCGCCGCTCGAGCGAGGCGAGAATTGGAGGGAGAAGGAAATTGAAATCGGAAAATGATCGTTGAAAAAAAAAAAAAAAAAAAAAAGAAAAAAGTCTTTTCGAAGAATTCTCGATTAATAAAAAAAAGCAGAGCGAGAAAAATGGCGCCGACACCGACGCAGACGTACGCTGCGTCGTTGTCGGCCACGCGAATTTTTCCTCGCGTGCGTGCGCGCGCGCGATCGATTGTATCAGAGGGATCGAAGTCGCTGGGAAAGTCGCGCTCGATGCCGGAAGTCGTGCCCGGAAGTCGACGGGTGTCCCGCGACCGCAGGCCTCGGTCGCGCGACATCTTCCTTCGGCACGTCCTCTGCGACGCGATTTTCCACCCTCATCCCCCTTTTGGGTTTCGCCACCCTTTTTTTTCTCTCTCGTTGCAACGAGAAGCGACAATGATGCGGAAGCACCTTTGATATATATTCTAACTTTTCCGTTTTCGGCTTAATAACGCCGCGGAAAAATTTAGGATCTCCCGAAAGCCATTGTCGGCTATCGTTGCAACATTGACCAAATTATCGTTCAATGAGATTTTCACTCGGTCCACTTTGTCAAAATTATTCGAATCGAGAATATCGAGAATGCATCGAAATAGACGGACGGATGTGCAAGGCGCAGCCTTTCGCGCGCGGGAGGATTAAAGATTAATAATAGAAATAACGTGCGGCACAAACGGAACACGGAACGAGCGAGCAATGGCGGGCTGCATTTATATATTATGACTGAGTTCTGTTTGTTGATTTAGCTGTGCGACCAGCATCGACAGCTCTCGAAAAGGCAAGCAAATCTCACAGGAGGGTGGGAGAGACATACATACATACATACATACATACATACATCCATACAAATGAATAATATCCATGCACGCTCGCTGTACCTGTATGAGAACCGTATATATATACGTATATATATACATATATATGTATATATATGTATGTGTGTATATACATATATATATATACATACATATATACACGTGATATATTATGGCCTTTATATACCCATATATATTCGCCTACATATATTATATATATATATATATATATATATATCGTATCTTGCTGCTGCTTCTTTAAACGTAAGCCTTAGATTAAAAGAAAAACAGACATGTTACATACACAATTAACATCTACACCATCCTTACACAAGTAACACAACAACGATTCAGTCGTATGTATATGTGACTGACTATTACAAAAAAAAAAAAAATTCTGAAAACAAGAATACTAGACAAATGACACGTACGGAGGCATTTTATTGAGAAGCCGCTCGAGTCGCTGTTGTTGGAAAAGATTGAGAAAGAAAAGAAAAAAAACGGGGAAGAAGGGAAAGGCCGAGGAGTGAAAAAAGAAGAGGGAGAATAATAGAAATCGTATTCCAAATTGAATCGACAATGACTAGTAGTTCCCGAATTAGCTCCTTAACTGGCTTAAACATTTTTCTCGCATTGTCAATTTCATATTTTCATAAATTAACGAAATCATTCGAACGAAGCTAAAACGTATTGGAAACACTGTAAGACAGATTATTCATTAATCTGGATCGCTTACAGCAGTTTTCTATTATGGAAACGAAATAAATAAAAATCATTTCTTCTGCTAATTAAAATGAAAAAGACGAAAAAAAGGTCCGGTTAAGGAGTTAATCCATGCCCACGAGATTCAGCGTTCGCGATTCTTGCGGGTAACCTCGTCACTACCAAGCAGCCACACTCTAAATTCGAAACTAAATATGCGAATCGGAAGAGAGACTACGACAAAAAAATGTATGAGAGAGAGAGAGAATGAAAGAGAGAAAGGAGAGATTACACGCAGCAAATCACTCGACGATCGGATTGATCCGACTTTGACGTGGACACGATCGCTCGTGTCACAGGGGCGTGAAATGTCCACCTGTCATTGGCAGGGCTGTTTCTTGGTCACTTTGCGCGGCCGATCTTCGATTAATGTTTTTGCAGAATTTTTCCCGTCCGAAAATTAAGTTTGCTCTTCGATAGAACACAAGCATCGATATGCTTATCGGAATAACCCTGCAAATGACACCGGAAGTAGGTGGTATTGGCTATTGATGATGTCTCAATGAGATTAAATATGTACCATCCTTTCTCGGATGATCTATATTTACTTGTCCGATCGCGAATTATTAATCATTACATCGCTTTACTTGGCTCCGCAAATCTACGAACACATATCGAAAAGGTTGTCACACCGATTCGAACGGAATTGTCATTTCATTTACTAACTCATTTCGAATCATGTTGTACGAATTACAGATGATTAAATTTATAATGAAAGACGATAAATTTTTCTACTTTTCAAAAAAGAAAAAATATAGAAAACAAGATTTTAATCGGAAATTGTAACGAGAGTATAGATTGATATAAAAATTAAACTAATTTCCCATAATATACATTTACGTCTCTAGTTGATTAAAACATCGAGAACATATGAGTCAGACAATGCCACCACCTACGTAAAAAACTCACGCGAGGAAAGAAAACTTTAGTTTCTTTTCGTAGAAACAAATGCTCTTCCATTCCGCAAAGAAACGATTTATTTCCTTCCTTAGAAAACAATCCTCGAAAATTGCGCACATGTTTATCGGCAACGGCAAATAATTAAGTTAATGACGTGCCCGCTGAATGATGTAACGCGGCAAATGGCGTATTGAATAATTACCGTGACCTATGAGAAAACCGAATTGATCGTAACGCTCGCTGTTAATTGGTTTCCGCGTCCTATTAATTTTTAACGCCTCGTAACCATAATTGCTGTTTACCGGGTTTATCATTTCTGCATCGCGAAATTCTGACGTGCATGAAGAAACGTATCTCGCATATTATATCTTTCCTAAAGATTAAAGAGATTAATACACACATATATATATATATGTATACATTTATTTATTTGTCTATTAATTGTTTTCAATTAAATTATAGATATTTCAACAACTTTTTTGATCACATAAAGATGGAATTGTATTCTCATTAACGTAATGAAAAACGCGCTGTATTTGTCATTTTATATTCTTATGACTGTTCTGACACATCGGCGACTTTCCAAATTAATTTATCTATAACGCGGAGCGCGATTGCACTTTTTTGCAGCATGGAAGACGCGTCAGTTCACACGATGATGATGTACGATTGTCGATGTATTTCAAGCAACCGCTCATGAGATTACAACAAAACGCGCAACATAATAATTGTATCGGTTTGCCGATAAGTAATGCGCTGGTTTCGGGTTTCATTTACAATTTTCGGCCAGCGCTTTCTGACAACAACGGTCCGAATTAATAGACTAATGAAACGCGACTCTATAACAACATGACACGATGACATAAAACGATGATTGTGTTTCTTTCTCTCTTCTATTCTTTTTTTTTTTTTTTTTTTTTTCCGTCACAATTTCAATGACAGGTGAGATTTGAATTATTCGAGTTTTGAGATCACTATTTGCGGAAATCGAAAACATTAATTTATATCAATCACGTGAGAAAAAAACCGGAGAAAATATCGCGCACAAATACACATATATTATTTAATATTACGATATATTTAAAAAGTACCAGACTCGAATGCGCGGTATTATTGAGGATTCAATCTTTTCAATAAAGAACTGACTTGTAGAATGAAATGCAAGATAATCTCTCCGTGATGAATGACGATGAATGAGATTTGCTATCACGATTCAGACGAATTGACGTTTTTTAGCCCCGACAGTCACGATCATATTCTAGGAAGGTTACGATCGATCCCGTCATCCATATGTTCATTCGATCAGAAGTAAGCACGAAGTCACGCTGGGATACACACACATACATACACGCACACATATACACGATACACATGTACATCAAAAGATTATAGGCATACAAAATTCTAAACTTCACTTTCAAAAAAAAAAAAAAAAAAAAAAAAAAAAAAAAGAAGATATTTAATTAATTTGCCGCGCTATTTGATATACACAAAAACCATTCGCGCGCGCGCACAGCAGAAATTATTCAAAGTTTGAAAATTATTCGGAAAAAATTGGCTGAATAAATGATAAAAGCAAACTTTCTTCGACAAGATTTTCGATCCATAAATTGCGCGCGCACGCACACACACGTAAAAGAGAGAGGAAAGAATATTCTATCTGTACAAAAACACTTGCTTCGCAATTGAAATACATCGGCAAAAAGAATCCCCGAAACACCCCTAGGATCACCTTTCACGATTCGCCATAGATTTATAAACGCTTTACTTCTAAGGACACCAAAGTGTGCCAATTGTTTCTCAATTAAAATATTAAATATACATACATATAATTACTTATCGATTGATCCAACTCTTGACGACGTTGTCGTTATCGTTATTATATATGGACGTGTCAAAATACGACACGTAACGATAACAACATTGTTGTTAAGAGTTGGAGACAATCGATCTACTCAACAAGAGTAATCTTAGTTATTTTAATGATATTTCTGAGCAAAGAGCCAAGGCGAAGAATCGCGAAAGGTGTACGTTTTAGAATTTTGTTTGAGGAAGAGAGAGGGAGAGTGCTTACGGAGTAAAGGAGGAATAAAGAGAGATTGAAAGCAAAAAGAGGGGGGACGAATACGGTCGGTCAGTCGGTCTTTCGGAGGAAAAGAGAGAGATGAGAATTTCTCAATAAAACGCCACCGGGCTATCAGTTATATATCAATTATATATATATATGTATATATTATATATATATATATATATATATATATATTAAATTTGGCAAAATTGATTTCGACGTAACTTTATTCAATACTTTCACGACGTTTCGACCATTTGGTCCTTATCAAGTGAGAATTCCATCGATTAAAATGAGATTAACGCAACATAAAACCGATCTTATTTAAAATTAATAGTTAAAAGAGGAACACGTCCACATTCAGGATAAGGACCGCAACCAAATGGTCGAAACGTCGTGAGGGTATTAATAAAATTGCTAGTTACGTCGAAATCAATTTTGCCAAGTTTATTTTCACCACTAGCGTCTAATATTAATTTTGATTGATTATATATATATATTAGTATATATATATATATATATATATATATATTTATATATATACTGCATGGCTGAATATACATATTATATTACGTAATTCACAGAATGACTCTAACAAAGGTTTTTCCCCTTCGTTTTGCGTCTTCGCGTCTATTCGTCGCTCCCCGATGCATCGAGAAAAAAATGCAAAATGCATCGGTCGATTCGTCGGAAAAAATGAGCGTAAATATATTGAATAAAAAGCAGGGACATAGTCGGGTAAATTCACAAAACACGGGAGGGGTCGTGGCGCGTGAGTCGCACGCCACCAGGGTGTCCCTGAATAAAAATAACTCCATCACGAGCCGCTGTGACTCTGCAACATACACGAATGACCCGAGGTGTCCGAGAGGCAATTTATTTAACGAGTCCGCGAGATATTATTCGAAACACACACAACGCGCGATATTTCCAACTGTCAACCCTCCTTTGTTTTTCTAACGCGCGTACATTAACGCGATTGTCGCCGAGACTCGAGACTTTTAATCTTTCGAAGAGAACAAAAATTGTAATGTCTTACGTTATAATTCCTGTTAAATTAACAAACGTTCTTTTCTTTTTTTTTTTTTTTTTTTTTCCCGTTTTATTTCTCACATCGACCGCACGCGCGCTATCGTATACAATATTTTGTAAGACCCTCGAAGAAACACCCTCGTGGGCCGCCCGATTCCTCTCGTGCGAATCCGACGACGCGACGGCGGTAGGAAAGTTTGTTTGTTACGTGCAACGGCATGGAAACGAGGACGGGAAACGCGAGCGCGCAGTGACGACACGCTTTATACACGTGGAGAGCGCCGGCGCCCTCGTTTCCGGTGCCCTTCTCTGTCTCTCGCGTCTTTGTCCCTAGAAACGCGACACGAAGACGTATACACGGGGAAAAGTGATCTTTAGACGAACTGCCGGCTACGCCAAACGTCGACGAGCTTCACTGTCTCGACGGGGAACGTCTGATGACCTTAATAGATTCTAGTCCTGGAAGACCATTTGCACCGGAAATGCAAATGTTTCACATTACAAATATTTTCAAAAAAAAAAATTAAAAAAAAAATGTAATTTCGATTTCTCGAGATAATTTGATATACTTGTTTTGTAAACGATAACGCTAACGGAAGGCGAGACGATATATTTCTGCTGGAGAAAACGTCTTGTCCTCGAGAGAGAGAGAGAAAGAGAGAGAGAGAGAAAGAGAGAGAGAGAGAGAAAGAAAGAGCCAGGATTAGAAAAGAATCGACAAGGCTAGCGAAGATTTGTCGGCGCGTGGTGTGAAAGTGCGATGTCTCGATAGACGCGAGCATCTTGCTGCGTGCAGAACAACCCTCGCCCGATAATCCCCACGATTAGTAACTAGCTGTTACTAAGAGTTACCAACCCTACTTAGCTGTTAAATGGATTGACAAATAGCCTACCCGCCAGGTAGTACCTGCTCGCCCCACAGTCCCCCATTTGCTCAACCCTGAAAACCAGCCCCCCAGTAATATATAGTCGAAACCTTTCAACAAGACAGAGCATGAATGTCGAAAAGAAGCTAAACACTCTAAACAATTCGCTCAACAAAACTCGGCGCGTATGTCATACAGCAATATATGTCAAAGAAAAAATATATATAGGTACGTTTTAAACCGTCTTAAATAGAAATTGTTTATTACTTAATAAAAAACAATTTCTATTTGAATGGGAATTTAAGATGGTTGGCAAAATTTAGCTTTTAAGTCGACCCAAATAGAGAAATATCCATAATGTTTAATTATATATTTAGGTGCAACGCACGTAAGTATTAACAACGTATAATTAATTATGTACTCTCGCCGTTTGATATTTGTATATGTACGGGTCACGTTTAGCCAAGTTGTATTGATATTTGGCGTTTGAATTAGTGATCGACTTATGCGTTAATCCATAATCATCGGTATGATCATAAATGCATTCGACAGAATTAATCGCTCTACGTGAACCAACGTCCGATACATATTGACAGAAGGACTTGATGGAATAATTTATATTCTTTTCATGACATACTTGAATGCTGTATCATGTACGCGTCAAGTCTCTCACGAACTACATATATACCGAGTGAACTACAACAATAAACACAAAACATTTTGCGAGTGTCGCGAAATTTGCCGTTTCCAAATAGACTATAAAGAAATCAAAACAAAGCCAATTATCAATCACCGAATCGTTCGTCTCTAATTTACCGCGATTTCTCTCGGGCAGTCTATTTGTGTGTGTGTGTGTGTGTGTGTGTGTGGCTATTTATTTTCAGATCGGACCTGCGTAATAATCGTAAAACTGCCCATTCCATTCATTCTACCGATGAAATAGCTGTATCGAATAAAAAATTATCAAAAATTGCATACAAAAAATTCTCGTTACTGCAGATTCGAATAATATTTCAATTTTCGCGATAATTGCGAAAAAAGAAACGTCTTTTTGGAAATTCTATTCCTTCGAGGGACAACAAAAAGAAATTGGAGAAATGCACGAGGGAGAAGGGAAAATTGGAGAGAGATACGGAATAGATGGAGACTGGAAGAGATAAAGGAAAGGAAAGGGATAGGGATATGAAATGGAACACTACGAATATCGGCGCGGGGCAATAAGCAATAAAATCGAATCGCCGCCATAAATCTCGACGAAGCGAGAAAACCCGAAAGAAGTCGGTTTCTACCGCGAACTTTACGTAGAATGCGAGCCTATCCGGCAAAACGACGGGACACTACGCGGACTCGTCAGATTCCTGACAAGTCATTCTTACCCTCGCGCGAGAAGGCAATTTTATTTTTTCAATAAGAATTAGATAACGTCACTTGGAAATTATTTATTGGCGCAAAATTTCAAAGCAATTTAAGAAATAAATTCTTAAAATAGACGCATCAATCATCCGTCGCGTGTGAAGATGGCTTTTCATTGTCATACTGAAAAATCAACTGTACGTATAATAAATATTAGATCGTTAAAAATGGAGACTGCTAAAAAATCTCACAGAAACTGTGACAATTTTTGAAAAATGTCCAACTGTCAATCAAGAAAGCAAATACTACAATTTCAATGTTTTTTTATAATATTATATTAGACGTGTGATGGTTTTTATTCTTTTTTCTAAAAAAATTATGATAATTTGAGCCTTTATTAACTCATCTCTTGAGACAGCCGCTATTTTTTTCAATTTAGTATCTGTTCTTCTCAAGACATCCCGCATATAATCGAACGGCCGGCCAGCAGCAAAAGCGAAGGGTGGGAAGGGCGCGCGCGTGCGTGTGTATTACTTTATTATATATATCAAGGGCTATTGGGGCCACGTGACGCCAACAGACGGGGTACCTCGCTCGGGATCGCAATCATTCTTGAGTTATTCCAAACAGCGGCTCGAGTTCTCCGTTCTCGAGTATGTGGGCGAACGTGTCCACCTGACTTCAAGTGACAAACTCGATTTTGATTGGAGAACGAAGCAATCCGCGGGAAAGAGAGAGAGAGAAAGAGAGAAGGGGGACGGGGATGGTTGGTCTCCGACTACATTACCCCTTAGTATATTAGCCTTTAAGGGTCGAGACGCGCGTGTCCCTCTTCTTCAATCAAGTGACTCTCGACAAATTTTGCATTTTTCATAACAAATTTTATATTTCTTAATAATCATCGTTTTAATAATTCAAAGTAATATTTAGTAACGCTAAATGGCTATAATTTGTATAATATTTTAATAATTTATCTCAGTTTGTTTTTTTTTTTTTTTTTAGGTAAAAAAATGGCTAACCTTATAATAAAAATCCATTTTCTGTTGCTCACAAAAACAACTATTTTCTCGTGTGACCTAAATCCGCGATTGACGTTGCATTCAAAATTATCGAATGCACCGAGCGAGCAAGAGAGAGAGAGAGAGAGTTTCTTGAGGATGCATTTTCTAGCGAGGTGCATTTTGTAACCTTTTGACCCACGTGGAGCTTGTCGTGGCGTTCTGTTCGAGCGAGCACCGTCTCTCTCTCTCTCTCTCTCCCAGCGCAGGCACAAAGCATCGGGAGCATCCCCGCCGCCACTTCCGCTTTTGTTACGTCCGTATGTAACGCACACAGGCCAAGGCGCGATGCACATAGACAAATGCATCGTCGTCGACTTTGAACCACGTTCGATTAAGCCACATCGGCGCGCGCGCGTGCTCCATCAGATTTTTCACGCGGTCCGATTGGCTGCTGTTGCACGAGGCCGTTCGTCAAAGCGACCGCGTCGTTGACAAACTCACCCGATATATGTCCACCGCCCCCGATCGTGGTACACCCCCTCGCTTTTATATATTGTTTCCTTAATTCCCCGACTCGCGGCTATTTTCGAAACTCTTATTAACCGACGATTGATTTTATTCATTAAATCTATTGATTTTAATTCGATATATGGTATGGAAGCTCTAACACGCTTCAATTTCACGATTAACTACGGCGGTAGATGGATTCTTCGTCCAACTCGGTGTCAAGAAAAATGCATTATCATTTCATGAATAATAAATATCTCGGTAATTAATCTTTGTACAATATTAAGATGAGAAGTTTAAATACATTTTCCACGTGTACACGTGTATCTTTTCATTACATTTTTTTATCGTCTTTCTTTATACATTCGGTATAAATATCTAAATTTCGAAAACTTTTATCTCTGGAAAACGATTTCATTATTTTTTTTTTTTAGTATTTCGCAATATTTAATGTATATAAGAAAATTAATTGAAGAAAAAAAGACTAGAAATACGATATAGTAGTATTGTAGTATTATTGTAGTAATTTCGATACAAATATAAACTATATATTTTCCACGTCATCCGTGCATCTTCCAAGCCTGTCTTTCTCCGTCACCGACGGTTTCTCGAAGCGCAAAGTGCAAAAGTAGTCGCTTGAATTATTTTCCGAAGAGTTCGTGTCGCGGCGACCGGCGCGTTAATGCTTTATCACGCAAATCAGGATGGTTTGACATTGGAGTTGTTTGACGCGATTCAAATTTTCACAAGGCATCGAAAAGTGTGTCATCGTCGTGTGTCTCAGTTTCTCGACTATTACAGTTTTCATAAACGGCGAGGTATAAAATTACAAGAAATCAAACACGACTCGCTTTCTTAAACGAGACGAACGAATATGGATCGTATCTCAAAATTTCGTGCAATTTTCAATCTCTCGAGCGATTGGACGATATATGTATTAAAACGTCATGGAATTATCGGTTAAATTGTAATTGCTAATAAGGCCAGAAATTAAATCAATCGAAATTATGTAAATCTTTCGATTAATTATTACATTATTTAAACGCCAATTTAAAATATCGTTGGCACGTCTTTTCGTTAAATTTGTTATAGATTTAAGAATGGCACAGCCATGAAGACTATAACTTACAATATTTTCATATCGCATTTCCCTATAGAGAATCGGTTCTCAATAATGTGCGATAATTTGACAGAATCGACAACAGTCGTTTCCTCTCTTTAATTCTAATTTGTTGCCCATTTCCAATCACATTTACAGCTCTGCTAATACGCTCATTGTCCGCCAAAAATATGTAATCTTTGATTAAAATGCTCAAATTGAAATTACCCTCGATATACAACAACTGACAAAATCAAATAATTCGATCGCATTTATTGAATACATTTCGCGAATCTTCTTACTGGTTTTCTGTCAAATTAATCATCTTATTCTTAGATAGAAATTTTTATGTACATATATATATGTGTACTAAAACTGATACAAATATACCTAAATGGAAGAATAATAAAAATAAAATACCTTTTTGTTTGACATTTCAATATCTCGATATAACAATATAAAGTAAGAAAAACAATCGTATCATTGACTGGCCAATGTGAATAATGAATATCGAAATAAATATTTTTAAACTGAAGAATGGAATTTCGAAATCTATCAAATATCTACGCAGATACACGCGAAATGTATAGTTAAAACGAATCGTTTTCGACGTAATACACCTAGATTAGTCATAAATAATGAGATAAACACATTTGTTTTGTCGATTGCCGGAAAAGGCGTATACAAAGTGCCTCCTACAAGTCGATCAGCGATGACTCGCGATTTCTCTCTCTCTCTCTCTCTCTCTCTCTGTTTTCCGCTCCCAAAGCTCCGAGCAATAATGAACGCGTCAATTTTCCATCTCGTCCCATCCGCTCGCTCTTACCGCTCCCTTCCGCCCCCTCTTTTACCGAAGCTGTCCCTATTTTTTCGTGGCACTCTTTTTTGTCCGGCTGCTCCTTTCACTCGTTATCGGCCCCGCTCGCTAATGGCACACGATTGCCTTTCGCGTTTATCCAGCATTTCCGTCGCGTCCAGCGGTCTGCCGCGACCTTTGCCCTCGGCGATCGTGTATGTCGGCGACACGCGCGAGCCCATCCTGACGTTTCATTTCTCGCGACGCGGATCGACATTCGCCTCCCCCGTCTATTCCGGTGCGCCATATTGCAAAATTAACCCTTCACCGGCGCGGTGGCAGCAAAGGAAGGAGATTTCCGCGTTTCTCTTATTTTCTCATCCCCTTCCACCGAGGCGAGGTTTCCGTGAAACGCTAACGGGAGAATTATTTATTTATTTAAATACAAACGGGGAAAGAGACAAAACAAAGTGTGAAACAAAGCCGAAAGGGTTCGATCCCCCGAATAATGAACTCGAGAGATTTTAAAGATGCGATCAAAGGCTCGGACGTGAGAGAGCAAATGTGTATCTTAAATATATATAACATTTCTCCGGCTCGATATCCCATCGCCATCGCGGGAAAATGGACGCGAGATATATAGCGAACGGGATAAAAAAACCCCGTCGATCCCCCTTTTTTGAATTTACATAATTGAAGAGGAGGAAAAGAAGTAGGAGGAGAGAGCGACGCGAAAAGTCGCGATTCATTTCCAATTTCGAACTAATTTTACGGTCAAATTGAAAACGACGCAGTGTCGTTATTATTATAACCGAAAGAGCGCCGCATATCGATCGGCAAGGGCCATTAAACTCGAAACGACAAAATATAGTTATTTCATAGATGAATGGAGGGCTATTGCGTTCGAATAGCTATTAACAATTTGGTGCGGCTTGGTGATCAATTATTATGTATTCATTTCTGAATGTGTGTTTGTGTGTGCCGTACGTGTGTGTGTGTATGCGAGCGCATATGTGTATATATATATACGTAATATGTACGTGGGCTGCAATTTAGGTCCGGGAGCACTTTTTTTTTTTCTCCCGACGTCGCGTTTAATGCCGAGTCAACGATTCTTTTCGTATCGGTTACTTGCAAATTAATAGAAAAGCCGTCACACAGCTGCCCCTTAATTTGATTATAACGTACCCCGAGCGGTGAAAAGCATGAATAAAATTGGTCATCGCCGATATATACCGGGAACTATATTTGCGCGCGTCGTTTGAGGATCGCAATCGCGGTTGAATAACCCAGATCCACCTTCATTCCGCCAGCTATGTAATAATAATAATAATAATAATAACAGCGGACCGCGCGACAGATGAGAGGAGACTCCGCGCGAGATTTTTCTCTCACACGTTTAAAGGAGTATCCTTCTCTTTTTCGCTCGCCACCGCGATCCATCGAGGGATGAAAATTTGATTCGCGACCGACTAATCAAGTCGCTTACACACACTCGATAAATAACACGTCATGTATAAATAAGACGCCAACGAGAAAAAGATATTGTATATTCACACACACACACACACACATATATATATATATACACACATGTACATATAATTACGGCCACAATAAAAAACAACATTATCATTCTATTCTTATACATAGAAAGACAGACACAAGAAATGTACTCACGACATCGAGAGGACCCTCGCCTTTCTGAATTTTTAAATTCCGGAAAGCGCGGATCCTCGAGGATCCATGGATCCTCGTATCCGGATCCTGAGACTCGGAGGTTCGCCAGTCTCCGGATCAACGAGATCCATCGCATCCTACCCCCTATCTCGTCCCATGCGAAAGAGAGAATGCGCATATGTGACACTTGCATCCGACCCCTTGCCCTTTTACGTAACCCCTTAGTGATATGTATGATTTTTATCAAGCCAGCCAGTAGCTAAGAATTTAAGTTTGGGATTCGTGTGATGCTACTCAGTTCCTTTCTATATCTTAATGACTTGTGTACATGCTACATTACGTAAACCTATATATTCCTTTAATGTGTATATTTGTCTTGAACGCGGAAACAAAGTGAGAAAAGAGACGGCAACGACCTGCCAAAAAAGAGAAAATAAATAAAAAAAAATAGAAAAAGGTCGTGCGACATCTAGCCATGTTCCTACTGACTAACATCGGTCTTTTTTTTCTGCTTTCAGCTGCACAGATTCCACAACGCGGAAGTAAGTACGATTAAATTACGTTTGAAAATAAAAAAGAAGCGAAAAAATCGCAACACTGCTTCTCATCCTCACCCCGTCCACCCATCTTTCAGCACCCCTTCTCCATTACTTTGCACCATTTTCGCGATTATCGTCGATCGTTTTAGGGGCGTAGAAGCGAGGAAAACATGGAAAATGTCAACGCGACGTGCCCTTTTGTCTCGTGAATAACCGAAAAAGCGCGAATTTTTGTAAACTTTATTAAACGCGATTTCGATAATAGTGTGTTTCGATTTTTATAATTATAAATTATTAATTCATCTTCTTAGATTTCATGGAGTGAAAATAATTTTATTACAAAACATTATTTTTTTCTCGAAAGCTTCCATTTCTATAAATTCTAGTTAAAAATTGTCGACAATTTGAAATATTTAAGGCTAGCTTTTAATAATAGTCTTGGAATCTTTAGACTTATGTACCTTTAATTTTCAAAGCTCAAATTTCTTAAATTATCGGTTATTTTGATCTTATTCTCGAAAATCGACATATCAATTTTCATCTCGTAACGAATAATTGATCGAATTAATTGATTCGCATTTAATTGATAAAAATCTACTTTGTTTCTTTAAATTTATAAAGCTTGAATTTTTCAGAGTTTAAACTCTCCGAATTGTTGGATCAATTTGCTAAAACTCGAATCTAAAATCCGTCAATTTTCAACCAATTATGAATAATTGCGCGTTTAATTGAAAAGACTACTTTGCCATGTGGAAATATCGTTAGAAGATGACCGAAGCTAGACACTATTATCGATTTAAGCGCACAGTTATCTCTTATATCTTTCCTTTCGGGGACTCGAAAACTCGAAATACAGTCGATTCTATTATAAATATCAGCATGCAGCGGTGTATTATAATAAACGAGATTACTCGCGCGTTTAAATATTCATACACGGTTTCTCGATTTCTCGGAACGCGCGCGTGAGTTTGGACGTGTATATTGGAGCATATCAGGGACGAATCTTGACGAATTCCTCTAATTTCAGCATGCAAGAGGAAAGACGAGATGGCGAACCAGGCAGAACACCAACAGCCCGCCCCCAAGAAACCGCGGCTGGTTTTCACAGACCTTCAGCGCCGTACTCTACAGGCTATTTTTAAAGTGAGTACCCACACAAACGCACACACACAATACATAACTTCTTACCCTCTTGTGATCGATAGTAATTGCCCTCTTTCCCTCTCAATGTGCACAGGCAAATGAATATTGAGAGAACCGCTATCGCCGCTTGTTAGCGGCGGCTAACTTTCGCGGTCGAAAGTGCATATTGTGCACTCATCGCGTTCGATTCGCGAGAAGACACCTGTCCTGCAACGGCAAATATTTTCCTTAAAATATAGATTCTATACCAAGTAAACCTCGCGCAGGAAATTGTATATATGAATACGTGGATTATACACGTAATTGTACAACATCTTGTACTACACCTTTCAACGTTGTTGCATATGGATGAATTTAATATGAGAGGCTGATTGGATTTTCTAGCA
Source organism: Nylanderia fulva (assembly GCF_048542155.1). NCBI lineage: Eukaryota > Metazoa > Arthropoda > Insecta > Hymenoptera > Formicidae > Nylanderia > Nylanderia fulva. The sequence continues at coordinate 223,073 of NW_028189730.1, read as the reverse complement.
TTTTTTCCAAATTTGCGGGAATAATAAAGCGACGTTGCAAAGTGTATTAAAAACATTTCCGACGTCTAATTTGCCCAACAATAAATTTCAAGGAGAAATAAACCGCTTATAGAAGATACACTATCCCTTAGATCCGTCAGAAGAATCGACGAAACTTTGAGATAAGATAAGATGCATTCGAGACAGCTGTTTGTACACGTATCTAGTCTACGTTACTTCTTAGCCTTGAGGATATAAGTAGAGAAATAAATGTCCAGAGTAGTGGCAGTGTGCGGCCTATTATTTTTAATGAAAAAAAAATAAATAAAGTAAAAGGAGAGAGAAACAATGTCTCTGCGATGGCGAGAGCCGTGTTTCCACTCGAAGAAAAACACGTTCCCTCCGTGTGCCCTATAGATATCTGAAATTCAGTTGCGCGCGTCAACCGACAGCGCGCACTCCGCGCGACTATCGATCGGTCTTGAATAATTTCGCGGCCGGTTCTTTACTTATGCGCTTCGTATTCCAGTCCGCTGTTTGTAACGCCGTTGCCGTCGCCGCGTTTCAAGAATGGCCATTGATATCATCCGTTTCCTCATTAACGTCCGTGAAAAAATTACCGCTGCCGAGAGTGCGTTTTTTTTTTTTTTAGCACATCATGGTAATTACGTCTCGATAACGAGAGACGTCGTCATGAATAAAGTAATGTATGGATACGCGGAAAACTTTGACATTTTTATAATTTGATGACACCGCAAAAGCAGGAATGTTTATTGAAACACATACAATTAGATGCAATGTTAAAAGTGCCATATATATATATATTTATTCATATTATAATATTTCAATTTCTTTCCAGTTCCATATTAAAAAAAAAAAATAATAATAAATTATTTCAGCATTACATAAAAAGGCAAAATTTGTCCCATGTTCCGAGAGCGATTTATTTTCTCACGACAGTTACGAAATGTCCTTAAATGACCTTACTTGGAGGGAACGCAAATTGCGGTTTAATGGACGCATCGTTTGGTATCGAAGAATTGCAAGATAACGTGATATTTTCAATCCGCCAAATGCGGGAATCGATCGAATTCGATATGTAATCGGCTACATCGGTTACATTCGCGGCTATTACAACTATGATTACAATCAGCGCGGACGCATCGCGAAACAATGAAACGTGATAACTCGTTTCCGATGGCGATAAATTATCGTATAAATAGCGCGGCACGCGCGCGCGTTTTGCGAAATTGCCTTTTCTGCGAAATCAACTTTTCTGCTTTGTCGCAAAACCGATTGCCTTTAGATCGAATAGAAATTTTTTGCGCGCGATTGGAGGGGGAGATGCACGTTGAGTATTACTCTTAATGATCCATTTTTTCGGCACGCGCCTGCGTTTGTCGTCCGTATCAAATGCGATAAATCCCGACGAGTCGTTCGATCGCTCCGGATTATTGACGCGATATTTCATCGGACTCGGTAATTCGGGATACGATTTGCGGAATCGCACGAGAAGCCGACGTTCTATTTCGTGTACATTTCGGTTAATGTCACTTAAGCCCGAGCGAAAGAATGGCTTGATCGGATTAATTGAATCAGAAACAGCGATCGATCTCATTAAGAAGTCGCGGATAAATGGCACACTAAAAATGCGCTCGACTGAAATAAGCGAGTAAATTCACTAAATCAAATATACGATAATTATTCTTGTAAATTAAATTTAAATCAAAATTAGTCGGATCCATTATCTCGCTCGCACGTATATGTGTTTGGAAGTTTAAGAAATATATTTCTCTCGAATACAAATCGAATGACAATAATGGCGTCAAATTGCGGATCTCGAGTGATTGAAAAACTATGCCGAGCAGCACAATCTCGTCCAAGAATCTGCGCGAGAACGATAAGTTTAAACGATTAATTTATTGTAGCCGCGGCGGAAATTTCGAGTTTAGAATCGAGCGAATGGTCGGCGCATTTTAATCCTCGAAATCGAGCCCACTTTAACGAGATTTCAACGTTTTACTCGCGTTTTATCGCGATCGTGCTTCGCGTGTGATCGCGGCGCAGAAATAAAAACAAAGTCTCTCTCTCTCTCTCTTCGAGTTCCTGGACAGACGCCAAATAGTTTGCGAATTGACCTTAGCCTACTTTGTACTCGTACATTCCAAATCGCGCGCAATCTTTTCCGCGCGATTATCGAATCATTCCTCGATTGCGTGCTCGGATTTCGTACAAATTAATCCTCGCGAGTATCTTTAACATAAAGATTTAGAGGAAAGATGTTTGGAAAAAAAAAAAACAGCACGCTAGGGTGATTTAAGGATACATCTCAACGAGTATGCTAATATAAAAATAATAATTCTAAATCAACCGATTACTATCTAATATTTCGCAGACTGAAACATAAAGATATTTTAATCATTACTTTATATATATATATAGAAAAGACTTATAAATCAACCTAAACGTTCGCATAAAACTCGTGCAAAATAAATTATTCTCCTCTAGTTACATTTAAGAGAGATGTGGACATGTTCCAAATTTGGATCTTTTATATAACGCTAAAATAAAATAATTCCGTATATATTAAAATAATATTAATTCTCAGAGATATCGAATAATTAAAAATTGAATATAGAAGAATGGAAAAATCGATAATCCTTCGTTAAATAAATTGCATTTCGAAATGGAGTGCGGTACGAACTATACTCACGAAGGCAATTTCCTTTAATAGGCAAAGAAGACGCGTTTAACGCATAACACATTCGAGAAGAATAAAATTTCTCTCCTCGAAAAAAGGGACAAGTCCCTTTTTAAACGCGTATAGGCGCGTGCTTCTCCTGCGAGCGATTGCTATTAATTGCTTTAATTGTAGAGATAATTAATACGCGAGCTTGATATAATAAAAAAAAAAAAAAAAAAAAAAAACATTTGAAGGGCGATTTGAGTATAATGGGCTGCGCGGAGATTCCGGAGAGATGAGACTTTTATTTGCGTCCCCGGACGCAATAATATAAAGCTCGCAACCTCGATTATATTCTCAAAGCGACTATCGCGCCGCCTTTACGGCGAGCGGCCTTCCGGCCTCCATCGGAATGAGTATTAATTGCTGTAATTGCAAAGATATAATTGATATTCCGTTTCATTACGGAAACGGCACTCTGCAGGAGTGTCCCGGAACGCGGCCTTTTGCATTGAAATTTTAACCCGGTTTAAAAAAAAAAAAAAAAAAAAAACCCCCGAAGCTCTTTCCATCACGCACGCTCTCCAAGACGCGACAACGATTCTTATACGAGCGAATAATTTTTCCTGCACTCGCCGCAAAGACACAAATGACCTTCGATAACAAATAGATAAAAATTGCAATACGAAATCTGTGTGCACGGAGAAATCCAAATTTATTTAATCCCATTTTAGATGACGAGAAATTGAACAGTGGTTTTTGTTAGATTTTTTTAATGGATCGTGCACTTATAGAGATAGAAAAAGCAGTTTTATCGAAATTTAATAATAAAATTTCCACACGTGTATCAGCTAACCGGCACGAATTCTCCGGTTAGATAGCCGCGGGGGGATTAAATAATTCCGAATTCAAGGGCCGTGCGCGCTCGAGCCGTTAAATATCCCCGAAATTAATTAATAATTTAATTCGCGGTGACGCGTGGAATCGACGGGGTTTCGATTTTCCGAGGAAAAGGCAACGGTTAGCAGCGTCAGTGGCATAGCGGCGCAGCGGAGGCGGCGGCCGAGAGAGAGGCGTACTTTAATTAACTCGTGGACGTTAATTTCGCTTAACTTGCGCCGGACACGCGCCGGGACTTCGTTTAAGGCTCGCAGAGAGAGAGAGAGAGCCGCGTGTTGTCGCTGCCGGCTATTGATACGCGTGTATCCGCGCGGACTTCGCTGCAGCTGCAGTTGCAAAACACGAAGGCGGTGCCCGCTCCGTATAGAACGGCGCATCAATTGTTGGAAATGCGGGACACTATCGCGACGAGGCATCGTGATTATTCCTTGACAGCCACTGTGTGCGCTATGCACACCGACGATGTGTGTTTCAGCTTCGCGCGCGAACGTACGCGTGTACACACGTCACGTCATACATCGCGCCTAACTACCTGCCAAAGAAAGAGAGAGAGAGAGAGAGAGAGCCCTTCGAAAGTGACGGCAAGAAAATCGCATCTCTTTCACTGTATGAGAGCGCACGAGGAAAACGCCGCTACGCAATTTCGCAAATATCGAGATTTCGTCGAATTTAAATCGCTCTGACTTTATTTCACTAATTTAACTCGATGTATTTTTTCTTTTGGTTCAATTTACCCAATTTTTTCCGCAGAGTGCAAATCTATATTTTATATGTTTGTGGATTAAAAATCGAGAAGATGCGAATGAATGATTTGAAGATACTTGAAACACAAAACTGACACTTGTAACAATAATCCATCGTTCGTTCGGTGGACGATAAACATTTCTTTATATGTGGTAAATGGACTGGTACGTTTTCTTCCCACGCGACGTTTCTTACCCAACGTAGCCCGATCAATAACGCGACTCGAGGTAGGGTATACATATCGATTGCCGGAGTAACAATTATTACTAACCAATACTTTCCCATGGCATAGTCGAAATTGGCACACACAGCCCTTTGTAGAGTACATTGTACTCCGAATCTACATCTGAATGTGCGTCTAAATCTCTCTTGATAGGACGAAAATAGAGATTAATTCAATAGAATATTTTATTATACTACTCTTTTACTACACAGAGAGAGAGAGAGAGAGACGCGTCCCTTGACAACTCGTCAAGAAAACATTCAATTAATTCTATACCTTTTATACATATTTGTTTTTTCAAATGCTCGATTTCCCTCTTGCAAGTAAACTGGTAAAATGTCCAAATTAAAAATGCAAAAGGAAAATATATATATCTAATGGTAATTAAATGAAATAATAGAATATGAAACTAAAATATACGTAATAAATGCACTGGCCGACAAACAAGATTTATCAATCAACGATATATGTACATACATATATATATATATATTACATACATATTCTTCGACACAAAAAATATGAAAATGCAAAAATAAATTGCTATCGACACTAATCAACACAACCCAATAATTAAATCTTGCGAAATGTGCGTAATTAAAGTGACATTTGCAAATAAATTAAATTAGAGAAAAATAGAATAATGGAGTGGACTATACATGTGTGGACATTTATATAATATGTATAATGAAGCGAATCACCGAACAAATGAATAACGATATAAAATAATATCTAAAAAGCGTAAATTTTCCGCAGGAGACCAAGAGGCCGTCGAAGGAGATGCAGGTGACAATCGCGAGGCAGTTGGGCCTGGAACCGACGACGGTCGGCAATTTCTTCATGAACGCTCGACGCCGCTCCATGGACAAATGGAAGGACGAGGATCCGAAGACGGTGGCGGTCGAGGAGGAACAATTGTCGCCCACGATAGGCATCGGACAGCGCCAACCGAGCGACGTTTTGTGACACACATCCGACCACGAGGAGTACCACGACGAGTCGCCAGACGAGGATCTGCCCTTCTCGTAAGGGCTTACCTCGTAGACGTGTCCTTGTCGACACATTCGATCGAAACCAAAGTATTATTTTACGTTAGGGAGATCGACTCGAAACATATATATTTTATTTATTTCAACTACTACTTCTTTCTTCTTATCATCCACTTTGTTCTCTTTTTCGAGAATCGATTCATTCAAGCAAAATCGAAAAATTCAGGATTCAATATTATATATATATATTAAAATACCGTTTATTTACGTCGAGAAATTTTATCCAACATAAAGCTTGTGTTGATTCTCATTTATATATTGATCCATGATCGAAATGTGTCGGACAAGAACGTCCTAGCCGCTGAATGCGATCGATCATTGCAGTTCCCGCGAATGTGATCGCGATCCAAATCAGTTTAGCGTTTGTTTTTTTTTTACTGATGCGTTTCCAAGTATTTGCGATCAGTAGATTGTATCATAAGGTTTTTAGTCAACGTTCAAAGTCGAAAACGGACGAGTCTATTCTATAAGAGCTGAGAATGACGATTACATAAAAAAAAAAAAAAAGATTGAATTCCTTTATTTCATTTTTAACCAGAGCTATAGGTATTTATTTCAACGTCACGTCGCAGTATAAGTTAGCTGTCTCTCGTGAATATAGTTTTGTATTTTCAAGATGAGAATATACGATAAAACGATTCATTCGTATCTCGACTTTGAATACCTCGCAAACTCTGTGCCATAGTTTGCCATATTAGCATAAGTTGATCTGGACTTTTTGTGCCCGATTCTTAAACGTTCTAGTCTATCGTAATATGTTTTAGGAAGGACCATTCGCCGTTTTAATTCGCAAAACGGTTTCTCACTTCTAGTCAAAACTCTGAAACTTGAATTCTAAATCCGCTTTCGGTGCTAATAACGCCGAGTCAAAATCGTTTCGAGAATGCTCACGTTTATTTCTTTTCGTGCGATTAAAGTCGCGCGGTTAAAGTTGAGTTTATTCGTTGCCCCGAAATAAGTTTAGTTTAGTAAAGTTTGTCTCGGGATATCGATTGTTATCTTATTTCTTAAGGGTAGAATAGTCGTTGCTTTAAGCGGATCGAGATCGCGAAGGCAAACATTTAATATTTGCGCTTGTCGCGCGGAATTCAAAGCGCTCTGACAATCGAGTGAACATTTAGATAACGCTCGTTTTCTACTTTTTCTTAATCCACGAGAATAGTCGAGAGACTGTCAAGTTTGTAGAAGCTCCGACATTCAACAACGATACTAATTAAAGCAGCGACTTTAAGAAGCTTCATGCTAATTTCAAAAAGAGCCTACCGCGTGTGTGTTGACTCTTACAATATATTCACATTCGAGGCCATATATATATATATATATTTATAGTTTATTTCGTTTATTTTTTTTAAATAAAATCTATTATCTATCGCGTGCGCGTGTTTTTTCATATAGTTAGACTTTAGTATATGACGCATTTGAGAATTAATCTCTCCAAATTAAATTTCTATGAAAAGTTTATTGCGAATGAAGCAATCTTAGCAATTAGAACGAAGAGCAGTTATTTATTTATTTTTTTTTTAATATTTAGCATCGAGAGGTTAATCGGCGCTTTTCCCCAAACACGAGTAGCGGTGAGGTTTGATGATGATCGCGCAATCAGCGGCGCCGAATGCGCGACCGATTCGTCCGTGTCCTCGTTGGTCAGACGAAATGTGAACCAATTTTCAAAGTGGCTTCGTGTGAGGGTGCACGTGCCAAGTGATGTGTATGTATACATATATATGTATATACATGTATGTATATATACATGTGCACACACAATATGTATGTATAAACATGTACATCTCGGAAGAATGGACGCTCTTTTGTGCGAACCGATGGCGGGAGAGAAATAGAGAGAGACGTGTGGAATAGGGAAAGAAGAGAGCGATTTTTAAAACGGATGGCCGCGCTATACCGCGCGGTCTCCCACAAGAGACAGAGACCGCGAGAATAAGTGAGAGCCTGTGAGAAAGAAAGCGCGAGAGAGTGAGAGAGAGAGAGAGAGAGAGAGACTCTGCGAGCCGCACTCGATATCGTACTGCAATTGTGCTGTGCTATTGTACATATTTTAAAAAAAAGAAAAAAAGGAAAGAGAACATACATATGTATACAGATAGATTTACACAGTCATACACACACACACACACACACATTTTTATTACGTAAGCGACGGCGTTCGCCAAGCTGGGCGAAAACGAATCGGTGTGACGTTTGATTGCAGAAAAGCGCAATTCTAGCCGACTTGCACTCTGCGTCTGTGGCTCTTGCGTAGCGAGAATTCTTTTGTGCTTCGACACACACACATACACACACACATACATACACACTGAAACACATATACACACACACACACACGTCGCGATGTGGCGAGCGATCAGTTCTGCGAGATTTCGTTCGAGCGACACTTCTACGTCACTCCTTCTTTTTTGCGTGATTGTAAAAGGATCGTTTATGCTAGTCCGAGTAATCATACAGGGTGAATCGCCGAGATTTAATTCACAGAATGATTCAAAAGTATCGAGGGTATCGACGAACGAATTAAATTCGACTATGCAGGAATAAAAATTAGTCGAAATATCGTATATATATATATATCTAATAATTTGTTTTTCTGCATAAAATAGTTTATATAAATTCCATTCTCTTAATTTCTATTAAATTGACAAAAAAATTTTAAATATGGAAAATTTAAGAAAATATTTCAACTATTATTGAATCGCGCAAAAATTGCGCTTGTCTAGAATATAATATTGTGTATTTAAATGCATCTGACCTTATTCGTATAATTAATCGAATTAATCGAATTAATCGATTATTTTGAGGACGAAAGAGTAAATTCTCGATACAAATATTTAGGATTGTTTCTTTTGAAGAAAAAAAAAAAAAACTCGAAAATCGCTCGATCACACACCGCTATTTTAGAATCGTTCGTCTCGCGAGTGAAATGACGCGTCGTTTCTTCGCACTCGAATGCTCGTTGAATGTTGAAATTCGGCGATATTATCTACGGCATATGTTACTTAATTTATTATATTTTAGGATATAGGAAAGAGAAAAATGCGAGCGCGGCATCGCGTTCGCAACTTTCTCGAAGCTACAGCAGTTCGTCATCGAACATGTAATTGTGTAACATTTTGTAAAGTTATATCGACCCCCTCCCCTCCCTCCCCTCCCCTCAATTAGAAAGAGCGTGCATGACGACTCGAGGTATGTTACCGCTTTTTGTGCAACAACAACAACCACCAACAATCGCCTCTCTAAAATAATTCAAATACACCGACCCACGATTTCTTCTTAACATTGCACGTTGGTTGATTAGCATTCTTCTCTTGACGCTATTCTCATTATTTATTATTAATTTATCACAAACGACGTCTCAAATAAACGATTATTCAAAGCGAGCATCAGTTCTGAGTGTTTGAAGATTAGATTACCCGAATCAGCTCGGCTCAACGCGAGAAGGACGTTTGCATTACTTCCCGTTGAAAAAAAAAAAAAAAAAGAAAGAAAAAACCTATATAATTCTCCATCTTGCTTCAAGTGGGGAAAATAATGCAAAATCTTTTTCGACGCAAGAATGAATCCATGGAGAGACGCGAGCGGCCTCCTCGGTCGTCGGTTAAGATCGTATACAGTACAAAATAAACATATATATATATATATTATAATAATAATTTAATTATATATATATATATATATTAAATATATATATATAATTACACGTGTAAGGAGGAACTGTTTTTCGGATGAGAGTGTTCAAAGTTGATAGGACTCACGTTGGCGCGCGAAATCTCATGCAAATTCCCTCGTTCGAGACAATTGTGTGTCTTATTATCGGACACGTTATAAGATGCTCGATCGAATGTAAAAATTTCGCGGTCGAGAGAAGGAAAATAATACACGTCTTTCACGCTCCTTCGATTTGACGATTTGTATGATCACGATAATTAATTGGGAAAAATAACGACAAATTCTTTTGTTTGTAATTGAATTTCGTAATTTAAAATTATTATAAAGATTGTAGATGTATATTAATGTGTCAAAGTGAATTCCTTTTGTTTTCTACTCTAAAAAAGAAATCCATACCATTAATTTTATTATAAATGATTATTCCTCTACGCGCGGGACACATATTTTAATTGTATCGGAAACGGAAAATTATTTTAATGAAGAAATTTGAAAAAACGATGGTGTAATGTTGAAAAGTCGAAATGTCATTTGATCGAGGCAATTTCGAGACACGTAGTAGTATGCATATTCGTGCACACATACACACATACACACGCGGATAGAATCAATATGTACGATAAAAATGTAAATATAATTTTAGTTGCGAGAGGAGAGAAGGTTCATTATTACTACAATTATACCATTACTGATGGCAATGATTATTAATTATTAAGCGACGACAGATGCGAGATGTTTCTGTTATATAAGAGAAAAAAATAAGACGAAAACGTAGTTGAAAAAGAGAGGTATATACACACACACCATAAAAGTTTAAACAGCAAGGGAAAGGCAAGAAAGAAAGAAAAGCAGAAAGAAAGACAGAAAACGTAAAATATATACATATATACGTATAGATATCTACATATATATGTATATATGTATGTATTATATAAATGCAAATATAGATATAAATATAATATAAATGCAAATATAAATATATAAATATGAACATAAGTATAAATAAAAATTATATATATATATTATATATATATAAAAAAATACGGATATTATTACCACTAATTGCGGTGAACAGTGTTGACCGTCGCGAGGACGATTATCGAGCGATCTTCAAGTCGATCGATCGACCGATAACGACTGTTACGCGTCTTAAATTTGAACATGAGAATCAGAGAAAGAGAGTGAGTGAGAGAAAGAGAGAGAATGTGTGTGTGTGTGAAAGAGAATAAAATTCGATGAATCTATTTATATATTGCGCCAAGAGAGAGGCTCGTCTCGATAGTTAGTTCGTTACGTGACACATATCCAGTGGATTAGAAACTATCGACGACGACCACGTACAATATTAGGTGTCTATATCGATCTAGTTTCCACCCCACTCGCAGAGAATTTTTACTTCGTTTTTCCACGGGCAGGGGTAGAAGAAAAGAATCGGCAGAATTTAACGACGGCAAGAAAAAAAAAAGAGAGAAAAAACAAGAAAAAAAATATAAAAGAGAGACTCATCGATAGAATCTTTCCCGGGCAAGAAAAGTCTCTCATTTTCATCCGTTCGAGGACTAAAGATGAGAGGGAGAAAGAGAGAGAGAGAGAGAGAGAAAGAGACGAGATGATTCTCTAATTTTTCATTCTCTCGAAAACTTCTCATCCCTCTTGCGATTTATATTGCGACTGCTACCTCGGCTCGTCCAATCTTTCATAAACAAATTACGATCGAAGCAAAAGAGTCAACAAAGAAAAGAGAGACAAGACAGAGGGCGGGATGAAGAAAAGTGGAACAAGTCGAGAAAAATTGTTCAAAAGATTCGAAATCATGTTTTCTCTCGAACGAGGCGAAAGGAATGGAAAAGAAAGGCAGAAGGGAACGGAAAGAAAGCGATAGAAAACCATGAAAACAGTTCGTACGACAATAAGGTATCGATTAGTTAATCAGAAATGAAATAATGTAAAATACAAGTGCAAAAGCAGAATATACATTATTATTATTATTATTATTATTATATATTATTATATATTATTATTATATTGTGACGCGCGCGCGAAAAACACTTCGTGTATAAGGGCGCGTAACGCGAAACTGCTGGTTTCCACCCTCTGGATGCAAAAAGGAGGAGAGTAAACGACAGTCGTAAACGCAGGATGATATGTCGAAGCTCCTGTCAAAAATTTGGAAAAATCGGCGTAGACAAAGAGACCGCGCTACTTAGACAGCGTTGTTTCGATTTCTTCTACTTTTTCCATTCGTTGTGAAAGAAAGGAGAAAGAAGAAAAAGATCATTTTATTTATCCGGTTTATATATTTCCCAAAGTATCGCGATCAATACCTCGAGTCCGGTAATGCAACACTCGAAATTGCAACTAATATTCGCATCACAAAATTATATGCATATTCGGCAGAAAAAGGCACCCGAAGAATTCACCCGCGTGTTTCATATTTTTTCCTACAAAATTCATAATCTCCAAGTCGCGATATTGATGTAAAAAAAGAAAAAAAAAAGAGGATTCGAGGTATTGACGTTGACAGGAGGACAAAGGTCGAGATATCCATAATCGCGATGTATACCACAAGTCGAGCGAAACTGCAAGAAAGAGGAGGAAGATGAAAGCGAGAGAGAGAGAGAGAGAGAGAGAGAGAGAGAGAGAGAGAGAGAGAGAGAGACAGGGAGAGCGAGTCATTAATTTATTTACAATTACGTGTATCCGTTGGTAGGCAACAAAATGTGGTTATATGAACCCGAGCGACTCCGGTCGCGACGGTTTCCGGCGTGCCATTGAATTTTCTCGCGTGACGGACCCGATGATCGATACTTGTAAAGATGACGGGATCGAATTCGCGAATATCGCGAGGCGTTCCAAAATTTCTCTCAAGATCCGCAATTGAGAAATAAATTGTCCTATCTCGGACTTCGACAATCGTCGTCCACGTGGATTCAATTGAAAGAAAGACACAAAAATGAAGTATGAATTCGATCCCGACGTTATACCGTGATGTGCAACTATGTAATAGACACATCCGCGATCTCGAGAGCCGCGAGAGGAGAAAGAGGCGAATTGTAAACTAAACAATGTTACTACGTTTTATCAAGAGCTTATTGTAGTCGAGAATCATTAACACACATACAGACACAGACACACATGACATACATATGCAAACACATTACAACATTAAGTCGTAACAAGAAAAAAAAACAAGACAACAATGGTATTGAGTGTAGCACGATAAAAAAAAACAAACGTTCTTTACACTTTTGCACGAGACGTGTGTTGTAAACTTAAATTAATTATTATTGACATATGTAATTAACGTTTTATTACTTAGCAATTAAACTTAATTTATTTCTGATTACTCGAGTCGCTTGTGTTGAGCGCCCTTGTTGTCGTTACTATAAAGGTGCTGGATCGTGTGCAATTAATCACGAGGATCGATCGATCGATCGAAGGCAAACTGCAATGGAATCATTCCAACGTCTACTATTCCCTGCACTTTTTGAGGCCGATTTATACTATCATGACTTAAAAAAACAATAACATTTTCAATTTACGAAATTATTGATTCTTTTAATTTCTAATAAATTTTAATAAAAATGAGTTTAATTAAAATAAAGTTTTAGAAAAAAATAATCGACGATTTAAAATGATTTTAACGGTAAATTTGTATAAAATATTTACTATTAAACTGAAGATAGTTTTATTTATCGTTATCGGTTTTTTTTTTTTTTTTAATTTACAAAGTAAATTCTACATAATCTTTATTCAGACATCCTTCGAAAATGTTTGAGAAGCTTAAATAATTAAATTAATAAATAGCGTTAATTAATACTTATTTAAATTAAGATAAATGTAGAATATATGTGTTCGATTTGTAATTAAAAGTCGTTTAGTTTCATCATACTTTAAATTAAATAATTAACATTTTCAAAAAGATTTCGAAAAAAGGAACAAGAAAAAGATGGTAATAATGTAAAAAATGATCAACAAACAAATGAGAGAAAATACCTTGGAGAATGCAGAATGAGCCGTCATGTTATTTAACGCACTTTTTTTAACAAGACATTTTAGTTACCTTTGCTGACACATGTCGGTCATGCAGTGCTAATTTTTTATAGATATATGTATGTACACAACAATGAAATCATTGAGTGTGAATTACAATGCAGCAGCCGCGCTTTCTTAAATTACGTGACATCGTATAAATAAGCAACCGTAGTTGAGAAAGAAAAAGACACGTATAGATTTTTATATTTTTATTTAATATCAAATTAATCTCTAAAAGCACTGTATAAACATAAATATATATATATATATATATATATATACACATACACATGTATATTTGTACGGAGCTCTAATTGTTAGAGAAAGAAAAAGTGAATGAGAAAGTAAGCGTGAATGTCGAAGAAATAATAATTTATTCGGTTGATTAATTTAAGGAAATCAGAAGAAGAATCGCAAAGATCAATGTTTAGAAATTCATATATGGATTTTATCATTTTATAATATGGAATAGTTTCAGTTTTTCATAATTTCGAATTTCATTAAAAATTCTAGACGTTTTCAGAATATTAATTAATGACGTTTGCCTGCTTAACGATCCTAAATGTATTAATAAGTTAATTACTTCATCTCATGTTCTAAATGCGCAATTTTAAAACTTTAAAATTGAGAATCTGAATCAAATTCAAACTACTCGGGACGATCAAATCGAAATCGCTATGAAATTTATAATTTCGAAGAAAGGAAAAGGTTTTGATTTAAATTTTCATTACGTGATTATATTTTATAGAAAAAAGCCGTATATCTAGGCCTGAACGAATGAATAAATGGAATGAACGACGATTCGAAAGATGAAAGCAAGAACGAATGTGAAAGAACGCATTAGTGAAAAAACAATACCATAAAATTGTTAAAACATAAAGTAGAAAAAATAAAGGAGCAATAAATTGTACCAAGTAATGAAAGCCTTATTGCAACGTGTTTAGAGCAATCTTTTAGCATATTTCACATTCAAACTTGATAATCTACATAACTTTATTAAAATAAAATATCTTTTGGAAAATTGTATTTCTCGTAAAAAATGATACACATATATTAAAGTACATATATTATAGGAAATAATTATTTATTAAAATTATTATTTAAAATAATAAGCTTTTGAGTTTAATTCCATTATGTCAAACATTTTTTATCATATATTTGAAATATTATTTAAAATATTACACATTAACTCTCAATTAGTGTATAATTATTAAAATCTCATTTTCAACAAAAAGAGATAAAACGTTTTCAGCAATATTAATATGCATATATTAAAATGTGTACAAAATTGTATTATAAATTGGCAATTTTATTACATAGAAAATTTTTAGAAATTGCCGATACAATATCTCAACTCGCATTTATGAAAATATAAATGGCACATAATACATATATCGTAAAAAGATAGTCTTTGACATTTGATAAAAAGAATGATTTAGAATGCAGCAATGCCGGTAATTGCTCTCCCGAGGACTAACGCGTGAATATCGGTTGTGCCTGTGAAAAAAAAGAATAGATTCGAATAACACGCGTCACACCGTCATTACATTGATTGCGTTAAATATCCGTCATTTCGACATAATCTTGGCGTTACCTTCGTAGGTGTTTACGGTTTCCAGATTCATCACGTGTCTGATGACATGATACTCGTCCGAAATCCCATTTCCGCCTAACATATCTCTCGCGGTTCGCGCAATCTCCAACGCTTTGCCGGCCGAGTTTCTCTTTATGACAGAAATCATTTCCGGAGCGGCTCTACGGAACGCAGAATCATTTTTCGCATATTCGCGCGCAAAGATTATTATTACACATTTATACATCTTCTTCTCAATATAATCATTACAAAATAATAATTTCGCATTATAATATACATACATCATTTATATTATAAATATATTAAAACTCCCACTGCACATTGAATGTAGAATATTAATATTTTATCTAACAAAATATTATATTAATTTTGCCCCTTAAAATTCGTCTGCCCGATTTCAAGCAAGTTTTACCTGTTCTCATCCTTCAATCTACCGACTCGCAAACAAGCTTGAAGACCGATCGCGATGTCGCACATCATGTCAGCCAATTTCTTTTGCACAAGTTGGTTCGCTGCCAGTGGCTTGTTAAACTGTCGCCTCTCCAGAGTATAAGATCGGGCAATCTTGAAGCAAGTCTCCGCCGCACCCAACGCACCCCAAGCGATTCCGTAGCGAGCATTGTTTAAACAACTGAAAGGTCCCTTTGCCGAATCATTATTAAGAGTTTAATGCTACTAGATACTTATCTTTAAATAGTCGGGTTCGCAAGATTTCCAACTGATATACATTACCAGGATTATGGCTCTGAATAACTTTCAAAAGATTTTAACACCTATAGGTTTTTCAGTATTTTTTAATAAATAAAAATAAAATTACTCAAGCAGAGATTTTTATAACTATTCACACAAAGAGGTTTATGATCCCACATTACTCAGATTTTATAGTGCAAAACAATATTTATAATTATATGTGACGTACCATCTGATATATCCCAGTCCACATATATCAGTCAGAAATTTTTGGAATTGACATATTGTATAAAATTATTAATAAATAATTAATTAAAATAAATAATATATAAAAATATTAATATGCGAGATATAAATTCCTAATTTGCTAAAAAAATACTTGGCTTACTCTAAGTCCTTCAACGTTCAACACATTTTCCTCAGGTACAATTACGTTGTCCATCAAGATCATTCCAGTGATGGACGATCTTAAAGAAAATTTTCCTTCAATTTTCGGCGTAGATAATCCATCTCCCGCGGTCTCTCTCTCAACGATAAACCCACGAATCTTATTATCATCGCATTTCGCCCATACTATTAATACATCGGCAATGGGCGAGTTTGTAATCCTAAATGAGACGCAGTGAGATTTTTCCAATCGAGAGAGAATAGTTTTAGTAAAAGAATATAGATGAAAAGTATTTTTTTTAAACCAACCATGTTTTGTTGCCGTTTAGTTTGTAAATTTTTTTATCGGAATCGTAAGTCGCTCTGGTTTCCATGGATCCTGGATCACTACCATGATTAGGTTCCGTCAAACCGAAACAGCCAATTATTTCCCCGGAAACTAAAATACGCCTTATAAATCATCGTCTATAGCTCCGATATAAAAATTATTATATATTTAATTATTTTTTTTTTTTTTTTTTTAGAGAAATTGAATTTCATTGATCAATTATTAATTCAATTTCAATAAGATATAATGTCTTCTTTGACTTTTGCATCTTTTTCCACATATTCTATTATGTTACCTATTTTAGGCAAAAGTCGATCCTTCTGATAATCACTGCCGTACATATAAATCGCACCACCCGCGAGAGAAGATTGCACCGATAAAGCTGATCGATATCCGCTATCGACGCTCTCGATCTCCTTGGCAAGGAGCCCGTACGCTACCGAGGATGCCCCGGCAGCACCGTAACCCTTCATGGTGCAACCCAATATCCCTAGTTGGCCCAACTCCCTCATAATCTCCCGGTCAAAATGCTCCTTGCGATTTGCCTCGATCACGCGCGGCAATAATCGCTCCTGACAGTAAGAACGAAACTGATCCCTCATCAGAATCTCGTCCTGCGTTAATTGCGACCTAAGATCAAACGGATCCTCCCAATCGAACATGGCTGAGAGATGGATAAATTAATTAAAATAAAAATAACAATTTCAATTTGTAAAAATTTTAGTAAAAACATATCATGCAATCGTCTTAACAATATAATAACAGAATGTATGTGTGTTACAAGATGTTGAAATATATTATCAGTTATCAGTAAAGATGAGATAGCAAAATCGACCGAGCCAAACAAGCTACCGGCTGAGAAGAGCCTTTATTGTGCTGCTACCTATATTTCATCACTGTTGTAGACCATCAGTACAGATCATCTCACAATGAAGCTACTTGTGCATTTGTTTGTACCTACGTCTACTTAAAAAATGTAAAAATTGATTCAAAATAATTATATAACTTACCTTTTACTCGAAGTGACGTGGAGACGGAAATCTCTGATTCAGGATTTAAGGACAATGTAACGAGTAAATATTGGAACACATGTGATTTAATTAGCAAATCAATTTAATTAGCTAATCTTTGAAAAATTTCCAAAGGATACGCCTCGTGAAATTAACACGACACAAACGATCGGCTCTCAAAAATAATCTCTGCATATTACTCGCCATGTTGAGCAACGACTGATAAAACACTGACTTGTTGTTTTTAATAATCGCTTGAGCAGATGACTCTTAAGGCGTATTCGTAGTGAGCGATCGAAAACACTGATAAGTGTTTTATAAAATATTTCAGTATTGCAAACTGTACTAAATATATTTGTTGGACATTTTGGATGAATATCGTTTGAGCAGTTGACGACTCGTCAGCTGATAGCGTCATGACATTTTACTTTTACGTAATTGGTTGAATTTCTCATTGGCTTGCTAGAAATTTGGAGGCAAATTTGAATAACTGTTGATTCTTTAAAGCATGTATGTTTTATTGCGTATGATTTTTACAAAAAGTTTTTGCTAGAAAATCTTTGAATTTTAAGGACTTTTAAATTGAGGTTCAAACTTTAAATTAAAAATTTAAATATAAGCTACTTTTATGTAGATTCTATATTATATTCCCAAAAATTCTCTTGCAGAAAATTTATATTTATAATTCAATGTTGTAAAAATTTTTTTATACCAATATCTATAATTAAACGAAATTCATCAAAAATAATTAAAATAGACAAATTTAATGATAAAGATATTATAATGAAAATATACGAAATTATACAAAACTATACAATTATACGAAATTATATACGAAATATTAATAATAAATTGCACTAATATTAATTACATAATAATTAAGTGGACGGATTTTTGTTTCAGTCTAATTTTTTTCTGCTTTTAACGACATAATAACAATAATATACAATACATACATATTTTTTCAATTAATAATTTTAGTTTTATGTATTTAATTATATTTATTATGCTCTTTAATTGTATGTATCTTCTTATTAAAAAATAATTTATATTACATTAAGCTTTTGGATTAATTTTTCTGAACAATTTTATAATTCGCGTTTTAAATTATTTTTCACTTGAAAGAGAATCATTATTCTTATCCCCCCGATAATAAAATATACACAACAAAGCATTCTAAACTCGAGAAAACTCAAACAAAGACGAACAAGAGAAAGATTGTCTCACGTAAAATTGACCAATTTGCTTCGCAAGCTTCTTCAACTCGCGATCTGCAACTACCCCGCGAGACATGCGCCAGGGTTAAAATTATTATACTTTTACAAGGCCAAAGAGCACACAAGGGAGACCTTTACACACTTACTAATACAATACATACTTGACAGCAGAACTCTTGTCGCACATGTAATAGTATTGCGGATATAATTCAACAGAATCCTTGACGCTATTACTGCACAAGTAAAACTTAGTCTACAAAAATATATTTTCCCGATTATGTACGATATGCGCATTCAATGTTATTAATATTCACATGAAAATTTAATATATAAATTATTTTCTTTTTCATTTCGTGTAACAATTCTGCATTTGGGCGTATCGCAGGTAGATGTAAGAAAGTATCTTATATAGAATTAAATATCTCTTCTTTCTCTCTCGCAAGAGAAAGAGGATACGTAACTTTCTATCTCGATACTATATTTATCAATGCCTCGCATTCGCTGATGTTCGTATCACCTGTTTAAAAAGATGCGAAATACTTCTGATAATCATATACGAATTTAATTCGCCGAGATCGATTAAACGACCAACAGGTCTTCCTTGTGATAAGGACCGTCCGGCAGTCTTTGATTGAATATGCGGATATTGTGGCAGAGGTAACCCATCGCCTCCATGACCGGCCGGACGATCGCGTGCGTCACCGCCGCCAAGAAATTTCTCATCGCCGCGCATGTGATTTTCCACACGCGCAGACACGGCGCGACGCACCAAATATGCTGCAAGCAACAATCAAGGTGTAGAAGAAAGAATAGTGCAGAAATTACCCGATAATTCAGTGAGAAAAGAAAGCCAGTGTATGAGAACCTAAACGCGCGATTGTCGGTACGTATTTATAATAATTAAACAATTTTTCTATTCTGCTTTAGGATGATAAAAAATTAAACATTTATTTAAATAAAAAAACAAACAAAAATTGTTTTATTTAAAGCTAGTACTAAACAGATATTTAAAAATTTTTCTCCTATACGAATATATTCATATCAAATAGATATTTCAATGCAATATAGATGATATAAACATAAATATAAATATTGAATGTTGTAATCATCAATTTTGCAAACTCGATCCGGCTCTATCCCGGCAAGACTCATAATATATTCTATTCGGGATAATTAAAAAGCAAGTATATCGCGAACGGGATATCAGAAATCGATCGGTAGGACATAAAGAGACGGACGCACGCAACTCGGGGGAGGTTATCGACTCTCACCTGAAATGCGAGGCAGGCGAACGTGAAACCCAAACAGAGAGCGAGCAGAGGCGCCACGAGAACGGAGAGGAGCACGTAACAACATCCTCTGGAGAGACGGAAACAATGTCCACTCAGTCGCCAGGCGCATTCGGGACTACGAATCCCTTCCGGTTCCCCGATCACATCGTCCCACATCACCTGTGCGATTAATCCCGCATGCATACGAATTATATTGGGAACGAACAATCATCGCACAATGGTCGATGGAACAAACGTCAGAACTTTTTCGCAAACTAAAGCTACGAGTAAAATATGACTCAATCTAAGGCCCCATTAATCTACGTCGACGACCATCGATCTTCAATTTACTAGTTTTCGCGAAAATGTAGCTTGCGACTTTCAACAACTTTGCGTCATCAGCGCTAATGTATCTGATAATTTCAAAATCTACAGAAATTCAATTTATTTTGCATGAAATTTATAGTTGTGTCGTTAAACTTAAATTGCAATTACAGCGCATTTTTAATTCGCGATGCATAAATTATTTATATACACAGAAGAGAATTGAATTATCGTACTATACGATTGAAAAAAAAAAAAACCAATATCGAATTCGAGGTTCGCACTTTCGTGGATCGATCGAAGAAATATAAGCATATATAATTAGCACCTATGCCTTATACAAATCACCACCTATACCTCTGAACGATTAAATATTTTACGATAAGGACGCGAATATAACCACATACTTCGTTGAAAGCGAAGAATGCGACTTCTTTACCTGAAGATGTTGATTCAGGCTGTTAGGATCCCGGTCCTCGAGCTCGATGACGCTCTCGCCGCCCGCGGACGACTCCGGCTTCTCCATCCCTGGAATACGGATAGCCGGACATTTGGGCACTCTGCAGCGGAAGTTCCTCAATCTCGCCAGCATAGTTCCCGCGACTCTACTATTCGCGCCTTTTCACTCGCACCGAAAGAGAGAAGGACTCGAGGAGCCACGACGCGCGGCTTCTTTTCCTGTCTCGTGTCGCGGTACCATCGCGAAAATGACGATTGTCATGCGGAGGATGTACTATCGCGACACGGTACACGTATCCATAAGCCATCGATTATTCCCGTTAAATAATAAATTGCGCGTAATTGCGACTAACCGTTGGAATCGCCCTTGTCGGAAAAAAAGGGTGGAGAAGAAAAGTGCGGGCGATCAAGGATGCGCGACACGCCGATCAAATGCCAGGGAAAAACTTGAAGGGAGGTATATTTACGCGTAATAATCCTTTTCGTAATATCGATTCGAGGTACCAGACTACGCTTTACTCTTTGCCTTGACTTCAAACTGTTGCACCCGGATTCTATAGCGAAACTATGTTGCGAGGTCACGGTTTTCTTTTTCTATAAACCATCGACTCGTGGCGTCGCGACGTCGTCCTTTCCCGAGGATGACGCGGTGTGTCATATATTAGATATAATAAAACATCATCCGCAAGCGTGCCATACATTGCATTTTTTTTCGAGTAAAACTATCGAAGAAAGAGAAACGATCTAAGAAAAAATGACAGAAGGAGAGAGGTTCGAAGAGGTGTGTAGCAATTTTACCCTACTTTTTGTAAAAATAAAAATGCAGATCGTATCTACTCTCATAAAAGCTTTACGACGATTCGCGCGATTATCGACTCGAAAAAAGTTTCGTCCATCGAGTCCGATCATATACATACTTCTCTTTCTTCCTCGTCGCGCATTAGCTAACGCAAACTCCCCGCAATTTTTATCCGATTAATAATACATGCTCCATTATACGACGCATTGCTATGCGTCCAACAAAGACTCAAAGTAGAGCTCGGCCGATCGAATTAGCCTCTTCGCGTCATTAATTATTTCCGGCAATTCTATTCCTCGCCGCACGTTCTAATCACAGTCATCGCATTACAATAAAAAAAAAAAAACATTTCGAGCGTGTTCGGATCGGAAATTTATTAAGATGAATGAGAAGATGAAAAATGGAAAAAGTGAAAAGAAAATGAAGAAGCTCTCTTTCCTTGAAAGATTCCTCGAGATCGAAAAGGCACGCTCGCGATTGAAAATGCTACTCACTCGGCTCGCCGTTCGCCACCCTGGAGCCCCTTATTTTGCCGGTTGATCGCGAAATACTAGAAGCGAGTCTTATTTCCTGATTGTAGCACGCGCGTCGCCTCACTTCGCGAGAATAGTAGTTCGGACGCTATACTTGAACGCCTATAAGCAGGTGGGGAACAATTCGACTCTAAGAGAAGTGGACAGCGGTCAACGCGGCTGCGCATTCGAGGGGTTGCAACCCCTTGCGGTCTTTCGTAATCTCTCGATTCGAGCGGGGTACAACCACCCCGGAAAACGAAAGTGAACGGGGGCGACGTAATTCCGATGCGGAAGAGAAGAGTCTCATTAAGAATACAGCTCATTATAAATATCGAGGAAAAATTATTTCAAGAAAAATCCAAGTCAAATTTTCGGTTTGAAAGGAGAGCTTAAATTAGATCCTGTTTAAGATCTTTAGGTGAGAAATTTTATATTGAATCCAATTTCTTATATAACTATGTAACGAATAACAAATTTAATTAAAAGTAAATAAATAAAAAGTATAATTGAACTCTTTTCATTATATGTATATTAAAAATCTCTCGATTGTGCACATGTCTTTTTCAATTCAATATTATTCAATATTAATGGGTGCGATAATTAATTTGACAATACTAATTTGTTATTGTTTATAAATCTATATATAGGTACATATAACAAATATAATACTTCATTATCATACGTACGATATATATTATTTCCGCGTTTCATCAACAGATGGAGTCAAAAGTATATACATATATACTGTGATATCAAGTAACTTTATCAACGGATTGTGTAAGATAATCAATAAATAGATTTAAAAGAATTAATTTATAAAAATTTATAAAAATCTCTTATTTTTCTTCCAATTTGATAGGTTTTTTTCATAATTTATCAATTGCAATCTACTGTATGTTATCATCATCTTCATATCGCACTTTCTTCTTTTCATGTCATAATGTATACAATTTGTGTAATATTTTGTAAAAATTAACAGAGAGAGAAAGTTAAAAATAAAATCTGTAATCCGCAGTTTATATAAAAAATGTGTTCCTTCTTTTCTAATATATTAAATTATTAAATAATGACGTCATTACGATAAAAATGTCGAGAGGCGCGATTATTATGACGAAGACCTTTGACAAAAATGCGTCTCGCCGCTCTCGTCGATTCTGACAGGGACCATCGACGCGAACAAACGCGGGACCGCGAAAACAAAGCGGGATGGCGGTCCACCATGTGGATGATGGAACAAATCTGGGAGAAGGGAGACGCATGAATGGAAGCTGACGTGTAGAGTATTATAATGGACATTCTGGTACGCTCGCGATGGCTTAAATCAGAATCTACAAATCCGAGAGTTGCATAAGCACGACAGTCACGACAGACGTCCCGTCACGATCTATAACGGACCGTACTTTTACCGCTCGTAGGTGGAAAAACGCTGCACAATCACCTCGTCTTCGCGATTTCGTGTCGAGAATTGCGAGAGCGAATTCGTAACTCCTGCACATGCCTTCGCTTCCAATTTACAACTCGCGATGATCCAAACGCATGATTAGCATTGCCAATGAAATGTCACTTTATATCATTTTTTCCAAGTTTATTCAAACACCTTTTCACTTTTTCCGACAC
The DNA here is from genome assembly GCF_048542155.1 of Nylanderia fulva. NCBI lineage: Eukaryota > Metazoa > Arthropoda > Insecta > Hymenoptera > Formicidae > Nylanderia > Nylanderia fulva. The sequence goes on along the minus strand of NW_028189730.1, from coordinate 199,577 downwards.
GTTATATACATTGAAATCTATGAGCAAATACCGGTTTTATTTAATTGCATTAATTCATTACAGAGATGGACAGGTTTTTATATTTATAAAAATAACGTATATCTCTCTGCTTTTCCAATTAAGAATAATTATACATGTCATTTCGTTGAGACATGGCGACGTTGCTTAATTTCGAGGGCGTATTTCCGGTCCCTAATGCTTATACATATATAAATAGAAATCTAGAAATAGAAAGATTAAAGATATCACGCTAATGCCTTTCTCTCGCTTCCTTTCCTGGGAAACCGTGAAAAATCCCCATTTTCTTACGTCATCCCCGTAACGACTGAGTCACGCTATTCTGACGCACCCTATGGAACACCGTAAACATTCATCACCCTTGCTCGCAGCTATCGAATCAAATTGTATTTTCCGAATGGTTTTCGAAATGTCTACAGAAATCTCGTCAAAAACATTACACAATCACAGTTAATTTTTAAGAGATAAGTACATCTAGATTTAATTTGTATGTAAGATATATTAAAATTATGTTAAAAAGAATCAAACCGATTAGATTCTTCGAAAAAGAAAATTAGCTTCGTTAAAAATGAGGACTATAAAATTTAGCTTCAAATAAATGTCAAAGAAATTCCGATAAACAATTTTTCGATACACAAAATTGACATTTAAAGATAAAAATTTCATTTGATCTTTAAAGGCTGTCAAATTTAGACTTTTTCGCGCACAATGTAGATCTAGCTAGATTCTCGGCACGGCCGGACTCGCCAAGCGTGTCAATATGTAATTCCTCCGGTTATGAAACGAAAATTTACGAGCACAAGGCCGCCCTGTGCCATTATCATAAGCGAAGAAATTAACGTAATCGCAGTCACGACGGCCCTTTCAATTCAACTACTCAATAGCAGCAGCGGCGGCGGCGACGGCGGCGCAAACGAGATATATAAAACGTGTAATTCAAGATTTCCCATGGATCGATTCTCGTGCCTGCGATCAGATCTGAATTGCGTCAATATACACGCGTTGCATAATGATCTGTGTAATATGGCATAACTTGGCGCAACACGCCCACACGTTGCACTCGCAATTTCGCAAACAATATTTCTATTTTACACAGAAATCAATACATCACGATATTATCGGTGCATTGTGCATTATTATATATCTTGATATAGAGCTCTTTTCGCTGATACTTTAGCCAAAAAAACTGATCAGAAATATGAATATGTAAAGACGACAATCATTTACGATCGCGCAATAGTTTAAATTGTTTTACTTCTCTTTATTACATATGTATATTTAAAATAATATAGTACATCTGTATATGTATTTATTTCATGTAAAAATATTTATACCGAAAGGTTACAACGGCAAATACTGTAAGAAAAAGAATTCAAAATATTGTGTAAAGTTATCATGTCAGTTGTCGTCCTCGCATATTCTCTGAAACGTTTCCTTTTGTGTTATAATTCGATTCAAGTGTGATAAAATTTAATAGTATGTGATAGATCTCTAATATTTATTGAACAAATGCAAAGTGCCTAATAGATTGCAGATAAATTGTGATACTTATGTTGGATTAAATCAGATTCCACTTTTTTTGCGAGATTTGACGAGATTTATTATATGTTGTACATATGTACAATCTTTATCTTTCTTCATTTATATTATAATTGTTCTTGCAATTACTTGTCCTCCGAGTTATAAAAAATATCTAGTAATACATGCGTTATTCGATCGAAAAAAAAAAATAATTAACGTTATTTTATTATTCGATAACTTATAAAGAAGTTGAAATCATTTGTAATATTTTATGCGCATAGCGTAGAAACTTCAACAAATTTATTCGATATTTAAATGCTATTGCAAATATTTTTTTCAGAAAAATGCCAGCGGAAGATGAAAATTGGAAAGTACCGAGTAACTTTTGTTGCTGTTTCGCAGAATCCGATTCTTTATCCTCATCGGATAGTAGCTCATTTACTTCGACTGTTACTACTCGTACTTGCAGCTGCGATAATGAAAGCTGCAGCTACGGCGATTATAAGCCAAAGACGATGCTAAAGAGTAAAGCAAGGAGAATGAGAGAAGAAATGTCCAAAATGTGTGCGAAAACATTTGAGAATGAAAATTCAAAGAAAGAAGAGCTGGAAGGTTCCGAAAATATGTTACAGAATTCTCACTACAAAGCTAAATATATTATAATCTAAATTTTAATTATAATAGTTATATCAACTTTAATTTGATACCCTGAGATTAATTCGTCTAATTATTAAATACATATTTCTTTCAATTTAGAAAACAAGAAGTTTTTGAAAAATAATTATTCATCTGATTCTTCCGATCATTGCGACAACAAACAATACAAGAGTAAAAATAAACGGAAAAAGTTGAGGAAAGCTAAATCGTTTAATAGTAAGAAAACTTCAACGAAGCGCACGAGAAAATCTTCTGAAAGTATGTGAGAAATATGTATAGACCTAAGTACCGCAATTAAAAAACTATATATATATGTATATAGTACTTGAACTATATTTCCATCTTATACATTTTTTATTTATTGTATTCTTGCTGCATAATAATTTACACTTTTATCATTGTGTTACTTTCATGTAAAATTTTACATTATTTCTTTCACTCTTTAAAACCTTAAGACTCGATTTCAAATTTTAACTATCTAAAACTAATTTGATTAATTGTTTTAAAGGTCATTCGTCATCGTCTTCATTCCTGAATAATTCTAGCAGTGATGAACATATCTGTGATTGCGACGAAAATATCCGTCAACATCACGTTGCAAAATAAAACCTCACAGTTACGAAAATAATCCCGATAAATTACTTACAATTATTCAAATATAATATAATTACTTATCGTATTATACGTTAAGAAAAATGTATTGTGCACATAGAAAAACAAATTGCGATAAAATATATTTATACTCGTATTGTAATATTAAGTCAAATTTGTTCCGCTTAAAAGAATTGCTATAAAATATATTGTAACAAAATATACATACATGTATACACATAATTGAATATTCAGTTATATGTATATTATTTACTTCAAAACTTGATCTTGATATTTTATCACAATTTGTTTTTGTACACACAATAAATAGTTATAATATAATATATAAGTAATTAATTAAAATTTAAAAAAGAGTATGCATTTTTCATGCAATTATTATTTTATGTAAGCGCGAATATCAAAATTTTTACGATAATTTTAATGATTTTTTTGAAAAAAATTTTAATAATATTTCCCATTTTATAAATTGTAAAATTCATTGGTCCTTCCCAGAAAAATATAAAATAAAACAATATATTAATTAATAAAGAAAATCTAATATGTACCAGAGATATGAAAACTTCTTATAATATTTAAATATAAACTACACACACACAGTTCAATTATTGTATATTATAATAATAGAATTTAATAAGTGTTAAATCAAAATCACGATAAACACATGATAAAAAATGAATGTACATATATTATAAATCAGCCCTTACTTATAAAGGTACATTTCATTAAAACGATGCGTAACTGGAATGCGATTACGTAACGCAGATAAAATCGAAATAAGAGATTACTTCACGCCTGGAACCTTGGAAGGGGAAAACAGGACTGAAATCCCGCGCAATGATATGTAAACATACATATATATTCAGATAAGATTGTCTACGTCGCCTGTAACGGTGTTCGCGAACACGCGCGTTCTACGTGTTCTATATATATATGTATGTATGTATAAAATGGAAACGTCATTATCGCGCGAATAATAAGATATAGGCGATACTTCACCCTCGCGCTGATCTATTTCAGCTTACGGAAATAATATCTTATCATTGCGAAAAAATTATATTATCTAAAACTATTAATAAAGAGAAAAAGGAATGAAAAGAATAAAAAGGAATGAAATAAGAAATAATTAATTGTTTCCCTTCTTTCTCCCTATAATAATTATATAATAATTAAATGTAAATTGTGACGAAATATATTTTTGTATTATTGAGAAAAATTGTGCTTATTCTTTCAAGAATGATCACGAGAAGGTTATTATATTTCGCTTGTAGCACTAAAAAGTTAGAGGAAAGGCGAGAATAATGCGCGGGAAAACCTCTGCGAAGAGAATCGGTCACGTGCGCCTGTGCAACGTGTTGTTATTGGGTTCATGGCTCGGCTCTACCTTGCCACTGCAACTACAAATTGTGACATAATAGGCTCTCGCCAATCACCTACACTGCATTTGCGCTAACTGCAAACTGCCGAGATAGTTCCGAGAGAGTGCATAGAAATGCAAGTATGTATATAAAAATATTATACATGTTAAAAGAAATAAAGAGAGAGAAAAGAAAAATATATTGTATATATATTGTAATATGTAAAGGTAAAAAATATTGATAAATGTATTATTATTTACGAGATCTCATACAGATATCGAATAAAGCTATTTAATGTTTATCAATCTTCGAGATTCAAGACAAATATTTTTTCAAGTCTACATTTATTTTCTTCCGCGCTAATCTTTCGATTAAATTTTTTCCGTTTTCCTCAGATTAGTATCTTAAATTGCCTTATTTCTTTATCTAAATTAAATTGATATCTAAATAAAATTCTACTTGAAAGTTACTCGTAGAATTCTCTTGAATTCGTATGATATGCAAAGAGAAAGTAAAGTTAAATAGAATTACAAGGAATATCGTCGCTATTATAGAGAATCAAGCTCACACTTGCCGAATCTAGGACGTGAAGAGTAACTGTTTATATTAACATGCGGTCTTCTTTTTCTCCTTGATGACGCAAGCACATCGCTTCGAAGACTTCGCGGGGAATATGAATGTTTTATGGGGCGGTGAATTTTCTAGACGATTACACGGCAACGGCCCCGTGTATGGATAATGAGAATCAATTTTAAATCGCAGGCTTCTATTCGCGGCGAATATTTCTATCGCTAGTTTTACCGTTAACGATAATTTAGCTCGTTTGCGGCTGTGCGTTACGACATTTCGCTTAGGCTCGCTGCTTACGCGAGTTGAGTAAGACAAACTCCACAAAGGTCTCTCTCTCTCTCTTTCTCTCTCTGACGTCCAGTCACATTGTCCGGGAATCCAGGTGGGAGCACTTATGCTCGCATAATGGCAATGCTTATAGCGTATAATTAGTATTTGAGTTACGTTATCATACTCGTTCCTCGGCGTCCTCGTCGAGCTTAGATCAAAATCGACACACGTCTCGTCCAACTTGTAATTTCAATCAAGATTTCCCATACCTATTTGTTCATCTATCATCATTCTCAGGGAAAATTAATTTTCAAATAATATCTTACTTGAATACTGTTTGCGATAGTTTACTCACTAGATTCGTCGAATTAATGTACTTACATTTCAACACATTTTCAAACTCATGGATAAATTTCATAATAAAAGGCTATTATGTGAACACATTCGTACCCTTTTATCAAATTATTTGTAAAATTACCAGATCATACAAATTGCTCTCCCACCTTTATTCGCCAACCTACTTTTAAGAAAGAATGTGAAAAGCCAATTGAAAGAGGCACGTGAATCATTCGTCGTATATCAATATCAGCGCTAATTGCGTTGATATTGTGAGACATAATCGCGGCGAGAAATTCGCCTGCGTGTGGTTGTTTTCAAATTATTCCTGAAAATTTCACGCGTCACAGCATCCGTCACGAATCCGTCAGAGCGCACGAGATTCGCTTCATTTTCTTCATAAGGCGGGTTATTTTTAAGCATCTCGAGAGCACATTGCGCTCCCGTTATTTATGGCAGGCAACTGCACGATGAGCATCTGTCGCGCAAACGTAATCGAAAATTAAATCGAAGAAGCGCAGCGAGACCTCGATAGCTGTTATACATTCTCAATATTTAGTATATATGTATATTTGCTATAACGGGATGAAAGGAGATTACGTCGACGTTTTTGTTTTCCAACGTACAAATAAGAAGAGGTATTCTCCGCTTCACACGCGCGATCACACGTGCGCGTGCATTATTGTGTCCGTTTTCACAAATCGTCCCGTGACACCGAGTCACGCGTCCGTCCCGTGACACCAGAGTGTCGAAAGAATCGCGGCTATGCAACTGCAGATTCGCACGTGCTCACACACGTCGCGTCGGCGCAGGGTCCTGACGCAGGGCTTTTATCGGATTCCGCTCGCTATAACGTGATCGCCGGTACACGTGGTGCGCGACAGCAGAAGATTCTTACGTAAGAATACTTGGACATGTCTGTTCCCAGACATAGAGAGAGAAAGAAAGAGAGAGAGAGCCACTGCAAAACGCCCGCGCGGCTTTCTCGCGAGATGCGTCACTCTTCTATATAACAATTGCATCTGCATTTTTTGCAGTACCTATTTCAATATAAGTTCATGCATTTTTTGTAAATATATGTAACACGTATTTTATATTAAAAATAAAAAATAGAGACTATTTCTCACTAATTTTTTTAAGTGTAATTTTAATTTTACATAATATGAGATATATATCTGATTTTTCTAATATTAAAGATTCAGAAAGGTTCTCTGGTAAAAATATATAAATAAATTCAATATAACATACATATATATCGTCGAAAGAAATAACTTTAGAGAACAAAATAAAACTTCTTCTAAGGACATAATACGTTTTTCGTGAAGCCTCGTTAAAATTAGAAGCAGAAATTGTGCGATTCTATAAATGCGAGAAGGAGTAATCTTTTTAACGAGCTCTCTCGACCGTAATAGTTGCGGGGACACAGGCGTTTCTTCGCTCTCTACGAAAAATCTTTGCATAAAGACGCCCACGCGTCTAACGTTATTATGTTCGCGCGCGAGGATGATTATTTTCATCTCCCGCTCTCCTTTGACGACCGAGATACGTAAAAATAAATAAAGAAAAGTTTTTCACAAAGAGGCTGGAGAGATCGAACGTCTCTCCCGAGCGTCTTGCGTAATCTTGGAAAAATACGTATACGTGCGGCAGATTATTATTTTCGAGAAACCGATCGGTTGTTACAAATTATTATTATCGTTCATTTCTCTTTTATTCGTCGTTAATGCTCGCGATGATACGATAGGTATTATTGTTGTTATCGTCAAAGGTAATTATTATTGAAGCAATTGCTATTATTGGAAGAAGCGAGGGGTGATAACGTTCGAGAAAAATAACGAACCACATACACAAAAAAAAAAAAAAAAAAAAAAACGAGCCGACTCTCATCGCGTGTGTGTAACACTTATCGCGGCTCTGTTCCGCTATTGCGTTTCTTCGCGGGCCTTCGGAGAGCGTATAGAGAGAAGCCCGGACCTTCCTCTCGTCTCTCTCTCTCTCTCTCTCTCTCTCTGCTCCAGAAACCTACTTTTTCCAGTCATCACAACGATGGAAGCATGTATACGCGAGTTGTTATGTCAACTCCATAAGAGATGCAGAAAATACATGCCCTGGCCGCATATACGATTTATGTACGATTGTCATCCGACACATATTTTAATTTAATTCATACGTGAGAATTTTTGAGATAATCGAATCGCTCGTATACCGGAAGTAATATCTACGAGCTTAACTTGGAGCTAAACATAAACGTGCTTCTATCAAGATAGACGATTTAATTAATTTATAAATCGAGTTATTAATATAATATGAGCTCTATATTGGATCTATTTTCAGGTTTGATATGGCAATAAGTAAATTCTGTTACAATAAAAAAACGCGATCTATTACTATGAATAAAGTTGTTATTTATAGGATGACCTATTGTAAGAGATGATTACGTCAATTACCCAACCTTAGACTATAAATGACTGCGTATGTGCGTATGTGTTTCTGACATTTCTTAAGAGAATTGTAAAAGTATAAAGAACAAAATTATTTGCAAATTAAAAATTAAATGCGGTAATATAAATATAAAGAATAGTGGAAAAAAACTGTGAACGCGAAAGAATGATTAAAGAGAAATTTAAGTATATACAAACGTTCACGCAAAGATTAATGAAAATTGTCAATCACGCAGTAATATCTACGCTATAAAATTATTTTACCGCTTTTTCATTTATATCCCACTAAATAATATATTTTAATTTTTGCTCACATTTAATTATGCAATTAATTATAAAAAATTATTTTGATTCAAATTTTTAAAATGATACATAATTGATGCGTACCGTGACTATTCACGGCTCGCTTGTTATATAAATAAAACTTGCAAAACGATTGCGAATGCATATCAAATAATCGCAGTCGTCAAGCATCATTTTTCAATTACGCCCTTCGTCTTCTCATTTATCTATAGAGAACTTTACGGTTCACCACGATGCTTTAATAACTCCATAAACTCGCGATAAATGACTCTCGTATTACAACAGTGCGACTTAATGTCTCCACGTGACCTCGATCGCATTAATTTCATTCAAAACCTAATTAAAATAAAAAAAATTTCAAATTTAATATAGCTCCTCTTGATTTTAAATTTATATTTATAATCTATCCTGTACCTACAGAGACAGACAGAGAAAGAGAGAGAGAGAGAGAGAGAGAGAGGAAATTGATAGTGTTGATAAAGTACGCGCGCACGAACATTTTATAGTGCATGGTGCAAAGTGCAAAGTCAAGGAGGTGCAAGTATAGTACTCGAGTAACGAGCGAATACCGACGAGTGCAGTCGTCGCAAACATATTTGTAGACATCGTCGTCGTCGTTGTCGTCGTCGTCGTCGTCGTCGAGAATTGATAGCGGTTTTATCGCGGTTACGATGTGCAGCTGCGCGACCATCCCGAATCGCTCTTATCGGCGTTGCACTCCGCCGCTCCGCGAATTTGCTATTTTAATCGGGGCGTGATGTAACTGCATGCATAATAGCGCGGCATTTAAATATAGTCATTCGCCGCAAAGGAATGTCGCGACATTTTACATCAATGGTGATTCGAATGCGACGCAACCACAAAGAAACACGGTAAGAAATTGCATATTTCGAGAAAAAATTGTTGAAAGTTTCGCAGCCATATGTAATATATATTATTGAAAAGATTTTTTAATTGTATTTTTAATTGTAATTGAATTAATTAATAAGGTACGATGTTCGATCGTCGAGAAATATAACAGTCCCTCTTTGATAATGCATCGAATTAATATATGCATCATTTGCATCAGAAATGCATTACATTTACAATCTGTAGCTTAAGTATGACTTTGATAATATCGATGTTGACTCAAATTTTGTTCACTGAATACAAAGTTAAAAATTAATATTAAAATCATATAGATGTGTCAGTTTTACACCTTTCATAGATAAAATATAAAAAAATTTATTTTTAATCAATTTCTATTAATTAAAAATATTTCGCTATATATTTTACACTTAATATTTTTCAGAGATCAGTACATTAATTGTAGCAATTCTCTTAAATAAAAAATTGAAAAAATGCAACAATGATGAGGTAAATATATGCATTTATGTGCGCAAAGTGCAGTTAATATGTTAATCGTACGTAGTTATGTAACTCAACGCTAGGTAAAAACAGTAATTTATTACAAACTTGTTAATTGGCGAGATACTATGCCGAGCAGACGATTTTAATTAAGAATACACGAACGATTGAGTAAACGAGCGATAAGTGTGGCTTATTTCGTAAACGCATCATTATAGATGAAAATCATTATTTTGCTTCTTCAAAACGATTATTATCGATCACATTAAAGCATCGTAATAAATGACAAAACTGATTTAAAATACGTACATTTACAAAATTTTATTTTTCAATAAATCAGTAGAAGAATAATAATATTAATTAATATTCTGTAGTCTCTCTTTCATAATACGGAAAAAATTATTAGCTTCTTTAATTATATGTATAACAACGTTTTATTATATTACATTAATTTTATTATATTACATTTCTTTTTTCATTGATTTCGTTAATTTTTCATATAATTCTAATTTCTGTTTCGGAAAATTAAAAATTTAATTGTTCAAAATTAAAATAATAATAACATTTGGATTAGAACTATTCGGCGATTGCCTCGCAATGAACACATCGCATTCAGCAACTTCTACGCAATTTGTCTCGCAACGGCAGCCAGTTCACGCAGTGACGATTGCGTGTTTATTTAATAAAAGTCTAGACTGCACTACTGCGAAAATACTCGACCGTGTTTTGATAAGAGAATGCGACGCGATCGTCGGTCGTCGAACCGGTCAACATCACGCCGCGAAGTGTCAAACAATGTTATCGAGACAATGAATGCATTCCAAGGATTGCATATGCACCACTGCCGCAAATTTATGCACCTGCGGCTTTTATTACAGCAAATGCAATGTGTGCGCTTTTCGCAAGAGACAGGTATTTTTTTATACTAATAAGAGAGAAATTAGAGAAGAAAAAATATCAATCATCTTTCAAATATTTCATCGATAATCAAATATCTCTATTTGGATTACGGCTCTTATTTGCAAAACTAATTTCAAAATCAACTAAAATTATTATTTCAATAATTTTACTAAAATTAAATTATTTTTCAAAAATGTTATCTTCTTTATGAGACTAATAATAAATGCAAATATATAGAAAATATTTATTTAAAATGCACTAACTAAAATTATTAATTAAATTAATAGTCGTAAAAAATATCGAGAATTTTTATTTAAAATAATGTTTCAACAGGTTTCGATTAATCGTCAAAAAAAGGTATAAGTCTTATATTATATATTATTATTTCAGATATTTCAAATGTTATAATTAAACACTCGACGATAATATAATATTCAAGATTAATTTTCCGTTATTCTGAGATTAACTCTTAAGGAAAAAAGTACAGGCTTAGGTGAGCTAGAAACGCAACTGCGCATGGTAATTTCTATATTTATAAAGACCTCACCTCGATTTGCGAGGCGGCTGATATTATTGTTAACGATGGACGTAAACAATGATTGCGCAACATGACGCAACTGTTATCATCAGATGTATCAAGCGACGAGTCGATCAGAGGAGGAAGGAGGAAAGAGAATCTCGTCGCGAAAGAATGAGCGCGACATGCGATTCGCGATTTACTCTTCGACGAAAGTTCAACGCTCGCCGGCTCGCGGAATCGATGCAATATTTCGTGGGGTGACGCGCAAGGTCGGCGAAACCGCAATGACGCTTGTCTCTTGCGGGTAATTAATTGCGAGTCGTTACTCAGAAACGCCTTTGTGATTTGCGATCTTTCGCCACGCAAAATGCATCGCGTAAAGGAATATTCCCAGATGCGAAGAGGAAAAAGCAATGTCGATTTACAATGTGAAGGAAAATATACATCACTCCAAGGGCAATTAAAAGTCCGATCCCCTATTATCATGAAAAATTGGTTCTAATGTTGAAAGAGAGAATAAATTTTCGGATAAAAAAAGATTACTATTTCAATATTTTCGCGCTATATATTTTGCCTAAACGCAATTTGCCACATATATATGGATCATTAAATTATGAGCTAAAATAATGATGAGAAAAAAATGGTGGAAAAAAAGAAAATAGTTTGCAATTAATTTCAAATTTTTTTGCAATAAATATGCTTGTAACCGATTTGCGAAGAAACTCGAGGAAATGTTATGTAGCCTAACGTCTTTATGATTCGATAATAATTGCGCGTGCAAAGACGAAGAAAAGATTCCTGAAAATAAAGCACGATCGATCATTGCCCCCACCACCATCACTATCACTTATTTTGACCGAAGGGCGCATTAACCGCCCCATTTGACGTCCATTTTTTCCACCACTGCTAATTATATCGCCCGTTCGCCCTTCTCGTAGATTGATTTTACGACGGAAATAAAATTCACCGCTACGGTAAAAGCCCACACGTACGCTTATATTTAGACACAAGAGGCGTATCTCTCTTCTTTAAGTCAATATATGTCTTTCGATAATGCGGCTGCCGCGCAATCATCCTCAAATTTGTCGCGAGATGTCAAATTATGTAAAACTAGAAAAACTGATCGAGTAGTCATGTAAAGTAGGTACATTTTTTAAACATTTCAAATATTTAATTAACAATATCATTTATGACTAATTATTAAATTAAATAAATTAGTAAATAATACAAATTATTTAACTCATTGATTTAGTAATAATTGTTTAAATAAAATTATTATTTAAAAAAAAAAAAAATATATATATATATATATACATGTATGCATCATAATTTCTTCGTGCAAGTCTGAGTTTAAAAAAAATGTAAATTAAAATCTAATTTTCTATAATTTTTGCAACATTTATAAAATGATATTATTAGTTTAGATATTAATATATATAACTTTATCCCATTAAAGATTTCTCAAAATATATCGCGGGAATTCTAATGACGTCTTACATTAATATTATCAGCAGTCCTTATGGAAGCATCTTTGTGCGTGATTGTTATGGAGCGATATCGATTCGCTGCTATTTGCGGAGGCTGGTGAAAGGGGAGAAAGGGCGATAAAATGCGTGTTTCATCATTGTCTTCAATTTCTATCGCGCAATGACTTCGAGCTGATGTAAGTTATGCAACAACGACAATGAATCTCTCCTATGGTGAACAAGCCGAGTCTAAAGTTCATCGCTGCGCATTACGAGTAACGTTCAATGACTCTCTTATATCAAAATGTGTTTGTGTTAGATGACCGGGCGACGATTTATCAGCACCACTATCGAAAACACACAATCGGTCTCGCCTTGTCAACAAAACATTGCAAACGAAAAGAGAAGCTGCGATATAAAATTTCAATCAGAATAACGAGGCAATGATTAACGATTATTATTGTTATACAAAATTTATAATCACATTTTGAACTTTACATACGTTTACCAACGAAATTTTCTAATGCTTTTATCATTACGGGCGATGATAATTTTTTTTACATAGAAATCGATTGACCGCTAGACGTAATTGTCAATGACCTTTTCTTTATTCAGGTCAAACTCCGTCGCGATAAGGAACAAACAATAGAAAAAAATAATACGTAACGTCGTCAGCGATAGAATTTCGTGTCGTTGGCATTATAGTTGACGAAATGAATTCATTTGCTTTATAATAACGATGACATAATATTGATAAATCTTATCAGAAAAATGTTTATCTCGTATAAACAAATTTTTTCGTCGACCTCAATTTTAATCGCCTAATTAAAACAAGCAATCTAATTCTTTCAAAAAGTAAGTTTCATACATAGTATATATATCTTTGATCCTTCTTAAATAAATTAAATTATTCGACTAAACGCTCTATCAACCATGAGAAAAATTAATAAAATAATTATATTTATTATATTAATTAATTAATAGAATAATTATTCTCACCGAAAAACCTATCGCGCGCCTCGTGTATAATTTTGAGCTATTTTTACTTCTCTTTTCCCTTAAAAAACCTAAAAACACGCGAATTCTACATTCCACGTGGCTGACTTGCGAAATTGCGCGGTCGTATTCACAGACCGAAGCATAGAGTTCGATCAACTTCTCTCTTTCAGGAACGTGATATGTTCCTTCTTCTTTCTCCTATGAGAACGTGACGAGCGGGGGAGACCGGGTAATTCGCTTACGCAACGCGCGCCACTCGTAATACGTTTTTACATCAATGACAGCCGGTCGCGACCGCGTGTCACGTGTGTCCGCGAAACCGTGTGAATAACTCACGGATAACTCTTGCGGAATCCGATCGCGCAAAGTACGAGGACAAAGTCGCGTACAAGGAAAAAAAGATTAATAGACATTGATTTTATCGATAAAACGCGATTTCATTTCAAACAGCACTCAAATTTCAAATAAACATTGCATCATTGGAATTAATATACATATACAAGTTTTTGTCGCGTACATTATTACGTAAATATTAAAAAGATTGCGGCTTAAAAAGAAAAGATTATATATATACATTTTAATTTGAAATAAAAAAAGATAATATTTTATTTAAGATTATATTCTTTTAACGACAAATAATTTAAGGTTTATATCACGCAAGAAAATCAATGCAGAATTTATCTAACGACAAACGTAATATATAAACACTTTCTTGCAATCATTATACTACATATTACGATCATATATAATTGATCGTAAGATAACGTCAGCGTTTATATAAAAACGATTAAAAGTTTCGAACCGTTGATGAGCATCAACGGTTCTTGCAAAACCGGATTAATTTCTGTAATTGCAATTTACAAAACTCACGTTGCTGACAACGCGACTTTAACTAATCCCTTTTATTCGCATCGTTTGCATCATGATGCAGAGAGTCAAGTATAGCCGATACACGTAACTAGATCAGATGACCTTTTCGATTGCAATGTGATTAATATTTTAATCAAATGCTAACCTTATAATTTACATTAAATATATATATGTATAATATTCAACAAGTAGCAATGTCAAAGCATATTTAATTCGTTACTCTTCCAATTATTCATTTTACTACCTGTATTTCAATATGTAATGTCACGCAAAATGTTTAACTATGTCTTTTCAAATATTTTATTTAAACAACTATTGAAATAACTATTTTAAACACTATTCATGTGTCCATATGTACTAGGCTCGATATGCACAGTGGTACTGAAACAGTGGTATTGAAACTCAAATGTATAACTCGAATAAATTTCAATTGATAAATATATTGATAACTTGTCCCAATATGTAATATAAATTGAAGCACTACTAAATATTTCTCAACTAAATTGCATGTTCCTAAAGTCTGCGTTTCATCGTCAAGTTCAAGGAATCAATAAGCTACGTCAGCCGAGAGGTAACCGAAGAGGAAACCTCGTTAGCAAGCGTATAGCGCATCCTTCTCATTAGTGTCGGCTGTAAAGCTATCCTATGAGCAGCACGTGACTACCATACGCTCCACCTCATGGTATCATAAGTTCGCCTACTTCGAGTTGCCGTTACATAACACTGATCTCTCTCTCTCTCTCTCTCTCTCTCTCTCTCTCTTCCTCTCTTTCCTCTCGCGCGATCACGCATAGCCACGCGTGTGCGGCATAATCACAATCTGCCCACCAGATACCGCGAACCTTATCGAAAGTTCAAACATCCGGAAGTGAGACAAAAATTAACTAAACTTCAGCGGTTAATTAAGCTAATTAATTGGGAGAAACGCAAAGATTAATTAATTTTGAACAAATACGTAACGGAGATCTACTTTGTGATTTTCTCTCCTCGATATTATAAAGTAAAAATTAAAATATAATAAAAATCGCTTAATAACGAGAGGAAGAAAAATGTATAAATATACGAGAGACTTTATAGGCCTGTTTGGTCTGCATTTTATACCCTAATAAATCTCGCTTTATTTTTAATTGATTTCTTCATCGATTCCAATATCTCATAGATAATAAGAATGTATTTTAAGCTTGTATCCTTAAGCTTCGACTTGAAGTGAAAACGCATGTTAATAAATATATATACATATATCATAGTTCTTACGAAAGACAGGTTTCAGCAACAGCAGTTGGAAATGTAATTCGCGCGGGTGAATTGAACCAGAAAATGGAGTGGACTTGACTGTGTTGCGAAACAGAGTTCGAAAGGAAAAAAAAAGAACGAGACTAGGTCGGGTATGTAGATCATACGCGAATGCGAACGGGTCTCGTGAGTCACGGCGAACACAAAGGGGCGGATATCGAGAACAGCCTGATGCAGCGGTGAATGCAACGCCATATGTAACGAAAGAGGGAGCCGATCTTGTTCCAAAAAGCCGTCAAGTCACGATAAACGAAAAACGAACTTGGGATATTTTACATATCGGCGCGAGCGATTACTCTCGTAAATCAGATCGACGCTGAATCCGCAAACGTGATAAACATAAAATAGATAATATCCAAGTCTCGCACGAATCATTAATCTCCCTCTAACGCTAAAAAAACTTTTCCACGCCAATTGCGATTGCACATTGCAAAATCGATCGAGCCAGAGACTTTTTAAAATAAAAAATAAGCAAATGGAAATTAGAATTTTATGTGTTTCTTTCAAAATATCTTGGTAAGGAATAATCGTATATTTCACGTATCCTCCGCAATGATTTGCGATGCGAATTAAACGCGGGATTATTCGCGGTCGATCTAACAGTTCCTCGTGCGATGCATGCGGGATCATGTATTCTACTGCCGCACGTGTCACACGTCTGCGATCTCACCATGCAGCTATGCATTTCCGCACGCGTATGCATGCACCCGCAATGAGACAGGCGGTTGTCGATGTTGCCGCAACCGTGTGATTCACGCCGACATTAATCCCTGCGACGTGGAAAACTTTGATAGTAAAGCAAAAAGTATTCTGCTAAAATTTTAATTTTTTTTTTAATTAAATTAAAAATTTATCCTTGCAATTTTTGATGTAAAGCATTTCTCTTCTCGCAAATTTTTCATTATTACAATTTTTCTGCAAAGTCTCTCGTAACTTTTATATTAATTTTTATATTTAATATAAAAATATCAAGATAATCAAAAATTAAATAAGAAACAACATAATTTTAATCATGCTCCCTCCCCTGAAAAAAATCCTGCAAACGCTCTTCGCGGTACAAGAAATTTTGACAAACTTTTCCTGTGAAAAAATAAAATTGACGCATTGTTCGACGACATAAATAAATTCCGACAATGAGAGAACGGTAGTAACCATTGTCTTTGAAAGTTCAATCGGAGCCAGAAACTCGCGAATAGTCGCGAAATATAAAGTCGCAGTTGATAGATTTAACCAAACACAACGAGAGAGGCAGGTGCTCGTCGATCGAAGGGATGAGACAAAACGGGCGACGTGTTCGCTTTCAAAAGATATCTGTAATCGATGCCGCTTGCGTCATCCGCTCGAGACGCCCGATCGAGCGAGTGATACGTCGCAAGCGAGGCGGCAATTAGCTGCGATTGTCGTTATTTATTTTTCTAAAAAAAGACAAACTCTCCGGTTATATCAACGGAAAGATCCGCTCCTTTCGTAATAAATCCTCGTCGAATTGCTATAAAAACAGGCGAGGAGCGAAGTAAAAAGTCAAGCGCGACAAATATAAAGTATGAAATAAAATCGGTTGCATAAATCGAATATGTTTGAAATAAAGAAAGATTCGATACTACATCGATCGAATCCTCGCGCGTGTATCTTGAGGCAGAAAACGTGATCGTTATACAACCGGTTCGATTGTTGAAGGAAGTTATCCAATCTCAAAGTCCGCCCGATCGTGCAAATGTAGCCTCGAAATTTAACTCTCCTTTCCAGGATTCCGAGCCTTATTCGTATTGATAATAATAGTCGCCACCTTATTGAATCGTATATTTTTTTCGCGTCGATTTACGCAACTTTCGGAAAATGGAAAAAATCGAGAGGGAACAATCGTATGTCGGGCGTGACAAAAACATTTGACTCGTCAAACGAGCGACCTTTCCGATGCGTGGCATCGAAAAAAATGAGAGCTTTTTAACAAGCTCTACTTAATGACGTAAAAATTCCGACAACTAAAACGTGCGCACTGTGCTCCTCACACGTGAGCACGTGAGCGTTACACAACGAGAGAATATGCAATGTCGCCTCGTAATATCGCGCCATGCTCGATGAATGGCACATGTTCACGTCCATTTCGCAAGTGTGATGTGTGATTGACAAGTGAGACCATGCGCTTAACGAATAATCACGTTCTTTGTTACGAAAGTGCAAAATAATATTTAAACTATAATACGTGATATTTTCCCTATCTTCAATTTTATGTAGGTATATACGTACAGAGAACAACTTTTCTACTTGTATGTTAATTGAAAAATCCTAGGAAAATATTCGGTCCATTTTTTCACTCCTCAAAAAGATTTCAAATATATAATTGTCATTAAAGACTTGAGCACTCGATGAGAGAACAATCAATTTGTATTTATTTTCTCTTACGATTTACGTCTCTTTGTTACTCAAGTTTCAATAATTTTATAATATTTTTAGTATCTCCGGAATATGTTATTAAATAAAACTCTTTGAAATTAAATTACATAAATTTTCAATATATGAATTATAATAATAAAAAAGACGCACACATTGCATCGTATGGCATATCTTTCTTTTGTCAAATTTTATTCCGCGCAAATAATTAACTGTATAGTCGATGTCGTCAAACATGCATCGATGAAAATAGAATGCTCAAACAAAAAATTTGCATATGCAAAGATATAATTCTCTTATACAGTCCGTAAAAGATTCGCCTCTCGATAAATAGAAAAATTGAATCGATTTGTTTCAAATTCGCGGGACATTACCGAGACCATTGAAAGCTGACGATACAATTTATTGATTAATGCGATCTCTTAGAGTCCTGGACAATAGTAGTATCGCAGTGTTCTCTGGATTATTTGATTTTTACTGACCTTAGCCGAGAACGGCATGACGTAAACCGGCTTATTATGTATGCGCATTATCTATTTACGGAGGATTAAAATTACATTATGCAAAAAGCTATTACAAAAATAACACTAACCTTTTATTTTCTATCATGCTACTCGACCGATGTTCTAATTTAATCAGCCTATTCTCGGCAAAATAACGCGCGAAAACTAAGTTAATCTGTTATATAAAATGAATATACTTTCTGCTTGCGAAACAGTACACATAACTTAGCTTAAAAAGTATTCCAGTTTGCAAAAAGTAAAAAATATCTTGAAAATAATAATAATTAAATATATCTCGATTACGTGCATGAAAATTAAGGAAATTACATGTTATTTCGTTTCTTTACATATATTTCTAAATATCGGTCAATGTCACAATTAGGAAAATTGCGTATGCGTCACAAATGTAGAATAATTTTTTTCAAAAGTCATTAAATGGCAAACTGTACGTACGTATGACACGAACACGTTGCATCGGCGTGAAAAGCATATCCAGCATAAAGAGGGAGGAAGGATACCTTATCTACTACGTGCTACTTACGCACGTTACAAGAGTTACGTGGTAACATTACAATCGCGCGAGCGACAATGAGAATGCAAATGAGTCAATGCGCATTGATATGGATATGCGTGTCTGCAATCTCATTGAATAATAATCATCGAATAACAATTACTCGAGATTCGAAGGAGTTGACTTAACGAGGGCCAATATGCGATAAAAAATATATTGTATAGTGAATTTCGCGAATCTTGTGCATTATTAATTGATCGTATTCGAGATAAGTGTTAGGATTTTTAATATTATGCTCAAAAACTTTACTTGTGAAACACAAATAATTAAAGCAGTGTTTTACAAGAAACATTTCAAATGTAGATTATTGAAAATAATTATTTAAACAGTGTGTTTTATTTACATAAGATACTATCTAAAAATATTCCGTAAAGATGATAAGTACAAATACATCAGAAATATATATTTATTTCAAATGTAATAATTTTAAAATCATTAATTGAAATAATTGTAAACAAACGCGAATCATTTAAAATATTATTTTAAATGCAATATATTATTTAAAAAAAAAACAGAAAAACTACAAGATAAATTACCAATTGATGCTAAATAATAAAACATGAACAAATGAATTCAAGAGAGAAATAAAGAAATGAATCATCAATTTTTCACGAGATTAATCTTTCGAATATTAAATTTTACTACGTATGTTACTGTAACAAAATAATTATTTAAATTTATCTGCAACTTAAAAAGTGTGAAAATTCTAAATACTTTAAAAAGAACAAAAAAAAAGAGAGATATTTCTGATTCATCAAATCAATTAAATATTTTAAATATCATAGAATTTTAACCGCATAAGTATAAATACGTATAATATTACATTATAAATTAATCGTTTAAATTCGAAGGAATTGCTATAAATATTTTCTTCATATTCCTCTACTTGAAATATTAATGTATCTCTATCCCAGCTATTAAAAATTGAACCAATATTTTTGAACATTACAGAATACAGACAATTTAAACGAATTTCAGATATCAATTTGGATATTATTTCTCTATAAATAAATATCTATATATCGAAAAATATTGTACAATAGAAGACAATATGTGATAAATATCCATAGATAAGCTTGAAGGCCTGCACTTATATAGGTTTCTCGAAAAGGGGAACCGATTTGTTATTTAAATGCAAACGCATTTCTTGGGACGCTAATACACATGTATGCTGACCCAGTTGCAGTAAATGAATTAGCATGACGAGAGAGAGAGAGAGAGAGAGAGAGAGAGAGACGAGAGCACACGCTTGAAAACATCTTACAATAGACGTTGTTTAAAGAGTCATTTCGGCTTCTTCGCCGATCGATGACTGCGAGGCTATCGAAACACGTTTGTTTGCCATGCATCTTGTACGACAATCTCGCGAGATTTCTCCTGGATATACCTAAGAAAGAAGAAACTCATTAGACCGTCCTCTCGTTTTATACGGAAAATGTCCATTATTTATTAGAGCGCCCCCACATCGTGGAGAGAATATATATCGTGCAACCTTTATTATTAAATCAAGGTTGTTGGCTTTCACTCTGCAATATATGGAATGGCAAGATATAAGATCTCATTGCATTATACCATGTGCAATGGTGTTCACCTTTAGAGTTTAGCTGCACCGAGAGAGAAAGAGAGAGGGAGGGAATAAAGAAAGATATTTGACGTGACACAAATGATATGCCTCGCTTTATTAGAAATGCTTTATTAGGAATTTATTAGCAAACTAAAATATAGTTCGATGTATATTATTAAATAGTAGAATTATGTGGAAACCGCTCGGCCTTCTTTCGCGATAAACGTCTCAATCGGAAACTCGTTTTCGATTTTTCACTCTGTTATTGAAATATTTTCTCGTTAATTACGAGATTATGCTATTTTCGCGCATGCCAATAATAACGCGCGATAACAAATACTCGATTATTTATATCTCCGTCTTTCTCTCTCTCTCTCTCTCTCTCGGGGTCAATTATACATATTAATTATACCGTAAACTGTGGCATTTGCGAAAAATGACGCGAACTTGGAAAGGAAGAGCTATCGCTGTTTCCCGGAATAAGTGTCATAACAAGTTCGTTAATCGTTTCTTCGAGATATACCGCTATGCGCATACAAAGTACGCCTGCTTAGCGTGATGTAAGCCAAGTGGATAAGCATAATCGCGCGCGGCGAGACCTTGTAATAAAGACGCCATTTTGCACAAGATCCTTACGCAAGTCGTGCAATTTCCCGGTTTGTTTATGCAACGCGTCGCGTACGTAATATTATTCTCTGTCTCTCTCTCCTTCTCGCGCCGAAGCCACGTTTCTGAATCTCATCGCAAAGTATCAATCCTTTAATCTATATATCCTTAAATCGCAATTTCCACATATCCAATAAATATCTTATGCCTACTTACGCAATCTTATAAATACAATCGCAAAATATAAATATTGCATTTTGCGGTTAAACTAAGCGAATCGAATTAATTAACAAGCCATTACTTTCTTCTTCCAAACAAAACGCTGTTTATTTATTTTACTCATTCCCTAACTCCCTATATAATTATGCGACGCAACATTCCTTATAATGTATCGAAAACATGTTATAAAACTTCATTTCGGGTTAGAAGAACGGTATATTTGAAACTTCTTGATCGTTTCTATATGATTATTGAATTTGCGTCGTATAATCTTCACTTTGTATTTAATCCCTACTTTCTATATCAATCACGTATCGCGTCAAATTATATGTGATAATCATTATACATGTCGTGCACTGCATTTATTACACTGATAATACAACTCCGTCGAGTTGAATCTGCGTGGCAAGGCGAGTCGAAGCGTATCATTATTATTCTTATTAAAGTCTCTCGGACGAGCGGCATTTTTCTTGGCACGTCCAGAAACGATTCGATGTCGGTGTCGGTGACCAGGCGAAGGATGCAGCTGCGACAGACAAAGGCGCGTTAACAACCGGTAGAAGACGAAGACGACCGAGACGGCGAAGGCGACGAGCTTTTAGGAGGCAGCCGAGATGCCGTGGGCGTTGGTCCCTGAATTCTTTTACGATTTTTGTCTGGCTACAGCATACGACGACACGAGTGACTTTAGCGGGCCAAAACGATCGTGATTTATCCGTCCTTCCGTTCGTCCATCTCTCTCTCTTTTGCGTGCAACGTGTTAGCGCCTTATTCTCGTCTTGCCGGTTAATGACGCGCGTTCGCGAAACATTATTTTTACACACCGCGGTTTCGCCCTTTCTCGTCTTTTCCCCTTTTTTGCCGCCCGGCTTTTTGCCGCGACTTACATGCACCAAATACGAACTCGCATACGCCGCGGGTCATCTGCGAAGGTGACGCGCCCGAAAGGGTTCCCTCGTCTGCACTTGGGGAACGGAGACATTTTTAAATCCCGTCAGACGAATGCACTATACGTGGCTTGCTGAGAGACCCGAATTATCCAGCACTCGACGCAACTTGTGCGCGACAAAAATCAAACATTGTGTATATTCCACAAATCTAAATTCAACATTATTTTCTATTAGTCAAAATCAGTAATACATATAATATTTCAAACTTTATATTTTTATTTTAGTAATAAATGAAATTTTCTTTGCATCTTTTCTCCACGTGACGATGAGTAATCAACACATCGGAAACAACAACAAATGCGAATAAATAAAAGATGGAATAAGGCCTAGACATAGATGGCCAGGCGTCCGTGCGATGCAAATAGAAAAAAATCATTTCGTAATAAAGTATTAATTGAGCAATTACATAACGATGTAATGTCTTCGTTAATCCTTAATCACTATCGTTAATTATTATACTGAATTTATGACATTTACCAGCCTGCTTGCGACTTGCGACATGCACGGTTGATTAATCTGACGTTGCAATCATCTCAATTATCTCGTAAAATCATTTCTTATTGTTGGTCTAAAAATACTCTAACAAATCATCTTATAAAAACATAATTAATTCTTATGAAAAAAAATCCACAATTACTTGCGATTAGGATCGAATGTAAAATTAAAAATTCGACAGACACGAATAATGAAATGGAAAAGGAAAAAAAAGAAATGCTGAAGGACACCCAAGCTTCTCTCTCTCTCTCTAATTCCGTTAACGGCTTGCTTTCTTTGCGGCCTAACGGTGTAGTTCGGCAATCTCTTGACTATTCGTTACGTCATGTTTCATAATACACGAGGCGGCCGTCATGTCATTACGCATATAGGCCAATGGATTGCATAGAGCTAATGCGCAATTAGCGCTGCCTTCGCAATTCTTAATTTGTAATTTAATGTAAAATTGGTATCTTTTCCGAAATCATAATGATTTGATTTATCGAAACGAGATCAGTGACATCGGCTAATTCACGATACTTTTTGTGACTACAGTCTATTATAGAATTACAGTTTACAATTTAAGAATCATTTATAAAATAAAGTTATGATATATTATATTTCAAATTACTATAGAAAAAAATAAACATTCGAAAATCACGACGCGATACCGTAAACGTAATTTCGGAACAAATTGAGGGGAAAAAAAGATATCGATAGCTGGTCGACCCGTTATCTCGTTTATAAAATAGTCTCGGACAGAGCGAATAAATCACGATCCACTTAATTCATCCTCCATTCCTCCGCGAATCGAGAAATATGCATCGCCCATAATGACGGAAAACCTACGCAAACTCGGCCGCGCATGTGAACGAACGCGAATCGGCTATCGATATCGCAGCAGAAAGAGATCGGTAATGAATCGGAACAAGCCAAACTCTCTCGCGCGCGCGCTAACGGTAACTATTCCCCGTTACGCGTGCAGCCGCGGAATAAGGGTAAACCGAATTACGGATCCGGATCTTATCGGACCACAATCCAGACCATCGAAACGGTCCTAACCGCTTCCTTCTAGATTCTCGATTTTCGTCATCCTTAACGCGCGATTCCAAATTTCTCGCGTCTATATACGGATTTAAAAAACGGCTTCGATATCAAAAATTGACTGACAACGAGCGAAAAAAAAATCTGAGAATATAATTGAGAGAAGAAGAAATTCAGAATGTATGTATATAAATTTGTACGCGGGATAACAGCTTTTGGAGAATGCCTATAGGTCGCCAATAGAGACAAGCATGTTTATGGACTATCGGTACGCGTAGTTTAACGGTAACTGCAAGATCCCGGGATGGACGACTCTCGTCTCGTGATTCCAAACGAGCGTGCTCTCTAAAAGGGGTCTCACCTTTGTTCCACATCGGCAGCAACGCGACGCGAGATGTGGAACGCCATCGAGCGTATCCGGGGCAGAGCAATAACGATAATGGGTTAAAAACATCAACACGCGACACCCTCGCACAGATTCGCATCCGCGACGCGGAAACGAAAAATTCCCGAAATTCAACGATGCGAATTCTGAAAAACTCGGAAAGGTCAGGGACGTGGAGATTCCATCCGCACGGTATATATAATATCGACGTTATCTTGAAACTTGCGCAATCATCTGTATAATAATCGCAGCTTACAAAGGAACGTAGTGAAGAATTAATTACGATAAAGACGAGTCACGGTTAAGAAGCAAGAGTCTTCAATGACGCGATGTTTGTTTGCGCGGGGACGCAGGAAAACGCGTTGCATAATTGGCGATAGAAAAAAAAATTACGACAAAACTGGAACAAGGATGCGCGCGCGTATATCTATCAGCAAAAATGACTCGTTCCTTTTTTTTCTTCTTCTTCGTTAATCGCGGCGATATATATTTCCATCGATAATAAATTAATAGCCGTAATTTTTGTTCGCGCGTGTTGCATCATTGGCATCGTTTGCATCTCATCCGAGCGTCTACTCAAGCGTCTATTTAACGTTATTGGCGTGTTATTCCGCGGTCGTTGCGTGTTATGCAACGCTCGCTGCAATCTCATGGCTTGCAAATTTAACGCGTATAGAATGAGCCGTGGATTAGCCGTCGCAATTTCAATAAATTGCAGCGCGATATCACCGACGCACGCGATATTGTAACACCGATTCGAGTTAAATAAATACAACTCGAGCGAGGAAGGGAGAAACCGGTTCGGAAGATTTTCACATGCACGATCATTGCCAAAGATATGACCTTTGTTTATAGCTCTGGCGCTGTTTATACGAAATCGCATCTAATTTCGAATGCACGATTATAAAATAAATCGAAACACATTACAACGCATAAGGTGAACAATGAGAAACTAAAAATAAAAACTGATTATTATTTTAGCGCTCGACTAATAATATAATAAGCAGGTTTCCAAACGAGTCAAGCGATTCGTTAGATAAGCGGTGCATAATAGCACGGTAAAGGCGTGATATTAGTATATAATTATTGTATAATCGTTATTCTCATCGTTCGCAGTCAATGTTGCGCAACAAAACGCGATAACGTAGCGATGCAAATCTGGCAATTAGTTGAGGAAAAAAAAATGCGCAATCGACTTCCTCTGCGGCTGTCATCGATGGAACGGAGCTGATGACAATACGATGAGGCAACTGGCTAACGGAACACACCGGAGTATTGAGCAACCCGAGAGCGGAGGGGTTCCCCATCAGTGTCAATAGCCAGTGCACCGCAAATACTTGCCGCGATTCGCGAAATGCGGTCGTCGTCGTTCGCGAGCCGGATCGTGACTTCGATATATCCAAATATTTGCCATCCTTCGTCGAAAATATAATATATCGTACCAAAATTTGATTTTAAAACGGGAGAAAGAGCCTGAGCAAGATGTAAATCTCGAGTTGAAAGATATGTGGAAAAATGGTGTCGAGCGTTTAATATAGGAATAATTGAGAGTCGATAAACTCGATGAGAAATTGAGGAATTTGAGAAATCTAGAATCCCGAGAGACAAAGAACATTCAAGGATTATGTCTAAGGACTTTCAACGCGGCATTGAATATTAAGCGTTGCATTTTGCGCCGCATTTCCGTAAACATCGCGTCTCAATGCATTATCCTCGAGGCGATCGTTTATTTTACATGAAACTTTGGAGAGTAAGATTTCTGCAACATTTCTCGAAACGGTCGTATAAAAGTTATATACAATATCATACATATTATTTTACATTATCGGTGTCAGACGAATAGATTAAGCCGTCGGGATAATTCAGAAAAATTCATTATTCTCTCAAACAAAGATAACAAAAGATACATTTTTATGTCTATAAAAAATGTCCTTGCGTAAAAAACATTTCTGAATGCAACGGTATGTCGGTGGTTCGGTCGCGTGCGCTCACAATCGTGCGCTGCATTTCCTATTATGCGGAATATAAGTAATATGCAAACATATAGGAAGTATATATTACGTTAGCAGGCACACTCACCGCGTTTGTTCACTTAAAGGAGACTGTTTCATAGAGTCGCGATACAGGTAGATCTTAATTGCAAAGTTGCGCGAGATCCCGTTGCTGATGTTGTGTCGCAATGTAAATTAAATTGTATATAAATAAATTTGTTACGTTACATACGTTGTGTGCGCACATGCATGTTCACCTATCGATTTCGCTCGACAACTCGAGAATTCTTAATATTTTAATTCCCTAATTAAATCATTTCATCTCTCTAATCGTCGCAAGTCGACACAGATCGAAAGACTTGAATCGCGTGCGAAATCGTTGATGCATCAGAAATTTTATTCAAAAGTTTAACTTGGCACGGACGTTCATCTGACCTCGTAAAGAGAAAAAAAAAGTAACGTTAGTTAGATATTCAGAATTTATAAAAATAGTACACACGAGTCTTTTATTATTAATAACGTCATGGACTGCTTTTTCGGGCATTATATTATCGCGATACGCGCGTCGGCCTTCTCGCGCATACGCAAAAGCGATAAGGAGTGCCGGCAAAATGGCAATCGCACGTAAAACGCGGACGAGGGTACACGGGAAACTCGCTCGTGTGCTGACCCATTGGCCCAGATTGCGAAGGCGGGTAATGCCCACCGTCGTCGTCGTCGTCGTCGTCGTCGCCGCGAAAGGCCGCATTGCGTGGCGAACCCTGGTTATTCGCGCGCGCGCACGCGTAATCAACGCGTACGTGTTATGTGTGCTGCGTTAATTACTATTCAAACAATTTAAGCGCGATTATATACGTTACTTTGTCCCCGACGATCCACCGAGGTCATCCGCGCGACGTCTCGACGAAATAAAGTTGGAATCTATAACTCGGTGACGGTGCATTTCGAACGATAGAATTTATGGAAAATAATCATTTATATAAATAGTCTTGCTTAAATTAATTTTTATGTAACAGAATGAGAAATAGCTGGTTTAATTGATTACTTAAAGTCTTTCATGTAAAATATACATATATGTGACACATTAAATTCTGATTAGCAAAACCAGTTATGCGCACGCAGACATGCAATGCGGCCAGCTCTCTTTCTCTCTCTCTCTCTCTTTAATGATGTCGATGAAAAATAGCTGCAACTAATCTCTTTCCAGTTATTAGGCAAAGTATATCGTAGCTCTAATTTATAATTATATCTTAAAATACATATTTTAAGTCAAAGATTTTCGAGAGAAAAATCATTGATACAACTAACTTTCTTAAGAAATTTGCGCGTAATTATAATAAAATAATTTTCGCCAAATTAAATGCCGTGAATGTAATTGAATTATTCGAGTCTTAAATTTTGTAAACCTTTCCAGAGAGAGTCTCTCTCTCTCTCATTTCCAGGAGCGGGGTGCTCCACTTTGGTATTTTTAACCGCCGGATCTCCTCTCACGCCGCCCTTCCACGACCCTACCCTCCACGACTTCCTTCTCTTCACGGCAACTCACCTTGACTTCTTTCGGTCTACTTTCCGTGCCGACGCGCACAATCGCACCGCGCCGCACCCGAATGGGGGAGCCCCTCCGGTAAATATTTACAGTTAACGTTACATAATAAGCGTATACCTGTACGGCACTATGTTCACGGGCCAGCGGATCCGGGGCTCGCTAAAGAAGAGATGCCGACGCCATAACGGCCCGTTACCTGCCCAACCTTCAAAATCCATTTGCACGAATCCAAAATTACTCCTCGATCGAGACTCCTCTTACGTTATATTATGGTATATGTGCATTTACTCGGAACATGCAATTGTTTTACGAAAGATTCTGAATAGCTTCACTAATCACCTTCGATCGTATGTGAAGAGAAACGGAGAAATCTTTGAGAGAAAATATCAAATATAAGTATTGTTTAAATTTTATCGTTTGTTTTGTAATGAACATCTCTTTACTATTCAATTTATATGTATAATGTATGTCACCGTCATAAGTCAACACATTTTTTTCGAAATCTAAGCCGTGTACTAAAAAATGTATGGCAGACATTTATCACAAAAATTAAAAAAGAGCTAAAAGATTTTTAAAAAATATTAAAAAATGTCCTTAATTCAATACAAACAAGAATAGAATCTAAAGTAATATTTAAAGATTGCTAATTTCCTAATGATCCGATATCCGACGAACACGATAATGTCAATATATGTCAATAATAACGAAAAACGATTCATCGATCGGCGACAAAGATCCTTGATAATTCGCCAAGGTCTCTTCCGCTGAATAAAAAGGCCAGAGAAGCGAGGTTTTACCTGTCGCGATAAATTCAGGTGCGCAAGGTCGCAAGTCCTACACGTAATGCATGTTTACACCATTGTCGTCGTCGTTCACGATGTCGATCTTTCGCATGCGCGACCAAGACGGATTGGTTTTTGCACCGATATCATCGCATCGGCATTGAGTGGCGCCGATCGTTATGTAAACGATTGGGAAACGTTTCACGATCTAATCTAACAATAAGCCGGAGAAGCATTTCGCACCAATTTCTCGACATCAGATAGAATAGAGAATCTCGGTCGATCTCGATATACGTATTAACAACGATATCACGCGATTCAAATTATCTTTATCTTCAACATTTTACACAAAATGGAATGTCGATTACTCGTTCTCATTTTCTAAACCAAAATTTATTCAAGTATTTATAAGAGAAAATTTATTAAAAATGTTAAAATTGGTTTTTTATCGTTTCAGTAATTTGCGATAAAAACAATGAGTAATGAAAAAAATGTGAGCCCAATATATGCACTTTGTAAGTAAAGTATCAATCGATGCGCGTCCTTGTTCAATATTGTCGCCTCTATAATCTCTCGGCATTTGGAATTTAAAAATTGTCATCGTCATTGAACGTGACTTCCGCCAGACAATCACGTTCTGTCGGTGTCCTCGCACGTGCGAGTTTACGTTAATGCTGTCGCGAAACCTCGCTTACGCGATTGTTCTAAAAACTGCCCTTCGAAGCAAGAATGGAGATCCCAATGACGGAATTCGCGAGATCTGTCTCTTTAAACGAGCGCAAAATACGCCTTTTTCAGAATGTAAAGTATATGCAAATACAGAGATTCGATAAAAACATTAATTATATAAAATGTAACATTTATGCAAATTTCAGAGCAATCGAATCCTTTGCGCTCTTTTTCGACTCTATACGAATCGGTAAAGGATTAATCATCGTGCTGTGCAATAAAAATGCACAAACAAAAAGATGAAACGGGTAACGGTATCCCGACAAGGTTACACGCCGGAAATTAACATCTCGCCACAAAGAAAGGCGGATTCTTTTAATCGTAAATTTAAAAAGCTGACTACTTATTCCATTTATTGTAAACGTACGTTTGAAAGAAAAGAATTTTCTCAACGATTCCAGTTATTATATCTAGTGTATATATGTGTGTGTGTGTGTGTGTGTGTATACATACGTATGTATATATTCAATCCCATATGCGGATCAGTAATAGTGCGTACGATCAATTTCATAAATTTTTTCTGTACGCATATCTATAGAAGAAATAAAAATTGGATATTGTTAACGTAAGAACGCATAGATGAATCGATGGCTTGAGAAAAAAAATTGCCGCAATTTGTCCAACGGCCATTGACAATGACAATGACACTGGCATTGGCATTGACAAAATCGGTAGTGACCAAGGACACGTGACAAGATGTAATCGACAAGGTACAACTTAACTACCGGTTCAACGCCGAAAGCGTCGTCGAATTAGCGCGCATTACATCGTTCGACCTCTCTCTTTCTCTCTCTCTCGCTCGCTCTCTCATCATGTAAGTGTTACATGTGCACTTTCCTTGTGCAAACGAACGGTAGGAGAGGCGACGTGAAAGTTGCGGCTTCCGACGAATTACAGCCGCTTGCGCGTGTTGAACGCAGAAACTTCCTCCTCGCATTGAACTTGCTCGCGCGCCTCTCTCGCTCCATTCCGCTCGAAGAGGATCCCTGACCTGGAATGCAGGGTTCGCCAAAACACGATTTCACAATCCACTCATTCGGAGGGAAAGGTGGACACGCGCCCGAAACGACATAACCGCGCATAAACTATTACGAATAAGAGGTCAACACTATCTGAGAGAAAAGATCTCGCAAACGGAACCCGATAATTCGTCGACTCTGGGAGAGGGAGAGAAAGAATTTTAAATCGTTCGATATAAATGGAACGACATAATACGTCTGTAAGAAAAAAAATTGCTTGTTAAAAATAATTCCACAATAGTTGTAAAAAATTGATTAATTATTATTATAAAATAAAAAAAAATCACTTTATTTGATTCGATCGTAAATTGCATTCGTAGAAACTATAATTTGACCGAAGGAGATGTAGGAATCGCCTCGCATCGTCGAGAAACGGACGATGATTTACGGAAGAAACGCGATCGGCAATCTCGCGACGTGCGGATATAATCGTGTTCCCGGTCGAACCGCTAGTCGTTTCAGTTACGAAACGCCAAGTATACGAGGCATTACGAAACGAAAGGATGTAATATCGCGGCAATGTAGGCGAGCTCTAATGCCGGGCTCAACGTTGGTACCGTTAGATTTTCTCCCGACCGGCGATCGTTGTCACACTTCTAACCAGAAAGGCCCGCTCCGATCGTTCCGAATTCAGAATAATTCACACAGGCCAAAGTGGCACGAGAGAGGAATGCCACATTGATTGTATCCATTTCAAAGATGATGACAAATTGCCAACAGATTGTCTCGAAGCTATTTCTGGTGCATTTATATTAAATTTGTATATATATAATATCTTCATCGACTCAAAGAAGAAAATTTAATCAAAGAGTCAAACATTTTGCACGCATCTGTATGATAAAATCTCGTAACGGCTTTTGTAATATTTTGTAGGACAATTCGTTCAATATACAAAGTTAAATATCCATTATCCATATAAGCGACGTGTCCTTTTTTCATTTTCAACGTTCAATTAAGAACACTTCGCGTGATTACACGCTTCGAGCGCACGATCGAATCAAAAAGCAGCGTATATATTCTACTCTTTTCTCCTCTCCATTCTACTTCCGGAATGCAACGTATAAATTCCGCATAATATATTCATTATGTAAGAGCGATGCAACAAGTGACACGCGGAACGTTAAAATCAAATTCGATCGATAAGAGGAAAAGAAAAAACGAAAAAAAGGCGAGGCATTTCCTGCTGGTATCCTGCCGCGGAGAAAGGATTCGAATCCTCGTCATGGTCAAACTTCCGCGAAGAAATTCGCGGTTGCGCGGTGGTTAGAAAGGTAATAAGTAAGCGACGGCGAGGAAAGTTCCTCGGGAAATTACAGAGTGAGGTAAGACGTAAGACCGGGCTGCGCGCGAGATGTATTACACTTAACGTGTGCGGTGCTGTCTGTGTGGGTAACGTGAAAGTTTGCTATCCCACGACATGTTACACGAGCATGTGGACCGCGATCCCTGCCTCATCACGCGATTGCGAGAATATCGGATGCACAACTGCGAGTGAATGCAAAAAACCCGTATTATTTGTGTCACGATATATCCTTGACGAAAATTTCGATAGAAAGCGCAGAAGCTATGAAAATTAATGCAGCACAGTTTCTTCGCGATTATAGCGACACGTGATACATTCGCGCGGTAAACATATTTCGAGTGGGTAATCTCTTCGAAAGAAATTTCATTCGAGGAAAATATTACATGGCGATTTCATTTCCATAAGGATAATGCTACATAATATGTTATGTAGAAAATATTTTGTTGAATGCTACTAGAAATTATTAATTAAAATAATAATATTTTGAAACTTTTATTAAACATTCAAATTATTAAGAGCAAAGAGCAATTTAAGGAAATTTGTCCAAAGTGTAAAAATTTGTTTACTCAGAAAGTATCGAAAAAACAATGAAATTTTGAGAAAGTCTAAATTCCAAAAGTCTTGGGCCACACAGAAAAGTAGGTCTTTTCTAAAGGTTTATTAAATCAACCTCGTTATTCTCAACGCTAACTAACGTGAGCAAATATTAACACGGTACAACCGAACCGACATGACTCGCCTAATTCGATACTCTCTAAAAATAAAAGGGACACCGTTAGATTTCGCGGTATGACGATGCTTGGTCGATTTTGTTCAGCCGTTACTATGCTATATCTCGGATTTCATATTAACGGGTCTTTCGCTAATCACGAATCGACGATTCTAAAGCACAAATTATTACTATCCACCGAGAAGTCAAACGTATATATATATAAGAGGAATCATCGATTCTCTTACTTATTTCTATTAAAAATCTCCTCTTCAATAAATTGTAACGTAATATATAAAAATGCATATAATTAAACAATCGTGCATAAATGTATATCACAATTAAAATTTGAATATTCTTCATAAATGTGACAAGAGATCGATAACCGAAAAGATTAAATTAAAGAATTATGACTTTTCGACAAATTAAAGATAATCAATATATAGTAGCATAAATACTTTATTCATGACATTCTATAAAAAGTAGTAACTTTTCTCTTACGCAAGTATATGTATGTATGCATGACTTCCGTCTCTTGATTTGATATATTTGATTAGATTTCACAAAACACGATGTTTTTACACAGACCAGGATCGACCGAAAAAAATCTGAACAACGTATACTTGATTAAAGACCCAAGGCAAATTCGTATAAAGGCATATCGATCGATTTTCATGTATACACGCGTCTAAATATAGAACTTGTCAAAAGTTTGACAGCGCGAGTTGATGATGATTATTTGTGCAGTACCCGTGTCCTTGATCCGTCGTACAGAACGGAACGGTACGGAACCGTACGGAACCCGTTTTCGGCCACGTCCCGTTACGTTGACGAGGAAGAAGAGCGGCAAAACGAAGCTTCTCGTGTACAAACGAAGAGAAGGAAAAGGAGAAAGAGGAGGGAACGGAGCCAGTTTTCGAACGGCCCGTCCGGAGAAAGTGGTGTGTGGCTATACATTTACTGACCTACATTACCCTTGTTTCGTCCTCTCCTCCTTTCCCCCCCCCTCCTCCCCCGCCTCCCCCTTTCGGCAAGCTGACAGCCACCCGCGGGCGCACCGCCAGCCCACAAATTGTCCCGTTACACACGAGCCCGTTGTACACGTCATCGCACCGTGACCCACAAAATGACACCCGACGTCCCCTACTCACTGTTCTCCTCCTTCTCTTCGTGCATCCTCCCTCCCTCACCCCGGCCCCATTCTCTCCATCGCTGTGACTTTTATTCTAAAATTATGTCACGTCCGAGAGAGAGAGAGATTCCCGCGACGCGGATTAACGAACGAACAAAGGCAAGCCTAATGAAGATGTTTTACGCGTGTCCGTCACGGGTCACTTTGATCCACTTCGAGAGGCCGGCCGGTCTAATGCGAGATTGTTCCACTGTAGCCGCGTAGCAAGGATCGCCGCTGCTGCGAGAACGCGATGCACAGGGGATAGACAAGATAACGCGAACATATGTGAAAGATACACTAGATTTGTTTATTAACGAGATGTTGAACCACCATTTGTCTTTGATACAGCTTGAATTCTTTTTGGAATAGAATCACATATTTTTGAATAGTGGAATGTTGTTTCATTCTTCTATCAAAGCATCCGCCAATTCCTTCAGAGATGTCCGAAGAGGAAATCTGTTTTTCACTCTCTTCTCCAAAACTGCCCATAGTGGTTCGATGATAATTAAATTCGGTAATTGTGCTGACCAGGGAAAATATTTAAACAATAACTCAATAGCTTGATATCATCGGATTATAGGCAATTTTGAAAAAGAGTGTGAGAAGCAGATTTCCTCCTTCAACGTCTCTAAAGCAATTGGCAGATAGAAAAATGAGACAACATTCCATTGGAAAAAAGGCAAATGGTGACCCAAGATCTTATTAATAAAAGGTGTTCGCATTATTTTGTCTACCTATATGTACCTATATCGACGTTTCTGTTTTGACAAGACCGAAATTTGCGCATATCCGACAAATTAATTCGATACACATATGTATCTGTATATGTGTATCCCTCGCCACGAGTTAAATTAATTAGTGGAATTTCGCATCTCCCCCGTTGCACGATTTCTAATTAACCAACTTTCCAACTCGAGTTTATTCAACGCGATTCGTTCAAAGAGCGCGACCATCGACAGAGTTTATTCAAATGGACTCAACATTTTTCAAATATTACGACTATGTATGTATAATTCGTATAATTTCGACAAATGTTAGAAGCAATTATCTGCCTCCCTCTTACGTTAACGGTACACCGAAAGCCTTGGCATTATTTCCTCTCCAGTCATGCTAACAGCGTTACTCAATCGCGTTACGAAACTTGACACATTGTCTCGGCCAATCGGCAAATACCATAAGCGAGAAAGGGAAGCTAATGTTATCCGTATCGAGATATTATAGACGAGTTTGCCATAAGAACGGAAAACAAAGAAGACCGTTCTCCACTACTTCGCTTACCATAATATCCAAATATTAGAAATTTACAATTTTATTTTATCGTTTCCTACAGACAACCATTTATATGTATTTAAATGTTTTGTGTATTTTAGATAACGAAAACAAATTTTGTAAAAAAAAAAAAAAAACATTATATTAAATCGATAAAGATATTTTTAACGCGAGAATAATATTTTCTATCGCGTGTGCTACATTTTAGTATTACATTAAAAAATCTATTTTTCTAAATTAAGAAACTTATTTTTAACGAACACACATACGTCGGGATTGACGGCGAGCAAGGCTGCTTGTTATTTAACCGTAAAGCGGCAACATAATAAATATAGACACAAGTATGAACATTTCACCTTTCTACATGATCGGAATTTAATAGTAAACGACAGATCACGACAAGCAACGCAAAACTCGAAATATTCTCGTAAAATGGCGACGAAAAGGCAAATATCTCGATTAATATACCGCCTTGAAGATCTTGAAAAATAAGTCCCGTCAGTTAAAAGCACGCGTACTTAATTAACATCGGTGATAAACATCTGGTGATAAAAAAAAACTGTAATGCGGAAAACGCGATTTCTTTCCTTCTTTGAAACAGCGACGATGACATAAATCCGAGCGCGCGAGAAAAAATCTTTCCTCTCGATTACATTCCGAGATAATACGAACAGTGCATCGAGTCGCGATGATTAATCACAAAATGTATCTTATCCAAGGTAATTCAGAAAATTATCATTATGCTGCTTCGTATATTATAATTATAGTTTATATTCGATACATAAATTTCAATTTGATAATTTAACAACATTACAAAAGCTGAAATGTCAAAATCGCTGATAGCTATTATAAAGTATTTTTTATACTCATAATAATATGTATAGAGAGAGGCAAAAAAATTAGTTGGAATATCGCGAAAGCGTTGAGAGATGTTTTACGAAAATTGCGCGACATATTTCGTGTATAAAAGCGATCGCACGAAATATCGATCGAGAGTTAATTACGAGGAATTTCATCGTCATTCGCAAGAAATGTGAGACAACTGGGCGCTATTTGCGCGTATTCGAGAGATCTTTTCTGGCATGGGACATTGAACTGCGTTGCTATTCGAGGTCGATGGGAAGAGAGTTGTCGTAAAGTTAGAAGTTCTTGGCTACTCTCCCTGCCCGCAATACGTCGCTTGTTCGGATCGGCACTTTCTCCGCGGTGAAGGCAAGTAAACACCTCTATCGGAACCGCAAGTCTCTCTTTCTCTCTTTCTCTCTCTGGCAAGATGAAAGACATCTCGCTTGTTCCTTCCTTTCTAGAGTTGCACACTTGGTTGCACCATTGAAAACTCCGTCGAAGAAAGCCAAAATGAATTTATTTTCCCAGACGAGAAACGAGACATCTTAATATC
Source organism: Nylanderia fulva (assembly GCF_048542155.1). Taxonomy (NCBI): domain Eukaryota; kingdom Metazoa; phylum Arthropoda; class Insecta; order Hymenoptera; family Formicidae; genus Nylanderia; species Nylanderia fulva. The sequence continues at coordinate 163,471 of NW_028189730.1, read as the reverse complement.
GGTTTATCGGTTCGCGACGAAATATCGCGGAAAAAAATGTCATGCGAGATCAACAAAAATATAAGTATTGCATTATTATCAAATTCACCAACGATAATCTTAATCGGAAATTTATTCAAATATACGACTCGATATACTTTCTCAAAGAACCCACTGTGCAAGTATTTGCGCAAATTATACATGTAATGAACATAGTTAAGGAATATTACGATATATTTATTCGCGTCAATCTCTTTTTTTTTTTTTTTTTTTTTTACAATAAACGCGCAGAAAAGTGGATCGTTTCACGCACGAAGAAATTTGTTACTGTAAATTAGTATATTTCTCAGGAAAGAGCGGTGTCGTTGAAAGAAATCAGCGCGTGACGAAATAAAATTTGTTTCATTAATCGCGATAACGAGAGCGCGCATCATAAAAGCCGGATAAAGTTGCCGTCGGAGAAAGAGAAACGAACGAAAGAAAAATAAAAGAAGAAGAAACGAGTCGCGCGTAAAGTTCGTCTCTCGGCTGGAACGTCGCGTTTTATCCACTTATCATGTACTTCAGAATTCGTGTGCGTTAAGCGATGATAAAATTAAAGTGGGGCACGAAATAGACCGCCATGACCTACTTTTCCGCTATCGACACCCGATAAAGATATTAATAAATCCCGTTCTCGCGGAGCCACATAATGTATGTACGTATGTATGTACCTACGTAAGACGCGAGGAATAAAAAAAAAAAAAAACGACGCGCATCATCGTCATAGTCATCAACGGTACGAATAATTGTGCTAGATTCAACGGCGCCGATTAAGATAATCGGGCATGATGTATCTCATCGATTTGTCTTATCGTAAGCCTCGATGATAGTCACGGTAAATCGCGTCGTGAGTGAAAGCACACCGTTGCCTGCAGTCTCGCAAAAGCGCATTCCATCATCCACTTTTTCACGGTAACGACGCCACTTTCCCCTCATTTTCGCGATCCCCTTTTCCTTTCCTGTCGACCCTACCTCGAATCATCGATTCAGCAACGAGTTTCCCAAGATTGACTCTCGCGATGATACCGATAGAAATTTAATTCAACAGTGTCTATACATACACACACACACACACACACATATATTGTATATGAATATATATATTTTATAATCTATATTATAGTTACGACTCGGTTACATAATGTTCGAGTTTGATTCTCGAAAGGAGATTCTCAATTTCTTACCATCAATTCAGATCGAACCTGGACCTAGTTTTCGAGACTATAAATGTACATCGTTTCAAAATAGCTCACTTGATATCTTATGGTTCAAAATTAAACGAGGAATTTTCGTCCCGACACGGTCTGCGCAATATATTGAGTAATGACGATTAAACAAATTCGAAATAAGAGAAAAGTATATAAATACACCATGTATTACATGGGCTAAATTATATATATGGATGTGAAAACTATATGTATACTTTCATTGAAAAGTATGTAGAACGTATATATAGAAATCGATATAAATAACTGTTATCATTTTACGTAAAAGCGATACATATCTCAATTACACGGTGCAGTAAACGTATATTATGCTGTGATTTCGCCAGTGATTAAATTATTTGTTATGCTACCGTTATTTTGTATGCATGATTTTCTATTGGAAAATTCAAATCGAAACAAATCGTTAATTGTACATTCCCACGCGGATCATTGCACATTTAACGAATAAAAATGAAGAACAAATTGATTAAAAAATTGTGAAAAGTTTCATAATGAGATCGAGAGAAAACGAACATTTCCGATTACGTAATTTAGGATGCACAAAAAGATTTGCGCATGCAAGATAAATATAATAACATCTCATCAAAACGCCCAGCGACGCACAACGCCGCGAAATTTCGCGGACGTTTTACGCCGTTATCTTCGAAATATATATATATGTATAATATTGCGACAACGACAGCTATACAAATCGGTGATATTGTTCGATTTTTTTCTACGACTATAATCTCGCAGCCGCTGCTTTCCCGCCATCCTACTTGGCAACTCAATATATATATATATATATATATATATATATATATATATATATATATATATGTATATGTATATGTATATAATAAGCTTGCGTTTCATTTCTGACGATTCGTCATTGAATCATCCACTCTCGCGCGTATATGACTCATCCTTTCCGCCGTTAATTGGTCGAAAAGGCGGACAGGATATACGCGTATATCCACGTCCTAATCTCACTGGTACATCGCCGAGGAATTACACATGGCGCATTTCGAGAAATCGAATAATCGTGTTCGACATTTTGTGCCACGTAACACTTGCAAGGTAACGAGGATGATTCTTTCGCGGCTCGAAAATACAGGCCACGATTAGAAAGGCCCAACGCGACGATGACAACGACTACAACGACGACGATCGTGAAATTATATTATGAAAGAAGCCGAGTTATACTGTTTCACGATGTGCGCACTCCCTGGCACAGTCTAGTTTAAGTAAAGTAGGCCTCATCGCGTGCCGCCTAGTATGGTGGCACTTGACCTCGATACCTCTCGAGCTACCGGGTCTCTTTCACCACTGACACCGTCGTCCTTTCTTATTTTTACAAAGATAGCATATCGTGCTTGCCAATTAATTCGCCACTACAAATTGTTCACTCTAATTCGTATTATAATCAGAATTTCAATATTTATTGTCACGCTCGCATTTCCATGCTCTTATATGCTACAGCTTCTTTAAACAACATTCTTCTTTCAAGTTTATTTCATTTTTCGACGAATAAACCAACTAAACAGGATAGGATCAGCGTTTACATTTGTCGAAACATATAGACATTATGTCTTTGCTCTAGTGAATTTCTGAACAAGATAATATTCTCTTTATATATTCAATATTTTTGAACGAGAGGTAGAGAGAGAAAGATTTCACCCCACGTTTGCATTTGACAATGAATAAGCGCGACAGTTTGGAAACGTTCTTTAAAACCGAAGGTCGCCGTCACTGGCCCTGAACTTGAATTCGGACCAGACAGACCCGTTCCATTTGGTTCAGTTTGACGGCCAGAGGTTCATTGCCTTGGAAAGTTTTTTCGAGAGAGGCCGTGGCACTCTCGAAATTGTTTGCTCGGTGGCGCACCTGCGCGATATCCGTCATAGCTGCGTTACGCGCCAACAAGAGGCGAGAATTGCGTGGACCACACGTAGTTGCGATTTCGAAAGGCGAAAGAGTTCATTGCCACCGAGATATCGACATCGTCGTAGTATGTAACGCTGTTACGTTACTCGTTCCGGGTTTATCCAATACCTTTAACGACGCATCCAAATTTCTTACAAATTCATGGGAAATTTATGATGATCAAGGCCCGCTATTTAAATTATATACTAATGATTCATTGATAATATGCCATTTCGATAAATGCCAGGTGTATGAAAAATGTTTATAGAATCGTGATATCGCGAGCACTATTAAAAATAAAATATTATTTCTTAACATTTATTTAATATGAGATATGTAAAAAATTAAAATTATTAATCGAAATAATTTTCAAAGAATATATATTTGCGTTAATTATATTTTTTCTGGTATTTATATTGGAAATATAATTATTTTTTAATTGTGCGATAATAGAAATTTGAAAGGAAAAAATTGTAAATTAAAATATCTGTGTGCACAGAATCGCAAATTTATTAAGTAAAATCTAAACGAGAAACAATCAATCTCTATAAAATAAATATCAGGTAGACAGGAGGATTTCGTTCCGAAAGTATCTCTAATCCACTTTCTCCAACAACGACAAAGCCTCGTTAAAGGAATCCGCGGCTTTTCACATTCTCTTTGCAATCATATTCGTCGCAACGTCAAAAATAAGATGTGACTTGAACGAAAATCTCACGGCCGACAATTTCACGTTCGAGATCAAAACTTTCTCTCGGCATGGATCGTAATAGTAAATAGCCGCGAAAATTATATTCTGCGCCAAAAAGTGATATCAATTATAGTTAATTAGTTAATAACTTTTAACATAGCTTAGTTAATTTAAAATGTATTAATTTTTAGCTTCAACCAGTTATTTTTGACCTCAAACTTATTAACTTTTTTCCCCAAGTTAAATTTCTTTTATCTCTGAATACTTTATTATTGTTCGATTTATAAGTTATAAACGTATTATTTTAAAAATTAAGTATTATTAATTTTTATGTTCATTTGTCATCAATTGTAATTACTAGAAAATACATTTCTATATAAAAATAAAAATTTCTTTGTTGCAACTTTCAACTTAACTAAATTAATCATACATATAAGCAATGACCTTTAACTTGACTTAGTTAAAAAAAATCATTAACTTGCCCTATGAAAAACGTGACTACCAAAATTGAATAAATATAGAAAATAGCTTAAAATTGCCGTGATCGATTAAATCAATGAAAGCAAAGAAAATTTCTACCGAGAGATATTTCGATAAATATTACGTTTTGCTCGTCTTGACATTAACGGAGCGTCAAAAGTAACAGAAGGGAAAAATGGGAGAGACTTTCTCCATTAGACGGCTCGCGTTGCACTTTTTATCTCTCTCTCTCTCTCTCTGGCGATCGCTGTTGCGAGTCTCCTTTTAGAGATAAAGAGTAACTCGCGAGTAACACCGCCGTGAATTAGCCGCCGATGAAAGTGCAGCGGATGTATAATCATTTAGGTAATCGCTGTGAGACAATCTCCCGGAGAAAATGATCGTGCGCCGCTGCCACGGCCAAGGAAATTGCGCTTTCGATTCCGTAGCTCTTATGTCAAGGAATCGTTACTCGGTACTCTCGTCGCGATTAGGCGCCGATAATCGCCGGGTTTCACCTTTCTACGCGAATCGCTATAATACGTGAAAGTCGTAATCCGGCTCGCGAAATCGCGCGTAATCGTCCCGCAATAACGTGCGCGTTCTATTTAGACTAAATTGTTAATTTAATCGTATACATATATGTATATAGTTCTTGAATAATGAATAATGCGCAAATTTCGCCCCGCGAGTAAAACTGTTGAAATTATACGAGATGTGGGAGACGTATACGATGTATGTACATATGTATATGCCGATAATATCGCATATTTAAATGTAAATATTCTCGACGATTTATTATGTTGTAAAATTGAGAATACATACAAGAGCCGACAGGGACATTAATTTCGCAACAATTGGAAAGAAAGGAGGGTGATGTCGCGTGCCTAGACACCGAACGTGGGAGATGGCGTTTCTTTTCCATTCCGCTTGTATCGCGGCCGCAATGGAAAGCTGAAAGTTTCATGAAAGTGCATCGCGTGCTGGTAGTTATGCATTTGTCGAGGTGCAACGAGAGAGGAGAAGGAAGAGAGCGGAAGGAGAAAAAGAGGAAAGGCTCCGCTCGTTAGTCGAACCGTCATCTCGATATACGTACTTATATATGTATTATATAGAAGAAGCCGTAATCATTTCTCTCATTCTCTCGATTGACAATCTTGCGACTCCATCATTTCACGTTTTTCACACAATTTCGCTGGAATTTTCGCTTGGATATATTCTCGGGTGTCGCCGGATTTTTAGACTCGCGTTTCGGTTTCGTCATCTCGCGTGCACGTAACACCTTAAATAAAAACAACAATCAGCATTGCGTGCCAACGATGGCCGCGATATATTCGACCACGAGAAGCCACCTTCTCTTTCTTTTTTTTTCACGAGAATCCACGAGAATAATTATGTCAGAGAAAATTGTCCGCGCTCAATCTCCTGTGCTCGTAAAATCTCGAATCGGAGAGTCGTAATCGTTTCATATGGATATCGCGTCAAGTTTGTAAAGATTTCACGGTGAAAACGCAGCAATCTCTGCACACAAGTGACACTAAATCCATCAATTGAGATGCATTGGAAAATCACCGCGAGAAAAACAATAGCTTTTCACTTTATTAAAAAAAAAAAAACTGCATGACTAATGAAACGAGAGAAAAAAAATATATATATACATATAATATTTATTAATTTCTTTTATAATATTTTATTATATAATATAAAAAGATATTTCGGTTTTAGTAATGATAATTTATCGAGAATAATTTTTTTAGTAATGATAATTTATCGAGAATGTTATTTATTTATATTCTTCTTCTTTCTCTCCGAAATAAATTCCCTCAAAATGTAAAACCATATTTCATTACCAAGCATCAATGTTAGAAAATTAATATCATGCAAAGTCATGCCCCCTCGTCACGAATTTGAAACGAGATTGCTAGCAACGATGACTCGTGACACTCGTGTCGGAAGCGATCAACAGCCAGGCGTCTGTACTAAGAGAAAGAGAAAGGTGAAGTGCACGCACGCGTTGCATCGGCGGAGAAGAAAGTGCAACGATGATGACGTCTCCGTCCCACCTCTTCCTCGTCCAGCTTTTCCGCCGATTCCCAGATCAACTTTGGGATCTCTATATCTCCTTCCATGCGTACCTTCACCGTGCAACCTCCCACCTTCAAACCGTCTCTCTTCTCCCTCCCAGATTCTTCTTTCCGCATCGAAACCATCAGACCTACCTCAAGCTGTCCTTGTACCCCAGGATCGATCGCTAAAAGCTATAAAAATAGCTTTGCGCCGTACTATGTCAAAATGAAAAGATTCTTTTTAAATCAAAGATTTTAGCATTTCAATTTTAAATTACATCACATAAAATGGATATTAAAATTGTATTGCATTTTCACGTTATTGTCATTTTTTTCATCCGCACTTTACTATCTGTAGTGCTAATTTCATATGTTTCATGTGTGTACATTTTATATTTCGCTATAATATTATCCTACATGTCAATTTTCAATTTTATTATATTTCGATGTAAAGTTTTCTTTTCTAGATTCAATAATTTTACATCTTTACCATACTTTTGCATCTCAACTTTTGTTACAATTACTTGTGTATGCACTCGATGAATCGTTATTAAAATATTGCTTTGTACCCTGATATAGATGTAAAAATATAAAAATAGCAGAAGCGATTAAATATACCTACGCGAAATCGCGAAAGCAAGATTTGCGCGCAAAAACCTTCGCGGTTAGAACTTGATCCTTGCTCGGTCAACTTTCTACCCGGCCTGCGATTTTTCCGGCGTTAGCCCCATTTCGCGACGATTCAAAACCGTTACATAGCCACTGCGAGTAACAGTCGATCCGATGCACACCGGCGGAGCTTTCACGTGACACACTAAATCCGCAGAGAGAGATGCAGCACGCCAGACTAGCGGAGAATAGAAACTGGCTGAATATGAAAACTAATAGAGCGTCACATATCGCCGGATATGTGCGTCGAAACTATGACGACGATTAATCTCATTATTCGCCATTTTTAATTAACCACGTACACATACTCTCGATTTCGTAATTGTGAAGAGACGCGCGTACCAGTACGAGTTAAAATTCATTGAAGCGGTAAACAAATGAAAAATATACATTCATAAAATGCGCTTCTTTTATTTTTATTTATTAATCAGTCTTATTCTCTCTCTCTATATACCATATATATATATGGTATGTGAAAAATTAAACTATGATTCATTAAATTATTATTTCCCTTTATAACTCGAAGAACTGTGATGGTTGGTTTCTCATATCAGTTTCGTATCTATTTTAAGCGCGAAATACATTGATAAACTATATTCATCGCAGATATTGGAAATGCAAGTTTGTTCCAAAAGTCACGAGTGCATTTTCAGGTCAGCAACATTATGTCGTCGAGAAACTATCTTAGTTCGATTTATCGTCACCGAAATAAAGCCGAGATAGCGCACTATCTCGTGTGTTTAAACAAATATTATATAATAAGAGATTAGAATTAGTATCGCGCGCGACGTTTTCATCTCTTCTCTCATTGCGTAATCTTTACGACATAACAACACGACCTCCTCCCTAACGAGCTAGAAACGAACGTTCGTCCATATTATGTACAGCCTTGAGGCAAATGGGTCACCTGATACAACGATAACAATTACCGGCCCGATATTAGCTTCTTGTAACGCGAATAAAATGTCTCTACACACGTTTAAAAGGTGCAAAATAAATCGAGATTTTTTTATCGAGAAAAATTCTCAACGTACGAAAAAAAATGGTTATATAAGTTCTTTTTTTATACTATAACTCTCGATATATTCTCGATTATGTCAATAATTATATATACTTATGTGTATGTTTTATGTTATCTTTGTATCTCTTTGGTTTAATTTTATAAATTTTCATTGCGACTAAAAATACAAAATTTTTCCATTGAAATAAATAAATGCCTCATTTATTAATTTAATTGCAATTAATTAATTACTTTTTGACACTGAACTAAAGTGACATGCTTTTTACTTTATATTCAAATTATGACAAATCGTTTCTGTGTGTGCATGTGTGCGCCTTGTTTAATTCACTCGTATGAATCATAAACTGCAGCAACTCTGATAACTCACACGTTCATTTGTACACACGTAATCTTTAGTTATGGCAAATAATCGCGCGCCGAATGTTTCATCATCGAGCAACGTCGTCGAGTCTAAATGTTTTGTATTATTGAAATTACCCAGTCGATTAATCATCCTCGTTGAGTGATAATAACCGCGACTAATACTAACTATAAAAAAGAAAATATTGTTTATTATCGACAAAACTACCTTGAAATATCTATTCGTTCGTTGTTAAGAGTCATTCGATTTTTCTGATAGAGCACCTTTTTTTTCATCGCTACAAGATTTACTTATTGTTTGAAATGCTGATGCAAACTGAATTGGCGAAAACAACGCGGAACGAAAGATTAATCTACAAAGATTTGATCGAAATTAAAATCGACGCGCAAGAAATGCGTAAAGTGCAATGCGTCGGTTATTGTTATGAGAAAGATAACGATGCAGCGAGCGCGTCATTGGCGATTATCGCGTGACGATAAGCCGTTTGCAATGACATTAGACGATAATTGCGCAACGAATTTGTTTATTCGCACGTACGTTGTTTCGAAATCAGTTTTGTAATCGTTCGTCGGGGATAAACAGGTGCAAATACGCGATTCATGTCAGTGGCTATGCTTTCCATGTGTAGGAGCTAGCGAGCAAGAGAGAGAGAGAGAGAGACAGAGAAAGCGATACTTGTCGTAATGACGGAGAAATTTGCGAATGTGTCGCCGCAATTGCGTAGCGCGGAAATTCGATCGTCGTCACAGCAGATGCTATTATGCACTCGCGAGAGAGGTAATCCGATTAAACAATGGAACTGCATATCACACGGCAGTAAGAACCATTTTATTGTAGCTCGATACATATACATATGTACTATCCGTATATATTTCCGCAAATCGCTCTTTAGCGAAATAGATTCTCTCACTTTTGTCGTAAACAAATTGTGAGAAAATTTATCAAATTTTACTTTAATTAATATTATTTAAATAATTTTTTGTAATTAAGCATTATTTTTGAAAATGTATTTTTTAGTACTATGTACGTCTTTCCGAAGATAATAAGTATAAATATTGAAAGTGAAAAAATTTATTTATAAAATACAATAATTCAAATAATAGTTTTGAGAAAGAAATGTCAGAAATTTTAATTTAAAATAACATAAAGTTCTGATTTGTGTGTACAAATGATGAAATATTATATATAATTAACAAGAAATAAATTCTTATTTTGCATGAAACCCAACAGAAAAAAGGAACTTGTATAAATAATTTTTATTTTCAATCATATACTGTCTTATCAACTTGAGATTGGAAATAAGACGTTTTTTATTTGCATTAAAATAATCTGTTTTTCCGTGTAATACATTTTAATTCTTGACTGCGCGAGCGTAAACAATTTTATCTTACAAATATAACAAACTGAATAAACATAAACATATTACTTCTCAAATGGAAGACAAAGTTCTAATTATATTTATTTTTTATATATCTCTTTATGTGTGTGTTTGCGCGCCATTTCGTCAACGTTATATCTCGGAATAGTGTTGCAATAAAATAGCATATAATTACGTCATGTTGGCACGAGCCAAGAACGTTCGCGATCATTCGCGATTATCGCATATGCAATTAAATAACGGCGTGTATTACGTAACCAATGGATCGATGTGGAAAACTTGACCGCCATCTATTCTTTCAACGACTGAATAGTCGACTTGCGTCAAAACTCGTGAAAGGAATCAAGAACAACTCGCTCCAATTAAAGCGTCACGAATGAAACAAAAAGGCTCGTTGAGATAGCCGAAATAGACATAGTTCGGCGCGCGCTTGCCTACTTCCTTTTACATAGTATTACTATCGTAATACCACGTACGTACGTACGTGACAATAGAATTAGATGGTGAGTAGACCAGTGGGACATGGAATTGGCGGGAATGCAAAATCGACAACCGAGAAACCGGAGGCGACCGAGTCTGTTCTCGAAATAAAGTGACGGTGAATCAATCAGGAATGTCGAGAGTGACAAAATAATCTAATCTTGCGTAGGAATTTTCAGACGTTTTCAGAAAAATAATACATTATGTCAATATTAAAATAGGATAAAATGATAAAGTAAATAAAAAATAACCATGCAAGACAAAAAATAATATAGAAAGTTAATGGCAATAAATTATATAAATCTATTGAAAAATGACGCTTCCTTTGCAGAGTTATTGTAAATGAAAAGTAAATATATATGTACATTATACCTGATAACGTTGAAAAATGTCAAAGTTAGGGGAAAGGTTAACGAGCGGTCGAACTAAATGTCTGTGGAAGGAAACTGAAGCGATCGAAGAGCAAGACGATCAACGTCATTTCGTTGCACAGCAACTGTCCTTCCGGCTGACTCACGAGCATGATAAAGGCCGAACGGGCTTACGTGTTCCTCGTCGCTTAAAGACAAGTCTCGTGTTGTCCAAGTTAAGTCAAAGCTTTTGATTGAATCATCACACTAAAACTGTTCCGCGTCCACGAGGCACGATTTTAATGAAAAAATGATAGTCTTTATCGAAATCTGGCTCATAAATCTTTGTCCAAACTACGCCGTCGCATAGTTTGATCTACTCTACTTGCTAGACAATAATAATCTATAATTAATTCGCGGCTCGTAAATTACATCGAGCACGAGGGTCCGTAAGTTTGCGCCGCAGATCGATATCTGACACGTCAGTTACGTGATAGTCAGATAGGCGAGAGATAAGATCAAGTACACCTATCGCGTCACTATTATTCATCATTTTACCGTTTTTGCCATGCCGGGGAGAACGTCGGCCTTCGTCGTGCCGAGAAGTCCGTGAGCGCGATCGAGAATTTTCTTCGATTCACGTCACCTCTTCCCGCGTAAATAGAAACCACCTGCGCGATATTTCAATCTCGCGTAAATCCACGCGGAAAACAAACCTAACTCTTGCCAAGGACTTTTATTCCTTCGCGACAAGGATACTCGTTGAGAAATTACGAGCGAACTTTAGAAATATGATACGTATTAACACGCGCATAGATCAAATCAAACGATAAAATTATTAATGTGGCGCAACAGAACACGTAATAAAATTACAGGTTACAAGAGTGACAAACAAAAAAATGCAACATAATCAATCGAATGTAATAAAAGCTGTCCAAGAAAATGGAAAGAATATATATTCTAAAATGAGAGAAACATTTGTACATGTGTGTATCGATCAATGATTTATAAAAATTATACAGTGGAAAATTTAATTAACTCGCGTTGATTAATAACGTTAAACCGTGACATATCGATATCTAGAGACTAAGACTAAATCATCAGCCAACCGCGGTGTATTTTTTTATATAACGTAGCGCGCGTTATTACTACTTTATGTAACGCTCTCTCGCGTACGCTGTAACGTACAGTCGTTACAACATACGTGCAAACTATCTGTATAATGAATTACACATAATCAGCGATTACCTTGTCGACATTATTTCGCGCAACATCCTCGTAATATACTGGCAATTATTATCGAATATAGCGGCGATCGATTTCAAGCATATCACGGACGGAAAAAATGCTCGAGATTAAAAAAAGCGGATAATGAATCAACGGGGGACATTGTCGTGCTCGCGAAACGGATAAGAAGCGGAGGAATTCTTCTCGTTTTTTCTTCTATCGCGCGATACCGTTAACAAGATACCATTATAGCAAGGTGAAATGACACGTAAGGGAAATGTCATTGACGGTTTTATCCACGCTCCCACATTTAATCCGTCTCGTCTCACCTTCGACACCTTCGACCGACATCGTATCGAATACCGGAGATAATCGATCACTCGGTGATTTACGCTCGCGTATACCAAAAGAATCTAATGAGAAATTAATTGAAACATCTTTGATACTCGATTGCCTTTTGCTCGCGATTTATTCCGATAATGCAATTGCGCAATTCTCGTGCTTTATATAACGTCACGAAAGGCAAGTGTAGCTAATATAGCCGAAAATACAAGTGTAGCTAATACCGCGTTTATTGCTACATTTTATCGCAAGCGTTATATCCGAAGCGGCGGAGGATCGATGGCCAAATCACGCGATCCGTATATAATTTATGGATATATATATATATAGACATGTATATATATATATATATATATATATATATATCACCCGCGTGTGGAAAATGTCGACACTCTTTCATAATTTGGCAAATTATGAAATTATGAAAGTTAGAATCTCAAAAATGCACGGATTATTATTATTGTTGAACATCGTTTTCATTATATCGATTTGAATGGGCAAAATTAAGAGTAATACTACGCGTAAAAAGATTTCTATACAAAAATTGTCAATTTTATTCACGTAATAATTAATATTTCATTTCGAGAGAGAGAGAGAATTACATCTTCAAAATTTATTATTTTAGCATTATACAGAATGTCCAAACTTTTCTCACAAGTGTTCGGACATATCTTTTTTTTAATATAAAAAGTCTATTTCCATTTCCAATTATTTATATTTTATGTAATATGTCTTTTATATGTATAAAACATCGAAACATTAATGAAAATTGTAATAAATTGAAAATAATGATTTCAGCATGGCGAAATGTTTGAAAATTACGACAATATACGACAGGTTAGAAATTAATCCTGGTTTCGCAGTCAATGTCGATTGTCGTGCCGCCTTGGTTGCGTTACATAATGGCGATTATACAAGAGTTGCATGCTACGCGCGCCGTGGTCGGATCAGGGCCAGCGATATTACGTAGCAAATAAATATATAATTGGGTTGGCCGCATCTCTCGCGCGAGTAGGCTTAATTCAAGGCTGGGTCCATGACATAGAATCTCGATATTCTTACGCACGCCGCGCCGGTACGATATTAGTGATTATAACGTCATTACGCGAAATCGCGCGTCGTAGAAATGATTCTCTTGTGAGAAATCCCGTTTACATTGCGTTTGCCGAGTAGATCGTCCGTGATAACGGATTATTTTTCGAGAAAAAAATGTGTCATGGAAAGCAATATGTTATAGGTGCGCACATAATTATTTATACGTAATCAATTGTAAAGAAGAAACAATAATCTTTTTTTTTTATTGCACTTTTTTAATGACAGACGCGACGTCCGAAAAGAGGATTGTAAATTAGTAATCGGCGACCTTTGCAAGAGCCAAGCTATTACTTAATTGCGTTTGCAAAAGTTTCATTAAGATTACTTCAACTCGTTAATCTTTATATAAACGATCGAAACTTAATTATGTATACAGAGAATTCTTTTACCGAGAAAGAAAGTGTATGTGTGTGTTTGAGTAAGAACTTATCTCACACTGCGCAAAATAACGTCCAATGTATTGCAAAAACAACGATAAGCGCAGTTGCAGAAATAATAAGTTGAATGGCCGCGAACGTTGTTTTATTTCGTTATGTTATTCTGGAAAATAGCATAAGGTACTAAATAAGGTACTAAATATCCCAAATAAATTATTAATACGCGTCAGAAAAATGTTCGTATAACGCAAGATTAATTTGAAAAATAATTTCACAAAATTTTACCGTGCACGATGTACGTTGAAAATCTTTCAAAATAATATATGAGAAAAAATCTAAAAATTATGTGTACACATACAGTATATAACTATGAGTTATAACTCATGCTATATATTAAACGCGTTACGCGTAAAAAGTTTGATCTCCAACTGCATTCGTGCAAACGACGCGCGCGACGACGTTATTATCAGGTGGAATCTGTCAAAGATCGACCGGTTATCGCACATCTGCGTCATAACGAGGAAAAAGTGCGATTCGCGCGTTCGATGATCTCTTTTTATTTTCGTCGACGAGTAACGCATCGAGAAATGACTAGCTCGACAAACACCGTCTGGTTCGCCCAGATAAAAGAGGTTACCGTATGACGCAATCGTATCGATAATAATACTTGGGGATATTACTCCACGCCACCAGACACACATTTTTCCGATTGCCCTAGAAATTTTACTCGCGCTCCGAAATCGCAAAACGCGCAGCCCAGCGAGGGAATCGTAACTCAACCGCGATCGTTTCCAAGGCGAACCAGCCCGACTTCTCGTACGCTCGTCGGCGCGTTTATTTGTTCTCCAGCTCCGCGAGAAAACGAGAAATCAAACTGGAAGGCGACAGTCTGCCCAATTATCGATCATTTTTCTCGCATACGAATCAAATTAATTGGACAGCGCATTTTTTTCAAATTGTCTTCAAACCGTACTATTTTTTTATGAAAATAAAAAATGTATAGAATTATTATAAATGCAAAATCTATATTGTCCTTAAAAATATTCAAAATATGAACCTTGTGTGTTTATGGATATTACAGAAAATATACATACTTATACATATGGATATCGTGTTTACTACCGGGAATTACTAATTAATTCCGGAAACTTCATATTCTTAAAATGAAAAACCCAAGTATCCATTAACTTGTTTACGCGAATAGAGAAAGTGCATTGATCGAACGATAATGCGTGGCAAAATGCATTACGTTACTTTCTTGCACATACATATTATCTTAAAAATGAAATCGGATACCCACTAATTATTTATAATAAATAAACAAGTTGGACATTTCTATACTCTCTCTACAAAATTCTAGACATTTTGAAAATATTTCAATATCGAACACTAAGATTCTATACTCGCGATTAATTAATACTTAAGGCGGCGTTAATAAGAAATTATTATCGGCTCTTTCCAATCGTATTAATTTATATAAATTAAATAGAAGATGAAATATATATAATTGAGACATGGCGTATTAATAATGATACGCGTATAAAAACGGCCATATAGAATGACACTTTGCTCTAATTTCCCTAATTTAAATAATTCCATCATTTTTTACTCGATTAATCTAGAAAGGAAAACGTAAGAAATTGTCGTTTTATATAGAATTATATAATCAGTGCACGATGCAATCTTGATCGGAGAAACTATATAAATAACCGATAGAATATCTCGACGTTTTGGAAAAAAAGTCAATTTCTTTATCGGGGCCCTTCCCGTAGACACGCGAGGGCATAAATCCCGCTAATATCCACGATTATGTCGATCAACCGATTTCCTTCCCAGCTGCCTCTTCTCCTCCTCTCGCTATCTCGTCTACGACAGTCGGTCGATCGGGCGTGACTTAACTTAACGACAATGCACTTTGTTCGCGCGGATAACAAAGAAGACCAACGAGGCTTCACGCACAAGGATCTCTATAGGGAAAGAGAAGGAGAAAGAGAGAGAGAGAGAGAGAGAGACAGATTCGCGCGAGAAGAGCGGGTTTCCACGCGATGTGGCGAGAAAGGGAAGAGGAGGACGAGAGAGGAAGGGGTCGCTCGGTGCAGGGCCTTGGACATGCTGTCCTTGACTCAGCACAGTTACCCCGGACCGAAGTATGACGTCATTCTGCATAACTCGCCTAATTGCATCGTTGCTGCCGCCGCGCGCTGCACCTCCCCTACTTCGTTCCGACGTTTCCCTCCCCTTCCCCCAGATACCTCTCGTCCTCCCCTCCTATGTGTTATTCCGACGAAGCTCGTGATAACTCTAACTAGAACCCGTCTCGAGAACGCAGTCGCCACAAGTGCTGCATTTTTTTTTTTTTTTTTTTTTTTTTTTTTTTAAGATTCGATACGCTTCTTTTTTTCTTTTCTTTTTTTACAATTAATTTATGTACGATCGCGTAATTATAATTAAAAGTAAGATAAGACAGAGAGGATAATATGATGAGAATGAACAAAGAGGGTTTTCACTTGTAATAAAATTCCGAAGAATTAATCCGCCTCATTCATCATAATTGATTATTCATCATAATTGATTATTTATTACACAAACCCAAGGTGTTTCACTTTTCGTATATTATTTCTTAGTCTCTTTAGTCGGGAGTCGCTTCTTTCTTAATAAATAGATCGAGAGAAGGCACTATTTATCGCCTTGTAATATCTTTGTATTTAAATTAACAAATTAAAATAAATTATATTCTATCATATAGAGATTTCCATTAAGGGAAATCAGATTGATTTGAAATAATTGAAGAAAAACTAGGTTTCTTAAATTGGACCCACCCTCGAAGAGCGACTAACGTGCAAAAATTCGCGTTACGACTCTGAAGCTTTTCTTCGATCGCGCTGCGAATACTCGAGCGTACCATTATCGATTCCATATCCATATTCGTTTCGTTAACATACATTATATATATATATATATCGCACCTGACTGTGGTTCGCGCGTTTGAAACGACGGCGCCGAATAATTTATTCCGGGCAGCGCGCAGTTTTGCGATACTCGCCTCAGTCTCGCGCAAAGTCAACGACATCGTTGAGCGTGCAACAACGTCGTATATATGCAACGTGGAGGACACGGCCATGGTAATGCGCGAAATACTTTCTCCAAAGTAATCGACAAAGTAGTCGCCGTCTCGTTCGACGTTTCTGTCATCCGTCTCGAGGATAAGTGCATTCGCGTGTCCGCGCTAGTCGGTAAGAGACGTCAATTTCGACGGAAAAGCCTAGCAAATTACATATTTTCAAAAAGCGAAAGGAAAGGACAAAAATGGCGCCTCTCGCATCTTTCTCGCGACCCTGAGATCGCGGCCCAACTCGGCGCGGTGCGGCTCGAGAAAAAGACGATGAAGGCGCGAGGTGGATCGTTACGACCCTGAATTGATCCGTATAGCACGCCGTCGTCGTCGTCGTCGTCGTCGTCGTAGTCGTCGTCGTAGTCGTCGTCGTCCTCGCGGCCAGCAACTTTAAGAGAGTAGAGAGAGGCCTGAAAGAAAGGAGTCATCGACTCGCGTTTGACTTGGCCTTCGGCTATTACCGCCTCGACCAACCGAGCCAAACCTTTTTGCAACGCCACGTAGATAAACAAAGTGTCTGACAGGGGTCGACTTCCCTTCCTTCGTTCCCTCCACGATTCCCTTACCGCCGCTGCACGAAAATATAGGCGATTATCGATCGCCTTCGACCGGCCGGAGAGATTATTATTGTTGCTGGGATCGTTGCACAATTTATTCCATCTTTCAAAAAACTTGTGCGTTTCTCTCTCCTTTTCGCGTATTTTGTTCTTTGACACTACAAAGAATGCTCTAGAATAATTCCCCGATGCAAAATATTTTTCTCCTCGCCGTAGGAGTTAATTAACGTTTGACAATAATATCGTTTTGCCTGCGAAAGATTGCGAAAATTACGACTTGTTTCAAGAGTTTGACAGCTATAAAATGACAACGCAAAAATATACAATGCAGAAGCACACAGCAATCATTGCTACGCGTAATCGAAATGTGCGAGTGTCGCCACTCTCACGAATGGAATACAATTATTTTTATTACATCTCTTTTTCCAGAACAATTTTTGCAATCGCTGCATCGACATCGCTCGTTAAGTTCGAGTTTATATTCGAGTGAAAAATAAAACTCTCAAGGACGCAAGATGCAATTATCGGAAGCGTTCACGCAAAATTTAACAGTGATAAAGTAACAAGAAATTAAACCGATAGATATATATAATCGACAGAATGATGCAATGCCTGTACAATAATTATTGCCGAGTTAAATACTTCCTAATACTTCCTAAATCAAAATTCAAATTGTTGCGCAACAGAAAATGATTTATTTACTTGAAAATAACGATTCTATTTTTAATATAAATGTTTTTGCTACGATTTGTAATGAACGTCTCGAGATTGAACACTCTATCGACATTCGTCGTATAAAAGAGCGCGGATGAAGCCGATTAACAGGTGCAAGAACTCTAATTAGTCGGTCTGGCGGATTTAAATTGCCACCATTAAAGTCAATAAGCAATGAGAATCGTGTACAACTTTCCACCGCGAGAGTCTTCAATAATGTATTAGGCTGTCACCTATATCACGGCGAAATCATAAAATGTTATTATCGTGTATCAATTATTTCCTTTTCTCTTCGTTGAATATTTTGAACGCAATTAAAATAATTAACAGATACGTCAAGGATTTTGATCTTTCCTTCGCGAAATGATTATACAAAAATGATAATGCGATTCTTATCGACGCGTAATTATTTAATCAAAATGCTTAAACTTTCTTTTTAATTTTAATACCTTCACTTTTCCCATCGTTTCCTCTTTTACTCATTCAAACTCGTTTTTAGTTTGCAAATTAAAATTAAATAACGAACGCGAGAAAAAGCACAAGCGGAAATTCGGAATAAACATAATTGATATTCGCGTGACATACGATGCTTTATTCATCGAATCGAACATACATATGTAATTGCGATCAGCATAATAGCAAATTTGATGAAAATAATTTACACAAATTGTCCCCGGATAAAAAATTAATCGCTGCTCAAGTACAATTCGTAATACGTATGATTGTATTAATGATAGAAATGTGCATCCATATATATTTAATCACAATAAAAATCATTATTATTCATGTATTTCTTGACCGATTTAACGCAAGCTATTTATAATTATTCGTCTGTTAATATTTACACATATGTTATGTATATTTAATGGTATTCGATTGATTTATCGCTAATCTACAATTCGTCGAGATTTACTGCGACGTAAGAGAAAAAAGGAGAACGTTATGATATAGAAATAAGATGTGATTTGATGTCGAAAGTTTAAACTTTAAACTAACTATAAAATTAAAAATAAATATTGGATCGTTATATTAAGCAAATACAAAAATACTTTTAACTATTTCGATATAATACACATTTTTTTTTTTTTTTTTTTTTTTAATTTCTAAAATATTTTTAATCGACGTTTTATTAAACGATATTCTCTCTAATCGCTCTGTCTATCGGAATATTTTACACTCGCTAAACGCTATCGCGAAATCTATCACTGGAAATCCTGCTATTAAGCTGCTGCTTTATTATTACGCGATATCAAGCAATATAATGTAATTCGCATATTACATATATACCAATTTTCATCTAATCAATTCTCATTTCTTTTTGCAAATTATTAACGGCTACCTTAAAAATAAAACAAAGTGTTGGAGAAGAGAGAGAGAGGAGATTTTTTTTTTTTTCACAAAAGCATATACGCACGTGTGATGGGAGAAACAATAAACTGTTGTCCATCTCGCGGATTTGCGAGCGGTCGCAAGAATTTCTCTGATTCGCGAGAGAATCCGGATTTAGTCTGTTGATCTCGCGGGAAAAAATCGGCCGGTACGAGCGAGTGAATAAGAGAGAGAGGCTGCAGATTGCAGATTCGAGCGAGCGCGAGCTTTATTGGGAGCGTCTGGATGCAGTTTGGCCGTCCGTGACTACGAGACTCCGAAGGTCCCCGGAACATTGACCATTCCGGCTCTCTTAAAGGACTCTACATCCCAAGGTCACCTATTGGGAGACTCTCTGTATGCGTCCGTATCTCGTCTCCGCTTCTCCTCGCGTTCTCATCCGCGAGTTTGGATCCCGTTGAAAACACGCGCAAACGAGATATACGATTCGAATAACCGCCCGGTTCATCGAAAATATATTTCTAACAGTTTGCATTACTCGCGCTTTCCGCCAAGCTCGGAGGAAATTATTTACCGCGCTTTTTTAATTAAAATGCTAAATCCAATATATACTTTGTCATACAGTAGGTATGTACACCATCTACCCCATATGCTCCTATATAATCTCGCATCTAAGTCAAAGTGCACCGCAAATAAACGAGACACACGTGATGGGATGTGTCGTCTCTCACAAAGATGAGAGGCCATTAATCTTCTCGATGGTAGCCGCGGAACGACACGGAGCTTCAAACGAATTTTACGTTTTATCGGCCGCGAAATGTAAAACAGAGGAAACATGTCATTAATGTTAAAATTATAATAAAAGGCTTTTCCTCGCTCGCTGCAGCTTCTTTTTTCATATTAATCGATATTTAATAATTCGAGGTGTAGAGGGGATCCGATATTACATTACGACACGTCAATGCTTCATCGTATCTTCGACCGACAAGCCGACGGAAAAACAACATTTGCGACACGACTCGTGCTCGTGTACGACTCATCATCATTTTCCAAGTTCGAACCCGGTGCAAGCGTAGCTTGCCACGGTCATTACATCGTTATACGTATATATCAGTACACGTCTGCGCGAAATATGCCAGAAGAGGTCGATGACTGAACTTTACGTCGCACGTAAAAATTTCAGGACAAATGTCTCAACGATCGGAAATGGCCACAAGATTAAAGGACTGATTGTGAGTTTAATCGTGCCGAGATCGACTTTGAAATGTTGCGCGAAACAAAAGCGTAACAACTTATTTTCGATATCGATAAATTTATATCGAGAGAAAGAAGAGTTCTCCTGTATATCAATTTGCGACTAAACATTGAAAAATGGTTTCATTTATATTATCTGCAATTTTTTTGTATTTATATAATTAAATATTGATATAAAAGTATCGCTTAAAACAAATAATGCTTTCGCACGAATAATATTTGCAATATACGGTCACATATATACGGGAGGAAATAACGCAATGAAAAATATTGTGAAATGTTTGCGCGCGTGTAAGATATATATATATTTATCATCGAGGCACACACACAAAAGAGAGGGAAAAAAAGGGAAATTCCAAAATGACGAGCGTAACGCGATCGAACGGCCGCAGATGCGGTAAGCCTCGGTGTCACAGATAAAACGGCAAGCAGATAAAAAAAAGTGATAAGAGAGATTGCGCGATGCAACGAGGCTTATTAATTGCAATCGCGAATAAATCATGACGGATTGCGCTTTGACGGGTTGCAAAATTCATATACGTACAACGTGCGCGACACAAAGAATAAGAGGCGGTAATAAAACGCGGAGAAAGCAAACAAAAAACGCGATAAAATGCCGTCGTCGCCGCGACGAGAATCGGTCGTTGAACGCCAATCGAGATTTATATTCTTGAGACTTATGCATGCGCATATTGAATAACGTAAACATGCCGAGCGTCGAAAACACGTTTCGTCGTCACGCCCCAATTAGTCGTCGACGACGGCGTGATTTAATCAGGATTTCATTTGGACAACATTAATTTAGCGGAATATCTCTCTTTCTCGTTCGCAAACACGAAAATACAAATTTTAATTATTATTTTTTTTTTTCGCGCGACGCTAGTCGAAGAAAAAAAAAAGATGCGAGAGTCGACGCTCGAGCGCGCGCGATATTTTCAGTTCGCCGGAGCTAAAAACGCGCATCGTGAATTTCGCTTTCAACCGCATTTGGGCTGCGCCGCGTTCTCGGTTCAACGAGGGTCATTCTTGAGTCATAGACCGGACGGGCCAATCTCTCCTCCTTCTCTCTCTCTATCCTTCTTCATCCCTTTTCCCGACCGACCAGCGAGGCACTCCTCCATTCGAAAGATTATTACGAGTCTCTGTCTCGGTTGCATTCGGGGAAACGCGCGGATTCTTCGAGAATGAAAAGCGTCGCGATTGTTGAAAGTCGCGCAATTGGAGGAAAACACGTATCATCATGTTTTATGTACGAGTGCGCACTTGATCGCACGGCTATTAATGAGAGAGAGAGAGAGAGAGAGAGAGAGACATTCCGCGGCATAATAACAATGCTGAATTATCGTATTTTAAGACGAATAAAGAGATAATTTATTTATTCCATTCATTTATTCTCTTCGCGTCGATTGTTCTCCGTTTGAGGAAAATGTCGAATTCCGATCATTGGATCCGCTTGAATTTGTAACAATTAAGATGAAATTTCGATTACGATAAAACAAGATGAAAAAGGAGTCCGCTGGGGGAGATAAAATATAAATGGAGAACGCAAAGTTCTCCTTCGTCGAGAAATATAAAGTCGAATATACGAAGCCGTGCGAAGGGAGTTGGAATAATCGTTCTATTTTAAGGCCGGAGGATTACA
Organism: Nylanderia fulva; assembly: GCF_048542155.1. NCBI lineage: Eukaryota > Metazoa > Arthropoda > Insecta > Hymenoptera > Formicidae > Nylanderia > Nylanderia fulva. Next base: position 141,195 of record NW_028189730.1, on the reverse strand, counting down.
CGGGAAACGTGAGTCGGCGACCTGCGCGACGGCCTCATCCCCGGTCACATTGCTGCAACGTGACGGAATCCTTCGATTTCGACTACGTTTAAAGGTACCGCTTCGTGCGCAGCACGCTGTCGCAGCTAGTTGGTCAGGTTCAATCGAACCGCGACAGCGGACGAACACGCAACTATTATATTATATATATTCATTCGACACTGTCAAAAAATATGTAATATATTACACAAAAGTATGTAAAATTACATTTATTATTTATGTAATTTTACAAAATTTTTTTACAGTGGATAATGGATTTTGAGAATAAAATCGAAATTATATTTGGTCACCTCGGTTGGTGCAGTATCGCGGTGAATGACGGATTTTCGAGTCGCAATCATTTCTGACCCTCTCTCACTTAATATTTCCGAATCATCAACAGAATCACGTTTAAAAACCTAATTCACATATGTTTAAACATTTACGATTTCGCGAGGAACAAAATATATTCATTTCGTACAACTATATATATACGAGTTGTACGTAGTTTGCGGCAAATTGCGATCTATACATTTTTGCATTTTCCAATTTACATTTCAGATTCGCGCGTTTGCATAAAAAATGGATTATGCGCGAATTATAGTCGAAAAAAAAAAGAGACGAGATTCGCGGAATGAAATTGCAAGGACAAGCGATACATGTTGTAGACGATTGCGCGCAAGCGGAATCGTTTCGTAACCTTCTGGATGATTACCCTTCCGGAGGGCTAAAGAAGTCCGTCGCGAAACGAAAGAAGGAGAAACCACGGAGGGTCGTAGATTTCCTCTCCTTCCACACGCATTCCATTCGTTTCCCTCCTCCGTGCGTGAGCTTCGACCATCGTAGCGCGGCTACAGATGCGATGGACCGAAAATCCAAATATAATCGAATTAATCGAATTACAAAAGATTATCAAATGTTGTTGCAACGTGTGTACAAAAATACGGTATCGCATCGCAAAGTCGATTACATTTGAATGCTGCGCATAAATCGCGAGTAAACGATTCAACATTTTTCAACATAAATTTCGCGCTACTTCAAGTTCTTTGTTCGCGTATTACCTTCTCTCGCTCGACATTTTTCAATAAAGTTTCGAAGAAATCAGGGACGGCACCTTCGGATTTCTCTCTCTCTCTCTCCCACCCCCGCAGAAATAGGTCAAGATCCTGGCGCAGCAAGAGCGCGTCCTCGGGGAGACGTCGACGGTGGAGGAGGAGAAAGGAAGCGGTACAGTCCGAGCCAGAGATAACAGGGCAGAAAGAGAGAGAGAGAGAGAGAGAGAGAGAGAGAGAGAGAGAGAGTTGCACGCTGCACCGAGTCGGTGGAGGGGAAGCGCACCTCGCTCAGGGTAGGGGGTTGACTGTGTGGCGGCAACCGCCGTCGCCGCCGCCGCTCTGCCTTGAACCTCGCACGGTGGGTGCATTGCCCGTCGCTCAAGGGCGTCCGCTGCCGCTTCCCCCCCATTGCTGTGTACCACGAATCCACCTCCCCTTCTCTTCTCCCTCATCGGCGGCGTCCCTCCTACTCTTATCGTCCTGGTCGTCGTTCGATCGAGTTAAGCCGACACGTTTCCAACGTGTACATTTCGGCTCGAATATAGGTACTAGACCTTTTTAGAAACGAATCTAAGCGCTTAAACTCGATCTTTCCAGATTAATATCGATGGCTTATAAATCAAACGTCAGTTTGATATTTTTGGTTCATTTGATTTGGTTTATTACCTCCCCCGATAGCGTAAATGACTCTGTTAGCGAGTACGCCGATACTTTGTAAGAGGAAAAAGTTGACAGCGAGCACGTGTGTTAAAATCAAGGTCGCCTTGCTGCGAGACTGCGATAATAGTCCAATGTTTGTTGCTTCAAAGCGAGCAGATGTTAATCGATAGATTAATCGACTTTCGGTATTCCGATCATCGTTGTCTTTATAGGCTCACCTCGCGAGAAAGATCGACACTTGGTTCGTTCAAGGGCGGCAACGTTTTCGTTTCGCCATCGAAGAAAGAAAGAGAGCAATGCAAAATTAATACCTAATCAAACCATCACATACCAATGTTCAAGCTCGTATGACAATAAAAACAATGATAAATTAAATTAAGGCCATGTGTAACGAGCAATACGATATTATTTTATTATTTAGAAGAAAATTCTTAATTTGAAATAATAATTACACAAACGTTTCGAGCTCTACTTGCTCCTCTTCAGTGCGCAAAAAAAATAATGATAATAAATAACGATAATAAATAAATACATACATAAAATTCTAATAAAAAATCCGCAATACATAGTCAATATAAGTTATATAGTTAAGTCATAGTTAAAACGCAAAATATATTTACAATGAATTGAAACCATTAAAATAGTTCAACAAAGTAAGAACCCAATTAGAAGCAGAATGATTCGTCCGGTTATTCATAAAATATTTTAGAATTATTAATAAAAACTCGGAGTGACACTTATACATTGCTCCAAACGAACCACTTATCGTTATTTGACGAAAGTCCCTCGATCTGGCAATGATTATGTCCATCCTCTCCAAATTATTTGATATTTGTTAACTGAATTTAGAGAATTTATTCAATTGTAAAATAGGATTCCACTAATGTGTATGTAAAAAAAGATTAAAAATTACAAATTAAACTAAATACTAAAATATTGAACCTTTATGCTTACAAATTGTTCCGAATAACTTGAGATGACGATGCTTCTAATTGTTGTTGGCCTTATTGTTAGTACTTGACTGTTGTCTAGTCTTTTAAAAAGTCGAATAAATAGGTGTCAGATCTCACAAAATAAACATTTACATAAGTCTAAAAATTCGATATTTCTTCTAGAATGTCGAAATACGCGTTGTTAAGCAATTCGGTGTCTGTGTTATTATTTATACCATGCCTTTGTTCCTTGATGTGTATCATTTCCGAGATAAGTCTTTTATAATAATTAGATTCAATATCAAGTATTTTAACGTTATCCCAATCAAAAGCATGTTTTTTATCTATAATATGTTCAGAGACCACAGAATGCTTGGAGGAATCAAATTTAATATTATTCATATGCTCTTTTAGTCTAGTGCGTAATTTTTTTTTGGTTTGCCCAACATACGAAGCTTCACAATCCTTACAATTAATTTTGTAGACAACATTATTATTATTGTTATGCACGTTTTTGTCCTTGTGGACTTTAATAAATTTGTTAAGATTATTTAGACAACGGTATCCTACTCTGAAATCTGATTTTTTTATTGTCGATGCTATTGTCTCAGAAATGTTATTAATGTATGGAATGACGAAAAATTTTTTCTTGCTATTATCTTCTGCAATTTCTTTTTTTCTATTGTTGTTAAACTGTCCATTGTTTAAAACTCTTATTCTCTTATTTATTTCTTTAAAGATTAAATGAATAGGGTAACCGTTGTCCAATAATATTTTAATACACAGTTCTAAATTTTTCTTATGATATATGGGATGAGATAATAACAATGCCCTATTAATAAGATTATAAATTACTCCTATTTTATGGCACATAGGGTGACTCGATAAAAAAGATAGTACTCTACCTGAACATGTCTTTTTTTGAAACCAATCTAAGTGTATGACGTTATTTATTATTTTAATGTTTAAATCTAGAAAATTTATGCTTCTATTAATTTCGTATTCAATCGTAAATTGTAGTCGTTGATTGTAACTATTAAACTTATTCAGTACACTATCAATTTTATTCTTTGGTGCCACCATAATAATGTCGTCTACATATCTATAATATATTCCAATACCAATGTCCAATTCATTAATTATTGATTCTTCAAGATCTTGCATAACAATATTAGCAATTATTGGCGATAACGGGGAACCCATAGGTGTGCCATAAACTTGCTTGTATACAATGTCATTGAATGTGAAGTATGTTGACGACAATATAAATTTAACCATGGAAATGAATTCATTTTTTGGAATTAATGTATGTGTATTGATATAATTCCATCTATTGCTCACACTTTCTATTGCAAGATCTATCGGAATGTTAGTGAATAGTGAAACCACGTCTAATGATATTAGAATATCTTCCGCACCAATTTTCCTACCCGCTAGCTTGCTGTAAAGTTCAAAACTATTATTTACATTACTTTTTCCCGTAGGAATACTATTTGAAATGATTTTATGTAAAAATGTGGCTATCGAGTAAAGCGTGGTATTAATCGATGACACAATTACTCTAAATGGAGTATTCTCCTTGTGTATTTTTGGGAGACCATAACATTTTGGAAGAAGGGAGTCGCTGGAACGTAGTGAGTAATATTCTTTATTAGAAATGTACCCTTTTTTTTGCCATTTCTTAAGAATATCGTTTAGTTCCTTTTCTATTTTGGAGGATGGGTTCTTTTTTATGATAGAATAGGTGCTATTGTCTTCAAGTAAACCTTCCATCTTATTCGTGTAATATTCTTTTGTCATCGCGACTGTTACGTTGCCCTTATCAGCCCTTGTAAAAAGAATATCCGGATTATCATGGCAAAACCTCCTTGTATATCTATGCATACTAATCAAATCTTCATGAGTTGAATTAAACTTAGTTTTGCCGTGTAAAAAATAGGAAAGTTGTGGAACCAGATTGTTACGTAATGTATTTAAATTTTTCATGTTAGAACTAGTGGAATTCCCTTCTATATCTTTGATAAACTCGTGTATGGCCAACTTTTTGTCATTCTTAAACGGCAGGCCGAATTTACTTCCAAATTGTAATAGATTAGTGACATTGGTAGGAATTATTGTGTCAGTCAAATTAATAAACCATTTTTCGTTAGTACTGGTTAGAGGATTAATATGTTTGTCTCTGAATTTATTAGGATATATGACAATGTCTTTGTTTCTATTATTGTTTACTGAAATTGTTGATTGTGGAATGTCTATTTTGTTGATGGAATAACTAAGTTTAATCGGTTTGATATTTTTCAGATATTCGTCTTGTTTCTTTTTAATTAGCCAATTAAATTTGTTATTATGTTTGTTATGTAGTCTGTTATGAAACATGTCAAATGAGATGAAATGATGTCTTAAAATTTCGTTCCATATGTGTACTGGCAGTTCGTTAGCCAAAGAAAGAGAGACTTTCATCATTGCTAAAAATATGCAATAGCGCATAGTGCCTACTTTATTATTTAGAAGACCTAGTCTGATTTTAACCCTCGCGCGCAAATATTTTCATGCACAAGAAAATTCAGACTCACCGGAACTGCCCATCGGAAGCGATCTCTCTGCCCTCATCTGTAAACACAAAAGATATATATATATATTTATATCTGCAAAAACAATCAATTTCAGTCGAGCGTGCACGATATAATTTAAAGACAACAATTGCATACGATGACGTATAAATAAGTATAAATAATATGTATGCGTAACAAACAAATGATCGATAAATTGTGAAATAAGTATACAGCTTGAGAAATGAAATTTAATCGAAAATTTCCATCGGCACATGCCGCGAATCGCTGATTAATTCGATCGACCGCTTCCCGTTTGGAGAAACGGGAAAATCTCGACCGAGATTTCGCTCGAGAGATTGCAATAAACGTACGAGACGCTTATCGATTAAGACCGCGTGCGAGTGACAGTGGCATAAAGGCAGTAACATACACTCGATATTGCAAACTGGCGTGAAATCGAGTGATTCACTCACTCGCTGACTATGACGTTACATTAGCGCGTGTGTCGTTGTATTTTCCCGTGACAGCCGACAACGAAAGGATGACACGAAAGCCTAGGAACTGGTTACATCATTCGCGCAAACCTGCCTACTCTCGTCGAAGAGTTAGCGTTAAAATCGAATATATATATGTATTATGTATAAGTAGAAATCGATAACACATCTCTACGTCCCGAATACGCTAAAACGGTTTTCCTTACCTTCTCCATATATAAACTGCAAAATCGAATAAAGAATGCATATATTTTTTCTTCGTACACGTTTCTTTTTTGCGTATATACCTGCGTAGATTTAGAAAATTCGGTTAATTGTTCAAAGTTGTTTTGCTCGAATTTGATAATTTCGATAAATGAATCAAAAGCCATCGAGAATTAACTCGATGCCGTCTCGTCCCAATTTTACCTCGAACAACCTCTTTCTTTAGTTATATCAGACGACTATAACGGCGAAATTATTAAACGACTATCAGACGAGGAAAAAGAGGAGCAAAATGATATAACGTAGCGCCTCTCTGTGTGACACAAGAACCTAGCAGTGCAACTAGTAGTTGCATAATCGCTTGCATTCTTCGTACTTGTCTCGCAGATGCATTCCAGCCCCGGTTATGTAGACTACTTCTTTCATACTTGAAGTAACGCTATATCCGCATTGCTTTTTTTCTCAAATCAAATCATTCCAGCCGCTCAACTAATTATTACGAATACATGGTATTCGAAATGACAATAAATGTCCCTATTAGGGTGTCTTTAAGCCACCTTATTCGTTACTAAATGAATTATTAAATACTGTAGCTGTAATTTTGTGTAGTAAAAATTCATATCGATTTTCAAACTTTTGTTTTTCTTAAAATATTTTTTTTTAAACGAAAAATTTCAATATTTTATACTGTTTTAATAAAAATAAATAAATATGTTTTCGTCCCGATTAATGTGCCCTCGATTAGTATGCCTGCGTCCACATTTGTGTGGCCCCGATTATTTGGCAGTTTACTGTGAAGCGATGATCGTGGAATCTTATAAATTTTACTGGCAGTATTAATTGGTGTTCCTGATTTTACTGCTTCCAAGGCTTTGTCCATAACTTCTTTATCGTATAGGACTCTACGCTTTTTCTGGCAAGGCTGACTCATTTTACTGATAATTAAATAAAAGATATAAATTAATCGTGCGTAAGTTAATTTAACTTATTATTTATGAATCATTACTTAATTATACTTATTACAACCTCAACGATAACCTATATCGATAAAAGTTTTTCAGGTAACGCTCGCGAGCAACTGTCAAACTGTCATATCTCGAGATCGAAAACAAAGGTTAATCAGTTGAGCGAGAGGGCACGAGTTTGATTAAAAAAAAAAATATTATTGACATTTTTTTTATACGATGACAATGTTAATAATCGATTTATTCACTTCCGTCGAACAAGCGTTTCTTAAGATTTTTGATATAAGATATTCGAGTAAATTCCTCAAAATCGTAATATACATTTTTCGAAAAATGTTTATTGTCTTATAATCGTATATTTTGACACTGTATCAAATAATTTAACTTGATTTAAAAAAATATCGAATAAAAAATGATTCATCAAATTTCGCTCATTTGATTTCGCGAACGTTTAATATACACATTATTCTACTTTAGAAAAGAAAAAATATATTCTTTCAAAGAATCTGCGTTAAATGTAACTTTATTCTAAATGCGGAAAATATTATATAAATACTATAAATACTAATCGTCTGAATACACGCACAATTTTTTTCAAACACGTAATGTCGGTTAATAAAAGCAAAAGAGAGAGAGAGAGAGAGAAAGGGAAAAGATAGGCGGTTAGGGCGAGTTCGCGCGCATTCATGCACACGCACACGCACACGAGGCGAGAGCGGAGGCAAGAGAACAGAAGGCGAGCGGCGTAGAGGACGGAAGGAAGGGTGCCGCCGTCGCGCGGGGGCCGCGGTGGAGAAGGTTGAGGTTATAATACCATTGGAGCAGTGGCCGCATGACCTTGCGTATGCGTCTAGGTCGATGAGCCACGGTCATTAGACGCGTCTCGACCGCCGAATCTTCGTCGAAATTCGTGCGCGCGACAGTACAGCGCGCGCATCGCTGCGAATTATTCTATATTTAACGAGCCAACGTGAAAAGAATTCGCTTAACACGTTAAGTGCCGTATATTAAATAGAGATTAGCGCGGTGCAATGTACTTTTTTACGACAAACACCGTCCGTTTTAAAAAAAATTAAATGATTTCCAAATTAAAGCCAAGAAGTTTCGGAGCACTCTCGCTAAAAAGGTAAATCGATTGATAAAACGCAGCGTGATTTGAACAACATATTTTATTCGAACGAATGCGTTTCAATAATGTCGTCGGTCTGAATCAATCGAAATTCTTTCACAAGGCGTTGCAACTTTACGAGGAAAAATTGGGGAATAAATAACCGAGTAGCGAAAAAGGTTCTCGCGCATTCTCGTTTGATCCAACAACGTGTCAAAGCGAAACGCGTGAGGTAAAATCGAGCGATCTTTCATGACGCTCGGCTGCATCGCGCTACTCTCGTTGCATAATCGCCGCATTCCCGGCAGGGCTTGCGAATGCACGTAGGTAGGGCGCGTCCGACTCTACATACGCACGCATCGACCGATCGACCGATGCATATCGATATGCGACGCGTATGATAGAGATGCGATATCTGAGAACGAAAACGGGGACGCAAAATCATAATCGACATGACATGGGAAATATTGAGAAAATAAATGTGTATGTAATTTCATGAATTAAAAATAATTTCTTACAGCATGGGAAAACAATGCTCTTTTTCATGTAGCAATCTGGAATTTCAAGTACATTCGTTGTTTCATTCGAATGAGATCATTTCTTCGAAACGATTGTTAATAGCGTCGTGAATCACGATTTGCGCAAACGCGATATTACAGAAGAGGAGAAAATGAGAAGAAAGAATAAGAGAGAAACAACTGACGCGGGTGACCTTGCACATGCGAGTCTGGAATAAGCCTGGAAATAAGCCGACATCGTTGGTTTCCATCGTCGCGAAGAAACAGCCTATCTCGTCTCCCTTCGCTAAAAGCGAAGGTCCAACGCTACAGCCGTATTTATAAATATATATACCCTCGGCGTTTCTGTCTCCACTCGTTTTATGAACGAACGAGTCGCCGTGCGTGGAAAGATGTTACGAGATGCATACAGAAGAACGTCGAGGCATTTTACAAAATGCAATCGCAATCAAAAGCCGAGAATAAACTATTTCTATTTACGTTTCAAGTTTGCAAGAAAACATCAGCCTTTCGAATCATTTGAAGAACGAACAGGATGTACGAGTTCAAAAAAAAAAAAAAAACTTGATTTCGTCATTTATAAAATTCTCGCGCAGCTAGAATCGCCTCTATCCTTTCTCTGAATCGCGACGCTATATGCATTGCTATTAATTGATTACAAGACAAGTAAAGTTTTTTTACTCTCGGAAAAAAATATAGTAATGCGAGATAAAAACAAAACGTCCATATATATTCATCCATCGATATATTCTGCTCCGATATTGGATTATGAATTATCGAAATCGCAGTTAAACGGCGCGATAAGATGTTGCGATCGAGACGATACACTTTCCCGCGCATTTATCGCGAATCCGTTTCGGGGAATTTTGCCATCGCGATTGTTTTTTCGAGGAAAATGTGCGTACACACATCTCCGTCGTGATTGCACATATACGTTCAAGTTGATCAAACGATGCCATAAGCCGACTCGTTGTTACTGCACCGCACACACGCTAAAGACACGACGCAAGATGGATCGCAATGTCATAGCTCGAAAAACAAGACGTCTCGGGTTCATCGTCCTGATCACCTCAAAACAGTTGCGCGTGTAAACATTTGCGAAATTTTGCCTCGCTTATGCGTGCGCCTTTATTTAAACAGACGTTCAAAAAAAAAAAAAAAAAAAATGTTACGAGAAATCGAAAATTCTTGACCTATAATACTGCGAGAATATTGCATAACGTTTCGCAAATTTGCCTCTCGAGTTGTCAGCTTATATCGATTTGAGATATTTGTACGTTATATAATTTTTCTATACATATCGAACGTTATATACATGAAAATTTCAATCGTTTAACAGAGAGTCAATATTTATACGTGCCGTTAATCTTTGACCTTGGAATAAACACTGTTGCTTGATACATCGTAGCGGATTAACTCGATCAATTATTTTTCTCACAAATATCAATTGTACGTCGACAAGATTTTTCTCATACTTGATTAAGTATCTAATTATTTTTATTATTTAATTCGAGAGTTTCGTTAATTATCGTTTAGAGTCGCTTAGAGTCGCAACATTCCTATATAGGATCTTTGGCTAATGTTCTAAATGCAGTCTTTATGCCCTTTATAGCAACTAGACAAAACACAAATTTGAAACGACGACGACGACGACGACGACGACAAGCACGGCTGGGCTTAAGTGTCGGTGATCTCACTTTCGGGGAATGCCGTCCGGACGTTTCACCAAAGTGCATCGTTCGTTGTCGCGACGATATCGACCTCTCCTCGACGGTATCGCGCCGCGACGTCCGTCTCTCTCTTTCGCGGGGTCAAAAATAAACGAGATTCTCTCGTGGTGTCGGCAAAAGAGAGGAAGAGGGAGAGCGAAATTGCGTCTCGCGCGCCGCGCAAAGGAGTATCGATCGCGTTATCGCCGGCGCGGCGCGGATGGCCGTGAAACACGCACGCGGTCTGGCGTACATTTTATTCAATCCCCGATATTCAGAGCGAGTGACATAAGAGGAGCCGCCAATCGGTTGATCGACAACGAAAGAGAGAGAGAACATCGGGTCAATGCCGATATATCGTTTCGAACGCGACGCGACATTGACCAAGGTCCGGTTTTTAAATTATAGATAGTAAAACGTTACCGCGCGCGCGCGCGCGCGCTCGCGTTGCCGATAAGAGTACGCGATGACGATAAATTAGAAAAAATAACAAATATTTATTAAACGAACAAATTATCGGGAAGAAGAGATAGAGATTTTTTTTCTTCAATCTCCGCTTCCCGCATAATCCCGCGACACCCTGTATATGAGATCGTTATTGCCGAGACAAGGTCTCTCTTGAAATTCGCCGAAAAAAAATAGTTGCGGCAGACGGTTACGCAAGAGGACAGCGGTTATTCGCAATTACACACGTTCGACCGCCGATTTGCCTTTGTTGCTGGCCGATTCTCTCGGTTACACGATTCATTGTTTTCCGTCCTTTTTCCGACCGATCATCCGTGTCTTATCGGACCGATTCGCGACGATCGAGAACAAACGTCATCCGACAATCCGCGTTTCATTAAAATAAGATGTACAACAAGATGCAATGTTGCGTGCATCGTACCTTTATCTTTCGTTCCCTCACTCTTTGCCGTCTTACGCTTACGCAACTTGTATATTACTCGAGAATAACACCAAGGTTCGAGAGACGAACGTCCGATATCTATATCGAGTAATATCGACAAAGTAAACTTTTTTCCAAGGCAGACCTTCGCAACTATACATATATATGTATTAATCATTCGGCTCGTTCAACATTTATATTTAATCTCGTGCGCGATGCACCTTCGCACCTTCTTTTACATAGCCGTTTGAGACGATAAAATATAAGACGCGTGTCGCCCTAACGAGTCGTACAAAGTACGCGTCGCTTAGAAAAGACGCTTCTCTAGCGCGCACACCTCGCGCACGTCAAAAGAGTCATCCAAACCGGTTAAGGGGGCTAACCCGAAACCGCATTTCTCCATCCGTCGATTCGTCGGAGAGGCTCCGGCGGGACGTGAAGGGAGCAAAAACGACGAGAGAAAGAGAGAACGAGGGGATGAGCGATAAATCGAAGTGATTCGGAACGACTTGCGGCACGATCGGAGTCGAGAGAGAAAAAAGCGACGCTCGTAATTAAGATTTTGCTAGTCGCCCACGCCTGTTTCGATAAACACATCGCGAATCGTGGGAATGGCTTTTATTACAGGCAAGAGAGAAAAGAGTGAGGCAACAAAGCGATGAGCGACAAAATTGCCGATAAGAAAAAGTTCCTCTCATCAGGTATAATTGGAAATATGCCAATATGAATTAGATTCTAATCTTAAATTAATTATGACGAGCAATTTTTTTTTTTTTTTCACGAGGAAAGAATAGAGAATGTATATTAATATATACATGCAATTACATCATGCCCGAGAATAAACATAGGTATAATTTTCCTCGTAACGATAACGCGTCGAGACGCATCTGACCTCGTAGGAATGTGATACTTCGACGAAAGATTTTCGATTTCCGACAAAGATATTAATAATGACTCGGGCGATGAGATCTGTCGAGAGCGATTACGCGCGGAAATTCGCGCGAGAATTGGCGAAGAAAGCGAGGAGGAAAGTAGAAGGAGAAAGAGATAAATACGCAGCGCGCGAGAGCGAGACGGCAATTCGCTCGCATGATAGAGCAAGGTGCAATGCTCGGCACCGCCGGTGCGGTGCACAAACAGCGTCGGACGTCGCGGTCCGCACCAGCCAAGGTCACCCGGGTAATGTCCCGATGCCCCCTATGCAGGACAAATTCAGCCACTCGGCCGAAAGCTCTCGAGAGCTCAGCCTCGGCGCGGCGCGTTGGCGAGACGAGAGGAGGAAACCGACCTCTCTCTCTCTCCCCTCAGGACCCATCTCCCACCCCCTTTTTCACTGGAATCTGCTATCGAGGGGGAACTCTGCGGTTAAAGCCGGTGCAAGCGCTCGTTCGCGCGTTCCGAGCAGACAAGAACGCGTTATGCAACGATTCGGCTTGAAGATCCTCCAAATACATTAATCCTTCTATCCGTTCGCGTAACGATTTATCTCTCACAAACTATTTGTTGGAAAAAGTTTTGTTCCAAAAAAATTAAATATTACGACATTTATTTCTCATTAAAATAATACGAGTATACGAATAGAATATTTAGTTGACATTAATTTACGTTATAAATTAAAATCATTTTAAAAGATGAAATTATTAGAAATTCTCAGCTTCTGAAATATATATTTTCGTATCGATTTTATTTCAAATACGTTGTGTCAAACACACACAAAATTAAAGAATATTTTAAGGTATGACTACTAAATATTTTATTAATTTATGCAATTAACATGATGAAGCATCCTTGATTTATAAGAAAAAAAAAAAAAAAAGCAAGCCGACGTACGCAGTTTTTGATGAGCGTAACGTATCAGTCACCTAAATTTATTACATAAATATATACGTAAGAGTTTTTGGGTAAAAAGGATCGTGTTCGATAAACACGGCGAAAGAAATGGAGTGTCTACACGTGTATGTTTTTTGCGTACGAAAAATCATAGGAAGAAGCGAAAAAAGTAGGCGCCATTGCACGCTCACGCACGTTGTGCAGTATGCTATCTACTTATTTTTATGACAGACGCGCACGCGCACGCACGCTATCACGAGCAGCTTCGCGGAATATATATTTTGTTTGTGGCGCATCCGTCCGCTGACGAAACCGGATGACGCTCTTGGCTTTGAAAGAAGTTTTAACTTGTCTTTTTAATGAGAGACGGCACAAAGAATTATTCAAAATTCACGAGAAACGCGATTCTTTATTCAAGCAACGCGTTCCAAAAATATTTAAATATCTTCTTAAATTATGTTTTGTAAATAAGGAGGAATCCCACACATATTACAAGTGATTTTTATGATTAACAATAAATTATTAAACTCTAAAAGATCTTATGAGAGATCTCGTAATATTTTTGATATTACATTTTTCTGCACGTAAAATCGATTTTAAGATTCATCTCGAAAAAAACTTGTGTAAACATATTGAAACCGCAATTTTTTTAAATATTTTCATCGAAGACAGCGATAAAATATGCAGATGATTTCGAAAGTTTAATCGTCCTCTTTGAAACGTTCGCTCGGTATCTGCATTTTTCGCACTCGAAATCTTTGGCATTTTAAACTCGCAATGTCACCAGAGAGAGAGAGAGAGAGAGTCAACTGTTACGACATCGTATTAATAAAAAAAAAAAAAAAAAAAAGCCCGCGTGCATTCGAGAAGAATATACCGTTCGTTTCCGACAGAAAACGCGTCACTATCTTGGCCGAAGCCCAATTAAACGCGTCCTTTTTGTAGTATCATCATCGTCGACGCTATATCGTACGTCTATACCACACATTCTGCGAATAAAATAATGAATGCCGCATAGTTTTGTGGAAAAACGATTATTCACTCAAACTCGCGAGCGAGCGAATCCTGGAAACGAGTGCGTCAAATTTTTCATCCCAAATTTAATTACCGCAACGACGCTCGTTAGAGTTCACAATGACGCCACGCTTTATATTCCCGTCGAATCGATTATTTCAGCACAATGCTGCCTATCAGTCCACAATTCCAAGTAATTGATAAATCACCCTATTTGTTTCTCCGACACGGCTTGCTGTCGGCGAATTTCTCACACGAAAAGTTACGTCATTCGAATATAAAGCGAAACCCGATACGATATAGGAACCTATTATCAAAACGCCTTATCTATCGCTCATTATTTATGCAAGACGCGCTGTTTAACGAGACGCAAAGAAACACATGCAGGCAGGACAGATTTAAAAATAGATCACTTTGGCGCGTGTCGTGAGATGTACTTTTATCCTAATGATTTTACAAAATTATATAGTTGTCATACATATGTATGTAGAAGTGTAATTTAGTTCGGCACGTGGCTTTGTTTACCAATGATCAAGCAAAGCACGAGTCGCGACTTTCGTATATTAACGCGACATGTGGCAATATAATTTTGCATCATTTCCCGTCTTGATTTTGTCATCGTTGCCAATTTGATCGCTTTCAGTTCGTAAATTCATCATATATAATACTAATCTAATTGCAGACGAGAAATCTCACAAGTGTTTCGAGCAACGAGTTATTGTTAATATATACAGTCTTCGAAATGCGACACACACACACACACGTGACGCATAGTTTTTCTTTATTTCGATTCTGCCAATGTTGCAATTAACTTAATTGCCTCTTTTAATAAGCCAGTCGTATAATGGTATTTTTGTTACAAGCGAAACAATGAAATTAATTTTTAACGTATCATATATTGCGCAAAAAAAATATTTCAGCACATTTGATACATTTAAAAATATATTCTAAGAGAAAAAGAGAGAGAGAAAGCGTTAAAAGAGATCTCATTACTCTGTTATTTACAAAAGTTCAACAGTTTTTGTCCTTTTTACATTAAGAATGATTAACATCGGATAAAATCATATCGGCATGAAAATAACACACACACAATAATTGGAATTTATTGCTTTTCACTTTGTCTACAAATATATTTTTCATTTAATTTTACCACGTCCTACAAAAACGAGAAATTTCGTCATGCGTAAGCAATGGATTTGCATCAAAGGTTTAAAAAAATAATAATGTTCCATCAATGCATTTTGCCCGAGAACCATGGCGTTTGCGGTTCGTTACAAACGATATTCAAGGTTTTGCGTCGCATAAATTTCGATGCAATTACAATATTGTGTGCAACAGATCTTGCAACAGAGAACTTGCTAAAGTAATTTTAACAAATCTTTCTCTTTAAAAAATGCATCTCTTTCTTTCTCTCTATAGAGTAAAACTTTTTTCACAAATATATGATTGTTCAAACTTTCTGTGCATGTTAATTTTAGAAACTGAAAAAGAGATAACGACGTATGTACGTGTAAAGTTCTATCTATTTTTAAACGATATATATATATATATATATAATAACAAACAAAAGGAAAGAAATTAGTGATATTCTCGTAGAAATCGAGTTTCCTAAAGGAAATAATGTTCGAGTGGAGTAAATAGATTTTACAAAATTTCGCGAACCCGAATAAAGTTTATTCGACTCACGTTCACAATTTGTGAATGATTAACAAAGTAAATGGCATTGCGAGAAATTTGCACGGCAAAAATCGAACACAAATACATACACACGGAATGCGGATTTATTCATATTTACAGACGCGAGGGAACGCAAGCGGAGAGAGGACAATCATATTGTACATCGCGCAATTTATGAACCGTGTTCTCTTCTTTATAAGTTATTTCCATCTCGACAATCCGACCAGATACATTTCTCAACGTCCAACGACCCGTTCGGCTCGTATCGACAGATCCCTCCTCCTTCGTTCCGCGATACCAATCGATTAAAGTCGATCTTTCTCGATTGTGTAACGCCGTCACGATCAATGATTGAGATATACCGATATGCTAGTACACAGGAAATTTATCGCAAGTGCGATATATATTTAAACTATCCTTTTTTCGAAAAATGTAATTAAATTAATGATTCGCAAACATCAATTTCTCGAAAATTTTAAATTGATATTATATAAAGATATTTTTCAAACAACGGAAAACGTCGTTTTTATAAACATTTGATTTGATAATCGTTAGAATATTTGTCTTGAGGGAGGAATCTATCATTTAGACGTATCTGTATATATAAGTTCTTTTAGACGACAGAAATTAAATTTCGAGAGTAAACTTGGCATATCACAAGAAAATATCGAGTAAATTGACAATTTGATGTAATAAATGTAAAATATGTGAGAGATGTGACAATATACCTATATACATCGAATTAGCATTCCTCGCATCATTGTTTCGATTCTTTTTCTTCTTCTCCTGATATTTCCCGACAAGGTCGAGCTGACATTTTCGCATTCGCGGACCTCGCTTTTATTTCGCGAGCGCGCTATTTTTAATCGAAATTTAAGATGCCGTTGCACCGGACGAGACGCGTCAACGAACGTCGTCGACGGAATCAAAGTCGAGCGAGTGGGTGGTCGCCCTCGAACGACGAACGAGACATCGAGAGAGAAAGAGTGCGACGTAAACACATATGTACGCACACACAAGTGCAAGTTCGTTGCTATGGCACCAGCCTGTAAGCACCGCCTAGGACAGGTCAGTGACAAAGCAAGGTCACGTCAAGTGCTTCGAGAGCTTTCAACGTGCATCCGATTCCCGCTCTTGCGAGGGAGCGAGAAATAAAGATTTCTCTCGTTTCTTCCTTTTTTTTTTCTATAATCCAATGCCACACGCGGCGCAACATTTAGAAATGCATGGATTAATCGTATCCCTCTCGTAATTAAATACGCTTTATCGATATTCATTCAAGTATTTCCTTTGTCTCGCGATTCGAATGAATTAGGTATTCGTGGACAGCAGCCGAGAACGAAAATTCGAGGAAAAAGATGCAGTCATCTCCCGTGCGAGAGGGATTTGGCGGGATGCAACGATCCAGCCAGTCCAAGGCAATCCGGCCGACGACGTGTGTATCGCAAGAAAAAAAAGTCACGCCACGTTTTCGTTAAGAATAGACACGGCAGGCGCACATGCCGATTGTCATATACGAAAAGATAAACAATTATTCTTTGCCGCAATTCTTTTCGTTTAATTATTTCCATTATACGTATATATGCACCCTTTTCTCCCACAATTTCTGCATGACAATTTTAAATCTATACATTTTTTCGAAGAAATTCATTAGAAAAGTATGGTCTACACAGAATTTTTTAATTCAGCATGCTGACATACAAAATGCAGAGACTGTTTGAATTATATCCTTTGCGGTTGAAAAAAAAAATTGAAAAATTTGTGATAAAAATGAATAGAAAGGATAATTTAATTTACAATGTTCCATCGTACATTTCTCCGAGTAATTTTCGTCAGTGAATGACAATTTACATAATTCAACGACGCTATCCGCGATCGCTTTCACATTTTTCCGAGTGAGTTTTACGTAAAGAAACAATGCGCCTCCGCGTGAAGGGAAAAAAATAAGAAAAATAACTAGCAATGTTACGATGTGAAAGCAGTCAACAATAGAGGCGACGCGTGTGTGTGTGTGTGTGTGATCGCATGTTGTAATTAAATTAATGACAGAATGGCTAATTTTCCGTCGAGTCTTTGTTCTCGCGTTCGTGAACTATTTTTCGCCTCTTCTGTTCCGATTCTAAGTAGCCGTCATTAATTTTGAGCAATTTTCATCATCGATTTAATGAGAAAAAAATTTGCCAAAAAGATATTAAACATTACGTATTTATACGATTTTTTTTTTGTTTTAGCATCAATGGCAATCTCCGTTCATCTCGTCATCTCATCAATTTTCGCTTAGATTTGTATCGTATGAATCGTCAGAGTATGGAAGCATGTCTACGCGAAAATGGACAAAAGGAAACCTCATAATCGTGGGACAAAACAGGCTGTCGTTGCAATTATTTTTTTCAGCAGTGCGAAATTAAAGCAATAGTATTATGCCGCGGAATGACGTTGTCGCCGACTGTTTATCGAACAAGGTAAAGGCCGGGGCTCGTGCGTTCACCCCGCATATACATATTATATATTTTCCGTTTCTCTCGCCAAACTAAAACGCAGAATGACTCTACATTTTTCACGTCTGGTGAATCACAACAACGCCAAATTGATTATGCAAATCGAGCAAACCATTTCCTACCCCATTTCTTTGTTATCTCAGAATTATCAAAAAGATTTGTACAATCTCTACCAAGATCATTACGAGACTAATTGCTAAGTTTATTTTTTTACGCCTATTTTAATCTATTTAGTAATACTACAGTTTTTTTTTAACTAAAATGTTGTATTTATCGTAAACGCAAATACGATTTGCAATCAAATATATAATTGTTTGCATTAATCTTTGTGTGTTTTATTTGGCTTTGGAATCTCGTATACAACTCACGTGTGAAAGTGCTGTCAGATATTTCTGCCACGTCAATTTGGCCATCTAAATTTTGTATTCAAATATCCCATTTCGTTTTATTCTCTCAGAGTTGGAAGGATAACTACGCAAAATTAATAAACAATTTGTCGTAATTCTTTCACTAAATAAATAATATTGAATAAATATATAAAATAATACATGTGTGTGTGTGTGTAAATGAAATATTAATTTTTTATATTAGCTTAAAGCCTCTACATCATTTACGAATATATATGCTCTCTCACATATAATATCAACTAATAGTCTATCACGCATATGGCATATAAAAACAGATGTATTATAAAATACATCAAGTTCTTCTTCTAAGTCGCAAACTTATCGTCGTTAAACTAAACTTTATTGTAAATATAACATCATAAATATAAGGTGACAATAAAATATCTCAGCTAATGCCTGGGTAATCCAGTTGGTATATAGATTTTACTTCAAGCTGAATCTTACAATTAGAGTCGCAGAACTCAAACATACAATTATCCGAATAATCCAATTTTTCGCGGATAACCGGATTATCCGAGTATAACCAAATAATTTGAAAAAATAACTAATATATTAAATTCTTTAGAGCATGTACGGATTAGGCCAGACGTGGAGAAATCGCAAAATTTAACAATTTATTATTATATATTATTACATATTACTGAAAGTAGCGTGAAATAATGAATGATAGCGTTGACGAGACTCGTCAACGAACGTCAACAAACAAACGAAAAGGGGAAAGGCAGTGGGTAGACTAGAGTGAGAGTTTCTCCAGGGGTCATTGGCAAGGATTTACGACGACGTCAGTGCACGAACGAAACGAGCGAGCTTTCTTCGATATTCTCTGTGAGCGAAATCCTATTGACGGGCCACAACGAAAACTATGTAATTATTTTCTTACGAGAAGCACGATGCTTTGTGTCACACGATGTTGTTACGATGATTGATACATGTTAAGAAAAACGATCAATCAATCTGCTGTCGCATTTTTAAAGAAAGCAAGAGTTCTTCCCTTGTGTCTGTGTGTGTGCGTGTGCGCACGCGCGCGCAACAAATTTTTAATATTTTAATATTTTCAATCGATTATTTTAAAGAAATAAAATATCGAATATATTAAATAAAACAAGAATAAAGAACTAATGATTTTTATGTAAATAAATTTGGTAAACGTGTCAGAATATTATATATAAAAAAAAAAAAAAAAC
This sequence comes from Nylanderia fulva, assembly GCF_048542155.1. Taxonomy (NCBI): domain Eukaryota; kingdom Metazoa; phylum Arthropoda; class Insecta; order Hymenoptera; family Formicidae; genus Nylanderia; species Nylanderia fulva. The sequence continues at coordinate 121,484 of NW_028189730.1, read as the reverse complement.
AATGACAAGACGTATCGTTGATTTGCAAAATTCACAGACTGAGAATCGTCTATTATTTCATTGCAAATTGATGGTGTCTCATCCGCAAGAGCGCAAGTTTAGCCTCGAAAACAAGTATGCCGGAGAAAGTGAGCGCAAAATCAGAAAAATCGATTTTTATTTTGTGCGGGTTTCCGTCACAAAAAAATTCCGAGTTTTAATACGAGGATAAAAATAATTAAGTGTTCGCCAAAGAATAATTAATGTTTCTTTTGCATCGGTTACATAACAAATAAGAAATATTTGAATTTCGGCAAAATTGTGTTTAGGCGAAAAATTTGCGACATGTCGATCGTATAAAATAAAAAAAAATTTGCACTATACATATAATTTTTTTTAATTATCATAAATTTATATGAAAATTTTGGATAATTTAATATCGACTTAATATAAACGAACATTTGGTTGAAATAAGGAAAATAACTATTTAATTACATCAATTTACGATTTCGAGGGAATCACGAAGGAATTCGGTGCAACGAGATCCGGCCCAATTTGAATCGTTACCTGACCGGAAAGAAAGAAAGCCTTTGGACGCGAAATCGAGACGGCTTATCCCTTCGTGACATAACGAGCGAAAAACATTCATCGTCTCTCGTCGTCATTTTCACCGGCAAATATTACGACGCGGATTCGCCGCCGCGCCGCTGGGCAACCGAATGACGACAATGACGACGACTCTCCCCAGACGCGAGCGTAACAAAGGGAGAAAGGAGACGTGACACATACCAAGAAAGGAAGAAAGGAAGGAAGGAAGGAAGGAAGAAAGGGAAGGAGGAGGGAATCGCGCGCACCACCGCTGCCGCGCCGGAAGAAAGACGAGTCGTGTGTTGCGAGTTGCGACCAGTGTCAGTGGCCTTGCTTTCTGCGACCCACTTTCTACCCCGGTACCACCGGCGAGAATACCAGCTCACGCATACGTGCGCGATCGCGAAAAGCGCCTACAATGTCACATTATCGTGAAAAAACTACTTTGTCGCCAATTTCCACTCGAATCAATATCAAAATAATAAACGAGACACGTCGAGGGATTACTGGTTACTCGGGTATATTAATTATTTATTCACTCGCTACTAATTGGGAAATATATGTTTGAAGAAAGAAAAAAAGAATAGGAGAATTTAATTGAATAAATATTAGAATTCGTTCATTTTTTATGCATCGGAGAAAAATGCGATAACGTTCGGCGAATTCCATGCCAGAAATTTAAACGCCTTTTTAGAATCAAGGCAGCTCATTGCCAACATTAATAACGAAAATTAACTGAAAAAAAAGAGGTCTTGTTGACGCAAAAAATTGACAATATGTAACGCAGTCATTACAAATCGAGTACATAAAAAAAGTGTATCTAAAAAGTGTATATAGAAGAAAGAAAGCCTGAATAATAAATATCATTATTATTTGCAACAGAGTGTCGCCGTCATTTTTTTCTTCTGTTTTAATTACTTATTATATTCACAAAAATCATCAAAAGACTTTTGCTAAATAAATAAATAAAGATCATATAAACTCACTTGGAATAACTCTAGATATACTAAAATGTATGTACATTTACAGTCTTATTTGTTATGTAACCGATTCAAAAGATAATTAATTATTCTTTGACAAACACTTAATTATTTTTATTCCTCGTAATAAAACTGAATTTATTATTTCGCGTTAAGAAAGTTGACGTAATACGGTAGAATGAATTTGCAAAATACAAATTTTTACATGAAAGTGGCAAATATCAATGCTACCAGCAAGTATAAATAATATAATGAAATATATAATATATTAATATATAATCCGAGGCCGCATCAATTGAAATTAATAATATATACTACGACGAATAATGAAATTCAATATCGAATAATAGTTGCACTTTAAATTAACTTGGGTATTATTACAGTCCACAAATCACATCCCGGAGAAATTGATTGAAACTTTTAAGCATTAATTATGGTTATTTTGAAGCCGATTGCGCGCGCGATATGATTTGCGTAAGCCGCTTGACACAAACAGGTGGCGAGCCATTATCGCAAACGCGCACGGCTGTTAGTTGAGATAAAATAAGCATCGAAATGTGTCATGGCGTGTATCATCGAGAGCCGATAGAAAGTAAAATTAACCCGAAGGAGACGAGAGACGTTTATATCGCTTACATCCTGCTATAGGTTGTTGACACCTGGCGCGTCGATGACGAAGGCGACGAGAATTGAAAAAGGTGTCGATGCTAACTCGGCGCTACATTAGCATTTCTACGCCGACACCGGTCGTTACGATCGGTGTCGTAATCGGCCAGAAGGCGCGATCGACTAACAATAGCAAAAATTTGCACTCGCAACGCAAGTTTCGTTCGTCGAATATGAGACAAAACAAAACGTTTCGTATATATTAATTAATATATATAGGTATAGATAATTAAGTAGAAAACTGCACTTTCGATCCGGTTTCAAATTCATTTTTTGTACATTACAATTTTTTCTACTTTATATTACGAAATGTATAGAGTATATCATACAATTATTCATCAGTTATAATTAATAAGTAACGATGAAATTCATAGTCCGGAGAAGTCAAAGCCCCTATTTACACGAGAGATAAAAGTGAATTATAGCAAATTACATAAGTTTGCATCCGCGTCGTAATTATTTTCTAACTCGCATCGTCTCCTTCCTGGAAGGAAGCATAAAGGATTAAAATAATCGCGAGCCTTAGCTCTCGTTGCTCGTCGCTCGCGCGTGTTGCGAGATCAAAGGGAGGAAGAAAGGGAAAACACGCGTGTACGCACGTGCGAGAGATAAACTGATTGCGCGCAATAGCGCGTGCCGCGACGCGTGTCGTATTAAGACCCAAGATTTTCAAATTTCAAGATTTCAACAAATTCAAATTTCGTATCAAAGATATGTATTAAATTTTGTTGCATAAATATCTACATTATATATTATTTAGAGAGAGCAGAGAGCATGGAGAAAAAGATGTGTTGGACCTTCATTCTTTAATAATAATAATAATAATAATGTAAATTTGAGAGACGCCCTAAAGAGATAAAACCTTTATTTATTCTTTGCGATTAGAATCATATATGCGAATGCAATCGTATGCAATGTCGTGCGAGCTCATAACAGCATATGAACAAGTTCATGCAAGTTGATGCGTATACCCGCCGCTTTACAGTCAACAAAGCACCATTGCGTATAATACGTATAATAGCGTGTAACGTCAGCGCTTGTTCTTACGACTTTGCGATTGCATGGCAAACGTAACTCGCGCTCGAGTAAGTAAACGAGCTCTGTAACCGATATGTAATACGCGTGAAACTTAATTGCGAACGTTTAGTTTTCCATAAGTTTGATCAAATTCACGAATTCTAGAAAAAGTCGCCGAAAATTGCTGACGATGAAAATTTAATATCGTATAAAAGAGTCGTTCTTACATATTAAGCAGAAAAATTAAATTGAAAAAAAATTAATTTTCAATTTCAAGTCTAATGCAGGTCAATGCGAATGAAAAACTGCGAGATGAAAGAAATTGTTTCTTAAAACGATGAAATATCCGACAGATGTAAACGCAATCGCACACTCGTTACTTCACAATTCGAAATTGCTTTTCGCTCATTTCTCGCCGTTACTTAATTGATGCGCGCGCCCGTCATACGTCTAATTAAAGTTCGTAATATGCATTAGCAAATATATATATATATATATGGTATATTATATATATGAAGCGATCGTTGGCGTGAAAGCTAAGCTAGGTGTCTGATTAGCGTTTGTGAGTGTCCGAGTGTTAGCGTGCGTTTCGCTTTGGCGCGGAATGAGTTACATAAAAGTCGGAAGGCGCGCGCGCCTTGTGGAAGGCCAATGTCCTGACCGATCCGGTACGACGCCATGCTCGTGTAATAAGAAATGCACCGCTCGAGCGGTTTCTCTTTCGCGGTGAACGACACGTCCGCGTTCAAATCGCGTGGGGTGACATGCAAACTATACAACTCGGATTTTCTTAGAATCTCTCCAATGTGCGATAATTACGTTTTTTTTTTTTTTTTATTCATTCGAGTTGACAAAATTACATACAAATTTCAACGCATAACAATATGATTCGAAAAACATTTAATTCGGTTTTTTAATTCGAATATATACTCTGCATTAATGATCGTATCGCATAATCTCGCGATTTAATTTATTTAAGGATCGAAAGATCAATTTCTCGACTATTACTCAGTATAGCTTACGTTTCTTTTACCAAAAAACTACGAGTTTTTATTCGCGCAATGATTCACATTTTCAATCATGCATCTCTCGATTTTCTTTCCCGACAGCTCATAAAGATTAATCTGATCTGAATAGAATTGCAGAGTAGTGCATCAGTAATGTGGAGAGAGAGAGAGGGGGGAGGAGCAGAGAGGGAGAGAGAGAGCGATCGGAGAGGAGATTGGAGAGGAAACTTTCGAATGTGCGAATGCACTTGCCGTAGAAACTTTCTTCGGAAACGAGACGAGAGCGCGCGAGAAAGCACACAACTCGCTCCCTTACACGCATATTTTATAACTGCTTAACGATCCGTAACACGCGGAGGGATAACGGACGCCCCTTTTGTAACCGGGACCCAACAATCAAATGCACCCGATCTCGATTCCCGTAACATAATTTTCCCCGACACTTTTCCCCCCCGTTTTCTTGCCTCATATACGTAATAATTTCAACTTTTCGCATAACACTACTTCATCTAAACGATTGAAAGTATTTTAACGTGCAACACACACCACACAACTAGTATTAACAAGACTATTATAATCGAAATTTATGTAATATATATATATTTCCATGTGAATTGTATTACGTCCAATTATAAATATGCAATTTATCCCTTCATCATTTATCAACGATAAAAATATTGTACATAAAATACGAGCGAATAGATATAGGGTCAAGAAACTGTTGTCACGTGTCGTTCGCGTCATTTCTGAGACCAGGGTCAACGAACGATGTTATCGCTTTTTCGACGACAATTCTTTTTACTTCCGTCAATTCGGCAAAAAATCTGTCGATTCAAGATCTTTCAAGTCGCAAGTGCATGTCGGTGCGTCCTATAACGGGGTCAACGACTTTCTCCGATTACCTGCAAGTTGCAGCGCAACTTGCAAAACGTCGTGTGACAAAACGATGAAAATATATATCAGATATTTTTAACGTTCGACCAATGGACTCGTTAATCGAATAAATGACCTCGACCGATGCTCGTCATGTCGAGTGAAATTTCTGTTTCTCAGGTGAATTAATTTTTGTTGAAATTTGCAACGATAAATCATCGCGCTATATCGCATCCGGTAATCTCTCTCTCTCTCTCTTCGATTCCGATTACATAAATTCGTGCGTGATGCGACGATCAATGGGAGTTTCCAAGTTGGTCTCTTACGGCATAGAAACGCACGTCGGGAGAAACTTGCCGAGAAGCCTGCACGGCGGATTCGCGAATGCGTTTAGCGTTTCCCCGCCGCGATCGGCATTGCTCTAGAAACTATGTAGCCGTGTTAAAAATCTGATTGCGAGTGTATGTGTGCGCGCTCCGGAAGAATAAGAAAGCGGAACGGCGAGCGCTACAAGACTCGAAACTTGCATACGATCGTGTTTTCCCCTAGAGTGTTTGCCTAGAAAATAGCAACGGGATAATTTATATATACCGATAACTTCCGAATTCGTAAGATTGATATTGATCTCGAGAAATTTTTGAGATCATCAAAGATCGCTAGCCATCGACGAGTTCAAAGTTTACCCGGGTAATTTAACACCGCGGTAACCGGAAACAAGGGATGTCGACAGGATCAAAATAATTAATAACCAGAAGCGAACCAACGAGGAAAAATACGACATTTTTTAACATCTTTGAGCATAGAGAGCTAATTATTTTTGCCTTTGTTAAAGGAGACAAAATGAATCTTGATTAATAAATTCATTACATTATTCGTTAAAGTATTAGTATAACCAACGAGTCGCAAACATTTTTCAAGGATTAAAATAAAAAATATAAAGCACATATAAGGAGAAGGGAGTTCGATTACGTATGTGTGCGAATGTGCGTGTGTCATAAGAGATTACATATTTTTTCAAAGGCAACGTGCTTCTTCTCATTCGAATATCATTATTAATATCGTTGATTGTTATCGGCTGCTTGTTCAAGGGCTGCCACCGACTTTCTCCTACGACCTCGCGTTTCGCGATCGCGTGTCGAGCTCCCCGTCTTGCAATCCCCGAGGTGAGTATACAGTCCCCCCGATTACGAGATTGACAGCCACGTAACGCAGCGTAAAACGACGAAAACATTGAGAGTGTCCACCGATAGATTCGCGACGAAAGTTGTATATCTTACGAAAGCCATTTCCGACTTTTTCCCTCAATAAATCGAACAATCTTCGATTTTTTTTCGCATAAATATTTGGCGTCGCGGTTATAAAAACACTTACATAAGAATCGAAATGAAGACGAAAAATAATTTTGAGAAATTGAACGTTACAAGAGAAGAATTGTCGGGGAACCGTGACCTATATATATGTATATAGAAGGGTTAATTAACCCTCTTATTACTCGGTTCGATAACTAAACTTGACCGTAGCCCACATCTCGCGATAAGAGGATAGGGGAAGCGCCGTTATTACATTATTATCGTGTGTGCAACGGCAGACGCCGTTCTTCCACGGACAAGAATAGATGCAGGCGGGCACGATTGTTGCACGGTGAAACGAACACGATGTGGAAAAATAACACAACACACGCACACACATACTCATTCTATTATGCCGCGCGCGTACGTCTCGTGTCAACGCGATTCCCGCGTGTTAAAGCCGAGCCTACAACAAGCCAGCGCGCTTAACCGAGGTGCCGAGGTGTCATAAGCCGCGCGGCTTATGTAATGAATTTTATGCTCACGTTACTAATCGCCCGTGTACATCTACACGAATCCGTTTCGTTCCACTCGCATGAGGTATCAACGATACCTGGACTCTGACTTTGCAATGACGTCACTCGAGTCACGTACGCATCTCTGTTTACCGCGAATATAATAGAACCGGATAAAATGAGAATCACGCGCGCACGCCTTGTCTTCGATTTCATACGTGTCTGCGAAAGATGACTAATCATCCGAGTTTTTTTTCTTTTTCTTTTTCTTTTTCTTTTTCTTTTTTTTTATAACGTTCATCATTTTTGATGCAGAAAAATACGACCGCTTCAGCCATGACACTCGACAATTGTTCGAAACGTAATAATAATTTATCGCTACATTGATTTTCCGAGATTCGCGGAACAACTAAGATGCATGCGCATATATTTACGATAAGATTAATAATGTAGTGAGATTGCAGCAAGGATTTTGCGATTGCATTTTATTCGTATCCGCAATCATCTCATTAAAACTGTATTAAACGAGTGAGTTTCATTCAAACGAACGTCGTTTTTATTGTTTTGCTATCGGAGTGTAATTTATCGCGATCAGCGCAATAATTATGGCCCAACAAGGGCGAAATTAAAATCATTTGCGCAATCAATGGCAGCGAGATTGTTTATGTACACGATTAATAGAATGAATTTATAATCTTTTTATCTCTTATATAAAATATGCGAATGTGCATTATAACGTTTCGTTTAAAATCACAATCGACAATTCGTCGTTATAAACGTCTATCGACTTTTTTACGTACCTATATATACAAAAATTATATCCTGTTGAGGGAAAAATAATGCCTAGAACGAATCATAAAGGTAGCACGTAATTTGCTGAAATATTTGCTAGATATGTGGTTGCAAAGTTTCATACGCACACACAAGTCAGTTTTAACATGACTCATTGCATGCACTTTTAGCTTCATCGATCGTGTTATCTGTGCTATCCCCTCGACAAACGACACGCATTTTCTCGACCGAATAACATGAACTCGACATATTTTTTTTGCAGACATTCCAAGAAAAAATAAATAAAATGTACGAAATTATATGCATTATTCAAATTATAATTACTTTCAAAAAAAAAAATTATTGGACGCGCCGAAATTTATATAGTTTATGTTATTCAGGAAGATCTAACAATAAGCTATCAGTGAAAAAAGATTTTTTAAATCAATCGAGTAGTTTTTGAGATTATCGCGAACAAATGCCAGTGTTGGGTATACTATCTAAATACATTTTGTGTATCTGAGTTTGTATTTAAGATATATTCAAATTAGAAGTATCTATATACGTAGATACAAAACATGGTATCTGAATTGCTTTTTTCAGATATACATTTGCAGATACATTTTCACATATTTTTTTGAATGGCCCAATTTTTAAAATTTTTAAAAGCTCAAGACGGCAAGTTATATCAACATATCGTCATCAACCCCCCAAAATAGTTTGAGTGACGATATTTTTGAGGCATTTTTCACGTGTTAAGACTAACGAATAAAGTTGTAATATAAACAAAAATATTAATAAAGATAATATTCAGTACATTTTGTGCATATTACCATTATTATGATAAAGTATAATTTAAAAGTATCTAATATGTATCTGAGATACTTTTAAAGTATCTGAGTATCTGTATATGTATCTAGATATATATTTTTTTTACATATATGCATCTGTGTATCGAGATACTTACATTTTAAATACTCTTCACTATATGATAAATGCAACAAACAAACTTTATATATATTAAAATATAGAGAATATAGAGTGTAGATAAACATAACGATCAAGTTTCTGATCCAGAGAAAGAAAATGTGGCAATCATTGTCATGTAAAAATATACAATTTTTCGAATACTGTGTGTAAAATTGTCTAGCAATAGCCGGATCTTTTTAACGTTTGAGAAAGGTTATGGCGAGACGTTAGCGATGACGCAAGAACAGAGCAAGACATGGGCGGAGAGGAGAGGGTGAGAAAACGGAAGAAGGGAGACAGCACCCCGGCCCGGCACAGTCGCAGGACGAGGAGGGATTGAGGGATATCGGGGAGCGAGAGAGATAGAGGCAAGCAGCACAGGAAAGAGGGTGTCGGGACAGAAATAACTCGCCGAGCTCTCGTGCATAAGCCTCGTGAGCAACCTTCGAAAACAAAGCGTTGCACGGCAAGGATGTACGTGAAACTCATCCTTTTTTTTCCGATTCGATTCTAGTTTTAGCGCGCCCTATGTAATAGCCGCTTAGAAAAGACGCCTAGATATCACCTTGAAATATCTCCTATTGCGCAAAAAGTAACGACAGAGATCATTTAACCTGTTTATTAAAATTTTTCAATGTTTAGCTTTGGATAAAAAAATGTAAAAAGGAGATGGAAAGAGAATATATGGTATTCTTTAACGCTCGTATCGAATCGATATCAGCGAAAAAATTCGTTAGAGTTATCATAGAAATAAAAAAAGATTTTAATTTACTTTATACACTTGGTGATATATAGTATAGTAAGAAAATAATTCTTTAAACACAAAATGTGAATAAACGATAAATGTATATTAATTTTGCAATCACGGAATTGTTACATCAAGAAGGAAAATTTCAGCGAGCCCGATGTCGGGAGAAAATATCGCGGCTATAGTTTTCCGAGAAAAAGGGACACACATACACTTGTATGCTGATACGACGACAGAACGACAGACAGGCGTCAGGATACTGCTGCAGCCGCAACATGTCTATCGCGCGCTGCGGACATCCTGGATGCGCAACAGTCTGTCATATATAGCGTGTCATTAACCTTACGCATTGCGTTGGAAGAGAAAACCGATAACGCACGTTGCATCTTATCCATCGTATACCCCCGCGACCTCCTTTGCGGATAAGATATTACAATTCTTTTTATTAATATTTAATTTTAAAAATGCCGCGAGAATGTGACTCTCCTTATTGGATTAAAATATCAAAAATTTTTAATAAAAGAAAAGAAATTTTTGAAAGCTTCATATCTTGCGAGATCATCTTGAGATATATTATTAATTATATGATCTAAAGACTTGTACTTTTCAACAAATAATTAATTTCATAATGAGAATTTGTGCTAGATGTCCTCAAACTGTCAAAAGTATATTTAATTTTTCGATTTATAAATTTGAAGAAGAGATAGAAGAGAGAGAAAAGAGTGGGAGAGAGATTCTTATTTGTGAAATTCTCCGGGCGGATAATTGTCAAATTCCTGCAATTAATTTAATGCATGTCAATCTTGACTAGAAGCGAAAGAAAGCTCCGATAAGTAAATAAAAAACGTTTCCTGTTCCCGCAGTCGCGGTTGCTCCAATTGTAGGATAATACCGCGTGATTGTCGTGGTCGCGAGTCGCGAGATTCGCGAGATTCGCGTGATTGTGCACACCGATAATGTGCATCAGAAATATATGTATGTACGTGACACGAGGAGCGACGCGCTGCCTCCTCTCTGCGAGTAACACGGTAGAGCGACGAAGGAGCTAACGGTGTTCTGCCCTCGATAGCCGCGCTATTGTGAAACTATATATTATGACAGAGGATCCGTCGCGTGTACCGCTTCTTCGCGACGACACACTTACGGCGTCGCGTCGCGTCGCCGTCTCGCCTTACGACCGTTTGCTTCGCTTCTTTCTCTCCTTCCATTTCTGCCTCTCCCTTTCTCACTACTCCTCCTCGATATACATATATTTCTGCATCATTCTATTCATCGTACAATTTGCGTCGGAAATTGTCGCCCCGCCCTCCGCCCGCTCTCATCTCTCTCATCTTTTCCTTCGCTTTTTATATTCGACAAGCTGCTCTTTGCAAACCTTCCAGAGAATATGCTCGAATCATCGAATCGAACGATAATCGTGAGATAATTTTAATAGATAGCAAATGAAAAGTTTTCAACTATTTCTCAAAATATATGCGCATGTATAATACATCAGATATTTAAAATATTTTAATTTTGTATTATTAAATATATTTTTATACGTGTATATTTTTTATATATGTTAATAAAAAATACATGTATAAAGATATGTCGAGAGATATGCAATTCCAAATTATTTGATTTTTTTTTTTATAATCGGCAAATTTTAATAGGTACATATTATTTTATATACAATAACTTTCGCGAGATGTATAGATTATTCTTATTTTTATTACGTAAAAGACCTATATTAAGACATTAATTGTAATTCAGAAAAATCGCGGTTAATATAATCAACGCATTCTTCTATATAAGGAATACGATGTTCCAATTTGTATAGATTATTTTCGTCCGACTTTCTGCAATTGCAGCGATTCTTTTATATGCAAATAGCATAGAACATTGCATCGCAAATGTGCAACGTAATGTTAATTATCTCGCTTTCACGATACGAGATTTTGAAAAGATGGAAAGATTTAATTTTATCTCACTCGTCGTGTCGAAAGAATCTAAATTAGAAGAGCATTTCCCGTTATGCTGCGTCACGAAACCTAATACGAGACGATTATTTTGCATCTCGTAACATATTCTAGTGCACAATGTACCTTTTCCCCCAATCTTACGCGCAAAGGATACAAAGACGGCCGCACAATGATCGACGGATGCAGGAAATCGATCGAACGCGAGCAAACCCGCTAGATTTTTTTTTTAGGGCATCCGGTTTGAAGGTTATTATTGATGGAAAAAAGAAGCACCGTTTTTCTTTCTAAAAGGTCTTTTAAAAACGATCGAGAAATTTTCCTCAATGCCTCGATCGATTGACCTCGATCGATTGTATGTCTACATTCTTTCTTGGGCGATGCATTTTTTGGTGCAACGAATCTCTATATAGATTCTCTCAACATGTGGAGCACGAAAAAAATCTCTCACAAGTAGGACAAAAATAATCGACAATCAATTCTGCAATCCGTGATTTATTTTCACACGAATCAGTAATATTCAGATTTTTATTCATTTTGCGTCAAAATTTAAAAGATTAAGCATAATGTCTGAAAAATTAATTTGATAATTATAAAGTCATGAAAAAGAACTTTGTCGTAAACTCTTGAATATAACTTTTCCCATTTGTATTAATAAATAAATTTAATTAAATAATTTAACAAAGTAATATCAATTTTTCCTCATTTGTGATCGATATTTATTTACAGACAAATTGTGTAAGAAAACAAGCAACGCGTTGAAATAAAATACAATAATTAGCGGAAAATATAGATTTATAAAACAACAGCTATATGAGATAAAATCAATTTTTTTTTTTAAATCGAGCGTAGTCTATGAAAGAATAAGGCTAAATACGACAAATGGACGGAGGTAGTCGATAAAATTAGCGCAGATTCGAAAACAGGGAATTAATTGGACGGTCGTTGGCCGAGGAGAGGAAATACGCGGCGGTTGATAATTAGATTGCGCCGCTAGCATTTCGTCGGAAATGAGATTATCTCGTAACGAAGAATAAATCAGCAGATTGGCCGTACGCAAATAATTGGCCGACGAGTCGCATCGAGAGAGAGAGATGGGTTATACAGTTGCAGATTATCAAGTTTTATATCTTTGTACAATGGCATCGGAGAACGAGTAGCTAGAGATTTCGATGTAGAACATAAAAGAGAAAGAAAGGAAGAGATCGCGAAATTATGCCTTTTTCGTTTTGATAAGCAACGTGCGTTATTCGAAATAAGAAAAATCAGTGAAAAAAAATAGATATTTAAATCGTAGACATATGACTTATGATTCTATTAGATAATCTCTTATTTCCACACAGAAAACCGGCATTTTGTAATCGAGTAGCGTTACCACAATTCGTATTCGTATTATGTATTTTATACATTACGCTATTGCGATAAGGTATATTTCGTATATCAACTTTAACAGGATCTGGATCCCAAAGAGAGAGAGAGAGAGAAAAGAATAATGTAAATAATAGCTAATAGGTATATTTGTGCATATGTATACATGTATGTAACGGACGACCTCGAACTCGGTCGAGTTTGCTATACACGTGCTTCATTGACCTACTTTTCCATTTCCGAAAGCTCTTTTCGCGCTTGTGCGCACGTTCTCCGTTTGCCAGAATTGCAAAACTTTTGAAAAAAATCATCTCTGTCGGTCTTCTCAATTAAACACTTGCGATTTTGTTGTACGAAAAAAATCCGCCGGCATGCGTTTCGCGCTCTCAAGTTTTCAAAAATATATAACACATTGGATATTTTTTTATAAATAATAGGTATGTAACTAAATAAATAAAAAATATTTACTACATCGCACCTATTCAATATTTTCATTGTATGTAAATAAATTTTTTATTTATTTCATTTTAATTATTTATTTTGTACACTATATGTTTTATAAATGGTATAACAGAGATAATGATTGGAGAGAATTAGCTCATCGTGCAACGTGATTCGCGATAAGACGCAGCGCACTCTGCATCACTGCTGCAGGAATGCAAGTGATAAAAGCGAGTATTTCCGGTCGCAAAATATCGGTGGTTAAACGAGGCACACGAGACGCGCGTGCACCGATAAGCGATCGTTGGTGAAAAATAGATGATAAGTCTGTCCCGGCGCGGGACGGATTAATATCTCGTCTTTTATCCCGACAAATCTTATCTGTATTCAAGCGAGCTCCTCGCTTCATCGAAAATTGTTTATATTTTGTTTTTTTTAAGCGAGCGAAACTTGTTATTGCTATTAATATTGAGATGAAAAGTAATATACATATATAATATAACGAATCATCAATTATTACTAAAATGAAAGAACAGTGGAATAAAATAAGACTCACTCTTATCCTATACGTATTTATAAAAATTAGAGGCACAATGATAATTATTCATAAAACATATTATGGTCTCACGAATTATTTTGATTGTGTATATTAAAAATAGTTTTTAGGACATGTGTATATACTTGAATTAAAATGCAAGGACCGCTTTTAAATTCCAAAGATATGTAACGCTTTAAAATACATTTTTTATCCATTTCGAAAACTCATTATCCCGCACACGCGTATTTTCCGTATAAGATCCAGATCAAGATCGTCCCTCCTTTTCTAAAATTATTCTCCATTCTTGGTGTAAAATGAAATTCAGTTTTATTTTATTTTGAAAATACGAATATCTTAATTATAGTTTCTGAATTTATTTTTAAAGTTGAAGCTATAAAACATTCATCGTATATGTAATGTACGTATTTACAGACTGGCGTATATGTGTAACAAATAAAAAAAGATTTATAACCACAAACAATACGTTTGAAATGATAAAAGGATTATTCATAACTGAGCATAAAATAACAATGCTTTAAAGCATTATAAATTCAAAAGCAACCGCAATATTATAATATAATTCAAAGCGCATGCGATTCAGAATGTACATGTGTGAAAATTGAAACAATTTGTGAGATGTAAATTTTATCAATAATTAACAAAATTAGCTCATTTCAATATGTAAGATTACCTAAATTCAAGTGTAGAAAAATATAGAAAAGAACATAAAAAAATTAATGTAAAAATATGATCAAAAGATAATTATTATTAAGAATCAATTGAATAAATAAAAAGGGGTGAAAGAATATGTACAAATACCTATAGCAAATAATTTACTCATCAATCGCCAGTTGTCCTCTCAACATGTTTCTAAAAAATTGTGTCGATTAATCCCTTTTTCTTAGCACAGATAGACAATGTCGGAGGACGTAATTCATTTTTCTTACAATTAGTAATAACAGACATTCATTCGCGAAAAAAACATTGCACGACAAAAATTCAACACTCCCGACAAAATATATAATTATTAATACATACGTTTTGATTCAACTTATACGAAGAAAATTAATGACGCAATTAATTGCACATTTCAAGTAACCAAAATTTTATAAATTCATAAATGATTAAGTCAAAAATTTTACAATAATTAGATGATCAAACAATCGCGAGATAGAAAATTCTTTTACATGCATACATATATATGTGCTCTCAAATCTCTCCAACAATGCTTATAATATCATTGTCAACTCATTCGACAGACTGTGACGATCCTTCGTCTATCAATTTCAAGGAAGAAGAAAGCCTCAGTTGTACCCCGCAAATTGTCAAATTCCCGAAAGCGATTTACCGAACGGATAACAAAAGACGTACACGTATTAAATTTTAGCACCGAACAATGTAACATAAACAAAAAATAAACTCACATTGCGTTGAGTCGATTATCCTAACCTCTCTGCTTCAATATATCCGCTTTAATGTTCCACTGTTGCTCTGCTATAATCCCATATGGTTTGGCACTGATCACTGCACTGTTTTTTCTATTATTTTATATTTGCAATAATTATTTCTCGCACTTCACTACACACAGATGCACTTCGAAATAAACGGACGATAGAAAAAAAAAATCAGTCGCGAATGCATTCCGTGACATCGCGAAGTGAACGACAAGTGTCATGGCGAAGACACTTGCGCGGCATCACTCGGCGACACTCGGTATCACAGTATCTCAAGCAACGGTCGCCGCTCCCTAACAATTTGAGTTGCCGGTTTCGATGATTTCGTGCTTCTCTGGTATTTTCTCCGATACTCGGGCACCCTGGAGATGCTGGACCACTCGCGGAAGCTCCTCGTCGACCGGATAATGCCGAAATATCGCACGAGAGTCACTGTACATGTCAAAATATAGACGATATTTCAAGCGACAGTCCCTCCCCTCGTTCCCCTTTCCGACTTGCTAATTCGACGAATTCGCGATGTTCCGAGACTCCTGGACACCCGTCGATGCCGGGATGTCCTTCGAGGTTCTCTAGCGAGCGAATAGCGCCGAAATTCGCGCGAAAATCACGGCGTTACGTCCTTCTCCCTTTCCTCCGGTCCATCAATTCGCGATCCTCACAGACCCCGGGTCCCCGTCGACGCCCGGATGCTCTTCGAGAAGATGATTCGGTTCATCGCGTGGAAACACGACATTCTCGGATTTACACTCCCGTTTATTCGCGCACGAAATCCAAACAAGGAGCACTCGCGACACGTAACCTGCTCCCTCGACGCTAGACTCGCACCGACTACTGGCGCTGGGGCACGTCGTGACGTCACGCCAGTATCGGCCGATTTCATTACTAGACGGGGGAGCTTTCAACGTGTAAATAGTAAATAATATAATCAGCAAGTTTACATAATTTTAATTCGCCGAATTTCAATTATGTATACAATTTTAATTAGCCGAACTTCAATTATGTACATAATTTTAATTCCCGAATTTCTATTATATACATAATTTTTATTTGTCGTATTTCTAATAAATAATTGAAATTGTAACTAATTAAAGAAATTCGGGAATTAAAATTATGTACATAATTAAAGTTCGACGAATTAAAATTGTGTACATAATTGAAATTCGAGAATTAAAATTATGTAAACTTGCTGATTATATTATTTACTATTTACACGTTGAAAGCTCCCCCGTCTAGTAATGAAATCGGCCGATACTGGCGTGACGTCACGACGTGCCCCAGCGCCAGTAGTCGGTGCGAGTCTAGCGTCGAGGGAGCAGGTTACGTGTCGCGAGTGCTCCTTGTTTGGATTTCGTGCGCGAATAAACGGGAGTGTAAATCCGAGAATGTCGTGTTTCCACGCGATAAACCGAATCATCTTCTCGAAGAGCATCCGGGCGTCGACGGGGACCCGGGGTCTCCGACGTTACGCCGTGATTTTCGCGCGAATTTCGGCGCTATTCGCTCGCCAGAGAACCTCGGGAGGATTCTTTGTCACCTCGAAGGACATCCCGGCATCGACGGGTGTCCAGGAGTCTCGGAGCATCGCGAATTCGTGGAATTAGCAAGTCGGAAAGGGGAACGAGGGGAGGGACTGTCGCTTGAAATATCGTCTATATTTTGACATGTACAGTGACTCTCGTGCGATACTTCGGCATTATCCGCTCGACGAGGAGCTTCCGCGAGTACTCCAGCATCTCCAGGGTGCTCGAGTATCGGAGAAAATACCAGAGAAGCACGAAATCATCGAAACCGGCAACTCAAATTGTTAGAGAGCGGCGACCGTTGCTTGAAATACTGTGATACCGAGCGTCGCCGAGTGATGCCGCGCAAGTGTCTTTTCGCCATGACACTTGTCGTTCACTTCGCGATGTCACGGAATGCATTCGCGACTGATTTTTTTTTTTTTTTGTATCGTCCGTTTATTTCGAAGTGCATCTGTGTGTAGTGAAGTGCGAGAAATAATTATTGCAAATATAAAATAATAGAAAAAACAGTGCAGTGATCAGTGCCAAACCATATGGGATTATAGCAGAGCAACAGTGGAACATTAAAGCGGATATATCGTACGAGTATTAAAGCAGAGAGGTTAGGATAATCGACTCAACGCAATGTGAGTTCATTTTTTGTTTATGTTACATTGTTCGGAAAATAATGATTGACTGTTATTTTTAGAAAAATAATAAAAAATTATATTGCGTTTATATAGGTACATATTTGTAATTTAGAAAGATAAAAAAAATTTTTTGACATATCAATATACATAATATTAATTTACAAATTTAACACTTCTTATGATAAATGATAAAAAATTATATTTATTTTAGCAACTGGAAATGAATTAATTTTGTTTACTATTTTCCGAACAATTAAGTTCACGTATCACTTTTAATTAAGTTTTATCTGTGTCTAAAATTGGATTAATTTGTCTTCTTTCACGTCTCTGTCGAATTTATCAATACGATACGTTTATATACGCAGCTATTTATTTAAAGAGCAAATGGAAATAAGTGTTTTAAATTTGTACTCGTGTACTTAACAATATTTAAACTACCGGTGCACTTAATGTGACTACTAAAATGTTCTGTGTCTCTTTCTCTCTCTCTCTCTCCCTCTCTGTAATTATATATCATACCTCTTATTGAGCTGCCTGAAATAATTTATTTTTGCAGATTACACGTAATATTTGAAATATAATCAAAATAATATTTGAAATATAAGATGTACAGTATTGTATGTTGCTATAAGAATATTTAAAGTAGAAAATACTATTTGTTATTTCATAATCCGAATTAAATTTTCAAAATTATTTATACATTATAAAATAGAAAAATTATTTATTCTATCTATTTAAAAAATATAAAATGAAAAAAATAAAAAAGTTTTCAGAGAAAATTTTATATTTAAAATATATTGTGCTGTAATACTCTAAAAAAATATAGAGGAGAGAGGGAGAGAGGCATCTATACAGTTTTCTTTGACTAATTATCTACGTAATGTAACATTTCTGCCATTCTCGTTCACAACATTTTATTCTTATTTGTCCGAGACACCATGTAGGCGTCGAGAAAGAAAATGTTCGTTCTCAGAATAGCATGCACATGAAGAAAATTGACGTCGTTTGAATTTTTCGACATTCGTTAGAGTCATTGCTTGAATGCTATGTTATTAAAAATTAAAATTTAATCTATATTTACAAAATAAATTATATATCACAAATTCGAGAGAAATTGAAAAAAAAGCAAATTAAGAAAGTTTTGAATTTGATCCTATTTCAATTTTCTGAAATCGCGATTGTCTTGCAATCGCAAAGTAAACCTTCTACAAAGTAAACTCAAATTAAATCCAGGATGTTAAAGTCGAAAATACATAAAAAGAACGTGCATCGTTGATGCTGCGCTTATATGAATTACGAGGAAAAAAGGAGTATCTCGATGCGATCACGTATAGCCAAGAGAAACAAAGAGAGGAGCTGTTTTATTTAGTTTTTTTAGCACGCTGCACGTGTGCAGTAGCGATATGTATACATTGCCAAGTAGCTGCGAAGGCTACTTTCTCCAGTAGTTTAAGATTTCCTGTCTCTAATACGTGAGTATCGGTTATACGCTCAAGTTACACCGAAATTACGTTCAAGTCGATTAAGCTGTTGGTCGAGCGAATAGAAAAAGTCTTTTCAATTTCGTATTCCAGTAATCTTTCGTAATCGATTAACGATATACATCGTGTTCGCATATACATATGTATTTTCATTTATGAATTTGTCGAAATAAATTTTTTCTTTGCGAGAACAGATAACATTTTGAAAAACAAATGCAAGTAAAAAATAGCAAACTTTTCAAAATTTATTTTAAATGTTGCTGCAACTCTCATAAATAAAAAAAAATCATAAAAAATTCATTAAAGTGCTGCTTGACATTTCTTTGTTTTTTCTCAACATTTTGTAATATTTAAAAATTAATTTCATATCTTTTTGTAAAAAAAAATTCCAAATTATAAAATTATAAAATTTGTGGTAATACTGACATGAGAAGGAGAGCTCCTTTTTGATTTTGCAGAAACTTTACAATATTGTATATTTTCGTGTGTGAAACGTGAATCTGTAAATTAAAATCCACTTCCTGTCTTTTTTTCTACTTAAGAGCGATAAATTCAACAAAAATTGGAGAGGATTTTTACAAAATAATTATCTAAAATTTAAATAAAAATTGGTGAGACTCACCAATGCGCACCACTGTAAACTGAGTTGTAAACTGTAAAAAAAATACAGGGAAATTATAATACTATAGTATATAATATAATAGTATAGTTATATATAATGAAAAAAATAATTAATATTTTGAAAAATAAAATTATTTACATTGAATTTAATAGTAAAAAATAGTAATAATAAATAATAAAAAAATTAAATTACTATATAGTTCCGCTGTTGGCCGATGCCGCATCCAGGGCCTCCTCATCATCCTCGCGTAGAGGCTTCGAAAGACTCGCGTTACTATTTTTCGTTCGCGTTTTTGTGCATGAGAAACGCAAATCTAAATTAAAATCCAGCTCCTCTACGGAGCTAGAGGATAAAACCCACTATAATATTTTTTTCTATTTAAGATCGATAAATTTAATTTACAGATTCGTGCGTCATACACAAAAATACACAATATTGTAAAGGAATAAAAAATATCGGAGAGGACGGAGCTTTCCTTCATTATTGTCAAATTTACAAAATCAACTTGGATTAAAAACAAAATTTGTCGACTCGGAAAACTATTAGAAAACTCTTGTATAGGATTCGTTTACATCGCTGCAAAAATAAAGATATGCATGATGGCGACGTTACTGAATCGTAGATAAAAAAACAGCAGGGGCGTAAACGCGTCAACGGTCAAATCATTGCTTTGACCTCTCACTTCTTGCATCGTTGCAGCGGAATGTCATTCATATCTTAACTCTTCCTCTCTCCGAGGATCGTTACACAGTTACTTTACAATTCATTAAACAATTTTATGACATTTAATGTACAAATTAAAACAAGATATTTCGAAATTGGAGCAAAGCCATAAACTTTTAATACGTCTCGCCGCGATTCCCTTCTTCCTTTCTTCCTTCATTATTCCGCCAACCTTTATGCAAGAGCTTCATCTCAAAGAAATGTAAAAGTTATCGGCACGGGTCGTGCTGACCCGTGCCGGAATGAAATAACCTCATATCGAGATAATTCATTATTGATAGCGATATTACAATAATTTAGATATAGTTATGCGTTCTCGGCAAATTGTAATATTTTTATACTTTTTCACGATGCACGCACGAAATAGAAAGAGAACAAGAGAGAAGGAGGGAGATTTGCTCCAATAACGTTTTCCTCCTCCAATTACTTCGCGTGATAAAATTTCGCTCTTGTGTTTATTTCACGAATCGATAATTATAAAGACGAGGGATTAATTTTTTCGCTAAAGACAAATGTCGATCCGTCCTTGTCCTTAGACATCGAAATCAAGGGCTACCTGCAACGCAATCTCTATTCGCAATCGATCTCATCCCCTTCCTTCTTTTTCTCTCTCTCTCTTTCTCGTCGCAATCTCAAATGGGTCGACTGGTACACACGCACGTAACGGCACATCGTCTTTTTATCGTACATTTCACCTTTCTACTTTACAATCAGGCACTTTCATATTGCTTTCACTTGGCGGATGAAAGTACCGTCCGCGAGCCAAGTAGGTTCCCGTCTTTTATACAGAGTGAGCAAAATAGAGCATCTCTCTTGATTTATCGAAAATTCCGTATAATATGGAAACAAATGATGAAAAATAAAAAGACACAAATATTTTATCTATATTCTTCTTGCCACTTTTATTTTATCGCCGTGATAACCTTTATTTAGAGCAAAATAATTGCTGATTAATTCTCGCTTTCCAATAAACATTTTCACTTTATAAAAGTTTAGAATTTCTCGCGCATAGAACTTGAGAAAATCGTCAATTTTTTGGAATCTTGCGGTGTGGCTGGTCTGATGAATCGTTATTTTTCGGGCACCCAGTGCAAATTATACCAATGTACGTCGTCATTCGATGTTTTCATGTTTGAAATTTGGAATCCCGCCCCCTCATTGAACCCGACCAGATCTAATCAGGAATCTTAAACTTTATATACAATCGCGCAATTGATGCCTCGCTTTATAATTACTTACACGGAGCCGTACACATTAATTATACCGCGACGAAAATCGGACTAATCTCCATGCAGACGCAAATAAGAAAAAATCAAATTTCCCCTATATATATCTTACATAAATATTTTGCGTCAAATTGTCTTGAAATTTAGGAAGCGGGGAGGGGGGAAGAAAGGAGATGAAATAAATTAATACATATATATATATGTAAATGTATTTATTTCATCAAAGAATTCATAAGAGATAATGTTTCATCATTTGTTTAATTTGTTTCTTAATTAACGAATGGTGCAATCGACGTCAATTACGTTGTTAATTGTACCATTTATATCTCGATGATTATCGCGAATCATTAAAAGTAGGTATATATATTAAGGAGCCTCGCTTTCAGACTCGTGCGTTCCAGAAACTCCGCTTTGAGAGATTCTCTTCCACACATTTCTCCGAGCGAATTTAGATTCAACGACGAAAGAACATTAAAGAAACGGAATCGAGTTTGCCGACAACTATCGGAAACGTTTGCACGTGCAATCCCGATTACACAGCGACGTCGTTACTATTACTTTAACAGTTACACTTTCTCCTCGGCGTCTTCCACGTAGTCTCGATGTAGTTAAGGAGAGAGCAAATCGCACCGAGGAAATGATTGTTGTTGAACGAGACGTCATTTGAAATATGCGCTCTCTCTCCCGCGCTATATGTATATTAATAATCTAATCAACGTATATATACCGTGATAAAATAGAGAAAAGGAGAAACGCTCTTAGATAATATTAATATTTCATAACTCGAGCGCCGCTGCGTTTCGTAGCTTTCTGGCGAGTTGCCGTGTCGATAGATTTTTGTTTCATTTTTAATCAGCCGCGCATGTAGCTGTAAAAAAAAACAGATAATTGGATGATTATTTATTGTTAGATCGGTGGATCATTATGAAAAATCAACCGGAACATACTTTTATACATTATTTGTTCTTTTGCTTATATTACTATGTTGCAAGATACATCTCTATCGATAGTATAATAATGATATTTAAAAACGCGTCATTGTAGCTGCATTTTATCGCGAATATATGAAATAATGCAGCTTTGCCTTGCAATTAACACGCGCTCGCGCTAATTGAGAGTCGAACAATTTTATCCGGAAGAAAGAAAACCGGTTAGATTCCGAGATTTCGAAATCTCGTCGAGAAAAGCCCGTCTCGAGATCGATGAGATACGGAGGTCCCGCCGCGGCCTTGCCGCGTTAAAGATAAGAAAGGTGATTGGCCGCACCGCTCGCTTGCGACTTTCCTTAAGCGCTATAAGGACGCGCTAACAATATATGTAGCTCTGACAATCTCATTGTCTAAGAAAATTCATGAATGAAAGCCGCGTCTTATCTTTCATAGTTGTAATAAGTAGAATGCGTGCGACTGTGAGAAAATTTATCTACTTATGAAATATACATATATCGCACATAAAAAAATGGTATTTATAAAGTTAACGATACAATTATTTTCTTGTCACGATTTATGTTGATAAATTTCTTCACTTCTCCAAGTGAGTAAGCTCTCAATAGGGCGTCTTACAAAGATCGGATATTCGCTCTTAGGATTTAATTGCGTATGCAATTCGCTCAACACAGTCGCGTTTAATTATCGTCGCGGCGATTTCGCTCGTATAACGAGCACCGGCATGAAGCATTTTCTCGCTGCGGGGGAGAAGAAGAGAGAAAGAGAGGACGTCGATTGTTTTCCGCGGGGAGAGCAGATTTAATTATCACCGTCGCCGGATCGAAATGACACAGCAGTCGCTAATGACTTGGCACGCACTTTTTACGCGAAAACAAAAACGTGGTGGAAAAGGAGAGAGCAAAAGAATTGGGAAAAACTACAATTTATCTAGCACTTTGATACTCTTTTTCGCCAAATGCTCCGTAGATTTTATCGTTACGAACGCGTGCGGCTACCGCTCGTTAAAAACAAAAGTGAAGTGTATTCCCAAAGGATAGTTCTCTCTTTCTTTCAAAACTATTATGCTTGACAATTCTTTGAAGATTATGCACGCGCAATGATAATAAACATATACATCTGCGTCAGCGAGCTTCCATGTAGTTTGATATATATAAAGATGCGACACACACACACACACACACAAATACGTCATTACATCATACATTTAAAAAATACACATTGCAATCTAGATATAAATATTTAAATTTCACCATTTTTAATTTTTCAATTTTTCAAATTCTTCAACAAGTTGCATTTTTCTCTCGAAGAAAAAATGTTTCAAATGGAAAATTTGAAGTACATGCCATATATACTAATATTGTATCATTATATGTCAATTAAAATAATTTAATAATATAATCCGCGCGCGTTATTTTGTATATTTATTTTAAATTGCTCGCAACTTTTTAACGTTTCTCGCTACACATCTCAATGCATTTGACAATAAGAATCCTTTCTTCGCGCTGCGTAAGAAAGTAATAATCCGATTCACAGATTGCACAAGGAAAGTGACTGCGTATATTTAAACCGACATGTTCTTCCCGTACTTTTCAATGACGCATTCCGCGGATACACGTGTCGGTCGCGAATTGCGGAATAAAACGCATCGCAATAAGTTAAATGCGTCGGTAAAGGCGACGATTCCGTTGTGTTTAGAAATAGTTATTGCGCACAGTCTAAAGTGTTGTTACGCATAGACCCCAACTTTGATTCTTCTTCTGTAGATACCTATACATATATACCCGAATGCTTAACTAGATATATACATAACATCGAGAGTATAATACACGATCTTAATGAAAGTAAGATACATCACGTAAATATGAATATCGCACGAAATATGAAAAATGACATAATTGGCGTGACGTCAATTTTAATTAATTAACGCTACGTTTTATATTTATTTCGCTTCAATATTATTTAAATGCTTATTAAATTATATTAATTAATTTATTTCTCTTTTTAAATTATATGTTATCACTCTTTTCTCTCATGTTTTTCATTCGAGAGCTTCTACTTTTTTTTAAATTAGCGACCTGTTATTTTCCATCGTCCAATAGCTTACGATTCTTCATCATGGATTATTTGCGCAAACAATACACGTGGCCCGCGTCGCGCTTACACGCGCGTGCGCATACGTGCACGAAACTGCAGCGTGCCGAGATAGCGACGCAATGCACGTCGCACGGTGCACGCGCGCGTGTCCTTGAAATACCGAATTCGCCCACCGTAGCATCAGTCGACACGTGATATCGTTATACGTGTGCGAATCTATGTAAATCGCGCTGTCAAACTTTGCATCTCAAAGCAGAATATACATTTATGTGAGTGCACTTCATAATAATAAAATATTACGATATAATAGAGTATAAATCTATATATATATATATATAATAAAAAATGAAATACACATTATATAATGCAAAATAATATAATATTAGAAAATTACATTTTATACAAAAAAAAAACTTGTCAAATGGGACACAAAGTTTCGATAAATTTTACGACTATGGTATATAACGCGCAGTAACCGTCCTATGTTGACGCACGATTAGTAGAGCAATTTTGATAACACGACACATCTTTATTTTCGTTGCACAATATATATATATATATATATATATAGGATATATCGATAATGCATCGATAAAAAGAGCGATTGCGTGCGGATATTCATAACGAGCGGGGAAGGTGCGACGCGCGAGGCAAGATCGGGTTCGAAAAGTTGCATAAAAAGTGAAGGTGACCGGCGGTGATTCACGGGGGCTGATGCCCTCGTTGTCTGGCATTCGGTTTGTGGAGGCCGATAGGGAAGGAGGGGGAAGAAGAGGGACCTTGCCAGCCGGCCGAATCGAGCGGTCCGTTCTTTGTTTTGGCTGGATCGCGGCCGACGTGATTCCAACGTAGCATTTCTCTCTCTCTCTCTCTCTTTATTTCTTTTCTATATACCTATGTATCTCGTTACGGGCTCGTTTTATCAACGATCAGCGATCGGCGCATAAATCAATTTTTCAGCATGGCCGCGAAACGCACGCGGAGATGCCGCCGCGTCGCGAGATTCGCCCACGCGCGAAATCAAAAACAAACTCGCACGATAAAATTACGGGAAAGTATACTTTGAATATATGTGTGAGCAAAAATCTCTTTGTATCGCTCTATGGAATTAAAGGCTACCGCTCTAGCGACGAGATATGATAGTTATAACGCGATATATTAGATATATTATATCGAATCAAATGACAAAGAACAAACATTTACCATATACGATTGTGTAAAACTGTCGTTTTAATCTTGTCTTTAATTCGATCTTAAAACATTGTCCTCATCGTGATAAAAGCAGCGTTTATGATTTGTATATGAAAATTGGAAGTGGTATGTGATTATATTATTATATAGATATACATAGAAAGATGAAACATAGTGTTTATTATAATGCATCCTTTATCAAAAATGAGATTTGTGGAAATGTGAAAAAATATTTTTTTTTTTTCTACAGCTAACATAATTAGAAAAATCATACAAGATTATCATTTATTTTCTTCAAATCTTTAAAACGTTACATGCTTTCTCTCTCTTAAATTAAGATTCCGAAAAGTACATAATTTATTACAAGGTATACATCTTTGTCTAATCTTTGAAAAAATACTCAATAAGATGGAGAGATTCGCTCATCGCATCTCAAATGAAAGCGTTAACTCGAGTTAAAAATTGTAATTATTTTTCGTGTTTGACATCTCTAACATGTTTATCGCGAGGAGGAATGAATTCCGAAATGAAGCAGGGAAATTATTGATGCGGAATAGTGCGGCGAGATTGCAACTTTGTAAGTATAACCAGTTAACATAACAGTTGCGTCGCAGCCGCGCGCGCGACGCAATCTAATCGCGCCGTTCAGGTTCAGAACGATATAATCCGGCGACAGTCGCGACCGCGGCATAGAGAGGGAGTGTATCAGGTGGGGATGCAAATGGTAGGGAACGTGACGCATCTGGTGGGGGAGAGCCGATCTGACGCAGTCGCGGTGTAGTAGTAGTAGTAGTTAGTAGTAGCAGTGGTGGTGGTGAACGCGAGTGTAGGTAAGGGAGGAGAGAGGTTGCCGCATAAACTGCGAGTATAAACCAGGCGTAAACTGGCTTCTCTCCTTCAACCCCCTCCCGCAACCAACGTGCGTCCGCGTGAACGAGCCCACTATCGTGTGTGAAGCGACACAGATACACGCGCGCGCACGCGAGACAACCCCGGCCAGTCACAGTCTTCTCTGCATCGCGTAACCAGACGACATTGGGGCTGAGACGGCGGCACGGCAGTCGCCGTCAGAGTTTCGCGCGATGCGCGCAGTTGGCAGTCCGACTTGGTAGCGAGCGGACGTGTACGTCTCGACAGCCCACATATACATATACGTATATATTTCGTATACGCTTACGCTCTCAGTGTACTTACTATACGCGACGTGCGCCAAGAGATTCTCGGAGTGTACTGTAATTTCGTCAAAGTGAGTCGGTGATACGTACATCTCGCATCGAGCAAAGTTGTTGAAATTCGTGTTACGAGGACGTGTGACTGTTGTGTGACAGTCTCCGTGGGACGTTCGACGAACGGGGCTATAACCGCGTGCCGTTCCCGTTTTCGTCTCGTTTACCGATAGTTACGGTGTGTGTACGGAAAACTATATATTATATATATATATATTTTTCACTATCGTATATTTTTACGCGAAAGTCGAGGGTCGCGATAGAATCGACGACATAGTGGATCGCTGTTGCATCGTGCGCTCCGAATCGACAGAACCTTTTAAAATTGGTGAGTATCGATATACCCATTTTGACGCAAATCGCTTCGATTCTTTAGAACAATCATTTCACATCATTGCGACATTAAATGTAATGGAAATTCAATTTTAGTAAACAATTTTTAACGAGAAGACAAACGTATATAATGAAGCATACTAGAATTTGCTATTATTACATTTAGATGACAATAATCTTTCAAAAATATTGCGCATATCTCTCTTCCCTCGAGAAACGCGAAATATCCGTGAAATTCTAAAAATTGTTAACTATAACATATTTACTATAACAACGCGTCACTTTTTCGACGAAGGCGAAGGGAGAGGAAGAGAGATAAACGAGATTTCTAAAAATCACTCGGAGAGATTTAATGACGTCCATCGCGTTGGATTCGCGCCGTAATCTCAGATGCATCCTAGAGCACGTGTTCACCGGCAGGTGAAACGCGAGAACGGCGCGTGCGAAACTCCGAGTCACGATCCACACGCTCCACGTTTTGACAGATCTCGCGCTAAGTTCTTTATTAGTATGAGATTTCCTTCCTAGAAATATATATATCTCTCTTTCTCTCTCTCGACACGATAATATTGAAATATTTTAATGTTTGGTTAATTATTCCCGACTTTGAAAATTAATAAAAAAAATTAGGCTGATTATGTTTATAATCAAAACGTGTTATCGCGTTATTTCGAAGCTGCTGAATAACTGACGATCTAGGAAGCTTGTTCTCGAATGACACAATACCATCAGCGACATTCGCGAACGTGATCATCACCGATGTGCATCCATTGTGTCTGGTCGCGGTGCATATCTTATCAGCTGACTGTCGATTCGTGGCTGAATCATAGACTATCGAATAACGCAGGTTGTAGATAAAGCTCTCGGGTTTCGAGAAATGCAATTAATGCGCAGTGATCAACCATCTTACACTTATATGAAAATAAAATGCGTCTTTACGCATATGCGAGAACGCTTCTTTGGAAATTACAAAAGTGTTCTTTTTTTATAGAGAAAGGGAGAGAGAAAGAGAGATATTAAAGACATTTTCTTCGAACCGCACAAAAAATATTAAGTGCATACAATGTTCCGCCATTGAAACGCATTTGCGAAATGCATCACGATCAAGGATCAAGGTCGGATTTTATTTTTATCCTTTCGACTCGAATCTTCGTCGAGCTGCTGTTCGCGCGAAAAAGAATCGATACTCTCGATATAGATCTTTTTCGTGAAAATCACAATCAATTGTAGTTAATCAATTGTAATTAAATTTTTTTGAATTGGAATATGTTTGAAATTAAAATGATGATAGCATTTTAATAATTGTAATAAAGATATGACATCGAAACGAAAACTCTGATATACATATGTATATACACCCCCCCCTCTCTCTCTCTCTCTCTATATATATATATATATATATATAAAACTCTGTCTTTTCCTCCTCTCGTGCGCGCCGAGTTCGCGGGCTCTCTCCTTTCTCATCGATCTCCTTCACTGCGTACCACTATGATTCTGTCAAAGTGGGCCACGGCCCAATTTACAAAACTCTCTCTCTCTCTCTCTCTCACTCTTGTGTGCATGTGTGTAATGTAACGTAAATCATCTGCAATAAACTTTACGGATTTCGATCCAAGGACACACGTGCATTTTCAAAGTCGTTTAACATTAGATATAACTGATCAGCTATAAAAAGTTTTCCAATTCATAAGTCTTGAATCAAGAAACCGAAAAATCAAACAAAAGTTTGGACAAAAGTTGAACATTGAATAGCACCATTGTAATCGTTTAGCTGCTAGATTAATATTAAATAGATACCTAACAATGAGTTATATACAATAGTTGTCGATAACGTATCAGGGGCTAAAGTAATTTTGTTGGAGCTCTTCACTGATAATAGAGAGAGATTACGATAAATAACTCGGGAAATGACGATGTATATTTATTCAACAAAAGAAAATATTCTCGGCACTTGAGTCGATCTAAAGTTTTCAATTATAGACACTGTCAATTATACTAATTATGTGAAAAATTTCCGTAAAGGAACAATTATTTTTCAAGATCAATCTAGATTATTGCTTGGTGTGCATATATGTGTATATATACATATATTTATACATAGAGAAAGAGAGAGAGAGAAGAGGGTAGTCAGGTCATCGAGTGAATTGATGAATATGTGTGTTACGCGGAAATGTGTGCACATCTTCGCAGGTGTTATACTCGCAAGAGCAGCTACTGCTACTTACAGTTGTTCCGTGCATGCTTATATGCATATATACGTACACGCGTACTTATATGTGTGTATGTGCATGTGCGTGCAGCCGGATATATCGGCGATATCAAATGTGTCGTCGCGCGTCTTGGATATGTAATGTAGATTATATGTTGCATTATTGGTCGTTTATTGATCACTATATATCACTATAACACGAGACAGAAAGAGAGAGAAAGAAGAAACGAACAATGCGCTTTATATACATGTATATGTTGTGCTCAGCACTATTTCTTATTTAAATGATATCGACGATTCTTGTCACAGTATAGCGACAAATGCAGAATTTTAGAATTTCATTCTTTTTGCAAACGATGCAGTTGTCAAAGTTTTCCACGATTCGTATTAAAATGTTTTATTTAAAAAGAAAATATGAAATGATTTAATTTGAAAAAATATTTCTCGATATTACATCGTTCTCCATTATCGTGATAAGAATTGCACAACAAGAGCATTAATCTGAGAAACGGAGCGACCAAATTCCACGATGCCTGGTAATGCGATTGGTTCATATATCGATCATATTAACAAATATCAGACTCCGTTGTTCGTTGAACAGTGACCTTTTCCCGTTCGTATTATGCAATGAAGGTGAACGGTCTAACATAACAACCTGCACGTGTTGCAGTCACGTGGCGGACGAGACGATCGCAACACAACACAAGGCGAAGCCGTCGCGCAAATTGCGCGAGCGTTTGCGCGCTATGTGCTAACAGTTGCATCACATACACACACACACACACACACACACACACACTGCATTATTTCTTAAACGACTTTCACACCGCCGCGCCGGCCGGATCCTCAAGAATCTTATTACGACCCAACAGGCTCAATGTTTACTCGAATAATTAAATTAAATTACGATTTATTATATTGCCCACACACTTTTGTCGAGCTAAAATAAATTTCAACTATATACATTTCTTATTTAGAAATATATAAAATATTACAAGTTGAAATATATACTATTCCTATATTTTTTTTAGCCAATTATATACGGGGAAAGATTTATAATCTTTATGCCATAATTCATAAATGATAATTTTTCAAGTATCACAGCGAATAATCTTTTCGGAGCTCGCGGGAGAAAAGGGAGGGAAAACGTCAATCGTGTGACGATGCTGTCACGTGCATTATGTAACGAGAATAAACGCTTTTGCGCAAAGGCCTCGCTCGTTATCCGCTCGTGTCACGTGTCAACTGGGAAGGCCGGCGAAGCCGAGTTGTAAGAATCTCACGTGGATCGAGATCTCGCCGAAACGTGCGTCGATTAAAAGGCGTCCACCATTTGTAAATAATCCTCCAGTGATATGCTGCATATTGCACTTTGAAAGATGACGCACGCGAACGTGCGCACTTTTCTCGGAGATAAAGAAAAGAAGGAGAAAACAGACTTTACATTTTACTTCTTAATTATATATCTATTAATATTGTAAGCAAGTACTCCAAGTACATTGGAGAGTACATCTGTTTTTAAAATTGTAACCGACTGTTTTGCAAAGAAATATGTCAATCAAGATTTGTAACCGCGCGACAATAATCAGCAAACGCGGTTGTGGGCTTCCGGGGATTGAAAATGTGTCGGATATACATATATGCGCCGGTCTCATACAATTCTCGCTTTTGATATATCTTTCCCCTCGCCGCTTCTTCAAATCGTATCAAACCACGCCGCGTGACGCACGATTATGTAACGACAAAGCGTGTCTCTGTAACGCGACTATAATATGACTGTACCGGGTGTCCCTGATCGATCGTGTTATTTTTCGCGCTTTTAGAACCCCCTCGACTCTGTGTCATTCTCTCTCTCGCTGTTTTTAGATTCTCGTTAAATTCCGGGGCAATACTGGAATACTTTTAAATGATTGTAAAAATCTGTAAAGCTTCGGAATCTAATCTCCAATCACGCGACACGTGTTTAACATTTTTGTTTTTTCCTTTTACGCATTATCGCCGATAGATCGCATAATAAGAGCGTGTGCTAGGAGTATATAAGGACGAAATCGGAGACCGGTTCGAGATGATGCCCCTCGGCGAAAGCATCACCGATAACGGTATCAGTAGTCGGTCGGTCTATCGGTTGATCGGTATCCGTCATGCGTGCGTGCGTGCGTAGATTTACGTGTATGTGTGCGTTACGTGAGCGCTGACCGCAATCGTGACACGCACAACCGAGAGTGGTATCGGATGGCCCGTTGGAGGCCCTGGCATTGTGCACATGCCTTTATATACAAGTTTGTACACCCGTGCGCGCGAGTTCGTCGTACCCACAGACTATTTTCGGGCGTTCGCGCGCGCATCCTCTATTCAGCGCTTTTTCTCAAACGCACATTCCACGAGTAATAATATCTAACCGACGCGACATTTCCTCGTTTTCCGACATCGTCTTACGTCACAAGCGCGCGCTCGATATATATTTATTATATTTTCTTATTTCATCAAAATCTGCATTTGATACAATTTTAAATTATTCTACGGGCTCTATAAAATTATTTAGCCACGAGGAGTATGTTGTTTTCTTCTCTTCTATACATGTAATAATTTTATACTCTCTCTCTGTCGAGATTTTCCGGAAGAGACCTCACGCGAGAAATAAAATAAATTTCCAGGAAGATTGCGAGCTGGGCGCGGGTGAGAATCCGTCGCGTATGCATATATTGTAGGTCGCTTCCTCGAACGAGTGTATCAGAACAGAAAAAAAACAAACGCTGGCATCGGGTCAACGGATGACTTAATCGCGACATAGTATGATATCATGCCAATTTTTACTCATCCAGCAACATAGTATGTCGATAATTATTTGTATTCTAAACTATGATATCGCTTTCGTAAACGTGTTTATAAAATCATGATAAAAAAGTATGTCAAAAATAACGCAACATAGTAGTATTGCGTCTTTTTGTATATTGCACGTGTTGTAACTAGTGTTTCGCGAAAAGGCTATTTTTACAAAAAGCTCGTAACACATGTACATATATACATCTAAAATATAATATTATTTAGATAGTCACGTATTCGTATTTGCAAAATATAATTAATTATGTGCGAAAGCTCGCTTTGCAAAAAACATTTTTCGCGAATCGTTTTCGTTCATTAAACAGCTCCGTGAAAGACGGAGATTCGGCGAAAGCACGCGTCGCAAGGGGACAATTTTGCACAACGCAGCGCGTTAATCTCGGAGAATTTTCGGCGCGCAGGGCGCAGAGGCAAGTTCCGAGAAAGAGGAATCCGAATCTCTCATCGCGCGCATCCGTATACACGCAACCGGTCACGTGCGACTTGCCTGCATTGCGCAACTCGCGCTGTCGAAACATACATATACGCGCACAAGCTTGCCGATACAACACACTCTATCTCTCTTTTCTGTTTTTTTCCTTCGCATCGCATTCCCGGAATATTAGGTGACACCGAAGATAACATATTTTCTCGGAAATGCCGATTAAAAAAATAACAGCGGATGCTGTACGCTATGGAAAGATGCGCGCGTTTTCGGAAGAAAGATCCGCGCAGTTGGCCGTAATCTTTTTCCTGCTACGTTGTTTACTAAGCGGACAACAACGGCCAAATATTTATAGCGCGTGATTCCGAAGTCGAGACATCGATATGACGACTCGTAATTGTAATTTCCCGTGACTAATCGACCTTTCGAATTTAAGAACAAATTGCCTTCATCTTCAAATTTACGATAAATCACACTTCAAAGATAATGTAACATTTTTGATATTTAATTTGATATTTCGACAAATTTTGATTTGCGCATCTTAAAACTGCGCGACACACATTTCAGTTGAGTTCATCATTAGATATGTATACATGTATGCATATATGCATGTATATCTACATATATCGAGTCGAGTAAACGCGCGTGCACTTGTATACTCTTTTAGATACATCGCGTATATACCTACGTACAAGAATTTTTCAAACAAGCACATTATGCAATAGATGTATGTATGATGTGTATGAACGAATTATGCAGTCGTGACGTTTCGGCGGAAAATCCGTGGGTGCACCCACGATGACATGACACGCAGCCGGGGCTGCACGATGATTCGGTTGGTTAAACGATTGCGAGAAAATCGAGTCGCTTACGTGATTCAATCTCATTTATTTTTCCCGATGACGCTTCCTGATCGCGTAAGAACCAAATTTGCGAAATCATTCCAATGAGACGACACGTTTTATTATATGTATATTATACTTTACACATATGTATAAAAATATCTTTGCATCATAAAACGTGGTCAAAAACTATACGACAGAATTATACAATCGAATGAATGCGCTAATGTTAATAATACGGAAGCATTAGCGATTGATGGAATATTGCGTAACATTTTTATTTATCATTAGTCTCACGCGTTAGAGAATAAATATACTTATTTACGTAGAAGGTACCTTTCGTGGCTATAGAGGAAATAACAGAGTAATACCGCACATTGACGTCATAAGAATTTATTTTTTTAAAGAAGTTTAACCTCGATTTGTGTGTATCGGAGTAATTTTTCCATTTCGTTCATTTACGCGATGACGCGCAATCAACTTTTTTTTTAAATGTAATTGAAACAATCCACAATTATGACACATTAGGATACATTCTAAATAGATTATTTCTGAATCTTTGTCGCACGAATTATAAATACCTACATGTACGCATATATTGTCTAAAATACCGTGAAATATATGATGGATTACGATAACACAGCGCACACGCACACGCAGATAAGATAAATATTACATTATTTCGCAGACCACAGACTGTTTATTCGAACCGAGTCACTTCCGTTGACGCGTGTGATGTAATAATCGCGCAATCGACCGCTGCAATCTGCATGCAAATTAAACGGCAGAAAGAAACGTGAAAAGAAAAAGAAGATAGAGTGTCTTCTAAATATTCTCGGCTGGTCGAAACTTGGTCGAAAATTGGCCGATTATTCGCGTCTATATCGTTTACAGGCGGAAGAGCGAAACGTGACGATTCCTCTCTGGGCATAACACGTAACACGTGGCGTACGTCACGCAGCGCGGCGCGACGCGACGCGACGCAGTGTTTCCGCATGCGTCACAAACGCGTGCGACGTGAAACACGACCTATCGCGCTAGTCCAATCGCGGTCCAGTTGTTTGCGCGATTTGCGTCGGAATTAAATTAGTCAACGATGATGTGTCCATCCCGTTGATCAACAACGTTGTTTACGCGCTTAATTAATTGTCGATGCAAATAAAGCGGCGATGCGATGAGCGAGCGCTTTCGCGAAATCGACTCGCGCGCGCACGCGCGAATTACTCTTTCCTCGGTGCGCAATTTTAGGGAGACAACAATGAGTGAATCGACTTTTTAAATAGACGCATTCGCGCGCTTCAACAAGATTTACGAGTCACCGAAATAATTCCGAGTTAATTTGGAAACGTAGAGGTGTTTCGGGAGGTCGGCGGTCCCTGTGGGCGGAAGTGGCGACTTTTGGAGCGTGGCCATCGGGATTTCGCGAAATTGCGACTTCAATGCACATTACGACGCACAAACTTTGTTAAAGGCTTTTTCTACACATCTATATTTAGAATTCAAGTACGTGTCATATATACACAATAATAGACGTACAATATCTCACACCCGCATATGTAATATATATATATAGGTATATACATATATTTCCTTTTGTTCGCTTCTTTTTTTTATGATGATATTTTGCTTTCTATCATTTAATGTTCATTTTCATTTGATAGATCGGATTTCGAGCTTTCGTTTCGGTAACGTGAGTCACGCAAAATTGCCGTATATATAATTGGTATTGGACGAGCGAGTGGAGTTCTAAATAGTTGCTCAATTTCGACAATCTCTCGTGATAATTCATTTCCTATGTATCATAGTTGGTATGTATATCAAAGAGAGAAGAAAGAGAGAAAAAGAGAGAGAGAGAGAGAGAGAGAGAGAGAGAGAGACTAACTTTTCAATTTTTGGATTGTATCATAGGACGTCAGCAATCTCAAATTTTTCAACCTTCTCGATTTTGCGAGCGTAAAATTCTATGTATAGGTGTAATCTTTTTAAAAATGTGTGACTATTTATTTTGCGAAATTATTAGTTTAAAATTTCCGTCCTCTATTGCAAATTTAAATATTTTATTTCTGTTACAATGACACGTTATAATAAATTATTAATGCTATTCTTCCTCCTAAGAATAAAGTACGATAAAAAGCGACGAAAAAAATTAATGAGTCACACTGTCGGATTTCTGAAAAACAAGCAGCAAGACAATTGCATAACATCAGATTAAATAAGACGAGCAAGAGAGGATGCGTCATTCGGATGTGTGAGTCGTTCAATTTCCATATCAGGATCCTAGAAATCGCTACCTTATTATTATTCTCTTCTTCGAATTTTCGTTTTGGCGTACATAATTGCGAGGAGTCGAGGAAACTCGTGTCAATAAACTCGTTCGTGCGTATATGCGTATATCTGACATTCAAATTTGATTATTTAAATCGTAAAGCTATGTCACGGATCACGCTCGTATAGGTAAGAATTGGAAAAACATAATTGGAGATTGAATCTGATTTGATCGCGACAAGGTCGTATAAACGCACGTTTCGAAACGACAAATGCGTCTAGCATTGTAATCTAGCACGTGTGATTGAACAAGATTCACGATGCGTGTGTATTTATATATGACAAACGGACGTTTCTCTCTCTTTCTCTCTCTGTTTCGTCTTAAAATTTAATAAATTACTTCCTTGCTCTCTCTTTCTCGCCTTTGTCTTTTTTTCTCGTTGCCATCGGAACATTATTGATATTCACCAACGAACGCGTAATGCACGTGTTCCGCGAAAACGCATGCAGCTTACATAATGGCGCTGTTACATCCTAATGCGCCGAGGACGTCTTATCACTTGTATGTTTCTTCTTTAGAATTTAAAGTTGCATAATTCTGAGATGAGATAAGTCATTTCATATTGCTAGAATTTTATTTTTCACGCTACATCGATTATGATGTAATAATAATATGCATATTATTTCTGTAGAATAAAAATGTAATCTTTTTAATTAAAATATTATGACGCAACAGCAATAGTGTAAAAAATGTAAAATGGAAAAAATTATATTTGTTATATAAAATTAAATACATTTTTTCTTAAATATAGATGATTTTATTTGAAACCACATATAATGCATGCGTCTTTTTTATTATAATTATAAAATAATAAGTAAAGCGTGATTCAAATATACCGACATGTATGAAATGCGAAATTCATCTCATTTGAAAACGAATTTTATATATATATATATATATATATATATATATATATATATATATGTAGATCATATACATATAAGTATACAAATTTAGACAGATGCGTAATTAATGATTAAATCGTGGCATTCTATGTGATTTTCACTTGCGATAATTGATTATCAAAAGAGCAAAAAACAGGGATCGATCGCAATTAATACATGAATATTATGCGACTCGTGCAAGAAATATTAAAGGCTGGATAAATATGTATTTTCGAATGTCACTCGACATCCGAAACACGTGGATGAGCGGTTCAATTCAAACGCACGTGCGCGGTTGCGTAACACGCAGTTTGCGG
This sequence comes from Nylanderia fulva, assembly GCF_048542155.1. NCBI lineage: Eukaryota > Metazoa > Arthropoda > Insecta > Hymenoptera > Formicidae > Nylanderia > Nylanderia fulva. Next base: position 84,482 of record NW_028189730.1, on the reverse strand, counting down.
ATTAAAGCTTACGTATATACATACGTATACGCGAAGGCGAAGCCGGAGGAATATTTTTATTCGCGAGTTAAAAATAAATCTCTCGAGGAAACGCTTTTCCTCGTGCCAAAAATTGCGACGAAGAGCCAAACTAATTATACGAGCTCATATGTTGCATATTTATCGCCAATGATGGTATTTTTACGATACGACGACGGAAGAGATAATCTAATTTTAAAAAGTCGCCGTTAATCAATCAATAATTAAGAGTCTAATGCAATCTTTAATCAATAATAAATTTGTAATTTTCCACAAGTTGCCGCGAATCGAAAGGATTAAGGAAGATCGGAAGTGCGATTAAGTGAAACAGAAACATTGCTTAAAAATTCGCAAAACGACAACGTTCTTTTCTTCTAAATTAAAAGATGAACGAAGCAAATGTTGGCTGATTGTGAGCCGAGTTCACTGACACCTTCAACCTTGCGAGCGCGACCTTACCCAAGGCTATTTTGCGACTTTGGACGAAAAGAGCGCCTGTGCGAGAACGGTTTTTTTTATCTTTAGCTGCGTGAGAATACGTCTCATTTTCTACGCCCACATCGACAATCGTCTTCGGATCGCCGAAATATATACGTACGACATTTCGGAGCCGGACGCGACCGCATATAAATCATTAATTGTTTGACGCACTAAAATTATTCAGATAAAATGATAAAAACTTGTTGCATTCAATTAAATAATTTATTTTCAAAAGTCATCTTAAATCAATATTTAAAAGTATTATTATGTTATTGCAAAACCTTTTAGAAAACTTGATTATATAATTCTCACCTCTTGTTCTCGATTGTTCGACTAATCAAAGTCCGTATTCGTTCCAGATGTACTAAGAAGACAAATTATGGTGGCAGAATTTGTCGCCCGCCAGAGTGGATCGCCCATTAATGGTGAGACGGCGTGCCTGAATAGCAATATACCGGCCACGCACACAATGGCGCATGGTGGCGGCCACGGCGCGCCCCATAGCGGGCCCCACGATGCCCACGGACCCCTTACGGTGCCCCTCGCGCACCCCGGTCATCACGGTGGACCGCCGGTCGCGATCCAGCAGCATCAACATCAACCGCAACAGCAACCACCGCCGCCACCGCCACCGCAGCAGCAGCAGCAGCAGCAACAGCAGCAACCGCCGCATCACCATCATCATCATCAGCCTCAGCAGTCGCCGCCGCAGCATCATCATCACGATTCATCGCAAGTGACGACGCATCCCGACAATTACTCGTCCAACTTTGACATTCGTAAGGAGCTATTCTCGCAACGCAAGCAGCGCGAGTTTATCCCCGACAACAAAAAGGACGACAGTTACTGGGATCGCCGCAGGCGCAACAACGAGGCGGCCAAGCGATCGCGCGAGAAGCGTCGCTTCAACGACATGGTGCTGGAGCAGCGGGTAATGGAACTGAGCAAGGAGAACCATATTCTCAAGGCGCAGCTCGACGCGATACGGGACAAGTTTGGCATCTGCGGCGAAACCGTCATCAGTACCGAGCACGTGCTGGCCGCCCTGCCAACAGAACCGCCGATCAGCGTGAAACGGGCGAAACTTCCGACATCGGCGACGCTCCTGTACGCTCGCACGCCCAGCCCGGTGCACACCTCGGTGATCCATCAGCCGGTAAGCGGCGCCCGATCGCCCAGATCGCCCGCTTCGCAGCTTTACGTCCCCGAGACGACCGCGTACCCCGAGACGGAGAGCTTTCAGTACCCGTACTCGCATCCGGCGATGCATCACTTGGATACCACGAGCGCGCTCAATCTATCATCGCGCGGTCGTCGGGCACAATCGCCGTACGAGCTCTCGTCGGGCAGCGGTGATGAGGCCAGCGGTCCCCAGATGGTCATCGGCTCCCAGAACAATCCGGCCGCCAACAACAGTCTGCCGCACAAGCTCAGGCACAAATCGCGCATCGGCGACAAGGATGCTGCGAGCGCACTCTTGGCGCTTCAAGGTATCAAGCAGGAACCTGGACCGCGGGCATCGCCGCCCTGGGATAACGAAGGCTCGAGCGACGAGCGCGACTCCGGCATCTCATTGGGCGCTGAATGGACCGGTCCCCCCGTCACCGCAGTCTCGGAGAGCGACCGGGAGGTGAAGATGAAGCTGGATCGTCTGGCGTCCGAGGTCGCATCCCTGCAGTCGATATTTCGTCTTGGGAAACCGGTCGCGGCAGCAGTAGCAGCGGCGGCGGCCGCGGCGGACGGCTTGGTGACCGGACACTCTGCCGCCGCCAGCGGGCCGTGAAGGAGCCTCGCCCCCTTGTTTCGCCAAGGTCTGCTCTTCCCCTTCGGGGCCAGGATTCTTGAGAATTTTACGTAAAGATGCGACGTCGCGTCGCATGGAGTATGATGTAGCGCCAAGCTGAGGAATATCATCGATTGTTTCGAAGAGACGAGATTCGTTTGTCAAGAATTCTCTCGCTTGCGGATGCAACCAAAACAGATGGATAGCGATCGATTCGTGACAATATTTACAAGACGTGTTAAAATTCTTTTCATCTTTTACAACTCGGATTTCTCATCTCTACTTTGATATGTATTGTATAATTTTATGCGTTCTACGTATTAATACAATATATTAGTAGAACCAATTGATAAATGAATTCTCTTATCGAACGTGATCACTTACATGGCGCAAGCATATGTCGATTGTTGCAAAATGAAAGCACAGAGTTTTTTCGAGATGAAATAACGAAGCGTTGTTTCGCCAAGTAACTTGTAATTGTCGATTACTATCGATCTACTTGAGTCATCCCAAACTGATATAATCGAAAGTCTCGCCTGCGAAACTTTAATCCCTCAACCCGTAGATCGTATTTTTCTCGTCGATGAAAAAAGAAATCTAAGTTATTGCGAAGGATTAATTAATCGTGCCGTTTATAAAATTTGCGAGCGATCTACCGGTCGAAGGACTTACAGGCATTCTCCGCTCTTGATCCTAAAACAAAGCGGAATTGAGAGTTGATACGATACCTATAGTGTTTTAAGATTGTTACGTTATAAAACTCCCGTAGATAGGTTTAATATCGTTCTTATATATTATCATTAACTAGTGTTTTATCGATTCGAGGAGCAGTCAGTTGTATCGAACTGAGCATAATCGGTGAATTGTATGGTGAATACCATCGAACCATCCAAACGAAGCACTATTACACATGAGTCACTCACCGATTCGCGCAACCGGCTATCTCACTACCATCGGATATTCATAATACGATTTATTCCAACGTACGAAATGGGATTCTTTCCTTCTCTTCTTTTTCGTTAGACATCCGCATCGTCGTATCGTCATCACATCTTATCTCATATGTAAAAGCGATGAACAACGACGACTTTGCATAGTGGAGCTTTGAGACGAGATTTTTCAGTGTATTGAAATTATTTATTTATCGCTAAAATACTCGAACTTTTGTTCGTTGTTAATCGTCAACATTAATTCTGTCTAATATATATATATATATATATATATATATATATATATATATATATATATATATATATATATATATATATATGTATACCTGTACGATTTTGAAAATGTTTGAAATTTTTATAAGCACTATTTATTTTGCTTAAAATGTGTTGAAGACTCTAAATATTCATTTTAAATTCACTTTCTATTTATTGTTTTTTCTGCGTCTCGAAAACCGCATCGAAATTTCAACAAAGCTCCATTAGTTTTGTGATTTGTTCCTTTTGTTTTTTCGAATCACGCGTAAATACAAAGTTGATGAAGACTTGGAGAAGAAAAGAATGGCGAGGCTGCGTTTCATTGATATTTGGGCCAAATTTTTGTCGTTTGTTCTGTCGCAACTATATATGTATGTTGTCCCTCTTTTTTTTTTATATTTTTGCTATCGAATCACGGTATCGACATAATAGCGTATCTGTATATATGTAAAGAAAATGAAAAATAAACGAGAAATATTGATGTATGTACAATAAGATGCGGAAAATCCTCTCGAAAGATGGAATTTAGCAAATATTAAAGTATTAAGCGAGCCTATATGTATGTAACATAGAATATATTTGCAAGAATACGTGTGTGTATGTAGGTGCGTGTGTGTGTATGTAGGTGCGTGTGTGTGTGTGTACGTGTTACACGCACGAATATATATACATAGTATATACGCGCATATACAGTACACACACATACACACAACATATTATATATATATATTTTTTCAAATTGATGTATTTTTCGATATCGTCATTGAAAGTAGTTGCAACGCGTGTACAGTGCTTACTTGTGTCGTCATCAATTCGGAGAGACATTCGACGACATATAACAGTAAGATTTGTCACTCGAATAGGAGAAATCGCATCATCGGCGCGAATCGTCAAGATCGCAACTAGAACCAAAGTGTGATTTTTCCTAAAAGCGATGATAAAACGAGTAAATCGAGTATCACCAGATTAAACAAGTCGGCGATGCGATCGTGGAGAAGAAACTGGCGAACTAGTATTCCACTTGTTAAACTATCTGCTTTTGTTACATATGATAAAGTATGTGTAGAGCGATAAAGGCGCGAATTTGACGTTAATTCGAGAATAACTAACACACACACATATGCATTTTTATGTGTGCACAAAACGATATATATATATATATATATATATATATATAAAGCAGCCAATATAATAAATATTTCGCATCATTGTCGCCAAGTTCTAATGCTGGGAAAAAAACAAAATTTGCCAGCAATATATCGTGTCTCCAATCGCGTCGCTCGCTAAAATACCGAGAGTGCCTGTAACAACCATGTGAACCATGTGCATTTTTTGCCATGACTTACTATTGATTACTAATTTGTTGGGATTAAAAGTTGACGGCGAAAAATTAATGAAAGTATTGTAAACGTGTTGTCTTCTATTATTAATTAACGAGCGTTCACGATTTTCCGCAATCAGGATGAAATCTTAATACGAATTCAGATTTAATTCATTATAAACGCGCGCACGTACACATACATACACATACCGATATTTGCGCACTTTTGCCTCGCTCGCGCCTCGAATAAACACGACATGAGCCAATATATTATTATTATTATTATTATTATTACAAATTGTACATAGAATCGCACCGTTTTGCCAAAAAAGCAGTTACGAGGATCGCTGTAACATCGGCCGGAGAAGGAACGACATTTTTATCCTTCCCTATCTACCCATTCTTTTCTGTCTTTCACTTCCTCTCTCCCTTTCCGTTGTATCTCGTGAAATCGTTCGCGCGCGTTTCGATTACAGTTCCTATGCACTATATTAACGATAAAACAACTTAAAGGCGAAGATTGTAAACCCGTCGACAGTTTATGATAAAAAAACGTAATTCCAACCAATCTGATAAGTTTGGTTCTCCTTTCTCCGGCTGTTCGGAGATGTAAGTATTTAGATTCTAAGGGACATATCCACAGCGCGTGTAATGTACTTGTATATGAATATCGATAAATATTTTCAATGTTTTTGACAAAACTTATTTTTCTTTGTAATTTTCCAATAGTCTCCTCTTTTTCCCAACAATTCGATAAGTGTGGAAAGAAAGAAACTCAAATACATTCTGCGCTCTTAACAAATCGTGCAATTCATATGAAAAGGAACACGAAGTAACATAATTGCAAATATATCAACAATTTGGACAATATGCATAATAACACAAAAAAGTAGAAAAAATATATATACATTTGTGTGTGTAAACATTTACATTGTGTACGAGTTGATTTGTAAAAAGTATATAATTTATATTTATCATGATTTATAGAAATCGAATCAAAATTGCTCTATATGCCATTGTCTAAAAAATACTTGTATTGCGCTAAACAATTAGAAGCGTTTTAAAAGTTGAAAAGTCAATGATTCAAAGAGAAATGGATTCTATTATAATTTTAAAATTATATGTGGCCCGTCACAAAAGTGATCATGATTTTTATAAAACTAAATGATAATTTCTACACAGAATATTTTATCCATTATTAACAATTCAAATAGTTCCGAACAAACGGAATAATGCTGTCCTATTGTAAGTCTTAAAGATAGAAAGATTACTTTCGTTTCTTACATTTTGTTCTGCCACGACGTCTCCGCGAAGAATTCTGACGAGTGTCAGACTTTTTTGATGACCTGAAAATGAATGTGTAACAAATGTGTTTCAGAAACGCGCAATTGTGACTTGACAAATTGATTTAATAAATTAACTTAAAGAAGTCATATTTTACGAATTAACTTTATGAAAATTCGCTGTTATTAAACATTAATAGGTAGGTTGTACCTGTGAACTCTGTTGACCGAAACGGAAGTGTGCTTCTTTAATGTCAAATGCTGCTGAACCAATTCTGCCAATTTTCCCTGCTGAGCGAGCATCGAGAGAAACGTACAAATAAATTCGTCGTAATTATGCGTCCTCCGACAATCGTCGATCTGAAATATTAACTCGTTGATAATTTCTATATCATCCCTCGAGACTGAGATATTCGTTATTTATATAAAAGCATTTTACATTAAACACAAGTAAAAAAAATATAGAACAATCCATTATGAAAAATAGCGGATGCTTTATAATATGTACGCAATGAGTGCGGACCTTGTATTTGTTCCTCTTGTCATTCTCATCCTTCAGACTAGTCTCACACACGTTGATCTCGTGTTCCAAATTTTTTAAGAGCGCTAAAAGATCCTTGGGAGCAAACGTATGTGGCTCGAACAATTCCGGATACTTGGAGCACAACTTGGGATCGATCTTCTCGACCTTCTTCTCCTCCGTCACCGTGTCACCGTTGCTCGTTTTCACTCTCGCATGAGGAATCCTGACTTCCCCCGATAGGCAGACCTTCTTGTGCAGGTGGCCGCTGTCGGATACCAATCTCTTTCCATTTATATTGATATTTCCCAAAGAACGACCTGTATGGAAATATGTAAATTTCAGTATTAAGCGAAATGTTCAGTCTTATTAAACTTTGATACCTACTCAGACCTGCTTCATTCTTCTCGTCACCGGCTACTCTGATCACTACAAACTTTTTAAAGTCTTTGGTCGATGTAGGACTGCTCTGACCGGAGTTCCAGCCCCAAGCTACGAAACATCAAGATATCAAGATTCTAAATCCTTTTTTCTCCACCATGGTCAAAGCTTCCAAAAAGATATTGCGCAAACAATCTCAAAATACTCCAAATACTCTTATCGTGCGTGTTAAGCATTGCCAAAATCACTGAAAAACTGCGGTAATGAACGATGTTGTATGTTAACAGACGGGTCAAGTAACTGTACACAAGAAGTGTGAAACGAAACATGTTCCGGGACGAAATGTTATGTGTACGTGTGAAAAGTACATAATGCCTATGAGACAGACGCACGAATTGCAGTCTGCAACAGCTTAGATTAGGTTGCACAACAGTGGCAAAAACGACGGCTTAAGAAATGCTGCTCGTATCATTCTTCTTCGCGTGTAGTCTCATCTTCCCGGGGAGTTCGTCGCGCTGTCCAGAATCGAAGAAACCACATCTTACGAGTTGCACGATTTTTTATACTTGCGTGAATTTGCCTGGCGACGGCTACGTATGGATACCGTCGAAATGTACCGAAGGCTTGGTAAGACATTAACGAACGAACAAATACGTTAGAGACTCTCTCGACTCCTGAAGAATGGTAATAGTGCTCTGCTAACGCTAATATCTCACAAATATGATTATAGATATTTCAACCGTATTTACGGATGTGCGTAGTTCCTGGTGATACCTGGACGTGCGATTCGACTGAGCATACTCTCGTGACGAACAAATACGATACATCCGCTGCACTTGTCGGATATCCAACGGAGGCTACGAGCTACTCGGGATATACGCAGGATCCATTCTCTAAAATAATCGACTCGTCTTACGTGATCGATCATTTTCCTGATTCAACGGCCGAAGTAGGAACCGCGTACCCTTTGATCGAGTTTGACGAATCGAACGTGACTACGCGCGCTGATAAGGACGTGAAAAATATATCGTATCATAAGAAGAATGATTTGAACGAGCATTATACAAATAGGCAAGCACTGTTGCCTCTAATGAAAGAATATAAAAATATTATAGATAGTCATTACAAGTGTTTAAACGAATTGATTAATCGGTTGTACAATTACAAGAACTCAATATCAAGCTTAGAATCTGTTAAAGATATTACGACCGGAAAGCCGACTAAGACTATCGCCATCTTTACATCCAATACGCAACAAAACATAACGCTAAATTATCTCATGCAAAGTTATGAAACCGGAGAAAACACAAGGTTACATAACAGCAAACCAATCGAAATGAAAGAAGGCAATAGCGCGTCGACTCTGGATAATGCCGTTTCGACAGAGAGCACTTTGCAGTTATTAATCGATAGTCTGGATTCCGACAACAACATAATAGGGGTTAGCGATAATTTCGGGAACAAACAATACTTGACGATCGACCGATACAAGACCGTAGCTTCTCGATTAACATTGCGATTTATTAACGTCGTAGCATGTACGAGAAACATTCGTATGCCAAACATAACCGATTGTAACAGATATTATACGTGCGATCCGAAAACGGCCAACGTAGTAGAGTTCTCGTGTCCCCTACACACGGCTTTTAACGTGTACTCGCGAATCTGCGATATCGAGAACGCGAAAACGTGCGGAAACAAACTTTCGGTAGATGAGATATTCGTCGAGGATCGTGAAAACGCAACGACGCGTTCTAAACACGTAGAATTATCAAAGGAAGAGAGATTGTGTCAGGAACTCGGTAAAATAAAGGATCCCGTTTCTGATTCTCATTATTACATTTGTTATAGCACGCCAGGATCCGAAAACATCGAATCGATTCGAATGAGTTGTCCAAATGCTTTGATATTTTGTCAAAGCAAGAGAGTGTGCACTACTAGACGATTGTGTGAGGTGTCGCGATAATGACGAATTGTATGTAAAGCGCGTGCACGTTTTTCTTTTCTTTTCTTTTCTTTTCTTTTCTTTTCTTTCTTTCCTTTCCTTTCCTTTACCTTGAGTGGGCGAATTGAAGGCCGATCCTATTTCCGACGACGTGTCCGTGCTCGACGAACTGTGAGCCGGCGAGGTTTGAATTCGCAGCGGTGTAGCATAATCCAGAGCGCACATCACTACTTTCTCCATTCCGCTGAAATCGAGGGTGAACCGCCGCGTTATATATGTATGCACGTGTAATATACTCTGATTTCGGAACAACTCTTTTTAGAACATAGAGAAATAAAGTATTATTAGTTACCATTGTAAAAAAATTAATGAGATATTAATGAGTTACCCAATTGCAATTCTTTAATTGAAATAATTAAAAAGGCTTTATTAAAACGATACTTTACACCTCTCTCTACCGTTATACACACAATGTATGCACTTTATTTGATAAAAAAATAAAAATTTACCTAGATTCAGTTTTTCCAGATGCAATGCCGGAAATTGATTCATCCATAACTATCGCGGAATCATTATTCCTTTCAACGTTGATGGTGGGGACCGAGGATGATGATTCTTCGATCTCCGTCTTGATAGGCAATCCATTTTCATCCTCAGTCTTGTGCCTTTTCTCACATTGTTTCTCTTTGTCGGAATCATGCGAGCTTTTTTCGGTATTACCGCCGTCTTGATGACTTAATTTAACCAACTGTTGCAAAGCTTCCAAAACTATTTGTCGATTGGTTTTTAGCATTGTCAATTTATGCGAGATAGCGAGACGTCTGTCAGGCACGACGGCCATCAGATTGAATCTGATGTCTTGCAACTGTTCGCCCGTGGCCATGCCTAAACGATCGGTTATGACGCGTCTAAATTGTTCTGTCCATTCTTCGTGTTCTTTCCATGGCCCGTGATCCATGGGATAAGGTTTCAAACCATCCAGTTCGAAAAGTCTGCCGTTTATCGGTACGTAGCTCACAAAGTGAAAAGCTTCCCCGGTAAATCGGCCTGTAGAAACACCAGTGTTCTTGTCTTGCCGTCTCTTAGCCTGGGGCATAGCGTGTGAATTGTGCGCGCAGGCCAACTCCGGTGTATTACCGATCGCCCAGCCCTTATTTTCCGGACACATACCAGAAGTATGCATCTTCAATCGAGATAGGGTCGTACCCAAGTGAATATTTGGACAATTCAATAGAACTGATAGCAATGCGTGAGTCGCACAGCTGTTGGGAACAACCTGTTTTGTACAATAATTATACATCAAAATTATACAAATATAAATAATAGACGTAAATATAGATCGATATAAAACTGTATGCAAGACCTGCTGTGCGAAGAAGATATTATTGACAATCTCTTCGTCCTTGACAAAACTCTCATCCTGCTCCACGACCTTTCGTCTTGATCGTCGTTCTTCGATCCAACGAAATAAAAAGATGAAACCGTAGACCGGACCTTCGAGAGATTTTTGCAGATCGTAGATCTCCTCTACTTGAACGCCCTTCACTCCAAAGTCTTCCAAGAGCAAGGTGAATAAGCCTTGAACATACCATGCGTAAAAACATTTATAATTTTCAAGTGTTGCAAAATGTAAAGCGCAATAATGCGTGCTTCTTAAAAACTAGGGAAGAAATGTACAAAAATTCACACATTTCATTTTTTTAACATACATTTCTCATCATTTTTCAATCAATCACAAATCAACGTACCCGGATCACTTTCTAATTCTAACCAACCCTCCGTTAATCGATTAATGTCAACAGGCATCTTTTAATGTTAACTCATTAGACGTGAAACACGACAGAAATGAGTCTCCGAATAACGTAAATTTTAGATTCATCGAACTTTGACAGCAAGAGCCGCCATATTGCTGTAAACTGCATCAAAACACATGTCACATGACACGAGTCACGTGATAGCGCGTCGAGAAGGCCGCATTTCTAAACGGCGAATAAACTTTGATGAAGAGAAGCAATTTTTTTACGTCATAAAGAAATCTTTGATAATATTGTAAAAAAATCGAGTAAAAATAAAGAAAACTAACAATGCGCGTGTTTATGCAGATATAAACGCGTATGCATATACAAAACACGATGAGTTTTATAACGATGTGATGTCATATCTATTCAAACTGTTTCCCATAAAAAAATATATTTATATTATTTTGACTTTATTTAATAAATGTTGACAGAGAATATGTCGGTATACAATAAATACCTTTCTGTAAGAATCTGCTCTCCTTTCGTTTTATTCTTTTTTTTTAATATATATTAACATTATTAAATTTATTAGTTTAATCTTTAATATATTTTCTCTCTCTCTCTCTCTCTCATAATATTTAACTACATACAATACACACAAAATTATGTACAAATTTTTTTAGAAAGAAACTTATGATAGAAGAGAAATTTAAAATTGTGTGTGTGTGTGTGTGTATGCTTGTAAAACAAAATTATGTATACGTTGTTGTAAAGATAAAAATCTTAAAATTTATACATGTTAATTTTTTGGAGCTAAGCACTGATTGATTACATCAAGTAACATGGAATTTTCTAAAGCTGCAGCCACTCTTTCCTTATCTGCGAGTTGTTTGTTCACTGCTTCCTCCGAGACATGTGTACCAGGAGAAATTTCCACACTGACCTTAAACCTAGCAGGTAAAGCACGCAGCAATTGTACACGAATGGACAATCCAATTAAAGTGGCCATGCTGCAATGAGGTATGGTGGGTGTAAACTTTACGTCCACTCTGTTTCCTTTATCGTCAACCTATAAAGTTGAATGTTTAGAAATTCCAATTGTAGTAATGCAATTCACACTATTATTACTGTTAAAAAAAACAAATATATATATATATATATATATATATATATATATATGTATATTACCTCAATGAGATCCTGCTCTACTACATTCAATTCTTCCAGAGTTAAAGGATGTTCTGGATCATTAATGTTTCTAATGATATCTACAAATCAGTAATCGATATTAGATTCTATTCCATTTAGAGAATACATGCATATATAATGTTATATAATTTATAATATATTAAGTTTGTGTATCGCGTGTTAAATATGATATTAACAAATATAATTATTCTTTTTATTCAGTAGATAAATATCAAATATACTTGATATACTTGATTAATAAAACAGATACTTTTTATTGTTAATACATTCTAAAGTTATATATTTTATTTCCGATTAATAATGAGAAAATATCCAATATAATAACTGATAAAACATCTTATGCATTTTATTATAAGAATGCGATTAGATGTATATTAGTTATATAAATTATTGCACTCACATAATTTAGATAAACAAAAGTAAATTATTGATAAGATTGAAATTATATACCGAAAATCTCTCTTGCGTCAAATGCATCCGCAACATCTTCGTCTTGCTCTTCGGCTGTGATTTCTCTGTCATTCAATTTTTTGTAGAGTTTTGGATTGATGTTTTCCAAATTCTCATTCATTGTAATTATTATTGAATGAACATTCTTCGCAATTTATCAGAGAAGTTTCATTATTCCGTAACGAAGCATGATCCATAAATATAGGAGACATAGATCGGCCTCTAGATGATTCCGGGGCTCTCTGTCCTTTAGATCTTTCAACGCTGCCTCCTACGGTAGGGGCCGATCTATGTCTCTATTCTATGTAATCTACGGTCCGCGGCGCGCGGTATGAAAAGAAGGTTGAAAGAGGTTAAGTGGCTCGCTGTAAAATAATCTCGCGAACGCAATTTACTTTGGCGAGTAAATCAATCGTAACAAGAATAATGTGTCATACAGTTTGAAGGGATACGATTAATATGCTCTCGTGGATCACGAGGGACGTTTTAATACGGGGTGTCCCCATATTGTTGAAACAATCGCTTCTAAATAAGATTGCAGATCCTGCGTTGAGCCGGACGAGTAAAGTCATTCATACCAGCGGATTTCGATATAAAAATGACAAAAAGAATGAAAAGCCATCAGCTCTTGTCGTTCAGGCCTTTGCGAATGCCGAGAGCAAGGAGAAGGAGGCTTATCTAGACATAATCCGACAATATAAAAACAACAACGATCTTAGACGCGGTCACGTACAGTTTATTCAAGTCGCTCTCAAATATATGGATGATTTTGGAGTGAATCGAGATTTAGCCGTGTATAAAATTCTGTTGGATGTGCTTCCCAAGGGTAAATTTATTCCCACCAACTTTTTCCAAACAATGGTTATGCATTATCCTAAACAGCAGCACGTAGCCGTCGAATTGCTGTGCAAAATGGAGAAAAATTGCGTGATACCAGACGTGGAAATGCAGGACATGCTACTAAATATTTTTGGAAAACACGGTGATCCGCTAAAGAAGTTTTGGAGAATGATGTACTGGATGCCCAAGTTTGCCAACTTAAATCCTTGGCCTTGCCCCAGACCAGTACCCAAGGATCCACGAGTACTTGCAAGATTGGCAATGAGTAAGATTTCTAGCGTAGATGTGCAGACTAAGATCACAGAGTTTAAGACCAAGGACATAGAAGACTCCATCGAGGACACATGGATTATATCTGCCATGAGCAGCTTGCAAGAGAGACTATTGCAAATGCAATCTCCTAACAATCCAATTTTTGTCGAAGGACCATATACAGTTTGGGTTGCGGATCAGTGTATAGATTATTTTGTACTGAGAGGAGAAATCAGAATGAAGAAAAAATATGAAGATATCGATGGTGAGGAATAAATTCCTAATTAAACTGTCCATCGATTAACAATAGACCACAATTTACACGTATAATTTTATATAGAGATTTTGTATTACAATTAAATGTATACAAGTATTCAAGTATCTAACCATAAGCATGACTTTTTAATAGACAAATATTGTACATTTTTTCTTTTTTACAGATGTGTCGGATATTAGAATTCCCTTTTGGGATAAAAAAGAAATAATCCTTGCTCCTACAGTTCATGAGCAAGATGATGGCACATACTTTGCAATGTGTGCTACAGGTACATCTACAAAAGATTCTTTGTTGTCCTGGATACGATGTCTGCAGAAACAAAATCCTATCTTGACTGTAACCCCGATAATGTTTAAAATAGCGTCGTTTTCCAAGGAACATATGTACATTGAGACTGCAAATGACAAGAATGAAATGATGCATTCAAAAGATTAATGTCAAAGGTATGAATAGCTAGACTATTAAAAATTGCATAGTGATGCTAATTAATAGAATTCGGTCATCCACACTACACTGCATTAATGTATTATACATCGAAGGACATTAATACGAACACTTAACGAAATTAATGATATTGTTATTTAACATATAAAGAATCATTATTGTATTAAATAAGAATATCATTATTGGACATTTAAAAAATGTTTATTGTTTTTATATTTAAATAACTTGATGTATAACAGCTTTAATTGTGTACTAGTGTAGTATAGTGTGAGTGACCGATTCACTATAATATAATGAACTGACACATATGTAGATAGCTCTAGTTTGTACATAAAGAAAATATATAGTTGATAATAATTTAAATATCAATAAACTTGTCGAATAATTTAAATTCTTTCAATATCTTTACATGGCTTAAAAAAATATTTGTCATATAAAAAAATTTAATTGTTAATTGACACCAATAGATTATATTAGGGGAACTGGGATATATATAATATAAAATACATGATATACATAGAAAGATATAATTTATTCTGTGCAACCGGGCATTACCTTTGGTGCACTTTTTCAACGATAAAAAGTAAAATTTATATGTTTGCGCGCGCGTGTGTGTGTGTGTATGTGTGGGTGTGGGTGTATGATATATGTACATGTATATGATCGCTGGTCAATTAGGTCATCACATTGATTCGCTGTACTGTCGTTCATTTTCTAGAAATACATTGCGATTAAAAGGTATGTATATATATTTATATATATATATACATATATATAGATACATATATCTGTACATACATTTAATATGTATGTATACACATATCTGTACATATATTTACATATTTGTTTCTGGTATCATGTCTGCAAAATATCTTAGTAATAAATTTCAGTAGTGATCAAAGTGGCATCGTCCATGAAGGATTGCTTTGACGACACTATTTTGACAATACGTTAAGTTTAAGCCGTCCCCCCCTCCCTAAAAAAAGAAAATATATATTTAATCGCGCTAATAATACGTTGCAAGACAAAATACGCAATAGAGAGCAACTCTCTTGCGGACTTATATACAGTTGTGTTTAAACCTATGATATGTTATTATTTAAAGGACTAAATAATACCTGCGCATAAACTTGCGATGTAATTTTTACGTCAAAGAATCTTAAAAAAGAATTTGTCTCAAATTCTAATCTTGCATAAAATAGATCATGTGTGTCATTTCCTAGTTGCATGACGTTTCTACGAGCGAAGACGAGCGCAATCACGAATGTTATAGCACCATTGAATTTTTTATACTTAAAACTATATGAATAGAACGTGACTGTGCTTATAGTACTGTTTGTGCTGCTTCGCTATTATCGTATCAATTATATTTGACGCTTGCAGCGAAAAATATTGGTCTACAGGTATGTCTACAATTTTTCACAACGCAAAGTAGCACCTGCATAAAATACTAAAGATAGGAGACATGCGGTACAACATCACGCGCATTTGTGAATATTTTCTGCGAATATCAATTGCGAATGTATCGCGCTACGCAACGTACAAGAGGTGTTTGTCAGAATCTTAAATGCCATAAATGTCAAATAAAACGCGCAAAGCCGTTTAGGCAAATATACATATTTCGGTAGAGAGCAAACGGGGAAAAGAGCTGGATCAAAAATACATTTTTTTTGTATTTTTTTTTCTACCTATTTGGATTTTAGCTCTGATTTGCATTTTTTCAGTCATGCAAAGTATATACATTTGCACATACATACATATATTCGCGGTTCAATTCGTAAATTATTAACGTCTCATTATGCTTCATTTTTTTTACATCTTTTCATTATAATTATAATGTACAAATACCTTAAAAATATCTAAAAATACTTTCGCGAATAAAGACGACTATCGTTCGACATAATTAATTTTTTAATGATTAAAAACTTTATTAAAAATAATTAAAAACCGATTGTAAAACAAGTTCATAATAACGCTTAAAATCTCCCTGTATCATTCAAGCACCATCTTTGCATCTTGATTGTCTTTACACACGAAAAATTATCAAAAATATAAGAAAAAGCTTAGTGAGTTATGAGAACGTTTGCGTTACGCTTAAATCACACCTATACACACGGTAACGCATCAATTATTAGTTCGATTCATTACGATATTGCATTTACTATTGGATCGCGAATTTATCGCCAGAATAAACTTACAGTATCATGTATAATACGTGTGTAATAAATTTAAGTAATTTCTCTATATTACACTTTGAATTTGCTATGCAGCATTGATAATACAAAACGTTTTAAGTACAAAATGTAAAAGTACAATCGGCCTGATTATGCTATCGTAATTTTTTGCATCGCGAAATCATGATAAATGTGCAATCTCAGAATGAATTTTTAATTAATGTCCCGCTCTGTAACTCAATAACAAATTTTTGATTGCAATTTTTCGATTTTCAGAAAAATTATTTTTACAATAGATTTTTTTATTCCGAGAAGTTTTTGTTGCTTGTTGTAATATATATAGGAACAGAGAGAGAATATATTAAATGCAGAACTATATAAAAACTATATAGATTGCGAAGATGCAATATTTCTTTTTATACGCATGCTACCAATAAAATAGCATCAAAAAATGATTGTAATTGTGTATGCAAGCGCTTAAAAAAGCGTTGAATACAATATCTTCTCATCCTTCGGTATCCTTGATTTGTCTCTTATCAGATAAATGTGTGCGCAATTAGCACGGAATGTAATCGACAAATGTGAACGCAAAACGCAACTAATTTCAATTTAAATCTGCTTCTATTTACAAATGTCGCACAAGTCAAATAAAGCAAACGTCGTGATACACCGCTTTTTCCAAATTTCGTATCTTAGACAGTATTTTATCCGACGTATATGTAAAATTGATTCATCAGTGTCACTAAAATTTACATAGCGCTCTAGCAGATGGAATGTTCAATACTCTTGAAAGACGTGCGAAAAGTGGCCACAAATCATGAAATAAAAGTTAAATAATTTCTGTATACGAAATTATATATAGATGTGAATCAAAGTATTGCTGTATCAATAATAGAGCTAAAAGTAACGTCTTATCTAAGATTGTTTTTTTAAAATAATGTGAAAAAATGTAAAATGTTACGCAACACAAATTATTTTGTGTTATGTATATGCTAGGAAATATTAGCATGATCAAAAAGTCTGCTTTTCTTTCTCTCTTTCTTTTTATGTTTCATTTTTCTAGTAAAAATAATGTATAGAAAAGCAACGAACAAACTTTTTTGATCAATCTAATACATATATATTATACTGTAAGATAATCTCGCGAGGATGGACGACAGGGCAAGACAAAGGAACTTTAACGCTTTCAAGAATATCGTGCAACGGGATCGCGACCTTAAAGTCCGGACCCCGTTCGACGACCCGGTTTAGCTTATTCACATGGAACAACTGAAGCAGGCCGATTCTCGAGTTGATTCTTGAGCTTGTCTCGTATAAACCTTCAGCAGTTGGCAGTGTACTCTGTACGTAATATAGATACATTTAGCAATTTAGTGTAAAGTTTAATTTGGCTCTTAGATAGTTAAGCGCTTCAAATCAAAATACTATCGCGCAGAGGGAATCTTCAAGATGCTATTATTTTATTAACGCCTTCAGAACTTTAATAAGATACATACTCGTTTACTCGTATTAGCTCGATTACCACTAGTATCGTTAAATATAGCTTTTAATTAACTAATACAAATATTTTAGCCAAAAATCTTTAGACAAGTTAATAATGCGATTGTACACACATGCACTGATTGTGAAGGATCAAAATATCGATTACATAATACGTGCGTACTAATAATTGGGATGCTATCGCGTGTTGTTTACTTGCCTGATTTTCACATTAGTGTTGTCGAGCACCTCACCGTCGCAGTTCCATACGCTGAGTCGAGAGTTTGAACGGACTTGGTTCACCTCGTTTTCGAATTGCGGTGTCGGCAGAGCGCGGAATGTGAATTCTCTCGCTCGATAGACTTCGACAAACGGTAGCTCGTACTGCAATAAAGATTAATTTGTAGGCTTTATACATATGTTTAAAAAAATAGAGTATATTACATTGTAACGTAAATAATTTGGATTTGACATTTTAAATAGTGTAATCCTGATATATATTCTAAATTCTGAAGTATTTTATAATTATAATTACACACTGTGTGTTCAAATGTATTATATTACATTACAATTGCAAATTAAAAATAATTTCATATATTATAGTGTAGTTTTTGATATATATATATATATATAATTATTTAATTTTTGTTATATATTATTTAACTGTCTATTTAAATATTGGGCAATTTTGATTGGTTGCCTATAAGTTTTAATCGATTTAGCGACCACAGTCAGTTAGAGAGCCAAGTAAAAGAATTAGCGATTAATTGGTCGAATAAGTGATCCGCGCATACCAGAGTCTTTCGTTTGCTGGACAGTCTGAGTAGTAATCTGATATTGTTTATCAGAGATGTGTGTCGAATTAGAATCACATCTACGCAGCCATCACCTATGTGACAGTGAGGACTAAAGCCCATAGGACTTCTCGAACAGGCGCAAGACACGTTTGCGCCACTGACCATGAAATATTTTCCACTGACTGTCACCCATCCTTCTCGCGAAAAGAAAAGCATATTATATATATATATAAATTTATCCAATTTTTTAATTATTAAATCTATTATACAATATTCAAATTTTACATTTATTAATTTTTTAACACGTACTGGCGATTTCCTCGTCGGGAATGCTATTATGCATGTGTTGCAAACAGCGTGAACAGTTTTTCATACATCTAGTGCTACTGGCAGGATGACACGGATCAGATAATAGCTCGATCTCGCCCTTGTAACCCTTATTTGCTATTAACTTTTTAAATCCTGAAAAAATGTAATTAATTTAATATTATATATTTTATGTTCTCAGAGTGTGTAATATGTTATTATTAATTAATACATATAAAAACAGCACATATTGCACACGCACATATTAGATTATCTACTTTTTCTCATATTTATTAAATTGATATAGATGAATTAATTCATTAATTAAATAATTGATGTGGATTAGACAAATATATTACTTTATAATTCAAATTTGAGATTTGTATAAAAATTTTTCTCTAAATGCTACAAATGAAATAATGGAAATTTGTCAACTTTACCGGACCAATCATATCTGTGGGGTCCCATCCAGCGAAATTTTTCACTATCACGAATTACATCGCCTAGATAACCGTAACTGAGCACGCTGGCGTATAATCTGAGCAAGGTGCGATTGCTGTGGACCGATGAGATGTCTAGACCGATTGAATCACCAAAAATGATGTGTATAGCAGCGGTCTGCACATCGGTAGTACCGTGCAGACTGTAGGCCACCGTATCCGTGCTACCGCTGGGTATAACGCCAACGGGCAAAACAGGGTTGGGCAGTCTCACGTCGGGATCGTTGGGATCGATCTGTTGATCCTTGATTGCTCTCAAAATCAACCCATTGAATACCTCGGCGAATGTGCCGTCACCGCCGATACACACTACTGCCTAAAACGCATCGCAAAACTGATTGAGAATTTGAAAATAGCTTGGATCGATTCAAGATGAAGCAATTTTGCATTTATGCAGTATTTATTTATATTTATCGATTTTATTAAAATTAAAATTTTTAAATTTACGCAATTTTTTAGATTTTGTAATTATAGTAATATAAATAATAAATAGTTATATGCATTTATACAATTAAGTATATAAATTAAGTATAAATTTACTTATACATATATATAACTTGTATACATTAGTCTGGTTTTATATAATATATACAAATATACATTTTTTTACTTGCACTTAGATTTGTGATTTTTGCGAAAATAATAAAACATTGGCCTTGAAAGAACATGACTCACGTGTAAGTCACTCAAATCGGCCGTCAGCAAAATGTCACGAATGTGGCCAGCCCGTTCGGTGATCATCATTTTTGTCTCTATACCAGCGATGGTCATCAGTGGCTGCACATCTTTTTCCCAGATTTTAACGCCTTTCTTTTTACCACCTATAGGATTGATGAACAGCATCACCTTTCGCGGACGATACGTAAGACCTGAAACAATCGGCTATAAATAAAATTCGATTTTTAATTCTTTAAACTCTAGGAGTTTTCATATTTAAATATTAAAATTGTCACAGAACTTTTGATAATAATCTTTAAATTTCGATAAATCGAATTAAAAAAAATTTTTTTAATAAGTTTTTTAATAAGGACTTTTTACAAGATGTGAAATTTCAAGTAGGTATTAGGGCGGATGAATTATTGTTTAATTAATTGATCAAAAAATTTGTTTCTTTTCTACACAAAAACATGCGGGCATGCACTTCCATTTACGTATATGCACATATACACACATATATTTGAATCGATTTTATCTCTTTAACAAAAGGAAATGGGTCGAATAGATTCGAAGGAAAAAACAGACTTTTAATCATGCAAACTGTGTCGATCGATTCCTTCTATGCAAACGTAATGTCGATAATTGAATGGCTTTTTTTACGAAAATGACATTGTAAGCGAGCACGGCAAAACTTCAGATCAATACTGTAACTGTTGGTTCGCGATAAAGGTCGACAAGGGTAGTTTAGTAGAGCGCACCCATCCTGTTTTCTTGGCATTTATTAAAACAAGACCCCCTCACCCTCTCCCTCGTCAATTTTAGAAATTATAGTGTAGTATTGTTTACTAAGAGCGAGACAAGAAATTGCATCTCGCGTAATTTATTTCACCATGCTCTTATTAAGCGAAGTAATAAATCAAACTATTAAAATTTTGAAAAATAACAAAATTAAAGAGCGAATAGAAATTGATAAATAGCGAAAGATAATATATAACAGCAATTTTAATTGGAAATTACATATGGAAAATTAGATGCATATTTATTTATTTGCACATGAACTGATTAATTGGTTAGCTAGACTTTGCTAGATTATGTTTCCGACAGTTAAACATTACTGCGATTAAAAAATAGTCCATAAAAACACAATGACTATAAAAAACAGCTTTTTTACATAAAAATATTTTTTCTATAATCTTTAACATTCTACCACTGAAAAAAAGATGATAAAAAATCTCAAATTTCGTAATTTAGAAATAATATTCAATTCAAAATAATATATTTTGCTTTTGTGACTTAATTTTTTAAATAAATTTTGTAAATCTCAAATCTATATTTTTTAAGATTTATATTTTTAATATTTTCTCTTATATAAACAAGAAACAAATTAATATTAATTTATGCATTACGTTGATTTCTTAGTTTTTGATTGATTGTTTTCCTCATTCAATCGTGTTTTTTGCTTTTACACTTTTTTGAGCAAATAAATAAATGGATGAGAAAATTTCCAGTTATTTACTTACAGCCACGTAATAAAGTTTTTTATCGTTTACGCATGTCGAACAAGTCAGCTTCGAGATATCACTAAAATAATAAAGTTGCAGCCTTGCATTTGCTTTGCCATCGTAAGCAAAGTATTTCTAAATGTTACATATTTTTTTCAACGATTAAAGTCGACCTTTTCTTTTCCTAAAAATAATACTATTGAGCGGTAGTTTTGAATGACGACTAAATTATTTTGATGATAAAAATAAATATTGAAAATTATCCCCTTAGCTCTTCCTTTTTTTCGCCGTCACACTTTGTTCTCTACACTCTACATACATACATACATATACATACTTACACACACATATACATATATATATATATTACAAAATTCAAAGCGACAATTGTAAAGAAATAATTGCACAATTAGCTCACCTAAAAGGTGATTTCGAATGGTTTTCACCCACGAAGCGATTTGTCTGGGATCCGTGTGGCTCATGGTCACGCTGTGGTGTCGCCATTTGTTCTTGGATCCGCGAGCCGCGTAATGCAGAATGAAATTTGTCGGACAAACCGTGGTCGATGAGGTCGGTTGTTTCTCTTTAACTCTCAAACCAGGTATCCAGTCATCGCCGTAGCGCACCGCCAAAACGTCCGTCAAAGGCAGCGTCCATCTGGCTGGAGAAAAGAAGCGAAAAAAGAAAAACAATATTATTATCATAGAAATTTTATAAATAAAAAGAAGGCTCGTCTTAAAACTATCGTTTTGTCTACTGTGTCTGCTAGATTGAAAAGATATATGTGTAATATATGGGTATGTGTATATTTTGGTATTCTATTTTTCCTTAATCGTGACATTAAAATTATTTAGGTATATAAATTAATTAGGTAAATGATCTTTAAAATATGCAAAATATATTTTTAAAAAACGTTATATACGTTTAACGAATATGTATATCCAGCACACACTTATAGTCAATTGTCAGATAAGTATCTCGTTAAGGTCCGATAAAACAATTGATTCAATTCAATATTTGATAATTATGTATTTGACTTGTCAATAACACTTTATAATTTTTGCATTAATTTTTACATATTAATAATTATGATTTACTATTGGAAAAATGCTTGAACTAATTATAAGAGAGAGATTTTATACACTTTTATTATTATTATTATACATTATCATATTTTACTGTATGTGCGCAATATACAATATTATATTATATATTTCTACTATATTAAGAAGACTAACTCTAAGTAAAGCGTGCAATATGCGCTTTGTAAGTGAATGGAGAGAAAATGAAAGAGACCGGACTTTCGATATATGTGCGTGTATATATATGTTATCTATGTATGTATGTATATGTGTACGTACGTATATATGTGGGTATTATGTTGCGCAATATTTCTAGTTACGTATAGAGTGCAGGTGTATGCGCTTGCATCTCATTGTCAAGATGCAAGAACAAAGCAAATCAAGTTACATTTTTGAAGGAGGAATCTCTCGAGTCAGCAGGTTTATTGTTTTTTTCGTAAGAATCCAAATAAGTAAAACTACAAATTGCTCGTATATAAAATTCTCATTTTATGTCTACAAATTGGATCATTTAATTTTTTAATATTTTGCAAAACTTAATCGACATTAACATAAATTTTCCAAAACACAAATGGAAATTTTATTATCATTCGTAGTTGACAAAAAAAGAGTAAGGTTGTTATTTGAGCTTTGAGAGAAAATAGATGATAAACAAATTTATTTCCGTTTGACGCATTTTTCTTACATTTTTTAACATGTAAAAACAATATTGCAGGATATATTTTCTTATCTTACTCTTTATAGCTCTCCTTGTTGTCGATAAATTGCGCGGTATTGTTAGAAATCAGCTTTTATCTCATGCTTATCATTTGCCAAGGTAATGTTTCTCTCGACGAATATAGGTAAGCGTTACGTGCAATGATTTATCAGTCACAATTTAGGACAATTTTTCTCGGCGCAAGTAGAGAAACTTTAATAGCGTTGCATTAACTAAGCATCATTATAGCATTATATATTATTCGGAATTATTAAACATCATTTTTTAAGAAGCGGGCAAATCAAAGAGATATGGTATCCACTTATGAAACTGATTAAACATTATCAACTGATTAAACATTATATTATTAATATAAAAAATTTCGCACAAAACTTTTTTTATAATAAGAAGGATAAAAATACAGAAAAAAAATTTAGGAAACGAATATATAGACACAAATTTTTATGCTTTGTATATTATATCTTATACTTTTTCATGTTTTTGCATATATTATCACAGACATTTTACAAATAATATTATCTAATTGTATGTATATGTATGTGTACATGTATACGTAAGATGCTAATTGTAAGTAATTTTGTTTTTTATTATAATTAATTTAATTTAAAAAATATATTTCTAGAAAAATTCTAAACTCTAAATATAATATGATATATAAACAGTAAAAATTTTTATAAGATAATCATATCAGAGCGAAGATTTGGAGCGACGCACATGCGAAAATGTGTATACGTATACATGCATCACGCAGTACACGTGCGAAATATATTTTTAGTTGGTAATTTGATTTCTCGCCGTTTTATTACAGAGATTCGTACGAGTCGTAACTTTGAAAACAATATCGAACACGCGATTGCTATGCCTATCACATGCCTAACGAGCAGTTGTTGTTGAAGATCGATTCGTTGACGTATGCATCGTGTATCGCGATCGACCTTATATGAGACAGCATTTATTGTCTCCTCATACTTCCTCATACTAAGAATCAATGCCGAGCATAATTCTTGATAAATCTCTTTAATAATAATAATAATAAGTTAATTGTTTTGTAAAACTGGCACGATATATAATAGTTAACGTTTTAATAATAATAATAATTAATTGCTGAATTTATAATAATTAATATAACATGTGATATTAACGTGGATTGATGGAAAATTATGAAAGATAATAGGTACCACGTTTAACGTGAGCAATTCGGTAACAATTGATTGTTGTAATTTTCACCGAGTTAAAACGCCCATTCTGCACAAGCTGTTTACAAAAACTCAATCGCCACGATTCAGTTTTTATCAGAAATAAAAAGCAAACAAACGAGACAGACCAGGAGAAAGAGAAAACAATCGTGAAAACGAGAAATTCTCGCGCTTCCTGTGCACAAGAAATATAGACAGAACTTGCATAACCATGCGTTTCGTGCTGAAATCGCGTCTCATTTGCGTGTACATTTATGTGTTTACATTAATGTTTATACCTCGAAACGTTAAGAAGCGTTTCGTGCAGACATATGCACAAGCAGCTCTCCTCGACAATAGCACAAAGATGACGTAGAAAAAAAAGATATGAATTTTAAGGTGGCAGGTACAAATTAGTTACATGACTCTGTCCGAGTAATTTTTTTTTTGCATAATTGAAACAATTTACCGATCGACACACTTTGTTAGTGCGTTTCTTTACGTAAGTTGAAGCTATACGCGTACGCGGGTGTACCTATGTGTGTTGTGTGTATGTACATGTAGTAATTTTTTACAACAGCAATTTTTACTATAAAAACTACTCAATCAGAACGAGAATAGTAATTGGAAAAATGAACATTTTTGCGAAAGTTTTCAAAAAAATAAAATGTACGCCGTATAGGTCGCAAATAGATGCGGTGATATCCCATATATGGCTATGCTAAAGAAAGCTATGCTTTCTCGCTCGCAGGCAGGTTTCTCCTAACCAGAGTAATATATACCATTGCAAGAAATATCAATATTATACGATTGCTAAACGACGAGAAGTGAAAGACTGCAGCTGCAACCACATGCACTTTGCGCGCGCGACGACATTCCAAGACGGGTGTTATTAAAGTGTCGAGTCGCGTTATCGGTGACGCGAAATTAGCGATACTATTTTCATCGATGGTTTATCTCCCACGAATCTTTCGACTCTCATAATACGCAAGCACGACATTGTCTTATAAACCTTTATGTTCGAGACAAAGACCATGAGAAATGTTAATAGAATAATCAACCTGGAATAATGATACGACGTCATTTCGCGCGCGTATACGCTTTATGTATGTGCATTATACACATATATGTGTGCATGATATAAATTAACTAGCTTTTATTGTTTATTTTATATTTTTTGTTTAATTACTTTGCTAATGCAAAAAGTAAAGAAATGTTAAAATGTCGGATATTTATTCTTTGTGAGGAGTTGCTTGTGTATTTCTTCGCGTGTCTGCACGAAACGCTTCTTAGCGTTGCAGAGTTGTAGACGGTTGTTGTTTAATGCTATGTGCCAACGAATCACAAGGACTTTATTGCTTGGTGAGACCGAGGAGAGACGAGGAAACGAAGGAAAAAGAGCTAAAGAATAAAATTGTAAAAATTTGCATAAAATAAAATATATCGTAATACCATCCACCCATGCCAGGAAAAAGAGAGATTATCGCTACATTAATATTCATAGCGCGCGAACGAGCACGAGTACGCGTTCGCATAAGGAAATGGAACAATATGCAAATCGTATTCAAGGACGAGAATGAGTATCGACATGTGTTCTTGTCTACGTGAGTCGATCGCCAAAAACTTGTTAATATATTCATTAAATCATTGGCTGCGTTCAGCAAAAAGAAACAGCTTTACAACTATTATAAAATTCGTGAATCTAATTGGTGCATGCTCTTAGATTCAGCTAAGATTAAGAGTGTACACTATTCAGATTCACGAATTTTACAATAGTTTCAAAGCTGCTTTTCCTCTGCTGAACATAGCCAATCTTACCTCATGTTTCGTAGCTATGAATTATAAAGTAAATCTACAAGCGAGACATCACACATAAGTAAAGATTTTGATTATAAGAAAACATCATTTAATTACATATTATTTCGTTTTTATGCATAATTAAAGAAGAATTTTGTGCGAATGTAATATGTGCATACGCGCGCAATAAACGCTGACCAGCGTTTCTATAAAAATTTGAAGATACAAAATTTGTATTTAAAATAAGTATATAGTATATATAAGTTTCTCAAATGTATATAATTAATTCAATCAAGTTCTTGGAAAAATGGAATAAATTAATGCAGCACTTAAAATTTCGATTGATAATTCTTCATTCTTGGCATATTCAGAAGTGGGATTGGGGATCAGATAAGCAATCAGATAAGTACAATTTTGACAAATGATTTAAAGAAGAAAATTCTTTTTAATCCTTCAACAATCTTTTAGTTAATATTTTTTTCTTCGTAATTGCTTTTTTGAATCATTTTGAGCTTTTTTACTGCGTTTGAGCCCTTTTAGAGTATTTAATATCCAAATGTATTAATTACGCGATAGTTAACAAAAAAAAGAAAAAGAGCATGATGATATACTTATATGTATATACGCTGCTGGCGCAACAAATAGCATAATAAGTAGCACTATACCGCAAAAGATGCTGTACCAATGGCAGGTCAAGGTCAAATACAATCGACATACAGCTTTTACCGTGCATCACACATTTAACCATCGTCGCATACCGATCCACCTTGCGAGAATTGCTTGAATTGTATTAATAATAAGCGCTCATTAGTCTTAAGAGCAATTGGCCGAAAGAGAGAGAGAGAGAGAGAGAGAGAGAGAGAGAGAGATGCATCCATACGCAAAACTCACATTTGAAACAATTATTAACTTTAATTATTAATCTGTATTTTCATGTTTATCTAATCTATTCTGCTTGATTTGATTTTGACAAGTAGTGTGTGAGATTTTATTTCGCGCGCGATCTCATCTTATGTGCAAACTTGGTCTCCAAAGCAAAATTTTAAAAATATCTATCCAAAAACTTTTGTATACCAATTTTATACAAACACCTATTACAATTATAGCGCTTATCAAATTATCAACTTGCACCAGCACCTGTTACGTCAAAAACTCACTATAATTTTAAAAAGAATCAATTATAACCCTGGAATTAAATATTTGTTTCTTTTCTGCAAAAAAAAATACGCACATTGCTTTTAATTAAATAATAATCTAATTTGATGTCCATTTATCTTTAAAGTATAAGACTCGAATCGATCATTTTAAAAGTTTGTCAAGGCAAAAAAGAGAACGCGCATATTGTTGAAAAAAATTATTTATCTCCCTCTTTCTCTCTCTCTCTCTCTCTCTCTCTCTTCTATCATTTTTTACCTATCTGCATATACAATAGTATAATCATGTGTTACGTCATCATTAATTCCGATTCTAAAGTAAACTAACTAATTCTTAAATTAAATATTCCATTTCCTATAAAAGAATATTATTGTACATATGCAAATCATTTTGATGAATAATATATTTAATGTTGATTCTATGATAAAACTACAATACAAACTAATTAATTTTTAAATAAAGTAAAAATCTAATGTTCTAAAAATAATGTATTTATTGGTGTTAATTCCAATTCTTATACGAGTTAATTAATTTTGAAATTAAATCAATGTTTAAAAACATTAAAAACAAAAGGAATATATAT
This sequence comes from Nylanderia fulva, assembly GCF_048542155.1. Classification (NCBI taxonomy): domain Eukaryota; kingdom Metazoa; phylum Arthropoda; class Insecta; order Hymenoptera; family Formicidae; genus Nylanderia; species Nylanderia fulva. Next base: position 56,410 of record NW_028189730.1, on the reverse strand, counting down.
ACTCTTAATTAATAGAATAATAAGTTTATTAACTGGGACATTTATTCTTGAACAAACTTAATTTGTAACAAATGGATTCTTTAATTACATCAAGAATTAAAATCAACTCCATGTTAAAAAATATATAGCCTTCATATTTAATATTCAATATTGTTGCTACAAAGAAATGTACGCTAACAATTCAATTAATCTATTCATCTTTGAGAAAAATTTGCTCCGAGAGAAATTTTGCTATTGGGAAATATATAAAATTGAATCCATATTAATTAAAATACAACCTTGATCCAATTCCTTTCGCGCGATTACCTTCGCAATACCTCACTCCTGAAAGGCAATCAACACGAATATCCTTCGTCTATAAATTTTCAATAAAACTTCTCGGTAAAAATTTTCCTGCGCATCAAGAGGAGCACAAATCTCGCTTACTGTAAGGCGGCCGTTCGGTTTCCCAGATGAGTGTACCGCGATGTAGGTACACGCGACATCGTTTCTTTTTTACAACGAAGGTGTTGAGTAGCACCGATTTTGAGGTACGGTCGTCAGCAGACGCACCGGGAATATCCTGCATCATGTTGAGGCCACTTCATCGACAGGAAGGAATGATGACAATGTTTCACTAAGAATGACGATTCCACCGAGACGTCATCACGATGATGACGCTAATTCATTCGCTACGATGTGCTAGCGAAATTATCGTCGCGAATATCGGCCAAAATATGTGGGCTCTTTCGCGGCTGTCTCGCGCCGATCGATCACATACAATTGCTATTCGCTACGCGTTCGATCCATTCCGATCGGACGCGCGAGCGAGACTGAACTGAGGACTAGTGAGGACTGTGGATTAAACCACCCCGCTCCCCGCTCTTTAGCTGCCTACGACCATACGACATACGACCACTATATGATGACGCGACGCGAGACAAGACGAGTAGAAACGAGACGAGACGAAACAAGGTGAGACGAGACGAGGCGGGACGAGATGAGACGAAACGAGACAAGATGAGAAGACGAGTGCGAACGTACGCGTGCTCGGTACGCGTGCCCTTGGCAAATATATTTCTTCATTTTGTGAGATTTTTTAATGCTAATCGGTCTCCTTCTTACTAACGTCATATGACATTTTCGAGTGTTAGAAGCGAGCAAGTTTTTTTTTGCGAAATAATCATTTTTAATTTAAAATATAATATCTCATCGATGCCAGTCATCATTTTTAATAGTATACTTATATCATTGATGACGAATAATTTTTAATCGCTAGTTATCTAATCACTATTTTTCATTAAAAATCTGTAAAACTTTATGTATAGTCATAATTTACTTTTCATTTAGTTGTTTTTAAAATAGCAAACATGCACGCTGTTTTATTCCTTCAAATCTATATATATATATATTTTATATTGAAATTATCAAATGTTATCAACAGTCGAAAATCGAAATAACTACTTTATCGATGTTACTATAAATACTACCAATAGTCAAAATTCTAAAATGATATTATTTTATTGATGTTAATAAATCTATATAGGTGTCTCGTCAATAGTAAAACTATAACAATATATAAGTAAAACCACCGACGAGGTAACATAGTACCTCATCAGTGGTAAAACCAAGAGTCAAAATCTCAACCTGATAACACACACACACACACACACACACACACACACACACACACACATATATATATATTTATAAGATAATCAATATATATACATATATATTATAAAGTAGTAATCAAAATCATATAATCACATTTTTTTTCTATTCCTTTAAATATATAACAACATTTTATGTAACCTCTATACTTATTTATTATATTAAAAAAAAGATATTTATATTGTAAAAAAAGTTATCCATATTTTAAAATTCCACTTGATAGTATATATAGTTTGGCGCATTTTTTACAGTGCAGTTGATTTAAACATAATATGCAAATATATTAATATATGATTCACAAACTTTTATGATACGTATATTATTGATATAGTCATTAATTATTCTTTATCAAACAGCTCTGATCTTTCTGATTTTATATTAACTTACTTGTCTCTATTTTTATAATAACTTTTTTAATTCTCGGTAATCTTATTTAAATTGAAGCGTGCCGCGAATAATTATTTATTATTTGACGAAACTACATGTCGCACGCATCAACGACACTATACACAATATATATTGACGCATATATCTATATACATATATATAAATAAATCTATAATATTTTTTCCATTAAATATATTAATGTAATAATTTTTTCCAAAAGATTTCCATGCTCAAAATATGTTAATTTTAAAAAATTAAAAAGATTCTTATTTATAATATTTATCAAAAGGCTAATTATATCAAGACATTACAAAAACATTCCATGCAAAAATTCGAAACAAGATCATTTTATATAGGAACTTGTAAGGAGCGGACTGTTTCTACGATTTGCGCGGGAAACTTTTTGTGAAAGGGAGACGAGATCAGTCAGCGACAAGACGATTATTTGGCCGTATTTTGCGTGTCTAGCAGCACTTGACATATATGACAAGTATTAATATGATTATCTTTACAATAATTTTTATTTTATTGTAGTTTTATATATTCGGCATATATATACATGCATGTTTGTACACACATTATTACACACATTGATTATATATATACAAACATAATGATGTTTTGTGCGAAATAAAAGTGATTCACGTGAGTTAGGATTAAATATGAACAAATATGCGGATTAAATATGAACATCCGCGATGACAAGCGGCAAAAAAGGCTTGCCATTCCTACATCGATACAAATATATAAACAGCATTTGCAAGAAAATCTGAAATTTGTAGGGCGAATGTGTATATTCTCTATATTATACGATTATTTCAATGCTTCGATTAAATCAGTGAAACGACTCTTTAAAAAATGATATATTGCGCGCATCGCAAAGACAAGTAAAATTCATTTTAAAAAATAGGACATTTACTTTTCTTTAAAACTCTAAATTAACGATAAGAATTAGATCGATTCAATAAGTGTTTTATTCATCCTCTTTAAAGTTAGGGTAATCATGTAACGACATTTATTCGTGCAGAGAGCATGTCGTAAAAAAACACTTACTTGCAAAAAAGTGAAATACGTATAGAGTATAGCGTAGATGTACAGCACGACACACGCACTACGCTCCTGCGAAACGACACGAGACACGACGCGGGCAAAGGCTCGTACGCGTGCGCGCGTTCGAAAGTAGCCAATCAGAGAGCGCGGTCGGCACCGTGGCGGTGGCACAATGGGGCCTCGCTCGCGCCCTCGCTACCGCGTTGTCCGCGTTGGCGCGTCCATTTTGTCGACGCGCACGGTCCCGGTAAGTCGACGCCGGTGCTGAACAGTATAATTCCCATTTGCTGCGAGTTCGCGCGCGGGAGATCTCAGTGGCTGTCCTTTGGCGGTCTTGTTATTATAATTCGATCGCAGGTCCGTGTTGTTCCAGAATAAGCGTGAGAACACCCGGAACGATAAGGAGCGGCGCACGGGAAGCGAGAAAACGCGCATTCTCTCGTCCGGCATTATTGTGGATCTGGCATTGGCAAAACTCGGTGCGACTGACGGAAACGGCAAAGGCGTAAAAACGACTGGATTCTTTCCGCCGATCTGATCTCTCTGGCGAATCGCTTAGGCAAGATGGCGGAACTGCAGGGCACCCCGGGGGCACAGGACGCCCTGGCTGTGGCGCAGCTCGAGCTCGAGGGGAATCCGAATGCCTTGGCGCTGCGTAGACCGTTCGATCCGGTGGCGCATGATCTCGATGCATCCTTCCGTCTGACGCGTTTCGCCGATCTAAAAGGATGAGGGTGTAAAGTCCCTCAGGAGATTCTTGGGAAGCTCCTTGAGGGACTACAGGCCGATGACGCGTCCGCACAGGATCATGAGCATGCCCACTTTATGCACATGGCGATTCCCCGTATCGGTGAGTGAGCCCCCTGTTGCGGCGCGCTTGTGACCCGACATCTTTCATCGTCTATACTTCTATATTTTGTTTTCTTTCTCTCTTTCGCAACAATTATTTTTTCAATACAATCCCTTTTTCAGATTTTAACATTGTTGAAAGGACAATGAGTTAATTATGTTTTCATTATATTTCTTTATTATCCTACGAAAAATTATTTATACAACTTTTTTTATCTCTTGTTTTCTTCAAATTTAATTTTATCCGGGGTCCAACACGCAAGATGCAGTCCTGCTGTAATATGGCAGTTTTATCCTCCCGCCTAATTTTTCCACGATTCCGGAAATGGCAATATTTTCAATCTCGATAAATTTATTTTTGCAAAATCGAGACATAGGTAAAATTTTTGTAACAATAAATAAGACTTTTGTATTAATATATTGGAATATTATTTATTCTTTTAAATTTTAAATGCAAAATTTTTATGAATTTTTATATATATAGTGTTTCTATATAAAACATTTTGCAATAAATTTTTTAAACACATGCACACTATATTTTTTCTTATTGTAGTCTTATTATATGTGTATATATAATAAACATGTTTAATTATTTTAATTACAATTATATATATATATTTGTTAAAGAAACAATAAATAATGATAAAATATATTGTTTATATAATAATAATTGGATTTTTTTTTAATTTATAACAAAGATATAATTTTTTACTTAATATTTAAATTATATGTTTTTCAATTGTTTGATGCAAAACGATAATTTAACGAACGCTTATAATATTATTTCAGGCATTGGCATGGATTCCTCTGTAACACCAGTACGACATGGCGGGCTAAGTCTGGTGCAAACCACAGATTTCTTTTATCCGCTAGTCGACGATCCTTATATGATGGGTAAGAAAGAAGACAACAAGCCAAAGAGATAAAGTATCGTTAAACCAACAAATTCTGATATGCTGAGTATATTTTTTCTTTATTATCATGAGATATTTTTCAGGTAAAATCGCTTGCGCAAATGTCCTCAGTGATTTATATGCGATGGGTGTCACGGACTGCGACAACATGCTGATGCTATTGGGAGTTAGCACAAAAATGACGGAGAAAGAGCGTGACGTTGTTGTGCCATTGATTATGAGAGGATTCAAGGATTCTGCTTTAGAAGCAGGTACTACAGTGACTGGTGGTCAGACGGTTGTTAATCCTTGGTGTACTATAGGTGGTGTTGCTACTACTGTTTGCCAACCAAATGAATATATCGTGTATGTAGTTAATTCTTTAATTAATTAATTATGATTAACCAGTATTACTAGATTTGATTTCAAATAAGTTTATTCTTTTATTTAGACCAGATAATGCTGTTGTGGGAGATGTTCTGGTCTTAACAAAGCCTCTCGGTACGCAAGTCGCCGTCAATGCACATCAATGGCTTGATCAGCCTGACCGTTGGAATAGAATCAAGCTTGTGGTTAGTGAGGAGGATGTGAGGAAAGGTTATCAACGTGCAATGGATAGTATGGCCAGGTTGAATAGGACAGGTATATGCATAATATATATATTATGTAATGTGCATTAATGTAAAAGTTTTATTTTATATACAGAATATCCCAAAAATTCATATATATAGTATATATTACTGACTTAACGTTGCCTTCGATTTTTCTGAAAGAATAATTGGAAGATATTGAGAGAAATTTATCGATTATCACTATTTTATAATTTTTAACGTTTTGTAAGCTTTAAATTAAAATTCCATTTAAATTTACTTTTGTATAAAATTTATTGAAAATTGATTTTATTTTAAAAGAAATTCTTGATAATTTGCTTCTCCCCCCTCTTACCTTGCTCTTTTTATAAACCTACAAATTATATATTATCTTTCCTGCTCCAATACAGTAGAGTATCTTATACTCGAGAGATACTCTAAAGAATGGCAGGTAAAGAAACGGAGGTTGTTTTATGACTAAATAAATGTTAATTATTATTTAGTTTATGTATTCCTCCTACAATTGCAAAGTTGTTATATTGATTATTTATTTCATTAGCTGAAGTTTATTTCATGAAAGGTGAAAATTTTTTTGCATCATTTTTATTAAGGAAAAGATTTTCAATTGATAATTTTCTTTAATAATTATCGAAAAATGCTTGAATAAAATTAACCAATAAAATCCTTCTTTTATATTAATTGAAATTAAATGTGTATATTTTATCGATTTTTTTAGCTGCTAGATTGATGCACAAATATAATGCGCATGGAGCCACAGACGTTACTGGCTTTGGCCTTTTAGGACATGCTCAGAATCTAGCTAAACATCAAAAGAATGAAGTTTCCTTTGTTATCCATAATCTGCCTGTTATCTCCAAAATGGCAGCAGTGGCAAAGGCATGCGGCAATATGTTCCAGCTGTTGCAGGGCCATTCAGCTGAGACAAGTGGCGGTTTGCTTATCTGCCTTCCTCGAGAGCAGGTTTGTAAATCATTTCTAATTAATTATCAAAGCTATTTCTCGAGTAGCTTATTGTTATTAAGATAGAATTCTAGTAGTTTAGTAAGATAAGAGCGTTCACATTCGCGTTTAATATTTTTTTCGCTTATGTGCCTACATTATGGACTTTAACTTATATGCCTAAATCATAAGGCCAAAGAATAGCTTTTCTACGGTGTGATACAGTAAATCAGTTTATTGATAAAAATATCTGCAGACGATGGTGTAAAAAAGGTGGTAAAGAAATGGTAGTTTTATGATTATTCATCACAACTAATGTAGATGTTGGTCTGTCTCTGTCTTTTTCTCGCCTCTCGGTTTTTTCTATTATTCACTTATATGGTACATTTATTTAGATAAATCCAATTTTAAGAAAATTGTATATATAAATTTAATTTTGTCAATTGACGAATAAGTTTAAGGTACATTGAACATTAACGATATGTGTAAACAATGCAATTTTATAGGCTGCAGCATATTGTAAAGATATCGAGAAGCAGGAAGGCTATCAGGCGTGGATTATTGGCATTGTGGAAAAGGGACTTCGCACGGCTAGAATAATCGATAAGCCGCGAGTGATCGAAGTTCCTGCTAAAGAGAAGGACGGCGAGCTTTGGTAAAAAAAGTAATGATATACTAATAGTAATAAAAAAGCCCAGAGAGACATTTATATGCCTCCTCGATTACACCTATGTTTATATACTTGGAAAGTAGCACGCATTCAACGAGCGCTTTTATATATATGTACCTTATGTATGAAAAGAATTATTTTAGTATCTACACTGATAAAAAGAAATTACATTTTTTAATCACTATTAACGTTCTGATTATCAAATCACGAAAAGTAAAAACTAATCTATTACATTACATAAATTGTTTAACGATTAATTCATTGCATGGCTTATGTGGAATAACTTTTTGTGATTTAATAATCGATTAATAGCAACATTGCGATACCATGTCAATATTTTTTTCAAAGTAGACTTTTTATTCGTATTATACAAAAAGGTATACTATTTTTTTTCTCTTTTTTTTTGTTTTCTTTCCGTATATTTTTTACTCTATTTAAAACCAATTGCAAGTTTAAAGATTTTGTTCAAAATATGTAAAAACCGAAAATATGTTTAATATTTGTAAGATTAAATTAAAGTAATGCATTTTAAGTTCTTAGATTAAGAAGCTTCAAAAATTGCACCCGAATAAATACAACAATGAATATGCTGAAGTTGCGCTCGCGGTGTTATGATGTTTGAAAAAGATATCGAGACTATCGCTGATGATTAATAGCAATCTATAAAGTATATTTTACAAGTTACAAAAACTGACAAAACTTATAAATTTGAGTAGTATACATTATCGGAGCAAACTCTGAACAATTGTAAATTAATTCTAACAAATACGGTGATTAAAACAAAATACTGTCGCATAAGTAGTGTATACACAGTGACAGACTTACAATATCCAATTGGTGATTCAATATTTGAATGGAATACAAACACAAATATGGAGTCCAAAAGAATAAAGGCCTTCTAATTGTCTCTCATATACATACGCTTTGAATAATTCTCAAAAAAAAATGTTAAGCACAGGTCCTAATGTTGTATTACTTTTTCAATACTTTTTAAATAAAAAAACTACTTTGTCAATAAAATTAACCCAATAATTTCGCTAGATCCTGCAAAAATAAAATTTAATTTTTAATAACTTAATGACTGAAAAAATCTTTGAAAAATACTTAGAATAAGTATAAATAAAATTGTCAAAAGAGCTCAGGCACAGATATTAGATGCAACAAAATTGTTAAAAATTTCTTATATTTAAATATACATTTTTCTTTATACTTATTTTGAACGTTCTTTTTTCAACAATTCTTAAAGCCCAGTCTACAATGAGTGTCGTTAGTCGTAAATAAATTATCAACCATAGTCGATTATTTCAAAAATAATCAATTGTAGACTGGCCATAATATATTAATTAATAAAACTATTCACACGAATAAATTTGCATTCCTATTCTAAATCCTAATGAATTATCAACCATATTTTTTACATTTTGAAAGAATCAAGCTTATACATCTAAAGATGCCTTGCATATATTTTGCTTTTATTTTTGTGTTTTATGCTTGCTGATAGAAATAAAGAGAGGAAATGGTTTATTCTTCTTATGAATTGATTGGAATTTCTTATGCATATGCTTATGTGCTTATGCAAAAGTGTGTGCTCCCCGCTTAACCCCAGACACAATGCCAGACAACAGGCAATATATAGGAATAAGAAATAGAAAATATCAACCAATCGGAAAAGAAAATAGATATTATTCTCTGCTCCTATTGGTGAATATTTTCTATTTCTTATTTCCATTGCCTGTTGCCTGGCATTGCGACTGGAACTTTATGGTCTGTATTTATAGTCCGATCTTAAGCGGGGTCTACAATGGCAGCAGGAGTACCGAGTACAAGAGTAAGCAGTAAGCAGTACGAAATGGGATTCGTTCATTTCGTTACTCCCGACAACAATCATTTCTAAAGATATAATTGGGACCAACAATCGATTTCCTATCGATTTGACGTATAATTAATTAAAATTTATTAAAATTGTATATTTAGGTAGGCTAACTTCACATTGATATTTATTTTTTTAATAACAATCAAACTAATAACCAACAAAAACCAAAATATGACCAACAATGATCAATAAAAGACCAACTATTGATTCCAATTATTGAAACTTCGAAAATCTAATTTTGGTAGGCTAACTTCACAGAACTGAAATTCGATTGGTTGAATTTCTTATGCATACGTTTATAGACCAATCAAGATTCTTATGTTTACGCTTAGATCGGATCTACAACAAATGTAGTAAGCTCTAAGCTTTAAAAAATTCACCAATCACAATCAAGAATGAGGGGAATAATTGACTGTGATTGATCAATTTCTTAAGGCTTAGAGCTTACTACATCTATTGTAGACCCGGCCTTATGCGCCTATGCAAAAGTGTGTGCTCCCCGCTTTAGAGTGAGACTAAATATACATGTCTCATTCTAACTTATTGCACTAGTTAGTGCAGGAACAGAAAACAAGCCTATTGTAGACCCTGTATTATGGCTCCTGCACACAGGACGCGGCAAGCGTTTGACTGACCAATCAGGACAAAAAGATTTCTTAAAGTTCTGGAGATACGATACGCATTTAGCTTATCCGGTAGAAGCGAAAAGGCTGATTGGTTAGCGTATCACGTTGCCGCGTATGTTTATGTCAAAATAAACGAGTGATAAACGATGATAAAACTGATAAAATAACGACCATAACCTTTCTGTGTAATAATAGCGACATGATATCGATATTTTGTGAAATAAAAGCTTATCAAAATATTATCTTCCCCGTTTGTTCGGCGTGTTGACTAATCAAGATTAATCATATAACATACAATATAATATACTATTTGTCTTTCTCATCATTTCCCACGAATCGTGACATTATATGATTTACTTCTTTTCTAAAGAAAATTTTTCATATATTTTATTTAAATTTGTAGTGTAAATGGAAGAATATTAATAATGATTGTGCTATATTTTAATGAAAAATTGAAACATATAACTATGAAGTGTATGTATGACTATGCGACATGGAAATATATACCTAATGCAGTTTTATTGCTGAAATGTTTTGAATAAATTAAAGACTTTCGAAAAAATTGATTTTTAATCATCTTAGGTAAATATAGCTATACTAATTGTTTATTATTTTTCTATTTTTAAGTATATTTTCTCTTTCTGATTATGATAAATATTTAACATTTTTAACAATATATGTTATATAATTACACACACACACACACACACACATGTATATATTATATGTATGTATGTGTATATAAATATATGTATATGTGTGTTGTGTGCGTGTGCGTGCGTATAAACTATAATTATTTATTACATTTATGTAATACATTTTTTCAATATAATATTAAAAATTTTACATTATTTTAAAACATTAAAATAAATACATATTCTATATACATTTATTATATATATATATAATTATATACATATCATAGTAATGTGTGTGTGTGTGTGTAAAATGTATGTAAAAATGTATAATGTATTTAAAAAATGTACAATTTTAAATAATGAAAATATTCTCTTTTTATTACAATTGCATTAATTGCTTTTTTCATTAACTGTATTCCTCTTTTTCAGAAAAAGCTCTGATTGTAGGGCATTTGTATGTGTTGTTAAACTGAACAATGAGATAGATTTATTAATTCTAAGACAATGGCACCAGAGTCCACTACACTTTGCCATAGAAAATCTACATGTTGCATGAAGATTCCATTGAAGTCAATCGAGCAAATATATCTAATCTTTCTCATACCAGCATTAATCAATTGTTTCATATATATAATTAATTTTGCTGCTGATTTAGTAGTAGCTATTCAACACTTCAAAGAAGAAAATTCATTATGGGGAGTTTGCACTATTGCAATTATGTATGCCCCAGCACTTACATACTTTATATTGACAATTTCAAGACCAGATTGGTGGATGACAGATGATGATAAAGTATCAAAAGGTGTTGTTGGATGGTTTGCTCTTCAAGTACTTCAATTTATTGGATTTGTGTTTTTTGTATTGTACAGGTAATACTTAATTTTCAGCATAAGCAAATTTTTATTATTTTTGATTTAATTAATAAGTTAGATAATATTTACATAGTTTATTTATTTGTTAGCTTATAGATTGTAATTAATAGCTATGTAGGGAAAGTAGTTTATTTTTACAGATATGCAGGACTAATTGTACTCTCCGTGGATGCCATAAATTTATTTGGAGATGCAAGAGTTAAAACATTAAATGTAGCTGCAGCACCTGCAGCCATTGAGTTATACTTCTTCTTGCAAGCATGGTTTCAAGCTGCTCCACAAGCTGTTTTTCAAATGCATTTGCTCTTCAGACAGAGTTCTGCACCTCGCAGTTATCAATCTGGTATATTAGTATATATACACATACACATCTATTATTTTATATGACACAAAATCTATTATTTTTATATAATAATGAGTATATATAATTTATTTGTAGTGACTGTACAAGTGCTCTGCATCTTTATGTCCATTGTAATACTGGCCATTGAGACAGCTTCTTTTCAAAGATTCGAAAGCCAGCGTATAAATGGTAGAAAACTTCCTTGGGCAATGTGGCTGAAAAAGTACTGTGTTGAGGTATTATTAATTCAACTTACAAAAAAAGAGAAATAACATTCCAATAATATTAAAATTATTATTCATTTGTATAATCTTAATAGAGATTTAACAATTTCAGTAGATTTGCACTTAATTTTCTTCTTTACGCAACCATTATTTACTTTATAAATTTTGTTTATTACTTGCATTATTATATATTTATTTGATGTTACTGAAATAATATACTTATTATTGTTAGTAAACTATGTTAATTCTATTCAATTAGGAATTAAACAATATCGAAGAAAAAGCGCCATTACAAGCATTACCCTTATTTGAAAAAAAACAAGATAGTGTCGTGTCGCACGAATTAACGACATCGGAAAGATCGCTGGAAGAAGAACCGGTTACGGAAAATGACTGGCAGCAGAATCAGTCCCATGTAGCATCGTTGTATCGTCAAGTTTCCGTGACTCCACCGTTACCACCGAAAAATGCGCGCGTGACACCGCCGCCAATGCCGCTTCGTGGAATCACGACGGTCGCGTCGCTTCCGGTACCGGATATCCCGGCACCACCTCGTCCAGATTCCATTTATCAAGAGGAAGAAGCGGCAAAAACAGCAGCGATTTTGGAACCGAATCAAAGACTGATAAGCAGCAGTGCGCAGAGTCTAAAAGTTCCTAAACGCAAATATTCCGAAAAAGGTCTCGAAGAAGATGATCCGATAGGAAAATTTCTATCCTTCCTCTGGTGGTTTCTCTTTATCCTGGCACGCGTGTTTGCCATTGCTGTAGCTTACGAATTTTATCCGGCGTCCTTACTGGCTGTGCTAGGTGTGCACTACATCATCATGTTGATCTATCTTTTTTATTATTCGAAATATTACGACGGGATCACGTTTATTGTCAATTTCTGGCTTGGTCTGGTCTACATATTCAGTCTAATTGAATATCGGATCAAATTCAAATACGCCGATTGGTGGACATTGCCGTACTATGTCTTTGTGATAGCGCAGAACACAACACTAACGCTAATGTGGTATTTAAACGCCGATTGGGACGGATTCTGGTATACCTACATATTTTGCATAATTTTTGCCAGCATGGCATTCTGTATTCTCTCGTCTATGGTATATCATGCAATATTTAAGCCAAAAAAATGCAGAGTGTATAGCAGCTGACAACCGTTAGAAAAAGCTATAGTCTTTGGATAAAACTTTCTGCTCTTTTTGCTTCTTCTGCAAAATATAAATTAACTATAATTACAAACAAATTTTCTTTAAATATCAATAAATCTCATCAAAAAAGTTAGTAATAAGCATAGTGGAGATTTTCTATAATTTATTTACATTTTAACAGATGTTATCTTTTGATTTTTAATAAAAATTTAGATTTTTTGTTGTGTTCAAGTGTTGAAAAAGAAAATATTTCATACAAAAAATGTTTATTAAACATATATTTATAAGTAATTGTTATATATTACAATTGTGACTGCAGTCTTATATTATTCGTAGAACAATGATTAGTGTAGAAAGACTTTTAGACATAGTCACAGTTATTTATTAGATTGGTGCAAAAGGAGTTTGATATAAATTTAAACGAAAGTACAATTCGAATTAATCAAAGTGTAAGCTCACCATTAAATATGTTCACGTAGGAAAAAATATACGGTTTTTTTTCTTGAAGAAATTTCTGATTTTGCTTGTTAATCTTAATAGCAAATCAAAGTGAGTTTGAGTAAAAAGTTATATCTTTTGCACCATTCTAATACTTCACAGGCAGCACGTTTTTTTCACTTTTTAATAATATACTTTAAGTATACTTTAAGTATATTATGGAGATATTTACAGTATTATATACATTTATATATAAAAAAAGAATGGCTCTATATATACTTTATATATATATATATATATATATATATATATAAACACAGAGTATATCGAAGTATATCGAAATTCGTGAATAAAAATACTATAGAAAAATTCTCTTGAAAAATTAAGTAACAATAGTTTTTATTTTTAAATATAAGAATTTTAAGCTACTCACATACACACACACACACACACAATCAGGATATCTTTATACAATTGTGAATTGTACGTATGTCACCTAGCTCCGAAGCGATGCAAGTCACGTTAGGTATCCTGCGTAAACAGCCCGAGTAAGATATTCACAGGATTTTAACGGTTAAGAATTCGGTCCTATCCTTCAACCCTTTTGCAGGAGTCGGAGGGTATTTATAAGAATTTCCCATAAAAAAATCAAATTAGCTGGTGTACGCGCAGCTCACAAACAGACAACTGTTTAAATATCGTGCGATTGAACGATTTTAAACCATTTTCTCAGACTGTTGTTTGGAATAAAATATTGTAAATATATGTATAAATTTTTGAGAATTCGGAATATATATATCTAATCTTTTCTTTGAAAATCCAAAGATGATCTTTTAGATAATTGCGTAACAGATTATATATAAGATATAACCCTCTGATATATATATATATATATATATATATATATATATATATATATATATATATGTGTGTGTGTGTGTGTGTGTGTAGAGAGAGAGAAAGGGGAGAATCATAATATAAACATTTGTTTTTCAATAAAGTTAGAACACAGTCTAGTATCGTCTACTTTTTTCAGAAAGTAGTTCATTCTACAATGAGCACATTTGTGTATGTGTGTGTTTATGTATGCATGTCATAATTTTATTAATCTCATTGCCTGGAATTTATTAAGCAAGAGATTGATCATTTGTTAAAAGATAAATATCGAGCGACCATTTACATGCATGTAAATCTTTCTTCCTCACACATGAATATTCGAACCTCTGTGAAGATTACCAAGCTGAGCCTCAAATAAAATATCATTTAATAATTTCTCGGCTATTATTCTTTGATCCAATCTCATGTTTCTAAGTTTCGCCGCGACATTACGACCGATCGCGTCATATTCGTCCTCCATTACGAACGAATTATTATGTGGTATTCTCAGAGACAAATCTGTAGATTCCGTTTCCTCAGATCGTCGTCGAACTAGTGACGTATCGCTCCAATCAGTGGATTGGTGATCATAAGATTCTTCGTTTTCGGCTGAACATTCTTCCTGTATGCATATATATATGAATATATTAATTTAATTACAATGTAAATATAAAAAGAAACTTGTGTATAAAATTATATTTATAAATGAAAGATAAACGACCCAAAGAAAATTTAGATAATCACAAGTATAAATTTTGTTTTTGTTTAAAATCAATTAAAAAATTTAATTATTATAAATTAATCTGACTACATAAATTTTTATTTCTTTCTTTTAATAAATTTTATATTTTATATAAAATTTATAATTAAATGTATAGTTTATATTTTAATTTTTGCATCCATATATAAAACAGCAAGTCGATCTGCATTAAAAATAGCAAAAATTGAGGAACAATTATGCTTACCGTTTTGCAGCGCTTTTTATTTTGTAGCACTACACGCTTTGTTCGCACTATTTCAGAACATTTATCAGGCGACACTGAATCGATGTATACCATTGCTGGTTTCCTTTGATTAGATTTACATCTTATTTTCTCAATCAAAGATGGATGCAATCGCTACAATAATAATAATAATAAAAGTTTTCATGATATATTGTTTGTAATAATAAATCGTTTTATAATGATAAGAAAAGATTCAATAAGAGCCTGAATGCAGTCTTTGATTTATAATTTCAATTAAACTTAATCACAACTATAAAAAAAAAAGAAATTAAATGCGAAGATACACAATATCAATAAATGTTTTCAGTAGTTCTTTTCTTATTATAATTTTATAAAATTTTTTTCTTTTTCAAAATGAATTTACATTCTAATTTACCTTTATATGACTCAGAAAATTGCCAGTAGACTTCAGATTGCCATTCAACAATTTCTGACATTGCTGACAACGCACAGTAACATTGGTGTCCTCTACTCTGGTCACTGTAAAATACTCTCCATCTAATATAGCGGGTAATCTGATTGGAGTAAGAGACGTACTCTGTTGAGTGTTTGGCTGAATCTGCGTTATTTGATGTGTCTGCTGTTGTTGCTGCAGTACCAATGTGTCACGATTCTCCTGACTTTGCACTTGCATCTGTTGGGTAGGTGTTTGACTGTTCATGGACTGAGTTTGATCGATCTCACGTTGGTGATTTGCAGCAGTAACTATAGATTCATTGTATGTCTCAAATGTTTCCATTTTATTCTCATAATTTTGTGTGGGAAAACTGTCCATAGCGATAAAATGCATGTAAGCCTCAGTCTGATAAGCAGATACAGTAGATTTTTCACTTTGTTTCTTTTTCTCTCTCCTCGAATTAATTTTACAAGCTTGAATATTTGGAGTAACTGGAAAAGAAATACTTTTTACAGATTTTTCATACCAATTAAATATAATATTATTTATCTAGAACTCTTATTGAATTTCACATAAGCTGATAGATAAGAGCATCATGTGTGACGAATCTAGATAAGAT
This sequence comes from Nylanderia fulva, assembly GCF_048542155.1. Lineage (NCBI taxonomy): Eukaryota > Metazoa > Arthropoda > Insecta > Hymenoptera > Formicidae > Nylanderia > Nylanderia fulva. The sequence goes on along the minus strand of NW_028189730.1, from coordinate 40,295 downwards.
AATAGATGAGAATATGTATATGTTTATGTAAGAGATTAAGAATCACTTACCAATTTTGTTAATCAAAGTTGTGCTCTGTCATTACATCCTTAATATTGTATAACATATACAAACAAAAAACAATGAACATTTGGCGCATATTCTTTTCATCCATAGGCACCTAAACAAAAATAATAACTTTTGATAATTTTTTCTTTACAATCACTTGTGCGTAGTGGCAACACTGGTAAACAAAGCATTTCTCCAGAAATTTTTTGTTATAAACCTTTTTCCTTTTTCTTTTTGTGACATAATAATATTTTGTTACATGATAACAAATATATATATGTATGTTGCAAATATATTCTTTTTAAACTTTTTAGAAATAAATTATAGATACCTAGTATTTTATTTGATGACATATGTATGTATGTACGTACAATCAATTCATGAAATAATTCATATAATTGAAATATGTATGTATGTATGGTTAATTCATGAAATAATTCATGAAATAATTTATTCGTAACTAATTGAAATCCAATTTAATATTTAATAATTTACAATGCAAAAATTGCATATAGATCATTAATTAAATGAAGATTTTCGATTGATTCGTTTGAGCGTAGTTAAATAATTTGCGATAGAAAGGCGGAAAACTCGAAAATTGCCGTAATATTTACACTTTTATAACCTAAACTTGCCCATAGATCGAGAGAGATACTATAAACATATATATACATACACGTACATTCGATTTTTAGGTCAAGTCTACAATAATGTAGTAAATCTAAAATCTAAAGGCACTTTTACAATGCCAGACAACAGCCAATAGGAATAAAAATATCCGCCAATAAAAATGCTCGCGCTTGATTGCGCTTTTGTATAGCGTGGTATTTCATGGGATTGCACCCTATTGCAATGTGCTGCTTCTTAGTTGGAGTTAACAGTCTAGTAATATAAAAGTCTGTGCTTTTTTAACGCATGCGCACAAAAAAATTTATATCAATTTATATCCGATTTTTGGCTATTCTCATATTGTGCTACTGTGTATCATTATTCATTATATATTCAGACGAGCGATAAAACGTTTTTCGTCGGTGTGAGACTTTACATTTCTCGCGTTCTTGTGTGTTTTTGAATTTGAAGTGCATAGGATTCATAGGAATGACCCGGAGGTGTTTTTCGTGTTTTTGACATCCTAATAATTTTTTATTCTATATAATACATATCTATATTTACTATCTATATATCGAACTGTTGACATGTCGACACTTCATGTGAAAACTAAAGAGAAGACGGAAGAGAAGCAGCATACAAGGTTTTCTATATATTTCCTATATTTTCTCTCTCTCTCTCCCTCCCTCCCCCCTTCCTCCCTCTTTCCCCCCTACATTTAACATTATAGCATAACATGGATTGAATATATGTTTATGTAAAACATTTATGATATATAACATTTTTTCACATGTGCTCACACGACGCACACATACATTTCTTTAATTCTATATATTAAATTTTTTTATGATACAATTATATAAATTTTATAAAGATAGACAGATTTTATAAATCAATAATGAATGTTTTTAATTTCAAAGCTTTATATTGCTGTCCCATCGAGGATAGATGTATGTGAATAGTTCTTTTTTATAAAATTATTAATTAATTTGTTTGTACAATGTTCATGTACTTTTTATTCGAATATGAAAGAAGTAACATATAATTAAAAAGAAAATATGACTTTTAGCGACACAGAAAAGTGCAGTCCCACTTTGCCAAAGAGGGAAATCATGTCAGAAACAGACAAAAATATAGATTTAAAGAGCTCTCAGAGTAAGAAGCGCAAATTATCATCCGATTGTGAACATCCATCCAAAGTGGTCAAGCATGATATTGACGAAGATACTGTATCTGCTGTAAGTTTTTTTGAATGTATATTTATTTGCTATGAATGCTAAGAATTGTTGATGTCTTTCCTATTGCAGAGTGTGAGTACTCCCTCAGATTTGACAATATCTGGAGGTAATGAAAAAAGTGATAACTCTAATATAAGCAGAATTGTTGACAATACAGCTTTTGTAGCTGAACATTATAATATGCTAGAGGAAAAAGGACTCTCATATAGAAATCAAAGTCGCATTATATACATGAGAAATTTTAACAACTGGATTAAAAGCATGCTTATACGTAAGTATTAATTTTTAATTGTTAATTGAACAAAATCAATCTTAATCATCAAATATATCAAATAACACCTAATAATAAAAAAATGATCATGTGAAAACAATGATCAAAAAGAAGAAATCTAAAATAAATATATAAAAAAATGAGAGTTCAAACAATTATTATTACATAATTACAATAATTGTAAATGTCAAAATTAAAATTCCACTTTGATCTCTTATAAATATCTCCAAAAATATTAAATTTAAGTTATTGATTTTTATTATTGATTCTATGATTTAAATCTGTCAGTTTTTTAATATTTTATATCAATTAGATAATATGGTGCAAGTGAATTAACTTATTGTTATATTATTAATCACAGATGAATATGTTGTTAAGTTGAAGCAAGGTAAGAATTTCGGTGCTTCGCTAAGAGTGTTGGATATGTGCTGCGGGAAGGGGGGAGATCTTCTCAAGTGGAAAAAGGCTAATATTTCACATCTGATTTGTGCGGATATAGCACAAGTGTCATTGGAACAGTGTCAGCAACGGTACAATGACATGATGAACAGGAAAGGTTCTAAAGATAGAGGTTTTGCTCCCATTTTTACTGCAGAGTTTATAACAGCTGATTGTACAAAGGTAGAAGATATATATTTTCATCTTGTAAATCACACTATTTGCAATTTAATCTTTGCAAGAAATGCATTTGTCAATGGAATTTGGTTAATCAGAATTGTTGCAGGTTCGTTTGAGAGAGAAGTATATGGATCCCAGTATGCAGTTAGATTTTGTCAGTTGCCAATTTGCATTTCACTACAGCTTTGAATCCCTACCGCAAGCGGAATGCATGCTTCGGAACGCTGGCGAGAGTCTCAAGCCTGGTGGCTATTTTATCGGAACCATTCCAGACGCGTACGATCTAGTGTATGTTTTTACTTTTTCTTTATATATATCTGGTTTTTTAAAACTTTATTTTTTCTTAAATACATCATTATTTTGATATATCAGAATATAAAATACATTGTATATTCTAATTTATAATTATAATTAAATTACAGTTATAAGTAATTATAATGAAATAATATTAATTCAATAATATTAAATTTCTTTTAGGTCAAATTATATATTATACAATTTTATAATTTTGACTTTAATTTCTAAAGTTTTTTTAATCCATCTTCAACTAAAAAAAGTATATATTGCACAAATTTTTTTATATGTAAAAAATATAACACATATATATATATATATATATATATATATATATATATATGCTTATCTTTTTTTATAATATCTAGTTCTAGATGGCAAAAATGCGATAGTAATAAATTCGGCAATGATGTATATAGCATCGAATTTATATGCGAGGACAAGATGAAACCACCACTCTTTGGCGCCAAATATAATTTTCACTTGGACGGCGTGGTTGATTGTCCAGAGTTCTTAGTGCACCTGCCAACTCTGTGCAAATTGGCTTTAAAGCATGGTCTCGAGTTAATAACGTTTGAAAGGTGAGAGAAAAAGAGAGAAGGAAGAGGGAGGGAGGGGAGGGAGATAGAGAGGGAAAGGCGAGAATATATTTATTTAAATCTATTAATGTTTCGTGTGTAAATATTTGTAAATAATTATTTCACAATCAATCAATTTTTTATTATGATGCATTTAAATCAATTAAAGTTTGTGGACTTACTCAATTTTTAATTTAAATTATATTAGAAGAAAAAAAATATTTTTTTCTTTTTTTCAGATTTGATGAGTATTATGAACGTTTTAAAGAAGAAGGTAGATCTCTTCTAGGGAACATGCAAGCACTGGAAACTTATCCGCCATATCACGAAGCACCTTTGCTCGGCGATCCAGAGCAAGACTATCAACATGCTGTTCGATATATGCAGAACCTGCCCGCCAATCATCGCAAGATCGGCACTCTCTCGCAGTCGGAATGGGAAGTTACTTGTTAGTATAAAAATTATAATATAAAATTAATAAAATTATAATATAAAATAAACATGATAAAGATAAGAATTCGGATCAATCTGACTTTAGATTTTTAATAAAAATATTTTTTTTACAGCATTATATGCAATCTTTGCGTTTCGAAAAATGAAGACCATCTGGAACAGTGAGGGAAAACCAGAGTATGTGAAGTTGTAAAGCATAGAAGTTTAGAAAAATAGGTAAATTGCAGCGAAAGAATAATTTTATCGACTACTGATTTTACATTACAACAAAAAAACTTTGTTACTATAGATGGCTTATTATAGTACGATATCATCCGTGTGATACTTGTAAAACTGTAGTTGTGTTTTATAGAGACTGACAATCATGTAAAAATCTCATCAAGAAACATTAGAAAACATTAGAAATTTAAATTATTGAAATAAAGACAATTTTTTTGTCACTTATATTAAGATTTGATTCTTTCCAAATGCAAGAAATTTTTTAGTATTACACGAATGATTTATAATAATAAATATGAAATATAATCTTAAAATATATAAGAAATTATTGGAAATATATAATCTGTAAATATAATTTGTAAAACTCTGAATAATTTTTTTCTGTAATATTAAATTATCTAAAATTTACACAATTAGCTTGCAAAGCTCAGGAAGAAGTGTCCTATATATTTTATCTTTCATCAAACACGATATCATAAACGATAGATTTAATAAAATTATCCATTTTATGTATCTTATTTATATTATAAAAATAATTTATAAAAATTGCGCATTACTTGAAAACAATTTTCTTTTAATTTATATTTCTTAAAAATAACCATTTTACGAAAATCATCTGAAAATTTGTTTGTTATTTTATTATATACGAAAAGGAAGAAAGATCGACATAATTTTTTTCGCGCCAATGTTGAAAATTATTGAACGTACAATCGAATGCAACTTTGTAGGATTGAATGTGAAGTGTGAAGTTGAATCAATCAAAATAGTTATTTCGTGACGACGAGAAATATCTCATAAAATAATTCTAAAAATCAATACAGGTGAAAGTGTATACAGAATAATTTCTAAATTATCATGTTTAAATATTTTTTTTTACTTTAAAATCTTGATGTTATTGAAAATAATGTTTAAATTTATTTTCAACTGTATCGTTATTTTTTTGTAAATGGACAATTAACCTCATTTTCGGTTTTTTTGCCGAGACTTATTTCTTTTGACTTAAAAAGAAAAGAAGAGAGAAATAATAAGTCTCTTGATCAAGAAATGAATCAGTAATCAAAATCAATAATACAATGTATTATAATTTTGTTCAAAAAAATTGATTAATTATGGCTATTAATACATTAATCGATTGAATACGCGAATTAGATGGCGTAAGATTTTTTCGTACGTATAAAGGAAAATTGGAAATTGAACTCGTTCATAAGTCATGAGACAGTAAGTACGAGACTACTCCGGTTTTTTCAATCGGTTTAGCGTCGCGGTGAATGACTTCCGTCGGTTCGGGCCTTGGGCTTCGGGCTAGATCGGGCGAAGCGATTGTTGGGTTCGGTTGCGAGTGCTTCGGAAATTAAAGAGGCGGGGCGAGCAGGAGCATGCGCGATCGCGCGTTTCTAGCACTTAGACTGTGGGTGCGCGACGTTCCGGCGCGCACGGCGCATAGAGATAGTCGCTCGTGGTCGCTCGGCAGACTTGCAACGAAACGGGCAAGTTGTGGTGCAGAATGCATAAGTAAACTTCTTTCTTTCACTCTTTCTCTCTCTTTCTTTCTCGCTCTCGCTCTTTCTCGGCCGCAGTTTCGTGCTTTTACAACGGGACGGTGTAGACACAAACAACTACTTGCACACGGTTGGAGCTGTGTGCGTGTCCAGTCCTCTTCGCTTCTTGTCCCTCTATTGGCGACAGCGCTGGTCCCTCTCGTCCGCGTTGGCTTACACAGTCTATCACATACCGTTCATCTCGAGAAATGGAGCTCGAGCAAGCGGCGTCGCAGATAAATGCGGACCTGGTAAGCACATATTTCGTATACGCATAAACCATCGCAACCCCGTACGTGCACGTTTTCGCGATATTCGGTCACGGGAGCGGTCTCGTCTCTTGGTTGCGACACGATCGTGCCGACGCGAAATTTTTCTAAGTCCCAAAATGGCGTCTGTGACTAAGTCCTCTATCGTGGCGTAAGCACTCGAGATCGAGGTGTTTCTACGACTCGGCCACAGACGTCAAATCCGATCGACGCATGAATCTTCATAGTATCTTTCACCTTTTCATAATTCAATTCGGACTCGTCTGTTTCAGGAAAAGAAGGCCAAGGAGAGCGGCGACGGCGGCGGCGACGTCCCCGGGAATCATAGCGGTAAGTTTTTACTCGATTGTGTTTATAAGGACAAACGCGCGGATGAGCGAGAAAGAGAGAGAATGAGAGAGAGAGAGAGGGGGAGGGAGAGAGAGAGAGAGAGAGAGAGAGCGAACAAAGCATTAACGATCGGATGTGACGATACCGAATGTCAAGTTGAAATCAGCGAGCACCTCGGTGGCTGATTATCCGATCGAACGACGCGAGTCGACACGTGTCCCATCTCCCGTGAGAAGCGCCGGATGGCAAGATTCGGGATTTCACGCACATGGACTCATCTACTTCCTTTTTCAATTTTCTGTGTCGATCATGATTTATTTTTATATATAACATCTTAGGGTGTACACTCGCGATATACTAATTTAAACGAGAATCCGCGCGTCTTAAATTAATTTTTTGGCGGAATACATGTCTTATACAAATGATTCAATAAAATGAATTGAATGCAAAGCATTTACTTAAGTTTTTCGAATGTAAATCAATCAATTTTAGTTGATTTTCTTTTACTATACTTTTTTAGAATAAAATAGTGTCTATTTTATTATTCCTTTTATAATAAAATTAATATCTACATGACTTGTTTTATACTTGTTATTGCGTGTTATTATACCAAATTTTCAACACTTTTAAATATACAACTTAAATTAATATGTTTTTATGTTGTATAAAATTTATCTGCATTTGATTTTTCTAGATCATATCAATGGCATGTCTAATGGTTTCGATAAAAAAAGAGAACACAAGTCCGAACATAGAGATAAAGACAAAGAGCGGTCTCATAAATCGGATCATAAGGACAAAGATAGGAGTAAGGAGAAAGAGAAGAATCATAAGAGCGAACATAGGGATAAGGACAGGCACAGACATAGTTCCAGTTCTATGAAAGATAAGGACAAACACGATAGTAGCAGTAATAAGGATAAGGACAAAGATAAAAAGAGCTCTTCTAATAAGGAGCACAAGGAGCACAAGGAGCACAAGAGTAGCAGTTCATCTAGCAAAGATAAAGATAAAAGCAAGGAACATCATCACAAATCGAGTTCGAGTTCAAGTTCTAAGAGCAAAGACAGGTAAAATAAAGAGAAGAGGTGGTAATTAATTGATCAACGATAAATGATTAATTCATATACATAATGCAAAATATTTATACACATGTTTCTTTCAGATATCACAATAGTTCTAAGGACAAAGACTCAAAGAGCAAAGACAAAGATAAGTACAGACACAGTAGTTCCTTAAATTCTAGTTCGCGCGACAAAGACAAGGATCGAAATATCTCGAAGGACAAGGAGAGCAAAAAACATTCATCCGAGAGAGATAAAGATCGACATTCCACTTCTCATTCTTCGGGCGATAAAGAGAAACATCGTTCGTCGGAGAAAGACAAAGACAAGCATAGAGAAAGTTCGTCCAGCAGTAAGGATAAGCATCGTCATGAAAAAGATAAAGATCGCCACCGACATGATAAAGACAAATGTAAGTAGTGATAAAAATAGAAATATGTCTGCGTAAATATCTGATTTTACTTTCCTTAATCACTCGCGCTCCAATTCTAGCTAAACATCGTGACGAAAAGGAAAAAAAGGATAAGGATGCGGAAGAAATTAAAATAAAGGAAGAAACGGATGTAAAGTTGAATCATGTAACCAACGAAAGATTTCATTATAATGAAGTCAAATTAGAGATAAAGGAAGTAAGATTTTATTTGCTATTACGTGTCGCGAGTGTTTATTGAAAAGATTATGAAAATGAAGAGAAACTGTGCGAAGCAAAACTTTTTTTTAGGAACCTATGACGCAATTAGAACTGGAGGATGATGATGACAGTGGTGGTGAACGACCACTCTATATTAAAGAGGAGGACGATGACGAGGAAGCTGTTAAGGAAGATATGGACTCGACGGACGGAAACGATACCAGGCTATCAGATCTTCACAATACGACCTTAAAAACGGAAGAGGACTCTGAAGAAGATCAACCATTAGTAATTTCGCTTTAATTATAGCAATGCAGAAGTAAAAGAAAGTAGTTTGTCAATTATTTTATCGTTGATCATTTTTATACTTTTTGTGTCAGAGTATAAATATTTCATCACATCTTAAAGTAAATTATTACTTATTCGTAATTTTTATATTATTTAATCTTTTAATTAAATGTGTATCGATGCAGTCCTCGAGGTCGAAAGTATCGCCGAGTTTAAAGAGAAAAATCGAATCGGAGGAAGATGAAGACGTACCTCTGTCGGCGCGCAAGAAACCTAAAAAAATGACCAGCTCGAAGATCAAGAAGAAGAAACGAAAACACGATGGAGAGGACGACGATTCTGAAGTAGAATCTGAAGAGGTATAGATAAAAATTTCTCCGCTATGTCTTTTATGAATTAGCTGTGGAAAAAATCTATGAAATACACTTCACAGTATATTTATTACAGAAATCGAAGAAAAAATCTGCAAAGTTAAAAGGGGAAAGTACCAGTCCGAGAAAAAAGAAGCAAGAAGAGAAACAAGAAGTTTGGAAATGGTATAAACATTCAAAATTAGGTGCGCTCCACTCGATGCTATTTTCGCTTTAAAGTGCAAAATTTTTTACTCTGATTGGTTAATGAAACGTTTTGAAGTGAAAGTAGTGTCAAACGGAGTGTATTCGTAATTTGTGTGTATTCATAATTTACAAGTTTTGTGCTAAAGCAGTGACTTCTTTTCTGCATGTGATTTGAGGGTTGATTGTGTATCATTCAACTGGGTAAAAATTTAAAAAAATGAGCGAGTTTGAAAATTTACATCTTTATTGATCTAAATTGACAAATTCGTTCATTTTTTAAATTTTCACTCACGAAGTTGTGTGATACACAATCGATTCCATTGTACATTGTGTGAATTCATATCTCGATTTATTTTTATAATTCAAAATCAAATTCATATTTGGAGGTCTATTACGATTCTTGAAAAGAGGTAAAAATTACAAAAGTGGACAAATTTATTAGATTTTAAATGAAATTGTAGCTACTCTAGTAAATTTCTTCGCTTTCGTTATTTTCACCGTTTCAAAAACCGTAGGCTTCCACCAAACTGCGCACGCATCCGATATGCAGGAGATATTCAATAAGAGTGCCTATTGCGCCAGTATAAAAGTGCAGGAAATATATCCACCAATAGTAATAGGGAATAGAGAAGATATTCACCAATAGGAACATAGAATAGATACTATTACTGTACTTTTGTATTGTGCAATAGATGCATCACTATTATATATATTATCTAGGGATAAAAGTCAGAATTGGAGTTCCTATATATTGGATATTGCAGTGTGCCATAACCTATATTTTTGTGCTCTATATCTTTGTCTGTTCGAATATTATGTGTGTATATAGTGTGTGTGTGTGTGTATGTGTGAATTTTTCTTCATAAAAGGTGTGAATGTGATAATAGAATATAATGAAGAATCATATAAAAAATATAATTTATTTCTTCACAAAATGCAATGCTAGAAGCAGTTATAATTATAGTTATAAAATAAGAAAACATCAGCCATTTGAGAGGTGACCTTGCTAATCTGTAACAATGTTTTTTTATCTTTATATGTATATTATGTATAACATCCATCTTGCATCGTAACAATTTTTCTATATTTAAAGTCACTCAACAATAATTTAATGTTAAATGCTTTCTTTAGGTGGGAAGAGGAGAAGAAAAGCGATGGCACAAAATGGCATTTTTTGGAGCACAAGGGACCAGTGTTTGCACCGCCCTATGAACCATTGCCAGCCAGTATAAAGTTTTATTACAATGGCAAAGAGATGAAGCTGAGTCAGGATACAGAAGAGGTTGCAACTTTCTATGCACGTATGCTGGACCATGACTATACGACCAAGGATGCTTTCAACAATAATTTTTTTCATGATTGGCGGGAGGTGATGACTGAATCGGAACGCGCCAAAATCACCGAATTATCCAAGTGTAATTTTAAAGAGATGCATGCATACTTCTTGCAAAAGAGCGAAGAACGCAAGGCGATGACAAAAGAAGATAAACAGAAGATTAAGGAGAAGAATGAAGAGATTCAGAAGGAATATGGTTTTTGCACTATCGATGGTCACAAGGAGAAAATTGGCAATTTTAAGATAGAACCACCTGGCTTGTTTAGAGGCCGTGGCGAGCATCCCAAGATGGGCAAGCTAAAGAAGCGAGTACTGCCAGAGGATGTGCTCATCAATTGTTCAAAAGATTCAAATATACCAAAACCACCGGTCGGCCACAAGTGGAAAGAGGTGCGACACGATCCTAATGTTACATGGCTCGCGTCTTGGACGGAGAATATTCAAGGTCAAGTAAAATATGTGATGCTGAATCCGTCCAGCAAACTCAAAGGCGAAAAGGATTGGCAGAAGTACGAGACGGCGCGGAAGCTGGCGCAATCGATCGACAAAATTCGTGCGGAGTATCGAGAGGATTGGAAGAGCAAAGAAATGCGTATCAGGCAACGTGCCGTTGCCCTGTATTTTATTGACAAGCTGGCACTCAGAGCTGGTAATGAAAAGGATGAGGATCAGGCGGACACTGTGGGCTGCTGTTCGTTGCGAGTAGAGCACATCAAGTTGCACGAGCATGGCAAAGACGGCAAAGAATATCTGGTTATATTCGATTTCTTAGGTAAATTCTCTCGAAATTAATATATATAATTAACATCATTGTATTTCTTAATATCATATATATTAAAAATTATTTTCATAAAATTATGAGTAAGAGAGACAGTTTACGCACACATATGTACGCACGCGCACGCAGGATTTAAATTTCAGTAACGTACTTTTTCAATTTGTATAATTAATTTTTTAATTTTTTAAATATTAAATATGTAAAAAATTTGTAGCTTTTTAGTTATTCATAAGCTGCATAAGCAATTAAAAATTGATGACTTTTCATAGATTAAACTTCTTTAATCAGAGTATGTATTTTGTGTCGGACATAGTTATACAGCGAAAAGAACATTATTTTATTTTATATTTTGTTTATGATATTGTATATTGTATAAAACATTATAAGCTATCTTTTTTTATATATTGTATGTCGTATTTTTCTCGATTTCATGTAATGTTGACAAGAAAATAATTTTATAGGTAAAGATTCTATACGATACTACAATGAAGTGCCGGTGGAAAAACGTGTCTTTAAGAACTTGCAACTCTTTATGGAGAATAAATCACCAGGGGATGATTTGTTTGATCGTCTGAATACTACTGTGATGAACAAACACTTGAATGAACTAATGGAAGGTCTCACCGCCAAAGTGTTCAGAACTTATAACGCGTCATGGACGTTGCAGCAGCAACTTGACAAACTGACTGACCCGAATGACACGGAGGCGGAGAAGATTCTTTCGTACAATCGGGCTAATCGCGCCGTCGCTATACTATGTAATCATCAGCGTTCCGTACCAAAAACGCACGCGAAATCCATGGAAAATCTGAAGGCAAAAATTGATGCGAAAAAAGAAGCGATAACCGAGTGCGAATTGCAAGTGAAGGACGCCAAACGGGATGCTAAACACGGTTCGGTAAAGGAGAAAGTGTACGTAATTTTTCATTTATTATACAGTCTCTAGATATCATATCGTTTCAAATATATAAATCTTTAAAAGCCATAATCACAATACATTATATATATGTATGTATGTATGTATGTATGTATGTACGTACGTACGTACGTACGTATGTATGTAGATTATTGGGATAAATATCTGATAAATTTATATTTTTATATAATTTAAGGCTCCTGGTCTCTTTTGATGTCATATTGAAAGAAATATAAGTTTTATTTTTGCGAAATACATCAAAATAAAAGTTTTTTTTAATGCGACCATTCGTTCGATAATATGGATGAATAAAATACACCAGAAATTTTTTTTTTCGTTACTTGCATTAATAAGTACATGTATTTTACATTTTCAACAAAACTAGATTTTTGCATTGAAGATTTACAGTTTTATTTAATAGAATTCATATGATTTCTTGCTTTTAATTTCTGTTATAACTCGTAATATGGTTGCAGTGAGGCTCAAGAGCGGTTTTTAAGACTTAAAGTCGGTTTTTTTTATAAATATTCTTTCCTTATATTTAATTTTTTTATATAACGCGGCTTGGACATGATGTAAATATATCTGCCACATGAATTAATTGTCCATTATTCTTTTACAGAACATACGAGAAGAAGAAAAAACAATTGGAAAGATTGAAGGAACAATTGACAAAATTGGAAGTCCAGGCGACAGATCGAGAAGAAAACAAAGAGATCGCGCTGGGTACTTCTAAGCTGAACTATCTTGATCCCAGAAT